>NW_024609846.1:61680121-64152381 GCF_016920785.2 Ixodes scapularis | reverse complement strand
AAACGAGTGCGACTAAACAGTTGTTTCGCGTATAAGTCGCTGTAGCCAGTAAAACACTGCATCACTTTTCCTTTTGAATAATTGAGGGTAATGAACATGCTTAATTTCAATTGAATTATCAGGGTTGTAATGTTGCAAAAAAAAGCTGCAAGCTGTATTTTTGTTTAAAAATAACCAATATGAAGAAGAAAAAACAGTGTTTACGCCCTTTTCCGCAACCCACCATTGTATCGAAATTTTGCTTTGAGCCTACGCATATTTTTCTCCACCTCTTTTCTCTTTCCAGTAACTTTCGGTTGTATAAACGGGCATCGGAACTTGCAAATATCGGAATAGGCCGCGCGCGAAGTCCTGCGCGCTCTTGCTCTTGCTTTTCCATTTGACACGGATGAGGGCGAAAGGATAGCACTGTTGCTCACCTTGGAAAGCAACTGCGCTAGGCATCGTCTTTTTCATCTGTTACAAGCGCATGTACTTTAAGTTTCCGGCATTCCTTTCAAAACCGAAAAAAAAAAGTTTGTCGACGAAACGTTTTACGGTGGTGCTGTCGACGAAACGATTGTCGACGAAACGTCACACTGTCCACGAAAAGTTGTCCACGAAACGTAATTCCACGAAACGAGTTTCGACGAAATGATAGGGACCCGGTTGTACTTACGAAGCCCAGACATGCTTACATGTCTGCCACGATCGTAAGTACACGCGCCTCGATAGCTTTGCGCCTCGATAGCTCTGAGCTGTGAATCCAGCGATCCGTGGCGTTTTGAAAACGCTTCGACCAGTACCGACCGCGGGCGCCAAGTGCGACTCACGCAGTTCCCGAGCGGGCGACGGCGTCGAAGACGCGATTGACGGAGATGTCGTGGGCGCCGCCATTTTGCGGTACCCACGCTATTATCGAGAAATAACGGGGCCCCAAAGCTCGAGTCCGAAGCTTGTTTTGGGTCTGCGCATGCACAGCAGCCACGAGATTACTCTAAAACTCCATAATGTTCACTTCTCGTTCAACGCGTACAATGCAAACAAAGAAGTATGCTTACCAACTGCGTTGAGTTTGCTCGTTCTTGTCGCGACGTCGGTCTTCCGCGCTCTTCTTGAACATAATCATCACAAGAGAAAACTTCACAGATAGATAAACTTGACTTAAATTAGCACATTTCCATGTCTAAAGGCATTTCCATCCCGCGACATACCCAACGGTCGGAAAACTTGCGAAGCCATGGGGCCATGGCGGAAAAAGAAAAAAAAAAACAACAAAGAACTGGTGTCGCTACCGATGGGGCGTCGAAGACGCGATCCTTAAAATATGAAACCGAAACCAGTGAAAGTTACAATACTGAAACCGAAACTGACCAAATCGCGGTAGAGGGGCGCCGTAAATAGGTCTGTTCACATGATGCATCGTGTTGGCGATTCACACAATGCATCGTGTCGCAAAACTAAGTTTCGGGAAACAGATTCCCTGTCTGAACTCGACCGAAAAAAAGTGGCGCGTGTTTCTCGCTTCTGCAAGACAACTTTTCGCTGAAACCTCACCGACGCCCGTCAATCACACGAAGGAGAAACGCGGACGCTGCCAATGGCCGCTCGACTTCGCTATGACGTCTGACCTTCGAGGAGGAGCGAACTTTTGGAGGAGTCTGATTTTTTGGCCGATCCCGTATCCGAGCTTTGCCGAAAGAAAACAAACAAACATGGCGAGCGACAAGCACCCTATGCGACAAGCGGAGAAGCGGGTGCGTACGGGCGACGAGTCTTGGTCCTACTCGGTTGCAGGTGTGTGAACGGCGCCTACAGTACGGATTGGGGGTCGCGGTGCAGATTCGTCAACAGTCGCGGCGGGTGCAAGCACCGCATATAAACATGATGACTGGGGATAACGTTCTTTATTAGCGGTGTAAAAATGTCCGAAATGCTTCGAGATCATCTCGCGGTTTTTCCCGGGTTTGGCAAGACTAGTAAACCCAGAGTGCCGAATCTGACGAAATTCATTGAGTGGCATTAATAAAACAGGCTGTCCCTTCACACTGTGCGTACTTCATATCATTTTGATGCGAAACGCTTCTTATTCCCGGTGCAGATGGCAAGGTTTGGCGATATTCTCGTGAGTCAATACGTCACAGGTTTCGCGCGTCAAACTCCACGTAGTGAACAGGCCGATTTCGCGAAATCTTGGTTTCGCTAAACTGTGGCGCGTTGAAGAGATACATCGTGTGAATAAGCCTTTAGGAGTAAAAAGAGGGTGAATGCAGTTATTATTTTAAGCACAGGAAATAAATCTGTATATCAGAACTAGCACCGACACGCTATTTGTTTCAGGTGCAATGCAGTAGTGAGTAGATTATGATTTATTTTTTTTTATAACACTCATTTCATTGTGTAATGAGTAAACTCAAAAGAATTGCTATTGATTAGGTAACGATAAACCTCACTTGAATTTGTAATGAGTAAACTCAAAAGAATTGATATTGATTGGGTAACGATAAACCTAACTTGAATTTGTAATGAGTAAATTCAAAAGAATAGATATGGAGTGGCTAATGATAAAACTCATTTAATGATGAGTTTCTTATGAGTTTCATTTGACTCTATAAAAACACATTAGAAGCTCAATTGAAACTCATTGTTCATTTTTGTCCAACCTATATTTCACATTTGCACTAATATTGAAGAAGAAAAACTGGCTCCCTCTTCGTGGTCTTTGCACCTTCAAAATGCGGACACAAGCATCGAATTTTGTTTGAAGACGTTTAATGATTTGGGCGTTCGCCAGTGTGTCTGTGTGTGTGTGGGGGGGGGGGGGGGGGGGGGAAGCGGAGGGGGCTCTAGATCTTGTTAAGCTTGAGCAAGGGTTGTCGCTCAAAGTTTGCGTCGCTCATTTTATTATTCACATGTGGATGAGCTCGCATTTTATACAAAAGAGCAGCAGCTCCAGGATTTGAAACTGATCATGTGTAGTATCCATTAGCGAAAGAGATCGCCCCGACCACTTCTCAACTCGAAACATTGCTTGTCACAAAGACCACGTAGGGGAAATGGGGAAATATTTCAACTGACTTCTTTATATTTTGCATCCGCTTTAGGCATTTTTCGGTTCTGGTTCTCCTACGGGCTGGCGAGTAAATACCCTAAGCAGGATTTTTTAATTTTTTTTATTTCTGTGTGTGTGTGTGCGTGAGGGGGCTAGTTTGAACGAAGGACTCACAAAGCTACATCTTGCTTCCTCAAACTTCGCCCTGAATGGCCTTTGTCATGCACTGTGGCTTTCCTGGGGCTTCCCACTCCCAGTCCCAGCTCGAAAAAAAACAAACAAAAAAAACGGACATTCCAAAGAAACTGTACATAGAAAGAGATTGACCTCGTTTCCAACAGCTCCGCAAAAACCTTTCTTTTTTTTCGTTCGAAAAAAAGAAAAGCAAATTTTATTTTTGTCATTTCCTAAAAAAAAGGCGTGTGCCGGGGGGGGGGGGGGGGGGGGCGGGGGGGGTCCCGTGGACAAATTGTAACGGTTACAAGTAATTTTATTACTTCAAAAAGTAATCAGATTATTCTTGTGATTACTGCCCAATAAGAGTAATCAACTGATTACAAAATTACTCCAAAAAGTAATCGATTACAAGTAATTTGATTACTTGTAATGCGTACGGTACAAGTCTGACTGAAATACGGTTCTTTTAATGCAGTTAAAGCACGTGCAAAAAAAGTCACGCCTTTTAGCAGGATATTACTCGCAGACAGCCATAAGCTTCGAGCAAACGTATGCCGTTTCGCGCAAACACAAGCTTGCAAAGCAAAGGATGCAGATTTCGCCTCTGAAGCTGCACCTAGATACACGAAGCGGCATCTGGGTACACATTTCGGCGGATCCACTGGATCGGTGATGAGGCTGCGGGTCATTCCCTCAGAGGCGACGTCCGCGGGTCGAAGGCAAACGGCGAACCGTTCAAATGCATGTCGTCACTTGACTTGGACGAGCGTGGTGAATCGTAGTCACGCTCCATTTTCACACGCAGGTCAAACAGATATCGGGCTGCACGCGTGCTAAATACAACTTCTGGTACCATTTCGAGATGGCCTAGCTGTTGGTTTCGATTTCGCTGCATAATCAAGGTCTGTTCGATTCGGCCAGGAAGTACTGAACTATAGCCGGTTAAGCGCGATCCAAACCAACGCTTCTTTTTGCGCCTGTAGGTCGTGCGGCTGCGGATGTGACGCATTCCGCGTCGTTTTTGCTGTTTCCGGGCGCGCTTTCTGAGTCAGAAGCGTGCGCTTTGGTTTGGACGGGCCAGCTACGGGCGGGGGCGCACGCGCGCACGCAGGCACGAGCGCACAAGCAAAGTGCAACAGCGACAGACTGGCCGGCGAGAGAAAGAGAGAGGGAGAGAGATCGCGTTGTCATGTTGGAAGAGAATAAAAGGGGGGGGGGGGGGAGGAGAGGGCAGCCAGACGGCGAGAAACGCGGAGCCGGAACTAGCTTGCCCTCCACCGATTGGCCGGGACACAGGCGCGGCCTGCTACGTCACCGCGCTTTTTTGTGCGGCTTGAGAAAGAAGTTGAAATCAACCAACTTCTTCGTGCGCGCCCGGAAGGAGCGAAGAAGCGGCGCGACGTCACGAAAATGCGTCACATCCGCAGCCGCACGACCTACAGGCGCAAAAAGAAGCGTTGGTTTGGATCGCGCTTTACAAGTCAAGAAGGTAGCAACAAATGCCCCTGAAAGGGAATCTTTGCATTTCGACGATAGGTTCGCGGCATCGGGATGATTTTGCGTCGGGAGTCGCTGGCGCAGCGCGCGGTCGGTATACCGGTCACCTTGAAGAAGGCCTGACGGTAGCGTCTTGGCCAAGACAGTCATCGACCGTAACTTTGGCGTCGAACCACGAAAACAAAATTCCCACGCCCGTTAGTGGACGTCCACAGATACCAGCGGACAAAGCATGCAGTATTATGCTCAGCTACGGGAACATGCGAGTGTCAACGCACTAACCGCCGAATTCAGAAACCTCACTCAAACTACACTCAAACTGAAGGGCCCCTCCACTTCCTCGAGGAAGGCGCGAGGGCCGGCGCTGGACAATCGCGACGGCGGATCCGTCCTCGCGATTGGCCAGCGCCGGCCCTCGCGCCTTCCTCGAGGAAGTGGAGGGGCCCTTCAGTTTGAGTGTAGTTTGAGTGAGGTTTCTGAATTCGGAGGTAAATCCCAGACACCTGCATTGTATCGGAGTCGTCAATATGCATCCAAGAGCAACTGAAGGCGGGGACTATCAAGAGCGCAATACCTTTCCCGTGTTTGTAAGTAAGAATATCAACACTGGGGATCCCACATAGCATCGAAAAGAAATAATTTACGTGAACCAATATTTCAACACTCACCACAGGGAGCCAAACCTACGCAAGCAGGTGCCTAAAACGCTTTCAAAATATCATAATCAAGCATATTCCTACTCTCGGTTATGATCTCAATTTCGCGTCCACCGCGGGTACGTTATTATCCTAAATGAGAGGAAATGCAAACTCCGTATCGGCGTTATTGTTAAACATCGCAGACATTTCAGCAAGGGCTGCGAAAAATGGCACCGCGAGCAGAGACGGCTGAAGAGTGTCGTCTGCTATCGCCGTCTGCTCTTGTCGTCTGCTTCTGCACGGACGCTGAACTGGGTCCGGAGCCTGTGCAAGATTTTGAGGAACTGGGTCTGAACTCGTTCAGAACTGGGATGAATCAAACGCGCCAGTGCAGCGGTCGTGCAACTTCCGGTTGAATCAAATGCACCAGTTCCTGCACTGCTGAACTAGTTCAGCCAGTTCAGGCGAATCGAACAGACCTAAATTGACTGATCCGATTTGGGCGAGGAGTGGGTGGACGTAGTTTAATATTGTTGGCACAGCATCACACCTCAACTTGCAAGCATTCTGTCCGCTTAGAGCTCAGCTCGTAGCTCTCTTCTGTGAGACGATTGCTGCATAAGCGGGATCTCGATCTCGACAAGAACCCAGTCCCTACGCACGACGACGATCCACTTTGCTCGTCACTGCACGTCTCGCGGAAAAGTGTGGAACGTCATGTCTTGGCTCGCACGTGCTGCCCGGTGGTTGTGGCACCCAACCGCGCAACAAAAATCTCACCCAACCACGAAACAAGTCCAGCACAACAACAAAAACGAAGCACGCTGAGGCGTCCACTCGCAGGCAAACGACGAGTTAAAAATGCTCGCTTTCTGTTTTGTGACGTCAGAGCTTCAATGCTGCCAACGAAAGCAGCGTTTACGCTAGAATACGATTGGAGCAGTATAAATTCAATTACTCACACAGAGGGGCATATAAAATTCAGATATTGCACGTACGATGCGTCTCGAGGCAATAACAATGATATGCGATTGTTTTCTCGAATACAAAATTTGACCGGACAATTCCTTTAACATCAATATTAGTGAGCTTTAGCAGACGGTCCCGGTTTTTCCGATAGCGATACCCGATAACTATTCGACATGCGCAAAGGCGTCGGCGGAGTATCGGTTATCGTTATCAGAGTCATCGAAAGAACCTACAGTACAGAGTAAAGCCCCTTCATACGGAAAAGTAGCGACATCCTTTGAAGAATGCCGCCTGCTATCATGGAGCGATCCAGGCGGCGCTACCGTCGACGCGCGAGAGCGAAAGAGCAAAACATAACAATAAGAGTGTGCGTGAGGGACGAGGAGGGAGAAGGAATGCCTATGGCTGTCGGAGTGCGCTGCATGCTATGAGCTCATGTCGCCAATCAAATAACGCCGACCATGCAACGTCACGGATTTCATTGTCTTTCTTTGACCACATCATTCGCTGCTGGTAGACAGTGACAGTGCACTTAATTTTAGCCTGTGCGCATGGATCATGCGTGTCTTTCAGCCTTTCACTGCGCTCTGACTCAAGTATAAGCCAAGTATACGTAGGCCGCCGGCTATCTTGGTGCGATCCAGGCGGCGCTACAGTCGACGCGCGGGTGTAAAAGAGCAAAACATAAATATAAAAGGTGTGCACGTCAGAGGAGAAGGGAAAAGATGTCGCTACCTTTCTTATTCAGGGGCATTAGTACAGAGTGCTCCTCCCCTTCCCCCCCCCCAAATTTTTTTTTTTGAACCGCAAAAATAAAATATGGATTGCCGAACGCTCATTCACCAGCCAAATGGAGCGCTAGAGGTCCGAAGCAGATAACAAAGTTTCAGCACTAACCGCTTTCTTATTCAAAAGCTATGCGGGATTTTCTGAAATTTGCAACGGGAGAATTGACCGTATTTTTTTTCGTGCTTCGTAACTGCCCTACTGAAAAAAAACATTTGAAATTCAAACGGGTGGCAAACTGGTAAATCAAACGGGTGCAAACTTGTCGACCCGTTTGGATCAAACGTGATTATGGGATACGGGTAGCCGTTTGAAACGGTACCCGCTCGAAACGGTACCCGTTTGATACGGGTGCCCGTTTGATACAGGTGCCCGTTCGACCTTGCACGTGACCACACGTTTGAACGTGCCATTCTAATCGAGAAATTATGCGCTAGCCCTAAACGGGGATCGTCTGGTAGGTTGTTTATCTTAAACTTATTTAAGACGTTCCGAAACTCATAAACCTATTTATAACATAGAGGAAACACGGAGAACAAATGTGCTCACGTAGTGCTTGCAAATGGACAGGAAAACAGACACAAAAGATTGTTTTCAATTCTCCTCAAAGTTTATTACGTCTTCTGTAGACAGGTACAAACGTGCAAGCGATCTGTGAAATGTGAGAGGAACTCTAAGCTTTTATACAACTGAGAAGATAGCAAACCAAACAAGAACCGAGGTAATTCTAGACTATGAAGGTAGACTTTCGGGAAATTATTCGCCCGGCTGCCGCGAGAATAGTGGCTGCATAATTATATAGATAATCTGGAAGAGTTCGAGTAGACGAACGGTCAATCGTTGCCAAAAAGTAGGTTGCAGTGCACTTACTATAAAAATAGCGGACTTGAAAGATGTAATCCGTGATATTTGTCGACTCGGTCAAAGCAGGACAACCACACGAACACAACTGAGAGGGAACGGCTTTTTGGAAGTTTCAACACGATGTGGCGCACAAGCTGTCAGTTGCCGAACCCAACCAAACCGCAAGAATTCCTGACTTCTTTGAAGAATCGCTTGTTGCCGATATAGACGTAGGCCTTTTCGAACACTGATAGCTTTGGTGCACATCCAATACTTTGTCGAGAGACATCCTAAAAAGACCGCAGGGTTAGGCGACAGAGCGAAGCAGGTGGACGCGCGAGGTTCGAGCTGGAACTGACAACAAGCAGACAAAGAAAAAAGCGGCTGCTAGGCGCACCCTTCCGGATCTCGATGCTTATCAGCGTGTAGCTCGCGCGTGGCTGCAGGTCACATGACGGGTGACAAGAGAGGAGGGAGGGGGCGGGGACCACAGGGACAGAGCCTTTTATACTGTATAAAAGTATAAAAGTATACTGTATAAAAGGCTCTGCACAGGGACAGCCCCTCTCCCTCTCCCCAGGCATTCCAGAAAAATGTGTTTTTGTAACCTCGAAAAAAAAAAAAAAAAAAACACGCGCGCGCGCGCGCGCATTTTAGCACGCTCAAACCTTGGAAATGGCGGCGGGCGGTCAGAAGCTCGGCTTGCGCCCGAGCGAAGAAAGTACTCAGCGCGAGCTCGTAGTTTGACTGCTGCAACGGCGGGCGTGCTCTCGGAATGCTCGATGTTCTTCCAGCCGCGTGTACGCGTGCTAATTTCGCTGCGTCTTGAATTAAAGTGAAACGGAGTCTAGACGTACATTCTTTCACGCAGTCGCGTCTTCTGCGAGAGAGATTCGAGCTGAATAAGTAAATTGAGGCAACAAAGATGGACAAAGTTTTAAAGTTCTGTCAAAAATATCGGCTCACCAACGTCGCGCGTTTACGTAAAACAACAACAAAAATGTGTTAGTTTTAGTTGCAGTATAAGCGAACATCAGCGCAATTGAAATATAAATATAATTTATATTATATTTTTTGACAAACTGGTGACCGGTATGGTGAAACTGTTACCGGTATGGACCCGTTTATTTTCATATAGGCGCCATTTGGTTTTTTTCAGTAGGGTGGCGCCATGCATTCGAGGGCTCGGTCGGCCGCGAGTTTCCACTTTAAAATTTCAGAAATTCACTTATAACTTTTGAATAAGTGAACGGTTAGTGATGAAAATTTGGCATCTGGTTCGCACCCCTAGCGCTACTTTTGGGTGCAAAATGAGCGCTCAGCTATGCGTAGTTTATGTTTGCAACAAAAATAAAAAAATAAAAATCTCGTTATTTGTTTGGGGACACCATGTACTTAATCTCCATACTAATGTCAAGCTAACGTGTCATGGTAAGTATTTTGCAGATAGATTTTTTGACTCGGCAGTTGCTCGGTACTCTATTCGAAACCGTAATGAGATATATCCAAAAAAGCGCATTAGATACTTTGGGGCTTCTGAAGTTTTTATATATTTCATACCGTTGTTTTTTCTGTTGATGGGACAAGGGCGAGCGGTTTCAAGATAGAAACTCCGCGGGCATGTATGTCGCACGTGGTCAAATACAACTCGCTTATGAAGAAAAAGAAAAAAAAAGAAAAAGAAAATCATTTTCTGTGTTCGCATAGAGACACCAGCGAGGAACAATTCTGGGGCTCTGCTTTTCGGTGAAGGGTATGAGTAGTTGAAATTCTTTCAGAGCTTTTATGGCCGTCGTAATCCACCTTTGCGCAAACAAAACAGCGTATAATTCTGCTAAATAGAAGTTCAAAGAATTTTTCGAATTCTTAGAACCTTTATGTGCAAAAAAGAAAAACAACAAAAACGTTGTTTATAAATCGTTATTAAAGTTTGAACGGGCTTTGAGTAATTTGTTTAGACATACCCTGGACGTTGAAGGTGAGCGCGTTGGTAGTTTTTAACAATACGGAAATAATAAGCAAAAGTACGGGCATGCCGTCGGTGCTTAACGACCGGTATTTCGTCTTCTAAAGGGAATATGTAAACAGAACTCACTTTTGGGCGGCTGAAGAAAGTCGATTACAAATATTTGCAACTATTTATTCATTGGGTAATCTTTGTTCCGATATACAGGGCATACCACTGTTGGTCTACCGCACATAGAGGAGCACCAGACATTTGATGCTGAAGTACGTGCAAAGTTCAAACCTCGCGACTAGCGAAGTAGTGGGCTTCGACAGTGGTCTTTCGAAACCTTGGTAGGTGTCTAGTTACCTGATGCGACAGAAAGAAAGTAGCAGTATAAATATTACTTTATATTACTTAAAGGCAACAGTGTTTCGGGGTTACGTCTGCAAAGTACCAAGCGAAAAAATCACTCCGCCGCACCTGTCTTGAGCAATCTGAGTTCCTTTTTCTTGGCCGGATTTTTGTTTCACAAACACTCTTCTTGGTATTCCGAAGAACAATTTAGGTCCGCACTGCTGGCAGGCAAAAAATAACGTCAGCCCGTGGTCTCGCTTGTTATCGTCGATTCCACAAGAATACGATAGTTACAGTTTAAGAAAAGTTTTCGAGGGAAAGGAAGGTTGAGGAGGAGGAAACAGACTGAACGCTGGAGAGAGGAGGAGGAGGTCTCCTTCTCTCATTTTCAGCGTTCCGTTTAATTCCTCCTCCCCGGCCCTCCTTTCCCTTGTTATTCGCGACTCCAGCAAAACGGACGCCGCCAAGCGGGAAAACCGGGAACCAGCCGGTCCAGGTCGCTCCGCGCCCCGCCGCGTCTCTGATGGCTTTCGCGGACGCGTGCTGTCGGCGCGGCGGCGAGCAATGTAATTTGACGAAGGTCCGAAAATTTCTTAAGTTTGCCTGAGTGTTCATTAGCGTGGTGAAGCCTCAGTAGATTGTTTCTTTCCATCACGTGTTTGAAAGCCCGTTTATTCCACAACACACGATCGCGTGCTTTCAATTTTTTGGATGGGGAGGAATCACGGAAAAACGTTTTGATTTCTCGTCTGTCTCTAATCACAATCAAAGTGACGACTGCTTGGTAACTGATAAGCGGTTTCTTTATAAGGATGTAGAACAGTAGACTGAGGTCGACAGACGAAGTGTTTTACTGGAGGGGACACCAATGTTGCAGTCAAGTGAATGAGATGGTTCGATAGCTGCTTTCCTTGAATTTGGTTGTGCTGGATTAGCTTCAGGTTAATCTGAGCCATTAACGCCGGCCGGTGCATTGGCTGTTCATCTTGGCGGCTTTTCGCAGAAAAAGACCACATTGAAGGAGTTGGGCTAATTTCGCAATTACTTGATTCAGAAAACCTGCTCGCTGCATATGAGGGAAATTATCTGCTTTCAAAGGTGGGGGACGCGTCTCGCAAAGATAGAAGCTGTCACGTCATTAGGATCTATCGCGCCTCCAATACTTATAACCCCTGTCGAATCCAGCAGCAATATACGTCTACATTGCTCAGGTTGAACGGCCACAAAAAAAAAAAAAAAAAAGAAATAATAAAATACTAATTTTATTTGTTCAGGATTCGAAGTCAAGTTCAATGCAGAGGGGTCTGAGTGAATCTCCGATGAAGACTCTCCTCAGCTTGTCCGCATTCGTCCCGTTCTACCGGCTAGAACCATTTGGCTAAGTTTAAGTAGTATCTCTCTGTCTGTCAACTATACTTTTATTCAGCAGTTCACCCTAACAGTTAGTCAACTAAATTCATATTTCAACCCGAAGAACATACTAATATCGCTTTAGTGGGACCATAGTACGTAATATAATACATAACCGCATATTCATCAAAATGACTTCTTGATTGCCACTAAAACCTGAATTGAAATACGAGTATCAGCTGCTTAGTGAAGTGCCAGCGAGTTGACATGCTCCTTGGCTCAAGAAGCGCTTGCTTAATTTTCGTAATTTTCCTGCACCCTGTGTTCTTGACCGAGCACACGACTGCAGCTGTTTCTTGAAACGCGGACAGGCACAGAAGCTCAATTTCGCGGACAGGTAAGTCGCATGATCGAGGCATGCGAGTTAGCTAAACATTACTCTTGGTGGAACAATTTTGTAGCCCTCGCCGCTTTCCTTAGATGATCAAAACTAATTAGAGTCTATTACTGTTTCTCCGGAGCCCATAGTTTCGGTTTTGATCGAAGTCTCCGCAGCGAAAGTTTGACATGAAAAGAACAAAAAACACCGGCAAAACAAAACTATGCTCGGCACGTTTATGCGCACCGGCTAAACTTAACTGTCTCAGTTTAAATACCCATAAAATTGGGCATTCAACAAAAGAATAATCGTTAAATTGAATGCGCCACCCATTCAGGCGGCCCGGCCGATCTGACGCGACCTGGACTCAGCCGCCATGTTTGTTTGGTGGTGGCGCCCCCTATAGGTCGCTGGAGTCGCGAATCTTGTAACTCATGTTTACAAACAAACCGGAGTGCCCCCGGCGGACGCCACCGGCGCCGCGCATGCGCGATAGAGTGTGGGCAATAAGCTCGCCGTCGCCCATTAAACAAACCATTGGAATGCTGTGTTGTCGGCGTCGGTGTGAGTCCCCGCGCTCTTTTTCGCGTTGGAATTGTTGATTCTACGTCCTCCTAACGATGTCTGACTACTTTAGTCGCCTCAGTGAAATTAATAAGGTTCGTTACACCGCGAAACATCGCGTGAATAATGCGACATGCGGCCATTCCTTCTGCGTGGACGCCGCAGAATGGACGTTAAAGCCTGATTCGCATGATGAGATTCTTCTCGCTATTTTCAGTCGTGACGTCTCTCAAGCGGCAAAAGCACGAAGCCTAGCTGAGATGGTCGACGTCGATAAAATCGGACAGAGTGAATAGAAGTCTCCTGAATAGAAGCCCACGTCATGTGATGCCAACGCCGTTAGGTATCAAGTTTCGGAGTGAGGAGAGCTGACATCGGTACAATACAAAGGGCGCAACAAACCTGCCATGCAGTGGCGGCACGCACGATTATCCCACAATATCCGCTGTTGTTTGCACCGAAAAAAAAAAGGACGAGGGGAAGCGACCGCGGCAAACAGCGGTGCGTCTTCAGCTGTAAACGCCGACTGTATACGCAAGGCAATT
Organism: Ixodes scapularis; assembly: GCF_016920785.2. Taxonomy (NCBI): domain Eukaryota; kingdom Metazoa; phylum Arthropoda; class Arachnida; order Ixodida; family Ixodidae; genus Ixodes; species Ixodes scapularis. The sequence goes on along the minus strand of NW_024609846.1, from coordinate 64,139,300 downwards.
GAGAGTCAAGAATGCGCATGTGCGGAAACCTCTGCGAAAATCACACTCGGACAAACCTTCTCAGCTCTCGTGTAAGGTGGCGTGCTGGGCGAGAATGCCAGGTTGCGACGCGGGAGCTCAACTTCAATATTTTTGACGTAGAACTACGTCTTTTTCTTATCTTATCTGCTGGCTTCCTCGTTTGCTCGTTTCAACGCGACCGATAGACGCCACTCCGACAGCCGGGATTCTCTGCGGCATGGGCAGTTCACGCGACTCTCGCGCGAGAATCGGCGAGGGGGTACAAGCAATCTCACGCTATTCCGTGCATGCGCCTCGGAGATGGGGGCGCGGGGGCTACACATTTTCCCCTACCGGACTCCGAACCATGCGCATTCGCTTCTTGCGTACCGAACGTCGTCATGCGGTAGGAGCCCGTGGAAGTTTCTTCAGGTGTGTCCGTAGTTTTACGGAAATCTATGCAGCGTAGTAAATCTATGCACAGACCAATTTTTTTTTTGTTCGCTGAAAAAAATATTTGAATTAATCTTTTAGAAATGAGGGGCAACGAACTCGTATTGTAAAGTTTCTTTTTTTCGTATTCTTACTTGAACCACCCATGGAAGAATAAACGGCAGTTTTGGCAGCAAAAAAACTTTTTCAGTAATTTTAAATTTTGCTTCAGTGAATTATTTTGCTGTACAGTTTCAAACATTTTTTTTTTCAAATTTGTAATACATCTTCAGGGCTTCCAACAAAAAATTACAATTGCCAGGCGCAAAGGGATATTTCAACGAAAATTTAGAAAAGTTATACATTTTTTTCAATTTCTTAAAATATTGAAAAACATTTTGACTAAAAAAAATTACATAATCATCACAACATAGCTTCTAAAAGCCGTTCAAATTAAAAAAAAAAATTTAAAGCGTCTCGAAAGTAAAAAAGAAGATATTTAATCAATCATTGAGTGATACCTAGTTTCACGCCCATTTTTGAAGTTGAAACCCCGCTCACGCCATAAAATTTTGTTTTCGGCTAATTTGTTTTGGAAAAATATAACGGACTTTAAGGTAAGAAGCCATGCATATTTTTTTTTTTTTTTTTAAATTGGAAATGGTCGAGCGCAACGTCTTGAAGTTGAATGACCCTTTCCTATAAATGGTTCCACAAGACAGAAGCGAATTCGAGTCGGGCCTAACCACAGAACAACATAAACGTAACATAGCGTCATGCGCTTGAACGTGCCGAGCCAAACGTGAGATCATACCAAGCAATTTAAAACTGGTATTACGAATGGTAATGACATGAGATTTGAACGTGAGTTGGCAATCGTCTAACAGACCAAGGTCCTTGATCACATCTGGTCCAGTAATAGCACAGTTGTCCAACTTGCACATAAAATCGAAGGAATGTTTACGCCTTCAAAGCGAGATAACTTTTGCTTGGTTGGCGTTCAAAGGCAAACAGTTTGACGAGCACCATTTTGAAATACTCGTAACATCAGGCTGGTGCGATTAAGTCTATTTCAGAACACATATGAGAAAATAATTTAATGTCATCGGTGTATAAGAGCGCCATATCGAATTTGATACAATCTGAAACATACCAGTTATGAACCAGGAAAAACAGTGGGCCCAATGCTGGCCCCTGGGGAATTGCTATGGCGGGGATTACAACAATTAAAATATATGAATTAAGCTGTACTTAACATCTGCAGTAATTGTCTCTTCTCCATAGTCATCCGTGATCGAAAAAAATTATTAATTAATCTCAAGTTATATTGAAAAATACATATGGTGGTAAAGAATCATTAATTTATAGAGATATAAATATCATGTCTTTCATTTATATCATATAAACATGATTTAAATCAACTAATTGGGATTTATTAAATTTAAAAAGAAATATATTTTTTCCACCCCGCTGTAAATCATGTCTTCCTAAGGTCGTAGTTGTCCTAACTAAGAATCAAACTCGTTATCAAAAGCATTTCTATTCCTAGCATATTGATCCTGATACGACGAGCAATCTAGCGGTAGTCCAAGTTACGAGTAAAAACCCTCAGCGATGAGAAGAGAAAAAACTGTACTAAATCACGCCTAATTAAAACTCTGATTCAGCTTTGCACTCCAATAAAGTATTCGAATTTTCTCTTTTGTTCTAGGTCTGGGATTGGGACTCACCATAATTGCAATGGGTGTCCTCCTCACCATGTACTTCGACCGATACAGAGGCGTAGCTTCAGGAATCAAGTTTGCCGGAATGTCCGGTTCCGGTCTGGCATTTCCCAAGTTCCTCTCTTATTTGCAACACAAGTACGGCTTTCGCGGCATGCTCCTCGTCTACGGGGGAATCGCTACTCACGTCACGGCATTCGGACTCTTGCTGAAAGAACCTCCCTGGATATGTCTGAAGACTCGTGGTAAAAAAGAAGCAAAGTCAGCTGTCCAGGGCACCACGGGGCTTCAATGCGGTTTGCCGAACGCGGAGCAGCGTTTTGATTGTCCTACAAGCAGCAAGACCGAACCTTGGAGAAATCTCTCGTCCCTGTTAGTACTATTGCGTCAACCTACGTTTTATGTGGTTGTTTTGTGTGCCGCTATCGCGGACTTGACATCCCCGACATTCACGTCAACAATGGTCGACTACGGGGTAGACAAAGGCCTTTCGCTTTCAGATGCAGAGTCCCTGATCGTCTACGGATCGTGCACTGAAATCGCCGGACGACTGTTCCTCCCTCTTTTAGCCGACGCAGGGTGGATCCGACGCAGTACTCTCGTGATGATAGGCTTTTTTGTAGCCGGTTGTTCGATGATATTGATGCCACATGCGATCCTTCGAACGCACGTCCTTCTTGTTTGTATGTGTGTGTATATTTTCCTGGGATGTCTGACTACCATGAAGACCGTTCTGATGGCGGACTATCTTGGTATTGAATGGATCTCAACTTGCCATGGGATCTCAGGATTGCTCTTGCTTCCTCTAACTTTCATCACTCCATCAATAATTGGTAAGTGTTCTCATTGCGCAGTCGACGTCGTGTCTGAAATAATTAGAACAGCGTAAGGGTAATGTTTATTTTGTATATTATTTCATTACCCACCAGTTAAGTTGTCACTTTCCAACTAAAATGCATATTTGATTAATCCCACAAATATAGGCTGCAGTGAGAGAGCTTGAAATGCATTGCTAATAAAGCGATGACATAGAGCGAAACAGCGCGTTTTAAAATTAGATTCGCATTGTTTGTTAGGTTTAGTTACGCTATAACTTTCGAGTTCTGGTTGCTCAGAAAATTTACATAGGAGTGCACACAACAAAGAAAGAAACTATTTAGTACAATATATAGAGTGGCTACGGTGGAACTTATGCTGTAAGAAGAGTAAAAAAAAATCAGCACCTGCACGTAGAGTAAGCTCCAGCTTTCACCGAATGTGCGTTGAGGTGGTGGATTTTACCTTGGGAAATTTCAAGGTGCCGTTTTCTCCCAGTATGAGATAAAAACAATAAGCATTCCACTGTCAACGGCGGACATGTTCGCACAAGACAGAGCTGACAATGAATGTATTGTGACTCCATCTCACGATAAGCTTAGCGAACGGACAACCAAGTGTGTAGCCCGCTTACTGCGCCTTTTGGGAGATGGCGCCAGAAGTTACATTCATCGCTGTTCGTCGCTAACTCGGTCGTCTGCGAACACGTTGTTACAAAAATAAAGGTTAATAGCACGGGCCGCTGACAGGTGACACTGGTGGCGCATAAGGTGTAGTGTAGTCAGCAGTTACTAGATGTCGTAAGTAAGGAGCCGACTCCTCCTCTTTCCCCTCTCTCAGTTACCCTTTGTCCCCAAAGTGACTCATGGGGAAGACCAACTTTTGGGACGGGAGAGCCATAAGAGAGGTTTAGTATATCGTTCCGATTACGCCGATAACGATACCCGATACTCTGACGCAGCCTTTGCGCATGCCTCCTATCGTTATCAAGAGAGCCGTGTGCGGATAGCAGTTTGATCATCCGCATCAGATCCGCATCCCCAGACTTTGTATCCGCATTAGATCCGCATCCGCAGTATTTTTAAATTACTGTACCCGCATAAGATTCGCACCCGCATACATTGTATCCGTCTCCGATTCGCATACCCTTTATCCGTATCCAAACCGCATCCGCATCAACATACCTTGTATCCGTAACCGAACCGAATCCGCATATCTTGTATCCGTATCCGAACCGCATTCGCAAAATTGGGAACCGCATACGACTCGTATTTCGCGCTGTCATTTTACATCATAACATCAGACGTAAACATCAGACGTAAACATCAGACGTGAACACGCACACACACACACACACACACGCCCAAACAGACACACACACACACAAAACACACGCACGCACGCACACGCACACACGTATACACACGCATACACACGCGCACACACACACAAAGAGTTTGTAGCGTGAAGGTCACTTGCTTATCTTTGTACAAATAACTCTGAGTTAGAATACGATGAATAGTTTTACGCTGTGTCTAAGGGTGCGTCGGACGTGTCCGGAACGCGGAGTCTAAAGGGCGACGCACATAGGGCGTGTTCTCGACGAATTTACGCGCGTTTCAGCGGACGTAATCACGGGATTTGGCGGGCGCTTTTTTCACAGAAGGGAAGAGGGAAAGGTGGCCAAACCACACACGACGCTTTTCGTCGACGTCTCCTCGGCGTTTGGGGCAGTGTAGCCCGACTCGCGCCTTTCATGAAAAGATGCAAAATGTAGATAGACTGCTACATTATTGCGTTCCGCGAGGAGACAGAAATAACTGAATGTTAATAAGCAACCAAAGCCTAATTTGCTAAGACCTGTTTCAAAAATGTTCCTTGCAACCGTCAAGTGGCCAGAAACTGCCAGCAGGAGGACGGCCGCGACCTCTGCTCAAAACCCTTCCTTTTGTAATTCTTTTCACATCGCCCGCAACATCGGTGGTATTTTCTTCTGTCTCAGTCGTTCATCGCTCGTTCCAAAGAGATATTGCGATTTCGTACAGTTCGCCGATAAACCGGTGAACGCGACAAGCGAGCTCCCATTTCGGCGGCCGAGTCAAGCCAGCCAGCCGGCCGCATAGCTAGGCAAGCCGATTCTCGAGCAACTTCCGGCTCTCAACTCGGGAGCTGATTGGCCGGCACCGCGCCGTACGCTCCCGGATACGCCACGCCGAAATACGCCGGTGCGCCGAGATCTGTCTCGGTCGGATCGCCGAATACGCGCGTATTTACGCCGACCTCGGAAGCGCTCGTCCTGGCGCCCGCTGTACGTTGGGATTACGCCCGCCAAAACTCCCGCAAATACGTCGCAAATACGCCCTATGTGGTTCGGGGTTTAATGTACGTCGGACGTAGCCAGAACGTCCAAAAGTGCGTTGGACGTAGCCAGAACGTCCAAAAGTGCGTCGGACGTACCCGGAACGAAGAACCTAAAGGTACGTCGGACGTACCTGGAACGTCTAAACGTACGTCGGACGTACCCGGAACGTCTAAAGGTACGTCGGACGTACCAGGAACGTCTAGAGGTACGTCGGACGTACCCGGAACGAGAAGTCTAAAGGTACGTCGGACGTACCCGGAACGTCTAAAGATGCGTCGGACGTACCAGGAACGTCTAGAGGTACGTTGGACGTACCCTGAACCTCTAAAGGTACGTCGGACATACCCGGAACGTCTAAAGGTCCGTCAGACGTACCAGGAACGTCTAGAGGTACGCCGGACGTACCCGGAACGTCTAAAGGTACGTCGGACGTACCCGGGACGTCTAAAGGTGCGTCGGACGTACCAGGAACGTCTAGAGGTACGTCGGACGTACCCGGAACGAAGGATCTAAAGGTACGTCGGACGCACCCGGAACGTCTAAAGGTGCGTCGGACGTACCAGGAATGTCTAGAGGTACGTCGGACGTACCCGAAATGAGGAGTCTAAAGGTACGTCGGACGTACCTGGGACGAGGAGTCTAAAGGTATGTCGAACGTACCCGGTACGTCGGACGTACCTAGGACGTCTAAAGATACGTCGGACGTACCCGGAACGAAAAGTGTAAAGGTACGTCGGACGTACCCGGACCGAGGAGTCTAAAGGTACGTCGGACGTACCCGGAACGTCTAAAGGTACGTCGGACGTACCCGGAACGTCTAAAGGTACGTCGGAAATGAGGAGTCTAAAGGTACGTCGGACGTACCTGGGACGAGGAGTCTAAAGGTATGTCGAACGTACCCGGTACGTCGGACGTACCTAGGACGTCTAAAGATACGTCGGACGTACCCGGAACGAAAAGTGTAAAGGTACGTCGGACGTACCCGGAACGAGGAGTCTAAGGGTACGTCGGACGTACCCGGAACGTCTAAAGGTACGTCGGACGTACCTGGGACGAGGAGTCTAAAGGTACGTCGGACGTACCCGGAACGTCTAAAGGTACGTCGGACGTACCCGGAACGTCTAAAGGTACGTCGGACGTACCTGGGAAGAGAAGTCTAAAGGTACGTCGGGCGTACCCGGAACGTCTAAAGGTACGTCAGACGTACCCGGAACGTCTAAAGGTGCGTCGGACATACCAGGAACGTCTAAAGGTACGTCGGACGTACCCGGAACGGAGAATCTAAAAGTACGTCGGACGTACCCGGAGCGTCTAAAGGTCGTCGGACGTACCAGGAACGTCTAAAGGTGCGTCGGACGTACCCGGAACGAAGAATCTAAAGGTACGTCGGACGTACCCAGAACGTCTAAAGGTGCGTCGGCCGTACCAGGAACGTCTAGATATACGTCGGACGTACCCGGAACGTCTAAAGATGCGTCGGACGTACCAGGAGCGTCTAGAGGTACGTCGGACGTACCCAGAACGAAGAATCTAAAGGTACGTCGGACGTACCCGGAACGTCCAAAGGTGCGTCGGACGTACCAGGAACGTCTAAAGGTGCGTCGGACGTACCCGGAACAAAGAATCTAAGGGTACGTCGGACGTACCTGGGACGACGAGTCTAAAGGTACGTCGGACGTACCCGGAACGTCTAAAGGTGCGTCGGACGTACCAGGAACGTCTAGAGGTACGTAAGACGTACCCAGAACGTCTAAAGGTACGTCGGACGTACCTGGGACGAGGAGTCTAAAGGTACGTCGGACGTATACGGAACGAGAAGTTTAAACGTACGTCGGACGTATCTGGAACGAGGAGTCCAAAGGCACGTCAGACGTATCCAGAACGTCGAGTATGAAAATACGTCAGACATATTGCAAGCAGCCCAATTTTGTACAAGAAATTAGAGATCGGAGACATGCGATGTCTGATCTCCGCCAAGGCTGAGCGTCAAAACGTCGCTTGTTTCCTTTCCCCTTCTCTTTGCACGTCTTATCCACGCTTTTAGTTTTGTCCCCTCCTTTACGTGCCGGCAGCACACCACCGTTTCGTCGCTAGCACTCGGTTTCATCATCAGTTGGTAGATTTCGGCACACAACGGCACTCACGCTACCGCACAGGCGCGTTAGAATATAGGCACAAGTAAGGCGTTGTGTGTTCTATTTCTGTTTCGCCGCCGTTCGCTCGACTTCGTCGTCTGACTTGCAAGCGCGCATCTTTCTTTCTTTACGTGGTTCAGGCCATTTGTTAAGGCGTTTAGAACTTTGCTGTTCACCATGAGTGCGAAGAGGACTTTGTACACAGTGAAGTTAGAACAGTGGTCACGTACGCGAAAGACAAAGGGTACCACGGCACTGCAGAGCATCTGCGATACCGTATGATACGGTGGAGAAGACAACGGGGGTAGGTATTCAAGGGCGCCGCGACCCATAGAAAGTGTACGGGACCGTGCAATAATGCGAAAGTCGACATCCGGAACTCGAGAAGAAAATCCGTGAGTTTGTATTCAGCTAACTGGACGGGGCCACCGAGGACTCGTCGAGTCGCAATGAAAGCAACTGGTTGACCTGGTGCACGGTAAGAATTGACGGCGAGCGGACTAATTCTCTCCAGGGTTCGTTTAATTTCTTCTGTGGCATTTATCTTATGAATTTCCTTATATAAATTGATATTTCTTGCACAAATTTTGTGATTTCGGAGCATTTCCCGAATGTAAACTCCCCCTCTTCTTGAACATCGCCGGAGTGAAAATAAAGGAATGCTTAGAATGGTCTAGTTACGGTAAAAATGAGAAATAATGATGGAATGAAACTTGCCAGTGGGGTATCAGTAAGGCACGCTATGACTCGCTATGATACGACCCTTCCCCATCGCGGCTACGTCCGACGCATCTCCCGGTTCCGCGCTCGTCCGACATGTTTCTTAAGCCTCCGGGGTCCGGATACTTCAGACGCACCTTTAGAGTCCTCGTTCCGGATACGTCCGATGTACCTTTAGATTTCTTGTTCCGGATACATCCGACGTATTTTGAGACTCCTCGTTCCGGTTACGTCCGACGTACTTTTAGACGTTCCGGGTACGTCCGACGTACCTTTAGACACAGTGATAATCTTATCGCATTCTGTTTTATCGAAATTATAATATAAGTGGTCGTTCTTCCAGAAACACTTTGCGTTGCTGGAAATATGATCGCGGTTATAAGATCGTCCTGGGAGTCTGCAACACACTGCCCTAAAAAGCCGCTCAAAAGGAAGCATTTTTTTCACTTTGGTATATATTGTTTTAAAGCTGAGCCATAGTTTCTAAGCATAAAAAAAAACGAAAGACTAATAACATTGTGCCATTTTATTTAGATTGAACTATAAAAAAGTGGAGGGGAAAGGCGGTCACTCAGCGGAGCGCGCAGTAGTCGTATACGAGGTAAGACGAGAGCACACCACTAGGAAAATATCACAATATTCAAAAATAGCAACACTTATCGGTTTCACTTTTAACACGAACCAGCAACTGCGTGCTCGGAGCCCCACACTTGGCAACAGCTTGCCATTTGTCAAGAAAAAAAAAAATAACACACGCAGGTGCACGTTTTACTTGTCGAGGTTGCTGTGTAGAAACAAAATATCGTCAACGATACACCTGTTCATACTGGCTTGCCTCTCGTGAATTAAAATGTCCGCTAATGAGAAGTCTCCCTCTGGTGGAGCATCTTGGTAGAATTAGCGCTCAGACAAGGAAGGAAAAACGTAGAGACAGGATATAACGCTCTATCCTGTCTCTATGTGCTTCCTCCTTTGTCTTTGCGCTAATTTTACCAAGATGTATAGTCAACTAACCCACCAGATGATTTTAACTCTGCTGGTGCACTTGATGCTGGGATAGCACGAACGAACTGCGCGACAAGATTGAGGTACGGAAACTCATGTACCTCATTCTTGTGCACGTAGGAGGCTTTTTTCTTTCTTGTGGCACTGCATGTTTTGGGTTTTCTTTGCCCAAAAATGTTTACCGTTTTTTTTTACCCAACAAGAATATGTTTTCCTGGGACGATTGACGCCCCTGCATTCTTTCCTTTTTCTAGGGACAGCATTTTCGGCAAGATTGAACGCTCTAAAGCGATCCTAATTGTAGAATCAGGTCTTTCTTAGTCACTCCCCCGATTGGCATCTTTCTTCGAAGGAAGTAATTTTCTCCCGCAAAACATTCGATGTTGCACTTCACTCTGCACTCTGCGGTCGCACACGTTTATGGGCCGCCTCGGCAAAAAAATGGAAATCCGGACTCGCGTATATGCGCATTAGGGCTGGGAATTTGATCGATTAACCTACCAATTAACCGATGATTCCTTTAATCGAGATTAATTTTTTTAACCGGTTAATCGGTCAAACTTTGACGAACAGTAAGAAAGTAAATATTCAACGCTTTCACCACACAGATGTGAACGGGTACACCTAAGGCAAACTTTAGTTGAAATTTGGTCCTAAAGTAAGCTGTAGGGCAGGCACGTAGCCAGGGGGGGGGGGGGGGGGGGGCTGTGGGGCCCGGCCCTCCCCCCTGCCGAAATTTTCTATTTTGCTGGGACCTCCTCTCCCCCCTCCCACTCATACAGCATTTTGTCATGGGCGGGCCTTCCGAAACAAAATCCTGGCTACGTGCCTACTCTAGGGGCAAAGTTTGTTACTCTAAACAAGGTTATATGTATCCATTCTGATGTTAGCCTGAGACTGAGGCAGGAAAAGAGGAAGTTTCTTCTACTTTGAAACTTCCTCTTTTCCTGCCTCAGTCTCAGGCTAACATCAGAATGGTTAATTTCCACCAGCTCGCCTGCGCACTCACTACAATATCATTCGTTATATGTATCCCGGCCACTTTAACGCCATGCGAGTGTCCGTTTAGCACACCAGAGGCTATTGTTATAAAAAAAAGGAAAACATTCGCTATTGCCGGAGAATATCAACGCACATCTTTGCCTCTGCGGCTGAAGTAATAATTTTTAAGTCTGGGTGTCTTTTGACTGCTCTCAACTACACATCAAGGTTGATTTAAAATCCCAAGTTGCCGAAGCGAACATTTCAGTTTTGACATTTTTGAACTGTAATACATAAAAATGAAGGAAAGCGATTAATCGAATAATTATCCAATTAAAGGGTGTACATTATTCGGGTAAAAGTTTTAATCGACGCCCAGCCCTAATTCGCATCCGATCCGCGATCCACCAAATCTTATTCATTTTTATCCGCATCCGCCAGTTGGCGGCGGACATCAGCGGATGTTCCGTAAGCAATCCGCGAAAAAACAGGGCTTTAGTAATCGGGTACCGTTATCGAAGGTATCGGAGGCATCGGAATGATCTGTTCAAACTCTCTATTAGAAGGAGACGCTCGTCATTGAGACAGGCTATTGCAGCTCTCGGCTACTTCCGTCCGGCCACTGATCTTTCTGAAGTCCGCGCGGTTCGGCGAATCGGTTCCGATTGCCGCGCTCCCAGCGGGCGTGGGCAGGTGTTATTTTGTTTTAGACAAATATAATTTATATAGTTTAAAACGTTAAATAAAGGGGAAGTTGTTTTGAAGGTATGAATACCTTTGACGGTTGTTGTAACTTTCTCTTTTACGCTTTGAACACGTCTGAGCACGCTTTCGCTCTCGCCAAACTCGCGCGTCGTGATGGCTTCAATGAGCGCTGGCCGGTGGACCGTTAGAATGGGCGACAGACGCGAGTTGTTTCGCTTCTGGGAAGACCTCGCCCTGGGAAGGTTCGTGCGAGTGCGGCCTTCTTTTCTTTTCCTTGAAAACTCGTATTTTGGAATCAGCTTAAAGGGACCATGAAGGCAGTTTCGAAGTTTTATTCGACGATTGAAATGGATGTCAGGCACGTCTCAGATACTGTTGACCAAGTTCTAGCCCGAACTGAAGTTTGGGTGCCGCACCAATCGAGCAAACAGGCGCGGTAACAATAGCGCCGGGAACGATGCCTGAGACCCCACCGAGGCGGCGGCAGAAAGGTGAACTAAAGTGCGCCGTCGAAGCGTGAAGACAACGGGCTCCTCGTCTGGCGATTGGTTCAAACGATAGACGCGCTCTTGGTTTCGATTTTGGTGGTGAGATGTGATGAAAAATTTTTATTTGAACGTTGGATAATCTTTTGAAGTTGTAGTTGGGAATTAATAGGTTTCATACCGTGTATAAAAGCATAATCTGAAGCGATCCCTCCGTTTGTCATTGGTTGAACGCATCCCGCACTGCTACCTCGGGCGCGTAACAACCATCGAGCAACCATGGACAAAAAAAAAAAAAAAAAAAGGTACGAGCGCCGGGGGCGGCGGACTTTTGGTTTTGGTTTCGTGCGTCGTCTCGTGTTCGCTTTGCGAACTGGTGTCTCACCAACCATGCCGCGTTTATGTGCAGTAGTAGGTTGCGCGAAAGGTCGGCTAAAGACGTGCGGTCGATCGGGCGACGTTAGTTTGCATAAACTGCCGACCGATGCAGCAATGCGCAGCATTTGGTTGCGCGCCGTCGTCTTGCGTAGAGCTGTGGACAGCGGTGTCAGGATTTGTTCGTTGCATTACCGACCAGAAGATTTTCAGCAGCACCTTCACGTCAGCCGGAGTCTGGGTAAAAGTGGGGCGGGGAGTCGCTCCGGAGGTGGCGACCGAGGAGTTGGTGGTAGGTCTGGGGCACCCTCGTAAAGCGCCAATCTAGAGTTCTGCGTCCTTAGCAGCATCTTCCGTTCAGTCGGCGTGAGGTCGCTGAACTGGAGCTCAAACTCGTTTGCGAGCGCGGCGTTGTCGTCCATTTCTTCCCGGTTTTCTTCACAGAGCGCCGTGCACTAGGGCGAACCACGGGAACCACGCTGAGTGTGCACTAAATCCTACGGATGCCGACAGTGCTCCCTGACGTCACTTCTCTTTCCAGAGGCGAAAAAGGGAAGAAATCTGAATGTTTGTTTCGGTTTCGCAAATATATTTGCTGGTACAGAAATAAGAGTCACAACGTTCTAGAAAAAATTGTGTGGCATGCCAGGACCCCAATGCTTCCGAAAACACCTTCTTTTTAAAAAATAAATAAATTGCCTTCATGGTCCCTTTAAGCATGAATTCTTGTCATTGTAAAATAGTTTGTTGTTGGGCGAGTTGGTGAACGTTTGGATACATGGTTTTGCGCAAAAAAGACGGACACAAGAGAGAGAAACAAACACGAGCGCAACACACAACTGTATTGAGGAAACCTTTAGAAAACATACAGATATATCGCCAACTTCGATATATGGCAGACGGTGTGGCAATACAGATATATTGCCGCGCGCAGGGCTGAGAAAGCAACGCTCGGCCACGGACCCCTAGAAAGTTCCCGTTTATTCATGTAGCGCACGTAACTTCTATTATTTATATCCATGTATCTTCTGCTTTTGTTTTCTAGAAAGTGCGTGTTCATTCTCGCCCCGATCACGCGACGCTCGAGCCGCTTTCGCCGAATCTTCGAGATAGCGACGCACTCTAGATAAGAGGCCGCCCGCGACATTGTCGAGTCAGTATCGCCTCAGCGTTCGACCTTGCTGCTTCGCCGCCTTCGACGCCCGCGACGCTCTGTTGTTATTTTTCTATTTCCTTTTATTTTTGGCACAAGTTCGCCACATTAAACGTCTATTTCTTTCTGTGTATTTATTGTTTCTTTTGGTCACCACCCGTGACATTTTTGGTGGAGGTGCGGGGTACCGCATGCCCCTGCCGCGTACCCCTCCGAGGGCCCGCAGTCCAAGTCCGACGCCTAGTCCACGAAGAACCAACGAAAGCACTGCCGAGATCCGGTTCAGTCGTCGCACCCAAGGCCTACACCCGGAATTCGGACCTCTGCCGCCCAAGACTAAGCAGCCAACGAGACCAACGATGGACAGCCAGTCGTCGCAGAACCCGTCCACCGCCAGCGTCGTCGTCCTGCCCGTCGCACCCCGGACTCCGACGCCTTTCCACGGGGAGATCCACGAAGACATTGAAGACTGGCTGCGACACTACGAACGTGTAGCCCGCCACAACGGATGGACGACTGAGCAGTGCCTCCACAACCTTTACTTCTCGCTTGAAGGCACTGCGAGGCACTGGTTTGAAAACCACGAAGCCTCCTTCCCCACATGGGAGTCCTGCGTCGCCGAACTCAAACGAACATTCATTAACCACCATCGTCGCCAGCGAGCAGAGGACCTGCTTCAAACAAGGGTGCAGGGCCCCAATGAAAGCCTCACCGGCTTCGTAGAAGACGTTCTGCGCCTGAGTGCCCGCGCCGACCCTCGGGCTACCGAAGAGAAGAAACTACGAATTCTCATGCGCGGGGTGAGAGACGACATTTTCGGAGGCCTCGTCCGCAACCCGCCGGCAACCGTCGACGCCTTCGTCACCGAGGCAACAAACATCGAGCGCGCCCTCCAAGCGCGCGCTTCCCACTACCAGCGGCATCCAAGCGTCACTGCAACCACTCTGCTTAGCGGCGAAAACGCTCCTGGTACGGACATCCGCGAAATCATCCGGGAGGTCGTCCGGGAGGAAGTCCGCCGGTTGCTGCCAGCTGCAAACCGACCAGCGACGCTCTCCATCGCCGAGGTTGTGCGGGAAGAGGTTCAGAGAGCCATCCAACCAGAGGCTCCCGTCGCCGTGGCAGCCACCGAGGAGCCCACGCTGACTTACGCCGCAGTGGCCCGACGGCCACCGCCTCCTCTTCGAGCCTATGTTGCGCCGCCCCGACGTCACTCTCCTGCGCCGCAGCACGACCGACGCCGTGACGACCAGCTCCAGTACGCCAGTCAGGAGCCCCGTGCACCCCGGAAGACCGATGTGTGGCGAACGCCCGACCGACGCCCTCTGTGCTTCCACTGCGGGGAAGCAGACCACACCTACCGCCGATGCCCATACCGTCGACTCGGGCTGCGCGGGTTCCACCCGAACGACCCGCGACCCCGTTATGGCGAACGGCCTCGGGAGATCGACGAGTACCTGCGCCGACCCCAGTCCCCCGAGCCTGCGTCCCGCCGAGAGTTCCGGCCGCCGTCACCGCGACGTCCAGCTTCGCCAATGCACCGACCCCGACGTGAAAGCCTGTCGCCCCTCGCTCCTCGCCGGGGAAACTAGGCGCGGCAACCCCTGGAGGTGGAGTTGCCGAAGACGACCGACGTAAAGAGCCTCCACGAACGACGGAGCGCTCCCACTCTCCCGACACTACGCATCACAACTACGCTCCTGCTTCGGTGTCCAACAACTTAAACGTTGTTATTGACGGCCTCGACTCATCGGCACTCGTGGACACCGGAGCAGACTACTCAGTCTTGAGTGGGAGGCTCTCTCGCCGCCTGCGAAAAGTCATGACGCCGTGGGATGGATCCCAAATACGAACCGCCGGAGGACATCTAATCACGCCAGTCGGGAGATGCACTGCTCGCGTCGAGATCCACGGTGAAACGTGCCCTGTGAAGTTCGTCGTTCTGCAAGACTGTTCGAGGGACGTTATCCTCGGAATGGACTTTCTTTGCGAGTATGGCGCCGTCATCGACCTCGGGGCAAACCAGTTGACGCTGCGGAAACCTGTTTTACCGCCGGTGGAGACCAACACGACATCAACCGCGATCCGAGTTATCGCCGACCATGTGAACCTACCGCCGCGGTCGAGTGTTTTCGTCACCGTTATAGCCGACGGAGCCATGCACGGTGAAGCTCTTCTGGAAGGCAGCGTCCAACTGCTCCTCGAAAAAGGAATTGGCGTCGCAAGAGGCGTAACGGTTCTCCAAGAAAGCCGTACAACTGCTCTTGTGACGAACTTTCGAGAGGAGCCGCAGCACCTAACGAGGGGTACCACTGTGGGCCACGTCGAGGAGCTTCAAGCGCCAGCGGTGGTCACCGCAATCTCCGAGGAAACCTCGTCGCCACAGCAGAACAGCACGACGCCGCCGCCGCTCGACATTGACCCCGAGCTCCCAGCTACGAAGCGCCGGCAACTGATTGATCTCCTTGCCGAATACAGTGACTGTTTTGCCACGACATCAAAGATTCGCCAAACACCAATGGCAAAACATCGCATTGTTACCGACGACGACGCACATCCTGTCCACCAGTCGCCGTATCGGGTCTCCTTAAAAGAAAGGAAAGTGATTCAAGATCAACTCCAGGAGATGCTCGACGACGACATCATTCAACCCTCAAGGAGCCCATGGGCGTCCCCAGTCGTCCTTGTAAAGAAGAAGGACGGAACCCTGCGGTTCTGCGTGGACTATCGTCGACTGAACGCCGTGACAAAGAAGGACGTCTATCCGCTCCCCCGCATCGACGATACGTTAGACCGACTGCGCCACTCCCGATATTTTTCGTCGATGGACCTGAAGAGTGGTTATTGGCAGATTGAAGTCGACGAACGTGACCGGGAGAAAACTGCCTTCGTCACTCCCGACGGACTATACGAATTCAAAGTGATGCCGTTCGGACTTTGTACAGCACCAGCCACCTTCCAGCGCGTCATGGACACCGTGCTGGCAGGTCTGAAATGGCAGAGCTGCCTCGTCTACCTGGACGATGTCGTGGTATTCTCACGAGATTTCGACGAACACCTCAGACGACTTCGAGCCGTGCTTCAAGCCATCAAGACCGCCGGCCTGTCACTCAAGCCAACAAAGTGTCGGTTCGCCTATGGGGAACTAAAGTTCCTTGGCCACGTCGTGAACAACAAGGGTGTTCTACCTGACCCCGAGAAGACCCGCGCCGTAGCTGCATTTACGCCGCCGTCCGACAAGAAGGCCGTGAGAAGATTTCTCGGACTCTGTGCCTATTACAGGCGCTTTGTTCGAGACTTCGCCAAGTTATCCGCACCGCTGACACACCTCACGAAGGACGCCGTAAAGTTCGAGTGGACAGAAGAACACCAGAGGTCATTCGACGAGCTCAAACGAAGACTCCAGACGCCCCCGATTCTCGGCCATTTCGACCAGTTTGCTGAAACCGAGATCCACACCGACGCCAGTAACACCGGACTGGGTGCGGTACTAGTCCAAGTGCAGGACGGAGCCGAGCGAGTTATCGCATACGGAAGTCGGACGCTGTCTAAAGCGGAGAGGAACTATTCAACGACCGAAAAGGAGTGCCTCGCTGTCGTATGGGCAATAACAAAGTTTCGCCCAAATTTGTATGGAAGTTCTTTTCGCGTAGTCACAGACCACCACTCGCTCTGCTGGCTGGCGAATCTGAAGGACCCCTCCGGACGCCTCGCTCGGTGGAGCCTACGACTGCAGGAGTTCGACATGACCGTG
Source organism: Ixodes scapularis (assembly GCF_016920785.2). Lineage (NCBI taxonomy): Eukaryota > Metazoa > Arthropoda > Arachnida > Ixodida > Ixodidae > Ixodes > Ixodes scapularis. The sequence goes on along the minus strand of NW_024609846.1, from coordinate 64,122,653 downwards.
GTGTACAAGTCCGGCCGGAAGCACAATGACGCCGACTGCCTGTCAAGGGCCCCAGTCGAGGCCGGTCCTGCCTGCACCAAAGAGGACGACGATGAGTGTTTCCTCGACGCTCTGGATGTAAGCGACATGGCAGCACTCCAACGAGACGACCCTGAGCTGCGAGCACTCATCGAACACCTAGAGGGGCAAGGAAGCGCCGTTCCCCGCGGTTTTGTACGAACACTGCCAACCTTCTCCATCCGACAAGGCGTACTGTACAAGGAGAACTTCAGCGACAACAACACGGCGTGGCTGTTGGTGATCCCTTCCAGTCTTCGAGAAGAAATTTTTCAAGCCTGCCACGATGACCCGACGGCGGGACACCTTGGTTACAGCAGGACTCTTGCGAGGATACGCGAAAAGTACTACTGGCCCAAGCTTGCGAAGACAGTACACCACTACACCCGATCTTGCCACGAGTGTCAACGAAGGAAGAAGCCACCGACGAGACCGGCAGGACTTCTTCAGCCTGTTGCGCCGCCATCTGCCCCATTCCAGCAAATCGGTATGGATTTACTCGGACCTTTCCCACCGTCGACGCAAGGAAACCGATGGATAATCGTCGCAACCGATTATCTCACGCGGTACGCCGAGACAAAAGCCCTTCCATCAGGAACGGCTGTTGAAGTCGCCAAGTTTTTCATCGACTCCATTGTCCTCCGGCACGGCGCTCCCGAAGTTTTGATCTCAGACCGTGGATCATCATTCATGGCCCAGCTGACGCAAGAAGTCCTTCGTCTCAGCCACACCAGCCATCGTCGCACCACGGCGTACCACCCGCAGACCAACGGGCTGACAGAGAGACTCAACAAAACCATCGCTGACATGATCTCCATGTACGTCGACGTGGAGCACAAGACATGGGACGAGGTGTTGCCGTACGTCACATTTGCCTACAACACGGCCGTACAAGAGACCACCGGAGTGACACCCTTTCAACTGGTGCATGGGCGCAAAGTAACGACCATGCTGGACGCGATGCTGCCCCATGAGCCAGCTGACAGTGAGAGCGACGACGCCCAGGTGGTTGCTCAACGGGCCGAAGAAGTCCGCCAGCTCGCCCGACTCAGGATTCAAGACCAGCAACGCGTCGACGCGGGCCGCTACAACCTTCGTCGCAGGGACGTTCATTTCCAGCCCGGAGACAGGGTGTGGGTTTGGACGCCCATCCGTCGCCGCGGCCTCAGTGAGAAACTGCTGAAACGGTACTTTGGACCATACAAGGTACTTCGTCGCCTCGGCGAGCTGAACTACGAGGTGATGCCCGACGGAACACGAACATCGTCACGCCGCCCACCACGACCTGAGGTCGTCCACGTCGTGCGCCTGAAGCCGTACTACGCTCGATAGGACTGTGGACCTTATGTGCTCCAAAAGACTCTTTAGTTTATCGTTCTTTTTTATTTTGTTTTGTTTTACACTGCATCGGGGCGATGCACTTTTAAAGGGGGGAGTAATGCCGCGCGCAGGGCTGAGAAAGCAACGCTCGGCCACGGACCCTTAGAAAGTTCCCGTTTATTCATGTAGCGCACGTAACTTCTATTATTTATATCCATGTATCTTCTGCTTTTGTTTTCTAGAAAGTGCGTGTTCATTCTCGCCCCGATCACGCGACGCTCGAGCCACTTTCGCCGAATCTTCGAGATAGCGACGCACTCTAGATAAGAGGCCGCCCGCGACATTGTCGAGTCAGTATCGCCTCAGCGTTCGACCTTGCTGCTTCGCCGCCTTCGACGCCCGCGACGCTCTGTTCTTATTTTTCTATTTCCTTTTATTTTTGGCACAAGTTCGCTACATTAAACGTCTATTTCTTTCTGTGTATTTATTGTTTCTTTTGGTCACCACCCGTGACAATATTGCCACACCGTCTGCTGAGCCAAGGGGGGGGGGGGGGGGGGGAATTGCTGCAGAAAGCCGAGACTCGTGGTTTCGAGTTCCAACGCACAAGAGATACGCTGTTTTGGTATTATCTGCGTTTAGTTTCTAATTAAATGCTGGTGAGAGCAGGACCTAACTGTCGCAGTGGAAATGAATATTAAAGTGTTTTATTTTGGCTATAGCTACAATTGTTTCAAGTCACAAAACGAAATCCTATCAATGTTTGGAATTCCCCGCGTTCATATCACTCGTCACGAGAATTATGGGTCAGTGTAAAATAACTCGAAACTCAAATCTAATATCAAGATCGGGCACATGTTCACTTCAAGATATCGTAAAAATTGTTACAACGAGCTGTTTATTTTGGGATAGTTGTCAAGGATTCATGGGTCAAGAAATCACAACGAGACTCATTTTTTTTTTAATGAACTGGAGATGGACTAGGAGCTATTCCTACTGGTTACCCGTTTCATTTAGCACTCACGCAGTCTTAACTTTAAACGATGATTAAAACCTAATACAGTTTCTTGATGAAGACCCAATGCCAAGGAGCCGAGCTTCTGTTTTCTAAATCTATTGCGTACACGTATGACCAAAACGCCGAGACTGTGACGAGAAGCGACGAACAAATACGTAGTTCCAAACTTTGTTTCAGTCTGTGATTGTTTGAGAATTTGTGTTTGTCCTTCCCTTTTTGTCCCAGTCTCGGGGTTTTAGTTAGTAACCTTAAACTATCACCAACTCGTTTGCGTCCCAACCTTCTTTTTTCATTGCTTAGTTTAATTCAGTTGCAAGACGCCATCGTCGGTCTTCATTTGTTTTTACATATGTAATCAAATTAGAGATGACGGCGTAGAAGCATTTAACTCAAGGAGGGTAAAAAACAAGAGACACAAGTCTCGAGTGTCACAGCGTTGAACTCGAATTATCGTTCCTTGAAAAGAGATACAGAATCATATGCTCGCTGTTTTCATACGATTGTTGTCAGGCATCATATACAGGTAGTCCAATTAAGCGATTCATTTAGCTTTATTTCTAGACTTCACACCTGTGGCTTGACTGCGCAAGTGTCGTGAGTACACGCTAAGTACCTCGAGAAGAATCACAAACCTTCAGAGATCTCACGTAGATTTACTGAGGTGTTTTTCAAAAGGACTCATTTCATTACCTTCGTCGCACGTAAACCAGGTGAAGAATAAAAGTAATTATGATATAAATCGTGAGTTAAATTATGCTTTAAATTACACCGGTGTTACTGGAATCATTTAAATCAAATTTTTCCCGCAAAAGTAACCCCAAAATAGAGTTTTTTTTTACGTTTGTCCATCATTTAATGCTTTCCATGTGCGATTGTTTTGGATTAAAGCAAAATAATCGCCAAGCAAGAAAGATTTGTAGCTGGCTGAACACAAACATTAAGCGGTGCTAGCAAGTCAGAGCACTGGGATCTCTTCTGACTTCGTTCGTCAGTTACCCCTGGGAGAAAATCACAACGTTAAACAAACGAAAACGAGAAAAGTAATGTCCTATTTCAGGGAAATCAGAGCAGGAAAAAAATACGAAATAAAGCTTTTTATTATTTAAAAATCAATCTGTCTTTATTTTAGTATGGAGGGGTTTACATATATTAACTTTGTTATTTAAATTGTACCTTAAAAGTTTAAGTTATCAGTAATTTTTTATTACATATTTTTTTTCAGTGATCGGATAGATACCTTCAGTGATAAAACACATATTGTCAAGAATGACAATTGATGAGGCGATGATAACCGAAAAAACTAAGCGTTTAATGGGGCGGACTTGTGCCCAAAAACAAAAATGGAAGAGAAGAATACAGCAGAGCGTCGCGGGCGTCGATGTCGGCGAAGCCGCAGGATCGAGCGCTGGGGCAAGACTGACTGCGCATCGGCACGTTGAGCCCCAATGTACGAGCATGGAATTCTGGAACAATCGGAGTAGAAGGTTCGGCGCGGAGAACATTCGGACCTCGAACAAGCAACAGGATTCTCGAATTTACCAGAACACGAAATTGCAAGAATAAATAAAAACACGTCGCTCCCAGGAATCGAACCCTTACTCTTCGCGTGGAAGGCCACGGCCACGCTGCTTTCTAGCTGCGCGCGCGGTAATATCTAGTAATAATAAGCTACTTTTCACGGGCTCTGGTGATTTAAGTCAAATGAATCTGATTTAAATAAGATAAATATGATTTAAATAAAATATATCTGATATAAATCTGATAAATCTGATTGAAATAAAACACATGCGATTAAAATTTAATGAAACTGGTATAAATGCAATCAATCGGTTGTAAATCAAATAGATCTGATTTATTTGAATAACAAATCGTGATTGTTTTCCACCCTACACGCAAGCCTTACTTTTTATCCTCCTTTGTTGTTCATTGTTAATTTATTTGATTCCTGCATGTAAAATAATAAGAAATTATTTTGTTTTATGTTTTCTATTGCCTGTTCAATAAGAATGGACACAAAAGAAGAAGCATTGCATATTTTTTTGTGAGTATCTCGTTGCTTCGCCATCCCAAGCGCAATGGCGCTGCCCTACGGTTTCGGTTTTGGTTTCGCTGCATCCCCGTGTTGATTTTAGTACAGCCTCCGGACACCAAGGGGTTCAAATGGCGTACTCCCAAGGTTTACCAGCTCACGTCCTATGGGCGGGCAAGTATAGGAAGTTTCACTCCTGGGGCCGAGATGTCAGTCAGCTAGCGAGCTGGCTCTTGGGAAGTCGAGGTACGACCCATGCACCGGACGATCCGACCGGAAGCAGGCGTAGCCACGCCAGGTCTCCCTAGGGAGTAGCCGCCGCCACCGTCACTGGACGCCTGGGCTGTATAGTCCCACGAGCCGTTGTCGACTCCGTCTGTTTCCTATGGGTAGTTTTTATCGCTTTGCCAAAGCAGGACTCGCCAGGCTCGGCTACTCGATCGGGCCACCCACCTACGATGAGCTACAGTCGTAACAACGTCCGCTTTTGACCTGTGCAAGTTTTCTGGTCTATACTTTTTTACAGGAAGATAACTAGGCATCGGAATATCACAAAATAAAACCCTCCGTCCCAATACGCATTCGGTAAAAGGAAGATTGAGTTTTCAACGTACAGGCGCCTATTTTTCCGGCTCGTTTCATAGGCCTACCCTATCATTTACATAAATTGTTTTACGTTGCAGCTTCGAAGCAAACAATTAACTCTTGCTTGTGTCACGGGTATGGTTCGTACCTAAGTGTTTCATTTCTCTAATTGCTGAATAAAAGTACCAAAACTGCCAAACTTCAATAAACACACACAAAAAAGGACATATCAGTATTGTGAATGTACCGAACGTATTCCTCCATGACCAGTTGACCTCACCATGAACTAAACCGGGGCGTTTGCTGCGTCGCGTAGCGTGTGACATAGTTATTGCGCGATTTGCAAAAGCAGATCGTCAAATCAACCTGCCATGCACAATAGACCCTCGTTTAAATATGTGGGCCCTCTAGCAGCTGCTGCGTGGATTATCCGAGGCCGCCATATTTTGGGCGTGCATTTAGGCAGGCATTGGACGAGTGCGGCGTCGGCGTTCGGCTCGCCCCCGGGTCCAAATGTATTCGACAGCGGTACTGCGCTCGTGCGATGGACGTGAACTTGGATCTAATCCCACGCTTCGGGCAGGAAGCGATTCCCATAATATTGCGGCCACCAGTGTTGCGTGATGGGCTTCTGAAAAGAGTTTATCGAACACTGCGTTTCCAGGCGTCGAGCCTCCGCACAAATCGTATTTCTTTTCACAGACTAACAGCACGATAACATTTTTCGATAGCCCTTTTACGTCACAATACTGGCGCGATACCGAGGGAAAGTGAGCGGAAAGGAGATTAACATAAAAAAGTCACCTTATTGAATTCGGTTAATATAAGCTACAACTTCCGAGTTTTGCAGCCAGTCTCATAACTGATACAAGCTTCAATTCCTTTTACACCATGACAAGTAGCGTTTAATGTTTTATGGCTTTAGCGGAACCACGTATATACGAAATTGCTTACCGCAGCTCATGGGTCGTCGCTTCTGTTTGTCATGCAGGGCGCTTTCGAGACGACGGAGGGAGCTACGATAACCTGTACAGGATGTACGGAGGAATTCTGCTCCTTCTTTCTGGGATCTTTCTTCTACTTGTCTGCGCTGAAAGATGCCTCAACGATGTTTGGACGCCAGGAGAGAAAGTGCAGGAAGGGGGACATCACAATGGACCGATCTCACTGAGCGCCGTGCGCACGCACGACGCCGCCACAACTTTCGTGAATGGGAGGCAGACGGCCGTTCATGCGAGGTCTCCTGCCGTCTCGTGCTTCACACGTGCAGGCAGAGCTCCAGCAAGGGAGTTGCACGCGCAGAAATACTAAAGTTTCCTCGATGCATTGCGGCAGCGGTGGCGAAGTCAAACTGGCTGGTGAGATCGGTCTGTTCAACTGAGCAAACTAAGAATACGTGAAACGGCATGGATTTATGATTTCGATAAAGTTTATAAGACTGATATCGTTTTTTTTTTTTAGGCGACCGAGATGTTACGTCATACAAAAGCGTAAGCTGGCTCAAAAATATAAAGAAAACATGTAATGTAAATTCTTTTAATAAAACAACAAAAACCTGGAAGTGTGTTTTAGTTGTAATTTTGACTTTTAGTGCGCGGCTCTTCGAAAGTGAGTTAACCCTAAATACTAATAGTCATTCTAAAATGTTACACCTTCTAAACAACCCTCCGAAATATAGTTGAACACTTGATTTTCTTAAAAGGACACTGCAGCAAACTTTAATTTTTTTTTTCTAAAGTACATGAATGGGACGCGTATGCCACAAATTCAAACTGCCACTGAAAAAAAAGTAAAAAAGAAAAAAAGACCGTAATATTTACATTGCAAAATTTATTTTAATGATTTCGAAATCCGCATCTATTTTGGGGTTGGCGTTTCGAAAGACAATTGCGTTTCAAAATCCATTCTAACTTCAATTAAATCTTGCGAGATTAATATCTCGCTAAATGCGTCTTACGTGGGAAAAGTTTATTTTGTTATCTACGTGTCCTAAGCACAAAATATGTTTCTAAAAAATTCGTTCTTCATTAAAAAAAAAAAAAAAAAAAAGTATATAGCGTTGCTGAATATTGTAGAAATGAACACTCGAACCTATGCGACATAACTGCACCAGCAAAAACCGCACAGTATGAAACTTTTCAAAGTCAACCCATCGGTTCAGCGACGACTAGACAAAGTGCCTAAACGAAACATCCTTTACCCTGACAGCTTAAAAAAAAAAAAAAAAATCGGCACACCTTTATTAACAATTCGCGTTACAGGCATAAACCACGTGCCTTGCAGCAGTAATTTTGTTTGCGTTTTAGATTGATTCGGGTACGCTTTATGTACACGGCAGTGATTCCTGCCCCTGGCGTTTCACGCGGGTTCGGTGTAGATGATGAGCGTGCTACTTGAGGACTTCGGCGGAGACTCTTTGGGCGAAGACGACGGCGACTCGATCGACCTCTCCGCCGGCACGTCGACGTCGTTCCGGACGTCCGGTACACCCTCCACGACCACGCTGCGGAAAAGACCACACCACATTTGGGTCGGGCTCTTTATACCCGTAAGACGGCACCTAAAATGGCCTTTACGGAAAATGACATTCGGTGTACGTTATAGTGCAGTACGGATCCTGGATGACGCATTGCGCTTCCGCCTTGATAGCAACGGCGGAAGCGCACATTCAGGGCCCCTTGCAGACGTAGAAGTGAACACGGCAGACGAAGACTGAGCGTGACCACAGCCAGAGCAAGCAAGCCCTACCGAAATCAAGGGAAATCACCGAAAGAACCGAAAGCGAGCAAGCGCGGGAAGCTCGGATTTCGGATTGGCTTATGACGACGTTACTCTGGCTAATGGATTTCGCCCGACGCTTCGCCTCATGGTTGCCACGAAACATACAGTTTTTGTCAGAAAACGAACATATTTCAAATTAGTGTGCGAGACTTTCTATCTCGGTGTTCTGTTATATCTTGCTGTCCCAGCAGACAACATAAAAATAGTGTTGCGCCGTGTTCAAATTGTTTAATGACGAAAACGTGCACTGTGTACCAGAGGCGACTTTGCGACCGCAATCGCAGTAAACATCACCTAAATGTCATTTAGAGTTGTCGTCTGGCCGGTCCCATCTTGAACGTCATTTGAGAATCCTGAACATCATTTGGCGTAAATGGCAATTTAGGTGGCGCCTGACATGGTTATTCTCTAGTTCTATACGGGTGTAAACTATTGTACGAATAGGCTAGTGAAACTTTTGCGCGAAGATGTCTTTAGGCGACGCCTTCTTCATTCTCAATTTTCGTAAATGTAGGTTTAAAAAGAAAAAGAACTTGGTATTTGCTATGCGACGGGAGAAAAGTAAACCAACCGTCTTATTCACGCGCTCGGAGCAGCTAAATCTGCTTCGGGTGTTCATCTCTAGGAAAGCTTTTTATACTTTGGAATGGTATCGTGCCATATGGGACTAAAGCATCAATCCGACGGTCGGCGCCGGTCTCTCCCCCGCGCGTATAATATAACAAGTTTTTCTTTCCTTGCATTTTCCCCTCGAAAACCCCATGGACACTCACGAATTTTTTGGATGATAAATGAATCAGCCAATGATATCTGTGAAAATTTTAATTGCCCTCAATATGTTGCCTTATTTATATGAACGTATTTACGCTCGGACAGCGCTCGGAAACACCCTGTAGATTAGCGGCCCAAGAACATGCGCCAGAGAAAAACCTTCCATGTTTTTGTATGCAGGAGTATCACATGAACGTCGTACAATTGCATATAGGAGAAATACTATAAAGAACCGTAGGGCCTTTTGCCACAGTATTCGAAGGAGAGACATCGACTCCTCAGTGAGCGCAGACGGTCACACACTGGTTCAACACTGCGCATCTTGTATCCCCTTCTTTCGGGAGGTGTTTTACCTTTCCGAGGCCTCGACGGATGCTCGCGCTGAAATCAAGAGGCCTGACGTAATTTGACGTGATTCTTCTTTAGACATATCCCGAGGCAGGCGCCGGCCCCACGGCACCACTGGGCGCGCGCGCGGGCCCGACATCTTTTTGTTGAGGGGTGAACTAGTCTGGTTGGACGTCATTTGATGACGTGACTGAGTTCTCTATATTGTATAGCGACGCCGCGAACTTCGTTAAGATATTCTGATAACAACTATCGCTGTAAAAAAACGTCAAAATGTATCACTCGATCCAATACGGTGATTACAGATTCTAGCCTAATGTCAACATCTTGCTTGAAAAATAACTTGTACTATAGAACACTGCGTCAAAATAATTCAGGATGGCGTTAAAAATGTATGGGTGACCAATATTAGTCGGAATTCTTAAATCCTGCACAAGGGTGTGATTATTGCCCACAGCAATACAACAATGAATTGCTTATTAGCAGTCATATTCTGAAGGTATGTCAGCAGATGAAGTTTTTCAACAACTACTGGGCCCTGACATCATCTAAATTGCACGCATGATTGACCCAACTTTACATGAAGACAAGACCCAGCGAATGCACCACTTGCTTTGCAAGTACCACACCATATTTGATCTTGCAAATGGTTCTCTTGGCCAGACAAAAACAGTCATCCACCGAATCGACACCGGTACAGAAACAACAGTCTACCACCGTCCCTATTTCGCGTATCACTAACCGAACGCCGCACGATCCAACAAGAAGTTTACAGGATGCTGTCAAGAGATATTAACGGGCCATCATCAAGTCCTTGGTCCTCTCCTGTTATTTTAGTGAAAAAAAAGGACTGCTCTTGGCGCTTTTGCGTCGGTTATCGCCGGTTGAACAAGGTAACAAAAAAGGATGTGTATCCTCTGCCACGCATCGATGACACACTAGATTGCCTCCAGGGTTGGGCAGTATTGCGATAGTATTTCAGAAATGCATTTCGTATCTGCATTTCTGTATCGCGATACATTTTTTCACCAGTATCTCTATCCTGTTTCAAAGTACATTTGGGATGTTTCTTTTTATCACTATACAATCAGGATAAAATGTATTTTGTTACATTTCCTAAAAAATACCGCCCCCCCCCCAAAAAAAAAGAAAAAAAAAAAGAAACAGGTCTGAACGCTTTCTTTTTTTCACTTCTGTGGGCACCAGGGTCAAGGAGATGCTGGGGCATTGTTATTATGCTGACCAAGGCCCCTTCCAATTCTCCAACTATTTGTTTTATGCGTTCACTTCTCTCTTATGAGAAGTGTTGCGTAGTCGGGGACTCGAACCAGGCGGCGTGCCAGGAGTGGAGTTAGACGATCTTCTGCAGCAGGTTCTTAGGTAGGGATTTCTTGAGTCATTGTTTGCTGGCATCCAATGCCCGCTGCTAACCTTCTCTCTTGCCTTAGCGCACACAGTACACCCAGCCGGCAAAGCTGAGTCACAGTCCGCTGCAGCCCGAGCCTTGCGGTGGTTGACTTGAAATAGTAGGATGACTCAGGCAGTAAAGTTCAACACTTATTCGAATGCGTCTGCGGCTGCGCCCGTAATATTGCACGGCTCAGGGCTACGTCATCAGCTGACGTGAACCTGACCCGCTGCTCTTGTGGTCCGGAACCCAGGAAGGAGGCCAGACGTGGCCTCGCTGTGCCAACCCTAACTTCGTACACCTGCGACTCCAGACACTTCCTTCACCTTCTTCTTTAACGTTGTATATAAAACCGTCAGTTGTGAGTTAGCGCCTGTCCTGTGCACTTCTTCGTCTGTCCTCGTCCTAGAGCTATTTGTAATTTAGTAACCTGCGACTCGTCTCAAGCGCGCTGCTTTTCGGAGAGCTCGCACCTGTGCTGGCAATGTCAGGTCGCAATCCACGAGGTCTCTGTTTGGATGATGCTAGGTGAAACTTGAGGACTGCCATTCGTGCGTCGGTGGCGGAGGGTCGGCAGGAAGGATCTTCACAACGCGGGAGCCACCGTATCGTTTTTTCATCCGTAAAAGAAGATAAGACATGTGTCCCAGGATGCTTCAGGTGGTCCGCTATTCTCAAAAATTCCAAATGACACTGCCTGCACAATCTTCATCGAGGTAACCTACAACGAAAGCACGTATTCTCCTTTCAAACAGAAGCGTGGTAAAGTTTCATGTTCAAGGCCACACCTACAGATAAAGAATACCAGCTCAATCCACCGTGACGTCATGTGGTAAATGTTGACAGGGGCGTGGTGACGCTTTAATAGGATTTAGGATGACAGAATTTATTTAGAGGTCGAAGTCTTTTCGCATTCCTCGCCAAGCAGACAGGATATCAGGGAAGGGACTTTGGTCAGTCTTTGATGGAACGTTTTTTTGAACCCATTGAAGACTCCTCGTCGTTCGAAACCACTAACTTGAAGGCAAAGTGCCGAGACCACGGGAAGGTAATTTCAGGATCAAAAACTTCCACTTCAAGCGTCAAGCTTCATCTCAGTTGGCGTCTCAAACAAACTTCAAAAAAAATATTGCAGAATCAGTATTTCTGTATTTCTATTTCTGCCCTCCCTAAAATGTATTCCTGTATTTGTATTTCCAAAGACTTTTTGCCGCTACTTAAATTGCATTTCCGATACTTATCGCGATACATTTTTACATATATATTTTAGTATCAGTATTTTAGCTACTGCTTTATTGTACCCCAGTATTTGTGTTTCCAAATACATTTTTGAGTATTTCTGCCCAACCCTGATTGCCTCCAAGGAGCTGAATATTTCTTCTGCATTGACTCTCGTGCCGGCTACTGGTAGATCTGGAGCGTCGATGAAGCCGATCGTGAGAAAACTGCAGTCGTCACACCTGACGGCCTTTTTGAATTCAAAGTCAGGCCATTTGGGCTTTGTAATGCGCCCGCCACATTCGAAATAATGACGGACCGCCTTTTGAAAACTCTAAAATGGGTCACCTGCGTGCAGTGGCGTACTGACTTGTTCTTGAGGGGGGGGGGGGGGGGGGGGGGGGGGGGGGAGCAAACCAGTCCGTTTGTCCAGCACTGACAACCGTTGGAACGCTGTTTCAATAGACCAAACCACTCGATATGCCATCACATTATTGCTGGCAACCAGCACAGCTGTTGACCTCGGCCCCTTCCTTTTGGAGGATGTGATATTGAAGTATGGAGCCCCTCGAAAACTTCAAATCAACCGCGGACGCTCCTTCCTGTCCCGCGTGGCATCCGAGATGCTGCAGTGCTGTTCGGTGACCATCAAGTTAACATCGCTTAACACCTCCGAACTAAAGGCCCGTCCACGCGCTTGTAACCGAGTACGACCGATTGAGACAAGACCGGTTTTCAAGCTTCTTGCGACGGCTGAGGACTTGCTCCGCAGCAGCGTATCCGGTTCCCTGCCGTCACAAGAGACTTAAAAACCGGTCTTGTCTCTCGTTTCACTCGGTTGCAAGTGTGTAAACAGTGCCTAATGGTCTTACTGAGCGACTGAACAGGAGTCTCACTAACAAGCTGTTAATGTACGTGTCATCGGATTACAAGAATTGGGATGCAGCGCTTCCATACATTACCGTCGCGTATAATTCATCCCGCCACAACGTGGTTCCACATGTTTCCTGTACACTTCGGGCGTGAACCTCCGTTGATGATCGATTCTCTTTTTCCTCTTCAACCAAAGGCGTCCCTTACCGCATTTTTAGCTGAGTCTGCCAGCCGTGCTGAAGAGGCCAGTCAATTAGCTCAACTGCGCACGCGTAGCTCTCAAGAACTGCGGTGTACCAGCTACGATCGCTCTCATCAACATGTTGCTTTTTCTCCCGGTGATTTAGTTCTTCATTGGACACCGAAACGCCATATAGGACATTCCGAGAATCTTCGCATCGCTATACAGTACCACACCGTATTCATCACAAATACAGCCACGTAACACATGTGATGGAATCTCCGAACAAAAAGAAGTCAGGCACAACGAGACACAGTACACCTGCTTCGTCTGAAGCACTACCCCCCGCCGACATGATAACTTAACGACGAGACGTTGTTTTCTTCCCAGGGACGGGGTTATATTACAAAGACGGAAAAGGACAAAGAAGAGGTTAAAGGAAGAAGAGGAGAGCAACTCTATCTCTGAAACTGGGAGCAACAACTCCATCCTGTTCTAACCACCGTTTTTTCATATATAAACAAAACCATCTTTTCACCGTAACAATATTATTATATAGGCGCAGTAATCAGAGAAAATCAAGTACCTTGGAACTTCCTCCCTGTCCCCCTGGGAGGTTGTCTCAGCATCCTGCTGCGCCACTGGCGGGAGCGGCACCTCCTCAGAGACGGGCGGGGCGTTCGACTTCACTAGCAGGTTCACGTGGAAGTTATGGGACCGCCACTGCTTCCAGATTGTGTAGTGGTACCTGCGAGGCACTGGATTAGTGTCACGAGAATGGTACTTCTATCCTTAGCAGGTTTTGACACTCGTCATCCCTTTCCCCGCATACGAACATTCCAGCGAGGTATACGTCGCTGGAAAGTTCGAGGGGAGGCAACTATAGTTGCATCCCCACTCAATTCAACTCCTTTTTGGTCCCTGACGTCATAGAAATGCAGGGCGAGGCGAGTACCGAGCACTTTAGTGCCATTCTGCAGTCAATGGTATTGTGGCATTACCCAACGAGAACATCGAAGAACTGACAATGAAGCAAAACCACGCCCTCTGTTTCTCAAGTTGCCAGTGACTGTATTAACTCCAGAAAGACGGCTATAGAACGAGTATAGCAGAAACGTGCAGATGGAGTTTGAGAAAAAAAATCGACTTTTGAGATTGCTACCGATGATGTGCCGAGAGACAATTTTCATGGTGACACCTGAAGGGCGATTCACACACTTGCATTGCGTTCGACCGAGTGCGACACTCTTACGCCCGCCCGCGCCACGCTGTCGAAATGGAGATTGTAAGCGGCTCAAAACCTCGTTGCCATAGCAATCTGGAAAATGATTGACGTCTCAAGCCGTTGTTGTCGCACTCGATCGGACTCATGCAAGTGTGTGAACTAGCCTCCTTGGCCGCCGTAGCGAGGTTACTCGAGAAGGTGTACAGAGGGTAGCGCGGTCACCTGTACAGCAACGTGACCCAGACGCAGAACACGACGAAGAGCACGATGGTGATGAAGACGAGGCCGGCGCTCTCCCAGGTCGGAAAGCCCTCGTGGCTGAACTGGATGGCGCCCTCGGTGCACAGCCAGAGGCTGAACACCACCAGGGGAGTGAGCAGCAACAGGGCCACCATGTCCCCGATAAGGTTCTGCTTGTCCTCCCGCGTGCTCGAGTTTATGAGCCACTCGTGGAAACCTTTGGGCCTCCGCGCCGTCACGTAGTGGAACTTGCAGATCTCGCACTGGTCGATCGCCTGGTTGCCCAGCCACGTCTCCAGGCACGTCTTGTGCACCTTGGCCAGAGAGCCTGCGTCGAAGATGGAACGAGGCCGGAGAGGCAACGGCATATGCTTTCGCCATGTCGGGGAGCGGGTACACCAACACCGCCTAGAATTTTCGAGACCTGGGAACATCGTCTCCTTCCTCCACGGAACGTCATCGTATGGTGCCAAACCAGCAACTGGACTCGAACCCGATGCCGAGTTTCCTCCGACGCGTTGATTGGACACAACGTCACACCGAATGCTGACGCGGCGCTTGTGTTCAATCCGTGTCTTCGCTCGATTCCACCGTGATGACGTCCAAATTCTAGTGCAGGGGTCTTGACTACTCTAGATGGTGTTGGGCACACTCGCCAAAAATGCGCCCCTTCATGTTCCTTTCACGCGGAAAACGCGTGTAGCCAATCACAGCGAGCCACGGAAGGATTCCAGCGGACGACAAAGCTCAGAATGCGAGTGATGATAGCTCAAAACTACGACGCAGGAACAGTGAGCAGGACGCTTCGCTTGCTCACTGTCCGCATGCACGTCGCAATGTTCGGGTCCACGCGAATTCTAAGCTTCATGATTCGCTTGGATCGTTTCCGTTGTTTACAGTGACTTGCTACGTGCATGTTCAAAAGGAGAGTGGGCGAGCACGCGTCTTTTCATAGTGAAGTACAGTTGAAAAAAAATAATAGCCACTGACAGGTTTAGAAACGCAAGAGTGTCTTTTTATGTTCGCCCTGCTCGCTACGTGATTCGTGCTACGCCTTTCTCACTGGTTAACGCTTTGCCTACGGTGCGATAAGACAACACTCCGGGGCAGACTTCTGGCCGTCACTTGAAGAATGTAATGAATTACAATTAGAAATTACCGAGCCTCAAATGTAACAGATTACCATTACAAATTATTTTCGCTCAAAAATAAAGGATTACTTTACTCGTTACGTTCCAAATTCCTCTCACGTTACTTTTTTGGTACACTCATGAAAAACAATGCGGAGGGCAAGTTCGTCTGCTTCTTGCGCAGCGGGTAGCGGTGACGTCAGAACGCCGAGCCCTGATTGGCTGATCGCGACCCCCTATCTGAGCGTCGTCTGCTCCTTTGCAACGTCGTCTGTGTCTGTCTTACCTTTCCTGCGACTTTCGGAAGTGCAGAGGCAGATTCACGAAACGATCTTACGCCAAAAATGTGCGTAAGACAAAACTTAAGAACAAATTCGTATTCACGAAACAAAATTTTCGCAAGTTTTGCACAGGTTACGACGGAATCCTACGACAGCTACGAAGCTGCCTTACGCACTTCTAACGATCAAATTAGCATGGCCGACAGCGTCGCTCAGTCACTTGGTCGCGACGACCAACGGACGTTTATTTTTGTACGTGCTCTACTCACGCGTCCCGACTACAAGCAGCGAGAGAAAAAGTAAAAAATACTTGAAATAAACCATGACGAACAAGAACGCTGGATCCACAAACACCCGGGAAATGCTCCAACGACCACGCTTCCACTGACCCCGACCAAGCGAGCTCGGCAGATAGGCCTAGCAGGCACTCCGACTCGGCGCAGCGGTGCTCCTACGGTCCTTGGCCTAGACCGTCTGCCCACGACCGGCTGGCTTGCCGAATGGAATATGCCCGCGCGACCCTTGTGAACCCTTGTTAACCCTTCCCGTATTATACTTTGATCGCTGACCTCAATTTTAGATTAAGAGGTCAATCTCTTCCTCTTGTCATCTCCCTGTTTTCCGAGGCAGCAGTGACTCTCGCCGGTGAAAAAGCGGTGAATTTTTGACAGACGCAGGAAAGGTAAAGCAGCCATCGCTCTGACTAGCAGACGTAAAGCAGGCGACGTTAACTGCGCCAACCCGGCGACGCCGTTAAAGAGTGAGGAGTATCGCCGCACACGAAAGTAGGGAAAGGAACTTGCGGACACTAACCACCTTCACTCTCGGTTCTCAGCAAACAAACCTCGGCGCCTCGAGACACCTCGCCAGTGAGTCCTTTGACTGCTCTCCTTGATGCGCGTCTGCTAGTTGTTAGACAAAAACAACGTACCGCTCGAGTTATTTCGCCTGCCCTCTCTGAAAGGCGAAGTCGAGCTCACTCGTAAAGACCTGCGCTTCCGAAAGTCGCAGGAAAGGTAAGACAGACGCAGACGACGTTGCGAGCGGACGACGTTGCAAAGGAGCAGACGACGCTTAGATAGGGGGTCGCTATCAGCCAATCACGGCTCGACGTTCTGATGTCACTGCTACTTCCTTTCACATGCACAGAAGACGAAAATGAGCCCACTTGCGAGGTGTATAGAAGCAACTCTGATACTTTCAAAAACGTTCTGTCTAAGAAATATGGGGTGTATAGGGGTACACCCTTGTCCCATTTGTAACACCCCAAAAGAACACTTCGACGTGTAGTCCACAGATGTCGAACCGACGATATACCAACTTTCAAGAGCGGCTTGATAGTCGACCGATAGAACTTATTAAAATAACTAAGGCACGCATTATAGGCTACAGTAAGACAACCAAGTTTTTTGATTGAGCGCAACGTCTGAAAGCTACGGTCTTGTGCCTGTAGCTTTGATGCACTCTTAGCTTATACATGAACGGGGTACAGTTGCACGCAGTCCTGAAAAATCCATGGGCGCGAGCGGTTGTTTTTGAGCTTTGGTCGAGCGGGTGGTCGCACACTCATATTTATAAAGTTTCTGTATTGTGTTCATATTAAAAAAAAAAGTAACAAGTAGTTAAAGTAATACAATACCACTATTAGTAACGAGATTACATCACAAATTACTGCCGCCAATAGGTAACGCTGCAATATCAAAATTACTTGAAAAATTAACAGATTACCCCAAGTCTGCTCGAAGAGGGGGGGGGGGGGGGAGAGGGGAGGGAGGGAGAGAGACTGCCATGCCGTGCGTTTCTGAAGTTGTCACTGATGATAGCTGCGCTACATTTATTAGAGTTTTCCCAAGCGGGATGTAGTGTAGGAAAAGGCGCGATTTAAACGAGCGTCTTTGGACAGCGTAGCTGCCTTGTTCAAGAATATTTACCGCGCGGCGAGTGGTCACGTGCACTCTAAAAGAAATTATAAAAGTCCACTTCCCTGTATATTACAGGGATAGCCAATCATTGTGAACAGTAGAGGGACCCCAGCGAATGACGTAGATCAAAACACAAATATGATTAGATTAAAAAAAAAATAATATATGCATAATGACAAATAGTGAGCATTTGTGAGATTAACTGTAGTCTCTTGGCGCTTTTGTCTGATTGTTATGCTTGTGTGTACATTAGTTTCTAAATGTTCCATTGCTCGGGTGCGCCAGCATCAAGAACGTATGGTTGTTACTGGACACCTAATAATAAAATCGATTCTTGATGCTTATTTAATATTACATGTAAAGTTCGGCAAAAGCTGGGCAGGACGCTTGCTTTGTGCGACGAAAGCATGTACACACTCTAAAAAAAGTTTGTGCGTCTATTTTCCCGCACAACCCTTGGAGAGCCAATCACCGCAACTTAGGGAGGCAGCTCAGCGAATGAAAATGCCGAAACATATGTTTAGACCAAAAAACGCAGTCTGAGTTGGGACATTAAGCAATGCAAAACGCCACGCTGGCATTGCTTAATGTCACAACTCAGACTGCGTTTTTTGGTCTAAAAAAATGTTTCGGCATTGTCATTCGCTGAGCTGCCTCCGTAAATTGCTGTGATTAGCTCTCCGAGTTTTGTGCGGAAAAGCAGACACACGGTCTTTTTTTAAGAGTGCAGAAGCCACACATATAGGGTGTCCCCACCAAAGAATAATTTACAGGATCTTTGTTTTTTTTTTAAACGCAAAAATAAACTACACATCACCGAAATCTCATTCTCCACCCAAATGTTGGCCTGGCGGTTCGAACCAGATGCCACATATTCAGAACTAACGATTATCTTATCCAACAGTTATAGTCGATTTTCTGAAATTTTAAGTAAAAAATGGCGACCGATGGTTCTCTAATAATACATGCAACTGAACGACGCCATGTACTCAAAACGGATGGAAACAAGCTCAATTTTCGCGTCAAAAATTTCGAAAAATCACCTATAAGTTTTAACTGAGGTAACAGTTAGTTCGGGAGCTTTGGCATCTGGTCCAGACCGCTAGCTCTAAATTTGGGCGGAGGATCAGCCTTCGGTGATGCGTAGTATTTTGTTTGTTTTTTAAGGTGAAAAAGTACATTATGTTTCTTTTTTTAGAAGCGTTGTGTGACTGTGTCGTCTATACTGCTTCGTCAGTTGATAGGCGATGCTTGGTCCAGTGGTGTTGATTTGACTACGTCCAACTTAATTATAGTGAACTAATGTAAGCCTGTGTCAAAGAACAGATTTCTAGCCTCTTATTGCTCAATGTGACGGAGTTTGAGCGTAAAGATTGCATTACGCTGCAACGTCACACATAATTTTTTTTTTGCTTCGCTCACATAATTTGGTTTGCACATTTCACTCTTTACGCTTTACGCGATGTCGGAACTCAAGGCCAGTTCGCTAGAAACGGCATCTCAGCTGAGACTGGAGGAAAGAAAGCACTGCTATGCCAGCGCACGAGCTGAGCGGAACTGAGCGGAACTCAAACCAACGTTCACTCAAACCGCGCGTCAAGACGCTCGCGTTCCAGAGCCTTTGCAGCGCTTTCTTTCACCCAGTCTTGGCTGAGACGCTGTTCTAGCCGGCCCTGATCTGGCAAAGATTCTATACACCGGGACAACTTTTCTTGGCAATGCAGTAGAAGGTAGAGGCCCGCGTCCCCTCTCCCCTTTTGAGTCTACGCAGGCTCTCCTCCTCCCCCATTTCCGGGGAGAGGAGGAGAGCCCGCGCACTCCTCCTCTCACTCTTAACTTAAACTCACACTCAAAATGGGAGAGGGGACGCGGGCCTGTACCTTCCACTGCATTGCTAAGAAAAGTTGTCGCGGAGTATAGTCAAAGTGTAAAAGTGTTACATCTGTACGAAAAAAAAAAAGTTCCAGAAGATATTGAGCATGGAAAAAGTGTTACATGCCATTTTCGCCATACCGGGTGTCACAAAAGAAAATTTACACGGTCTTTTTTATCGCAAAAATAAACTAGGCATCGCCGAACGCTCATTCTCCGCCCAAAGGTAGCGCTAGAGGTCACAACCAGATGCCAAAGTTTCAGCCCGATTCGATTACTTAATCAAAAGTTATAACTGATTTTCTGAAAATTTCAATGGGAAAATGGCGTCCGACGGAGTTTTCGAACATATGGGGCTCTATGGCACCAGAAACCGAAAACGGGCAAAAATGGGCTCCAGTTTCCCATTGAAATTTTCAGGAAATCATTTATAACTTTTGATTAAGTTATCGAATCGGGCTGAAACTTTGACATCTGGTTGTGACCTCTAGCGCTACCTTTGGGCGGAGAATGAGCGTTCGGTGATGCCTAGTTTATTTTTGCGGTAAAAAAGACCGTGTAAATTTTCTTTTGTGACACCCTGTAATATAATGAACGCTAAGCACAAAGGAGGGACAAGGACACAGTGTCATTGTCCCTCCGTTTTGTTTAGCTTTCAATATATTTTTATCTGCTTCAACACACTTGCCCAACTATCTACCTGTTGGTATTTTCTGTGTAAAAGTCGTAAGAATTGTTTTGTCATATTCACATTTTCATTTTATGTACCTCTTTTCATATTTTTTGTTTTACAAATTTCGAAATTTCGTGCGACATTTTGTTGGGTTTTTGCACACGTGTTTGAACATTTCCTCATCTTGCGCCGGACGTTCCGCTCCAGTAAAAGAATTGTGAATATGCCCGGCAGACTGCCGGCTGTCCTGGTCTTTGGGTCTTTAAGCGAAACCTCCTAGTGACTAAAGATATCGCTCTATAGTTGCAGCTCTTTTTTCTTGCTTGTCTCACCTTTGCACTTGCATGGAGCCAAAAGCGATTCCGTGCTGACTCCGCAGAAGCAGATGCGGCAGATGTCCGCCTGTGCATTGCATGTCTGGTGGTTGTGGTGCGCCTTGGTGGAAGAGCTCAAGCTGCTTGCGTCCAGGTTATCGGTGGCAACCTCGGGCTGTTCAGACACCATCGAGGCGGCTGCTGCTGCCAGCGCCGACTGCGTCGCCGATGGAAGCTCAGGCGACTGCGGGCTGCATCGTCCTCCTCGAGGTTCCGGGGGCCCTGCCGCGCACACCGAGCGCCTTCGGGTCAGCGCTTTGCTACGAAGGCAGAGCTCGAGGACGTGTGCAACGTCACCTTGAGACTACCTCGAATTAAGACGGGTTCACACACTTGTGTCTGCGTACCTTTACAAAACATATTTTAGGCAGTGAATAGATGTTATATCTACACCTTAACGGCCCTTTCAACTTTATGTGTAGTCATGTCTTATCGACAATTTGCAGTAGGTTTTCTATCGACTTTCTTTCAACAAAAGCCTATAGGACAGAGACGATAAAAATGCACTAGAATTTTTATCGTCAGGTCTCAGTACACTTTCTATCCCCAAATTTGTATACATAAACTTGATAAAAAAAAAAGAAAGACGTTTACAATTCTCTGTAATGCCAAATTAGAGCGCAGCTCTTGAGGAGAAAAGGGGGAGGGTACGGCGAGGAGGTTATGTTCATGCACCCCTTCCGTGCTCTCCCCTCCTGCTCCTCTGCCCCCCTCCCATTTAGCGGGAAATTTTCGCTGAATTCGCCGCGAAATATGGCGCAACATTTTACCAACATTTTGCCGCTAAATTTAGCGGAAAATTTAGCGAAATTTTTACTCTAAATTTAGCGGGGAAATTTAGAGAAAATTTCAAGCTAAATTTATCGGGGAAACTGAATTGATGTTGAGGTCACGTGACGTTAATTTTCCGGCTAAATTTAGTGGAAAATTTCTTATAAAATTTAGCGTGACGTTACACGTCACAAAGGTAAAATTTTATGGTTTGGCGGGAAAATTGTTCGCAAAATTCGGCTGGAAATGCTTTCGCTAAATTTAGCGCAAAAATTTCCTCTCTAAATTTAGGGGAAAACTTTCCTCGCTATATTTAGTGGGAAATTTTCTGGTCGAAATTAGCGGGAAAAGTTTACCCTCGTGACGTCACGTGACGTCACACTTGACGTGACGTGGGCACCCTTGTGATCCACGTTACCCTCGTTACCCAATTGTACCCTTGTGACGTCACGCGTGACGTCACGTGTGACGTTATTATGGCAAACGTCTCATAATGTAACGCACGGTTACGCCGACGCCGACGCCGATGCCGACGCCGCTCAACCCGGAGACGGGCGCCCAAGAGCTGCGGTCTAATAATAAAATACAGTGCGGAGAAGAGGCATCACACCCAGTTGAATCCCCCTTCCGGAAGCTGCTTTATTCGATTGTGTCAAATAATTATCGCTTCTTGCAATGCTTTACAGTTGGAGATACAGTTCACTAACTATTAGAGACCACATTTTGCATAAATTATTGGCGAGAGAGAAGCAACATAGTTGCAATCTTTTTATGTTCTTGGGGGGCCTCTTTCAAATGATTGGCCTTTCAAGTGTAGGGCATAAATAGCGGTGGAGCAGTTAATACTACGGAAATATTAGTGTCATGCGTTCCGTGATGTATGTACAAGGTGTCCCGCAAAAAAAAAAAAGTTAGGTGTTTTTGTTTTACCTCAAAAATAATTTGCGCAATTCTGAATGCTCAATCTCGGCCAAAATGTAGCCCTAGCGGTTCGAACCAGATGCGAAAGTTTTAGAATTAAAGTTATCTTTCTCAAACGTTATAGTCGACTTTCTAAAATTTCCAAGAGCAAAATGCATGGAGACCCATGGGCCTCTTATAATACATGAAGTTGAATGGTGCCAGTTACCGAGAATGGGCAAAAACGGGCCACATTTTCACATTAAAATGTTCAAAAAATCACCTATCACTTTTGACTGAGTTAACATATAGTTCTGAAACTTTGGTATCGGGGTTTAACCGCTAACACTGCAACAGGGCGGAGAATGAGCGTTCGGCGATGGGTAGTTTATTTTTGCGTTAAAAATAAACTGCACTTTTTTTTTTTTTTTTTGGGGGGGGGGGGGGGGGGGTGGAGACACGCTGTATATGTGATGTAGGCGTATGTGCACAAGACAAGTGGCGAGTGCGTCTTCATCTATTGAGACAAACCTAAAATTAACGTTCAGGATTTCATTTTTCATTCGCAATAAACTGGAGAACTGTCAATAAAAGGGGACAGATAAGGTACTTTGTTAGCATCTCTATCTGTTTTCTATACAATTTCTTTATAAGTTCTCTCCAATCTGCATACACTGAGTTCTGTAAAAAGTCTACAGAAAACGCGACCAAAAAGCTACAGACAGTGGATAGAAAAGTGGATACATTTTCCTTAGAATATCTATAGCCTCTATACACTGTTCTCTACAAACATTTTATAGAAAGTGGATACATATTTTTGCAAGAGTACAACCGCGGGCCAAATAACCTCTTGGAATTTCTTACGCCAAGAAAACACCGCGGCGCCATCTATTGGGTAGGCGTGAAACACTTGGCACTTTAGCGAAATGCAGTTCCAGAATCACCTCGTAGATGGGGCCAGCGTGCCAGTGTGTTCCCTCGTCGCACGAGATCGCAAGACCTCGGTCGTAGGCGAGCTCAAGTGTGTAAACGGGCCTTTACACTCCGTTGCACATTCGATCCGACCTGTAACGCTCCCAGGGCCTTGAGGGTATGTAAGTAAAGTATGTAAATAAAAGTCAACGCTGCCATCTTATGGAGCCAATCAAGCAGCATCAAAAGTGTGTCGTCATGGCGCTCGTCGTGTTTGTGCGTTTCGTATCTCCGGCTAAACCAATCACGCACAGTGAATGTGCCGTGATCCCACGCTTTCTAATTGCGTGAGTAATTATTGCCCTGGGGCATGCAGGTCAGAGCCGTCTTTCGTTTGGACGGTCGTGGTTTGGTTTGGACTGACTTGGACTAACTGATTAAAAACAAATACCTCCGACTTGCATAACAACACCAACAATTTATCAGACGTTTCGTCTCCTATGCGGGAGACATCATCAGTGCGGCCTGGGAACACCCGACTAGCTACCAGCAATCCAACGCTTCTTCTTCCTTCTCTTCATCCGTAGCGCTGGTTCTGCCGACTTCTTCGTCCATGGCATACGGGGGACACTATCATCGTCTGCACTCGCTTCAACTTCTTTTACGTCCGCCGTGGATGGGAAGTTAAATGAAAAGTTATTTCAGGATGTCGCTGTACACGTCGGGGAGGGGGCCGCGGTTAGAATTGCAGGCGGATGGGTCACTGCGAATACACCATGATTCCAGAAATCTTCTGGGACCCCACCGTTGTTCGCGTGCCAGGGTCACAGCATTCGCAACGTCAAAAGTGGGACCAGTCGTCCAACCATGGTCCATCAGTTCAGTTTTTGATCTTCTTGCACGCTTCCAATGACGCTGCGCAAAAGCGGGAGGGGAGGGGATCGAGCGGACGTGGCGGTTTCACAACGTGCGCGAGAACCTAAAGGCCCGTTCACACTCTTGCAACCGAGTACGACCGAGAGAGACCAGACCGGTTTTTAAGCCTCTTGCGATCTCTTAGGACCAGCTCCGCTGTAGCGCATCCGGTCCTAAGAAGTCGTAAGAGGATTAAAAACCGGTCTTGTCTCTCTTGGTCGTACCCGGATGCAAGAGTGTGAACGGGCCTTAAGACTGAGACGCAGCGACGACGCCATTTGCGCGAAACCGCCGACACTCGAGACGAAAGATTGACTTTTTGAGTGCCACAGTACGCGGACCGTAGGCGGCGATCGGGAAAAGGTGGCTGCATCCGAAACCACTGACGCCCGGGAGAACAGACTGGCTCTCCGAAGACAATAGTATGCTGACCCTTGCAATGTTGGAATTCTCATCCTTCGCTTACTCAGAACCCCCGAGTTAATTGTGGGCGTACTTCGTCGAGAATCAGCGTAACGACAGCAGCGACTTTGGCATAATTGTTTTCTTTGCGCTTGATTGGTTTGGCCGGTACTATGTCAAACGTGGAAAAACGACGAGCGCCTTTGAGATACATTTTTGGTGCTGCTTGATTGGCTCCATCGGATCATTGCGGCTTTGGCTGCAGTCGAACTTAATGTAAAACGGAATATAGGAATTTACAATACATCATTCAGGGCTCACATCATACCAAAAAATGTTGATCAATCAAAAGAGAGGGAGTGAGGAAATATAAAGGCCCCTAATATATCTGGGTACGTAATAACGACCTTTTACATTGAATACATTGTTTGGCACTAACGCCACATTAGCAGTCACTGTGAAAGACCTAGCTGCAGCGATCGTATACCTTCCGCAGCACACATTTTGCACTACCGAATATGTCTTTTTTTCGGTGAGATTAAGAGAAATCGCCATTGGTACGGTGCAATGACGTCAAATGCAAGCCCTGTGTACGTAATTTGAACGTCACATTATTCCAGAGCGTTGATGATGGTACCTGCTTGTCGCAAAGTGGCCTTCCGTGATGTAATATAACGCGCAGCAGGGAAAACTCGGGGAAGACCAATTGCCGCAAACCCGAGCAAGATATGACGTAGGTGCAACCTGTGCGCTGGATAATTACGGCCCTAAAGCCGTTAAACACAGAGTTGGAGCGCAAAGTTCACGAAGCGCGCCGATTGGACATGGGCGAAAAAAGCGCGAAGTCATTGTCGTGATAGGCCAATCGGTGGGCTCCGTCAACTTCAACCCCAACTTTGTGTTCGACGAGTTAGGGGCCCAGGTGTAGATGCTCAACCACCGTTCGTCACACTCTCTCCATACAACATTTTGAAATCATTAAAACGTTCGAATATTCACGGCAACAAGTAAAAGGACTAACATTCAAGTTATGACCATATGCAATGTAGAGCAACAATTTACACCAAAATCTAGAAATCTATGCCGAAATCATATATCCATTTTGCTTACAACCTTCAGACGCGACGTCGCGGGTGTGGCAAAAAATAAAGTAACGCCGACGGAAGTTTGACGTCGTAACTGAAAATATCAGCCAGACTCTAATAACGTGACTCGGACAATAAGTAATGATAACAGAAGCGCGAATACGTAGATTGCGCGTGATGGCACGCGGCGGTTGTTTCTGATTGTTGTATGCTTGAAAGTACCACTTCACCGTGTAAAGTTAACGCAGTCAAAGTAAGTCCCGTGACGGCCTAATCGTAGCGTGATTTTACGCCTCGTGAGCTGCCAACGTGGCGCCCTTGTGCAAAACGCATTCCTTATGTATCATTCATTTCGCACTACCACATTTCGTCTCCTCAACGAGAGAAAGTTTCGCACAACACCAGCATGGTGCGCTTATGTCGTGCGAAAATGGCAGACAAATTGGGAAATTTGCATCCCTTGCAAAGGAAGTATTCACATGCCGCCGTCAGCACGAGCAACTGATCGTCTGCAACGAACAACAGTTATGACGGTGCGAAATAATCTGGAGGACGCTCGCCGTTAGCACGCGCTTAACCGCACTACACACAGCTAAGATCGAATTTGAATACTCGTTATTCAAATGTTTCCGCAAAACGAATCAAGCGATGGCATCCCTCGTTAAAACCATTATGCTGAAAGGTCAAATGCCTACTAAACAAAACTGCACGTAAATGCGAGAGACAAAAACTCCGCTTGAGTTCGGGTGGAAAATAACCGATGCGACGCCAAGACACCGGCGTCTGTCGATATTCTTTTAGCGGCTAGCTCCGACCGCCGGCGGGGGTTGCGGCGTCTCCTGGCTCGTGTTCGAAACGCTTGGATGGCAGCATCGCGAGAGCAGGGCTGCGTAACGATAGCATGCAAACCCGCAGCGTTCGGTGCCCACCTGAGGTTCTTTCGGGCCGCGAACCGGGCGAGCTTGATCTGCTAGGCTGGTGCGTCTCTGGGAACGGCTTTCGCCGAAAAAGCGCTGCTTCGAGACGCGGCCAGAGACTAGCTCAACCCGTGCTGCATACTTGCGCGTGCAAGAGCTGGTGTCGAAACGGGGACGCTTCCCTTCCGAGAACGAGGTCCGGGGTTTCTTGAGTCAGTATTCCTGCGCGATGGTTAGTTTATGAAAAAAGTAATTAGTGTAGTTTACTGCTATAGTACTTACCCTCCGACGTGTGGCATAGAATAATAAAAATGCAGCAAAAGTATTATTGTTCGGTGGTAGAACGGCGTTTCAACAAAAACTGGGTAAAAGAAAGAACTGCAATTCTTGGGCGCGCGAGCGTTTGAAGACGCGGTTTCAGTCCCGCTGAGCTCGTGCGCTGGCTTTTGGCACTGCGTGGCACTGCTTTCCTTCCCTCAGTAGAGTGCCTTCATGCACACGCGCGCTTTTGCTTGAGTGGTGCCATCTCGGCCATTTTTTCGCCCAATCTTTTTTTGTGCATTTTGAAGTGCGCGCAATCCGGTGTCACTCAGCTCGAGCGCGTAGCTTTGGCTAATGCATAGACGCCATTTTAACGCCCAAGTCACGCACCGAGTGCGCGAGAGCGTCACACGCTAACACATTCAGGGCAACAATGGATGTCTTCACCCTGAGACAGACAGACATGTAGGCACCCTATCCCTCAGTCTCAGCTGAGGCGTTGTTTCTAGCAAGGCGAACCTGGTTTCGTGTGTATACACCTTTACACAAAAGCGTATGCGGGCGCGTTCATTGCTGTGTTTGTGTGTTATGCACGCGCACTTTCTGACTGGCCGCAATTGCGAGCGAGCGCTGGCTGGGCTGTGTTTAATACGTGTGGACTGTAATATTTGCAAAAACTAGAAAGCTCTATAGGTCTTCTGCGTTACCCAGAGGATGCTGCGAAAAGGGACTCGTTAGGACTTGTTTTGACTGTCACTTGGGAAGTAACCTGTTATTTGGGAAGTAACAAGTTTGTACTTGGGAAGTACAAACGTACTTGAGCGTCTCTAACTGCCACACATGCAGAAGCTTGCCTGCTCTGGTGCGGAACGCGAGATCACGAGGAAGACACAAAGAAACAACCCAAATTCGAACGCTGTCGAAGCACAGGTCAAAGCTAAGACGCTAAGAGCCTGAGCCTATTCGCCCCTAGATTAGATCGATACGGCTCATGTGGCGAAAAGCAGAACACACTGTGTTTTACACAGGCTTGGAACAAAACGAATGCTACGCATGCGAGGCCGAAGCCATGGAAGGCACTAATGCAGCGCGCGAGCACTGGAATCAACTGCTGAGTGCTCGTGCTCTGTACCCTTGCCCGTGCTCTGTGCCGTTAGTGTGGATTTATTAATTAATTTCTTTAATTGCCTCTAAAGACGCACAGGGGCGTCACATAGAGGGGAGTACAGAAAATGCCATCATAGTCGCACAATGTTGTAATTGCATGGAATATAAGGGAAACGTAATCTCGCTTACATGACTCAATAATGCGTTACATGGTGCATGGTCACGCGCACCAGCATGTAGTAAGTTCTAAGTCATTAAAAAGTAAAATAGAAGAAATGTACAAGTGCTACCAAAAAGAAAAAGGGTACATGGAAAACCTTATAGTAATGATTTACTCGGCGATGATGAAATTGACGAGGGGAAATAGAAAGGCACCAAGCGTACGCGTGCTACTTAGAAAAGAAAAACAGAATAAATGTCACTACAAAGAGGCACGCAAAGATGAAACAAACCTGTCATCATTTGGTGCCTGCGCGATTTCGCTTGCCAACTAATTCCAGTCGACTATGCCCTGCAGAAGCGGGGAAAAGTTATACAAGGTAATGCTTGCAATCGGGGGGGGGGGGGGGGGGGGGGGGGGATATGAACTTTGTTTGAGGTCACCATGACGAGGAAAGATGCCGGTGGGGGGGGCCCCCCCCCCCCCACCGGCATCTTTCCCCGGCATCGCAGGGGTGACGATATTATCATGAAATTCAGTTAAAGAGTGAAAGAACTTATGAAAATGGAATAGTTGTGTTTGTCAGTCAATTGAGGTTTTAAAGTTACAATGCAAAAAATTTCGGCGCTTATTTTTTTTTTTTGCTCTATACGTGTTCAAAGAAGCAGTATCACATGCATGAGACACACCAACCTCTTGTTGAAAAAGGCACGAAGGGGAAGTTTAAAACCATTTAAACGATTAGCAGAGAACACTGGGGAGTGTTGCTAAAACCTAGTTTGTAATGTCCTTCGAGGAACCTTGACACGTAGTGACCGATGCCTGTCTCGCCTAGAACTATGCATGCTTTGAACCTGACGTCATTTTGCAAGGTCTCAGTCCACCACGAGAGAAGAGGGGAGGCAGGAACTCCCCACTCAACGGGACTCTCTTTTGTGTGTCCCAGGCGTCGCTATTGTCCCTCTACAAGATTATAGAAGATTAACCCGTCACTCGAAATTCACACAAAAGCAGCTGGGTGATTCCACGTCAGTTCATGCAATGATGGTCCGGGTCATAATTTAGATATTTTTGTTAAAAATATATATGAAAGCCATGTTCTTGGGAGGAACATTCAGCTAGATATGAACGCCGTAGCAATTTTTTCCGCTGAGATATAAAATAGAGAAGCTTGAGGCGTGGAAATTGAGAAGATTTCACAATGCTACTTTGCACAGTCGTCATTTCCTTATCGAACCTTTCACGGCACCATAACTTTTTTTATAGGTTTTACAAAGGTTATACAACACATACATAAAAAATTAAAAATATCCATAAAATATTTCAATGCAAACAATAATATCAAACATGGCACAAAAACGCGTTTTAGAGACATATTCACAATTTTTTTTTGCAAATAAACCATCTTTCATAATACTTCACAAAACATATCAAAATGCGCATATTTAAATATTCTTTACGAATATATAAAGATAATATGCCCACCCTTAAACATATTTTTGTTATCAACTCGGAAATTCGGCTGATTTCTCAAAATGTGGCAAGATTGGGCGTCGATATTTAAAAAAACTCCATCTTTTATTTTCTTTAAACTCCCCTTGGCACTTTGCAGTGACTTGAACTAACCTGTGATGGCAAAAGATTGAGTAACATATGACCTCCAAGCGGGAAAAGCTACGACAAATCTTCACTCGGAGCGAGCCGACGTCTTCGTCATAGCGGCTTTGCCGCACAGCACCAAACGTTTGGGCGTTAGTTATGGCATGTATTTTATATTATTAAAATTCTTTTCTATACGCGGTGAGTATTAGTGACGTGAAAAGGAACTTTGAGCTGGAATACCATTAATTAGCTTACAATTCAAAGGAATAAAACGGCCCCACTCTGCAAATTCGCTACCTACCCTACTGAAAAAAACCATTTGGCGCCTATATGAAAATAAACGGGTCCATACTGGTAACAGTTTAACCATACCGGTCACCCGTTTGTCAAAGGGGTCGCCCGTATGGCTCAAAGGGGTCTCCCGTATGAGCCATAACGCTCACCTATTTGGACAAACAGGTCACTCCTTTGTCAAACGGGTCGCCCGTTGGGCAAATGGGTCGCTCGTCTGGGCAAATGGGCGACTCGTTTGGGCAAAGTTGTCGCACGTTTGCTCAAACCGGTGACCGTTTTGCAAACTGTACCGGTTTAATCAAACGGCTCTCAGGAGCCCGTTTGATACTGAACGTACAGATCGGCGGTGTGGGCACGCCTAGCGTTTCATCCGTGGCAGCCAATGTTTCCGGAAGGCTGGGAGCGCCGGTTCATCGATTTCAGATCGTCCGCGTAACGCAAGTAACTATATTTACATATCAATTGCGCTGATGTTCGCTTATACTGCAACTAAAACTAACACCTTTTTTTGTTGTTGTTTTACGTAAACGCGCGACGTCGGTGAGCCGATATTTTTGACAGAACTTTAAAACTTTGTCCATCTTTGTTGCCTCAATTTACTTATTCAGCTCGAATCTCTCTCGCAGAAGACGCGACCGCGTGAAAGAATGTACGTTTAGACTCCGTTTCACTTTAATTCAAGACGCAGCGAAGGTATCACGCGTACACGCGGCTGCAAGAACATCGAGCATTGCGAGAGCACGCCCGCCGTTGCAGCAGTCAAACTACGAGCTCGCGCTAAATACTTTCTTCGCTCGGGCGCAAGCCGGGCTTCTGGCCGCCCCGCCGCCATTTCCAAGGTTCGAGCGTGCTAAAATGCGCGCGCGCGTGTTTTTTTTTTTTCGAGGTTACAAAAACACATCTCACTGGAATGCCTGGGGAGAGGGAGAGGGGCTGTCCCTGTGGTCCTCGCCCCCTCCCTCTTCTCTTGTCACCCGTCACGTGACCTGCAGCCGCGCGCGAGCTACACGCTGATAAGCATCGAGATCCGGAAGGGTGCGCCTAGCAGCCGCTTTTTTCATTGTCTGCTTATTGTCAGTTCCAGCTCGACCTTCGCGCGTTCATCTGCTTCGATCTGTCGCCTAACCCCGCGGTCTTATTAGGATGTCTCTCGACAACGTATTGGATGTGCACGAAAGCTATCAGTGTTCGAAAAGTCCTACGCCTATATCGGCAACAAGCGATTCTTCAAAGAAGTCAGGAATTCTTGCGGTTTGGTTGGGTTCGGCAACTGACAGCTTGCGCGCCACATCGTGTTGAAACGTCCAAGAAGCCGTTCCCTCTCATTTGTGTTTGTGTGGTTGTCCTGCTTTGACCGTGTCGACAAATATCGCGGATTACATCTTTCAAGTCCGCTATTTTTATGGTAAGTGCACTGCAACCTTACTTCTTGGCAACGATTGACCGTTCTTCTACTCGAACTCTTCCAGATTATCTATATAATTATGCAGTCACTATTCTCGCGGCAGCCGGGCGAATAATCTCCCGAAAGTCTACCTTCATAGTCTAGAATTACCTCGGTTCTTGTTTGGTTTGCTATCTTCTCAGTTGTATAAAAGCTTAGAGTGCCTCTCACATTTCACAGATCGCTTGCACGTTTGTACTTGTCTACAGAAGACGTAATAAACTTTGAGGAGAATTGAAAACAATCTTTTGTGTCTGTTTTCCTGTCCATTTACAAGCACCTACGTGAGCACATTTGTTCTACGTGTTTCCTCCATGTTATAAATAGGTTTATGAGTTTCGGAACGTCTTAAATAAGCCTAGGATAACCAACCTACCAGACGATCCCCGTTTAGGGTTAGCGCATAATTTCCCAATTCGAAAGGCACGTTCAAACGTGTGGTCACGTGCAAGGTCGAACGGGCACCTGTATCAAACGGGTACCCGTTCCAAACGGGCACCTGTATCAAATGGGTACCGTTTCGAGCGGGTACCGTTTCAAATGGGTACCGTTTCGAGCGGGTACCGTTTCAAACGGCTACCCGTATCCCATAATCACGTTTGATCCAAACGGGTCGACACGTTTGCACCCGTTTGATTTACCAGTTTGCCATCCGTTTGAATTTCAAATGGTTTTTTTCAGTAGGGTATGCATCATACATAAGCTTAAAACTCTCAGTTGCGCGAATGGCCATGTATACATCTGGCCTCTCGGCATATGATGACTTTCACAGATGAGTTTCCTGGATTCCTTTGACAGGTTTTACGGTGGTCCAGTTTGCTTGCTTCACCGCACGAAACTCTCGAACTCGGAGACAGTTTTGAGCACTGCGCAGAGTGGTTTGACGCGTTTTGCGAAGTGCTGAAGGCATGTAGTTCCCACCAGGAACGCAAGCGATTGTACGTGCTTCTGCCATCAATCATCCTGAAGAAAACAATATTGCGTCTGGTGTCGGGTGCGACTGCCCACAGTGCCCCCGACACTGGTCAGTGCGGGGAAATATACCTGGCAAGCTTGCCGTTGCACGCGCTGAACACACGAGCGACACGCGCTTGGCGGCCCGAAGATCCTAGTATGACATCACGACTGGTCGAATGTTTTTTCGTTTTTTCTCGCTTTTAGTTGCATCTTCAGGGAAAACAAAAGTGATATTCAGATTCACGGGATAAAAATACGCCAGAATTCACCTCTAACTCGTTTTTTTCAAGAAGTGTTTCAGCTTCCCTTTAAGCAACTACCTTTTTTGCGGTTTCCACGTCTCTTGGGGTTCGGACAAGCCAGCGGGCACGGAGAGAGTAACTAAATATTAGTGCGTCATATTTTAACCGGACGACGTGGAAACCACCTCCACCGACGAGGGCGACCCGCGGTACCGAAAACGCGCAAAATGTGACGTCTTTGGTCCTAGGATTACTACTGGTCAAAGCCGCTAAAAGTTTTTTCGTAGTCGAAATACAAAATATAAGTGGCGCGAACCGTTTCAATTATTTATAAAAGAAGTTTTTGTTCAGTATTTTAGATCAGAAAAGAAACAAATGCAGTTTATAAAGTACGGAAACAAGAAAAGACCCGTCGACATACCCGCCACCAAGCGGCGGAAAAAACTGCGCATACTAGAAAGAACTAGTGGGATGAGGCTCCGACCAACGGCCAGCGTAAAAAAGTCCCGGATGTACGCGGCGGCGCTGCGGTCGTATACCGGCTCGACGATCCGACCGGTCCCGAGCGTTCCGAAGGCCTTCGGCGCGGGCCCTGCTGGCGATTTAGCCATTTGGCGGCATGGCAGCGCGAAGTGGCTCCCGTTCTGAACTGATCTTTACCCCGTGTTTGCTGTCGTTTGTGGCCAATGAAGTGTTATGACGAAATAGTCTTTAATCGCGCAGCACATACAATGCGAGCCGCCCCGGCCGCCCGCTTCATAGAGCCTATCCAACACATGCTTTAGTGGCGCCTTCTCGAGCCGTCGACCCGGAGTGCGGCAACCGTGAACGCTCGATGAGCTCACTACCCCTCCTCTAGTTCACGGCCACTCAAGCCAGGACCTACGACGTCATGAAGGAGGTTATGTTTTGCTTGTTTTTGTAATCCTAATTCGCCTATAACTTTTAAAATAAAGCGAAATTTGAGAAAAGAAAAGTTTGATTAAGTTACTACGTTCAGTGCGCTCAGGATCGGTGCAAATTAAAACCAGTCAAAAAGTCATTGCAGGGCCCCTTTAAGGAAGCTTACCAGCTGTTTAGGAAGGACCATCCCCAACCCGAACTAAGCATCTCCAAATTTTATTCCCTACGACCAAAATGGGTAAAAACAAAAGTCCCGAGCACGAGGCGTGCGCATGCATATATTGCGTCAATTTTCAGTTGCTTTTAACGGCAAAAACAAATGCCCCAAAGAAGACATTTACTGAAGACGACCTCAAGCGCATCTACCTCTTCTGCGCTCCACAGAACGATTACTTTCTGCGCCGTTGCGAAAAGTGCCCAAAAACGCAGAGCATCTCGCTGCAGTCGCTTCATCTCGACGAAGACGAAGAGATCTGTTTCGCGTTATGGGACGCTGGCGAACTCGTCAAAAAGGTTATGGACACTTCTGCCTTCCTGCGGCAATAAGAGAGCGAAAAGTATATGAGGCATTCTTACATCCTTGACCTTGAACGAAGCCTGATACATGACACAAGAACCGCCTTACCACCCAAGGCAGTGATGTTCCACTTCGATTTTGCGGAAAAATGGACAGTACTCTTTCCAACCGAAGTGCAGAGTTTTCATTGAAAAAAAAAACTCAAGTGTCTCTCTCCACAAGTGTGGTTACGTCCACGCAGGGCACGCAAAGCTTTGCCGTTGTCACCGATGCTACACGACGCATGACACAGCTCACGCTCTTCTAGCCACATAGGCCATAAAAGAGTATGTTAATGTTCATTTCCCAGTCTTTTTTTAAAATAATTTTTGTATCAGACGGAGCGGCGGCGCATTTCAAGAATCGCTTCCAATTTCACGAATTGTCTCGAAAGCCGCACTGTTCGGCAAGATGGATCTTTTCAGCCACTGGACACGGAGAAAGCGCTTGTGATGAAGTAGGTGCAAGAACCAACGCTCACCAAGTTGAGATCTTCGCTCAACTCAACGATTGCCACCGCTAAAGACTTTGTGGAAGTGCTACGTAAAAAAGTAACAAATGTCTGCATGTTCCACCTGTCTGTGGAACGGGTTCGAGAGTTTCGAGTGGTAAAGCAAGCAGAGTGGACCACCATAAAACCTGTGAGAGGAATCCAGGCTTCTCATATGTGGAAGTCATCATATGCCGAGAGGCCGGATGTATACATGGCCACTCGCATAACTGAGAGTTTTAAGCTTATCTATGCATAGTTAGCGTATTCGCACAGTGGGGCCGTTTTGTTCCTGTGAATTGTAAGCTAATTAATGGTATTCCAGCTCAAAGTCCATTTTCCCGTCACTAATACTCAGCCCTTATGAACTTGACGTCATTCAAAGGGCGCTCTGATGACCACCAGAGAGGAGGGCAAGAAGAAGCTCGGCTCTTATCAGGGCCCCCTTTTGTGCCTCCCGGAATTGCCCAGGCGTCGCTATTCTCCCCCCAGAAGATTATAGAAGATTAGCCCGTCACTCAAAATTCTTACAAAAGCAGCTTCCCTCTCCTCCTCTTACATGGAGGCCAAAAATATGCGACGTGACGTCAGTGCAACCTATGTATAACTAACGCTCAAAATGTTTGGTGCTGTGCGGCAAAGCCGCTATGACGAAGACGTCGGCTCGCTCCGAGTGAAGGTTTGTCGTAGCTTTTCCCGCTTGGAGGTCATGTGTTACTCAATCTTTTGCCATCACAGGTTAGTTCAAGTCACTGAAAAGTGCCAAGGGGAGTTTAAAGAAAATAAAAGATGGAGTTTCTTCAATATCGACGCCCAATCTTGCCACATTTTGAGAAATCAGCCGAATTTCCGCGTTGATAACAAAAATATGTTTAAGGGTGGGCATTATATCTTTATATATTCGTAAAGAATAATTAAATACGCGCATTTTGATATGTTTTGTGAAGTATTATGAAAGATGGTTTATTTGCAAAAAAATTGTGAATATGTCTCTAAACGCGTTTTTGTGCCATGTTTGATATTTTTGTTTGCATTGAAATATTTTATGGATATTTTTAATTTTTTATGTATGTGTTGTATAACCTTTGTAAAACCTATTAAAAAAGTTATGGTGCCGTGAAAGGTTTGATAAGGAAATGACGACTGTGCAAAGTAGCATTGTGAAATCTTCTCAATTTCCACGCCTTAAGCTTCTCTATTTTATATCTCAGCGAAAAAAATTGTTACGGCGTTCATACCTAGCTGAATGTTCCTCCCAAAAACATGGCTTTCATATATATTTTTAACAAAAATATCTAAAATATGACCCGGACCATCATTGCATGAATTGACGTGGAATCACCCAGCTTTGCGGTTAGTTGCGGTGGCATGATCGCTGGCGTGCTTCGATCGTTTCGGTGGTTGGAACGGCTAAAGCATCCTGACGACGTCAGTCTCATCGCTGTTTTGCCCATCCCGATACAAACTCAAGCGTGTTTCACATGCAGCGATTTTGGCCCTAGAGCGGCGCGATTTCTGCCGTCGCGGCGCTCGTGCCGCTCAACCGCTACTGGTGGCCAGAGCGTCGCGACGGCAGAAATCGCGCCGCTCTAGGGCCAAAACTGCTGCATGTGAAACACGCTTAAGTTACGATTGCGCCGAATGTCACGTTCTCTCCGCTGGCTGCTCTCCAAGCGCTTGCCAGAGTGGGCCGTTTATAACGAAAAATACACTATCAGGGTCAAAATACAAACATGCGATTGCCATTTATGAACATTGTGGGTCATATTCAGCCTATTTCTGAGCACGACGGGTATATTTCAAATTTCGTTGAAGTGTCCCTTTAAGTTGCGTGACGCTTACATGTGTGTATTGTTTTAGTATGCCTCAAGTTACCCTGTTTTGGACAGATTTGAGCCTGTCATTTAAATAATTTCGATGAGGGTTCCAAAGTATAGGTACATACTTCACCTTTGGCCTAATCAGATCTGTAGATACTAGTTGTTTTGTGTATCTCGTTGATGTACAAATGTTTTCTCATAAATCCTAAATATTTATTAGCTCTTTTAAGAATGTGTATATATGATTATTCCATGAAAGATTAGGATTTAGATGAACGTCCAGATATTTAAAGGACGTTACGTTTTGTAATTTTTAATAAATGAAGGTGTAGTCCAGATGTAAAATGGAAGAACGGTTTTTAAATGTCATCGTTTTCTATTTTTCTACATCTATTTGCATTTGCCATGAATATCACCATATCATCATGCTATTCAAGTCTTTTTGAAGGGCAGTGCAATCTGATTGATTAGATATGTGACGGTATATTACTAGTACACTCTAGCTATATCATACAGTCGTCTGAACAGGCCACCATCTTCCTCTTTCAAAAGATCGTCATCCATAAGAAAATGCCCGAGGCCATGCTTATCGTATTAATTGCGCCGTCTGCAAGGCTATATATATGTGGGGGAAACCAAGAGCTTTTCTGAACGTCTGCGCAGACACCAATATGATGTTAAAAAGAAGGAACTAAAAGGTAGCACTCTGGGGGAGCATGCAAAAAAGAGCAATCGCGTCATCGACTTGGACAGCAGCTTCGTACTAAATGCCGAAAGAAACTGAAAAAAAGTACTCTTTTTGGAGTGATGGCATATTCAACATACAAAAAACCAACCTGAGCCGGTCGATCGGTACCCTCCTAAGCAGTTATATTCACAAACTTTAAAGTATAAAAAAAAAAGAGCCATTTCACTGTGTGAAGGTGGAGGACCAGAGAAGCTGTTTAGCACACGACACAGACCCGCCCCGAAGAATGGGAGGAAACAAGACACGCGCGACGGAACCGCAACTCCGAGAGAGCGGACGGAAAGGAACTAGGCACAGAAGCGGTTAAAACGACCACAAAGAGAGGGTGGTGCGAGCGTAGACATGGCCCAGAGCCATATATGTAGAGAGTTCGGCCATTCGTTGGGAAGTATAGGAAGTATTCACTGGTGGCCATAGTTGTGTGCGCGACTGCTGAGCGGGTGCTGATGACGAGCTTCCACGGTTTTTTTGCAACGTGCATTCCACACCATCAGGATTGCCGGTCTTAGCAGCCTATTAATGTGGGATCGTTCCGAGCGTGCGCTCTAGACAGCACCCACAAATATGGCGCCCAGTGAATACTCATAATAGGAGACAAATGGGAAGGCGCCATTGGCCAAAAGCGGGCTGGGTGAGTTCCAGGGCGCCTTCAGAAATTCGAATGTGGCCAACCAAAAGCCGGAAACAAACTGATAACTGCATCGGAGTAACTCTCTGTAACTGAAAATATGGTGCACGTGATGTTTCAATCGCGGACATCCAAAATCATGGTGGAAGAGCGCGACTAGCGGAACGATCGACATAATCCGTACGCCAAGCGCCGAGGGCCGCGAATCTGCCGCCCTAGCAGTCACACTCTGTCCGAGCAAAACAGAGTTGAGCGACGCTTTCGTTTCTTACATCTTTCTGCATGATCTTGATCAAAACATCACGTGCACCCTATTTTCAACCTCGAAGGGTTACTACACGCTTACGCGCTTATTAAAATCATGTATGAACATATAGCTTTGATTAAAACAGCTTCTCGCAACCACCGCTAGAGGATACCTTTAGGCTTCTGGTTGGCCAAGAAAGCATGCCAAACCCACTCTCTGCGTCTGGTGAGCTCTGCCCGCGCCTCCCATTGGCCAAACTCTATGTATACATGGCTCTGACATGGACGACGCGGCAGAAACGCAAAAAGCGCTGGTCTCGCGCTTCTAGCTTTGGCTTCGCTTGCAGACAAGGTGAAACGAAGTGTAGTAATGCAGTTTGAAACTTGAACACGCATTACAATTTCAATGAGAGTGGGTGCAATGAGAAGACTGAGGATTCCAAAAAAGGTTCTAGAGAGTTTGAGTAGATCGTTCTGATACCTCCGATAGCCCCGATAACGATAGTATGCATGCGCAAGGAAGGCGGTGGCGGAGTATCGGGTATCGTTATCGGAGTCATGGGAACGATCTACAAATACTCTCTACTAACAGTAAACAGAATATGGAAAGCGACGCTGGCAAGCCTCCGTGGCAACAGTTAATCGAAAATCCAAACGAAGTTTATTGAAATTTGACGCGCGTGCGGGCAGCACCACACTGATTTATAGACGCTTTGCAGCTGCTGTGCATGGGCGCCGCCATAACTGACCTTCAGTTTTTGTTTCCCCTTCTTACGTTTACTTCCCTTCATTATTACCATAGCAGGCTAGGCCATTGCTATCCTAGATTTTATTCTGTCTTTCTCCCCAGCATTGGCTTTTGTGGAGGCTCGTCCACACCAATTTCAGTGGCTCGGTATCTCGGTAAAACAACAGAAGGTCAGCAATGGCGGCTGTATTTTGGCGCGTGTGCAAAGCGTCTATACATCTGCCCTTTCATTGATTTTATATTTTAATATTCTGTCAGCTGTACGGACTGTGGTAATGCCAATATTTTGAAACGTTTTGTGAAGCCGCTTCTGTTCACACACATCTCAAAGAGTCGTAATTTATGTTGTTGGCGTATGCAGCGTGCTCATGG
Source organism: Ixodes scapularis (assembly GCF_016920785.2). NCBI lineage: Eukaryota > Metazoa > Arthropoda > Arachnida > Ixodida > Ixodidae > Ixodes > Ixodes scapularis. The sequence continues at coordinate 64,083,867 of NW_024609846.1, read as the reverse complement.
TACCATAGAATGATCGAAGAAGTTAACAGAGCTCACTCGCGACCCAGTCAAATGAAAACGCCAGTTCATTGTGCTTTGCATTCGGGTGGAGACGTGATGCACCGCTGGCGCGTTTTTGGTCGCCGGTGCCACAGGCAAGGGCTCGAAGGCAATTAATTACCCGCATTCGGCATAAATACCACAGAAAGATTGGGAGATAATGATGTTGGATTAATTTGGGTTCGAAATGAGAGAGGTTAAAATGAGAGATGTCTTTCTGACAATGGTCAAAACCAGAAAGTATGTTTTGAGAAAATTTGAAATGAGAAAGGTTAAAATGAGAAAAGTCGTTTTGAGAAGGGTCAAAACCCGAAAGTTTGTTTTGAGAACGGTTTAAATGAGAAAGGGAGAAACGCAAAAGTTGTTTTGCGCTGGGTTGAAATGAGAAGGTAAAAATGAGAAGGTAGAAATGCGAACGGGTTCAAATGAGAACCACCCGCTTTGCTTTGCTGCTGGTCTCGCTTTTCAGCGCTGGCTTGTGTGCGTTTCAACGCACTTCAACCAGCATTGAAATGCGAAAACCAGCCGCAAAACAGCAAGAGTCTAGAAAGCAACGCGCAAACCAAGCAAAAAAAAAAAATACAATTTTTTTATTTTTAAATCTAGGTGGCGCAAGCTACCACCCAACCATCCAAACACAATGGCGCTGCCGTACGGTTTTGGTTTTTGGTTTCGCTGCCATGTTTATGTTAGTACAGCCACCAGATACCAGGGGATCCAAATGGCACTGCGGACCCCCAGGGTTTTCCAATTCGCGTTCCATGGGCGGTATAGGAAGTTGCATTCCTCTGGTTCGACGACGAAGTCATAGAGTGCCCGGTCGCTGATTTGGAGCGCGAGGATGTGGTAGCACAGAACATTTCTCGGGGAACCTGGACGTCAGCGCACAGCTTTTGCAGCGGCGAGGACTCGAAACATGATTTTCAAACCCGACGAGAAAAGAAGCGCTAGCGCGAGGAACTCGAGGAGGACGAGCGGACATTTTGTCGCTCGGGAGAAGTGTGTTGCGGCGTCTCACCGCAGCGGGACGCCCGTCACGCTGCTCTTTTCTCATCTGTTGTCTGCTGCATTATCTTTCAATTTCAACGGCCGCTTCTCGTGGCGATCTGCCAGGCTTTGTCACTATTAGTGCCGCGACGTTTGCGTGGCGCCCCCTTACGGCGAACCGGGGTGAAGTCACGGTGAGGACAGAATTTCCCTCCGACTCGCCCCGCTCGCCCTGTGAAGAGACTGTGACGGCATTAGCTCTCGGCGCGCTCGTTTCTATTCATTTATTTTTGTGCGCCTTTTTAGTAGGAAGTATAAATTTTTATATGTGACTTTATTGAAGTATGGCCTATATCTGCAGATGAAACTTCAAAAAAAACATTTCAGGTATGGTTGACAGGGCAGGCAACGCATGCATTGCAGCTGGTATACGAAAATGAAGCAGCACTATAGATTTATATCTCACACAATTAATGCTGCTGATGGTCTGAAGGAATTGGCAGGTTATGTGTACTATTTCGTTTGTTTTGTTTTCTGTACCTCTGTTTTTAAACAAAAACGCCAACGCAGAAAGGTGCATGCTGCCCGAGCAACATGTCAAATATAGTCTGGGCCATGGACAGAAAATCACAAGTGAGACAGCCCAAGTACAGGGACAGAGTAAAGAAACAAAAAACATTTATTTATACACATTGCTCGCATTTGACCTTTGCTGGATTCGCATAGTATTTCAATGGACTCCACTCTTGGTATCTGTGGACTTTTTTTATATCCTCCCTCAAGTAACGTTCAACAAACGCCAGCGAAGGTCTCTATTCCGTTATTAGTCCCCAGGCTCTAAAAGTGAGATTTCAGCTAAATCAAATTGTCCTGAAGCAAAAATGGCAGAAGCCTTTCTCACGCAAACGGTCACCCTTTGCAGGTTCCACATTTTCTGCTACTAGTGCAGCACCTACCACTGGACAGCCGTTCGAATGCTTGCCGTTCCTCCTGTTTTCCTCTGTTCTCAGAGAGTCCAGCTGTAGGGAGTTTGGAGGCTGGGGAAGCTTTTGGGGACCTGCAGCAGTGTCTCTTTGATTGGGAAATGACAATTCAAACTAAACGGTGTACTTTCCGAATACACAAGGCTGGAATAATGAAAGAATGTCAGCAAAAGGTATAAACATTCCAAATTACGGCACTACCTGTGGGTATTTTTGGTAGTTGAATACATCTAATACAGGCGACTGGGGCAATTCGGCCGTTTTTCTTGCTCCCATACAAACTAATCTCCAGTAATTGTGCATCTTCTAGAAAATAATACATGCATACACGCGTGTGCGAACTATATCATTAATTCACGAAGACGCTACATTTATGTAAAACGACCCTGTTCCACGAGCACTTCAAAGGTCTTGAGACCGATGACCTTGAAAACATCTGCGAACCAGCGCAAGCAGAGTGGCAGGCGCAAAGTCGGTGTCACGAGTTAATTTGCCGACCGCTTAAAGGCCTTTGATATCATTGCCATTTAAAATGTCTGCAAAGCGGGGTGTAATATTCTCCTAACTCAAGAACATGCAATGAACAGAATCCCAGTGTCTGAAACACCTACGCCGCCGCTTCACCGATCCCTCGCACGATTGCCTCGTGGACCGATGGGGAGGTTCATCGGCGAAATTGCCTCCGCCGATAGCTTTCGGGATTTGTAACCCAATTACAAAGGTAAAAGTGAAAAACACGCGTATACAATTTACATAAGCACGTCGGTATCGGCCTAACCCAGCGTCTTGCACATCGGGTCGACGAGGTCCAGCTCCTCAAAGTGCTTGCGGCACTGAACGGCCCAACCAGAAAACGGGGGCAGGGAAACGAGTCGGATGCGAGATCGCGGAGTGGAGTCCTTCCCCTGACGTCACGGTATACGTCACCCAATCAGGGCGCGGCGACCGCAGTGACGATCATTTCTCAAAATGGGTGGAGTTACACCCGCTGAAGATGCTGGTTTCTGAGTGCATCTGGGAGAAGTTGTTGGAAACTTTCATGCGCTTCGGCACAACCACGCGTCTCATCAGCGATAATGCTAGCTATTTTACCAGCAGAGTGCTCACTGACTCCTGCTTGGCGCTAAACATAAAGCACAAAAGGACAACACCATACCATCCTCAGGCTAATATCACTGAAAGAGTGAACCGAAACTTGAGGAGCATGCTGATCACACTAACAGAGAACCACAGGAACTCGGACGAGCACACTGTCCAGATGGGATTTGCAATCCGGACGACCGTGAACAGGTTGACTAGGTTAACGTTTGCGTTTATAAACTTGGGTAAGGAGCTATCGTCTCCGCTCGAGAACGGGTTACGAAATAACCAAGGTTCAACACAGCGCCCACTCTCTAAATACACGGCGGAGTTAAAATTTCGCCTTTCGAATGCGTTGCGTGCACGACGCCATAGAACCTCGATGCCGCAAGGATTGAACAGGGGGCCAAGTACGATAGGAGTCCTTGTCACCTGCACTACAATGTGGGGGACCTGGTCCTCAGGAGAACCCATCCTTTGAGCAATGCAGCGAGCGGATTCGCAACCTCCCTTGCATCGAAGTGGGAAGGACCCTACGTGATAAAGGCACGACTGTCACGTCTTATCTACAGGCTCGCTCGGCAAAATGCGAATGAGGGGTCTGGTCCGGTCCACACCAGAGGCCTAAAAAAGTACCATCTTCGTGATCGGGATGACGATGAACCAGAACCTACTGGACAAAACGAGGAATCCTCCGTTACGCGTGACTCTCGCGCGCGACCGGTAGCGCAGCCTAACCGCCCATTCACACTGGAAACGGATCCGCGTTCGCAAAGCGGCTGCGAACGCGGTTGCAGTAACCGTGGCGGTTGTATAAAGATCCAGTACAATTGCACGCGCACTCGATGGCATCAAGTGCGCGTGCAATTGTACTGAATTTTTATACAACCGGGTTCGCTAGGGTGCCTTCATGTGCGCTTTGCTTAGGGTGGAGACATCTGGTCATTTTGTTCCCACTTTTACATTTATTTTTTGTTCAGAAGCGCGTGAAAAGAGCGTGTCCCTGCACGCGTCTGTGGCGCTGACTGTGCTATGGAAATATTTTGTTTTCGTCGATTTCTTTGTATTTTCCCCGTGAGCGCGTGCTGTAGGCATCGGGTACTACAAAGGGTGGCAAAACCTAGGGTTCGCAACCGCTTTGCGAACGTGGATCCGCTTCCAATGTGAATGAGCGGTAAGCGTGGTAGCCGAACAGTGTGCAAACCCCTCTGTGAGATGTCTGATAGAGGTGTAGTATCTGGAGTAACAGGCCAATGTGGTTCTTCGCTGGAACATCTTTATTGCAGGACTGCCGGAGTACGACACATAGGCACGGGTGTGAGAGAGCGGCAGGGCAGCAGCGGGTGGTGCAAACGGTACGCTGGCTCAGATACACTTTAAAAAACGTATGTGCGTCTACTTTCACGCACACAACTCGGAGAGCCAATCACCGCAACTTACGGAGGCAACTCGGCGAATGACAATGCCGAAACATATGTTTAGACCAAAAAACGCAGTCTGAGTTGTGACATTATGCAATGTAAGCGTGACGTTTTGCATTGCTTAATGTCACAACTCAGACTGCGTTTTGTGGTCTAAACATATGTTTCCGCATTGGCATTCGCTGAGCTGCCTCCGTAAGTTGCGGTGATTGGCTCTTCAAGTGTTGTGCGTGAAAGTAGACTTACAGACATTTTTTAGAGTGTAGATATGGCACCCAGAAACAGTGGCGCGAGACGCACGAGCGCGCGCTAGCTGTTGTCCGCTTATTGTATCGCCGAGACAACAGTTCCCCACACTTAGTTCAGCACAATAATACCAATCGACCACATTCCAGTACAATATACACAAATTAACACGATATGACAATTAAAAAAAAAACAAAAAAAAACACGAGAATAATTGAAGTTTTCAAAAGTACGAAGGGTACAAACAAGAGAAATATGTAAAATTATAAAAAACTACAAAGCCCTCAATTTTTTCTCTTCTGTCTTCAGGCGCAAACCTACCAGGCGCACGCCATTGCCGTTCGGGATGCCGGCGTTGTGTTTCTTGCGGCTGGGCTGGGGGAAGACCGGCGACTGGAGGTGATCCCATGTCTTGTTCCGAATTGGAGGCAGCTTGTTCACGAGTCCCCTTTGAACTGGGGTTGGCGATGATAGCAGGACACTCGGTATCAGCAAACCACTTTCCTCCGCCTCTGGAGTAGAGCTCTCCAGCAACCGCAGATGGTCTTGGTGTCGCCGCCATACGAAGGTCCCCCGCGGTGAGGTCAAGCGAAGCCTCTAGGACAGGTCCCAATTCAGCCCTGACGACTCCGTGCAACACCCTCTCACCCGGCCGGAAGTTCTTGACGTACACCTTGCCACCAGACTCGAAGTGTGGGTGCTTGCCACCGGCGCTTCACCTGTAGCACGTCTTGGTTGCGGTGAACAGTTTCCTCTGCAGAAGATTGGAGTCTGTCCAGACGGGAAGTGAGCAACCGCCCAAGCAGCAACTCCGCAGGACTCTGAAGGGTTGTGGCGTGCGGTGTGTTCCGATAAGCTAACAAGAAACTTGCTAGTCGACAGGACAGAGGCCGGCCCGGCATCTCTTTTCGTAAGGCCTCCTTCAGGGTGCGAATGAAGCGCTCAGCCGGCCCATTACTTGACGGATGGCAGGGGGCGGTCCTGACGTGCCTCACACCGTTCTCTCGTAAGAAATTCTGAAATGGTTGAGAACAAAATCGGAGGCTATTGTCACTGACAACAACATTTGGCAGACCGAAATGACTAAACAGCTCCTTCAGCTTTTCAATAGTTGCTTCGGCCGATGTGCTGTTCAACACGAAAACCTCGGGCCGCTTGGAGTGGGAATCGACGCTCACCAGAAAATGACGGCCTTGGAAAGGTCCCGCAAAATCCAAGTGCAGCCTTTTTTAGGGCGAGTTGGTCAGGACCAGGGATCCTGACCAACTCGTCCCTATGCGCATCGACTTCCGGCCACTATACATAGTTGCGTGCCAGTTCTTTCATCCCCACAATTCCAGGACGCCCCTCATGCAGCTCTTCCAGTACGCGCGAACGCGTACTGGAAGAGCTGCATGTGAGGAATGAGGGATCACATCCCTCATTCCTCACAAAAGGCAATTCTGGTGCCACGTCAGCTCGTTTCTTCTTGCAAAGTAACGCTTTAGACAATCTTCTACCTTTGCGGCCCCCGCACCGGCGAGGAACCTTGGCACCTGACAGAGCTCTTTCTCTTTCGCTGTAAATTGTGCGATCTCATGGCTGCTTACCGGAAATGACTACAGGCGAAGACTGAGGAACGCCGTGAAGTCATCCTCGCAGTCTTTATCCTGGAACCCAGGAACTGGAAGTCGTGTCAATCAGTCCGCGTCCAGGTTGGGTCGACCCGGTCGGTAAACTAATCGGTACTGATAAACGGAAAGGGTAATAGCCCACCTCTGCAGACGTGCGGCAGCAATGCTCGGAATTTCCGTCTTTTGACCAAGAATGGTTTGCAGCGGTTCGTGATCAGTGATCAACACAAAGGATCGTCCAAACAAGTAGACGCGATATTTCTTCACGCCAAAGAAAATAGCCAGTGCCTCCTGTCTTGTTGGCTGTAGTTCTTTTCACTCGATGTCAAGGTTCTGGACGCAAACGCGATAGGCCGTGTGTCGCCGTTGGCGTACACCCTAGACAGGACGGCTCCGAGACCGTATGCCGAGGCATCACACGACACCTGAAGATCTGCCTTGGGGTCGTAGTGTGCCAGGTCAGGTGTGTCAGCCAGAAGCCTCTTCACCGTGTCAAAAAAAGTCTTGACAGCGCTTGCTCCAGGTACAGACGACGTCCTTCTTCAGTAGCTCGTTCAACGGCGCTATTGTGGTGAAGAGGTCAGGGAGGAACTTTCCGTAGAATGTCACCATTCCCAGAAACGACCTTAACTGTTTTGAGTCTTGCGGTTGAGGACCATCAAGGATCGCTTGCACGTTTTCTGCCAACACAGCTACCCCTTTTTCGCTGACTTGGTGCCCCAGGAACTTCAGACTTGCCTTCAAGAACTAGCACTTTTATTTCCTGACTCGAACGCCCTCGTCACTCAATCTCTTTAGGACTTGCTCCAAAGTCTTGAGGTGATCCCCGGCTGTCTTCCATGTTACCAGGATATCGTTGATATAGCTGGTCACTCCTTCAATTCCCGCCAGCAAGCTGTTTATTATCTTTTCAAACAGTGCTGAAGCTGAAGCGACGCGGAACGCCAAACGCTTGACACGGAAGATATCCTTGTGCGTTTTGATTGTTAGATTAAGTTGAGACTCAGGGTGGACAGGAACTTGCTGGTATGCACGACTTAAGTCTATTTTAAAGAAAACAGTCGTCCCAGCTACCGTTGCCAGAATGTCTTCCAACCTTGGCAGCGGGTACTGCTCCACGTCCAGGCAAGGTTTACCGTTGTTTTATAGTCCCCGCAAAGGCATACATACCCATCCATCTTCCAAATTGGAACAACTGGTGCAGCGTAGTCACTATGGGCCGCCGCTTCAATGACGCCTGTCACCTCCAGTCTCTTCAGCTCTTCTTCTACAGCTGGCTGGCTTCAGTGCGAACGGCATACTCCGAGCTTGCAGAAACTTTGGATTTGCACCTTCCTTTAAACTTAGCCGAGCCTCTTCCCCTTGCATGCATCCGAGCTCGTTCTTAAGCACATCCTGGTAACGTATTAAGATGTCTTGAAAAGACGCTTTTACATCAACGCTGACTGAGTTTAGCGATCCCAAGCCAAACTTCAGCTCGTAGACCCAGTCCTTGCCAAACAAAGGTCTTCTCCCAGTACATGAAGTGGACGTTTTCCTTTGAAATCTCAATACTCTACGTCCACCGTCGCCACTCCTTTTGGCTTGACGCGCTCACCGGTGTGCGTGCGAAGTGTTAGTGACGCCGGAGTCAGCTCCGCGCGACGAAACGACTGGATCTGGCGTGTCAAAATGTTAGACAGGGCAGCCCCCGTGTTTATCTCCATCTGAAGAGGAGCGTTCCCGCCCTTGAGCGTGTAGAACGGCGCATTTATGTTTCTGTGTTGAAGTCCTAATATCGCTTCGCTCTTTTCTTCCTCAGCTGATAAATTTCCGACCTCTTTTGCTCCGCCAAATGTATGGGTCACTGATGCTTTACAGAAACACTGGAAATGCCCCTCACGGTTGCAGCGATAACACATAGCATTACGGTGCGGACATGACGAGGCAATGTGCTTAGGGAAGCCACAAAGGAAACATTTGTCCTGAGCCACCACTACCGCTTTCGATTTCACCGCCGTCAGTTTCTGCATTTCGAGTTGGTCGTTGTCCGGCTTATTATGACACGCCTGCACATTCATGAAAAGACAGTGAGTGTGCAGGCGAGCTGGTGGTAGCTAATCATGTCGTATTACACCTGAGACTGAATAATCTTCTTTTTGGCGCTCCATGGGAATCTTGAGGATGATAGATGTTTGAAGAGGTTCGGATCCACATACCGCTTTCTCAAACTGATGCCCAGGAAAGTGACCTCCGCTTCCAATTCAGCCAGACGTCGTCCCAGGTTGTCGAGTACCGTGAATGCTTGAAGGAGCAGGGAGGTTGGTTGGGGTACAGCCGCGGGGCCATGGTTGAAGGGAAATAAGCCTGCTTCCGGAACTATTAGTGAAAAGACGGTGAGTGCGCAGGCGAGCTGGTGGTAGCTAATCATGTCGTATTACACCTGAGACTGAGACGCTTTACACTTGAGACCTGAGACGTTCTCTGTGTCTGTTCCTTCTACTGAAAGTTCTTCCAATTTCTTTTACCGCAGTCTCAGGTGTAATACGACATGCACATTCATGGTGGCTCTTTCAATAGTTACTGCTTTTCCCGCAGCCTTCTTGAATCTCAGGCTTTCATCTTCGGGAAAAAAAACTCTCTGAATGTCAACACGACTCAGTCTGCTGAATGAACCTGTCTCTAAGTGTTTCTTCCAGGTTAGTTGCAAAATTGCATGTCAGTGATGTTCTTTTGAGCTCGGCGACATATTTTCCGACCGATTTACCTTCCTGTTGTTCCCTTTTATGGAGTTGCCCTTTCTGCGATGACCGACGGCCGCGGCGACAAGTAGTTTCGGAAAACGGCAAACAAATATTCACAACTTTTTAGTGCCGGGTCCTCAGGCGCTACTAGACTATCGAGCAACTTATACGTGTCAGGTCCTATGAGGCTTATGACCACGTCAACTCTGCTTGCGTCCGCTACTCCGTTCGCTCTCAGAAAGGCTCGCAACTTTTCCTCGTATGATAACCAATGACACTTCGCGTCATCAAAAGGTCGACTTGCCCAAATAACGACATCCTGACTGCCTTCTGTAACTCTGGTCGTTGATTCAAGATGCCAGACACTAGAACGTCAGTTTAAGGACCCTCAATTGCTGAGTCGTCCGACGGTCTTTGCTTCCCGTTTTAGGGGAAAATCCGTGTCTTCGTCGCCACTGTGGAGTATCTGGAGTAACAGGCCGATGAAGTTCTTCGCTGGAACATCTCTATTGCAGGAGTGTCGGAGTACGACACATAGCCACGGGTGTGAGAGAGCGGCAAAGCAGCAGCAGGTGGTGCAAACCATAGAGTTATTGCAATAAACGCTAGAGGTTCAGGTGGCGCTAGTGTGCTGTTGCATTTTGAAGCAGACATCAAGCAGTCTAAATTTGACTTCCGGTAATGCATTCCCATGGGAAAACACAATGCGTTTTCTCTTCGCGCTCGATTATAAGAGCAAATTCTGCTTAGTGTTGTGACAGAATAAGAACTTTGGGAAGTTTTACAATCGGATGTACAAAAATATATGTCAGTTAAAGCGTTTTTCTTTGAAATTTGTGGCGTTGAAAACTGCGCTAAGGTAGCCCAGTACAGGGTGTCACAAAACAATATTTACAGGGTTTTTTTTTTACCGCAAATATAAACTAGGCATCGCCGAACGCTCATTCTCCGATCAAAGAAAGCGCTAGAGGTCACAACCAGATGCCAAAGTTTCAGCCCGATCTGATACCTTATCCAAAAGTTATAAGTGATTTTCTGAAAATTTCAATGGGAAAATGGCATCAGACGGAGTTTTCGGATACATGGGGCTCTATGGCACCAGAAACCATACAACATCAGTTTTATTAACTTTATCGAAATCATAAAGCAATGACGTTTCAGGTATTCCTTGTTTGCTCAGCTGAAGTGAGCTGTGTCGCTTCCTGCGCATTCTGTCCTGTCGTCCACACGTGGTTGCGGCTTCTTTCAACACAGACAACAAAAAGAAAGGCGCCAAAAAGAAGCAGCAGTATTGCACCGTACATCCTGTACAGGCCGTCGTAGCTTCCTCCGAAGTCTCTAAAGAATCCTGGAACACAAACAAAAACAATGACCAACGGAATACAGTAAGTCGCCTTTTCTTTACTTCATCCTAATATACGGGCAGCAACTTAGGGAGAGGAGGAGACGAGAGCGCGCGGGGTTTTGAAAACAGCAGGCTCTGATTAGAGTGATTAGTGTGTAGACGCAAGGCTAGCTCCGTTTGTCTTCACCGCACTGTTCGAACGTCAAACGCCGGACGCCGGACTTCTGCGTTTTAACGGGTCTGACGACTGCAGTGGAGACAACGGCAGCTATGCGGAGCGCAAGTTCGTCTGCTTCTTGCGCAGGGGTTGCCATGGCGTCAAAAACTCTGAGCTCTGATTGATTCGAATTGGGAGGTTAGTGGCTATAAAGCTCGATGCCAGCTTCTCTGAGGTCTACTCACTGTCCTTCCAATCAGAGCCAATCAAAGCTCGGCGTTCTGCCGTCCTCGCGCGCTCTCGTCTCCTCCTCTCCCTCAGCTTTGGCGCGCATAGGCACTTACAGCGGATAAAACGTAAGTCGTAGCAAGTTCAAACCTAGCGCCTCTATACTTCTTCGCACTGCAGCAACGAGCTTGAGTGAGCTTAGAGCAGTGAACCGGAGGACCCATGGGCTGCAGCGAAAACTGCGCCTCCCCCCTCCCCCCCCCCCCCCTCTCCCGGCACAGATACACACTCGCCGGCCACCGCCATCTTGCCCGTTTGCCACATTAGTGGTCACGTGACGTCAAGGTGGCTGCGCCCATAGATGGGCCGAGCGCGGCGGTGCGAGTCGTGTTGAAGCGCTGCGATCGTGCTGAGAGCATGGCTAATGGTAAACCGCGGCGTGTGGCATGTGTGTGGAACATGTCACAGGACTTGTTGTGCACGTGTCGCACGAAATAATAAGATACATTAGCACCAATTGGATGGAATCAGCCGTATCATTGTGCGCTATGGCAGTGCTCGAACATCGTTAGGATGTTGCTCGCGTGAAAGTTTTACATGTTCGTTCCTTTGGAGCGTTAGAATCTTAAGGGCTCATAAAAAAGAAAAGTTACGCGATGCTTTAGGAATATCTGCGAGTCAAAGTCAAGAAGACATGTGTGAGGCCTTTCGGTGTTTTTGCTGAATGTGACAAAAGGCTTGAGTATACTTTGTTGGCATCGTGTCTTTCGAATTTCTGTAGGGAGTTGTCGTATAGCGGCTTCAACACCTTGATAGCGCTATCGAGGTCTTGATGTGAAAAGATCATCCGGTTGTCGTGCCCACAAGGAGTGCATCTGTGAACAGGTCGCTGACGTCGCATCCGGTGCGTAAAAAGAGCGAGAAAAATAAATGATTTTAGCTGCATTTGAGACGTTTCTCTCCGTTTTCTTTTGTTCTACTCGAAAGTTTCTTAATGTTTCCGCACCACGACCTGAGGTGTTACAAAAGGTTTTATTATCACGAGCTCGCCGGCACACTAACTGTTTTTTTTTTTCGTGCAACATTTATGTCGCGACAAGCATTTTAAGTTGGGAGCGGCTTCGTGGGAGCGAGTGAGCCGTTAAAAAGAAAACTTTATACCGAAGCCAATATTGCAGTAGCTTCGGACCGAAGGAAGTTTGTGAGATTCCCATCTTCTTGAAAGAAGATTGGAGGAGAGACACTTTCGTCCCATCGCGTACCTCTGACCACGCTTTTGCCTTCGACTCTCTTTCTCTCTACCTCTCCGCTCTGAGAAAATGTACAAGAGAAGAAATTAGGCAGGATAATTATCCTTACGCTGCACCCAATGCTTCTTTTAATTAGCGTTTCGCAACGTAAATGTGACGTTATAAAGCTTTTTTTCGGGTCAAATAGATAATTTAAGACGGGTGGGTTTAGGCTATTTTTTAGCACTGTCCCCTTACGAGGGTAAGTAGGGTGAACGTTCCACAACAATAGCAGGTTCGAATAGAGAGAGTGTAAACTTCGTAACAAAAACACGAAAAATAAAACTGCTTGCTTGTTCGGTGTCTGTGCTGCGCTTTGTACACTTCAGTTGAAAAAAGACAATGACACAAAATAAACCTCTTTCAAAACTGCGCACAATCTAGCAGGTTCTGAGCCAACTATTGTTTGGGAGCGTTCTCTGATCCCTTATTGGATACGAGGGCAGCGTCAACGCTCGGCGTGAACTCGGCTCAGATTCTATCGAAGCCGAGTACTGCGTCAGCGTTTAGTGAGGGATCTGATCCCATTATACATTCCGTGCCCGAAGAATGGTGACCGCGAATGTCGCTGCTTCTTATGAGATAGGGTTGCGGTGACGTCAGAATGAAGCAGAGTTCTGACTGACTTTGATCGGAAGGATAGTGGGTAGATCGCAAGGCTAGACGTCTTAAGGTCTGCTTGTGCAATATGGTTGATTCAATCAGCCAATGAAGGCATTCTCAATGGGCGCAACCCCGGTGAAAGAAGCCGACGAACTTGCGTTCCGCATTGATTTGGTGGTGGGTTGAACACGCCGAAGTACTAATCCCCGTGCGTCATTCCTCTCATACGAGGTACCGAGTCAGAGAAAAGCAAGACCCTACAAGTAAAGAACTTACCAATTATGGATGGAGTAATGATGGTCAGAGGCAACAAGATCAATCCCACGACAGCGTAACTTGTCGACATCCATTCGATTCCAAGGTAATCCGCCATCAGGACGCTCTTCATGGAAGTCAGAAACCCTAAAGAAATATATACGCACAAACAGACGAAAAGAACGTGTGCATACAGAATGGTGTAGGACATCAATATCATCGAACCACTCGCTATTACGATGTTAATCATCACCAGAGTACTGCGCTGGATCCACTTTGCGTCGGCTAAAAGAGGAACGAGGAGTCGCCCGGCAATATTAGCACAGGATCCATAGATAATCAGGAACTCTGCATCTGAAATCGACAGTCCTTTGTCTAACCCGTAGTCGACCATGGTAGATGTGAACACGGAGAATATCATATCCCCGATCGCGGCACACGAGAGGATCACATAAAACATAGGTTTGCGCAGTAGCAACAACAGGGAAGGCAGGTTTCTCGAGCGTTCATGGTTGCCGCTTGTTGGAGAGCCTTTATGCTGATCCGGGTTCGCCAGTTGGTATTGGATCCCCCTGGTGCCTTCGAGGATTGGATATCTTTCTTTTTTAGCGTACTGCTTGAGACACATCCAGGGCGGTTCTTTCAACAAGAGACCGAATGCCGTGACGTGCATGGTGATTCCCCCGTAGATGAGAAGCGTGCCACGAAATCCATACTTCTGTTGCAAATAGGCGAGGAACTTTGGAAAGGCCAGACCAGAACAGGACATTCCGGAATAGTAAATTCCTGATGTTAAGGCTCTGTACCGGTCGAAGTACATATTAAGAAGGACATTCAATGTCATTATGCAGAGCCCGTAACCCAGACCTGCAAAAAGAAAAAAATGAAAAGAAAAATTACGTTTTTCTTTTTGGGGTTTCGACCAAATATTTTAGGTCACAAATCGTCGCTTAGGGCTTTTATAGAGTGATGTCAAGTAGGACTAAACAGAGTTATGAAATGTGTATAATTTTTGGAGCTCAAGGTAACTGCCCCCACTCAAATTGGTGTACATAAGATGTTCAAAAATTTGGTTTCTAAAAATAATCTACGCTCTACCGGTGGAATCAATTGGTTTGCAGATATATGTGTGCTTTTTTGTCAAGATTCCATAGTTCTCCCTCTTCAGTCTCATTGGGAAACACATTTTTCGAATGGTAATTGCCAATTTGTAGGGACTGAAACTCTTAGAAACAGGAGCATCAAAGTTCAATTTGGAATATAGTTTTTTCCCCTCATAATATCATGGTTTACAGTCATGTCATATTGACCGAGAACATTACGTTAACGCAAGATAAAAACGGGAAGTTTTCAACAACTTTTCAAAAGCATCACTAAGGGAACGCAACATTGCTGATTTCTCGCAGACAGATACTGTATATGACTTATTTTTCGCGGGCTCAATATTTCGTGATTTGGGTCAAAGCTGCAGTTTTGGAATAATTCGCGGGGTCTAATTTTCGCGACGCAGTGGAATCTCAATATTTATTTCAATGTGTTTCGATTTTACCGGAATTCTTCGTGGGACCTATTTTTCGCGAATTGCAGGCCATTTGCGAAATCCGCGAAAATGAGGTCCTCGCGAAAATTTGGTCATTTACAGTATGCAATTTTTAAATTCACCATATTAAAGTATTATAGGAAGAAAAAAAAAGAGCCGAGAAAAGAAAATAGTAGTGGAGATTGGCTGTCTTACCGTGAATGATACCGAACGTGACTGTCATGTACGTCATGTTGGGCACAAATGCCGATGCCAGAATTCCGGTCCACAAGAGGACTCCTCCCACGAACAATATTTGAAACAATGTTATGCGGTGCTGCAGGACGGCTAAGAAAATACCTGTACGAAAAGTCAGTTTGTTACTTTCTTTAATACAGCAGATAGTTTCGAAACCTTCGTCTTTTTATTATTTCCGTGACTCCAACGCCCGACTGAAATACGAACGGGAAACATCGAAAAACGGAATCTCGTTTTATTCTTTTTGGTAACAGAAACGAAACAGTTATGAAACTGGTCAATGAACCGAAGCCGGAAGCGAAACCGTAATAGATCGTTCCGTAACTGATATACTGTAACGGGACTCTGCATCCACGAGAACTTAGCAAATAAAGGCAGGTCCAACCATTTGCGTTTCAGTTGGCAGAGTGTGCCGAGAGCGTTGGGATCTCCTGTAACTGCTGGCGCACGAACGCCATTCTTTTGCTAGACCTAAAATACTTCCAACCTATGGGCGACAAGGCTGAAGGTATTTACAGTATTTTCGAGATAAAATCAAGGCACAATTCACAAAAAGTAATCGCTCATAACATTGTAGGTACTACTTTACGCCCGCGGTACAATACTTATGAATGAAATATATAAACAATTAAACATGCACATGCAGGTGCTGTTCTTGAACTACATACGAGCGTACCAGCGGCCACACGACATCATAGCACGCTTGCCACCCTTGGCACGGTCAAAGGACGTAAATGTTTGAACCAGCCTTAAAGGGATGGTGAACCGAAATTTGGATTTCAAAAAAACAATGCTGGAGATGTAGACTGGACGCTACAATCCCTACTACACTACTAGTGAGGCGATATCTCAAATGGACAGCCTTATTTTTGGAAAAAGAAGTTGAGATCGAACCAGGCCGACGAGGCGCGTGACCGTCAAGATACCTAGTTTCCTCCTCTCTTCGCTTCGCTCCCTCAAGGCCGCGAGGCGGAGAAGACGCGAGGCTGTCCCCTCTCCTTCTCGGAGAAACATGACGTAAACACTCCTGCCAAATGCGCCTCTTTTTTTGAAAAAAATACGGTCATCCGTTCGAGATATCGCTGTATGAGTGATGTTTTGGTGTTTGTAACATCCCGTTGCATGCTTTTGCCGCGTGTTTCGGGGAATCCAGATTTCGGTTTAGCATCCCTTTGAAGTAATTTCATGAAACCGACGTAACGGAAATGTTTGGTGGAGGGACGTTCTTACTGACTCCCAGACGGCCATTCGACGTTTGAGAGCTGGTCGCATCTCATCACAAGCCTTTCACGCCCTCTAAATAAAAGGCCCCGACCTCCCCAAGGTGGCTCTGGTTTAGACCCCAGGTCACGAACCCATCGAATGTTAGCGGCACGCAAATGCCGTTGCCCGAGCTTGCACCATCCGGGCACCTTAAGCGAACACGAACCAATCCACCGAGGATGCCTCGCCTCGCGCAATAACCTTCCCCGAATTCCTGGCGTTTCAACGCGGCCAGCGTTTCAAGTATCCACCACCTCATCACTCTCTATCCCGCGAGGGGGCCTCGACCTGGCGTCAGATACAGATGACAACATTAAAACATTTGGCACTCCTGCATAGATTCTATCTATGCAGGAGTTGCTGAGCAGTGCAGGAAGCTGCACTGCCCAGCGCCTCCCCCGGTATCCAGCAAATGCTGGTACAAAGGGCGAAGGCTGCGCCAGAGAGCACTGGAGCCCTGGACTAAGGGCCCCAGCTAGACCAGAGATCTCGTTTTCCATCAATAAAAGTTTACTCCTCCTCCTCCTCTCTGGGGGACGGCTGTCATGATACCTACTGGCAGCTAGAGTTACGCAGGTTTTCAAGCACATGCGTCTAGATGGCGCTTCGGCGCAGTGGCACCGAAGAACGCTGTTTAAAAACGTCATTTCAAGCACCCGTCATTTTAAGCACCATCTAGAGTTTAGATGGTGCTTCAAATGACGGGTGGCACCTTTGAGGGAGAAGGTGATGCTACTTCCCTCCGCGGGAGTGCCACAACTGAGGTGATATAATAACGTTGGTATGAAATGATGACGTCGCGTTTGTTTCAGATTTTTACCAAAAAGTGCAAGGTAACCAAGGCAAGTATGAAGTTATTCAATGAAACTGTCTAGAAGCTCTGTACAGCGCACGACTTGAGCACAACCAGGAAAAGCCCTTACAAAAGTTATCCATGAGTTTCAGTTGAGCTTCTAATGTATTGTTATAGAGTCAATTGAAACTTAATATGAACTCAGTGTCTAATGAGTTTGATCCTAAAAACTCAATATCCTTTCGATTAATTTCATTCACTTGCAATGTTCTTGAAGTTAGTAATTAAGAATTCAATATATATATATATATATATATATATTGTATTTACACATTAGGAATGCAATTGAGTTTGGTCATTAAGAACTTAATACACATTCTTTAGAATTTGATCATTAAATTCGCCAATGAGTTTTATCAATGAATCCTCATTATGTAATATTTTGAACTTGCTCATTAGAAATGTAAACATGTTTGACCATTAACACATCAATACGCATTAATTCGCGCTCACTCGTTAGGCACGCATTTGCATTTTCTCACTCGGAAAATATTTTGTTGTCTCCTCATTAGAAATTCAATAGAGTTTTTATCGTTGAGTAATAGACATCAGCTGGTTTGCACCCTATGCAGTATTTTTATTTACTGAAAAACCTGCATCTCCCTTAGGCATTATTGCAGGGGGTGGGTTACATAATACTTTTTAGGGTTACATGTAATCCAACGATGCACTGTGTTTCTATGAAGACTGTATTATAATATGAAAGACACCACTGAGCACCAGAGAACATATTTTAAAAATCCTCAGCCCGGTTGTGGCACATCGCGTCTGCACGCCTAGCCTCCGTCTCCGCGCCTACTCGGTTTCAGTCTCACGTGGCCGACGCCGCCGCCGAACAGGAGCAGACGTAGATTCGGCATCCGCAGTAGTAGAAATCGACCACTCGGAAGGGGGCCCGGCACCGATAGACAGCACCGCATTCAGCGCACACGTTTTCTCTCACGGCGGCCTAGCGGCATCCTCGCGGCGGGATACGCATTCTCCACAGACGAATGATAACGGCTAAAGTTCCCGTATAGACTCCCTACGGGAGCCAGAGTTGCGCGCAGGGTGTAAAATAGACAGATGGGGAAACGAGAGCCATATGAGCGACCGGATTGTGTCCCCCTCGGTTTTCTCTTTTTCTGTGGCGCCATCTATGTGGCGCCACAAACTCTCACTCCGGGTGGGCGACCTGCGGCGACTGGCTAAACTGACGGAGATTGTTTCTCGAGGATTTTCAGCGGAGGACTGTCGTGCTCTTGGTTTATTTTGCGCACTCTCCCATAGAGTTCCACGCAAATCCGAATTAAATTTTTTTCTTCTCGTCGCAGCGCCATCTGTCGCGAATCGGCGGTACCCGCAAGCAGACGAGTACACAGTCCGGTCAAGGCGCTGCGGTAGGCTTCTATGGGCCGTTTCCACACCTGTCTATTTTACACCCTGGTTGCGCGTCTGTTTTCTACGTGCCGTTGCGTCTGTTTTCTACGATACAGGAAGTTTAATAACGGCAGGATTGCAGCGCCACTGGGTGGACTCGGCGACGGACGGAAACTTTCCGCTCCTCCGTGACGGATAGAAACTGTACGCCCCTCCAGCGAGACGAGCCTAGGTCATGTGGCTGTGACGTCATGACCCTATCGACGAAAAAGATTTTTCGCGTCACGCCGGCTCTTTTGGCACGCCACCGAGGCCAAAACGCTTTTATTTTAGCTTTAGAAATAGCGTTCAGCGTTCATGTCCGCCAAGATCGCTTTATTGGATGCGCCCCCCTTTTTTTTATAACGAAGATAAGCGCTCCTCTTTCGCTTGATGATCTGTTTCACTTTTCTTGCAACCCAAGCCTTGTTCTCAGTTTATGAGGATTGAATTCTGGAGGGAATATATCTGTCAACTAAATCATGCATTTTTCATTCGAATATATTCCAAAGTGCATCGATACTAATTGTATCAAAATGTTATAGGAAAACATGGGAAAAAATTAGCAAGTTCGATTCGTATCTCGTAATATTTTCATATATCGTAATAAATTTATTTTCTTGCTTCACCCTTCCATTTATTTGTTTTTGAGGGATCCGAGCAAGGGCATGACTGAAGATAACCAGTAGTGCACTTAAGTCACTCAGAATAAAATGTTTTCTTAGAATCTTATGTACGAGAATTGGGATACGAAAGTTTTGAAACATCTTGGAGTACATATCTTTAAAATCATGTTTTGACGATATTGCACATTTATTGCCCCACAGAATTACAATTGACTTTCTGTTGGCACTTTCTATCGATAGGCAGCAAACTTTATCTTGACTTCGTATTGAAGATATTTACGACTTAGTCCAAAGTCAAAAGGAAACGTACGTTGCATACAGAAAAGAAAGCATCCGCAGGTACAAAAACAACACTCTACATACAATTTAAAAAAAAAGAAGGAAAAAGAACTGCTTTGGGAGGCCAGTATTAAAGCTTTGGATGAAATCAATTTTGTAGCTGAGGAGTAGGCGCTGTATATTCACTTTTCTTTTATCGATTATTTTTTCGTCTTCAAGAGTCCTTCAAAGTCTCAGTGTTCAAACATCATGAATAGTACGCACCAGCTCGCTTGCATTTTGACCATTTTTTCACAAGCTTCGTCTCTCTAAAGTTACCTGGGAATGTACACTCGATTTTTAGAATAAATTACGGTATGCGAGCCCGGTTCTGGTTACGCACGATTTTGTGAAATGCGTAGCTGATGCTGTCGCGAGGTCGCGGTGTCGTTACACCGGAACAATGTAGAAACTCTGATACCGCTCACGTACCTGATAAGTGAGCCAGTGCCGCCATTGCATTGCTGGGCCACGAAGCAGATTCGCGGTTGACGCCAAATTCTTCCATGAAGCCCACGTAAAAAAAACCGGACACCGACTGTGGCGCTGAAGAAAGGAAAGCAACACACCCCGCCAGTATGGCAACGTGCCAGCAGGAGTCAACACCATGGCTCTTGGGGCAGTCTCTTTCCTCAGGCGTCATCAGATACTCTGTAGTGGTGCACATTGCCACCGCCATTTTCACTGCCAGCAGTCATAAAACAACAAAAACAAAAGTCTACTTGTAAAATCTGCTTGAAGGGGTACTACAAAGAAAAATTGGCGCTTATTTTTAGGTGTACTCATGTTGAAGGCAGAAGTATCACATTAAACGCACCGATCTCTTGTTGAAAAAGACACGAAAAGATTTTTTAAAACGAATTAAACAATTAGCAAAGAGCGTCTGGTGGATCTTGCTAAAGCCTAGTTTTTAATGTCCGTCTAAGAACTTTGACAGGTTGTGGCTATGCCTGTCTCGCCTAGTTAACTATACATGCTTTTACCCTGACATCATCCCGCTAGCTCTCAGTGTACCACGAGAGAAGAGGGGAAGGAGGAATTCTCTTCTTAACTGGACACTCTTTTGTGGGTCCCAGACGTCTCTATTGTACCTCTACAAGAGCATAGTGAATTAACTTGCTACTTAAAATTCTTACAAAAGTAGCTTTGTGGTTAGTTGCGGTGGACCGATTGCTGGTTTCCTTCGGCCGCTTCGGTGGCTGGAACGGCTAGAACATCCTGTCGACGTCAGCCTCGCCGCGGCTTTCTGGTTCGGATACAATCCACGTCGCGAATGCGACGAATGTCACGTGGTCTCCGCTGGCTCTGCTTCAAACGCTTTCCAGGGTGGGCCATTAAAAAGAAAAAGAATACAGCCATTAGGTGCAAACTATAAACGTGCGATTGTCATTTACATATGTTGTGGATGATATATATACTATTTCTGAACAAGATAGGTATATTTCAAGTTTCGTTGAAGTATCCATTTAAGGGTTTGGCTAAGATTCAGCAGTATCGTTCAAAGCAGGGAATCAAACCAAATATAATACAGAATTCTAAAAACGCGTAAAGACGCTTGCGTCTGCACTGCGTACCATCGACGCAAGCTCTCAGCGGAATTCTTCGCAGCGGGAGCACGCCAGACAAGGGCTTTTAGTACAGTGGAAAGCTAACGCCACTAAGTAAGCAGAAGTCCCATACAAAAATGTCCTGTGGTCGGCTATAGAAAATTGTTTGTATGGTCGGCTTTAACTATCTGGCCCAAATAGCTAAAGAATTTTCTATGGCTGTCTTTAGCATATTTTACGGTCGCCTTTATGGGCCTCTTTAGCTTTGTCTATGACCCTATCGCTGTCCAGCCATAGCGCTCTTTAGGTTGTCTAATGGTTGGCTAAAGTCTTCTCTATGGCTTACCCTATGGCCCTCTTTAGCCAGCAAACTCAAAAAAAAAAAAATTACTTCAAGTTTCCCCGACTTGT
This sequence comes from Ixodes scapularis, assembly GCF_016920785.2. NCBI lineage: Eukaryota > Metazoa > Arthropoda > Arachnida > Ixodida > Ixodidae > Ixodes > Ixodes scapularis. The sequence goes on along the minus strand of NW_024609846.1, from coordinate 64,062,705 downwards.
GAACGCTACATGTAGATACATACATCTCTGAACACACAGAATACACAGAACACAAGCAGAACAATACCCCACACAATAGCAACAACGCAGCGCCCTTTTTTTTTGCAGCAACGCAGCGCCACCGGAGCGAACATATGCTATGTTCGCACTAGCTGTATATATGGCAGTCTAATTTTTAATCCGACTTTGCTGGTGACCCATCATTTGTCGCAAAAACACAAAGAGGCGGCGCAAATATTACTCGTACTTAATACATTATTTGAATTATCTCTAGGAATAGCCCCCAACTCTTAATTGAACACCCCGAAAAAGCAAATGTAGATCATTAGGCTAATTATTTAAAATTTATTAATTATCTTTTAATAAGTTTGACGAATCACGTTGACAATGCAGTGATGACATGCGGTACACTGGTGCTGAAGACTGCACTCAAGCTATTGCTTGATTGCAGTGTTTTGCGCCAGTGTAATTTATTTTCACTTTTGGGGGTAATAATTAATTTTAATTGCTGCACAAGTATTTTAATGGATTTTTCAAACAAACAATATTACTGGTTTTTACGACTCCTTGCAACAGCAGAAAACATGGTTGGTCACCGGCATTACAAAAATTTAGTTTTGATTTATTTTCTAACTTGGAGTGTTTCTACTAAAAAAGTAAGCGTCGGTAGTGATTTTCTATAGGCGTGGGAAGAAAACTTATTGGTTCTTGGTCTTTAGACTCGGGGCCATAAATTTTTCTACAGACGGGTAAAGACAATTTATTCATTTCCAGTCTTTAAACTCGGGGCCAAACAATTTTCTATAGGGCGGTCAAGAACATTTATTGGTTCGCTGTCTTTACACATGGGGCCATATAATTTTCTACAGGCGTCTAAGGAAATTTTATTGGTTCCAAGTCTTGAGACTCAGGGCCATAAAATTTTCTATAGACGGCTAAAGACAATTTTTTGGTTCCCAGTCTTTAGATTTGTAGCCGTAGAATTTTCTATAGGAGGGCAAAGAAAATGTATTGGTTCACAGTCTTTAGACTTAGGGCCATAGATGTTTCTATAGGTGGCTGTAGCTGTCTTTATGGATTTTTATGGCCGGCCATAGAGGGCCGTAGGGGGTGATAGCCTGGCATATAATTTTCCATACACAACCATAGACCATTTTTGTATGGGCTGTTGCCATGTAGATGTCTAGATGTGGCCATGCAAACCGCCCCGAGCAATTCAAGGCAGGTATTCGGTCAGTCAATGCGAATTTCCCGCTGTTCCGTATTCACGCAAACTTGGATCGCGACCGTACGTACGCAGAGCTCACTGCGTTGCATGCGTATGGAGTATGCAAAGTCTAGAGCACGCAACGCTGACGCAAACACACAGTGCTTGCGTTTACTTCTGTAAGCAATACTAAAACTTTTTAATAATTCTTTGGGGTTATGGTTACGGCCTGTATTTTTCTAGGCTTGACAGACGAAAAAACAACAACGGTGAAAGCTACACGAATAGGGTTTCTGTAGGTATGTTATGCGGTAATAGAAATATAAAATAGGAGGCTTATCGCGACAATAAGTCGACTAATTACGTGAGATATCTTCATTGCCTTTATAATTAGGGAAAATAAAGATATGGCCCAATTAGAAATCTTGCCGAGCCTCATCGAAAACCGCCCCAGCCCAGTGTTGCAAACTTTTGAATGGGGAAGATAAGTGAAAAGCGACGCCCGAATAGATAAAATGTAGCTAAACTATCAATAAAAAGTTTAAAAGTAGTTAAGTGTTGTAAGCATTCTTTTGTACATATTTAAAGATCTCATAGTTACGCGGGTTGAGTTATTAAGAACTGAAAAAGACGAGGTTGACGATGACCTGCGCACTCGGCCTGTACCATTATCAGTGAGTTCCTGATCCACCCCAGGGGGTAGACACCCCTCCGTTTACCTCTACACTGACAGCAGGGTGGAATCTACGTACTGGACGGACGAGTCATGCATCATCCTTTCTTCCCGTAATCACGCTCCCGCCGGTCCTTCCTCCCGTATCCCAAGGAACGGGCCTAATGGATAAAGAAAGGCAATTGATTGATCCGGCCACTTCGCGTCGGACCAGTCAACCGTCGACTCGCCAGCATGATGGCCGCAAACCCGCGGGAACGCAACGAATCCGTGCACAAAACGGGTTTTTCCTTGATTTTTTATTTGGGTACTTTTTCTTCAACGCCGTCAACGCCGTCGCCTCCTCGCGTATTTCACGGCAAACAAGCAAACGTTGCTTTTTTGTTTTTGCTGTTGAGCATATTGTATTTGCCGCCTACTCGGTTTATTACGAGTCACGAGTGCCAAGCTAGCAACGGCAAATTCACCAGATAGAACCTAGAATAGGCAAAAACAGTTAAGTTTGAAGCAGACTTGTACGTAGTTACTGTACAAAGGTAAGTTTTGTCACGATCTTTCTCGAACGTGGACGAAGGGGCCGAAGCACCCGCCGAGGAGAGACGACACGCAGCCTGGTTGTGAGGGTGGACGATGACTGGCCGGAGCGCGTGCGCTCAACGGCGTTTATTGGTGCGGTGAACAATGTTGCCCGCCGAGCCTGGCGGCCGCAGACGGGCGGACTGGAGGGGGACGCCACTAACTTGTTACACTCCTCCCCCCCAGTTTGTTTTTCCTAAAAACAAAATACCTGAATAAGCACACACGGCAGACACCATCTCGGTGTCTGGTCATGCAAAGTCCCGGCCTGTCGACGATGAAGGTCACCCCGGCGAGTAGCGGTCAGGTTGCCTCCGCTGCCGTGCACTCCGCCTGGGCACTGGTGTCGACGGGCCAGGTGTGGCAACGCCGGGCGCTGCCTGTCCCGGTCGCGCTCCACCCGGTGGAGCTGCAGGAACCGGATTTGGGAGTGGCAGCGGTCCAACTGGTGCCGCAGGACTAGAGACTCTTGTTGCCTCCGTGGTGGGTGGCGCTCCGCTGGCCACGACTGGTGCTGTTGTTGGGCCCCCTGCAGGCTGGTCCTCTGAAGAGACGGCCGAGGGTGGAAGCCAGGTCCCGAGGCGAGGCCTGACATGGTCGGCGTGCCGGTGCCAGGTGGTCCCGTCGGGCATGCGGACGAGCAGCGATGAGGCACTCGCTGGTGAAACCACACGCCCGGCAGACCATGGTGGGCCAGGACGGAAGTTCCTGGCGTACCCCGACGCTCCCGGCTCCGGCAAAGGCCCGGGACGGCACCCTCTGTCAGCAGCCAGCTTCTGCTTCAGCTGCTTCAGGAGCGCCGTGGACCGGAGGTCTGGATGCAAGACGTCCAGGGGGGTCTTGACCATCCGGCCCAGCAGAAGCTCGCAGGGGGCACGGCCAGTGACCTCATGGGGTGTGGTCCGGTACTGAAACAGTACCCGGGCCACCTGCGTTCGGAAATCCCCGGGCTGGCTCTTCTTGAGCTTGTCCTTGATGGTCTGGACCACTCGCTCGGCTGCACCATTGGAAGCAGGATGGTACGGCGGAACCAGCATCCGGCGGATTCCATTCCTCTGCAGCCAGTAGAGGTACTCGGCGCTAGCGAAAGCGGGACCATTGTCGGACACAATAATGTCCGGCCATCCCTGCGCCGCGAAGACTTGCCGCAGCGCCGCAATGGTCGCGCTTGCCGAGGGACTGGTGACTGGCAGTGCCTCCACCCACTTGGAGAAAGCGTCCACTACCACCAGGAAGTAGTGGCCCTTGAAGGGTCCCGCATAGTCCACATGCAAGCGGGACCACGGCCTCTGTGGGAACGGCCAGGGGGTGATCTCCACGTGCCGCGAAACTCGCTGGTTCTCCTGGCAGACCTGGCAGCCTTGCACCTGGTGCACGATGTCCTGGTCCAGGCCAGGCCACCAAACGTGCGACCGTGCCACCATCTTGGTCTTTTCAATGCCAGGATGCCCCGCGTGCAGCAGCTGCAGCACCTTGGCCCGCAGACTTTGTGGAATCACCACCCTGGAACCCCACAGGAGGCATCCCTGCTCCAAGCTCAGCTCGGCGGTCTTGTGGCTGTAGGCCTGGTGACGCAGCTCCTCCCCTCGGGCAACCGCCTTGACCACCTGGGACAGGACCGGGTCCCGGCTGGTCGCCTGCGCCACCGCAGTCCTGGTGAGCACCCCGGGGTAGGCCCGCTCCAGCAGGAAAACGTCAGCTGGCTCTTGAACGGCAGCAGGCACCTCCGGCAGGGGCAGGCGGCTCAGGGCGTCGGCAGGTCCCAGGTCCTTCCCAGGGCGGTAGACCAGCTTGTACCTGTAGGCTGCCAGCGTCAAGGCCCAGCGTACCACTCGAGGCGAGGCTTGCACTGGGACCGCCTTGTCAGGTCCCAGCAGCCCCAGCAGCGGCTTGTGGTCCGTAACTGCCTCAAACTGCCGGCCCCCCAGGTACTGATGGAAGCGCTGGACCCCGAAGATGAGGGCCAAGCCTTCCTTGTCGAGCTGGCTGTAGCGTTGCTCCGCCGCATGAAGCCGACGAGAAGCAAACGCCACAGGGCGTTCCGGACCATCCTGACCCCGGTGCGACAGGACGGCTCCTACCCCGTACGGCGACGCATCCACGGTGAGGACTACAGGCTTGGCCGGGTCGAAGTGCACCAGCACTGGAGCCTTAACGACCAGCTCCTTGCTGTGCTGGAAGGCCAAGTCCTGCTCCTTCTTCCAGGCCCACTGCTGACCGTCACGAAGCAGTCGATGCAGCGGCTCCAGATGCGTCGAAAGGTTGGGCAGGAACCTCCTGTAGAAGTTGATGAGGCCGAGGTAGCTCTGAAGCTCCTTCTTGCTCTTGGGCTTCGGCTCCTTGAGCACGGCCTCAATCTTGCGGGGTGCCGGGGCCAGGCCAGCCTGGGAGATGATGTGTCCCAGGTACTCCACGCTGGGGGTCAGGAACACGCACTTGTCCAGCCTCAGCTTGAGACCGGCGTCCTGTAGTCGTGTCAGGACTTTGCGCAGGTTCTGCAGGTGGTCCCCGTCGTCGGTACCGGTAACCAGGATGTCGTCCAAGTACACCGCCACGTGCCTCATGCCCCTGAAGAGGTTGTCCATCTCTCTCTGGAAGATGGCTGGGGCTGAGGCCACGCCGAACGGTAGGCGCGTGTACTGGAAGAGTCCCATGGTAGTCGAAATGGTGACATACTTCCGGGCGGCATCCTGGAGCACCAGCTGCTGGTAGGCATCTCGAAGGTCGAGCTTGGAGAACTTCTGTCCCCCGGACAGAGCCGACCAGAGATCTTCTACCCGAGGCAGCGGGTACTTCTCTAAGGGTAGCGACGGGGTTGATGGTGACCTTGAAGTCCCCGCAGATCCTGACGCGGCCGTCTCGCTTGAGGACTGGAACTATCGGTGCAGCCCACTCGGAAGACTTGACGGGCACCAGGATTCCCTCTCGCTGCAGCCGTTGCAGCTCCTGGGTGACCCCGTCCTTCAGGGCGAACGGCAGCGGACGCGGCTTGAAAAACCGAGGCGGGGCTCCCTCGGGTACGTGGATGCCGACCGTCGTGCCGGCGAAGGTGCCCACCCTGGCTGGAACAGGGACTGGAAGTCGGTCAGGAGGCTCGGGACGTCCTTCACCACGTGCAGCGCAGCTTCTTGGTACTCCGGCAGCCGAACACCGAGCGAGTGAATCCAGCTCCGGCCCAGCAGCGTCGGCGACGACCCCTTGGTTAAATAAAGGGGAAGGATTGCCTCTCTGTCGCCAAGGCGAACGCTGACTAGGGTCCGACCCTGGACTGGGAAAGCTGCACAGAGTAGCTGCGCAGCATGACGTCTGACGCCTCGATGGACACGCCGGGGAAGGTCCGCTTGAACAGCTTCGCGGGCATGACCGACACGCTGGCTCCTGTGTCCAGCTCCATGGTGATGGGGTGGCCGCAGATTTTGACGGACACCAAGTATGGTGGCACGGACGATGGAGGCTTACTCGTCTGCCACACGTCGAAAATCTGCGGGTCCTCGGCCACGACGTGGACCCTGGCTGAAGACGGACCCGGGCTTGGTGCCGCTCGTCCCCGCCGCGTTTTCTTGCGACGGCCACCCTGGCCGCGGACTAGGCTGGAACCCGGGCTTGAACCAGGCTGCTGCTGCTGCTGCTGCTGGCCGCCGCTCGTCCTCCCCCCTCGGCAGACACGTGCGAGGTGCCCAGTTCTCCCGCACGTGAAGCATTGTGCTTGGACGAACTGGCACTGTGAGGGGGAGTGGGCAGCACCGCAGCGGCTGCAGGCACCGCTCCTTGTCGCCATCTTGTGCACCGCCGCTTCCGTCGACGGTGAGCCGGCCGCACGCGCTATCTCGCTGGCGTCCTTGGCTGCTGCTTCCATTGCCAGCGCTGCCTTCACTGCGTCGTCCAGCGAGGGGTCGGGGAGCTCCAGGAGTCTCGTCTGCATGGCGGAGTTGTTGATGCCGCAGACGAACCGGTCCCGGAGTAGCGAGTCCAACTGGTTGCCGAAGGCGCAGGTGCTCGCTAACCCTCGTAGCGCAGCGACGAACTGCCCGAGGGTCTCCCCGTCCTGGCGGCTCCGGTTGTTGAAGCGGAACCGCTCCATCAGCGTGGACGGCGCCGGACTGAAGTGCGAGCGCAGCGTGGCGAGCAGCTCACCCAGCGTTTTGACGTGCGGCGTGGCCGGCTTGAGGAGGTCGAGAAGGAGGCTGAAGACGCGGGTCCCGCAGCTGGCCAAGAAGATGTCCCGTTGTTTCACCTCGGGCGTGTCGTTCGCCCGGAAGAACACGTGGACCTGTTCTTCGTAGACCGGCCAGGCGGACCCATCTCCCTCGAACGGCTCGAGCCTCCCGTACAGCGGCATGGCGACAGGAGCGGGCGGCGGTGTTGCGACTCTCTCGGCGGCGTGGGCCGAACCGTGCACTTTGGTAGCCTCCAGTGCCACGGTTCCTCGTCGCCAGTGTCACGATCTTTCTCGAACGTGGACGAAGGGGCCGAAGCACCCGCCGAGGAGAGACGACACGCAGCCTGGTTGTGAGGTGGACGATGACTGGCCGGAGCGCGTGCGCTCAACGGCATTTATTGGTGCGGTGAACAATGTTGCCCGCCGAGCCTGGCGGCCGCAGACGGGCGGACTGGAGGGGGGCGCCACTAACTTGTTACAAGTTTAGTTTAACAATTTTTCTCAGTAGTTTAGTAACCTTCAAATAGCTTTTAGGGGCGAAGCTCCTTAGGGTCTAGCCTTGTCCGGCGTCCGTGCTCACATCGATTGCCATCCTATTTGTCTTCCTAAAAAAAAAAAATTGTTTGCGCAGTCGACAGGATTCGAACCTGTGCGGGGAGACCCCGATGGATTTCTAGTCCATCGCCTTAACCACTCGGTCACGACTGCGGGACGAGTAGGGGGCTCTGAGATTTGGTAGTAACTCAAGAGCCGGGGTTACTACCACATCACCAGCCAGAGCTGGGGCAGTAATAATGAAGTCGAAACGCAACCCGAAACTCAGCACTACCTGTGAGCAATAAAAAAGTCAGCACCATGAACAATAAAATTAGTATCATCAGCACCACCAGAGCTCGTCCTAATAAACATCATTCACCACGTGGAGATGTGATTTTTGTTTATTTCGGTAATTAGTAGTATAGCTTAATTTCTTTTTCCAAGTAACTTCTACTCAAATTACAAATTACTTTCGAATTTAGAGGTAGGTTTGCTTATCAACATATATTCCGGCACAAAAAGAGATATTATGTTAGAAGATCAGCTGATGTATGCAAAGGGGGAGAAGCATGCTAAAGGTATGCTTGGGCTAGTTGGTTAATGAGCACCTTGGTTTAAAACGGCGCGACAAGACAAGGACAAAGCGTGTGGCGTAGGCAGGAGGGTGGGTGGGGGGGGGGGGGGTAATGGTTTAAAGGGTTCGATATACTCTAAAATGTTCACGAGCCCCCCACTGCAACAACCCAGCTACGAGGCGCGGGAAGCGGACATGTCGCAAGTGGGGCCGAGTAACTGCGGGATTAGCGCTGACGACTGGCCTCTCTTGGCGTCCCGAAGCTCAAGGAAACTTGACGCGTTCGAAGAAAGGGCTTGTCCCCGCTGCTCCCAAACGTAGGAACTCTCGCCCTTTACAGGAGGAGGAGGAGGAAACTTTATTATTCTTCCGGGATCAGGTATTGGGGGTGGCGGAGGCCCAGAGGGCCGCCGCGATCGCCAGGGCCCGGGAGGTGGTCAGGACTTGGGCTGACTCCTCCGGGTCGCGCAACATCTGCTCCCAGAGGTGAGGGGAGGGAAGAGGGTGGTATGGGTCTGCGGGGCATTCGCAAAGGGAATGGTAATGAGTGTCGAATGCCCCGCAGGTAGGACAGGCGGGGCTGGTAAAGAGGTGTGGGTGAGTGTGTATTAGTTGTGTTCGGTGGGGGAAAGTGTGTGTTTGTAAGAGGCGCAGCATGTGTGCTGCCTCTTGGGAGAGGTGGGGGTGCGGAGGTGGGTATTGGCGGCGGAGGAGGCGGTAGTGTAGGGTAATATCCCTGTATTGCAGGAGGGAGGTAGGCTTGCCTGCAGGGACATCGCGTGTAGGCGCAGTTGAAATGGCGGCTCGGTCGATAAGTTCGCGAGCACGATCATGCACCATCTCATTAGCGCCTACGCCTGTGTGGGCTGGTGTCCACAGCAGGGTCACGGTGTCGGATGGAGGGTTGTTGATGAGAATTTGGAAGGCCATGGGGGAGATATTGCCGCGAATAAAATTGCGGATGGCCTGCTGAGAATCAGATAGGACGAATTGGGGGGCGGGGCTCTGGGCGAGCGCAAGGGCAATGGCCGCTTCCTCCGCCGTGGTTGTGTTTGTAGTGAGGATGGTGGCCACCGTGACGTTTGGTGGTGGATGTTGGCCGAGAACAGCTACACAGTGTGCAGGTTTGTGAGGGTAGGGTGTGGCATCAGTGTATAGTGTGCATGGTGATGGTGGGTATAGTTTGGCGTGGATGTTGGCTCGTGCTAGTCGCCGGGCTCTATGGAAAGTTGGGTGCATGTGGCGAGGGATTGGGTGGACTCGAATGCGGTTACGTATGTGCGGTGGAATGGGGAGGGGGGGGATTGGGATGGTGGGGGGAGTATGTTTATAGTGTTAAGAATGTAGTGCCCTGTGGGTGAGGATGCGAGGCGGGTGAGTTGGGACATGTGGTGGGCGTCTAGGTGTTCGCGTATTGTGTTGTGTATGCCGAGGTCGAGCAGGCGGTGCGTTGGGGCGTGAGGGAGGAGTAGGAGAGCATGTCTATATGTCTTCCTGAGGAGCGCATCAAGGGAGTCGAGTTGGGTGGGTGTAAGGTTAAGGTAGGGTAGCTGATATAGGATACGGTTGAGTAGAAAACTGTGGACGAGTCGGAGGCGGTCCTGTTCCTTGATGCCGTGGTGTTTAGTGGCGATCCTTCTAATGAGGTGTGAGGTTTGGGTAACATATTTCTTTACGTATTGGAGGGTGGGTGCGGGTGATCTGTTGTGTGTGAGGGTGAGGCCTAAAAGTCGAACTTGTTGTGTGTGTGGTATTGGGTCAGAGTGTATAAAAAGTTGGATGGGGGGGGTTTTGGAGGGGTTTGTGACGAGGCGGCGTAAAGGTAAGGAGAGCGGATTTGTGTGGGGAGCATTGGAGCTCCAAAGGTTCGATATGATGTAGGACTTGATTGAGGCCATGTTGAAGTGTTGCTTCAATGTGTTGGTCGGAGCCAGAGTGGACCCAAAGGGCAATGTCATCTGCGTACAGTGTGCTGCGTAGTGTGGGGATAGTGAGGAGAGTACGGGCAAGTGGGATTAGGGTGAGGTTAAAGAGCATGGGCGAGAGGACCGCTCCTTGTGGCGTTCCGCGGTCTGGCATGTGGAAAGAATCAGACTGGACATGGCCGAAACGGATGGTAGCGGTACGTTTTGCGAGAAAGTTATAGATATAGTGGTAGAAGTGTAGGCATAGGTTTTGGGATGAGATTGCCTGAAGGATGCTATGGTGTGAGATATTGTCAAAGGCTTTTTGGAGGTCTAATGAGAGTATAGAGGTGTGATCTCGTTGCGGGGGGTGTTGGTGGAAATCATGATGATACTGCATAAGGGCGTCTTGCGTGGATAAGTTGGGTCGAAAGCCGATCATATTAGGTGGGTAGGTTTGTGTGTATTCAAGGTGCGCATTGACGCGATTCTGCAGGACGTGTTCGAGAAGTTTGCCGAGACAGGAGGTGAGTGAGATGGGGCGAAGGTTGTGTATGGAGGGTGTTTTTCCAGGTTTGGGGATAAGTGTGATGTCAGAGTGTTTCCAGGTGGAGGGAAGGGTGTGGTTAAGCCAATGTTGGTTGAAGAGCTGTACAAGGTGTTCTAGGACCTCCTCATTGAGGTGACGTAAGAGGGTGTTTGTGATGTTGTCATGTCCTGGTGTGGTGTTGCGTTTGAGGGCTTGCACCGCCGCTTGTAGTTCTGCAAAGGTGATGGGGGCGTCGAGCTCTGGGTTGGGGTTGCCAGTGTATTGTGGAGGACCAACAGGGTGTGATGATGGAGGTGGAATGTATATGGAGCGGAGGTTGTCGCATAGGGCGGTGGGTGAGAGCTGAGTTTCCGCTATAATTTGTGTGGTTTGGTGGCGAGATTGCGTCTTAGTAGTGCGCGGGTCGAGTAGGGCACGGAGGATGTGCCAAACCTTCTTAGTGGAGAGCTGGCCTCGCATTTCGTCGCAAATATTGTTCCAGTTGTTCCTGGCTAATGTGAGTGCGTGCGTCTCGATCTTAGTGCGGAGAGTTAGTAGTTTGATGCGAAGGTTGCGTCGGTGTTTATGTTTCCGCCAGCGCTGCTCTAAGCTGGTGTAGGCATCCCAGAGGTTACGGAGGTGGGTATCTACATATTCCGCTGGGGGAGGAGGATCGATAGTTTTGGTTGCAATCTGTTTAGCTGAGAGAAGGTGGGTCGTCCATTGTTCTAGGTCGGAATCACAGGTGGTGGTGGGTGGGAGTGGGCATTCGGTACGGAATAGATCCCAATCTGTGTGTGTTGGTGGTGGAAGTGGGGGGCTTGTGGAGATGCCTTTGAGGGTAAGACACGTGCTGATGATGTAGTGATCGCTGCCAAGTGTGTGTGGTGTTGTGGATGTGTGAAGGGTGAGTCGTCCGGTGCTAAAGGTGAGGTCGGGAGTGGTATCGCGCTGGGCACTGTTGCCAATGCGTGTGGGGGAGGAAGGGTTGGTGTGAAGGGTGAGGTTCAGGGAATGGGTGAGTTCAGAGAGTAGGCGGCCTTTGCGTGTGGTATAAGAGTAGCCCCACTCTATGTTAGGGTTCTTTGAAGTCACCTACAATTAGGAGAGGGTCACGTTTAGTGAAAGCGAGTGCCTGCTGGAAGATGTATTTGAAGGATATGTGTTTGGATTTAGGGGGGCTATAGATATTAAGAACATGCAGGCGTGTGACAAGGGATTTGGGAAGGTGGAGTGTGGTTAGTATATGTGGGATCGGTGAGGCGAAAGTTACGTGCTGGGTGGCAATATTGCGATGTACAAGGGTGGCTATCTGGGGGAAATCCGATGGGGAGTGAGATGCATAGTCTTTGAGCTTGGGTGAGTGGTATGTTTCCTGTAGTGCTATGAGGATGGGGGGGTTGGGTATGGATGCAATGTGTGCTTGGAGGTTGGCTCTTTTAGTTCGAAAACCGCGGCAGTTCCATTGCCAGATGTATTGTGTGTTAGAGGTCCGGGTCATTTTCGTGGGTTATAGGTAAGGGTGCGGTAGCTGGGGCGGCAAGGTGCATCCATTGTAGGACTTCTTGATGTAGGGAATGTACCGATTCCTGGATTGCATTGATTTGGGCAGAGGTGTGTTGGCGGTGGTTATCGAAAGCCGTTTCTATTTCGGCGCGTAGGGTGTCTATTTCTGCGTTGCCTGAGGATGTGGGGGGAGGGTCAGTATTGGGGGGCAGTGCCCGTTTCTTATTCGGGGGGCAGGTGGTTAGCTGATCGGGTGACGGGGCTGGAGGGTTGTGGGAGGTTTGGAGTTGCTGTTTAAGGAGACGGTTTTCCGCTTGTAGACGCTCATTTTCTGCGCGAAGGAGGGTAATAGTGTTACGCAGTTGCTGCATTTCCTGGCGCATTTCGCGCATTTCGTTTTGCCATGTGGAGGGCGGGGGTGGGGGTGGGTGAATTGGAGGATTTGGGAGCAGAGCTGCGCGCACCTGGCCCTGAGCGGCTTGGCTGTAGGTGAGTCCGGGTGTTGTGAAGGTCGTGGTGTTGCGGTCAGGTCCGGTCTCGGGGGTGAAGGGGGGTATGTTGGGTAGGGTTTTCGGTAGGGTGCGGCGAGGCTGGAAGCGTTTAGGGCATCCCGCTGCACCTGTCAGGTGATCTTGTCCACACAGGATGCAGCGAGGCTGGCATGGGTGATTTGGTGTGGGGCCCGGTGTACCACAAATTGTACATTGGGGTTTCGGTGAGGGTTTGGGGCAGACGTCTCGCCTGTGGCCAGCTGACCAACAGGCCATGCATGCTTCGGTTTTCCTCTTGTAGGGGTAGCAACGAAGAATAACCGCACGGTACCGCACCCAGAAGGGTACATGCGGCCCCAAAAAGAGGACTTGCACGATGCCCGTGTCTTTGATGCGACGGGCGTCGAGGACTGTTATGGTGGGGTTATGACGCGTGAGGCTTTCCATGATTAGTGGTTCGGAGTCTTCAGCTGGTATCTGGAATATTGCTCCTGGCGTGGTGGTGCTGGGTGGGGGTATGTGGCTTTGGACGGGGTAGTGGGTAGCGTTCTAAGTGATTGCATTGAGGTCCATGTATTGTTGGGCTCTGCGTTCATCGGGGGTACTTACTACGATGAAGTTTGAACGGGTGTTTATGCGTACTTGGTCTTGAGCAAAGTCTGTTATCTTGGCTTGGTGGAAGATGCAGTCGGCTAGCTGGGCTGCATTAGTTGTGCTGAGGTCCAGACCGCCCTGAGGACGAATGACAACCTTGAAGTCATCAGGGGGGAGCGGGTCTTCTGGGAGGGTGGTAGGTTTCTTGCGATGTTGCCGGCGTTTTTGTTGGGGCTTGGTGGGTTCAGCAGCGGGTGTGGTGGTGGCTGAAGTAGCGGTTGTTGCTGCGATGCGGGAGCGAATTGTCTTCCATCCAGGTTCACGTAGGATGTCGGGATCGATTTCGTCCCCTTCAACCATGTATTCGACACGCGTTGGCGTGATTAGAATGGCGGTGTTAGTCGGAGAAGTTGGGAGCTGCTGCGGCGGCGAGTTGGTGGTAGGCGGCGGCGGAGAGTTTGAAGTTCCCGCGTCGGCAGCTGGTTGGGAGGCGCTCATGTCGGTGCGTTGAGTGGAGCGAACCGCACGTGCGCAGGTGGTTGCTGCCTCTGTCGCTAAGGGCTGACGTCAAGCCGGCGGCCTCCTCGCCAAGCGAAGGCGACGTTAGGCTTAGCGAAGAGTGCCGGCGTGGCTGGTCATAATTCGGTGGTGATTCACGTACCCGGTATCGATGGGCGAAGTTGTTGGCACCGATGTGGTCCTGGTGACGTTAGGAACACTTTGGTATCAATTCGACTGGTGTGGTTGCGATGATACAAAGCTATAACCAGGTGGAAGCGGAGCCCATGCGGAGCACGTCCAGCCGGGGCGTGAATCTTTAATCCATCCCTTTACAGGAGGTGTGCGCACTGCATCCTCTCTCGAGAGAGGCAACAAAATGGAGCACCTGCTCTGAAGCTTATGTGGTGCTCCTGTAGTTTGTTCAGGTCTTCCCAGATTCGAAGATCATTCGAGAAACGTTAGCAATTCCTCAACGTGTTTACATAAAAATAATAACAAACAAGCAGTGTTGGGAAGTACTTTAAGTACAGGGTACTTAAAGTACTACTTTAAGAGTGTTTAGAAAACTTGTACTTTACTTGAAGTACATTTCCTAAGCATGTAGTACTTTACTAAACTTTTTCTCAGGTGCTTTCCGAGGAAAGTACAGCCCCCGACTTCAAACTACATTTCCCAAATTTGAAAGCAAATAAGAGGGCGTATCGTCATGTGAAAACGCGCTATCATCTTTCGAGATGTCATCTGGTCATTTCTCTGAGTTAAGTATTGGCGGCTATAACACCGACACAAATAAGTGCCTTATAAATTAATCGTGTTAAATAGTTCGTCAGCTACAGTAAAATAGCTTCTTTGCGGCAACTTGACTTTATGAAATATTTGCCGCCATTTCCGAAAAAGTTAATGCACCTCTGTTTGCCCCTCGAGCGAGGCATACCAGTTAAAAAAAGCACAAAAAAAACTTTATTTAGGTTATGTACTTAACTACATAACCTATAATTTACTTTGTACTTTACTTTAAGTACCTTTAAAATGTACTTTGCGTAACAATCTAAACAATCAATAACTGTCGGCAAAACCAAGCTCAGACAGTACTAAACCTCAAAGTATAAATGATGCATCCACATTGCATCATTGTCGAAAAAACAGTTCATAATTATTAGGCACACACAAGCAGAACCAGCTATTGAAGCATTTTTGTCAAAACACCAGCCACCTTATATTTGTGCACTTTCGTTTTACCACAAAGAAATATAAAAGTAACCTCAGAAGTAATGCGCTAATTTTTACTGTAATTAGTAATTTGCTCAGTTACTTTCAATTTCAGTAATTTCTACTCTACTCAAATTACTTTTAAAGCCAATGCTCAGTAACTTAACTTGATTACTTTTTGTTAGTAACTTGTACATGTCTGATTTAAAGTAAGATAAAAAACAAACATAAAAAACCGAATTAATCTATTTGTAGCAAGGAAGAATTTGTACTAGCTGTTTGTTCTCCAAAATGGATAAATATAGCTACAAAATAGCTAAATTGGCAACACTGCTCCAGCCACCCTGGAATCAAAAGTGTTTCATTGTATATAAAATCACGTGCGAGGTGCAGTTTAAATGGCTTATAATTAAAGAGTTTAAGTCGTCAAAACAGATATGTATCACTGCGACAATGAGCCTCTGGCCAGAGCTAGTAGAGTGCTCAGGGTGCCTACGGCGCGCACATTAGCTTAGCAAGTATCTATAACTATTGCCCCCCATGCATGATCCAACCAAAGCATCAACACGAGGAACTGATTACACCTCACTAAAGAAAAAAACCAACACTGTTAGACATTTGTGCTTAGACAGCGTAAGGTGCCCCTTTGAGGTATGGCGACACTGATTTACGCTGTAGATATCATATTTGACAAATGGAGATGACTCCAAGCCAAGGATTTGCAACGTGCATCACGCAGCTGCACGAAAGCACACCGGTACGACGCTCTTCTAGATCGAAGCACGGGCAGGGGTGGGGATGGGACACAGCTCCGGGGTCCTGCAGGGTGAGCTCTTTTTCCACGTGCTCCGAGCAGGGTGCACTGACACTCTTGGTCACTGATGATATTTTTGTTGTCATCATTGGGTTTGTCAGTAATCCCAAAATCACAGTTAAAGACACACACCACTTTGGCATATAAGCAAATATTGAGCGCCTCATTGAAGTTCTCTCCTTGCTGTGTGTTGTCTTGCGTCTCACCCAAGTGCTGTTTAATGTCTCACGTAGGGCGCATAGTTTCTGGTGCATGTCAGTCTATGCTTAAACGGATCCCAGTGTAGCAAGCCACCGGCGCCTGCCACGACAGGTACCGAACGCCGTCCCTGGTTGGTTAAGCGGCACTTTCTTTACTCACTCGTTTTACTGGGAAGAAGGGCCAAGAAAGAATGGACATGATAAGAAACATACAGGTCAATCGCTGTTCGTTTCTTCCAGTTGGTCGTTGCGTCCTGGTGGTCCTATCTTTTCCAAGTTCTTCTAGTCACACCAAATAGCCCTCTCTATTCCACCAGTTTCATACGCAGAGAACGTTGCTTGGATTGCACGGACGCGACGTATTTAAAATAAAGATCTTATAAAACGATTCAATATTTTTGTCGTCACCTAAAAGAAACAACAAGATATATGAAAATATCTGTTAATTTTGATTGATTTTCAGCCTAGCTTAGGGCCGTTAATATTTTTCTGTTGTCAGATCTATGTTGAGTGCCTTAGTTTATTGTCCGTTGGACCCGAAAAAAACAACAAAAAACAACAATATTTGGTTCCCCTCTGTCATACTTTATGCCGAAAACGTTAGTAATTGGGAGGATGAAGTTTGTCGATCATCTGGGCATTATAAGTAATAACTTACACGTTGTACCTTCAAAAAAGAATGTGAATCGAAAGACCGGCAAACACAGCGCAATAGGGCCTGTTGTCTGTATTGTGTGTACACTGACTCTGAATTGCCGATTAAACTTGCAGTTAAAATTCGTCCTGCACTTTAATTTATAGCAGAAATTACTCCTCGCGGACGCCGTGCGCGCTGTACGCATTTACATCATAAAGAAAATTCAGCTTTGAGATGTTAACAATTTATTTGTAAATATACGCTCCAAACCTAATTTGACATGGGTTACCGGTTAATTTTAAACGTTCCGCTTCCGGTTACGATTCATGACAAAAAAAATCGGTTTAATTCCGATTACGGTTTCCAAACAAGTGTATCTCCCATAGGCACTGGAGCTTGCAGGCCGGCGAGCAGCCAGAAAGGGAGAAACTCTCTCAATTAATATTTTTCGATTGAGAAAGATTGAGACCCTCCTCCTTTATGCGGGACCCGCGACTGTATGGAGAAGAAAGACGATTGCGAGGGAGAATGAAAATGAAGAAACTAGGAACCGGTTTTCTACCCGGCAGGAGACGATTATGTAGGCCGGCTTTTAAGGGAAGCATTGGCGTCTAATCGAACTTTTTCAGCTAGACATATTTTCTGAAAGAGCGCAAGAAACTAAGCCTAGAGCAGCAAGTAAATTTCCCCAAAACTTCCAAAATATTTTTTAATTGTAGAAACACGATAAAACCAAAACCGAAACCGAAACTACCCTCCAGATTTATTATAGTCGGTGACGGGTCAAGAAACCAGGACGAATGAAAGGTAGGCCGTGAAGGAGGAACCAGATAGAATTCTGGAGAGGAGAGGATCGATCAACATCTCCATTTTCCAGCATTTCGGCTGTTTCCTCCTCTTCATTCTGCCTTTCCGTTGCCCTGGGTTCTTGATCAGTTACCGACTATCCTCGCCATCTTGTTGCGAAGTGAAGTGCTGTGTGAACATGAACATAAAGTAAAGTTGCCTGATTACCTAAGTTCTGAGACTCCCACGAAAAAGGGTACCCCCCCCCCCCCTCACCCGCCCCTTCCCGCCTCCCGTAGTTTGATGCACCATTAAACGTCTAGTTTCAAAACTGGGATCCATAGAGCATGTTAAATTGCTATCGAGACGTTGCATTTTAGAACATACGTATTCTATAGAAAATACTGCAGCTTTCCCCCTTAAAACGTTGGCTTGTCGAAAGTCGGGACGTCAGCTGGGGGGTTGGGGGCGGGGGAGGGAAGGGGGGAGTACTGCTCCTGTTTTCTGCGTCTATGGGCAGTTCCGTAACTGAGCTAGTCTAGTAACCTTGGCACATAGACAATCTCTCTGACAATTGCTGGTTCGCGCTCCACCTTGCTAGTCACGTGGCATGCTGCTTCAGCAGGAACCGTGAGAGCCTGCATTCCAGCCTTCCAGCCAGATCCTTGGTCAGTGCCTTTTTTGTGTCGTACACCATCCACTGTGTTTGACCGTGTGTTGCTGGAAGGTACGGGGCGCTGGTGACATGTTTAATGACGTTGTTCCTAAAGAACTACTGTGTTTCCTGTGAAACAAAAAAAAGTCCCGTTATCCGTTACCACCTTCAGTGTCACTCGAAAGGTTGCAAAGATACTTCGCGGTTCTTGAATTAATGGAGACGACCATATGTTCGTTATTTGGCTATTTCGAGCCACTTGCTCTATGAGTCAACCATAATCAACAACATTATGCCTTCGAGTGGTCTAGCGAAGTCTAGGTGAATTACTCTCCATGGTCCTGCTGCTTGCTGTCATTCCGTAGAAGGTACGCTTGGTGCCGCTCCTTGGTGTTGTTGACACGGGGTGCAAGATTTTGCCGTATATATGTTCGAGGTATTTGTCCAATCCTGGCCGCCAGAAGTACCCGTGAGCTCGTGGCTTCATAGCAACAATGCCTCTGTGACCGGCATGCATAAGGGTCAAAGTTTCTGGCTGTGCTTCTCTGGGAATGATAACTCTAGAACCAAAAAATAGGCAACCTTGCCGTGTTGATAATTATGTGATCATCCTGGACTAGGGGGTAATTTTACCCCCTTTTAATTTTTGGAGTGTGCCTTGTTGAACAGCCTTGTAAATCTGCGCCAGCATTGAGTCCTGTTGCGTGAGTTAAGCAATTTGCTGTAACGACAGTTGCGGAACAGGGTTGCACGCCAACATCAGTACGTCTCCGGGTGAACGAGATTCATCCTCAGTTGACAGTAGTGGTAGCCTGCTGAGAGCGTCAACATTTTGATGACGTTGCCTTGTCTGGATAACAAATCGTAGTCATACACGGCCAGCTTGACGCACTAGCGTGTCATTTTTGGTGACAATACCGGAGGTATTGACTTGATGGCTCCGAGAATACCATGCAGTGTCCATGATGCGAATGCAATTGGCGCTTTTCGCCCCTAAGCGTCTTCCTGAGCCAATACATCTCCCCCACCATATGAAGAGGCTTCGCACAGCAGCAGGAGACGTTTGCTTTCATCGTAATCCGCCAAGACGGTTGATTCTCGAATCAAACTCCTGAGTCTCCTGGAAGCTTTGCTGTGCTCGTCCTCCCATTTACAGTGAACGTTATTTTCAAGAAGTTGTACAAGACCGAAACGACGGTCGCTCGGTTCCTGAAAGAGCAGTAACTGAAAACAAGAAGGCATCAGAACACTTGTAAATACTATTTGTCTTCCGACTCTGGTGCCTCAGGGATTGCCTGGACATTCTCCTATGTGGTGTGAACGCCAGATGCGTTGTTGAGATGTCTCAGAAATCTGACGTTGCTGACCCCAAACTTGCACTTTCTCATTTCAGTCGCAATCCTGCCTTGTCTAGCGTGGACAGTAGTTGTTTGAGGCGATTTGCGTTTTCGCGGCTGTCCTTTCCACTTACGATGATGTCATCTAAGTAGACGCTCACACCGGGAAGACCAGCCAAAGTGGTACCCATGACACGTTGAAAAATTGCCGGAGCAACAGAAATTCCAAAAAGACAAGCAATTTACTTTGTAAAAACCTTTGATCGCGTTGATGGTCAAGACCTTGGCAGCTGCTTCAGTGACATTCAGCTGTTGATAGGTCTGGTATAAATCCAGAGTGGCAATAACTGTTCTTCCCCGGAGATTTGCCATCACTTCACTTGTCGTGGGCAGCGGGCACGACGCTTTTTTTGAAGCTGCGTGCACCGTTGAACAGAAACCTCCGAAAATTCGGATTGTGCCATCTTACTTGCGCACTAACACAAGTAGGGTAGCCCAGCCCGGGTGCGAATCTGATTCGATTATGTCTTAAGTTTCCAGGCGATGTAATTCTACTGCTGCACGGAGCGCAAGCGGAATCGCTCCCTGGATCAGTTCCAAGTCAACTGGCTGTCGTATGTAGCCGGAAATATCATCGTCGAAGATTTCTCGGTGTTTTTCGAGGACCTATTGTATCTCCGGCGTCATGACTGCTGTTAAAGTTGGCTGCATTTGGTTTATGCCACATACGCGAATCCGGAGTTCTTGAAACCAATCTCTGCCGAGAAAGCTGCATGCAGCCCATTGCATGAAGGGTAGTGGCACAATAAATCTTTTGTCTTGAAGCTAACGCACACTTGCGCTGAACCCAGCAATCGCGGGCCTTTTGAAGCCCAGGTGCGCAACTTCAAGTTGTCCTGTAGAGCTGAGGAGGGTTGCGGGGCCACACCTTGCGGTGCGTTTCCTCGCCGGTCAGCATACTAGAGGCACAGGAATCCACCTCAAATTCTAGTGATATCCCTTTAATCTTCAATGTCGCAATAACATTTGGACATGGTCCATGCCGTGTAACCCTGTTCAGCTTATGGTAAAAATCTCCATGTTCCTGTTGCTGCCGGTCGAGTCCTGGGGGTATGAAGTTCACGTTATGCTGACTGCTTCTGTGATTTGCACTTTTCGTTTGGTTTCTCTTCGTGATGCAGGCTTTTTCGATGTGTCTACGCTTGTGACAGTAACGGCGCTCCTCGTTGCGGAATCTGGAAGTCAAAGGACTCTGCTGGCCTTCAAGTCGAAAACAAGGTCGAGTGTACGATCGCCGAGAGTTTTCAACTTTCCCCTTCGATGTCTTATAAACTAGGGAGAGGTCAGCCTTGAGCTTGATAATCTGTTGCTGTTGTGAAGCGCATTGGACTCTGCTCGCGAGCTCGAAAGTCTTGTCGAAAGTGGATCCATTTCCGCAAACAGTCGCTGCTGAAGGAACTCGTCCTTTATTCCACAAACAAACCTGCCATGTAGCATGACGTCCAGTGGGAGTTTGGTGGCACGTATGGACGTCGTCGTGGCTGCCGGACCCGACGAACCCGTTGTCGTTACGGCAGTCGTGGTCGCTGTTGTCAACATTCCAAAATTGCAGTTGGCTGCAAGTTTCTTTAGTGCCGCGACGTAGCTGCTAGTCGACTCGCCTTGCTGTTGATCTCGACTCAGGCATTTGTAGCGACTGTAGAGTTCAGACGGTCGATGATCTATGTGCGTTTTCAGGCTGAGATCCGTTCTTCAAAAGTGACATCTCCTTGTGTCCTTGCTGCAACTAGAGCACGATTCGCATCGAACGTCTCCGCGCCACACGAGGTTAGTAAAAGTGCGCGTTTCTTCACCGGATCGACGATCGAGTCGGCCACGAAGTAGAAGCTCAGCCGCTCGCTCCAGGATGCCCAGCACTTGTCCGTGAAGAAGTGAACAGTGAACATCCATAAAATGGGACAATCATATATTTCCCACGAAATAAATGGAAGAAGGGCGCGCCGTACGTCTGTCTCTGGGCCGCTCCAAGCATTAAGTGTACCGTGATCTCCTGAGCGTGCATCGCCAGAAGGGTACGTCTTAGGAGCCCGACGAGAGCGGATGTTATTCTTGCATCATACGGAAAAACAACCCTTGAACGTAACTCGTGCTACATCAGCCGTGTGCACACTCGTCCGTTGTAAATCAGCCGTGGGTACATCTCAGTTCTTCGACGGCTAAGCCTCGGCGTCCCAGAGGTGGGCAGCCCGTGTAAAATTCCTGTCGGTTCCACCTCGGCTGTACTGAGGCCCAATTTACGAAGATGGTGGCTTCATGGCGGAGAAACGTGTGCATGACCAACTTGGGCTCCCCATGTAAAACCCCCGCGGGTTCCACCTCGGCTCTGCGGGGGTCAATTGAGCAACGGTGTAGGCTCCACTTCGAGAAAGCGTGGCATACCCGACTTGGTCTGCGTAAGTAAAACCACCGCGGGACCCACCTCGGTTGCATAAAGGCCAAGTTCGCATTTCTGTGGTGTGGGCTTCACGGTTGCAAAGCGTGGAAATGACTAGCTTGGGGTGCCCGTGCAATGCCCTCGTGGGTCCCACCTCGGTTATGCGGGGGCAGGGTTAGCAACGACATAGGCGCCACAGGGACACAGCGTGGGTATACCCATCTTGGGTTGCCTATGCAATGCCCCCGTTGGTCCCATTTCGGCTATACAGGAGCAGAGATGTATAAAAGAGTGGGGCTTGGGGCGTGCCCATTTGCGCTGCCCATGCAATGCCCCCGTGGGTCTTCTTTCGGCTATACAGGAGCAGAGATGTGCAGGGTATCACAAAAGAAAATTTACACAGTCTTTTTTACCGCAAAAATAAACTAGGCATCGGCAAACGCTCATTCTCCTCCCAAAGGTAGAGCTGGAGGTCACAACCAGACGCCAAAGTTTCAGCCTGATCCGATAACTTAATCAAAAGTTATAAGTGATTTTCTGAAAATTTCAATGGGAAAATGGAACCTATTTTTGCCCGTTTTCGGTTTCTGGTGCCATAGAGCCCCATGTTTTTGAAAACTCTGTCGGCCGCCATTTTCCCATTGAAATTTTCAGAAAATCCCTCATAACTTTTGATTAAGTTATCAGATCGGGCTGAAACTTTGGCATCTGGTTGTGACCTCTAGCGCTACCTTCGGGCGGAGAATGAGCGTTCGGCGATGCCTAGTTTATTTTTGCGGTAAAAAAGACCGTGTAAATTTTCTTTTGTGACACCCTGTATAAGAGAGTGGGGTTTGGGGCATATCCCACTTAGGCTGCCCATGCAATCCCCCCGTGGGTTCCATTTTGGCTTTACAGGAGCAGAGATGTATAAGAGAGTGGGGCTTGGGGCATGCCCCATTTAGGCTGCCCATGCAATCCCCCAGTGGGTTCCGTTTTGGCTATAGACTGACACGCTGTTCGCAAACAAGCCAGCGTTTGCCTACACAGATTTGGACAGTGCGCAAGGGCAGAAACTAGAATCGCGTGAGGCAGTGTTGTACATGTTCCTCAACAAAATAAACGAAAGCTCATTCCTCGTTCCTTCTGACTTTTGGAACGCGTTCCCGTTACAAGTTACATCTGTGAAAAAGGAACTCGTTCTCGTTACAGTTTAAAAAATGGAACGTACCGTTACATATACGTTACATTCGTATTTTGCTAATTACCATATTTAGTTTAATCAAGCACAGTTTTTTTTAGAGCGCAGCTCTTAGGCGCCCGTTTCCGGCTTGAGCGGTATCGGCGTCGGCGTCGCCGTCGGCGTCGGCGTAACCGCAAGGTCACGTGACCCTCCAAGGTCATGTGACCCCCCCCCCCCTCTGCGCCTTCCCCCCTCCTCAAGAGCTGCGCTCTAATTCGGCGTTACAGGGAGTTGTAAACGGCTTTCATTTTTTTTATCTTTTTAGTAGTCAACATACGAGTTTGTATGTTGTAATGGAAGGGCAACAGGAGCAGAAACCAAGCGAAAGCAGGGTTTCATTTGTTGATATATTCAAGTTAACAATCTCAGCTTGTAACCATATTCATGTTTGTAGTGGAGGATTTAGATGAGCCGAATGTACTTTTACCCAACATTGTACGAGCGTTTTACAGCAACCTCACACGTTTCAATTGAGCAAAGTCCCGTGTTCGAACTTCACAACAGTTGCTTCTCGATGTTGCTGTCTGCAAGACGAGCAAGTCGAGGGGAGGGTACGGCTTTTGGAAGGTCAGTCTTAAAAACTACAAATACTTCTTTGTAAGGTTGGCTTTGTTGTTCCTTTTGAAGGTGGGGTTGACAAGAGAAGAAATAATGATCATTTTCTTTTGTGTATGTTTTAAGTGACCAATTTTCGGGATACAATGGCGCGATCGATCTCTGGCAATCTGTGATCTTGTTGTAACTGTAGGTCTCGTTACGGAAGTTCACAAGTGGCTGTAGTCGTCCTTAGATTTCTGGGTGTATGAGGATTCGTGGAACCAAAGAAAGTAGCTGAGCTTGAAACAACCCTCTTTCTTTGTCTTTTCCTACGACTAAAAGTCTTGCTTTCTGTACCGCAGTTTCGGGCACTCAAAAAAGAATCAATCTCCACCAGCTCTCCTGCACACGAAACTGTTAGCAAGCGAGAACCACACAAAATAATCCACAAGATTAGTAGCCAAAAAGGTAACAAGATTCTGCACTTCGTAAAGATATTGTTTTTGTACTTTCAAAATTTCCCTGTTCGAAACAAAATAAAAATTACCCCACTGGACGAAAAAAAGGAACGCCGTTACTCTTTCCGTTCCAGTAGAAATGTAACGCGTTCCCGTTCCAGTTCCAGCGATAGATAATGGAACGGCGGCGTTCCTTCGTTCCTCCGAAAAGGAACGCGTTCCAGGAACGCCGCTCCTTAGAACGCCGTTCCGTACAACACTGGCATGAGGTGAAGCTTCTGCGCATGCGCCGGGGCTAAAACAGCACCACAGCAGAGGCGTGACGTCACAGCCGCGTTTTGGCCTATACAGGAGCAGAGACGTATAAGAGAGTCGGGCTCGGGCCATGCCCAACTTGGGGTGCCCGTGCATTGCCCCCGTGGATTCCTCTACGGCTCTGCGGGGGCAGAGATTTATATTTATTTATTTATTAATACTATTATTTCCAATATAAAAGATAATAGGAGTGGCATAACATTCAAGCACAAATACAAAAGAAACTTGTATTCCAAAAAACAAAAAAAAAACATTGGACTCCAGTCAACCGGCAATTATTCACATAAAAAGCACCACAGCGATAACAAAACATGAAAAATACGGTTCATTGAGTGTTAAAAAGTTTCAAGCAAAACTTGCTCTGACAGTGATGCGCCGATTTTAAAAAGATTAACATATTTATACAGTTGATAAGTGTTGCCCAAGAAACCTGGAAACACTGTCCCATTCAACTGCCTTTCTTTAACTCTTTTCTTCCCTACGACGGGCTAAAGGCAAAAGCTACGGACCGCCAGATCCAATCACGAGCCACTTAGAAACTGCGTGATATCTTTCTTCGAGGCACGTACCGGTGCCCGCGTCTCAGACCACTGATGGGGGTAAGGGTCAGTGCTTTGAATCGAATAAGACTGGGCGACTCATAAGTTTGACATTGCAAAGAAAGCCATGACATACAGAGTTTTTGCAGTGTCGTGGTGGGACCTGCAGGGGATCAAGATGACTCCCTGCATGCCCCACGAGGGGGGCCTATGTGGGCTGCTCAAGTAGGCGCGCTGTGGCTCCCACGAGGGAAGCCCGGTGGACGGTTCAAGTCGGGCCGATTTGAGCCCGAGTTGCAACACCGACGTGGGACCCACGTAGGCTGCCCACGTGGAACCCGCTTTGGCTCCCTTTTTGGCTCCCACTTTGTGCTACTTGGGCGGTTATCAGCTCGGCCACTTGGCATCGTCACCCCTCCACAACCTTGCCGTTTTTTCAGTTACCCCTCCACGCTCGGCGCACGAGTTGAGTAGGCCTAGAGAGAAGCGAAATCCGGCTCGACAGGACTCGCGCGCACTCATGCTTGCCGCCGCATTTCCGCGGAGCTGCTCTGCTTTGAAGTGCAAAGTGACGGAACGGAATTCGGTTCATTTCTTTTAAACAATATCTCGGTGCCTTTTCGAACAAGAAAGTGGTGTCGCTGGGGTGTGGCCAGAACGTGGTTGGCATTTGTACGATAAAATGGGCAGTAGCATTTTGTTGCAGTATCTGTTTCAGACCATATTGCCGCGCGCCAAGTTGGCAGCGCGGCCGTGGCCTAACGGTTATCGCGCTTGCCTCCCGCGCGGAGAGCCCGGGTTCGATTCCCGGAAGTTACGCGTCCTTTTGTTTATTCTTGCAGTTTAATGTTCTGGTAAATTCGAGAACTCTGTCGCCAGTTCGAGGTGCGAATGTTCTAGTCGCCGAACCTTCCAGGTCGATTGTTCCAGTAGCCGAACGCGTGTACATAAGGGGCTCCGCGTTGCGATCTGCAGTCAGTCTCGTCCCAGCGCTCGAACCTGCTCTTACGCCGACTTTGACGCCCGCGACGCTTTGTTCTCAGCTTGTGTTTTTTCCTTTTTGTTTTGGACACAAGTTCGCCTCATTAAACGTTTAGTTTCTTCAGTTATTCTTCGCCTCAGAATTTGTCATTCGCGACGATATGGCGTCTCAAGTCTCCAGCATATCACTGTCGATTCGTGGTTAATTAGATTACAACACCAGTCGATGATAACTCTAAGCAACGAATCCCAAAGCAAGAAGCGATAGCATGATAGGCTACACCTTGCGTTTCCTAAACTATCAGTGCCCAGAATCGGATTTCGGTTCTGGTTATTGTTACGAGTGCCTGCTTTAAAGAACGCGCGTTAGGAGATAAAGATGTTGAAGTTCTGGAAGATAATAAAGTTTATTAATGTCACCGACAACTTAAGAAATGCGGGGCGCGCCGCGTAGAGTGCGTCTTTTTATCGCTTCCCAGCTGAGAAAGTTTGAGGCATCAGGTGATAAGAATTCAAAAAGACCAATCGCAATGTGAATTGGTAATTAATGAGAAAGATAGGAGAAGAAATAGAAAATAAAATGCTACGGAGAAAGGAACGCATAAGGGAGAAACTTATACAAGTTAGGAAAAAAGTAAAGAAATCAGCAATTACTTGTCCTGCAGTTGTGTTGATACGTGAACCGTTCTCTTTACTGCTAAATCTAGTGGAGAAGCTGAATTTTGTTATTGTTCACGTGACATGCTTGCACGCAACGTCAAATGTTTCGCTAAATTTAGCGGAAAACTGATTTTGTGTATAAGTCACTTATATGGACTAACCTGACAGAATTTCCCTGCTAAATAAACCGCGGAAAATGACTTGGCGTTAATGTCACGTGACGTCAATCGTGACGTCAATTTTCCCACAAAATCTAGCTCGGTAACTGAATTTGTGTAAATTTTAGGTGACACGAAGTCATGTGACGTCATTTTTCCCGTTAAATTTAACGGGGAAACTTAATTCGTGCTAGGTCACGTGACGTCCATTTTCCCTCTAAATCTAGCGGGGCACCTAAAGTAATCTGACATCACAGGCCACGGCTTCATGAAATGCGGCGTCAAGAAACGCGGCTTCACGAATTCCGCACGGCTAGTCAAAGAACGTTTCACGTCCAACAAGACAAAGAGATGAAAGTAGCACAGGGGGCATCTTGGATGCGGTGTTTTCCGTTCGCCTGGTTGACCTGTAAATTTAAACCTACCTTTTACGAAGGGGCTAACCTTTTCCCCAGAGCCGTTGAATCGCAGTTCAAATGTGCGTTTCGCTAAAACCAACCGTCAGGGACGAAAGTTCCCTTACCTCTGATGAGAACAGTTAAACAGAGTGCACACTTTTTAAAAATAATGCACGTGCAGCCGCAAAAACAAAAAGGAAACTATAAACACAGTACGTTGTTTTAATCTTTTTATCAGCTGTATATGTAGGACTGGTAGTGTTCAACGTAAACGAAGTGATTTTTTCTAAAATTATGAACTCTTCCAAAACAGCTTTTCCCAAAACGACTGTATCTTTAAAGGGGCGATGCAGCAATTTTTGTACTTTGCGCAAATAGCGCTTAAAACGGATCCCTGACGTTAATGACATATGAAATACGCCTTCGTTTTTCACCCTACACGATAGAAGTTCCGTAAAAATTTAAAGAAAAACAACTGCATCTCCACGTGGTGAACGATGTTGATCAGGGCGAAGCTCTGGTGGTGCTTGTCTGCGTAGACGCTGAGCCGCAGCATGCCGAGCCTTTCGTTCGTTTTCATCCATGTCACGCTGAGGTCAAATGCTCAAATGCGTATATAACCACGTTCCATACCACACATTCTCTTTCTGACTTGGATGAAACGAACATGCTGCGGCTCACCGTCTACGCAGACAAGCACCACCACCGCTTCGCCCCAATCAACATCGTTCACCAGATGGAGATGCGCTTTTTTTTTTGCCCTACACGAGTACGGGGGCACGTGCTCACGTGCTCGTGACCCGACGGCGGACGGACATACGGACATGGCTAGCCCCTAAGGAGCTTCGCCCCTAAAACGAGCACCGTTCACCCCCTCAACTCGCTGCCAGAACAAGCGGCCACGTGATCTGGAGCCAATTATATGCCGCCAATATTGATCATAGTCACGCGCTGGGGTTGGCAAAGCGCAGGACACGCGCTGAGTTCCAGACATTGTTATGGCTCGGCTATTGTCGTCATTGCAGCGATTGGACACGGGCCACTACCCGAATGCATGTAAAGGCATCGATTGTCACGAGCCCAGATCGAATGCGTACGCAGTCTTCGCGTCGACTGTGTGAGCAGCATTTGAATATCGTCACCGCAAAGCTCGATGACGCATTCCCGGGGATCGCACTGTTGCCATTGTCCGCACAGCTCCGTCATCAAATTTCGCGAAAGAGCAAAAGGCGGCTTTGGAAGGAGATACTGAAAGTGAGTGAGAATACGTTTATTTCAGAATGGGGACACCGGATATTTTGACGAAAGTCATCTTTTCCGGTGGGGGATATAGAGGGTAGGGGTTGGGATGTTGGGAAAAAGGGAAGTGGTTATATATATTGGGCTGGGCCCGCCTTCTTGACGAAGTCAAGAAGGGTGTCGAGGATTAGCTTCGTGTCTAGAGGACCTCTGTTGGGGGTAACCCAGTCTTCTTAGTTTTGTGGTGTGAGTTCGCCGGCAAGTCTTGAGATCGCTTCCTGTCGTTTTCTTGCTGTCGCTTGACATTACCAAATAAGGTGTCTGTAGGTACCCGGTACATGGCATACTGTGCAGTTAGGGTCAGGGCCCGGGTCGTCTTCTGATGTTGGTTTGTGAAAACGCTTTCGTAGAACTGGTGTAATAGCCGTGTTGGCAGCGAGGCGCCGGAGGCACACCCGGTCCCACCGTGAGTATTTTGATGGGAGCGGGTGTTCCTCCGTTGGCAGTAGAGCTGTCAGCCTCGCTTTCCGCTCTTGGCTTGCGAGTGTCTTTATTTCATCGGGATCGGGGTCCTCGGTGGGGATTGTGGCGGAGAAGTCCAGGAGGCCTTGTACGGAGCAGGTTGCTTGTAGCATGCTCCGCGCGGCCTCGTGGGTTCCTTCGTTTCCCGGGATATCTTGGTGTCCCGGGATCTATGCAATATTGAGGGTGATTCCTTTAGTTCGGAGATAGCGCGCTGCGGCTTTGATTTCATTCGCAGTCTTGTTACTGCTGCTAGATTTCCTGCGTTCTCTAACAGCCTCTTGGGAGTCAGTGTAGATGAAGATTTCTGTGGGGTGCTCATCCTCTTGGGCGTTTTCTAAGGTCTAAAAGATTGCTTGGAGTTCAGCGGTTTTGGCACTGGGGGTATAAGGGAGGATTTTAGCGCATGTTTCGCCGGAGCGGAAGGAACACCAAGCAATGGCTGTCCGTCCTGCCGTCCTCGTTTCGCGACGCGTCTGTATAAATGGCTCTATTGGTCTTACATTGAAGGAGATGTTCTATCTCTTTTATGTGTCTTTTAGCAACATTTGTTCTTCTATTACGGTGCTCTTTGCTCTGATTTTGGGGTATAGGCTTGATCGATCTCTGTTATGTATTCGTTTTCCCATAGAGGAGGAGAAGTGGCTATAGCTGGAATATCAAAGTCCGTCACTCCGAGGTACTTAAGGATGATTCTTCCCGGTTCGGTTCTCTTGAGGCAGTCTCTCTGACTGTTTTGTGCTTCTTTTGCTAGTTCTTTGATTGTGTTTATTTGAGCCACTTTGTGTAGGTCGGGAATGCGGGTTATCTTGGGCAAACCCGTGATAACTCTCATAGCTGCCTTGTTCAGGGTTTCAACTTGATCTTGCCGGGTCTTGGTAAGACGAAAATAGTTATAGCCGTAAATGGCTTTGGAGACGAGCAGTGATCGCACCAATAGTTTTAAAGGTTTTTCTTCTGCCCCCCATGCTTTGGCTGTTGTTATCTTGTTAAGGTTAAGGCCGCGTCTCCACTGTATTTTAATCTGGTTCAACCAGCTCCGTGCTCCCCCATCCTCGTCGATTGTGAGACCGAGGATCTTTTCACTTGGTTGTCTTTGAATTTTGGTGCCGTCAACATGCAAGTTAGTGGTGTCTCCAATGTTTTACTTCCTAGCCCTCTTTGAGGCGACGACTGTGTAGGTGGTCTTTTCGGCTGAGATTATCATATTTGTTTCCTGCATAAAGTTCTTGGTAACATTCAGGGATTCCTAAAGTCGCCTGTCTTGAATGTTGGGTGTGCCTTTGCTGATCCATAAGGTGACATCGTCAGCGTATCACTGTAACGTACGTCTCGAAATGCCTCCAGGTAGAATGCTAGGTCAGCCATGGCCATGTTAAATAATACTGGGGAGATGACAGCTCCTTGGAGAACTCCTGCCGAGTTTTTTGTGAGGGGGCTCGTGGTACCTCCAACGTGAACTTGGAATTGGCGTCAATGAAGGAAGGATTTGATGAAGTTTAGTATTCGTCTACGTAGGTCTCGATTTTTTGCTCCTCGAATGACTGTTTCATGTGGGATGGAGTCGAACGCTTTTTTGATGTCGATGGCCAATATTGTACGAGGCTGTACTGTAGGTTGAAATTCGGTTATGTCATTGTGAATCATGGCTAGACTGTCTTGTGTGGGCAGGTGTGGACGGAATCCAGATTGCATGGGGTGTAGTTTGTTGTGTAAATCTAGGATCCAGGTTATTCTGGCCAGGACCATACGTTCCATTACTTTACATAGGTTGGAGGTTAGCGAGATGGGTCTGAGGTTCTGAATGTCATTGTTGGGTTTGCCTGATTTTGGAATGGGAATTACCGGTGGATACCTTCCAGTCATTGGGAAGTTGACCGGATTCCCATATCTCGTTGTACTTGACTAGGAGCTCACGCATTTCTTCATCCGGAAGGTTTCGGAGTGCTGTGATGGTAATGTGCTCCAGGCCTGAAGCTGTGTTGCTTTTTGCTTTTGCTAGAGCATCCAAGAGCTCACCTATGGTGAAGGGGGAGTGTTTTGGGAGCAATGCGTTTATGGGTTCTGGCGCATAGCAAGTATCCGGTGGTTTTTTGACTGGCTCAGAGAAAAAACTCTCTCCCACTGCTTTTGCTAGCTCTTCTGTTATGCTTAGCCGTAATGCGAGGTTGTAGCCGGTGTTTTTTCTTTTGGTTTTGCAGCTCATTCCTCGATATGTGTTCCATACCTTCTTTATTCCAGTCTTTTCACCAAAGCAGCGGCAGTGTGCCCACCATATGTTTCGTCTAAGTTCGAGGTGTACCTTTCGGCCCTTGCCGTGGTTAAGTTAAGTTTGGTCCCAAGTGCTCGATTTTGTTTATTTTTTCGGTATCTCTGGAGCTCTTTGAGACGGCTAGCCCAGAGATTGAGGAGATGAAGGTCGGGTATAGGAGAATCTTCTTTAATCTGGTATATTGTCTTTGCAACCTTAAGGGCTCGCTGGATACGGGTGGCAAGGTGTCCTTCCTTGTTTGCGGCTATGGCGGTGCGGAAGACATCCCATTTAATGAATTTCGCCTGATGTTGGGCTGGAGTGGTTGTTTTAAGTCAAATTACTATGGGCAGATGGTCGCTGCCAATGGGATCCAGCAAGGTATGCCAGGAGGCTTTGAGTTCTTCGTGGCCCAGGTGAGGTCCGGGATTGTGTCGTTGTGCCTGGTGCTTGTCGCGATCCTTGTAGGGGTGTCAGGCTCGTTAAGAAGGACCAGCCTCAATTGCTTGCATTTGCTGGTTATATTCCGTCCTCGTTTGTTAGCTTTTTTGTACCCCCATTGTGGGTGTTGGGCGTTCATATACCCAGCGTTGAGTGTGGGTGTGGTGCCTTACACTGTGGCATCGAACCAGTCTGCGTCGTCTCCTCCTTTCTGTCCCGGTCTAATGTAGACTTTGTAGATGTCGAATTGTTTATTGCCTATGCGTAACTTAACTCCCACAACTTCTCTGGCTACGTTACATACTTGCGAGGTATCTATTTGTGATTGTGTTGTACTGTTCAAGACGAGGGTGGTTGCTTGGCCATAGGTTGTACCAGTGGATTGTTGGCTTTGGTAGTTGCGGGATCGTCGGACGATGATGAAATGAATGCATATAGTGTACCCTCGAATATTGAGGTTTTCGACGTTTGCTTCCTGAAGGAGGATGACGTGTGGTTTGTCTTCCCTCATTTTCTCTAATCTTTCTTTAAGTTCCGCTGCCTTGTTATTAAATCGCCTGCAGTTCCATTGTCGAATCCTAGGAAATATCGCCTTACGTTTTGGTTTGTTTTCTTTGTGGTGTTTGGGCAAGTTAATCATTTAGTCGTTTGAGCATATCTCATAGGGTTTGCGAGATGTTCTCGAGGGATTTTTTGACTCTGTCCACGCGTTGTTCCATTGCTCTTAGACGTTGCTCGCAGCAGGTGTGATTATGTGGTTGTTGCCAGTTTGAGTTTCCGCAATTTGTGACTGGAGAAATTTGCAGGTTTTGTACGGTTGATGTGGTGACATCTCATACTTTTCCGAACACCGTGGGTGGACCGTATGGATTGACATTGCAAGGTGTTGCCCATGCTGCTTGGGGGGGGGGGGGGGGGGGGAGGGGGGGGTTAGTCCATGACTGTGAAGAGTTTGATGCGGGGGGTACTAGGTTCATTTTTGTCATATTGAGAGGGGGTCTTTTTTCCTGGGGTGTCTGAGCCGGGAGTCTCTTTGAAGAAACTTTCCGCTTGAGGCAGTCTTTACTCGTGGCGAAGTGGGGACCACCGCAGCTTATGCATTTAGGCTGTAGTTCACATCCGGACTCGCTATCATGAGTGTGTCCGCATCGGTCACAGCGCTTGATGCCGCTAGGGCACACGTCCGATTTGTGGCCTATTTCATGAAATGAGTAACAGACGAGAGGTCTTGGTCGATAGTCGGTTGCTCTGAATATTTCACAGAGGAAACGAACGTGCTTTGCAATAGATTTCCCATCGAAAATGATCAAGATGGTCCTGCCCGACCGCCCAATGGGACGAGCTGCGACGATCGTGTGTGCTCTGCAGTCAAGACTTTCCATGAGGGTTTCTGGAGTTTCTTGCACGTCGTGTCCGGAAAGGTAGATAACTCCGCGGATTTGATCATTTGAAACTGCCATGTAGGGTTTCATCTTGTAGCTTTGTTCGCCCTTACGATTTGATTGATGTTGAGTAGTTTATTCGTAAGGAGGGGGTTATTTGTTGTGATCGCAATAGTCTTAGATTTCTGGTTGCGGTGGACGGAGAAGTCACCTTTGTCTTGAATTTCTGCCTTTTCCATGGCCCCAACAATATCTCTGCCGGTGAAGTTGTCTACGCGCTCTTTGCACGTTTGTTTCAGAACGACCATATGCCTGGGTGTTCTCTGTGTTGCTCGCGAGACTTTCTGTTGATGGTAAGTAAAGTTGGCACGTTGTCTTTTTTGTCTTTTTTGTGAACCTTGAAATTAAAATCCATCATCTTTCATATTCTCGACCTCTGTCAATGAATTACGATTCGAGGTGGTTGATGTGGAAGGCATGTTATGCCTTGCCGTCATGGTGGACCGAGTCAGCGATTCTTTCTCAACCGTTTCGCCTAGGTGAAATGGTGTCTGGGAATTTCGCGAGCTCGGAAAGTCTCGAATTCCTTCTTGTGCGTGAAGTACTCTGGAAAAGCGATACCATTCGTGATCGTTTCTTCGTAGGCTCCACTGTTGGAGCGGAGTGACTAAGTAAGTTCTTTAGTCCTTATGTAGAACTCGATAGGTACTTGATTCTGCATACATTCTTCGATCGCTTGGCGTTCTTGGGTACATGGCACTGAAAACTGGCTGTCCCGTGGTGAGAGTGTTGAAAAATCTAACTGGCCTTGTTGGGTAGGAGGGTGTCCTGTGACGTTGCTTGGAGCCGGGTAGGGGCTCGCGTTCGTCTGCAGCATGGAGAGGGCCTTCGTGCCAAAGCGTCTTTTGCCAGCTGGCGTCGTCAAAGTGGTCTCCAAAAAACGGATGGTTTGGTGTCCGGGCCCCCGGGCAGTGCGGGTTGGCTTTCTGGTGTCTTCTCCCGGGTGCAGAGTCCTGAAGGGCCCCTCGGGGCAAGGAGTGCCGGTAAAACTGACATGTAAGGCCAAATTTTTAGGTTTATCAGAGCGCTGAGAAAACACGTCCTTCATGGACGATCTTCGTCGTTGTCTCCAGAGACTGAAAGAAAAGGTCCGCTTTCATCCTTGGAATTCTGCCGCGACGAAGACGCTTCTTGGTCAGTGGTGTTGCGTTCGAGCATTCTTGGGTCCCAATAGTGCCAAGAAGCTGGTGTAAAGTAAGAAATATTCTTACCCAACGTCATTGCACAGCCCCTTTAAAAAGCCAGTGAAAAGCGGTTTAGGAGAAGAGCGTTCATGTGCTTTCAAGCTGTGTCTTTAAAAGAATGTCAGGCTGACCTGCGTGGCCTGCCCTCGTTTTCTAAACTATTTTCGATGTGATGTTACGATCTGTTAACGCAGACGAGAACGAAATACTACCACTTAACTGGTGATCCTCTATTTCGTAAGAGTATATTAGAACTAGGATCTAATTGTGTTATTCTCGCAGCGTAAGTTATTCTGTTAAACTATAAAGTATTTTGATACTGCCTTTAAATGCTGGCGCTAATTTGAAGGAGTACGTCCCACGACATGAGAGTCAAGACTTTAGCGAAGTGGACTATTTTTTTTGTTGTTGTCAGAACGTGTCCTTCGAGCGGTCGAAGCGATGTTAGAGTTCTGCCTTCATTTTGATGCTTTTTCGATTCAATGTTACTTTTCTTTGGCTTACAGATTTCCTTACTCTTGTCCGGTAAGCACACATCCGGGAGCCTCTATGATTGACGCGCCTGCTTTTAGTCGGCTCGCAGATTTTCTTACTGACAAAGAGTAAACAAATCTGGGGAGAGCGGCTAAAGGCTGAAGGCTAAAGGCGTGTAAATCATAAAGGCGTGTTTACCTAAGCCTCTGCCTTCCCTCCTCCTCTCCCACCGTAAGGAAGGCCATGTGTTTTCAGCGGAAAGGTGCTAATCAGAGTGCTGAGATTAACCTGTTGACTTGTTCTACAAGCTTTTAAACCTATACGTAACCGGGACGCGTCGTGGTGCCAACAGAAATGGCGGCCGTGTAACCGAACCAGCTCAAGGTTCCTTTGTCTAAGTCTACAGGCAGCGCGCTCATCAAGTATACTAATTTCGTGTCAAGCGCCTGGGGCCAAAATCGCTCCAGTCAATCACCGAAATCAATAAACACAAACGAAATTGTCGGCGAACAGCACACGGATCTTGCCCGTCGAACGAGTTGTAAATACTATATAGGGGTTGTGGAGGTGAACCCCTTTCTTTTTCTCGGGCTTCGGAAACAATGGTGTCGGATTGGTACGCCGATTTGTCTTACCATTCATGTGCTGATTTAATTTTGAGACGTTCTTCTAAATATAGTCAGCAGTTTTTGTTCTTTCAGGACCGTTATATGCCACACAGTGTGTGCAGTTGTGAGTGACATGGTAACTTAACGCTTTTAAGGAAACTAAAGGTGCAAAAATGTTTCACTTGAATGCTCAGAAGGCGAAAGAGACAGGTGCAACATTGTCGGAAACATTTAGGAAAAAAACCCGTTACAAGAACTTTGCGCGGGATTCCCATTGTGTACTTTCATACGCCAAAACTTAAAAAAAGCGAGGCTAATCTTACTAAAAGTTCAGAAATCGTGCAATGCGCGTTTGAAGATTTTATTTTTCTACTAATTAAAATCTACTTAAAATAAAATATGCAGACTATGAAGCGTCCACTAGAGCGAAAAATGGCACCCATGAGTGGAACCGCCGCCAAACCTGCAATCTTTTTTTTTTGTTATCAGTTTTATTGAACAAAAACTGAGCAGTTGTTCAAGATTAAAAAAATTGGAGTGGTTGTATATAGTAAAAAAAAAGAAAAAAAGGAGAAAAAACGAACTTGTAAGAAAGCTTTTAATGCCATGAAACGATGTCATGCGGAATCTTCAGAAGTTGCTCGGTTGAATTGCAGCGTCTAACTGTCCTATCTTGGTGCCCAGACATCATTTGAGGGGGGGGGGGGGGGGGGAGGGAAGGAAGGGGGCTTTTTTAACACAGAAAGGTCGGAGGAAAGCTCCAGAAATAAACCGCAGTATTGCTCTATATATCCTGTACAGGTTATCGTAACATTCTCCTCGAAATCTCGAAAGAACCCTGGAAGTCAAACAGAAACAATGACACAAGAACTACGGTTATTCAATCTGTTTAAGTTGTTCCACGGACAAGAACGACACATATTGCCTGCAGATATGGCAGCCGCACTGCACACACGAAGGTTTGATATATGGGTATTTACCGTAACATAGCAAACTTTTTATCTAGAACACCCGTGAGCCTATTCTCTCTCACTGGAGGCGTGGAGTGAGCCATCGCGGCACAAAAAGGTGACCAGAAAATCACATCATGCAGTTGCAGTCAAGAATACCACTTTCGCAGTGTTGCGAATAATTCAAACGCATACATGCTCACTTTCAAAGCGGAGCTTATGTCAGTTTGGTCCTTTCGCAAACCGTTCAATAACTGAATACGGCGCGCTGTGTGGGAATATAAACGCCCGGGCCATCTTCATCTCGAGGATATCCGTTTGAAGGATTCCTTAGTTCACTTAGATCAGATAGACAAATTAGGTCTTCATACGCGAGCAGTGCATCTCCCGACTGGTGTGATGAGGTGCCCTCCGGGGGTTCGTATTTGAGGTCCATCCCACGGCGTCGTGACCTTTCGAAGGCGGCGGGAGAGCCTCTCACTCAAGACTGAGTAGTCTGCTACGGTGTCTACGAGTGCTGATGCGTCGTGGCCATCGATGACGACGTTTAAGTTGTTGGACACCGTTTCAGGAGCGCCGTTTCGGTCTCCTGGTAGCGTTCGAGTGGGGGCCCTCCGACGTTCGTGGAGGATCTTGGCGTCGGTCGTCTTCGGCAACTCCACCTCCAGTGGTTGCCACACCTAGTTTCCCCGGCTTGGAGCGAGGGGCTACAGGCTTTCACGTCGGGGTCGGTGCATCGGCGAAGCTGGACGTCGTGGCGAAGGCGACCGGAACTCTCGGCGGGACGCAGGCTCGGGGGACTGAGGTCGTCGCAGGTAATCGTCGATCTTCCGAGGGCGTTCACCATACCGGGGGCGCAGGTCGTTTGGGTGGAATCCGCGCAGCCCGAGTCGTCGGTATGGGCATCGGCTGTACACGTGGTCAGCTTCCCCGCAGTGGTAACAAAGCAGGCGTCGGTCGGCCGTCCTCCAGACGTCGGTCTTCCTCGGCGTAGGTTGGTCTGGGTGAACGTGCGCCTGATCTTCTTGTCGTGGGGGCTACTGCGAGGTAGGGCGTCTCTTCGGGGTGGCGCCGTGGCTTGGCGGGGAGCTTGCGGCGGTCGTCGGGTTATGGCAGCGTAGCTCAACGTCGGTTTTTCCGGTGCCACCGTGGTGACGGGAACCTCTGGTTGGAGCGCCCGATGCACTTCTTCTCGGACAGCGTCGGCGATGGAAAGGGTTGGCGGACGGCTGGTGGTTGGCAGCAACCTTCGCAGTTCCTCCCGGACGACCTCCCGGATAATTTCGCGGATGTCCGTACCAGGAGCGTTTTGCCGCTAAGCAGCGCGGTTGCAGTGACGCTTGGATGCCGCTGGTAGTGGGAAGCGCGCGCTTGGAGGGCGCGCTCGATGTTTGTCGCCTCGGTGACGAAGGCGTCGACGGTTGCCGGCGCGTTGCGGACAAGGCCTCCGAAGATGTCGTGTCTCACCCCGCGCATGAGGATTCGTAGCTTCTTCTCGTCTCTAGCCCGAGGGTCGGCGCGGGCGCTCAGGCGAAGAACATCCTCTACGAAGCCGGTGACGCTCTCGTTGGGGCCCTGGGTCCTGGTTCGCAGTAGGTCCTCGGCTCGTTCTCGGCGGTGGTGGTTGACGAATGTAGCTTTCAGATCGGTCTTGAAAATGTCCCACGACGTCAAAGAGGACTCATGGTTCTCGTACCAGTGCTTGGCGGTCCCCTCAAGGGAGAAATTGACGTTGTGCAGGCACTGCTCGTCGGTCCAACCATTGTGGCGGGCAACGCGTTCATACTGGACAATCCAGTCCTCGACGTCTTCGTAGAGTTCACCGTGGAAGGGGCAGCCGTCCGCGGTGCGACGGGCATGTAGATTGCGGGCATCTTCTAGCTCCGATTCCCACAGACCCTGTCCCCGGATGAATATGACACTTCAATACTTCGCTCTCGGCAAAAGGGTTTATTCACTCACTCATTGCCGGGGGGGTTTCGGGATCGGGGGACGGTCAACAGCGAGGCCGGGGGAGAGTCCGCTGCCACAGCAGCTTCTCCGAGTCCCAGCGGTGGTCGTCCACACCGCGTCATGGGGACGTCGTCGTCCAGGGTCGCTGTCCGGTCCGCTTGTCGAGTCCGCTACTCGACGTAGTGCCCGCACTCCCTGCGCCAGCGTCCAGCGCCGTCCGAGCTCGCCTCCATGACCGGTCCCTTGTCTAGTCGGCAGCCCAAGCCTTCTTCCTTTGTCTCCGTTCCCCTTTTGAGACCTTCCCAAGTCCTTGTCCTGCCGACCGTCCAATCGGGAACCTTGCTGCGAGCCGACCCTCCGACGTCAGCGCTGGGTGAGGGGGCGCTTGCCCCGTTCCTCCCGGAGAGCTCGGACGTTCCGCGACCGGACGGCGACTGGAAACGGGAAGGTCACAGGGAACGAAGGAGCGCCCGACAATACGGCGGCGGGGACCGGCAAGGTCACGGAGAGCGGAGGAGCCAGGGAGAGGGTCCCCACACCTCCCCTCCCTCAAGGCTCGGACCCCGGGGGGCTTGAGGTTGCGTGGTCCCCAGGACCCTTGGCAGGGAGCTCGTTCAGCTGAGTGTCACCGATGACGACGAGCACCCTGGATGATGATGATGGCATCAAACCAAGCAGGTCAGCGGTGAACGTCCATTCGCTGGGAAGCTCGTCACCAACGGAGCACGGTCCACCAACTGGTACGGAGCACCACAGCTCACAACACGGACGGGCACTCAGGCACACACAACACGCCGGCTCTTAAAGTTCGCTTCCGTCCCTAATGTAACAGACAGCGAATCGCGCAAAAACGAATACCGGCGCGCTATATCAGACAGCGCGACGAAACCAAAATCTTTCGATCGTTGGACATGCCACGAGATAAAAACAAAACTCTTAATTTCAATACCAACAGGCAGGCAATCATCAAGAACGTCACGCTACACGTTCAAGAGGTACATAAGAGGAAATCTATTCCTGAACTAAAAAGCGTGAGCACTCATTGTATACTCAAATCGTACATACGCCCACTATACAACATTTGCTCCTATCAAACTCAACCGCATTCTTTTAAAACAGTAAGCAATCTACCAGAGCGTCAGAACCGCACACCTCCGACAAGATTATTAATCTCCAACACATTCGCGAAGAACGCACAAAACCTCAAAAACTAAGAATAACCTTCCGTAAAACAGGAACGGTCACAAATCCAGTCCCGTTCGCGAGGTGCGACTCGAAAAAACACGCTGCCAACAACCCATGACGGGCACTCATGCACTCGGCGTTCACGCTACCCGAGCTACAAACACGCTACAGCCAAGCTACGCAACACGCCTTCATCAGAAGGGGTAATCACCTTACTGAGAGGCCGTTGTTCCGTGGTACCGGCCACTTACACCAGTACAAAAGGAACAGTACCTGGATCGTGCGAACAGCAGATCTCATTGGACAGCCTATTAACAAAGCTATGTCCGTAACGTCTGGGCATCTACCAGACGTTACCGCTTCACCGCTCGGAGGTGACCACCCAACAGGAGCGACGAGCGCGTAACGGCGGTCCGCACCGAACCCCGCACGGGCTCGATAACCGCGACAAGCGCATCGACGCACGTTAGAGCTCTCCCTCGGCCAAACTCCGACACCGCATAACTAAAAAGTCTTCCAGCTGATGTCAAGGCCGGCCGGGATCGAGCAATGAAAGTACGCCGTTAACGCATCTCGCGACTCTTCGACGTTCTCGAATCGAGCAACGTGTACAGATACAAACGCAGTAGGTTACGCACAAAGCTCGCCCCCAGCCAAGTCAACATGCCGCATGACTGAAAAGTCTTCTTGCGACTGTAAGGACAGGCAGGGTTCGAACAATGTAAGTATCCCACACGCGCACCTCTCAACTTCCGCGCAACGAGCGCGATACCAAAATGCCAAATTATCTAACCGGCCAGTCTTGGAGATGGACGAGCTAATAAACTATATTTGCTCTGCATAAACAGTTTCCGCAGCGTCGAAGTGTCTACAGCATTTACCGCCGCATTCCAACACCCGCTACCCATTCATGCAAAGGCTGCAGTTAGTACAGCGACGGGCTGACCCAACGCACAACAGTTATAGGCCGCCGACGGCCATGCCACTGCCATAATTTCTAGGCTTCCCGGGCGCGTACCCGCCGACGTGAACCGTACGTTTTCCCGGGCCAACCGCGCATCTGTACAGGATAAAACTATGAACAACTCGTCACATCATCGCAAGACCGCCACTCCCCTCGTGCAGGTTTTGACTGCACGAGCCCAGCTCTATTCCCACCTAGCTGTCTCTTCTCCCCTAAATTTATAACTTATCTCTAATCCAGGCCTCTGCACGACCAATTACGCTCTCTACGCCCTCGCGTCCCAACGCGAACCCAACCACGGCCGAGAGCCGTACTGTATCCGGCGGCAGCGCAAAGCGCGCGCTTGCCGCCGCTCCTCCGGAGACGGAGAAAACGAAATGAAAGAGTAACTCCCGCCGCGAGGCTCAACCCTCGATATGGCGGTGTGAGGATCCGGAACCAACTGTGCGCACAATTAAACGGAATCAACCTCACGACTCTACAACCAGATACGCACGGGTCATGCCCATCGCGTCAGACTGGACTCCACGGAGCATTACACACGCACAGCCACTGATAAAGTGAAAACGAAAACTCTGTGGTTTTCGGGATTCCGATGCCCACGCACCGGACATCGCGTACCCGGCACGATTTAGTGGGCTTAGCCCCTAAATGTAGCCTCTGGCCACAAGGTACTCGTTCAAAGCGATCTTGGTCGGAACCACAAGAGCGCATCCGTACCTTGAGACGCTGTCAACTAACGAAGCTCAAAACCGCGCTGACAGCTCAAGCAAGGCCAACTGGGAGCTAGCATGCGGCCAAACCGAGACGCTAGTCTCCTCACGGACAAAATGCAATGCGGGAATAATTTCCAAACACAGTACATGCAACCGCCATCCGCAATGGGAGCCTTCTCCACCCAAAGCGATGCCTCTTTAACGCGTCCGATCAGTAACAAGCGTTACAAACCATTACATCGATACGCGAACAAAGGCGGTTAGGCGCGTCACATCCCCCAAACCGGGAGCTGGCATCTTTCCCAGCGGACGTGAACGGCCGGAGGCGTAGGTGGGGTGACGCCCGACGCTACTTGCCTCGGGAAGTGCGGTAATTTCGACGCACACAGCGCTCTTGCGTAGCAGGATCAACCTGCCAGCATCCAACGGTGCGCTGGACAGCAAATACTCATGGTGCTTCTCGTAACGGGGGATAAGTAAATTCCTGACAGGCTGGGCAAAAGGGTGAATCCCTTAAAACAGCGGTGAAAATCCGCGCCTCCTAGTCAGACAGGCGATAATGTCAGGGCCTCCGTGCGGCGTGCCCGCAACGAAACTTCGTGCGGCGCTCCCGCGACAAAGATGACCCCCAAAAAGAGCGCGAAACAGTGCCCCAATTCAACCGGAAACAGGTTAGAAATCGGAATGCCTGCCTGATCAAAAATCAGGCCTTACGTTGCGGCGCCAGTTTATGCGGGCATCTTCTAGCTCCGATTCCCACAGACCCTGTCCCCGGATGAATATGACACTTCAATACTTCGCTCTCGGCAAAAGGGTTTATTCACTCACTCATTAGGGAGTTTTCGTAGACCGCATTGCCCCCTCCGCTAAGCGTTCCGCAACGAAGAAGTTGCTACTGCGCCTGCGCGCCGATAGCCTTGACCGTGGAGTTCCCGCTATCGTAGCGAGTTGCGGAGGGCCTTGCGGGACGGCGAAAACGATCTACGAAAACTCCCTATTGCCTGGGGGGGTTTCGGGATCGGGGGACGGTCAACAGCGAGGCCGGGGGAGAGTCCGCTGCCACAGCAGCTTCTCCGAGTCCCAGCGGTGGTCGTCCACACCGCGTCATGGGGACGTCGTCGTCCAGGGTCGCTGTCCGGTCCGCTTGTCGAGTCCGCTACTCGACGTAGTGCCCGCACTCCCTGCGCCAGCGTCCAGCGCCGTCTGAGCTCGCCTCCATGACCGGTC
Organism: Ixodes scapularis; assembly: GCF_016920785.2. NCBI lineage: Eukaryota > Metazoa > Arthropoda > Arachnida > Ixodida > Ixodidae > Ixodes > Ixodes scapularis. The sequence goes on along the minus strand of NW_024609846.1, from coordinate 64,020,958 downwards.
CCTTGTCTAGTCGGCAGCCCAAGCCTTCTTCCTTTGTCTCCGTTCCCCTTTTGAGACCTTCCCAAGTCCTTGTCCCGCCGACCGTCCAATCGGGAACCTTGCTGCGAGCCGACCCTCCGACGTCAGCGCTGGGTGAGGGGGCGCTTGCCCCGTTCTTCCCGGAGAGCTCGGACGTTCCGCGACCGGACGGCGACTGGAAACGGGAAGGTCACAGGGAACGAAGGAGCGCCCGACAATACGGCGGCGGGGACCGGCAAGGTCACGGAGAGCGGAGGAGCCAGGGAGAGGGTCCCCACAAGATGACGGGAGAAGCGGCGGGGGCTTGCGACTGGTTGGCCATCGTCGTCTTCTTCGGCCTGGGCTTGTCCGGCAGCAGACCTCTGGTACGACGGCTTCTTCGGACTCCGGCATCTTCGGCGAAGGGTAGCCTTCCGGGGCTGAGCACGTCGCTTGGCCGGGATGTCCTTGGAGGGGTATACGAATAGAATGGAGTACCCCGCACCTCCACAAAAATATCAGGGGTGGTGACCAAAAGAACAATAAATAAACAGGAAGAAATAAACGTTTAATGTGGCGAACGTGTACCAAAAATGAAAGGGTACAAAGGATAATAACAGAGCGTCGCGGGCGTCGAAGTCGGCATAACAGTAGAGTCGAACGGTGGGGCGAGACTGACTGTGGCTCGCCACGCGGAGCCCCTTATGTACATGCGTGGGCTTCTGTAATAGTCGGCGTAGGCAGTTCGACGCGTAGAACATTCGGACCTCGAACATGCCCAACAGGATTCTCAAATTTACCAAAATACTAGTCTGCAGGAATAAACAAAAAGATGCGCCGCTGCCAGGAATCGAACCCTTGCTTTTCGCATGGGAGCCAGGTACGATAACATTCAATGGGCGTTGGGCGTAATTCACTGGCGGAGCCGTATAGTCGAAGAGTTCGGTCAATAATTGGTAAGAATAGGGCGAAAATAAAGGCGCGTAATTGGCCGAAATCGTTTTAATAAACTTGGGCGCCTTGATTGACAACTCTTGTGACCCAGCACCAACCACGAATGGGCCCCTAGCGGAAGATATGAGGTTAACTTATATCTTGCAATCACGATTTCTAGGTAAGGATGTATTCAAGTATCTTATTACAGCAGGCAAGAGTTCAAGGTTGCCTGCCTTAGTAACTGAAAAGGCCACGCGAGTGGCGTTGTCGTCACGGCTGCATTTAGAATGCACTCTATATTTCTTTTGATCGCAGTCGCAGTCGCGGTCAACACCGAGTGGACAGTAAGAACCGTGGACACGGCTCCGTCGGTATTTTGACCCTGACATCGAACACGCGCCCCAGGTTCGGAGTTTCGCCTCATGTTTCAGGAAACATTTCACGTCAATTGACCCCGTAAGTACGAAGTCACCGCTCGAAACAAACAGTTGCCAGTGGCGTTTCTTTGAGTACGAATACATGGGACTAGATTTCGCTCCGAAAGAACGAGCGGTCAAAAATGGAACGTGGAATTGAAACGCCTGAAAATAATAGATATGGCGAGCCTAGATTTCACACTTAGCACGAACGAATAAGTTTGCCGAGCGTCGGCTGTTTCTGAAATATTTGCGACGGCAACTTCGTGTCCTTCAGACGTCTCGAGATGCGTGCTACAGACGACAAACGCATGACGAACGCACACAGAATAATAGAAGTACACCGTCTGCAAGAGTTCCAATCGTTTGCACAATAGTACGATTTTAATTTTGTAGTTATATGATATTTACGAGGTTTATAAGACAAATTTTTTTTTTTTTTTTGCGTGCGATAGGATAATGTCTGGTTAAAATCATCACACAGATGGAGATCTGCTGAAAATACAGCAAGAAAAATTATGTATTAAGAACGTAATATCAAATTCGTTAGGTCCTTTTTTTATTTTGCGGGTGAGTTCGTTGTAATGAAGGTGCAATTATTTTGACTCTAATAGGAGCAGTTTGAGAACCCAAACTTTTTTTTTTTAGGATCGCAATATTCGCAATATAGGTGTGTGTCTTGTACCTGTTTGTAATTATCACACTGAGAAAAATATCCTACCGATTCTTCAGTTTTAAGTATGAACCTCAATAGCGAAAGAACTGGATAACAACATCAGGTAAGTTGTATTGCCGCGTGCGTGACCTAATAGGAACGCTATTCCTTGCGTCTAGAAGATTCGTGTTTACTTTTACCACGAGTGTAAAAGGTAAGGATGCAGAATAACCTTGCCTAGTCAGTCTCGAAAATTCTAGGTCGAATCTTCAAGATGTCAAGTGTAGTAGATAAGTGGGCAAGCGTCAGTCAATAGTGACAGATGGGCCAGTTGGTACATGATCTTTTTTGACAAAATGCGCCGCAAGGCAGGGACAGAATAAGGGAGACAACACGAAGTGCTTCTTTAAACTAAATGTTTATTGAAACAACGCACACTATTTATACAGCCAATCTGGCTTCTCAAGCAGGAATGCATATTCTTTGTGCGAGTGAGTCGGCCAAACTCAAGCGTGAGCTTTGCCGACTCACTCGGGTTCTCCTGACGACGAGGCACATTCACTCTCGCTCCAGCCAGCTATCACGGCGACGCCGCAACGTACGCTGCCGCTGTTTCAACATATTCCTTCTTTGGTTTCTGGCACAAGTTTGCCGATTAAACCTTTATTCTCAGTTTACGCTCCTCCAGCCTTTTTCCTCCGCGACATTTCTGCTGAGGTGCAAGGTAAAAGAAAAAAAAAGTTTTTTCTCGGTCTTGCACATGGCAATGTATATATGTTGCGGACAGTTCGTTTATCGCACAAATATTTGCTGAAGAACTGTGCTGGTCAGAAATCCTAGAAATGTGTGCTGTCCTGCACTTCGACCTTGATATCCCTCACGTTGCCGTCTTACGAGATTGGGCTTCACTGTGTTTTCAGCTTCTCAAATATTGCGGAAGCGAGCTCCACGGGAAGGCGCTCACGCGATCGCGTACTCCCTTAAAAATAAATAAATAAAAAATAAATTTACGAGGCTATTGTTTTCTCTGTTAGCAAGGTGAAATCGGTTGTAAAACTTTAGTACTGGCGTTTATCACCGCTTTATGGTACTGAGACGATAGAAAAATTGTTTATTATTAGATATTGAAAAGACACAATGCTTACAGAAAATTATTTACTTTTTTATCAGACAATTTTGAACCTCACGTTGAGCCCCTATGCGTTTGTCCATAACAACGGCCCTCGCAACGGTTTGTTTGGAGGGTGGCACCATGTTGTGACGTCATCACTTGCGCGGTAAATGTCACCTTTTCTGGATCAGTAAACACACTCAACACTTTGAAACTCCCTATTTCCATCAATCTCTTACAATTATCCATTCGTCTAAACTCAACCTCATCCAGAAAAAAAAAAAAAAAAAAAATTGCGACGTGGCATTGGACATTTTTAAGGTCATCCCAGATATCTTTACTTCGCAGTATCATCACGGGGGGATTATGCGGCGCTGGCGGCGGCGCCACTTTCGCCGCTCCATACCGGCTCCGTCCGGCTCCTCCCACTGACCAAACTTTCTCTATGTATTCCTATATTTACAAGTCCTCAACCCAGCGTGCGATCTCCACGGCCCTGCATGTGCACGTTCGTCGCTTCGCAAAGCGCGCAAATCACGCGCCGTTTGCAAGTGCACTACAAAAGGAACCGGCCAGGAGCCCTTTATAGGCCCGTAGCTCTCAAGTTTTGAGCAGCGCTCCAGGCGAGCAAAATAGAATATTTGGCTCGCGCTTCGAACGTACGTCATCACGCTTCCCCACTACAGTTTTTTATACTCCGTTCCATTATAAGTGTCAGCGTAGCAGAGGCTACGAGGGCGAGCTCCATGCTTTCACTGTCCCTGCCAAGCAGGCACGCGCGCTCGTGCAGTGCGAGCACCGTTCACGGGAACATGCTTTAGCAAGTATAGCTTCGGCTTCGCTATCAAGTAAAGTGAAACATTCGGGCTCGCGGAAGCTATGAAAGAGAGCAATAAAATAAAAAAAGCTGAAAGGAATGTTTAATGGGACGCTGAGGCCGCGAGCAGCATAATTCTTTTTTTTTTTTATTTTAGTTTCTTTTTAGACGTTTTGTGATCGCGCGTCTACAGATGCTGACAGATGCTTGCATTCGAACGTGGCCCGTGCAAAATCGAACGTTACAGCGTCGCCTGGATGGTGCTACCAGCATAACATGGTCGCGTCTTGCGGACGCGCTCGCGCCCCCTGCCCGAGAGCAACGGGTCACAGACGGTTGCAAGCGAGGGGACTGGCCGCCGCCTCTCCGTTCGTGCGGGAAAGCCCATGCAATTTCAAGCTTGAAAAAGTTATCTTGACGCGCACGCCGCACGTGCATGCACGCATGGGGCACCAGTCGGGTCGCCATACTTGCAATTGTCTATATACGACTCTCGTGACCGGGCGCGTTTTAACCTAATTACGACAAAAATTTACATTTAAGTGAACATGGTACCATGGTGCATCCCGAATCGAGGGGGCTTGCTCGCGTAAAAGGAAGCGGTAAAAGTGAGCCTTACAGGTGTGCTTTATTTTTGAAGCCAGCTTGCGCTTTTGTATGAGATAAAATGCCACTCGGTCTTCTATAATAACCATACATTATCAGTTTTATGAAATTTATTCAAATCATAAAACAGTGCCGTTTCAGGTATTCCTGGTTTGCTCAGTTGAACTGCGCTGGCTCCCTTCCTGCGCATTTTGTCCTGGCGCCCAAACATGGTGGCGCTTTCTTTCAACACAGGTAACAAAAAGAAAGAAGCCAAAAAGAAGCAGCAGTATTGCTCCGTACATTCTGTACAGGTCATCGTAGCTTCCTCCGAAGTCTCTAAAGAATCCTGGAGGACAAACGAAAACAATGACCAACGAAATACAATTAGCACTTTTCCTTTACTTCACTCTAATATACGGGCAGCAACTAAGGGAGAGAAGGAGACAAGAGCGCACAGGGACTTGAGAACAACGTGTTCTGAGTGGAGTGATTAGAGTGCAGACGCAAGGCTGGCTGGTTGCCTTTGTCTGGACTGCACTGTTCGAACGCCAAACGCCGGACGCCAGAGTTCTGCAGTCTAACGGGTCTGACGACTGCAGCGGAGACAAAGGCAGCTATGCGGAGGGCAAGTTCGTCTGCTTTTTGCGGAAAGGTTGCAATGACGTCAAAGACTCCGACCTCTGATTGAATCTGAGTGGAAGGCTAGTGGGTAGAGCTCGATGCTAGCTCCTTTGATGTCTACCCACTGCCCTTCCAATCAGAGCCAATCAAAGCTCAATGTTCTGCCGCCCTCGTGCTTTGTCGCCTCCTCCTCTCCCTCAGTTTCTGCCCGCATAGTCACTGACAGCTGGTGAAACGCAGGGCGTGGGGTTTTAACACGCTACGTGTTAAAACCCCACGCCCCTATACTTCTTCGCACTGCAGCAACGAGCTTGAGTGAGCCTAGAGCAGTAAACTCGAGAACTTACGCCCCCCCCCCCCCCCCCCCCACACACACACACACACACCAACCCCGGCCGCCACCATCTCGCTCGTTTGCAATATTAGTGATCAGGTGACGTCAAGGTGGCTGGCGGTCCGATCACGGCGGTGCGAGTCGCGTTGAACCGCTAAGATCATGCTGTGGGAGCTGGTTATTAGAGGGTTTTAGAAGATCGTTTGGGCACCCCCGCTGCGCTATACGCTAGAGCGACAAAGCTACTGCACTCTTAGAAATAGGGGTTGCATAGGGGTACACCCCTTGTCTCATATGTAACTCCCTAAAACAACATTAGGACGTTCAGTCCACTGACGTTGAGTTGGCGATACCAACTTTTTCGAGCGTATTGATAGCTGTTGGATATAACGTACTAAATAGCTAATGTGCGTATGATATGCTAGAGAAAAAAAAAAAACACAGGTTTTTCAGCAGGGTCAAAGAAAACCTTGATTGTCTTACTGTAGCATTTAATGCGTACATTAACTATTTTAAAAAGTTGTAACGGTGGACTATCAAGCCGCTCTTGAAAGTCTGTATCCACGGATCGATATCTGTAGACTGAGCGTTGAATTATTGTTTTGGGGTGTTACATATGGAAATAGGCGGTGTACTTCTATACACCCCCTATTTCTTAGAGTGTTCGGATGCGCGATGCTAGCGGAGAATGAGCGGATCTGAAGACGTTAGCGGAGGCGCGCTGTTTTTCGAGTGTAGCGAGAAACGTAGTGCGCGTTGCGCGGCACACTAGCGTGGGTCTCGCGAGAACGAGTCTTGGCGAGACTAGGGAGAGCCAGCGAGGGACGCAATTCAGGATGACCGTCACGCCGCGCCTTTACGCTCTGTCCCCCTCACAATCGCGGTCCTGAGGAGCGGATATTATATTGCTGCTGCCAGAAGTAGCCGCGACATAGCCGTGCCAGGACTGCAACAGGTAGAGATTTATGGCGGACATGCTAAATACAGCCACGGGGAGGAAAACAAGCTTCACACTTCGTGATGCTGTGAGCAAAGGGTGCGGCCTCCTGTTCGGCTGCTTTCGTCGTGAGGACAGAACCGACCAATGGAGCGAGCGAGCAGGCGGACCTGAAGGACTTCTGTGGCGTTTACTTGTTGGTGAAAATTGAGAAAGATGAAAGAAAGGCGGATCGCAACGGCAGAACATAAGAGCTTCTTCGTTGTCAATTATGTTTGAAAATTTCTCTCGATGGCTTTGTCGTTTGACTCATATCGAATTGGATTGGACAGCTTGGCCGTCAGTTGTGTTCAATTACAAACATATTAATCATTTAGTTAAAAAAAACAATAAAACAAGCAAAGATTAGCACTTTCTTCGGTAAAGACAAAATATTATACTACGATGGAAACGTTAATAAAAAAATGCAAAGACTTGCTTTACGAGCTTTTATTTTACTCAAGTCTTAGTGTCTAAGAGACCGCTAGTGGCGTTGCGTTAGCTCTCATAGCGCTGTAATGTGTAGCGGTTTACGAACGTTCTATTAAAACCTGAACTGGCGGTTCCGCTCGCCGGATGCAGCGGAGGACGTAGCGGATTGCGAATCGCGTAACGGGAGGGACTGGACGATATATCAAAACACCCTAATTGTAACATAATTGTGACATATGTAACATAATTGTAACATAATTGTGACATATGCGTCAAACATGTCACAAGACTTGTTGGGCACGTGTGGCACGTGAGAGAATTATATCTTGGCACCTACAGGATAGAATCGGCCATGTCATTGCGCGCTATAGCAGTGCTCGAACATCGCGGGGATAATGTTCGCATGACATTTTTTTATTATTTTATTTTGTTCCGTTTGAACGTAAGAATGTTGAGGACTGTTAAGAATGTTAAGACGCTTACAAATCGCTGTAATCCGAAACTAGAGCGCAGCTCTTGACGATGAGTAAGGGAGGGTACGGAGGAGAGGTATGCCCGTCCTTCTCCTCCGTACCCTCCCCTCCTATTTCCCCGCTAAACTTAACGGGTTAAGTTTCCGCTAAATTTAGCGGATTAAGTTTTCCCGCTAGATTTATCGGGGCAATTGACGTCACGTGACCGCAACACCAATTCAGTTTCCCCGCTAAATTTGGCGGGAAAACTGCAATGTCGCATAATGGAACGCGCGCGGCTACGCCTACGCCGACGGCGACGCCGTTCGACTCGGAAACGGGCGCGTAACTTTTCTCAAATAAAATTTACGCGACGCTTATGGAGCATCTGCGAGTGGAAGTCAAGAAGTAATGTGTGAGGCCTTTCGATGGCTTTGTCGGACTGTGACGCAAGCTCGAGGGTACTTTGATGGCAACGCTTCCTTAGAATTTCTGTAGGGAGCTGTGGTATAGCGGCCTCAAGACCTTGATAGCCCTATGGAGGTCTTGATGTGAAAAGATCATCCGGTTGTCGTACCCACAAGGAGTGCTCCTGTGAAGAGGTCGCTGACGTCACATCCGGCGCGAAAAAAGAGCGAGAAAAATAAATGATTTTAGCTGCGTCTAAGACGTTTCTCTTCGTTGTCTGTCCTTGTACTCGGAAGTTTCTTCATTTTTCCGTACCAGGGTCTCAGGGGTTACATTATTTGTAATTATCACGAGCTCGCCGGCACAATAACTGTTTTTTTCGTGCAATATTTATGTCCCGACACGCATTTTAAGTTGGAACCGGCTTCGCAAAAGTGGCTGTGCCGTTAAAAAAAGAAATACAAAATTATACAGAAGCCAATATTGCAGTATCATCGAACCAAAGGCATTTTGTGAGAATTCCATCCTTTGCAAGGAGATTTGAAGAGAGACGCTCCCGTCCCATCGCGTACCTCTTCACCACGCTTTTGCCTTCAACTCTTTTTCTCTCTCCCTCTCTCCGCGCCGAGAAAATTTCCAAGAGAAGAAAATAGGGAAGATAATTATCCATCAATTGCACTCACGGCTTCGTTTAATTAGCGTTTCGCGACGAAAATGTGGCGTAAAAAACCTTGTTTTCAGGTCAAATAGTTTGTCATATGGGTGGGTTTAGGCTATTCTTTAGCGCTATGTCCTCATACGATGGTAAATAAGATGAACGTTTAACATCAATAGTAGGTTCAAATAAAGAGACTGAACTTTGTAACAAAAAAACAAAAAAATAAATGTGCTTGCTTGTTGGTGTCTGTGTCGCGCTTTGTACACTTCAGTTGAAAAATGACAATGACACAAATAAACCTCTTTCAAAATTGCGCACAATCTAGCAGGTTATGAGCCAATTATCCGTATCCGCCATTGTTCGGGCACGTTCTCTGATTCCTTGTTGGATACGAGGGCAGCGTCAGCGCTCGGCGTGACCTCGGCCCAGTTTCTATCGAAACAAAGTACTGCGTCAGCGCTTCGTGAGGGCTCTGATCCAATCATGCATTACGCGCCCAAAAAATGGGCGCCGCGAATGTCGCTTTGTGGTCTTCAGGAGGGTCTATGAGGAGAACAAGTCCTCTGCTTCGCGTGCGAGGGTTGCGGTGACGTCAGAATGACGCCGAGTTCTGATTGGCCTTGATTGGAAGGATAGTGGGTAGATCGCAATGCTAGATGTCTTAAGGTCTACTCACTATTTTTATTGAATTAGTCAATAAGAGCATTCTGAATGATCGCAACCTCTGTACAATGATCGCAACCCCTGAGAACACGCAAAGTACTATTCCCCTTGGGTTATTCTTCTCATTTGAGACAACTTACCAATTATGGTGGGAGTAGTGAATGTCAGAGGCAACAAGACCACTCCCGCGACACCGTAGATTGCCGAGATCCATTCGATTCCAAGGTAATCCGCTATCAGGACGCTCTTCATGGAAGTAAGGAACCCTAAAGAAATATATACGCACAAACAGACGAAAAGGACGTGTGCATGGAGTATCATGTTTGACATCAATATCATAGAACCACCTCCTATTATGATGTTAATCATCACAAGATTACTGCGTTGGATCAACTTTGCATCGGCTAAAAGTGGAACGAGCAGTCGCCCGGCGATTTGAGCACATGATCCGTAAATGATCAGAAACTCTGCATCTGAAAGTGACAGTCCTTTGTCTAACCCATAGTCGACCATGGTAGATACGAACACGGAGAATATCATATCCCCGATCGCGGCACACGAGACGATCACATAGAACATAGGTTTGCGCAGTAGCAACAACAGGGAAGGCAGGTTTCTCGAGTGTTCATGGTTGCCATTTGCTTTAGAGCCTTTATTCTGATCCAGGTTCGCCAGTTGGGATTGGATACCCCTGGTGCCTTCTAGGATTGGGTGTCTTTCTTTTGTAACACACTGCTTGAGACACATCCAGGGCGGTTCTTTCAACAAGAGACCGAATGCCGTGACGTGAGTGATGATTCCCCCGTAGATGAGAAGTGTGCCACGGAATCCGTACTTGTCTTGTAAATAGGCGAGAAACTTTGGAAAGGCCAGACCAGAACAGGACATTCCGGAATAATAAATGCCTGAAGTTAAGGCTCTGTACCGGTCGAAGTACATATTAAGAAGGACACTCAATGTCATCATGGAGAGCCCGTAACCCAGACCTGCAAAAAAAAAAAAAAAAAAATACAAGGAAACATTTAATTTTTCTTTTTGAGTTTTTACCAAACATTTTAGGCTACAAATAGAGTAACTTTTATAGAATAATGTCCAATGGACCGAAACAGAGTTATAAAATTTGCATAATTTTTGGAGCTCAAGGTATTTGCCCTCTCTCAAATTATTGTGCATAAGACGTTCAAAAATTTAGCTTTCAAAAATAATCTATGCTCTTCCGGTGGAATCAATTGGTTTGCATATATATGTGTGCTTTTCTGTCAAGATTCCATAGTTCTCCCTCTCCAGTCCCACTGGGAAACACATTTTTCGAATGGTAATTGCCAATTTGTAGGGACTGAAACACTTAGAAACAAGAGCATCCATGTTCAATCTGGAATATAGTTTTTCTCCTCATAATATCATCGTTTACAATCATGTCATATTGGCATAGAACATTAAATTAAGGTAAGAAAAAAAAAGGGAATTTTCTAACCTTTCAAAAGCATCACTCAGGGAACTCCACATTGCTGATTTCTCGCAGATAGATACAGTAAACGACTTCTTTTTCGCGGGCTCAATAATTCGCAATTTAGGTCAAAGCTGAAGTTTTAGAATAATTCGCGAGTTTTTAATTTCACGACGCAGTGGGATCTCAGTATTTATTTAAATATGTTTACAGTTTACCGGAATGTTTCGCGGGACCTATTTTTCGCGAATTGCAGGCCATTTGCGAAATCCGCGAAAATGAGGTCCTCGCGAAAATTTGGTCGTTTACAGTATGTTATTTTTAAATTCGACATATCAAAGCAATATATGAAGAAAAAAAACAACCGAGAAAAGAAAATAATAGTGGAGATGGGTTGCCTTACCGTGAATGATACCGAACGTGATTGTCATGTACGTCATGTTGGACACAAACGCCGATGCCAGAATTCCTGTCCACAGCAGGACTCCTCCCACGAAAAATATTTGAAATAATGTTATGCGGTGCTGCAGGACGGCTAAGAAAATACCTGTACAAAAAGTCAGTTTGTTACTTTCTTCAATATAGCATAGATAGTTTCGAAACCTTCGTCTTTTTTATTATTTCCGTGACTCCAAAGCCTGACTGGAACGCAAAAGAGGAACATCTAAAACCGGAATCTTGTATTTTTTCGGTAACCGAAAATAAACTGCTATCAGATTGGTCAATGAACCGAAGCCGAATGCGAAACCGTAATAGATCGTTCCGTAATTCATATAGACCTTTTCATTTTAGTAGTTGCCTCACCGGCGGATAGAGGGCGCTGACGCACTCGGCGCCATTAGGTTGCTTCAATTTGGTGGGTTTCGGTTTCAACGTGAACGCGGCTACATTGCTGTTTTACGTTGTTGCTGCTTAATTTTGTGATACGATTATTTCGCTTGTAGCACACAACCATTGAAACAGCGGTATTGAGCTACTTTGAGGAATACGAAGTGTATTTGAGCCTGAATTGCGGGCTTTTTTTACCAACTCCTTTGATGTATCTGATTCTGGTCGGTTGCGAAACGGCTGACTGATGTACAGGGAAGGTTACCATCGCCTACGGCCGTACCCGATGACACCAGCTTCCAGAAAAACAAACTAATGAAGAGGCTAACACGTGAATATAAAGGAGCATATTGGCAGCTTCATTAGCAATGTGCTGAATCGGCCAGAACAGATGAACTCGCGAGTTTACTACTCACTGTTTGGTTTTCGTAGACACCCAACCATTAGTGAACTTAGCAGCCTAAGAACGTATCGTGTAATGACGCAGATAATTGATATAAACAAGTAGTGTCGTCTCGGCCTCTTTTTTTGTTTGTTTTTAATTCAGTACTCGAGTATGTTTTGACATGCCGAGTAGGAAATTCCTTAAATTATCAACCCTGCTAAAATACTCGTAAGCAGCATTTCGCGATATTGGCTATAGAAAATAAATTATTGTCATATGAACCTTTGCTTAGTCAAAATATGATATAAGTGACAGGCCCGTCAAATTAAATCTGGCATTTGTCTTCCGTAAAATTGGCCAAATAAAATTAGAGGGCGCAGGAGGAGAAATACCTCGGAAAGTTTGGCCGAATTCTAGCGCTAGGCACCACTTCACGGAGCTGTGTGAACAAATATCTATTGGTTTGAACAGATTCGCTTTGTAAATCTCGGCGCCACCAGCTACCAAAGGTAAACCTCTATTCGCTATCGGCAATTCTAAACTCAAGTGATTGTTATGCAGATTTTTTTTTTCGGCGTTAAATATTGCGGATTTCAGATACTGGCAAAAGCTAAACAGCGTACGAAAAAAGAAAAGCGTCGTTATTATAGCGCATGCGGCGAACAGAAACCGCGTTTTGGATTTGCAAATAGAAACGACGTTATTTCTTTGTGCACGCATTCTAAAACTCGCTACTGTTAAGTGTCTGTGGCAGTTTCTTACACGGGAAGTCCCAACCTTTGTGTTAAAATAAATTATGTGGATGGGACTGGTTATCTGAATATAATCAATAAATCACTTAAATGACTGTCGATATGGGAGAGAGCACAATATATAATAAACCGACCAACCGAATGTTGACGTCGCAAAAAAAGATTGAGAACCTTACACATGTAGGTGTGTGATGAACAAACAAATCACCTAATGTTGACGTACCATTATTCCTAGCCTCAGATAAAATACAAGTTAAACGTTCGTTGTCTATATGCTCTGCGAGTTTACTCACATAATGAACAGAAACTGTTTTCGATAAATTATGAATACAAAAAACGATACTTTCAGGAAATGCAGATATATTCTCCTTGCGCTCACTATTCTTGACGCCTTCCTATCCTAAATGCCCGATATAAATATACGCGCTTCTTACTGAGAATGTTCCTCCATTATTAGTGAACAAACCTCAGTTGTCATAAAAACCTTTAAACCCTCGTGATGTCTTAGTCGTCAAGTAGACGTAACGGACTACAGTTTCTGAAGTAAGGCAAGAAAGCGCGGTGAAACGCGTCGAAAAACACGAATACAACGCATCCGCCAAGGCGCGGTAGGGAAAGTGACTGCCGCGTCACGTGATTTCAATAAGGCAGCGCTCATGCGGAGGAGGATGAAAAGGTCTATACTGTAACGCGACTCTGCGCGCAGGAGAGCTTAGCTAATAAAGGCAGGTCCAACCATTTGAATTTCAATGTGCAGTGTGCCGAGTGTGCTGTGATCTCCTGTAACTGCTGCCGCACTGACGTCATTCGTGGGCTAGACCTGAAATACTCCCAACCTGTGGGCAAAGAGACTGAAGCTATTTACACTGATTGCGAGATCAAATTAACGCACAATTCAAGAGAAGTAATCGGTTTTAAGATTGCTGGTACGATTTCGCGCCCACAGTACAATAATTATGAATGAAATATATAAACATCCATATGTAGGTGAACTGTTCTTGAACTACATACGAGCGTATCAGTGGCTACAAGACGTCATAGCACGCCTGACACCCTTGGCACGGTCAAAGATCGCAAATTTGTGAACGTAGCCTCACAGTCATTTCATGGAACCGACGTAACGGAAATGCTTGACGGAGGGACGTTCTTACTGACTCCCAGACGGCCATTCGACGTTTGAGAGCTGGTCGCATCTCATCCCAAGCCTTTCATGCTCTCCAAATGAAAGGCTTCGCCCTCCCCAAGGTGGCTCTGGTCTGGACCCCAGGTCACGAATTCATCGAAGGCATTCGGCACGCCCACGGCGCCTCCCGAGCTGGCGCCATTCGGGCACCCTAAGCGGACACGGAACAATTCACTGAAGATTTCTCGCCTCTCGCAATCACCTTCCCCAAAGTCCTGGCGTTTCAACGCGGCCAGTGTTTCAAGTATCCACCACCTCATCACTCTCTATCCCGCGAGGGGGCCTCGACCTGGCGTCCGATACAGATGACAACATTCAAACATTTGGCACTCCTGCATAGATTCTATCCACACAAATATCCAGACACTTGTCCACATTGCAGCGAGTATCCATCCCTTTACCACGTCAGATGGGCGTGTCTCTCCAACCGCTCGATCCCCCTTCCCCTTCCCTTTCCTACGAGACCGGGGAAGCTGCGCTGTTCAGCCCCTCCCCGATGACCAGCAAATGCTTGTACAAAGGGCGAAGGCTGCGGCAAGGGCACTGGAGCCCTGGACTAAGGGCCCCACTTAGACGAGAACACTCGTTTTCAGTCAATAAAAGTTTACTCCCCCTCTTCCTCTCTGTAGACGGCTGTCATCATACATAATGGTAGCTACAGTTACACAGGTGTCGAAACACATGCGTTTTGATGGCGCTTCGCGTAGTGGCTCCGAAGACCGCAGTTTAAAAACGTCATTGAATCACCCGTAATTTTAAACACCATCTATAATTCTAGAGCTTAGATGGTGCGTCAAATGACGGGTGGCACGTTTGAGGGAGAAGGTGATGTCAATTCTCTCCGCTGGAGTGCCACAACTGAGGTGATATAATAACGTTGGTATAAAATGATGACGTCGCATTCTTTTCAGATTTTCAGCGAAAAGTACAAGGTAACCGAGGCGAGTATGAAGTTATTCTATGAAATTGTCTAGAAGCTCTGAAGTGCGCTCGACTTGGGCACACCCAGGAACGCACCCTTACAACAATTATGATTGAGTTTCAATTGAGATTCTGATGCATTGTTATAGAGTCAATTGCAACTCAATATGAACTCAACATCTAATGAGTTTGATAATAAAAACTCAATATCCATTCTATTAAATTATATTTCGAATTTGCTGATTAGAGATGTAAATAAGTTTTATCATTAAGAACTCAACACCCAATAATTTGAGCGCACTCGTTAGGCACGCATTTGAATTCTCTCACTCGACAAGTATTTCGTTGTCTCCTCAGAAATTTAAAAGAGTTTTTATAGTTGAGTAATACGCATAACCTGATTTGCACCTATGCAGTTTTTTTATTTACTGAAAAACCTGCATTTCCGTGAGGCATTATGTGAGGGGTTGGGTTACATCATATGTCTTTGAGGGCTACATGTAACACAAAGTTGCCCTATAATTCTATGAAGACTGTAATATAATATGAAAAACACCACTGAGCTCCAGAGAACATCTAAAAAATCCTGAGCCAGCTTGTGGCGCATCGCGTCTGCACGCGCCTAGCCTTCGCCTCCGCCTTCTCGGGTTCAATCCCCGTCGCCGAGAACGAGCAGACGTAGATGTTGCATCCGCATTCGTAGAAGACGACAACTCCTTGGAGCGCCCGGCACTGGTAGACAGCACCGCATTCATCGCGCACGTGTTCTCTCCCGGCGGCCTAGCTGCTCCTGGAAGCCAGAGTTGCGCGTTCATCCCCGTAGCGCCGTCTTTCCTGCATGGCATGTTGATCCTACTTCTCACATGACTGAATTCGGCAAATAGCGGCGTCGCGCGTTCGAGGCGCGTGGCGGGCTCAAAAGGAGGGGAACGTACGCTGGGACACGTGCAACGTCGACTTTCCTGCTTGGCATTTGATCCCGCTTCTCACGTGATCAGATCTCGGTGATTAGTGGCGCGGCGGCACGTGGAAAACAGACGCGCAACTCTTGCTCCCGTAGGAAACCTATACAGGAACTCTAATGACCGCAGGATAGTAGCGCCACTGGGCGGACTCGGCGACGGACGGAAACGTTCCGCTCCACCGCGATGGATGGAAACTGTACGCGCCTCCAGAGAGACGAGCCTAGGTCGTGTGGATGTGACGTCATAGCCCTCTCGACCAATCAGGATTTTGCGTCACGCCTGCGTTTCTAGACGTTACCGAGTACGGCGCGCCACGAGTTCCTTAAAGGGTAACTGTAAAGAAAAAAAAGTGATTTTTAAACAGCCTAATTGGGACAAGCATGTCACTCAACCAATATTCCGCGAAAAAACAAACTTTTTCTAGCAATATTTAAGCCACAGGACGTAATTTAGTCGGGGTCACAACTTCTCCACATTTGAAACTCCCGCTCTTTCGACGCGCGCGGCGTGGCTCTTATACGTCACTCCGCGACGTCTAATACCAACTTTGTGGCGCGCGATTTAAAACGGACGAAATAGCCGCAAAGTAAAATCAGTCTCGCGCAAGAAATATTGCTGTGAAAAACATTTGTCTTTGGCGGAAAAATTGTTTTGTGCCATGCTTGTCCCAATTAGGCTGTTTAAAAATACACTTTTTTTTCTTTGCAGCTACCATTTAACACTGTAGCGTTAATGTTTGCATTTTGCGCATCTATCGGCCACCTAGTCCACTCTTCCACGGTTTTTGGAAAAAAAGAATACGCGAAAAAGGGGGGGGGGGGGGGGGTATCAGTGAGACAGGGGTGTGGTTTGATTTTGTGCGAGTTATCTGTTCTTCCTGATACATAAAAAGGTTATTGTAAACCGCTTTCTGTCGAAAGGCAGCAAACTTTGTGTTGACTTCCTATTGAACATATCTCCGACTTAGAGTCCAAAGTCAAAAGGATACATACGTTGCACACAGAAAAGAGAGAAAATAAAACAGGTAACAGATACCCCAAAAGCACGAAAACAACACTTTTCACACCATTAAAAAAATGAGAAGAAACAAAACGTCAACTACCTTGGGAGGGTAGTATAAAAGCTTAGCATGAAATGAATTTTGTAGTTGAGGATGAGACCCTGTATATTAACTTTTCTTGTATCGATTATTTTTTCGTTTTCAAGAGTCCTTCAAAGTCTCAGTGTTTAAACATCATGAATAGTACGCGCCAGCTCGCTTGCATTTTGACTATTTTTTCACAAGCTTCGTCTCTCTGAAGTTACCTGGGAATGTAAATTAGATTTTTAGAATAAATTACGGTATGCGAGCCCGATTCTGGTTACGCACGGCATTGTGAAATGCGTTGCTGATGCTGTCGTGAGGTCGCGGTGTCGTTACACCGGAACAATGTAGAAACCCTGTTTCACATACCTGATAAGTGAGCCAGTGCCGCTATTCCATTGCTGGGCCACGATGCAGATTCGCGGTTGACGCCAAATTCTTCCATGAAGCCCACGTAAAAAAAACCCGACGCCGACTGTGGCGCTGAAGAAAGGAAAGCAACACAACCTGCCAGTATGGCAACGTGCCAGCAGGAGTCAACACCATGGCTCTTGGGGCAGTCTTTTTCCTCAGGCGTCGTCGGATGCCCTGTAGTGCTGCACAATGCCACTGCCATTCTCACTGCCAGTAGACATGAGAAAAAACAAACTTCTTGAAGGGAAATTACAACGAAATTTCGGCACTTATTTCTTGGTCTTTTGAGGTTAAAGGGAGCAGTATCACATCAAGTACACCGATCTCTTGTTGAAAAGACACAAAAAGAAATTTTATAGCAAATTAAACGATTAGCAAAGAGCACGTGGTGGATGTTGCTGAAGCCTAGTTTGTAATGCCCGTCTAGGAACCTTGACAGGTAGTGGCGATGCCTCTCTCGCCTAGAACTATACATGCTTTGAACGTGACGTCATCCCGCAAGCTCTCAGTGTACCACGAGAGAAGAGGGGTAGGAGGAATTCTCTCTTCAACTGGACTCTCTCTTGTGGGTCCCAGACATCGCTATTGTCCCCCTACAATATTATAGAAGATTAACCCGTGTCACAAAAACCGACCTAGTCCCGCCGGGCCACCCGTATTGTAAAGGGCGCCCCGTCGGCTGCCTGCGGGGCCATGTGGTCACCGCGGGTGGTGTGACACTCCCTGGTTGGCGCTAGTTAGCACCTCGCCGGTCCCGACTGGGACCCTTACTTGACTTGTTTATGGCCTCTTCGACTCCCGTTCGGGGGACGCTTTTGCCCGATGCTTGGGCGCGGTACCACTTCGTGCAACTCGGTAATGAGTTTGCCAGATGCCCCAGTTGAGCGTTTTTGGTATTGACTTTGGAGCTGGGGGCAACGAGTGTCTTAGCCACTGTGATGGACATTTTTTTTTTTTTTTTTTGTGAGGTATTGCGATTGTAAAGCGGGTGTGTTTTGTTTACTTTATTAGGGAAGAGCGCCGTTCGGTTGAAACTGGGAAACGGCGCGGCAGTCGACTTGGGAGGTTCGAGCGCGCAACCCGCTCTTCCTGTCGGTTCCGGGCGCAGCCTCGGGCCCCGCGGTAAAGGGGAAGGCCCGTCTGGACACTGTACGTCAGCTACGTCTGTGCTCCTACCCTGTGCGGCCTTCCTCTGCCGGACTGCCCCAGTGCGTCGACCGTCCGTGATGCGACAGCGACTAAAGCCAACGACCACCACCTCTGGCGCACCGCAACCACGGGAACCCATTGCAAGCGACAGACTTCAGGTGCTCCCACGCCTCTGCGAGCCTCGTCGTGCAGGATTGCGTCAAAGTGCCGTATCGTTTTTATTCTTCTTGTTGTGTATTTTCTGTCTTGCCCATACCCATTAAGTATCCCTTGTGTGCTTCCGCCTGATTGAGACTGTGTCTGCGTTATCCTTTTACTTTTCTCACCACCTTACTATAGCCTTTTATTAAATGTTTCTAGTGCTCTGTTATTCACGTGCCTTGTCTTTGTCCCCCCGTCCCTGGAGCCCACGTACTGTGGGATAGCGGGCGTCCGAACCCCCGTTGCGGTCTGCGGCGAGGGCGCTTCCCCTCTCGCTCCGCACCGGACCGTGACAACCCGTCACTCAAAATTCGTACAAAAGTAGCTTTGTGGTTAGTTGCAGTGGACCGATTGCTGGCGTTTTGCGGCAGTTTCGGTGGCTGAAACGGCTAGGACATCCTAACTACGTCAGTCTCGCCGCAGCTTTGCTGGTCTCGAGACAAGCTACGTCACGATTGCCCCGGATGTCACGTGCTCTCCGACGGCTGCTCTCCGAGCGCTTTCCAAGGTGGGCCGTTTAAAAGGAAAATACAGCCGTCAGGCTCAAAACACGAACGAGCGATTGTCCTTTACGAATATTGTGGATCATATATCTACTATTTTTGAACACGACGTGTAAATTTCAAGTTTCGTTAAGGTATCCTTTTTAGGGTTTGGTTGAGATTCAGTAGAATCGTTCAAAGTAGGGACTCAAGCCGAAAATAATAGGGAGTCCTAGAATAGCGTAAAGACGCTCGCATCTGCAGTGCGCACCACGGAAGATAAGCTCTCAGCGGGATTCTTCGCATCGGGAGCACGCCAAACAGGGGATCTTTGTACAGTGGAAAGTAAATGTACATCCAAGCAGACGTGTCGCCTTGTAGATTTCTAGATGTGGCCATGCAAACTGCCCCGAGCAATTAAAGGCAGGTATTCGGTCAGCCAATGCGAGTCTCGCGCTGTTCCGTAAGCACGCAAACTTGTATAGCGAGCGTACGAACGCATAGCTGATTGGGTGGCACGCGTATGGAGTGCGCGGAGTGTGGAGCACGCAACGCTAACGCAAACGCAAAGTGTTTGCGTTTGCTTCTGTAAGCAATACTAAAACTCTCTAATAATACTTCAAGGTTATGGTTACGGTCTGTATTTTTTAGGCTTGACAGACGAAAAGAAACACAGTGAAAGCTGCACGAATTTGGTTTATGTAGTTATGCTGTAATGGGGATATAATACTGCGGGTTGATAGCGACTATACGCCGACTAATTCAGTGAGATACCTTAATTGCCTTTTTAATTAGTTAAAATAAACGAATTAGAAATTCGCTGAGCCTCATCGAAAACCACTCCAGCCCACTAAGGCCAAATTTTGAAGGGAGAAGATAAGTAAAAGGCGACGCCCGAATAGATAAAAAATAGCTCGACTATCAGTAAAAGGTTTAAAAGTAGCCAAGTGTTTTAAGCATTCATTTGTGCATATTGAAGCATCTAATAGTTACGCGGGTTGATTTATAAAGCACTGACAGAGAGGACGTCAACGGTGACCTAAGCACTCGTTTTGTGCCATTATCAATGAGTTCCTGATTCACCGCAGGTGGCATAGACCCCGCCGTTTACCTCTAATCTGACAGCAGGATGGAACCTACGTGCTGGACGGACGAGTCATACATCATCCTTTCTTCCCGTAATCACGCTCCCACTCGTGCTCCTTGCCATATCCCAAGGGGTGGGGCTAGTAGTTAAAAAAAGGCAGTTGATGAATGGATCCGGCCACTGAGCGTCGGACTATTCACCCGTGGACTCGCCAGCATGATGGCCGCAAGCCCGCGGGCACGCAACGAATCCTCGCACGAAACTGCCTTTCCTTGATTCTATTTTTTATTTTGGCACTTTTTCTTCAACGGTTTCAACGCCGTTGCCTCCTCGCAAATTTCGCGGCAAGCAAGCAAATGCTGCATTTTGTATGGTTGAACATGTTCTAATTGCAGCATACTCGGTTTATTACGAGTCACGAGTGACAAACTACCAACGGAAAATTCACCAGATAGAACCTAGAATAGGCAAAACTAGTTGAATTTGAAGTAAGATAAAAAAAAAAGCGAATTTATGTACTTGTAGTTAGGAGAAATTTATAGTAGCTGTTTGTTCTCAAAAATAGATAATTAGAGCTGCAAAATACCTCAACTGGCAGCATTGCTCCAGTCACCCTAGAATTAAAAGCGTTCCACTGCATATAAAATCACGGCGAGGTGCAATTGATATGACTTATAATTAAAGAATTCAAGTTGTCAAAACACATATGCACTGTAATTTAAAAAATTAAAAAGCGCAAATAAAAAAAAAAAAAAAACGGACGAAGATGAGACACATAAAACACGGACTGGCGCTAACTTTCAACTGATTTAATCAAGGCAAACAACCCAGCACACATGCGTAAACACTCTTTCCCATGACGCCAACCACATCTGATAAAAACAACCCATATGCACAAACAACAGATGACAAGGATTCGTATCAGTGCAACGTGATTACACAAAATCATCTAGAAAGAAACTTCTTCGTTGTTCAGTCAAGTCAAAGGCGTGCTGACGCAGTTGTAACCCGATGGCTTTATAAGATAAGCTTCAACTATTTCCCTCTCAGTCTTGCTATTTTCGCTTTTAATAAATTTTGTTAATTATAACATTGAATAACACCAAAATCGCATAAAATGTACTGCAGGGTGTCCCCCCGCCTTGTTACGAACCGCTAGACGATGTTCACGCGCCCTTTCGTTCGCAGTATAGACTTTTCGAAAAAAGAGCGTGTGGCAGGTGCCATTTTGAGCGTTCGTGCGTATGGCGCGTGCTTTGCTCGCTTTCCTAAGCGTCAAACACGCACGTGCTGGGCTGTGAAGATCGCACACTGGACTGTGATTTTGTAAACATTGGAAAGGTCTATACTACATAGAGCCTCTGGACAGAGCTAGTAGAGTGCTCAGGGTGCCTAAAGCGCGCGCATAAGCTTAGCTAGTATCTAGAGCTATTTCCCTACAGGATCCAGCCAAAGCATCAAAACAAGGAACGGATTACACCTCACTAAAGAAAAAAAAACACTATTTAGGGTTTTGTGCTAAGACTGTGTAAGGTCGGTGTGCCTTTCGAGTATGGCGACACTGATTTGCGCTGTAGATATCATATTTGACAAATGGAGATGACTCCAAGCCCAGGATTTGCAACTTGCATGAGGCAGCTGCACAACGCACACCAGTACGATGCTCTTCCAGATCGAAACACGGGCAGGGGTAGGGTTTGGACACAGCTCCGGGGTCCTGCGGGGCGAGCTCTGTTTCCGCGTGCTCCGAGCAGAGTGCACTGATGCACTCGAGCACTGATGATTTTTTGTTTGTCTTCATTGCCAGGATTTGTCAGTGATCCCAAAATCACAGTGCAAGACACACACCGCTTAGGTACATAAGCAGAAAGTGAGCGCCTCATTCAAGTTCCCGCCCTGCTGCGTGTTGTCTTGCGTCTCACACAGGTGCTGTTAATGGCTCACATAGGGCACGTAGCATCTGGCGTTTGTCAGTCTGTTGTAAAACGGAGCCCGGTGTGGAGCAAGCCACCGGCGCCTGCCACAGCAGGTAACGAACGCCGTCCCTGGTTGGTTAAGCGGCACTTGCTTTCCTGACCTGGTCCTCCTATCTTTTCCAAGTTCTTGTAGTCTCACAAAATAGCCCTATCTATTACACCAGTTTCATACTCAAGGTACGTCGTGTGAATTGCACGGACGCGATGTATTTAAAGTGAAGAGCGTATAAAAATATTAAACATTTTTGTCGTCTTTCAAAAGAAACAATAAAAATTGTGAAAAGATCTGTTAAATTTGATTGATTTTCAGTTTAATTTGAGGCCGTTATTATTTTCTTTTTTTTTCAGATCGATGTTGAGTGGCTTAGTATATCATCCGTTAGACGTGTAAGAAGAATATTTTATTTATTTATTTACCTCCAAAGGCCCACAGGGGCATTACCTAGATTACATTTACATTACTCTGTCATTCTTTATGTCGAAAATGTTGGTAATTGGGAGGACGAAGTTTGTTAAACATCTGGGGATTATAAGTAATAACTTACAAGGTATACTTGAAGTTAAAGACTTTAAATGAAACGATCGGCGAGCACAGCGCAATAGGGCCTTTCGTGTGAATTGTGTGCTCACTGAAACTGAATTGCCGATTAAACTTGCAGTGAACATTCATCCTCTACTTCAATTTATAGCAAACTACTCCTCGGCGACGCCTTGCGCGTTGTACGCATGCTTATATTAAGAAAAAGAAAATTCAGCCTTGAGGTTTTAATATATTTTTTTTTAAATATACGCACATAACCTAATTCGATATGAGTTTCCGGTTAGTTTTAAATGGTTCTGCTTTCGGTTAGGATTCATGACAAATAAAAATGCCGGTTTGATTTCGATTACGTTTGCCGCACAAATTTATCTCACATAGACACTAATAGCTTGCGGGCCAGCGAGCAGCCTGAAAGGGGGAAACTCTCTGAATTTATTATTTTCGACTGAGAAAGGTTGAGACCCTCCTCCTCCTATTCTTTTCTTTTTCCATCAATGAGTTTCCTTCTGTTTTATGTCACTCTGAAGTACTCATGTATGCTGATAATACAGCATTAGTTATTTAGGGGGCACATTAAGTGAACTACAAGGTAAAGTAAATGAATAACTTACTAGGGTCTTAACGCAGTTAACTAGTAACCAACTCACAGTTAAAATTAAAAAAAATCTAATTACACTGTGTTTCCCTCCAGGAGAAAGCAAACAAATTCTGAAGAACTAGCTATATACTTAGATAACGCGCCGTTGCTGCATGTTTCCAGTTACAAATATTTAGGTGTCTTGCTTGAAACCGATACGCACTGAAATAATCAAATTAAAAACACATGTACATAACTTGCACACGGTTGCTACACACTGCTAAAGGCTCGGGAGTTCCTTAATTCGTCTATACTGGGCATTCTATACTTTTCATTTGTACGTCGTCACTTGAGCTACTGTATAAAGTCTTGGGGCGGAGCATATACCACGTATTTAGAGTCACTCAGTCGATTACAGTAAAGGGCTTTGAGACTCATCACTTACCCTAGGTATACTGAACCAAGTAGTCCTCTATTTAAATGAGTTGGCGGGCTGCGACTAGACTTCCTATACAAATTAAAAATAGCTGAAACAGTCTTTAAAATAATAACAACCAACGACCCACTTCCGTTACATGTATTTAAATTACAGTTACGTAATACGAGAGCTGCAACAAATAATCTGTTTAGTTTGCCATTTTGTAGAAAGGTTTCTTTAGGAGGAATTCAACGGTGCCCTAGTATCGAATGATATCCCTACCGACATAAAATGTAAACCCTACCTTTTTCCATGCTTAAAGAAGTATCTAATTAATTTGAGAGCCAATGAATAAGTTCAATTTCATATGTCCTGTCTTTACTTTGAAATTAGCATGTATATTGTTTCGTGTATACCTTTACGTGTGCGTACATTTGTTTTGTATAGCTGTCACATTGTAATGGTTTTTTCTAATGTTGGACCCGCGACTAGCCTTCACGGCTATGGGTTTAACCAAAGATTGTGTATTTAAATAGAATAACAACGGAATAATAAAGAAAGAAAGAAAGAAAGAACGAAGAAAGCAAGAGAGAAAGAAAGGAAGAAATAAAGAAAGAAAGAGCAAAAAAAGAAAGAAAGAAAGAAAGAAAGTAAGAAAGTAAGAGGGTTGCTGCCAGCTGGAAGTTTGTGTTTGTTCCTCCCTTCTCGCTTTTTTTCCTCAAGTTTAAATAAAACGCGTTGTCGATACGGCAGCCGTGGTCGCTGTTGTCACTATTCCAAAATTGCAGTCTGCTACAAGTATCTTTAGTGCCGCGACGTAGCTGCTAATCGACTCGCCTTGCTGTTTATCTCGACGCTGGAATTTGTAGCGACTGTAGAGGTCAGACGGTCAAGGATCGAACTGGGTTCTCAGGGTTGAGACCAGTTCTTCAAAACTGACATCTCCTGGTGTCTTTAGTGAAAGTAGAGCACGAACGGTCTCGAACGTCCCAGCGCCACGCAAAAGTAAAGCAAAGGTGCTCGTTTCTTCACCTGATCGATGATCGAGTTGGCCACAAAGTAGAAGCTCAGCCATTCGCTCCAGGAAGATCAGCACTTGCCCATGAAGACTTCGATTGACCGCTCCGTTGTCGTGACTTGTGGCCCGCTGTCTCATCGTAGACGTCAGGCTTCGCAAGTTCGGATCTAGCTCCTTGTCGCCAATGTTACGTTCAAAGTTATGTTGTCAGTGAACATCCATGAAATGGGGCAATATTATATATGCCAGGAAATACAAGGAAGAAGAGCGCGCCATGCGCCTGTGTCCGCGCACTGCCGTGGAGGAGGGAGCGCCGTGTGCTCTCGTATACAACACTTGACGTTATGAGCGACCCTGCTTGTTGTTGCCACTAAAGCGGCATGCCAACGCCTCGGAGGTTTACGCGTAAACTCAAAATTTTATTTTCTAGAAAATATAATTACTTAGATGAAATATTATGTAGGCATACTCATGGGTGGATGTTGAGTGCATAGAAAACATTTTAAATGATGACCATCATCATTTCGATGATGATGGTCTCACGTTGAGATATAAGTAAAATATGGTCAACTCTATCTGCTGATAATTATCACACGCTTGTGTTTATAACGGATAAATATATTTTTCCTTCCAAAAGACTGATTCTATCGAGCCCTCGAAGATGAGGAATCGAACAGCACGATGCACCACGGGGGCTGAACCAATTACGTCACAGGTGACGTTAATTGGTCCAATACAGCCAAAAGTGCTAGGGTGCTGGGCTACCCATGTAACGCAAGTAATGGGGCCTATGTAGGGCCCGCGTGGTCAATGGATCGGGCAGCCGCTGCAAAACCCAGGTTGGCCCCACGTGGGCGCAGCGCGGGCATGCCCAACGTAGGCTGCCCATGTAATACCCTCGTGGGTCCCACTTCGGCTACGCGAGGGCACGCCCGATTTGGGCTGCTTGTGCAATACCGCCGTGGGTCCCACCTCGGGCCTGCATGGGCCAATTTTGTGAAGAAAGGGACTCCACAGCGGCAAAGCGCGGCCATGCCCAACTTGGGCTGCACACGTGAGACCGCAGTGGGTCCCACCTTGGCTGTGCGGGGCCAAATGCGGTATGATGGCTCCACGGTGGCGATGCGGGGACGTGCCCAACTTGGACTACCCACGTAACACCCCAATGTGTCTCATTTTTCGGCTTTGCTGAGGCCAAGCAGGGTTTTAAAAGCTACTTGAAAAATGTACCTGAGATACAGTTACAGTTAGTCATACGAGAAGGTACCTAGGTACATGCAGTGCACTTCAAACTTAATGCAGCACGGCATTTGCCGTTTCTGACAGGGTCTGTGGCGGCCGATTGAACTATCTGAAGAATGTTTGGGTTCCTGATATTCTGACCAGACCAGAAGAATGTCTGGGTTCCTGACTGGCGGAAAAGCGGGTGCAGGAGGTTAACAGAATTCTTAAGATAACGACCGAAGAAAAAAACGAGTTCCGGTTTGGACTGCTCAGTTACAGGGCCAGTCCTTTGGAAGACGGCAAGTTTGCACGAGAGCTGCTTCAAGGTCGAAAACTCCGGATGCCAATAGCAGACTTCAACGAAACACCACGCACAGTGGTAGAAAAGCATCATCAGACGCAGCCGAAGAGGACTCATCTTCCACCTTTGCGAGCAGGACAAGTGGTCCGCATCAAGGGTGACACATGGGAAATGAAGGCGAATATAGTGAAGAGGACGCGGCCCAGGTCTTATCAGGTCGCCACAGAAAATGGGAACGTTCTACGACATAATCGCCAACATCTGCTCGCAACGAAAGAACTGTTCAGGCTTTCCGAAGAATACCCGTCAGATGAAGAAAACTCAACGACGAGACACCGGAACAACTTCAACGACCCTCAGGCAGCGCGGCCACGACAGCACCAGAGCCGAGGGGGTTCACACGCTACAGAAGACCTCTAGAGCGGCCAGGCTATGGCGAGAACTTTGTTCAAGGCTCATAACACGTATTCTCGTACCGAGTGTCGAGTTACTATGCTGTCCATATGCTGTACTTTTTTTTTGCTTTTCATTCCTGTAAAGAAAGGAAGATGGATCGGTTTGCTATGTCACGGTACACGCGCGGAACTTGTTATCGGGACGCACACTCTTTTATCGCGGCGCACGCTCTGTAGCCACTTCCTCCTTTCCCTCTTTTTTAACTTCTTTCCATTACACCCGACAAATACGATAACTGAATAAACAACGTGTTCTTATTCTGTCCGGAACTGGCTCGTTCGTGTCTTCCATAGAAATTCCACAAAACGCCAACATGGGCTGCCCATGTAAATCACCCGTGGGTCCCTCGTGGGCTTTTCGAGGGCCAAGTTTACTAATTGATTCCACAACGGCTAAGCGTGGGCGTCCCAGAGGTGGGCTACCCGTGTAAAATTCCCGTCGGCTCCACCTAGGCTCTACGGAGGTAAAATTCATGAAGATGGGGGCTCCATAACGGCTAAGCGTGGGCGTGCCAGACATGGGCTGCCCATGTAAAACTCCCATGAGTCCCCACTCGGCTGAGCGGGAGCCAATTTAACAGCGGTGTAGTTTATACTGTGGTAAAGCGTGGGCATGGCCGACCAGGGTGTAATGTGGGAGGTGCAGAAAAAGGAAAGGATTCCCTTGGATTAAAACAACAACGTACTGGTATTTATTCATTGGTTAGGAGCCATTTTGCAGAGTGTTCCAGTTGCCAGATCAAGCCAGATTTATGGCTAGATTACACTACGGTAGACACTACATTTATCGCCTTGAGAAAATAGTTTCGGCAAGACTGCAACACTAAAAGTATGCTAAAAATGTCCGACTGGCAGTGGAGTTCTCTTTTACACCAGTTATCCCCCTGAAAAAATAAGACTCAAAGATTTGGTTTGCTCCGATGCATTTCGTTAACTTGGAATGTTTCTGTGAAAAAAAAAAAAAAAATTCCTCACCAACCTTTTGTTAGAAAAGAAAAGATTTCTACGCTGCAAAGTCCGAAAGATGACAAGGAGCACGACGAACTCTTGTCAGATAACGGCGCTCGGCACAGTTTGGTTGGGTCGCTGGCGGTGCAGATGGACCCAAAGATGAGGGATGGTCTAAAGAGATGCGATTGCCAGGGTTGGCTGGAGGGGGCTCTGGGTCTTCGATGTCCAGTTCTTCTCGTCCAGGCGTGATGATCACTTGCGACGCATCCTTGAAGAAGGCGACGTTTCGCGTTATGACTTTCCCATTGCAAGAGGCCTTGACGCGAGATCCATGAAATTCAATGACTCTGTGGGGCTTGGGGTCGTAGAATGGAGTGAACTTGTTACGCCGCTCCTGTCAGCAGATTACACGTTTACCAGGAACAATCTTGTGATACTGAGTGTGTCACCTTGCATCAGCAAATTCTTTGTTGTATCTTTTCCTGGATTCGTCGTTTCCTTGTGCCTTGATGTGAGTAGGGCTACTGTTGTCTGGGTCGGGGATTACCGGAAGTAGGTTGCGCACTGTGCGCTTAAACACGAGCTCAAACGGTGAAATTCCTGTAGACCCATGTGGGGTGGAGCGGTAGGCTAGCAAGAAGGATTGTAACTCGTCCGTCCAGTGCTTGCCTCCGATTCTGCTAGTCAAGGCTAGCTTGTTGAGCGTTCTCATAAATCTCTCTACCTCACCGTTTGCCTCGGGCCAAAGTGGCGTGACACGGTGGTGTTTGAATCCGAATTCTTCAGCAAATCTTGAGAAGTCTCCGCTGTGAAATGGAGGACCATTGTTAGTCTTCAGCACCGTTGGAATGCCGAACTGTGCGAAAATGGTACGTAGTTTGCTGATGACAACTGATGCGGCAAGTGTCCGCAGGATGTTTACTGCTGGGTGTTTTGAGTGGTTGTCGATGAGGATAATTGCGTACTTGCCATCAGGAAATGGTCCAGCGAAGTCTAGAGACCACTCAGTCCAAGGACACTCCGGTAGTTTGGACGCCGGCAGGGGATCGCGGTGGTGTTCAGGTGTTGCCGCCTGGCAGGCAATGCAGCCCTTCACAATAATGTCCACGAGCTTACCTACCCCAGGGAACCAGAATTTGCTTCGCAGTAGTTGTTTTGTTTTGACGATCCCTTGGTGCCCCTGGTGTGCAAGATGGACTGCCTTATCCCGTAGGTTGGCAGGTATCCTAATCCGCGTCCCTCGCAGGATCAGCCCTTCTCTGGACACGCTGAGTTCACTCATTGCTCGGGAAAGTAAACGGAGAAGTTCAACCGTCCAGGCATTTTTGTCGAGTTGCGGCAGTTGCAAGGGGCTCTGGTCACCTTGGTCAGCTGGGGGTCTGCCTTGGTGTCATTTAAGACATTTTCCAGGGTCATGGTGCATGGTAAGCTGTGCCGTATCATGCAGGCCACAGTCTTCTGGCATCTCTACAAGAGCGCGAAGCCTGTTTTTCTTTTCTGGTGGGGTCTGTGGTGGATGTCTAGACAAGTAATCGCTGGTATTAGTTTACCCCTTGGTGTGTGCGAAATCGAAGCTGTATATATATGGCTGAAGTCGAAGTGCCAGACGTTCGATCCTCGTTGACGGAGAAGAACCTGGGTTAGGCAGGATGTTGACGAGCGGTTTGTGGTCGGTGAGCACTCAAAAGTTGGTGCGGAACAAGTAGTTCTGGAATTACTCGACGGCCCAGACCACATGCCAACATCTCTCGTTCTATCTCAGAGTACCGCGTTTCCACAGCCGTCAAGGTTCGGCTTCTGTAGGAAACCCCCTAGTTCCAGTTGCGGAGGATTGGGCGAGAATTGCACCGAGTCCATGTGGTGCATCATCAACAATGAGATCTGCGCTCTTCTCGGGGTTGAAATAGGCTAGAGTAGTAGAGTTAGAGACCATGCCTTTGAGCTCGTCAAATGCTCTTTGTTCAACGCTGGTCCAAGTCCATGGAGTTCCTTTGATGGTCAGCTGGCGCAACGGTTGAGTCGGGTTTGCGAGGTTGGGGAGGAAACGTCCGTAGTAGTTGAACATCCCTAGGAGACTCCGGCTTTTATTTGCATTTGTTCGTGGGGCAGCTTTCTGGAGAGCCGACACCTTCATCGGATCTGGTTGTACTCCAACACCCAAAAAACGTGTTAAAAAATATGCTGCCCTTGAAAAAAGCTACACTTCTTATGATTTAGCGTGAGCCCACCCTTACTCAGACGTTCCAACGCTGCCTCAAGGGCTTTGTCGTGGTCTTCCTTGGTCGCGCCGTAAACCAGGATACCATCATTGACGTTAAGCACGTTGGGAATGCTGCCGAGGACTTGTCGTATGGTGTCTTGAAATACTTCTGCTGCTGAGGTGATACCGAAATTCAGACGTTTGTACCTGAAGAGTCCGCCGTGTGTCGAGAAAGTTGTGATTGGCCAGGAGTCTTCGTGCAACTCAAGCTGGTGGTACCCTTCCTTGAGCTCGAGTTTGGAAACACTGCTGCTCCATTGAGTGCTGTGAGGATGTCGTCAACTGTTGGCGTGACGTGCCGCTCGCGGCAGATCGCCTTGGTGGCGCATCGCATGTCTACTCACATCGCAAAGCTTCATGGTCGTGTGGCTTGGGCACTGGAACAACTGGAAACACCCACGGTGTTGGCCCTTCTGTTTTTTCAATGATGTCCAGTGCTAGCAGTCTAGTCAGTTTGGCCTCTAATGGTTTCCTCATGGCAAAAGGGATGCGACGGTGTGATTGTGCGACTGGTGGCACACTGTCGTCCACATTGCAGGCGCATTTGTTGGTCTCGAAAGCATCCAACTCTCCTGAAAAGCTGGGGGTACTGTTGCTGAATATTGTTTTCCGTCAGGGTGTCTTCGACGTTGTAGGTGATGTGGACTAAACACAGACGTGATGCCGCAGAAAAACGCAGAAGGGATGGATGGTCACCATTGACAACGAAGATTGCATCTTTGGCTTGCTGAACTTTGTGTTTCATGGTCACGGAAACTTTGCCAAGCGCTGGCAGTGGGAACGTTGCACCGTATGCGAAAAGGTTTACACCTGTTTGCTCCAAGCTGTGGCGGAGCCCGAGTTTCGTCAGGTCGCTTGATCCCACGGTTGACACAGTAGCTCCTGTATCGAGGGTGAATTTTACTGGCGTGGCCGTTAATCCTCCGCGATCACTCGCGGTGACCTCGAGATGTCGCGTGAAGTGTAGGTTGTGAAAGTGTTTTCGTCACTGTCCGACCCAGCGTTCTTGCATACAGCACGGGCGGTGACTGGAGCCGACCGACATACTTTGGAGAGGTGGCCAACCTTCTGGCATAACCAGCAGGACTTGCCTCTGGCTGGGCAGCTGGATCGAGCACCGTCGTGCGGCCACGATCCTCCACAGTTGTAGCATGTTGCATCCGGGTGTTGACGACGTGAATTATTACGAGACTCTGATGGGGTTTTCTGGTGGCGCTTGGACGGGTGGTGGTGCGAAGACGGCTTGGCGTTCACTGCTATTGCTGCCACTGTGTTCTTGTTGAGCTGGTGCTGGCTACCTTGTTCCATCAAGGTGACGTTGGGCTCCACTTCTTCAAATAACCTGCCCTGTTTGAGGATTCGCTCCAAATCGAGGTCATGCTGCATGGCATAGCGGCAAAGGCGTGAAGATGTTGTAGACAGCAGAATCTGATTTTTGATATCTGTGTCTGGATCGGCGAAGGCGCAGTGTCGCGCCAGCTGTCCTAGTTTGGCATAAAATGAGTCAAGAGAATCTCCTTCTACTTGCTTGGCTTGCCGGAAACGGTAGATCTCGAAGGTTGTGGAGACCCTTGGAGCGAAGTAGGCGTCCAGCTTCTTGCGTGCTGCGGTGTAGAGCGGGCTTTCGCCAGCGGTGCTCGAGAGAGTTGACGCTGTTGCCGCAGGTGCGGTCGCAGAAGGTTCGGGGAGCGTGCGTGCAGTAGGTGTCATGGACTTCCTCCCCGATGTAGTGTAGCAGCAAAGTGGTCTTACGGGCGTCGCTTGTGATGCCGCAGGCCACCACGAAGTTCTCGAAGTGTCTCACCCACTTCAACCACTCGGTGCCGACGTTATTGGCGTCAGTGGCACGCGCGTTGAAGAGGGAAAACGTGGGGCGCGTGCTGTGCTCTAACCCGTCAAACAAGATGTCCGTCGTTGGGTGTGGAGGGGTCCGTGCGGTTCAAGATTGCTGTTGGGCGATTCTTGCGTTGTCCTAACGCATCCTTCTCGCCATTGTAATGTGGGAGATGTAGAAAAAGGGAAGGATTTCCTTGGATTAAAACAACAACGTACTGGCGTTTATTGGCTAGTTGGTAGCCTTCATGTGTAGTGTTCCATTTGCCACACCAAGCCAGATTTATAGCTAGATTCCACTACAGTGGACACTACACCGGGTTTCCCACGTAACCCCCCCCCCCCCCCCCCTCGGGTCCCACCTCGGCTCTGCGGGTCCAAGATAGCTACTGTGCAGGCTCCAGGGTGACAAAGCATGAGCATGCCCTCTTAGGCTGCCTAAGTAAACTCTCAATGGATTCCACCTCGGTTGTGCAGGGGCCAAGTTGGGATTGATCTGGGCTCCTTAGTGAAAAAGCATGGGCATGCCCAACCTGGGTT
The DNA here is from genome assembly GCF_016920785.2 of Ixodes scapularis. Taxonomy (NCBI): domain Eukaryota; kingdom Metazoa; phylum Arthropoda; class Arachnida; order Ixodida; family Ixodidae; genus Ixodes; species Ixodes scapularis. The sequence continues at coordinate 63,988,902 of NW_024609846.1, read as the reverse complement.
GACTATATAAAACCCCAGTGGGTCCTACTTCAGTTGTGCAGAGGTCAAGTTCACATTGCTGTACTGTGGGCTTCACGGTGGCCTGGCGTGGGCATGATCAACTTGGGCCGCCCGTGCAATGCCCCCGTGAGTCCCACTTCGGTTATGAGGGGGCCGAGTGGTCGCCACGGGGACACAGCGTGGGCATACCCAACTTGGGCTGCCTATGCAATGCCCACGTGGATCCCATTTCGGCTATACAGGATCAGAGATGTACAAGGGAGTGGAGCTCGGGGCATGCCCAACTTGGGCTACCCATGGAATGGCTCCGTGGGTCCCATTTCGGCTATACAGGAGAATAGTTGTATAAGAGAGTGGGGCTCGGTGCATGCCCAATTTGGGCTGCCCATGCAATGCCCCCATGGATCCCATTTCGGCTATACAGGATCAGAGATGTACAAGGGAGTGGGGCTCGGGGCATGCCCAACTTGGGCTGCACATGCAATGTCTCTGTGAGTTCCTTCGGGACTATCTGGAGACAGAGTTTTTAAAATTTATTTATCAATTCTATTATTTCAAACATGAAAAATAATGGGAGTGTAACAAAATGGAAGGACGAGATGAAAAAGAAGCTTGCAATACAAAAAAAAAAAGCTCTGAGCTACAATGGATCCCAGTGAGCTGGCAACTATTTACATAAAAAGCAGTACAGCAAGAACAATACATGAAAAATATTGTCCAATGGATGGTGACAAATTTGAAGCAAAGGCAGCCTTTACAGTGATGCGCCGATTATTAAAAAAAATTACATATTGATAAAGTTCATAAGTGTTGCTCAAGATACGTTGAAACAGTGTCGCATTCAACTGTTATTTCTCTACTTCTTTTCTTCCTACGACGGACTAAAGGCAAAAGCTATGGACCGCCAGATCCAATCACGAGCCGCTCAGAAATTGGGTGGTATTTTTTTTCGAGGCACGTACTGGTGCCCGCGTCTCGGATCACTGATGGGGAAGGGGGTGGGTTCTCCGAATCAAATAGCACTGAGTTACTCATAAGTTTGACATTGCAAAAAAAGCCACGACGTACAGGCTCTTTGCAGTGTCCTGGTAAGATCTGCAGGGGACCAAATAGACTCCCTGCATGTCCCACGAGGGGGACTTATGTGTGCTGCCCAAGTAGGCCGCCTGTAGGTCCCGCGACGGAAGACCAGGTGGGCTGCCCAAGTGGCCAGCTGTGGGTCCCGCGAGGGAACCCCGGTAGGCGGTCGAAGTCGGGCCGATTTGGGCCCGAGTTACAGCACCGACGTGGGACCCACGTGGGTTGCCCACATGAGACTTCCTTCCGCCCCCGCTTTGGAGGCCGCTTTGTGCTACTTGGGGGGTTATCAGCACGGCTACTTGGCGTCGTCACCGCGTTACAACCTTGCCGTATCCTTAGTTACCCCTCCCCGCTCCCCGCAGGAGTTGAGAAGGCCGAAAGAGAAGGGAAATCCGGTTCGACAGGGCTCGCGCGCACGCAGCTTGCCGCCATACTTCCACGGAGAGGCTCTGCTTTTTAGTGCAAAATGACAAAACGAAATTCGGTTTTTTCCTTCCTTTTAAAGAATGTCTCAGTGCCTTTCGAGCAAGAAATTTGTGTCTCCGAGGTTCGGCCAGAACGTGGTTGGCATTTATACAATGAAATAGGCGGTAGCATCTGGTTGCAGTATCTCTTTAGAAGACATGGCGTGTCAAGTCTCGAGCATACCACTGTCGATTCGAGGTTAATGCGATTAGGGTATTAGTCGAACGATAAGGAACGAAACCTAAGCAAGAAGCGATAGCATGATAGGCTACACCTTGCGTTTCCTAAACTATCAGTGGCTAGGATGGGATTTCGGTTTCGGCTATTGTTACCAGTGCCTGGTTTAAAGAACGCTCTTTACTAGATAAACGTGTTCAGTTCAATGTTGCAGTTCTGGAAGGTAATCAATAAAGTTGGTGAATGTCACCGATAACTTAAGGAACGCGGGGCGCGGCGAGTGCTGTGCACCTTTTTTATCGCTTCCCGACTGAGAAAGCTTGAGGCGTCAGCTGATAAGAATGCAAGAGAAACAAATCTCAATGTGAATTGGCAATTAGCGAGAGAGGCGACAGAACAAATAAAAAAAAGAAAAGCAACGAACAAAAAACAGAGAAAGGGGAAATTTATTAAATTAAAAAAAAAAGTAAAAAAAATGCAGAGTAAAATAATTGCCCTGCAATTGTGTTGCTACGCGAAACGTTCTTTTCCTCGCTAAATATAGAGAGGAAACTGAATTTTATTATAAGTCACGTGACATGATGGCACGTAACGTCCAATATTTCGATACATTTAGCGGGAAACTAATTTTGTGTAAAAGTAACTTCCATGAAATCACCCGATATAATTTTCCCCGCTAAATATGCCGCGGAACCCGTAGTGGCGTTAATGTCTCGTGACGTCAAGCGTGACGTAAATTGTTCTGCTAAATCTAGCGGCGTAATTGAACTTATGTAAAGCTGACGTGCCACGAAGTCATGTGACGTTATTTTTCCACTAAATATGTCGGGGAAACTTAATTGGTGTCTAGGTCACGTGACGTCAATTTTTCCGCTAAATCTAGTGGTACAACTGAAGTCATCTGACATCACAGGCCACGGCGCCATAAAATGCGGCTTCACGAAGTCCGGAATGACTAGTCGGAAAACGCTTCATGCTAAAGAAAAAAAAAGATTAAAGTAGCAAAAGGGGCATCTAAAATGAGATGTTTTCCGTTTGCCTGGTTGATCTGTAAATTTATACCTACCTTTTACGATGGGGCTAGCCTTTTCCCCCGGAGCCGTGGAACCGCAGTTCCACTGAGCGTTTCGCTAAAACCAACCGTCAGGGACGAAGTGTGCCTCTCTGCTGACGTGAATAGTTAAACAGAGATTCTACAGTCTTTTGACATTGTACAAGTGCAATCGAAAACAAAAAGAAAACAAAAACTATAAGGACTGTACGCAGCTTTTATTTTTGTTTAACAGCTGTATCTGCGGGGCTGTTTGTTTTTTACGTAAGCGAGCTGAAGGCTTGTTTTTAATATGAAGCTTTTCAAAACAGCTTTTCCCAAAACGATTGCACCTTTGAAAATCATATACAAAACGATCTAGGCGAGGAGCGTTCGCGTGTTTTCATACTGTCTCGTTTGAGCAATTTTAAGCTAACCCGCGTTACCTACCCTTTGTTTTGTAAACTCTTTTCAATGTGAGGTTACGATATCTTAACGCAGACGATAACCAAATAGAATAAGTTAACTGGTCATCCTTTATTTCGTGAGTGTATGTTAGAACCTGAATCCACTTGTGTTATTGTACCAGCGTAAGTTATTATGTAAAACTTGTGGGGATCGTGATCCCTCAACATTCTGTCCGGTCAGCGTTTTGGCGCGCCGTGGCGGCCGCGCTGACGCAGCGAGAGGTGGCGCAGCTTACCACTGTGAGCGGCTTCCTCCTCTCCCCATTTGGGGCGAATTTCGTTACGAACCCCCGCAGAAAGGAGATCGATGTGTCGCTCCTTGATTGGCCCCTTCGCCCCCGCGGATATCTTAAAACCAGCGGTCAGCGGGATCTCCGGTCTCTTCTTCCTGGGATTCGGCGGCGGCGACAACAAGAAACCGTCCGGCGCACCTGCGGGCTTTTACCCCGTCCTTTGTATCTTTGTGAATGACCGTTCGGCCGTGGGCGATCTCCCCGTCCGACGGCGTTCACCAGCTGATAGCCGCTGTGTTCTTGTTATTTGTTTCGTTGTCAATAAACAGAGTTTATCACCGTGACCAACGTGACTGGTGTCTGATTGCGCTCAACGAGCAGCATGCCACGCGAGTACGAGCCCGCTTCGCGGTAGAGCGTCTCGCCGCGAGCGTGGTACTCCCAAAGGCAGTGGCCATAATGAGAACCACAAACTATAAAGTATTTCGATACTGGCACTAATTTGAAAGAGTCCCACGACATGAGAGCTGAGACATTAGCGAAGTATGCCATTTTTGTTGACAGAACGTGTCCTTTGAGCGGTCGAAGCGATGTTAGAGTTCTGCCCTCATTTTGACGCCTTTTCGATTCAACGCCACTTTTATCCGGCCTATAGATTTCCTTACCCTTATCCGGAAAACAGAAAACTGGGAGCCTTTATTACAGACGCGCTTGCCTTTAGCCGGCTCCCGGATTTTCTTACCGACAAAGAGTAAGCAAATCTGGGGAGAAAAGCAAAAGCTATAGCGCGTGTATCATAAGGCGTGTTCGCCTAAGCCTGTGCCTCCCCTCCTCTTCTCTCACCGTAAACAAGGCCATATGTTGTTCCTTGAAAACGCGCCAGTCAGAAAGCCGACATTAGCCTGTTGACTTGTTCTATAAGCTTTTAAAAATATATTTAACCGGGGCGCCGTCTTGGTGCCAGCGGAAATGGCGGCCATGTAGCCAAACACGCTCAAGGTGCCTTTCTCTATGTCCACAAGCAGCACGCTCCATGGGAATCGTTGCGTTTTGGCATACAGAGATATCGATCCATCTTGAACAAAACCCAACACTTATTTTTTACTACACACACTCGTCGCAAACAGAAGGGCCACTGTCTCGTATTCCGCTCGCTTTCATTGCAGTTTTCGTTAGTCTCTCGACTGCCCCGGCTGCTGATCTCCTCGGCTGCATCCGGCCGCTGTGGTACAAAGTTCGGCTCGCACGCAGAGGCCAGCCGATGCCGTTGTTGAAAGTTCCAACACGCCATGCTTTGGTAGTAATTCAATTACAGACATTGAATTACTGTAATTGAATTACTTTTCTTGGTAATTTGTAATTTTAATTAGGATACTTTCGGTCAAAAGGAATTGTACTTGTAATTCATTAACTTTCTAGCGTCAGTGATTGCAAAAATTTCAGGCGCAATTACAATTATTTTTGCCGAACGTTGCGGCGCCGACGGAACCTCTGTGAAAGCCCCAGCTCTTGCACAAGCGGCCTAGCTCTCGGTGAAACACACGCACAAAAACACGCACTCACACACACGCACAACATAAATAGAGTCGCATTGTTTGTTGTGTTGCTTACACTGCGGGCTGAGAGACAATCCTCTTTGGAGCCTACCTCAACGGCGCCGTGTGGCGCCATCTGCTCTGCGAGCAGAAAACAATAGCGTAAACATGCCGAAGAATTGAAGAAAATTGAGCTTCAGCTATTAGTTGAGCGAGGGAATTTCAATTGTCTATGAAGTCCTTTTCTTGTTTTTTGCCAGTTTTTTACGTCCCTCTTCCAGTACTGTCGCATATTTGTATCTTTGTATTATTTTCTAGTTTATTTCCTGCTAGTTTTACTTTGTATATTTTTTGCATAACCATTTTGGAGACTGACCTCGCTCCTGTGAATATTGCTACCAATAATTCCTGAGCCCCAGATTCGGTTCTGATATATTTCTGAGCCAGTATAATTTCAACTCAATGTAAATAATTTACAATACCATGATGTTTGTATGTGAATACGGTCGTGTTAGCGCGCGTGGATTTTAGTTTTATATTGACAATTGTAAAATATTCACATGTGACTAATCCTCGCATTTTTATTTGCCGGGGTAACAAAAGTCTGTCAACCCAATTTTTTCTCTAGCGATCTGGCTTCTTCCAGCATATGAACTAATTTATCATTATTTATAAAAACTATAAGAACGTAGTACTTCTTTTCCTCGAACTGTCAAGTTCCATCATGAATTTAACAAAATTCATAAAAAGGAAGTACAATACCTGCCATTTATGCAGCGATGCTTAAGCCTCTTCATACATAGGGGCAAGGAATGATCGAAAACGTTGCATTCTTTACAACTCGTTTAAAGCTATATGACCCAAGTCGGGTCGCACTCGGAAATAAGTAATTGTAAAGTAATTGCATTACTTTTTAAAAGTAATTTAGAATTGTAATGAATTACTTTTCACATCGTAGCAATTGTAATTGTAGTTAAACTACTTTTGAAGCAAAATAATTGTAATTAAATTACATTTTGAAAGTAATTTACCTATGTATGACACGCTCATCAAGTAGCTGCTTCCATGTCAAGCCCCAAAGGCCCGAAATCGCTCCAGTGAATCACCGAAAGCAATAAACACAAACATATTGCCGGCAGAAAGCACGCGGTTCTTGCCTGCCACGCGAGTTGTAAATACTATATAGGGGCTGTGGAGGTGACCCGCTATCTTTTTCTCGGGCTACCGAAAACAATGGTGTCGTATTGGTACGCCGAGTTGTCGGAACATTTTGATGCTGATTTAATTCTGAGAAGTTCTTATAAATATACTCAGCAGTTTTTGTTCCTGCAGTACCGCTATATGCCACACAGTGTTTGCAGTCGTGCGTGACACGGTAACTTAGCGCTTTTAAGGAAACTTAAGGTCCAAAAATATTTCGCTGGAATGCTTAGAAGGCGAGAGTTTCGTGCAACTTTGTCGGAAACATTTAGGGAAAACTCATTTTCGAGAACATTGCGCGGGAGTCACAGTGTGTACCAAAACTTAAAAAAGCCAGGCTAATCTTGTACTAAAAATTCGAAAATCATGCATTGCGCGTTTGAAGATTTTATTTTTTCTACTAACTAAAACCTACGTAAAATAAAAGATGCAGACTATGAAGCGTCGAATGGAGTGCAATATTGCACGCGTGGGTGGTACCACCACCAAACCTGCGATCGTTTTTTTATCCAGTCTTTTTTTTTTACAAATACGGAGCAGATGTTTGAGGCTAGAAAAAAAAAAACTTGTAAGAAAGGCTTTAGAGCCATTAAACGATGTAATTTTGAATGTTCTGAATTTGCTCGGTTGAATAGCGGCGTCTAACCGTTCTATCATGGTGCCCAGACATCGTTGGGGCCTTTCAACACAGACAAGTCGGAGGACAATCCCAGAGAGAAACCGCAGTATTATTTCCATACATGCTGTACAGGTTATCGTGACATTTTTCGGAGTCTCGAAAGAACCTTGGAAGCCAAACAGAAACAATAGGAAGTTTTAGAATAACGTACGCTATATTAGCGCATGCTAGCGCTAAATTTACGGCTTGCGTTAGCGCTCGCGACGCGAGAGTTTTAGAATAGCGTTTCTCCGCCGCGACGCAAAAGCCCAAACAGCTCGCCTTGCAACGCCACCTAGAAAAGTCACGATTTTATTTCACTGACGAAATGCTGTAACTTAAGAAAAAAACAAGAATTTTGGTTCAGAGTAACATTTTACATTTGTTTAAACGTGAGAATGCGACTCGAGCGGTCGACCGGTCGTGTCCGCATGCGTCGCCTCGGTAAGAGTGTACTGAGCTTCGCCGATAAACGTCCGCTCGTCGCAAGCATCAAGTTGCCGGTGATTGTTGCCCACCTTACCGGGTTTTCCAAACCGAGTGCAATGTTGTCCCGTATTGAAAATCGCAGTCGCGAGGATGCCGCCGACGTCGCGCTCTCGATGTTGCCAATGCGACCGCAGCCATAATCCTGGTGGCCTTTATTTTTTTAACTGTGCTCTTCTTGGCCTTAGCCAAGTCCTCATAACGAATCTTCTATGTAGGAGCGCAAAGACCCTTTGCGGACGCACGCAATTTCCGAAAAATAGCGCACGCAAAGCGCCAAACGTGGTTAGTACGGAGTTTTCGTAGACCGCGCTGCCCCCTCCGCTAACGTTCCGCAACGAAGAAGTTGCTACTGCGCCTGCGCGCCGATAGCCTTGACTGTGGAGTTCCCGGAGTTCCCGCTATCCTAGCGGGTTGCGGAGGGCCTTGCGGGACGGCGAAAACGATCTACGAAAACAAGAATAGTGTCGTCGCCGCTGCGCGGCGACGACGCTATTCTTTGCGGTCCTGGAAACTGCTGCCGCGCTCGTCAGTTTCCGGGACCGCTCACCCCATGGCGCTGCGTGTCCATCAGCGCGCCGTTGCTCCACTAGGCACGCGGGCACGGAGCGTCCAAGGTCACCATGCCCAGGGAAGCACACGCGCTGGCCGGTGACGAAAAGTACGCAGCAGACGAAAAAGGGAGCGGACGAGCGGCTTACATGCTTTCGCATTCACAACTCATAAGAAATGCTTAGGTGTACCTCAGTACTTTTTTCGAGAAGGGGTACGTATGGCCTACAGCGGATCTACAACGAGCCTTATAGTAAATCATTCTGTCTGAAGTGGACCGGTCCGTTCAACAGGAGTGCCCTTTGTCACCGCTTCCTTTTTGCATCTACATTGAAACACTATGTTTAAGTATTATCAAAAATTATATTGTTAGCGGGTTTAAAATTTTTTAACTGAGATACGTGTCTCAGCTTATGCTAACGATATTGCTGTGTTCTGTACGGATCACCAGAGCATAGTCCAAGTCGTTACCATAGTCAAACAGCTTTGCTGCGTTAGTGGAAGTGCTGTGAACTGAGATAAGTGCCTGGGTTTTTGGCATGGTGACTGGTATTCGACTTCGAGCGTGTTTGCTAATTTTAAGTGGAAAACAACACCGACAAGGTATATGGGCGTGCCCTTTGAGTATTACAGTGACAGCGAGCATTACTGGCGTAATCAAGTGGTGGAGATCAGAGATAAAGCAGAAAAATGGAGTGATAACGGTTTTTCAATTTCAGCACGTTCCACAGTTTGAAATTTGTTTCTTCAGAGCAAGTTGTGGTACGTGCTACAAGCGTTGCACTGTTCTCGAGTTAATGTGCAAAAGTTGCATCGAATTTTCGCAGTGTTTATTTGGGGCTCTTCTTGGGAGCGTACGAGCAGAATGACTCTCTTTCGGCGAGTCCGCGAGTGGGGACTAAGTTTGTCACACCTGTTTTGCGTCCATTAGTCAATTGTTTTATGCTTTTTTCGCGACGTTAGTGATCCCTTTCTGCGTACGGTGTGTCAAGTGATACTGGGTCGGGTAATGCACGAGTTGGTTGTTTCTTCGTCTTATATGTCAGGTGGTATTCATGGGTACCTCAAGGAAGTGGTTGCATAATGCCAGTCTTTTGTAGCTCGTTTTTCAATCGAATCTTTGAGTTCAGTGACGCGAAAACGACTGTATAAGGATGTTTGTGATGCTGTTTTTTTCTGTTCCTTTGTACAGAGCTTTGTTCTGTGCAGGGCCAGGACAGGACGTCTTGAAAAGCGTGAAGATAATGTTAGTGTCGCCCTGTGTGAAGACTTTTTTATTTAAACTACACACCGGTACCTTACCGGTTAAAACATGAATGAAGAAGAAGGGACTGTTCGTACCCTTGGTTGTAACACTGTTTCCTTTGTCAAAAACCGGAGACGATCGAACATGTCTTTCTGGAGTGCTGGGATGGCGTCTCTATGCGAAATGTCCTCCAGCGGACCTTGAAAAAATATTTTTTCCGCTAGACACGCATGAGACCAGGTACCTGCCCGTAAAGACCGAAGGTGACGCCCCGGTAAATTGCCTTATGTTACTGGGCCTGCACAGTATCTGGAGGTGTAAAATGGCTGTGCGACATGTAGAAAATGATACGCGTGAGGCTCGGGATTATTTCTGAAAAAGTATTATCTCACTCGTTAAAATCTATAAGGCCCAGCAGAGCGTGCCTGAATGACTTCCGTGTCTCTAAAGATTGATTTTAACAGATTTTATCTCCATCGTACTGGCCGAAGGCAGGCCTGCATCTTGTCATTGTCTTTCCTTTTTTGTGTGTTTTGATATGTTCGTGCGTTTTTTGACTTCCCTAAACTTGGCAATAAAAAAAAAAAAAAAGATAAAAGTAGAGGAATGGTTACCACGCTTCACTCTCGCGCGGAGGCCCAAGGTCCATTTCCGGAAGCGGATTTATTCTTTCAATTTACATTCTTGTAAGCTCGAGATCTTTGTTGTGTGATTGAGTTACGAATGTTCTATGCGCCGAAAGTTTTACGGCGAATGTTTCAGAAACCCACGCATATACATATGGGGCTCCGCGTGGAGAGCCGGAGTCAGTCTCGCCCCAGCGCTTGATCATGCTGTTTCGCCAACATCGACGCCTGCGACGCTAACCCTTTTTTTGGTTTTAGACAGGTTCGCCCCATTAAAGGTTTAAGTTCTCCAGTTATTTGCCGCCTCATCATTTGTCATCCGTGAGAATATTCTCAACTTTCAGTCACGTACCTAAGAAGAAAGGGATTTTGTCTTTTGATTTTTATTTCCACCAGTTCTTTTCCTGCGTATTCTCGCTGAGCGTCCAAATAGCCGAGTGTCTTCTTTCAATGCAGACGACGGCGAGGAAGAGAACGGAGACGAGCAGATGTATTCCACCGTAAAGTCTGTACAAACCGTCGTAACTTCCCCGGGCATCTCGAAAGAACCCTAAATAACAGCAACAAAAATAAAACACAACATTTGAAGCAAATATGTCCGAGCAATCACTTTCAATCTTAGTAACAGGCAGCTGACAATGACGATGTTTGTTTTGCATTCTGGCAGCAATTTCAGTGCGGCGTTGGACCTTTTAAGGCTAATTCCCGAGTTATTTATTAATTTTCTTCAGGATTATGAACCCCGTGGACTGCTATAGCCTTGTCACGTAACACGGTGTTTTAGTCGGGTCAGCATAAAAACGGGTCAAGTGTGAAAATATTCGGGGCCAAATGTGCAGCTACCCATAACGGGGATGCTCTGAAAGACAGTAGCGACATTCATGGTTAGGTCAGTGCTGGGTAAAAGTGCAATGTAAATGAGAGGTTTCTTACATCAAGTAGAGTGATAACTATAATGGTGCAATATACTTGAATTAAAGTACTATGAGTAAAACGCACTTTCAAAGTAAGAGCAAGTACGTTTTTACAAACTTTCATTATACCCTTTCATTTCCCTATACAGTGTTTTCTAACTGGTATCCATTGTCCCAGGAGTAATTGAGGGTTGTATTGGATATTTCTTGAAAATAATGCGAATAAAGTCAAGTGGCCACTGAAGATTCCAAGTCCAATATTTGACCTAGAATGTTCGGGAAAGAGCTATGGTGAGACTAACTAGGCAAGGTCATTTTTCCTCCTTATCTCTTACACTCGGGGTAAGAATAAATACGAAACTTCTAGATGCACGGCGAAACGTTCCTTCTCGGGTATGCACGCGGCAATAACGCCACGTGCGAATAGCTGAGTCAGCGGCCTGCTCGACTCCCATGACGCTGGCTGGGGTCTGATCCCCGCCTGCGCTTGTCCTTTTTATCTTCCTTTTGTAAGCGCGTGGGAATCTAGAAGTTTCCGAGCTACAACAAACAACACGATTCACAAGACATTTGGAATGTTCAGTGCGAATAGCTGAGTCAGCAGCCTGCCGACTCAGCTATTCGCTCGTGGCAATATTTCCAACTTGCAACTTACTTGTCGATTGTCTCCTGATGCAATTCAATTACTTTTCAGAGTATTTGTACTCGGCTCAAGAATTGTTCGTAATACAAGTAGCTTAAATACTACTCTAAATACATATTAAAATTAGTATTCAGTGTCTTAAATACTTTGTTGAGTAGTTGGCACAACACTGATTTCACTGAGCGCAAAAAGGCGCTACTCAGATCAACACACTCGTCCCCGTGCTTTTCTCAGCGCCTTACACAACACATGCTGGAGCATAAACTCCATTTCATGCTTAAGGTGCAACCCCACCGTTCATGACGTGTTGGTGTTTTTTTGACGGCTAATAACTTTTTTTCTATGTAGCTTACAATTATAAAGTTAATGTCAAATTAAAGAACTGTTTCTCAACGATCCTTTAATGTCTCGATATTACGATTATTTCTAGTTGTTAGTTAATTATTAATATTTTAATAGGCCACAGTCCCTAATATTGAAAAAAAATATTTCTCGAGTTATGACGTCCTATCGTACGCGATATTTTACGTGAGCGTTCGGTTGGATGTAATAAATTAAAAAAGTAAACAACGAACTGTAAAGATAATGTATATTTTGAAATAAAAAATAAACTTTAAAATGGTATTATTTTATGGCGCTATAAAAACGGAATCACGTCAACTAATCATAATAACGAGGCATTAAATTGTGAAGCATCCTTCAATACTACATTTTTCAGAACTTCCATATTGATATTTACACGTTAATAATGTTATAAGACCTCAAACTTTTCCCATTCAGTTACGGCAAACTGTAGTTTCTTAATATAAAGCAGAGATGGCGACACGTGTTCAAGAACAGCTCGATGTGCATTTTCCGTCGTGTACCGCTTGGAACACCACGTGAAAGACAGAAAAAGCGCCAGATGTCAGGGTGTCAGATGCCTGGACCTCGCAATGAGCGAGCCAGGGATGTCAGAACAACAAGCGCGAGGCTGCGGGTGCACAACAGCTACTTTTGCGCGCGTTCTACTGTGCATCGGTACACATGCCCGACGCGATTCAAATGAAATGGGCGCCATGACAAAGGGATTCCGCCATTTGGGATTCCACGATGTATGCAAAAGAAATTTAAATGTTTTTATCGATTGCAAAAATCATTTTTGCAATCAAACCATGCTTGCCGGAATGGTGTGGCTATAGTTTGTTTCATAAACCACCTCGGTGGCTCTTAAGTGACAATTAGTGCCACTAAATAAGCTACGCTTCAGAGTAACGACACTTGGCCATAATGTGGCTTAAAATCATGGTTGCTAATTATCTGAAGCTTTATTTGAAATCCCAAGAAACGCTTTTCTAGCCTCCACAAATCTTTAATCAGTTCGCGACAGAGCAAAGCAATATTACATGAGTTTCGTAACGCCTAATATAATGCTGAGGAAGTCGTATATTTTGAATCATGACGATCGGCAGTTGCGTCTGCTCTGCACAAGCACCAAAATGACGGCGCCCACAACAATGTCGGGGAACAGAGTGCCGATACTCTAAGCGCAGCTGATTTAGTGGCTCTAGTGGCAATGATATTAAAACAAAACATTAAATCGTCTCAGTGTCTCTGAGCCAACGCGCTGGCCCATGACTCCATATTTGCCGGGTTTAAATGTCGGCCGAGGTACCCACAATCCGACGGAGGCCAATCTGAGATTTCGGTTGCACGTCAAAAGATTTCCAGTTAGTCAAAATAAACCCGCAATTTTTTTATTGGGGCGTGTTAAGTGATTTTTGTTGGATTGGCTTGTGAAACCTTCAGGTCTGAATATTTGCTTTGCTTTACCTTAGTTCGGAGTACAGCCAACGATACGGGCTGATGAAGCCACTGAAGCAGCGCCAAGGGCCCGAGGTCAAGCTGTTCGTCCTCTTTCTGTGCCTATGAGGTCGGGCTAAACTAGAGCCACTGAATAAGCTACGCTTCATACACATCTTGGTGCTTAAAATGATGGTTGTCAGTTATCTGAAGCTTTATATAAAATCACAGGAAACACTTTTCCGTCCTCAACAAATGATTAAACAGTTCGCGACAAAGCAAAGCAATATTACATGAGCTTCCTAACACCGAAACTAATGCTGAGAAAGTCGCACTTTTGTATCATGACGATTGGCAGTTGCGTTTGTCATTTGGTTTAGCTCGCAGGCTGAACCAAGTGCGGTGGGGGATCGTTGGCCGAGTGTGTTGAGGCGCCGCAGATCAGAGCACGTGGAGAAATGCTCGAGCGCGAGCTCCGTTCAAAGCACGGAGCTCACGCTGCAGAACCTGGGGACTTAAGGTACGTTTATACTCCAACGTAACGTCGACGGGCGCGGCGTAGCGCAGCGCGCGCAGATACTGATTGGTCGCAGATATCGAGTTCCTGGTTGCCGGCCAATGAAAGGCGCGCGCTCTGCGCTTCGCTGCGTTCACTGCGCTCAACGCCGGAGTATAAACAGCCCTTAAATCTCCTCGATGTGTTTGCGTTGGTCTTTCAAGTACAGTGTTCTTTCAAGTAACGTCAATTGTGCCAATGCGCGAGGCCCGTGTTTCGAACGGCCTTTAGAGGCAAATGGCGGCGCAGCACTAAAATGAATGGCCCTTGAAAGCGAATGGCGGCGGAGCACCCGCTCGTGGCACGTGTCTTGCGCGTTTCGACAACAATGGTTGGCGGTACTTGTAAAAAACGCCTTTATCAAGGGGCTTTAGCAGAGACCCTGGGTTCAGTCGCCCATCTGCATCCTACCGTCGTGCGATCGTGTACCACATATGCTGCATAATGCACGTTAAAGACCCCGAGCTAACAGTTGTACTGCATTTTTTATAACATTCAACGAGTAACAGTGTCGCCCTACGAAAGTGCTGCTCTCTAAAAAACTAACGACTAATTTTGAATCCGGCGTTACATTGCATTTTAATGTGTGTTTGCCTGTTCGCGTTCTTTTTCTTTTTTTTTTTTGTCCACATATTTGATTATGCGGTTCTTATGATGAAACAGACTATAGCTGTCGGACTTCTATAGAAAAATATTATATAACTAAGAAAATGGCATGTGAAGGCAAAATACGAAACAACGACACATAGGCGCGCTTAATAAAAATAATTGAAATAATAGAATTGATTATAATTGGGTTTTCAAATCGGTCTGAGCGCACAAAAAGCTATAAAAGCGAGCTCGATGCTTTGGATGGTGCGCTTCTTTACTGGTAGAGTAGTTCACGCCAGCATGTTCGCTCTTGTATGTTCCGCTTCGCTCGCATGATAAAACGAAATACTTTACTGGTAATGTATTTAGTGAAACAAAACTACATTCTGCATATATGCAATGCCCTCAGTTTTTACGTGATTACTGTAAATATGTTAAACTTCACATGTGGCCGTTTGCGTAAATAAACAGTGTTGTTTGTCAAGAACAATTGCGATTGTATGAAATCACCTGGGAAAAACTTGTTCTAGGCACGCGACCGTTGGCATTCAGTGAATACTCACAATCGGCGCCGAGATTATTGGTAGCTGTTAGTAGGTGGAGTTTTTCTATTAACCCAGAGTTAGAATGTTTCCCCCTTTCTGTTGCAAGCATTCAGGAGACAGCTTACACGAAATATGAGGGTCATAAAGTATGCTAAAGTTAAGGCTTGGGCGAGTTGCTATATACTTCAAAGAATTACGGCCTGAGCATTATATCTGTACAAGGTTTAGCTTTAGATGCGCCTTTAACTTGCGATACGCTCAACGCAAGTGTAACATGTAGCGCTGTTTCAGTCTTAATCAGCGCACCACGTGCGTGCTTACACTATATTTTATACAACGTCGAACTATACCCGTTTGCATCTATTTCATTTTTGCACACCATTATTTTTGCGCATAAATCACCAAATTAAGACTGGTATATTGCTTATAAACTCTGTGCAAAAGCTATCCACAGACACAGAATCTTTGCCTGGGCAGTCATTGCAATTATCAATGAACTCGTATTAAAATTAATTCTTATCAATTATTGCTGCTGTTTAATTTTTAAACTTGTCCTTTTTTTATTATGACTCCCGCACCAGTCCTAAGGTGGGTTTACCAAACTCAATATCTAAAACTGAGTATCATTTTTTGTGTTTTCCAGTCTCGTGGTTTTCTTCAAAATGAATACCCAGCTACCTAAATGAGACACCTGACCGCCGAAAAAATAGTTCATTTGTTTTGATTTTTTATGTATTTAACTTCTCGAGCTAGAAGTTTGGAAACCCAAGTTTATCACGTCATCACGTTTTCCTGGAAATCCGCAAAGAGCCAAACGCACGCAAGAGAGTAGGCCCGGGCCGTCATATAAATTGCATCACATTGATATGTAATTGGCCTTCAAAATCACAGTGGAATGCTAACGACGCACTGGCAATTTTATATTTTTCAACGCATCGGTTGTTTTGTTGTGCATGTGTTTCGCCATTTGGATAAGGATGATTTTCGCATTTTGTTCTGACCATATTTAATTGGGAGGTGAGCTGGGAGCGTAGGCAACTGCGCCTCCTTGCACGAGAACTGGTGCAGCCGTGCGCGTTCCAAAGAAAGCTCGTGCAGAGAAAAACAAGCGAAGGACCAGGGATGTCAAATTCAAGATATAAAAAAATACCCCACTGTATCGAAGCGCCACCACCCACGATTTCTCTTATTGTTGTACAGGCCTGAAGGCAATCCCACCGCCATCTCTTGGTTCAGAATCACACTAACGAGGGGTGGGGTTGCACCTTAATACACAACGCTGTCAAAGCTACTGGCGCGAGCGCGCGGCTTTATCTGTGGGTTTGTTTGCGCGAGAACGTGTGCAAATGATCAACGAGATCAAGCCCCATGCTGGCGCCAGCAGCTTTGTCAGTGTTTCATATTAAAGGGGTCAAGAAACGAATTTTCTACTTTCGCTAAATACTACTTAGAATCACCCGCTAACGTCAATAACCGAATATATTTTCCATAGTTTTTCTTTCAAGTCCATGGCAGTTGTTAAAAAGATACGAGAACTATGAGCATCGTCCATCCCCTCTACTCGGAGCCAGAACAAGCGGCCACGTGGCCTGGTGCCTATCATATGCTTCCAACGTTAATCATAGCCACGTGCTGGGGTTGGCAAAGTAGAAGACGCGCGCTGAGCTTCAAGCTTCTCAAGCTTCTGAATCAGTGTCGGTCGGTGCGAGTATACTTGGGCCAGATTAGGACCAGTTCGTACCTAGAAATTAATGAACATCCTAATCCCATATAATTTCATGACCCCTACGAAGCGGAATATAGTTGCTGCCTTCTCAGAACGAGAAAGAAGGCGTGTTCTGTGAAAGCTTGTTCCTGCGGGAACAACAAACACAACTTGGAAGACGGGACCTGCCCTGTCATCAGAAAGTACGAGAAAAACAAATTCGCTAAAGAACAATTACATCAGAGAATGTACTTCTAGTGAAGTAGAAGTTTTCCAAACGAGCTCGATGGAGTACTTTGAGTACAATGTATCTCAGGCAATTTCCAAGACTGTTCTAGGTATACTTGTTTGAATATTGTGAAGAACACCAAATTGTGTTCAAATATGACAAGAGGAGCGTCCGAACATTAACCGGCATCCTTCTAAAAGGTGACTTTAGAAGACACCTCATTTACTTCACGTAAGCTATCTGCGATCATGCTTGTGAGCATTTTCCGTATTTTTTTCATTTAATTAGCATTCTTATAAATGTCAGCGACCAAACTCTTATATTCTGGTCGCCGACAAGCTGAACTCACGAGTTGCGGCCCTTGGTAACTCTAAATAATATACGGCATATGAGAAATTGAGTACCAGCCGATTATACTCTATGTCGCCAATTACTCCGGCTTGAGCAGTAGACCATAAAACAAGAAAATATTAAAGGATCTTCAAATCAACTCATACCGCACGTAACAAAACACAGAAAAGACACACGTGGAAATGGCTTATTAGTATAAAGCCTCAGAAGCTTTCGAGCTGAACGTACGTCTTATGAAACTGTTTTTTTTGTGAACGGTCCTGATTTCAGAGGTGCGACCATTGCTTTTCGCATTTCCAAGCAAAACCATAAGTGTAGTATATAAGCAGTTGAACAAAACATTCGAACGAATATCACCCCTAGGAGTTCAAACAGTGTTTTGCAAGATAGCTATATTCTAACTTTCGAAGCACCACGATTAAACTTATCAAGCTGACCTAGCTAGTACATGTATGCGAGCCCTAAACACAAAGGACGAGCAAGACAAAATTATGAGGGAAAAAATGCAGTCAATATACGTCACTTATGCGGATCTAGTAGAACAGTGCAGATAGACTTACCTATTATTGATGGGTTGCAAAAAATAAGAGGCAACAAGATAAAGCCCGAGAATGTGTAGCACGTTGAGAGCCACTGGACACCGATGTAGTCAGCTATGAGGACGCTCCTCATAGGCTGCAGGCACCCGGAGGCGAGGTATACGAACGAACACACGATAATGATGTGAACGTGAATTGTTGCATACGGCATCAGCATCATAGAACATCCCCATACAAAGAAGTTAACCGTTACTAAGGTACTGCGTCGTATGCATCCTGCGTCCGCCATAAGGGGAAGGAACAGACGCCCAACGAACTCGCTGCAGGATCCGTAGATGACAAGGGACTCTGCATCCTCGATTGACAGGCCTTTGTCTACCGCGTAGTCGACCAGGGTAGAAAGATATGCAGCTCCGGTAAAGTCTGTCACAACTGCCATCGTAAGAACGACGTAAAGCATAGGATTGAGTAATAACTTGAGCGTGGGATAACGTTCCTTGACCTCTGGTGTGTCACTGGTCGTTGATCCTTTTTCAGGTTTATTACGGTCAACCGATATTGTATGTATTACGGTTGAAAGCTCTTTTTTCGTATTTCCCGTAGCTTCTTGGCTCGTATTCAAGCGTATCCAGGATGGCTCTTTGAGCAGAAGACAAAGTGCAGACACGTGCATAGTGATGCCTCCGTATATGAGAAGTGTACCCCGGAAGCCGTACTCTTGCTGTAAGTAAGCAAACAACTTGGGAAAAATCAGTCCAGCGCACGATGCTCCAGCATACTTAATTCCCTGTGTTAAGCATCTGTACTTGTCAAAGTATAATGAAAGGAGGATGCTAAGCGCTATTGCAATGATGCCGATTCCGAGACCTGTAACAAAAGAGAAAATAAATATCCTGAAATCATTAAATCATACATAACTTTTTACTCCACATATTTTAGGTGGTGCTGCATGTAACACCAGCTAAGGAAAAACTTCGTGCAGTGCCAAAAGAGGCACTCGTAAAAACACAAATTGTTTACAAAAAAAAGAAAAAAAAAGTGGACGTTTGAGTTTAGAAAGTGTCAGGTCCGTCCGTCTTTGAGGTATGGCAACCGTACTGATTTACGCTCTAGAAATGTTTTCAGTTCAGTGTCTCCGCCATCCTGGGCTTATAACGGGCGTCACGCAGTTTTGATACACGAAACCGCATGCCGGTACGATGCTCCTCCAGGGGCCTGGGTTTCTCCCCGAAATCTTCCATTTTGCTGAAACCTCCTCTTTCCCCTCCCCCTCAAACAGCATTTTGTCACGGGCGCCTCCCCCCCCCCCCCCCCCCCCCCCTCCTACCCCGAAACGGAATCCTGGCTACGTGCCTGGGAGAGATAATGTATTGGTTCAAAGTTATATATATATATGATTAGTTTTCACAAATAAAAGCCAGTTGCGGGTGCGCTCTTGTTTGTCAACTTCCTCGTCCTTGTGTTTTTGTGGCCCTTTTTTGGCCTTTTAGGTGATAATGAACCAACTGGCCCAAACCGCTATTGAATGAATAATGAGACCTCCAACGATGCATCCAGCATTTATTATTGCGAGCAAATAGCGATGTAACGAAGCATTTTAAGTAAATAACTGATGGGACAAATATGCAGTCATAGTAAAAGATGGCTTGCATTTCTTTTTGTATTTACATTCTAGGCGAAAGTTATACTTCTAAATCTTGTTGTCGGGGATATATGATTTTATGTGTCCGTTTTCACTTAGTTAAACGCCCGATGTCATAGGCGGGCTTATTCGGTAATTGTAGTTTTAAACAGGTGCCAATATTGGCCCTACCTTTAAAGTTGACACTCTAGGTTCATTGGGGCAATTTAAAAGATAAAAAAAGACGAACCAGGAGTAGCTTCTAATACGTATATGAACGTTTCCAAACGCTGGCGCCTTTAAGCGACTTGGTTATTTTTCGCCTCGTCGCATTTTACTTAATGTAACGTAAATGAAAATTTAAGACGCAAGAAAAATATTTTAAGACGTATATCTTGTGGCAACAAAAGGATAAAAACGACCATTACCGTGAATCGCGCCCAGTGTCACCGCCATCCACGCCATGGTCGGTACAAACGCAGATGCTAAGACTCCCACCCAGGACAGCAGTCCTCCAAGGAGAAAAATCTTGTATAGGGATACTCTCCGCTGTAGTGCTGCCAAGGGTAAACCTAGGGAAAATGTTATGCATGAGATTTGTTGAAAACGCACAATAAATTTATGCTAGAAACCCCAGAAGAATATATATACCCGCGCTACAAAATCTAAGTAACATACTGAGGGACGCAGTGCATTCCACGAGTAATTCAATGGTGGCGTTGCTGAGACGTAGTTCTAATTGTAGATGAGGTGAACCAGAAAATGATAATAATAATAAAATTAAAGACAAATTAATTTTTGTTAGGTGTTCAGGAACAACCACAGGGTCTTGGTGCTGGCGCACCAAAACTTGCACACACAAGAAATTGCGCATAAACTGTAAAGCCAAAGCAAAAACCCAACAAATACATTGATAATACTAAACACATACAGTACTAAACACAAAGTAGAAAATGCAGTCCGGTGCGCACGGCATGCATATAAGGTTGCTTTAGTATAAAAAAAAGAAGATATTTCGTGCGCTATTATGGTTGAAATTGTTGACAACGAAAGTGTATCTTGTCAAATTGAACAGTGAGGATTCTCAGCTCTTGTGGGTCAGAATCTTCACTGGTCACTACCGTCCCCTCTCATCACCCGTGTCATTCCTAAAATACATTCAATCTTACATGCAGTAGAAATTTAAAAAAAAAAACCTAACCAAATGGTTATACCAGAGGGTGACTTCCAGCTTTCATTAATAAACCGGCAGACTTCAAATTTAGGTGCGAATGAATAAAAAAACGAAAGACGTTTGCAACTCCCTCTAACGCCGAATAAGAGCGCAGCTCTTGAGGAGGAAGTGGAACGGTACGGAGAGAAGTGTGTGCCCCTCCTCCTAACCCGTACCCTATCCTCCTTCTTTCCTCCTGATGTTCACCCCCCTCCACTCCTTCTCCTCCCTCCTCCTCGCCTTCTCCACCTTTTCTCATCCTCACTCTCCCTCTCCGCCATCCTCGTCCTCGCTGCTCCTCTCAGTCTCCTCCACTCCTCCACTCCCTCGTCCTCCCCCTCCGTGCCTTTCCCCCTCGTGACATTACTCGTAACCCTCGTGACGTCACTCGGGAAGGCCTCGTGAAGTGAAGGTCACGTGACCTTCACTGTGAAAGTTGGGACCTTCACGAGTGACCGTGACGTCACGCTTGACGCCACGTGTGAGGTAAATTTGGGAAACATCCCATGATGCAACGCGCGGGATTTTTTCCCCAGAGTTATCATTGGCGAACCGCTGTCACGTTTAAGTGAACTGAGGGACCTTGGTGTTGCTTTTGATTCAACCCTGAGATTTGGCACTCACGTCACCAGAGTGGTTCAATCGGCCTTGCGCACGAGCCGCGTCTTGCATAATAAAGAAATTCAAAAGCACGTCCGCCTTTTTCACGCTGTACTATTCCTTAGTAAGAACCCAGCTAGAGTACGACTAGGTTGCCTGGAACGGCATTTCCAAAACTAACAGTTCGTCTCTCGAGCGAGTTCAAAATTAATTTATTTCCATCTTTAAATATCGTTACATTGAGAAAGGTGCTCATTTTTTAAACGTTGGTGGTAAATCGCAAGTCGTCAAATTGTTGAGCCTGCAGCAGGTGAAGGCAGATATGTTGTTTTTGTTTAAGGCACTGTAGGGCTTGATTAACTCTCCCAGCCTTCTGTCCAAAATGAGCCCTAGAGTTTCACGTGTATATACACGGCTTCAATCGTATTTTTATATAGCTCGACATTTTAGTGACTTAAACTCGATCCAAAGATCGAATGAGCGTTATAACCGTTACTCTGATGAACTTGATATTTTTAAGTCATGAGGTAGCAAGTTCAGAAACGCTGTTCGAAACTTCGTCTTCCAAGAGCTGATCAGTTTAGTGGTTTACGTTTTGTCAGTACGATATCCGAGTGTTTGCTTTTTGCTCTGGCACCTGGTGGTGTCTCTGTTTTGTGATCTTTATTTCTCCTTGTTGATTTGAGTGTCTTTCGTACTTGTTAATATTCTTAGTCTCAGACTGTTGAACTACGTTCTCCCTTTGCTCTCCTGTACTGTACATATATAAGTGTGTTTTGTATGTGTGTTTTTTCCTGTTTTTTAAGTGTGCCAGCACTAAGACCAGCTGGTTGTTCCTGGACACTATAATAAACACTGAGTGGTTTATTATTAATATTACTATTATTGTGATTTTTGCGAGTTTGTAGCTTAAATGTGCCAGCACCCAGACGACGAGATTGTTCATGGACACTGTAATAAACACTGATTGGTTAATATTTATATCGTTATTGTTATTTTTAATTTTATATAAAAAACGTCGAATACTACTTTCGCTTATAGCATCTGCAGTGATTTGTTACCGCATATGTCTCAGATGAAGGACTTGGGGGCTACGTTTGATTCAAGCTTGAGGTTCGATGATCACATAACAACAGTTGTAAACTCGTCTCTCTGCACGTCAGGGTTTCCATGTCGCATAACAAAGGAATTTAACCCGTTTACGTTTCTGACACTATACAGTTCGTTAGTGAGGTCGCCATTTAGTACGCATCAGTTGTGTGTAACATCCTTTCTAAAACGAACTCCTTTACACTCGACAGAGTTTAAAATAAGTTCATTTCCGTGTTTACACATCACTACATTAGGAGTGGTGCACATCGCTTCGATTATGGAACTGATTCCGAACTTGTGAACTTGCTGAGCCTGCATCAACGTCGGGCTAAGGCGAATATGTCTATGTGTTTTTTTTAAATTCTTTATTATTTTATTAACTCTCCCAGCCCCTTGTTACAAGTGAGCCTTATAGTTGTATGTGAGCCTACACGGCCTCAGTCATCGTTTTACACCTCTCGGCATTTTAATCGATTAAGCCTTATTCTTAGATCGGCTGAGTTATACAACATGTACTAGACGCACTGAATACTTTTGGTTCGTGCTGCAGAACTTATGATCTTTCTGTTTGCAAGCAGTTAATGCTTGAAAAAGGTTGATAAGTTCTTTTGTGTGGTTACGATATCATGTTACTTTCCTTTGTTTAAAATATGCAAGCTTTGGTGCAGCTTCTACATTATTCTTTGGCTTGTTCCCCCTGCTTGAACTGTCTTCTACTTTTTGACTGTCCTAGTGTCAGACTTGTAAACTGCGTTCCTTGCTGCCCTGGTATTTCCGTTTTAATATTTCAGTTCAATGTCAGACTGTATATGTCAATACATGTCAGAATTGTGGACGTCGTTCCACTACTGCCCTGGTGTTTCCGTTTTAATATTTTTTTTGTCTCTCACAAGTATGCCAGCGCTAACACTCAAGGAGTTGTCCCTGGACTCTCAAATAAAAACTGATTGATAGATCGATTTCTTAATATTATGCACAATCTGCTGCTGTATCTTCTTCGGGAGACAAAAGTTCCTGCGATGTTCTGGAGGCAAACGTAGTTCGCACATGAAGTGTGTATGCTGGCCGGACAAGATCGACACATTTCTTGAGTCTGGGCTGAGCTCCTTTTCACTGCCAGAGTTCTGTGAATACTGGCGGTGCTGCGAGGCCTAAACGCAATGCCGTCGTCCGCTATCACGCCAGCAACGCTGCGGTCCTTCCCCGCACCCCTGTGGGTTTCTCTTTGGCTCGACAAGTTTCCAAGGGGCCACCCGCCTCCCTTCCCGTTGCCCTTGTCGCCGGCACGGAGACCCTGCGGGGCCTGCTCTTCGATGATATGGAGGGAATTTCGTTCCTGACTGAGAAGATCGGCGCCCCCAAGAGATGCAAGCGCACGCCTCCGTCACGAGCAAAAGCGCGATGTCGAGCTTCAGGCGGGTGCCATGGCCCTACTGCGGTCTGAGGTCCGGGGTCTGCGTGACGTGCTCGGTCAGCGACGACAGCCGGACGCGACCGATCACCGACGGCAGCCTGTGAATAATGCTACGGGCGGGCCTTTGGACAGCGTCCCAATAGACCGTTTTCTAAATTTTTCAAGCACCGAGGTGCAGGCTACGAGAGTTACACACGTTGCACATGCTGGCGTCTGCGGTAGTAATTGTTCTAAAGCAAAACGTCTACAAAAAGTCTAAAACAAATTTTGCCTTGCACGCGCGTTCGTCAAAGCCTTGTTATGATTATTTACTTCGAATCTTTTATAAGAGGAAGGCCAGCGCGCGCGGACAGTAGATTTACACTTCCAGCGTTCTCTTCGATGCTTGGGTAATTCAAACGCTGTCTGCTTTTGTGTGCTATCAATACGCGGCCGATTGAGTCAAGGCAATGCGCTTTCCAAAGACGTTGCCATGCCGACAATTATCGCGTTCATTTAGGCTTAGGAATGGCCAGAATCGAAAGACTATCTAAAAAATGCGGCGAGGTCGTTGCCCATGCTTATTATTTGAGTGAGGTAAGGCAAAGCGAAAGTCTCCTGCACCGCTCGTCGCTGACTAACGCGCCTGATATTGCAGCTACAACGACATATTAGTTTTGAAGCGAGCGGCGCTCACTCACCGGGGCACCGCCATGTTTCCCCGCATCCCTACCGAGCCAGTCTCGTGATTTCGAAATCCCTCTCCTAGGTACTGCGGCTAACTTTAGCCGCGGTTAGCGCTTCGATCAAACGGGCCCTGGAGTTCCTCAGGGATCTTTTTTTTGACCCTTCCTGTTCACAATTTTTGTAAATGATGTCTCTCTTGGTGTATTACATTCTTCATTTCTGAAATATGCTGATGATATATCTATATATCTACAGATAAATGTTTACTGCACATGATTTTGCCAAGCTACGGAAAGATGCATGTTATTTCTACCGTTGGTGCACTCACAAAGAACTTCTTCTGAAGCCATCCAAAACCAAGGTCTTGACACTCTCTCGGAGTACTCACAATATCTCATTTGCATATTATATTCATGGGGAGACTTTGGTTCGAGTAAGTGATATGAAATATCTCGGAGTCATGGTTGACTCTGGCTTGCGTTTCCCTGATCACGTTGGTAACCTGGTTAACTCGTCATAGCCACTGTTGGGTGTCAATTGTCTCCCGCTTAACCGAGGAGTTCATAAACCCGTCTGCTTTTATCACACTGTACTGTTCATTATCCAGGTCGCGTTTAGAATATGCTTCTGTTCTTTGGAAGCGAATCTCTAAAATTCAGTCCTTGGAAATCGAACGAGTGAAAAAAAGTTTGTTTCTATCTTTAAACATTGCTAAATTCAGGAGGATTTCCACTGTTTAACATATAAGGCTGCGTTAGAGCGTGTTGGTTTGCCTAGCTTGCACCGGCGTCGGAAGGACGCGGACTTACTATTTTTGTTTAAAACGCTGCATGGCCTCACCAATTCTCCGAGCCTGTAACCTGAACTGCGCCTTAGCGTTTTACGTAAGCCTACTCGCCTTCACTCATCTTTTTATGCTTCTGGAACTTTTAGTAAGGTAAACCCATTTGTTAGAATGGCGAAGCGTTTGAACCATTACTCTGACAAACTCGATATTTTCCACCCATGCTATAGGGCGTTGGTCCTTTCTATTAAACACTTGCCCATGAAAGTTCAGCCATTCTGAATGGCTCTGCCACGTCTGAATTTTGTCATCTACATGGCGTGCATTTTGGTGGTGCCTTCATTTGTCATACGGTCTGTTGTTCTGTATCTGCTGTTACTGCCTCGTATTTTTTTATTCTACTTTTTACACCTGTGGTGCTTAGTACTATGCTTACAAATTTATCTTATTTTTTTTATTCTCACGAGTGAGAGAGAGAATATACTTTATTGAGGTCATCAATGATGACTTTGGGTGTTCACCCTGGAGTGGTCCCTATGTCCGGGGTCCCATTGGCTTTGCTCGCCTCATCGATTAGAATAACCAGCTGGCGCTGATCTTCCGCGTCCGAGGCTCTGATTAGTGTCTCTCAGGAGAGTGGAAAGTTGGGCTAGTTGGTAGTTATTCATCTTGGTTTTAAAAGCGCAAAAAAGACGAGGACAGAGTAAGAAACAGAAACGAGCGTGAGCGCTCGTCCGTCGTTTGTGTTTCTTACCCAGGCAGCACACGATATTGGGCCAACATTGGAATTGATGGGACAAAGAATGGCCCAACAATGGCCCAACTGAGCCATGTGTTTACCAATATTGGAATTACCTGGGCCAATAATGGTCTATCATAGCCAATGTTTTTCCAATATTGGTGATGCACTGGAATAAGCTGTCCAATATTGGACTGTGAAAGCCAATGGCTTCCCAATATTGGATAAATGCTGGCATAACCTGTCCAATATTGGACTGTCAAAGCCAATGGTTTTCCAATATTGGATATATGCTGGCATAAGTTATCCAATATTGGACTGCCAAAGCCAATGGCTTTCCAATATTGGATATATACTGGCATAACCTGTCCAATATTGGACTGTCAAAGTCAATGGTTTTCCAATATTGGATATATGCCGGCATAAGTTATCCAATATTGGACTGTCAAAGCCGATAGGTTTCCGATATTGGATATATGCTGGCATAAACTGTACAATATTGGACTGTCAGAGTCAATGGCTTTCCAATATTGGATACATGCCAGCATTAGCTGTCCAATATTGGACTGTTAGAGCCAATGGCTTTCCAATATCGGATGCATGCTGGCGTAAGCTGGTCAATATTCAACTGTCAAAGCCAACAGCTTTCCAAGACCAACTCATGCTGGCATAAGCTGGTCCAATAGTGGACTGCAAAAGCCAATTTGGATTTCCAATTTTGGAAGTATGCTGACTTGTGCTGGTCATATTGCACTGCCAAGGCCAAGGGCTTTCTAATATTGAATGTATGCTGTCATATGCTGTTCAATATTGGAGTGTTAAAGCCACAATTTCCAGTATTGGAAATACAGGGATGAAACTGGGCAAAGCAGCTTTGGAGAAATTTTGGGAGCAGAAAAAAACTATTTTCATGCAGGCTAGCAGCAAAAACGAGGTCTTGGAGCAAGTTGGGACCAGCATTCGTCAGTTTTAAGAATTAAAATAGAGGCTAAATGTCACCTGGTTTTCAAAACTCAATGAAATATGGCATATCGATAACTTAATCAATGGGAACTCAACAGTGGTTTAATTAACCTTTTATTTGAAACATTTTTCACAAACTTACATGAAAATTAGACAAATCATATAAAGCAAAACTGCACGACAGTGCGACACGTGATGGAACCAACTTGCAAAGTGGTAAAAGTAAGCAAACAGATACATATATACTGCGCCTCGATCTGGCCGGCCGCGCTCGCTCTGCGGAAATGTGAGC
Organism: Ixodes scapularis; assembly: GCF_016920785.2. NCBI lineage: Eukaryota > Metazoa > Arthropoda > Arachnida > Ixodida > Ixodidae > Ixodes > Ixodes scapularis. The sequence goes on along the minus strand of NW_024609846.1, from coordinate 63,961,908 downwards.
GTGGGACTCTCGAGCCCTGTCACCTTACTGATGCTGCAAGACGCTACTTTGTTGTCGCGAATCATTTGCTCTTCGAACGGTCGCGAAGCCGTTGTGCCCGGCGTACCCTACGCAGCATATTTCAGAAACCGTTCGCGCAGCATCGCAACCTTCTTACTGCGAGCGTCGGTGATTCATTGTGTGTTGAAAGTCGGACGATGTGCTGTTCGAGGTGTCTTTTATGTGCAACTCTTTCGTAAAAAAATTTGAAGTTTAAAAACGCGAACCTAACAGTGTACAAACAGTTTTAAATTTATTGATAAAAAATATATTTATATATTTATAGATATATTTGTGTACATCGTGCGCAAAAAATAGTCGCGCTTAGTTCTTCATTCTAAATTATAATGTAAGTTATACGACGCAAAACATACTGTCGTCACACTTGCCCCGTTTAGAACCACTTTTGGACTGGACAGTTTCTTTAGAAGTTCGAAAGCTGACCTTCAAAGAGCTGTCCTGTTAAATCGGTAATGACAGCAAGGTAGACGCTATGCGTGTTTAAGGCCAATCCTGTCTCCGGTTAGGGTCACGTGACTACTGTCTCAAAGCTGGCGATAAGGCAGAGCACGGAACCTGCCTAAAGCACAAGGTCACGCATAACTTCTACTGCACTATCAACCTTGGGTAGAAGTGACACATTCTCTCGCTCCGTTCATTGTTGAGATGCCCCTGAAGATAAGCCTTTGTAAGCGCACCCCACCCCCGTTCTGGCCTGCTTGCTTTGTACTCCTTCTCTCTTTTTCTCTCTCTCCCTAAGCTGAAGGCGCGGTTGCTGTGCGTACTCGCCGGACTTGAATCCGCTCTCTGTGCGCGGGTAACGGCAGAAGTGTGATCATGTGGTTTGACGGATGACACATTAGGGAGTTTTAGCGAGTCGTTTTTCAAGCACACGGTTCCGAAATCACGAACGGTACAGCTGGTCCGTTCCGCGAAACCGTACGTCAAATTTGACATACTTTAGCGAATCGTGAAAGTGGCGCGACCGTGTAAACGATGATGATGATCGGGCTTAACGGTGGCGCCATCTTCTAGTAAACATGTGAAACATTCTGCAACGTGTAAATCCGTGGCGACGGTGGCCCTCCTTGACGGTGGCGGGCACCGTGGTGGCGGCTCGTGTTTCCGGCGTGCGACTGATGTAAACAAGACGGCCGACGTAACATTTGCCGGTCGGAATTTCAAGAACTGCGAAGCTAGATAGAGTAAAAAGTGTCTAAACGACCGTAAAGGTATGTGGTGTGTCTTCGTCATCGTGAACGATCGTTCACATTGTGTGCCGTCGAACCAAATCATTTCGTCTGCTCGCGGTCGGCACGGCAGAGTCTGCCCGCAGATCGCAAAAATTTACTAGCATGCGCAGTTTACAGCATTCACGATCGCTTACCATTGTGAGCAGTCCTCGAAATGATTTGGTTCAAGCTCTCAAATGAAGCAGACTAACAGGACGCCAAATCGCCTCCCGCTGTCCTAAGCCTAACGCTCGGCTGGGTCGGCAAAGGCGGTCGCCGAACCGACCGCCATCTTTTTTTTTTACCCGAGTCGTGAACGGTGCTGGCTGCGTTGCGGTGACGACTCCAGCGGCTGGAATGGGAGAAACGAACGAGAAGAGCCTCCCGACTCCCCGAACGACTCGCGCGCGCATGCGTAGTGGCGTCGCGGATGCGTTGGAGGGCGAACCGTTCGTGTGGAAACGACCTGCTAAAACTCCCTAATACCCGTTGACAAACTCGGAATGCCTGCGTCGCAAGGACCGGACCTAGTTTCGCGCGTGATGCGGCCTGCGGGGTGCAGGCCCGCTGTGGATTTCGCTTCTGTGGTAGATGGTATCTCGTTCGAAAAGTCCTACCCGTGTCGATTTCTTCAAAGAGGCCCAAGACATTTATGTGAACAGTTTAGTGTCCGGTTCGGCAAATGGCAGCGTGTGCTACATTGTGTTGAATCTTCACGGATCACTTCCTTGTAGTTTTTGTGTGTGAGTGGTTGTTCTGCAGTGCACCCCGTGTTGACATATAAGTCGGATTACATCTTTCAAGTCCAGTATTTTCAACGTAAGTGTGCTGCAACCTACTTGATGATCATTGTCCGTTCTTGTATGGGCAATCTTCCGGATAACCTCTAGAATTGGGGATTGCCTATCTCCTGGCAGCTGGGAGAATAATTTTCCCGCAATCTTACCGACAGTCGCCTGCCATTATCTGTCTGAAATAATATCACAACCGCAGGTAGAATACTGACTTTTTTATCCTACCTGCGTTTCGCAAAAACACGTTTCGTTGCCACCTTTCTGGTCGACATTTACGTTTCATCGACATTCGTTACGCGAATTGCGCGCTGTATGGGCATTTCGTCGCGCGTGTATTCCTGAGGCGCGTGCTCACCGAACCAGCCCACCCTTTCACGCCGCTTCATGCTAATCTGAAGCGGTTCATTGCAACAAAAAAAGAAGAAAAGAAAACATATTTTGAGTTTTTTTATGAAACATCGCGTGTTGATGAAACGATCTGTCTATGAAATGTAGTTCGATGAACTGCATTTCACTAGCCGCCAATGTGGGGCGACCAGTGGTAGTATTTTAGCGAAACAATTCTGTCAGCTGCCGGGAGACTGGACACTACCCAAGAATTACCCCGGTTGTTGCTTGCTTTGCAGTCTTTTTAATTGTATCACAGCTGAGTAGTACCTCTTCACATATTACGAATTGCTGTGATTGTGCTTGTCTACAGAATAAGCTGTGTGTAATAAACTGTTAGGAGATTTCAAAACAATCCCTTGTGTCTGTTTACCTTCCTTTTTGCAAACAACTTTGCGAGGGCACTTTCTAAGAGCTGGGCGAGTGCAACGATGGCCAAAAGTCAGCATGACGGCCAACATTGAATAGGGTCGCGCTTCCAGTGTTGTCCAATATTACGCCGGTCTTCGCCAATGTGGGAGCACCTTGGCTGGAACCATGGTTTAGCGATGGCCCAACATTGGCACCAATGATGGGGCCAACATCGGCTGGAACGATATCTGAACATTGGCCCAACATTGGCACCGATCACTGGGCCAGCATTGGAAAGGGTAGCGCTTCCAATATTGTCCAATATTGAGGCCGGTCTTTGCCAATGTTAGGCCAATGTCGGACCGACATTGGTGTGCTGCCTGGGTACTCTGTCCTCGTCTTTTGTGCGCTTTTAAAACCAAGATGTCTCTCAGGAGTTGAGGCGGTATTGAAGCCGTGCTGCGTCTTGTCGTTTTGAATGTTTCTGTCAGGCCAGGACCATGTTGTAGATCGTGCATCGGTCCTGTTGACAATTGGGGCATGTGGGTGAGGGGTAGGGCTGGGGGTAAAGCAGGTTGAGTCTGGATGGCGTTGGGTGAGTGTTGGTGTGGAGCAAGCGCCACTTGACCTGTTCCCTTTTGTCAAGCGTCTGAAAAGGTGGTGGTAGAGTGCGCCGTTGCACCCGATAGTAAGTGGTGATGTTCTTTTAGGTGGTGAGTGGTGTGGGGGGGTCCGGTTGTTGGTCTGGGTCTTCGTCCCCTGAAACCATGACACGGGCGTCAGCTTCTTCGCGTGCCAAGTGAAGAGCTCAGGCATTACCCCTCACTTCTGTCTCAGTATGGGACTGAGTCCAGATGATGCTGATGGTCCGGTTCCCTTCACGTGGTTTGTGGGTGTCGAGGATCTGGTGTGCGTCCGGGCAAATGAGACCACATAGGTATGCCCGGCAGGCGTCGTGAGAGTCTGTGATTATGTAACGGGGATGCTGGGTAATGGCCAGAGCAATAGCCAGCAGCTCCTTTATCGTGATGTCGTCTCCTATAGTTGTGTGTAGAACTGTAGCTTGTGGGATATCTTGATCATCGCATAGCTGGTTGTGGTGCTTGCCGAGAACGACGCAGTTTCTTGCAGCACTGAGCAGCCACAGTCTCGACATTGGATGCCTAAATGTGCGAAGTTTTTATTGGTGAGTGTGTTGTTATGTTCACGAAGGCGATTGTTGAGACACCTTCTGGTCTGAGCTATACATAATTTTCCACAAAAGAGTTGAAAGAAGTGCACCATCTTCTCTGTACAAGGGACAACGGTGTTTTTATGCTTCTCTTTGCTGCCGACAGTTTTAATTGTGGAGTATTTCCATTTTTGCACGAGCTGCGAAGTTTGTTAGGAGCTGAGACGATGATTCACAAGTTTACTCGGTTAGCCATTTTCTTCAGTCCGTGAGAAAAAATTGTGAATGTATGGCATAATGATTTTTGTTTTGTTCTGTCTCTTTGTTTTCGTCGAGTGTAAACGCCTTACCTGATTTCGCCTTGCCTGATTTCCCTGTGCGTTTTAGTCAAGAAACTTGACCGTCGAAGCTCGTTGGTATGGAATGCGAGCAGGATTTATAAAATATACAATAACGAGTTGGGTGAGACTAAACAAAAACTTGTACATTCTGCCACCTCCAGCGCTAAGCAATGTTAAACCACTTGAAAGACGTCAGGTTGTTTGCTCCAAAAAATAACTCATTTAAATACTCTCATTCTGTTCGAACTATCAGTGATGTGATGGCTGCGCCAATTGCGCCAAGGGGCTAACCCTGCTACATCCTGCTACATTTTGCCAAAATATGGGTAATCTGCGCCAAGCCTGAGCCAAAGGGCCAATTTTGGTCGCCTTTCAAAACTGAAACTTAGCTAAGTACCGTAACTGAGCATACATGGGCTAGGTGGTGCAAACGGCCGCCCGACACAAAATACCCTGCATCAATCGTCCATGTTTTTTTTGCATGGTTTTTTTCCGCCATGCCGTTTTTTCTTTCATGCTCTCGTCGTCTCGTAAGCGTTAGTCTCGTCTCTCGTTTTTTTAACGATAGATGGCGGTGTGTGTGTGTGCTGCGACGCTAGCGTGCTGGGTACCAGCCATGACGTGACGCTGTGAAACGAAACTATGTTTCGGCGCGGCGGGAGTTGCTTTTTGACTTGAAGCTCTCGCTCCTGAAATCAATGGCCACACGACATTGCAGATATGGTGCTTCCTAAACTGAAACATAAGGACCGCCGCATGTTCATCAACATTCATGTTCTTGTTTAAAACATACGCTGCTACAAAAATCCTTCTCTAACTCAAAGACTGCTGTGTCGAATTATTGATTACCTAGGTTTCTCTTGGTGGGCTTTCTTTCGAGAGGGACCCCGGTACGTGAAAAATGTGACGTGAAGAAAAGTTGAAGTGAGCTAAAGCAAAGAAGGGAATGTCTGCACGCTGAACCCTCAGAGCACGCTTGTTTGTCTCGAGTTCAGTCGTTGCACAAAGCGTCCCTGGCTCGCAATGTCTTGCATCAATGCGCTCAGGTTCTTTTTTTCTGTGTTTAGCTCGTGCCTCGCCTGCCGGCTTTGCAAGCATGCGGCGCTGGACTCTGTTTTGTCGCATGCTGGGCAGTTACAATTTGCATAGACTTTTGGCAACCAGTTGGCGACGGAGCGGAGAGGCATGGTTTTGGTTTCGATCGAACAGCCGTTTCGCTAGCGCGATGAATCACATGCACCTGCAAGCCTGCCGGAGTGGCCCTCACATGCATGCGAACCAACGATGCAAACATAATTGCATGACAGAGGCACCAGCCTGGATGCTTGCAATTCATTGTTTTACATTTAATTACTTTTGACGAAAATCTGGCACGTCGTTAATCAGTAAAACGGTAGCAAGCGGTTTTTCGGAATTGCTTGGCAACGCCTACAGCACTGTACACTTGTGGGATATCGCAATGTCTCTTTGGAGACATTGAAATTGGACATTCATTACTACCCTAAGCTAAAGCAAAGCTTGCTCCAGCCTTGCAGAATGTTTTGAAAAGCAAAAAGAAATGTGTCATGTCATTGGCAGTTCAGTTACATCTTGAAAGACTCCCAGGTGGCCAAACTTGACCATAATTGGTTTATTTCAGCGAGCAAGATTCCCTTCGCGTGTCCAGCATTTAAAACAAATATTTTTATTTTTATTAGAATATCTACTTTAAAAGCTACTTTTGCTGCTCCAAAACACTGTTTCGGCTGCTCCAAAGGCCACTTTTTCTGCTCCAAAACACTGTTTTGGCTGCTCCGAAAGGTGCTCCAAAACGGCTTAGGCCAATCACATCACTGAACTATTCATGATTGGAAGTCACTGCCTTCCGACTGTGCGCAAGCTTTAACATGCAACAGTTTTGACTCCTTCCTTAGAAGCAGGATGTAATTATCTCCTTCTAAGATGGTGAAAAATCGCTAGAAATGTTTCTTGAAGAAAAATGTAAGAAATAATTATCTATCACATAATGCCGCTAGTGAATTTAAGCCATTTCCAACGTAGTACAAACGTCTAAGGTTTTGAATAGGGGGCTTTAAAACAACGAAAAATAAAGTGGTGATTTCATTCCGTTTCAGCACCTTAAAGTAAATACGCCTCATATAGTATGTCGAAAGAGAAGCAACTGCATAGGAAAATATTTGAGGCCTTAAGTTTCCATCTTTCGTGTTACCTAGCTCCATGGCTACTCCACCATGAGTTCAATTTATTTAGCAAACTTCTGAAAGCAGGTGTTAAAATATCCAGTGGTTCGTTGTAACAGTTTTAGCGCTTGAACAATCTAAATATTGGGTTCAGCTGACTAAGATTTCTCGCAGTGTAAAATGTCGATGGGAGCCGTGCAGAGCTGCATATATACAGAATTTGGCCATCCATTGGGAAGTGACAGACGCAAACGAGAAAACGCCAGTGACCGAAAACATGCTGAGCATGTTCCAAGGCGTCTTCACAAATTCCAATGTGGCCAACCAGAAGCCGGAAATAATACCTTGGCGGTGGTCGCGAGGCGCAAACTTAATAAGTGCGTCGGAGTAACTCTCGGTGATTGAAAATATGGTGCATGGATGTTTCAATTGCGGTCATCTACAATCATGCTGGAAGAGAATGATCGACATAATTTGTACACCGGGAGCCGTGGCCATGAATCTGCAGTAAGAGTCCTTACACTCTGTCCGAGCAAAACAGAGTTGAGCACACATTCCTTTCTCACATCTAACTTCATGATCGTGATCAAAACATCACGTGCACCCTAGTTTCAGCCATGTTGGATTACTACATTTAACTTTTGCGCGTTTATTAAAACTATATACTATATTATTAAAACTATATTTCAACCTCCAACAGCTTATTAATCAACCAACAAGAATCGTTGCTCAGAGCAGCAACATACTGGACCTTTGTCTTTCTACAAATCCTGGTATTATTAATAACCTTTCATTACTTCCTGGGCTCAGTGATCACCTCATAGCACATTTTAATTTTTCCTTCCCTATTAAACGCAGATGCCCTCACCAGAAACAGATTAGAGATTATAATAAAGCTGACTACGCTTCAATTAACGCAGAATTAGAAATCTTTTATGATCAATTTCGTGAATCATTTCGCTTGCGCACAGTTGAACAAAATTGGATCCAATTTAAAAATAAGTTATCCTTTTTAGCCCGGAAATACGTACCCCTGGTTAATATTAAAACCGACGGACAAAATCCATGGTTTACTAAAGCAATTAGGAGAATAGGCAACAAAAAGAAGAGGTTATTTAAAAGAGCTAAGCTATCACCCGCCAATAAGGAAGCACAGAATAAATATGAAGAATGTGAAAAATTATACAGGCAAGAAATTACAAAAGCAAAATCGAAATTTTATGAAAAAGACCTATTAAAAGTATTGTCTGATAATCCTAAACAGTTCTGGAATATGATCAATCCTAAACCTCTCACCCCTCTCGCATTCACTGACAGCGAAGGACTGGCTTTAACTGACAAGCAGTGTGCTGATTGCCTAAATAAATATTTTTGTTCTGTATTTACCAACGAAAACCTTAACACTGTTCCGAAGCTTCATATTCCTAATCATCCACAAATGGAAGCGATTACTATTAACCCGTTCGGTGTCCTAAAAACTATCGAAAATCAGAAACTTACCTCAAGTACAGGGGATGAGCTCATCAATTCCAAGATACTATTTAACACCAAACACATATCATCTCTCTTCCTGTCTGACATTTTCCGTGAATCCCTTGCTTCTGGTTACATTCCCCTTGACTGGAAAATCTCCCGTGTCATCCCTATTCACAAGTCCGGAGACCGAAATTCACCTCTTAATTATCGCCCCATATCGCTCATTAGTATCGCATCCAAAATTATTGAAAACATCATATTTTCAAACGTCATAAAATACCTTGAGTCCAATAACCTTCTCAACGTTAATCAACATGGATTTAGGAAAGGACTATCATGTGAAACGCAACTCCTAGAATTCGTACATAACATTCACTCTAACCTTAACCATAAAAAACAAGTCGATGCCATCTTTCTTGACTTTGCAAAAGCCTTCGATAGAGTACCTCATAATCGTCTTTTGACCAAACTTCAGTATTTTAAAATTGATCCCCTTATCATCGCCTGGATATCACAATTTCTTTCTGGTCGCTCTCAATACACCGTCGCAAATAACTCCGACTCATCTCGAACTAACGTAACATCAGGCGTCCCTCAAGGAAGCGTACTCGGACCACTTCTTTTTCTAATCTACATTAATGATCTCCCTCTCTGTGTCTCTTCCACCATCCGCCTTTTTGCAGATGACTGCGTAATTTATCGCACAATCACGAATACTGACGATCATTCATCCCTGCAAACCAACTTATCATCCATTGCTCATTGGTGTGACACGTGGCAGATGTCGTTGAACTTAGATAAATGTAAAGTGCTAACCTTTTCTCGTATTTTGTCACTATCTTCTTACACCTACAATATTAACGACACTGTACTCAGTAGTGCTTCATCCTACAAATATCTTGGTCTTCATATAACCAGCGATTTAACATGGACCACTCATATTAATCAGATAATCGCTAAGGCAAATAGCACACTGGGTTTTCTACGAAGGAACTTAAGACTCGCCCCCCCTAAAGTGAAACAGATCGCATACCTAAATTTAGTCCGCCCCAAGCTAGAGTACGCTGCATCCGTATGGTCCCCGTGGCAGAACTACCTCAAACGAGAACTTGAAAGTGTGCAAAACAGAGGTTTGAGATTTATTTATTCTGATTATTCTTTTTACACTAGTGTTTCTGGTTTGCGAGAGCGAGCGAATCTTCCTGAGCTCGCTTTAAGAAGGAAGATATCTCGATAGACGCAGGTTTTCAAGATCTACCACCACAACCCTACGCTTAGAAAAATTTTACTCCCACGTCCCATTTCGTTTTTCCCAAGACTAGACAACAGCTGTAAAATAGAGCCTATATTTGTCTCCACCACCTCCTACGCCAATTCTTTTCTTCCTTTGACAATATTAGAATGGAATGCTTTACCTGATAACATAGTTACAACTAACAATGTGGATATATTTAAAAAGCTACTAGGTGAACATTTAGATCCCTGTGCAAATAATGCTGAGTCTTAACATGTTAATATCGTGCCCTTCATCTACTTTTTTATTATTTGTTGTGTTTATTTGTATTTTTATTGCTGCTCACCGGTTTGCATCCCTATGTTTTATATTAAAATGTTCAGTTTGTCATTCATTGTGTTCCTGCTCACGAGCTTGTATTACTGTTTTTATATTGAAACTATTAGTGACCCATCCCTTGTGTAATGCCCTGTAACGGGGCCTTCAAGGTATTATGAAATAAATAAATATATACCTATGATCAAAACTGTTTCTCGCAACCACCACTAGGGTATTCTATTTGGCTTTTGGTTGGTCAAGAGCGCATGCCGAGCCCTCTTTCTGCGCCTGGTGGACGCCCTGGTTCTAGCCGCGCCTTCAATTGGTAAAACACTCTTTATACATGACTTTGGAGCCGTGTAGCTACTCGCGGGACACTTATGCACACTTCAGCATCAATCAAACAATGCAGAGTTTTAAAAAAGAATAACAAGTCTGCTTTCTCCCACCTTTGCTGAAGGGCAAGTAAGTTTGCGCGTCCCAGCACTGCCTCATAGTTCAGATGCTCATTCTAATTCAAGTACAAAGATTTTAATATGGAGATGCATTTTTTGCACCCGTCATATTCTTAACGAGTTAGTTTTCGAGATGCCCTTTCACACAACTGATGCGTATTCTAACTTGGAACAACTCAATGAACAATAGAGTGTCAGGCAGATGAGTTGTCCGTCTCCCTTGTTAAGTGACATGCCATTCCCAGGGCTTCTGAAAACGCTCCAACTATTTTGTTTACGTGGTCATCAAAACGTAGGCTTGAATCAAGTCTAAAGCCGATGTCTCACGGAAGGCAGTAAATCTCCCCGGATACGACAAGCGAAAGAGCCGTTCTGGGTCTTTTGAGTAATTGTTATCACTTTTTTAAGGGTTTAGAAAAAACTTGTTTTGCAGTACACCAATCATTGACTCAATACATGTCGTCCGACTGATGCATTTTAATATCGGGAGCATAATAAAAAAAGTTGAATCCGAGATTATTACGAACAAATACCAATATTAATAATATTATTTTTTGCGTATATTGCCCAAACACAACCACAGTGGTCATTATATTGGACACCTCCACGAGAACACTATAAGAAAGAAGCAAAAATATACATGATCATACCCAAGATACTAATGTAAAAATAATATAGAACATAAAAATGAAAATTAGTTGGTAAAAAACGAATTTCTCGACAGGTGGCAGAAAACAGAGGCCGACTTACATAGGTCAAGATTCCGAGTGGCGTCAGCAAATACTTTACTAGGGAGAGTACATTCTACTCCCCGATGACACAATGGCCTCGGCTCGGACAGTTTTGGTGGAATTTGAATGACTAGATGATCAGCAACCTTGGGCTTTTCCGCATCGAATTGGGAGTGGTGGGAGGCGCCACCTATCGAAATGGAGGTCGCGGTTCTTAGGCATTCGCCGTTGGCAAAGGGCGAGCAACAGGTCGTTCGACCGATGCAAGTATTTGGTCAACATGTGTCGTAACTTGTTCCCTAAACACTTTTAGAGCGAAAGGATATTTGGGAAATGATATCATTTAAAGCGTCTTAATACACAACTGTTTAAATAAAATAGCAAAAGTTGATGAGATATTATAAAACTTAGAAATTTGTGGACACATTAAACCCCAAAATGTAATGTAACCTACGGGGCCTTTATGAACACGCAAAGTAACCCGTAGACAATGATGAGTTTTGCAACTTTAAAAATGTAATAGTCCAATAGTATTTTTTTTTTCGCAGTACAAGCATCTTCAGAAAGACGTGATAGGTGTCAGAAATCATTTCACCAGTGTCCCCAAAATAGATTGAATTAAAATGGACAAAGTATAATCAGTGACTTCGCGTTTAAAACGCATATTTCTTCAACTACGTCCCGGACTGGTCACGTTAGCGCATTAACGTTTTAAGTCTCAACTCGAAAAACGATAAAAAAACGAGTTGCAAGAATGTCTTGTGACATAGTATTTTTATTTAGTATTCTAATCAGAGTCGAGACTTAGAATTTGATTACGCGAATGTGACCAGTAAATCACGTATTCGAGAAACAGTCATGCTTTATATCTCAGGTCGCTTATGTTTGCAGACCATTTTATTACGTATCTCCAGCTTTATTTTGGGACACCCGCTAAATAAAAATGGACAGTATCATACAAACACTGACAATGCATTATTCCTCAGCCAACTCAATCTTCACATGCTTAATTCTTTGCTAACTTCTTTGACGACAGGCGGCGTTCTTGTGATTCCTGCTTATAGTGGTGCCCTGTTTTTCAGATGCGTTGGCCGAGCTCCTTGATGGCATGATTTTTTGCTTCAACCTGTGGTGTACAATACACTATTTTTAAATATCATGGTATCGTAAGGTACTGGTTGTGAGAGAGTTCCCACCACCAATGCCAACACAAGCATCCTGCTTGAAAACGTGTTATTTTGTTTCCTAATGGGTTCGTCGAGCTCCAAGCATGTTTTCATACCGAGAGCTCTGCATCTATAAACTTTTAAGACGTGAAAAGCTGCTCGCCAGCAGAAAGAACTATTTTGAAAAACTGGACACTTTGAACTAGTCCGAACGATTCTATTAGTAGAGCCCTGCGCGAATAACAGTTTGATCATCCAAATCTGATCCGTATCCGCAGTCTTCCTATCCGTATCCGAACCACATCCGCCATGTTCTTTAATAATTGTATCCGCATCCGATCCGCACATGCAGACTTTGTATCCGCATTCATAAAATTCGGAACCCTATCCGACCCTTAATCGGCACATTCATTTTTGATTATAAAATCAAGCATAAATTAAAAATAATAAAAAAAAACACATGGATGGTATACTATAAACCGTCTGCTTACCTTTGTAAAAAAAAGGAGCCCTGTGTCAGAATACGCCCTAGTAAAAAAAATCATCTGTATGAGAAATTTTTTCTGTACAATAAACGCATATGAATCATACAAGATATATAAGAACATATAAGAACATATAAGAACCATATAAGAATTATATGAGAACTATATAAGAATTATATAAGATATATAAGAACCCCATAAGAAACTTATAAGAAACTTCCCACTATTTTCTTATATGGTGCTTGTATGTTCTCATATATCTTATATTGTTCTTATATAGTTCTTATATGGTTCTTATACGGTTCTTATATGTTCTTATATATCTTGTATGATCCATATGAGTTTATTGGACATAGACATTTCTCATACAAATGAGAATTTTCAATAGGGCGGTTAAATACATTTGATCGTACTCTGTTCTATCGTATTTATAAAATAAGCGGTCATCCTTTCAGAGACACTTCGCATCGCTGGAAAGATGATCGCAGTTATAAGATCGTCTTGTGGGTCAGTTACAGTTACACGCAAATATGCGTCTTGGGGGTACAGAAGAATATAGTTATTTTCCTGTTTGCTTTGTAGAACGCAATTCAAGCAGATGAATATTTTATAAGCATGAAAATTAACAGAGGACAAATTAATAACATTCTATGATTTTATTTAGGCCAAACAATAAAGAGATGGGCCGGGGGGGGGGGGGGGGGGGCAGGCGCTCACTCATCGCAGCAAATTACTCGTGTATGCCTAATAAGGCGCGAGTACACCACTAAGAAAATATTACAATATTCAATATTGATGACACCTCCCATCGGTTTCAGTTTTAAACACGAATCCTGAACTGCATGCTCGGAACCATATACCTAAAAAAACAACCCAGTGCCAACTATATCGAGAAAAAAGCAAAAGCAAAGAAAACACGCTCACGCAACGTTTCATTTGTCGAGGTTGCTGCGTAGAAGAAACAGAATATCGTCAACATGAATAGATTCGGACAAGTTTGCCTCTCTTAAATTAATACCCTATAATGAGAAGCCTCTCTTGTCCAGCTCGCTTGCGCCTTCGCATTTAATTGCATTATAAGTCTCTTCGTTAGTGCAGATGATGGGGTGCAATGCACAAACTGCGCTACAAGAATGCGGTGCTGAAACTTGTGTTGGCTCAAGTTGCACCACTCCTGAGGATTGAATTCAGACTTCTCGATATACTTGTAAACGAAGAAGCCATTTGCAGGCTTCTAATATCTTGTGTCTTGTACTTTTTCTTTCTATAAAGAACGCTTTTCGTTCTTCTCCTGCCCAATAAGAATAGGCTTTCCCTGGACGACGGATGCTACTGCACGTTTTACATTTTCTAGGGACAGCATTTTTAGCGAGATAGAAAGTTTTAAAACGATGTTTGGTGATAATGGAATATTTCTGGATGTAAAAAACGATTGTTTCTCCGACTGGCCCCTTTTATCTACTAGCTTGCTCCTGCAATACATTCGATGGTGCACATAATAGTGCCACTCGCTTATTCACTCTACACTCTGCGGTCGCACACGTTTATGGGCCGTCTCGGCAAAAATGTGTAAATTCGCATCCACTGATAACCATATCTGATCTGCATCCGCAGCCCCTGGCATCTGCATCTGATCGCAATTCGCCAAACATTTCTCTATTTTTATCCGCATCCGCCAGTTCACTGCGGATATCCGCGGATGATCCGCGGGTATTCCGTGGACATGTAGGGCTCTAGTTGTATTAGCGATATTGTAGGAACATAGCCTATGGAGAACGAGGAAGTACTAAGCCATCTAAAGAAAGAGAGCTCGCGCTTTAGATTCTTTCAATCTCTGATAGTCTCCCTAGATATACGTGACAAAAAAAAATGTTTGAGCACACATACACTTCAATATTATCTCGAAATTACTCACTCCTGACTCTTCAAATAGGAGTTGCTGAAGTCGTCCTCTTGAAAGTGATCGGAGCACACACGTTTGTTTATCAAAAAATGCGGCTCAGTTTGATCCAGCCCACGCTTTTTGGAAACGGCGTAAAATCTGCACGCCTGCAGCGAACTGCACAGTCCAAGCGGCTGAAACGATATACAACATCCTTTAGTTGAAAGACATCAATTGAGCACAGGAACGGGATATCATAAATGGCGTCTACTCACATGCGTGGGACCCGAGGAAAACGAAGCAAGGACTTTTCCTTTTCCTACGATCCGCGGTTCTTGCAACCGTCCAACCTACTGGCACATCGGCGATCGGCTCCTTGTTACGATCGCCCGAGCAGAGCGACTCGGAAGGCGCGCATTCGTACACCAATGTCCGACTTGGCTCGACTTTCAAACCACGAGGGGGAATATTGGCGTAGCAGGCACGCCCTCTAATGCAAATGAGCGGAGTAGGATGCATTCCCCCTAGTGAGGTATTTGGCGTCACTGTAATATAGGCTCCTTGCACAGGACGTCACTTCCGTTGCCCTCCAAAGAAGAGGGGAAGAAGGAGCTCCCCTCGTATCAGGACCCTCCTTTGTACCTCCCGGATTTGTACAGGCGTCGCTATTCTCCCCCCAGAAGATTATAGAAGATTAACCTGTCACTCAAAATTCTTACAAAAGCAGCTTCCCTCTCCTCCTCTTACTTGGTGTTCAAAAGTGTGCGATGTGACGTCAGTGCAAGAAGCCTATAGCGACTGGAGCAGAAAGGTTGAAATGTTGCATGGTGGACGAATGCGTGGGGAACTGAAGATAATAAAGGGGGCTTAAAGGGGGGCACGCGAGGTCTGTGCGACACGCACAACAGTTCGAGCCTAGACACCGCCGCAGTCGGTTGTCTTATTCTAAATCTCCACAATCTGGTGGAGATTTAGAATAAGGTCTTGTAAGGTCTTGTAACGTCAGGCCACGTGACATCAATTTCCCCGCCATATTGAGTGGAAACTTGAGTTGGTGTATAGATGACGCTAGGGAAACTAACGTGACGTCAATTTTCCAGCTATCTTGAACGGGAAACTTTAGTTGATTTATGTGTCATGTAATGTCAGATCAAATGACACCAATTTTCGAACTAAATTTAGCAAGTAAACGGAATCAGGAATTAGGTCGGGCGACATCAATTTCCCCGCTAAATATAGCGAAAGATGCACGGACGGACAGACGTATAAAATTTTGGCATTGAGGTTCCCTTAATATAGATTTATTGCTTTATAAAAACGCCATATTAAATTTACAGTCAGGCGGCTTTAAAATATTCCGGTGAAATCGCATTTACCTCATACGTCTGCACGGTCATTTTTCTTTGCTTAGTGACCTGAAAAAGTCCTCGGCAGCCAACGTACCGGACAAGTGAGACAACACCCATATGACGCTGCTGGGCCACGTAGCGGCCTCTCGGGTGACGCCGTACTCTTGTATGAAACCCAGGTAGAAGAAAGACGAGTTGGAGACGGTGATCGTGATGAAGAACGTTGTCAGGAATCCCAGTGCGGCTACGTGCCAGCAGGAGTCGACTCCCGGTTTCTTTTTTACCTTGCTCTTTAACTTCAAAGACGTACGCGGACTTGCTTTTGCGCAGCCCATTATTAATCTGAAAGAAGAGGAAAAATGCAGTACGTTTAACGAACAAAGAAGGTCTGTTCGTTTCGCCTGAACTGGCTGAACTAGTTCAGCAGCGCAAGAACTGGCGCATCCGATTCAACCGGAAGTTGCACGGCCGTTGCTCTGGCGCGTTCGATTCATCCCAATCCCGAACTAATTCAGACCCAGTTCCTCAAAGCTCTTCACCGGCACCGCAGTTTTCACCGGCACGAGAGCAGATGGCGCTTCCGGTACCATTTCTCGAAGCTCTTGTTTAAATGTCTGCCATGTTTAACATTAACGCCAAGACGGAGGTTACTTTTCCTCTCATTGATGTAAACAATATACCCCTCTGGACGTAGAAGCGAGATACTAACTAAAGGCATAATTGTTCGCTCGAATACGACATTTTTAAAGCGTCTTTCGCACGTGCCCGGGCATGTTTGGCTTCCTGTGGTAAATGTTGAAAGATTGGATCACGTAAATTGCTTCATTTTGATGATACGTGGTGCTATGTTGATATTCTTATTAAAAGACGCAGAACAAGTATTTCTCTTGATAGCCCCCACCTGCAGTAGCTCGTGGATGCAGACTGACGACTACGATACATTGCACAGGTCTGCGATTTAGTACATTGGCAGTCGCATTTACCCGTAGCTGAGAATAATAGTACTACGAGCTTTGTCCACTGGTATTTGTGTCCGCGCACTAACAAACCTAAAAATAAAATAAAAAACGATAATTGGCATTGGCTTTGTAGTTCCACACGTATCTTTTTTGCGAATAAGAATGAACGCTTCAGCTTGACTTCCAAGCGAAGGTAGATAACTGTTTTGGCTAATGCGAAGCTTTTGTGAGGCCATTCGTTCTTGAAGGGAGCGCTACCGCGCTCTGACGCCAGTAACACCCGACGTGGAATCATCTTGATGCCGCGTATCAATTCTAATGATAAACTCGAGAGACTTAAAATTAGTATACTATATTGCTATAGGAATTTTAATTCTAGCGTGGCGCAGTTGAACGACACGAACGGTTATGGAAACGATATGAAATAGACGGTAACCGTTAAAAATGTAGACAAGAACACATTTCGTGCTGAAAACGTGCTGAATAAAGAAACGTTGACAGAAAATATTTCATCTATATACTTTAAAACTAAACAAAGCGCGAAGGAGCTCATTAAACTGCGAAGAATTTAATATAGCATGCGACGTGGCGTGGAGAAACAAGCGCGACCAGATGCAGACCTCACCGTGCGCTTCCGCTCCGGAAGCCAATCACAGCGCCAGTCCTAACGCGGTGGCTGCACACGTTCTTCGCCGCCGCTGTGTGACTCCGGCAGTCCCCTGACCTCAGACAGAACTAGTTTAAAATTTTCTAGCCGAATTAAACAGACCTATAAAGAATAAAATCTTTGGCGTTCAATAGATTTCGAGCTTCCAATATCGGTGCCGTACATTCCGGCGTTTTAAAATTGCGTTTCATTCCCAAGTGATATATGATATTCGTAAAATATATGATGTTCCGAAGGGTCGTTGCCGGCGCAAAAAAGTAATGAGAAATTTAATAAAACGTACAAAGCATGACGCTCAAACTAGTAAAGGATGAAAACCGATAACGCCAAGCCTTAGTTATGATCCGTCCCATGACGTCATGAGATCCCGTGAGCCACACCGCACGCTCCTGTGAGCCACCGTTACTCCAGCTGCTTGCACTTGTTTCATATCCTTCCTGTGGGCTCAAAACATATTTGACACATTTAAAAAAAAAACCTCCTGCTATCACAACTTTTGTAACCCTCCCCTGTTTGGGCAGCGCTGCTGCCTACAGTATTTGTAAAGGCATGCAAATTAAATACATAAATCGATAAAACACGTCGTACTGCGAAGAGCACGATCCGCTGTTCGTTTTCATCTAAGTCGCTTAATAAATCAGGCTTGTTACAATTAATCGTACCCAATTATGATCACGAATGAATAATTATGTTTAAGTATACCTTTGAAGCGCTCTAGATGTTTACGCATTGCATGCTATGGGCTCTGTATGCTTTATGTTATACATGTCTGCGTCTCTTTTGTCACACTCCAGCGGAACGGCTTTCTCGTGAAATCTAACCCATGAAGACATTCTGCGTTAAAATGTTGGATTATAGAAATTAACTGAAAACTTCTACTTTATTGCAGCGTTACAAAGGTAGTTTTGTGTAGAGGCGCGAGCCCAGTAGCCACTACCTTTGTTCTGAACTACACAGGAATGAACAATGTCCTTCTAGAATAAAAGCCGAAGAATTGCGGGAGCTGCAGCATTCGTTCTTAAGTTTACATCGGCTAAAACGTGCGACCGACGCATATTTGTTTTGCTCATTACGTTGGTAGATCGTTGATCAGGAAAATGAGGTTGCTTATAGAATGTTCGCTTCTCTTTGGTTTCTGTAATAAAGCCTTGCTTACGGTACAGACATCGAATATTAGATTATTATCTAAAGGTTACGTATCAGAACCCCAATATGACTGAGCGTATACTTTCCTACAGAACAAGCGAAGGGAGCCATCTATCGAGAGCATTCAGCGAATGACAGTTTGACTTAACGTCATCTGCACAATAACAATCGGAATGACATTTAACTTGATCATGCTTCCTACGCTCAATGAGTGACTCAGTGAACTCGGTGGTTGAATAACGCGCAACACACACACGCACACACTCAAGCGCCCAGAATGGATGTACGACATTCATCACACAAGGAGGTAAATATGTGTTGGTATCTATGACCTAACCCTTTGTAACACATTACCATTTTTGTTATTTGAAGGTAGAACGGTTACAGATGTGACTCACCATTAATGGTCTGCTACAAAATGAGAAACTGAGTTTTGACGCTGCGTTGCTTGCAGTCGCGCAGCGCTGTTAAGAAGTAACTAGGCGGGAAATAACAAACTCTATCGTTATCTGCGCAATAATAAGAGGGCAAAGAACGAGTGTAGCAATTGAGTGGGTGAGCACCTGGTAGAACAGTTTACTGTCGACCCTACCAGAGGTCGCTATCCCGCAAATCACTTGTTTTTTCCTTGATAACATAGCTACGCACAGAAACGAAAAGTATACTATGTTAGGTTTTTGTTGTTTTACTTATTTCGTCGTGAAAATTGCTATATATATATGTATATATATTTTTTTTTTTTTTTTTTTACTGAGCTGTTTATAAATGGCTTACAAATTGCAGCTGAGCCGCTATTTAAAACTAGATGTTTGGCCATAAACCAGGGCTGCACCTGCGACGCTACATCGCGAAGCGAAAGGTAACGAGAATTCGCCTGCACCAAAATGCCGAAAAGCTTTTGGCATGTAGAAATTTGTCCGTACAGCTAGGAGCTCCTTTTATGTGGATAGACTCTGAAAGAGAGGAGGAGACGCGAGCCAGCGAAATCTTTTTTTCTGAACCCCTCGAGTACTGCTATGTTAAGCTTAGTTGCAGGGTCCCAAACAACATCTGCATACTCTAAAACAGGTCGTATGACTGTCGTGTAATTTGCAAGCTTCGTTGTAGGGGTACGGTGTTTCATCCTCCTTTTCAGTGACCTGGGGCCCTAAACTCGACAAACACAAGGTTTGAGCTGGAAGTTCGCGGAGCTCACCGATTGGGCGTCAGCGACAAAAGCGCGAAGTCATCGTCGGGATAGTTTAATTGGTGCGCACCGTCAACTTCAGCTTCAACTTTGTGTTTGACGAGTTTAGATACCCAGAGCTTTGCTGGTGGCTTCTGAACAATCCAGGATATCTGGCTCTTCCAACTAAGATCAGAAGAGATTACGGGGCCCAAGAACTTCAATTCATGGACCTTTTGTAAAGGGGAGTTTTGTAAACAGTAGGTGAATTCTTAGCGTGAACTTTTACGGGTTACTCTCATTTGTACACATTTCGAGCCGATTAGCAAAATTTGCCACTCACTACACCTTCGAAGAAATTGAACACAAACACTTGTTTAGCTTAAGCAATTCATTATGTCCTTTCAGTGAAAAGCACCATAGTTATCTACAAAAAACGAGCCACGTATGCTCTCGTCAACCGTCAAATCGTTTATAAAAACAAGAAAGAGTAGTGGACCCAACACTGATCCATGTTGAACGCTTGAGATAACTGGTTCAGTTGGGGAACAAGCCCCATCTACTTCGACGAAATTATGGCGGTTGATCAAGCAAGAGTTCAACCATAGCAGAAGCTGTTCGTTTCTTAGTATAACTCTTTGTTTGATAAGCAGTCTGTTTTGTGACAGGCGGTCAAGGGCCTTCGCGAGGTTCGGGGGCTCTAAACTCGTCAAGCACAAAGTTGGGGCTAGAGTTTACGGAGCGCACTGGTAGGATTATCTCGACGATGACTTCGCGCTTTTTTCGCCGGCGTCCAATCGGCGCGCTACGTGAACTTTCGGCTCCAACTTTGTGTTTGACGAGTTTAGAGGCCCAGGAATACTACATCTGAAGACCCATACTTATCAATGACTTTAATAAGTTCATGTGCAGTATAAAGGAGCTGAGTTGCCGTTGAGTTACCACGCCGAAAATTATGCTGGCTCTCTGATAAAAAGTTATCAGTTTCAAAATATGACATGAGGTGACTAAATAAAAATTCTGTAACACCTTGCTACACCAGCAAAGCAATGATACTGGTCAATAATTCGATACATCATGTTTATTCCCATCTTATGGATGGATAAATTTACAAGTCCACTCTTCCTGCCTTTAATATGTATATATATATGAATGTTATCTGGACCACAATACTTTTTGTATCTAAATTTAGTAACGCGGCAAAAATCCATTCCTCCGCTGATTGTATGTCTGCAGTGGTACCTTGAGCGAATTTAACGACATCTTGGGAAGGAGGCTGTCATTTGGGGTGTACACAGAGGCAAAGTGGTCGTTGCATACCTTCGCAATTGAACTACTGTCAACAAATTATCTCTTACAGTAAATGATTTTACTGAGTTTCTTGAATTTTATATATGCCTCCAAAACTTATGGGGATTGTTACAAAGAAAGTGGGACGATTTAACATTATAGTACTCATACTTAGCTATTTTAATAATGTTCTTAATTTATAACGTATGAAAGTCAATTATGTTTTGCTTCCGCGTTTTCCACTTAGTCTATCAACTTTTCTTTTGATCTGTAAAATCTCTCTTGCAATTCATAGGCTATTCCTTTTTTATTCGCTTCTTACGTAATGAGACACACGTTTTTAGCTGTACACGTGTGCACCGCAGCTTAAAGAGTGAGCCATAGCTCATCTTCATCGCAAATTTGTCCAAAGTTAGTTCAAGATAATCTATTAAGCTTTCGTCTTGAGCACTATTGTACTCCTTAAATTTCCCTTTTTTATCACGAGAACGATTGAGAGAAAGCCTCGGGAAATGAAGAATGACAATACAATGGCCAGATAAGCCTTCCGTACCACACAATGCTCCTCGGCAACATAACGACTCTGAGAAAGAAAAATAAGACCAAGAATGGAACAAGTAGATTCAGCTATGCGAGTGGGACTTGACATTATTTGTGTTAGGTTATAGGCGAATGCATTTTCTATTTCGACATCGGAGTGTTTAGGGGAGTGAATCTTTGAAAGGTTGAAGTCACCTCTCGCAAATATTTTCGTGATCCTTAGATTGTTCCTGGAGGAAGTCTTCCAACTCGCACATCACCTTTCTGTCAGAACTTGGTGGCCTATAAAGAGCTCCGACAAGAATAACAGAAAAAGAGGTTCACCTACACTCCCGAACGCGTATTTTTTCAATAGGATTCATCTAGAGGGGTAACATAAATATATGAGGAATATACGTCAGACTAATTGGTGCAGAAAAAGTGGCATTGCACCGATAACTTCTTAAACGCTTTTGTTGTGTTTTGACTTCTATAATCTACCCCACATCATCGGCCAACGAAAGGGTATTTATTATACGGCCCACACCCTCGCCACCAGAACCCCCCCCCCCCCCCCCCCCCCAACAAACAGTCAATGGAAGGGGAACGTTTGGTTGCAAACCCTGTATAATTGCACGTATGAACTATAATCGAGATCAAGAAATGTTTCATAGACAGTGCACTGATCAGGAGGTCTCGAAACAGTGAATAATCTGGAGAATACGTTTGCAGCGAACGACTTTTTTAAGTTTTCCGCTGGCCTCTCCGAACTAAGATATTCAAATCTAAAAAATCTTGCAGCGGCATTCATGGAAGCGTTCGGTAAAGCTCGTGCATATACATGGTGTTTTTCTTTAAGCTTAACAGATTTGTTTAAAATAAGCCGTGAAAGTTACACTTAGGATGCTTGTGGAGGTGAGTTATACGGTCAAGGGGACATATTATAGTTAACTAATCGTAACAATCAGTTGACTAATTAACTAAAATTCGTTAATTAACTTTTAATTAATAAAAATAGACATATGGTTTTAATTAGAAACTTGCTCAGCGTCATCGAAAACCCCTAAATCAGCAATTTTCAGAAAGGCTTTGAGCGCGTGAGAAGCGTAGTAGTGCACTAAAATTACCACTCGTGGAGCAGGTACAAAGCTAGCGGTTGCGATAATGGCGCCCGTGCGATTTTTCCGTCTCTTATCTAGCCCCAGCCTTGTACCTGCTCCACGAGTGTTAACTTTAGTACAATATTACTTTTCTCACGCCCCGAATGTCTTTCTGAAAATGACTGATTTAGTGGTTTTCGATGACGCTGGGCAAGCTTCTAATTGGAACCATGTGTCTATTTCCATTAATTAAAAGTTAATTAACGAATTATAACTAATTAGACGACTAATCGTTACGATTAGCCACCTATATTATGTCCCCTTGGCCGTATAACTCACCTCCACAAGCGGCATAAGTGTAACTTTCACGGCTTTTTTTAAACAAATCTGTTAAGCTTAAAAAAAAAACACCCTGTATAGTACACCTGAGAACATATTTTTTCAAGATGAACACCGGGGAGCCAAAGGTAGGTTTTGGAAAGGACAGATATTGTACGTGACACTTTCTTTAATCTTTAACATCTAACCCCCCCCCCCCCCCCCCCCCCCCCCCAATCTCCGTTTCTCCATCTGGCCCGCTCCACCTCCGCATTGCGCTGACCAGGCCCGATGCAGCAAAAGGTTTCCGACCCCTGCTTTACAATATAAAGGACGGATATAGTCCACCTGAGCGGATATGTTTAGGTAGATATAGGCCATCACCCTGTTTTTTACGTGCTACACTATGGCGCTTGACTATGGGTACTGCGACACCAGCTGTGCCTCAATGCCGGAAGCTTGTTGATGCGTAAGAGTTATATTCCACAGCCGAGAGCTGATTTCGGGGTTTGCGTTGTTCGGTTGGAAACGGCTACGGTCATTTCAAGATGGAACAATTTTAGTTTTCATTTTTTTCTTTGCTATATTTGGCTTGATCCGACCAGTAAAATTCGAGCAATGTCTGAATGGCCTCTAATGTGTATTCACACGGCGTTCTTGTCCCCGCACAAGTTCTTAAGAAATCGGTGACGCCACCTCTCTTGGGATTCGAAATCAGCCATGATCCAGGCGAAGAAAACTAGCAAAACTCAAGAGCTTGTCCGCGGACTAGAAGCATGTTGTGTATCACGTGTGAAAACGTCACAAAATAAGTCCGCGGACCTGTCGTACCCCGGTAAACGAGATTTTAAACACGTTCTATTCTCGCTTTCTCCTGCTTAGGTGAGGTCTGTGCCAGGTCCACGGACTCAGACTTGTGCCCGTTACTTGAAAAATGTGATGGATTACCGTTCACTGAAAATAGTATAAGATAAAATATATTCTGTGAAATAAAGGAGGTCGTGATATCTAAGCTTTTTGTGATGAAAAAACAAACAAACTGGGTTTAATATATTCGGAAGTACAAATTGAGGTTACTCGGAAAATATGGCGGTCGCGTACCACTGTCGCGTCTTCATCGCGTCTTCGCGTCTCGCCTGGCCGTAAACAGATGCCGCATCCGGTCTGACGCCAACCAGTCGCGTCTTCATGACACGGGAATCTACGTGTGAGACACACACACTTGATGCCGAGGAGTCGGTGTAAACACAAGCTCCCCCCCTTCCTTCCCCGAGAACGCCACGTTCGTGCCCTCCGAGCTTCGTAGGCGATTTCAGGAATGCGCCCGGCGAAATAAAATAAAAGGACCAAAACACAAGGGCACTCCCTCACATTCGGGCATCCCGGCATTGTTAACGTCCTCGTTAACGACAGCAAGAAGCAACGCTTGTGCAATTTAAGAAATATTAAACTCTCATGTTACTTAATAATAACAAAAATATTAATGCACAGGAATCGACAATATATATACGTGAACAGCACAATGAACGCCTAATGCTTCAATGAACGTCATGTAATATACAAACATCAATAATATCAATACAAGCGAAAAATAATATTTGTTGCAAACATGCTCACTTCGGAATCGTACACCTACGTGCAGAGCGCCACGGGAGCTGAACAGTGACCTCCTTCCTCGCAAATTCTACTTCTTCTGACGATGACGTGTCGTCTTCCAAGCGTGTTTTCTTTGTTGTCGATGTCCATCCATTCAAATGGGAAACATGCGGTGTATTTTTGTATCTAGAAGCTTTGGTCTTGTGAAGCTCAGTGACGCGAATGTGTCGGATGAAAGAACCTGCGTCACAACTTAAGGCCCTCTGTACTTCGGTTGAGCCTTCGTTGGCTTGCCTCTTGGTTCAGCGCTTTTCTCATAAAGACGGTGTACGACATCATAGAGTCGCGCAGGGAAGTGCCTTCGGTCGTATGCGGTTTTCAATTTTTATTGTTCCTCAATGAGGTGCTGTCGCACCTGTGTCCGCACTTCCTTGGGGTCTTACTACGCCAGTTCCTCAGCTCTGACTTGCCGTTTTAACCCGGTGTTGTGAAAGTCTGGTTGACATATCTTGGTTGATGTTGGTTATTGTCCTGTGAAAGTCTGGTTGATGTTGATTATTATTATTCAATATCTATATAAGTCACATAGTAAATATAAGTTCAACAAATTTGTTTTACTTGCACTAATGATGTTTGTTTATTTTTTAGTGGAAAACACGCCACAGCTATACTTCGTTTCAACTTAGGTCCGAGCGCGGCCAATGTTATTAGCCGAAGGGCCAATCCAACAACGAAAGAAGCATAGCGTCTTGGCGTGCTCTCTGCAGTTGATAGGGCCAGCCGGTATTCGCCGTTTTTCTGTGCGTGCTCCTCCGCCGGCTAGTCATATCAAGCGCAGAGAGCACGCCATGACGCTGCGTTTTTTGCGCTGTTTGATTGGCCCTTCGGCTCATAACATCGGCCGCGCTCAGACCGAAGCTGAAACAAAGCATAGAGCTTATATGTGAAGCCAATGAAATATTAGAAAATCTTGATAGTTGGAGGAAATATAACGCTCTAAAAAGCAAATGCGAACAACAAAAAAACCAGTCTAATTTCCACCTAGAAATGGATGTGTCTACATTACCGAAGATAATTGTTTTTTAATTCTTCGAAGATTGAAATTGTATTTACGTTTAAAACTTTAGGTATTTTTTTTTCTTCGTGAAGACATGTCAAGCATCGCTGGTATTTTATATCATCATAAACTCTTTTTACCTCTTCATATAAAGGTACTAATATATAATTCCTTATTTTACTCGCATATAAATTATGGTCATCTTATATGGGCAACCAGTACATAAACCATCGTCCAAAATAATTATATTACAAAAAAAACCATCAAGAAATATTTTTCATACTACACTGGATTATCCATGAACATTGTATTAATCAACTTAAAGTAGTGAAAATTTTTGATTTATACAAATATCGTTTCTGTTCGAAATGTATGTTAGAACAAGATCCATCTTAATATTATCTCGAAGACTTAGCAAACCTAACAAAAATGGTATATACAAATCCTACACGAAATGTAGAACCATGTGAACTACCATTTTTTAGAACTTATTTATTGCGGACAATACACTACATCATACACCCTTCCAAGTAAATTGAATCAGTTCAGTAGGAAAAATACTCAACAATGTGTCGGTGAGTAGCTTGCGGGAATTAATCATACTGATCTCAAACCAAACCTAATAGAAGATAAGTGTTAATTATACTAAACTCAAACCAAAAGTGTTAATTTGTGGTAGTTGAAGTTGTTTTTGTCACATTTTGCATGCTAATGCTCAGTCTGTTCAAGTTGACTTTGCATTAAAAATGATACTAATGATTTTTTTCTCGTGTAAATGATCTCTTCATGTTTTAATTTGTATGCTTAATATGTGTAAATAATTTTGGTGCCCGCATCTCAATTGCTATTTAGGTGACTCGGGACCTGCATACTGTTAGAAAAAAGACATTTATTATTATTATTATTATTATAACCGTGTATCATCTCGAAGGGAGTCCTTCCCGATGGTTTCTTCAAGGAGCTGTTCAAATTTCACTCAGCTAAAGTCCGCTTTTCTTCCAAGTCGCGCTGCTCTCCTGGGGGTTGTAATGACAGGCAGTACTGTCCTACTCACCCTCTCGACTTGACCGTTCGCTTGTGGGTGTCTTGTAGAGTTAAGCACGTGGCGTATGGCTTGCACACCGCAAAACTCTTCAAATGCTCGAGACGTAAAGGAACTGCCCCTATCTGTGATTAGGTCACTCGGTAGGCCTCTTTTCAGGATAAACTCCAGCAGAGCCTTCAGTAAGTGGCTGGTTGATATGCTGCGCACTGGGAAGGGTCTCAAATTTTGTTAGGTTGTCAATGATGACGAGGAGGTACTGGTTTTGCTTCTTAATTTGAATGAATGGACCCATGTGATTTATGTGCATCACCTCAAATGGTCGCGTGCCTAGTAATATGGAGTTTAAGGAGGCGTTTTTGTCTGTCAGCAGGTATCTTGTTGGAAGTGCACTCGAAACACCGTGAAATGCGTTTTCGAAGGTAGTTCCACATTCGAGGGAATTAGAAACTTCCTTGGATCTTGGCGACTGTTCTGTGAAGTGCGAAGTGACCAATTCAGTCATGGTACTGCAGCACTACAGCCCTCCACATACACTTGGGGGCAGCACAAATTTGTACTTTCTCTTGCCGTCCTGTTCGATTACTCTCACGAGCCCACCATCCTTCAGAAGGCAGTCGCTTACATTCCTTTTTTCCTACCCGGTGCGGCAAAGTTCCGGCTTTTGTATCACCAACTCTCGTGGCTCTTCATCTCGTCGTTCTAACGCCACCACTTAGTCTTCAAGGTCATAGGTGAGGCAGACCGAGTCCATCGTATTCTGAGGCTTTGCCACTGGACCTCGGCTAAGTGAGTCGACATGAAGCATCCGTAATCCGGGACGGTGCCTGATTGAGAAATCAAACTCCTGGATGAAATCATGCCATCTTGCAGTCTGGGTTTTCTGTGTTCGTTGTGCATTAAGGAAGACCAGACCCTGGCAGTCAGTCGCAATAGTAAAGGGGATGCAAAGTAACAACGGTCTAAGCTGATCCATCGCCCAAACTGTCGACATCAACTCAAGTTTCAATGAGTGGTAGTTGCTCTCGGCGTCGGTCGTTCTTTTTCTTACGCACTAGACTAGATGTTTGCTGCTAATCACTTCGCACAGTCGTCTGTATGCAACTGCGTCTCCGGATTCCGGTCTTACTATGGAATGACAGGTTCACATGCGAGTTTTCACTTCAAAACTTCGAAGCTTTCCTTTTGCTCAGGGTTCCACTCAAACTTTTCATCCTTCTTGTTGAGCCTTTTGAGGGGTTCAGCGATTAACGCCTTCGGGACGAATGATCGAAAGAAGATCGTCAGCCTCCAAAATCCTCTTACATCGTGAGGGTTCTCTGGTACCGGGAATTCCGCGATTGCCCTTACTTTAACTGCTCCGGGTTGCACCGCTCCGTTCTTCTTTGGAAAGTCCAAAAAATCCACGCTAATCCTTCCGAAATGGCATTTGCTCAGGCGAAAAGTTAATTTCGCCTTTCTGAAGGCTTCGAGAATTTGGCGCCGTCGCTTGATGGTATCACCCCAGTTTTTCGCCGGAATCACCACATGACCCAGGTAACACATATCGATCGTTCCCCTTCTCTCAAATTGCCTTGTCTCGTCTGGAGTAATGTAAGCTGTTGTCTTCGCATAGTCACTCAAGGGCATCTGAAGGTAACCACGAGCGAGGTCTAAAACTGTGTTCATCCCTGCACCGGATACTCTCTAGTTAATCATAACTGCTTGGTAGTGGGTATTTTTCTTTTGCGGTCTGGGCGTTCAATCGTCGATAGGCCATCAGTAGACGCTTCTCTGCGTTCTTCTGATCACGGAACCTGCATAAGTGGAATGCGTCTCGATCATAATCTCCGCTCGTTTCCATTCACTCACAATCTCGCGAATCGTTTCTCTTTCTGTCACGTCTGTTTGGTACGGCCGAGCTGCAACTGTTGAGCTTCCCGGTACCTCTGGGATGTTAATTTCAAGGTCGTTGTGAACCCAAGCTCGCTCAAATTCGTACTGAAACACTCCCGATACTCCTTCAGGAGGTCAAGAAGATCATTACTTTGTCCTTCGGTCACCGACGAACCTAATTCGACCTCATTCTTGTCTATCGGCTTTCAAACTGCCGAAGGCGACGGGTTCTTGACATAATAAAGCTGACGTTCTTTTCGTGCTCCATTTGACTGGCGATTTTGGTTTCGAGTCCCTCCTCGTCAATTAGCGCGGCGATTTCCCTATCTAGATATTTCAAATGTGCTTGCCTTTGCTAAAGATAATCTGCGTGGTTCTGCAATTTGTCCTTGGCTGGATCGGGGCTGACCAGAATCTCCTCCATTTGAGAGGTTGTCCGGGTGACTTCTGCTCGAGCGACGGCGCGAATTCTCTTGGCTCTTTCCATCGCAGATCGTTACAGAGTCAGGTTTTCTGGGTTTTCGGCACCAGTATGATGAAGATAAAACCGGGAGAACCGTTCCGCTCGAGCCCTTTTATTTGTCTGCCTTCATCGTCACGTGTAACGGGCACCCTTCTTCTTCCTCTTCTTTCTCCAACACCGCCTACGAGGGCGTCAGTGGAACCGCTCTTCAGAGTTGCCGGAGATGCGTTCTCAATGAAACGGGGAAACATAACCGATGAACACTTTGAAAGGCAGCTACGGCTTAAATGAAACGACTACCAAAAATAAAACAATGAGCCATGAAATTACAAGCAGTTGCGTATTTGGTCGACGAAGTTTATGAGAAAAGTGACTCTTTACATTTTAGGGAAATTAACTCGTTCGTTTTGAGAATCAGTAAGGAGTAACGTATTTAGTTACTTTTTGAGCGAGTAACGTGTAGCATTATTTGGTTACATTTTGGGGGTAACATAGACATGTCTGCGGAGTAGGATACCTAGGTATTTATGCTCAAAGGTTCTCGGGGACGTTCAATTAGCTCCATACTTCTAGGTGACACCGAATGAAATGTCTCTCGTTTATTTTCCGATGTGGGCTGTCACTATTCTTCCAAATTATTACCCAAACTATTAAAACTCTTTGCCGCGAAGCATTCGGTAATTTCCATTGAACGCGTCTTTGTGCGATTTCCGCCCGCAGCCCGAATATTCTCCTCATGTTGCAGCTTAACCCTACACTGGGATATAAAATAGAAACTTAAATGTAGAAGAGACAGAAACAGGGAAGAAGAGACGTCTCAAACACAGGTAAATTATTTATTCAGTCCCACCAGCTTATATACACTCAGCCACAAAGTCACACAACACAACTTGCCCTTTGCTAGGACACAATACACCAAAAAGACACACACAGGTACAACTGGAACAGGACGTAGGGAAAATGTAAAAGCCAGGACAAACCTTCCCAACTTGGGCTAACCCTTCCCCTGTACAAAAAAAGCTTTATGATTTGTGGAATATTTGATGCTACCCTTAGCGAAAAGTCGTTCAAAATCAGTACACTCGAAGTGTACTGAAGTATACTAAAAGTATACTTTCAGTGCGGTCTTTGTACTGATTGTATACTTTAAGTGTACTTAAAGTATACTTCCAGTAAAAATGGCGGTGGACTGAAAGTATACTCGTCCGTACAAAACTAGTACATGTAGCAGAATCGTAGTGCCCGTGGTAAAAAGTAGTTCAAAATCAGTATACCGAAAGTGCACTTACGTATACTAAAGGTCTACTTTCAGTGCTTGCAGTCGGTGTACTCAAATTATAATAACGGGTATATATATATATGGTGCGATCTTTAACATTAACACACTAAATATGCGATAGATAGGCCGATGCCGTTTTCACAGAATATTTGTGGGGCTCGGTGTACATTAGATGAGTAAATAAACGTCACAGTACGTTGCCTAATTAGCTTTTTTTAATTGACAGTGTAATTGACCATGTTGAATTTTCAATTTTAAAGGGGCTATGAATAAACACTAGCCCAACTGAATCAATTTGCGAAAAGGTGACGAGTTTTGGGTTATTCATAGCTATGAATAACCTTAAATAATCCGGTGTTCTTGTAATGCAGGTCTCAGCGTACTATACGCTGTTTGAGATATCTGCATCCCCAGCAATCAAAAGGACAGGAGGAAAAAGAAACCACGGCTAATAATGGGGACATAAGATCCTCCACCTTGCATGGTCGCATGCAGCGCAAATCAACTTCCGAACCGCGTAAGCGAAGTGATGTTATGAATGGAAGCTCGCTCTGAAATTGGCTGGAGAAATCCGCGCCTTTATGCAACAACCTCAAGCTTTCACCGAAAGTGTTTCATGGTGTAGATTTATCTTGCAAAACTCTAAGGACATCTCAATTCACGTGAAAAGAGATTGACAATTGCAACAACGAACAACACCGTCGATCGAGATTTCCATACTGTAAAAAATCGACGTAAATTTAACGTGTCTTTGCCTCGTCAAAAAAGACGGGCACGCTCATTGTTTCAAAACACGAGGTTGCCCTCACTATTTATGTGCCGCGAGAGCCGATCCTTCCAGAAAAGCCGAAATACCAGCGGTGCAAGCATGCGCTGATAAATCAAAATAGCCTTGGCGACAAGGGAGAAATTGCTTGAGATAGTTTCGGTTTTACACTGAAAAAGAAAACCGAAAGTTTAGATAAAACCTAAGATAGACTAAACGTTTTGTTAATTTTTTACGAATATAATAAAGCAACATTAATATTATTAATATATTTATTTGCTTAGTTTTGTCTTAAAAAAAAAAAGAACAAAAAGGAGAGACTTTTGAAAACTGCGCAAGACCATCGCTATTGCAATCAGCTTCCGTTCGGCCGCCGTTGTAGTTCAGGAGGGTTCGAGCATCGCTTCCTTTTTACGTTTTAGCCGTTTTTGCGGATATTTTAGATATCTTAATTACGAATACCGTGTTCAATAATAGCAAGCGATTACTGAGAGCTGGGAGACACAGCGTCGCAAGTGGCGGACAGTCATGGCCGAGTGGTGCAAGCGAAGGTGAGGAAGTTCCTTTTGTTTCTGCGAAGTGCGGCGCTGTTTCAAACTTTGTCTTGTACCGTGTGCTTGCTAAGCTATGCTTGACTCTCACTATGCTCTACCCGGTTTTATTTCGTTATTTGAAAAGAGCGTATCTTCAAAATTTATGGCTCTCTCCGCAGAGTGAGAAAGATTCGCGTGCGGCGGAACCGAGGGCCAGCCGAGGGCCTGTCCTGGGCGCCGTCCCTACGACGGTCGCCCGACGACGCTTTTGCGGAGCGTTCAAGTACAGTCTGACGGCAGTTCAAGCAATCACAGGTCATGCTAGTTCTGACGTGTGGTTCCAACAGTCTCTCGTCAACGATTTGTTTCATAAAGCGGGAGCGTGAAAAACGTTACAAGAGCGAGCAGCATGATTTCTTGCCCGTTCTGATGCCTGTGCCGTAGAGACGGACGATCTCTTTGCGTATGCCGAAGCGGCACGCTTTCCAAGTTTGCGATTTTTTGTTGTGAATAAAGTGAGTTTGGATGTCACGTTTTTTAGTGGCGGCGAAAGCCGCTACAAAAGGCAGAGCAGTTAGAAAAAGCAAAAAGCATGAAAAAAAATGTTAAAAGGATCTGAATATTCGATGGAGTTGAAAGACTACCAACGTACCAACTCGTCCAGTTATTCTTTGTCAAAGAATAATAGCCAATACTAATAAATTAAATAAATGCCAACTTTTAATTGGTTAGAAATTTATAACTGATGCAGTACAGCCCTACCCCGCTCTAGTGCTTTTATGATATCAGATAATATGTAAATATATAGGATAGTTCATAGCAACCATTTATGTCCGACCCATTATATTGAATGTTTTCTCTAAAATCTCGAAGTTACATAAAAAAGTGCTTATCATAAATTAAGCCGCACCACTGAATGTGTAATAGCGTATGACTTGTATGTGTGTTCACAGCAAAATAAAAGGAGGCATTAAGAAAATGCCAATCATTTTGTTACCACTGTGTTAGAGCTTCTTTCAGGTATCAGGTTTTCAGAAACGATATTGTCCGATTTTCCTCGCCCTTTTGTCAGGATGAAGTTGTTACTATCTTGCCTTCCTCACATAGTGGTCCTTTGAGCGAATTATGTGATGTTATATCATAGAGTGGCATAGGGTAATTTTCTCTTCTCTTTTTACGCAGGATGTAATGTCATACCATCATCACAAAGGAGAGTGTACAGTGAGGCAGGCTCGGAAACTTGAATAAAGTGATAAGTAGGATTTCAATTTCTGTCTTATCAATTACGCGAAGAACACTGACCAAAATTATTATTTGCTACACATACATACTTTCAGCTAAAAATGCAGTGCACCTCTTCTTTATGGCTTTTCTCACACAGTTTCAGAAGACGCCGGTACGTCATTCTCACGAGGAATAGAGCTGCCAAAGATTTCCTCGTTAATTTCCTGACTCATTTTTAAGAGTGCATCTCCCGATGGTGGCGCCTCTGCATTATCATCATCAATTGAGTTGTCAACGGCGTTTCTTAACATTTCACGAGAATGGAGCTGTATGAGATGAAATTTCACAGGTTGGAATACAGCCGTTCAAAGAAACACCTTTGAAAAGTCAGCTTTTTAAATGCAGGCGCCGATTTGTCTGGTCAATTTGAGACCGTTCTTTCCATTCAGAACGCCTGACATACACGGCGTCCCAGATAACTTGCACCATACTTAAAAAAAACACCGGAGGGCTCTGCAGGAGTGAAATCAACTGTCGTTAGCAAGTGTCTTGAGAAAGTGCACAGATTTTTTTAATGCGCCTGGTTATGTAAATAACTAAGATTATTGAGCTAACCTTTCAAATATTCTTTTAAGGGCCAAGATATCAATTGTAAAGTTGCAGGGCGCATTGAGAAACACCCAATTAAAGTGTTTGAAACATAATACGTTTTCGTGCTTTTTTCCGGCCTTCAAAGAACGCACATTCGCGGCGCGCTCGCACGCCGCGATTGGGGAAGCGAGTTGTCACGCGATATTTTTTTGTATTTCGCGGGCGTTTTTTTTTGAAGGCTAGGGAAAAGGAGCATGCAAAGTGCACCGTGTTGAAAATGGTTTAATTGGGTGTTAATGCGCTCTACAACTTTCCATTTCACACCTCGGCTTTTAAACGAAGATTTCAAAAGTTAGCTTGTTACTCTTAATTAAATAAATAGGCACACTAAAACAATTTCGTGCACTTTCGCAAGAGACTTTCTAACAGTGTACAGTTGGTTTCACTCCCGGAGAACGCTCCGTTTTTTTTTTTTTTTTTAACGTTTGGTGGAAGTTATCTGGGACACTCCGCATATATGTACTGGTAGTGTACATTTAGTACACTAAAAGCATACATGAAGTGTACTAAACGTGCACTTATAGTATGCTAAAAGTACACTCGAGGTGCACTTATGGTATACTACATATGTACTTGGGGTGTACTAAAGGTATACTATTTTGTTTCATAAAAGTGTGAAACTAGTACGATTTCAGTACATACCCTAAGTTCACTATTAGTATACTTTCAGTATACTTTCAGTATACTGATTTTGAACGACTTTTCGCTAAGGGTACACTCCCCAACAACATTGACCTAAAAACATAAATACTACGATCAACACCCACACACAAAAAACAGGAAAGAAACTTTTTCAACTCCACTAATCTGGTAGCAACATAAGAAATAGACCCTTCTGGACTCACTCTAACAAAGTGCAGTCGCGCTTTCCCTTCAAAACTAAAAAAACTCGGGCACAGACATACAAAATTGCTTAGTCTCAAAAGTGCTTTGCCATTGTTTCCGAACTGCAACGACTCCTGCCTAATAGAGTAACCAATTGATTTTATTTGAACGGTTTTCCTTACCAGTATTCTACTGTCATTTACTTCTCTATGTATTTTTCCCATTCCTGACCACAAAGCAGTGCAACTTTTGTACAAAATTATGTGGTTTGCTATTTCGGAATTGGAGGTGGGACTGAATGAATCGTATAGCTGCTTTTGAGACTCTCTTCTTCCCTGTTTGCAGCAATCTGTTGTATGCTAGGATTTGGAAAAAATGCGTCCATGAATGTTAACAAAAAAAAAAAAAGTTTATACGGCGCTCCTTCCTTCCGATTGGTCGTGGCAAGTATTAAAAAAAAAATATAGGGGGCAACCCGCGTGAGTCAGACTTCCTTGGCATTATTAGATAGTGAGATCCTGATCCCTTGTTATCATCTACGGCCACCGACTTATCTCAGCTATGAGTGAGCTGTGACGAGGCTGAGGGGAGAACGCGCTGATCTAACCTTCTTTTCTTTCGCTTCAGCGATACTGATAAAGAGACATGGGCTCTTCATTAGCATCGCTGATAAAGAGCCCACGCTGTAAAACCTGAAATAGTCGTGTACCAACATGTATACGTATACCATCGGCCAACAGCAGAATGTTTATAGACCTCTAGTTTAGCAAGAACGTATCCGAAGTCAATATACAACCAATGTCGGTTTACCATAGTGATCATAAGGCACTGATCACTTTAGCGACTAAGAATTAAATGAAGACAATTATACAAGGAAGTCGTGTACGTGTCTTCAATGCCATCATATGCGAATAGTACAGGTGTCGTATAGTTTTCGTAAAGTTGTCGTAATGATAACAGCGTCGCTGGTTCTTCATCTTCACGTGAAGTGGATGGGCTTTACAACTTTCTTTCCCTTCAACAATTTTTATTTCATACCCCGGTCTCGGGCTAATTTCCAACATAGTAAACATCCACCAGCTCGCCTGTCTTTAAACCAATTTTTCATTATTCCTCTCAATTCCTATTTTTATTGTCGCGTTTTGTGCACTCCCCACACTCATGAAGAAAGGTGGCAAAAAGTTGTCATAAATATAACAAACCCTAGGGTAAAAATCACGACCCCACACGTAGTCACAAAACAGTAGTCAAATTTGACTACCCCTTTAAAATAACATGGCGGCCGGTTACCGAGGCCCGAATTCCCCGGTAAGGCCTAGTGAAGAGTACGGCTTTTCGGCCGAATGACAGAATAGAGAGCATAACCCTATTCCACGTCTTCCAAGCGCCATCAGACACCCTAAACGTCCGTCCCCAGACACCGGTACCGTATACCTATATCCTGTCAGGACGGCAGTGTGTGTGCCGGAATCGCCGCGATTGCCTCCGACGGCATCTCGCTAGACTGACTGTATTTTTGCCGCCGGCGGAGTACGTTAAAAAAAAAATCGTTACGCAAGGGATGGGCATGCTGACTTTATTGAACACAACGTATGCTTGTCGTAAAAGCTTGATCTGCCGGGTAAGTCGGTAATGGACATTCATATTAAAAATAGCGAAAAAAAGACGGGACAAAAAGACGATGAAGCACAGAGGACAAGCGCTAACTGGCAACTAAAGTTTATTGAATGCTTCCAACTTTGCTATCGGCGTGCACGTGCGTAGTCTCGTGTCAACAAAAACAAAAACAGGGCGTATCGCCAAATCAGCAGATACAGGCCGCCCACCGCCTGTTTAAAAAGCCAGGAAAACAGCTACACCACCCCGCCGCACAATCCGAACGAGGAAAGGAAAAAGCGCCGCGTATATGCAGCCGAAAGAGTACAATTTCATTAACACTATCTAACTTGTAAATGTGAACGCAGCGCTTTTTCCTTTCCTCGTTCGGATTGTGCGGCGGGGTGATGCAGCTGTTTTGCTGGCTTTCTGAACAGGCGGTGGGCAGGCTGTATCTGCTGATTTGGCGGTATACGCCGTGGTTTTGGTTTTTGTTGAGACGAGACTACGCGCGTGCACGGCGATAGCAAAGTTGGAAGCTTTTAATAAACTTTAGTTGCCGGTTAGCGCTTGTCCTGTGTGCTATTTCGTCTCTTTGTCCCGTCTTTTTTACGCTATTTTTAATACGTTTGTCGTATGCGGTGATGATTCGCTGGGCACACCGTCGACAGCGACGAGGCGTTCAAGTCGCACAAATGCTACCGCTACTTTTTTTGGTTCTATCTCTTTTTGTTTGGGCCTTTTCCTCCTTTCGTGCGCGTGTGTGCCTGCACTTCGCAGCTCTTCGACACAAAAAGAGCATTTAGGTGGCTGAGTGGCACAATTATAATGATTGTTATCGAACTGAGAGGCAGGTACGTAGGGAAGCCAGTGGACCGCAGGCCAGCCAGGCCAGCTGTTTTGGAAATCAATAGCTACAAGACTGCTCAACATTTAGGTTATTTAATCAAGCGGCAGCCTGCGCCACCTAGGAAGTGTAGTAATAACCGCTAGATGGCGCAAAGAAAAAGGTATGGGAATTCGTATTTATTTCACGGGACAACTCACTGGGACTGTTACTCATACACCAACATGTCCGTTATCCCTCTTGTTCCCCTTCTCCAGGGATTATTTACGTCATTCTTGTCCCGCTCGCTGGCACCTTTGTATTTATTTGCATTATAATCGTAACCTTAAAATGCAAGTTTCACCCTTTTTGGTGTTAGACTGGTGGCAGCTGATAAAACCCGTGTGCTCTACTGACGTCCAACCCCTTGTTAGCTCATTTGCTAGAGAGCCCCAATGGAAATGGAGAGGCTCCGGGTTTGATACCCGGACCAGGCGGATTTTTTCGGTCGCGCACCAATCACCTAACTGTGTTTGGAGATTTGTGTTTGTCCTTTGTCCCTCTTGTTCCCCTTCTCCGGGGATTATTTACGACCAACATACACACAGCGCAAACACCAACCAAGATACTGAACACTGTTTCAGGCACATACGTATCAACAGTACAACAAGGTACTAACAACTCCAACACCACACCTCCGTGACTCTCTACTGTAACCACCCTACAAGCCCGATTCATATATATGCCCTGCTATATTCTGACAAGGAGTAGACAAGTGAAAGCCACTGTTTACCAGATGAACACAAAGAGTATTTGCAAGTATTATTGGTATGCAAGTGCTCTGTGTATTTAAATGCTAGACACCTCTCTTCATCTAGCGCTTTGAAGGGAAACATGACATGAAAGTAATCGGTTAAAGTAACACTACACGGCATGCTCCCGATCCCCCGTTTCGGTTTCAGATTCACGCAGTGATAAGCTTACTTAAGCCATTTTGCCCCATGCTCGCTCCGCGCGTGTAATAGCAGCAAAAGTTTCAACAACATCTGCATTCCTAGTCAGTAATCGGCTAAATGTAACATAATTCTTAGTATTGTGTTGTTCAATTTGTTCTTTCTTCTCTGAAGTTCAGTGCTTGAGAATAGGTGACTTAATTGTAGCGGGAAAACGCTGGTGGCTTGCTTTCCGGTGTTGATCGAGTGATCGACTAGTGGCTCTACTCGCTCCACTTCAAAAAAACCCTAAATTAAAAAGAAAGTATTGTGGTACAATTCTCTCTCTCTCTCTCTCTCTCTCTCTCTCTATATATATATATATATATATATATATATATAGCTTCATTGGAACTTTGCGGCGGTGTAGAGATCTTAAAATATGTTGAACAGGTCACACAGCCCAGCTTGCTGAACTTCGTCAAAAATCGTTGCAGAGAGGCGGTTTGACAAATCAACAAAAATACATTAATGATCTTACGACCTAGACGCTTAATTATCGTAAAAATTCATATCTCGAGAGTGTTCCCAAAACGTTATATTGATGTAGCGTAAAAAGTAGAAACAAGGAATGGAGTGAAATATGGCACCCCCGATAAGCATGAAAAACGTCAGTTTTCACCTTGGCCGCTTCAACGGGTCATAACTTGAGAACAAAAATCCGACGAACACGCCATTTGCGTCTTCTTTTATTATAGGAATTGCCCGAGAAGAGGTATTTTTTCGACAAATATTTAAAATTCAAACCGAAATTCGTGACTGAGTTGAGATTAAATCACCCATATATATATATATATATATATATATATATATATATATATATATATATATATGGGTGTTTTCGCCTCAAATCGTGTAGCCAAAAAGGGTCGAATTCTTTGTTTTGCTGAAAAAAAAATATGTTTTGGCGTCGTCTCTAAAAACGCAGTAGCCACAAACCCCAAGTTCGTCGGATTTTTGGTTCTCGACTTACGAATTTTAAAAGACGCCGTGGCGGAAAGCAGTGTTTTTCACATCCGTCGTGGGTTGGATGCTTCGTTCGATCTCCCGCCGTGGATTATCAGTCCACATTATAGTAAACATTTTTTCAAGCACTCGTAGAGCACAGGTAAAAGGCTCTAATACCATAAAATAATTTTAGGCTTTTTGCTTTTGTCCTGCAAGAATGCCAAAAACGCCCCCTCGGTTAATTGTTGACGAACTTTGACTATTAAATACTGGCGATCTACTTGGGTTACCTCGATACTTTTTCTGTCTATGGAGAGCTCAAAACACGCTATTTATATATATATATTATAAAATCACTCAGCTGTATAAAATTTTATTTGCGGTACGTTTACGTTACGCGAAAACCAAAAAGTACCAATTTTGAAAGCGATTTTCTCAAAAAAACATATTTTTTTTTATTTTTTTCATTTTTTGTTTAGATGTAGATATGATAGTTAGTTGTCTACTCAAAAAGCAAGTCTAGAAAGTGTGTATTTTTCTTGTATGTTCTTTATTTAAGCCTCGATATTGGAAAAAGACGTCTTCCTTTTGCAAGACCCAAGTCAGACATAGCGACCCGTGCGTTTCTATGAATTGTGAAAAAAAGTTTTCTTGAATTTTGTCTGCGTTTTGTAACCAATTATAAACGCATTTTGTGGTATTGAATAGTTATTTATGTTTTGATAAGAGCGGGAAACCACGAGAAACATATCTAATCAAATCAGCAGGCCGAGTAGACCTCCAATATCGAAGAGGCACAGACGTTGTATTGTTTCGATTTATAAAACTTTCACTGCAAACTAGAATGACTAGCTATTAGCTGTCATATTACTCAAACATAGAAAGTCACCACATCATCGAGATATTATACACAATTATTGCCGAAACCAAACGCTAGGGTTTGTTCACCGCACATCGCACAGATCAGTAGGGAATGGCCTTTCACTTCCGTAATACACAAAAGTGAAGACACAGAAACGGTCGGAAACACACGGAGAGATTGTCACGGAGAGGGGTAGGGAATAAAAATAAATAAATAAAAATATCATTTCCCACCTCCGATCTTAACGCAAATTGCGTTAAAAAAATGAAAGATTTAGGTTCGACCGGTGGCAAGGCGATAGGTCCACACCTGGTGGAGAGTCAGACAAAGAAGTCGACAACACGTAAAGGTAAAAAAAATAAAAATAATAAAATAAAAAATTTAACGACGGAAAATTTCAACCGCACACGTAAGAACAAAAACCAACTTTCCTGGGCATTCCCTAAACGGGGCACGACCAAATGCGTCCGAACACGCTCTCTACAGCAACGTCAGGCCGCTACGCCACGACCAAATAAACCCAGAAACTAAACAGTGCTAAGTAACAGTCAGTAAAAAAACATTAAAAAAAAAAAAAAAACGTTCAGCAGAACCGCATCTGAGAAACAAAGTTCAGCGGGGTGAAAAAACACACACGAAAAAAAAAAAAAAAGTCTTAACTGACCGACGTTGAGTCCACTCCCACGACACTGAAGCCTGGCAGGATGACGGCGTCCAGATGATGCTCGAATCTATTCTTCACTCCATTACGCACATCCATGACGGCTGTGCAGAACAGTGTCTGTGCGGAACAAAGTGAAGTATAGATTCGAGCAGCGATGCGCGAGAAAGTAATCGAGACGTAAGATGCCTCGAGCTTCATATCGGGAGAAGAGCTTTCTAGGTAGATACTGGAGTTACTCAAAATTTCTCTCTCCCCTTCCCTTTTTCAAAAAAAAAAAAAAAACACGTCAGCCGGCGCTAACTTTTCATCTCGGGAGAAGACCACTCTTCACAAACGGTTATAGTTGACAAGGAGGCTGACTTCGACCCAACTAGTCTCCGGGCAGAACACAAATATATTTACCAACACGCTTGCTTTTAATGTTACTCTCCGGACTTTGCTGTTTCCAAAAGAGATAACCTTTCGGTGCTCTCAGATCTCCGCGGAGAGAGACCACGGTCGTTTCAAGGATAGGGCGCTCGAAGCTTGGGCGAATACGCGGTATCGTTTCACGCGTGCACGAATGGCTGGTTTCAAAATTTCCCCACATCCCTAACGAAACCGGCCCATCTTCGTGTGTGCGTCTGCGGGATATTTTGTCCCGCGCCGCCGGTTTTAGCGCCCACGCGGCGTTGTTTTGGCCGGCAAAACTGTTGTTGACCGTCGATATTGTAAGACCGTGGTGTCCTCATCCTCTCAGGCAACAGTTCCTTTGCTTTCGACTTACTGACTCCTCCAGGGTGGCCGTCACTGTTCGCCATGCCAACGACACATTCGTTCCATTTCACTCCTCGTTACACAGGGTGCGCTGCTCGCTTTACTGTCACGGACCGTCCTATCTAACAGAACGAGCGCGAAAGGTCGTGGTCATCTGCTGGTTCCGAAAGGGCGGGACGTTCATATAGGCCGATGAAGTCCCCGAATCAATACGACGTCTGCCGATTTCTATACATTAAAAATTTACAACGCCTGCTGGTCTGTTAAGAAGTGTTGCTTTCTCTTTTGAACTCCTCCAATATAGCTTGCCGCCCATAATAGAATTTAAATTATCAATAAATAAAACAGATTGGAACTACTGTATTTCATTTTTATGTGGGAACGTTAAAAAAAGTCAAAAATATATTTCCAAGTTTGTGAAGACGCGGAATTCGCAAGTCCGTTTCGAGCCGTAAAAACACGTTTTTGTAGGATATTGATGCTTAAATATAGAACTTACAAACGAAATAACACTTTCTCCACTTGCTTTTTGAGTAGACAACTATTATATCTACATTTTAACAAAAAATAAATAAAAAACTGTTTTTTTTTTTAGAAAATCGCTTTCAAAATTGGTAATTTTTGGTTTTTGCATAACATTAACGTAAACGTACCGCAAATGGAATTTTATGCAGCTGAGTGATTTTATAATATATATAAAGAGCGTGCTTTGGGCTCTTCATATACCTAAAAAGTATCGACGTAACCCAAGTAGATCGCCAGTATTTAATTGTCAAAGTTCGTCAACAATTAACCGAGGGGGCGTTTTTGAAGTTTACCGAAAAAAAGCAAAACGCTTAAAATTATTTTTGGTATTAAAGCCTTTTACCTGTGCTCATAGAGTACTTGAAAAAAGTTAATATAATGTGGACTGAATATCCACGGTGGGAGATTGAGCGAAACATCCGACCCACGACGGATGTGAAAAACACTGCTTTCCGCCGCGGTGTCTTTTTAAATTCGTAAGTCGAGAACCGAAAATCCGACGAACTTATGGCTTGTGGCTACTGCGTTTTAGAGAAGTCGCTATAACATATATTTTTTTCAGCGAAATTAAATATTCGACCCTTTTTGCCTGCACGATTTGAGATGAAAACCCCCATATATAGGGTGTTTCAGAGAACTCAGGCCAAATCGCTCCAGCGAAAACTACTCATCGCAAAAAAAAAAAAAAAAGAAGGCTTGGGTCGTTTTGGCTCTGGGCCAGGGGCCCATTGAGCAAAATTATTAATGTCCGAGATAATTCAGTTGTTAATTATTTTTCGTAATTAACTTCTTTAATATTGTGTTGGCATGCTCTCAATTAGAAAATTGCTCAGCATCGTCGAAAAACACTAAATCAACAAATAGCAGAACGATAGAAGGCACGCGAAGCATTTTACGGCTTTCTGAGAAACCGCACAAATTCGACGGGTTTTTAAGTTTCGGTTCGCTATCGGAGCGCATCTGGGCCTCGGCGGTACCGCGCCGGTGGAAAGATAGTGCAACCAGCCTCTGCTGCGTCGCACGATGACAGCGCAGCAGAGGTTGGTGGCACTATCTCTTCACGGGGCGCGGTGCCGCCGGGGCTCAGATGCGCTTCGATAGCGAACCGAAACTTAAAAACCCGTCGAATTTGTGCGGTTTCTCAGAAAGCCGTAAAATGCTTCGCGTGCCTTCTATCGTTCTGCAATTTGTCGATTTAATGTTTTTCGATGATGCTGAGCAATTTTCTAACTGAAACCATGCCCTTAAACACAATATTAAAAAAGTTAATTACTCAAAAATATTTAACAACTTAATTATCTCGGACTTTAATAATTTTCCTAAATGGGCCCCTGGCCCAGGACCAAAACGACACAAGCCTTTTTTCGTTGCGATGAGTACTTTTTGCAGGAGCGATCTGGCCTGAGTTCTCTGAAACACCCTGTATATAACTGAGAAGAAAAGAAAACCCTTGGTGGAAAACAGCAACGGACGGTTTATTCTTAATTTTTTTTTTCTTCTCAATGTAGCACATAACAAAAACCTCGGCTGTGTTAGTTATATATATATATATAATAGGAACGAGTGAAGATTGACAAGTGCAGCCGTAGTAATATTGTGAACGAAGAGGGGAGAAGGTGATTATTGAATTTTTAGCATTAAAGTTAGGGAAAGGGAAAGGAAAAGAGAGCTGGCGAAAAATTGGGCCAGGAGCGGGGATTGAACCCGCAACCTTCGCCTGTCCGGGGTTAACTGCACCGTATACGGCTGCACCGTATACGGTGCA
The DNA here is from genome assembly GCF_016920785.2 of Ixodes scapularis. NCBI lineage: Eukaryota > Metazoa > Arthropoda > Arachnida > Ixodida > Ixodidae > Ixodes > Ixodes scapularis. The sequence continues at coordinate 63,918,908 of NW_024609846.1, read as the reverse complement.
GCCTGTCCCTATGGGGAGGAGTGGTTGCCTAGATATCTTGGAAGACGGGCCCTTTCCGACATTTGTAAGCTGAGATGACGTGCCACGTCACTGCCGCATGTCGGAAATAGCGCGGGCCTTAAATCAGCAATGGTTGTCGTCTACCAATTTAAGCGAATTCGAAACTAAACAGTTCACAGAGAGCTGGTCAGAAATTGAGTCCACCGAAACCAGTGGCCGGGATGGTCTAATCGGTTAAGGCGTCGCCCCGGGCAGGCGAACGTTGCGGGTTCCATCCCCGCTCCTGTCCGAATTCTTCGCCAGCTCCCTTTCCCTTTCCCTAACTCTAATGCAATAAATTCAATAATCACCTTCTCCCTTCTTCGTTCACTATATATATATATATATATATATATATATATATATATATATATAAAACTAACACAGCCGAGGTTGTTTTTCTTATGTGCTGCATTCTGAGAACATATGCACCCTTATAAAATTATTTAGAATCTTTCAGATTTCTGTTGACAAGAAAAGGTTGGAACTTTCCAAAGCATGGGACTACTTCATATAAAACAGTATATTAAGCTCAAACCATTACGGCATTACAACCAAAACTATACTTTATATATGTATAATGGGGACAAAGTGTTCAGGTGGCAGTTTCCATTCTTTTATTTTCCAAACCTGATATACAATTTTATATTGGAAATATTTTCCTGTAAAAACAATGAAAACTTTTAAAATAATGTTGTAGGTACTTTCGAAACATTGTGGAAATGGAAATTTGAAAAGAAGTCTTTTTCCAGCACTGGACTATCAAGCTATAATATTTATAGTAATGATACTTTCTGAGGGGCATCGGTGGCCGAGTGGGCTAGCGCACACCAGCTCGGAGCACGCCGAGCGAAAGTTCGCGCTGCAGAACCCAGGGATCCTGGGCTCAATCGCCACCCCTGCCTGTTTCGATCTGGATGAGCGTTGTACCGGCGTGCTGTCGTGTGTCACTACTGCGTTGTGCACGTTAAAGACCCCAGGTTAGCGGTTGTACCGCACTGGATAAATTGCTCATCTACAGATGAGACTCCAGACGCCCACTGAGGCAGACTAACTTCCGGCTGTATAAACACACACAACAATTTGCGTTTGCTTGATACTTCCTGAAGCCAGAAATAACCTTGCAGCCTTTCTTATTGGCACCTTTGACTATAAAAAAAAACAACAATAAATTTTCACCAAAAAGGGAACATTTATCAAAACAAAAGTTATGTATGCGGTTGAAACTTATTAAATAATAAAAACATGCAGCACTGCAGTCATTTCACCATTCTAAAAAACAAATACCCGAAAATATGTATAATAAAAAAGGGATATGATTTACACCAAGCAAGATACTGGGCCACGAGACCAAAGTTTTCAATTATAAAAAAAAAAGTATGAGGGGGTATTCAAATGTAACTGGAATGAATATCAGAAGGCGGGGGCATTCGTCGTGCCAGCATCCGCCTCTATAGCAGCGCTAAGTGGCACCCTTCCCGAGTCAGTTTGCCGACCGGCGTCGTCTGCTAAGGATCTAGAGCATGTTGTAAATTTTCCCCCCCAAGCGCTTCAAAATCATTCCTCGTCTTTTGCAATGTCTGACTTGAAAGACCTTTCACATTCACAGAACTATTTCCTTTCAAGACTTTTCATACGGGCGAATAGAAAAAAGTCACAGGGGGCGGGGTCCTGAAAATACGGGAGGCAAGAAGCGGTGTCATGGGGGGCCATTTTTGCTCAAAAATTGTTGCACTGACAGGACAATGTGTGCTGGGGCATTATTTTGATGGAACTATCACCTCCCCTTCCCCTCACATCGGGACGTTTCTGTCTTACTTAGCTTCGCACGTGTCACAAAAGTCCCAGATAAAACACATGATGAACAGTTTCAACAGGAGGAACAAACTCGGAGTGAACAATGCCCAAATTTTTTTATGTTTTCATCCGATGAGGAGATTGAGTGTCGCACTAAACGAGATTGGTCATCGATCATTAATTGACCGGCCTTAAAAACAAGAGAACCACTCATAGACTTGCGACTTCTTATTGCATCTCCTTCGCAAGCTTTCTATAACATTGCAAGAGTTTCCGGCGCCGGTTTTTCTGAAAGAAAACAAAATTGCACTGCCTCATGCTGTTCCTTCATATCAAACAATGCAAAAAAATTATTTTGAAGCGAATGAAAAAAAATGTATAGCAGACAATGCCCGTCGGCAAATTAACTCGGAAGGGGTGCTGCTAAGCGCTGCTAGCTCAGGAAGCTGGTACTACAAACGCCCCCCCCCCCCTCCCCCTTTCAGAAATATATTCCGGTTAGTCTTGCATCCACCCTGGTATGATTTACTGTGGCAAAAGCTTTCAATATGTGCCAGGTTTAAAACAAAAGATGGCAACCAGTCAATTAGGCTCAATAAACCTTATGCGAAATTGCTCGGTGATCTGACAGCAGTGAGAGCGTCGCCATTTTAATGCTGGCAAGCGTCATTGGTACCGAAGCACAGTGGAGGCATTGGAGAGAGCCGTACGGTCAGTGTGCGATGGCGCAGCAGCTGTGTTTTCCGCCTTCTGACCACGGAATGTGTGCAAACATAGGCATAGACTGCGGGGGGGCATCGGGGCTCGTGCCCCCTCCCCCCAGGCCATGATCCTTACCGAGCATACCGAGACGGTGTTCACGTGCCATGTAACGAGCTTCTAGTAGTGGCATGTAAACAAAATAACGCCTATACGTTGCCTTTATTCACAAAATGCATGGGAAATGGAATCCCAGCGTGCTTTCGTTAGCTTTATTCTCCAGTTGTGGCGAGAAGGTAACGCGGCATCGATCACTTTTACGTCCGCTTGGTCTGCTTCCTTAGCAGCCTGCCATCTTGCAATGTCCCACCAGAAAAAAAAAAAAAAAGATAAACGAAACAACCGGAAGTTCATATAGAGGGCGCGCCTACTCCTTCTGGAGCTGTTCAAAAAGTCCGTTTACAAGCGACTCCGACAGAGTCGCTATTAAAGATTTCAGGTTTGTGCTCGCCGGCGCGTGCACCGTGGTACCGGCGATGAACACACGGCTACGCTCGCACGGTGATTGACATTGACAGATAGCGAAGGGCACATGGCGATATACATATGCTGTAAAATGTACAGCTGCAACGGAAAAAGAGTAGCACAAGTGACCGACGACCGGAGCGGCAAAATCGCGACACGCGGCGCTATCGTTCCGAGCGCGCCGATAGCGAGAGTGCCAGTCACGTTCCATGTCTCAACGCGGGGGTGGCCGGCAGAAAGCAGCCCATCCTAAAGCCCGCACTTCGAAAGGTATCTTATACTTTAAATTTCTGCCACCTACACCCCCCCCCCCCCCCCCCCCCCCCTACGCGTTGAGAGATGCAAACGTGACTGGCACTCTCGCTATCGGCGCGCTCGGGAACGATAGCGCCGCGTGTCGCGATTTTGCCCCTCCGGTCATCGGTGACTTGTGCCACTCTTTTTCCGCTGCAGCTGTACCCCCTAAAATAAACTACTGATAATTGCGGGTGTAAAAAAAGTGCGCAGAAAAGCACCCCCCCCCCCCCCCCTTTCGGAGAACTTCTCAACCTCCCCCCCCCCCCCCCCCCGGGGGGAAATGGAAAGTCTACGCCGCTGTGTACGAACAGTTTAAACAACCTACCGCAACTGTCTGACACTTGGAGGCCTGTGCACGCTGGCGAGAACCTCGTCCAAGGAGCGGAGCAAGTCCTACACCTTCGCTGTGGAAGCTTACAGAGTGCGGGTAGTCGCCAGCGTGTGCACAGGCCTCCGAAAGTTTCGTCAGGAAATTGCGGAAGGTTGTTTAAACTGTTTGTCCACATTCCATAGTCGGAAGGCAGAAAACACAGCTGCCGCGCCATCCCACTCTGCCCGTGCGGTTGTCTCTAAAACCTCCACCGTGCTTCAGTACCGACAACGCTTGCTAATATTAAAATAGCGGCACTCTCAGTGTTATCAGACTACCAAGCAATTTTGCATAAGGTTTATTGAGATGAGGCGAGTCTCTCATCAAGCAACATCGGCCAGAGTGTGTGCCCAAACAATGGCGGACTTTGATAATTGGTGCTGCAGCCATACTCCGTTCACCTCTAATTTGAGACTGCGGTGCCAGCTACGTCCTCGTTAGACCAGTCATGCGCCTCTCTTTCGCCACGTCATCTCGCTCCCGGCCATGCCCACGCACAGAGAGCCGGGTCAGGTGCTAAGAGGGAGGCGGATGATTGGTCCGGCAGGCAGGAAGTGCCCACTGTAGTCTCAGCTTAAAGGTGAACAGAGTATAGATGGCGCACACTTTTGAAAAGGTATATTAAAGAGTTGCTGACAAGCTGTTGGTGGCTGCAATACACAAATAGCAGAAGTAGGTACTGCAATGTTCACTCGTCTCCTATCATTTTTATATATTCTTTGCTCTTGTCATGAGCAACACTGGAACCCGCCGCTGCCACCATTTCGTGGACGAGACAGGTTAACGACGACAAGTGGTTTATTGCATACAATACCTGATCTGGTGGGCTGTCGGGCTCGTCACATCGATTGGATGCTGGGCCTTGTCTGCTAATCCTCTTTCGCATCTTTTTGCTGGTGCTTGTCGCATGAGTTGCTGCGCTCGGCGGTGGGCTCCGGTGTTGCCCACAGCAGTTCTAAACCACTATAAAAAAAAAGAAACAGGGTGACAAGCTTGTAATAATGTAGCAAAGGGATGTTTTAGGCTGGCTTGACTCGAAAAATCTTTTTCAACATTTTGACATCGCAAGACAACTCAATTTTGGCGAGTTTCACGGTCTAAACCAACAAGCACGCCCCACCAAAGGATTGAGGATCCATTCCACCATTTGGCCATAATCTGACACGAGCAGCTGAAATCTTGTTACATCGATCCTGAAGTCGCAATAGCTGCAATTCCAGTCTCTCAAGTTCACGAGCAGCAACCATTGAAATAGCGACATGCTATTTTTGCTATGATCACCATCAAAAATACCATTATTTCATTTTGTATGGACCCAAACGTTTGGAGTGATAGCATGCAACTATGCCTATGTCTTGCTGATGCACCTGAAACCATAAATTGCAAAACCAGAAAGGTTAAAACAGTCAAACTTTGTTGTCAATTAACCTTCTGGCCCTGCACTGATAATGAAACTAAACTACAAGCATACACATATTCATTAAACATATGTTTAATATTTATCATGAAGGAATTGCCATATTTTTATTGTAAAATACCGATTCTTGCAAGCACATCAAACGCAGTCATTGAAATGTGACAGAGGTATCTTGGGACATTTGGGATGCGAGTCACCTAACCACGGCCAGTGCGAGCCTGGCTGCAAGCATGCCAGTTTACAGTGCCACCAAATACTTTAGCAGGAAAAATAGATTCGTCTCTATTCATTTACGTCAGAGCACCCACAGTGCCAAAAGTTGCTCTCCAAAGGGTGTAGACACCATGCATCTGAGAGTATGCATGAGGATCACACCGTCCACTCTGTACAGCAGTCATGCCGAACTAAGGGAGAGGGCTGCAATGGGCACACCGAGATACCGAGTTTGCCAAGACAGTAGAGACAGCAGTCTCGACTAGTGCTCGAGGTGTCCGCAACCATAGATGGCAATAATCATCTATTGTTTTCGTATATCGTCCCAATAGACAGATCTCACAGAGTGTTCCACGCATGCGTGAGGCCGCCATAAATTTAGTTCCCAGGAGGCAGGCGGCAGTGCACGAGACGGTTCGTGTCGTCTTGTCACGTGAAAAGTTCCAGCGGGGTTCTCCCACATGCAGAAAGACTAAAGTTCCTTCGATGCATTGCGGCAGCGGTGGCTTAACGAAACTGGCTGGTGAGATCGGTCTATTCAAAGGGAAACACCCTAAGACTGCTGCGCATTTAGTCGTTCCAACCACACATAGCCTTTCCGTGCCAAGGCCACCGGATTTTCACGGAGCGAGATATTTTCATAGTTAAGTATTTGTTGTCCCCATGTCACAACTTGGTGCTTTTCAACACCCATGGGCTATATAATTCCTCTTCACGTTCAAAGAATTATGTTACATCTGAATGATGAGACGTTGAAAAGAGGATTGGGGAAGATGGTCAGAAGAAAGGAGAGGTAAAGTAAAGCGACTGACCGAATCGTCCTGGGCGAGCCAACGCAGGACACCTGTCGGTGCGGAGCCGGGCTGGGGTGGTGTGTTGCCTAACCCCACGGGGCTCTTGAAAGAAAACTAGCCGAGGCTTGGCTCAACTGCCAAGACCCCAGTTTCACCAGACACGGGACACCTAGCACAGCCAGGCATGCAAGGGGTCCGGACCCACGCTGGGCTCGGGGCTCATGGTGATTGGTGACGCCACTCACCAAACACCCACAAGCGCACAAGTCTCCTGTGGCGACGCAGCTCTGTAAAAAGGCATTCAGTACATGAAGTAGATATTGATCGAGCCACGGGAGAGTTACACTTCAACTGAAAAGAATGAAGGCACAGCTCAGACATATGATGGACGCCGAATCGCGGTTGACTTTCACGTCCAATGTATTTACATGATTCAAAGGAACTAATAGTCATTATAGATGAACTCAGAGCTACAAAGTAAAATGTGCCCAAAATACTGAAAGCTGAGCTAAAGTATGCACAGCTTTCTTAAACGAAATACCTCATAATGTTTTTGTTGCACTTGTCTTTCTAATTGAGTGACACCTCTTTTTCAAATACATATGGAATGTGCTCTTGTGAGACATATAAATATATGCTAAACCTGGGTCATTCCTCCTCCGCAGCGTGCTGGCTTGCTTAAAATGTAATCAGTTGGTCTTCTCTCAGTCCCAAGAAAAGGAATTCTCAAGGATAGTGGTGCCTTAGCAAAGCTTTTTCTTGAAGCCTCCTCAGACAGACTGAGTTACTTTCGAACAAACCAGCCTATAAATAGATTATGGACAAACTGAATCAAGATTAGACGTTCTACTTAAATGAGTAGCCAAGTGAAGTCACCAATTATCTAAATGCTCAGGCGGTCGTAACCTGCCAACTCGATAGGCCCCACCAAACTATTTTCATTGCATTATTTGCCAAAGTAAATGGGAAAAACATGCACAATAAAGACGGGCATTGTACGATGGTTCCCAGATCAATCGTAGTGGCGTCCTATGACACTTTGACATGGCACGTCCCGATGGCGCATTGTGGTCAGCTGGCCGACGCAAGCAAAAACGGCAACCGCAGATTTCGGTCATTCCACTGCAGTGTCAGTTGTATGCAATTTGAATGGTCTCGTGCTTTGCTAAGTTGCTGCGAGGACCATGAGTGACAAGGAAGATGTTGTGATATCACCATCTCAACTACAAACAAACAAAGCATTGCGACAACGACAATGACGCCGAGAAGTGGTGCTAAAATTCTGTAAGGTGGTGCATGCTTTTGTTTTGCTGTTGAATTGGTTTGGCTTCAAAGTTCAGAAGGTAAAGAGGAATTGCAACGACCAAGGTCCTCTGGAATAACAATCACCACAAAGTCACGTAAGCAATGCTGAAGGTATTAGTTGTGCCTGGGCTCACGTTTCGTAATGACGCACTGTGCCTATTTTCAGGGACCCGTCACTATATACCTTGAGCAGCGCGAGAAATATGTATGTAGGTAAGCATGGGCTGATCCAGCTTTGACACCAGAGAGGCCTGGGCCAAGCTGGCCTTGAGTCAAGCCTCAGCAGAATGCACGAAGAGGGACCAGCAGACATTGCTTAATATCCGTCACAAAAAGGTGCCAACCGCACACTATTTAGTATATAGGAGGTAGGATTCGGGACGCAGTCTTTCTTCGAAATGAGCTTCAGTCACTTTCCATGATCCTGAGTGTTGCTTGGAGTCTCGTTAAATGATAGTCCCGGCACATTCTTGCCTACAGGTGCCACGACAAATGCCAAAAACAGCACCAAGAATACAAGAACGCACGAGAGAGGCTTATTCTCGTCTTTCACAATTTCAACCTTGTATAGGGAAGTGACAAACAAACTCCACTTGAGTGGAGTTTCTTTGGTGCTCTGTGGGTTTTGGTGTGTTATCCTGATACTTGGACGTTGGTGAATCGAAGGGGGAGCAGAAATCCGGTTTGAGTCTGTCGATTGATACGGTTTCGCGTTTGCCTCGAAGCAATAGGGTATAGTATTTTGGTGATTTTTCCAGGACAGAAAATGGCTCACCGTACAGGTTTTGCAGAGGCTTCCGCGGTGCATCCTTCCTGACGCAAACATGTGTAACCTCAGCCAGTGCAGGATGTTGGGAAACCTTCGGTTGCGTTTTTTGGCGTGATGGAACTGGGCGGCGAGCGTTGACATTGCTTGCCTTAACTTGTGGACGTAGAACGCGGGATCCACACTGTCTGGTATTGTAGGCGGCTCCATCATTTCTGCAGGCAGGCGTAGCGAAGCACCGTAGACGAGCTCAGCCACCGTACTCCCCAGGTCAGGTTTGAGCGTTGAACGCAACCCAAGCAGCACAATGGGCAAGTTGTCGACCAAGGTATCGAGAGACGACTGCGTACAAAGTCCTGATTTTAGCTGCCTTTGAAGGCGTTCCACGAGGCCGTTCGCTGCAGGATGGTGTGCTGTTGTGCGCGTATACGGGAGCAGCCGAGAAGGGACGTGAGTTGACGGAATAGAGCGGACCCAAATTGGCGTCCTCAACCGGTCGTCATCGTAAAAGGCACTCCGAAACGGCTTACCCAGGTGAATAGGAAAGCTCTGGCGACCGTCTCGGCCGTTGTGTTCTCGAGCGGTAAACTTCAGACCATTGGGAGAGACGATCGAGGCACGTCAATAAATAGGTGAAACCGCGTGATGGGGGCAAGGGTCCGACGATGTCCACGTGCACCTGCTGGAAACGTTGTGACGGAAGAGGAAACGCTCCGAGCGGTGTTCGTGTGTGTCGCTGTACTTTACAACGTTGGCAGGCAAGGCAGGAACGTACCCAATCACGGACGTCGGCCTCGACTTTGGGCCAGACAAAACGGTTCATAATCAGTTCCTGCGTTGCACGGACACCAGGGTGGCAAAGCGAGTGTAGCGACGTGAACACAGCATGACGTAAGTTTTCTGGGACGCAAGGTCCTGGGGTTCTCGTCGACCTGTCGCAGACGAGGGTGACACCGTGATCTGGGAAAAATTCGTCCTCAAATACCAGTGAAGTGCCGGCTTCGCGGTTGGATGGAAGCTCGTCGTCGTCTGTTTGGGCCCCTGCAAGCTCAGAATAGGTAAACTGCGTCTTCTCTGTAGCAAAAGCGTTGAGGTCCAAACGAGACAGTGTTTCGGCAGCAGTGTTTTCTTTTCCTTTAACGTGGCGCAAGTTGGTGGTGATCTCTGCGATAAAGTAGAGATGACGGCACTCTCGCGGGGAGTGGTTTTGACTGGGCGACTGAATAGCACGGACGAGCGGCTTGTGATCTATCGCGATGAAAAAATTGCGCCTCTCAAGGAAATGTCGAAAATGCTTTGCAGCCAAGTAGGTAGCCAGCAATTCTCTACCAAAAGTACTGTAGCGTTGTTCAGTGTCTTGCAGCTTTCGTGAGAAGAAAGAGATGGGGGACCAGAAGTTGTCGATCTTCTGCTGCAAGACGGCGCCAACAGCAGCGCTGGAAGCGTCGACCGTCAGGCAAGTCAGTGCTTCAGGTGAAGGACGTACAACCAAGGTGGCGTCCGCGAGTTCTTTCTTGACCTTGTCGAAAGCAAGTGGTGCCTCAGGGGGCCAACCCAGGAGTAACTTCTCTGCGGTGGAACCAGGGGATGAAGCTCTCGGCTACTTCCGTCCGGCCGCGTATATTTATGACGTTCATCCGGTCCGGCGAACTGCTTCCGATTGCCGCGCTCCCAGCGGGCGTTGGCACTTGTTATTTTATTTTTAATAAATATTATTCATATATTTAATGAAGTGAAATAGAGGTGAAGTTGTTTGTTAAGATGGGAATAGCTTTGAAGCTTGTTATCGTAACTTTCTCTTTCACTCTTTCAACGTGTCTGGGCGCGCTTTCGCTCTCTCTGAACCCACGCCTCGCGCCCTCGAGATCAACAGCTTCTAGAAATAAGGTCGTAGCGCTCCTAGTGGGCACGTCACAAAGTCAAAGGAAGGAAGGCCATGGCGCAACTACGTGAGAAAATTTCTACTGTCCACGCGTATCGACGTGAACAAAATGTTTCTTCACGAGCGGCGCGGTAATGTTTGTGCGCGTTTATCCGACATTAATGCACGTTTTAAAAGCGCAGTCTTGTACAATTTATTATATATATATAATATAAACATAATATACAACGCGTTACCAAGGTTGAAAGCACCAAATTTATATTTATGATTATCCCCGTAACCGCGGGACTACCCGCAGTCCCGCAGCTCCCCACACTTTTCGTATGAACCGGCTCCGAATTTCCGATGCGACATCTTTCCTCGTACGGGCTCGGATTCTAGTAAATTTACGTTGCGTGTGAGCTGCTGACTGTCTGCAAAGGTACGTTGAGACATTTCAGAACGGAAAGGAACCGAAAAAAATCCAGTCATCGCCGCAGGGAGGGAGCGCACACGAGCAAGAGATGGGTCGACAATGTTAAGCCTCTCGTCCCACACTGCTGGTGCTGCTCTCGCGTGTGTATGTGTGTGTGCTTATTTTGATCCTCCTAGGCCGTCGTTTTCTTGTCGTCACCGCAGTCTTGGGTAGTTTTTTTTTGTGTGTGTTCGCTTGATACTACGGCATTTACGTGGATTCGCGAAACAAGTCCTGCTACGGTTTGAGTGACGTGTGTGGCAACTAGTCAACGATGACACTGGCCGACGACGAGAACCAAGCAGCGATAGCAGACGACAGAGGCGAAACGACCTCCTCTCTTGAGTTTCTCGGTGTTGCCCCTACGCAGCGTCGATTTCGCTGGAGTGGCAAATAGAGTTGTTAAACAAAGACGAAACGGGACTCCCCCTCAAACATCCAACAGCGAGGCGCTGTGATTGAACTTAACCGCGGCTGTGGAAGCAAATACTTTGTTGACCGTTGAAAGAAAATAAGGAAAGAGAAACAAAGAAAGAAGAGAGGCGCGTGCAAAGAACACTGAACTCCAATGAACCACTGAACTGACTTGCCGGCGGCGGCGCAGAATTTTGGAAGAGAAAGAAGAAAAGACTATTAGAGTAGGGTGTTTTCTTCCAGTATAAACTTCATTTTCGTCAATTTCTTCTTGTTGCATTTGTCCCTTAGTGAGACCTTTCGACTTTCTAACAATGAGCGACAGAAGGACGAGGTTAGGCGGTAATGAAAATAGGAAACGTCCGAAGGAAAACCAACTGATAAAGGTTGGGTTACTCTATTTTAGCACCAGGGATGGGGCTGAGCGCCTGCAGGTCCTTTTCGTCACTCTTTTGTTTGTCAGGGTTCGCCTAAGCAATGAACACGTCCAGTTCCCCTCCCCCCCCCCTCTTTTCCTGAAAAGAAGGAGTTGGGGGGGAGTGAGGAAATAACCGCCTCATCCCCTTGTGTACATGACTGCAATGACTAAAAGGGGTAATAGATGTTTTGTTACGTTGCTACCTTTCTCTGTAAAGTGAAACTGTTAATCAAAACACACAGGAATGCTAAAAGTTCAATAGGAAAATAAACTTCTTTTTCAGCAATCACCACGAATAATTGGTTTGGTTAGTGTCGCATTTTTTCAGTGCAAGAAAATATGCCATTTAGCTAAGTTAACGGTCTTTATTTGTTGTTTGCCTTATCATCATAATAGAGAAACTTCTACTATAAAGTAAACCAGATAATTCGTAGCTTCTACACTAGATTACGCTTAGTTTCTCATAATTTTAATGGGGTAGGGTAAATTCTGATATAAATTAATATATCAAACAAGACCAATCAACAGTTTATGACGTAATAGAGATCTGATTCATATCACCTGGTTGGATGTGCCAAAGTACAAGGAAGTAGAAACGCTAGAAAATAAATTTAATGGAGGCAAATGTATTCTTACCGTGGGTTACACCTAGTGTCACTGCCATCCACTCGATGTTCGGAACAAACCCAGATGCCACAACTCCCGCGTAGGACAACACTCCCCCCAGGTAAAAAATCATGAATAGGGATAGTCGCTGTTGTTACGGCGCAAGTAAGAAACCTAAATTATAAAAAGAAAAATAGCTGCGAGTTTTGTTGGAAATTATTTGTTTTTCGTAAGCTTACGGTGAGAACTAGCAAACTAATAACAATTTAGTACGACCCCACAACTGATGGGACAAATTAACACGCGACTCCGTTATTCGCTAAAACGTCGCTGTTTGCTAAAACGTCCTTCGCTCATGTGATTCCCGCTTCGACGGACGCTTCCGAGTTCTCTAGGAAGCGAAGTGCTTCACTGTTGCGACCGCCCGTTGAAAGAATCGACCGTGGATGGATTCTTCGGATTCCCGTACACAGGAAACGGAGCGCTCTCGACAGCTCGACAGTCAAAACGTCCCTGAGCGCGTTGACATTCTAACCCTTCCGGTTGATTGGTATCTATCTTTTAGTTTTTTAGGGGTAAAAAAAAAAAGTGTCCAACGTGGGGGCAACACAGACGAGCGACGGAAGGGCAGACATATATGTTTTACATTAAAAAGAAACTAAACTCAATAATTTTAGCTCTTTCGGAAGCGTATAATTGATTACTTGTAATTGGTTACAGAAAATAGTAATATAATTACAGCGAGCGTTACCGCAGAAAACAGTAATTGAAGCGTTAAAAATACTATAAAATGGAATTGATTACAAGTAGTCAGTTACTTGTAACTCGTTACGTACAATTCTGACCTAAACACGAGAAACTGCATATTGCTGCTCTTTTGATGCCGTTTGATTTGTCCTCTCAGCTCGGTGATCCACTGCATCTGGAGTTGAGGTTTATCAAAGTGTAGTCGCCTGACCCCGTACCAGACAAGTAAGACAACGCCGATATGACGCTGGTGCGGCAGGAGGCGGTTTCCCGGTTGACGTCAAATTCCTCCATGAAACCCACGTAGAAGAAGGCGGAGTTGGAGAAGGGAAGCAAGACAAGGAAGGCTGTGAGGCACCCTAGCTTGGCAACGTGCCGGTACGCGTCGACTTTCTGCACTTTCCTTTTCGGGCTCCCTGCCTGTACAAGCGTACTCGAACTCAGAGAATTGGTGGACATTTTCATGCCCGTGGATAAAAATAAAAAAGTATACTTTTCATTGATGTAACCCGACTCATACTAAAACAAAAACAAATTGATTATTTTTCGCGCTCTGTTTTGCTTGCAATGACATTACTTTTTCTAGATTTTGTTTCTTTTTTCACGCACTGGTCTGCTTGTAATAGAACGTTAGGTAACTGACGAACAAAGTTAAAGGTAGAAAAAAAGCTCAGTGATCCGATTTGCTCAGAAGAACAATGCTTTTTGCTCTTGTTCACCCTCATAGAAATATTTATTTCTTGGAGATTTTTTTATTTCAGTTCAACACAAATGCGCATGGTAAGCCTCACATATAGACAAATCAAAAATGAAAACTTCTACGGAATTATTTATGCGGGAATCGTTCAACTTAAATCATCATATTAAAACTGGTCTGCCAGGCCTGTGCTGTTAAACCCTACTCAATTCTTTCCTTCTTTAATCATTATGTTTTTATCTCTTAGTTTGTGGGGCAGTGTTCCGAGATTTTCGAGGACTCGAAGGAAAAACGTCTGACTCCCGTGTTTGTACGAAACGGTACTGTTTATTGTCCTCTCAGGCGGCAGCGCGGAAGGGACCGAGCGGCGATCCCCGCGGGGGCCCTGTTTTATGACCCTCCGCTGGGGCCTGCCGCGTTCTCAATATTTTCACCTCACGAGGGAAGGGGCCGCGCTGGTCTTGCCGCACGGACCCCACTTTTTGCTTGTCGATGTGACTGGCGGTGAGGAGACCGCCACAGAGGCCCCCTCCAGTTTCCTGGCGTGTGAGTTGTATAGCCGGGAGACGATGCGAAAAAAAAAAAGGAACTCAACGCTGCGGAAGGGCCCATGTCACTGGAGTGATGGGCCGGGTTCGGTATGCGAGGAGGAGGAGGTGACTGAAGATGTAGCTGGGGGGACATCGAGAAAGGCGGGTTTGATGCGGTCAATTGTGATGACTTCCTGCTTGCCTTTAACATCTAAAGTCATTGTCTTCGCTGCGTGTGCCGATACCTTAAAAGGGCCATCGTACGCCGGTGTTAGCGCCCTCTTGACCAAATCGGGGCGCACGAAAACATGCGCACATGTCTCAAGGTCCTGGGACATGAACACTTTGCGGGAGGCAGGATTTCTTGGGGGCGTTGGCTGCAGTTGGTGGAACGCTTCTCGCAAGCGGTTCATATAGGCACACGGTGATGGCAAGGCTTCCTCGTTCAGGGGGTGAAAAACTCTCCTGGTAGCCGTGGTGCTGTGCCGTACACGAGCTCCGCCGACGTGCATTCCAAATCGGGTTTGAAGGCACATCTGATGCCGAGAAATACGAGTGGTAAGTGTTGGAGCCAATGCGTGCGGTCGTCCTGTGCTGTGAGTGCGGCTTTCAGCTGCCGGTGAAGTCTTTCCACCATTCCGTTAGCCGAAGGGTGTTAGGCTGTCGTGCGGATGTGCCGTGCCCCGAGGAGCTGAGCTAATGCCGTAAACAGCGCACACTCGAACTGTCGTCCTAGATCTGTCGTGATGGTAGACGGGCATCCGTATCGGGAAATCCAGTGCATGACGAAGGTCTCCGCGACGGTCTCAGCTGTGATGTTGGAGATCGGTATGGCCTCAGGCCACCGTGTGTACCTATCTACGCAGGTGAGGCTATAGGTAAATCCCTGGCACGGTGGTAGGGGTCCAACCAGGTGCAAATGAATGTGGTCGAAGCGAGCCTCGGGGAGTGGGAAACGTATTAACGGAGTGATGTTGTGTCTCGTAACATAAGAACGCTGGCAGTGTAGACAGCCTCTGCTCCAGCGGCGCACGTCAGCATTGATACTTGGCCATACGTAACGAGCCGTGACCATCCGCTGCGTGTTTCGAATCCCGGGATGTTGGGGGTTGTGCAAGGCGTCGAAGACCGCCTTTCGAAACGAAAGAGGTACGAAGGGCCGTGCGTTTACAGTTGACACATCGCAGGCGATCGTCGATGAGCCCAGGGGCGAGGGAATGTCATCGAGCTGCAGCGACGATTTTTTTCTGACGCTCGGCTAGAAGATCAGGGTCCTCACGCTGTGCTTCGGCCATTGCTTGAAAATCCACTGTCACGGGTAGGGGCGAAAGTGCCGCCACCCGCGAAAGGGCGTCGGAAGCGGAATTGTCGGATCCTTGCACGTGTCGGATGTCGACTGTGAATTCGGAGATGAATCCCAGATGTCGTATCTCGCGGGCAGAGTAGTTAGTATGATTCCCAATGAACGCGAAGGATAGAGGCTTATGATCCGTCAGGACGTTGAAATGTGTTTCCTTCCAAGATGTGACGGAAGTGTTTTACGCTGAGGAAAATGGCCAACAATTCACGTCCAAAGGTGCTATATCTTGTCTTTGCCGGCTTCATCTTCTGGGAGAAGAAAGCGGGAGGGTGCCAGTCACCTCCGACGTATTGTTGCAGCACAGCTCCGACAGCGACGCTCGAGGCGTCTGTCATCAAACGAAGGGGGGCATCGGCGCGTGGGTGAACGAGGACGGTGGCGTCGACCAGGGCTTTCTTCGCGAGGGAGAAAGCAGACGCCGCTGCGTCCGACCATTCGACCGGCGAGTTAGGTCCTCTCTTCGTGCGGAGCAGATCAGTAAGAGGTTGCAGAATATGGGCACAGTCGGGTATGAAATGTCGGTGAAAGTTTAGAAGGTCAAGAAATTCGCGTAACTTACGCAGTGATGTAGGTTGGGGAAAGTCACGTACCGCTTGCACCTTGTCGTCCAGTGGCGTGATGCCGTCTGGCGTGATGTGATGGCCAAGCAAATTGATGGTTGGGACACCAAATACGCACTTCCCTGGGTTGACAACGAGGCCGAAGGATTGGAGGTGATCGAAGAGGAGCCGGAGATGTTCTTCGTGTTCCTCAGTGGATGAGCTGGCGACGAGCAAGTCGTCGAGATGGGCAAACACAAAGTCCCGGCCTCGGGTCACCTCGTTGATGAACCGTTAGAATGTTTGTGCGGCGTCTCGCAACCAAAACGGCATGCGCACATATTCGAAGAGCCCGAAAGGTGTGGTGATGGCCGTCTTGGCGACATCCGAGGGTTCGACTGGTATCTGGTGATACACTTTAACCAAGTTTATTCTGGTGAAGACGGACTTGCCTGCGAGGTTCGTTGTGAAGTCCTGGATATGCGGAAGTGGATACCGGTCCGGGACAGTGTGGGCGTTTAGCTCGCGGTAATCGCCACATGGTCGCCAATCACCAGCTACTGCTTTGGGGACCAGGTGCAGAGGCGATGACCAGTTGCTCGCCGATGGCCGTACGATGCCCAGTTGCAGCCTGTGATCAAACTCTCGGCGGGCAACGTTGAGTCGCTCACCCGTGAAACGACGCGGTTGCGCGAACGTGGGAGGGCCAGTAGTCACGATGGGGTGGGTGACTGAGTGCCGCACAGGTTGATCCAAGCTATTGGTCCTTGTGAATTCGGGAAACTTGGCCAGCAGATCCTCAAACGTTGAACTCGGGGGCGCAGGACGTGCCTCCCAGATCACGTAAGAAGATGCGATGCCGTTGACGGAGAGACGAGTCGTTGCGTCAACGAGGCGGCGGGAATGCATGTTCACGGCGAGGTTGAAGTGGCTCAAAAAGTCTGCGCCGAGAATAGCCATGCGAATGTCCGCTACAATGTAGACCCACCGAAATGACCGGCGCAGGCCCAGGTCGATGGTCAAGGAGCGTTGACCATATGTTGGGATGGACGAACTGTTGACTGCGCGATGTGGCGTTGTCAGGGAAAGGCGACGCTTCTCGGCTGGTGTCACTGGCAGCGGATTTGTCGTGAACCGGGAGCACCCGCCGCTGCTAGTGCCCGGTGGTCGGGTTTCCCTGCCACGAACATGGCTGGGAGCATTCGCGCGCAGCTGCCCTGAAGGTACGATGGTACCAGCAACGTTCGCTGTCCGGCGATACAGACGCCGGGGAAGTACGACGGGAGTTTGATCGCCGACGGGAAGACGACGGACGGGAGGCTGGCAGTTGCAGGTCTTGGATGGCCTTTTCCAAGCGGCTGAGTCGAGCCGCTATATCTTGGGGAGGTGCGGCTGCTGCGGGATCCGATGCTCGTGATTGAAAGCTGGTCGCGGCGACAACCGGGGGTGTGGTGTATTCCGCAACACGATCGCTAGATCAGCCAGGCGCTCCAGGGGCATGTCCTCCGCCGCTGCGAGCACGACGACCATGTTGTTGGGCAAGCGCTGCAGAAATAGCTCACGGAGGAGCGATGTGTCGGCATCCGAAGTGGCGTCGGCCAGCAGTTGTCGCATCCGGCGCAGTGGCTGGGAGGGACGCTGGTCACCAAGCTCCTCCATGTTGAGAAGGTGCTGGAGGCAGCTCCGCTCCGATGCGGTCTTCCGGGCGAGGATAGCGGCCTTGAGGTTGTCATACTGGTTGGATGTTGGCGCCGCCGCGAGGATGTCCTCTAGTTCGTCGGCGACTTCAGCTGGCAGGAGGAGACGACGTGAAGATAATTACTGGCTTGCGAGGTGATGTGATGCAGCAGAAATTGCGCCTCAACCTGCGCAAACCAGACCTTGGCGTTCTTCGTCCAAAATGGAGGCAGCTTGAGTCGAATTGCCGCTAAACATACCGCCGGAATGGCATCCCCAGCAGCAGACTGTTCGCTTTCGGACATGGTTGAAATATAGCCGGGAACCGTGAAGGAGTCGCTCGTCCGGCGTCACCAATTTGTGGGGCAGTGTTTCGAGATTTTCGAGGACTCGAAGGAAAAACGTCTGACTCCGTGTTTGTACAAAACGGTTCTGTTTATTGTCCTCTCAGGCGGCAGCGCGGAAGGGACCGAGCGGCGAGCCCCGCGGGGCCCCTGTTTTATGACCCTCCGCTGGGGCTGCCGCTTTCTCATTATTTTCACCCCGCGAGGGAAGGGGCCGCGCTGGTCTTGCCGCGCGGACCCCCCTTTTTGCTTGTCGACGTGACTGGCGGTGAGGAGACCACCACACGTTCATAGGACTTTCAAGTTTTGGAGTAGCAGGCGCCATTTCAAGGTTGCCAAATTCTCCACAGCACCATCTATTTTGTGGTCTTCCGGTCTGATTTTAATCACTATTTAAATTAGGATGTAAATGGGCTTGATTTTGATTATCCACCCTGGTCCCCCAGAGCAGTATTTTACATTTCATGAAGCTGGCATTTCGTCCTGCCAACGACACCTTTATTTAGTCTTTCATTCTCAGCACTTCAGCAGCGCCGAGCCATCGCCGAAACCCCTGATACCGCGAATTCCCGAACCGCAACAAGTAAGCTTTCTTTTTCTTTTTATGTCTTGCTGTGTTTTGAAGTTTTTTTTTATGTCTATTATACACCTATCCCCGAGGTCCCTTGTCCCAAGGGTAAATAAACAAGCGAATATAATAATATCTTTTTATATCTGAGCTCTAATTGAATCAGATATAATAATATCGCACTGGTAAATTTTAGAACAATTTTGTGGCGTTTTTTAGTCTATATTCTTCTTCATATCTATAGTCTATATTCTACTTGGCGCTAGAGAATAAAGGGTGCATGAGGTATCTGGCTTTCCTCCTATATCGTACCAACGATTTATCGTTTGCGCGGGCCAGTGCGCTCGCAAGTTTCACGGCGGGTGCGTGAACTCCCTTGATGATGACATTGACTTGCTCGTGAATAACGGGGTAAGCGGGTATTAGTGCGACGCATACACGAAACGACGGACCCCACAAACATTGATATTGAGTGGTGCATCGACGTCGGCGGTTGAGGACGGCATCAGGTTACCCAGACAAGTGACGACCGTGGAGGTAATCGTCCCGAGATCGTGCGAGAATTCTGCCTCAAAATAGACGTTCTCTCCGAAGGAGTACGTTTCCTACGCACCGACAACGAGTCTCTACGAGTGCACATTGCAAGGAACAATCAGCTTCTTCGCAAATTCCTTGACCGAATATCCAAGGTAGTGCACGACAGAGTGATTCAATACGTTGCACTACGTACTCAGAGACGCGGCAGACAGGTGAAACCGCCTTGCAGGAGTTCACAGGTTGACCCACTCCTACCGAGGCTTCGAATAAACTACCGGGAGGAAAGCCCCACCAGCTTTCTTCCTCCTACCGAGGGGAAAGACCACATAGGAATGACTGACGGTGTTGGGAACATCCAAGTGTGCGTCGTGGGTCTGCTGGCGGCGATGGGAGCACGTCCCAGTCAGCGCTCTCGGATCATACTGGCCCAGCTGGCGCAGCCAGCCTCAAAACGTCGGATCCACCAGAGGTGGGCCAGGATGAATTTCAACGGGTTCAGCCACGCCGCCGGAGTAAGGTTGTTGTTGGCTCGGACAAGGCGAGCAAATTACATGTCGTGGCCAAGCGACCTTGAAGAAATACTTTTTTTTTTCTCGGTTGGATCCCAAGACAACATGCGAGGTGCTTCCGGAAACTGTGTCAAGTGTGTTAGGGAGTCAACGTTTCACCTGTACAAAACTTCCTACAAAATATAATGCGTACGCTTATTTCATAAACCTGTACACCAGGAAGATTTTGAAAAACTCGATTGTCCGGACTTGTGGTAAGAGTGTTGCCTCTTTCGGCCATTCTTTGGTCAGCTTAGGCTCAACGACGGGCATGATGCTGCGAAGTCTTCGCCAAAGCTGAGCTGAAATAAAAACCGCCCTTTGGACTGTTAAATGTAAACGCGTGAAGTATCGTCAGCAATGTAGCGGAACTGGAAGATGTATTTCGATCCAGAATAACTGTAATACGGAAGCTTGGTCACACAGTCAAATATAACGTAGTGTTGTTTTCCTAGAAGATTTTAATGTGCTCCGATGTGATCGCCGTTCTAGGAGTGGAGGGGTGGCCCTACTCGTGAAAGGCAGCCCTGCAGGTGCGTACGTTTAGTGAGCACCGCTGATTACGAAATAGTATAGATTACTGTTCATTATGGCTGACAGTCATTACTTCAAGGAGTAGTGTACAGGAGCCCTCGAGGAAGTACTGATGTTCTTACAATTTTATCGGATTTTCTTCAAGCCAAACTTAAACATTTTGCCAGTGTGTTATGGACTGTCGACTTTAATTTGACAGATATTTACTAGAACAATGTTATTCCTAAGGGCACTTGTGAGGACTCGAGGCTAGTTGTTGTCATAGCTTTTAGGAACAATCTCAGCCAAGTAGTAAAATGCTCCACGCGCAGGCGCAATGAAAGCGAATCTTCACTCAGTCTCGTTTTTTTATCTGAGCCCTTAGACAAAAATGTTGTTGACGTATCAATCGAGAAGGGCACATCGCATCATTGAATAGTTGACTGTGAATTATCACCACTTCAAAGTAAGCGTAGTGAAAATCTGTTGAAACGGTTTCGTGATTTCACTCGGGCAAAGGACGTCGACATTCTTTAGTTGGTACGTGAAGAATTTGAAGAATTTTTTGCGATACGCGAAATGAAGGATGATTGTGGTGATAAGTTATTATTCTTTTCTATGCATATTGTCCTAGCGTGCATCGCAGGGTTTGATCCCGAGGTTACAACAAAAGGAATGAAGCCAAATATATGCAGGACGTGCGATATATTACATCTTAAACACAAGATACACCGCATAGAAAGATACCAACCATATTTAAGGGGCACGTTTCCTTCCCTTCACCAACAATTACGTATCCTCGTACGCACATCTAGATATCTTTTTTTCAATGTCACTATGTCCAACTTTCTTAGGAAAAACCAAAGGAAGTCCTACGTGCATTTCACCACAAAACGTCAAGCTATTAAGGAAGTCAATCACGACGGGCGCACTCAACGATGAACAGAGAATCGCAAGCGAAATTAACCGACCTCTTTCTCCTATGTACACTGTTGATAACATTGTACTGCCAAGATTTGCTTTTTACATGCATTGAAAGATTAGTAATTTGCTGGTGACTGTAGATGGTATTTTTGAGAGTTTACTCAAACTGGAAGCTAAAAAGTCATGCGGACCAGGTAGAGTTTTTAATGTGATTTTTCCAAAGGTATGCGAATTGGTGCTCTACGTTTCTTTGCGAGATATACTCTTGTAATTTACTAACTGGTGAATGACCACAAAAATTGAAAGGTGGCCAAGGGGGTGCGTATACATAAGAGCGGTGATGAAAAGGTTGTCTTGTAACTACAGACCTGTGTCGCTCTTGAATACATGCAGCAAGGTTCTTGAGCATTTTATTTTTAAACGCATCGTAATTTTTAGAAACTGCAGCATATTTTGGTTAAAAAAACAGCACGTTTTGCGACGTCCGTATTCAACAGTCACACAGCTTCTTGACACGTTCCTTGAATTTGCAACTGTACTGGATAATGATGGCCATGTGGATGCTATTTGTTTGGACTTCGCGAAGGCTTTTGACAGTGTCTCGCACCATAAATTAACGTAGAAACTTAAGCAGTTACTGGAAAATGACTATTCATTACGGTGGATTGACCCTTATCTTAGAGACCGCTAGCAGTTTGCAACTGTTGGTAGGCAGTCTATATAAATGTCGACTCTTTTTTGGAGTGCACTAGGGCTCTGTACTGAGTCATTTGCTTTTTATATTGCTTATTAATGATCTGCGGGAGGTCAACCCATTAATATAGTGTCGTTTGTTTTGTTGACGATTGTATTTTGTTCTCTAAAGTATCCTGTGTTGCTGACCAGGAATGTTTACATGATAGCCTCCGCAAGGTATTTTCCTGGTGCTCTGCCAAAATAGGCAAATGAATTTAAAGTCAAAGATATGCGTTCAAATGACGCTGAGACAAAAAGGGTCTCCTCTTGTGTTTTACTATGTTCTAAACTCAGTTCATTTAAAAATTGTTGCTTTATAAAAGTATTTAGGAGTAGTAATTACGTCGAGATTAAATCCGGCTGCTCATTTTGTGAATAATATAGCGAATGCTTCCCGTAAACAGTGGTTTTTACGAAGGAGTTTGTGTCACTGTACTGCAGAAACGAAGCTGATGACTTACACTTCTTTGATTCGTTTACTATTCGAATATACAGACATTTTATGGGACCCGCATTCTCCGACATCTATTGGTCAGGAAGACGTTCATAAAGAGGCAGTTTTATTAATTTATAACGCTGTAATGAACCTATTGAAAATATTTCTAAAGGGCCCGTCAGCCTTGAAGGATTATGGGACCTCACAGGCCTTCAAAAATACCCTACAGAAAAACCCTTCAGGGATGCCCCATAGAAAAACCCTTTAGCCCCACAGCCCTTCAACCCGTCAGACCCTTTAGCCCATCACCCCTTTAGACGCGCAAATGACTGTGAACCATAGACAAAATGCAGTTCAAAACATTATTGAAAATTGATTGCAGACATATAGTTTTACATGCATATTATAACTCAAAAAGGTTATAAAAAGCAACGTTTGTTCAAACCCGGCGCAAGGAGCGGTTGACGAAAGAGATCACATCAAACAGGGACAACTGACTTCTTTATCATAAAGAAAAATATATTTCGGAGTACTCACAATGCCGCTGGGTATATTCCTGATGTGCGGTAGTTTAGCTAATAAAACCGAGCAGGTGCACCTCACGTACACATACACAGTCTTAGTAAGCGCGTTTAGCGAAAACCACGAAGTCGCAAGCAGCACCCGCCGCCGTTGAGAAATCCCGAGCACAGTCACGGTTTCGTCCATGATGACAATACGCCGGCGTCTTCGGCGTATTTTTCGCTCGCTGGATGCTTCTGAAGTCGGACGGACGAAGAGGCGCAAAAACCAAGTCCGGACAGCGACCGTCATCCACCGTATCAGGGCCCACAGCGCCATAATCCCGGTGCGCAGGCACAACACGCGGTGGGACGCTGACCCCGACTGCCAGGCTTTGTAGCGAGTAAGCTGACACCGGCCACCATCTCCTTGAATGCGCTGAACACGACGGCGCTCGAACGGTGCTGAAGGCGGCCAGCGCCGAACTATGGTGCACCTGCGGAACCAAGGAAGAATCAAAAGAGACCAAGGGGCGAGCCCTGAAAGCCATGCATGCTCACCTTGCTGGAGGAAATTGGTCCGCTCCAAAAATCCGCTGTCGTGGGCTAACCGGAACTGTCCACGAGCAGAGAGAAAATGGCTATACTGGCGGCTGGCCTCCCCCGCTTGCACACACCACCCTCTCCCGCCGACCGCTGGCCTGGCAGCCCTGCACCCTCTCCCCATCACCGGGTGGAGAGAGGGGCAGTGTGACTTGCTTTTGGGGACCGTCTCCCGTGGAAGAACCGGTTCCAGGAACGAGTCGCTCCCGCGTGGGTCCCTCTTTCTGGAAAGCGCGCAGTGCTGTCAGCTTGTTTATTTCGTATTTATGGTTGCACGGATTTCGCCTCCAGCGAACAGGATTGCGTTCGCCTCAAAACGCCGCTCGGTCAACACCACTCGGCCAGCGGCTCGTCGATTCTCTACGTGGGGCGGTCGCCCTCAGTGGCCTCCTTGGCGACCGAACGCCCGGGCAGTGACAGACGGCCCACTCGTATTTGATGGAAGAGCAGTACTAAAAATCTGACCGTACATACATACGATCGGCATTCTCCAAATATTTTTCCCCGTAGCGTACAATAAGGCTATATTCTAATTCTGCGAAATGTGTTTTCTCGACCTAAGCCGTGGCCCGCCGACATCTCAAGGAGCCTGAAGGTTTTCCCGACCCCATTAGAAAAGTTCTGGACAGGCTTTCAGACATTTCAAGGCATTGTAAAGGGCACTTTAGGCATTTCAGGAGAGCCTCTGACGGGGCCAGCGAACCCACCAGGAAATATCGGTGCTCCCTTCAAACATCTCAGAAATTCCTGAAGTCCCCTTCACACCCTTTAAAAAAAGTCCTGAAGTCCCATCAGAGCGATTTTCAACAGGGTCAGTTCATTTAAAAATTGTTGCTTTATAAAAGTATTTAGGAGTAGTAATTACGTCGAGATTAAATCCGGCTGCTCATTTTGTGAATAATATAGCGAATGCTTCCCGTAAACAGTGGTCTTTACGAAGGAGTTTGTGTCACTGTACTGCAGAAACGAAGCTCATGACTTACACTTCTTTGATTCGTTTACTATTCGAATATACAGACATTTTATGGGACCCGCATTCTCCGACATCTATTCGTCAGGAAGACGTTCATAAAGAGGCAGTTTTATTCATTTATAACGCTGTAATGAACGGTGTTATGAATGGGCCCCGGACCATTTGCTAATGTCTACATCGGGCGGTTTGTTTTTGTCGAACGCCTCCCGCGGGTTCAAGGTCATCTGGCTCAGCGAGCCTGGCACCATCATCGCCTCGGAAGCACGCCTGCCGAGCGAACGCCCGAGACGGGCGCCGTGATATAGCCAGACTTTAACGTGTACAAGTCTGGATATAGCCTCCGAAAAAAGAAAACAACGTCTCAGGTTTCACGACCGAAACACCAGGGCCCGATCCGGGGTGATGAGATCATCCGGACGCCTTCATTCAACGCGTAGACACGAAGGGTCGAAAGTCGGCACGTCACGTCTCGGCCCCGGACGGTGTTTTGACCAGCTGCGTGAATTCCAACGAGCCGGTGTTTTGGTGAGACACTCAGCGCCGTCTAGACCGACGGTGAAGTGTTTACGGCGGCTGAGTGTGCGCAATCATGGAATGTGGGGCGGTGTTTGAACGGGACACCTTTTTGTGATTGGCCGACTATCCACCAATGTGGGGGTCCCTACCTAGGGACCTAGGGAGAACGAAGTGTCTAAAATGAGCGAACTTTGACATGCAAATGTCTTCTCTGGTCTTGAACCAACTGTACAAATGTAAATTAAACGTCTATCGAAAAGTAACCCGGCTTCCGAGGCCCATCTTCCTGATGTCCTGGTCGGTACCTGGCTCCGGCGGAGCCCGACAACAAGGACTACCCTGGGTTCGCTACAACGCATTCCAGGGGGAAACGTCCATGTCATTCATGTATGTCTCATCCGCATTACCATAGTTATCATGTCGAATTAAAGTCAAGCGCCTGAAGTTTTGTATACTCAACGACAACCGTGACGTAAGTCAGAAACCCGATTATTTGGTTTTCGAGTTTGAACGCAAAAATATATTTTTATTTATTTATTTTTCCCTAGACCTGCCTTTGATTGGAGTGACTTGCCTCAAAGTGTGGCAAGTCTTGCTACACATGATTGTTTTGCTAGAGCTTTAGACGATTCTGTATGTAAGTAAACATCTACGAAATAATGGATATATTTGTATGATTTAGTCTGTGACATTTCGTATTGCATATTTTTGCAATGTCTGCCCTGCAACTTTACATGCAACCATACCTTGGCCAACAAGAGTGGGCCGGCAGTATTACTGAAATAATGAACAAATAAACAAATGAAATAAGCGCTTAAGAGAGTGCTGCGTAGCAGAATAAAATAGGCAACGAAAAATTAACAAGGTATCCTCGTGCTACGCCACGGCGCTTGACAACGGGCGGGACACTGACACACCAGCTGTGCCTCCGTGCCGTAGAGCTATTGAGGCGTGGAGGCTGTATCCCATGGCCAGGAAAGGAGGGCGGTGTTTTCATCCTTCTGTTGTGAGCGAGTGAGGCCTCTTCGTAAATGAAGGCTTTGAAGTCGACCGACCATGAAAGGTTTTTGTTATATTTGAATTCATGGAAAGCGTAAAATGGAAGAATGTCTGACGTCATAATTACTCCCCGTTTATCGCTGTCATTTTCGGTGAAGACATGACGGGTTTGGGGTTTAAGATAATTCTATCCACTAAGCCCCTTTTTATGGACGGCAACACCTACCATTTAGTCTTTTAATTTTACGCCCGAAGACCACAAAGCAAAAACTAAATTATGTGGAGCTTGTTAAATATGAGTGTAGACCTTAGATGGTTGCCCAATCGGTTTATTCCGATGGAGCCTCCGATTGAGCCTGGCGCTACGTTCCCGGCCTGGCGTTGTCTGCTCGTGCCCCACGGCTCACAAGCGCTCGGTGCGAGCGCAGCCAATGGTCACGAACCGATGGGCGCCAGCTTGCCAGCCGCTACATAACACCCCCTCCAACTAGTCGTGGCTCTCTTAGCGTTGCGGTTGTCGTCGCACTCGGGTGCCCCTCCGGGCACCAGTGAAAGGGCCAGCGTCTGCCGTCGAAGAAGCTGACGCTGGTTCGCGAGGAAGCACCACCGGCCTGCTACTGTCTCGCTGGGGTGATGCGTCTAGTCGAGCTGGAGCATCTTTACCGGGACATGGTGCCCGTGGTGGAGTTGGGCTTTAGTCACTCTTGACGTCCCACACAGGAGATGGAGTCTTCGCTTCTTGTTGAGTGTTGGCGGTTATCCATCGCTGACGTATGTGTTTGGTATGTCGGCGCCCCAAACCTTCATCTATGTTTACCATCTATGAACGGAGGCCCATCTTACGTTCAATTACGCCAGGAACCCAGCCTTTGCCGTATATATGGAGACTTCTTAGTCCAGACCGACTGCCCCACGCTGAGTTCCCTTGCGTTAGTGACGCTTTCCGTGCTGGCTGGCTCTTCAGAAGGTTAAGTTTTTGATCGTTCCAAAGCTAATGGAAGTTCCCTGCCATAAAGCAACCATGCTGGCGTTTTTCCCGTTGCAACGTGGATTGTAGTGTGCTGTTTGAATAAAAACCTGGCCAGCGCACAATTCAGCTCTTCCTTTCCATTCTTCCAGAGTGCAAGTTTTAGCTCCTGTACCACGCACTCCGCCTGGCCATGAGTCGCGGGATGGTACGGTGCACTTGTTACAGTGATGATCCCGTTGTTTCGGTAAAATGTTTTCATCTCCTCGGAATTTAGCGCCGCGCCATTGTCCGACACAATTTTCCTTGGTAAACCAAATGTTGCAAAAATGGTCCGTAATTCTTTAATGATGGCGGCAGACGTCATGTTGCGGACCACTCGCACTTCCAGCCACTTGGTGAACGCGTCCACCACAACCAGAAGAACATGACCCTCGACAGGGCCTGCAAAGTCCAGATGAACAGTGTCCCACGGCTCGGTTGGCCTATTCCACACAGGGATAGGTTCCTTAGCAGGTGACTTCCGGTGTATCTGGCAGGTGCTACATGCAGTGACCCACGCTTCAATATCGGCGTCAATTCCGGGGCTACCCCACGTAGATGCGAGCGCAAGCTTTCATCGCGACAATTCCCGCGTTGTTCCGAGTAATTAAGAGCCATCGTTTCTCTTCTCAAGTTTTTAGGAATCACGAACCGTGTCCCCCAGCTTACGCATCCTCTGTGTGTCGACAACTCACTCTGCCTCCTTACTTCTATACGGCGAGTACTCTGGGGACTGATACCGATTAAGAGTGCCTTCTTGTACTGCCTGATATACGGTTACCAGGACGGCGTCATGTGCTGTCTCCCTGACTACTTGGTCTGCGGAGAGCGGTGGGCGGGTCAAAACCTCAAACATCAGGATGTCTCCTGGTACTTCTGGCTCCCCCTCCGTGGTGGACATGAGAAGTCGGCTTAGAGCGTCCACATTCTGATGGCGGTTTCCTGGCCTGTACCTCAGCTCATACTTATAAGCGGCTAATTTTAAGCACAGGCTTGTCAGCTCCTAGGATGCCAAGAAGAGGTTGATGATCTGTGTCGATTACCATGCTTCGTCCCGCGACATACTGATCAAAATGGCTGACTCCATAACAGTGGCTAGGCCCTCTCGGCCAAGTTGTGAATAGTTGCGCCCAGCGGTTCCCAGTGTCCTGGACGCAAACGCAATTGGAGCCTCTCGGCCGTCGGAGTACAACTGTGCTAGTACGGCATCCATACCGTAAGGCAAAGCGTCGCAGGACAACAGCAGTGGTTTTCTTTCGTTATAGTGTGCCAGTACTATATACTGCACCACCAGATCCTTCAACTTCTGGAAAGTTTCGCGGTGGTTTTCCTCCCACCGCCACTCTGTCTTCCGTTCCAGTAGGTGATAGAGCTCTCTCGCAATCCTTGCTCGATTCTGTAGAAATCTCTCATAAAACGCTAACAGTCCCAGAAAGGGCTGCAGCTCTGTCTTGTTCCTTGGCTCGGGCGTCTGTACTGCGGCCTGAATCTTGTCCTGCGTGGGATGTATGCCGTCCGCATTGATGAGGTGGCAAAGAAAGTTCACTTTACTCACCTCGAAGCGGCACTTGGTTTCCTTTAGTCTTAGTCCTGCATCTCCTAGTCTCGTCAGTACTTGATCGAGTCGATAGTTATGTTCTTCCGCAGTCTCCCCGCTGGTGATAATGTCGTCTAGGTACGCACTGACTCCTGAGATGCCTGCTATAATGTTGTGTCCATGACTTCCTGGAAGATTGCAGGAGCTGCCGCTACTCCGAAGGGAAGTCTCTTCTCTCGATACAGGCCCTTGATGGTGTTGATTGTCAGTACCTCGGCCGTGTTGTGTCACTCGTAGCTGTTGATAAGCCTGCGCAAGGTCCAGCGTCGAGAACACTGTGCCACCCCGGATGCTAGACAAGGCTTCAGTGGGTGTCGGCAGCGGATAAGCCACCGGTTTCGCTGTATTGTTCACCCTGCTGCGGTAGTCCCCGCAGAGCATCACCGAACCATCCGTCGTTCTAATCACCACCACGGGCGTGGCCCATGTTGAATGTTTGACCTGCTCCAGGGTGCCCTGCTTTTGTAGTGCCATCAGTTCGCGTTCCACGACACCACGCAGGGCGAAAGGTACCTGGCGTGCCTTGAGGAATCTTGGCGTTGCTGACTCCTTGATTTCCAACTGGACAGGTGGGCCGTTGTACCCTGTGATGTCGGACTTGAACACCGCTTTGTGTGCACTGAGAACCTTTTGGACTTCTTTGTCTGGCGAAAGAGGGCGTATCCCGCTGACCTAGATCTTTAGCGCTGGAAACCAATTTCTGCCCATCAAGTTGCACCCTGTTCCACTTGTTACAACCTGCGGTACAACGTAGTCCTTGAACTTTTGTCTCTCGCGCACTTCAGCTGGACCAAGGACACTCAAGCCTTTTCCGATCCATTTCCCAAGGGTGACGTTCTCTTTCCGCAGGTGGGGAGGTCTGGTCGGCCACACCTTCCGGTATGTGGCCT
The DNA here is from genome assembly GCF_016920785.2 of Ixodes scapularis. Lineage (NCBI taxonomy): Eukaryota > Metazoa > Arthropoda > Arachnida > Ixodida > Ixodidae > Ixodes > Ixodes scapularis. The sequence goes on along the minus strand of NW_024609846.1, from coordinate 63,889,670 downwards.
CACTGATTAACGTAAATGCTGCTCCTGAGTCTACCCCGAATTCTAGTAACTTTCCATCGACCATGAGGGTCACCAGGCACTTGGGAACGAAACTGGTTGTATGTTGTGCGTTCAGCTCTTGCACGTCCCTCCCGTAGCTTTTAACAGAAGCTACACTTTGTGATTCTAGGGCGTCCTCTTCTGCGCTGCAGTCCATCTGACGGGTTGAGTGACGTGTGCCAGTCCTCATCTTGTTTCGACAAGCTTTTTCGATGTGTCCTCTTTTTTTTACAGAAACGACAGGGTATACTCTGCAAGCATGCTTCTGATGGTAGTGCAAGGGGACTATGTTCGACAAATGTTTCGTTTTTTCCTAAAAAGAAACGGAAGTGACGGAAGCGACGATATCGCGTTTGATTGGTTAGAAGGTCAAATGGCGAAAATAGGTAATTTTCGTCATTTGAACCTCTAACCAATCAAACGCGATATCGTCACTTCCGTCACTTCGGTTTATTTTTAGGAGTAACGAAACATTTGCCGAACATAGCCTCCCTGCTTCCGTTTCAATAGATCATTTTACGGTTTACAAACATGAACTGCCGCTTACGTCCCAAGCAACTTCCAGTCGTACCGTCTTTGCAAGCCTGTCAGTTTTGTCCACGTCACCAGTGCAAGGAAGCATAAACGTCACAAGAAAAGTACAGTTGGAGATTCAACTAGGGCCTTCGGTGGTACAATTTGAAGGGGTTATGAAACAATATCCGCTTGAAATATTCATGACCTTACACGCACGGACCGCCACTGGTTTAGAAGCGTCTTGGTCGTGGTGGAATTGCGAGGATCGAAGAGAACTATTTCTTTCAGTCTTGCCTTCGCCAAGTTTGATGACGTGCGAGTGAACGTAGCTTTGCACTTTTGGCACGCTTGTAATTGCACGCACTTGCCTGCATAAGCAGAGACATGGCTGCGGCCAGATGACCTGCTTGCAATCGTCTATAGTGAATTTTGTAGAACCTGTTAGAACCTTGATTAAAAAATAAAAAGTGAACCACGCATTTGCAGTCATTTTTCGCGCATTCTTTTGGGTTATTATGCCCTACTTTATGGGTGTTCGTAATCGCGCCTTTTTTATTTCCCTTTCTGGCGGCGATACAAACAATTTAGAGGGCGTACTGCGCAGACATAACGCCATAATAAAAAGGTGTACAGAGGAATAACACCCTAATTTAAGGGTGTTCGGAATAAAGCCGTCCTTTAAGGGTGTTAGGGAAAACACCTTATTTTAGGGGTGTTAGGAATAACGCCCTTTTTAAGGGCGTTTTGGTACACCCAAATGGGTGTTAGTTATAGGACAAGCCATTTACACCCACAAGGGTGTTACGATGTTTAGTGTGTGTGCTTAAATGTAGCGCATTCTACTTAATTTACATGAACTGTAATTTTGTCTGATTGATTTGCTTTCGAACTGTACACCTATCTTACTTTTCCACTGCCCACTAGCTTTTTTGTTAAAGTAAAATATTAAATAAACAAAATAAGATCGTGTTATCCTGTGCATCGCCCGTTTCCCTTGGTTTCTAGTAAAGCTCTGTTATGTAGCGGCTGGCAAACTGGAGCCCATGGGCTTGTGACCATCGGCTGCGCTCGCACCGAGCGCTTGAGAGCCGCGGGGCATGAGCAGACAAACGCCGGCCAAGAACGTAGCCCCAGGCTCAATCGGAGGCTCCATTGGAATAAACCGATTAGGCTACCATCTAAGGTCTACATCTCATGCTTAGCATTGGCGACGAGGATGGGATAAGAGCTCCAACAGCGGTTCAAGGGTGACTACGACACAAGGCAAGCTCGAAGAATTCCAAGGGACAAGATGGTCGGCCTGGGCCGGAGCGGTTGAAATTCTTCTTCCAGGCAAACGACACAACGGATTTGCTGACTCTTTGTGGCGGGGAAACCTACGAGACTGTGCAAGCGCTAACGGTCCCAAGGAAGCCCGGCGAAGTTGACTTTGAAAGCATCAAGTTCATGCTCCAACAACCTTACGATGCACGGCCTGCGGAAATATTCAACCGAAGCCGATTCCAACGCCGCGACCAACAGCCAGGCGAGTTCATCGCTACCTATGTGGCGGAATTAAAGAAATTAGCCGCCAACCGCAATTTCGGCGTGCTGACACCTCTCTCGGTGGCCATAGCTAGCGCCGGAGCATCGACCGCTTCAACTAGCGCTGAAGGACGAGTGGCCGCCGCCCCTTTGACATTGAATCCAACCATGTTGCCGCTGGATGTAATGCTGAGAGACTGTTTGGTGTGCGGTGTGCAAGGTGAGCGTCTGCAGCAACGGCTTTAAGCAGAGCAAACGCTCACGTTCAAGCAAGCATACGACATCACAAGATTGGAAAGTGCGGTAAAACAGCAGCAGGAGCTTAAAACTCCCAAAACGGAACTGCATACACACTAAACATCGTAACACCCTTCTGGGTGTAAATGGCTTGTCCTATAACTAACACCCATTTGGGTGTAGGAAAACGCCCTAAAAATGGCGTTATTCATAACACCCCTAACATAGGGTGTTTCCCCAACACCCTTAAGGACGGCGTTATTCCGAACACCCTTAAATTAGGGTGCGATTCTACTGTACACCTTTTTATTATGGTGTTATGACTGCGCAGTACGCCCTCTAATGTATCACCACCATAAAGGAAAATAAAAAAAAAGGCGCGATTACCAACACCCATAAAGTAGGGCGTAACAACCCAAAAGAGTGCATGAAAAAATGACTGCAAATGCCTGGTTCACTTTTTATTTTTTAATCAAGGTTCTAACAGGTTCTACAAAATTCTCTATAGACGATTGCAAGCAGGTCATCTGGCCGCAGTTATGTCTGTGCTTGTGCGGGCAAGTGCGTGCAATTACAAGGGTGCCAAAGGGCAAAGTTACGTTCACGCGCACGTCATCAAACTTGGCGAAGGCAAGACTGAAAGAAATAGTTCTCTTTGATCCTCGCAATTCCACCACGACCAAGACGCTTCTAAACCAGTGGCGGTCCGTGCGTGTAAGGTCATGAATATTTCAAGCGGATATTGTTTCATAACCCCTTCAAATTGTACCACCGAAGGCCCTAGTTGAATCTCCAACTGTACTTTTCTTGTGACGTTTATGCTTCCTTGCACTGGTGACGTGGACAAAACTGGCACGCTTGCAAAGACGGTACGACTGGAAGTTGCTTGGGACGTAAGCGGCAGTTCATGTTTGTAAACCGTAAAATGGTCTATTGAAACGGAAGCAGAGAGGCTATGTTCGACAAATGTTTCGTTACTCCAAAAAATAAACGGAAGTGACGGAAGTGACGATATCGCGTTTGATTGGTTAGAGGTTCAAACGACAAAAGTTACCTATTTTCGCCATTTGACCTTCTAACCAATCAAACGCGATATCGTCGCTTCCGTCACTTCCGTTTCTTTTTAGGAGAAATGAAACATTTGTCGAACATAGCCCCCTTGGACTACTATCAGAAGCATGCTTGAAGAGTACTTACAAATAAAACAGCGACCTCATGTAATCCGTGATAGATGCATAATCCTATTCGGGCAGCACAGAACTATCCACAAACACAATGTCGAGAATGAAGGCGGTCGTTCACATTCAGCGGAAGTTTCGCGGTCGCCGATGAGCACCTCTCTGTCGTGATAGATGCGTAATCCGATTCGGGCAGCACAAAACAACGCAAACACAATGCCGAGGTTGAAGGCGGTCGATCACATTCAACGGAAGTCTCGCGGCCGCCGATGAGCAGCTCTTTGTCGAAACGCATCCAACAAATACAGCACAATAATTCCATGGACTCCGACGAAATAAACGACCATTTCCGAAAAGTTGGCATGGATGTATTCCGGCCGTTCACGACGAAAAATCACGGCCGCGATTGATACGTATGAAAAACAGGAATACACTGATACTGAAACCGGACCTACGGCCCCTACAACTCACCATAGCTTGGCATACGGCAAAGACTACGGTCCCAGTAGCCTATCAGCGCGTCAGAGCGAGTCACGTGACAAATTTTCGTCCAAGCGTCCTTGTCCTACGGAGAGCGGTCACGTGTTTCGCGCCACCCCTCTGATTTGCTAGAAGCGGCCTTCGCACTCGCTCACAGCAACACGAAGACGCAAAAGAAGGTTTGGAGGCTTATCAGAAGACGAGGCCAAAGAGGGTTGGACAAAGCCGCTAATCTCCCTCTGCTGCTTTGCATTGCCACCTGTCCTGTCCAGGGAAGGTCGCAAGATCGGACTCGTCAGGACTTGCTTTGCGTAGTACAACCTTGAGCGTCTCAAACTGCCACTCATGTAGACGCGCATGTGCGGACCGCGAGATCACAAGATAAATACGAAAAACAATTTCGAACGCCGTCGAAGACGCGGTTTCAGTTGTACCAAAGAAAAACCGAAAAAAAAAAAGCGTCGGGAAGCTAGATATTTTGGTGTCATTACGCAGAGATAAGAGTCGCGTCCCTGGAGGTGTCATTAATCCGGCACTTTCGATTGTCTTGCGACACTGTTTCTTCAGAGCTACACTCTAAAATAAAATCTCAGTGAAGGGGCTAAAAGTAGTGCGAAACCCAGTCAGGTAAGTTTGTAATATCCTAAATGAGGGCGCCACAGTTTGTTGAAGTCTTCAGCTCAAAAGGTCTTTCACAGGTTAAAAGTAAGCAGATTCATTTCGCTTAATCTTGCTTTGTTTTGTTTTTTAACGTCGGATTTTAGGCAGTCAAAAAATAGAAATACATCGCCGGCATAGCCGATTCACGCAGGACACTCTTGACAGTCAACCAAACACGGCGCCACGTACGGTATGTGTTATATTCATCACGTTCCTTATTGCTACGGAACGGACAGGACCGGTATGGCGCCCAGATCAGTTCCCAGTAGCTCGCTGCCTCGCGCATGCCCTTGCTCGAGAGCATGGCTCGCGCTTCCCGGTTTGTGTGGGCGACAGCTTGGTTGCTAGGTACGCAACACGTGTTCCCCCTTAGATGGAGTGTCCATATCTTGAAGGTGGGCGCCTAGCCCGAGAGCTGGTGCGCCGATCAACTTGGACGGGAACATCCGGTGCAGCTCCTTCTGGAGACTGTACTGGTAGAAACGGAGGCAGCTCTTCAGCAGCAACGGTTGGATGCTGTGCCGGTAGTCTTGCAGGCGGCTCCTCAGCAGCAACAGTCGGAGTGGCAGGACTGGCCTCAGCTGCTGCTGCTGTGAACCACGGTGCTGGCGGCATCGTTTCGCATAAGCCTCTTGCCAAGATACTATGGGGCCCGGATGTTGGAGGCGTAACTTCGAATGTGGTCGACGTGTCTGCGGATTTCTCCAAACGGCGTTTGGGGAAGCCAAGATCGAAGAGTAGTGTTCCTTCTAGCCACCTCGGTTTTCCGCGAAAATTGATAGCAAACACAGGTTGCCCTTCAACAAAGCGGCGTGAAGGGGTCGTCACCTCTCTTCCTTCCTGTCCTTCTCTTTTGTTGTATGTTTCTGGTTCTGGTGTAACTCGGCTTATGTTTGATGCCAGTTCACGGCCGAACATTAGCAACGCGGGTGTTTTCCCGGTGGAGGATGTGACAGTGGTGTGCTGCTTGTAGAGGAATCTTGCCAGTCTCACTAACAAGCTGCCGACTTTGTCTTTTTGAAGTGCTTGCTTCAATTCAAAGACCATCCGCTCCGCCTGGCCGTTGGTAGCCGGATGATATGGTGCGCTTGTCACAGGCTCCACACTGTTTCGTTGGTAGAAATCGAGTACCTCCCTTGACACAAACAAGCTCCCATTGTCCGACACCACCTTCCGTGGCAATCCGAATGTCGCGAAGATAGCACGCAGTTCTCTAATAACAGCTGTGGACGTGGCTGAGGTCATCGCTCTCACCTCCAGCCATTTTGTGTATGAGTCCACAACTACGAGGAACATGTGTCCTTCCATCGGGCCGGCAAAATCAAGGTGTATGGTGTGCCATGGTTGAGATGCATGTTCCCAGTTTGGCAGAGCGGCTCTCATCGGAATACGCCTGGATTCCTGGCAGATTCGGCATGCTTCGACTGCATGTTCAATGTCCCTATCGATAGCTGGCCACCATAAGTAGCTCCTGGCTGACGTCTTCATCGAAACGAGGCCCTTGTGTCCAGCATGGAGCAAATCCATTGCTTCGGTACGTACCTGTGTGGGAATGACCACCCTCGAGCCCCAAATAACGCATCCTCGTTGAGTGGACAGCTCTGTCACTTCCTTCTTGTAGGGAGCAAACTCTTCACCCCTGAGGCGGTCAAGCGTTCCTTGTTGCAACGCCTTGAAGATATGAGACAAGGTGGGGTCTTGAAGTGTCATTTTTGCGATTCTTTTCGCCGTGAGCGGCGAGACCGGCAGCGCCTCGATCATCAGCACGTCTCCGGGCAGGCAGGGTTCGTCCTCCCTATCATGTAAGGGAAGGCGACTTAACGCGTCGGCGTTCTGGTGTCTCCTTCCCGGCCGGTACACTAGCTCATAGTCGTAGGCAGCCAGCTTGACACACCATCGCATCATGCGTGGAGACAGCACTTGAGGTACTGGCTTCTGTGGTCCCAGGATGCCGAGGAGTGGTTGATGATCCGTGGCGATGATTATGTGTCGTCCGGCAATGTACTGATGAAAATGGATTGCCCCGTATATAATGGCGAGGCCCTCCTTATTCAGCTGCGAGTAGTTCCTTTCAGCGTCTCCCAAAGTCCTTGAAGCAAACGCTATTGGAGCTTCTCGCCCTGCGCTATCAACCTGTGCCAAAACGGCACCAACACCGTACGGTGAGGCATCACAGGAGAGTAGAAGAGGTCTAGACTCATCATAATGGACCAAGGTGGTCCGCTGCAAGATGAGTTCCTTGAGCTTTCTGAAAGCTGTCTTGTGAGGAGCCTCCCAGCTCCACGGCCTGTTCTTCTCTAGAAGGGTATACAGGTCTTTCGCTACTGTTGCTCGGTTTTCCAGAAACCTGTCATAGAAGGCGAGCATCCCGAGAAAAGACTGGAGCGTCGTCTTTGAAGTCGGTTCTGGCAGATCACGAATCGCCTTCAACTTGTCATCCGTTGGATGGATGCCTGCTGAGTTGATCTTGAAACCGAGGAAGGTTACTTCCGGGACTCCAAAGAAAGTTTTTTTTCTGTTGGCACGAAGACCAATATTTTCAAGTCTTGAGAGAACGATGTCTAGTCGATGATTGTGCTCCTCCTGTGTGGACCCAGTGACGATGATATCATCCAGGTATGCACTGATACCTGATATCCCCGCAAGAGTCGTGTCCATGCACCTTTGAAATATTGCTGGAGCGGCGGAAACACCGAAGGGCAGTCGGTTGACACGGTAAAGCCCCTTGACTGTGTTAATAGTCAGAGTCTTGGCTGTATCGTCAGTGACCTTGAGCTGTTGATATGCTTGTGTCAGGTCTATTGTTGAAAAAATTCTTCCGCCGCGTAGTTTCGCCAAGACCTCTGTGACAGTCGGCAACGGGTAAGATGCTGCTTGGGCTACAGCGTTCACAGTGCTGCGGTAATCGCCACAGAGTCGAATACTACCGTCTTTTTTGCGCACGACGACGACCGGAGTGGCCCATTCCGAATGTTGAGCGGGCTCAATCACCTCCTGGTTCGTTAGACGTTGTAGTTCAGCTTCAACGGCTGGCCGGAGTGCGAATGGCACCGTTCGTGATTTTAGGAACTTAGGTTGTGCTCCTTCGTGCAACTCTAGTGTAACCGCTGGTCCCTTGAAGCCATTTAGGTTGCCATCAAACACTGCTTAGTGACGTTCAAGTATGACTACCAGGCTCTGTTCGTGAAGTACTTGGTGAATGCCGCTATGGCTAATGCCTAGTGGGGCGAACCAATTACGACCAAGGAGGTTGCATCCTGGGTCGCTCATTATCAATAGAGGAAGTTTTTCACTGCGCTGCTTGAAGCGCACGCTGACATTAATTGTCCCCAGCGGCTGCAACCCTTCTCCTGACCCTGTTCGCAGCGCGATGCTGGCGGGGTGAAGCGGTGGCAGATCACGGGGCCATGATTCTCGATACGTGTCTTCATTGATGATAGAATAGGCTGCCCCTGAATCCACCTCGAATAGCAGTGGCACGCCTTGTACGTCCAACAATACCATATGTTTCTGGGGTGCTCTCCTCACCCCTGTCATTGCATTTAGGTCATGCAAAATGCTCTCTTCCGTAATCGCGACATCACGTGGCTCTTCTGAGGAGTCAAAAACGTGCAATCGTCTAGTTGCCTTCGATAAGCTGTTGCTGTTTTTCTTCTTGAAGCAGGCTTTTTCAACGTGACCGACTTTCTTGTAAAACCTGCACCTCGAGGTGCGTGACTCGCACGTTTCGGGATTGTGGAGTTCTTCGCAGCGGTAACAGGGTGTGCGCTGCTCCGGTGGAGCTGTTTGTGCGCGCGCGGTCTTGTTGACTTCGCTGAAGTCAGCTTTGATGTTCTTTTGATAGTCTTTCGCGTTTTCCGCCCGCACAGCGATATCGAATGCCTTGATGAACGTGAGGTCTTGTTCGGCAAACAATCTTTGTTGCAGATTGTCGTCTTGCAGTCCGCAGACAAAACGATCACGTAGCATTACGTCGATGGGTAGCATCATTGATCTCAGATCGGGCCGAACGGTAGGAGTTGCAGTCGCACTCACCCCTGTGGATTCCGACGTTGGAACCCTAGGAGGCTGGGCCGGTAACGTGCCGAAGTTGCAATCTACCGCGAGAGCTTTTAACGCTGCTACGTAGGGGGCTACTGTGTCGTGCGGCAGTTGGTCCCGGCGCTGAAACTGGCAGCGACTGAACAGCTCCGACGGGCGGGGATCGTAGTGGGCACGCAGCAGACTGACGATTTCTTCGAATGAGTGGTCGCTCGGTGTCCCCGGTGCCACTAATGCCTTGACGGTTTCGAATGTGTTCGGTCCACATAGCGTCAGCAAGATAGCGCGCTTCTTGCCGCCGTCGGCGATACCGTTGACTTGGAAGTAGAAATCCAGTCGCTCTGCCCAGGACGACCATCCCTTGCCGGAGAATTCCTCCACGGAGCCGTGAGTCGCCATGCTTCCCTGGCTTTACCGTCGTAGAGTTCGTGCCGTTTCCTCGTCGCCAATTATTATATTCATCACGTTCTTTATTGCTACGGAACGGACAGGACCGGTATGGGCCTCCTGCGCTGCCCAGAGGGTGCTGAGAATGGGACTTGTTAGGACTTGTTTTGGGTAGTACAAATTTTAGCGTCTCAAACTGGCACGCATGCAGAAGCGTGCCTGCTCTGGTGCGGAGCGCGAGATCACGATGAAAATACAAACACAGAACAAAAATTCGAACGCCGTCAAAGCTAAGACGCTGAGAGCGTGAGCCAAGAGAGGCCGTTTCACGCGTTCCAAAGTAGACATCAAAAAGAAAAAAAAAATTAAAGCGTCGTGACACAGGTGTTGTGACGTCACCACCCAGAGATAAGAGACGCGTGCCCTAGCGGTGGTGTCATGAATTAGGCACTTTCGATTCTCTTGCAACATTGAGTTTGGCCGATTTCTGTCGTCCAAAGGTGTTTTTTCGTTCTTTAGCACCACATAGAACTGAAAAAGCTCGACAAATGTGCCATGAGTAGTGCTATGCTTAATCAGGTGAGCTTGTACTACCCAAAATGAGGGCGCTACGGTTTGTTCAAAGCTTCAGCGCAGGAGGCCTATGGCGCCCAGATCAGTTCCCAGTAGCTCGCTGCCTCGCGCATGCCCTTGCTCGAGAGCATGGCTCGCGCTGCCCGGTTTGTGTGGGCGACAGCTTGGTTGCTAGGTACGCAACAGTATGTCAGGATAGCGTCGGCACGACCCATCCCATTTTTCACAGATATTGGCTAGACCAAAATAATATCGGCACAATCTTTCCGATTTAATTCCATAACAGCGCGATACTGTGTGATGCCTAGCAGTGTTGCGGAATGGGCACCCCCCGATTCCATTCCAATTCGATTCCAGGTAAATAGGATTGGGGACACTGGGCCCATTCCCACTCCTGGATTGGCTGAATCGTTCCATTCGATTCCTCTAATTCCTAAACGTACAAATTGGGACTTGACAGCTATATTTCGCAATGTTTCCGGCATAGGCAGCATAAAGCTGACATTTTCAAGCGAATAAACAATTGCAAAAAAAAAAAAAAAAAAACGCTAAATGCCTCGAAAAAGCACTAATTTTTCTAAGCTCACGGTGCTGGATTGCCTGGAGCGAAGCGACCGCAGCGGTCCATCGCAGGTGAAACAAAGTATGCAGAGACTAAAGTCAAAGGAAATGAGCGGGCATCCGCTAGCTTGTTTGTAACCGCAACCCACTTGAATGTAAAAGATATAACACAGAAAACAAGCATTGGAACAAACACCAAGTAAAAGGTAGACTTACACGTAAAAATGCAGTATAAAAAAACAAGCGTCGGAGCAAAGCGCAAGAGGAGAAGTGAGAAATGAATCTCGCTTTTTTCGCACTTCAAAGGAGTGCGCGCTAATGAACGTGGAAGGCAGCAAGGTTGGCCACCTGCTAAACAACGCTCCTCGAACTACAAGAAAACTACAGTGTTAAGAAAACAATAACTGATCATCTTTCTGCGGCGGCGTGCGAGTCAACGAGTTATCAGAGCTCTGCGAGTTATGAGTGGCCCCCCGCTCCCAGATCTCTGTCTGTGCGCGCGCGTGCACACTCCATGCCGTCGCAAAAAAAAAAAAAAAGAAAAAAAAAAGAAAGTAATACAAGAAGCACGATGAGGAGCTGCGCATGGCGGCTTCTTTCTTTGCCGCTTCCTTCGCTTGGTGCTTGTTTTCTTGTTTCGTTCACATGTAACACCAGTAAAGCCCGCCGCCTATGCGTCTGTGAAAGGCGCCTCCGCCACCCCCTCTCCCCTCCCCCCCTCCCCCCTTTGGTCTTTGCTCTGACGCTTGTTTCTTGTATTGCTAGTCGTTTCCCGCACATTTTTTTTTCTGAGCAACTGACTCGCTGACTGGCTCCGTTTAGCTGAACGTAACCCTCCCCCCCCCCCCCCCCCAAAAAAAAAAAAAAAATAATAATACAGAACCGGGCCCCATTCTATTCCCATTCCATTCCGGGCAAATGACATCTAATTCCATTCCCATTCCATTCCGGGGTCGCGAAAATGCGGAATGATTCCGGAATCATTCCAACTTCGGAGTGGCAACTCCGCAACACTGCTGCCTGGGTTGTATATTTACACGTCTTCATTCAATTTTTTTTTGCGAGCGGAGATGATTTTTTTTGGGTCAAGGTTGAACCGATAAAACTGATGCACGCGCGAAACGTAATCTTAGACTTGTGTCGAATGAAGAGTTCAATAGGATTTGCAAAAACTATTCTCTAGCACTTCCTAATCATACGCGACTCCGTGTGGAGATTAATTATACTCGATGTTTGTACCGCCGTATACATCAACAAGAGTTTCACAAAAGAAATAAATATGAACGGCTATGAAATCATGGGTGTATTTGATAGCATCACCATTACGCCCCTTTCACGCCGTGTGGATGAAGGACGTAAAATTCGCCCATACACCCTTTTTACGCGATTTCATACACCATCGCTGCATGTGGGGCGTAAAGAGGGCGTGTAAAGAGTGTAAAACGTCAGCACACCCTTTTTGCACCCACCGATATTCAGAAATCGTGTAAAAAGCGTGTAAAAAGGGTGTTTTTTCTAACCTACACCCTTTTTACACGATTATGGGTGTTACAATGTTTAGTGTGTACTTACAAATGAAACAGCGATCTCATGTAGTCCGTGATAGATGCATAATCCGATTCGGGCAGCACAGAACTATCCACAAACACAATGTCGAGGATGAAGGCGGTCGCTCACATTCAGCGGAAGTTTCGCGGTCACCGATGAGCACCTCTCTGTCGTGATAGATGCGTAATCCGATTCGGGCAGCACAAAACAACGCAAACACAATGCCAAGGTTGAAGGCGGTCGATCACATTTAATGGAAGTCTCGCGGCCACCGATGAGCAGCTCTTTGTCAAAACGCGTCGAACAAATACAGCACAATAATTCCATGGACTCCTACGAAATAAACGGCCATTTCCGAAAAGTTGGCATGGATGTATTCCGGCCGTTCACGACGCAAAATCACGGCCGCGACTGTAACGCACGAAAAACAGGAATACACTGACGGGCGCCCCCCTTTTTGTAAACCGGACCTACGTGGCCCCTACAACTCACCATAACTTGGAATACGGCAAAGACTACGGCCTCAGTAGCCCATCAGCGCGTCAGAGCGAGTCACGTGACAAATTTTCGTCCTAGCGTCCTTGTCCTACGGAGTGCGGTCACGGGTTTCGCGCCACCCCTCTGATTTGTTAGAAGCGGCCTTCGCACTCACTCACAGCAACACGAAGACACAAAAGAATGTTTGGAGGCTTATCAGAAGACGAGGTCAAAGGGGGTTGGACAAAGCCGCTAATCTCCCTCTGCTGCTCTGTATTGCCACCTGCCCTGCCCGAGGAAGGTCGCTAAATCGGACTCGTCAGGACTTGCCTTGCGTATTCGCAACTCCAGCGCGCCGCTCGCCCTCCCGCGGACGAACGGACAACCAGAGGAGCGGGGACGGCAGCGGCGGCGGCGGCGCGGAAACGGTGCTCCACTTTGCAACAGCCTTGCACGAAGGACCGGGATGTCTAGTTTCATTAGGGACGTTTTGTATACCGCATATACGCTGCGGATTTCTGGTATTGTGCATGGCCGCCAGCTCAATCTGTGCGCAACGTGACGGCAAACGCTCCCGCTAATAATAAAGAACTCTATAGTACGGTCTACGGAAAGTCTATTCTTTGCCATAAGTAGGAGAAAACTCGTCGCGCAACGGTATGTCGAAAAATACAAATCGGGAATGGGTACTCGCTTTCAAGTAATTACAAAGCAAATGAAAAAAAAAAATGCTCGAAACATTTTAAGCGCGTATGTGTTAGCCAGTCGTTCGTGACGAGAGCTTGGAACGAGAAGTTTTGGCCAGAGAGACCGCAATGTTGCAAATAACACGGTACAAAAAATGTACGGTATATTAAAATATTTATTTTTGATAGAGCAATAAATAAAACCCCTAAACACGCCAATTATGTCAACAGGCAGATCTTTGCATAGGGCGCGACACCCCTAAACTTTAGTTGAACGTATACAGCGCACTGACGTTCAACCGGCTCTACCAACTTTCACGAGCGGCTTGATTGTGCAACTTATTAAAATAGCTTAAATAAGTGTAAATGACTGTAAAACAAAAAAGTAATCGGGGTTTTCTAGGCTTTACTGCAAAAGCTCAGCGTTTTTTTTTGTTTTTTTTTTGTACTCTTTAATGCGTATTTTAGCTTTTTAATATATTATATTGCGCCGTCATCAAGCCTCGCATAAAAGTTGGGGCCGTCAGTTTGACGTCAGTGGGCTGCACGGCGAACTGAAGTTTTGGAGTGTCGTATGTGTGACAAGGGGTGTAAGAACTACAACATTTTTTTTTTTTTTAGAGTGACGAGCACGGCAACGCTCCAGGAGCGCACTGAAAATTGTGCTTCAGAGACGCAACGCGAGCTTGAGGTTGTAATGCTACACCGCACGGTAGCCTGCGGTAACAAACTTTCTATCAATAACCATAGAGCAGTTTGATGACGTGTTGCAATACACAAAAACCGAGACAGTCGACAGCAGCGAGTTGTGAGGCTGTGACGCGAAGACACCAATACTGTGAACGCTGCTCTTCCAAAGCTTGACGCGGTCAACGTTCGCGGCTCTCTTTTTAGAGAACCAATGGCCATGCAAAGCGCAAACATATCTTCATCACCCTCAAAAATATTCTGCCACAAACAGTAACGTGGCCGGTGTCTAAAACGCGCTCGCTTACCACAAAACTTCGCAATTTGAGGTTTCTGCAACTTTTAAATAATAGCATGCTCGTTTTCCTAACGTGCATCAACATATCCGTCACCTGTAATATGATCCCTCCCTAACCGCTTCGCATTTGTAGACAAATAAATCATTTCTAGCGCGCTGAACAGTGTCAGCGAGCGGGCGCACGGGATATCCTGGAGAATCTATCCCCGTCTCTTCCGCCATCTTGGAACTACCGTCCCGCCACCTATAGGGCGTCGGAGTTGCGAATAGTACAACCTTGAGCGTCTCAAACTGCCACTCATGTAGACGCGCATGCTCTGGTGCGGACCGCGAGATCACAAAATAAATACGAAAAACAATTTTGAACGCCGTCGAAGACGCGGTTTCACGTGTACCAAAGAAAAACCGGAAAAACAAATGCGTCGGGAAGCTAGATATTTTGGTGTCATTACGTTGAGATAAGAGTAGCGTCCCTGGGGGTGTCATTAACCCGGCACTTTCGATTGTCTTGCGACATTGTTTCTTCAGAGCTACACTCCAAAATAAAGTCTCAGAGAAGGTGCTATAAGTAGTGCGAAATCGAGTCAGGTGAGTTTGTAATATCCGAAATGAGGGCGCCACAGTTTGTTGAAGTCTTCAGCTTAAAAGGTCTTTCTTAGGTTGAAAGTAAGCAGATTCTATTTCGCTTAGTCTTGCTTTGTTTTGTTTTTTAACATCGCATTTTAGGCAGTCAAGAAACAGAAATACCTCGCCGGCATAGCCGATTCACGCAGGACACTCTTGACAGTTAACCAAAAACGGCGCCACGTACGGTATGTCAGGATAGCGTCGGCGCGACCGATCCCATTTTTTCACAGATATTGGATAGACCAAAATAATATCGGCACAATCTTTCCGATTTAATTCCATAACAGCGCAATACCCTGTGCTGCCTAGGTTTTATATTTATACGTCTTCGTTAATTTTTTTTTTTTTTTTGGCGAGCGGAGACGATTTTCTTTAAAATCAAGGTTGAACCGATAAAACGGATGCACGCGCGAAACGTAATTTTAGGCTGGTGTCGGACGAAGAGTTCAATAGGAGTTGCAAAAACTATTCTCTAGCACTTCCTAATCATTCGCGACTCCGTGTGGCGATTAATTATACTCGATGTTTGTACCGTCGTACATCAACAACAGTTTCACCAAAGCAATAAATATGGGGTAGAAGCTGAGCTAGTTGGTGGTACATATTACAACGGTTAAACCAGCTGAACTACGAAATTAGGGAGAAAGGAGTAAAGACAAGTGATCGCTGGACTACCAACTATTAATAGTTGGTAGTCCAGCGATCACTTGTCTTTACTCCTTTCTCCCTAATTTCGTAGTTCAGCTGGTTTAACCGTTACAATAAATATGAACGGCTATGAAATCATGGGTGTATTTGACAGCATAACCATTACGCTCCTTTCACACCGTGTGGATGAAGGGCGTAAAATTCGCGCACACACCCTTTTTACACGATTTCAGACACCATTGCTGCAAGCGGGGCGTAAAGAGGGCGTGTAAAGGGTGCAAAACGTCAGCACACCCTTTTTACACCCACCGATATTCAGAAATCGTGTAAAAAGCGTGTAAAAAGGGTGTTTTTCTTAACCTACACCCTTCTTACACCCTTTTTACACGAGTATCGGTGTTACAATGTTCATTGTGCACCCAAACTAGATTCCAAACACGACTTTTGATTGGGCTAGTCGGTTCATGCTTAATATTATTAAAACATCTCAACGTTAACAAGGACGAAGAGGCACACACGACTGGACTGCCGCGGTGAGCAGGCAGCTCCAGTCCTTTCCTTCTTCAGTTTCGGCCATTTCATTAATGATAGATGTTAGAAACAAAGTAAGTTAAAAATAAATATCACGTTTAAGAAAGGTGATATTTATATCACCTTTCTTAAATACTATAAAGAACTCGCGCAAAGGTCTGTCCTTTTTCAGCGTAGAACACTTAAAAACATATCTGCGAATGGGTAATTATGCTTAAATTACATTATGTTAAAATTATCTGGGAGGCCACCAGTAATCTTTTTCATTTTTTCTTCAGTTGAATATTTTCCGGGATACTGCGTCATGGTGAGACAAATCCCAACATAGAAAAACAACGGCGGTTTATTACCTTGGTAGCGGCAGTCGGCGAACGTTCCGGTACATCGCGTGCCTGGGTAGCAAGTCGTCTTCTTCGAGCTACGCAGTCTGCTTTTATAGTTTCATACCACCGGAGACGGAACATGCGTCAGCGGCAGTAGACGATGACACTGTGGTGGCTGTGTGTCTTATCGGCCACGCAGTGTAGCGCGCGGTCGCACTTCGCCGGAGTAGGCGACGACGAGGCGAAGGCTGCGCCGAAACGGTGGGGATAGTACGTCGCCACATTAACCCGAAAAACGAGTGGGAAGGGCTGTAGGTCAAGAGTCAGCAGCCGATTGCTGCAGCGGGACAAATTTCGACAACGCGTAGACAGAGTGTGCCACATGAAGAAATGGAGATTCTTGGTTGGGAGGGGGGCGGGGGGGTTGTTTAGAAAAGAAAGGAAACAAAACAAAAAATGTCACACACTAAAAATGATATGCAAAGATTATCTCGTGATTCAGGCACACTTAACGTAAGATTGCTCGAGCTCACACCCTATAAAAGTTCGGGGGTTTCAAGATTACTGCTCTGATGCGAGAAAAACATATCAGATGGTTGTCGTCTGTCCCTCGCAAGACCCATGTTTGACTTCACAGCCTTCATCTAAAAAAAGTATGTTGGCAGATTTGTATGTACATTGGTGAAAACTTAAATGAAGGTCAATTTGGGAGTTTGTAGATTTGAAAACGTTTATTCAGAAAGGCAACCGGAGTAGTTCGCGAAGTCTTTTGTTGCAAAGGGATTTTTCAGAATAAATAGCCTGTTTTGGGGAACCAGGTGACCAACAAACTTCATCGGGCAATTCTCTCGAACTTGTTTATAGGTAATATATCTGATTAGATTGGGTTTGCCACCGAACATACCCCTTGTGCGTGTCTGGGTACTTTTTGTATTTTGAGGGGGGGAGGGGGGGAGGAATTCATAGTTTGTGGCGTCCAGACGGCCGCAGAATTTTACCTCGCGGGCTGGATGTCGCCCGCGGGCCGACGATCCGCTTAAAAGCTCCTGAAAATAAAATAAAAATGTTTACTTTTTAAAGCAGTTAGGTTGGGACACGCGTTTCAAAAAATAAAGTTTTGGAATGTCATTCGGTCACGGAATGGTCATTCGCGCTTTCGAGCTCAACGAGATGGTCATTCGCCCTTTCCACCTCACCGTGAAGGCGAAGCCGATCCGCCTCTTTTGCACGCGCCCGAAATGCCCAGAAAGTAACCAAGTGGAAATGACGTGACAACCGAATAAATCGCGTCTCGCACCTTCAATATTGCTCTAATTTTTTTTTTTTCGCGGAAGATTTAGTTTTTAGTAGGGTACGTTGTGGGGCTAGTTCGTTGATCTTAGTTAAACATGTAAAATAGCGCGAAAAAGACAAGGACATGAAGTATATACTTCTTGTCCTTGTCTTTTTTGCGCTATTTTATATGTTTAACTAAATTTATATTTTGACACGAAAATTCCGCCAGACTGTTTAAAAACTTTCTTTTTTTCTTTTCATGGGCCTTATAAGGTGATAATTTGAATAGGTCATAGATAAGATGTCAATATCTTTTTGTACAACTGTCAGGGCATCAAATGTTTTAAAAACAAACTTGCGCCACTTATTGATACTCACTTGAGACATTTTCGCTGTAATGGTATAAATATTCACTTCAGAAGTTCTGCTTGTGTTTATAGTACACGAAACTGTCAAATATATGTTCGCTTTTAACATTCGGCATCTTTGAAGATAACCACAAAATAATTGCTAGTTTGGAGGTTAGTCGCCATTACCCAAAAAATATAATTAAAAAGCTGTTGACGCTGGCTTGATGGTGTTCCGAAAAGGATTTCCAAATGGCGATGCTAACTCGAGATACATGTATTCTTCATAAAAACGCGACCTGTTAAAACGGCGGATCAGTAATTTTTTAGAGCGCAGCTCTGAGGTGCCCGTGTCCGCCTACTGCAGCGTCACCGTCGCCGTCGCCGTCGCCGTCGGCGTCACCACGCGCGTTGCATTATGTGACATCACGTACCTATACACCAGTTCAATTCCCCGCTATATCTAGCGAAGAAACTGAATTGGTGTGTAGGTGTGTGTTGTTCCATAATGCAACACTGCGCATTGAGTGACATCACATACCTATACATCAGTTCAAGTCACCGCTAAATTTAGCGAAGAAACTGAATTGGTGTGTAGGTGTGTGTTGTTCCATAATGTAACACTGCGCATTGAGTTTCTCCGCTAAATTAATAGGTAAAACTGACGTCACATGACCTCAACAACAATTCAGTTTCCCCGCTAAATTTAGCGGGAAATAGAATTGGCGTGGAGGCCACGTGACGTCAATTTTCCCGCTAAATCTAGCGGAGAAACTGAATTCGTTCATGGGGGACGTGAGACGAAGTCTTGTGACGCCGTTTTGCCTGCTAAATCTAGCGGAGAAACGGAATTGGTGTTGAGGTCATGTGGCGTCAATTTTACAGCAAAATTTAGCGGCGTAGGAGATGGGAAGAAGGAGGGGGAGGAGGTATGTCGCAAAATAAAATACCTAAAAAAGTGCGCTCTAACTTCTCATTGCAAGGATTTGTAAACTTCTTTTATTTTTTCTTGTTTTTAATGGCGAAGCTCAAATAAAAGCAAAAATTTTAGTACAGAGTTGTATAGAAAAACTCGTACTTTGAAATGTTGTAAAAGTTATTTCCAGTTCGTTCCGAGGCGGCCGCACGCAGACACCTTTCTGTGTCTACGTTGAAATAAAGTTTGGAGCGACTTGATCATAAGGCACGCATGCCAAGTACTCGAATTTCGCACAAAAGCTCCCCAGAAATAAGCTTACCGGACAGAAGCTCACCGGAGAAAAACTCACCCATTCTTTCACAGACCCGGACAAAAGCTCACCAAAAAAAGAAAAAATGTATGTTGTTCTTTACACGAGTGCGGACAACTTAGGTGCATGCGTGCGACACTAAAATGCAACGATAAATTAAATCTGACAGGCGCGCGGTTTCATGATTAGAGTAGAAAGAAGTTTATTTTTCGATTGGTTAGAAGCGAATGCAGTCTCTTACTAGCTCCAGCAGTCTTCGTAGATCTGGAGGTGCCTGGAACTCCTCGAAACTATTTTTCAGACGATTCTGCAGGCGCAGGGTGGTTTTTCGCACCCGCTTTTCTGGGGGTTCACCCTTACGGGCTTGTGTCAATGCCGTGGCATCGAGCGCCTGATTTTGCTGTAGGCATTGAATCATTCTCCAGACGCTTGGATAGGCGTGGCAGACAAACTTCAGGAACCCAGTATTCCATCCTTCGCAGGTGTTGTTCTTTTGGTCTTTATCTTGAAGAGTGGCGTCGCACATATTCCACCGTTCCGGAGGAAACTCCGGTCGTCGTCGGCGCATAGTCAGGTAAATGGAAGAATTCGCTTTCGGTGCCGCCGCAGAAGCAGAAGCATAACGGAAGGGGCCGTTGACATGCGTGCAATGAAAGTAGTTCAGCAGGTCGCCGATGTCACCGGTATAGACTTTTCCCTGCTGTAAGTTAGTCCTTCAGGCACAAGCTGTGATGAAAGGAACGCCAGCATTTTCCGAAATCCCACACAGCTTTTCTAAATTGGTCATCTGTCTTGTACTTGTGTAAAAGGCCCAACTCCCGTTCGGTCAAAAATATTTTTAAAAATTCGCAAATCGACGGTTTGTATATTACTGTGTTGCTTGAGTTTCCCTTTCACATTACCCTGAGATAATTCTTGCTTTCAAATACATCTACGACGCTCAATGACGGAAAAAAATTTAATTTTTCTTTCCATTCACTTTAAATATTACCCTGATCCCCCCAAAAAAACAATGCATTAGTAATTAACAGACATTGTGCCTAACCTTCGCGCGTTTAGCGTGACATAAGCACCATAAAAAAAGCGAGGCCATCGAGGTAGACTTCGCTTCTTCGGTCACTCTTCGGGTTCAAAAACTTCGGTTCACGAAGTTTGTTGGGCGTGACACAAGGGTGCTGCGGCATAGCTTGAGTCAAGCAGGCTTGATCTTATCAGCTCCACTCAGTTTCAGTGACCTAAATTTTGGTCCAAAATCGTTGCTTCCCTGCCTGCCATGGCTTATATGTCGACACCTTTCCATGGGATTGGATGCCAGTTCTCCTAAGGATGGTGCAAAGTCCATCGCGTCCGCACCTAATCCCAACTCGTGTTTCACACGGATACTAGAAAAAAAAAGTGAGCTTTTGTTCTTGTTTTTGAAGAAAAAAAACGGGTGAGCTTTTGTCCGGTGAGCTTTTGTCCGGTCAGCTTTCGTCTGGTTACCGAAGTACTCGAACTACGTTTTTTCTTTCTTTTTGCTTTTTTTTCCTTGTTCTGTACTTTTAACCGAGGTACAGTAGACTCATGTGGGGCCGGTCGCTAAAACGCGATCTAATGCAACGGGTTTTTGTGCGCGCGTAGGCCGTGCGCGTCACGGAAATGCGTATTTCGTGACGTCGCGCTGATTCCTTGTTAGAGGAATCAGCGCGGCGTTAGAGGATTTCTACTTCTTCTGAACGCGCACGAAACCGCGCTGTGACGTAGTACACTCTAAGAAAAAATGGAGGAAAAAAGTAGCAACGGCGCGTCTTGCTCCCTTCTAGTGACGCGCCCCCAAGCGGACACTAGAAAAGGGGAGGAACGAAACGTTTTCCTCCTCCTCCAGGCAGACGGGAGAAAGCTTTCGCCCTCCCGACTCATCTTCTTTCGATTTCGTTTTTCGAGCAGGTCGCGCACGTTGTTTAATAAATAGCTGTTGAGTTGATTGAGCTTCAGCGGCAGCGAAGGCCGCCTGTAATTCCGTCTTCTAGTCTAAACGTGCAGAACATTTCGGTTGCATTGACGTTTTTATCACTAATTTTATCAAACGAGCAAACGAAGCCGCTAGAAACAGCGAAGTTCCGGAGCACTGCCAGCAGCGCCACGTACACTGGGTAAGATGGCCGTCTCCGGATTGCGGGACTCACGCGGCACGGAACTACAGTAGCGAAACCACGCGGAACTGTGTCGACGTTTTCGAAGTTATGGAAATCGCAGGAACTGCGTCCAAGACAGGCAGGTTTTGCTGCCGGGTGCCTGGGTGCCTTCCGTGCTGGGTTCGGTTCTGTTTTCCGATGCCGAGTGCAACCGGCGTTTAACGTGGTTCTGTATTTGTGCGTTTCAGCAACATAGCTGCAACATCGTGATGGCAGTGTTGTGGGTTGTGAACAGAAGCCTGGAATTATCGCCGATGTGACCGTGTGTTCGCGTATCACTGGTGTAACAAGAAGATGAGATCGTAAACTGTTGGGCATTGATGCCGCTGGTCGGGCCGTGATCGGAGGGGGCGGGGTGTCGCAGGTTGACATTCCGCTTTACATTAAAAAGTTCAATACCACTTGAAGGATTACGTGCAATCGATCAACGTGCGGATAGTCATGTTGGAACGCTGGTCTGAAGAGTAGAAGCCCCTATCGCTATCGTACAGTGGCCAATCTGACTGTCGGAATTGTCTCGTGCCCGAGTGCGATTGCGCTCTGGGGCAAGGACTGAACAGTACGAAATCGTGACGGAAAGCACGTATATTTACAGTATGAAATTTCGGCATTAAAAAACAATAGTAAGTAAAATCGAAAAAAAAAAGGTACCCTTTATTTTGCTGTTTAAATATACTACGGTTCCTGGAGAAATTTCCCTCCAAGTGGCGCGTTGGGATGAGCGCTAGAGGCGCTAGAAGTTTTCGGGCACGCCACGGCGTAGCTCCGTACACTTAACACCTGCCGCAAGTCGCTGCTTTGACTGCTTTCAAGTTGATCGAAAAGCGATTTCTCAGCCCGTGAAGCATCACTTCCAGCTGAGTCCGCTCTACAGAGATTAATTCAAGACGACAATTGCAGCTTTGCGCGAACAGCACAAATAGAAAAACCGATAGAAATACAGGCTACGACGTGCAGTGTGGGGAAACAAACTCATGGCTTCGAACCGCATTGGAGCAGCTTGATTTATTGGCTTTCAGATAATTACGGCATGATCGAGCGTTTACTTTTTAATAAGAGGTTCATCCCCTGACCCATTCAAAATACTCTCAGAGGTATGACATTGCTGGGAAAAAATCAACATGCTGGGAATATTTTTTATTGCTTAGGGAGTCACCGAAAAGGTCCGTACGTTCAAAACGACCAGTATAAAAGACGGAAACGCAGAGTGCTGGTGTAGTGTTCGGGTTAGCGTGGTGTTCCATTGTATTGATATTTGTGTGTGCCGTGCATGTGCTCAATGTATGTTCAGCTGATGCTTGTAATAAGCGTAATGTATGTATAGTAGAGGATCCCTAAGGCGCAGTTATGGCCTCAGGAAAGAAAATTATTTTTTGTAGAACATGAATTGGGCGGTACCTAGCGCCGCCTAGCCTAGCTACTTGCAATTACTCTGCTTCTCCCCGTCCTCTGGTGGCTAGCGATTTAAACTTCTTTCACACTACGCGACAAACAGCGGCTTCAAGTTTCTTTTTTCGAGAGCGGCTTTTGGTTTCGCGGATTGAGTTTGCCATTCTCCGTGATGTGCGGTTGACGAAGGAATTGTGACTCGAGGAACACCAAAGGTAAGACGCAAAGTGCGCGAAGTAACTGGGTGTCGGTTGTCTCCGTTTAACATCGCAGTGCTGTCGACGAGAAGACTGAGGAACTGCTTTCGAAACGCAAGTTTCTGTACCTGTGGGGGGAACCTGGCTTCGGAAATAAACACAGTTCGCGGAAAGCTCGTGTTACGCTTTTATTTGCTGCTTCTCTCGTCCCGTGCAAGAGACGTAAGGTCCTCGTTACGCCTTATTGAGCTCGATTTGCTCGATTCAGGGCCGCCATAATGAGATGCAGGCGACGGAGGAACTAGTTGCTCCCCTGCTTCATAGACGAAAGTTTTTCCCTTTCTAAAGTAACATAGGTTACAAGACCGTTCCTCCCCCCTAAGGGAGGACTATCCATACCCTTTATTTCTAAGAGTGTACGACGCTCCTATCCCGGCCAATCGGTAAAGGGCACCAGTTCCGGCTCCGCGTTTGTTCGCCGTCGGGCGCAGATGCTCTCCGCTCGCCCGAAAGCCCACCGCCCTAACCAACGCGCACGGTTGTGACTCAGAGAGCGCACCAGAAACAGCAAAAACGTAACAAAATATGCAATTTCCTTGAAGCGCATCAACTACCCGTGCACAAGAGCGCGTTGGCTTGGATCACGCTTAACAGGGCAGGCGTCGGTGTCGCCGCTACTTTTGCAGCAGACAACGTTAATGGTGCCCATCAGAGTTGTCCAATGAAAAAAGTCGGCGAAAAATAAATTTAGCGTATCTAAATAATAAAAAAAAATTATGTTATCGCCGAAAGTAGTCACCCCTGCAACTGTCACAATAAGCCAAGCTGCAACCTATCGCGCAAGATCGATGACTATTTGAGTTTTTTTTTTATGTTTTATTCGTACTTTTCGCGTCGGTATTCTGTGCCCAGAGGCAACTAGTGCCAATATGCCTCCTGCTCCCCTCTCCCCCCCCCCCTCCCCCGGTTTTTAGTTACTTCCCTTTCTCGCCCCTCATTACAATCTACATGGATATATATTTTGCCCTCTGTGTATGTTCTTATGTTTTCTTTATTTTCTCTCGCCTATTAAAAATCGCTACCTGATTGGGCGAGATAAAAAACTTTCCCAGCCATGCGAGTCCAAATATTATTTTCGTTCTTTTACGAACCCACGCTCTAAACAGATTTCTTTTTTCTTTTTTTTTTTACAGCGATGTTGTATATGGTTAGGGTTCCATGCATTTTTGGTATCCCCGTGCAGGAAGTAAATTGTACGTAAAAGCGCCCCATTGTATAGAAATGCATATACACCCCGTCATCACTTCGATATGCATTTTGATTAGGAAAGACGCCGAAACGTGTGATAAAGGAATTACATCGGAAAACAACGGGCCTTCTCCCGCTCGAGTCGGGCGACGTCACCGCTTGACATATATAAAAGCGGCAGCTTTTATATATGTAAATAATTATATGTATAGATTTAAGTTTAGGAAAGACTCTCAGCAAAGTTGAAAGGGAACCCATTAGTGTATATCACAGTGATCGCACAGCAATCATCATTATCGTTTCAAAATTATATATATATATATACTGTAAATAAACATTTGGTGAAGTGCTTTTGTGTGTCTCTTGGTGAATCTTATTTGATGATGCTCTCCAAGTTCGCTGGCCAACCACCTTCACAAAGTGGAATGGCTCACAATTTTTAACGGATCGTTTTATTTGCCGCGAAAATGCCTTTTTTAAACAGTTCCTTTCATATGATGGGTTATTTCTTGGAGAAATAAGTCGTTTCTACTCGTTTTGGGCTTTTTCGTTGATGTGGGTGTAAAATAAAGTTTGTTACCTAATAAATTACTCCGCTAAATAGGCGCAACAGTCATATAAAACTCACAGCTGCGTTAGAAAGCAACGTATGAAGCGGCTTGGCAAGCCGAAGAACCTGCGGGTTCAATGCAACCGATTCCGTCACAAATAACCATGATGCTGGCTAAAAAAGGATAAAAGAAAATTGGCACCAAACTTTACCTTCAGAGTCCTCTAATGCATTAAATACATATTGGAATTTTGAATATTGAAGTTTACAAGTGAATTTAGCGCAGAAACTAAATTGCTGTATAGCTTACGTGACATCAGGCTACGGGATATAAATTTACCCTCCAAATTTAGCGTGGAAAATGAATTGGTGTATAGATCACGTGACCTCAAATTTCCCGCCAAATATAATGGGGATTCTGAATTTGTGTATATTTCATGTTACATTAATTTTTTTAGCGGGGAAGCTGAATTAGTGTCTAGGTTATGAGTAGGGTTCCGCGTTTTCGGTTTCTATTTTTTCAAAATTCGGCGTACTTTTTTCGGTGTTTATTTTAAAATTAAGTTTTCGGTTTTTTGTCGGCGTATATTTATGCGCACAAACTTTTATCGGCTTTTTTCGGTAAATATAAAACAAACACCAACGGACACCGAATGGGATGATCCTTGTAGCTCTGATATTTCTGATCACTCAAAGAATAAAGGCACAGATACATTGAAAAAGAAATGGACACTCTATTTGGCAAATGTGTGCAATTGTAAAAAAAACAAGAAAAACAAAACACAGAAGTACAGACAGGTCAGATATGAAGCTTAGACCAAAAAAAACATGGAACTTCATCCTCTGTACATCAGGATTACGTGATATTATTATAGTACACACACATGTACTTTCTCATGTTCTCCTCGTTGATCAGCACTCTTTCTTTCCTGTTAATATGACCCTGAGTTTCGACAATGCCCCCTCAACGCTAGCACTGGACACTGGCAGGCTGAGGAGATTAAGCGCTGCCTGAGCCAAAATCGGCCAATCAACCAATTGTGACCGCCGAAAGAGACACGGTGCGACGTTTTGAAGCACAACCCAAGCAGCACCAGAAAGTGAATTTCGATCGGCCGACGGTTGGCCAGTGTCTGGACAGCTTGGCCACTTTAAGTGCTTGGCCACCGGAGACATAAACAAGGCCGGCAAGGGTCCGGCCACAAACTAGCTGTTTTTAGCTTGTCCGCCGGAGACATAAACACTGCCGGCAAGCGCCTGGCCAGAAGTGCTCATTTTCAGCTTGGATGCCGGAGACATAAACACGGCCGGCAAGTGTTCGGCCAGCAGTGGTGATTTTCAGCTTGGCCGCCGGGGACATAAACACGGTCGGCAAGTGTTTGGCCAGCAGTGGTGATTTTGAGCTTGGCCGCCGGGGACATAAACACGCCCGGCAAGTGTTTGGCCACAAGTGCTGATTTTCAGCTTGGCCGCCGGAGATATAAACACGGCCGGGAAGTGTTTGGCCAGTAGTGCTGATTTTCAGCTTGGCCGCCGGAAACATAAACACGGCCGGCGAGTGTTTGGCCAGCAGTGCTGATTTTCAGCTTGGCCGCCGGAGACATAAACACGGCCGGCAAGTGTTTGGCCAGCAGTGCTGATTTCCACCTTGGCCGCCAGAAACATAAACACGGCCGGCGAGTGTTTAGTCAGAAGTGCTGATTCTAAGCTTGGCCGCCGTGGACATAAACATGGCCGACAAGTGTTCTGCCAAAAGTGCTGATTTTCAGTTTCGCCCCAGGGACACCCATAATCTAAACGTTCATCGCGTTGACGAAACTTTGGCATAACGACGGGCAGCGAGAGAAGCATCACGAGTGAGTGGTTGGCAGAATATTAGTGCGTGCATCGCGCGAACACTGTTAGCGCAAGCAAACGATCACCGTTTTATTCAGTTTTTTTTTTCGTTAGACTTAAAAGGCTATTGTCTTAACTAGCACTGTCGTGTGATATGTTCATTTGGAACATTATACTAGAAGTGGGAAAATATTGTGCCCGTCGTTGTTCTATGAAAATAAAATACGAAAGCAGCGCCGACGTCATCTTCGCGTTAACTATACCGCTCTGTCGCCGCGCGGCACTCTTAGCGCGAATGCCACATCCGCGATTTTTCGGTTACTGCTCCACATATTTACATCCCAACTGCACTCGAAGAAAAAAAAGTTGTAGTCGGGTGCATCGGGCGCAGATGCTCCCCTTTCCTGGAAGACGCACCCACCGTTACCCAGCCAGTGTACTTGTATACCGACCATAAGCCCCCTTCTCTACCTTAAAAACCTATAGGTGTATCAATGCACTCAGCTTAGTAAACCGCCACGCTAGCCATGCACCCCGATCAGCTTGTGCTTGAATCGGATAAGATTGGATATTTCAGACTTCGTGTTTTGGAAGAGCCTAAACAAGACGTCTCTCATATATTGATTAAACTTAAGCTAGTCTCAGTAATGTTTTAATTAGGTGCTAGGATACTGATTTCCTGAGCCAAAGAAAGCTAACAGCTTCGGTTAAAACCGCAACGCAAACGTTGAAAATCGAGCCACACGTAAAAGGAAAAGAAAATGAACATCTCGACCTAGATGTGCAGAACGCTGGTTTTGTTGTTAACAACGTGATTGTTGGCGGGTGGTGGGCAACGCCGTGACGCTATTGACGCTATCGTGGTGATTGACCCCAGTGATGCTCGGCCGTACTACACAGTAAAAGTTTTACACCTTTAAGGGTGTAAAAGGGGTGTTGTAGCAACTTACACCCTCGGCTACACCTTTTTAACAACCTAAAACTAGGAATACAACCTCATAATTTTACCGAAAAAGGTGCTGTTTCGTGTTACACCCTACATTTAGTGAAGAATGTGAGAAGGGTGTAGAAGAGGGTGCTAAATAAATAATGTGAAATGGTTTTGGAAAGCTTATATATGGCTCTGTACATAATGTACAGGTAAGATTTCTGCTTGAAAAGCAACAGTTGTTAGCAGTCTAGTTTCTTATAATGTCAGTTGTAATTCATGCAAATAGCTGATAATTAAGTGCCTCTTTTGCATACAACTTTTATGTTTGAGAACAAAATTTTATATATGAGTTCATATTTAATTTTCTTACAAATCACTCCATGCTCAGAAATCGGAAAGTAGGGTGAAATGCTCTACACTAGCATTTTTTACAAATATTGATCGATGGAAGTGTACAGTAAGAAAATCAGTTAGTCTCGAGTTTATATCTGGCAACATGATATCAAAATATTGTGAAAATGTTTGACAAATATTCATGACATGCTGCTAGAACCTGTCTCATGACCATGTCAACCCGAGTAAAATATTCCTTTGAGAATATGGTGACATGCACAAAAACTCACACACATAAAGAGGCAAATCCCATAATAAACCAGTCCGAGACATCCCATAAAAAATGGCCTATGGTCGTCTATGGGAAATTCAATGGGAGGCTATCACCCCCTGTAGCTTCGCATGGTCGGCCTTAAAAATCTATAGATACAGCTACAGCCAGCTACAGAAAAGTTTAGGGCCCTGTGTCTAAAGTCTCAGGGCTATGTTTCAATAACAACAATAATAATAATAATAATAATCAATAAGTTAGTGTTTTAACAGTGTCCAGGGACATCCAATTGTTCGTCTTGCGGGCACAGTGCAATAGAACGAACAAACAGACGCTTGCGCGCTCGCAGTCGCACACATACACGCGCGCACGCACGTACACACGCATGCACACGCGCAAACCCACGCCCGCGCGCAGACGCACACGCACGCACAACCAGAAACGCACACGCGCATGCACGCGGGCGCATCCACACGCGTGCGCACAAACACACGCACGCGCATGCACACACGCACACGCAAACAATTACGACGAAGGAAACGTTGCTTGAGTTAGTTTCGGTTTCGGTTTACACAAAAAAGAAACAACCTAAAGTTTAAATAAAACCTAAGATTTACTCACTTTTTGTAATGTTTTACATTATTATTTTAGTGAAATTCTTATTGTTACTAATATAATTTATTTTGCTTAGTATAGTTCTAAAAAAAATAACAATAAATAAAAAGGAAAAGAGACTCTTGAAGACTGCGCAAGACCATCGCTATCGCAATCAGCTTCCGTTGGGCTCGTTTGAATGGTTGTTGAAGTTCCAGAAGCTTCGGAAATCTCCTTTTCTTTACGTTTTAGCCGTTTTAGTGGATATTTTAAATATCTTCCTTACGAATACCGTGTTCAAGAATAACAATCGATGACTGAGAGCTGGGAGACGCTGCGTCTTGGCAACGCCCGTAAGTTCAGAACCGCCCATGCACGACTCGTGAAACGCCGGTTAGCAACTTTCTTTTGTTTCTGCGAAGTGGGCTGCTGTTTCAAACTTTGTCGTGTACCGTGTGCTTGCTAAGCTATGCTTGATTCTAACTATGCTTCTGCCCTGTGTTATTTCGTTATTTGAAAAGAGCGTATCTTCTTCAAAACCTGTGGCACGCTCCGCAGTGTGAGAAAGATTCCCGCGCGGCGGAACCTTGGGCATGTTCTTTGCGCCGTTGTGCGGCGCTCGTCCGACGACGCTTGTGCGGAGCGTTCAAGTGTCGTCTGACGGCAGTTCAAGCATTCAGTCGCCGTCCCAAAGCAGGGGGGGGGGGGGGGGGGGGGAGGAGGGAAAGGGAACGCGGCGCAAAGCGGAGGCTGCCATATTAAAACCGCTTACGTTGCCAGCATAGGTTTTGCAGCGGAGAAGTTGCTGCCATATACGGCGGACTGAGTTTTACTTTCTTTTTCGTTTTGGAACGAGAATGTATTGTTGTGTTACATAAGTCCTCCTGCATACAGACAACGAAGTTGAATTATATTTGTCTTGTTCACTTGGTTTGAAACCCTAGAAACGGGTTTTTGACGACTTATTGCTTTCATCATTTTGGAGTACGCAAGGCAGTTATCTCACTGTTCTGGTTTTGGTTACGAAAGCAAGGCAAAACGCTCGTAGTTCCCGCCCTCAATACACGTTGGACACCTTCCATACTTTGACACCGGATAACTGTATGAACAAGGATTTACATTTACTTCAGAGGTAACTTTCGTCGCTTCCCCACCGTCGAGCAGCCGGATCAGCTGGCGGCGAGCCGCAGATGAAAGGCTTGAGCATCAACAGCCTAGAGCCACTACAACAGCCCAAGTGCACTCAGTGCCGATGCGGGCGACGCGGGCTTCTGTCAACCCAGCGGCGGACCCAAGAGGGGGGCGACCCCCCCCCCCCCCCCCTGCCCCCTTCTTGGAGGGCGATTTGACATGGGTGGATCCCCCGAAATAACACCAACTACCGGCCTGCCAGGTGGTAGGAGGCTCGGTACTCAAGGACGAGGGTTCGAAATAGGGTAGGCCGCACCCTAGCAGGCACACTTGTACTCTGAACTTGGAGAACCACTCCGTCGCTTCAACCGAGACTGAAGTCCGCGGCGGCGGTTTCAAAGCACGGCTTAGAACCAAAAGTCGGCGCAGCGGCGGACATCTAGGGGCCGTCGGTGCACTGTGGTTCTACGGCGGTTAAAACAAAAGGCGCAACCCGAGTCCTGTCTATCTTGCTTTAGATTTTCCCTCCCCCCCCCCCCCCCCTCCTCCCTAAAGAAAAAAAAAACGGAGTTCTGGATCCGCCTTTGGGTCAACCGGTAGCCCAGCACAATCCGTGAACGTTCCAGCTCTTCGCCATGACACGGTGTTGCAGAAAGCAGGGTAAAATACAACTACACGGACCACCGAATCAAATGCACTGTTATCGTAAATATTGGCTTGTGACTGCGCCTTTGTAGATCATCTTATTCGTTTTGCTGGAGAGACGCAACCGACGGGCGTAACAAAATTGTTTGTGTATTCCGCATACCTCGCAAAAGCGCTTACCCAGCCACCTTGCGAAAAGCGCGAAACACGGAGTCCGCACCGCCCCGACTTAGCAGTCTTTTACCTGCTTTAGAGCAGTTTTTACCTGCTAGTAGGCATGTCTACTGAAACTTCAACTTGAAACTAGGGGCACTGCCAGAGAGAAAAGAAAAGGGAAAGCATGCTCGCTCTCTCCAATTTTTGAACTCTCAAGTGATTGTACCATAATAAATTCCCCAACACCTTTTTCCAAAATAAAGAAAAAACGCTATGTTCACTACGTAAAAAATGGTCTCAGTTCATGCATCTGCAGGCAGGTAGGAAACGTTGCCCTAATTTATTCACACCACATGACGAGCCCAACAAACTCACACGAGATTTAAAAGAAAATATCGGTGAATTAAGTTTCCATGAAATTCTGTATGACCGGTCGTTTGCAGGACCAAATCATCTACTCGGGCGGTGTGCGTCGCTGTGCAAACGCTTACAACACGAAGCATAAAAACGGCAGGTCTAGGACAACAATCCGTAGTCCATTGTTCAATTAAAACGACGTAATTTTGTTGAAAACGCCCGCAGCTTTTTACTCGCGGTATGCGTCGAGAATCTTCCACATTTTGAAACGGAACGAAGGAAGATTTACTTTTAAAAGCGCTCACTGCGTCCTCCCGGACCAGCTGGACCGGATCAGCTGACGACGACGAGACTGAACCCGTCGAATTTCAACCCCACAATAACCAATTTGCGCTTCGTGTTAGTATGGGCTTCTACCTCCAAGCACCGCACCACACACCACGAACGTTTCCACTCTTTGTCGCCATCGCCGTGTTGCGCCAAACCTATCTCTATGCACCAAACAGAACGGGATCGCCGAAGTCAACGGAGCGCTGTCGTGAACCTTGGCTTGTGGTTGCGCACTCCTGGACCCTGTGACTCCCTTCGCTTTCAAAGCACACACGACGATTACGAATGATACTTTCCGTCTTCCGGGACCATCACAGGGGCACTTCTCCGGTCACGTCTTCGCTACATGCGCTCGAAAACCGCGTCAAACGTGGTCAAACCGAAGCTGCCGAAGCAATACCGGTGCCATGTTGAACGTGGGTTGTTGCTAGATTTTCTCCGACCAAACAAAAACAACGAAAGCAAACCGGCTCTAGCTTCCAGCGTACATCGGCGTTGCGCCGTGGCCAGATTTTCTTCGTCAGCTCTAACTTAAAGATGACTTACAGATGCAGCAACACTGGTATCAAGTTTTAACATGGCGGCCTCCACGGAGCGCCGTAAATTCTGAGGAGGGTGCATTGGAAGCGGCGGCACCTTCCCCCCCCTGTTCCAAAGTGTTAATCACAGGTCATGCTAGATCTGACATCTTGTCCTAACAGCCGCTCGCCACCGATTTGTTTGATAAAGCGGGAGCGAGAAAAACGTTAGAAGAGCGAGCATGCAGCATTATTTTTTGCATAAGCTAATGCCTGTGCGTAGAGACGCGCGGTCGCTTCGTCATTATTCTGAGGGTAAAAGCGCTAAGAACAACGGACAAACAACGCCCTGTGTTTGTTTCTTTTACTTGTCCGTTGTTTTTAGAGGTTTCACCCTCGGAAATTAGGTCTCTTCGCGTTTACCGAACCGGCACACTTTTTAAGTTTACGATTGTGTGATGCAAAAAATAAAAGGAGTTTAGATGTCACGTTTTTTAGTAGTGGCGAAAGCCCTTACAAAAATCAGAGCAGCTAGAAAAAACAAAAACATGAAAAAAGGCGGAAAAAATTAAAGGGGCCCTCCGGAGCTTTCT
The DNA here is from genome assembly GCF_016920785.2 of Ixodes scapularis. Classification (NCBI taxonomy): domain Eukaryota; kingdom Metazoa; phylum Arthropoda; class Arachnida; order Ixodida; family Ixodidae; genus Ixodes; species Ixodes scapularis. The sequence goes on along the minus strand of NW_024609846.1, from coordinate 63,857,545 downwards.
GCGATCGTCTGTTTATGTTGTTATATTGCATAGTAGGTGCAAGTTAATATGTATACAAAGTTTTAGATTACAAAACCGTTTATTAAGCAGATGGCAGAAAAAATATATCGGGACTATTTTCTCTTGGAAGACAATCCCCCCCATTCCCTGCCCATCGCTAAAACTTGACCAATAGAAATGCTGCATCTCGCGGTGAATGCAAACGTTATTATTGCAACACTTTTTAAGCTTGTTGCAAATTAGAGTTTGAGAAAAACGTAAACTGATTGTGGTGCGGGAAACATAGTCCGCAATTATCGCTCCAATACCAGCGAACTATGTTTTCTCCCCGCAAGCTTGTTGCTAGTGGGCGATGCGGCGGCCCGTCGGCTCGTCTGCTTCCCGGGGCGTCTGCAGGCGTGCGTTTGCGGGACACATGTTCCTCCTTCCCGTGGATCCTGACTCCGAAGCCAGCTTTGCGATCCTTCCACGTCAACGAGTCAAACTTTTCCTTGTCATCTGTGGAATGCGACTGCGTATTGCAGTAGCAGCGCGACGGTGCGGTGCGACGAACGACGACTGCCGAGCACGAAGTCCGGGTTCCTTGACGACGGTCCGCGCGTGTTCGAGAGATTCCTCCGCGGGTCGGCGGTCGGCCGCGTTGGTGACGCGCAGTGACGCCGGAATCCTTCGCTTGCTATTGGCTGACGCGTAAAGAGATGCCCCTCCCTTTTTCCGGGCTCATCTCAGAAAGGGGGGCGTGCCGTGGACTTTGATAGCAATTTTAGTAGGGAAATCCGCCGCGCATGAGCGTAATTTTACGATTTTTAGGATCCTTAGGGCCTGTAGATTGAGTTACCGCCATAAATAGATCATTGCATAACGATCCGGAGGGCCCCTTTAACTAATGTCAAACCTGAATATTTGATGGAGTTCAAAGACTACCACCGTACCAACGCGCCCGGTTATTCTTTCTGTCAAAGAATAATAGCCAATAGTAATAAACAAATAAATGCCAACTATTAATTGGTTACAAAGACGTAATTGGTGCAGTGCAGCCCTACCCTACTCTACTCTTTTGGTGATATCAGGTAATGTGTAAAGGTATAGGGCAGTTCATAGCAACCGTTTATGCCCGACCCATTATATTGAGATTTTTCTTTATATAAAAGTTATATGAAAAAAGTGCTATTCCTAAATTAAGCCGCAGCACTGAATGTACAATATCGTGTAACGTTTATGTATGTTCTCAGCAAAGGAAAAGGATGCATTAAAAAAAGGCCAATCATTTTGTTTCCTCTCTGTTGGAGCTTCTTTCACGTACACGCAAAATGTGGGTGTCTACGTCTAAAAGAGTGGAATTGACATTTCCTGCAGGGCTGGAAGGCCTGACTCAGTTTGGCTAGCAGCTTGAAACCTATGGGAACCTGGGGAACTGAACCACAAGAGTGAGAGTGACACCCGCCTTGCACTTCCTGAACGATGGCACCATGAGGAAGGGGGAGCTGCCCTAAAGTGAATGCAATAGCACATGGGTCGTTCCAGCGAACCCCTATACAGATGATACCAAGCAGAAAATTATTAATAAATGTGTTATTAAAAACATGGAATGTGAATGGCACGGACAAGAAGGAGGAGATCAACACAGCGCTGTGTTGTGTTCATATCCTCTGTTCCCATATTCTTCATGATTTCTTTTCAATAATTGGCTACTAACTAGTCTAATCATCAGCACTAGTCAATAGAAGTATGCTGCTATTTATTAGTATGCATTAACACGGTGCTTGAATCCTACAGTCATCCTACAGTTGAATCCTACAGTCATTTATTAATAAACAAAAACGAGGGTGCAAGCTAGCCAAACAGGCAAAAATAATTTATTAAAGACGGGTTCTCTGAAGGATGACACAAACGCAGAGAAGTATCAAACACAGATGAGTATCAATGGGCAAAACATGAATAGGCGACTCAAAAAAGAAAACGTAGGGGAAGACATGAAGTCATGTCTTTACAATTTCTCTTCTGCTTGCCACCACTTTACAAAGGGAATTCCTTCCTGTGCCTTACAGCGTTTTACTGTTCACAACCCCTGACATACCCAAGGACAGTAAACATAAAAAAGCAACCTACTAACATTTGGGTAAATGTGATTGAACAAACAACAAGGAATGCCTTCAGCTTTCAGCCTAGGAAATAAAAAATATGCACAACATCAAGATTTAAAAAGAGGGACGCATCACACCTGTTTCTAACAAAAATATAGGCCAAGAAACTTCTTCCACTCAATGGCAAAACACAGGGAAGGCACTAATAGATTTCTAGGTTTCATCATTGTTAGTGATTCTTTCAGTATACCCTTGTGGTCACTCTCTTTAGTCAAAATTATTTCATCATCATCATTCATTAAATCATCATCACAGTTGTGTTCTTTAAAGGGGTACGGAAACAAAAATTGAAATATTCAAATTTCGTTCGGAAGTGAATCAAGTATGAGGGATAATAACCGTAAATGATAATCGCACGTTTGTATTTTGAACGACTGGTTATATTTTTCGTTCCAAACGGTGCACTCGAGCAAGCGCTCGAAGAAAAGCGAACGGAGAGCGCGATGCGTCATGGGATATCCGGCGCAAACAAAACCAGAAAGAAAAGATTCCCCGCGTTCGTGGAGTAGCAAGGCAGGCGTGGTTATCAGCTTTGCCCTTGGTGGCGCTGGCAGCGTTGTGGTGGTGTCAATAGCGTCAGCGCGTTACAACCGAGCCGTTCAAAGTACCCGTGGCCTGACGAGCGTGTGGCTGGACCACGTGGGCTGGCCCAAAGAGCACGTAGCTTCCACAACACTGTCAGCTTAGGGCTGAACGGGGTGGGGAAAGCAACTTTTGTTCGAGTTTTGAGCGACGGGCTAATCTTCTACACAGTAAACTTTTTTACACCCTTAAGGGTGTTTGTGAGTGTCTATAACTCACACCCCTACACCTTCAGAAAAAGGTGCACAGTAAACTTTTTACACCCTTAAGGGTTATTTTGAGTGTCTATAACTCACACCCCTACACCCTCCCAAAAAGGTGTGTTGGACTCTCGAGCACCTTTTTGATGGGTTTTATTGTCACCATTACACCCTTGCACCCCCAGAAACGTGAGTAAGGGTGTAAGGGAGTAACATGCACATCACAGGCACCACACATGCATGCACTGAGAAAAAAAGTCAGATTAACTTGGCTGTATACAGCCAAGTTAGTCTGGCTTTTTTCTCAGTGCATGTGCGCTGTTCATGATGTGCATGGGCTGTATACAGCCAAGTTAATCTGACTACATGTTCATACTTTTAGATACATTCCATAACATCCAATGTCTGGCCGTATGATGTTTATGTTACTTGTAATGTTTACAGTGTCACAATTAAAACATGTTTGTGCTGCTGAAAACCTTCGAAAGCACTTCATGTATTCTTGCTTAACTAAGTGGTTGCCTCATGCATGCATCCACTAAGGAATAAAGACAAAAAAAGTGTATATGAAAGTTGAATACTCTTTTAATTTGAGCGTCTTGCATATACAACCTTTCAGTATGCTAAAACTCCCAGCGTCGAGTGTTTGTAGCTTACCACGCGTAGCTTCCTCGGCGTATACAAGCACGAGCTCATTCAATGTCCATGCTCCCTATAGAGCGTGGTGTTCGCACTCGCGCCAGAGGGACAATTAATTAATAATTAATAGTTAATTAGTTATATGTCATGAAGTACCGCACTAATTAGTAAGTATCGCATATTTTCTGACGTCTGCCACCATGAGTAATGCTGTCCCGAGGAAATTACACTTTTACCTTGATTACACTAATTTTAGGAATTTTTGTCAGTCTTTGCTGAAACACCCGCTATATGTATCGCTCACCCAATCTTTAAAGAAAGATCTGCTCAAATTAAAATGAAACATCCTGAAACAAAGTTAGGCAGTTAACGACGACTTGTTTTTCGCAATAAAGCGTTGGGCGATGCTCCTCGGCCTTGAAATCGGAACCCCTTAAAATAGGTGTTCCCAAACACAAGAAATATTAAACGCTTTTCTGTTGTACCTTAAACATCCACTGGGCTTTCATGATTGCTGTGGTCCCTTCTACTGCATCTATGACGCGCAACAGTCGACTTTTCTCGATGTAGAGGAAGAGCGCTTCGGCCTCTGAAACTCGGGCCCGCAAATACGATGCAAGGGGTAAGTGGCTTCTCTGCCTCCTAAAAAAGAAATGAAACACAGAATTTTAGATATACAGTTCGCAGTCGCATGGTGTAGACCTGTATATCTATTTATAAAGGCAGAATTTTCTAGCTGACTCAAGTTCGTTTGTAATGTGAACACAAGTCGGCCACATAAAGGAGCTTTGACTAGTACTCAATACTTAAATATCGGCTGTTATTTCTGTTGAGATGAGTGAATGCTTTTTGTTTTCTTTCATGGGTATGTCTGTTGAAAAATAATTGCAGTTGTAGTATGATGAAGTATCTATGCTGAAATCCCAATTATGAAAATATATTCGCATTTTAAAATATTATTTTGGCTCACTGTAAAGGACTGTTAGACATCTGATTTCCTGTTAGAAATATTTCATTATAAGCCTGTAGGCTTTTTTTTTTTTTGCTGCAAAAACTTTGTGAGATATTCTTGAGGATGGTAAAAATGGCCTTTGCATGGGGTGCCGCTAGACCTAACAATGTCAAAAAGGATTTTCAGTAGTTACACCACAATCAAGCAAAATTAGAGTCTGTTCATTTTCTTTTTTTTCCTTTTTTTATGTGACCACGGGAAACTGGAAACTGCATGGGGGCCTTACACATACTTACAATTTTGTTCTAATGACCGAAATATTACCACTTATATATCATTTTGTGCAACACATACAATGTTCTAGAATGACGGCTTTTAAGTAAAAGCTTACCGAAGGCAAAAACATCATGTGAGTTGCACTAGGCTGCTTAAGTCTTGCCAGGAGTTCCACAGCACGTACGACCTGAACGTCTGCAACAGAAACACATAATAAAACTAAGCCATATGTCATTCGTGCTAAATTGGAAACAAATACATTGCACGTCCAAAACACGATAATAAAGGAGAGCAAGGTTTTAAAAAGCCCATGGCATGCAAGTGAAACCGACGCATTCATCATTATTGTAAGAGTGCATTTTTCAATGAATGACCTTAAAAATAAGATTTCTTTTCCTCAAACCTTCCGAAAGACGATTGCAGGCGTGGCATCCAGCTGGTGCCCCATGAGTGCAAGCGCATCCAGGGTGTGAGTGAAGGTAACTTAGACAGGCATCTAATTGCAAAACCTGCTCACATGTGCAGACATGGTGGTGACTAAGTGCCTTGCTTGCAACTATTTATGGGGAATCAGTTTCTTCGCTTTGACTAATGTACATAAGGCTGAGAAAGGTACAAAATCTTGCATCTGCTCTAAAAGATAAACAAATGTGTTGGACGAAGACAGGCACTGCTGTCCTTCAGAAATGACAATCTGTAAAACATTGAGCAAGCGTCCATTTAATATTCGGTGATTTTCTTGAAAAACGGGAGGATATGCGTTTGTTAGTACATGACATGGCGGTCTTCAACCACTTTGCAGCGACGTATTTGGAGAAGCTGATAACACAAAGGAGCGTCTCATGTACTTAGCTTCGAAACATTTCAGATGTAGCTGGTGGGCGCTTATTGTGAAATGAATGCATGCTTGGTGCTCCATGGTACGTTTAAGATTCAAGAACTTAACAAGCTGACTTTGATATTATACATTTTTGTAAGAAAAATATATCTTCCAGGTACGCTTCGTCCAAACATTTATATGCTGCATAAATTATTGTGCCCAAATATGGAATATTTTTAAATTAAGGGAACTCTTCTTTCTGTCCTCGGAGCTTTCTCTTTTTTTTTTAACTGAAGTACTTACATTTACACTTAGCTTGCACCATTCGAGAAATGCATGTGCAGCAGCACCTGTGATGTAGCTCAATGCACATTACTCGCATACTGTTACAAAACCTTGCTTGATCTTAATTCTTTTGAAGGAGCACTGAAATTAAATAGATACATAGAAACCAGAACAAGCATGTGAAATGACTATAACAGAAGAGGTACCTTCATTCCAAACTTTCTCTTCGAATAAATTTAAGCCCTGAATCCAGGAAAGCATTTCCCGTGACAGAAATATACTGCACTATTCACAAATCTTTAAGCACCTGCCTGCTCTTTGCACACAACACTCCTATTTTATGGAAATAAAAAAAAATGCTTCGCACTTCCATCTGTGTCTAAGGGAACGATTAGTCCGCAATGCACATAAAAAAGTTATATTAAATACAACCATTCGTACCGTAGCACTGTTGTTTTTTGTTTGACTATTCAGATTAAATCGATGGCACACTATTTAATTTAAACAATTAATACGTAAATTAAGCTGCATCCATTTAATTTGCACAATAATTTACACTATACAAGCTAACAGTAAAATAGGCAACATTTTAAAAGAAGTGCACAATAAAAACTGATGAGAAAAACGGTGTGTTGAAAATAGTATCCCAACAGATGGTGCGTTTTACAAAAACACACATCGATTAACCTTAATAGCAAAGATATCCAATAGAGAAGGCACATCATGTCAACACTAATCTGAATATCTGCGCATTTTTAAACATACACGGTAACATACCATCCTTCTGTTCGTATATGTTATGCTCAAAGCGGTATAGTACTGCTTTGAGCAGATCATAGCTATGCCCTTTATTCCTATACACGAATCATCACTTACGTTTCTTGCGTCTTGCACCGGTTCCTGGCGGATCAACTTCAAGTAAAGGCTTCAGGTCTTTTTTTGTAGCCCCCTTGGTCTCCTCTTAGAGCAAGTTTCACAATCTTATTAAACGCCGCCTCGACCGCTTCATTCCCATCTTTCTTCAGAAGTTGCTTGAAATCCTCAAGGAACTGAAACATTATGAGCGTTTGAATAAAACACATGCATCTGTAAGAACAGTGAAATTCTTAATGTTTTTTTTTCACCTCGTTATTAAATGTCTTTTATTAGCCCACTAACACATTTGAAGCATTCTGTTGTGTAGCACAACTACTGTAAAGTCCTTTACTTCGTGCCCTCAATTTTTTTTACAAATGTGATGACAGACATAATCATGACCGCTAACCTATGAGTATAAAAGTTGGAATTTGAAAATTAGACTGAAGACATGCATGTACCTTCAAATTACGCAAATTATTGGCTTCGTGAATATTTCGGCAATATGGAACTTGCGGACGTTAAAGGGATACTACAACGAAATTTCGGCGCTTATTTTATGGTCTATATGTGTTCATAGGAGCAGTATCACATCAAACACACCAATATCTCGTTAAAAAAGTCACGAAAAGTAATTTTAAAACGAATGAAACGATTTGCATAAAGTCCCTGGTGGATGTTGCTAACGCATCGTTTGTAATGCCCGTCCAGGAACCTTGACAGCTAGTAACGGTGAGTGTCTCGCCTCCGGCCACGACGAGAGAACAGGTGAAGGAAGAACTCACGTCTTTCCGGGAATTCCTTTTGTGTGTTCCAGATGTACCTTTTGTCCCCTACAAGATTACAGAAGATTAACCCGTCACTCAAAATTCGTACAAAAGCAGCCGCTTCAGTGGCGGGGATGACTAGGCCATCCCCTCGACGTCAGCCTCGCCGCAGCTTTAATCGTCCCAAGACGACCTACGTCACGATTCCATCAGACGTCACGTGCTCGAAGCTGAGCCTTCTCCGAGCGTTTGCTAGAGTGGGGCATTTATAACAAAAAATACAGTCACCGGGCTCAAAATACAATTGTGCAATTGTCATTTACGGATATTAAGGATCGTATTCAACCTATTTTTGAATACGACGGATATATTTCAGATTTCGTTGAAGTATTCCTTTAAAGGTTGCACTGTACTACTGAAGTAGATTGCTAATAGATATAGTGCAGCTCCGAAATGTAAAAAATGATCAACCTTGGTTCAGGCTAGTTACTTTCGGTAATATTAAAGACAGAAACGTCATAATTAAAATGGTGTTTGACTGAACAAATTATGCAAAGCATTAATTCTGAGGAGTAATTTCGTAGTATGTCAGAAACCGTTAAGCGACAGCTTGTGCCAATATTAACCTAAAAGAAATTTGCTGAAGCACTCTGTGCCCCTGATTTAAAGTTTTCACAAATGTTTTATAAACAAAGAGATAGGACACAAACTAGCTGGTGACGGTTGAACATATTTTAGGACAAAACTGAGAGACTGGGGAAAAAAGAAGGACGGCACAACACAGCCCTTGAGTATTGCCATCCTTGTTTTTTTTTTCAGTTTTGGGGTTAAATTTTAAATTATCTTATGTATGCTAAATTGTTTCAGTGAAAAAAAAATGTCTATGGTTTTCAGAGAACACGTTCGTAAAATTACAGCTTACAAAAAGAGCAGCTTTGTCTAAGCTGGTTCTTCTAAGTACAGCCCTTCTACAAATTGCATACAAAAGAAACTACTCACCCATTCAATGTCCCTGAGATAGGGATACTTGTCTATAGCTCCAGCAATTTTTAACTTGCACAAGCTTGACCCTTGCGGAATGCGACAACTCAAGCCTGCAGCACATTTGCTGTCTGTCGGGGTTCGGTTTGGTCCACTTCGTGACTAACAAGGCCTCACGCTGTGTGAGACTGTATTCGTCTTCTCCGCTGAGAGCCAAGCCTTGGGATTGCATATGGATTAAACAAGGACGATTATTGTAATTTTATTAAAAAAACACATGTGCGTTACACTGAGCTCTGAATCACCGACCAGTGTTGCGCCAACTTTGCCCCGCTATAACTCCATTGATGCGGCGTCGACTGCCGCCCTTGCTTGTTTCCCACTGCTGCCGAACTTTGATCGGTTTGCGCCCACACGGTCAGTCTCCAGCTTCCGTCTCTCATTTTTGAACTTTTGGCGGATGAGCATGACCCATGAATTCTGGAGTATTAAGATTTATTTATTTATTTATTTAAAATATCTGAAAGGCCTGTCCGGCATTAAATCATCCATACACTTTTCAATGCAATTAATACTGTTATAAAAAAAAACTCAAAAAGTGCCAAATAACAAATGATTTTTTATTCAAATTGTGAAGTTTACTTTCATCAACATTAACAATAGCCCAGTGCAGCAGCTATAGCATTTTCTTCTGAATTTTTTTTTTTTAATTCCAATAACATTTGTATATAATGAATAATAAAAATTTCGCATACAGCAATCAACACACTAAATGAATTTACAAGACTTAATGCCCGTTAGTCAGCCATTTGAGCTTTCGAACAATCCTAACAGCCACATTTACAGCAGATAGACTCGGTCCATAGCGAAACGAAAAAGAGGCAAGATCAGCTATATTCAGTGCAAAACATTGAATATAGCTGATCACTGAATATAGCTGATCCGAAAACTATTCGGTTCTTGTAACAAATGCATGCCTTTACTTGGGTTAGTGCTCTAAACTGGTCTAGATCTTCTAATTAATACTTTATACTTCATAGCAATCACAGTAGCAAAAGAAAGGCCCAGGTACTTGTTCGATTTTTTTATTTGTTTTCCAATTATGTAACATGATAAGAGCTGAAAACACGAGACTGGCGTATAATCACGACTCTGCGAAAAATTACGAAGTATGCACAGTTCGCCATACCTACTGCAGGGTAACATTTGCCCCGCACATCAAATCAAGAAACACCGTGCCGAGAAACACATATCATACCATGAAACACATGTCAAGAAACACAAAATCTTATGTTCAAAATAAAATTATAGAAATTATAGGGCTTGGAGCGAAGGGCTAATAATTGCGCTAGTCAGTAATTCATGACCTCATCGGATGAGGTCAAGAGAGGGACACAAACACTTCGCCGTGTCTCCGTCCCACTCTTGTCCTCGTTTTTGCGCCGAATTTGTTGTCAAGTAGACAATTTAAGAACTGGTGCTGAGAACATTAACTAATCGTTAAACAGCGACGACGCGAAAGCGGTACACAGATTCGGATGGATGCATAAACTTATGACGCAGAAAATAAAAAAAAGACACCTCCGCTTCAGCTTCCCACCGATGAAGCGATCATGTTTCCAGACTGTTTAGTTTCGACAGTTCGTGAGAAAAGAAGCGACGGCGTAAATGCGAAAAAGAAAACAGGAGCACTTTCGTCACTCCAAGGTAGTTTTAGCGATTATGGCTCAAAAGAGAAAACCGAAGCCAGCCAGCCGGTACATAACACTCGCTACCACCGCATTTAAGCGTTGAACAAGTCGAATACTGTGTAAGCGGTATCAATAGTCACTTACTGAACACCTGGACACATCAAGAATGTTCTACAAGCATGCTGCATAAATATTCTCACCTTTAATTGCGTCCACACGTGGAAGTGTCTCCGGTAGCAGTTCCGGCGGTTCCAGCAATAACCGAAAGCAGCCATCTTTAATGAGAACGGGGATTGGCTACGACTTACGCCTGCCCTTTCTAAAAAGATTTGCTGTAGTTTCGGTTTCGATATCTTGGGTGGGGGCTCGTTTGCATTTTTCTTAATTCGCGTTTCAACAAATTTGTTTTTAATATATTATTTTAGGTTAAAACTTAGTTAAAGTTAAAGCGAAAGCTAAAAGAAAGGAGTGTCTGTATGGCTATTCCACTTAAACTTTTAGTTTGAGAGAGGTTTTCGTTTTTTGTTTTTTTTTAAATGCTGCATTTTCATTGTTTAATTGGGGTAACACTCGTAGGCTAAACCGACGGCTTGCATTGAGGTTTTTTTTACGCTTTCGCCTGCGTTGTTTAATAACCAAGTTCATGTAAGGGATTGTACCAGTCTATATTCAATAATCCAAACGATTTTTATTTTCTGCGCTAAAAACGATTTCACAGTGTTGGCAAGTGCCTCAAATCGCTTTGTTTAGTATAAAAAAAAATCATAATAAACAGAGAACCCCAAATATTTGTGATATATCTGTTCTCTAAAATATAATAGAGAGATGCTCCGAAATATTATTTAGATCCTATTATCTCTCCGACACTTTCCGATATAAGTACACCGAAGAACGCATCACAAAGGTACACGCCTGAACATATAAGCCACGCCCTTTGTTTCAGAAGCTGTGAGTGCTTTCACAAGGTTCATGTGCACTACCCAAATAGATACATATTTGTGTTATTTTATTGAACCATATTTTTGTTTCTTTAATATATTTAATCGTATTCATTGCTTTAGTTGTGTGTTTTTTTGTTTTTTTGTTTCTTTTGCTTTTTTTTTGTCCTAAAACAGCACGCCGTAGAAAAGTTACCTCGAAATATTTGCTCCCAATCATACTGAAATGTTCGCTGTTTTTTTACGTAAATCAGATTTTAGTTAATGTTGTAATATACAAATTAGTTTTCGGAAAAAGACAATTATTTTTACAAGTTAATATTCCATTGTTCGGTTTTAGGAGTCGCGTTAAAATTTAAAATTTGTAAACATGAATCTGCATTTCTTATCAGACCAAAAAAGCGAGGCTTTTTTTTTTTATCTCAGAAACAAGGAACAGGACATTTCAGCAATGGGAATGTATACCAAATCCTATAAGCACGCATCGTAACTAAGTGAACTTGCATTACTCATTTATTTTATTTATTACTCAAGCTGTATATGTATATACACAATCCGGCGGTTCTGGCGTCACGCCGCTGCGGCGGCGCTGCTGACCACAAAGCGGATAAGCGGAAAATTTACCTTGAGCGAAGATTGTTTTTGCGAATGCGCAGTGACCTCACCTGGTGTGAGCAAACGCGGGCATGTTTGTAAAGAGGCGTGTTGGCTCACATAGTACATTTACATGTGTGTCATCCTGACTAGCTCTTATGCCCGTGAAATGCAGCATACACGTAACCTTGGCATTTCAGGTTTCGAGTATGTCTATACTTATGTCAATATTAAGTACGACCACAGCCACCTGTGAGGTTAGCTTGGGCCGAGTAGACCCGGAAGGAATGCAACCTCTCCAGTTGGCCACAAGTGCCCGCACGGAACAACAGAGCGGCGCCACCGAGTTCTTGAGACTTGGTCTCGCCGCCCTCGCCTTGTGGCGTTTCCTGCCGAACGACCGGAGCTTGGAGTCCAAAGGTATACAGCGGCGTAGCGGGACTACGGAGAGAACGCATGGGAAGGGTGAGAGCTAACCATTGAGGCCTTCGCTTTCTGGGGATGTAAGAGAAAAGAGGTACAGTCGAGTACCGAAGAGGATGCGGATGTATCGAATACGCGAAACCCCCGAAGGGAGTAATGGCAGTCAAGAACACGGAAAGGAGACCGGCTGGGGACACCTGCTGACACCTGCGAGTCAGCAGCCAACGACGGGACCACTCATCGCTTGCTCATCCTTCGAGGCAACGAATGCAATCGTGAGCGAGCACACCGACGAACATATGAATATAATATGATGCTCAAAACAGCAGCCTGGTCTGTGTGCTCCGAACTCCTAAACTCAGGGTGAACCCACAGAACCAGTTATCTGTTACACAACGCCACGATCCCACTGAGTCAATCAAGCAGAACCAAAGGTGCATCGTCATGGCACTCGTCGCCTTCGTGCATTTGCTCCTGCCGGCTAGACCAATCAAGCACAGAAAGGATCACTGTGCCTGATTGGTCTAGCCGGTGATTGCAAACTCACAAAGGCGACGAGCGCCATGACCGTACTGTTATTTATTGGCTTCATCGAATCGTAGTGTTTCAGATTAATGCCGCAGTCGGCATTAATCTGAAACTGCTCGGCATTGTTTTCAATGATCAAACTCCAAACACCCTTACACCCCTGGCGGCATCATGGGGTGTACCTTCATTACTTAATCCCTTTCTTGCAACCTCCTAACACCCTTCTTACCCCCTTTCATTATTTAAAGGTGTAAGAAGGGTGTTCCAGTAAGGTGGATACCCTTCTAACACCCTTCACGTTGAAAATCAGGGTGTTAAAAGGGTGTTTTGAGTGACACTACACCTTTAAGGGTGTAAAAAAGTTTACAGTGTAGGGGGAGAATGACTGTTTCCGGTTGCACGAACGAGGGTCCGAGAATGAGGGGAGTCCTTCCTTTCCGTCTTCTTGGACCGTTTGGTACAATGCGTGATTTGTGTGTTGAGCCAGATGCGCGTAGGAGACAAGTGATAAGCGAAGCGTGGGTTGCCTGCAATCCTCTGAGACAAACAAAACATGTCACTTGATCTCCAAACAGGAAAGCTCTACATGCTTCGTTTGTGGCAGACCATGATGTTCACAATGGTTCAGCCATGCAGTGCGATGCTTGGGGCCATTGCTTGCTCACTTAGAGTTCGAGAAAGGGGGGTGCCGTAGCACTTCCCAATTGCCCACGGGGTTATGATGTGGCTTGGAAGGAGCTCTTTTGTATTACTTCATGAAGTGAGTTGTGTTTAGTGTGACTAAATATTTCTTCATCACATGCCTCGTATGTGGTGATCTGGCAATCCCTCTAAGTGAAAAAAGTGTAAATGTGTTCAGTAAACATGATAAGCTGTAAATCACGTAATAATAATATAAGAATATGCAATACCATATATGATTTTTGGACAATTTACAAGTTCTGATATGTGTATTGGACACATTCCAATGAAATGTTCACTGGGTTTCACCCTTCGTCCGAGCGCGGCGGACGCTACCAGCCAATCCAGCGTCGAGAGAGCGTCATGTGACCTTGTACTCCACATAACCAAAACGTCGCATGACACCCTCCCGGCGCCAGATTGGCTGGTGTGGCCCAGCATCCACTGGGCCACCCCAGCAGGTGCTCATTTCATGCCAAGCACCCTTTACCAAGGGTGTTAGCAAGCACCCTTCATGAAGGGTGCTTGCCTGAACGCCATAAGGGTGTTAGCCGTGGGACAAACTGATTTACACCCTTAAGTGTGTAAGAACTTTTACTGTGTACTCAAGGCTTCTCTTTCCCATTAGTGCCAGTAAGCTTGTGTAAAGTGAAAAGTATTGTAACCGAACAGTAGAGAGTTTTAGTAGATCGCTCCCATGACTCCGATAACGATACCCGATACTCCGCTACCGCCTCCCTTGCGCATCCATAGTACCGTTATCGGGGCTATCGGAGGTATCGGACCGATCTACTAAAACTCTCTATTGTTGCACTGTCCCTTCACCTAAAGTTACTTCTTTTTATTTATTTTTTTACTGCTGCACTACCGGGGGATCTTAATGGTGGGACAACATACCATCCCTAAACCCACGACGACTGGAATGGTGGTCGCAACCAGCGTCGTAAGACTTAGTACTCAAAAAGTCCAATAAATATTGAGCAGCCTTGCATCAGCTTCGCGTGTCATTACCATGTAAAAGTTTCTGGGGTTGAGTTCTCAAACTTGACCTCCCGAAACTCTTGACAGTCTTCTGAGCAACACCCAAATTTTCTGGCGGTCTGTGATAAATTATGTATTAAGTGTATAACTACAGCCACTTTCGGCCAGTGACTGGCCGGAAGTCAATGGCTAGTGGCTGGCCAAACGTGAATGGCCAGTGGCTGGCCGAAAGTGACTGGCCTTAGGTGAATGGCAAGTCACTGGCCTAAAGTGAATGGCCAGTCACTGGCCAAATATGAATGGCCAGTCATGGCCAAAGGTGAATGGCCAGTCTCTGGCCTAAAGTGAATGGCCAGCCACTGGACAAAGGTGAATGGCCAGTCACTGGCCTAAAATGAATGGCCAGTCACTGGCCTAAAGTGAATGGCCAGCGACTGGCATAAAGTGAATGGCAAGTCACCAGACGAGGACGAAAACACTGCTATTGCCGAGCACTTTGGCCAAGCTTGGGCCATCGAAAATCTGGTTGGCCATAGTACACTTGCCAGCGATGGTCCATTCACAACGTGCTGCTTGGGAACACAACATGCAGAGCTTGCATCATGTCAATCTTCCTTACAACGAGTTTGAAAACACGCTCGTACATGGCGAAGTCATGGGCTATTTCGGACTTCACGTTCCGATCGATGATGCCCACATTAAACCAAAACGTCGTGATGGCATCCTTGTATCCCAGTTGATTCGGACACGTTTCGATAGACACTGTCGTTCCACTTTTTCGCCACGGGTCTGCGGTACGCCTGGAAGGTCAAAGTGACCTTTTCCAATTAAAAATGAATTTGAGAAAATGGATTCGATGTACTTTTATCGGTTTTTATCGGTTCAAATCGAAAATGCCGAAGCTAAAAACTGACCTTTTTCGATTAAAACCGAATTTCTGAAAATGGATTCGGCGTACTTTTATCGGTTTTTATCGGTTTAAACCGAAAACTTCGAACCCTCGTTATGAGGCATAAATTTACCGCAAAATTTAGCGGGGAAACTTAATTCATTTATAGATCTCGTTACATCACATCACCTGACATCAAATAACCCGCTATATTTAACGCGGAAATTGAATTCGTGTATTGGTCACGTGTAAACCAAAATCCCCTCTAAATTTAGCGGGAAATGCACGGACGCGCGGACGGACAAAAGTTGTGGGGGAGGGGGGTGGGTTGGGGGGGGGGGAGAGGGGGTGGAGGTGGGTAGCTTCAAAAAGCATTCCATGCTTTAAGAAAAAAAAATTGTAGTTTACGCACTTCGCCACTAGCTAAAATGAGTCGATCGCGCCTTCTCAGTACAATTGTCCTGCTGATGTAGACAGAATATAAGCGTAAATATATTCCCCAAACCAGTGACGTAGAATATTTTGCTACGCTCCGAGTCCATAGAGCGGCAGCTCAGTCTGTGCATTGGTACTGAAATGGAATATTTGCTTTTATACACTCTCACTGCGCCCGGTCCACATACTATTTGGGTAAACGAGAGACAACTTTTCAAGTAAGTTGCGGAACATAAATAAAATAATTTATTTATTTATTTATTTATTTATACATACTGCAGCCCCACTGGGGCTATGGCAGGAGTGGGAGGTAAACACAGACGGTCCGGACATCACTGTGGACCACTGTCAACGGCACACAGAAATTCATCTGGTTGTAGTGATCAATTAAAACTAATTAATTAAAACTAAACGCTAATTGACCTCCATAGAGCAGTTTCTTCATAGTAAGATTTTGAATCGTTCAGGAGAGACTTTGGCGGTAGGAAAACACATATGACAACGTCATTGTTATTTGAACCTTGAATATGGAAATAAATTACTTTTTCTCGTTGCAGCAAACTAAAGTTAGGGCAATCATATAAGATGTGTACACAATTTTGATGCCGTAGTTTTAAATCTTCAACTTATTCTTAAAGAAGCACTAATGGTTATTTCGAGATGATCCTCTCACCTCGCAGCCGAGTGGAGGTATGCCACGCATCCTATGTATACAAATCTTATGTCCTATTACGTAGTTCTAAATTCTGTCTGGGATTTCGCCGTTGAAGTTTGGTGGAGAACTTTATGATCTTCAAGTCATTTTCAAAAGATGTGGCAGACCTTAGTTAAACTGTTCGTAAACAACAGCATCATGATGGTTTTAATTATATTGCCATTCTAATAAAAACAGCGAACAGCTTGTCAAATTCGAGTTCAAATATTTGGAATTCCTTTGTACAAAAAGGCGCTTGTCCATCACTTGAGAATTGAGAAGGGTGTTCTGGGCGACTAAGTTTATATCCTAACTCGTTACGTGAACATGTGTAAGTCCCATACTGGAGGGGAAAATGCGACCCTCGCTATCATGTTTTTTTCTTCTTCAATTTGTGAGTTTATGAGCATGTTGCTCTTTCTGGTAGGCAGAATATCAAAAGGCATCTTATAATCAGTAAAATATATTTAAATTTATTGTTTTTCGAGAGTGCAAGTCACCAGTCATAATGTGGGACTTGCAATTTGTTTTAATGGCCGGATCAAAGGAAAGAAACGCACGATGATGTCGTAATATTGTTCATTGTGGCGACTTAGTAGTTTTTGGTTCTCAGTAACAAAGCATTCCTAAATTCTTGAAGAACTCAGCAATTGATTGACGCTTTCTTCGTTTACGAGAGCGGTATGAATGAAAACATCTATGCAGACTGATTCACTCAACAAATTGTTTTACAGGAACTTCCTATCAGCAAACAAAAAGAACTAAATCGTTACGACCTACAAAAGCTACGAAATAAAAAAACAATCGACGAGGAAACACCGAACGAGAAAACCATATGAAATTGCACTTCAGTAGTGCCAAAGAAGTCTGTAACGTAACTTTATAATTTTGGGGTTTAGGGGTGATGTTGGACCTGCAGTATTGACGATAATTTTTATTAGAGGTTAGACAAACAGAATACTTGCGAAAATGTAATATTCTTTTAGATATTATTTGATCTACTTCGGCGTTTTTCAGTCCGATTTAAAATTTGCGCTCAAAAAGAACACAATGAAGCTTGGAAGAGTGACGTAGTTGTTTCAGTCACGTCGTCACTTGCGTGGTCGGCGCAACCACCAAGATTGCGGTGCCGAGAATGTGACAACATGATTCAAACGTCAACGTCACTCTTAGTTCCAAGCGTTATTTTGGGCGGGGCTTGAAACGCTCTCTTAGAGCGCTATTTTTAAATCGAGCGAAAAATCGCGAAAATTGATCGATCATAGTTAGAAAAAAAATGCACCCCCTTTTTGCAAGGCACTTTAATTGGTCTCGACTGCAGTTTCAGTATGAACCCTAAGATTAATAATTAAAATGCCAGTTAATTTTTTTAGTTAATTACTCAACTCACCGTTAAGTTTATCATCTCAGGAAATCTCCGCCAGCCCAATAAGTACAATGTGAAGACACATCTTGAGTAACCCTCACCTCCTATTTTCATTTTTAGTCTGTTTGAACTAACATTTTGTTACTGCAGGGCCTGGTCGCTCACGTCCAGTCGATACAGCAGAGACCCGAATGATGACCACCAGACCATTTTCTTAGCGCCGGACGCCCTTTCGACAATAAAGTTTTGGCAAACACACACAATTAAAATCAGACACCCTGTTTATGAGCAGCACTATCATAAGGATTTCAAGAACGGTGGTACGAGAATATCATTTGTCTCTTGAACAAGTACGCCGACTAGGGCGGTTAAAAATGCATTCTTCATAACATGTTTTATTTGAACAATACAAACAAGAAGCAAGCAGTGACACACCTCATTTTGTGCTGTCGGTTGAGTGATCCACAGCAAAACCGTATAAAATATTCTAGGCGAAGAATTAAAATCCTCTGGAGACATATCAACATCATTGATTCATCCAAATTATTATCTGGAAAGAATTCGAACCTTTCCTTTTTGGCATTGTTTCTATTCTTGCCTACTCCGGCTCATCGTCCATGCATTCGTGTGCCTTCTTTCTACGCACACAACTCCGAGGATGAGGGCGGCAACTACCAGTTGTATTCCGCCATGAAGCCTATACAGACCATCGTAACTTTCACGGGAGTCTCGGAAGAACCCTGCAATGATTAAAGTATCAACACTTTTTAATCCTTTGTAAAAAAAAGTCAAAGTTAAGCAGAATGCTTCTTTGCTCAGATCTTATTATACGTTCTTATGCGCATATGTTGGTTAGCTCTGGAATTACCTTGTTTCCAAATACACCCATGTATGCGGACTAAACCGTGTATAATGTATTCTCCGCTAAAGTTAGCGTTTATTGGTTTAACTTTTTTTTTTTTAACGAACATAGTAATTAAAAGGCCGAGAATAATGCAAAAATCCACATAAGGGGAGGTGTGAAAATTCAAGGAAAAAAAGAGGAGTTAAAGTCAATATCTATTTTTCAAATTACCGCCATTCAAAACATTATGCCGTTCCACATATAGTGTCCCAAAGTGAACACAAGATTTACTTTTTGCAGGGAACGTATCATTTATTCTAATAAGGCTGTTAGTGTTGTTTTACTGCAAAGTGCGCACTGTGTTATAACTAGACTCGTTTCAAAAGTACGCTCCCTCAAGTAGCCGCTCCGAGTCTGCAATATTTAGGCATGCACCTTAAGCATATGCATTAGAGACCAGTTCGCCAGCGTTCGGCGCGAAATCGAATTCATAACTCTGTGACAGGATTGCGGCGTCAGCACTCAACGAAAGCTGTGATTCAATCACAAGGCGCAATGCTAAAATAATTTTTACAAAACCAATAAACAAAAATATTATGGCGGCCACCAGTGTTGCTTGATGAACATTTTAAAAGAAAATGTTTTTTTTTTATAACAAAATAACACAATAATAATACTTAAAAAAACACGCGAGCTGGTGATGATTCATGGTAATAAAACCCGAGACTCAGGAACACAGAAGGTTTTTGTTCGTTGTTAGAAGGTTTTTGTTGTTCGTTGTTTGAAGGTTACTGTTGTGTTCGTCCCCTTCTGTGTTCCTGAGTCTCGGGTTTTATTACCATGAATAACACAATATTGACAAATGTCTTGACGACCGTGATGTCAAAGGATATTTTCATAATAATCTCGACAATATATTTCTCCATAGTTTCATTACAATTTTAACAATGACAGGTGGAATCTCCACCTTGAGTTCCTGAATTGATTGTGGTTTATAGGCGAAGACAAAAAATTTTATAAGCCCTGAAAAAAAAAAAAAAAGAAGTCGCACGACGTAAATTGGCATGATTTCGGTGGCCAATGTTTGTGACCATCGCGTGAAGTGAGATGACCAAGAAAGGCATCTTGAAACATCAGAAAGAGTGTGACAGCGCAGTCGTTGAAACATTTGTAAAATATTGTTTTCAACACTTAACTGTAGTACGTCCACCTTGTATTGAACTACAAATATCAGCCCTTTTTCTATTGTTATGCGCTTTAATGCTGAATTAAATCTTGCGCTTTTTTTAGAACGCCCAATGTAATGCATCTAAGTAGGCCACAATGGAACGAACATAAGGGCCGCTAAAATATAAATGAGGCGTTTAATTTCCCGAAAAATAGTACAGACACTCAAAAATAAGGACCTTCCTTCAATATTTAGACTTACCTATTATCGATGGACTGCAGAAAGTAAGAGGCAGTAAGACCAACCCCGAGAGACCGTAGCATGTTGAGATCCATTGGACACCGATGTAATCCGCCATGAGGACGCTCCTCATTGAGATCACGCATCCGTAGGAGAGGTATGCGCACAAACACACAAGAATAATGTGCACATGAAGAGATGAATGCGGAAAAAGCATCATTGAACACCCCCATATAAAATGGCTTGCCATGACCAGGGTTGTGCGTCGAACGTATCTTGTGTCGGCAATCAAGGGAAGGAAGACCCGCCCTACGAGTTCACCGCACGACCCGTAAATTATGAGGGACTCTGCATCTTCTCTCGACAAGCCTTTATCCACAGCATAGTCGACTATAGTAGAGACATACGCAGCTCCTGTAAAGTCTCCCACAACTGCCAATGTAAGGACAATGTAGAGCATAGGATTGACGAATAACAATAGGACGGGTCCATGATCCTTGACTTGTTTTCGCGCAACAGTGTTTGAAAGGTCATGGAGTTCTGGAGTATTAGGCGCTGTGTTCTGAATTTCGAATGAACGCTTCTTAGTTGTATTCTTCGCGTCCTCCTCGATGCTCTTCAAGCACGTCCAGGGTGGCTCCTTGGCGAAAATACCGATTGCCGAGACATGCATAACGATGCCTCCGCAGATGAGAAGAGTGCCACGGAAGCTGTATTTCTCTTCTAAGTAAGCGAGAAGCTTGGGAAAAACCAGACCTGCGCATGATGATCCAGCGTACTTCATTCCCGATGTTAAGCCTCTGTACTTGTCAAAATACATTGTAAGGATTATACTATACGTCACTGTGATAACACCAACTCCGATACCTGAAACAAAGAAGAAAGAAGTTATTACGAACTATAAGAATTGACTACTTTACACCTTAATAACAGCCTTTAGGAAACAATACGTTTAGCGTGGGCTTCGCTGAGTTGTGTAGTCCATATGAACAGGTGTGTGCAGCGCTAAGCAATAGGCATGGAGGCGAGCCCGTGGTTTTCACAAACGCTGCCTTATGACGCGAGGGCCTGTGCTTGAGTAAAATATGACCGATGGACAGTGTGAATACAGTTTTAGACGAGGTACAGCTCACGCCATGATCTTCGGCCGCCTGAAACGTACCGATAAAGCAGAAATGGATTGTTCATATATTGTGCTTTATGTTTTCGGTCTTCAGATATGTTTGATGCCTGCCCACTTTTATGCAGACTTGTACCGTACGCATTACAAGTAATCAAATTACTTGTAATCGATTACTTTTGGGAGTAATTTTGTAATCAGTTGATTCCTTTCATTAAGCAGTAATCATAAGAGTAATCTGATTACTTTTTGAAGTAATAAAATTACTTGTAACCGTTACAATTTGTCCACGGGACACCCCCCCCCCCCCCCCGGCACACGCCTTTTTTTTAATGAATTGACAAAACTATAATTTGCTTTTTTTTTTCGAACGGAAAAAAAAAAAGATTTTTTCCGGAGCTGTAGGAAACGAGGTCAATCTCTTTCTATGCACAATTTCTGTGGAATATCCGTTTTTTTTTTCGAGCTGGGACTGGGAGTGGAAATCCCCAGGGAAGCCACAGTGCGTGACAAAGCCGATTCAGGGCGAAGTTTGAGGAAGCAGAATGTAGCTTTGTGAGTCCTTCGTTCGAACTAGCCCCCTCACGCACACACACAGAAATAAAAAAAATCCTGCTTAGGGTACCTACTCGCAGCCCGTAGGAGAACCAGAACCGAAGAATGCCTAAAGCGGATGCAAAATATGACAAAGGCAGTTGAAATATTGCCCCATTTCCCCTACGTGGTCTTTGTGACAAGCAATGTTTCGAGTTGAGAAGTGCTCGGGGCGATCTCTTCCGCTAATGGATACTACACATGAACCGTTTCAAATCCTGGAGCTGCTGCTCTTTTGTATAACATGCGAGCTCATCCACATGTGAATAATAAAATGAGCGACGCAAACTTTGAGCGACAACCCTTCCCCCCCCCCCCCCCCCCCCCACACACACACACACTGGTGAACGCCCAAATCATTAAACGTCTTCAAACGAATTTTATGCTTGTGTCCGCATTGTGAGAATGCAACGGCCCCGAAGAGGGAGCCAGTTTTTCTTCTTCAATACTTGTACAAATGTGAAATATAGGTTGGAAGTAGTTCATTGTTATGAGCTCTAAAGATGCGTCTTCACGCAATGAAGTAATCGGAAAAGTAATGATTACTTCTTTAAGTAATGTCCAATTACTTTTGCCGTCGAGTAATCAAGTAATCTAATCGAATACTTTTTAGCCAAGAGTAATAGTAATTGTAATCGATTACTTTTTTGTAGTAACGTGTACAAGACTGCTTTTATGTGAGCTCAATACAGGAACATCGATCTTTTTCTGGCTCACGCTAATTGATAGTGAAGCTTATTCATCTCTTTTCTAGGAAACGTCCTGATAATTTGTTATTACCTAGGCTGTCTAGAGGAAGGTTTTACAAGCACTCATCTATACATTGTTAGCAATGTTACGTATGATTGTTGGAAATAAATTATGTCGATGAATTTTTATATTTAGTAGAAATGAATGTTTAAAAAAGGGTTCAAACTGCTAGCTGAATGCCGCCATCGCCAGGTGTTTTTCGAGTTGGGCGCACATTATAGAAGCCGATACCCGCCATAGTCTGTTAACTAATGAACTAAAATTCGGTAATTATATTTTTTTAATTTGTGAAAACAAACATATGTTTCGAATTAAAAACGTGGAGCATCATAAAGAGCCTTATTCAGTCAACTTTAGAATAACTTCAAGAACGTGGGAAATGCGGGGGTGCTTTAAATGTACCACGCGTGAAGCAGGCGCAAAGCTAGCCCTGGGGAAACGCGGATGACATCCGTGTTTTCCCACGATAGCTCTGCGCCTGCTGAACGAGTGGTCAATTTGATGCACCCTCGCGTTTCCCACCTGCTTCAAGTTGCTCTAAAAATTAACTGATCTAGGGATGGCAAAACAGTTTCAAATTTAAATATATACTTATTTTCAATATTTAAAATGTTAATACATTTTGTTTAGTTAATTACCCGACTTATCGCGAGAATGAGTAGCGTATACATGTCCTTCTGGCCGTATGCCTCACCTGCACAAACCGCATTAGTGTATTCCTTACGGAATTTTCGCATAACATCTGTTCGCATTAAAATCAATCACCCTGTTTAGAAGGGTTGTCTGTTTCCTCATGCGGTAAACCCAGGGCATTAGTGAAAAGTTTGAGGACAAGTTCAAGAACTGCCTAAAATATGTTCAATATTACCAGGATTTTACTGATCACTTCTTCTAAAGGAGCAGACGTTCAGCTTTGTGTTTTTTAGAGCGCAGCTTTTAGTCGCCCGTTTCCGCGTATTGCGGTGTCGCCGTCGGCGTAGCCGCCCCGCTAGATATAGTGGGAGATTGAATTGGTGTTGAGGTAACGTGACGTCAGTTCAACGGTAAAATTGACGCCAAGGGACCTCAACACCAATTCAGTTTCCCAGCTAAATTTAGCGGGAAAAACGAGGTCGCATGACTTCGTGTAACGTCACCCATGAACAAATTGAGTTTCTCCTCTAGATTTAGCGAGAAAACTGACGTCACGTGACCTCAACACCAATTCAGTTTCCCCGCTAAATTTAGCAGGGGAAACAACGTCACACCACTTCGTGTCACATCACCCTTGAAAAAATTCAGTTTCACCACTCGTTTTAGCGGAAAAACTGACATCACGTGACATCAACACCAATCTCATTTGTATGGAGGAGGACAAGGGGCATACCATTCTTCTCGTACCCTCCCCTCCTCCTCCTTCTCAAGAACTGCGCTCTAATTTCGCGCTCAGTTTTGTAAACCATTTTCATAGCGCATATTAAAAAATATCGATCTCTCATGACAAATTAATTTTTTTTGGCAATTCGATATTAAGTAACCATTAACTTGACGATAAGAATGAATAGGGGTGAAAAGCGTGAACATATTTGAGAGCTATCATTTTCATGAGGGGAAAGATTAACAGTCACCGAGATTAAGGCAGGGAGTGGGTTCAGAAACGTCAGGTTTTTCTTTTATTAGAATATTTTTATTAGGGTTAGGTGTATGTTCCCATTGTGAAATAACCATATATTGTAATTTTTATGGTGTAGTATCACCTTTGCCACAAAATAAGGTTTAAAAAAAAAACTGAAATTCACGTTAAACTTCGCTCATGACCTGTTGAGCTGCCGTTAAGTCGACTTTGGCTGACATGGAACGCGGTGCTTTTAGTGGGAGCTTACGATCTGATTAATAAGTGTGACTATACAACAAAGCATTTTTTAAGTAAATGATTGAGGAACCTAAGACTGTAGGGGAGAAAGCTGGCGTAAATGGCTTTTTATATTAATGTTCCAACACTTGAAAAAATTATTTCTAGAACTTAATTCTGTTGGTATTTTTGTTGAATCGATACGTACTGACTAGTTATAACAAAAAATATAAACATGTGACACATAAACAAAATTACTTGTGTTCTCAAGTTGAAACCCTACCTCGAAAACTGTTTTGGAGGTAAATTATTATACTATTAAATTATTATACATTGGCAAAAGAAATGGTGCAGGCTTCAAAATGCATGCCATGTAAGAAAGGCCTCATTCATCTCGCCTGGATGAATACTTTCAGACGCCAGTTACCGTGCAGAAACGAGGAGAAACGCTTAAAAAATATAGTTTATGAAGGCGAAAGTCTTCTTACCATAAATGGCGCCGAGAGTTACCGTCATCCATGTGATGTTCGGCACAAATGCAGATGCCACAACTCCTGTCCATGCAAAAAGTCCTCCCAGGGAAACAATTGCGAACAGGGACATATTCCGTTGTAGCGGTGCCACCAAGCAACCTGAATACAAGTCGCCCTGATTAGGCAAGTTTTCAGTAAAGGCGGTAGATGTTGAGTTGTCTGTGAATGCTAAGGTCGCATAAGGCACACGCATCTACTCATGTGTAAAGCTGAAGGACTTACACAACTTGATCGTGCATCGTACTTAAGTTTGTTTTCCCTAAATACCGATAAACCCGAACAATTAACCCCGGAGCCCGTTTATATGAAAATCGGGGAAAAATAATGAGTCACGAATTGGAGCTGTATTTTATTGAGAAGAACGATCGCGGATAGAAAATCCTTAGCTACTGCTTTATTTTTATTGTTTTCCCCAAAACGGAGCCTCGATTCAACTCTCCGTGAGGCTTTTTGGTTTTATCAAACCACTCCGCTTATCTCACGCGTATGTTCCGTGCAAGTTGGAGATACTCATTTTCGTGTCTTGTTTTCTTTAGCATAATTATGGTCCCTCTTTTTCGGGTAAAATCCTATATTTCCCGATAATTACACCCCGGACATGCTTCATGAAAGTTTGGGGTAAAACCGATTTTCCCCCGAATTCAGAAATTGAATTTCAGTATTTTCCAAATTACTGGGCTCCGAAAATATTTTCTAGAAAACAAAGAGTTAGTAAGGACGCATACGCTAACGCCCGACCTCGGAAACAGTCCTAGATGTTTTTTTTTATTAAATGAACTGCAGTGACATAAATTGTAGGATCATTAGGCCTTATACCTTACCCGATTTGATCAAGCAACGCTCCAGTCGTTTCCAAGAAAGTCACACAATACAGCTAGTGTAATCAAACAGTTTATCAAATCACATTCTGTCGCACCAAGACCCATTCTCCTACGGTGGCGGATGCAGCTGAACAGCTCCCTTCACAAGGACTTCAAACGAGACCCTCTACTAAAGACTACCTATGGGACGAGACCCTCTCTACTCAAGACCTCCGATGAAGCCTTCCGATAAAGACCCCATGGAGATTGTGTCTCAAAGACTAACTGAAGCAAAGTCTTTCTGGATAAATGACTGATTTAGTGGTTTCCGATGACGCTCAGCACGTTGCTAATCAGAACCATCTGTCGATTTTCCTTAATTAAAAACTTAATAAACGAATTTTAATTAATTAGCCGACTGATCGTTACGATTAGCTAATGTCCCCCTGGCCGTATAACTCACCTGCACAAACTGCATACGTGTATCTTTCACGGCTTTTTATTAAACAAATCTCTAAAGCGTAAACAAAAAAGGCTCGAGGTGTGCCTAAGCACTTTTTATGAGTTGTGAATGCAAAAGCACGCGTGCCGCTCTTCGCTCCCTTCTTTCGTCTGCTGCGTGCGGCGCGCTGACCTTGGCCGTGGAGCTGCGTGTCCGCTACCTCGCGGACACGCAGCGCAATCCGGTGAGCAATCGTTGAAACTGACGCGCAGCGGCCAATCGGAGCCTCGTCGACGCGCGCCAGCCAATTGGAGCGAAGCCGAAAATACATCAGCTTTACTTCACTCCTTTGGGATCGTGGAAACTGGGTGCCGTGTCTAGACTTTTCGCGTGGTTTCATAGCTGGGAGCTGGCTTTACTTGGAAAAAGGATTTAAGGTCCCGTTTTCGCGCTTTAAACTGATGACGTCGGCTCGCTCCATGAGGCAGCCCGACTCCTTTGTCTCTGCACCCTCTCGCTCCTACCGAGAAACTTATGGCAATGTAAGACCGAGGGTGAGCTCCACGGCCCCTGTCTAGTGAGAAAACCCGCGTTGGTATGGTACCGCCAACCTCAGCAGATGTTCCCCGGTAGGCAAGTGGGCATGGCATCCTCGGCGCTGTTCACGTGGCAGGGTTCAAGGGACCCACACTACCGGAGAACGTCGGCTTCGGCACTC
This sequence comes from Ixodes scapularis, assembly GCF_016920785.2. NCBI lineage: Eukaryota > Metazoa > Arthropoda > Arachnida > Ixodida > Ixodidae > Ixodes > Ixodes scapularis. Next base: position 63,830,784 of record NW_024609846.1, on the reverse strand, counting down.
GAAACGAAGGAGGAGTCAACAAACATTTACTCCGGCGGGGAATGTGGGCTTCGGCACCGAGCACGTGGAGGCAAAGTTAAGGTTTTCCACAAAATCGAGCCCTCAAATGTTGCCTTTAAGCCCATTGTGAAGAACCCTTTGCTCTTCTTTTTCCCGCTTTGACAAGCGGCAAAATAAAAAAAAAAAAAAATGTTAAAAAAATATGCGTTCCAAATATGTACGTACGCTGTAATGGCGAGAGCCCGTTCTGTCAATTCAGATGCTGCCGGAAAACTAGACACGTATCGGATGGAGAAAGAGAAACTGCGCATGCACAATATTATGTAAGAAAAGGTTCGAGGCACAGCTAAGCACTTCTTAGGAGTTGTGAATGCGAAAGCATGCATGTCGTTCTTCCGCTCCCTCATTTCGTCTGCGGCGTACTGGCGTGGACGGCGGAGCGCGCCCTCTCCTCGACGCTTCGTTTTACCAGCCGCTCGCGGCGCGGACAGGCAGCGCCATTGGGTGCGGTCGTTGAAACTAGCGCCACTGTATATGGCTCCCGTAGGGAGCCAGAGTAGCCTCATTGAATGATGTTGGAGTCTGCCGACACTCCGCGCTCCCTATCGGCTCACGGCGATCACGTGGGCAAACTTTTCCGGCGCTTTTGCAAAAGGTCTTCGCGGTGTTGTTAATGTATAGGCAGTAGTTTTTTTTTTTTTTTTTTTTTTGCAGCATTTTGAGCGGCTGAAAGGGACCCAGATGCCTGGGTGCTGCGCTTTTGGGTGCGGTAACCGGCATGAGGCTGGCAAACAGCTGTTTCGTATCTTGGTTGGCGAGAGAAATCGCAAACCATGACTGACGCGGATCAGCAGAAAGGGATTCACTCCCACTTCTTGTACTCGGCTGTGCGAGGTAAGTTATATTATTGCGATGATTCATGCTAGAGTTTGAAGAACTGAATGAACACAAACTGCGATGTTCGTAGGATCATTTTGCCGAGGACCAGCTTTCTGGGCGCCGGAACGACGGCGAACGTAAGCTAGCACGAGATTCCGTGCCTTCGATCTTTGCCCACAAGCCGAAGAAGCCGCCGCTGAGAGCTCCTCTTTCACGAGGAACCGAGAAAAAGGTGTTGTATGCGTAATATTTGAAACATACGCGTTAATCGGCGGCTACTGTGCAGGCTTGCCGCTAACTGGCCGTGAAATTCTTTCGTCTGATAACTATATCATGTTTTCTACGCGCACATACAATACCACATTGCTTGTCACGCATTCACTATACGCTGGTTTTATTCCGCATCTGTGACTTCATTAGCGCATCTTAGCTTGGAGCACATGGGACGGAAGTTCGCGCTGCAGGAGCCAGAGATACCGTGCTCAATCGTGCACCTCTTCTTGTTTCGATCTTGATTATCATCGTACCGGCAGGCTTTCGTGTATCACTACTCCGTGATGCACATTACAGACCCCTGGCTAGCAGTCATCCTGCACTGTCTATATTGTTCATCGAATGCGGAGACCCTTCACATCATTTCAGTGACTGGCCAACCCTCGTGCTGTCTAAATACTGAATATGCATATTGTTAAAAATCTATGTAATTTTATTCAGTTGCTCATGGAGGCGACGGCAAGTTCCCCAGTCTGCCCGTCAGTGAACTCACAGGTAATTTATTAATTAATGGAAGTTAATTTCACTGAATAAGACTCGGTATTCGGCGATATGCTGCGAGTTGGTGGGTAATTAATAAAACTAAGGCACACATTACATATATCTTTTCAGGAGCCTATGGAACTGGTTCAAGAGATGTCGCCAAGCAGCAAGCAGCACTCAACAGCGCTAAGAAGTTTTGCACAATCTTTCCCGTCGAAATTCGGCGAGGACATGATCGTAATTAACGTTATGAGTCATGACCAATGTCGACGAAGTTACGACGTTATTTTCGCCAGCTTCTCGCTTCGGATTGCAAGTAAAATAAAATTATAGTCTACCGTAAGAACACCTTAAAATACTGGTAGCGGTAGCAAGGTGCTTTGACAATTTGTGCTATCAATGCGACCTGCATTTCAACAATGACCGAACCCGCTCGACAGCACCTAGCGATTCTATTAGAAATGAAGGGTAAAAAAACGCGCTAATAAAAAAGATCGTCGACATCCCGAATAGACCCGCCTTTGTACTGGCACGGTTTCCTTTGAAAACTGGGGAAACTTTTCGAAAAGTTGGCGGTAGAACCGCAGAACTACCGCCTACTCTCCGCGGAACCCGTTGCGTCGTCTGCTACCGTAAGGTGATTTGGGCTCAAAACAAGACTTCTTCGCCCGCTCAGACCATAGAAAGTGGTGCAAATGCTTTTGGAGTGCTTACCTACGATATTAAAAATAGTTTTCACAGGATGAAAGGCCCAGATATTACAAAAGAGCCGCTTTCTTCTATACCCGATACGTTCACCATGCAAGACTTGGATCCTTTTTGACGTGCGCCGCTAGTCGCCGAGTGGGAGTGGAGGCGCTACGGTTGGCGTTACTCTGCTCCCTACGTGAGCATATACAGTGGCGCTAGATGAAACTTACGCGCAGCGGCCAATGGGAGCCTCGTTCCTTGGAACTATGACACTCGCCAGCCAATGGGTGCCCTATACATCACATTTCGGCTTCACTGCGCTCCATTGGGAGCGGGGAAACTAGATGCCGTTTTGCTAGGCTTTTCGCGCAGTTTCAAAGCTGGGAGCCATCAGATCGTGGCTTCACTTAGAGAACGGACTTTAGGGGCCGTTTGGAGCGGCTTCAAAGCTGATGACGTCGGCTCGCTGATGGGACAGTTAATGCTTTCGCAGTAAAGCAAGGAATCATAAAGAATTTAAAAGGCCATGTGAGCTTTTACCATGTTTCAATGATATCTTGTGCGCAGTACTTAAATAAAATTAATATCTGTATTCAAACCGTTAAAATGTTAAGTATTCTTGCATATTTTGGAATATAACTAAAAACCCGAATTTTATAATAATTAATAAGAAAACTGATTTCTCCCCGATTACCATCTTGGATCAAAGCGCCCGAATTTTAAGGCCGTCGATTTTTGAAACGAAAAATATAAAACCCGAAAATGAAGGACCTTAAAACACAACCCCAATAAACGCCCATCTTTTCTTGTTTTTTTTTTTGTTTTGTTTTGCTTCGAAATTAACAAATTGTTTTTGTTTTTTTTACATAGGCCACAATAAACGCCGAGTTCTTCTGTTGTACCCTAAAAATCGATACTCAGAGACACCTAATTGAGAGAAGAAAGGGGGGGGGGGGAATAAACCGCCCACGCAAGGAAAAAAACAAACAAAGTATTCCAGGAAAATAAACCCGGAAAACACGGAACCCTAATCATACACCTATTCTAGCGTGTATTTCTGAAAACGATGTTGTGAATCACAGACGGCATAAAGTGACAAAACGAAGTTTTGAAGTATTGATTCATTCTAGAAAAAGTAAAAGTAAACATTAGAAACAGAAATAAAAAAAACAAGTTACTTGATTTATTTGTTTGCCGTTAATATCTTCGTTCGTTATAAATGAAGGTTTATGACGAGGTACTATTTTTAAATTGAATTCAGAATTAGAATATCTTAATTTTTATTTAGTAAAGTAAAAAAAAGCATAATCGCGTCACAAGCTATTGATTTACACAACTTAAAAATACTTACAAAAAGCGTATAACTGAAAGCTGTGCACTCATTCGCGCACATGCTTATCTTACGTACTATCTTAGCAGTTTTCAAAGCTAGTTAGGTGATTCTGTACCAGACAAAAGACTCAACGACGATGTGACGCTTCTGGGCCATGTAGCGGATTCCCGGTTGACGTCAAATTCCTCCATGAGACCCACGTAGAAGAAACCGGAGTTGGATATTATCACCGAGACAAAGAAGCCTGCTAGGAATCCCAGTGCGGCGACGTGCCAGCACGTGTCTACTCCCGGTCCTCTACTTTTAGTACTCTCAGGTTTCAGAGGCATACTCGGATCCAGAGCTCTGGTACGCATTGTCCTGCGAGCGTAAAAAAAGCAGAAAAAAAAGCTATAAATGCAAGTTCTATACACTCCATTGCATTGTCCGATGTTTTATATTTTGGCGTGAAAAACAAGTCAAGTATAATGCACAAAAGAGGACAGTTTTAGGCTCTGTCCTTTACGTGTGCGCGAACTTGACACATCCTCATAATCAACGTAGTCATCATCGTTATCATCAAAATTGTTTTTATATTTTAAGGCCATAAAAACATTTTTGCAATGTGGCACACCGGAACAGAGTGTGAAACCCGAAATAAACAAAAAAGTTTGACGTCTTCTTAAACTAAGCATGATTGTCATAAATATCAAAGTGTGCATTCTCAAAATTATTTACAGGTTTCTGAATTCTTGGTATCGGTGCTGAAATATATAGGTTGTGAGGCTAAAGGTAAGAGCAGTCCTATTCAATTAAGCAGGTGCGCTAATGTTCCCTCTGCACACGAGGTCGGGTTCTATAATGTAACCGTAAATTATTTTGTAAAAAAAAATAATTTATATATAGCGTGACAGCGTCTTGGTGCATAGAATTTGAATATCTAGCTGATCAACTAGGTGTGTATACTTATAAAATTGCCTTCTACCAAAATATCTCCAATAAACTATGTGCAGAAAAAGTCGTTGAATTGACTGTTTGGGCTGCATCAGGTTCACTGATCGAATTCTACACATTTGAACCAGACTCTAGTCTAAACATAATAAAATTCAGATATAAATGAAGCATGCATGCGACAAAAAATCAAAGTTCGAGGCATAGGAGTGACCCTTCCAAACATTTCTGACTATCTATCGATGGCCAGTTGAAGCTAGGTTTTTTTGGCGATGACGTCTTTTTTTAACTCGAGATCGAGGACACAACGTCCTTCTACGTCAGCGAGAATAGAAGGGCAGGCTCTATTCGCTTTATTTTCTCGTTAGAAAATTTGTTAGAAATAAAGAATTTTCTTCAGTGCAATATATTACAATAAAATAAACGAAGAGAAATTCTCAAATTACAATACCAGAAAAAAGAAGAAAACACTACTGGGTGGCTTTATTTGAAATCGAGAACGCGTGTCGGGGTGGGTACTTTGCCTCGGAAAATTATATATTTTAGTCCCATTTCTTCAATAAACAAATGAACGTTTAAGAAAAAATTCGAAAAATTACGTTTCTCCACAGAAATTTTGAAGAGAAGCAAGGTAAAATACTACATTTGCGCTGCTTGATTTTTGTACCCAGTTTTGTTGGTTGTTATATATAAGTAAAAAATGGAAATACTCACACTAATTTATCTTATAAATATATGATGCGTTACTTATTTCTTCCTTTAAGTCGGGCTAAGTTTGGCGTATCTGACGCAAGAAATGAAATAAAAATGGCAAACATCGCATCTTTGACGTTTTGTGACATATTTCAAGCGTAGTATCTTAGAATTCATCATACATTTTGCTTATTAAATACTGGTTGGTACCCATTAGTTTAATTTATTCTCACAAAATAATCTAAGTCAATTTTGAAAGTTCGCAAAAAGTAATTTAGCCATAATTTGAACCCTTTTTATTAAAATATCTAATTTTTTTAACTTTTTTATAGTTTTATATTTTTTCCAACAATGTTAACTTTCTCTGGGCATAATCAAACTTCCCCCTTTTTTTATTTTCTGTAGAAGTGCTAAAAACACAGATGCATAATCCTGAATCGGCGAGGACGGTTTCGGGCAGTTTAGAAAGTTTACTTTACGGCAAGGTTTTTAGTATTTAAACGCGAAGGGCATGGGGGTCAGAAGTGTTTTGGAGGTGAAGAGGCGACAAAAAGTTGCGGTGGGGAGGAGGGAAGGGAGAGAGTTTGTGTCATTAAGCAAAATTGTCTGCCCCTGGCCCCTCCGCTGTTGAAACGCCATAAGCATGTTTCTTTTTTGTTTCTTTTGTTTTCTTTGGAAGGGGGGGGGGGGGCAGAGGAGATTTTAGTACACTTGAGTCGGGCTAAAAAATATTTTTATTTATATCAGTTAGTATTTATATTATTGAGAAGATAAAGAACGACGATGGGGCAGTGTCGCGCGCGACCACCTCACGCCGGCCCCACGGGCCGGCTCGCCCTCTATAAATCGTTCTATCTTCTGTCTGTCATCACCTGTCCTATCTTCTATGCTGCCGAAAGCTTCACCCTAACAATATATCCATATATGTATATATAAAGGGCATGGTGGCGGAGGGCAGATGCCCTGCGTATATAACTTGGAAGGAAAGAAAACCCTTGGTGAAAACAGCAACAACGGACGGTTTACTCTTCGACGTTTCGGCCGGAGTCTGTATATACATTGGTTAATTATTTTAAAGATTTTCTGGTTAGCTACTTGCTTGACAAGTGTCACTTTAGCCTTAGGTCCCTTGAATCTCAAGGCATGTCCAGAAGAGCGATGGAACTTAGTAGTGGAATATCTGTTATTCAAACAAAAAATGGTTCAGGGGTTGTACCTCGTTATGAAATCGTGCCATTAGATTCATTTCTTTTTTCGCCCCCGGATTTGCTTCCACCACTTTCGCAGCAAAGCGTTGGAGGTGGCGATTCTCGATCCAGTGCCTGGCCGTTCCTTCGAGCGCGAAGTGAAGACTCTGAACGCGCTGTTCGTCCATCCATCCGGTGTGCTGGGCCACTCTCTCATACTGCTGTAGCCAGTCCTTGACGTCTTCTAAGGTTCACAATGCAAGGACGCGGGCGTGCAGGCAGTGACGTGTCGGACAACGACGTGTGGAGTGGTCATCGACGCGGTCTTCTTCTTTAGCCCTCGTGGCAGAAGTCCGAATCACGGGAGTTGCTCTCTGGAACTGCGGCTTGTTCGGGCTTCGCAGTCTTCGGCGAAGGGTAGCCTTCTGGGGCTGAGCACCTCTCTTGGCCGGGGAGTCTTCGATGGGTTACGCTTCGCGGGCTTAGAATGCAATACGCCGCACCTCCATCAAAATGTCACGAATCACAAATGACGAGGCGGGGAATTAACTGGAGAAAGTAAACAATTAATGTTGCGAACTTGTGCCTAAAACAGCATAGAAAAAGGCTAGCGTCGCAGGCGTCGATGGCGGCGAAACAGCAGGGTTGGACGCTGGGGCGAGACTGACTGCGGCTCGCCACGCAAAGCACCTTTTGTACCCGCGTGCGTTTCTGGAACACTAGGCGTAGAATGTTCGACGCGGAGAACTTTTGTAGCTGGATCAGACGAGAAGGTGATCGAACTTATGAGAACGCCGAGCTGAAATAATAGATAAGATTCTGCACACTGGAATCGAATCTGGATGTTCCGCGCGACAACCAAGCACGGTAACCATTCGGCAAGTAACACGCTCGCTCGGCGACGCGCGTGGAAATATGCTCAGGAACGTTAAGAAAGGAGCCTCTGGCCGCGGACTAAACACGACTGCGCGAAGTTTTTTGGCGGCATATAACACAACATTGAAGCAGCCAGAGCTGAAAAAAGTAAGACAATTCTAGAAGTCGCATTCAGTTGAAATGTTTTTTCGGAAATTTGCTACTTTGTACAAGACAATACCAAAGAGTCGAGACTTCCCAGCTTGTTGCTCCTGTTTCGCGTCTGGTAAGATGTTGCCTATTGTGCGTTAAGACTTCCTCAAGTCGTTGCTCCGTCGGAATAGATGAGAGCTTCTGATACTCATTCCCCTCAGCGCTAAGGTAAATTCCCAATTAATTTTTGAAGCATCAAGACACATGCTGCGAAAATGGTCGCAACTGCAGACCCATTCTGGTGCGTGCAATTAGTGATATTTTTACAATACTGGGTAGGTTAGTGTCTAGGAATTGACTATTGGCACTGACAACTTTACAAGGACGATCTTCCATCAGTCAATCAATGAAAGTTTATTTGGACATAAATATAAATTACAATTGTCCTCGAGGTGCGGCTAAAGGAGACGAAAGTGTCTCCTGACGAGACCATCACACTTCGATATTGCATATCAGACAGCAAAACATGTTAAAATATTTATGCCTTCATGATTCTATTCAAATACCAAACATAAACCATGCCGTGAATGTAATTAAGAATTTCAAGACGAATGTCGTAATGAGAGTATACGCGATAAGGTCTATTTGGGAGACCTACGCTGGTGTTTCCGAAAGCCAAAACGAGAATTACAAGATTTTAATGACGCCGACTAATATAATAAAGATCGACCCCCCCCCCAAAAAAAAAGGTGTGTGCTTACTTATGCTGTACAACTTTCTGTATTTGTTTTTGTACTAACTCAAACATAAACTTTCTAAGGAAGAGGTGCACTCCCTGAGCGTTTTAAAAAGCTGACCTCAACAGATCCATGTTGAGGTGTTCCACAAGGCAAAAACGTTTACTTTGATAGATCTTTTCATGTCAGCCATCATATTTAGACTAGATCAAATCTATGGATGTAAGTAATTGTTAAAACTGGACACAAGTACGTTCGAGTGCAAAAACAGGAGAAGCTAGGAACTGGAATTTGCGACAACACTAGGTCTACCGTTTGTAGACACATAATGGTTTTAACGAACAGTTAGAATTGAGTGGGTTCACTATTCAAAAAAAAAGAAAATAATAACACGACCAAATATTATATATATTATTATATAAATATTATATTATATTTATTATATCAACAACATTATGCAATGCAAAAGTGTTCCAAAGCCGGGATTCAAGATTAAGAACAAATACCTTCGACTTGCATAACAATACCAACAATTTATAAGACGTTTCGTCTCCTATGAGGGAGACATCATCAGAGCGGCCTATGCACAAAAGAAACATGTAAGTTATTTTGAGAAAATAAATTAAACGAAATTGGTAGAAGTCAATAGGAAAAGAATGGGCCTACATGTTCATTGTATGTAATAAGAAAAATATACGCTAAATCCTAAGCTATAAGGCTTCAAATAGGTTAGCAAAACGACAAAGATGCCATATTTCGCATTGTTTTTCATTTCTGGCATGAAATATGACAAAGCAGTTTAGTTAAAAAAAAAAAAAAGATTCCATTTATCATAAAAAAAGAAAGAAAATTACTGAGTGTTTTTGCTTTCGTCTATTTATAACAACCGGCAGACGTGTCTACAAAAATGAAGCCGTTTATATGTAGCATTTCGCCTTGCTGCACTTCGAAAGTGTTGTGGAGAAAAAATATTTTTCTAGAAAAGTAAAAATGTCGCTTTGTTAATAGCGGAAATGGGACAAAAATAGAGCATATTTTGAGGCATATCAAAATACCCACCCCAAACCGCATATTCGCTTTCACACAACCAGCGTATTATCAAACAAATAATAAAATAGTTAACAATTTTTCACCACAAGTGACAATCCAACACGTCGGTCAACCCCTTCACGCCTTAAAGAGGCAAAGGGGATAGAAAGCTGCCTCAGGAAAGGAATCTTAAATTAGATTTATGTACAAACTTTTTATAGAAACAATTTCTACAAGCGTGCTGAATCCGGGGCACCGGTTGCCGAGTGTGTTAAAGCACTGCAGCTCGAAGCGCTTGAAGTTTCGATCTGGACTAGCATCGTACCGATGTGCGGTCGTGTACTAACACTGCGTGGTGCACGTAAAATATCCCAGGCTAGCGAGTTTGGGCTGCATTGGCTAAATTTCTCATCTACAGCTGTACCACCAGACGCCCTCTGAGGCAGATTTCAGGCTGTCTAAACATAGATATAGGATAAAGTGAAGAATATCAATGTAGTTTCATGAAGCGACACCTTTGAGGGATAATTTCCAGTTTTCTCCAAGAGATGTTGCCACCGCCCCCCAGTGCATATATCGTACAGATGAACGTAAAGCTGGCCTTTGTCGTCCGGGACACCGAATGTAATTCACCTGTTCCGGAGCCGTCCGGCGTGCCCAGAACAGAACAATCAATGTTCCATACTAACCGCGTCCAACATTGTGCGCGTACCGATATGACCGCGTACCGAAACCGCTGGTCTCGAAGCATACGCGTGGTCCAATCCTGTTCAAGGTCACCGCATGTACCAGGGCACTAATGCTGACTCATTAAAAAAATACCTAGAAAATCTTAACGAGAGGTAACTCCGAAAGGTGGCTACCACTTCAGAGCAACAACAGCCACGGTTAACGAGAAAGAACCGCATTATTCTTGAGTTACATTAACGCGTTATATTTTTATAAAACCCTAGTGTGTTTACTGTCCCGCAAGACACAAACGTGATCCGGTGACTGCAATCTATGTAGCACATCAAGGAAAAGCTGAAGGTAAAAAAACTGTTTGTCTTAGAAACGTAACTGGCGCAGGGGCAATGGGCATTGCGTTTCACTCGCGCCCAACACAAGTATTTATCGACATCTCCTGCATATAGAATACAAAATGATTCTTCACAATATTTCCCGAGTTTACCTATCACTACATAGGACCATTGTCAACGTTTTAGTTGTCGTTTATTAAAATGTGTATTCCTATTTGTCTCATAAACCAATATATTTTAACTCGCACAGTTTCGCATCGGTTATTCAGAACGACAACGTACGCTTATTATATTGAATACCTTGATTGTAGAAGACACAGGTTTTCCGACTGTTGCATTCTTTTGAGTCGGGTAGTTTTTGTTGCACTCACAGAAAGCCGCGACGTGCAACTGTCGTAATGCGCGTAGTACAAAAACGTTAGAACTCCCGTGTAGATGTTTAGAGGGTCAACATACGCTAAAACTGTAGAGGTTTGCTCCAGCTGGTGAAGCTGATTGCTTGATATTCCCGTGCTTGTCCTAATCAAGCTAAAAGGCGTAGACAGTCCTTCGTGCGTGTCCTACGCACATCCCTCTCGATATTTTCTTGATCGTACAAGGCTATCTCGAAAAAAACCATCAGTATCGATCTTTATAACGTACCTTTGGCTGAAGAATGGAACTTCTAGTGAGCGTGCGAGCAGTGCCGAGATGCGGATCGTTCAAACGGTACGTTTGTTTTACCCAGGTTAGAACAATTGTAACACTGTGAACACAGCTGGCGATGACAATGACATCGGCAAGCACTGTTGCGTCGTCTGCTTCCCGCCTAGCAGACGACCATATAGGGGCGGGTTTACAAACCTTAAGAATAATCAGTGTCCGAAAGAAATCACAATATTTGATTCTTCTCGGAGATTCGGTGACGCTGACAGTGTGGAACGGAGATCGATCGTGTGTTATATAGTAATAATAATAATAATAATACACTTTTATTCAGACTCAGTAGTCTTGGATGGTGGGGCAAAAGGCAATCTAACGCCGCCTGACGAGGCTCCACCAGCCGTGTACATCGTTCAGCAGCAGAGGGGAATAAAAACAGATATATAAAAAATATAATAAAACAATTAAAAAAAAATCAACAGCATTTAGACAATGATAGGACATAGTCTAAAATATTAGCGCTAGAAGTAATATAACTACACATAACACTCGGGTACCATCCAAGTCAAAAGTAATAATACATTCACATGAACAGACGTCATACCGTCTACGTCACAACTGTACAATCAACAATAGTAGAAAAAACACTAGCCAAAATTCAACAAGAAGTAAGCTTTCACACTTTTTCTAAAGCTATAAGACGATATAGCATCATTAATTATTTCTTCAATTTCTAAATACTTATTTAAAAATTCAGGAACTTGATGTGCTAATCTTTGTAAACAGTAATTAGTTCGAGATTTCGGTGTCATATAATTTTGGTCCCCGAGATTATAAGGTGTACTTTTACGTTGATAAAGAGCTCGTAAAATGCTGCCTGGTCACTGCGAATTTGTTTATATAATTCTACCGCAAGCTGAATATTGAAAAGCTGATTAATACGCAGTATACGATACTTCGAAAAATAAGGGGCTGTATGCTTTTTTGGATGAGACGCTTTCAATGGTGCGTACAGCTTTTTCTTGAATGGTAATGATTTTGTCAAGGTTGTTTTTTGTGGTTGAACCCCATACTAAAAGACAGTAATTAAGATGTGAGTTTATAAGGCTGTAATAAAGTTGGTACATAAGCCAGCTGGGAAGAAGAAACTTGACTGTATTCAGAATGCCAACTGAACTAGATATTTTAGAGCGCACACGATTTACGCGGCGTGTCCACTTTAATGTTTCGTCAAACCAAACCCCCCTAAAACTTGTGCGAAGGTACTTGCTCTATTAGTGAACTTAGAAATTTTATAGTCACAGTGGTGGTCATCTCCTTATTTCTGGGCTTAAAGATGATGTATTTTGTTTTACTTATGTTCAGTTTTATTTGATTTAATTGTAGCCATAATGATAATTGGTGCAGCCAAGCGTTCGCCGAGTTTTCAAGTTTTTCTAGGCTTTTGTCTGTGAAAAAAAAAATAACAAAAAGAAAACGTTAGTGTCATCGGCATATGGAATAATATTTGGAGTTGCTGGTATGTTGATTAGGTCATTTATGTACAAGATAAAAAGGAATGGCCCTAAAATTGAACCTTTTGTAACACCGTAATATATTTGCTTCAGCTGTGATTGAAAACCATTAATGAGTGCATATTGTAAACGATTAGATAAATAATTACGAATCAAGTCTAGTGAGATACCTTTTATACCGTATAATGGAAGTTTTTCAAGAAGAACATAGTGTTTAATAGAATCAAAAGCCTTTCTAAAATCAAAGAAAATTGCAATTGTATATAACTTGTTTTTTGAACAGCATCAATTAATTTATTTTTATGTTTAATAAGGTTATTTCGGTAGACTTGCGTTTTTGAAAGCCATACTGCTGTTTTGCAATAAAGTTCTCCTCTTCTAGATAACAAATCAATTTGCTATTTATTACTTGTTCTAAGATTTCTGAGAAAAAACCGGTAGCACCGATATTGGCCTAAAATTGTTCATATCATGCTTTGGCCCAGCTTTAGGTAAAACACAAACTCTAGCGATTTTAATCCTGTCAGGAAAAATTCCTCTAGATAAAAAATTTTTCGAAATGTGTGCCAGAGGAGCTTTTATGAGGTACGATATTGCCTTAATTGGTGCTGCTTCAAGAGGAAGACCCGCCTAAGCGTAGGAAGTGCGAGTTAAATTGATTTGATAGTGATACACCAGCGTATGCAACACCATCACTAGTGATTTCAATGTGGTGTCTAGTTGGTCGCGAAATAAGGCATGCCACTTCTTTCCATATTTTCTTGGGATCATTAGAGATAGCTGAAAACTTGTTTTGATCAGAATGCAATTTGGATTTCTTAATATCCGAGGCTAATTTATTTCAAAATTTTTTGTACTCAGCCAATATTTCTTCATCTCTCAGTTTCGTGAATTTATGGTACATACGATAGCGAATATTGATTCTTTTAAAAATATCTGGTGTTATCTAAGGATTTTTCGATTTCTTGTGCTTTCGAACTCTGTTCAATGCAAATGCTAGACATAGCAGTATTTTAACTCATTCAAAAATAAATCGTAAGCTGTACTAGGATCACCTTCATTGCAAAGATCATCCCAGTTCAAATATGACACCATATCATAAAAACAGTTGATGCAACTGGTATTAATATATCTCTTTAAAACTGGAGGATCTTTTTGATTTTTGGAACGCGTTCCAAAATCAAAAAGAACGAGGAACGACCTTCCGTTCCTCTTTTTGAGGAACGTGTACAACACTGCTGAAAACCCACATTTTTGAACTTCTACCACTAACCTTCTCTTGCTAAACGCCGAAAGTACTGAATAAGATTTTCGCCACTGTGTGATTTGCTGTTTATTATGTTTTTGATGTATGTGACCCACTACCCTCCATAATTCCTGTGGCTCTGTGGGTCAGTGTAAAATAAATATACAAGAACTATATGGGAAGTCTAACTGGCGTAGAGAAAAATAATTTTGCCCTGACAAGATTTAAAATTGTTTAGTAGTTTTTTTAGTTTTTCTATACGCTGTGATAAGCAAAGAGAGACAAAGGGAACGAATATGAATAGTAAAATGTAGGCCATCAGTCATGCTTCCACGTGGTACGCCACTGCACTTGAAGACAGACACTGAGAAACCAGCTGTGCCACAATGCGGGATGAGCTGTTAACGCGTAGATTATATTTCCCGCGGTAAGGATCTTGGTTGGGTGTTCATATTACTTAGTAGAGAGCGGATGAGGTCGCTTTTAAAATGAAGGCTTCCGGTCTTCCAGTGGCGGTGCTTTTTTACTATATTTAAATTCATGCCAATATTAAATATGACAGACATGGTTCTTACCAGCCGCTTCTTTATGCCAATCAATCGATTGATTTATCAATCAATAAATAAAAAAACATGACTCAATCAAGTAATCAATCTTTTTGTCAATCAATCGATCCCTGACTCGCTCAATCAAGCTGGGATAGACACTCTTATTTTTAAGGTTGTCAATTTATCTAAAACCATTAGCTTTCTCTTCGTATACCTCGATCAATGAATTCATCGATCAATTGATTATTTTATTTTTACAAGGTCAGAAGATGCTTTTTTTGAAAAGCCTAAAAGCATGAAAGGCGAAACTGCCCCACCTTACAAGGTACCAATGGCCCTGAATTTTCAGAATCCACAATATGTTTTCTGGTATAACCCAGCACCTACTTTTTGTTCTTCCAGTTTAGATATCCAAACCCAAAACTAAAAGCTGCGGAGCTTATACAACTTCCTAATACAACTCGGTGAAACAGACTGTGTCGAGAAGGTTATGGTTGTATATTTTTTTTTATTTTATTTCTAGAGAAGCAGTTTTAGACTACAGTTCGAAAAGAAGTCAATCACTCCAAATTAAAAATATCGGGTATTGACTGGAAGTTGTTAAATATGCAAATATAAACGCATAAGCTAGATGTTAAAAGCAAGTGAAGTTTGTGGGAGTTATCTTGCTAACACCCGTCTTGGAGAATGACACGACGCACTGGTTCAACAGGACGTAGTAATTTATTCACCGTAATAGCCCCCGCCGCGATCACGAAAGCCCCGTGCAGTCCGTGGCAGCATCCACTGCCACGGACTGCGTCGCCGCCCGCCGTAGCCCCTGGCAAGTTTCTTGGCTCCGTTTTTTAGAGAAAGGGAGCTTTGCTTTCTAATTTTACACGAGAAAGCCGACGTGTGAAATACTCCTTTGACGAAAAGTTTAGATTGCTACGTGCAGGCGTCGATATATATATATATATATATATATATATATATATATATATACAACACGGGCACTTCACACCATCGTATGTGGTCTCCGAGAAGGATATAAACGAATATGTGCAGATGAATGAACCGTACTTAATCCAATGAATCAAAGAATTGAAGTTTTCAGGAACCCGCCAATTTTTGGCTTTCGGCGGGTTCCTGAAAACTTCAATTCTTTGATTCATTGGATTAAGTACGGTTCATTCATCTGCACATATTCGTTTATATATATATATATATATATATATATATATATATATATATATATATATATATATATATATATATATATATATATATAGCGGGCATGGTGGCGGGAGGCCGAAGGCGTGGGTATAAAACTGAGAAGAAAAAACCCTTAGTGAAAAACAGCAACAACGGACGATTTAATCTTCATTAAATTTAAAAGATTAAATCGTCCGTTGTTGCTGTTTTTCACTAAGGGTTTTTTTCTTCTCAGTTTTATATATATATATATAGGGACAGCTGGTCCGGACAGAGTTCCTCCCAGAATTCCCCACTGCGGATCCGGTGTGATGGGCGCCGCATCGGCCACTGCCACCAAGTCTAGATCCACCCGCATTTCCGGCCCGAGAGGTGGACCCTCTGCAACGTGCTTAGCCACACAGCGCTTGTACTCGATAGCGTACCTATAGCGCTGCTGCAAAAGAACCCATCGAGCGAGTCGTACTGCGGGGTTTTGAAGCCCCTTGAGCTACGAGAGGGCCATGTGGTCAATTTGAATGCAAAACGAAGCGCCGTCAAGGAGCATATCAAAGGTCTTGAGGGCAAAAATAATGGCAAGGCCTCTTTTTTGGTTGTCGAATAATTTCGTTTCGCTCTGGTGAACGTGTGGCTGGCGAAAGCCCCGGTCTATATAGGCTGTAATATTTCTGAAAAAGAACCGCTCACAGGCCGTAATCGCCTGCGTTGGTTTGTACGATAAATGGACAGTTTTAAGTCTGGAGGACGCAGACAAGCATTCTCGCTCATCATCCTGGACAGTTTAGAAAACGAGGTTTGTTGTTCGTGTCCCTAACACCGCTTTGTTTTCTTGAGAAGCAGTCGATTGAGAAACTCCGTAATTTCGGAACACTGCGGAATGAACTCCCTATAGAAAGCAATCATGCCGAGATATCGCTGCAAAAGTTTGACGTGTTCAGGAGGAGAATAAGCAGTTATCGCTCGAAGCTTATGCTCGTTTGGGCGCACCGTATCAACAACGAAGCCAAGAAGGTTGATTTTCGGCGCGGCCAACTAAACTTTATGGGTTAATCCTAAGTCCGGCACGGCGCATTCGTTCGAGTATTCTCCGAAGATGTATAAAGTGTCCCTTGATTGCTCGTAAGAACACAACCACATCATCCATGCACGCCATGGCGAACTAGTATTAGCGTCACCGAGAACAACGTCTGTTAAGCGATGAAGGCTGGCGGGTCATTTGGACTGCCCAAAAAGAAGGCAAATGAATTCAAACAATTTTTTTTGTGGCCAAAAAATCGTTTTTTGGCACGTCAGCTGGGTGCACTTTGATTTAAAGGAATCCCCGGCTGCAGTCGAGCAATGAGAAAACCGTCGCATTTTCAAGCGTGTCCATAACTGAGGAAATCCTCGGGAAAGGGTAACTCTGATCGAAACCTCGTTTAGGTGCTTGTAGTGTACACGAAGTCTGGCCGTGTCATCCTTCTTTGGAGTTATAGAAGCACAGGTAAAGCCCGAGAGCTTTTCGGCGGAGGCATTGCGCTCGTGCCATTCATTTCCGTGAGCGCTGCATTCAGAACTTCACACTTGTAGGCACTTATGGGTATCGCGTTGCTCCTCTGGGGAGCACCGCCCCAAAGTTGCCCCAGAACATCAATTTTTCCGGGCCGTTCCGTGAACATCGGCGAGAACGGTTGTAATATAGGTTGGAGCCCCTGCTTCTGGCCGCTGCTACCGGGACAAGTCTGCACGGCCTTGTGTACGCTTTCTGGAAGTAAAAAAACCTGCCTTGCAAAGTTCACGACAATTTTCTTACCGAGAATACAATCCTCCCGTCTAGTAAATCGCGTTAGCTCAATTTCGTCCCTCTTAAGCGAAATCGATTGTAGCCCGCTACGTCACCATAAAATATCTTACAAGGATCATAGTCACTAGTAGCTTAAACAGGTAGAGGCTTCAGAGTTTTTAACCATATCGCTCGAGCGTCGACCAGCAGGTAGGTCAGCGCCTTATCGCGACGTGAAAGAGCAGGTCAGCGAGACTACATGCGTGTGGCAAAAGGCACACGCCTAGCTTCGCTGATTTGCTGTTTCACACCGCGATCAGGTGCTAATTTATACCGGCCGTTCGGCTTTCGCGCGATATTGTTAGAAACTGAAGGCTGTAGACGAAACGCTGCCTTCGCTTTGTGCGATAGAAGGATATTCGCGATCTAACATCACCGCCAGCAGGTAGTACAGATACCGACGCCACCTGCATATTTACATCTGCCGTCCTAAGGTTCATGTTTTTCTTTCTACACTACTCGAATACGGCATTCCCAATAAGCGATATGTTTGCGCCTGTTTCCACAATCGCGGCTATGGGGGCGCCCAGGACAGTCACGGTCATGCGCGGTTAACAGACTTGGGAGCGGGTTCTACTCTATGTACCTCTCAGATGAGCACTGCTGGTGACCCGGGCTAAGGAGGTGTTGTAGACCTGGATGTCTGGCACGGGTCTCTGGGTGCCCGGCCACTTAAGGTGACCATCTTGGCGTTGAGAGCTTCAAACCGCCGGAGGCTCCTGAAATCATGCCGCGACTGGGCCGCCCTGCATTTGAAAGGAAAGGAACCGCGTTAGGGTTCAATGCAAAGGCGGTCGCACCAGTGTTCAACGTCGTGGCGGTTCGGCCGGTTATTTTATGATTCAGACTGTCTTGTCTTGGCGTCTCCAGTCTCGACGGCGTAGCGTTCCAACCGGGTATCTTTTCTCCAGCCCCCCCCCCCCCCCCTCCCCCTTCCCCCCCGGGACCCAACGCCGTGGCGGTCCAACCGTGTATCTCTTCTCTAGGCATCCCGGGGATCGACGCCGTAGCGGTCCAACCGGGCATCCCTTCTCCTGGCCTCCCGGGGTTCGACGCTGCAGTGCAACCGGGTATCTGATGACTGACATTGTCGCGACAAGGCCTGCCGGGGTTGAACACCGAAGCGAGTGGTCCAACCGGCTGTCTCATGACCGTGAGAGGGCGGGGCACGGCCTCCGGGTGTGACCACTGTAGCGTGCCTACCAGGTATGTCGTAATCAACAGTGACTTGATCAGGCCTAGCGTAAGTAACTACACACTAAACACCTTCACACTCTATTGGTGTATCTTGCCTGGGCCACAGCTCACACCCTTCTTGGTCTACAAAAAAGCTGTAAAAAAGGTGTTATATCTCACGCCCTCAAAAACCGGCGTAATTCCTACCACCCTCAACTTAAAGGTGTGATTTGGCTCTGCACCATTTTGTAAGGGTATAATGTTAGTAATACACCCTTCAAAAAGGTGTGATTCTGCATTACACCATTTAAATAGGGTGCGATGTCAGCACTACACTCTTAGAAGATATGATTTTGAATTACACCATTTAATTAGGGTCTGATGGCAGCAGTACACCCTTCCACAAGGGCCCTACTCGTGAAAGAGGGCCTTGCAGAGGCGTACGTTTATTGAGCACGGCTATGATTGCGAAATGGTTTGGGTTACCGTTCGTTATGGCTGTCAGTCATTATTCAAAAGATGATTGTACGTCAAGCAAGTACTGATGTTCTTACAAGTTTATCTGGTTTTCTTCAAGGCAAGCAAGCTTAAATATTTTGCTCGTGTGGCATGGACTGACGACTTTAATTTGGCAGATATTGACTGGAACAATGTTATTCCTAAGGGTCCTTGGGAGCACTCGAGGCTACTTGTTAACATAGCTTTTATCAATATTTTGAGCCAAGTAGTGAAATGCTCCACGGGCAGGTTCAATAAGAGGGAATCCGTACTTGGTCTCGTGTTTTTATCTCAGGCCTTAGCTAAAAATATTGATGCATTAATCGAGAATGGCCTATCGTATCATTCAATAGTTGACTGTGACTTATCACCACTTCAAAGTACTTGTAGTGAAAATCAGTTGAAACGGTTTCATCATTTCACTCGGGCAAATGACGTCGACATCTTGATTTGCTAGTTGAATCACTTGAAGAGTTTTTTTGCGATTTGCGAAATGAACGAAGATTGTGTTGCCCCGTTATGGTTATCTTTTAAGGATGTTGTCCTAGCGTGCATCGGAAGGTTTGTTCCCGAGCGTACAACAAAAACAAAGAAGCAAAATCCTAACGTGACGTGCAATATTTTACATCTTAAGCACAACATACACTGCATAGAGAGATACCAACCATGCTTAAAGGCCATGTTTCCTTCACTTCGCCAACAATTACGCGTCCTTTTACGTACATATAGATATCGTTCTTTTTAATGTCACTATGCCCAACTTTTTTAAGAAATGTTGAAGGAAATTTTACACGTATTTAACAATAAAATGTCAAGCTATTAAGGAAGTCAATCACGATGGGCGCGCGGTCAACGACGAAGAGAGAATCGCAAACGAAATTAACCGCCCTAATTCTCCGATGTAGAGTTCTGATAACATTGTATTGTCAACATTTGCTTCTTACATGCATTGACAAATTAGTAATTTGGTGGTGAGTGTAGACGGTATTTTTGTGAGTTTACTTCGACTGGATGCTAAAAGGTCATGCGGACCAGGTAGAATTCCTAATGTGTTTTTCCAAAAGTATGCAGATCGTTGCTATAAGTTTCTTTACGAGATCAACTCTGGCAGTTTAAGAACTGGCGAAGTGCCACAAAATTGAAAAGTGGTCAAGGTGGTCCCTATACATAAGAGCAGTGACAAAAAAAATTGTCTTGTAACTACAGACATGTGTCGCTCTTAAGTACATACAGCAAGGCTCTTGAGCATTCTATTTTTAAACACATCGTACTTTTTGGAAACGGCAGCATTCTTGGTATGTGTCCATCATGGTTTCCGACGCGGGTATTCAACAGTAAAACAGCTTCTTCATACGTTCAATAAATTTTCTACCGTAGTGGATAATAATGACCAGGTGGATGCTATTTGTTTCGACTTCGCGAAGGCTTGTGACAGTGTCTCGCATCGTAAATTATTGTATAAACTTAAGCAAGTGCTGGAAAATGACTAGTTGTTATGGTGGATTCACCCTTACCTTACAGACCGTCAGCGGTATGTGACTGTTGGAAAGGCAAAGTCTATAGAAATGCCTGTTATTTTTGGAGTGCCCCTGGGCTTTGTACTTGGTCATTTGCTTTTTATAGCGCTTATTAATGATCTGTGGGAGGTCAACCCATTAAAACAGTGTCGTTTGTTGTGCTGACGATTGTATTCTGTTCTCTAAAGTATCCTGTATCTCTGACCAGGAATGTTTACATGATAGCCTCCACACAATATTTTCCTGGTGCTCTGCCAAAGTTCACAAATTAATTTAAATTAAAAGAAATGCGTTCAAATGAGACTGAAACAAAAAGGGTCTTCCTTTGTGTTGAATCATGTTATAAACTCAGTTCATTTAAAAATAGTTACTTCATATGAGTGTTTAGGAGTAGTAATTACGTCTAGATTAAATTCGGCTGCTCATTTTGTGTTCGTCTGGTCAATTTGTAAATATCATGGCGAATGCTTCCCGTAAACTGTGGTGTTTGCGAAGGAATATGTGTCACTGTACTGCGGAAGCGAAGCTCATGGCTTACAAGTCTTTGATTCGACCTCTATTTGAAGATGCGGATGTCCTATTCGACCCGCATTCTCTGACATTCATTGGTCAATTGGAAGACGTTCAGAAAAAAAACACTTCGATTCTTTTATAACGCGTTCGGCTGGGAAACGTTATGACATCATTGCATGTTTCATCCGCATTACCGCACTTATCATGTCGAAGGAAAGTCGAGCGCTTGAAGTTTCTGTATGATCCGATACACAATAAACTGGGTTAAATTGCTACGCCTATCTAAAATGCAACGAAAACCGTGAAACAAGGCAGAAACACGTAAGTTTGCTATATATATATATATATAAAATATAAACATAGAAAATATATATAAATTATATTTTTATAAATATATTACATACATTTTTATATATTAATTTTTTTTGTGATTGGAATAACTTGCCTCAAAGTGTGACAAGCCTTGGTACACGTGATTGTTTCGCTAGAGTTTTAGACGATTTTGTATATAAGTAAACATCCACAAAATGTTCGATATTTTTGTAAAATTTTTAATATGACATTTTGTATTGCATATTTTTACAATGTCTGCCGTGCAATTGTACATGCAACCATACCTTGGCCCACAAGAATGGGCCGGCAGTATTTATGAAATAATAAATAAAACAATAAATAAAATATGCGGTTAAGAGAGTGCTGCGTAGCAGATATAAATAGGAAAAGAAAAACTAACACCAATGTTTCCACGTGCTGCGCCGCGGCGCTTGACAACGGCCGGGACACTGAAACACCAGCTGTGCCTCCGTGCCGCAGAGCTGATGAGGCGTGGAGGCTGTATCCCATGGCCAGGAAAGTAGGGCGGTGTTTTCATGGTTCTGTTGTGAGCCGGTGAGGCCTCTTCGTAAATGAAGGCTTTAAAGCTGACCGACCATGAAAGGTTTTTGTTATATTTGAATTCATGAAAAGCGTAAAATGGAAGAATGTCTTACGTCATAATTACTCCCCGTTTATCGCTGTTGTTTTCAATGAAGACATGAAGGGTTTATGGTTTGAAATAATTCTACCCACTAAGCCCCTTTTTATAAACGGCAACTCGTACCTACCATTTAGTTTTCTAATTTTATGCCCGAGGACCACAAAGAAAACGAAATATTTGTGAAGCTTACATATTCATTTGATTGAAATCAAGCGGACTTGCTGGTGCAAAGGATGACACGATGGTATTCTGTTTATTTAATATTTTACTATAAAAAAGCTAGCGGGCAACGCAAAAGTAGGATAGGTGTACAGTTCGAAAGTAAATCAATCAGACAAAATTACGTTTAATGTAAATAAAGTAAAAGCTGCTAAATTTAAGCACACAAAAGCGAGATCCTAGACACGACTTTTAATTGGGCTAGTCGGTTCATACTTGACTAATAAAATATCTCTAACTTAACAAGGACGACAGGAGTGCCGCTCTGTGCCGGCAGCACCAGTCCTTTCGTTGTTCAGTTTTGGCTATTTTATTAATGATAGATGTAAGAAACAAACGAAGCTAAAAATAAATATCACATTTAAGAAAGGTAGGGTATCATAAAGAACTCGCGCAAAGACCTGTTTTTATTCAACGTAAAATACTTAAAGATATATCTGCGAAAGGGTAATTATGCTTAAATTACACTATGTTACAATAATCTCAGAGGCCACCACTGATATTTTTCATTTTTCTTCAGTTGAATATTTTCCGGGATACTGCGTCATGGTGCGACAAATCCCAACATAGAAAAACAACGGCGGTTTATTACCTTGGTAGCGGCAGTCGGCGAACGTTCCGGTGCATCGCGTGCCTGGGTAGCAAGTCGTCTTCTTCGAGCTACGCAGTCTGCTTTTATAGTTTCATACCACCGGAGACGGAACATGCGTCAGCGGCTGTGGACGATGACACTGTGCTGGTTGTGTTTCTTATCGGTCACGCAGTGTAGCGCGCGGCCGTACTCAACCGGAGTAGACGACGACGAGGAGAAAGCTGCGCCGAAATGGTGGGGATAGTGCGCCACCACAACTTGAACCCGAGAAACCAGTGAGAAGGGTGGAGGTCAAGAGTCAGCAACCGATTGCTGGAGCGGGACAAATTTCCACAACGCGTAAACAGAGTGTGACACATGAAATGGAGATTCGGGGGGGGGGGGGGGGGGGGATTTGTTTAGAAAGGAAAGGAAACAAAACAAAAAAAAATCTCACGTACTAAACATGATGTGCAAAGATTATCTCGTGATTTAGGGACGCCTAACGTAAATTTTTTTCAGCGCACTCTTTGTAAATATTTGGATGTTCAAGATTGCTTGCTCTGATGCGAGAAAAGCATTTCGGAGGTTGTCGTCTCTCATTGGCAAGACCCATGTTTGATTTCAGAGCATTAATCTGAAAAAAGAGTATGTTGGCAGATTTGTACGTACACTGGTGAACACTTAAATGAAGGCCAATTTGGGAGTTTGCAGATTTGAAAACGCTTATTCAGAAAGGCAACCAGGAAACTTCGGAGAGCCCTTAGCTGCAAATGGATTTTTCAGGTTAAATTGCCTGTTTTGGAGAACCAGGTGATCAATGTACTTTATTGATCAATTCTCTTGAACTTCTTCATAACTAATACATCTCATTACATCGGGCTTGCCACCAAACATAACCCTTGTGCATGCGGGGGTATTTTTTTTTTTTTTTTTTTTTTTTTTGCGGGAGGGGCAGGGGGTCATATAGCTTGCGGCGCCTAGGGCGGCGCATAATATTGCCTCGTGGGCTGAATGAGGCCCGCGGGCCGACGATTGCTGACTCCCGCCTAAAAAAACCCTAAAAAGAAAAAAAGTTTTTTTTTTTAACAGTCTATTTGGGACACGCCTGTCAAGAAATGAATTTTTGGAATGGTCATTCGGTTAAAGAATGGTCATTCGCTCTTTCTACCTCAAGGTAAAAGCGAAGCCAATCCGACTCTTCTCCACGCGCCCGAAATGTCCAGAGAGAAAACAAGTGGAAAGGAGGTGACTACCCACTAAATCGCGTTTCGCGCAATCAATATTGGTCTAAAATATTTTTTTTCGCGTAAATTTTTCGGTTTGACACGCAAATCCCATCAGACTGTTAAAAAAAAAAAAAAAAACTTTTCTTTCTTTTCAGGGGCCCTATAAGGTGATAATCTGAATAGGTCATAGGAAATGTGGCAAAATATTTTTCATACAACGGCCAGGGCATCAAATATTTTAAAAACGAACTTGTGCCCCCGTAGTGATACTCACTTCAGACATTTTCGTCATATTGGCATAAATATTCATTTCAGGAGTTCTGCTTCTTTTCGTAGTACACGAAACTGTCAAATATATGCTTGCTTTTTACATTAGGCATGTTTGAAGATAACCCCAATATAATTGCTGGTTTGGAAGAGTGTCGCCATTATCCAGAGAGTAACATAGCAAGCTGTTGACGCAGGCTTGATGGTGCGCCGAAAGTGATTTCTAAATGGCGGTGCAAACTCGTGATTCCTGTATTCTTTATAAAAAAAAACACAACCCTCTAATACTGCGGATCAGTAATTTTTTAGAGCGCAGCTCTGAGGCGCGCGTTTCCGCGTATAGCATCCTCCCCGTCATTGTCGCCGTCGCCGTCGACTTAACAGCGCGCGTTGCATTATGAGACGTCGCACCAGTTCAATTCCCGGCTAAATTTAGCGAAGAGACTGAATTGGTGTTTAGCTCTGTAATCTCCCATAATGCAACACTGCGCATTCAGTTTCCCCGCTAAATTAAGCGGTAAAACTGACGTTACGTGGCCTCAACACCAATTCAGTTTCCCCGTTAAATTTAGCGGAGAAACTGATTTTGTCCATGGGTGACGTAACACGAAATCTTGGGACATCATTTTCCCTGATGAAACTAGAGGAGAAACTGAATTGGTGTTGAGGTCACGTGGCGTCAATTTTTCAGCCAGATTTAGGGGGAAGGAGGTGGGAAGGATTATGGAAGGAGGAGGAGAAGAGAGGGGAAGGAGGAGAGGAGGAGTGCAGGGAAGGAGGAGGAGGGGAGAGGAGGATGTATATCGCGAAATCAAAATACCTGAAGAGCTCTGCTCCAATTTCGCATTAGAGGGATTTGTAAACGTCTTTTATTTTTTGTTATTTTGAATGGTAAAGGTCAAATGAAATAAAAAATAATTGGATATAAATGTTTACAGAAAAGTGTGTACTTTAAAATGTCGTACACACTGTTTCCAGTTCGTTCCGAGTCGACCGCTCGCGGACACCTTTCGGTGCCTAGGTTGAAATATAACTTGAAACCAGTGGATCACAACGCACGCATGCCAAGTACTCAAACGCAACTATGAAACTATGTTGTTTCTTTCTATTTTTTCCCATGTTTCGTACAGTCTCCGGCGATATGAAAGGCCCACTGGGAGCGCGTGGCCGAGGCGGTGGCTGGCGGGGGCGCTGCGAGCGCTCCGGGCAATTCCATTCTGCTTCGAGGGGAGGACGCTCACTCGGGGCTCAGCACAAACTGATAAGCGCGCGCTTTAGCTGAGCCCCGAGTGAGCGTCCTCCCCTCGAAGCAGAACAGAACTGCCCGGAGCGCTCGCAGCGCCCCCGCCAGCCACCGCCTCGGCCACGCGCTCCCAGTGGGTCTTTCATATCGCCGGAGACTGTACTTCTAACTAAGAAACAGTAGTCTTATTTGGGGCCGGTCCCTAAGACGCCAGGCGCCAGTATCACCGCTACTTTTGTAGTAGACAATGCTGATGGCGCCCATCGGAGTTGTCTAATGCAAAAAGTCAGCAAAAAATAAATACAGCGCATCTCAATATTAAAATAATCAGGTTATGGCCGAAAGTAGTCAGACCTGCGGCTGCAAGAATAAGCCAATCTGCAACATTTCGCGCAAAATCGATGACTAATTTTGTTTTTTATGATTTTATTTCTACGCTTTGCGTCGGACTTCTATGCCCAGAGGCAACTAGCGCTAAAGAAGCATCCTAATTCTTGAAGGACTCAACAATTGATTAACGCTTTCATCGTTTACGAAAGCGATATAAATGAAAACATCTATGCAAACTGCTTAACTCTACATATTGTTTTCGAGGAACTTTCTATCAGAAAATTAAAATAACTAAAATGTTACGACCTACAAAAGCTACGAAATTACAAAACGATCGTCCAAGAAACACCGCAAGAGAAAACTATACGACATTGCACTTCAGCAGTGCCAAATAAATCTGTTAATCTTTTAGTTAACTTTATAATTATTGGGTTTAGGACTCATGTTGGACCTACACTCTTAGAAAAAAAGGAGTCCAAAGGGAGTCACTGCTTCCATGACTCTCTTTGACACTTCACGACTCTCTTAAAGAGTCAATTTTTCGTGTGACTCTGTTTTGACTCTTCCCCTTCTCAACGGGAGTCACAGGTCAGCAGCATTTGCCCTACCAAAAAAAAAAAAGTATGAATGCTGCTTCGCGGCGTCCATCCGGCAACCCAAGCCCCGCCGTTTCCCTATGCA
Source organism: Ixodes scapularis (assembly GCF_016920785.2). Classification (NCBI taxonomy): domain Eukaryota; kingdom Metazoa; phylum Arthropoda; class Arachnida; order Ixodida; family Ixodidae; genus Ixodes; species Ixodes scapularis. The sequence goes on along the minus strand of NW_024609846.1, from coordinate 63,804,337 downwards.
CCTCTAGAAAGGGAGTCCGACACCACTTAGTTCAAAGCTTTGTCGACATTTTATTTTCAACAATTGTGCAAAAAAAATTAAAAAGGAAAGAAAAAAAATAATGCACAAAGTTTCGTCGACATTCATTTTTCTCAAGAATAATTGTAAAAAAAAAACAAAAAAAACGTATGTTTATTTTTTGCATCGAACCTGGGTCCGCTCCGTAAGAAGCGGGCAAACGTGAAAACAGCGCAAAAAATTGAACAAAGGACAAGTGAAAGGAGTGCACGGACAAAGTGCACGGACAAAGCGGGCACCTTTCCACATAGCTACACCTGCGAGTACTCGTTTTGAGAATTTGTTTTATACGAGATTCAACAAGTTTCGCGTCGTGCACATTATTCGAAACCGAATCCTGCGTCTGCATTTTACATATTTCTAGAACTGTCGTGGGGTGCGTCTCTGGGAGCGAGTGAAGGTGCAGCAGCTTATTCAAGACTATACTCCGTTTCATACGTAGCATGCAACGCAGTCAAAGCTAGCGCACCGGTTTGCAACGCCGACCAGGTCCACGTTCACCCCATAAAATAGTGCGTCCCCTGCGAAAACACTTATAAAAAAGTCGAAAAAGGTGCCTCCTTGGATCTAGAAACTGATAGTGGTGTTATGATTTCGACGGAGCACAAATGTTTTTCAATAAAAAGGAAAAGATAATGTAAACTACTTCAAATCGTTTTCGTTTTCGTCCGTGCGGCAGCAGCTGCGGGTTTTCGGGTTGTGTGGCACTGGCTGGTTTTGAGAAGATGGCGTCTTATGCAACAAGCTCAAGTACCTCTCCTGCTCGGATATTTTTAAAGATTCGTTGTGCGCAGACCTTGAAAGAGTGCAAGCAGGTGATCGCCAACGTGTACGCGAGTACAAGAACGCGTTTCCCGGAGAAGTCGGTCGTGAAGTCCTGGAGACGGTCAGTAACAACACCGGAGTGTGCGCCCGTACTGTCGCGAAGTACAAGGCGCAGTGTCTATCTGGCAAGCTGGCGTCCCCGAAGCGAAGACCTCGCCATGTAGAAGTTTCGAACACGAGGACTGTCAAGCATGCCAAATTCACACACAACGCCATTCGCCTCAAGGTGCATCGCAAGTACCCCGAGAGGGGGATTCCTACCCTTGACAGCTATTTCAAAATAAGCTGTTCAGGCCACAACTATTGTCGATTAACGTCTTATTATAAATTTTGGGGCAAGGCTGCTATCAGTGAGATTCCTCATTCCACGCTGCACGAAAAAAAAAATATAACTCGGTGCTGCAGGCAAATAACACTTGCAAAGCGGCAGAGCAGATGGTAGAAATGTGGCCTCTCGGCGACTTACAAATAAATAGCAAGAAGAAAGGAGGAATCGAAATATGCAGTTCGGCAATGCGCACAATCTTGCACAAAAAATGGCTAAAAAAAAAAAAAAAAAAAAAAACTGCGCGTCTAGTGGGTTTGAATCACTGCCGCCGAGACGTCGGTATCGCCAGAGCAGCCCTACCACTCGTCCACAAAACGCGCCCAGGAACATATATTTTTTTTTTCTGTATTTTCATGCGCACCACTTCAGTACCTTTGACAGCTATGCACGCTATGTATGAAAATGAGTATAAGTGCCCATTTTGAGAACCACACCACCACACTGCGAGTTGAAGCAACGCCGAAGGCTCGCGTCTCGCAGCGCCGCCTGTTGAATAACCATTCGAAGAGTTTGCACACTGTGAAGGTAAGAGCGCTCATACCGAAGAGCTCTCTTTACAACGCCTACACACACACACAGAGCTCGCAATTGAAGGGGGGCCACTGAGGTTTTAAGAGCCACTGATCGTAGCAATCGCATTCCAAAGACGCCGCGTTGTCGTAGATTGTTTTTCACCAGCTAGGTCCTATAGGAATGAGGCCAAGGCCAAGGCTGGGGGATTCATCGCCGGAAACGTAAAGGAACCAAGCAAACGACGCGAGGCTCGCGGAAGCGGTTCGTGGGAGCCGACGACGTCCAAGCCACGATCCAAGCAGCCCTAGTAGCAGCCTTGCTTCCGAGAAGACTGTATATTCTTTCCGGCGGGCACACAATACTCCGACAGCATGCTTGCGGCTGATGTGGATTGCAGGAGGTGGCTGACAGGACGACCAATGCACAGAAAATAGGTTGAGCACAACACAGCACGCAACGATTGTCGCCGCCATGTTGAAATAAAACCAAGCTGAGGCAGGCCAAGCTACAGTTTAGTATACGACGAAGCTGAGACAGGCCAAGGTTCAGTTTAGTACACAACCAACATACTTCATTACCGTTCATTACAAAGAATTAGATAAATGTTTAAACAATTTTTTTTACGTTTAAAAGTTTTAATGTATGTCGATTCAAACAGAAACATTCACGTTGCGTCAAATGAGTTTCGTCGTAACCAGCGAACGTCGCCGCGTCGGCCGCGACGCCATCGCCAGCGTAACCAAAATCAAAAACAAAGCAAGCTGCAAACTTTCGGGCAGTTTCAGGTCTTTAGTGCCTTCGAAGAACGTTCTCCGAAAAACAAAAAGTGTCTCAGATGTCGCCGTGCCCATGGACCGAGCTGTGGGTTTTGTGTCTACTTGGTGAGTACTCGTCTATTCGCTTGACTTTTTCAGCGCTTTCTTTTCGGAGCGTTTGTGAAGTGTCCTCGTGTGTGTGTGCAGGAAGCGTGAAGGCGAACGCGGCGAACGTGTGGGGCTCCTTGTCGCACACGTGCTTTGCGCATGGAATGACCTTCGAGCTTTTCCCGAGGATGTCCCGCAACCGTCCTGTCACCACGGCCTGTCACTGAGCGAGCAGTCAGATTGCGGGAACGCACACAGAGGCGTAGGTCCCACCGAAGCCGGAGGGGGGGACGGGACTTCGTAAGTGTATCGGGAGCTTTATCTCGTGGATCGGTGGACAAGGCGAGTTCTACAAATCGGGTGGCGCCTTTGTACGGCTGTGGTACCACCTAACTAGGCGGTGTGTTTCGCAGAACCCATGACTGCTATGGTACCCATTATGTGCTGGCGCTCGTATTTGCACCCCGTTTGCTTTGACTGCGGGTGTTCGAAATCAGGTTCGTTTCTCTGTATTGTTGATGATGCTTTCGAAGAGGTCTTTTTTGACTAGGGCACAAACTTTTTATACAAAATGCTGTATATGTTGCAGTTATTTGGTAGCCCTCTGGCTGTAGTGTATTGTGAAGGTTGTGGGAAAAAACGCGCATTGAGTAATTACAAAAAGATATACCGGGTGTTTTTGCGAAGACTTTCAAAAATCCTAAAAATTAGGGCGATTGAAAAAAGAAGAAACTCTCTTCGGGAACAAACTACGAGTCACGGCGGACGGCAGGAATTGCCAAAAACCTACTAATTAGCCAGATAATTAATTAAAACTTGTTAATTAACTTTTTAATTAGTGGAAATAGACATGATTCCAATTAGAAAGTTGCTGAACGTTATCGAAAACCACTAAATCAGTCATTTTCAGAAATACTTTAAGCGCTTGAGAAGAGTAGTAGCGCACTAAAATTACCACTCGTGGAGCAGGTACAAGGCTGGGGCTAGATAAGAGGCGGAAAAATCGCGCGGGCGCCTTACCACAAACGCTAGCCTTGTACCTGCTCCACGAGTGGCAACTTCAGTGCGCTACTACTCGTCTCACGCGCTCAAAGTCTTTCTGAAAATGACTGATTTAGTGGTTTTCGATAACGCTCAGCAACTTTCTAATTGGAACCATATGCCTATTTCCCCTAATTAAAAAGTTAATTAACAAGTTTTAATTAATTATCTGGCTAATTAGTAGGTTTTTGGCAATTCCTGACGTCCGCCGTGGCTGGTAGTTTGTTCCCGAAGAGAGTTTCTTCTTTTTTCAATCGCCCTAATTTTTAGGATTTTTGAACGTCTTCGCAAAAACACCCGGTATATATATAGAGTACTGTCCGACGACACTCTTGCAGAACGTTCACGTGCCTTGCAGTGGCACTCCACTCACGTCTTCAAGTGCCGTCCGAATGTCTTATGTAAAGCGAATTGTCAAAACGAGTTTTTCGAAGTTGTAGCGTAGCTTATTGGCAATTGTAGCATAGCTCGCCTCGTAGGCAGCGGACCCGGATTCGATCCACAGTGTGGGCTTACTTTTTAAAATCTTTTTCTCGAACATTTTGTTTTGTCGAGGCGATTGGCGATATTTACGTCATTTCTTTTTTACCATTAACACTGGGAAAAAAAAAAAGGATGTTGTCGACGAAACTTTGCTTAAAGGGGGCCCTGCAACAACTTTTTTACTGGTTTTTAATTTGCACCGAACTTGAGCGCACTGAATGTAGTAACTTAATCTTTTCTCAAATTTCGCTTTATTTTAAAAGTTATAGGCAATTTAGAATTACAAAAACAAACAAAAAATAACCTCTTTCATGACGTCGTAGGTCCTGGCTTGAGTGGCTGTGAACTAGAGGAGTAGTGAGCTCATCGAGCGCTCACGGCTGCTGCACTCCGTGTCGACGGCTCGAGAGGGCGCCACTAAAGCATATTCTGGATAGGCTGTATGAGGCGGGTGGCCAGGGCGGCTTGCATTGCATTTGCTGCGCGATTAAGGACTAATTTGGCATAACACTTCATTGGCCACAAACTACAGCAAACACGGTGTAAAGATCAGTTCAGAACGGGAGCCACTTCGCGCTGCCATACCGCCAAACGGCCAAATCGCCAGCCAAGCCCAAGCTGAAAGCCTTCGGAACGCTCGGAACCGGTCGAATCCTCGATCCGGTATACGACCGCAGCGCCGCCGCGTACATCCGGGACCTTTCTACACTCGCTGTTCGTCGGAGCCTCATCCCACAAGCCTTTTCTAGTATGCGCCGTTTTTTCCGCCGCTTGGTGGCGGGTTTGTCGACGAGTCTTTTCTTGTTTCCATACTTTATAAACTGCATTTGTTTCTTTTCTGATCTAAATTACCAAACAAAAACTACATTCATACATAACTGAAACGGTTCGCGACACTTATATTTTGTATTTCGACTAAAAAAAAGCTTTTAGCGGCTCTGACCAGTGGTAAGCCCAGGACCAAAGACGTCGCATATTGCGCGCTTTCAGCGATGCCGGTAGCCCTCGTAAATGGAGGAGGTTTCCGCATCTTCCGGTTAAAATATGACTCGCTGATTATTAGTTACTCTCTCCGTGCCCGCTGGCTTGCCCGAACCTCAAGAGACGTGGAAACCGCAAAGAAAGTAGGCGCTTAAATATGATTGCAGGGCCCCTTTAACAAAATGGTATGGGCGTCCCTTTCCGGAGGTACATGGGAGACAGCGGGGCTCGGTATGGGACAGAGGGGCTGGACGCTGCGAGGCGTCATGTGCAACGGGGCCAAGTAGGTTAATAGTTTTGTAATTAGCAGCCGCATACTGTTGCCGCGAGGCGGCATGAATGTATGTGGGGGGTTGGTTAACGAGCTCCCCAGGGATACATGTGCTGTTCGACTTTCTTTCGGACGGCACTTGTAGGCACGGGTGGAGTGCCGTCGGACGGCACTTTAGACAGCCAAAAAAACAACAGAAAATGAGGTGTTTCAAACAACTTTCTTGAAGAGATCATGAACTGATTTTTCAACTACTTCCTCGTCAGCTTTCCTCCTCAGTACATAAGCAGAGTGAGAAACCATGTGGTCGTATTTCACTGAAACCCAAAGTTCTGCCAGCAGTTTGAGAGCCGGCATGGACAAAGCCCTACATAAATTTCACACTTCACATTTTTGCAAGTGCTGACAACCATGAAGGGAGCGACGGGACAAGCGATGGCGGCCCTTTTTGCTATCGCTCAGCCGCACGATGAGGCACACTGCATGAAAGCAACTGGAGCAAGCGACCAATGTGGTGAGCGACGTTTTCTAGTAATTCAAGGACCGAGCAGCGTTACAAGCGACAGTGAGAAATCTCCGTCGCTCTTGCCGATGCTCGTCTCGTTGCTCACTAAATCGCTTACATGCGGTCCAGCCTTAATTGTCTGAAAGCGAGAGACACGTGCCACGAGTGAGTACCGTGCTGCCACTCACTTCCAAGTGCCTCTCATTTCAGGGCTACACTGCCATTTGCTTCCAAGTCCTGCACGGGCCTCCTGCTCAGGCGCTTTGATGCCACTTACGAAACTAGCACAAAGTCGTCAAGGGGTCTTAGGTGGGGTTAGTCATCCGGTGATCCGGTGTGTTTGCCGCACCATTCTTTACGGTGCCTCGACAGTCCACAGTCACTTCACAGTAACAAGTTGGGACGCCATGATGACAGCGGCACTTGTGCCTGCTTGTCTTATTCACTAGAGGTTTGAAGACCAACTGCAGACTTTCGGCAGTATGACACTTTCGGTTTTGTAACATCATTGTTGCTTCCTTGGGACAACTCTTAATACATGGGAGGAACAAGATGGCAATTGCACCGGTGGAGAATACGTCCACCGGTGCAATTGGACATTGGAAACCTGTACTAAAACTTGCTTGATCACCTATTTATTTATGATTATCTTTACACTTGCAGCGTTACCTCCGAGGCGGGGTTTCCCGACCAGAAGAAAAATTTGACAGGGCCATAGGCAAGGCCAAGTTCGACTCGCGCTGCTGACCCTGTTGTCCCGGTGCCTCTACAAGGGCGAGGACCTGGTCAATAGGAGTGTGACAGGCCAACCTTCCAGGCGTGACAATGTATGGCGCCGTGGGAGGGAAGCCCATTACACCTGTCAAAGTGGATGCAACTGCAGGTGCGTGCCTTGCTACATGTCCGCCTTCCCGGCTCTAAACAATGTAGAAATTGGAAGGTTCAGCATCGTGCATTATATAGGTTTTATAGACCATACGCGAAATAGCTCTTGGGTATCATCATCATGCCGCTCGGAGCGACATGTGGTGGGTTTTGATATCTTGAATGTGCAAATGCCACTATACCTCGTCTCGCCTCGGCATGAACTAACTGCAAAAGCTGTGCAAGCACAAGTGGGTAGCCTTGGCTGGAGGATGGAACCGCAGTATGTGTGCGTCCACAGGTTTCCAATGTCAACGGCAGAAGCTTCCGAGGGTGTCCCAAGCATGCACCAGCAACTTCGGGAGGATACATGGGCACTGCTATCTTGGAAGCACTTTCCAAGATTAAAGAAAATGAACACAGTTGGCAAAAACTTGAGTCTTAAGGCCCGTTCACACTCTTGCAACCGAGTACGACCGAGAGAGACAAGATCTGTTAAAACTTCTTAAAAGTTCTTAGGACGAGGGTACATACTGGGGGCATTCTGGCACCATCTATGCGTTGACCCTGGAACTGCATTTTACAAAAGCGAGGGTTTCGCGAAATTTCCGAGGTCAAACGTGTGTAATACCTGTAGGAAAGGCTTGTTTATAACGTTGACAAAAGTTTTTCGAGCCAAGAAAGAAAGGATAATGCGCAAGAGAAATAGTAAATATGCCGGACCGCCGAGTTTACACTGCTACCCAATAGATGGTGCCAGTGTGTCCTCTCGTTGTAAGAGGTTTTAAGGAACCCAATTTTAAGAGGTCGCAAGAGTGTGAACGGGCCTTTAGAGAACCATGCAGTGAACGGAAAACTTAACAGTTCATGCATTCTTGGCATTTCATCAGGTTGTCGGCAGGCCTCTTCACGACGTATAATATGTGCATTACTTTGGTATTTGTTGATTTTTCTGGAAACGGGTGCCAGCGGGTACAGGCATAGACAATCGTAATTATATTCGTGCATCTGTACAACTTTTTTTGTTATTTTATTTTAAAGCTTGCTATTTAGTTTTGAAAGAACTTTGTGGTTCCCATGGCGAAGTTGCAAACATTATATTGGTATGCTCAAAACTAGTCCAAGGTCAGAACTAATGCCAAGGCATCTAAAAAAAATAATGTGACCAGAAACAATGTCATTTATTATGTTGTCAAGCTAGGCCTCGCAAATATTAGCCAAATCGGGTCCACTAGTACCCACCCATGTAGGAGGGTGTCTTTAGTGCCCATGCTTGTTGTTTAATTAGACCTTGAACATGGTTCCTTACTATGTAGGACTTGCATTACGAATGAGTTTTCTAGTTAACGGTGGTGTTCCTGTTAACAAACCATTGTATTAGGTAGGTAGAAAATAACAGTGAAGTGAACTTTAGTCTTTAATGGCAAGTAGGTTCATATGGAATCATTTTTGCTTCAGTGGAGGCTCAAGTATGCACGACACTGAAGGCACTTTCCTTTCAGTCGACGCAGACAAGGGTACCACAAGATCCAGCGAGGGAAAGAGAATGGGACCTCTTGGTGTCAACGCCTTGCCGCCTGCGTGGCTGTGCCCCTAACCGTGCAGTTTTTGCCGAGGTAAACAATTGGGCCATTTGAAAGTGTTGCGTTTTTGGGGGTAAAAAAAACATGACTCACTTGCATGCCTTGCTGTAAACAATCCATTGCAGCACTGAAATTTTTGACTTGCAGATAATGTCACAGGTAGTATAGATAACCTCTACATTCTCGGAGTTCTGTAGACAAAGGGGCTGCCCAAAGATTACACAGCAGGATGGTGCCCCGCTACAGAGCACCAGTATATGTCGTACCATAGCCTCCTTTATGCTCTCAAAACCTGGCAGATTGCCACGAGAAGCGGTCGCCGAAATGGAAAAGGTGAAGTGGCATACAACGAAAAAGAGTCTTGCCGTAGCGGACGCGAAACACGAAAAAAGTATGTTTTGGGTCCTCGCCACTACAAAAGCTGTGTGCTGACGTCCAGGTTCCGCGAGGAATGGCTCTTTAATGCTCTGTGCTACCAAATCCTCACGCTCCAAAATCTGTGACCAGGCACTTCGATGACTCCGTCGTCGAACTGGCATGCTTTGTGAGTTTAGAGGTGCTATAATCATACTCTAATCCACTTTACTCCTTTTTTTTTTTTTTCAGGGGGAGGGCATCTTTTTGTTTGCGTTCTTAAAGAAGAGGGTTAGACTGTTATGATTAAATTGGTGTGGACAACCCCTAACAAGCTCTGTTTGCTGTCGTCAGGGCCTACGCTATTCTTATCAATTCCAATCTTCGCAAAAGAAAAGGTAGGGGAAGGGACAAAACCGGAGGAAAGTTGTGCCGTTTGCGTGGTCGATGTAACTACTCGTGCTAAAGATAAATCGCATGTAACTATGGTTGTTTGAGATAAATCTGTTTGAAAGGGTGTCTTCGCTATGCCAATCTGTAAACAAATTTTTTTTTTAAAGCTGGAGTCCAAGTGACACAAATATCATCGCTGTCTTTTCAACTGGTTATTTCAATATTTTATTAGGAGTACTTGGCCATGACTTAAAACAAACCAAAGACCAGATTCGGGATCATGTTGGCCTTAAGCTGAATTTCGCCAGAGAAGTAAATGCTGAGACTAGACAACATAATTCAAAGCAAACTTTCTGCAGCAACAAAGAGTTGGAAATAGTTACTGAAAGAATAGAGGAAGCAGTTTCGGGGCAACGGTATACAGATTGGACCTATGAGAGCCTAACCAGGCTTTTTGCTCTGGAACTAGACAAAGTTCAGAGTAAACGAAAGGGGAAGCAAGGACATAGACCAAAAAGCTGGTGGGACAAAGAAGTGAAGCAAGCAATACAAAAACGTCAAGAAGCCTCTAGAGAACACAGGTATTCTAAGCGCAGTGGGGATTCAGAAACGGAAGTAAAGAGAAAACGGGACACTTTTATAACTTGTCGCCGAGAGGCATCCAGTTTGATCAATGCGAAAATTCAGAGAAAGGGTGAGGAATGGATGAGTAATGTAAGCAAGAAAGATAGAAACGCAGCTAAGAAGTTTTGGGAGCACTTGAACTCACTCGGTGAAACGACTCAAGCTAGACAGAGGTTTATACTCTCGCATCAGGGAGATCAATTAGAGGGAGATGATGCGGTACGATATATAGGAGCAGTGATAGAGGAGAAATTTCGGGAACGGGTACATGTGGAAGATAGGAGAACCGAAGGAAGTAGCAGTCCAGTTTGTGACATCGCGGATTTTGGACAAAGAGAATAGAAAAAGGTGGAACGGAGAGTCCCTAGTGGCACGTCGACAGGCACAGATGGGATCCCAATCAAGCTGGTGAAGAATTTGGGTCCTAAATCTAAGGCAAACTAAGGGATGTAGTGAGCACTATGATAACAAAAGGAAATATTCCAGATGAATGGAAGTTTAGTAGGATGAGTATGATATATAAGGGAAAGGGAGGCTTAGTAGGATGAGTATGATATGTAAGGGAAAGGGAGATAATTCTGATATTAGGAATTATCGCCCCATAACCGTGACACCAGTTATTTACAGGTTGGTAATGCAGATTATAAAGAACAGACTGGAGGAATGGGTAGATTGCGAGGGCATACTGGGCGAGTTACAGAACGGGTTTCGGAAACAAAGAAGGTTGGAGGACAATATATTTTCTCTAACACAGTGTATAGAAATAGTTCAAAAACAAAACAGACAGCTCTGGCTGGCATTTCTGGATATCAAGGGTGCCTATGACAATGTGAACCAAAGGAACCTGTGGGACATACAGGAGAGCTTAAACCTAGATGAAGGACTAACAGCCCTATTAAGGAACATTTACAAAGATAATAAGGTGATTATAATTGGGAAGGAAAGGCGACGGGGGAAATAGAGGTAAGACGAGGCCTTAGGCAGGGGTGCCCATTATCGCCTTTGCTGTTTATGTTGTATCCGAGAGGATTGGAGGATAGACTAGAGAAGAGTGGGCATGGATTCGACCTTTTGTACAGTAAACTAGGCCAAAAAATTCAGCAATCCTTACCGGGATTGATGTATGCGGATGGTATTGTACTAATGGCTAACAACGGGACAGAGTTGCAGGAATTAATGAGCATCTGTGGTAAGGAAGAAGAGGAATTAGGTTTAGAATTCAGTAGTGAAAAATCAGCAGTCATGATTTTTAACTGTGATGAAGTTGAGAGGCTGAAAATACAGAATATTACAGTTAAGAGAGCTAGTAAATACAAGTATCTAGTAGTATGGACATGTGATGGTGCAGAATATCTCAGTGAGCATGAAAAGTATATAATAGGTAAGGGCAACAGAAATGCAGCTGTAATGAAAAATAGAGCACTTTGGAATTACAACAGGTATGAGCTGATGAGAGAGATTTGAAAAGGGGTCATGGTGCCTGGCTTGACTTTTGGAAGCGCAGTGCTACGCATGAAATCCGAAGTGCATGCGAGACTAGAAATAAAACAGCGCGGAGTAGGTAGGCTGGCTTTGGGGGCACATTACAAAACGCCAAACCAGGGAGTACAAGGAGACATGGATGGGCGTCTTTTGAGAGCAGGGAAGTGGTGAGCAAGATAGAATTTGAGGATCGGTCGAGGCATGGATAGGGACCAATGGGAACGAAAGGTTTTCAGCTATTTATGCATGAGTAGTATAGACACAAGGTGGAGACAGCGCACTAGGAAATTAAGAGGAAAGTTTTTAGGCTATAGTGGAGATACGGAAGAGCGGGTCTCAGTTACGAAGAAAGTTAAGGCCACAGAAAGAGATCGGTGGCTAGACGGAATGCAGACAAAGACGGCTCTGGAAAGCTATAGATTAAACAAAACAGTTATTGCCAAAGAAAGCATTTATGACAACTCTACGGGAAGCTCGTTGTTTGAGGCGAGGACGGGTGTTCTGCGAACCAGAACATGCAGAGCGAGGTACCAGGAAATGGATACAGTGTGCACTGCTTGTGGAGAGGAGGACGAGACGGCTGAGCACTTGATAATCTACTGTAAAGGGCTTCACCCTATGCCTACTGAAGACAACATGAATTTAATAAAGTCATTGGGTTTTAGAGACAGCGAAGGGCGAGTGGATTTCAAGACTGTAGAGATTACCAAGCAAAGATTAAGTGAATGGTGGCAGAAAGCGAGAAAAAACTAGGTATTTTCTTATTAACTGATGGCAAGGGGTTTCATAGCCCCACTTTCTTTGCGGTGCGGAGTGAATATAGATTTCACATATAAATATTCTAAGCTTAAATGGTGAAACAAAATGGCTAGGTGGCATAAGCTACCGTCCGATCCAAAGGGCTCAGCCGGATTCATCCATCTATCCATCCGTTGTAAGAGGTTTTAAGGAACCCAGTTTTAAGAGGTCGCAAGAGTGTGAACGGGCCTTTAGAGAACCATGCAGTGAACGGAAAACTTAACAGTTCATGCATTCTTGTCATTTCATCAGGTTCTCGGCAGGCCTCTTCACGATGTATATTATGTGCATTACTTTGGTATTTGTTGATTTTTCTGGAAACAGGTGCCAGCAGGTAGGGCATAGACAATGGTAATTATATTCGTGCATCTGTACAACTTTTTTTGTTATTTTATTTTAAAGCTTGCTATTTAGTTTTGAAAGAACTTTGTGCTTCCCATGGCAAAGTTGCAAACATGATATTGGTGCGCTCAAAACCAGTCCAAGGTCAGAACTAATGCCAAGGCATCTAAAAAAAATAATGTGACCAGAAACAATGTCATTTATTATGTTGTCAAGGTAGGCCTCGCAAATGTTAGCCAAATCGGGTCCACTAATGCCCACCCATGCAAGAGGGTGTCTTTAGTGCCCATGCTTGTTGTTTAATTAGACCTTGAACATGATTCCTTACTACGTAGGACTTGCATTGCGAATGAGTTTTCTAGTTAATGGCGGTGTTCCTGTTAACAAACCATTGTATTAGGTCGGTAGAAAATAAGAGTGAAGAAGTGAACTTTCGTCTTTAATGGCAAGTAGGTTCATATGGAATCATTTTTGCTTCAGTGGAGGCTCAAGTATGCACGACACTGAAGGGATGTTCCTTTCAGTCGACGGAGACAAGGGTACCACAAGAGCCAGCGAGGGAAAGAGAACGGGACCTCTTGGTGTCAACGCCTTGCCGCCTGTGTGGCTGTGCCCCTTACCGTGCAGTTTTTGCCGAGGTAAACAATTCGGCCTTTTGAAAGTTTTGCGGATAAAAAAAAACATGACTCACTTGCATGCCCTGCTGTAAACAATCCAATGCAGCACTGAAATTTGTGAGTTGCAGATAATGTCACAGGTAGGATAGATAATCTACATTCTCAGAGTTCTGTGGACGAAGGGGCTGCCCAAAGATTACACAGCAGGATGGCGCCCCGCTACAGAGCACCAGTTTATGTTGTATCATAGACTCCTTTATACTGACGAAACCTGGCAGATTGCCACGAGGAGCGGTCGCCGAAATGGAAAAGGTGGAGTGGCATACAACGGAGAAGAGTCTCGCTGCAGCGGACGCGAAACACGAAAAAAGTATGTTTTGGGTCCTCGCCACTGCAAAAGCTGTGTGCTGACGTCCGGGTTCCCCGAGGCATGGCTCTTTAATGCTCTGTGCTACCAAATCCTCACGTTCCAAATCTGTGACCAGGCACTCTATGACTCCGTCGTTGAACTGGCAGGCTTTGTGAGTATAGAGGTGCTATGGTCATACTCTAATCCACTTTACTCCTTTTTTTTTTTTTCAGTGGGAGAGCATCGTTTTCTTTGCATTCTTAAAAAAAGAGGGTTAGACTGTTATGATTAAATTGGTGCGGACAACCACTAGCAAGCTCAGTTTGCTGTCGTCAGGGCCTACGCTATTCTTATCAATGCCGATCTTCGCAAAAGAAAACAAGATGGGGGAAGGGACAAGAGCGGAGGAAAGCCGTGCCGTTTGCGTGGTAGATGTAACTACTCATGCTGAAGATAAATCACATGTAACTATGGTTGTTTTAGATAAATGTGTTTGAAAAGGTGTCTTCGCTATGCCAATCTGTAAACATATTTTTTTTTAAAGCTGGAGACCAAGTGAGATAAGTATCATCTGCTGTCTTCTCAACTGGTTATTTCAATATTTTATTAGGAGTGCTTGGCCATGACTTCAAAACAAACCAATGACCAGATTCGGGCTCATGTTGGAAGGCGGGTCTTTCCTGCCAAACTTCAGAAACATTTATCTAAGCAAGGATGATAAACAAATTACTATTAGTTTTAGTGTCCCGCCATTTCTGCATGCAAAAGATGCCTATATAGGTACAGCATATGAAAAGTTATAAGAGACTTTGTAGTGCAGAGATGCAGTATGTACTCTTTTTTTTTATTATTGATGAGTGATGATGGAAATTGTAATGATTACTACCTTGTAGTAGGCTTTGTACATGAAGCATTCCCTCACATGCACACAGATGTTAAAGCAAGCTTTAAGCCCTCTCTAAATTCCATCGTGGCTTGCTTTCGTTACAACTCAAAAGGGAGCACAATAAGACGAGGACGAGAAAGGAAGAAACAAGCGCTCACTACCAACTAGTTTATTCAGAAAAAAAGTCTTCCCTTCCTTTCTTGTCCCTGCCTTAATGTACTCTTTTCTTTCATTGCAGCCACGAAGCACCTTGCCCAGCAAAGAATTTTATAATGCTTTCTTTGACTGTACTAGACACTCTCAGTAGATAAGCCCCAGTCTTGCCTAGCAACTAGATTATGCAGGGTGCTGCAGAACAGGTTCAGCTAGACTTGGTATCCTCCCCTCTTTCCCCAGTAGAAACCGTGCCCCTTGTGCTTCAAGTGCTCTCAGTGCACTTACTGATTTATTATTTACGTTCCCTTTGAGCCTTAAATTGATATTCTTTTAAAAGAAAAAGCAGACAATAGCAGCAGCAGCCTCCCCCGCCCCTCCACTCTCTATCTCTCTCCATGGGAATATTTTAGGTTCCTCCTGATGGCTAAAATAATTTTGAATGCAATAGTCTGCATTTTTATGGTGTCCATCTGTAACCTGATACATCATCAGGGTGTCTACCAACCTGAAATTCTCAGGGAAATCGTCAAAACGTTGGCTTCATCAGGGAAAATGACCACTGAGAGTGGAATGGCGATACGAAACAAAGCTTGATGGTTGCACATGGGCACGACTATGCTGAATAATGTTTCCGAATTATGATCCTTTGACCCAGAAGTGGTCAGGAAGTTTTTATCAAAATAGTCAAGGGAAATTTTAGAAAAGTCGAGGAATTTGAAATCAGTAATTTGGTAGACACCCTCATGCACTAGTTCCACCGTACGAAATGCTTCACAATCAAGTGAGAATTTGGGAAAGCGAAATATAGAAAGGCAGCAATGAGCGTCTGCCTCACTTGCCTTCACCCTGTTGCATGGACTTTCCATCTACGACACTGCGGGCACTTAACATGTCCTCGACAATTTTACTTTGCTCACCTACAACTTCGTCTGACTTCCAGAACTTATTTCTTATCATTGGCTTTTTTTTTCCCAGGACCCACCCAGTAAAGACTTTCGGGAACCCGGCGTTACTTTTCACTGGAAAGCACCCATGGACATCTGGCAGCGTGTGCGTTGTCTGCGAGGACCTATCAATCGACATCCTGGACTTTTCAGCAGGAATCTCTCGGGTATTAGCCATGTACTGAGCATAGAAAGGTCAGTATGTGGGGGGAATCGACGAAGCACACTTTTTGTGTTTGAGCACCCTCATGGGTAAAAAAAATACAAAGATTTCGGTAAGAGCTGTGAAAGTTGTGACAGCACTTGGAGCACATTCCTAGAACAGGGAAAAAGAATTACCAATATTGGTTACTCTTTTAATGTTTTCCATATGTATTTGGTGAATATTCCAGCTATAATACAAAGGTTTGTGTGTTCAATTGTGTATCTAAACTTCTGTTAGATTTTTTTTTGTGCATCTGTTGATATGAGGATTCAAGCCATAGAAGAAGAAACTGCAAAAAGAAAAACAAAGCTTTGAAAAAACAGCAAGTAGGCAAACAAAGCTTTTAGGAAACTTGTAATTTTTTTTAATTCTAATTTAGTCCTCAACATCAAGCAGGCAAAGCAAGCCTTCACAAAACTTGTCATTGTAATTTATTTTCGTTCTTGTCCAATAGTTATACCAGTTTTGTGTATTAGTATTATTTCTTATGATGCTATTTGTTTAGTGTTTGTGATAAAACCCCTGTGATAAGCCGAAGCAGGCTTTTGAACCAATATGTATCACATTAATTTCTAATAAAGTAATTGTTTTAAATACTTGTGGCTTGTTTTGCAGTGCCTGCATGGTAGGACTCATGAAGTTGCATTTCCACAAATGGCAGTGATATGAGCTGAGAGAAAACAGCTATCTTTATTGTTAAATTTGAAGATTCCTGCAATTTATTGCCACCCACCTGCCCACTCAAAGCAGGCATAAAGCAACAGAACATGCTCATTCACACCAGCTCTTGCCAATAGTATAGACATGTGACAAAAAAGATATACAACCTATTGTAAATGATAAGTATAACCAAACTAATAGAAAGTTATGCTGCCGATTAAAAAAAAACTTTTACTTTTTTTTTTGTTGTGTGCAAATTCCAATGTAACAAAACAATGCTGTCCTGAAAGCTTCTGTTGTGTTTCATGATAAATTTTAGAGCAGCATTCAGTTCAGCATCGTTAAGACCATCATCGTTCATTTTGCCATGTTTCATTACAGGAAATTGTAAGATATCAGTTCTGCATTTCGACGTTTACACTTGCAGACAATTGATGTTACCGCTTCTTTTAGGTGGAATCGAAATTCCCATCTCAACTTTTATATTTTCACACAGTTGATGTTACTACCCTTGTTTTAGAGTAATTCAAGTTGAACCTCGCAGGCGGCAAGAAGTCTCCTAGCGATCACAATGCCTCCCTTTGTTCAACAAACTGATACTTGACTAGGGCTGCTATACTCCAGACAAAGTGAGAGTCAGCACTGACTATCTTTCGGAGAGTCGCCCACACACTCCCATGACCCTTTTGCGATAGGAGTCGGGGGACTCTTCATAAAAGGAGGGTCCTCACAACTCTTGTTACAGAGTCACGGGGATTACCAGGAAGGAGTCGTGTGACTCTTTTTCTCCGTTGGATAAGAGTCGTTAAAGAGTCGCAGTTGACTACGTCACCTGGAGTCGCCCATACACTACCATGACTCTAGTGTGATGAGAGTCGCAGGACTCTTCTTTAAATAAGAGTCAAGTGACTCTACAAACTGGAGTCGTGGAGGAGTCAAATCTGTAGCGCGCAAAGGAGTCATGGCGACTCTCTTTAAAAAAAGAGTCGAGCGACTCTACAAACTGGAGTCGATTCTGCGGCGCGCCAATACCCCCCAAAGAGAGTCATAGCGACTCTTTTTTTTAAGAGTGTACAGTATTGACAGAAATTTCTATTACAGGTTAGACAAACATAGAATATCTGTGAAAATGTAATAATCTTATAGATATTAATTTATGCATTTTCGCGTTTTTTAGCCCGATATAAAAATTACACTAAAAAAGAGAGTTGTTCGACCTACCTACAATGAAGCTTGGAATAGTGACGTAGTTGCTTCTGTCACGTCGTCACTTGTGTGGTCGACGCACCCACCAAGGTTGCACTGCCGAGATGGGGACGACATGATTGAAACACCGACGCCACTCCTAGTCTTCTAAGCGTTATTTTGAGTGGGGCTTGAAACGCTCTTTTAGAAGCCGAGAAGAGTGGTTGTTTGGGCGAGTTGGTTTGACATCTTATACAATCTTGTGCGCAACAAAGACGAGGACAAAAGCAGAGAAGAGGACACAACAAGGCGAAACTTTCAACTGAATTTTATTGAAAACGTGTTCCGGTATATATATAGTCTCAACCATCGTTTTGTAACGATGGTTGAGACTATATATATACCGGAACACGTTTTCAATAAAAATCAGTTGAAAGTTGCGCCTTGTTGTGTCCTCTTCTCTGCTTTTGTCCTCGTCTTTGTTGCGCACAAGATTGTATAAGGTTTAGAAGCCGATTTTTGAATCGAGAGAAAATACGCGAAAATTAATCGATTAATATTTAGAATAAAAAAACATCATGACCTTTTTACAAGGCACTTTAATTGGTCTCGACTCCATTTTAAATATGACCCCAAAAACCAATATTTCAAAAGTCACGTAACTCTTTTATTTAATTACTAAACTTACCGTGACGATTATTGCCTCAGCTAATGTCCGCCAGCCCGATAAATATAATGAGAAGACAAATCTTATGTAACCCTAACCTCATAATTTTTTATCTGTTTGAATTAAAAAAAAATTTTCAGTGGGCCCTGGTTGCTCAGGTCCAGTGGACACACAAGAGCCCCGAATGACGACCACCAGAACCTTTTCATAGCGCCGGACGGGGCGTTGTTTTGACAATAAAGTTTTGACAAGCACACACAACTAAAATGAGACACCCTGTTTATGAGCAGCACTGTCACAAGGATTTTAAGAATGGTGGTACAAGAATATTATTTGTCTCTTGATCAAGTACACCGACTAGGGTGGTTAAAAATGCATTCTTTATAACATGTTTTATTCGTACAATACACACAAGAAGCAAGCAGTGACACAGCATATTTTGAGCTCTCGACTGAATAATCTACAGCAAAACCGTATAAAATGTTCTAGGCGAAGAACTGTGATCCTCTGGAGATAGATCAACATCACTGAGTTTCAGTTACGTTATTATATAGAAATAGTTCTGGCCTTATTTATTTTTTTTATTTTTTATTTTTGCATTGTTTCTATTTCTGCCTACTCCGGCTCAGCGTCCACACGTTCGTGCGCCTTCGTTCGACAAATACAACTCCGAGGAAGAGGGAAGCAACTACCAGTTGTATTCCGCCATGAAGCCTATACAGACCGTCGTAACTTTCACGGGAGTCTCGGAAGAACCCTGCAATGAATAAAGTGTAACACTTTTTAATCCTTTGTAAAACGTGAAAGTTGTGCAGAATGCCTTTGCACAGTATTTATTATAAGTTCTTATGCGTATATGTTGGTCAGATTTCACTCATGAAAAGCCGTTTCGAGCGTCTTTTTTTCTCGGCCTCCACCATTGTAAATGGGAAATAAGGATGGTATTGTTATTGTTGTTATTTTGTTTTCAAATACACCCATATATGCTGATTCAGCCATATAATGTGTTCTCGGCTATAGTTCGCGTTTATTAGTTTAACGTTTTTTTCTGTGACGAACATTATAGTTAAAAGGCCGAGAATAATGCCACAATCTGCGTAATTTAAAAAAAAAGAGGAACGTTTTTCTGCTATGACAATTACAGTCAGTAGAGATACATAAGGTGAGACGTAAAAATGCGTGGAAAAAAAGGTGAAGTTAGAATCACTATGTTTTTTTCAAACTACCGCCATTCAAACCATTATGCCGTTGCACGTATAGTGTCCTAACGTGAGCACAAGATTTGCTTTTTGCAGTAAACGTATCATTTATTCTAATAAGGTTGTTAGTCTTGCTTTACTGTAAAGTGCACACAGTGTTATAACTAGACCTGTTTCAAAAGTAGACTCACTCAAGTACTTGCTACAAGTCTGCAATATTTGGGTATCCACCTTAAGGATATGCATTAGAGACGAGTTCCTCAGCGTTCGGCGTAAAAGCTGGTTCTTAACTCTTCGACGCGACTCCAGCGTCAGCACTCAACTAAAGCTTTGATCCAATCATAAGCTTCGCGCGGAAAGTGCAATATTCAAAATTATGGCGGCCGCTTGCGCTCTTTGATGAACCTTTGAAAAGAAACTTTTATATAACAGAATAAAACAACATTGGACAAATGTCTATACGACTGGATGGCAAACAAAAGTTTTCAGAATAATCTCGACGATGTATTTCTGCATAATTCCATCACAATTTTAACAATCAAGAATTTTGCGTGCTTTCTTTGCGTGGACAAAAAATGTTCATAAACTTCGAAACAAGAAAAAAAAGTCGCACGGTGCAAATTGGGTTGCCATTTTTTGTGGCCATTGCGTGAAGTGGGACAATCAAGAAATACATCTTGAAACACCAGAAAGAGAGTGACGGCGCATTCGTTGAAATATTTGTAAAATATTGCGTTCATCAATTAATTGCAGTGTGTTTACTTTGTACTAAGATAAAGATATCAGACCTTTTCACATAGTTACGCGCTTTTATATTAAATGAAATCTTGCACTTTTCTTGGTGCGCCTAATAAAATGAGTCGAAGCAGGTAATAATGGGACAAACGTAAGGGCCGCTAAAATATAACAGAGGCGGTGAATCGCCCCAAAATAAAACACACACTCAAAATAAGGTCCTTCCTTAAAAATTTAGATTTACCTGTTATGAATGGGCTGCAGAGAGTAAGAGGCAGTGAGACCAACCCCGAGAGCCCGTAACATGTTGAGATCCATTGGACACCGATGTAATCCGCCATGAGGACGCTCCTCATTGAGATCACGCACCCGTAGGAGAGGTATGCGCACAAACACACAAGAATAATGTGCACGTGAAGAGATGAATGCGGGAAAAACACCATTGAACATCCCCATGTAAAAAGGTTCGCCATGACCAGGGTTGTGCGTCGAACGCATCTTGTGTCGGCAATCAAGGGAAGGAAGACCCGGCCTACGAGTTCACTGCAAGATCCGTAAATTATGAGGGACTCTGCATCTTCTCTCGACAAGCCTTTATCCACAGCATAGTCGACTATAGTAGACACATACGCAGCTCCTGTAAAGTCTGCCACCACTGCCAGTGTAAGGACAATGTAGAGCACAGGATTGACAAATAACAATAGGACGGGCCATGTTTCTTGACTTGTTCTCGCGGAACAGTCGTTGAAAGGTCATTACGTTCTTGGATGTTAACTGATATGTTTTGAATTTCGAATGAACGCTCCTTAGTTGAATTTTTCGCATCCTTCTCGATGCTCTACAAGCACGTCCAGGGTGGCTCCGTGGCGAAAATACCGATTGCCGAGACATGCATAACGATGCCTCCGCAGATGAGAAGAGTGCCACGGAAGCTGTATTTGTCTTGTAAGTAAGCGAGAAGCTTGGGAAAAACCAGACCTGCGCATGATGCTCCAGCGTACTTCATTCCCGATGTTAAGCCTCTGTACTTGTCAAAATACAGTGCAAGGAGTATACTATACGTCATTGTCGTAATTCCAAGACCGACACCTAAAACAAAATACAACAAAGATTATTATGAACTACAAGAATCGAATAGTTTACAACTTAATAAGTGTCTTTGTGAAACAGTACGTTTAGCCTGGAGTTTGCCGAGTTGTATAGTGAATGTGAAGAGTTGTATAGTGAATGTAAAGAGGGGGCTGTGAGCAGTGCTGAGAGAGGCATTGGCGCGAGCCCGTGGTTATCACAAATTCCGCCTTTTTGCGCGGGCCTGCGTTTGAGTAAAAGATGATCGGCGGGCAGTGTGAATTGTGAACCAGATACGGCTGAAGCCGTGATCTTCGGCCTGCTGAAACGTACCGATTAACCATAAATTTGTTGCTGTTCATATGATTTGCTTTATGTTTTCGATCTTTAGATATGTTTGGTATCTGCCCACTCATATGTGAGCCAATACAACAACATCGATCAAACTCTGGCTCACGGTAATTAATATTGAATCTTTCTATTTTTTCTATGTCCTGATCATTTCTTATTGTTTAGTCTGTCTAGAAGAACGTTTTACAATCACACGACATCTATACATTGTTCGCAATGTTACTTATGACTGTAGAAACTAAATTATGTCGATGAAAATGTCATATAGTTATTTATATACAGGGTGAATTTATTTTAAGGGAGACAAATGTTTAAAAACGGTTGCAAACTGCTAGCAGAATGCTGTCTTCGCTAGGGTTTTTTTTAGTTTGGCAAACATTGTAGGAGCGAATAATCGCCACAGTCTGTTGTATAATGAACTCAGATTCGGTAATTATATTTTAATTGGTGAAAATAAGCATATAGTTCCAATTAGAAACATGCTAAGCATCATAAAAAGAAACCCAATTCAGTAAACTTTGGAACAGCTTGAAGCACGCGTGAAAGGGGGGGGGGGTGGGGGGCGTGTACCACATTTATCACTCGTGCAGCTGGTGCAAAACTATCGGTGGAGAAACATGGCTGATAGCTGTGCGCATGATGCACGAGTGGTAACTTTGATGCACCCCCGAGTTTCCCACGTGCTTCAAGCTGTTATAAAATTGATTGATCTAATGATGCTATAAAGTTTTCAATGAAAAAAATTTGCATTTATTATTTCAAATTTGAATACATTTTGATTAGTTTAATGCACCCGACTTACCGCGAGTATAAGCAACCTGTATATGCCTGTATATGTACTTCTGACAGTATATCTCACCTGCACACACCGCATTATAGTATCATTTACGAAATGTTTGTGACATATTTGTCTCAATTAAAATCAATTAGAAGAGTTGTCTGCTTCCTCGTGTGGTAAAACTAGGGAATTAGTGAAAGTTCTAGGGACGAGTCAAGAGCTACTTGCACAAATTTCAACTGTCCAAAAAAATGTTACAAAATTACCAAGATCTTACAAATCACCTTGTTAGCTTCAGCTAGCTTGTTTCTTTCTTTTTTTTTTTTTTTCTTTTGCTTGTTTTTTTTTTTAGCGGGATGTGTAATGGATCGTCAATACGTGACCTTTCGCGAGCGCGCGAAAATTAATGGCGGGCTCGGCTTGTTTATCTGGCCTCGGCAAAACTGTAATGTTCACGTCACGAACACTTGACGCTTCGCGAGCGCGAGGACTGAACCTTGCCCAAAGCGCCTGGCTGGGAACAAGAAACCGCTCGCACATGCGTGGGGGGAAACCTCTGAACAGAACGACCGGATGAAAGCCACGTAACGCACGCAAAAGAGACCTCTCCATGTAATCAGACGTTAATCGAGTATAAACAACGCTATTTCATATTCATTCTTTCAGAAACCACCCGGCCACCGCTGACAACCTCTTCTAAGTGAGCACACTTTCAGCTCTGTGTTCTTTTATAGTGCACATTAAAAAACGATTTGTCGTAACAATTAATTATTTTCCGACGATACAATATTGAGTAACCGTTAACTTAGCGCTATGAAGGAACATGGGTGAAAAGCGTGAATATATTTAAGAGCTATAATTTTCATAAGAAGGAAGATTAACACAGTCAACGAGATTAAGGCAGCGAGTAGGTTCAGAAACGTCGGGTTTTGGTTTTATTTGAATTATTTGTATTAGGGTTAGATATATGTTCACATTGGGGAATGGCCAGGCACGTAGTCAGGGGGGGGGGGGCATGGGACCCGCCCCCCCCCCCCCGAAATCTTCCATTTTGCTCTGACCTCCTCTCCCCCCTCCCCCTCAAACAGCATTTTGTCATGGGCGCCCCCCCCCCCCGAAACAAAATCCTGGCTACGTGCCTGGGAGTGGCAATATATTGTACAATTTTTGCAGTAGTATTACTTTCGCCGTAAAATAAAAATTAAAAAAATCAAATTCCCTTAATAGTTGCATTAGATGTTGAGCTGCCGCCAAGTCAATTTTCTTGAAATTTCTTTACAAAGAAGTTTCTTGAAAAAAACTTTGCAATCCGATTAACAGGTATGACTATACGACGAAGTTTTTCTTTGTACATGATTGAGGAACCTAAGGCTGTAGGTGTTAAAGCTGACCTAAATGGCGTTTTAGATTTAAATCCTAACACGTGAAGAAATGTACTTCTGCAAGTTTATTTTGTAGGTATTTTCTTGGATAAATATGTAGTGACAAGTTTTAACAACTAATACAAACATGTAACGCATAAACAAAATTATTGGTGTTATTAATTTGAAGTCTCACATTAGAACCTCTTTTGGAGGTAACTTATTATACGGTGCAATACAAGAGTTACCTGCATTTGTAAAAGAAACCGTGCAGGCTTCAAAATGCGTACCATATTGGAAAGCCCTGAATCATTTCGCCTGGATGAATACATTCAGGCGCCAGGTACCATGCACCAACGAGGCGAAACGCTTAGAAACGCTTTATGAAGATGGAAGTATTCTTACCATAAATAGCGCCGAGGGTTATTGTCATCCATGTCATGTTCGGCACGAATGCAGATGCCACAACTCCCGTCCACGCAAAGAGTCCTCCCAGGGAAAAAAATTGCGAACAGGGACATCTTCCGTTGTAGCGGTGCCATCAAACAACCTAAAAACAAGTCGCCCTAGCTAGGCTAGCATTCAGTAAAAGTGGTAGATGTGAGCCGTCAGTGGATGCTAAAATTGTATAAGGCACACGTACCTGCTCAGCTGTAAAGCTGAAGGACTTACACAACTTGATCGTACATCGTACTTAGGGTTGTTTTCGCTAAATACCGTTTACGCCCAACAATTAACCCCGGGGTACGTTTATATCGCATTCGGGGAAAACTGATGAACAACGAATTAGATCTGCATTTTAATAAAAAGAACGATTGCGGATAAAAGATCCTTAGCTACAGCTTTATTTTGTCGTCTTTTTTAGCTACAGCTTTATTTTTGTTTGGGCTTTCTCGAAACAAAGTCCCCGCTCAACTCTCCGTGAGGATGCTTGTTTTTGTTACACCACACCCCTTATTTCACGTGCACGTTCCGTGGAAGTTGAGGATTTCTATTCCCATGTCTTGTTTCCTTCAACATAAATAGGGTCCTTCGTTTTCGGGTAAAACTCGATATTTCCCGATATTTACATCACGGACATATTTCCTAAAAATCGGGATAAAGCTGATTTTCCCCAAATTTGGAAATTGAATTTCATCATTCTCCCCATTACTCTGCTCCGAAAATATTTTCTAGGAAACAAAGAGTTCGTAGGTACACATCCGCTAACGCCAGACATCAAACGCTATCCTGGATTATTTTGAATTCGCCAGGATCGTGAGACATTATACTACTTCCGATTCGATTAAGGCACGCTGCAGCTATTTCCATGGGAGTCACACAACACAGAGGGTGTAATGAAACAGTTTATCAACTCACAATCCGCCGCCCCAAGACCCGTTCTCGACCGGTGGACTTCAGTCAAGGGCAAGGACTTCAATCAAGACGCTCTACTAAGAAAGACTACTATAAGACAAGACTGCCTCTACTCAAGGCCTGCGATGAAGCCTCTCAATAAAGACCCCATGGAGAATGTGCCTCAAAGACTCACAACTGCGTACCCTAACTGAAGACCGTCAAGTAATGTCTGGCGAGGGAAGACTTTCAAATAAAGACTTAAAGCATGACACTCAAATGGCGACTATCAAATCAAGAGTGTCCAGACCCTTGCCTGCTATATCCATTATATAGCCAGCCCGACACCTTTGCCTCCCGCCCCCTCTCGCTCCCACCCAGAATCTCGTTCCCATATAAGGCCAGGGGCCAGCTCCATGGCGCATGTCTGGCGAGAAAACTGGCTCGCTAAGTTGTAACGCGAACCTCAGCGGATGTTCGCGGGTAGGCAAGCGTGGCATGCCATCCTCGGCGCTGTTTACGTGGCGATGTCCAAAGGATCTAGACTGACGGAAATGTCGGCTTAGTAACCAGAGACGATGGAGAATATAACGAGGGTTCACACGGGCGGGAAGTGTGGGCTTCGCAACCGGGCACGTGGAGGGAAAGCCAAGGTTCTCCACAAATCGAGCCCTCAAATGCTGCCTTTATGCCCATCGGGAAGTTTCTTTTGCCCTTCTGCTTTTTCCGTGTGTCTAGAGCAAAAATGAAGAATAAAACGGAAGGATGAGAAAACACGTGTTTCAAATGCTGTAAGGGTCAGAGAACGTACTCTCAATTCCGATACTGTCCGAAAACTGGGCACTATGATGGAGAAAGAGATATTGCCGCGTGCAGAGTATCATTTCAGAAACAAGAAATTGTGAATAAATTAAAAGCCCATGTGAGCTCTTACCATGTTTCAATGCTATCTTGTGTACAGTATTCTAATAACATTTATATCTGTATTCAAACTGATCAATTGCTAATTATATTAGCATATTTATGAATATTACATGAAAGACCCAAGTTTTGTAATAATTAATTAGACCCCATTTCTTCCCGATTATCATCTAGGATCAAAGCACCCGATTTTTATGCACCTGATTCTTATATAAAAAAAATATATATAAAACCTGAAAACGAAGGACCTTAGATGTATACCCAATAAACTCTGATATTTTTTTTTTCTTCAAAGTTGAAAAATTGTTTTCTTCGACACGAACCACAATAAACGCCGATTAACTTTGTTCTACTCTAAAAATGGACACTAAAAACACCGAATTGAGGGAGGAAGGGGGTGAAGAAGAAGAAGAAACACAAGAAGAAGAGAAGTACGCATTCGAAGAAAAATAGATCCCAGAAACAAGGAACACTAATCATACACCTATTTCAGCGTGTATTTCTGAAAACGATATTGTGAATCGCAGGTGGCATAAATTGGCAAACCGAACCTTCGAAATATTCATTTATTCTAAGGGAAGTAAATATTAGAAACATAAAAGAAAACGTGAATATATTTATTTGTTTGCAGCAAATATTTCCGTACGTTGAAAATGAATGTTTAGGACATAGGACTATTTTAAAACCCAATTCCGGATTGAAGTATTTTAATTTTTATTTATAAAAGCAAAAAAAATTAAAAAATAAACGCGTCACAAGCTAGATATTTACACGACTTAAAATACTAGCGAATACCTGTAGAACTGAAAGTTGTTCATTCATTCGCGCAAACACTTCTCTTACGTACTATATCAGCAATTTGCAAAGCTAGTCAGGTGATTCTGTACCAGACAAAAGAAACAACGACGATGTGACGCTTCTGGGCCATGTAGCAGATTCCCGGTTGACGTCAAATTCCTCCATGAGACCCACGTAGAAGAAACCGGAGTTGGATATTATCACCGAGACAAGGAAGGCTTCTAGGAATCCCAGTGCGGCGACGTGCCAGCAGGAGTCTACTTCCTTTTTAGTACTCTCCACTTTCCCAGGCATACTCGGACCCAGAGAAGTGGTCATTGTCGTGCCTGCGTAAAAAAAGAAGAAAAGAAACCCTATAAATTTAAGTTCTTCACTTTCAATTGCATTGTCCGATGACATTCTCTGTTTCATATTTTGGTCAGAGAAACAAAGTGAAGAGCCAGTGTCCTAGCAGTGTTTGGAGATTTGTGTTTGTCCTCTGTCACCTTGGTTCCCCTTTACAGGGATTATTTTCGCCATTTTCGTTCAGCGCGCTTGCACCTTTGCCTTAATTCCATTTTCATCATAACCTTAAAATGAAAGCCGTTCGCCCTTGTTGGTGTTAGACTCGTGGCAGCTGATAAAACCCGTTTGCTCTACTGACGTCAAATTCCTGGTTAGCTCAGTTTTTAGAGCGCTCCACTGGAAATGGGAAGGTCCCTGGTTTGATACCAGGACCAGGTGGATTTTTTTTGGTCGCACACGAGACACCTGGCTGCATTTGGAGATTTGTGTTTTTCCTTTGACCCCATTGTTGCCCTTTTCCAGGGATTATTTTCGTCATATTCGTCGTTATGATTGGGTCGGTTCACTATTCGAGAGGAAAAGAACACAACAAAATATTATATACAGTAGCTTAGCTAAACAACAATATGGAGCTCCACTCAAATTTCCTCACATAATTAATAATATTATTATTATGAATAACATGCATTGACAACGACGTCAGAAGAGCTGTGGGGTAGGGGCAGATATTTTTTTCCCAAGGGGGCACTTTGTCCCTCTTCACTATTATCTACAAAAAGATAACAGACCGAAGGCGCAAGAGTGGGCTGATCAAAGGGCTTATCCGAACAAAGGAAAACCATAATCGATTTACAGGTGGATTACATAAAAGTATCTGATACGCATCAACTAATCAAGTATTGATGGAATCGCCTCTCCCCCGTACCTCTCTTACCTCAGGAAAAATACGCACTTTAGCTCACTCACTCCGTCGCCCCTTCACTTCCCCAACACGTTCATACCCTTGCCCTTAGCAATTTAAGGCTTACAAATCCTTGCAGTAAACCAATTTGAAGAACTGCCCTTCCACCGAATCGGGTGCATGTATGTATTTTTAAGGTGTTTTACAGAAAATACAAAAAAGAAGGGAACTTTGATTATGCCCACAGAAAGTTAACATTTTTTTTTTTGGAACGGTAGAACAAAATAAGGAAGAAATAAAAAAAAGTTGTTGTTAGTAAACCGGATTCAAATTGTCCGGAAATTTATTTTCCGACAAAAAAGAAATGTATTCAAATTATTTCGTGAAAAAAAAATTAAAGGAAACTTGTACCAGTCAATAGAAAATGTAGGGGCGTGCGTGTGTGTGATGAATCCTAAGCTACAAGGCTTCAGATATGTTGGCAAGACGTCAAAAATGGCATGTTTGACTTTTTTTATTATTTTGGGCATGAAGTTTGTCAAAGCAGGTTAGTTTGAAAGAAAACAATAGTCAATGCGACATAAATTTAACAACAAAAATTACTGATTTTTTTTCACCTGTTTATAACAAGCGACAGAAATGGGTACAAAAATCAAGCCGCCTAAACGTAGCATTTCATCTTGGGTCACTTAAAATATGTTGTAAAGAAAAACCTATTAAAAAAAAAAAAGAAAAAAAAAGTGGTTTTCTGAATTGCGGAAATGGGACAAAAATATATTACCTTTTGCTACAAATCAAAATAAACTTTCAGATACGCGTGTTCGCATTCAAACAACCACCCTACTATCAAGCTAATAATAAGGGGGACGGAAAGCTGTCTCAGGATAGAAAACTGAAATAAGATTGCCTTTTCATACGATGCCAACAAGGAATGCCCAATCCGGGGCATCTCTTGCTGGGCGCATCAATGCACTTCAGCTCGAAGCGCATAGAGTTTCGATCTCGATGAGTATTGTATCTGCCTGCTGTCGTGTATTACTACTGCGTGGTGCACGTTAAAGACCCCTGGCTAGCGGCTTGTACTGCACTGGCTAAATTTCTCATCTACAGCTGCGACACCAGACGCCCACTGAGGCAGACGTCAGGCTGCCTAAGCATACACGCACGCAACACAATTATGAATGCCGAATCCACGTACTGGGGAGAGGTTTGCACAAAACAAAGTTTCTGCATCGCTATAGGATAATGGGAAGAACTTTTGGGGATAATTTACAGCTCCCTCCATGAGTTGGTGCCACCGCCCCGCAGTGCATATATTGTACAGACCAAATGTAAAACCGGTTTTTCTTTCCCGGGACACCGAATTCAATTCACCTTTTCCGCGGCCGTTCGGCGTGCCCGGAACACAATCAACATAACAAACTGACCGCGTCCTACACCGAGCGCGTGCCAAAATTATCACGTACCGAAACCGCCGATATCGAAGTATACGTGTGCTCCCAACCTGGGCTCAAGTTCAGCGGATGTACCGGGGCACTAACGCTAACGCATTAAAACAAGAAACTACCTAGAAAATGCTAACGACAGGAGTTACGAAAAGGTGTCGTTGATGTAGATGATGTTCGGCCACTTGCAACAATCAAGGGGCCTGATGGTGAACACGTTGCGACGTGAAGTTCAGTCAGGTGGTATTAGGCTTTAACTTAGATTGACTTAACATAGTACATTCACAGGGGTGGGCGCGACCAGACGTCGCCACCCAGCACTTTCCGTCCTCCAAAACCCCAACAAGGGACCCAACCGCAACCCAGCTTGATCCGTCCCTAAAAGCTCCTTCCCATCCTTGGCCCCTGGCAACCTCCGTTTTAAAGTCGGAGTCAGGTTCCCTCTCCCAATCGATCGAACCAATCGCCCAGATTCCCACGCTATTTTCCTGCTGGTAGACGGTCGGTCATAAAGGAACACGAGCAGAACAACAACACGCAAACGGATAACCTAAATAAACAGAAAAGACGGACATCAAAAGGAAGCGCCGTGAAGATTAGTGCTCCCACGAACCCGGCCAGCTCAGGCAATGAAAGCACAGCCAACATGTTCGGCACGGCTCGCTACTCCAGAAACCACACCCGGCAGCCACCTATGGGAACAAGTGCGTCCCGCTGTCCCGGCTCCCCGATTAATAATAATAATAATAATATTTATTTTGCACCAGAAACACATGATGCAGGAGGCCTGCAGAAAAAGCTGTCAAATAGACGGCTTGACAAAACCGAAGGCCCCCATACTGGCAGCGTCGGAGCGAAGATAAGATAATAAACTATAGAAATAAAAGTGGAAACATAGTGAGCCGAATCTTTTCCCCCCAAAAAAATAAAAATACAGAAAAGGTAATGAACTATACATATTATAAATACAAATAAAAATGGACACACAATGATGAATCTGTTTACACACAAAACATAATAAACTGTACATCATAGAAATAAAATTATCATATAGTGACAAGTCGTTTGATTCACACACAGACAAAAAAAAAGATAAACAAAAAATGAAACAATAGAAGTTCCTGGAAACAAATTGTACCCCCCCCCCCCCCCCCCCCGCCCTCTATTTTTTTTTTTTTTTTCAGTGTAAGAGTTTAAAGCATTCCCATAGACGCCCGCTCGTGGCGCCCCTATCCCCCATTCCTGGTCAGGCCGCCGTCTTCCCTTGCCGCCCGAGGTGATCCTTCCGACGACACAGCTGCGCTTTGACCCAAACCGACCAAAAAAAAAGAATAAATAATATCCGTGTACCTAACTACAGGCTACAGGTAACTCGGAAAGGTGGCTACCGCTTCAGAGCAACAACAGCCACGGGTAAAGAGAAAGAAACGCGTTATCCTTGAGTTACACTAAAGCGTTATTCTTTTTTTCTCTAAACCTTAATGCGTTTACTGTTTCGCAAAACACAAACGCGATCTGGCGACTGCAATCTACGTAGTGCATTCATCGGAAGCTGAAGGCGAAAAAACAGTTTCTCTTGAAGACGTAACCGGCGCATGGACAATGGGCATTGCGCTTCTCTTTCGCGCCAATACAAGTATTTAACGACATCCCCCGGACATAGAATGCCGGATGTTTCTTAACAACATTTCACGAGTTTAGCTGTCGCTTAATCGGGTCATTGTCATCGTTTTAGTTGTCGTTTACTCAAATGTATGTTTCTATTTGCTCATAAGCCAATAGATTCGAACTCGCATGGTTTTGATTGGGTTCTGTAGAAAAACTACGAGTATTAACTGATACCTTGATTGAAAAAGAAGCAGTTTTTCCGACTGTTGCATTTCTTGGAGCCCGGAAGTTTTTTGTTAGGCTAACACAGAGCAGCGACGCGCAACTGCCGTTATCTGTTCAATACAGAAAAACATTAGAGTTCCGGTGTAGATGTTTAGAGGGTCAACGAACGGCTAACACTCTACAGGGTCGCTCCAGCCGGTGACGCTGAATGCTGGAGATTCCTGTGCTTGTCCAAATCAAGCCAAAAGTCGTAGACCGTCCTTCGTGAGTGTCCTACGCACATTCCTATCGGTACTTTCTCAATGCTACTAGACTACCGCATCGAAAAAAGCCATCAGTATCGATCTTTAATACGTACGGTTGGGAGAAGAATGGAACTTCTAGTGGGGCATGGGAACAGTGCCGATATGTAGATCGTTCAAACGGTACGTTTGTTTTACCCAGGTTAGTACAGGTACCACTGTGGATACAGCTGGCGATACGATGACATCGGCAAGCGTTGTGGCGTCGTGTGTTTCCCACCTGACAGAGGACCATGTATGGGCGGGTTCGCAAACCGTAAAAATAATCAGTGTCCGTGAGAAATCAAACGTTTGATTCATCTTGGAGATTATGTGCCGCTGACAATGGAACGGACATCGATCGCGTGTTATAGACAGTTGCGTCCACGAATACAACTTCATAAAAAAAAAAGAAGAAAAAATCTGATGGAATGCTTGCTGCTGTTTAATACACTGCAGTGATGTTGTCTTTGTACGTACGGTGCTTTAATATTCTTAGCGAACAGTTTTTTTTTTTTTTTTGTCAGGGAACCTTGAAGTAAGTCCAATACCCGCTTCGAAGAGCTTAGTATAAACAGTAATGTAGTAAAAAAAACAAAAACTAAACGTTTGTACTTTTGCAAGGGGCAGGGAAAATTGGAAACAAATATACCAGTAAGATTTCGTTAGTACTGCCAATAATATTGAAAGAAGTAGTCATTTTGCAGTACAGCATGGCAAAGCTAATGGTAACCGAATATGATGTGTTAGTGTGGATAAACTGCGTACACACAAGGAGACTGGAAGTCCCAAAACCGTAGCTGGCTGCCATCTTCCTGCGTTGAAAATGTAAATGCGACTGCAGCGCGGAGCAGAGCTTTGGTTTTAGCTTGCTGCAAAATAGAACGAAACATTTGAACAAACTTAAACTGCTGTTTCCGTTGCGGCAACGTGAGCACAAACTCACCGTATGGTTTGTTTTCATTCCGTTTTTCGGTTGCGCTCTTAACTTCGCACTTTCTTTGTGCACGCCCGGAGCATGCTCGTTGCAAAGAGCAGAGGGCTGCGGTATGTCTACATGTTCACGTGATTCTTTCACCACACCGGGAGTTACACGAATGGACTCGAAGAAGACTTTCGGCTGGTACTGGTGTCCATCCAGTGGAAACACCACTGGGCCAGCGTTCGACTGGCAGTTCACTTTCGACTTCTGTCCCTAATAGACCGATCTCACAGCCAGTTTAATTACGC
This sequence comes from Ixodes scapularis, assembly GCF_016920785.2. Classification (NCBI taxonomy): domain Eukaryota; kingdom Metazoa; phylum Arthropoda; class Arachnida; order Ixodida; family Ixodidae; genus Ixodes; species Ixodes scapularis. The sequence continues at coordinate 63,771,840 of NW_024609846.1, read as the reverse complement.
CACCACTGCCGCCATGCATCGTTGGAACTGTAGTCTTTCTGCACGCGCGACAACCCCTCTGAGTGTTTTTGCAAGCTGAGCTAAAGGCGGAACGAGCTTTCTCGTAAACTAGCGCCTTTCTTCTATGAACCACAGTCAGGGAAGCGTCATGCATGCGTGAAACGCATGCCTGACGCCCATGTCTATTGGGATGCCTATTGGGACGTCACCCAATAGACACCCGTCTATTGGGTGACGGAAATGGTTAGGTGCCAACCATAGAAAACATTCTTTGTTTAAAAAATATGTCAGTAAATAATGTTAATTTAGACCGAGACATTGATAGAAGACTTGCAGCAAAAATCTAAAACTTTAGCAAGTGACGTCGTTGAGCAAGACTCGCTTAAGCTGCGGCAGCTAAGCGACAGCTTCGTGTGTGAAAACCGAGGAAAAGCTACCTATTGTTGTGCTAAGGGTTTAATTAAACGTGCTCATAGGCTCGACGTCTTCTTGAACAACAAATGAAGAGCAGTTTTTCCTAAATTTTTGTCTTTACAAATGGAACAATACATTTTATTTTCACGCGCTGACCTTCAAGGTAGTGGCATCACCGTGAACGAGAAATGTTCTCTTCCGACGCTTCAGGGGCAAAAGACACTGATTGAATTTGACAAAACGCGGAACTTTGTTGAAATTGGGATGGAACAACTTTACACGAACAAGGAGTGTTATAGGTATAACTCTACTAATGACAGAGTGTTTGAACACGTTAGCATCTGTAAACATAACTCCCATCCATCAATGATCGAAAAAATATTTTTGACTCGTCGTAAGCACGCTATTCAAAATAATAGCACGTAAGGGCCAGTGGACCTGTGTCTAGGCCAAACTAAATTTCCATTTCTTTTCAGACACGTAAGCTGTGTTTTTTTCGAAGTGTGTTAAATTTTATTCTGCTAGCTGCCTCCTCATGTGATGCTGACAGTTCTTACTAAAACGCGGATCGTTGAAGGTTGGAAACAATTAGCATATGTTATGTAAAAAATGACTCAAATTATATTGGGAAAACAAAGAGCGATTAGCGACGGTGGTGTCGTAATCGTAATTTTGTTGATATTGTCACGAATGACGAGGTGACAAAACAAAAGGATAACTGAGAAAACTGAAATGTTTAATGGGGCGAACGTGTGCCCAAAACAAAAAGGAAACAGAAGATAACGAGAGAGCGTCGAGGGCGTCGAAGTCGGCATAACACCAGGATTGAACGCTGGCGCGAGACTGACTGCGGCTCGCCACGCGGAGCCCCCTATGCACACCCGTGGGCTTCTGCATGGTGTTTCATTCTTCGAAGAATGTCTCAAGCAGAAATCACGTGGGCGGTGAAATATGGCGCCGTGTGGCATTTTTTAAGATAAGGGCAAGGCACGGTGTTCTCTGAACCCACGCAAAGAAGTGACATAGGGACACCAGCAGCGATTGTTATGGAAACTGCCTCGCTGCAGCGCGGTACCCGTTTTCATCGCCCATGTGGCTCCCGCTGGAGATCCTCTGTGCTTGCAAAAATAGGCGCAACGCGCGGGTAGAGAGCCTAGATTGAAGAAAGGGGTCAGGTCAAACCATCTGGAGCGTTTGGAATTAAATGGCGGATGCCTCCTGCGGAGATTGGTTTGGAAGTAAGCATGCACGTTTTCGCGTTGCAAAGAGGAAAGCCGTTGAAAAGGCAGAAACATTTGCAGACGACCAACGCTTTCGGCACCTTCTCGCAGCTCGTATTTGCCCCGAGAAGACCGCGAGGCGCCACCTGACGGCTCCTCATCGTTATACGTCAGCGAGGATCATGTGACGGCTTCTGCAGTCTCTTGGTTGCACGTAGACGGAGGTTCCATCGTTCCCAAATCATATTTAATTTGCTAATTTGAACTTGAGATTAGGATTGCTTTGGACCTAATTTTTCGTTGTATTTCTCTTCAAAATTAAACTCAAGCAGCATGACAACAGTGGCGTTGCAGCCTACCAAAAATGACCCAGTTGGCCCAGCTTAGTGTTATTGTACTCAACACGACCAAGTCGGTCGTCATCGTTGCTTCGGAGGCATGTTAAGTGACCAAACAGGTAGATTCTGAACGTCATACTTGCCTAGGCGTTTTTTTTTTGTTTTGTTTTTTTTTGTTCGGAAACAGAGGGCCCACATAAATGAATGGCGAGGACGGTCGAGCAGACGTAGTATTCGAGCGCCTCTGCAGTATACTGTATACCCCAGCACGATAAGTTAAGAAACCGATTTATGCGGTCAGTTCGAAATGCGTTCCATCCATTTCGCCTACGCAGTATATATATAAAAAAAAAAAAAAAAAACTTTTTGCGACGTTTGGAGGTTGGAGAACTAGATTCATGCATTTGTAGGTGGGAGAAGCAGATTCATTAGGGGGAATACTGTTTAGCTTTTTTTTAAAGGTTAAAGATCTAGTTCTTTAAGTCTGTACCAGACAAGTGACCCACCCCGCTTAAGACGGCGCTGGGCTAGGCAGCGACTTCCCGGTTGATATCAAATTCATTAATGAAACCCACAGATTAGAAACATGAGTAAGACTGAGTACTGTAACAAGGAACGTTGTCAGGAATTCCAGTGGGTCGACATGCCAGCATGCGTCAAATGTCGGAGGTTTCCTTCTTGCACTCTCTGCATGTCTAACCATACTCGGATCCAAAGTTTTGTCACACAATTTATTGTCTGCGTAAGAAAAAAAAAAGAAATACAACGAGCGAGAAATAGAGAACTACATAAAAACAGGGTCGATCAGAAGTTTTGGACTGGTAAAGGTGAACGGGTAGAACATGAATACATAAAATTGAAAGAATAAAACAGGGAGGAAAGCACAGGACAACCACGTTCTTTCATTTAGCAACGACGTTTATTTTGGGCAGAGACATTGCACCCTGAACGAGACCCCTACTAAGAAAGGGTGATAAGGGGGAAGGCAAACTGGGAGGTGGAAAGGGTAATATGGGGGACGGAAAGGAAAACTGGGAGGTAGAAAGGGTGATAAGGGGGAAAGGAAAACTGGCAGATGGAAAGAGAGAACCACGAGGCACGGGAAGAAGTACCGTGATGGTGTGTATTTACGGGGAGTTGCAATATTTTTCTACTTCAGGCCTGATAAATTCTAATTCCCGTCTTGATAAGGTTACTGAGGCCGATGAAACGTTGTTTTCTGCGTTCAGGATGAAAAAGGATTCAATGATTTCACGTCTGTGGCGATTGCGGTGTCCCCCTTTTGTCACGGTTCCTGTGAAGTCAGGAGCGCATCCAATGGATACGTTCGCGTGAACCGCGATCGGATGAATGGGGTTGTCAGTTTTAGAAGTGGCTTCGTTTTCGTGCTCTCGTAAGCGGTCATTGATACATCGGCCGGTTTGTCCTATGTACTCGGCTCTGCATTCAAAGGTGATGGAGTAAACTTTTTTCTGTGCATCAGGCCCGGAAAAGCGTGGCGTGCTTTTTTTTTCGCAAGCCAGCTTGGCTTTTTATTGTCGTTTCATCATGTTGCACATCCTTGCCAATTTGAATCTACTGGAAAGGACAGCTTTCGTGTCATAGCGTTAAGCAATGAATCGGATACGATGGGAAGCATTATGAATGTATGGTATGCTGGCTATCCTTCGACTGAAAGGCGATTTTGTAGTTGCTTTTGGGTTAATAAGCTGGTGGAAAACGGACACGAGGCGTTCCACCGGATTTTCTGAAAAGTATTTGGAATTACAATTACTGGTATAGATGGCGAAGACAGCTAACATACGGATACTGAAATACCTTAATAAAAAAGTATTCTGGTAGGTATCCAAAATACATGTGACAAAGATCTACTTGAAAATACAAATAAAGAAATGCGTTTTGGTGGGACAGAATTAGAGATACTGTAATGCATTGTTGTAAAATATTATTGTAGACATTCGGGTGCCTTCCTGAGTCTATACAAAGGGCAAGAATGAAGCGTGGTCTAGTATTCGAGAATTTGTTTTTAAACTATTAAATGAGCACTCACTTCAAGATGCAGCTTGAACTTTAACGTTTACTGCTTTTGGTTCGGATGAAATTTACAGCAGTCTTAATACACTGCCTTTTCCGAAGTATAGGGAACGAACTAGTTTTTTTTTAACAATGGCAATAACACTGTTTTATTTTGGCATTTCTTATCCTTCTGAGACCAAGTTTCAAGGACCTCCAAATGCTTTTTATGTCCCCCGTATTATCATTGAGATGACATTATGACTATGTTATATTCAGGTGTCTTTCAGCAGTGGCCTTACAACCGTACTGTGGAATGAAGTTCACTGAACCCGTAGCATTTTATATTATATAGTTTGATGCGCCGACAGAGCCTTCAATTTTTGGAGTCTATGGAAATAGTGGACCACTTTAGGTGCGAGAAAATAGTAAATCGTGCCGAATAAAGAAAGGGGTAATTTAGGGTCAAGAAACGTGCCTGCGAAAGCATGGTCTTGAACTTCTGTGTAAAGGTTAAAATATATTTTACACTTGTAGCGAAATACATCGACCCCTATAGTATTGGGATACCAAGAATGCACCCAAAAATGTTTTTCGATTGAGAAATACAGAACAGTTGAAACATTTTATTGCGATGCACAAAGATAAATATATTGTATCCCGATACTCCCCAACCCTGTATAAAAAGAAAACATTCACAATGATTTTCTGTATACCTTCTTATTCTTACAACTATAACTACTGTACAATTTGACGAAAAACAAGTGTCGCGTTTTTCATAAATTGTTTTTATAAACGCAGCCCTTATGGTGAACGCATCTTTTGCGCAAAGCATATAACGTACGCAGTCAAAAAAAGAAAGAAAAAGATCTTGGGTGCAGTGTAATTTAAGTGTAATACAACAGGCATTTTCGGATAGCGGCAGTTGAAGAGCAGTGGCCTCCGTTTCGCTGCACGACTCAAATATTCGCTTTGTCCTTTCCAAAGACAACCCTAAGGGTCAGGAGTTGCCTTTGTACAGATGCTTGCATTTGTTCATGAATATAAACTGCCCAAAACCGGACGGCAATGTATTTTGCTCATCACTTTGAAAGATTGCCACAACATGGCGTGACGTTGTAAGCCTAAATAGGGCATCTAGGTTTGTTATAATAACGTAAACTCATTCCGATTCACAGGAAAGGATAATTAAGACTTTTCTTAAGGGTTGTTAGATTCGCCTTTTGAAAACGTTTACTTTCGGCTTCCAAAACGCTAGATCCGCCTTCAAAAAAAGGCTGTAGAATACGTGATACCTGCATGATATGATGACAATTTTTAATCGATAGTACCGAAGCCCAAACGATCCGTTGGAAGCGTCATCTCTACAGAAACACTGAAAGCGGTATTTGACTCGATCAAATGTTTTTTATGCAAATAAATGTTAATGTCCCGAAAAAAAATTTTTTTTTTTAAGTTACGCGTTTACAAAACATCAAGTCTCGATGGCCCTTTAATAATATCGAATACAATGATTTGAAGAGGAAGCGGTTTTGAATTAACCGGTGCCTTGTTTACGTTTCTGCAGCCTGTGCTGCGGAGAAACTCAGCGAAAATGACACAACTGGAGTTAGTCACAAAACGATAAAAAAGTAAAATTCAATGTCGAAGTTTAGGGACTGGCGCACAGGAAAGCACTTTTTGGTCGCTTCAACCTGCAGCTTCTAAATGCTTTTTTTCTATGCTACTTCACTTGATTATTTGCAATTTTTAATATGTTAGGGTCCAATTGGTGAAAATATAATAATTTGCCATTTAGAAACTCGAAGACGTTTTAGGTGCGCTTTGTTGTGTATCTATTTTGGCGAAATCTGCGCGGTTTAGCTGGTCGTTCGAGGTAGCTTCGGCAGTCACCGTGCTTTCGTGTGCTACGTCAGGGCGTTTGACATTGAGAAACCAGCTGTGCCACAGATTCCTGAGGGCTGTTGATTTATAGAGGCCGGATGCAGCCCACGGCCGCAGGCAAAGGTCAGAGTGTACGCACTTCCGCTGAAAACGGTTGAAGTCGCTTCGTAAAATAAAGGTCACAACTCTAGGGGACATTTGTAATATTGGCATTCGTATCAACGGCAGTGTCGAACCAGAACCGAAACAGAAAGCCGAAAGGAACCGTTCTTTTTAACCGAACCGGAGGCGAATCGTACTGAAATCGTCGCCGTCATCGTGAAACTGAACCTGAACCGAACCGGAAATTTTGCTAACAGTAACCGATTCAATACGGTTCATTCCAATACTTTTTGTTAATATTGCTCAAATTAAATATTTCAGGAAAAACATTTACAGCTGTATTTCTATCTATCGGTAAAATGGTCATATTCAAAATTGCAATGAATAAGAATTGATGGAATGTTATGGCTTCGTTGTATTAGCACTCTGATTAATCAAATTAAATCACGTGTCACATCACATGCGACGTGGTGACGTGACGTTATGGTGTCAGTCATGGTATCAAGTGAACTGACGCCGCGTGGCGTAGTGTCAGGTGACCCGACGTCACGTCGTGAAGCCGTCATATCGCGTAACGCAGCAACACTTTGCACCACAACTTTACGCCCGACGTTACTAGGGCCAATAGTGTCGTCGACACCGTGACGCTACGCGACACCACAGCTTCGCGCTGTATATCAAGAGAAACCATCCCACTTCACTGCCATGCGCCCAAGAACTCAACTCGGGCTAATGACAATTAAAGCCTCGGCAAACATTCGAGTAGTGAGTCGTGCTCAATCAAAAATGAAAAAAAAAAAGCAGAATTCTAAGAATATCTGCGACAGCTCACTTGCCTCAGCCTTAGGCGTTGCCATCCCCAGCGCGTGGCTATAATTAACATTCGTGGTATACAGGATGTTTTTATTTTATCACATACATATATTCTAAGAAAAAGAAGAGCCGTGAAAGTTACACAAATTCTATCTGTGCAAGTGAGTTATACGGCCAGGCGTACATTATGTTCTAGAGATAATGCAAGTAAAAATGACTAATTAACCAACGTTCGCTAAATAGTTCTTTAGCTAGTCGTATTAGGGAACATAATTATATTAAAAAATAAAGGCGATGAATGTTGAAGACCAGCCACTTTCTGAAAATCCTTAACCACGCACGCCGTTGGAGTAATTCCTTTGCAAATTTTTGATCTGGTAATCAGTCGATAAAGAAGCCAAACGCCCGATTCCAATCGAAAGACAACCTCGTTTGACGCCGGAGGGTCACGTGTTAATGACGAAATTTGCGTTGCTATTTTGCGTCATAGAGTATTGGAGCTGATTGCAGTCTGTGCTTCGTGGCTAGAAAACTAAAGCGATACGCCACCATATTGGTCGTGACAAGTTGCTTTGCTTCACTGCGCGATATCACTCAAAAACGCACAAATCATGGGGACGAGTCAGGTTGCTTTGTAATTGTGCGTTCCCTTAACGTCCCAGTTCCAGTGTATTTAGTCAAATATTTAACCCACACCAGCTCGTCTGTGTCATAACCTTTTGTTCAATAAAACAACCTGAACATAAATTACTCAGCAAACATTGAGTACATTGATGCCCTAGGACGGAAAAATTAACGTAAATTCGTCATCAACACGCTACCTTTCCGCGTCAAACGAGGTTTGTCCTTCCGGCGGGCAACGAGCGTTTGGTTTCTGTATTGACAGGTTTCCAGAACAAAATTTGGCAATTGTTAACTTCGACTGTGTGCTCGATTCAGGAAAACAAAAAATCGGTTGACTTTCAGTATCGATTACTTTTATTCATTTATTACAATCATGTGCCTTTAAACGGCTACTTAAGGAGGTAACTGGTGAATTTCGTTAATTACTCATTTATTGGTTGCATTTTGCCTTTAACATAATGCCCACCTGGCCGTAGTTACACTTGCGCAGACAACATGTGTGTAGATTCACGGCTTTTTTTCTTAAAAAAAGTTTGTATTCGTAAAATAAAACACCCTGTATAATTGATCTCAGATAACGCAACCGCTTGTTTCAATTGCGGGTTGTATAGGTGAATGCAAAATATTTTTGTTTCTGCGACTGCCATTGCGTGAAAGAAAAGCTAATACAGGGTGTTTTTTTTTATTCTTACACATTTGTTTAAAAAAAACCGTGAAAGCTACACTAATGCGGTTTGTGCAGGTTGGTTATACGGCCAGGCGGGCAGTAGGGGGGTGGCTAATCTTTGCGATAAGTCGGCTAATTCATTAAAATTCGTTAATTAACTTTTTAATTACTCAAAATAAACATATGGTTTCAATTAGAAACTTACTGAGCACCATCGAAAATACCTAAATCAACTATTTTTAGCAGGATATAACGCCGGGGCAGCATTTTACGGCGTTCTGTGAAAACGCTCCATTTGGACGCGTTTCTAGATTTCGGTTTCTTATCGGAGCGCATCTACGCGCCCGCGATCCTGCTCCCCGGTGGTCGCGACGCGAAACCACCTCCTCGCCTCCCTCGTAGAATGGAGGGAAGTACGGCGCACGTGTGTTGCGCGTCTCAGCCACTGGGGAGCAGGACCGCGGGCGCGGTGATGCGCTCCGATAAGAAACCGAAATCTATGAACGCGTTCAAATGGAGCGTTTTTACAGAACGCTGTAAAATGCTGCCCCGGCGTTATATCCTTCCAAGAATAGTTGATTTAGAGGTTTTTGATGATGCTCTACAAGTTTCTAATTGGAACCATATGTCTATTTTCACTAATTAAAAAGTTAATTAACGAATTTTAATTAATTAGCCAACTTATCGCAAAGATTAGCCACTCACATAATGTTCGCCTGGCCGTATAACCCACCTGCACAAACCGCATTAGTGTAGCTTTCACGGCTTTTTTTAAACAAATGTGTAAGAATAAAAAAAAACACCCTGTATATATTCTACAAGGTATTAACGCGAATTATTAGTTCGGATTGGAGTATTTACATAAAGTACAAAAATCGTCGTACGGCCTATTTAACAAGAAAAGTACTTACCAAATCTATCCTGAACATGCGAGAATATTATCTCGTAGGAGCGCTATCCTTGCGGAGAAATTTCTGATTGGACTTGAGCAAATCTGTTTTTCTGACACATAAAGGACTTCAAATATAGAAACCTGTATTGCCTCTGGTATGCAATGGACAGAAGGCTGATGAATCTGAAAGCTGGACGAATATAAAATAAACAGGGGCGCGTTGTAGAACGATAACGACTAGTGCTGGGGAATTGATCGAATAACCTACCAATTAATCGATTATTGCTTTAATTACGATTAGAATTTTAACCTGTTATTCGGTAACATTTTGACGAATCAAAAGAAAGTGGTCATTATACCCTTTCTCCACGCAAACCCGGAGGGGGTAGGCCTGTGGAAGGACGAACTTTAGGTGAGATTTTAGCCTAAAGTAAACTGTAGGGTCGAGATATGAAACTCCAGAGATGCGCGGAACATTAAACGTGTCCTGGCCAATTCAAAGCATTTCGAGTGTATATTTATAGCGCAGCAGACTATTGTGAACAATCAAATGAGGTCACTTTTGCCGGAGAATATTTACGAACCCCCTTTGCCTCTACTGCACCTCACCTTAAGGAGGCTTTAAACGAGCTGTCTAAATTAAAAGCGCGCTGCGACGACGCGGAGGGCAGATCCCGCCGTTCTAAACTAATATTTTTCGGAATCGCTGACACTGACAAAGAAACTTGGGCTCAATCTGAGGGCTTGATCACAAGCCTGTGTTTCGAGAAACTCGGTATCGAAGTTTTATCTTCCGGAATTGAAAGAGCTCACCGTTTAGGAGCATTCCATCAGCAGAAAATTCGTCCCATCATTGTCAAGTTTTCATCGTTCAAAGAAAAAGAGGGCATTCTTGGTTCTGCGCACAAGCTTAAGGGCTCACGCGTTGCAATTAGTGAAGATTTTCCACTTTCTGTAAGGCTCGCACGACGTCGTCTTCTTGATTTTGCCAGACCAAAGGGAACGCCTTTTCGGCTGCGTCACGATAAACTGTTCATAGATGGCAAGTGTTTTGTGTTCGATGACGCTATCGGCTCGGTTGTTGAAAAATGTACGTAGCAATGCCGGCGTTCTTCGCGTTTGCCCACTCACAATCAAACTGCCAAACTCCACGTTGTGGGGATTCCTCTGGTCTCCCTTCCCCGATGGCTGTGATAACAGCCGCGGGTCGGAACGCTCAGCCTTCTTCGCCTTGAGCTCCGACCTGTTCGTGAGGCGGAGGGCCGCCTGGCTTGGGGGGCTCTCCTCTCACTCTCTCCCGGGGGGACCGATTTCCGTTCCCCCGCTCGGATGCGGATCACTGCTGACAGGCGAGGAGGTTTCGCCTCTTGTTTTCCCGCTTTCGGGAAAGGGACTCGTCCGGGTGACCGCGAGAGAGATAGGACGTGTGTCGGCGACTTCTCCGATGCTTCCCCGGTCTTGGCTCTCCGGAACCCCGCGTCTGGCCAGGTAAGGACCTTTTCTTACCTTGCCGGCGCGGGGGGCATTTTGGATGGGGACATAGTAGTTCATTTTAAGAGTGTTCCAATAAATGCTCTTGGACTCTGTCTTTACTCTGGTACGTGTGTCTTCTCTTCCGCTATATTGGAGAGAGCGAGACAAGGTAGACGATCATTGGCACCGACGGAGGTAATTAATCGAACCGACCCGCGGTAATGTAGCCCTAAACGTCGTCTATATTGCCGCGGAGATGTGGGGACCGCGCTACTAGGTTTCATGTCTCCTTTGAGATATCGCCGCTGTTGAGACAATCCTTTGGTTACTCTATCGGTACCTGTGTTAGTTGGTAGCTAGCATAATCCCACAACGTTATCAATAAGATATCTTCTATTCATTCTATTTTGTTGACTAACATTAGAAGCCACACACATCACATCATCTCCCAAAGAAAGATTATGTGAATTCCTTGAATCAAACATGCAACGCCGACTTTATTGTTCTTACTGAGACGGTGGTTGAATTCCGACATATCAGATGCTGAATTGTTTCCTTCTTATCCAAACCTTCGTGTGTACAGGTGCGACAAAACTACTAGAAGGGGGGGAGGCGTACTTTTGGCTATTAATAATCAAATCACGTCTCGGCTCATTCCACTTTCTACCGCGCTAGAAGTCGTTATGGGTTTACCTCCCTACGGCGCCCTCTGTTGTACTGATAGTAATAAGGAATTCACCTTTGAGCTTAATAAGTGTCTTAATTTCTGAACTCGCTACTCAATATCCTAACGCTTCTGTTGTACTTCTTGGGGATTTTAATTACCCGAATATTAATTGGTCTACCTTCACATTCACTTGCACTTCCTCTCAAGAATTTATAGATCTTTGCCTAGATTATAACCTAACAAGTATTATCACACAGCCTACTAGAATTGCCGACTGCTGCAGCAATATACTCGACTTGTGCTTAAGTCAGGAGCCTTCTCTTTTTAGCAACGTTACCTACTTAACAGGTATCAGCGACCATCTTGTCATCGACATAACACTCTCTCTCTCACTGTTCCTCGGAAATCACATTATTGCAAATACATTCGCGGCTACGCGAGGGCCGACTATGTGTCTATCAACTCATGCCTCGAAGACTTTTACCAATCATTCTCTGTTAATTTCGAGGAAAGAACCGTCGATGAAAATTGGACGCTCTATAAAAATAAGCTATCCCACTTAGTTGAGCGCTTCATCCCATTGACCCGCATCATATCAGATAACTGTCACCCATGGTATAACAAAACGGTGCATAGTCATGCTAACAAGAAAAAGCGACTTTATAAACGAGCGAAATCTGTCAACAATTCAGCCTCGTGGGATGCATATCATGCGTGTTCTAGAACGTACAAAACCGCCATTGCTGATGCTAAAATTAAGTTTTATACTCACGACCTCCCCAACATTTTAACAAATAAACCCAAAAAGTTCTGGAAAGTGGTCAACCCAGCTCTGTCTCATCCATTGCAGTTCATAAACGACAACGGCATCCCACTTTCAGACGAAGATAGCGCTCTTTACCTTAACAATTTCTTCACACCAATCTTTACTAAAGAAGACCTGCTAAATGTTCCCGACTCATGCCCATTAACTTACCCCCAGATGAATCCTATCATAATTGACAGCGCAGGTGTATTGAAAGCAATAGAAAACCTGAAGGTTTCCTCGAGCTCTGGAGACGACTAAATTAATTCGAAGGTATCAATAAACACTAAACACATTTCCTCTGTTTTTCTATGTGACATATTCTCACAATTGCTCTCGCTTTCCATAGTTCCACGTGACTGGAAAATAGCTAAAGTAATACCTGTTCACAAAAGTGGTGATCGCCAACTAATAAGTAATTACCGTCCCATCTCTCTCACCAGTGTTCCATCTAAGCTCATGGAGCATATACTTTACTCAAATATAATAAACTTTCTTGACTCTCATAACCTTCTTTTTGAACATCAGCACGGATTTCGTAAATCTTACTCTTGTGAAACCCAGCTAACCGCCTTCCTTACTGATATTTACTCAAGCTTTGATTCAAATATTCAGACCGACGCCATTTTCATTGACTTCTCCAAAGCATTCGATAAAGTACCCCACCAACGTCTTTTAACAAAGCTTGACGATATTAATATTCATCCCTCTGTTGTTAAGTGGATTTCTGAATTCCTAATTAACCGTAAGAAATATTCCTCCGTTAACAATGTAAAATCTCCCACCTCTACCTTAAAGGCCGGCCCGCAAGCAGAGAGAAGGAACCCGACCCTCACTTTCCTTCTCGCCACTGTGAAAGGAGGAAATCACCTCTCGTTTCCTCCTCGCCATTTTCCGATGTTTTTTTTTTTTTTTTTTTTGCCAGCTGCCTCGTTTTTTTTTTTGTTTTTTTGTTTTTTATTTTTGTTTGTTTTTTTTACAAGTTTGGGGTGGAGGAAATGAAAGCTTCGAGGATTTGAAAAGATTATCCAGAAGCCAGCCGGCACACCTGCGACAAGGAGCTGAACCAACCGAGTAGCTGTTTTGAGCGAGCTTGGCACTTGCTCTTCCCAACGAGTTGCATTGGCTCTTTTTTAGCATTGGTTTGGAAGACGATTCTTTGCTGTTGTGAGAGCACAAATGCCTTGTTCTGCTCAAAGAAGTAGTCATTGAAGTATCAATTTTAATATAAATATCTGATTCGGCACCTTTCGTTGTTTAGGCGGATTCATGGCAACAACGGGAAGTACGAGCGGCATTTTCTGTATATCAGGGATGGCGCTCCATAGACCAGTGGTTCTGAATCATCATGGTTCGTAAACCGGCAGAGGTGACGGAGGATCCCATCCGTAGTGGGTCTAGCAATTTTCGGTGTAGAGCGTTTTGCTGTAGGGCATTTCGGTGAGGACTTTTTGGTGCACAGACATTTCAGTGTACGGACTCTTTGCTGCAAAAACTTCTCGGTGTGGGTGGGACTTTTCGGTGCGCGGATATTTCGGTGCACGAACATTTTGATGCATGGACGTTCGACGCTATGGTTTGCTCGCCGGTATCTCTTTTACAACGTACGAAGACACGCTTCACATCGTGTTTGCGGGTTGAGTTGATAGAAATAGTCTCCTCTATAAGGTTCTGGCTTTATTACTGTTCTGCGTGTAGGAAAGGACCCAAACAGGAAGACGTTTGAAGTCGTTTGTGTATTCAGAACAATTTTGAATATCTTCAAATGCGCTTCCTCCGCGCAATCGCATAGCTCCGATTGTTAATAATAAATTGCGATGACCTCGCACGACAAAAAAACAATGTAATTATCACTTGTAACTCATTAGGGAATAAAGTAGGCGTGTACGGGTACAAAATAAGTGTAATGAAATCAAATATTGATTTGAAGCAAGTAAACAAGTCGAATTTCGTGAATGCTAAATCTATTTTATTTGGTATCAAATGTTTGCTCATTCTCGTACGAAACAAACAGTGACCACGGATCATACACAGCGTATGATCTGTGGTCAACGTCTCCTTCGATGCCGCAATGATGTCGCCGGACGTAAAGAACTGCCTTACAATCGTGCTTATAAAGGGAGATTTTTTTTTTTAACGACTATACAATTTTCTAAAAAGGACGTCGGAGTTACGCAATTGCGGTTTGTACCTTATCTGTAGTCATCAAAAACACCAAATCATTCATTTTTAAAGAGATGTAGTGCACGTGAAGTGGTTCACGGCGTCCTAAAAAGCCTAATTTGGACGCGAATCGTGTTACCGCAATCCTTTCGCCCACCGCACTCCTCGCCCCTTCTACAGTAGCGTTGTCACAGCGATGCGCATGATTTGTCGCTTTGGCTTCATGGCGTTAGGCTGTGCCACGCGGAGATGGAGCCCACATAAAATCAGAACTATATTTTCGCGCCCAAATTAGGAGGACGCCGTATAATAGTGTACGCGCGTTACATCTTTTTAAGAATGGACGGTTTGGTGGCTTGCGATTATGGCCAACAAATTTCTAAATACAAGATGCCGTTTTCTTTTCTAATTAAAAGGTTAATTAGCGAATTTTAGGCAATCGGTCGGTTTTAGTTCCGTTTGTTATTGAACCTAATCCTCACCTAGCCGTATAGCTCACCTACACAAACCGCAATAGCGCTAATTTTCACTGGACAATTCGGTGGCTTTCGATTACGCCCAAGAACTTTATAAATCAACTATCCCGTTCTCTTTTATAATCAAAAAGGTCATTAACAAATGTTAGGTAATCAGTCGGTTTTTGTTGCGTTCTTTCTTGAACCCAATCTTCGCCTGGCCGTAAATAGCTCACATCCACAAAACGTTAATTTCCACGTTTTTTCTAATATCTAGTAAATAAAAAGAAAAACAAAAAAAAAAAAACAACGTTGTATATAAAACAGAAGGCCGTTCTTTTCTGATATAAATAAAGCGTGGGGCACCGCGTCTTGCATGCATCTTTTTTTTTTTTTTTTCCGGCCCATGAAAACAAATCCCGGGACATTCGAAATTGAGTTTATGATGGGGCGGGCGCTTTATCACGGGGTATTTTGTCATGTTTCAGAAGCTTTATTACGAGTCAGAAGGAAGCCACGCAAGCCGTATCACGTTGCAAACAGCTAATCGGGTGTTTCTCAAGCAGTTCTAGAACTTTCCAATTGACATTTTGGTTCCTACTACATCTTAAAAAGTTTGGTACTTAGTCCTAAACATTTAATTTATTAGGCATAATTAAAATACTGCAACTCTCGCAAGACGTCTGCCCAAAACATAAAGTCGGTTTCATTGGCGTAAAGTCGTTCATTTTTATGCTTGGTCTTTAAAGATTCGTGAAAAGCATTCGCGACCTTATCTGTCAAGCCGCGTACGCGCACAGCGCGGCCTCCTCGGCAAGTTGTTCCCTCATCGAAGACGACAATGAATAAAAGGTAGGATCAAAATCTTATTGCCTGAAGAAAGCGCGAGTTTAAAATAATTCTAAGGGTGTCAGTTGATTTTATTTCTACTATATTCAAATTTTAACACTCGTCGCGGGCAGCATGAATGGAAGCACTGTACTCTTGGCGCAAACCAGTGCCCAGTCAACGGTCCTACACTCAAACACGCATCACCACCCGACCTGTTTGAAAAATAAATAATTTCCAGTACTTTTGGTAGAAAAGGCGAATTTTCTACTGAGCGTGATATTTTGTGGGCCCAAAAGTCCTGTAGCCGAAATCGGTAGTTCATAGCTTCAGGAAGACGAAGAACGACAGATGCATTATTTCCCGCGGAAGTACTGTTTTGACTTTGAATTCCACATAAAATTGTATATGCACAAATTGGTGGCACGATACCGAACTTGCTTGATTACTTTTCTTTTAAAGACAACATAACCAGGCCTAATCTACAGATATTGGAGAATTCATTTTAATTGGCGTACAGCGCGATAGACAAGTATGGACATAAAGAACACAATAGAGCTCTGCATTTCTATCGCATTTCTTTCCGTACTTGTGGACAGTTAGTCTGCATGACTAAATTCAAAAACTGCCAAATCGTTTAAGCCTACCCCTTTTTATAGTTTTTTTCGTAGATGAATTGTCGCGAATCCCGGTGGGGTTCGATCTCGCACGTGTTCAAGGACACATTTCGGCATGATTTCCCGCTTGGTGACGACGTTGAGCTGACCGCTGTTCTGCTTCTTTTCTAAGTAGGCGGGGAACGCCAGACGCCTAAATTAGCCAAGCAGCCCCAAAACTTGCGGTAGCACACCTTCCGAACTCCTGGGTTTTTTTGGAGATGGCCTTCGCCCACCCTGACAAAGCCCCAAACAATTATGTAAGGGCTGCAGAGGCTATCTGGGCATTCCATTTCTTCATCAGCGAACAAATGCGAACAGAAGAGAATGAAAACTTCGTAATACCTGCTGTCTTTTAATAAATGGCATAATATGCTACTATTGCTAGTTGCACTATTTTACGCGAAGAAAATTGTGATTTTTCGGTTTAATCTCCGTGTTTCCCGTTCTCTTTGCTAATACGCAAGATATTTGTCGGGTGTCAAGTTTTCAGTTACATTTGTTGACAGAAACTAATTGCACGTTTGGCCACGAAGAAATTTTTTTCAAAGGCTGAAGATAGATGAAATATACCATAAACCGTTTCAGTTCTTATGGAAGTTTGTTTTTACTCTTCTTAGTAGCTTCAACGAGGCGGCCGTCACTCTAGAAAATACCTGTAGTACGAACGTATATATTATGTCTGAAATGGTCAGACTGTGTCCCTCTGACTGCAATATCTTTGACTTGTAATTACTCATGATTATTAGTTTGTACAAAAATAAAAAAAAACAAAAAAAAACAAAAACACAATAGTGATAAAATCACAATTCAGAGTGCCGGTGTTAGAACGACAAATTTTCAACTCTCTGGGTAGAGCTCAAAGATCGGATAAAAATACCCATCTTTTTTCCTTCTGCTGTGATGTTCAAGTTCCGTTCACTCGAGATAAATATGCGGTGTTGTAGCGTGCGTGGCCGCATGCGGAAGTATCTGAATGTAAAAGTTAGTTGGTGTTGACTATCTGAGTGTTTTTTAGAACTGCAGAAAAAGAGCAAAAGAAAAAAAAAAGAAGAAAAGCGAGCCAGCCCGAACCCTTCCGAGCTCATATCCAGCCTGCCTAACTAATCCCTGATGTTTGGGTTTGAAGCAGAGAACCTTGAAGGGTTACAGAGATTTTGTCGGGGAGCCGGTAAGCCCATTAGCACTCGTGCGAGAAGGTCGTAAAAAGCGAGGAGGAAAATGGAGGAGGAAAGGGGAGGAGGAAAAAAAGAAAAGAGGGGGAATCTTCTGCCACGCTGAAGAAAATTTTGAGCGCCCGCCTTTAACGTCAGGTGTCCCCCAGGGAACCGTACTGGGCCCCCTTCTGTTCCTAATCTATATTAATGATCTCCACCTTAATATCGCTTCTTCTGTGCGCCTGTTCACCCACGATTGTGTGATTTACCGACCCATTCTTTCATACCATGATCATCATGCTCTCCAGGAAGACCTGGAGTCTGTAATCCATTGGTGTGAAAAATGGCAGATGACATTAAACTTCAATAAATGTAGATCCCTATCAATTTCCCGCAGTTCGCGTGCCACACCATTTTCGTATTACCTCTCTAACACTCAAGTAATAGCATGCTCATCTTATAAGTACCTGGGTGTTCATCTCACCTCTAACCTATCATGGACTACTCACATACCTTCTGTTATTTCTGATACTAAACGTTCTCTCGGATACTTGCGCCGTAACCTTAAACTTGCTACACCTTCCGTAAAACGACTAGCGTATACTACTCTTATAAGATCGAAATTAGAATACGCCTCATCTATATGGTCCCCATGGCAGTCCCACCTTGCAAATAATCTAGAATCCGTCCAAAACAGAGCTCTTCGTTTTATTTATTAGAAATACTCACCATATACCAGCATATCAGGATTACGCCAATCAGCTAACCTTCATTCACTTTCCCTTCGCCGCCGAGTATCACGCCTTTCTCTCCTCCATCGAATTTTTTATCACAATAGCCACCTCAAAGAATCACTGCAATCACCTCCCCAACATATTTTCCCGCGTCTAGATTACCTATGTAAATTACGTCCAATTCGATCATCAACTGTTTCTCACCAGACTTCCACACTACCATTGGCCATCGAGGATTGGAATTCACTACCTCATAACATCGTTTCTATTAATGATACTACTAAATTTGTTGAAGCCATTACCCTCTCTTTATCTAACCTACCTAGCTAGCTTACAGTGTTATAATTGTGTTTATACTGTTCCATTTGTTTTTGTTCTATTGCCACCCCCTTGTATAATGCCCCACGGGCCCTCAAGGAAAATAAATGATGATGATGATGATGTAGCTGAAATGACGATCTAAGAAAGGGAGATTTTTGAACTACTCTGAATTACACATCGAGGTTGATTCATGTCAAAACTGTATATTGCGTCGTATATCACAAATTCCGCACAAAAAAAGTGAAAATTTGTCGTTTTAAAAATTGTATGAATGTAAATAAACGAGACGGAGACAAAGTAATCGGGTTAATATTCTTAATCGACGCCCAGCCGTAATGACGACCTCTTCCTCACGCACTCAAACCGATAGGAAGCCACTAGGAAGCTGCCGTGTTGGGTAGAGAGTCGAATGCTACTTTTTAAAGCGGTAGCTTCATAGGCCCAACCACGCTCAAGGTCGTGTCCTCAAGGTCACGCATCGCCCTTGGCTGGAGAGCTGGTGGCTGAAATTCAAGATCGCGTAAGCTCGAAAGCGCCGTTCGCGTAAGCGTCGGTTGCGTAAGCTTCGTTCTCAGAGTGAGAGGGAGAGAGACCACGCTGAAGGTCCCGTAACGACCGTGGCTGTAGTGGAACGTAAGCTCCGGTCGCGTGAGCTCGTAAGCGCCGGTAACAGAAGCTGACGCGACCTGACGTCCTTGACGTCGTCCTCTACGTCGTCCAAGAGGTCGTCCTTAAGACCGTCCTAGAGGTCGTTGTAGATGATGTCTCTCACGTCGTCCTCTAGGGCGTCGTTCTTTATTGAGGTCGTCTTGGAGGTCACCCTAGAGGTCGTCCAAGACGTCGTTCTTGACGTCGTCCTCTAGGTCGTCGTCCTCGCCCATAAAAGAGTCCTACGTTCGGCTATAAAAAAATTCTTTGTATGGCCGGCTTTAACTATTTGGCCCGATTAGCTAAAGAACTTCATATGGCTGTCTTTAGCATTTTTATAATCACCTTTACGAGCCTCTTTAACTTTGTCTATGGGCCTATCACTGTCCAGCAGTAGCGCTCTTTAGCTTTTCTAATGACTAGTTAGAGACTTCTATATGGCTTACCCTACGGCTCTGTTAAGCCGACATGCTATAGCTTCATATTGCTTTGCCTTTGGTTTCTTTAGCCATTTATAGCTTCTTACATGTTCTGCTAAAAAAGATTTGTGGGACGTCCTATGTCTCTCTATAGCCAGCATGTTATAGCTGTCTATGTGGCTTTTCCTCTGGTGTCTCCAGCCACTTATATGGTTTGTTAAATAATGCTTTATGAGTTTTTACGTGACTCTCTTTAGCCAACACACTCTAAACATTTTTTTTCAAGGTTAAAAGACTTTTGAACGCTATATGATACATACACATACATCACTGAACACCGAACACACAGATTACACAAAACACAAGCAGAACCCCAGGAGGAAGCAAGGAGGGGAGGAGGAGGAGGACGGAAGGAGAACGGAAGATGGAGAGGAGGAGGGCAGGAGCGGAGGGTACGGAGGAGGAGGGGAATACCCTCCCCTCCGTACCCTCCCCTTTCACTCCTCAAAAGCTGCGCTCTACTTTCGCATTACAGTGATTTGTAAGCGTCTTTCATTTTTCTTTCTTTGATAAATATAATCAATCACCAAGAGCGTTTCCTATTTGCAAAGTGAATTTACCGGGATCTTTAGAAAGAAAAAGCTCTACCTCGGCCAGGCTGGGTCAATCTGTGTCAGGCCAGCTTCGGCCCGAGTACGAAGGTACGCGTACACGAGAGTGAGCAGTTTTGATCAATTCCTTTTGCATGATGCATTATGGTGCTGATTGTGGACAACGTTCATTAAAAAAACAACCTTGTGATTACCGTTGAGTATTTCTATACAAGGCACACTGAAAAGACTGGTCTTAAACTTTTGTGGCATTTAGAAATGTTAATATTAGCTTGGGCATATATCGTGAAGCATATCCACTGATATATATTTACTATATATCTGCAGATGAGTTGCGCATTGCATGATTTTATGCACAGTAATAAATACTTAAGTTATGAGCACAACCACGATTTAGATTTCAAGATTATTACGTTAAGGCAAGCACTTAATTTAAGTTGACTGAATCTATTTTGTGAGTTTACGGTTGAAATAAAGCACGTGATTGCAGCAAACTGAAATATAGTTATCTAAACACGGCGTTTTAAAATTTAGCATAGCTTTCTAGACTGCTGCGTCTCAATAAAATAACGCACTTACTTGTTTGTGTTACTCGAAAATAGAAGTGGAATATCCGAACGATAAAAACCTGCTTGTTTTACACAAAAATAATACAGAACATATATATTTAAACTTTAGAGGTTCAAACCGCTAAAGTTTAAATAGAACGGTTTAAACAGGTTCGAATTGGTTCGAACCATTATTTTTGCTCAACGCGTAACTGGAGAGGAACAGAACCAATAGCCGTGAACACAAACCGAACACAAAAAAAATCAGTTCGACACTCTGGTCAAGGCTAAAGTAGGAAGAATGTGTAACTAGTTGATTACCGGTCGTTGCTCACTTTCATAGGCAGCAAAGACAAGAAAAGTGTAGTGGGCTAGAAACACTTTATCTACCATGCTTTCCTACCCATAATGAAAAAAAAAAACAGCAAGAAAATCAATCTGGTTAAGCTAGTTTGGCTGTTTTTTAAGCTGGTTTTGAGGTGGTTCCAGCTGGTTCGAGCTGGTTCGAGCTGGCCTAGGTGGTAATCGAGCTGGTTCAAGCTTGTCAAGCTGATTCAAGCTGGTTCGAGGTGGCACTGCAGCTGGGCAAGCAGGTACTGAAGCTGGTTCAAGCTTGTCTAACTGGTTCGAGCTGGTGCTTAAGCTGGCCCAAGCTGGTTCGAGCTGGTAAAGCTGGTCTTGCTGAGAGCGCGCACGCCAAGGTCAGCTAGAGGTGGTCGAGCTGGCATTACTGGGAGCGCGCGCGTCAAAGTCGGCTTTGTTTGGGGCGAGTCCACGTCCTGTTCTTTGTCCTCGCGTTTTTGGTAGACGACCGGGCAATTCAGGCGCGCTGCGAGCGTCCTTTGTTTGCGAGAAAAGAGAAAGACAAAAGTCAAAAGTCAAATTTGGGGGTTTTACGTGCCAAACCTACGACGGGCATCTGGCACGCCCCAGCGGAGGACTGAGGATTAATTTCGACCACCTGGGGATCTTTTGACGTGCAACCGAAAGCTCGGTCACACGGCGCCTTCTCCGCAATAAGCCTCCGTCATATTGCGGGCACCTCGGTCGGGATTCGAACCCGCCACCTGGGAATCCGTAGGCCGGCGCTCTCGCCTCGGAGCCACCGAGGCGGCTTAAAGAGAAAGACAGAGTGGTAGGAACGGAGAATTTGAGACACGTTTGGCTATCTTGGGCAGGTACTTGAAGGGACGGCTGTGTGCGCGTTGTTTGGAGACTACTTGAACGACGGTACAAGCGAAGCTGGATTTGAGGAGAAAGCGAGCGGCAGTCCGTTCAACGCGGGAAGAAGTCGGACGCCCCGGCTGTGGCGTCGTTTCATGTCTTTGAACGTGTGTGTGCTCTTGAAGGACGGTGGTGCCGAGGAGTATCGTCAATGCCATCCAAGCCACACGGATTTCCTTGCCCCTGACGATTACGCAAGAGGCCGCTTCGCCCCCATTACGGGTGGGACACAGGTTCGCTTCTCTCATCGGTGTAGTATTTTTTTATTGTTATTGCTTGTTTTCGGCATGTGTCTTGTATTTTTTGTGTAAAGAAATAAGCAATCTAGTTTTAATAGCATTCTTTGTTTTGCACCGAGAACTGTCTTTGCGTCTGTTAGTACTGTGTCGGCGCAGATGATGTGTAGCATCTGAGCTCACGTGAGCAGGCCGCGATTACGAAAATAGTAAATTGGATGCCGAGCTGGCTTCTCTGAAGATTTTGGCTTGTTTATCCGGTGTATTAAATTAAACTGGTTAAACTGGTGGGGATGTCCACCAGCTTATCCAGCATGACTAGTTCACCCAGCATGACCCAGGATTTGCCCAGCATTCACCCAGCACAACCCAGCATTCAACCAGTTTGACCAGCACGGCGACCTGCGCATGCTGGAGCAATAACCCAGCATGAGGCCATGGGGTGCTGGGACCAGCTTGTACTGGAACCAGCTTGGCCAACACGGCAAGCTGGGCATGCTGGAGCAATAACGCGGTATGAAGCTAAGATGCTGGAACCAGCCTGTGCTGTTATTGTTTTTCAGTGAGGGCAGTATTGGACACGTGCCTTTTTTGCTCGTTTAATACTCGAAGGTCAGAAAAAATTTTGGGAAGATTTCTTTTACTAATTTTCAAGTCCTCACACACTAACTCGTGAACTCGCCGAACTAGCCCTGCTCACTGAACTCATGAACTCACCGAACTCGCGCCGCTCATCACCGAACTCACAAACTCACGCCTTTTCACTGAACTCACGAACACCCAAACTCACACCCCTCATGAAACTCATGAACTCACTCAGCAATCTCACTCACTCAGAAATAGTGATGGGGCGATACTTTTCCAAAACAGGTTTCGGACCCGAAACAGCGGTTTCTAAAAATTTCAGGAGAACGGCCGATTCTCGGTGTGTTTCGGATAGGTTCGTATAATTTTGGAGCATTGCCAGAGTCGCCAGGCCACATTAGTGTGCGTTAAAACTTCTTTAACAAAACAATCGTATAAAGCACATCAAAGATTTAAAATCTCAAATATAAATACTTAGTTTAATAAAATAGCCTTCTTCGGATAAATTCTGAGATACCGAGAAATAAAATAACGGACAACAGGACACAAAAGAATAAAATAACGGACAACAGGACACAACTTGGCAGCAGCGCGGCATTGAAGCAACGTGCCTAACCCCTGCTACGCCATCTTACAGGATACCTGTCATCAAACCCTACTCTACTGACTCAGCGAAACGAGCCGTGCCGTGTGACACCGCTATCAACAAGGGCCAACGGAACTGTGATTGGCGGACCACTGTCTGACACCAGGGGACCAAGCTTTGCTGGAACCGACACCTTTCACCATCCGGTCACTTGGCAGCAGCGCGGCATTGAAGCAACGTGCCTAACCCCTGCTACGCCATCTTACAGGTTTGCAAGATCTTTCCATGTGAATCCTTGCCAGATATTTTTGCCGCAGCTGCTGCCACTGTTATTTGTGCCTTTTGTGTTTAGTGATCGTGGTTTCTGAAACCTAAAATGGGAAAAGACGACCAAAAAGACATGGTAAAGGCGCTAGACGAGTTCCGCCGTGAAATCCGGGCAGATATGCGAGGACTGAAGGAGAGTGTGAAATTCTGTAACGATACATGTGATGGTGTCAAGGACATCAAAAATGAAATGAAAGAACTGAGGAAAGAAATACAGCAACTAACAGCGCGCAACCAAGAACTCGATGCAGAAAACTGCAGACTCAACGCAAGGGTCGAGGAACTGGAGCAATATCAAAGATCAAATAACATAGAAATCAAAGGAGTACCATTGGAGGGGGACCCTAGTGACGTTGTTAAACGAATCTGCAGTCTTATTGATGTACCAGTAAATGACTCTGACATCGACGTCTGCCATCGCGTGCCAACGTTTAGGCAGGACACGAAAAACATTATCGTGCGTTTTGTCCACCGCACAAAGAGGAACATGGTCCTGGAAAAGGCCAAAAAGCATAAATTAACCACTTCGTCGCTTGATTATGGGGGTACTGCCTGCCCCATATATGTCAACGAGCACCTCACGAGTCTTAACAAAAAATTACTTGGAGCAGCCATCGCACAAAAGCGCAGAGTGGGATGGCGTTTCGTGTGGTCGGCCGGCGGAAAGATTTTTGCGCGCAAAAATCAAAATGATGAAGCAGTTCGAATCGTGTGCCTTGATGATGTTGCGAAAATCGCAAACTAAAAAAAAAGAAAGAAAAAAGTTGAGCTATCGTCTGAAATAGTAACCACGAAGTTTTAATGGCTGATACTTCGCCTACATGCAAATATGTCGATCGCTCATCTTTTAACGAGGAATTCCAATGCTCTGAACCAAACTTTTCTGTGATGCATCTAAATGCGAGAAGCATAAAAAATAAGGAAGATAATCTTAACGACTTTGTTTCTTCCCTTTGCGTAAAATTCGATGTTCTCTTGTTCACAGAAACATGGCTATCAGCAATAGACGCAGCCCCAAATATTCAAGATTACAAGTATGACGGAATTGTCAGGGATAAACGGAAAGGCGGAGGTGTGGCCATTTACACGAAACGAAGTATATCGTACGAAGTTGTTGACGATTTCTGCAAACTTGATATAAACATAGAATGCATGACAATTATAATCAAGAACACAGTTATTGCCGTAGTGTACCGCCCACCTTCGGGCAGCATGTTAGCTTTTTTTGAATTCATAGAAGAACTACTACGTTATGTGGGTTCAACCGGTGCCTCACTTATGATACTTGGAGACGTTAACATAAACATAACTTCTCAAGATTCAGACGCGAGAGACTTTAGTGACCTTTTAACCCAATATGCTTGTGTAAATCTGATCACGATACCTACTAGAGTGACTGCTGAAACTGCGACTACGCTTGATATCTAACTAATTTAGAAGAAAAGGATACTACGTCAGGTGTCTTCACTGAGAATATTAGTGACCATCTGCCTATTTATTGTTTAAGCTCCGTTTCTAAAAGGAAACAAAACAACACAAACGAGCCATACTTTTTTAGGGAAATAAACTCGGAATCTTTAGAGAAGTTCTATAGTCTCATAGAAAGAGCAGACTGGAATGCCGCATGTTCAGAGGGCAGTGCTGATTTAGCCTACTCAATTTTCTTTAATAAGTTCAAAAAGTGTTATGATGAAGCGTTTCCCCTTAAAACAGCAAACCCCAGGAAAAAAAAACAGAGGAAGCCATGGGTCACTTCTGATATGTATAAACGAATAAGTGATAAGAACAAAACGTATCATGCATTCATTCAGACTCGTGATATAAAACTGCTACATGAATTCAAAAAGAAAAGAAACAAGCTGAACTCCGAGTTAAAAAAAGCCAAACGTATGTACTATCAGAGCAAATTCGAGTGTATATATGACGACCAACGTAAGATATGGGAAACAATAAACGACATGTCAAACAGAAAGCAAAAAGACAGCCTTATAGAAGAATTTTTGTTGCAAGATAAGATTGTAACCGGCAAAGAAGCCGCAGATAAGATGAATCAGCATTTTATAAATGTAGGGGCGTACCCACTAGTACAGATAAACAGTGTTGTCGAAAATGTGAATATAGATAGCCTCATGGATTCTATAATGTTGGTCCCGGTATCAACTTCAGAAGTTGATGAAATCATAAAAAATCTAAAAAATGATTCGGCGGCCGGTGAAGATGACATTAAGCCCCGACCTATAAAATATGCAGGCTCGATAATAACTCCGGTCCTGTCTAACTTAGCAAATAAAATGTTACAAAGCGGAATTTTTCCAAACAAACTTAAAATTGCCAGAATTCATCCTGTCTACAAAGGAGGGGAGTACACAACATAAACAACTATAGACCAATTTCTATTTTATCTATATTTTCAAAAATTTTCGAAACTACTATAAAGAATAGGTTGGAATGTTTTTTTAATAAGCACAAAGTTATAACGTCTTCACAATATGGATTCCAAAAGCATAAATCTACGGAGCAAGCTCTTCTAGATATCAAAGACAAAATAATTGCGAATATTGAAAGTAAATTATATACTCTCGGGCTTTTCCTGGACCTAAGAAAAGCATTTGACACTGTGCAGCACGAAATATTATTGCGTAAACTAGGTAGGTACGGTATACGTGGAATCGCACAAAAACTAGTAAAACGTTATTTAACCGATCGATATCAATATGTAACAATTAATAAGATATCCTCCTCCCACTTAAATATACAACATGGTGTTCCCCAGGGATCAATCTTAGGCCCCTTATTATTTTTAATATATATAAATGATCTGACAAAAATATCTGGACCGCAGGAAGTAATCATGTATGCTGATGATTCTAATATATTCTTTAGTGGAAAAACAAAACAAAGTATTGAGCTAGCCGCAAACTCATATCTCTTAAAACTGTCAGAATGGCTTCAAGGAAATAGACTGCAATTAAACTCAAACAAAACAAAATACGTAATTTTTAAACCAGTAAATAAACGGGACGCCGATAGCATAAGTATCAAGTTTGAAGGTTTAGAACTGGAGCAAGTACGCGAGCAAAAATTTCTTGGTGTTTGGTTTAGTGAGGAATTGTCATGGAGTACTCATATAAACAAGTTAAAAGCTGACCTGTCCAGAATTATAGGCAATTTGTATAAAATCAGAAATTTTATCCCATGTTGGCTGCTTAAAAATATGTATCACTCATTGGTTCTTTCAAAATTAAGCTACGCAATTTTGGTCTGGGGGACAACAGCCTCAAACTATAATAAATTAATGGTCCTCCAAAAAAGAATTTTACGTATGTTCGAGGACTACAAGGGGGATTACAGGAATCTACGTACGGAACCTTTGTTTTTAAAACATCACATGCTTAGGGCAAATCAAATATATTACTTTAAATTGCTTCAATTAATCCACAGGAATAGAACCTACTTAGCGCTAGAAAGTGAACTAACACCAGTGTACGATATTCGACGACCGAAACGTAAAGTACCTATAATACGCACAAATTATGGACGACAAACTTTAGCCTTCCAGACTGCAACAATTTTGAATCGTGATTTACTCGGATTAAACTTTGATGTATCAATATTAAAATTTAAAAGAGATTGTAAAACAAATTTACTGTGCAGTGCTCTCACATTTTGTTAGGTACTGCTTGTCTTTCTTAAAACTGCAATCATATTTTGTTAGCAATGACCTTACCTTTCTCGTTACTTCGTTTTTTGATAGGTCTTATCAGAAGTCTATACAAGTTATTGTATAAGAATGTTATTTGTATTTTGAAATTATTTCTTTTGTAGCTTCATGTTTTTTTCTACTTCAGTTTGTCAATGTATATCTCGTTTAGACTCGTGTAAAACTGTCGTGATCTAGACTTTTGGATCTACCACGTATATGTATCTAATACTTATCTGTTTTAGTATGTCTAAACTAAAAAAACTGTATATTTGACAGTATGAAGATTTGGCTATTGAACTGATATGAATTTAATGAATCTGTACTTAATATGTATGATGTATTATATATGTACTATGTATTATATCTGTATGGTGTATTATATGTGTATGATGTATTGCATATGTATGTTGTTGCTCGCTGCATGCCAAGAGGGGGTTAAGGCCTCGTCAGGCACTTTGTGCCTTTAGCCTTAAACCCCCTCTGCGGAACATGTATCCGCAGACACAAATAAAGAAAAAAAATGTTGAGATTCTGTGTCTTTGGTCTAAATGGTTTTGATTTCACAACTTCCATAGTGTTATGTATCCCAGGCAAGGACTCAAGCTCGGCGTAGACAAGCGTCCGGACGTTACTTTAATGGCGCCTAGAATGCCCGTCTCGAGGACCAGAAACCCGTGCACCAGTCCCGTGCTCTTGAAAGCGCGGGAGTCCGCTCACGCCCTGTCCTGGCCACCGGCCGGTACATTACACTTCCCCCTCACTTAGTTGCGACTCCTAATCTTTCCGGTGGTCTTCGCACACGGTTGCTGGTGCGTTGGTGTGTTTCACTACGCGCGGGCTCCGGCCTCGGAGGCGTACGTGATGTCTCTGGCTTTGGAGGTGCGGATGACGGCTCGTCGGGCTCCAGGATCAAGTCCCACACTGGAGCGGGTGTACTGCTGTTTCTGTACTGCGAGGTGCAATTCCTTGGACGAATATGATCCATGTGCCGTCTTTCCTGGCCCTCCTCGGTGTCGATCATCCACGACCGGGGACCTAGACGGCGTGTAATAACGCCAGCTGTCCAAGTCCTTCCGCTTGGGAAGTTCCTGATCCACACGGCCTGACCAACCGAAAAGTCCTGCGAGTGTGTCGAATCTGAGGTTATCAACGTGGTTGGAGGGTCATAAGTAGGCCGCTGCAGCAGTCTCTGTAGCGGTGATGGCAACTCTCGACCAAGAAACATCCACGCCGGTGTCTTGCCCGTTGCAGTGTGTACCGTGGTATGCTGCTTGTATAAAAACCGTGCCAGTGCACGTTTCACCGTGTCTTTTTCTCCCTTCGCCAGAGCCTTCTTTAATTGCTCTACCATTCTTTCGGCTTGGCCATTCGTTGCCGGGTGATAAGGTGCGCTTGTTACCGCTGTGATTCCATTGGAGTGGTGAAAGCTTTTTATCTCTTGCGATATAAAAGCGGTTCCGTTATCCGACATTACTTTACGTGGTATGCCGAACGTTGCAAAAATGTTCCGTAATTCAGAAATCACAGTTGATGACGTCATGTTTCGAACTGCACGAACCTCTAACCATTTAGAGTATGCATCTACCACGACAAGATAGACTTGTCCATCTACAGGCCCTGCAAAATCCAGATGGATGGTGTCCCAAGGTACTGTAGGTCTGTCCCAGGTGGGACTGGTGGCTTTTGGTGGTGCTTTCTGGTGTAGCTGGCACTTCTCACATTGAGCTACACACAATTCGATCTCTTTGTCTATACCGGGCCACCACACGTAGCTTCGGGCGTTATGCCTTCATGGCTACGATGCTTCGGTGTCCTGCATGTAGAAGTCTCATAGCTTCGGGTCTCATTGACGCTGGGATTACCACGCGCGCACCCCAGGTGAGACAACCACGATGGATGGACAACTCAGTTGCCTTGAGCTTGAACGCGTTGAACCGATCGCCCACCAGTCTCTTTACCTCGCCATTCTTGACTGCTCTAAAGACCTCAGCCAGAGTGGAATCAATTGCCGTTTCGTCTTCCAGTTCTTTTGCAGTCATGGGAGGCTTCGTCAGTGCCTCCAACATCAGGACATCGCCGGGGGAATCCTGTTCGTCCTGCGTTTCCGGCACCGGTAGTCGGCTCAGAGCGTCAGCATTTTGATTGCGTTTTCCCGCTCTGTAGATTAGGTCATAGTTACAGGCCGCGAGCTT
The DNA here is from genome assembly GCF_016920785.2 of Ixodes scapularis. Classification (NCBI taxonomy): domain Eukaryota; kingdom Metazoa; phylum Arthropoda; class Arachnida; order Ixodida; family Ixodidae; genus Ixodes; species Ixodes scapularis. The sequence continues at coordinate 63,742,535 of NW_024609846.1, read as the reverse complement.
GATACACCAGCGTGTCATGCGTGGCGAAAGCACATTCGGTACTGGTGATTTCGGGCCCATGATGCCCAACAATGGTTGATGGTCCGTCGTTATTTTCACGGGACGTCCCGCGACATAGCGAGGAAAACGGTCCATTGCGAAAATGATAGCCAGCCCTTCACGGTCCAATTGCGAGTAGTTTTTTTCAGCCTTGCCGAGCGTTCTTGATGCGAACACGATCGGAGCCTCATTTCCGTCTGCATCTAACTGTGCTAATACTGCGCCGACGCCGTAGGGGGAAGCGTCACATGACACGATCAAGGTTTTGTTCTCGTCGTAGTGCGCGAGGACCGTACATTTTGCGATGGCCTGTTTCAGCTGCAGAAAGGCTCGTCGATGATTTTCTTTCCATTCCCAAGGTCTATCTTTCTCTAGCAGTGCGTAGAGATCTTTTGCTATTGTTGCCCGATTTGCCAAAAATCGGTCGTAAAAAGCTAGAAGTCCGAGAAACGACTGTAGCGTTGTTCGACAGGTCGGCTCTGGCATCTCGTGGATAGCTTTGCGTTTTTCCTCAGTCGGGTGTATCCCGGCAGCATCGATGGTGTGTCCGAGGTATTGTACTTGTTCCACTGCGAAGCGGCACTTAGATATTTTTAGTCGTAGACCAGCTTGATCAAGTCTCGCCAATACTGTGTCCAGTCTAGTCATGTGCTCGGCACTGTTGGCCCCACTGAAAATCACATCATCGAGGTATATCCCTATACCCGGGATTCCTGCTAAAACAGTTTCCATGAATCGCTGAAAAATTGCTGGAGCAGCTGCGATGCCAAATGGCATCCTCTTGACTCGATAGAGGCCTTTTATAGTGCTGATGGTCAACACGTCAGCCGTCTCAGTTGTCAGCTGTAGCTGTTGATACGCTTGGGTGAGGTCTAGCGTCGAAAATACCACACCTCCTTGCAAATTTGCCAAAATTTCTGGAACCGTCGGCATGGGGTACACTGCGAGCTTTGCTTCCTTGTTTACCGTGCTTCGGTAATCTCCGCATAGCCGGATGGTGCCATCTTTCTTTCGTACTACAACCACCGGTGTGGCCCACTCGGAGTGTTGCGTCGCTTCCAAAATTCCTTGATTCTCGAGACTCCGCAGCTCGGCCTCCACCGCGGTGCGCAGTGCAAACGGCACGGGTCGTGCTTTGAGGAAGTGGGGAGTCGCGCCTTCTTTTAATTCCAGTTTTACTAGTGGCCCTTTGTGTCCCGAGATCTTGGCGTCAAAAACATCCTCATGTGTCTTCAAGACTTCGGCGACGCTGCCATGGTTGCCGAGGTGATGGATTCCACTCACCCGGATCTTTATCTCGAAACCAGTTCCGTCCTAGAAGGCTGCATCCTGAGCCTTTTGTCACGACCAAAGGCAAGATGTAATCCTTCGATTTATGTCGGACGTGTACACTTGCCGTCCCAAGCACTTGTAAGCCCTCTCCTGACCATGTATGGAGGGCCAGGCCCTCCTGGTTTGGCTTAGGGGCCTTCTTCGGCCAGAGGTGGCGATATGTAGCTTCGCTGATGATTGAGCAAGCAGCTCGGGAGTCGACTTCGAATTCGAGCTCTTTATTTTCAATCCTCAGCGTCACCATAAACTTTGGCAGCGTCTTCGATGCTCTAACCCTATTCAGCTCGTGCAGGCTCCATGGCGTATCCGCATGATCATCGTCAAATTCGGGTAGCTCATCTGGCTGATCGAGGCTGCGTGTCGTCCGCGATAGGTGCTGCGTTCTTGACTTTTTGAAACAGGCCTTTTCGATATGTCCCTTCTTGTGGCAGAAGCTGCACCGTGCGTTTCGGGACTGGCAGGAGTAAGCCGAATGTTGTTCTTGGCATCGGTAGCATGTCTGTAGATCCCTCTGTCTGCTGCCACTCGTACTCAACTGCTTAGGTGGTAGCTGTTCTTTCTTAACCGCATGAACCTCCTCTTTGTGTGTTTTCAAATCGCGTTGATGTTGTGCGGCACGTTCTGTTCGCACGGCCATGTCATATGCCTTTTGAAAGGTTAGATTGGTTTCGGCAAACAAACGTTGCTGGAGAGGCTCATCAGTTATGCCACAAACGAAACGATCTCTGAGCATTACCTCAAGGGGTAGCATGGTCGGATTAGCCGGTGTGTGTACTGTGGTTCCCGAAATCACAGGTGTTCCTTCGCCGGTGGCGCCGGTAGCAGTTGAAGCCAAGCCGACGCTTGTTGTACCGGAAGTTGTCGCAGTCCCCGGTGTCACAGGGATCCCGAAGTTGCAGTCTGCGGCTAACTTCTTCAAAGTCGCCGCGTAGCTGGATATGGATTCCCCGGGTTGTTGGTCTCTTCTTTGAAACTTCGCTCGGCTGAACAGCTCTGACGGCCGCGGGTCGAACTGTTTCTGGAGTTGTGCCATGAGCTCGTCAAAACTGACGTTTGCAGGGGTTCTTGGTGCCCCGAGTGCTCGTACGAACTCGTAGGTCTTGGGTCCGCAAAGTGTAAGCAGTAGTGCTCGTTTCTTTGACGGCTCTTCAACGGCGTTGGCCTCGCAGTAAAAGCTTAGGCGTTCGGCCCAAGATGTCCAAGCTGTTCCGTCGAACTCCTCCAGCTTGCCTTGAGAAGCCATCCTGCCCGCTGAAGATCTTGACTGTTGACCTACCTCGTCGCCAATTGTTATGTATCCCAGGCAAGGACTCAAGCTCGGCGTAGACAAGCGTCCGGACGTTACTTTAATGGCGCCTAGAATGCCCGTCTCGAGGCCCAGAAACCCGTGCACCAGTCCCGTGCTCTTGAAAGCGCGGGAGTCCGCTCACGCCCTGTCCTGGCCACCGGCCGGTACATTACACATAGTCACGTTGTTACGTGACCAACACAATGCGGGCAGCTAGGTGAAATCGATTATCACAAATCGCAATGTTCGTTTTCATCGCATTAATAGCTGGGCGACGTGTGGTAATCGTTCCGAGAGCCGCGAACGTTGCGGTTTCCGTTTGCACAACACATGTGGCAAGTGGAATTGAGTGATCTCCGGCATCTGTTTTATGTAATCGAGAATATGCGCATGTGCTGCCCTAGACTTCCTGTACTGTGTGCCATCGGCAGCAAAAGTTTACAGAGCACGTGACTAAGGTAAACAATTTATCTGCTGCGCTAACTTGCAGCTAGGGCATGCTTCGCGAGTGTCGGTGGATCTTCACCCCTCAAGGGATATTTAAGTCATGGAGCACGCCCAGACTGCGAGGTAGTGTAGTGCATAAGTTGTCGAGTTCATTCCCGCGTCCTGTAAACGTTTGTTGTCAATAGTACGAGCTTCATCCTGCTTATATAAGAAGTAAATATTGCACATCTAGGAACAGTTGGTTTCAACGAATTTAATAATGTACCATCAACGCGGGTACTTACCTTTCCAGGGGTGCGCACCGAGAGGCTATTTTTGTACAACAGCAAAGGCTGCACACAAATGGCGGTGACATGCTTTCGCGAAGCTAAAGCAATTTTGCACAGTACAGATTAACGAGGTTTGCTTAATTTCCTATCACTATCAACTGCAGTGGCTATTTAACTTATTCATAGTTCTTCAGAATGATACCAATCCATTGCTTACAAGACGACGTTTCTTGCTCGTACATCACAGTTAGGCGCCTTTCACACAGAGTGCTACACTGAAGGCCACTGGCAGCGTGTTTGCATAGTGGAAATGAAATACTGATCAGTGAACCGTGATTCGTGATCGAAATGTTCGGGAGGCCTGAACACTCCACCCAGAGCTCTGGCACTTGGACTCGCGATAGCCACCATAGCGGTTTCTTTCTTAAAGGGATGCTGAACCGAAATTTTGATTCCACAAAACACGCGGTAAAAGCGTGCAACGGAATGCTAAAAACACCAAAACATCACTCATACAGCGATATATCGAACGGATGACCAAATTTTTCAAGAAAAGGAGGCGCATTTGACAGATATGATGTCGTCATGTTTCTCCGAGAAGGAGAGGGAACGGCCTCGCGTCTTCTCCGCCTCGCGGCCTTGAGGGAGCGAAGCGAAGAGAGGAGGAAACTAGGTATAATGACGTCACGCGCCTCGTCGGCCTGGTTCAATCTCGACTTCTTTTTCCGAAAATACGGCCATCCATTCGAGATATCACCTTACGAGTAGTGTTGTAGGATTGTAGCGTCCCGCCTACATTTCCTGCATTGTTTTTTCTGAAATCCAAATTTCGGTTCAACATCCCTTTAAGCTCCTGCCGTCAGCGCGGCCGTCACCTCGAGCGCAGATTGCGAACGCGCTCGATGGGTCGACGCGCACGCAAGCCTCAGCATGAGATAGCTGGTTCTACGAAGACCCCCCACAGACACCGCCGGATACCTGTGACAAACCGAAAACTGATCGAATTTCGGTGTGCATCAAAGTTCACAGTCTTTAAACACTCACAATGCCCAAAATACCAAAACGAACAACGCTATGTTAACTTGTCAGTGACAGAACTGCCAAATTTCGAAGCAACCGAAATTCCGTCCAAAAAGTCTCGCAATCTTCCGAAACTGTCCAAACCTGAACGTCCGGAATTTCGCCCCGTTTCACCTTACCAACTTACTTACCAACTAGCTCAGCTTGCCAACTAGCCCAGCTCTCCACCCTTCTACGCTCTCTGTCGTCTGCTGTCACTCCGGCGCTAGTGGTCACGTCGCCAAGTGAGGAAATGTTTTGTCATTTTGTATTTTTCGTCTCGACCCCATCCGCGCGTCGGCCGAGCAAGTGAGGAAGGCGCGCCTTTTAAGGATACAAGGAAGCTTCATCGCGCGTCTCGTAAAGAAATCTTTATATATATATTTTTACGGTACTTTATTCACTTTTCGTTTCGAGCATTCGCGAAACCTTGTTGGAAGTATGGAGTGAGCGCCTGCGTCATTGTTTATTTAGGTGTGAATTATATTAATTCACACATGCACCACCGTGGGTGTGTAGTTTGTTTCTGTATACAATATTGCGAACTTCTCTTTAATGGCAGAACGGTTTGCTTGGCAATTCATTGTCGAGTAAAACTATTTCTACACGATCTGTCGTTATATATATCGTCGTTAACAAAAAATTGTTTCACCTAAAATAACTGCCTGGTGGATATTTTTTTTGTGTGTGGAAGACGGAACGATTGAAAATCTTTGTGCGTAGCATATTACTATATAATAATTTTTTATTGTGTCTTTCATTTTTTGTTGAATCGATTATGCCAATTAAAACTGGAACATTCTAATCTACTAACTCTGTGCCTCACAAAATGTTACGCTTTTTTCATGGATCCGGTCATAAAATTGTTATCGGTATCAGATGCCTTCGGTATTCTTGCTGCTCATACAATGTTGTCATGTGTTGAAACTTGTCAATATATTGAATACAAATATTTACAAGCTACATGCACAAATGTGTGCTTTCTATTAAAATATTCATTAGTTTTTTGATAAATGCTAAGTTTATGATTGTTCATTAATTGTGTGAATAAACTACGACCTAGCAGTCTAAGCGCAAGTTAATTTTTTTTTCAGTATCTAAATTGCTTCGCTTCTTACTGATAGCCAAATCGAATATCCTCGCTATATTTGAGGAGAGAGGAGGGCGCGGTCATTCAACTTAATTAAATGCTCTACAATTCTTCAAAATTTATTTTATTTCATACAAAAAAAAAAAAACAAAAAACGTCGGTGCGCTAAATCTTTTTGGTCAGCAAAGTTTGGTTTCGCGCACGCACGTGCATGAACGCATATAAAAAGAATTACTTAGGCTCTTATCCTCCTCCCTACCCTTATTATTTACTCGCATAAATATATTTTTTTCTCAAAAGACAAATAGTCCTCCTTGTCAACGACCGGTCCGTGCACCGGCGCGAGCTGTACAGGTTGATAAATGGAAATGTATAGGAATCATAACTGATATCTATATACCATTGGAGCTAGTAAGTACACCCTTTCTCCGGCACGCGAAACGTTTTCGGGTGCAGCCTTTAGCTCGACTATGCTGAATGGCACCCTCTTTAGCGACTAAAGGGTTGTCGGATACCAGGTTGGGAACGTCGATTTGTTATCATCAATATTGAATGAAAGTAAAACGACCGTTTCATATCTCTTTGAATATAATCTAGAAACTTTTCGTCTCCAATTATTTTATGAAAATCCACTATCGAATTAAATTTTATATGTCGCCAAATAAATGTAGCACCCTTTGAACTCAATTGCGAGCGAATTTGGCGTTTCGAGCGTGCACGAGCGCAAAGACGTCTATGCGTACTTATTATTTTTTTTTTATTCTCAAATACTAAAGATGTTTGAGCTTCTCCGAGCCCACAAACCCACTGTGTGTTGTCATCGTGGTGCGGCGGTTGTTTATCGATGAGGACAATATAAACTAAACTTACGAATTAAATAGAAAGAAATAATTATCACCCAGAAATAAGTTGCGCCGTAAATTCCGATACTTGCTGAAAGGTTTGTGTAGATGTATCAAAAACTGTAACTTTGTTTATACGATGTAACCAGAAATGCCTCAAAGATGCAAAGATTCTCAAAACTGAATTTAAAAAAAAACGCGTATTTAGCATTTCAATTTTTATCTGGGTCATATGTTGTAAAACATAGGATCCTCAAACTTCCCGTTTTTGGTTTACTTTTAGGATCAGCAGTTTCTCTGGAACTCCAAATACTAGCCTTCCTGCAGCGGTCCTGTTCACTCGGTATTGACAGCGGAGTAGACGCTATCTGGTGTAATCGAGCGGGCTCGCCGTGTAGGCAGAAAGCGTAACGAATACAGCCGCATGATTGTCGTTAAATTTCAAAATTTCAAGAAAAAACAGGAAATTCTGAATTGTGCACCTTTATTAAAAAACCTGACGTCCATGAAGGTGTGGATAGAAGAAGACTTCTCTCCTCGCGTAAGAGAGGCTAGAAGAAAGCTTCGTGAATACGGAAAGCCGTTCCGTTCAGCTGAAACACGTGTACGTCTTAGTTTCGACAAGCTTTTTATTGGTGACCAGGCATATTATTACGACCCCGTATCTGATAGAATTATCGAATTGAATCGGGATTCTGTACCGAGTAAGGGCACAGGGCAAAAACCGTATCAAACTTCTGCGCCGAATACAAGCACAGGGCAGGAATGACGGTGCGAGATGAGGCCCAGCACAGATATGGATGCGTCTTTTCTTGTTGTTAACTTTAGAAGTATTTTCTCGAAACAAGATGATTTAAACAACTTGATCGCGGTATGCAACCCTTGTGTTATTCTCGGGACGGAAACCTGGCTTTCGAGGGACATAGACAACAACGCACTCTCTATAAATAAGGATTACACTATCTATAGAAAAGACAGGAACCAATCAAGAGGCGGTGGAGTCCTTGTTGCTATCAAAAACTGTTTTTCCACCACTCCAATCTTGTTTGATACAGATATTGAAATTGTTTTTGTTCGTGTGAAGTTCACATTTTCCTATGCCATAATAGGTGCTTGTTACAGACCGCCTGATGAACATGTCTCGTTCAACGATGAAATGAGTAAAGCCCTTGATTATGTCACTCTTCAATTCCCTCAGTGTCCAGTTTTTCTTGGAGGCGATTTTAATTTCCCAGGTATTGACTGGACTGCGTACGAACCAAATGATGGCTGCAGAAATGTCTCACAGTGCCAAATATTTCTGGATTTGTGTAAGTCGAGCTACCTGGAACAAGTAGTACACATGCCGACTCGTGAGAATTCCATCCTTGACTTATTTCTGACTTCTGCTCCTGAAAAGGTTAAATCCGTTTTCTTGCTTGAAGAGCTTAGCGACCACAAAGTGGTTTTAGTAATGGTAGACATTTCAATACGTGACAAACCGGATGACGATAAAGTGATCTATGATTATGCGAAAGCAAACACAGCTGAGATTTTTACAGCCTTAGAGGCTTTTCTTGGGCAGTTTGAAAGGGACTATAGGTGCCGATCTATTGATGAGAACTGGACCCTAATTAAGGAAACCTTACTGAAATTACAAAACTTGCATGTACCGAAAATTAAGATTCCGTCTAATGTAAAAAAACCGTGGTTTTCTAAGTCTTTAAACAGCCTCCTCAATACAAAAAAACGTCTCTTTGCCAAAGCGAAAAAAATCAATAATACAGACTCGTGGAACCGTTACTATAATCAGGCACAGGTATGTAAAATAGAAGTGAAAAGAGCGAAAGAAGACTTTTTTGGAGTAAAGCTTAGAGATATGTTGAAATCAAATCCAAGAAAATTTTGGAGTACTATTGGGCCTCAGAGGGCCACGGGAACCCCTAAGGGGCTTATTAATGACGAAGGTAACCCTATGTCTGATTCTGAATGTGCCAACTCTTTGAACGCATTCTTTGGAGAAGTATTCACCTGTGAGGTTTTCCCACTGCCAACCTGTGATCCCGATGTCAACATTCCTTTTCTAGACAAATTTAACCTTACTTCTCTTGGTATAAGCAAACTCATCGACAATCTTCCTCATTACTCTTCTCCAGGTAATGACAATATCACTGCCAAATTGCTTAAGCTAACTGCTCCGTACTCTAGTAGTCTCCTGAGTTTGTTGTATCAACAGAGTATTGACTTCGGAGTCATTCCTAAAGATTGGAAGCATGCTAAAGTGCTGCCTATATTTAAGTCCGGTGACAAAAATTCTCCTAACAACTACCGTCCTATATCACTGACCAGTATCCCCTGTAAGCTTTTAGAACATATATTATATAGTAACATTATGAGTCACCTTTCAGACAACGACCTCCTCTTTTGCAATCAACACGGTTTTCGAAAACATAAATCATGTGTAACGCAGTTATTTGAATTGGTTAATGATGTTCATGAAGCTATTCATTCTAGGGTTCAAACAGATGCTGTGTTTATAGATTTCTCTAAGGCTTTTGACAGGGTTCCTCACCAGCGGTTACTGAAAAAGTTAGGCAGTCTAAATCTTCACCCTATGTACACCAATTGGATCCTTAATTTTCTCTCGCACCGAACACAATCAGTAACCATTAACAAAGAAACCTCTAATACAATAAATGTAATATCTGGAGTTCCTCAGGGCTCAGTTCTTGGACCGCTTCTTTTTCTTGTTTATATCAATGACCTCCCGACAAACATAACCTCTAAAATTCGACTGTTTGCTGACGATTGCGTTATTTATAGGCAAATACGTAACTCGGACGATGCTTCGCAATTGCAGCGGGATCTTGATTCCATCACAGCTTGGTGTACGGATTGGCAAATGTGTGTTAACGTATCAAAAAGCAAAGTCATGACGTTCTCGACCAAGAAAAGCAATATTACTTTTGATTATACACTCGCCAACACAAATCTTGAAAGGGTAACAAAGTATAAGTACCTTGGCGTTATTTTAACTGAAAAACTGGATTGGAAGGAACATATAGACTTTATTGTTGGTAGGGCAAACCAATCGCTGGGTTACTTGAAAAGACACCTGTACTTAGCTCCTCCAGAAGTCCGCATCCTTGCATACACCTCATTTGTTCGTTCTAAAGTTGAATACGCTAGTGTGATTTGGAACCCTTGGCAAATAAATCTTACACAGAAGTTAGAGTCCGTACAAAACAAAGCTGCGCGTTTTATTTATAAAGACTATTCACACTCATCCAGTATAACTGCCCTGAAATCGAGAGCAGGCTTGCAATCACTGAGTAGCAGACGTAAACAGGCGAGGCATTTATTTTTACATAAAATCGACTACTTCAACCAGGAACTCAAGAAACTACTTTTGCTCCCTCCGTACCATATTTCTCCTAGGATTGATCATCCCTTCAAGATAAGATTATCACCTAGTCACACCAAACAATTTTCGGAATCGCCTTTGCAATTAGCCATTAAGGACTGGAACAGTCTACCTGAATCGGTTGCGGGTCTAGCGGACGTCGCTCTTTTCAGAGACGCCTGTGAAACTTTGTTCAATGACTAATATATATATATTTTTTTGCGTACTGTGCGTGTACGCCACCTGCATGTTTTACCTTTATTGGTATATGCGCTTGTGTTACCTCTGACTGTCGTCTGCTTGGTTAGTTAAACCATACTGTATGCTTTTTTTTTTTTTTTTAAGTACGTGCTGATCTTTCGCTTTTCTCTCATTCGCGTGTATTTTGTATTAGAATAGAGTCAGCTTGTCTCCTCCCCCCTCATGTAATGCCTTCGGGCGATTTGAGGTCAATAAATGAAATGAAATAAATGAAATATCTGTGTTTTTTAGGTCAATCGTGCCTCCGGTTAGGGCTCGTGACTACAGTCTACAAGCTGACCATAAAGGGCACCTGCATGAAGGTCAAGACCACTTACATAGCATCCACTGTACTATCAACTTTGAGAAGACCATACAAAAGGTTACAAGTGACTAATCATCGTGCTCGTGTTCATTGATAAGAAGCCCACGCCGTAAGCGAAACCACGTTTGGTCCTTAAAGCATTTTTGCTTTCCTACCCCTTCTCTCTCTGTCTGTCTCTCCCTCTCTCTTTCTTTCCCTAAGCTGAAAGCGTGGTAGAAGGTGCGCGCTCGCCGAACAAATTAAAGGCCTGCTTTTTATCACTAGACTCCGCTCCCTGCGCGCGGGTCACGGCAGGAGCGTGATCGCGTGAGGTTGACGGATGGCGGAGTAGCGGTTCCCAATCTCGAAATGTCTGTTTACTGACGTAGTTTCGTACGTGCAACGGCCTGCGGGGCTGCCGTACACCTCATTCGAAAGGTTGTAGCACGATTCCCCCGGTGACAATTCCCCCGTCCCAAATGCCACATGCCATTTACGCCGAGTGTCAAAATCCCAGTCGTCAAAATCACTTCTTTCCTCCCCGAATGTCTAATATCCCCGTTGCCTAGTCCCCCCTTTTGTCACTTTTGTAATCGTCGTTATCGCCTCTGCTATGGCTTGAGAACCGCTGCTTTGCAAATCAGTGTGCCAGCTTTAATTGCACATCTCCAGGATTTTTTTTTAAAATCTTGACTCTTCCTTTGTTTAAGTTAAACTGTTCGCAGACGACTGCATGGTTTTTGAAAAACTGGCTACAGTCCAGGACCAGGAAAGTTTCAACCAGTCGCTAGGGGAAATCTTCTTGTGAAGTAAGCAATGGGGTAGGCCAACTAATTTTTGTAAGACCATCTCTTGCATAATTGCAAACAAGAACTAGGTCTTGAACTTCCGCTACTTTATACGCGGCATTGAAGAATTCAAGTATTTGGGAATTATTTTCGCTAATACTCTGCGCCGGAATAGTCATGTGGATTACATCTGAGCCTTTTATGCTGAAAGTTCTCGGTCACTTAAGTTTCGCACCTAGAAATTTATGTCCCCAGCATGCGCAGGCAGCTGCAACGCACCGGCGCTCGTTTCCCGTGGTTGAGTGCGTGATAGGATGATTGGATGTTAGAGTTAAGTGCATGGTTGACATGTAATGAATTAGAGCTAAACACCGAGAAAACAAAGTATATGATATTTCGAGCAAAAAATAAAAGTATTAATCAAGAACTTAACCTACGATTTAGATATAGTGAAATTCAATGAGTAAAAGCTCACAAGTTTTTAGGTGTATACTTTCAAGAAAACCTTAATTGGTCTTATCATATTGATCAGATCCGGCCAAACATCTCCCGGTCAATAGGCATTATAAATAGGCTCAAATATATCATTCCGGTTTGGTTAAAACGACAGTTATACTTTACTCTTGTTCATTCTCGTTTAAATTACTGCAGTTTGGTATGGGGTACGTGCTCACAGACCTGTATATCCAAGCTGCTCATTCTACAGAAAAGAGCAGTACGGTCAATTGCCAATATCTCATATAAGGAACACTCTAGCCCATATTTTATCAAGTATTCTCTTCCTACGGTAGAACAATCACTCATTCAAAAACTGGCAATTTACATGTTTTACAAAATAAAAGCACACCCTCAGTTTGTACATAAAAATTACATCAACAATGCATCAATATACTCATCTCGCCATACCCACTACACTCAGTCCAGAGTAGGCACAAACTACGGTAAACAAAGAATACTTAATCAGATCGCACAGCTATTAAACAACCACCCTGAAATACTGTCCATGATAAATCATTCCAATACAATATACACATTTAAACGAACACTGAAAACGTACCTTTCAGGTATAACATGATTTATTAAAGTTTCCGGCCGCATTTCTTTTGTTATATCAATGTATCTTAGTGTAATCCCACTATTAGTATTTGATTGTTTTTGTTCCTATGTTTCTGTACGTTGTGCTGCTGACTGTACAGGGGGATGGACCCTGTCAGGCGATTTAAATCGCCTTTTGCCCCATCCTCCTAGACACTTGTCTGAATAAAGAATATTATTATTATTATAGAATCTCCTGTTTTGGTTGTGTTATACTTTTTCTCTCTCGTGAAGACCGAAAGACTCACAGCGTTCTAAATAATAAATAAATAAGTAAATAATTCAATAAATAAATTTAAATCCGTCTACTATTCGCCATTTCTTTTCTTCTTTTTTTGTGTTTACCGTGTCACGCTTCCTGTTCGCAAGATCCTTGATTCCGATGTTAGTATAGTTTCCAAAAGTCGTCGAATATTCTTTTTCCTAGTTATTCAGTGTCCAAATTTTCTACAATTCCATTTTATAATTCAAAAACTTCCTTTCCCAGGTTTGTGTGTTGTGGTTAACAATCAGTATGCGTCAGTCATTCAACCAGTAACGAGACTTGGGGAAGACGCCGAGGAACTGTTAAGGTGATAGGGGCACGGTGTTTTAAAAAGCCGGAGATTTTGAGGACGGGGCAGATAACGCGGGTAATATTCAGCTTGGGTTTTGACACGGGAATTTCGTGATTGGGTTATTTCGTGCACCACCCATTCGAAGTGTACCATAGCTATCAGTGTTCAGAAAGCCTTATCTGTAACAAGCGATTTCTTCAAAGCCAAAGAAATACTTGTGATGCTTTTAGTGTTCGGTTTATCAAATTACAGGTTATGCCACATCGAGTAGAACCTTCACGGAGCCCTTTTTCTCGTTTTTGTTAGTGTGGTGGTTCTGCAGCGCCCGCGTCGAAATATATCTCGGATTACAACTTTCCAGTCCACTATTTCTATCGGAAATGAATCTATATATATATATATATATATATATATATATATATATATATATATATATATATATATATATATAACTGAGAAGAAAAAACCCTTAGTGAAAACAGCAACAACGGACGATTTAATCTTCGACGTTTTTTGAGCCGGCTTTCCTGACGAAAGCCGGCTCAAAAACGTCGAAGATTAAATCGTTCGTTGTTGCTGTTTCCACTAAGGGTTTTTCTTCTCAGTGATATACCCACGCCTTCGGCCTCCCGCCACCATGCCCCGTTGTGTGTATATATATATATATATATATATATATATATATATATATATATATATATATATATATATATATATATATATATATGAAGTAAGGTAAATATAAAAACAATGGACCGGGAAAGGTTAATAAATCAAAGATGCGTACTGTCGGAGTTACTAATTCGAAGTTTATTACGACGTTTCGAGCGAGGACCGCTCTTCATCAGGTAGCAAGAGTACAGCCCGTGAACGTTTATATACCCTTTAAAAAAGTAGGAACTGGAAACAGCGTTGTCAAAACAGATAGTAGTTCACACAGAAAGGAAAGAGAACGAAAACTTGCAGATGCAAAAAAAAAAAAAAAGAACGGTTTGCGGTAAAATTATTTACGCTCGCACAAAAAAAAATAAAAAAATAAAAAAGGGGGTTAGCAGTGAGGTTCTCCACGCTCGCAGAAAAAAAAGCGCAAAAAAAAGCGTTTGAAAGTTTCTGGTTGGGAAGGGGTGGCTCGTCTTCAAATTAGATAGAGGTCACATTTGACCACCGACGCGCCCAAATCCCGAGAAATTCCGTTGTGCTAGAAGATCAAAGTTTGAGGTGGATTAAAACTTTGGGGGATTTTTCCTTGAATAAGGAGTGGTAGGATGTAACAGTCTATGCCTGCCTAAGATTAACCGCTTGATCCGTATTTATCTGTTTTGGAGGTTCTCTTCGGACTTAAACGTATTAGGATGTGGTTTAAATATCGATTGTTAGGTTTCAAGATCTCCTAGTGTCTTTCTTTTCGCTTTTTTTGCGCTTTTTTTGTGCAAGCGTTAATAATCTCTCCGCCAACCCTTCTTTTTCTTTCCTTGCATTTGCAAATTTTGGTTTTCTTTCCTTTCTGTGTGAACTACTATCTGTTTTGACAACGTTGTTTCCATTTCCTACTTTTTAGGGGTATATAAACATTCACGGGCTGTACACTCACTACCTGATGAAGAGCGGTCCCCTCTCGAAACGTCGTTATAAACTTCGAATTAGTAACTCCGACAGTACGCATCTTTGACTTTATATATGTATATATATATATATATATATATATGTTCATTCATTTATTCATACATTCACTAATTTTTTACCTCTTTCTGCTTAAGGCAAAATGTTTGAAGGCTGTCAAAACTTCACGCATTTCGCCATAAGATGCACCACTCGCTGACGGCAACTCTGTCAAATAACTACATGGTAAGATCCCTTCTCAAAATCATTATAGAGAAAAACGAATATTTTTATCTTTCGGTTAATTCGGTTAATATTGGTTACCGGTAAATAATTTACAGTTACGGTTATGGTTTGCGTAATGTCAAATAACGGTTTCATTCCGGTTACGGTTACTGAAAAAAGTTCGTTCCTAAACGGTTTTAGGTTTCGATTACGATTACGGTTTGAGCCCCTGGTAACAAATTTAAACGCGTAGTCAAGTGACATTGTGGAACACTTTCATCGTCATTTAATTTTTCTATTAACGACAGAAGAAAACCCGAATACGTGGTTTCTTCAATCACCCCTCCTGCTCCCCAGCATCCCCAAGGAGACCTCAAATGTTCTTCCGCCAGGTTCGTCTATGAAATTGCAGTGAACGTATTATCGGACGCCTTTGAGGTCAACACAACGACGTCAGCAAATACAAAAGATATGCCAAAGCTCTGCGAATGGCCATTCCAGTATACCTTAAACCTATTCAAATCCCGGAATGCACATCAAAGTCGCCTGGCGTTGCACTGAGTTTAAAATATGAACCTCCTGTCTTCGTTCTCTAAGACAATTATAAAAATTCTCCACGCCATAACTAACAAGGCAAGTTTGGTGTGAACAACAAAAGTTGCGAACATACTTCCCATGGCAAGAGAGATGTAGTTTCCTTCCCCGCCCGAAGAGTGCAGACTTCAAAGCCCCGCCGGCTAATCAGGTCCACGTACAAAACAAAGTTCGTTAATATGATCCTAGGATCCGACATACATTATCGGATTCAATAAAAGTATCCCTACCGAAGAAACCAGTGTAACTTTTCGGCAACAAAATTATAAAGCAGAAAATCCAGTTTGATTTTCTGTTTTATAATCCTGTATCGAGAAATCGTACTGCTTTTTAGGTAGGGATATATCATATATACTTGGTATATACTGTCTATATTAACGTCTTGCTATTTAATGATACAATGAAGTGCAATAACATTAAAGAGTAATCTGAAAATCACTCGTAATTTTTTTTTAAAGATTATACAAATATTTTTAAAATAAAATCATACAGACTCTTCAAGATTAGAAATTAAATTTCAAAATTTCTCAGAATCTCACAATCCGATATTACGTCTAAATTTAGGCAACGTATCACCAGTCTCGTTGTAGGAAAATTGTTTCAGAAAAAGCTACCGGCCTTCTAAATTAGTGATTATAGAAGTATAATCTGGAGAAGAGTTTGCTCAGGCTGCCATCATAAAAAAGGTTTGACCTAATTGAAATCTCTACGATAGATTACAAATTTAAGGTAATGTTTTAAACTGTTTTTAGTTCTTAGCGTTAGCTATTTCTAAGCAAAAGCGTGGGAGGCTGGCACAATATGTATAGTCAATTGTCCACTTTATTTTGGCGTCTATAACTTTCTACTCTTCCTATCACAGCAGCAAACGGTCGCAAATATAAATCCAGCGAAAATTTGAAGTCCTCCGTGCAGCCGATAGTAGTTGTCGTATGATCCCTTGGAATCTCTGAAAACACCTGGAGCATCAATAAATTATATACTTTCGTGAGAGACGTCGCCGTGCATATTGCTTCCAGAAAACATGCACATACCGAAACAGTGACGAATATTTATGTTATAAATCAGGGCTGTACTCTAGGTGAAAAGATAGACGTAGCATAAAAGTATAACACTACCCTTCAAATAGTGAAACGATACTAATATATCTGTCTTTACTTTCAGCAGTATATCAGATGACATTCCACACTGCTGCTATAACTACCAAATCAACTAACAGACACTAGTACCTGCGATGATTATTAAAATCAGCATCTAATTACTCAAAGCTACTAGAATCGGCTATATATAATTTTTCAGTCCCCATAGGCGAGTACGCTAAGGCAATCTGGTTTTACCAATAAAAAACAACAAAAAAAAAGAAAATAAAAACGTGTATACTAAAATAGAAACGAAGCAACCCTCATAAGTAAAACTATCTTAGCACACAACCACAGCGAAAAGAAATAACCACATCAGGCTACTCACAAAATATCTCAGTAACAATGGTTTTTAATACTCATTATTTACGCGGGTAATGTCGGAAAGGAATCGTTTGTCTGACAACATTCTTCGCTCCACATCGGTAGATTCATTTGCAAATGCGTTAGACCATTATGTCACATAAGTGGTGCATACTATTAACTTACTAATAATATTATTTTATTATTTGCCTGCTGTCATTTTTTTATTGTTTCTTTCTCTCAGTTTTGTTAACGGCCCTTCTTTCTATCGTTTGCCCAACTACCGTCAGGTCATTCTTCTTTTCTTCAGTTCTTACTGTTACTGTTCGCTATGGCTTGTTCAGCTTTGATTACCATCTGTCAAATCCCCTCCTCTTTTTGCTGACCTCCCGTCCTTGGATGTCTCTCCTGTGCCGCTTTCCTATGGGAGTGTATGACCGGAAGCGTACAGTTTTACTTGACTGAAATGAGCTGGGAACATATGGCTTAATCTTTGAGATGCAGTCATGATGTGATGAAGAAAGGAAGGGCTACACTGCCCTTCCTTTCTTTGATAAGAGGTTTTAACTATGTCAACACGAGACCGGCGTCAAGATTCATTGAATTGGTCCTCGAAGCGACCAGTTATCTCTCGCCATTTATGGTACCAAGTGGTTCGTAGCGTTGACTCTTGAGGAAGAACCGGAGTTCTTCCATACACAAGCTTGAATCTATTAACTATGGTACTTGATTTTTTAGATCTGTTCAACGCAAAGACTGTGTATGATACATACATACCCCTATAGGTTGTGTGATGTGTTTACCTGCCGGTACTAAATATCCGCGATAGTGCGATTAATACGCTCAAAGAGCCGATTGCTTTGGACAGCAGGAGGGGTGCCTGGGCGTAATGTATTTCAAAGAATGCCATGTCATGCTTAAAAACGACTCGAGCTTCATGCTGCATCCTGATTGGTGAGCACAAAGCGAAGTACGCCGTAGCGGAGCACAATTCGTTCACCTCAAAAGCTCACAACGTGATCCACTGGGCTATAGGTATGGCACCTAGCGCTATCCATTTGGTGAGTTGATCAACAGCAACGATAACATAATGGTTTCCCCTTGATGAGCTTGCATATAGTCCCATATAATCGACTCCAATAAGCTAGACAGCAGCTTGCGGGGGATGGGTAGGATAGAGTTTGGTGACGGGTAAACTACTTGCCAATTTTTTTCTATGGCAAGTATCACAAGATGCGACACACTGAGCAACGTCTTGCGAAAACGCCCGCCACCAATAGCGGTCGGCGAGATTGGCTAGAGTCTTGGCTCTGCTCAGGTGACATGCTGTGATATCATCGTGACTTAGGCTCAGTTCGTCAGTCCTCAGGGACACCCGAATCACCGGTAGCCACTAACAATGCTGCGGGTTATCATGGCAAGGTATGCCTCTTTCACAGTACGCTCGACGCAGTCGCTGCATAGCTTCCGTCGAAGCAGGAGACGCAATCCGCTGTATAATGTCATGTAGCGTTTTATCTTCTTGAAGTTGACGAAGGTCAAAAGTGAACCCACACAAGCAGGTGTCATATTAAAGAGTCTTAGGATGCTTGTATAGTGGATTGCGAGACAGAAAGTCAGCATCCTGATGACTTCGTTCGCTGTGATGAACGCAGGACGGAAGTATTGTGAACGTAGCTAACTATCAATATGTGAATATATTGCGTTACGCTTGGGGTAAGAAGGAAGAAAATATTGAACACTTTATATCCTGTTTTAAAGCGACTCGCCACACTTTTGTTGATGGCAAAATTCACTTTGTAAATGCGGGGACAGCTAATCACAGCGAAGAAAAAAAAAGTTTGGACAAGCAGATAAATTTAGGCACTATTTATTACCTTCCGGTGGAGCAAGTCAATGCAATAGAAAAACAAATCTTATTTTAACTTTCGAGAGTGTAAAAAAACTTAAAAACTTCGAGAGTGTAAAAAACTTATTTTTCAAGGATAGATAGGGTGAAATATATTAGCCGTGAAAGTTTCACACTCAGGCTAGGGGGCGCTAGCCTACGCCCGAACTAGAGTTTTAAACTTAGAAAGAAACAAGAAGAAACAAAAAAACACAAAAAAATCTCACCTATTATTGTAGGGTTGCACAAGAATAAGGGCAGCGTGGACGGTCCCAGCAATGCACAACTAAAGGGGATTGCATCCGCTCCAAGGTGGTCAGTGATAATGGCAGCCTTTATGGCTGTGAGGAATGCTGAGGACATTGCTACGCAAAAGCAAAAAACGACTACATACGCATACTTTTCAACTTCTGGAAGGATTAAGAGCGAGCAGCCGAAAACAAAGAGATTGACGACGATTAGTGTGCTTCGGTTCATGAATCTAAGGTCAGCCAGAAGCGGGACAATTAAACATCCCACCAGTTGGGAAACCGATGAATACGAAACTATAGACTCGGCAGTTTCCAGAGTGAAGCCTTTATCTAATGAATAGTCGACAATTGTTGACTGAAATGCCATGGCTGCGAAATCCGATATGACGGTATATGCAAGAATTGAATAACAGAATGGCATGCGAAGTAGTCTGACGGACTCTCGGATACTCTCGGCGTATTTAGAAATGTTCTTTCCAGAGGGATTTTTGTTTGGAGAACCATCCTGTGAGAGATGAGTTGTGCTCATAGTGAAGTACTCTGGAGGCTTGATGCACTGTCGGACTTCCGAATTTTGTCTTATCCATTGGGGCACGTTTAGCAGGAGAGAAAAAGCGGTCACGTGCATTGTGATGGCTCCGGTCAGAAGTAGAGCGCCGCGAAAGCCATACGCTTCCTCGAAATACACGAGTGCCGGCGGGAAAATGAGTGATGCCAAATATACGCCGGCGAACTTGATGCCGCAAGCTATTCCCCGGTACCGATCGAAGTACAATATGTTAATGTAGGCGAGAAATACCGTGACGATTCCCACACCGGTACCTGAAAGGAGGAGGAACAGGTAAGTTATTCAGGTTCATCCAGTTACACAAAACATTTTTAGGGCGGAGCTCCTTAGGGTCTAGCCTTGTCCGGCGTCCGTGCTCACATCGATCGTCATCCCATCCGTCTTCTTAAAAAAAGAAAAAAAATGTTTGCTCAGTCGACAGGATTCGAACCTGTGCCGCGAGACGCCACTGGACTTCTAGTCCGCCGCCTTAACCACTCGGCCACGACTGTTTTTTTTTTTTTTTTATTTATTGCCGGTGTTTTTACAGAGACGCGCACACATACAAATGAAATCCAGCTACTACGCTACAGTACCACAGAGATTGCAGTGCTAATGTTGAGTAGGATTAAAACTCTTTCAACCCTTTCAATTCTTCAAAATATGGCAACCACTCTACGGTGGGAAACGCAGTTTTGTACGCTGCAGTCAGTTCACAAATTGTTTCAGTGAAATATTTGCGTACAGGCCGTATGAAAACATCAGCATTTCTCACAGCCATTCGACTTTTCCAGATGCTATGAAGACCGATGAGCATGATCATATCTAAAGGAATCGTGTCATTGGGATCTGTGTTTAAAAATCTAATGCCATGGGAGGTTACCGGTAAATCTTTTTTCAAGGTTCTTTGCAAGACGTCCCAAAAGAACAGAGCATCCCAACACTCTATAAAAACATGTTCAATTGTTTCTGGTTTTTTACATAAAAAGCAATGGTCACCCCATGGAACAAAAATGCCTTTGTCCTTCAGCCACTTCTTTACAGGAAGCGTATTTGTATGAAGTTTAAAGAAAAACGTTTTCAAAGAAGGCTGGACGTGCATCCTTTTAACGCGTCTCAGAACATCTTGATCTCGACGCTCGCAGCATCCGATGCGATACAATGGCACAGGGAAAAGAACATCATATAAATCATGCGTCAGGCGTTTTCGCGTTACTCCAGAAAGATACTCTAAAGAAAAACGAACTGACAGAATCTGAAAGGCGGTTACAACTTCGCTCAAGAATGCACTGAGTCGACAAAACCCATGATTGTATGACGACACAACAAACAAAGGCACTTGTTCGGACAGTCTTGTTTGTATCACTGTGCGTAGAAAAGGATCTACTTGATCTCGAAGAAACATAAATCTTGATACAATCTGTTTCACCCATAGGTGTGACAACGAGACGCCCCCCTTGGATACGCGACAAAAAAGGTTGTCTCGGCTTAGTCTCTCCCAACTTGACTGCCATATGAATACCGCAAAAACACGATGCAATTTTTGAATGTTAATGCGAGAACAACTGATGACCTGTAGAACATACCAGATTTTGGCAATTAAAAACACATTTCATATTGTGGCGCGAGTGAAGACAGAAAAGGCGCATCCTTCCCACTTCTGCGCCGTTCGCCGAGTTTCGTCAATCACTGCCGACCAATGCGCATTACTCCTTTTATAATGTTGAAGAGGCACACCAAGATACGAGGAAGGCGTTAGCATAAAATTTATATCTTCGAACTGCTCCGGCTTCGTAGCCCACGAGCCATGCCAAAAGCCAACACATTTCTCCCAATTTACGGATGCCCCAGTTAATTCACAAAATGTTTTAACAGTGGACACAGCTTCAGAAATACTACTTTTATCATGGCAAAATACAGCTACGTCATCCGCGTACGCCAGCAGCTTGACCTCTATGGCATGCAGTCGAAAACCATGTATATTTTTGTTATGAATGATGCTCAGACAGAAGGGTTCTAAATAAATATTAAACAATAAAGGTGAAAGCGGGCATCCCTGTCTTACAGACGACAGTATTGGAATGGGCTCTGACAGGCGACCGTTGACAATTAGCTGTGTAGTACATCCGCTGTACGCCATTTCTACTCCATTAAGGATCACTTGCCCCACCCCAATATGTTTCAGTACACCATACAATACGCTATGTTGTACCCGATCGAAGGCTTTTTCAAGGTCGATTTGTATCATGGCTACTTGGTCCAGTTCCATATCACAACATTCAAGAATACTACGTGCACAATGAACATTCGTAAAAATAGTTCTTCCTTTAATCCCACAAGTTTGGTGTGAGCCGACGATTCTGTGAATAACGGATTGAAGCCGTCTTGCAAGTACCTTCATAAATATCTTATAATCTACATTGCTCAAGGCAATAGGTCTATAGTTTTTAACACTCCTCAACTTTTCCGGGTCATCAACCTTCGGAATAAGAACTTTATGACTATTCAAAAAGGAAGGCGGCAAAAGTTTTGTTTTGTAGGAATCAGCCAGCACTTTATGAAGCTGTTGTGCTAAAATATTTTTAGATTTTTTGTATAGAGCTGTGCTTAGTCCGTCTGGTCCGGGCGTCTTACCTACTTTAAGCTCATCAATTGCAGCGCTGATTTCGCTTAACTCGATCGGCTGTTCAAGCCAAGCAGTCGTTTCCTCGTCTAATCTCGGCATCAGTTCTAGAAGGACGTTCTCGAAATGCATTGTATTAAGGGCTTCGTCACGTTGAAAAAGCTGACTGTAGTAGTCGCTGAAAGCTTGCGCGATGATTCCTTCGTCAGTACTTATCAAGCCGCGATACTCTATTTCAGAAATTTTCTTTTTACTGGCATACTGTTTTTCTCTGCTAAGCGCTCTTTTGGTAGGTTGTTCACCAAGAAGAAAAGTCTCTGCACGCGATCGAATTATAGCGCCTTTATATTTCTCGTTCTCGGTGGCTGCCAAACTTGCTTTTGTTATTTTAATATCGTTTATGTATTTACCGGGGAATTCACACTCCAATTTAAAAAGCCTCTTTAAATCTGCTTGAAGCAGTTTCTCTTCTGCGTCCTTTAAATATTTTAAAGCATTTGATCGTTCTAGAGCAGCTAACTTTATTTCTTGCTTTGTGATTTCCCATGACTCAAAAGAATTAACAAAGTAACCGCTTGTCATATTTGCCAGCACCTTTTCAAGTCTATTAGTGAAAGATTCGTCATCGAGAAGCTTCACGTTAAATTTCCACAGCTCCCAACAGAATCGGTTCTTCGCCGTTCTGGCTTTTCCCAAGGTGAACGTCACCAGCGCATGATCACTAAAAAAGACCGGTAGAACCTTGTACTCATCTGTTCCCGTCAAAAGATCGACAGAAACATAAGCTCGGTCAAGCCGAGCGTTACTAGATGGACAGAAATGTGTATAGCTTAAAGTTTCAATTTTGTTCTGGAAAGTTGCAACGTCATGGAGATAATATTCGTCAATCATATCTCTCAATACCAATGCACTGGAATCTCTGAAAATATTCGTGCTCGACCAGTCACCAGTTTCACAGACGCAGTTAAAGTCTCCTAGCAGTACTATTTTCCGTGCACAGTTCAGAACGTGGCGCAACGACGCAAAAAATGCTTTCCTTTCTGTTACCACGTTAGGGCAATAAACACAAATAATCCTCCAACTTATGTCATACATGACAAAATCACACACTATGAGCCTACCGACCTCATCTACGGTAATAACATAATCACTAGGACTTAACGCCCTTCTAATAAACAATAAGCATCCCCCAGACGAACCTTTGGCGTGACTAACGCAAACATCAAAACTAGCCTGAAAAGGCTGGACTAGCCTCTCGGTAGCTTCCTCACTTTCCACTTTCGTTTCCTGTACCGCGAAGACGTCCAGATCGTTATCCTCCAGGACTCTTCGGACCTGATACAGTTTACGACTAGTGGACAGGCCCCGAACGTTCAGAGTCCCGAATCTTACTGGGTTAACGAGCTTTATCTTCTCTTTAGATATAAAAGTAAAGGAACACTACGGAGACAGAAATCCTCACCAAACGCAGGCCTTTCGGGTCATGAACCAGACACCCCCTTTCCCCGAGAATTCAAGGTAGGGTCCAACTTTGACGCAGCACGGGGAGACCGGCCGGGCAGCGTTTTCCCTGGCGGCTCAGCATCCCCGCATACACTGGAGGCGCCTGTCACCCTTGGCTCCGTCTCTCGTGTCCTTTTAACGGCCAGGGTGCCAGCTTCAGCCATGGTGATGTCCTTGGTTTCCTCTCTACCGGTGCACGACTGTTCATGGTCTTCTGAGGATGCGACGCTCGAACAGGCATCAGTCCTGACCAAACGAACTGTTAGAGCGGCAGCACCAGATGGTTTATCGCTGCTCACGGCTGCCATCTTGTCTCTATTCGTTGTCTCCGGCGTTGATTCGGGCACCGCCTCCTTCGGAGCTCCTGCCTCATTGGCCTCCGCCTCATCCATGTAGAAGTCGGACGTATCTTCCCCTCCTACAGGGCCTGCAACAGCCGCGTAGGACCGAACGCAATTGTTGGTCTCATGTCCGTACCGACGACACTGGTTGCAACGTGGTGTACGACACTCACGACGGATATGGCCAGTGCGGTGGCACTTGAGGCAGAGCGGGGCGCGTCCAGGTGCCACCACGAGCGTGATCCCACCGGCTATTCGTTCCTGGTGCGGTAGGGTTTCCACAGTGACGCCCGCTTTCAAAGTAATGAGGACTATCCGCGTAGTGGATTCGATGGCCTCGCACCCTTGCACTCGCCATTTTTCCCTTGTAACTTCAGTTACTTTCCCGTATTGCGACAGAGCGGTACGCACCTCGTCATCCGAAACGTGGTGAGGCACCCAGTGGATCTTGAGACGAACGCTCTGTCCATTGGGGTCGAAGACGAGGCAACGGCGGTCTTTAACCAGAAGCTCCCGAGTTTCAACCAGTTTCTTCTTGCTTTCGTTGATTTTGAAGGTCACGAGCCACACGTGGTTCATCTGGTAAGAACCCAAAGACACCACGTCGGCGAGCAGTCCTACGTGGCTCAATGCATCGCGGAAATCCTCAACTCTGTAAGGACGTCCTTTAACGTCCGCGTGCAGAAACACAGAATTTAAAACAGTGCGACCAGTTGGCAGGGGTGGCAGATGAACAGAATAATCCAACTCAGCAGTAAATGCCTTATCGCCACGGCCCTGCTGGGCCGTTATCGCCGCTCCGTCGGAGCTTGACATTCCGCGACCGTACGCTGCGGTGTCCGGAAGTGGAATCTCGGCCACGACTGCGGGACGAGTAGGGGGCACTGAGATGTGGTAGTTACTCAAGAGCTAAGGATGTCATGGATGAAACGTTGCATGTAGCCGCTCAACGTCGATACAGGAGAGGGCGCTGCGTTCAAATGCGTCTATAACCGCGTAAAACTTTGCATGCATTGGCTCAACGTTTATAGACGGGAGGGCGCTGCGGTCAAATGCTAAAAAAATCAGTATCATCAGCACCCACCAGAGCTTCGCCCCAATCAACATCATTCACCACGTGGAGATGCGGTCATTTTTTTATTCTTGTAATTTTCCACGGTTTACACGTTACGTGTAAAGGTAGGTTAACACATTTGCGACTGCTTATGATTGAGTGAAATAAAACTTAAGCAGGAGACACATGAGCGATGAAAGCGGGCGTCGTGTGGCAGATTAATAGCAAATTGCGCGGACGCTAAGACAGGTGCGGCATGGAAAAGGTCCACGTCACAGCATCCGTGCAAGTTCGTGTGGAAACATGCTGTGCGGCGCCTGTTGTTATCCTTAGTGTGTCCCATGCTTTATTGCGATCTCTTACGACGATAGAACACACTGGCGCCATCTATCGGGTAGACGGGGACCACTTGTTAAATCTGTACATTTTCTTCTATCTTCTCGCACAATATTGTTCATAGGCTTGAACAGCTTCTGAAAACATTAAAAACGACAATTACTTGTAAATACTACGCACGTTTGATCTCTTAAATACTGGAAAACCTCCGCAGCTAGTGAAATGCAGTTCCAGGGCCCCCTCATAGATGGTGCCAGAGTGCCAGTGTTTTTTCGTCGCAAGCGATCGCAAGACGTTGGTTGTAATCAAACGCAGGTCTGTGGAACATCCTTAATAAAGCTTATGCATGGTCTCCAATGATCTAACAAGAGATAGACTATGCGTCAGATCAGTGTTGCGATGTGGCATAAGGTAAGGGAATAGGTGGACACACTTAAGTGTATGATTTAAAGCAAAACTGCAATTAGATGCCTTAAATTCCAGTAAAATTAATCTGACAATACAAATGTTGTTGAACGACCGTACATTCTTCTGGAATGTAATCAAACTGGTGGATTTCAAAATTTTGGCTTTATAATTGAATCAAATTGTTTTAGCCGTCGTAATTGCGCGTTTATTACTATTACTACGAAGCCAGTTTCTCACTTTGTATACGCACATCAAACTGACATTGTGATATATATAGGCGATATCAAATATTACTTATTACACGTATTCTATATTATGTTTATGTTTGCTACATACTCATAATATAAACAACGCCACTGACAAGGACGATGAAAGACTGGACGACACGAGCGCTGGTCCAGTCTTTCTTCGTCCTTGTCAGTCGCGTTGTTTATATTATGAATATGTACAAACTAGCCCAGCTATCCGTTTTGTTATGCTATATACTACTACAAGTTGTTCGTTATAACTTAGATTCACATGCTAAATGTTGTAGAGTATATTGTAGAGGATTGACTAATGCTGATATCGTGTTATCAGTGTCAGAATGGCCGGGCGTCCAAAGGCAACTGGTACCAATGCAATGCGTATGGCAGACCAATAAGGCAAGGTGTGTTAGCTCCTATGGACGTGAAAGCTGGTTATAACAACATGTTCTTGGGCATAATGAACATATTCAAGCAATGGGGTGCCACGCATGATATATCTTGATTGATGAGAGCCATGATAAACTGGGATTGCTAAAATGCTTAGCACCATGATTGTGATCCATCGGTTCAGCCTCGCTGATGCTTTATGTTCCTTATAAGTGAAGCATACCACGTCTGTAAATTGAATTCTCGGACATGAAACACTTCTATTAAACGCAAGATGCGTTGTTACGAAATGTGGTCGTTCAATACTTCGTGCAATACCATGCGTATACAAAGCACGATCGCGTTCGGACGTGTTTTCGGCTGTGTGCAATGTCTTGCGCGGTTCCTTAACCCTTTTCATAATAACGCCAGTTCATAGCCTGGCACTAATTCTACAATTCTTTCAGTAAAATAAAAAAGAGTAGTTAAACTCGGAGACATTCTTCACTTCCCTGATGTGATCACTGCTGACATCATGCTCTTCCCCTAGCCAAAGATGTCTCACCAAAGAAGGTACCTTCAAGGCACTCAGGGAACCCAAAACCCCATTAGTGCAGAAGTTGCAGCAGTTGCATCTTACGCGTTCAAATGAGCCTTCCGTCGTTTTCACAGTCGTAGACAATGTAATCTGAAACAATGTAGTGATAACCAAATGGTACCGGTGGAGCTGTCTCGATGCGACAAGTTGCACGCGAGAGGTTAGTGGCCACTACTATCTGACTCGACTCGTTTCTCTTTCACATATTTGACGAATTAAGATGTGGCTCACCTTTATTGTAGGGTATTGCGGATACCCACACTTGTTGCCGTCTTAATCATCTTGACACGTGATTTCTGCACCACTCAAAGCAATTTTAAGATGTCTCAACTGGGGAAATTCCCAATAGCTAAAAATGAGCCGAGTGGTAAAAGCTGCGTACAAACGGCGCGAAGTCCTCAAGCATGGTCAGGCTGTATGAGCAACCATAGTACTGGAATCCCGATCAAACGTAATCTCTAATTGCTAGTTGAACTTCACGCGTCTGGATAGGGCCAACGGTAGGTACCGGCCGCCGCTTGGTCATTGCAGCTTGCATTTCTTAAGTCTGTACAAGAATAGAACGATGTATAGACCTTTTCCGCTTACTCTCGCCCCCGACCACCAAGTAGGCATTTCAGGTATGGGCGACGAAAAAATATTAAAACGCTTCAACCTGCAAACAGTAAAAAAATAGAGGGGAGAGAAAACGAGAATGGGTGACGTTTACGCTTTTCTCCTAAATGCATTCTATTAGCGTAGCGACGGCAAAACAATGTTTTCGCCCATACTGGAAGTGATGACAATTCCAGATATAGGCGCCCTTGAAGAGAGGGTCTATAAAGTTCGTTTGAGATAAGTTTGAAATTGAATCTTCAGGCCCCCTAAATATATATGTCTTTATTTGCATTGAACGTACCTGGAAGTGAAAGTGACAGACTGGGCAGAATTTATTAATTACTGCAGAGCGCAGGAAGATGGTGCCTAGTCAGCTTAGACTCGTAAGGTACCTTTGTGTTAAAATTTATCAATGGAGTTAACCGAACTTTGCAAAAAATAAATACGTGCTTTACTATATTACTAAACATTGCATACCGTAAATAGCGCCCAGGGTGGCTGTAGTCCATGGCATACTGGGCGCAAAAGCAGATGCGACGATGCCAATCCAGGTAAACATGCTGCCGATCAGAGTAATTTGGTAAGCAGACAGGCGCAACCTGAGTAACCAGAGCAAAATTCCTGAAAGTGTAAAAAAGACACGTAAAGCTATTCACACACTAGCCTTCGATTACGCTTGATCCTGTTGTAGGGGTTTACGTCGACCTACGGCTTTGAATTATAATGTAACTAAACCGACGATTTTTACCCGGAATGTGTGTTGTGTGATAACCACACTCAGAACGTAATATATTGTGAAAGCATGGATAATTCTGTAAACAGCTTGCTTTTCCTATCGACGAAAGCGTAACATACCGTAGCGCTTCGCTTGAGGCGCTTTCGGGGAACCCCAAAAGACGGAGGCGATCAGCGTGTCTCAAATAGTGGCCAGGCTATCTAAATAGACCACAACCATCGGTCTCTTAACCTATCGCGCTACAATTGTGTGCAACGCTGGCCACAGTTGGTGCATTTTTTTCTGTGAAAATTGCAAAAAGCGAATTTACCTGATGAAGAAGTAAAAAAAAAAATAGAACGAATGAATTCCTATTGAAACGCAGCGGAACCACCGGTCTTCGAACAATAGTGCGCCCCATTGTGAAGGTCGCGGTGGCTTCGCTGCGTTTTCATAGAAGTCGAAATGTTTCTTTTTTTACTTCTTCCTCGGGTAAGTTTGCTCTTAGCAAATCTTATAAAAAATTGACCACAGGTGGGAAACGTTGCACAAAATTGTAGCGCGATAAGCTAAGAAACCGATTTTTACGGCCAATTTATAGAGCCTGGCCTTTATTTGTAACACCCTGTAGATTGCACGTGCAACGCTTCTAATGTGGTCGAATTTCGTCTGGGCCTTGTGGACGTCACCTACGACGCTAAAGCTGGTACAGTCGCTAGGGGCCTGCTGGGTTGCCCAGAGTACGCTGGGAAAATGGGCTTTTTAGGACTTGTTTTAGGCAGTACAAACTTGAGCATCTCAGATTTTCATTCATCTAGAAGCGTGCTGCTCTAATGCGAAGTGCGAGATCATAAGGGAACTACGAATAAACAACAAAAATTGGAACGCCGTCGAAGCTCAGGTTAAAACTAAGACGCCAAAAGTGTGAGCCAAGAGACGCCGTTTCACGCGTTCTGAAAAAAAAAAAAAGTAAAAAAAAGGAGCGTTCCGACAAGTGTTATGCTTATTTGTTAATATGGTTTTAGTTCAGGAATAATTCTGCGTAATGACTGT
Organism: Ixodes scapularis; assembly: GCF_016920785.2. Classification (NCBI taxonomy): domain Eukaryota; kingdom Metazoa; phylum Arthropoda; class Arachnida; order Ixodida; family Ixodidae; genus Ixodes; species Ixodes scapularis. The sequence continues at coordinate 63,713,415 of NW_024609846.1, read as the reverse complement.
GTGTCGATCACAATTTTATGTTAAAGGTTTTCTTGGAAATTTAATGCACTTTGAGTTGTCAACTTTTGTTCTTTGTTGTTTCGTTGCTCTGATTTCATTATTAGTTGTTTCGTTTTGTGATATTTTTTGTTGAATCTCCATTTTGTCTCATGTCGATGTTTTGTGCAATTATTTTAAACATCACTTTCGTAACAACCCAAATCCGGCCTCTCAGTATCAATCAATACATACCAAATTCATAGTTTGGTTAATGCAGCAGGGTATAGCCATTCGTTCTTTCTGAGCAAGACGGAATGGGGCAGTCAGCGAGGCATTTGAAGCCATTAATTCCAATACGAGTTAACAATAATAAATTTTAGCGCTATATGAACTTCTTAGTTTCGACACCAGAGAACACGTGTTCACGTGCATTGAAGCTACCAGGTATACTTACAATAACGCTTGCGTATCAAATAAGAACTTACAAAGGTTCCAAAAGCCAATAAGTATAGCATACACAAGGACACATCTCTCGAGTGCATTGGGGAAATATTAAGATATATCCCAAGGAATATCCGTACTTATCCTTAAAGCACCCTAGATTCGTCTCGAGCATGCACGTAAAAGGAAATGTGTCTGATTCTAGGTATATCTACACGCTTCCAAGAGGGCACCCCATATCGTATTCGTATATATGCAGGTTACTGTCAAACAAAAAAACATTAGCAGGTAGGTTGATATCCAACCTAATACAACGCTACCGATCTTGATGTCATTCTTTCGGGTGTAGAAGGAAAACAAATCTAAGTTTGAGTGTGTGCTGTGTCGCGTTTTTCCACACACCTGACAAATTTATGAGGACAGACGCCACACTGTTTGGCCAGGATGCATCCGATCGATTGATGCTGAACACTTCCATGAGTCCCACGTAGAAGAATCCGGAATTTTGGCGTCCGATTGAGGCCGCCAACATTGCCAGGGCTGCGATGATGGGAATATGCCAGCACCTGTCGAGGCCATGACGGCTTCCATTCTGGGACTCTTTCGCCAGCGGTTGCTTTGAGGTGGCCATCCTCACTGGGAAGGGAAGAAGAGCAACGAGCAAAGCAAAATTATTTAACTGGGAATCAGAAAAAAGATACTTTTCGTTTGACATGTCTTAAGCTTGCGCATACACTCTAAAAAATGCCCGTGCGTTTGCTTTCCCGCACAACACTCGGAGAGCCAATCACCGCAACTTACGGAGGCAGCTCAGCGAATGACGATGCCGAAACATTTGTTTAGACCAAAAAGCGTAGTCTGAGTTGTGACATTAAGCAATGCATAACGTCACGATTGCATTGCTTAATGTCACAACTTAAACTGCGTTTTTTGGTCTGAACATATGTTTCGGTATTGTCATTCGCTGAGCTGCCTCCATAGGTTGCGGTGATTGGTTCACCGAGTGTTGTGCGGGAAAGCAGAAGCACGGGCTTTTTTTAGAGTGTATTTCAAGTGAAAAGTTCGAGTTGTTTTATTTGACCAGGAACGTTCCAACACCAAGCATTTTAATGCGTTAGCAACTCCCGTAATTTTATACAGGTGTTGTGTTAATTCAAGATGGTTTATTTAGTTTGATGCGATAAAGGTTCGTCTTCCCTATGCCGTTGGAAGTTGAAAACACGTATTGCCATTGCACGAGTGATAATGATTGCGCGCAACATGAGACGATTTTGTTTCTTATGCAAATGTAGACATTTTACTATATACTCACCGAATTAGGAACCTCGGCTGTCATCAAACCTACCGCTAATTTATTCTTTTGGTTCGCTTTACGGGCTGCAGTAAACGACTGCATTTATTGTCATAAAGTGGAATAGCAATTCTCACAACGGAATCAGTTGTTGAAGCATGACTCAAACGAAACAAAATGCAAAACTTTGTAGGGTGCGTAGTTCACGGTTGGCATTAAGAGAGTAGTGGTTAACCGTCTGCTTTTCGAACGATACAAATCCCGCGTAGTACCATTGGGGAGACGGCTCTAGGACTGCCATTTGAATTAAAACAATCGGAGCGGCGCAAACGAAAATAAAAAAAAGAAAACATTTCAGGTGTTTTTCGACGAGGTAGAGGGAACGGGGTTGCAGCTTGCAGAATGCGGGATGCATTCGCTGTAAAGACACGACTCGCCTGGCATTGGGTAATTATTGAGCATACGTTTTACAATCTCCACTCATCTATGAGGTCTGGGCAACAATATTACAGACGTTTGGGATTAAGAAGGAGCAACATTCCATTATATTTGTCTTCAAATCATGAAATGACATTTCTTTTTTTCCAAAATATCCTGTTTAGGAAATTTGGGGAAAAATATATATAGCAATTTTGGGAGCCTTTTTTAACTATTTAAATAATATACTTCATTATATATATATATATATATATATATATATATATATATATATATATATTAGTAAGGTTCCGCTTATTGTATTTATTATTTACATGAGCGGGCTACTCCGGCAAACGGACATGCGCCGCATGTATTGGGAGGATGGTGTGTCACGCAATCGTATTGGTTTCGTCCTACGATAAAATAACTAGTTAAAAACATGTTGAACCTGAATAATTAATCTCTCTCTCTCTAAAAAAAAAGAATATTAAACAAGCCAGAGAGTTGTAAACGTATCTTCATTAAAGAGACATTGAACTAAATAAAAGGAATTGAGTGCCTGGGTAGCGAATAAGGTATGTATAGTGTAAACTAATTGCTAAATAATGAAGAAATAAATGGGAAATAAATAAATAACTGTCGTCGCAAAGAAGTTCAGTTCTGCGAAGAAAAGTTTCAGCGCGTGCTTACATTGCGAGACTCATTTGAGTTTCACTCTAAACGAGTATCACAACGTAATTCTTGCACTATGTTCTTTTAGGAAAAGTATATTTGGTAACATACGTGTGCAATTCAGACACTTAAAACTACTTTTTTAAAAGCTGACTGTCACTAGGCGAGATTCGAAGCTATGTTTTTATTTCGTGTCGAGGAGACGGGATAGAGGGATGCTTCAGAGTGGCACCAACCTCAAGATATGTTTCGCGAGTTAAATATTGTTCCTATTTTTATTTTAAGAAAGCTTCATCTTGTAACATGTGTGACCAATATATGCAGGCATAAATGAAAAAAAAACAAAAACGTGTTCCTTAAAAAGACAAAAAAAAGAAACACACACACACAGTGCACTTGGACGTTAGACGAAGCACGGATATACACCTTTCCTTCAACACACTCATTCAAGGTGAAGGAATAACTCATCAGAATATTAAAACGAACATTATTAGTCCTTTGTACTACCAAGGGGGGGGGGGGGGGTATTTTGCTTAGACAAAAGCAATGTTAAACGTTGAACTCACCCTAGTCTGTTTACGTTTAGTACACACTTAATATAAATATCAATAAATAAAAAGCACAATGGGCTCATAGCTGTACCTGGTGCGAGAAACTGCATGCATTTTTGCACAAAGGAGGTAAGTCGCATAAGGTAACTAAACCAAAGTTAGTTACGCAGAAGTAATCTTGAATTACGTTCTAACCTATGCAATTAAACTATCTACTGCAATTCTTTAGTGAGCAATCGTAACCTCGATTTATATTTCAAGGGGTATCGTGTACAATGTCAAGTTAAGCATTTACAGTATTTAGAAGTTTGCCGTATATGAGTATACGGTTTACTAATTTGCTTTCCCGAGGAATAAGAAATAAGCTGAGTTTAGATTATTGAGAAAACACTAGGTTAAACTTTACCTCGTTTCAGCTTAAGTACAGATGCAATCCACGCTCCACACTTAAGAAAAAGAAAGAGAAAAAAAGGTAGCAAAACGGCAGGTTTTCCTACCTTCTACTCACGCGCACCAGAGTGTACATCAAAGGAAGGGAGTAACGATATGCTTCTCCATCTCCAAGCAGAAGGTTAAAGTTTCTCCCTACCGGCCAATCTTCTTGCGGTTTTGTTTTTCGGGCACATCTCACTCGTTTTTTTACTAAACGCCACTAAGCTGAGTGAGAGTGAGCGGTAATGAAGGCTACCTATACTTTAGTCTCCCAGTTCAAACACGCAGAGCACCTAGGTGGCATTGACGCTTTTTTACCGTTACTCTATCCAGACGAGCAAACGAAGCCATTAGAAACAGCGAAGTACCAGAGCAGTGACAGCAGTTCCACGTACACTGGGCTAAAATGGTCGTCTCCGCAACTGTCAGATTTTTCTGCCGGATGCCTGCGTGTTTTTTTGTTTTTTTTGTGGTGTGTTTTGTCTCTTTCCTGTTACCGAGTGCCATCAGAGGATAAACCTGGTTTTGTATTACCGAGAGTCACCAACATCGCCATGGCAGTGTTGTGCGGCGTCAACGAAGTCTGGAATCGTGGTCGATGTCTCATGTTGCTCGCGTAGTGGCGTAAAAGCGACATGAGATTATGTATACTTTCGCAGATTGACATATTGCTTTAAATTAAAAAGTTTAAGAAGAACGCTTTGGCGGTTATGGTGGAATCGGTTGACCTGCGCAGAGTCATGTTGGAACGCTGGTCTGAGAAGTACTCCCTATCGTAAAGTGACCAATGCAACTGTCCTCTGCAATGCCCTGTTGTCTCTTCCCCGAGAGCCGTTGGGTTCTTGGGGAACGGCTGAACGTCCTTGAAGTATTACGGCAAGGAAACACCTACGCATATATACACTTTGGAATATTACCAATAAAGATGTGAAAAAAATCGTCCAATGTGGTGCTAGGTAAACTTGCTTTCTGTTATAGCCGATAGTCTTAGTCGACTTTCGGCTTGCAGCCGAGCCCACAAAACCTACCTGTCACAGTTCTAGCTTTCTCTCTTTGATTTTGGTACTTAACAAATGCCGAATCTACGTGTCACTACTAAAGGACGCATTTTTTAAACCGCCTCAGGCCTTTCATGTCCTTTTTTAGATCAAAACCGCGTTCGTGCTATTCATTGCAATTAAAGTTAAACCCGGATTGTTGGATCTAGCTCAAAGCGCGTTTCAATTTCCAATGTGCACGTTATAGTCCTCTCATCGATGCCAAAATCATGAGCTCTTAACGTATAAGTCGGACCGTAAAAATAATTCACGGATCATTGGTCAGAAAGAGATTACTTCGGAACACCGAGCGCTCCGCGTCATCGTCGTCGCTCTGTGAATTTGTCAGAGCCACATGGCACAACAACCGGCCGATTTATATTTCTTTTTTCTTCCGCCGACGTTGTATAGTCGGGTACGATATAATTACTTATTTCAACAAGTTATCCCAACCATTTGCTTGTTGTCGAATGTAAAACAGCAAAGAACCTGCCGCAAACCGTGGCTTGGACAGTATTTATGTTGATTCGAAAGCGAAAATAAGGTAAGTGTGCCAGCGAGCTGGTGAATATTAACCATGTTGAATTAATTTGAGACTGGGGTAGAGAAGACGCATCAAAACGTAGGAGAGACAGAAAATAGACAAAACGACGTCGCTCTGTCTATTTTTCTGTATATTCTACCTTTAGATATTTCTTCTCTACCCGAGTCTCAGGTTGATTCAATATTATGATCAAAAGGTGATTTCTCTGCTTGGGAAATATGTGTTCCAGCTGCTGAGTGAATACACCCTTTACCGTCATTTGCAAAGGTTAATTTGCGTCGACCACAACAGTCACACACGAACAGCGTAAAACAATAACGAATGCTATGACAGAAAAACTGGCGTCCCTCGTGCGATTCTACGACGTTCTTTGCAGGGAATCGAACACATGGCTGCTAGGGACGTGAGCGGAGCGCTTTATGGACTGTCGCCAAGAAATACAGCGTGGACGTTTACTTCTTACAAGTCGATTAATCCCTTGTGCCTTTCAATATACCTTCCGAGTAATGAGATTACACAAAGAAAATCAACATACGATTAACATTATTTATTGGTTAGATGATGACCGAGAAAATCTGAACCTTCAAAACGACCTATATAAAAGTCGGAAGAGCAGTGTACGGAGTCAGTAACGGGGGTCATGTGCGTTCATGTCAATGCCAAAGTTTGGAAAGAAATTTAAAACAGCAATTAAATTACGTTACTAATTACTTTTTTGAAAACCCCGAGCATGTATTTGAATTCCATTAAAAATGACCGCACACCAAAAATAGTGATATTACATTACAATAGACCTTTTTTCAGAAACCAGGACCGTCTGCGGAGTTGTATTCGAACTAAAATGAAGGGCAGCCCAACTTGCCTCCGCTCGTCAGAATATATGGGCATCGTGCTGCTGTATTGATCTTCGTTTCCTTTTGTGACCCATACTAGTGTACACTAAAATTAGAATGGCAAAAAAAAAGAAAAAAAAAAAACCAAACACGTGCCAAGATAGGTGCTGAATGTTTTGGTCAACCGGAACTTTGCCATGCGAAAATGGCGACAGCGGTAATTAAGGCCAAGAGAGGGGGCGTACTCATGCGCAGAAGCTTACTGGAAAAAGGTTCATTACTTTCCAAAAATAATGCGATTATACTTTGACATTACTTTTCAATTCAGGCAGTGATTTGTGCTAATTTTAGTCAGATTTTATGTACCAGAACTACGGTCTTTCTGTTTATGCCATAGCATGTATTAAGCGCCTAAACGTAAACCATACTGAACAATCGATCGTTCCGTTGGCCCACACGACGGAAGTGTTAAACATGTTGAATAGCTTCTTCTTTAGATGTGACTCATAGGCAGACGACTCATAGGTTTCGCTGTTCATTCAACAGGAGTTAAAGTAAATGGTGATATGATTGCGTCTTTATGATTTTGATGAAGTTATAGTCCATGTCAGTAATTTAAATCGGGCAATGGGACCTGGTTCTCATAAGAGGTCGTCATGTGAAAGGTTTCCCTTCCGACTCGAACGTAGTCTAATCCTTTCCTCCCAAGAACACTAGTTGCATTCACGCGCATTCCTCTTGAGGGGTATTGTTCCAAAACACCCGAAAGCCCTAGTTATTGCACATTGTCACACAAGGGGGCTGGATGTTTACTGGGTAACAGGCCGTTCGATGCCGAGGAGACGTGGCTGGGCAGGGGTGTAGCCAGTAGAGGAAAGGGATGGAAGAGCTCCCTAAAATGTGTACTTTCCGAACAAACGGGCGGGAAATCTATTCGTTGGCTCATTCCAGACTAAACTCCCCAAGGAAAAACAGAGTGGCATACCGCGAGCGGCACCTACTTTACACGCTTCCGGCCTTTTCCGACTAAACGCATCTTTATACTTGCCAAGGCGATGAACGAAACAATCTATGTACATGACAAGGCATTTGGGATTAACTATATAAATCCTGCCATTTGTTTGTCCCGATGGTCGAACCTTACGGTTTGACCATGCTTGACGAAAGAACAAGAAGGCTGGGTCTCTGCGTGTCCTGCACTCGCAGGTTTTAAAATGTGTGGACCTCACTGGTGATGTGCCCTTTGCCTTGTAACCTATAAGCCGCTCACCCTTAAGCTGACAGTACGGTGGAAGGTACGTCCTCGTTCGGCCTTACGCGTCTATCTTTCGCCACATAACCACGCTCTCGTTTACACCCACGCGTAGAAAAGGGGTCAGGTGATGAAAGGAAGATGGTTGATCAATCCGATGAGCTCGTAGCTCCTACTACACTTTTAAGCTTAGGGGTGAACAAAGTGTAGTACCGTCGTGATGACGTGGGTTATGACGAAGTGACACCGTGAATCTGCCTTGTCTGGAGTTCGTGAGCGGTGGCCTTCAGCGATGTCTTCACACGATAGCCTTTCCCCATCTCCTTCTCCTTTCAAGCCCTCTTTTGAGCGTATGTCGTGTTCCTAGTACGAGGCTTTCCGCTCAAATGACCCTAGGGTATTATTATTTTTATTATTAAGGAACGTTATTTTCCATTTCAATACATAAATGGAGGAAACAAAAGAAAAAAAAGCTGTGAACAGCTTAACGGAGCCCCTTGCTGTCTTCTAGTAGCATAAGCAGATGTCAAACAAAAGCAACAGCAAAAAAAACAGTGAGAAAACCGACAAAACAAAGTAAAATAGAGAAATCTAACAGGTCTCATAAATCGATTCATTCGTTTGCGCGCCACATTAGTCCAGTTCGTAATTCCTGAATTGCAATAGAAATAATATAAATGTTAATTTTATTAGGGCGTTCAATATAGTGAGTATTGGAGAAAATACTCGATAAAAGAATTTAAGTTACGTTACTAAATACCTGCTTCATAAAGTATTCAAAATACTACTCAAGTTACTTACACTCTACAGTATCTTGAGTAGAGTACAAATACTTAGAAATGTAATTCAGTTACTTTTGAAGATACTTCCGCATTGCGTAATTTGTATCGACGTCTACTTAGAGCTGTATAAATGTCGTTGTCACAACGACAATTACACAGCTCCGCAAATCTTGGTTATCAGTATGGTTTATTAGCACGCAACAACACAAAATGGAAAAAGAAAAGAAAAAGTATCGTAAGGCTATTTTATGCAGTCCAACTATAAGGAGCAGGATATTGTCACGAGTGACAAATGATGAGGCAGCGAATAACTGAAGAAACTAAAAGTTTAATGAAGCGAACTTAGCCCTAAACAAAGTAGAAAAGGGTAGCGTCACAGGCACGATGACGGCGAAGAGCAGGATCTAGCGCTCGGACGAGATCGACAGCGGACCGCCACTCAGAGCACCTTTTGTACCCGCGTGGGTTTCTGGGACATTCGGCGTAGAAAGTTCCGCGTGTAGAACATTCGTAACTCGATCACACGGGAAGGTTCTCAAACTTACGGGAATGCCAAGTTGAAACAATAAATAAAAGAGGAGTCCGCTCCCTGGTATCGAACACGGAGTCCCTGGGCGACAGCCAAGTACGGTAAGCATTCGGCCACGCGCTCGCAGGGCATGCGCGTGGCAATATCACTGATAGACGTTACAAAACATTTCTGGGACAACAAGAAAGGGGTCGCTTTAGCTATTGGGGAGGAGATCAGACCGTGGCGCCTCAAGCTGTTAACTGTAGAGCCACATGGATGGGTGCTACAAAAACAATGACTCAGCGCTCGGCTGACTTAACCGGACGCGTCGTCACCGTTCGGCCGGAGTTCGTGTTCTGGAGGAGGGGCTCTTTTGTTATTACTCCGCCCTGCATGAACAATGCAGCATGCACGGTGCCCAGCTGAGCACAAAATCCCAAGCGGGCCAAGCTCGCAACCTCTGCCGACTGCTTTCGGGAGAAATCCGGCACTTAACGTCACTTCACTAATTGTTGGTATTTTTACATTACACTGTTCCCCGCGTTCTATTAAAAAATGACATGAACATGCCCACAAGGCCTGTGGGCCTGTTCTAAACATTCTAGGTGTGGGGGTGACAAACGGGTCAGAGCGCCTCGCCAATAGAGACATCGCTTAATATCACGTCCTGCGGCGCACCTTAGACGCATCGTTTAACTACAATCCATATTCCCTATTAGGGGAGTTCACTATAAACGAACTTGGGATACAGATATGAGTGAATGGATAACAAAGGAACCCACATAATAGCCACGGCAGTGGTCGCACCTTCTTCAAGTAGGTTGCGTTCAGAAAGGCACTTAACGTTGCCAGACGCTTTGTTGGCATTTTGAGAGGTCATCCAGCTTTTAGTTCGTTTCCTGTCGTGTTCTCTACTTATCAATGTTCGCTTACCGACACCGTTGGCGAGAGCAATAGTTGACGGACTGAACAGAAAAAGAAAAGAAAAAAAACCCTCAACGTTTGCCCTAGCGGAATCAGATATACAAAAGCAAAAAAAAAAAAAAGTTTGTGTCAACCTTTTTTTATTTTATTGACACTGAAGTCTGCATTGTTGTCGTAGGTCGTTTTCCGGTCTGCGATGCCACTTAGGGTGGCATATCTATTTCCCTAAAACTACACCCTTTGTTTGAGGATTTTTGGGGGGAAACTCTATGGAAACAAAAGGCACCTTTGGCAAGGCGGGGGAGAACCTTCATTGTACGAACTTTGCTGTGAAATATGAGTCACAATCGGCACAAAAGCTGTTTTCAGGAGCTCAGTTTAAGTCATCGTAGCTTATCGGAGCTAGCACGAGGATTTGGTTACCCGAAAGAATGTTCACGTTTGCTCGTGCCACGCCTACGCCACTTCATACCAAAAGACTCGGAAAATGGCGAAATGTCAAAAATGTATTTTAGATAATGAGTACAAGATACTCGGAATTGTAATTAAGATAGAGTATGAAATACTTTCGATCGAAGATATTAGCAAGATACCAAGATACCTGAAAAACTATTTGAAATACACTATCTTCAGTAGAGTATTTGAGATAGACACAAGTTTGAATATAGTAGGAGTTGTGTATGTGAGTGATTGCATTGAATAGTTGTGACACAGTGACACAGTCCAAAGTTCCGTCGACCGAGTTCGGTAGGAAGTTGTATGTTCTTTGAGCTCCACAAGGTTTACTAAGCTATCCCCATTTTTTCTTTCTAACTGAATACTGATCACGAGTCTATACTTGTGCATGCTTTAAAAATGAAGTAAACTATTTTTAGGAAGAAACCCTGGGTGTTAGAGTCGTAAGAAGCATTCTACCAAAAGTGAGACGTGATGTGAGGGCATCACGATAATAATCCCTGGAGAAGAAGGAAGAGTGAGACAAAGGACAAACACAAATCTCCAAACATAGTTAGATGACTGGTGCGCGACCGAACAAACCCGCCTGGTCCTGGTATTGGAGCAGAGGCCTCTCCATTTCCAGTGGATCGCTCTACCAACCGAGCTAACCACGAGTTCGCCGTCAGAAAAGCAAACGGGTTTATCAGCTTCAACCAGTCTAACACCAACAAGGGGGAATGGCTTGCATTTTAAGGTTGTGATGGCAATGCAGTTATTGCAAAGGTGCAAGCGAGCTGGACGAGAATGACGGTAATAATCCCTGGAAAAGGGGAACAAAGGACAAAGACAAACACAAATGTGTGTTTGTCCTTTGTCCCGCTTGGATACTCCGGGGACTATAATCGTCAATCTTGCTCAGCTCGCTTGAACCTTTGCATTAATTGCATTGTCATCATGCGCGTGCAGTGGCCGGATTTCGGTTGTCTCCGTTTAACATCGCGTTGTTGAAAACAAGAAGACAAAGTGAGAGCGTTCGAAATTGTTTTCTTACCTGCGCGACAAGCCGAGTTCGGCGATAAATGCAGTTGGAGAAAAGCTCGTGTTATGTTTTTATTTGCTACATGTTTTGCTCCAAAAGCAGAAGCTTATTTTGACGTGTTCTAAGTGGTTTGACAGCGTTCCTTGCGATATCTGCTTGGTAGGGTTGGGGGACGAGGCGAAGAGTGCTCCGAGCTCTGGGCCTGAAAGTACAGCGGCGGTTCAAAAGGCATGTACTTCACTCCTTTCGCTCGGAATGCTACTGTGCACAGCCGTCGAAGGTAAATTGAGACCTGCACCCAATATTTCGGAAAGGTAGATCCATTATTTCGGATTTTACAATAATTTTGAAATCGCTCCCTCCTGAAATCAACGACCCAACCTCCCTTGACTTTTCCATACAGTGAGTTCGGACACGTCTTGGCACCTTCCTAAGAACATTCCAACGGCTCATTTACCATCTCGACGCTTGGAGATGAAGTATCGCCGGCAAGCGAGGCAGTGTTCACTTTGTCCTAACCACTCGGCCGCCGCCCGGCAGCTACGCAGGCTCCCGTGGCCTCCGTCATGAACTAAGACTGCTCTTCACCGACTGAAGGACTCACGAAGGACACCCGACAGCGCGAACACAGCGACAAGACTCCTGACGAATCCCAAGGCCTATCCGTGACACCACGCACGACCCCATCGATTTCGATAGACAACAACACAGGCCAGTGGACTACTCCCTCCCGTCACCGCCGCACACTAGCACGCCGCATGGAAGCTGTTGTATCTGATATGCCGAAAGGAAAAGTCAAGGTGTTTCTCTGCCCCAAACACAACATCATTATTTCGACCATCTTACGACGCGGCCTTGCAGCACTAATTACCCAGGCCGCCCCGCCCTCTTACAAAAAAGGGTCAGTACAGTCCTCCCTAAATGGAGGAACGCTTTTGACACATATGTTCCCTCAGAAAGGGAGAAACTTTTGTCCCTTTCAAGCAAAAGTTCCGCCGTCACCTGCATCTCATTATGGCGGCCACGAATCGAGCAAATTGAGCTCATTAAGGCTTAACGAGAACACTAAGTCTATTGTACGGAGCCAGAAGAGCAGCAAATAAAAACGTAACACGAGCTTTCCGCGAACTGTATTAAACTGTATATTTCTTCCTTGCCCATTTTGGCCGCGTTCAGCCAAAATGGGCAAGGGAGAACCGGCCCCTTCGGGGAATTCGGCCTCGTGGTTCCTTGTATCTGGGAGGCCGACGCCATTGGTGACGACGACTCCCACGGCCTGCTTGAAGCTAGGCCTAGATAGGGATAGGGGGAACCCCATGGTTCCCACAGCATAAATGTTTGTAATTTTTTTTTCAGTCGCTTGTTGGTTTGGCAATTATATATCGTTCTATCTGATGTCATCACACGCCCTGCTCTTTATCCTGCCGACAGCATCATCCTAACAGTATGATGGGGGTGCGAATGCATGTTCATCACCTGTATCACACATCGCTGCAGTTGTCAGCCAGCCATCCGGCCTCGTAGCGGTCATTTACAGACACAGACCATTATCGGCCCATGGCTCCTTCGCTCAGCACCCGCCCAGATGCTATGACGAGCCCGAAACAGACAAAGCCGACCCAGAATCCCCCGCCTCTTTCCCCAGCCCACGGCGTTCTGACGCTTCTACAGACGCGAGTCCACCAGCCCCCACCGTACCGTCGTACTGCTCTGGCTGGTGCAAAGGTCTGTGAGGCTGCGGACAGAGACCGAACTCCAAAGATCTTCCCGTCTTCATCGCCAAACCCGCTGCCGGAATCTGTCCTTCGTTCTTCTATGTGTGTGTTCTTGTAAGTGTGACATATGTCTTCGTATTCACCGGCCGGGTCGACAGTTTTCCTCGAAGGGAGTACTGGTAGTTAGGTGAAGATGCTGATGGAGCAGGGGCGTGCACGACCATCCCGGGCCAGGAACCACGTGAAGGCTCGACCTCTGTAAATCATTCCCTCTTCTGTCGTAACTTGTCCTGTCCTCTACGCGCCGACCTGCATCATTCAACAATATATATATATATATATATATATATATATATATATATATATATATATATATATATATATATATATATTGAGCCAAACGGCGCCAAGAGGCTAACTCTGCTACATAATGATACATTTTGCCAACATATAGGTAATCTGCGCCAAGCCTGCGCCAAAGGACCAATTTTGATCGCCTTTCTAAGCCGAAACTAAACTAAAAACCGTAATTGATCACGCGCGAACTAGGTGGCGCAAGCGACCACCCGACACCTTTGCCCGACACAAAGTACCCTGCACCAATCGTTCATCCGGTCTTGCATGGTTTTTCCCGCTATGTCTTGTTCCGCTCCCACGTTGTCTCGCGTATTGGTTTTTTTCTTTTAACGATAGACGCGGGCGTGTGCGGACGCTCCGACACTAACGCGCTGGTGTATACCAGCCACGCCGTCATGCTATGAAACGAAATCACGTTGTTGCGCGGCGGGAATTACTTTGTGAGCTGAAGCACTCGCTCTCGAAAGCAACAGCCGTGGGAAAACTATATTTGAACCCTGCCTTCCAGTCACCGTAGTTTCGCGACGTCGGGTGTTGCCGTCCCCACGTCGCTGCAGGTATGTCGCTTTCTAAAATAAAAGTAAGTACCGCAGCATGCTCATCAACATTCTTGTTCTTGTTAAAATCATATGTTACTACAAAAATCCCTCTTTAACTCAAAGACTGGTTGTCAAAGTATTGATTACCTAGGCTTCCCTCGGTAGGTGTTCTTTCGGCAGGGACCCCGGTACGCAAAAAATCTGCCGCGAAAAAAAGTTGGTGAAGAGAAGTGAGCTAATGCAAAGAAGGCAATGTCTGCACGCTGAACCCGCACAGCGCGCTCGTTTGTCTCGAGGTCGAGTAGGTCGTTGCACAAAGCGCTCCAAAACCTTTTTGACACTGGCTCGCGATGTCTTGCATCGATGCGCTCAGGCTCTTTTTTTTTCTGTGTGTTTAGCTTGTACCTCGCCGGCCTGCCTGGAAAGCACGTGCCTCTGGACTGTTTCTTGTCGTATGCTAGACAGTTACATTTTGCATCCAATTTTAGGAACCAGTTTGCGACTGAGCGGAGTGGCATGGTTTCGATCGAAGAGCCATTTCCGCTAGCGCGACAATTTCGCAGTGTACTGCTGTAGTCACGTGTTTCATCAGTTGGAGACTGCTTTTATTTATTTTATCACTAGACAACCTAATGCTGTGCTATTTACTACTAAGCTGGTCATTTTTAAATAAATTTTAATACGTGCACGTTGGTTCTTATTTATCTATAGCGGGTATATATATACGTATCATTTAACTAAAGCATTGCAAAATATGTCATGCCATTGGCATTTAAGTTACATGTTGAAAGACTCCCAGGTGGTTTAACTTGACTATAATTTGTTTATTGCGGCAGGCAAAGTGTCCTTCGTTTGTCCAGCACTGCAAACATATATTTTTATTTTTCTAAGAATATCTGCTCCAAAAGCCACTTTTGCTGCTCCAAAACACTGTTTTGGCTGCTCCAAAAGGTGCTCTAAAACGGCTTAGGCAATCCCCCCCAATGACATCCCCTCTGATATATATAAATATATGTTTCTCTAAACGCGGAAGAAATCGTTCCGGACTACACGTCGCACAAATATGTGTTTGATTTGGCCGTCATCTGCGTCGAAGGGTCCATTAAAAAACATATATATATATATTAGCTTTGAATATTTTGGGTAAAAATGGTTTGAGTAATTAATTTTTTTTTTAGTATTGATTGTAAAGAGATGTCTACAATTAGAACCTCGCTGCGCATCATCGAAAATGTCTAAATACGCCCACGTTAAAATATTATAGGGCACGCGCCGGGCATTTTGCGGCGCTCCGAGAAAATGCTCAATTGGGACGAATTTCTGGGTTTAAGTGTCTAATGCGAGGAATCTCCGCGCGAGCAATTCCGTCCCTGTTAAAACACTCAACATGCGGTTGCCGCTACGAATCGCGGGTAAAGGTGCGTCTTAACACTTGCTCCAACGTCAGAAAGGCAAATCATCTTAGGATGAGCATGATGTAAACCCCAAGGCTGCAGGTAACAAACGACACAAACACTAACATGTTTCGATCACAGCTGATATTGTTTTATTTCCAAAAAGGGCTTATTTTGGCACCTTTACGAAAATAAAAAAAAGAGGGAGAAGCCAATGCACTTTCTTCCCACAAGTAAGCAATACAATGCAGAAAGCCAAAGAAAGAGACGAAAGTACGTCGCCAAACCCTTCCCCTCTTACTCTAAACCTTCACTAATCGACCACAAGACCCTCCTCCTGTATTCGTACTACTATATCCGGTAACACGGAGTGGATCACAACAAAACACGTCACCTTGGCGTCGTACAACAGAACTAGCGCTTGAACCCCCAAAGAATGAAACACAGTGACCCGCTGAAAACACAAAAGACGTCGGGACTCCCCACCTTCTTTCTTACTCTGAACGATCGCTAACAGAACACTATCATCCTTCCTTAGTAGTGGTAATACTATAAGACTGGTAAACCAAAGTGAACCATAGAACAACACGTCACCCTAGCTTCTCGGAAACAAACACATTGGACTCACAAAGTCACCAGTTTCCATGGTTTAAGATTACCAATGACTCTTTAATCAAGCGCTTGTGGTTGTTTTCTTCCCGTAATTTCACTCAGGTTAAACTTTAAAGCGGCACACAATTGTTACATTCGGCAAAATGTCTGAATAGTTCCCGAATACCGGTTCCTTTTTTTAATACATATATTGGGGTCTGTCAGCCGACCATTTAAACATCGTTTAGTTGGTCCGATGTAATATAGTCCACAATCAAATGGTATCTTATATACAATCCCTGATACACAATTCGCAACTGTTTCTCCGTTTTTTTTTTGAACGACCTGTACTTGGTGATGCGAAGGGAGTTATGCGGCTCAGCCTATAATTTGTGCTGCATTTTATTGTTTACTTGGGGAAAGAATGTGCATTAGCTTCCCTCTCTCGTTTTTTTTGTTTTTTTTTTAAAAGTGTTTTTATAAGCACCTTCCAGAAAAAAAAAAAAAGAATCAGCTGTGTTCGAGGCATTTTAGTGTAGGTGTCCATTTTTGCCTGCAGTTTCGGGGTTTATTTCATGGTTACTCTAAACCAGCTGGTTTCCGCCCTTATATTCCCTTCATTATAGGATGAAGCCAACAACGGCAGCTGTGCGGCTACTGCTGAGTTCCTGTATAACGAAAACTGCGCGACAGCAAGCAAGGCAAAAGATCAAAGGATCAAACAAAACTGCTCGGTATTTAACCAAGGTGAGCGATTTTTGTATTGTTCTTTCAAGACATATCAAATGAGGAGCACGTGACTTCGAACATTTCGGTTTAAGATATGAAAGGTGACCTGTATTTTAAGATATGCCGCCTCGGTGTTGTCAATGGCTTTAAGTTGTGTGAGGTAAATTCGGGAATGTTAACAAACGTTTGCGTATTAAAGGATTGTCCTTACTATCTTGGTTTGCGTTATTGCGGCCACCAAGGATGAATATAAAGAAAGATGACATGCACATTGTCCCTGCGCAAGTTGAGATTTCGAGTCAAGACTTCTTTGAGTTTCGACATTCAGTGTATGCTCTATGTAGAATACAGTCATCGGCCCACCGTGTGCTCTACGCAAATGTAGCCGTGCGGATATGTCGAAGGGCTAAACAAACTCATGAGCGAGTAAGTAATCTGTCTCTGTGGTTCAAAATGGGTTACCGCCTTTAAACCCAAAGGGCGACCAGCCCCGGGCATACATAGACACGTAACTGTATGAAATACTCGCCGCCGCCGGCTTCAGCGGATTTATATTATTTCGTAAATTAAACGTAGCATTTAAATCTCCTTAAGTACTATACTAAATAGGGGCAAGGAGGCAGATGCATTTTGAGAGGTGCAGCGGAACGGGAGCTACTCCACTGCTGAAGCTGATAGAACAAATTATATGCTATATACTGGAACTAACTTGGGAAAAACAATTTTATTTGCCTTTTTTATATTTTAGCGCTTGCAAGTATCTAAAACTTTCTTCAACCGTTCTTTTTCTGGGGGGGGGGGGGGGGGGGGGGAGGAACATGTACACTGGGAAGAAAACCTATAAAAGTAATCTTGAATTCGAGCATAGTAAACCTGACATTATGCGCAAAATTTCCCAATAAATTATACCGAAATCTTGAAGTCATACACGTACTAATGAGCGTGTGGGGTATGTCTCCTGACTTAATATTTCTACTTTTCTATTTGTAGGAGTGAAAATGTGCACCCCTCTGAAAAGTAAGAACGAGAAGAAACAAAAATCAGGAGTTGACACCTGTTGGCACGTAGCCGCACTGGGATTCCTGGTTACCTTTCTTGCCACTGCATCTCAGACTAACTCCGCCTTTTTCTACGTGGGTTTCATGGAGCAATTCGACGTCAACCGGGAAACTGCTACCTGGCCCGTCAGCATTATAACGGCGTTGTCTCACTTGGCTGGTACGTCGCCAGATCATCAGTTTCCCTAGATCGCTCAAATCGGTACAATTTAAAATATTTGCATGTACCACTGAGCAGCTGGCAGCTGCCAAGGCATTTGTAGCAAGGAGTTATTCGTGTTAGATAAAAAATGTATATTTTATATTATTTACAGAAGAGCCTAAGTAATAAATGTTTTAGACACTAGACTGCGAAACCGATCGTCCAGTCATCTCGAACTCCTGCGTGGAAGTGGTAATGTTCTCTCGTGCTGGCGTATTTCGTCGTCTTTGCTCACTTTTTGCATGGGGCCCTGCATATCCGCGGATTACCCGCGGATATCCGCAGATATACGAAGTAAACTGGCGGATTCAGATAAAAATGAATAAGATTTTGCGTATTGCGGATGCGCATCCGATGCGGATATCCGCGGGTCCAAATCCGTTTTTGCAGAGGCGGTCCATAAACGTGTGCGACAATACAATGTAGAGTGAATGAGTGATACTATGAAGTGCATCATCGAATGTATTGCGGGGACAAACTACTCTCTTAGATCAAAGGTTGCAATCGGAGAGAAAATTGCTCTTTACGTCAATAAAGCTTTTTTTTTTTCTCACTAAAGATTGCTTTATAATGTTCTATCTCGCCAAAGATACTGTTCCTAGAAAAAACAAAGATTGCAGGAGCATCCGTCGTCCCGGGAAGTGTGTTCTTCTTTGGCAGGGAAAGATCGGAAAACGTTCTTCGGGCAAAGAAAACTGAAACGTAGCGACCACAAGAAATTAGGCGCCTGCAGGTGGCTTCTTCGCCTACAAGTATATATTGAGGAGACTGAATTCGATCCTTCGAAGTGGTCGACCTTGGGCCAGCACGAGTTTCCGTACCTCAATCTTGCAGCGCAGTTTGTGCATTCCATCCCAGCGTCAAGTGCACCAACGAAGAGAGAATTCTCACCAGCGAGTATTAATTTGAAAGGGGCCAACCAGTCTAAATCCGTCCGAGTTGATGATATTCTGTTTCGTTTACACAACAGCCTCGACAAGTGAAATATTGCGTGTGTGTGCGTTTTATTTTTCTCGACAGTTGGCACTCAGTTTTTTTTAAGTATATGGTTACGAACATGCAGTGGAGGGTTCGTGTTTCTAACTGTGACCGATTGGAGGTGTTGCCATTATTGAATATTGTGATATTTTCCCAGTGGTGTACACGCGCCTTACGAGAATTTTGGTGCTGCGAGTGAACGCCATCCTCCCAATTTTACTCTTTGGCCTAAAAAAGATGACACAATGTTAGTAGTCTGTCCTTTGACAATGTTCATGTTTATAAAATAATGCATCTGCTTGAAGTGGGTTTTACAAAGCAAAAAGGAAAATAAATATAAATAATCTTCCTTTTGAGCGCGTATACTGGTCAGAGCGTCAGTGTCACGGACTCCCAAGCAGATCTAATAACTGCGATCATCTTTCGAGCGATGCGAAGTGTCTCTGGGAGGTCGATCGTTTATTTTATAAATATGATAAAACAGAACTCGATAAAATGACTTTTACCGTATTCTTACACGAAGAGTGTTTGTAGAAAGATAAGCAAAAGGTTTATAGGGTACCATCGAGATTTTTTTAAAGTTTATTAATGCATGATTTTATTATGTACAATGAATGCGCGGATTGAAAGTCGGATACATTTCCAAATTTTGCGGATGCGGTTCGGATACGGATTCAAAGTATGCGGATGCAGATCGGATGCCGATACGAAGTCTGTGGATCCGGTTCGGATGTGGACGATCAAATTGTTATCCGCGCAGGGCTTTGTGAGCGCCGTGACGATGCATTTTTGACGCGAGTTCATTGGATTCATCGAATTGTGGCGTTGGCTGCGGTCCAACTTAATGGGAGACCGACTGCGGACAAGGTTCACCGTCGGACAATTTTAAACACAGTACAACGTTTTTCATATTGTTTCAGGCGGGAAACACGAGTGCTAGGATGCATGGGTTGCTACGGTGTATGGAATTTTCAGTTCTGGCTACTCACTAATATTAACTGTTTGGCAGTGGCGTACCAACTTGCTTTTGAGTGCGGGGGGGGGGGGGGGGGGGGGACCAGACCCTCGCCCCCCTCCCCCGGTCGTATATTTTTAGTAGTGATGGACCGAACTTTTGCCAAATCGAAAATTCGGCGCCGAATCTTGGGATTCAGCGGAGCCAAACTTTGTCGAACTTTTCTAAAGATCCAGCAAAGATTCGGCAGAAATACACTGTTACCAGACTTAACGTTGATATTTAGTTTTTTCTGACAAAAACTTTTTTTTAACGCTTAAATACAACATGTAGTGCCTATTGACACAGTTATTACCAAATTAGGTGATATTCTACAATATAATTGTATCAGTGTCGTTTTTGTGTGCTTCCTGGCAATTTTAGTGTCTGCTTGCAGAGAGTGGCGTGACAACGAGGTTGGGTAGTAGCCGGCGCAGTCACGAATCACGCTACAAGAGTTTTGACTTTGAGGCTTCATCAGCGCACGCCTGCAAGCGTGTTTACATTGTTAAAATAAAGGCAATCACTGCGTTCTTACTTTCTCTGGGAGTCACCGTTTCGTGCGTGAAGACGAATGCAACGGTTGCTGAGCCTTCACCAGAAGAGATAACAATATTGTAAATATGCATGTTTTTCTGTTTGAGTAATCTGACGTCCGCTTTGCATGAAACTGTGCGTTCCATGCCGTTTTTAACCTTTAAAATTCTGGTTTCTGATGTTACGACACACACGGACGTTTAGGAAGATGGGGAAAGTTAGGAACGTCGGATGTGCAACTTCGAGCATGATAAATAGTTCTATGTTTAGTTTTATGCCGATACATGAAAATCGCGAAATATCATGAACTAAAAAGCAATATTATTCTGTCTTGGCACAAACTTCTTGTGAGCCGAAATCAGGATTGTTAAATTAATAATAATAATAATAATAATAATAATAATAATAATAATAAATTTATTTGTGACGGAAGAACATAATCGAGGCAAACTGCAAGTTCGCCAAAGCCATCATGGGCTTGTGCGGCAAAACCAGCTATGTAAATTGAATAAAAATAAAAAATCAGTTCTAGATAAAAAAAGAAAAAGCAGAATTATCACTAAGTTTTTACAGCAGTTCCAACTGCATACTAAAGCTCCCCCTCCCCCCTTCCCTTTCTAAAGAAAAAATTTAAGTCAGAAAAGTATTAAAAACACACACACACAATGCACTGGCGCCACTTTTCGCCATTGTTCGCCATTGTAAGTAGTAGAAATTGGTGTCCAGTTTTTGTGACACTGAAGATCTGGATGACTTTCTTTGTTGTCATACAATGATAGTAATAAAATAAAACTCATAAAACAATAAAAAAAACGCACTTGGTAAAGAAAATGTCGTAAGAACTAATTATGAAATATTCACAAAGGTTCGTCGGTCATATCAATATGTCAAAGCGCTCTTCTGAGCTTTTTTCTTGAGGTAAAGTCACATATGCTGGGAGGTAGGGAATTAAAAATTTGAGGCACATAGACCGACCGCATGTTCTTACCATAACGTGTATAGTAAGCGGGAACAAGAGACTTTGATATTTTTCGTAATTGTCTCACATTCGGATGAAGAGCTTTAAAATCATCCTTCCAGTAGTGTTCAAGCACGACTGATTCAAAAAACAAAGATTGCAGATTTGGCATGGACAAAGCCTTAAAGAGATTGTGACCTGAGGATGCCGGTTTATACTGAACATTCCGTAAGATTCCTTTTAGAATTGAATTTATCTTGGCCTGCCACAATCCAGAACATTTGCCAAAGACTGTTACGCCGTATCGGAGTGTACCATAAGCAAACGAGTGGGCTATCAGCTTCCTGAGATTAAAAGGTAGGAATGTCTTGATATGGTATAATAGGCAGGAAACGCTTCTTAATTTGGAACAGAGTTTTGATAGGTGTGAGTTCCAGGAGAGATCTGAATCGAATGTGATTCCTAGGTACTTCACAGTGTATGAACAAAAAATTGGAACACATTGGCATGGGACACAGTGAGACGTGTGCAGCAAGAGAGGAATATTAAGGTCAACAACTTTAAGGGGATTGTGAAAACAAACGAGCTTAGTTTTCGAAATATTTATATTAATTAGATTATTCGCAAAGCAGATCATTAGCTGTGAGGTACAGTCTTGGAGCAAACCCATTGCTCTGGCATATGAGATATGGCTCGTCAGCAAAAGAGTATCGTCTGCGTATTGATGAATGGTACAGTTTGAAACAGATAAACTCATGTCATTAACATAAATATTGAAAAGCAATGGTGAAAGAACTGAACCTTGTGGAACTATAATAATAATAATAATAATAATAATAAGAAGAAGAAGAAGAAGAAGAAGAAGAAGAAGATTAATTTTATTTGCACATACTGGAGGCGGCCCATGTGGTGGTGTGCGGGGCTAGGCAGGTAGGTGAAAACACGTATGCAGAGCGCCTGCCAGCCCGCCACCACAAGTGAAAAAAACAAAACAGACATAAATGTACAAATACACACTACAGAAAGTACGTAAAAATGAAAGAAAAGAAGAGGGAAAACATGTATCTCATTATGACGAGGACGCCAACTGCATCCCATCCTGGCCAGCCCTCATGGCTCTGCCCCGTTTGGCAGCACTGGGCTGCGCACGCTGAGCGTAATTTTCAGTTGTGAGTCAATGTTTCAACTACCTCGTTTTATAAATGGAAAGGTCAAATGAAAATCTCGTTATCCAGAATGTACCGCACCATTTGTCACTTGCACAGTGGACTGCGTAAATTACTGGTCGATCTTCTGTTCTTGAGGCAGAAAATATTGAAGAGAACCACACTCGCGCAAGCTCACAACCGCACAGTTATCGTGTCGCCTACTCACCTCGGCGTAACCGCCGGTTGCACTAAACTGTACGATGGTAACCGCACGACCGCGCGGCGTCTATTTGCGATCCATGACCCCGTTACGTTCGTCCGCGTGCACAGACATTTGCCGAATTTTCGCCGAACCTTTGCCAAACTTTCCTTCTAAATTTCGGCATGTGCGGAACTTTGCCAAATCTGAAGTTCGGCAGATTCGGCCCATCACTAATTTTTACGGCGAAGGCGAAAGACACCCTAGCAATGACGCTCAGGCCGGATTGGCTGCTCGGCAACTCGAGAGAATCTAAATTCCGGATTCGGACGGCGCGTGTATCACTCGAAGCGCGTTAACCCCCCCCCCCCCCCCCTCTTCCCGCCTGCGTTCACGCCGCTTCGGGGCGACAGTGTGCGGCTGCTAATTACAAAAAAAAATATTAAACCAATTAGCACCCTCCCCTTCCCGTACACGCCGCTTTCCGGCGTCCAGCCGGCGACCCAAGCCCCGCTGTCCCCCATGCACCTCCGTAAATAGAGTCCCGTACGATTTAGTTCAGCAACGTTTCGTCGGAACATTCGTTTTTTTTTTTTTTTTCATTGATAATCGTATAAAATAAATGTCGTAAATATCGCCAACTGCCTCGACAAAACAAAATTTTCGAGGGAAAAAAATAGCTGTTATCCCACACCCTGGATAGAGCCCTAGTCTGCTACGTATGAGGCAGACATCTTACCACTAAATTATGATACCGCTTCGGAAACTCGCCTTGCAACCGCTGCCTATGTTGACGGCGGCAGCGCCTATCTCCACGAACCACATATACATGCGATCGATTTAAGCCTGCACACGACCGAGTCACTGCAGCCAAGGACGCCCATGACTGATCGGATATTGTCGTCACATATAAGAGCTGCTGCATAATATAATTCGTGTAGGTACCAGAGTATACCCTGTCAACGTGCTTTGATGATACAAAGCACTTCTGATGGTCCATCAAGTGCCGTTATGAACTTCAGACGGACCGTCAAACGCTTTTGATGGTCCACCAGGGAAGTTTGATGGACTATTAGCTGCCTTTGGAGTCCCTAACGGACCATCAAAACACTTTTGATGGTCCATCAGACGCCATCAAGGAAGTATGATGGACCATCAAAATCTCTTTGATGGTCTATTTGGAGGCTTTGATGGACCATCAAGCGCCATCAAGGAGGTCTGATGGGCCATCAAGGGGGCCTGATGGGCCATCAGGGGAGTTTGATGGGCCATCAGAGAAGTTTGATGGACCATCAAGAAAGTTTGATGAACCATCAGATTTTCTTGATGGTCATTTCGATCGGGAGCCAATCCGGCGTGAAGGCCGTTGCTAGGGTTTGTATCGCCTGCGGGTTAAAGTACGCCCCCGCGGGTCGGGGGGCGGTGCCCTTGGTATTCTGTGGGCGCCGCCGGCCACTGTTTGCCCCCCTTGCCGCCCCCCCCCCCCAGTTGGTACACCCATGCTGTTTGATTATCTATAACAAGCATATATTATAATGAAGCTGTATATGACTGGTTGGTCGGGTGTTTTCTTGTCCATCGACACGAATATCACCCACTGCACGCAAAAGCGAGTTCCTGCGTGCAAGTGGTGGTATTTTTTCGTGCTGGTGAACTTCGTCTTCTTTGCTCGCTGTAGCATGTCGCTACACATAGAATATTTTGTTCATATGCACGCAAAAGAATATAAACACAGGACGGTGTACATAGCATAATATATTTGAGCTAGAAACGAACACGTGTGAAAAATAACAGGTCCCAAGAGGCGTTAACAAATCATGGAAAAAGAATATATAAAAACTGATGAAGGAAAAAAATGCAAACAGGACAACGGTAAAAAATTGTAGAATTATATGTTTGCAAAGAAAGATTACACGTTTAAGACCCCTAGCAACACGTCGATGTGTAAAGCAGTTTGGAAAACTCAAGCTTAAAAATTCGACTGATGTCTCCTTTAATGAGAGTGATGGAACAGAAATATTGTTGCACACCGCACCCACAAGTGACCCAATGACTTTCCTACCAAAATTTGTTCATGTAACCCTTAGAACTATGGTATCGCGAAAACAAAGTGTGCAGTCATCACATGTTCGGCCATAAACAACAATAGGCAAAAAAAATAATCGAAGATTTTTGAAGCGTCTAGGTTATGCAACAGTTCATCTACTCTATCACTTTCACTGACGAAGACAATAGCTGAATTTATTCATCATGAGTATATGAGTCTGCGTCACACACTGACATTGTGATAGGTTATGAGCTTGTAATCTGGATTTACAAACACACAATTCCTGTATTTTATTCTCGTTTTCCTTCTGGAATTTCCATTTCCTTCGCAAACGTTTATCACTTTCTCCCAAGGTTTGCTTACGTCTTTTGGAACGCGGTTCGTTTGCATTATTGTTTGTTGCTTGCTAAATTATAGTGTGCTCTGTCGTCCGCCCTATGTGTTTATTCTTTTGTGTCTCTATGAACCTTACCAACACGTTCGGTACTTTCCTATGTTTGTCGTTTAGGTTTTAAGTTGGTGATGTGATAACTTCTAATTTTTAATGTGAATTAGAGGTTAGTAATTCCCCTACTGAAAAAAAATGAATCTAGATAAGAACTGATGTGAAAGATTCAAAAACTGCTATGCGACATGTGAAACTGATATGAAGTTTAAAAAAACTGATATGCGATATATGAAAGTGATATGCAATATCCAACAACTGATATGCGAGATACAAGAGCTGATATGCAATATATGCCAATTGATACGAAAATGGGTCCAATAAACAAATCAGAAATAAATTCATATAATTTTTTTTCAGAATACGACGGTGCCGCGCGGGAAGTCAAACACGTGGCTTGGAACCGCAGTTTAGCGGCTTGATTTATTGGCTTTTAAATAATTACAGTATGGGCGTTTACTTTTTATTAAGAGATTCATCCCCTGAGCCGTCCAAGATAATAATCTCAGAGGTATGACATTACTGCAAAAAACTCATCATGCTGGGAACATTACTGACTGCCTAGATGGTCACCATTAAAATACGTACCTTCAAGACGACCCGTATAAAAGGCGAAAATATTGTATTAACGTTTCTTGTGCTGTGCATGTGTATTCGTTCAATGTATAGGTTCAGCTGATGGTGGTGTTATGCGTAAGGTATCTACATGTGTGTATAATACAGGTGCCTGAAGGGCCTGAAGTGTAATGGTGCCGTGAGCAAATAAAAATATTTTAATAGCACACGAATCGGGAGGTACCTAGCGCCACTCAACCTAGCTGAAACTTATAGGGAACCAATTAAACTGAAATGAAATACCCTAATGTTCTGATAAGAAAATTTGTTGAATAAACATGTCAAAAATAAATTAATATAATATTTTTCAGTAGGATCTTCATATTTTAAACTAATTATTTTAGTCTTAAACACATTTTAAATCGAATCTGCTATATCAGGAAGTATGAGATTCCCCATTACATCTGAGCAGGACATACGCGCCTTAACCTTTAGCAAGGGTGAAATGTATGTCACTATTACTTAATTATCTGCAAATTTAGTAGGGTAGGGAGTCAATTAAAAAGATCAGTTGCCCAACCCTTGTTATTGGTGCATTTTCAAACATTTTGCTTTTATCTCTGTTCCAAACTCGCGCACCTCCCCTCTACGAGACTAACTGGAAATCCTGGTATAAATGGGAAGCACACTTGTACAGAAGCAGATAATGTGATCAGCATTTTGTTTTGTAGCTATTTTTGTGGCACTCTTTCAACGGAGAGTATCACTATTCAAGATATTTCTACTGGGAGCGCTGTTGACCTGGTCAGGATTGGTGGCATCTGCATTTGTTCCCACCATGGCATGGATGACGGTGACTTTCGGCGCCATTCAAGGTGAAGATACGAACATCTTCATGATATAATTCTTGCGACATTTTTTCTCGTCTAAGAACTGTATCTAACTCTCAAAAATTAGAAAACTAGGCTAGATGATGCTAGGGTTCTATACTATGACAAGCATTTTAAACCCGTACCTTCATTTATAACTCCTGAAAGGACTCTTCTTTTTATAATCTTGCTCCTCCAAAAATGTTTTTGTTTTATAACTGAGGGGCTTCGTGCAATGATACTACAAATTCAAGGGCACTTTCGGATTGTAAATCATGTGAACGAATTCATTTTGCCTTTCGGATTGTAAATCATGCAAACGCCTGATGTGATCGAGATTGCGCAATAGTTTGCTCGTTCCCTAACTTATTTACATTAATTAACAACTATAACCGAGAATGCAATAAATTATTCTCTCGTCGTTTAAAAACTAACTCGGTGTCTTGATAAAAGGTGACTGCATGTGGTGGGCCAACCGACCACTGTGAATGTTTGGTTACGTGTCCAATTGAACCTATGCTCTGATTTGGTAGATTTCAGTAAAATGTGTTTGCGAATCATTGTAATATCTATATTCTCCGTAATTTAATTGGTGTTTTTTATTACCATTGAAATGTTTTATGTACAAGCACAACAAAAGAAGACTACGTACGCTGACCTAAAGGTGGTTATGTAAAAGTGTTTAAAAAGAGTTTATTATGTGTTTGCTACGAGACGTTACAGTAACTTGCGAAAATTATAAACCCAAAAAGTTGTTTAGTTCATGGGGAAAAAACTATAGTCAAGTACATAATAAAAACGGCTTTCAATGTCGCTCAGTCACAAGTCATTTTGTTTCAAGGTGTAGTTGTCGGGTTGGCGAAAGGATATTCGGTTGAAACGAAGTCATATTAAGGAACTACAGCGAGTCTGGGCAAGATTCTCGCGATTTATAACATCAGTTAACTTCAGGGGAACAATTCCTACCTCTATACTGACTACACACTTAGGAAGCGAACATTTAAGAACACAGCAGCAAGTTTGGAGGTTAATTCGTGTCTTAAAAGAGGCATTCTATTACTTTGCTTCTTCCTACGAACCTAGCCTGCCTCCCCGACGGTCGCATATTTTTGCCTCGCGTAAAAGTAGCTTTGTAAAAACTATGCTCTCGTGCCTTTCATCTGTTTAGCACTGCCCAGCACACTTCTGATTAATTATGCAGCTAAGGAAAGCACACACTGAGCGCACAACTTCTGAAACACACTTGTGAAACTGTAACATATGCAATTCTTTTACGTTTTGCTTTCTGCTCTATTCCAGGTCTTGGAGTTGGGCTAACTATATTGACATATGGTATACTCCTTACAATGTATTTTGACAAGTACAGAGGCTTAACTTCGGGAATGAAGTATTCTGGAGGATCATTGGGCGGTCTGGTTTTTCCCAAGCTTCTACCCTACTTACAACAGGAATACTCCTTCTGTGGTACGCTTCTTATCTACGGAGGCATTAGTATGCATCTTTCGGCCATCGGTGTTTTCGTCAAGGAACCACCGTGGACGTCCTTGAAGAAAAACGGTGAGGGTGCGCGGAATCCAGCTGACGAATGTTCGTCGAAACTAGAGATAATCTCGGCTGATTCCAAACAACTCCAACAAGCTTCAACGATCCCTGCCGGAAAGCAAATCAAGAAACATCGTCCGGCACTGAGGCTGTTAATCAATCCTATGCTTTACGTTGTTGTTACACTGGCAGTAGTGACAGACTTTATAGGAGCTGCGTTTGTCACTACTCTGGTCGACTACGCACTAGATAAAAGTCTGTCAATTGAAGATGCCGAATCCCTCATCATGTACGGATCTTGCAGCCAACTCGTTGGACGGTTGTTCCTTCCACTTATGGCGGACAAGGGATGCTTTAGACGCAGTACCTTAGTTATGGCGAGCTTTTTTATATGGGGATGTTCAGTGATTGCTATGCCGTATGCAACGCTTCGTGTGCACATAATTATTCTGGGCTTGAGCGTGTACCTCTTTTACGGATGTCTGCAATCTATGAAAAGCGTCCTTATGGCGGACTACATCGGTGTCCAATGGATCTCAACATGCTATGGGCTCTCAGGGTTGGTCTTACTGCCTCTCACTTTCTGCAGTCCATCAATTACAGGTAAGTAGATCTGTGTTTACTTAGGACTAGAGGTAGACTTGTATCGACTGACGAGTTCGTTGTTTACTTTCGTTACGATTTATTGCGAATAATGCCATACCATTTTCACTGTGTTTTTGATTCAGTATAAAATCCACCGCCACGACAATCTGGGATGAATCCAAACCTGTTTTACGATTATAGCTTTTTGAATGCATAATCCCTACAGTGTTTTGATGGCTTGAGAGGTGGTTTGAAGTTTAACAATGCGACTTACTTTGATATTCATTATTGATCACTAGGGTCCTCTTTCAAAAAAGATTACGTAAAAGGCTGAGAAGAAAAAAAAATATTGAATTAAAACAAACTTAACCTTTCTTTATTGTGAGACTATCTTACAACTTGGCATATTCGTTCATGTTTTGTTATGGTAAATTTTACTGCCTATACCAATTATGTAGTTGTTGATGCTCGCAAAGCTTCTTATTACAGTTGATTGCTGGTCAGATCTCGGGTACATCTACAGTCGGGAGTGTTTGTAGAGAGTTCCGAACGGTTTTCGTCAGTTTGACAAAATAAAATGCTTCGTTCTTTCACGTATATTTGACTTTTGCTAATTCATTGTTGTAGCTGCAGTTTCTTAGATCAACACTGTGTATAGATATTTGCATGCTTCAATTCTATATTGTGATATGAACGCACACTTCCCCCGCATCTGCCGCAGCCGCGAGCTGCGGTTTTTGCTGAGGGCTGTAGAACGTAAAGACGAAACAAGAGAAGCCTTCTGCAACTGGACAATTTCTGGCCCTCCCTGACGTGTCATGTAAAACTTAGTATAAAAGAAAAATAGTTAGGTTTTTTATTATATACCGTGTTACGCGGCAAAACTAGTGTAAGAACACTCGGAACACTCGATCACGAGACTGCTATAATTATATTGGTTTTTATTTCTTTTCAAGGTTATTTTAGAGACCTTTATGGAAGTTACGACGGCCTGTACATGCTTCACGGCGGAATACAGCTGGCAGCTTCGGCACTCTTCCTCGCTGTTGTCTGTGTTGAAAAAAGGAACACAAAAGTATGGACGCTAAGCGACACAATCTGAATAAATCTGTGACAAAATATCAAAGCTCAAATTATTTCCCAACGAGATCTTGATATAAACGTGAAAACAGTGATTGTTGTATGGTTGTTTCGTTGCTTAACAAAGTTTCGGAGAGTTGGGCGTAGCTCACGCAACCCGACATAACGGGGACACTGCGTGTCTTGTGGGAGATTTATGAATGAAGCAGTGTATTAAAAATGACTCCTAAACCGGCACATCAGCTGTGTTTGTATAATAAAAAAAACATACCCCCTCGCTCTACCGTTAAAGTTCTAAACTTCAGAGTTTCGTGTTGGTCCGCACCTCTTCTTCGCCTTGTTCCAAGGTTACTAAGTTAAAAAAGAGCGTGTTATATATAAACCGATTTTATTTTAAGTTTTGTGTTAAAGGAAAACAACAACTGCCGCTTTACCTGAACGCACCTAAATATTTTGCGTACCTTTGATTTCAATAGTATTTACAACGCCTCGAGAGGCTAAAAGCCAAGTTAACTAATAAAGTGCCTCTTCTGACACCGATGGACGTGCGTTTTAAATTAAATCAATTTCAGTTATTCTGCTACAATCAAAAGAACAATATTTAGCAGGAGTCACTGGTTTGACTGCTGACTCACGTAATATAAAAAAGAAAACACCTTGCAATGTTACTTTCCGCACCGAGAGAGCTGCCACAAACTGTCGGGTTACCTGCCACGGCGGAAAACTACTTCCACATATCCGCTGAACTGAAACCTTCTCTGCCCAACAGCAAAATGAATTTCCTTTTTCTTTATCAATCCAACCGTATCAAAGAAATATTAATTAGAATGCTAAAGGTGAGGGTTGAAGCAACCGAGCAGTTCTTTCGAACCATTAACTCATCTAGCTGCTAATCAGGAATAATTTGCTGTAGCTTTATGTGAATCGCGAGAATTATGCGATACTTCTTTAGTTTTTCCTTAACCTAGACTGCACGACTGCAAGCAAGCACCATTCTCAAGAAAGCTTGCTCGTCAATCAAGGTATTTTACATTGTTTGTGTGCCATCCAGGCCTAACAATTTTTATTACTATAACATATTAAAATTAACAGGGTAACCCGGGAGCGGGCGAAAATCAGGAGGCACAAACACAAATCTTCAAACATCGCTGAAATTTTTATTAGACTGAATCATCCTTAAGTAGGCCCACAACCAGAGAAGTAAGCACAGAAAGAAGGGAAAAGGTTGAAAGGTTGAGCAGCTTTAACCACGACACTAAGACACTAAGAAAAAAAGCCGTCCGAGGACAGCAAAAAAAAAATATGTATATATATATACATACGCCTAAGCACACAGGTTTCTCCCAGAAACCTGTGTGCTTAGGCGTTCCACCTTGAATATCTACTTTTGCTCCTCGGTGGGAATATAGAAACAAAACGCAGGCAAAAAGGGAAACAAAACCATGTACAAAGCCAAAAAAGAGATACTTAGTAATGTCTTTGATGTCCTTCAGACACTACAAAACAGGCGATGACAATATTCCTCTAGAAGTTCGAGAGTTAACAATAAAACAGTGTGTCACCGACGAATCGGTAACTGCTTTCACTACACGTGCTACTCTTATGGAAAAAGTGCTTTCAAGGATGAACTCGGTCGGCGTTACGAAAAACACTCTGTCTGTGCCAAAAATAGCGTCAGCTGTTTACGGTAGCGGAGCTGAGGGCACGTTGTGATAACCCAGGAAGCAGAGCGCGCCGGTGAAATCGTTTTTTTCTTTTTTTCTGATGCGGATAAAAAAAACTCGATTGCGAATATGAAAGCTGCAATATATGTGTGCTTCGGTAGGTTAGAGATTGATCTTTCTTCAATCGAAAAAGTGCACCGCCTCTGTAAAGACAGTAATTAGGGAGTTTTAGAATAATGTACGCAATTTTAGCGCACGCTAGCGCTAAATTTAGCGCTTGCTTTAGCGCACGCGACGCAAGAGAGTTTTAGAATAGCGTCTCTCCGCCGCGACGCAAAAGCCCAAGCATCTCGCTCTTGAAACGCCACCAAGATACAGTCACGATTTTTATTTCACACAGGAAATGCTGCAACTTGAGAAAAAAACAAGATTTTTGGTCTGGAGTAGCAATTTTACATTTGTGTAAACGTGAGAGTGCGACGCGAGCGGTCGACCGGTCATGTCCGCCGCATGCGTCGCCTCGGCAAGAGTGTACTGACCTTCGCCGATAAATGTTCGCTTGTCGCAAGCATCAAGTTTCCGGTGATCGTTGCCCACCCTACTGGGTTTTCCAAACAGAGTGCAATGTCGTTCCGTGGTCCCGTATTGAAAATCGCAGTCGCGAGGATGCCGCCGACGTCGCGCTCACGACGCCGCCAAAGCGACCGCAGCCGTGGTCCCGGGGGCCGCCATTTTTTTTTAAACTGTGCTCGTCTTGGCTTTAGCCAACTTCTCATCACGAATCCTCCTTAGAGGAGCGCAAAGGCCCTTTGCGTACGCACGCTATTTCCGAGAAATAGCGCACGCTAAAATTGCGCACGCAAAGCGCAAAACTAGCTGGTTTGCGTTCGGAGCATGCGCAGTGGCGACGACGCTATTCTTTGCGCACGCAAAGCTTTAGCGTGTGCTATTCTAAAACTCCCTAATAACCGGTGCCTATATATAAAAAAAAGTTGCGTCACTTATGACTGCTGATGTGCCCCTTCATACGATTATAATCCTCACATCAATCTCCTTGATAGATAGTTACTTTGAAAATAATGTAAAAATGAATATTTCGTTCTGATTTGCGGTCGCAATGCGATCAACGCTGGGCAGCATATCATCTTACTGCCGATTAATAGAAAAAGCAGTCGAGGAAGCGAAAGCTACTTTTTTAGAGCGCAGTTCTTAGGCGCCGGTTTCCGGCTTGAGCGGTGGCGCCGTCGCTGTCGCTGTCGGCATCGCCGTCGCCGTCGGTGTCGGCGTAACCACGCGGTGTATTATGGGAAATGTCCCATAATGCACCGCGCGGGACCCCCGTGGCGTCACGAGTGACGCCACATTTTCCATAATGTACCGCAGGGGAAGGAGGGGGAGGGGAGGAGGGAGGAGCAAGGAGCAGGAGGGGCAGGAGGGAGGAGGAGAGGGAAGAGGGGAGGCAGAGAGATGAGGAGGAGGAGAGGAGGGAGAGGGAGGAGGAGGAGGGGAGGAGCTTGAATGATGAGGGGCGGAGGAGGAGGTAAAGGAGGAAGAGGAACAGGGGACGTGGAGGACGAGGAGGAGGATGAAGCGGAGGAGGATGAGGAGAAGGCAGGAGGGGTATACTCTCCCCTCAGTACCCTTCCCTCCTCTTCAAGAGCTGTGCTCTAATTCGGCGTTACAGGGTGTTGTAAACGTCTTTAATTTTTTTATTGGTGCATTACCATTCATGGTAGTAAATAATTCCCATCAGTTTTGTGATGTTATTAATCCCACTGCCAGTGCCGATGTAACGACCAATAATAGTGACGGATTGGATGTACCGGATGATTTGTTCCCTTATATATTGAAATAATTTTGTTCTAGTTCTTTTTAATGCCCGCTTGCTTGAGCTATTAACTTCCTAAAGTTTGTGATTTTATGCAAATATTTCCAGTTATTGTGGACGGTGAAGGTGTTAGGAAAATTATTGGAAACCTTAAAGCATCAACTACCCCAGGAGTCGATAAAAATGACGCGAAGTTTTGGAAGAATACTAAATTATACCACAGTATCCAAGCTATCCAAGCTATTTACCCAGTCTCTTCGAATGCATATACTAAGAAAAGAGTGGAAGGTGATTCCTCTGCACAAAGAAGATGGTAAACATAATTCTTTAAATGGTCGTCATACCTACTTAAGTAGCATTATGTGCACAATTCTTGAGCATGTAATGCATTTCAGTTTTATTAACTTTTTTTATTAAAACTTATTTTTTCACCTCTGCACAGCACGGCATCGTAAGTTTTATCCTGGTGGAACCGAACTTCTAACTCTCACTCATTACCCTAACGCCACTCTTGTCGGGTGCTCAAGGACGGACTGCATATTTCTATATTTTCTAAAGCTTTCGACAACGTTCCTCGAGTGCTTCTGTTTTATAAACTTCGTAAATTAAACATACATTATAATGGACTCGCTTGTTACAATATTTTCTAACAAACCGTACTCAAGTTGTTCAGGCTACCGGAGCCGGTTCATCAGCCCCGCACGTTACCTCCGTTCTTGGCCCGCTATTACGTCTTATTTATATTAACGACTTTAATGCATGTGCCTCCTCTTTCACAAGTTCGTATG
This sequence comes from Ixodes scapularis, assembly GCF_016920785.2. Lineage (NCBI taxonomy): Eukaryota > Metazoa > Arthropoda > Arachnida > Ixodida > Ixodidae > Ixodes > Ixodes scapularis. The sequence continues at coordinate 63,679,467 of NW_024609846.1, read as the reverse complement.
CTGACGATTGTGTTATTTAGAAAACAATTGTTAACAATTTTGATATCTTTGTCCTTCAAACGGATATTAATAATGTTACTCATTGGTGTGCAGACTAACTAGATCACGGAACTAAACATTTCTAAATGCAGACCTATGAGAGTCCCCCGTCACGATAACAACTGTCGTTCCTACAACATCAATATTTCTATTATTTCTTCTCTTCCCTTCTATTAATATTGCGGTGTTCATCGAGCTAATAACCTCTCCTGGAATATTCCTGTAGATGAGTGTTCTTCACATGATAATTCTTCTAGTTTAGCATTTAACATGGATTTTAAATCTATGCTGCAACTTTTCAAGATCATTTATTGAAGACATCAATTCTTTTTACATTCGTGTGTTAGTCGTCAAATACTCGGTTGCCAAAAGGTAGAAAGTATTTTATATGTACAGAGCTTTCAGCATTCGTATCGTTGCGCGTTTCGCGGGTGCTCTTCGTCGTCCTCGTCTCTCTTTGATCTCTCGTGCTCAGCAGGATGCTAACACTCGGCCATCCTGTGAAAAATTTACTCAATTGTCTTCTTCGTCTTTGCAGTCGTCATGATCGGGTTCGTTGTCTAAGTCGAAGGCATAGTAACGCTTCATCTTATCAATCGGGGCCGTAGACGTGTAGAAACGCTGAGTAACTGATCGGCCCGGAATATCTTCTATAAGATATGTGTCATTTAGAAGCTTCTCTGTTACTATGTAGGGATCTTCAAACTTTTTAAAAGCTTCCTTGAATGTCCTATTGGAAGTGATTCTCTGTCCACCACAACGATGTCTCCGGGCTCGAACGTCGAAGCGCTGCACCGCTTCTTATTGTAGCGACGTTGCTGTTTTTCCTGATCTGTACGAATGACGTGTATGGCCGCCTGTCGTTTTGTCGCCATCTCAGTTTCAGCTACATTGGTTTTGCCCCGTACTGCACCTTCAAGGGAATTTCCCTTAAACTTTCTAGACACGTAAGCGAACAGCAGCCGGAAGGGCGTCGTACGAGTGGCCTTCTGGAAAGTTGTGGAGACTTTACTGAACGTTTTCCAACAACTCGTCCCAATTCCTGCCTTCAACGTCAGTGGTCAAGGTGGCGAGTGATGTAGTAACAACTCTATTGTACCGCTCCACTTGTCCATTCGCTCACGGGTTTGCAGTAGGGTTCAGCACAGGCCCAATGTTTAGTGGACGGCAACACCTCCGGTACGCGTTGCTTGTGTAAGGTCCACCTCTTTCTGTAAATACCTTTGCTGGAGGGCCGAAAAGGCCAACGATGTTCTTCAGGAACGAAACAGTTGGTTGTGCGCGAGTGTTTCTTGCTCGTCTCAGCAGTAGAAACTTGGTAAATGAATCCACAGCCACGATCATATAAGTGTTTCCATGCCTGCTTCGTGGAAATGGTCCCAGATGATCAATATGAATCGTGTGAAAAGGCAGGCCAACTTTCTCAACGGAATGCAACATTCTAGGCTTTCTGCCTATCGGTGCCTGGTGATGAATACATTCTAGACACGATGCGATGTATCCGCGGCAACATATCGCGCTTACTAAAGGTACCTCGCAGGGCGTTGCAGTACGTGACTACCGTGAAGCCGACACCGGAGAGGTAAACCTTAAGCCGCTGAAGAGTCCAAACGACTGCGAGGGCCTCAAGCTCGTAGGAATGGTACATTTGTTCCGCCTTGGATGTCTGACGGCTCACATAAATTACGGGATGCAATTGTCCGTCTATCTGACGCTGCAGCAACATGCCCCCCAAACCATTCTTGCTTGCATCGGTGTGCACTTCCGTTGGGGCTTGGTGGTTGTATAGGGCCAGAATTGGTCTCTCCTGCAAACACACTTTCTAGAAAGAAAATGCAGAATCTTTCACCTCGGTCCATCGCCAAGAAGTATTGTTCTTCAAAAGCCTTGTCAGAGGTTCGGCTAGCGCTGCGAAGTGTTTCAGGAAACTCCTAAAGTAGCTGTCGTTGCAAGGTTAATAAACAGCCTTACTTCGTGGACGTTTCTCGGTGATGGGAAGTCAGTCAGTGTTTTTCTTTTCTTTTTTTTTTTCATTCACGTGGCCTGATTTCTGTGGTTTCGATTTCGAATCCCAGGTAGTTTATTGTTTGCGTTTGCTCAGGCGAAGTGTCAGTCTCGCTTCTCGAAGAACTTAGATCAAGACCTTCTTTGACCTTCTTTGAAGTCCCGCGACGGGATGAGATTATCCTCCATGTACGCTAGAGCCAGTCCGTGACGCAAGGATCCCAATACCACATTCATACTTTTTTTAAACACCGCTGTGGCGTTGGTCAGTCCGAACGGCATTTTTTTAAACTCGCAGTGTCGATCGGGAGTAACAAACACCGTCTACGGTTGTGATTCTTTAGACATCGGAATTTGATAATGCCCTGACGTCAAGTCAAGAGTCGTAAAATAGCGCTTCTCATGTAGTCGGTCCAACTGGTCTTCGATCAAGGGAAGCGGGTATTTGTCCTTCTTAGTGACCCTGTTGAGTGCTCTGTATACAATGCACAAACGTTCCTCGCCTGTCTTTTTCTTCACAACAAGCAACGGACTGGCGTACTCGGACGAGGAGCCGCAAACTATACCTGCCTCTTTCAGCTCTTCGATAGCTTTGTTTACTCTCAGTCACTGATTGTACGGTAGACGATATGGTCGAAAAGATACCGGATTCGCATCTTCTGCGATATCAATTTTCATTTCAGCCTTGTTTGCGGTTCCCGACTCAAAGACATTGATCAACTTAAGAAGTCGTTTGAATTCATCAGGTGTTAATGTGGTTCCCGAGCGCACATCTTCTGGTCTAAAAGGTATTAGGAATTTCGAAGATACAATGTGGTCGCAAGACGTTTCGGGTTATTCGTGGCACCAAGAGCTTCGTGCAGTCACTTTTCCTTGCGTAGCATGAATAGCGGAATCCGAAACATTTAGGACTGGCAAGAACGAAGTCCCATCTTCGTCTACATGGATAATGCAGAAGGGCAAGCAATGCTCCTTACCCTCTTGCATGCGAAGTTCGGCATGGACGTAAACGTCGCCGTCTTTTTCGCCTCCCGCTGATAAGGTGACAATGCGAATGTACGCGGGGGGTATGACCGTTGACTCCTTTGCTCATAACGTGGCACGACGGGGTGGAAGGTTTGGGACGTTGATGCCTCTAAGTCGGTCGTCCTCATCATCAGCACACTCTTTCTCTTCGAAAATTCGTAGAACATTTTTACGTCTTACAACGGTAATGTGGGGCTGATCCGTAAACGGTTGGCCAACAAGCAGTGAAATTCCCTGGACATCACTTGGAAGGATGTGAATGGGCACTTCTGCACTGGCCTGGTTGACGGTGAGATGCGCTTGGGTGATTCCGCAAGAAATCACGTGACCAGAACCGTAACCTCCAATTTTACACGTATCTGTAGGCTTCGTATATGCAATACCGAGGTAGTCGGCGTCCGCCTCACTTATTCTGGGAGAAGTGTATAGCCGCGCCATTCCTTTCTCTGATCAACACTTATTGAAATCAATCGCTCTCAAGCCCCAAATAAATACCGTCTGGAAGGTTGGATATCTCAAACTTATTTAAGACGTCCCGAACTAGATTAACCCACTTAACACACATTGAAAACCCGTAAACAAAATGTACTCGCACAGGTGTTTGCAAACAGGTAGAAAAGCAGACACAAAATATTGTTTTGAAATTTCCTAAAAGTTTACTACACAGCCTGTTACAAGTCCAAATGTGAAACCGATCTTCGAAATGTGAAGAGGTACTACTAAGCTTCTATACAGCTGAAAAGATCGCAAAGCCAACACAAAACGGAGAAATTCTAGGCTATATTGTCTATTCTCCCGGCAGATGGAAAAAAATAATTTCCCCGAAATTTTGCCGGCAGACGCCTCTCATTGGCAGTGTCAATCTGTTTATTGAACGGCGTTTCTTTGACAAATATTTCATTGACACGCTGTTCTATCGAGAAAGTGTTTTACATACAGCTCTGATTAACTTTTTTTTTTTTTTTTTTAACAATTCACCCCAGATTTTTGCCGAAAATGGCGTGTAGGGTGGCAGAGGAATGTTAACATTGTGTAATAAACCGTCGCAGAATGTCGCCTCGAATCTGCGTGGACGGATCGGCCGGTCAGTGATACATCCGCGACGAAATGCCCCTGTAGCGTGCAATTCGGGTAACGAGTGTCGGTGAGATGTTAGTGTCGGCGAAACATGTCCATGAAACGTGTATCCACGAAAGTTGTCTATGAAACGTGTTACCACGAAACACCGGAAGAACAAGAAACTCAGTATTATACCGGCCGTTATTGCATTTTCTCAGACGGAAGTGGATATTCTTCCGGCATCCGGCACAACAACCCTGGTCAAAAATTGCCGGCAGCTGTCCCCTATTGGGTCTCGTAAAACGAATTTTCAAAGCGATTATCTAAAGCTGTTGAAGGGCTCAGTGGAAACGTGCCCGCTTCACATGCAGCTCACCCAGGCTCAATCTAGAGAGCATGGGTATACTCTTTTTTATTTATCAAATAGTTGGCGGTATATATACTGTGGGGATTCTTGTGGTCTCCTTTGCCCGATGGCTGCGATAACAATAGCGGGTAGGAGCACTCGGCCTCCTTCGCCGTGACCTCCGACCTGTTCGTGAGGCGGAGGGCCGCCTGGCTTGGGCTTTCCTCTTCACTCTATCCCGGGGGGACCTTTTTCCGGCGTTGAGGTTTTGAAAAAACGGAATAAAATGGTGATCGCTTGCTTGCCCTAACAGTGTTCGCGCAATGCCCGTACTGCAGCGCGACGATGCCAACCAGTCGCTCATGACGCTTCTCTCGCTGCACGTCTTCGGGCAAAAGTCTGGCCAACGCGATGAACGTTTGGATTATGGGTTTCCCGGCGGCCAATCTCAAAATCAACACTTCTGGCCAGACACTTGCTGGCCGTGTTATTGTCTCAGGCGGTCAAGCTGAAAATCAGCACTGCTGTCCAGGCACCTGCCGGCCGTGTTTATATCTTTGGCGGCCAATCTGAAAATCAGCACCGTTGGCCAGAGATTTGCCGATGGCGTCACAAGGGGAGGGGCGGACCGGCCCGGGGTGCAGGGGGAGGGGGGAGGGGGGGGGGGTGTCGCAACGGGCCACGAGAGCGAGGGGGGAGGGGGGAGTCGCGGTGGGCCACGCGAGAGCGCGGGGGGGGGGGGGGGGGGGGTGTCGCGGCGGGCTACAGCTTCAGGAGCTACTGGCCCTCGTGACGCCACTGGCCGACCGGGTTTTTGTCTTCGGCGGCCGAGTTTAAAATCAGCACCTCTGGCGAAATACTTGTCGTCCATCCGGGAAACACTTGCCACCGGGGGCCAAGCTGAAAATCAGCACTGCTGGCCTAACGATTGGAGACCGTATTTATATCTCCGACGCCCAAGTGGATAGTCAGCAATGCTGGCCAGACACTTGCCGGTCGTGTTTATGCATCCGGTGGCCAAGTACTTGCCAGTGGCCAAGCTCTCCGGATTCTGGCCAGCCGTCGGCAGATCGAGGGTAACGTTTTGGTGCTGCTTCGGTAAGTGCAGGATTATACACCAGAAAACACCTTACGGATATACTGCTAATGCAGGCTATAGGCAATCTGTCTGGCGGCATTGATTCGCTTTAATGCTTTCAGGCCTTTCAAAAACGCTAATTTTCGCCTTCAATTTAGCAAATAAGGGGCGTAGTACTTGCATTTCTTGTCCCATATATAACAATCCAATATTACATTTCGACGTTAAATCATCGGACGTCCAACTGACATACCGACTTTTACCAGTGGCGTGATTTGTGTACAATAACTTACTTAATGTACGTATCAAAAACTGCAGAAAAAAAAACACTTAAGTTTTGCAACAGAGGCAACAAAACCTTGAGTGTTTTTCTGTAGTGTTGAATGCGTACATCAGATATTTGAAGCAGTTCCATCACTCGGCTATCAAGCCTCTCGCGAAAGTTGGTATCATCGGTTCGACGTCCGTGGATTGAACGTCGAATTGTCGTTTTGGAGTGTTATATATGAGCAATTATTACTCCCCCTATTTCTGAGAGTGTTGGGAAAATAAATACTCAATATATTTACGGGTTTATTGATTGAGAGACAGGAATATAGAGGTAATGATTTGGAGGGATTGGCTGCCTTAAAGGTGGGACAGCCGACTCGACACTGATTTATTCATTGATTTATTGACTGACTGATTGTTTTATTAATTGATTGATTGATTTCCAGCAGGGACAAGTAAGAAACATAGAGATTCTTTCCTACTTACTGTTCACATGAATTCATTAATAGTGAAACGGTCCTGCCACCTGTAGACTTCAAAACTCTTCATGTTAAAAGCGACCTCATCAGCTCTCAGCTAAACAATATGAACACCCAATCAAAACCCTGAACGTGGTAAATATTCTCTACGCATATAGCTTGTCCAGCATTATGGCGCAGCTGGCTTCTCGGTGCCCGCCGTCAGGCGCCCTGGAGTACCAATGGAATGACCGGATGGTGGCCAACAATCGCCTATTCATATTCACTCCCTCCACCTCAAGTCACCTTTTAGAGCAAATAGATAAAGAAATAAAACGCCACTAAATAATTCCAAACTTTTTCAGCGCAAAATGATTCTTCTCTATTCCAGTTGAACCACTCATATATATCTTAGATTTTTTTTTAAATATTTACCCACAGGGTCGCCAGAATTATTAAGGCGAGTGAGTACATACACTGAGAAAAGATAAAAAACCACAGCAAATCACACAACAATAAAAGTATTGTCCAGTATTCGTGGCCTTTTAAAAGAGAAGGTAAGTTGAAATTTTCCATTAACAGGGAGTGCGGCGATGAAAAACGATGGCGGACGATTCCAAACGCCCAAATTAACTCAGATATGACGAGCGGAGATTTCAACCCGATTAAGTAATGTGTTTACGAAATCAACAAAAGACAAATGGAGGTTATTATCAGTTGTAATCAGGACACTGCCGCCGAATTTTTTTCTTCTCGTCAAACAAATACACTTTGATTCAACTTTTTCATTGCAGAATCTATCTGTTCACAACCTTCGATGAAACATGCGTTCAGGCCCTTGCGTGCTATTATTCGGAAGAGCGTGTTTACCACAAGCCAAAAACATTTTTAGAGCGGTAATGTACAGCGGGTGGGGGAGGGGGGGGGGAGGCTGGGGGGTTAGAGGTTGACCTGTTCAAACCCGCTGCCATTAACCAAGGTATTACTACGAAACGCAGCGTTGATGCAAAAGGTTGTTCCGTCCTAGTTTAAACAGAGAGTTCCGTGTTTTGTCAAATTCAATCAGTTTTTCTGCACCTGACGGGTCAATAGGGAATGCAGCTGGCTCAAGTAGATGCTGCCATCTTGAAGTTTAGTGCGTGTAACTAAAATAAGTTGTTTCATTTATAAACACGAAAATGTTACAATAACCACTCTGCATTTGTTGTTAAAAAAGGCATCGAACCTATGTGCACGTTTAATTGAATCCTAAGGGATGCTGAGAGAGCAATAGGTAGCTTTTCCTCGGTCTCACCCGAGGGTACTGAATGGTAATCTATCAAACCATAAAACATTGTATCGTGTCGTCGTGACAAGTCCCCCAGACCAGCGTGACTCCCCCGCGCTTGTATGTTTCCACAAACGAAGTTATTGCTTAGCTGCCGCAACTTGAGCGGGCCTTGCTGAACGAAGTCACTGGCCGAAGATTTGGAGTCTGTTGCAGTAACGCTGTTATCAATGTATGCTACAACATTCCCAATTGATTCCTGGCTTTTTTATTACAAAGAATGTGGTATATGTCTGGCACCAAAACACTTCCGTCGCGCAACAAGGGGACGGAATCAATAAGCTGACTGCCAGCCGAATGCTAATGCACTGCTTGTGTTCTCACGGACTGGGCACCTGTGCCAGCAAAACGTCTTCTTCGAGTTCACTAGTGTCACTCCCGGTGTGAGAATAACATCAAGTCTTCAGACATGCAGCTTGCGCTCCTCCATAAAACGAGCACCCTCCGGACTTCCAAAGAAAGCGCGCAAAAGGAAATCAGTCAAAAAGCAGGCGCTCCGTTCGTGCTCACTTTGCCGCGATGGTATACAGGTCGATGTATGCTCAAACGCTTGCTTCTCTTTTGCAGCAAGCTGGTGACAAAGCTTTACTCGGCGCTGCCGCGATTTAATTGTTCTATTTTCCTCACGCTCTGACTACTGCTTCTCACACTCCAACAGGCTCTGAGAAAATAACATTTACATTGTCATCCCAGAAGATGCCACGCAGCTATCATTTGCTCCTTCCAGTCTCCAGATTTGAACAACTTTTCACACGAACACATCACATCCTGACTTACCACTTGCTATTTAACGCTTGTACAGCAAAGGGGCGGCTTTTAAAAATATTAGTGACTGCACAAATTAACTATAAGTGGCTGCACTAATTAAATATTAGTGTTCTTTTTTGCGTTAGCATTAGAACGCTCGTATTCACGATACCCGCTGGTGTCAGTCCGTGCGTCCGTTAGTCAGCGCCATGCAGGAGGTCGCGAGGAAAGTGGGGTGGTCAGGAGGCATCGCCTTTACAGGCACTATGTCTCACCATGGCGGCGGGGAGAGGTTGACGCGTGCTTCCGTCAGTGCTTCGGAGCAGTGCGAGCGTCGCAGAGCCGACCCGAAGTCAAAGACGAACAGGCGCCGTGCCGCTTTGAAATACAGTCCGGCTCAGTTCCCGCTCTCGCAATGGATGTGGTTCTTTCCACGAGTGATACAAGGGGTGAAAAATTATTGAAAACGGGTCATGAACGATTCAAAAGGGGCACAAACGAATGTAAATGTATAATAAACGTTAGGCAAACAGTGATAAACGATTGGCACGGGGTCTTAAACGAATAGAAAGTGGTGGAATGGGGTGCGAAAGAATGCTAAATCCAGGGTCACATTGCTAACGCATGATACAAAGGACAATCAGCATAAAGATTCGAACGCGAGTTATCGCCAGTTCCGCGCTTCGAACGCGGCGTGACAATGTGTTCAAGGAGAAAACTTGGCACGTGGCATTGGAACAACGGATATGCTGTGACTCGTGTTTACAGACTTTTTTGTATGATGTGGGAGCAGTGCTACCTAAGGCATTTCCACCAGAAGAATCTCATTGATCGTCAATTAATGTTTTTCTTTGTTTAATTTTCACTCTGCGAGATATTAACGATTTGCAATTTTACAAACGTTTACTTTATTTGATTTTTTATTGCGTTAGCGTTAATTATGACATCTTGACACCGTGCCAAGATGTCATTCAACGTCCTCTGACGTCGACATCAGTTGACTATGAACATCAGCGTATTGATCGCACAAAGACAACATCCCTCGGGAGCGTGGAACAGAGCTAAGCATTCGTTATTTGATATTTTTGTGAGAACTGTTGTGGACAAATGCCCACAACACGCTATCGGTGGCCGTTCCATACTGCCAGCGCCGCTCTACCTCCGATAGAAATTAAACTTTGTGATTTTTCTCAGAAACTGATTTTTTTTTTCTTTTTCGGTTCGCTGCTACATATCCGCTTGATCGTCTGCTCGGCGCAAAGCAGACGTCAGAGCACCTGCCGATGTCATAGCCACCTGTGTGCATTGTGTTGTTTTTACTAGCTTGGGTAAATCAAACATACTGTTTCAGCTTTCTGCATCCCGACTTTGTGCTTATGCCCACAAGAAATTTGTATTCTTCCACGAGCCGTACGTATTAAATATCTATACTAATGGCTTTCTCGGTGCGATATCCTTGTACGGTGGAGGAAAGTTTTTAGATAATTTTCTGTAGGACATGCACGAAGGACCGTTCACGCCTTTGCCCTGGTGCGCAGCACGCGTATCTCAAAGCAATCAATGTTTCTAGCAATGGACGTAGCTGATCCCACGCAACATTTATCACTTGCCGCATACTTGGAGAACAAATTCATATGTCAAGACACAGTCCCAATCCCCACTTTTGTTTTTGTGGGGATCATGCAAAAAGTCTATTTACGCCATGGAGCAAACGAATCTCTATTTCAGAACGAAACGCCACCAGCCTAAGCCCCTAGTTTGTTGTGTTCTCCCGTGCCTTCCCCTCTAAACATCTACAACGAATTTCGACGTTTTACTATTGAGTTCATGACGACAATGGCCTGTCACTGCTGTGTTTCAGTTTAACAAAGACCGCCCGATCCCAAGTCAGAAACAGTCGGGGAAAAAAAAAAACACCTCTTTTATTCCAGCTATTCTATAGTATTTGTGTCCTCCTAAATGCCCGATACGTAACCATGTGAGTTCCAAAGGTGGAACGGCTGCGCCATTTGCGCCATTCTGCGCCAGACGCATTTGTCTGCGCCATCGTGCGCCATTTGGCAGAATCTGAGCCACAGCCAATACTTCGCGCCATTGTGCTCCAAATCGCACATCGTGCGCCAAAGTAATTATATTTTGTCTTGGTTTCTGTTTTTATTGACTCGATTGGCAACCATGAGCTCGTTTAGCTTGGACGGCCTTGCGATTTTGTGTTCCGCTTATTTTTCTTGTGTATCCCGAGTCGGAAGCACGCGAAAAAAAACTCGGGGGTCGGATCTAAGCGCAACGTCACCTGTGAATGGATTGTTATTCTTCAACCATAAGCGGTTAAGCAAGTCGGCCGAGGCGAGGTGGAGTCGTTTAGCGTCAGATAGCCTGAGGGTCTGCGGCCCGGGTTCCGGACGTCAGCCAGTTGAAAACAGATTAGGGAAAGATTCGTTTTAGTGTTTCATCGTTAGAAGTTAGAATCGCATTACTGCAAGATAAATCGTGATTTGATTGAACTGAGACGCTGTCCGATCCAAATCCTTGCCGGCCAGCAGCTCTCACGCGAGCGGTAGTCTGCTCGGCGTACTTTAATCTTGCTCTGGCTCATCGCTTCGAACGTGATAACTCCGTTAATCGTAGTCTGATGCTTTGATACTGAGTTTTACAATAGGATAAACTAAAAATTTGTTGCCCTGTTCCTCCGCGCAACTGAACGTCTATTGCTTACGAACGCCACGTGGTTCGCATTTATAATTACTATGTCGAGCACGTGTGGGTCATGCTATAAACAGTGTTGGTTTGCATTTTGAGCAGCTGAAAGCCACTCAGAAAATATCAAGGGTGCTATCTTCAGAAACATATGGTACTTGCGTTTTGGTTCTCACTAAGGCCTAGTTTTTGCACCTGTTACACTGTTATCCCATCTACATAGGTTCCTAACCACTCATGCTCATATGGGCTGCTAAGCACAATTGAAATTGCTCCCGTGCTTGTCTAAGACACAGGCTGAAGTGCAATGAAAACTGATTTGAACTGCTCCTCGCCTGCTCCAGAATGCAGTTTTAGCTGCTCCCAGCCTGCTCCAAAACAGCAGTTTTAGCTGCTCCCGTGGCTGCTCCCAAGTACATTTCGGGAGTTCCACCCCTGGTTCGAATGTTTTGGATTGTTAGACAAATAGGTGTATGCATTTGAAAATATGACAACCAAAATGATGACATTGGATCGATGTTGTGACTGCCGAACTCAGGAAATATCCTTAAAAACATTTTGTATTATGTATGCCGCCGGTGATCTTCCTAAATATTACTGTAGCGAATGCGCCCCGTCACATACATGAGCAAGTGAGACGACAAACACATTAGGCAGTTTCAGCGAGTCGTTTTTCGAGCTCACGGCTCCGAAATCACGAACGGTGCGGCTCGTCCGTTCCTTGAAACCGTACGTGAAATTCGAAATACTTTAGCGAATCGGCGAAACTGGCGCAACCATATAAACGATGAAGATGATTCAGCTTGACCGCTGGCGCCATTTTCTAATAAACATGTGAAACATTCTGCAACGTGTAAATTTGTGGCGGCTCGTGTTTCCGGCGTAGGACTGATGTAAACAAGACAGCCAACTTAACATCGGAATTTCAAGGACTGCGAAGCTAGATACAGCAAAAAGCATCGTTGTGTGCCGTCGAACCAAGTCATTTCATCTGCTCGCGGTCGCCACACTGTTAGCAAGTCCCGTGTATTTGGCGAATATTTGGGGTGAAAAACACGCTATTTACACAAATTACCATAAATTTACACGATGAGTAACGGATAATTCGTTCAGAAATCATGCGAGGTTGTAAAAACGTGTTTTGGTTCGGTCATACACGCATAACCGTGTAGCCGACCTCGATAACACGCATCGCCCCCGGCGACGACCGCGGCATTGCCGGCTATCGAAGCACCGGAATGCTTGGGGACACACTTAGAAAGGACCGTCGAGACAAATGCCGCGGAAAGAAACATGTCTCGGAGACAGATATGCACCAAAAGCAATTGCGCCATGTCGCAGGACGTTGGCGAAACCCGCGCTTATCGTGCTCGCCGCCATCTTCTGGTCGATGGCAATGCGGCTTCCCTCATGTCGCCCATGTTTGTATTTAGTTTAGGGGTCCTGATAACAGTTTCTTAGACACCACAAATATAGTTATGGGTCTAATTATTCGTTCCAAATAGTTAAAATGGATATAAAAAGCGTGTCCTCGACGTGAACACGTGACATTGCAGTTGGTTTCGTATTTGCTTCAACCTTCAACTGCAAGCGATCTGGCCACGGCGCAAGCGCAACGCCGATGTACGCTGGAAGCAAGCGCCGGTTGGCTTTCGTTGTTTTTGTTTGACCGGAGAAAATCTGGCAAGTACGCATGGCGCCGCTACTGTTTTGGTTTGACGGGACGCGAGAAGCTTCGCATAGAGCTTCGGAGTTTGCGAGCACATAGTGAAGACGTGACCGGAGAAGTGCCCCTGTGATGTTCCTGGAAGACGGAAAGTATCATTCGTAATCGTCGTGTGTGCTTTGAAAGCGAAGGGAGTCGCAGGGTCCACGAGTTCGCAACCACAAGCCAAGGTTCACGACAGCGCGGCGTTGACTTCGGCGATCTCGTTCTGTTTGGTGCAACCCGGCGATGCGAAAAAGAGCTGAAACATTCGTCGTGTGTGGTGCGGTGCTTTGTATTCCGGGTCTGTTTGAACCACGCTTTTAACACGGAGCGCAAATTGTTTGTTGCGTGGTGGAGGTTCAACGGGTACAGTCCCGTCGTCGTCAGCTGATCCGGTCCAGCTGGTCCGGGAGGACGCAGCGAGCGTTTTTAAAAGTAAATCCTCCTTCGTTCCGTTTCAAACTGTGGAAGTATCCCGACACATACCGTGAGTAAGAAGCAGCGGGCGTTTTCAACAAAATTACGTTGTTTTAATTGAATAATGGACTCCGGATTGTTGTCTTAAATCTGCCGTTTTTTATGCTTCGTGTTGGACTGCGTTTGCATAGCGACGCACACCGCTCGAGTAGATGATTCGGTCCTGCAACGATTTTGTTGCGCCAATCATGCGGCGTGAATAAATTAGGGCAAGGTTTACTACCTGCCCACAGATGCATGTACTGAGACAATTTTTTATGTTGTGAACGTAGTGCTCTTTCTTTATTTTGGAAGACGCGTTGGTGCATTTATTATGGTACAATCACTTGAGAGTTGAGAAATTGGAGAGCGAGCAAGCTTTCTCAACTTTGTTTCTTTCTCTCTGGCACTGCCCTGTTTCAGTTTCAGTAGGCATATCTACTAGCAGGTACAAACTGCTCTAAAGCAGGTAAAAAACGGGAAGCTTAGGACGGTGCGGACTCCGTGTTTCGCGTTTTTCGCAAGGTGACAGGGTAAATGCTTTTGTGAGATATGCGGAATATGCCAGCGATTTTGTTATGCCCGACGTTTGCGTCTCTCCAGCAAAACGAATAAGATAATCTACTACAAAGGCGCAATCACAAGCCAAAATTTAAGATAGCAGTCGTTTGCTTCGGTGATCCGTATAGCTGTATTTGACCCTGCTCTCTGCAACACCGTGTCATGACGAAGAGCTGGACCGGTCACGGTTTGTGCTGGCCTCCCGGTTGACAGAAACCCGCGTCGCCCGCATCGGCACCGAGTGCGCTTGGGCTGTTGATGCTCAAGCCTTTCATCCGCGGCTTGTCGCCAGCTCATCCTGCTGCTCAACGGTGAGGAAGCGGCGAGAGTAACCTCGGAAGTGAATGTAAATCCTCGTTCATTCAGTTATCCGGTGTCAAAGTGTGGAAGATGTCCAACGTGTACTGAGGGCGGGAACTACGAGCGTTTTGCCTTGCTTTTATAACCGAAACCAGAACAACGAGATAACTGCCTTGCGTACTCTAAAATGACGGAAGCAATAAGTTTCAACAGGTCGAGTACGTCACCGGGGATGTAGGCGAGACGGTGCACACTGTTTAAACGCTTTCAGTATCCACGAGTGGTACCAGGAAAGCGACGTCAACAGAGAAGGAGCTCGCGATTCAGCATAATGCACTGCTACGGGCCCGTGTATCTTCAAAGTTCGGGGTGGTGGCAGTATAAAAAAAAGACACATCAGCGCCCCACACCAGTGTTCACGAATAACACCGGTCACAGACTCCCAAGCCCCACCGCTCTTCTCGACACCGACACGACATACGACAACAAACTGCATCAAAACGCCCCAAAAGTGAAGGCGTGTGCTCCCGTACTGCAACTGCTGCAACTAGCGGAAGTGACGTGTTGCGCGGATGTCCGGATGTCCTTCACAAAAATATATAAAAAATGCTTTGCGCAAGGATCATTTTCATTTATTATTGTATACATAATGACAAAATCCCAATAATTTGTTTTCCTATCTGATTCAAGCTAGTCGGACTGCTCATAACACTGGTCAAGCAAGAAAATAACAAAAATTTGAAGTTTTTCATGACCGGTTTAAGATTTATTGTTAACATATCGTTATTTATTGCAACGGACTAACATTATAGATTTTGCGTCCATACTTTTTAAATGCAAACAGTTCTAACACACGGCTGTCCATTGCGCCGTGTTTTGTGTATTCTTCTATAAATCTGTTATGGTCAGCGACCAAAGAGCTCACCCGCACATGTCAAGCTTATATGCGCCGCGGGGAGAAATGGGTATCGAGTAGGAAGTGTCGGGCGTAGTGTCGGTTGTTGTGTTTGTGTACATGTCGGTGGTGTGTAGCTGTGTGCTGTGTTGCCTGCGTTGAATGTAGGGTTGCTGTGTAGTCGTGGTCGTTCGCAGCGTTAACGGACTCGTCTTTTTTTAAAAAAACAGACTGCTAGAAATCTCGATAGGTGGCGCAAGTTACCACCCGATTCTAAATACTTTGCTCAAGTTATTTATCCATGTAAGTTCGGCATTCGTTTTTTTTTTTTGTTTTTTTTTTTTTTTGCGGCTTGTTGAAGTTATCGACGCCGCCGACCGCCGACAACGCACGTACGTACCTTTGCAAGTAGCTACGTCCGCCGCTTGGAGACTTTACGACTTTACTGTGTATAAAAGACATCGAACGAGAACTAACGCGCCCTGTGTGCTTTCAATTCGGCTGAAGGGCGCGCGGCTCGCTGGGCTCGTCTCTCGCCTGTTCTCGGCCGCTGGCCGCCATGTTTCATAAGAAACACGCTCGAAACGGTTTTGCGGAAGGCAGACACGGTGTAGCGTGTTAAGTTTACACAGCACCTCATGTGTAGACGAAGAACACAGATGGCCTCGTGTAAAACGAACACGTTTCGACGTGCCCGCTATGGGACAACGGTTTACACGTCTGGGCGTGTTATTTTTGCTTGCAGGACAGCTAGTCTGCAAGGAGATCTCCAAACTTTTCTAGCAGGCGCAGTTTACAGCATTTACAATCGCTTACCATTGTGAGTAGTCCTCAAAATGATTTGGTTCAACCTCTCAAATGATGCAGAGCAACAGGATGGCAAATCGTCTTCCGCTGTCCTAAGCCTAACGCTCGGCTGGATCGGCGGAGTCAGTCGCCAAACCGACCGCCATCTTTTTTTCTTTTTTTTTTTATCTGAGTCATGAACAGTACTGGCTGCATTCCGGTGACGAGTCTAGCGGCCGGAACGGGAGGAACGAACGAGAAGAGCCTCCCGACGCCCCGAACGACTCGAGCGCTCATGCACAGTGGCGTCACCGATGCGTTCGAGGACGAACCGTTCGTGTGGAAACGATTATACATTCTTGAAGAGAAGCCGTTTTTTTTTGGGCTTTCAAAGTTTGATGCGCTACGAGGTAGATTGCGATCACCGGATCCCCTTCGTGTTTTGAAGGACAGTAGACGTACTGAGGCTTGGGAAAAAAAACTCGCTACTGTAACTCAGAATAATTCGTATATTTCTCGTTACGCCTGGGTGTTATTCCTCTGAAACAGCACCGCCGCGTATTGAAGTTAGCAGCAGTTAACGCTTTCTAGCTTGTTTTTCTTCATTTTTTATGTATTTATGGAGGAATCAAGGAAGTTTCGGGACCGGAGGTTTCGGTACAGTGTCATTTTGGTTCGCGCTTGATCAAGAACTTGGTCAGTTTGGTATGCCCTAATGAAAAACAACAACAAAAAACAACAAAACATTTGAAATTCAAAGGGGTGGCAAACTGGTCGACCCGTTTGAATCAAGCGGGTGGCAAACTTGTCGATCCGTTCGTTTGAATCGTGATTATGGGTTACGTGTACCCGTTTGATACGGTACCGATTCGATACGGGTGCCCGTTCGACATGGCACGTGACCACACATTTGAACGGGCCCTTCGGATAGTCAGGGAAATTATTTGCTAGCCCTAAATGGGCGTCGTTGGGAAGGTTGGTTATCTTAAACTCATTTAAGACGTCCCAACACTTGTAAACCTATTTATAACATGGAGGAAACCCGAACAAAAAAAAAGTGCTCGCGCAGGTGCTTGCAAAAGGGCAGGAAAAAGAGACACGAAAGGTTGTTTTCAATTCTCCTAGAAGTTTATTACAACCTATTCCGTAGACAAGTACAAACGTGCAAGCTATCAGTGGAATGTGAAGAGGCCCCCTAAGCTTTTATACAACTGGGAAGATGACAAAGCAAACAAGAACCGAGGTAATTCTACCGGGTGTCCCAAATAGCGGCAATGCTCTTTAAATCGATCGCAAAATTCGGTTTCTTAACCTATCGCGCTACGACTTTGTGCAGCGTTGCCCACAGGTGGTGCATTGGTTTGTGTAAAATTTGTAAAAAGCTAACTTACCTGAGGAAAAAGTAAAAAAGAAAAAGGCTTAACTCTTATAGAACCGCAGCGAAGCCACCGGTCTTCAATCATCAGGGAGCTCTATTGATTGAGGACCGGTGGCTTCGCTGCATTTGCATAGAGTGAAGCCTTTTTTCTTTTTTTTTCTTTGCCGATATACGCGTAGAATTCTTCGAACACTGATAGCTTTAGTGCACATTGAATACGTTGTCAAGAGGCATCGCTATAAAACCGCGGTGTAAGGCAGCAGGTCGAAGCAGGTAGAACGAACGAAGTTCGAACTGAAACGGACAGCAAGCAGACAAAAGAAAAGTGTCTGCCAGCGAGCGCGCTTCCAGATCTCGGAGGCTATCTTTATCAGCGCCCTCCTCCCCCTCGGGTGACGTGACAAAGCTGACCAGAGAGGCGGGAGGGGGCGCAATCAAGGCTCAAGGCACCGGGACACCACCGCAGCCTCTCCTCAGGCATTGCAGCACGACGTGTTTGGAGCCTCGGAAAGCAGGCGAATCTTGCGCATTTCAGTACGCTCGAACGCTGGAAATGGCCCAGGCCAGATGCTCGGCTTGTGCCCGAGGGAAGAAAGCACTCAGCGCGAGCTCGTAGTTTGACTGATGCAACGGCGGGCTTGCTCTCGCAGTGCTCGAAGTTCTTGCAGCCACGTGTTCGCGCGCTTTCTTCTCTGCGTCTTGACTGGAGGCGAAACAGAGTCTAGAAATATATTCTTTTACGCGGTCGCGTCTTATGCGAGATAGATTCGAGCTGAATAAGTAAATTGAGGCAACAAAGAATGCCAAAGTTTTAGAGTTCTGTCAAATATATTGGGTCGCAAACGTCGCGCGTTTACGTAAAAAACAAATAAAAAATACAGCAACAAAAAAAAACAAAAAAACGCGGTTATTGCAGTTGCGGTATAAGCGAACATGAGTGCAATTCAAGATATAAATATAATTACTTGCATTACGCGGACGGTATAAAATCCATGAACCGACGCTCCCAGCCTTCCGTAAACATAGGATGCCACGGCTGAAACAGGCGTGCCCATGCCGCCGATCTGTACGCTCAGTATCACACGGGGTCCGGAGAGCCGTTTGATTAAACCGGTACAATTTGCCAATCACCGGTCACCCATGTGTGCAACATGGTCACCGGTTTGAGCAAACGTGCGACAACTTTGCCCAAACGAGTCGCCCATTTGCCCAGACGAGTGACCCGTATTGTTTTCTTTATTTGTTTTGCGGGTTTGCTGCATAGGGGGCAGAGATAAAGGCGTGGTGCCTGACAAAGCCTCTGCCCCCTAAAGTCCAGCAGCTCAAAGTAGTTACATAATAACAGATCCTACAAAGCATTACACAGTTAAAATAAAACAAGTAAACAAGTCGAAGAAACAAGAAAAATAGACACTACATTCATGGGCTAAAAAAAAAACCACTATAAACGAGTGTTGGTCGTGAGAAACAGAAAACAGTAACAACAAACAGTAACAACAAAAAAAACTGCAATGCAATCTTGCGTTCCTCCGACATATCAGTATCACAAGCAAGTTCACATGAAGGAATACAATGAAAACATAAGTCTGGAAATTAGCTATACCTAGTGATTGCATTCTTCGTGAAATTCACTATCCAAATGAGAATGCGATTTCACTGCCAAGCAGGAAACTTCTACAATCCCTTTTAAAACCCAGAAACGTGTTGTTAAAGTTAATGTAGGAGTCCGCCCTATTTGGAGTTTTAGTTGTTTGAAAAATGAAAGTTGATTTCCAAAGGAGTGACCTGTTTGCCCCAATAGGTGACTCTTATGGCTCATACGGGATACCATTTGGGCCATACGGGCGACCCCTTTGACAAACTGGTGACCGGTATAACTAAACTGTTACCGGTATGAACCCGTTTACATTCATATAGGCGCCAAATGTTTTTTTTTTCTTTTTCTCAGTAGGGCATGCTGATTGTTGTGTTCGGGGCATGCAGGTCAGACGGCCATGGAGCAGACCAATTACATTCGTTATTCTGGACGAAAAAGATAAACTTTACTTTAGGTCTGTACATAACAACACCTTGGGGCGCTGCCATCATCTCATGGAGGGTGGCCCAAGTGAAACCCCAATAAAGCCCCTCGATGTGTTTGCGTTTGTCTTGCAAGTAGCGTCAAATCCGTCAGTGCAATCGGCCGGCACCTCAAGCGGCTCTTGGAAGCAAATGCCGGCGCGGCACTGAAATGACCGACCCATGAAAGCGAATGGCGGTGGAGCATCTGCTCCTGGAATCAGTCTGGCGCGCGTCCACAACAATAGTTCAAGATACTTGTAAAGTATCAGCCTCAAAGGTCTCGCTTCATGACACTAATTGGAGTTTGTGAACCTTTCTGTCAGTTTGTTTTAGTGTGATACAATTATTTAAACAACAATCAGTATTTCTTAAGGCTCTCATAATTCACAAAAGTAAAGCGAATGCAGCGTGTTTCTGAATTCTCGCTGGCGTAGAGTACAATTTTGTATCGTAATCGCTCTCGAGGTACAAAAGACGTCATCACCAAATATCTCCAGCTGGCTCTTGATAGACAGAAACATTGGGATTGATCACCTGCATACCTCGATATTTTTTTAATGTTGCATACGAACTTCACTTACTTTCAATTTTATCATGTCTTAACTAGAGTTTAATTCGATTGTGTAGAATTCGCTCAGTGAAGCTGATCCAGCCTAAATAGAGCAATTTCAACGACGTTTCTGCGCATAGTTTATGAAATAATTTGGTAGAAGGTACTTTTATAACTATGCACGCCCACTTGATCAACTCGATATTCTAGTTTCATCCGCCAGGACGCTCTCACACGATCAACTTCATTGTACGAAAAAATTCACGGCTATATAATTCGACCTTATGTGCACAGTGAGTATTTGCGTGCTTGCTTGGCTGAATAGGACTGTTTTTGTCTCATAATCGATGCATTACACCAACAATAACAAGAATTAAGACGCATGTAAATAATTTCTGGCATTTAAACATCGTGATTTATGACAATTATATTAATTTCATGATGCACTTGAACGAGAAGCTTGCCCTTCCTTGGCAGAGCATCAGAGCATTTTTTTATCTTGCTTGAATCGGAGTTTTTGTTTATGTGTGTGCCTTTTATTTATTTCTCGTTTCACATCTATTGCGTTGTGCATTATTACAGACAATGAGCTTTTATGGGCACAAAAGTAAAACAAAGATGTTTGAGCTGATGATGAAGGTTGTGAAAATTACGCTCATCACGAGGGTGTGCCAGGGACTTGCAGAGGAAGAAGTCAAAGCCTGTGACCGTAACGTTTGGTGATTTATACTTGACTTTTTTTTTTCGCGAAACGGTAGAACACTGAATAGCATCGGACAATGAAAGTTTTACGTATATGGAGAGTGCAAATTTTGTGTCCATTTTCTTTTTATATAATGTAATTTTTTGTTTTGTTTTATTTTTATACAGATGGCGACAATGAGCACTACAACTTTGGATCCGAGTATTATTGCAAAAGTGGAGAGTACTAGAAGAAAAACGCCTCGAGTTGATTCGTGCTGGCACGTGGCCGCACTGGGATTCCTAACAGCCTTCCTTGTCTCGACGACAATGTCCAACTCCGGTTTTTTCTACGTGGGCTTCATGGAGGAATTTGGCGTCAACCGAGAGTCCGCCACTTGGCCCAGAAGCGTCGCATCGGCGTTGTGTCTCTTTTCTGGTACGAAATCATGGGACTATAATTTGCAGACCGCTAATATAGTTCGCAAGAAAAGTGTGCTGGCAAAGGAATACCCACCTTCCAGGTCTTAATTCAATCGGTATGGAATGTTCGTTTTAATCGTGTAATTCCCAAGTTCATTATGCTATTAGCTTTATATTTCTATATTTTTAGAGGAATATAACACCCCGTCTCGAGTTTGTTTATTAATAGTACGATGGGGGGTCCTAGACATTTATGTTTAACGTACAATACTTAGAAGTAAAACGACAAAGTACCTTTTCTCTTTTCCGCATCGCAGGAAAGCATTTCAAATCTGCCTGATTCATAGAATCTACTATAACATTCCTTACCTTAACCGCACGTTGCTGTTACCCCACGACCGAACATCTCGCCCCAACAGTGCTTGCTCCATGACACATATTTTTGGTTCTACTAACGCTTTTAATCGATTTTTAATATGTCATTCAAGCCATCAGCGAATTGAACAGTCAGTCTCCCATCCTTCATTGCGACAACCGTAGACCGTGATGACTTTTCTTCTATAACACTACATGTTTCTTGTGTTTAACCTAATTTTTTTATTATTTCAATTTTGTATGTTTTTTTAGTATTATCCCTGAGTGTATCAAGTTTGTATTTGACATCTTTTGTACAATCCCTGATCACCTTCGCATCCTTATGTAATGCCCTTAACTGGCCTTTAAGGGTAAAATAAATGAATGAATAGTTAAAAAGTATATATATATAGAGAGAGATAGAGGATGTTTTGTTTAAGCTTTACAGATTTGTTTAGAAAAAGCCGTTCAAGTTACACGTATGCCGTTTGTGCAGGCGAGTTATGTGGCCAGGGGGATATTGTACAGGAGGCTAATCGTAACGATCAGTTGGCGAATTAATTAAAATTCGTCAATTAACCTTTTAGTTAATGAATATAGCATTTATTTACAATTAGAAACTTGCTGAGAGCCATCGAAAACCACAAAATCAATGATTTTCAGAAAGACTTTGAGTGCGTGAGAAGCGTAGTAGTGCACTAAAGTTACCATTCCTGAAGTAGGTATAAGGCTGGCAGTTGCGGAACGTGGGTGATTAGAATATTCTCACGTTTCGCCACTACTAGCTTTGGGCTTTCTGCACGAGTGGCGACTTTGGTGCGCCCTCGAGTTTCCCACGAGCTGAAAGTCGTTCTAAAAAGAGTTGATTCAGTAGTTTTCGATGAGGCTTACTAAGTTTCTAATTGAAACTATTTGTCTACTTTCACTAAAAATTAATTAGAAATTTCGATTAATTAGCCCACTTATCACAAAGATTAGCCACCCACATAACGTTCCCCTGGTATTCAAACTCACCTCCATAAGTCGCATAAGTGTAACTTTCACGGTTTCTTTTAAACAAATCTGTAAAGCTTCAACAAACCCTGTGTATACAATGAACGAAATGGGGAGAGAGTAATTATTCAAGTTATTGAATTAATGTTATGGGAAGGTAAAGGGAAAGACATGGCAAAAAACTGCGCCGGGAGCCGGGATCGCACCCACAACCTTCTCCTGACAAAGGAGACGCCTCAACCGATTATACCATCCCGGCCACCGGATTCGGCGGGCTACATTTTTGACCAGCTTTCTGTGCACTGTTAGTTTCAAATTCAATTAACTGGACAGAGGACAGATGTTGTTGATTTAAAGCCCATAGCGCTTGCGAGATGCGGCAGTGAGGTAGCTCGCCATTTCAGCCTGCCAATGTTGGAGACGGCCCGTCTACCAAGATGTATAGAAAACTAAGATTAGTTATTTCCAAGATATTTCGGAAGACGTGTCCTTTTCGACATTTGCAAGCTGAAATCACATGCTACGTCACTGTCTCATCTCGTAACTATCATGGGATTTAAAGCAGTAGCGGCCGTCATCTACCTAGTAGAGCGAATTCGAAACCAGTGCCCGGGATAGTCTAACACTCTTCTTTCAGAAGTGCCGGCAGCCGGACTCAGGAATCATGCTCTCCCAAGGAGCGACAGTAACGGTCCTTTCGGCCGTAGCTTTTTTATCTAGTCGGTTGATGCTGATTACCGGATCACACTGCCTCCCCTGCCTTCCGGATTTATCATGCAGAATTTGGTTCTGCTGCATTTTGACGTCACCGGGAGACCGGGCGAAATCAGCGACTTCAGGGCAGAGTTGGAATATCTGGCTGTGCTGGGGGACAGCAAGGCCCTCGGGACGTACCAAAGGAACCACCTATGGATCCTCACGCTCAAGACTGCAGAAGCCATGAACCGCCTGGGCTCCGCCAGGAGCTGCAGGAAAAATGCAAGCGATGTCCCGTGCTAGACCCTGACAACGCGGACGTACGCCTGAAACTTCATTGAGTCTCGTTTCACGCCTGGACTAAGCTTCCAGGAAGGCGCCTGAACCTCTCGACAAGGTTGAGAACCTTACAAGAGAAAAGTGGAAACCGGAAGACTTCAACGGCATACAGTTGACGACACGGCTGGTTCGGCTAAGCCTGAAAGAGGGCGTCCCCCAGGAACGCCTACCGCACCAGGTAATGATCGCCGGCGGAAACGTTGCTGTCATAGTGCAGGGACGCGCATCATTATGCCTGCGCTACAAGTGGACGGGACATATACGCCGCGAGTGTCGTGTCCTGATGTGTGACGTGTGCCATTGGGCACGAGCGCGAGACCTGCGCAAAGACATACGCCACCGCTACGCAAGAGGCGTCAGCGAAAGATGATTGTGTCCTCACTATAGATGAGGAAGATGCAGGGGCGGCAGAAAGAGACGCTGCCTCCGAAGTCCCGCCTCCGGGCGTTGTGAAGGAGTTCCACGTCTCAGCGCCGGAATAAGGTCACCCTCCACGGGAGGCTCGTCGCAACCGCCACACAGCAGTACCCAAGCACTCTTGTCGTTCTGGCTCCGGCTTCAGAGGCGACGGAGCCTGCCAAGGGCAATAACTGGAGGACAGTGATTTTGCCAGCCTCAGTGATGACGAGACTGGAATGAGCTTCGGCAGAGAAAACCTTAAGTGACCTGGGGACCTGACGGTACGTTAGGAGTGCAAATATCGCTCAGTCACAAAACGACCAGAGAGCTTCAACCCGACGCCACGCCGCAGGCAGGACTAGCTACGCTGGCCAGTGATTCCGTAAGTTTCAGCACCCCTTTTGCTTCCCGGAATCTCATAATGACTTCGACAGCGCATTTCTTTTTGCTTTATTTTTTTTTTATTTTTTCACGCACGCGACGCTACGTCTCAAGGTCACTACGTCCAACTGCGTCAGCCTCATAGCGGCCAGACCGAATCTGTTAATCCTAAGGGTTCTGCTGAAGGATCGCGTAGACGTTGCGTTTTACAGGAGACGAAGCTCGCAACCGACAGTCAGGCAGAAGCGATGATACAGTTCGTTCCGCGTCATTTCGCTATCTACCATTCAAAGGCGAATGGGATAAGCGGAGGGACGGCCATGATGATTCGCAAGCGAGCGTACATCACGGTTTTCCCCGAGTGGGAAACGAATGGAAACGGACGTGTTAGCACGTTACAAGTGCTGCATCTGTGGAAGCTACGCAATTCTGGATCGGTGTACGTCGCAAACAATGCAGCGAAGCGCGCCCGCTTTTTCAAGTCTCCCCCAGTACGTCGATACGCCTTGTAAAACGCTCCTCGTAGGTGACTTTAACTGCGTGCTGACTCAGTATGACTGAAGTAAGCGTTTGGAGTCGGACGTCAGCCGGTCTGATCTGCGGAATATATTACGTGACTTTGACCTGATGGATGTGAGGGACCATGTGGCAACAGAAGACCCCTTCTACACCTATAGGCAGGAAAGCTACCGCGCCCACCTCGATCGGGTGTACCTGTTGTGCGACTTCACAGCCTCGGCACCGGTGTCGGAAGTTCAACCTCTTGCCTTCTCAAACCATGCTCTGGGCAATGTAATGGTGGGAATACCAGTTCCTCGGATAAAGAATTCCTCATGGTGGCGCGGCTGGAACCTTAACGAAATCCTACTAGAAGATGAACCGTTGCGCGTCCAGATCAAGGACCTCATCGACGGAAGGACTGAGGGGGTGAAGTTGAGCGCAGTTCTCTGGGAGGACCTGAAGACGGATATCAAGCCAGCAGCGTACCAGTATATTATTGAAAAAAGCGACACGGGCAGAGGCAGACAAGCGTCTTTTGATAAAGGCCCTGGAAAACCTCAATGCGCAGGAAAAGATCTCATCGGGAGTCTTTATGCAAAGCAACAGCAACAGCAAGGGCCGTATTCTATAGCTCCTCGAGAAGGAATACCGAGGTGCCATGGTCTATAGCAGAGCTCTCTTCCTAGGGAGAGATGAAGAGCCGTGCAAGATCCTTAAAATAAAAAAGCGCCAGCAGGCTCATCGGAAGAAAATCGCGACGCTGCATGCGAATCGGTGAAAGCGAGGTATCCGGTCAAGAATAAATCGAAGGGGCTTTCTTGCAGATATACACTGAACTTTTTGCAAGAGCGGAGGAAAACGATCGAGGTTACCAAAACCACCACAGGGGCGCTGCCCAAGATATCCGAAGCTGTACAAAACAGATTAACTGGAATATAACTGCGTTGGAAGTCAAGGAATTCCTTGACTTCCGGTATTTCGGTATTTCTATAAGCGCGGACGACTGCCTCCGTCCATGCGCCAGGCGGTCAGGATGCTAGTCCTGAAGAAAAACTCGAAGGGAGTCCCGAAAGTCGGTCCCTTTCGTCCCGTCAGGCTGATGACGAGCGATTACAAAATCATTGGCAAGATACTGGCAATGCGGCTAGAATAAGGTCTGCAGGATGTCGTCGGAGATCATCAGGAGTACGCAATTAAGGGACGAACCATCGGCACCCACTTGCACGCGATGCGAATCGTCTGCGAAATGGTGCGGGTGCTCAAGATTCATCTGGCGGTGCCTCAGGTCGACCTCAACGACGCCTTCGGTAGGGTTTAAGGCTCCTGGGGGAATGGGGGGTTGGCGGACGTCTGCTCCATTACCTACAGCTCCGTTACCGAGACATCACGACGCGCCTGCTGGTCACTGGAAACACAACTGCTTTCTTTGCAAACACCAGATCTGTTCGTCAGGGCTGCCCAATGTCGCTGATACTGTTCGCGTTGTACCTCAAACCCTTGGGCAGGAGAATCTTCGATGACGCGTTTATTAGCGGGGTGACCCTGTCGTCAAGTGCGCTTAAAGTGCTCGCGTAGTCGGGCGATGTCTCGATAGTGTGCTCTACGCGGACGCACGTAAGGGCTGTGTTACTGCACGTTACGAACGTTTGTAGTGCTGGGGCGCGGTGATGAATTTGGACAAGCCTTTAAGTGCTTGGCTCGGAGACTGGAACCATGGAGCCCTAGACCTACCTTGGAGTGAACTCAACGACGGGAATGACGGACTACATAGGTATAAATTTAAACGCTGAACAATTGAGTGGTGGGGGCGATGACTGGCACATTGATCAGATCCGAAACAAAGTCCTGGTCTGGCACGCAAGGGAACTCTCTTTGTTCTATCATGCATTTACCTGTAACATTGTGAGCGTTTGGTACGCGGCGCAAGTGCTGCCGTGCTCCCAGAGTAAGATTGCGAAAGTGCGTAGCTTTTTTGCCGCCTTTGTTTGGGATTCATGTCTTGAACTTAAGTAGCGCGAGAATCTTTTTTTAAGTAATAAGAAGGGTGCCTTAGGGTTCGCGAATATTGAACTCAAATTTATGTTTCAGTGGTTTATTTTCTTCAGAGAGCAAAGAAACCTACTGATACTCCTTTCTTTTAATATATTGGGTGGACGTTTTCTGGCTCCGTGGCTGGATGGAGGCACTGAGAGCTTCCCGTCACGTGTCTTGAAGTTTTAGACAAAAATTAGAGCGGCAAAAGCCTTTTTTTTAAGCCCGCTTTCTAGATGAGTATCCAGAGAAAGTCAACCAAAAAATACTTTACTGGAATACCCTGACCTTAATAATTCTACTACCAATGTTCTGTATTTCCTTGGGAAGTGCTATGGTTCACAATTTGTTATGAAACATATTCGTCCTTTTTCATATTGAAGTGCTGCCCGTTAGCACGGGGCTCGTAAACAAAATGGGATTTTACGAGCCACGGTCAACGAACTGTGTGCTTTGTTCCACGCCGGAAACGATACAGCAAGTGTTTCTATATTCTACCATCCCGGAGCTTTTCTGGGCGAAAGTGCGAGCAGAACTGCAACTCAACCTATACGTGAGATGAAAGAACGCAAAGTTTTTGCATTTTGGCGTCCACGCTGCGAGCTGGACGTGGGAACTGTTAGCCCTGCTGGGCCTCTACGCGATTTGGCGGTCTAAAGTTGACCACTCAGAAGTTCGAAAAGGAACCAAATTTGCGTGGCAACACTTCTGCGACGACTTCACGTACGATAGCTGTTTGATAGAAGCGACGGAGCAGCAAAAGCTGGATGACTGGGCACGGCTTGAAGCTCGTATGCTTACACGCTTTGAAGGCACGAGGGCAAAGGCAGGTCATGAGGCTACTGTAAATGTGGCTTAGTTTTCTGTGCGAAATATTAATTGGTGACTGACAGGGTGACTAGTTTCGGAGAATAGGGCAGTCGCGGCCGTCACGGTTAGTTGCTTTCAGTGTTTGCACAACAGATACTGAAGAGTGTGCATTGTTGCTGTTGTTGTCCCGTGCAATGTGGACTCCCTTTTACGTTCTGGAAAAACGAGACTTTTTTTAATTGTTCTATATAAAAAGTAACTTTTAAGAATAATAAAAAAAAATCTAGTATGGTGTAGCCGGTTAAGGCGTCGCCTCGGATAGGCGAAAGTTGCGCTTTCGATTCGCACTCTGGCTTGCTTTTTCGCTAGCTCTCTTTCCCTTTCCATTACCTTAGCACCAATGCAATCAATTAAATAAATCACTTTCTCCTTTCTGCGCTCATGATATTACTACGGCTGCACTTGTAAATCTCCTCTCACCCCCATTTTAAATACAGTGCAGCCTGTCCCCATGAGGACGAGTGGTTCCCAGATAACTTGGAAGACGGACCTTTTCTGACATTTGCAAGCTGAAATAACGTACTACGTCACTGCCGTATCTGGGAACTAGTATGGGCCCTTAATCAGCAATGGCTGTCATCTACCTAGTTAAGCAAATTAGAAACTAACAGTACACATAATGACAAAAATAATCCCTTTAGAAGGGGAACAAGAGGGTCAAAGGACAAACACATAAAGCTGGTATAAAATTGAGTCCGCCAAAACCAGGTGACCGGGTTAGACTGTTCGGTTAAGGCGTCGTCCCGAAAAAGCGAAGGTTACGGGTCGTTAGGGCCGTTAGGCGAAGGTTGCGTACTTCCAGAGGCAGGAACTTCGTTTTGTGTTAAATAAGGTTAACACGTGTTAACCTTTATCATTACGTCAAGCAAGATCCAGTCATCACTTGTGTTAAGTTCACAGCCATATCTACTGGCAAGTCCCGTTTCCTAATGCATTGCATCAAAACGAAGTTCGTGACTCTGGAAGTGCGCGCTCTTTTCGGATTGTTGGAGCCATCATTGGGTCATGCCAGGAGAGTGTGCAAAATAGTGAAATTAGAGCATTGGTAGCGCTTGTCCTTGTCGTATACGTCTGTCTGTATTCTTCCTGTTTCAGTTCGCGCCTTTTAACATTTTCTCTAAACATTTTCTTTAAAGGCAACAATTTAATCAAAGGGCTTATGGGTCAAGGCCTTGCACTGGTTAGTTTCTATGTTCCCACCATCGGAACTGAAACAAATCAAGAAATACTTATGATTTGATAGAAGAACCCATTTTCATCTGTCATTAACGTGCGAAAGTGAGGGCATCCACTGAAACACAGTTTCATTACCGCCACTAGTTTATTGAATGTGGAACTGCTTTTTGAGCTACTAGAAAGCACTGAATTTAAAAAGAAGAGTATATAGCAGGCTCAGGTGGTGTAACTCCTGCGACCTTACACCTGAGCAGGTACGTCAGCCCTATATGGCTATAACGTCACTGACGGCTCAATACATATCGCCTTTACCGAATACTGGCGTAATTAGGGCATCTTCTATTTAGGTTTCTTGGTGGCACCACTACAACCGAAGGTGTCCCTGTTCACGATTTTTCTCATGGGAGGACTCTTTGCATGGGTGGGAGTTGTGGCATCTGCATTTGTGCCAAACATGGCATGGATGACGGTAACCCTCGGCGTTATTAACGGTAACACAACTTTTTACTTAATAAATTATATTATTAAATCGCTTCAATATTTGTTTCTGTACGGTACCTCGCGTCTGAAATTAATCGTGCGAGCATAATCAGGGGTCTCCACTGTGCCAAGCCTTCTGAAGCCTGCGAAGTTTCCTTTCGAAATCTTGATTGCTCAAGAAAGGTGGCGAATTTTTTTACGAAAAACACCTAATACAGGGCAGAAAAGTTTTACTTTAAGAATGTACACCCAACTAGCCCAACTTGCCGTTCTAACTGTGTCACGAATGACTGGCGCGTAGACAGTGAATAAAGAAAATAACTGATCGTTTAATGAGGCAAACTTGTGCCAAAACAAAAGAGGGAAAACTATAAGTCGCAGGCGTCGATGTCGGCGAAGCAGCAGGATTGAGATACATACTTATTTTATGGATTCAGGGCATGTTTATATTTATGTTCAAATTTGCGAGGACGAATATATAAATTATCATTCCAACAAAAGGAAAGTGCGACAGATATAGTTCTCGCATGTTGGACTTTAAACATAAGGAGTTGTCTATGTCGATTTGCGTCCTTACCTTCATTGACTGACATAAAGTGCTTTGTTGCACAGGAATACCTGCTACTCGCGATATAAAGAAACACTAAAAGCAACGCGTTCCTTTGTAGCCAACATACACTTTTCGGTAGAGTTGCATTAAATGAGAACATTTCTAAGCTGTTTGTATTTTCTAGAACTTCTAGAACACAATATATGGGGATTTTTTATTTTAAATATATAGCTAACTCCAGACTTGTACAAGTTACTAAAAAAACGTAAGGAATTACAGTTGCATTTACTCAGGTCTGAAATGTAATTTATTACAATTACAATTACCTTTCCGTAAAAGTAATTGACTGTTACTCCAAAAAGTAATCCGTTACTTTCGCGGCGTTACTTTCAACTTTACTGCATTATTACTAAGAAGCAAACAAGGAACGGGGTTATGCAAATGTTTATTGTTTGACCAAGTCACAGTTTGTTGATCTCAAGCAGTAGCTGACTGTCGAAAGTTGCATCCGACATCTTTCCCCGCTTTCTTGTAAAGATGTCAGCCGCCACGCTGAATACCCCCTCCACTGAGGCGCTGGATGAGAGCGGCAGTATGCCGCTTTCATCTAGCGCAGCAATACTTGACGCACCGCATCGAACTTCTAAAGTGAGGCGATGGAGGTGCACTCTGCGTCCAGGAGGACACGCGAAACTTTCTTCTGGGAGATGGAACTTCATGCCATTGTCATTGCAAAGCTGAAGTAATCGGTGTTGAAGTGGTCCGCGCCATCTCCCTGGGTAGATGGCGAGCCAATCGTTGTTTCTATTATGTTGTCTATTATGTTCATACACACTCCAGATTCTGGAAGGCATTATTTGTTCCTCTCTACTTCATTGGGAATAGACTTTTTCCGCCTACCCCCGCCCCCGACCGCCAAGTAAGCATATCCGGTATGGGCGACGAAAAAATATCGAAACGTTTCAACCTGCAAATAATAAACAAATAGGGGTAAGGCAAAGCGAGAATGTTTGACGGTTACATTTTTGTCCTAAATGCCTTCTATTGGCGTGGCGACGGCAAAACAATGTTTTTGCCCATACTGGAAGTGACGACAATTCAAGATGGCGGCGCCCTTGCAAAAAAGGTCTATAGCGAGGAAAGAGTGAAGGAAGGAAAGGCGGACTTAGCTCTAGTGGGACGGAAGTGGAAAGATGGATTTTCCCTAGCAAAAAAGGCTTGTGAGCAAAATGGCAAAAAACGAAAGATTCTTCCCGTTTTTTTTATACGTTTATGCGGGTTTTAGGAATGAATGTCTTGGCCCGTTGTTGTCATGGCCTTCTACCGGGTGATTCAAGGAGACGGCAGGCTCTTTAAATCGACCGGAAAATTCAGTTTCCTAACCTATCGCGCTACCACTTTGTGCAGCGTTGCCCACAGATGGTGCATTTTTTTTGTTGTTTGTAAAATTTGCAAAGAGCAAGCTTACCTGAGGAAAAAGTAAAGAAAGAAAAAGGCTTAGCTCCTATGGAAACGCAGCGACACCACCGATCTTCAAACACGGCGCCGTTGCGCACGGGAGACAAGAGATGGCGCAACGAACGCCGCCAACAAACGAGCATACGGCGCCGAGAGCCAGCGTCTTTAGCAGACAATCTTTTCGACTCAAAAGCGGTGCGCGTTCCGCGGGCGGCGACAGTCGCAGAAACAAAAACAGGTGCGGTAACTACAAGGAACTGCAGTTCCTTGTCTGATAAATACGCCGGCGGTCGGCGTCGTCTGCTCGTTCGCTGGCGGCAGTTGGCGTCGCGACCGCTTGCGCCATCTCTTGTCTCCCGTGCCAAAAGGTGCCGTGTTGTTTGAAGACCGGTGGCGCCGCTGCGTTTCCATAGGAGCTAAGCCTTTTTCTTTATTTACTTTTTCCTCAGGTAAGTTCGCTTTTTGCAAATTTCACAAAAAAAAAAAAAAAAAAAAAAGCACCATCTGTAGGCAACGCTCCACAAATTCGAAGCGCGATAGGTTGAGAAACCGAATTTTCCGGTCGATTTAAAGGGCCTGCCGTCTCCTTGAATCACCCGGTATTGTTTTCGAACCGAGACCGCTTCTTCCCATCAGTGCGCACCCTTCGTCATAAATAAGCAATCTAAAGAATCAAGATAAAAAAGTGCTTTTAGGGTTTAGGCGATGAAAAGAAAAGCTTCGACATGTCTTTGTATGTGTGTGTGAGTGCGCGTGCGCGATGGCAGGTTGGCAGTACAGCTTACCAGAACATTTTTTTTTTCCAGAAATTGGAGATGTTTTCTCCTGCGTTCAAATTTCCCGCTTTTTTCCCGCTAATAAAAAACAGTAAAGAATTGCAAGTAACCTAAGTTCGACGTGAGCGCGTTAATGAAGTTAAATAAAAACAGTAAGAATAAGCATAGGGACGGAAAGAACAGCACCTGAGGTGCTGTTCTGTCCGTCTTAAATAATTCCTTACATAAAGTAGTAACTAAAATACTTTACAATTACTCTAGAAAATATGTAACGAATCCGTTAAAAAATTACAAATAAATGTAACGGATTACAAGTAATTTCGTTACTTGTAACGGATTACGTACAAGTCTGACTAACTCTAGCCAAGATATAAAATCCAATAGATTATTTGCGTCCGTGAATCTACATGATGCCTTTGTCACGGTCCCTAATCGGTCGGCCGAACACAAAAATAGTTTACCTGTGAATCTCAGTCAAGATTTACTCTAACACTAATGATCTGTCTTAAACATGTTTCCGCTTCCTTTTATAGATTCATACCGCAAGGTTAACCGTGGTTAAATGCTGTACCTCGAAAAAGGAAGTCTTTCTGATTAAAGTTTCTTGATTATATTTAGATCCGGTATAAAATAAAGAAACTAAACTAAACGTAGGCTCACTAGTGGAGGCCATTTGTAAAATCGTAGTAATGGTTGGCACGATTATAAGTAAGTTGTTGAATCGCCCTCAAAAGCATCAGTAATTCTCGAGCTTCACCATGTGAGCAACCATATAATCTTGAACAAGAACGGATTTGTACCTACATGATTTATCTTCAACTATCAAAAGGAAAATTTCTCGCATGGCGTAGATGTCGTGTACTTGAGATACACTCCCCTGGTAATACTTTGCAATCATAACCTAGTAGAACGCTTTTTAGCAAGAATTTAGAAAGTCCAATGTTGCTTATCTTGAGTTATAGAATCACTAAAGTTGCTGCATTGAGTTTACTTGTGGGTGGCAAGACACTGAACTCATATCAAAACCGAAATACTAAAAAAATAGGAACAACAGAAATCTTGCTGGTTTATTGGAGCGTTTTAGTCACCTGAAAATGCCGTCACGAGTCATAATTGGTATACAATTCTATTCTCACTGACTGTTGGTGGCATTCCACTCAAACAAGTGCTGTCGCGCAAAAAGGCGGCATTTGCGAAAACCATGATATCGCGCGCGCGTGCCCCTTTCAGCACTACCCTAAACTCATGACATTCACTACACCACCCAGCAAAGCCCACGCTGAAAGCAGTGTTTCAGAAACAACGTTTTGAAGCTGTTCATAATTCAATTAGTTCGTGATATATTTTTTCTACTTTGTTTCAGGTCTTGGAGTTGGAATTACTACAATGACGTATAGTATACTCCTTCCAATGTATTTTGACAAGTACAGAGGCTTAACATCGGGAATGAAGTACGCTGGAGCATCATCCGCTGGTCTGGTTTTTCCCAAGCTTCTCGCCTACTTACAAGAGGAGTATGGCTTCCGTGGTACGCTTCTCATCTGCGGAGGCATCATTATGCATGTCTCGGCAATCGGTATTTTTGTCAAGGAGCCACCCTGGACGAGCTTGAAGAGCATCGCGAAGGATGCGAAAAATACAACTAAGGAGCGTTCAGTCGAAATTCAAAACATATCGGTTAACACCCAAGAACTTCATGACCTTTCAACGACTGTTCCGCGAGAACAAGTGAAGAAACATCGACCCGCTCTAGTATTATTAGCCAATCCCATGCTCTACATTATTATTTCAATGGCAGTGGTGGCAGACTTTACAGGAGCTGCATATGTCTCTACCATAGTCGACTACGGAGTAGATAAAGGCTTGTCGATCAATGATGCAGAATCACTCATAATATACGGGTCTTGCAGCGAAATCGTTGGGCGGCTGCTCCTTCCTTTACTGGCTGACAAAGGATGCTTTCGACGCACAACCCTGGTCATGGCGACCCTTTTTATATGGGGATGTTCAATGATGCTTTTCCCGCATTCATCTCTTCAAGTGCACATTATACTGGTGTGCTTGTGCGCATACCTCTCCTACGGATGTCTACAGTCTATGAGGAGCGTCCTCATGGCGGATTACATCGGTGTCCAATGGATCTCCATATGCTACGGGCTCTCAGGGTTGGTCTTAGTACCTCTCAATTTCTGCAGTCCATCGATAACAGGTAAGTAGGTCTGCAATGTGCTGGAGGTAGGAAGTAATGTAGACAAGTACTCAATCCCGAGTTTGTTTAATCTTTTAACTATTTTGTAGAATTCCAAGAAAGGTTGTAGATATATGTTCTTATAATTGTTTACTAGCACTATTAAGACATTAGTTTAATTGTCTTTACATGAAATCAAGCTGACCTAAACGTTTTACATGAACAGTAGCCTGGTGGATTAAATGCCTGTAGATTTTTGGATATGAGAATTGCTCGAACTCACCCCTTCAGTCAAATACCTTGAAAATTTGACATTTGTTTAATTATTTGCCCAATATATTATTTTTATTTAGAATTTTATCGGTCCTATGCAGGATCAGGATAGGAGTGGCATCACACAATCACATTGAATCATACGCACAAAGTACACACGTCAATACAAAAGTACAATACAGCAGTAAATCAGTTTAGGTAATGCTGGCAGAAATGCCTGAGGTAAGGGAACTAAATTCATCTCAACTTCTAGCAGTCACGATATGTGCTGGGAGCGTATTTCATTCTCGAGCTATTTTCAAAAAAACTGAATACTTGAAACAATCCTTGAAAAACTTTCGCTCTCCACATATATAGTATTCTTATTACGTGTGATTCGCGACATGTTTCATTTATGTACTGCTGTTTCTTTACAAGAACTAAGTTATTTACTAGGTTGTCAAAAAAATTATAACGTTAATTTTTTCTTCTTATTTTAAGATGGGGCAGATTCGCTCTGCCATAAAGAGGTGACAGTCTTCGATTACGAAAGTTGATAAAACGTAACGCACGTTGTTGCACCTGCAACACATTTGAAACTATATTGTTCGGGTCCCAGACTTCGCACGCGTATTCTAGTAAAGGCCTTATTAACATCTTGTATGCCATGATCTTTGTTTCTGACGAAGCAATTTTATAATAGCGCTTAATGTAACCATACATTTTGCTTTTGCGACTATGTTGCTTACGTGCGGGGGGTCGAAATTAAATCTGAAGTTGTAGTAAGACTAGCGTATCTTACTCTAATATTCGGCTCCATGTTATTCTCTACAGCGTATACCTCTATTCCAGCGACTGTCGATTGTGAGTGATAGTCATACAGTTTACCAAAAACCCCGAGGCTGAGACGGGAAGGGAGGGGCAAACACAGTCTCAAACACAGAGCTATATTTAAGACTTTGTGTTTGTCCGCCCCTTCTCGTCCCACTCTAGGGGATTTTAGTAAAATGTTTAACCACGACCAGCTCGTTTGCGCCCTAACCTTTTGTTCATAGACATACATACTGTCTTATGTTCAATATGACTTTTGCCACTTAATACACCATTCATTAATTTTTCACCAATATTAGCTTAGTGTAATTTGATCATTAAGAATATTATTAATGATAATAATATTAATAGGCTTATTTTTCATCCTTAATGGTAGGAAACGAGCGAAAAGCCGCTAATTTGCAGCTTGACGAGCCGTCGGCTCCCGTACAATGGCAGACAGTGGAGGCGAAACTCATGAGATAAAGGTTGCTGAAATCAGCTTGTCATAAATACACGCGAGGGGGAACAGACGGGTGTTTAACCCACAAGTACACTTTAAGGCACAGAGAGATGAAAGATCAGATTAAAAAAAAAAGATACTCTCGAATTACAAACGAATTACAAATGCAACCAGAAAACAAGCGATATACTGACTCTATGAAGTCAGTTCAGTGGTCATGTACGATAAAGTTCAGAAGTGAAACGTACACGTAACAATAAAACAGGTGAAAAATACAAACGCAGACATTAATAGCATTTGCAATTCAGGTGTGAAAAAATCCTAATCGGAAACAAGACATAAAACATTTAAAAATAAAAATAAAGTACAAATATAGCAATAAATGTTAAAAAATGTCAGAAAGCCACAATAACAGACGTACAATAACAACTAGGTGTAGGACTGGGAGCTTAAAAAGGCGTAAAACCTGGCGGCCAAATGACTCCCATGTTTGAGAACAAGTTAAAGAAGTCCTTAAATAAAAGTACACTTAAGTAAAATGTAAAGGTGATGAAAGCAAATACACAAAAAAGAGCCAAGAAAGAGCAGGACAGAATACACTTCCCAAAAAGATAAAAAAACAATTGTAAAAAAAGGAAATATAAAAAGAAGACGTTTCAATTATATATGAAATGAGCGTAACTCCCACATTGAAATGGTGTTCAAGACCGTCTGTTCCTACATGCGACTGCTGAGCAACCCTGGTAAAAGATGTCTTATCATCTGTGTTCCGTAGTAACATCTGCATATTTCCACCTTCCAGTACTCCTTGCAACGTTAGGGAAACGAGTGATGTTAAGCCTGTGACTCATCTTTTATCTCAAAAATAAGACTTTGAGTAAGTCTATAATCTTACACGTTAAAAGTTTTATTATAGAAAGACTTTTAAATAAAGGTGAAGCATGGGAATCATATGTAGTGTTACAGATATTACGCACCACTTTCTTTTGCTACAGATATATGTTTTCTATGTTGATAAAACCTCTCGACCACCCACACAAGATAGCCATAGCTTAAAGGCGAGTAAAATAACAAGTTGTAGCTCAGCAGTTTTATATTAGTGGGTAGTAGGTCCCACGACGACGAATATCTCCGATGGCCCGTGTTAGCTTCGCACTAACTGAATATACTTCGTGTCCCCACGTCATATGCTCAAAGAAAGTGACTCCAGGGTTTCAAAATAACCAAGGCGTTCTATAGCACTAGACTCGTATAATAATAATCGTGCAAAGCACACTTTTTGTTTTGTTTTTGGGGCGGAAATGTATTACGTAGCGTTGCTTTTGCAATATTAGTTTGCAAGGAATTCTTACTCTCCCATTCCTTTAACCTTAATAAGGTATCTTTTGCCACCATTATAATATCGTCACAAGTATCTCACAGAAATAGAGAACTTGTATTGCCTGCGTAAATGGTGAATTTGACGTTTTGATAAATTAAAACAATATTGTTAACGTATATATTATAAAACCGAGGACAAAGCATACTTACCTGTTGGACTGGAGAGAATAGGCTTCAGATAAGAGCAGGACCCATTTATATAAACATGTTGACGTCGATACTCTAGGTATAACCAAAATCTCGACAGAGCTTCTCCTTGAATGACCTGTAAACCGGGCCTTTTTTTAAGAAGATCTCGTTGTTTAAAAATTTACAAGCTTCTGCGAGGTGGACAAAAATTACAAAAACCACCCTTTCTCCTTGAAAGTTATTGAAAATGCATTTTCTTTGTGCAAAAAGTGGCGATTCAGTTCAGCGTTTTTTTTTTACGAAACGCATGTTGTCAAATCGTTACTTCATTGTGTGTATCAAAAATATGGTTAGGCCTTTATAAAGGAGCTTTTCCGTTCCTTTCAAAAATAAGGGAAGAGTTGTTATTGGCTGGCCTGTAATTATTCAAATCGCTCTTGTCACCTTTTATATGTTTTATAAATACCCCTTTGCAGGTATAACTTCAGTATAAATAACACAATTGTTCCCAAACAATCTGGATTTAACAGGGGAGTCTTCGATGAGATTATCAACAAGTTTTATCTGTATGCATACGAAGAGCCCCATTATAGTTGCAAGGATGAAGCACCGCCGTAATAGACGTACTTTAATTAAACCGTCTACTACGGTGGGGTCTAGGTCGATTAGTTTGTCCTGGCAGAAAATACTGTTTGTTTTTTCGGCACGTTATTGATCTTCACTCATTTCTGGCGGCGTCTCAATGTCTCAAGGGTCACACTGTGCGTCAAAAATTTAATGCATTAAAAAAAAAAAAAAAAAAAAAAAAAAAAAACTAAACTTGCTTCTTAGTTTGAGCCGCATCTGTGTGCTCGGGCTTTGCGGAAGACTGTCCGACGTCATGTTAGTTTATCACTCTGCAGGATGATGTAAATTATAAGAATCTAAAAAAAAACAAAAAAAACAACAAATATAGTGCTCTATTTCAAAAAGTGATGATTGCCGCGATAGATCGGAGTGATCGGCTCTGAACATTACTGCAAAATGGAGTTTGCGATTTGTTGTTTTTATTCTTTTTCCAGGGTTCTTTCGAGACTCCGGTGGAAGTTACGACGGCCTGTATAGGTTCCATGGAGGAGTACAGCTGGTAGTTGGTGCCTTATTTCTGCCAGTTGTTTTTGTCGAAAGAAGGCACGCAAGTCTGTGGACGCTGAAGCGGAGTACAGAAAAATAGATCTTGAAAAAGTTTTAAAACACGCAATATTTTTTCTGAGAACATGCTATATGCTTGGGAATGCTGATTTAAAAAAAAATCGCTTCGTCACCTAAAGAATTTGAAAGTATTGTGGCTTAAATGTCTTGCGTGCATGTGCGTCATTTTGTGTAGGTTGTACAAATAAAAGAGACTGCGTATATTGAGAATTCGTAATAAACCCAAACATCTTTTTTTTTTATATAAACAAAAATAACCATCTTCCTTTTGTCACCATCCTTGTCAATCGTGCAGTAGCTTTGGTAATATATTCATAGTGAACTAGGCGCACAATGTGTATGTTGCGGTGCCTTTTACTTTTTAACTGCATAATATTTCTAACTTCCTGCAGCGACAACTAATGTATGTTCTCGCAATCTTTATACATCATGACTACATTCATTGAACTACAGTCACAATTTTTATGCAGCTAAGGACTCAGTAGGACAGTATTCGTCTGCGTATGTCGTGTTGTGAGTACACAACTCTTAAGTAATGCACTACAATCTATATTGTGACTGTTCGTTGAAAGCGTATGGAAAACAAAATATCAAAGGCACTAAAAAAAGTTGACCACTACCCCTGTTTGACGTGTGCGTGTTCTTCGTTTATTTTTTGCAATAATTCAGTATTCAAAACTTTAAGCCAACATCTTTCGATTCTATCTGTATTTGCAATTTCACGAGAGTATTCGGAGCACTGTCGTTCAATAAGAAAATATCTTTTTTTTTGTCTGCCATCTTTATTCGACTGAAATGATAGTTGCGTATGTGCTATGACTCACTCGTATATTAAAATGAGCTTAATGAGTAATAATATCAAGAATCATATCAAAAGAAACCTGCGGTTGCCCCTTCTAAAACGAACCAAGTCGAAGGTTATGCCTGATCGTTTTCTAAGTTCTGTAGTTTTTTTCTGTTTCTGTTTGTCGATCGCAATTTTTGCCTTACCCCGTTTCTGATGGTAAGTTTCCCGACAGAAAGTTTTAAAGTGTAATAGTGTAGACAGTCGTATTTACACATACGCTTTCTCAACAGAGTTTAAAATATTTTGCTTTAAACTTTGTGCCATAACCACACTGTGCCATAACCACACTCATAATAATAGACTGTGCCATAACCACACTCAGAATAAATGCAGAAACTTCAGCAGCAATGCATTCGAGTTGCTTAGATATAATTTTCCATGAATATTTAAAGAAATTACGCGTAGATTTCTAAATGGGGAATTTACTTTTGTAATTTTATATACTGTAAAGGACTTAATTTTCACAAGAACCCAATTTTCGCGAATTTCGGAAATCGCCTACAATTCGCGAAAAATAGGTCCCGCAAACAATTTCGGTAAAATGTAAACACATTACAATTTATATTCTACATTGAAACCCCAACGCGTCGCGAAAATTAGAACCCGTGAATTGTTCCCAAACTTCAGCTTTGACCAAAATCGCGAAATATTGAGCCCACGAAAATGAAGTTGTTTACAGTATGCGGGTTATGGTTAAAAAGTTCTATGTGGCAGCGGTACTGTGATTAGGAGAAACACCTTAGTTTGAATTAATGCTTGACATTAGTATTGCTGCAAGGCTTTTTTATCGTCTTAAGCACTAATAGCTAAAATGTGGAAAGTGATGAAGCACCCCCACTGTAGGGGTCCCCCTGTTACAGGGTTACACTTTCAGTGTGATTACCCCAAAACGATGCCCTGTCCGAGACAGGGCTTCGTTTTTGTGTAGTTCCAAAAATAAGTTCGAGCACCTTTTGCCGCAAAGCCCTGTCTCGGACGGCGCGCACGTAATAAACTGGGCCTCGTTCCTTCAGAGAACGACTGAGAGCGCTGCAAGTGCGACGCGTAAAAGCGAGGTCACGTGTTTTGTTCTTTTTTATAATATCTCGGACTTTCTTTTTAGGCGAATAGAAAGGGCGTGAGTGTATCATGTAGGAAACTTCTTAATTTGGTGTTTCTTAATGCGCTCTGAAACATTCCAATTTACATATTGGCTCTAAACGAATAATTAAAATTGTGGTAATTTCTTTTAATTGCCAATATAATTAGGCGCACATAAAAAAAAGTATTGTGCAATTTCCCAAAACGCTTTCTTAAAACATACATTTGGTTCCACTCTCTCTGGGCGCTCCGTCTTGTTTCTAAACTTTAGTAGAATGTATCTGGGATTTATCATTATATATACGATAAATCCCGATATATATATATATATATATATATATATATATAAATCGGGTGGTTCAAGTCACCAGGTTCGATCTAAAATGGACTGTAAAATTCGACGCCTGCACGTAGCCATCTAAGCTTTTCGTGAAAGGAGTATTTCACAGCACCCAGGTTGGTTTTTCTTGTAAAATTACGAAGCGTATTTCTCTTTTAGTGAAAAATAGGGCCAAGAAGCTTGCCAGGGTCTACGGCGGGCGGCGACCCACACGACCAAGTCCAGTAGCGGGGTGCGTTTGGCGTTCGTATTGGGCGCGTTCAGTAGCGGCTCCAGGAGTCAAAGAGTCAGCGCTCCTTCCACTAGACGGCAAAAAGCGACTTCCGGTGCACGTAACTCCGAGTTTTCGGAGTCAGGTTCTCGTGCACCGTCTACGGGGACGGTGCATGAGGAGTGTAAGGAGCGAGGCATGACGTAATTCCGGATCGCGACGAAGTTCTGGCGCTAAAAGAGAGAAAAGCAAACAAAATGGAGGGACAAGCTGCTTCGGTTCTGTAGCGGGTGTGCGGTTTGCTCGCTTTGGGTAATGAAAAGTGCTCAAGGTAAGACGAATAACGCGTTCGAATTTCTTTTTCAGGTAAGGCTCTTTTCGGAAATGCATTGGACCGTATTTTGTTTGGTTTGACTATGCTAATAAACAACGTAAACGTTCATTTGACGCTGTGTCTTGACCGCCGTTGCACAAAAACTCGGTGAATATCGACGATAGTCCTCTCCGCGCTGAAAAGAGCAAGGCAGGGTATGAATGCGACTTTGGTAGCCGCCTGGACATTCACGCACAGCATGATCCCGATTAATGTTTTGTTTGCGTAGCTAAATCGGGGTGCACGTTGGCTGACGCTCCCTTCGGCCGACAAAACTTTGATTGCCGAGCGCGGCTGAACTTTGCATGTGTATACGAATACATTTTATAGGAAGTTCGTTACGAAGGGCAGAACAAACGTATCGCCGTATAAAAGTATCGCAACCGGCAGCGTAGATTCGCCGAGCTCTATATCTTGCGTATACTGAAGACGTTTTTTTGTCGGTTTTTATAACAGTAGCTGGCCTTTGCACCGCCAAGCGAATGGCTCGATCGCGTTGTATCGCTTCGAACAACAGCGCTGATATGTACAGTCACCTGCTTTTTCTTCAACGCCTTTGTAAAGACTTCTCCAATACCGGCGTCAAACAAAAGCGAACGTGCTCGCCATCGTCTGCTTCCAGTTTATTCAGAGACAATCTGGCACAAGGGAGGAAGCGGAAATTGCGTAGAAGCAGGTTTGAGGTTGCGGGTTTTTTCCTTTCAGTAGGCGCTCCGATGACTGCGACTCGAGTCACTCCGTCCGGAGCTGAGGGATCCGCTACTGAACGCGCCCATTGGTAGATGACGTCGGGAGCAGCGTCTGAAGGCGCAGCCGACCAGTGAAAGAAAGCAGACGAGACGCAGACGAAATGCGTTGGTCGCAAAAGCACCGCCGTTATCCAGGGACGTTTTTTTACTTTAATGTTTTGCTTTTATTGTTCGCATTTATTTTTTAAACGAAGGTACATTTAAAAAACACCATATTCATTTTAATAAACCATGGTGGTCGCGAGCCGTCGCGATAAGGAGGTAGCGCCATCTTTCAATACGAACGCCAAACACATCCCGCTTCTGGACCCCTGTCGTCTGCGTGGCCGTAGACCCTGGCAAGTTTTTTTGCCTTATTTTTTACAGAAAGAGAGCTACGCTTTGTAATTTTACAAGACAAAATAGACCTGTGAATTATTCCTCTGACGAAAAGTTTAGATTGCTACGTGACGGCGTCGATTTTTACGGTCCATTTTAGATCGAGCCTGGTGACTTAAACCACCCTATATATAGTTCAAAGGCCATATATATACTGGGTGCATCACGAAGTGGCCAGGCTCTTTAAATCGACCGCAACATTAGGTTTCTTAACGTATCGTGTTAGACTTTGTGCAGCGTTGCCCACAGATGGTGCATGTTTTTCATAAAATTTGCAAAGGGCGAACTTACCTGAGGAAAAAGTAAAGAAAGAAAAAGGCTTAACTCCTATGTAAATCCGGCAAAGCCAAAGGTCTTCAAACAATACGGCGCCGTTTCACACGGGAGACAAGAGATGGCGCAAGCGGTCGCGATGCCAACTGCGCCAACGAGCGAGCATACGGCGCCGCGAGCCGGCGTATTTAGCAGACGATCTCTTCGACTCAAAAGCGGAGCGCGTTCCGCAGGCGGCGACAATTGCAGTTATAAAAGCAGGCGCGGTAGCAACAAGGAACTGCAAAGCACACGACATTGGTAACCCCCCCCCCCCCCAAAAAAAAAAACAAAAAAAAAACAGTCAAAATATCCTGACAAAACCATTTTTCTAATCGATTATGTGTCAATTTAATATGTTTTATCACTAAGGATGATAAAATAAAGCATTGGCAGCTGATATCAGAAAAGCTCGCGCCGCTTTTGAGTTGAAAAGATCGTCTGCTAAAGACGTCGGCTCTCGGCGCGGTATGCTCGTTTGTTGGCGGTTGGCATCGTGGCCGCTTACGCCATCTCTTGTTTCCCGCGCGAAACGGCGCCGTATTGTTTGAAGACCTTTGGCTTCGCCGCATTTCCATAGGAGCTAAGCCTTTTTCTTTTTAAACTTTCTCCTCGGGTGAGTTCGCTCTTTGCAAATTTTACGAAAAAAATGCGCCATCTCAAAGTGCAAAGTCGTGGTGAAATGTACTGTCGTGGCGTCACGCGACACGGTAGCTTGACGACGTCACGTCGGGCCACGTGACACTACACCACGAACGCCTTGTCACTTGATACCATGGCCGATGTTACTATAGCTTACCTCAGTTGTGAAACGTCCGCGGGTGGGAATACGCCCCTCGTTCACTTCACGCCGCCTCCCGTTGTTTGAAAAGCCATGTAGATGTTTCTTTAAAAACTGTTCATAAGGTACGGTGGAGCGCTATTTTGATTCTGTGATTCGAAACATGTGCGTGTCCTATATAATATACTACAGTTACAATAGAAGCCGACCGGCGCGTCAAACGACAGGAAGCGAGCCATGGGGCAGAGAGGGGGGGGGGGGGGGGGGGGTGTATTTATGCAGTTACGGGCAAAATGCCTTAATTGTGGCTGTTCAAGATGCCTTAATTGTGGCTGTTCAAGAAAAAATGGGGGGCGCAAGTCTCATGAATTCCGCTGTAGAAGATAAATGGGGGGCGCAAGTCTCATGAATTCCGCTGTAGAAGATGGGGGGTGTATTGCTC
Source organism: Ixodes scapularis (assembly GCF_016920785.2). Classification (NCBI taxonomy): domain Eukaryota; kingdom Metazoa; phylum Arthropoda; class Arachnida; order Ixodida; family Ixodidae; genus Ixodes; species Ixodes scapularis. The sequence goes on along the minus strand of NW_024609846.1, from coordinate 63,635,687 downwards.
ATGCAACACGGATCTATGAGCAGTTCCGTAACTGAGCTAATGTAATACCACTGATTATGACTGACACCGTTAAGTCAGGTGACAACTTTGTATATCACCTGACGCGTGACTTAATTTGATTAATCAGAGTGTTAATGCAAACACATCGTAATATCCCATCATCTCTCCTAGTTTGCCAACTTGTGTATGATGATTGGACTGATAGATAGAAATACAGCTGTGATTTATTTTTATTCTCAAATGTTTAATCTATGCTCCATTACCAATATATTCAGCTGAACCGATTACCGATAAATATTTTTTTTTCCGGTTCAGTTTCAGATAAGTTCCAAGATGGCGGTATCGAATTCGGTTCTGTTCAGTTTTGACTCGGCTAGAAATAACAGTTGGGTCCCGGTCTTCGGTTTTGTTCGGTTGCGGTTCCAACTTTACCAATGGCCATGGTACTTATTGTACAAATGTTCCCTAGAGTGCGGAACTTTATTTTACGACTTGGCTTAACCCGCTTTCAGCGGAAGTGCGCACACTCCGACTTCTGCCTCTGGCCGTGAGATACATCCGGCCTTTATACATCAACAGCCTTCAGGACTTTGGGGCACAGCTGATTTTTCAAGGTGAAACGCCGCGCCGTACCACACGAAAGCGCGGTGCCTGCCGGAGCTACCTATAAGGATCCACTCCACTGTGGAAATTTCCGTTACGATCTATACACAACAAAGTGCGCCTAAAAATCTGGTTCAAGTTTTGGAATGTGAAATTATTGAATGTTCACCAATCGGTTGTACATTACATTATATATTAGACAGTGTTTATAAACATGTAAGGCAGCGAAAAAAGGTGAAAACTATACTTGTGAAGTGAAGCGACGAAAAAGTGATTTAAGCTGCATGAATGTAAGCAAAGCACCGGTGCGTTCAAAACTGGTCCGTTTTAAAATAAGGTGCTCGATACTATCACAGCGCCCTCTTGACTTTATATTTGATGCAAGTGTGACTTTGAACACTTTCAATTCTTTTTTTAATTCAGCACATTAAGATTAACGTTCATTTGAAAAGGCCATTTCGAATGGTAACAATAGTTTTTTGTTGTGAGGGGTGAAATTATTAAATACTGCTAACAAGCTTTTGGTGGAGCAAAATACCGGGCTCAATAGTTCTGTAAATATAACCCTTAAAATTCATCCTTTGGAGTTCGATACTGCCGATCATAAATGATTTCTGTTTACTGCAGTTATGACGTTTTCTGCAGCATTTTAGAAGGCGAACAAGACCAACATTTGGAGACACGGCGATTTAGCGTCAGATTTTTGCGACACGTGGCATATCGACCTTCAAGCATTTTCAAAGCGTAGCTTCGCGCGGCTAACTGTAGAAAATCTCACCGGAGAGAAGCTCACCGGACAAAAGCTCACCCATTTTTTCACAGACCCGGACAAAAGCTCACGTAATTGTCTTTTGCCTACTAGGGTGGAACGTGGGCTGGGATACAGTGCGGACCTGATGGATATTGCACTATTTTGAGGAGTGGTACTTTATCCAATGCAATGGTGTCGCCAGATAAGCCATAACAGACGGAGAAGCAACGATTTGTGAAAGACATTTAGATCACCGAAATTGAGTAAAGCTAATAAGATAGAGCTCGGTTCACTCAAGGTATGCCGGAGTACCCTTGTGCCACGCCGAGGAAACTTCATGAATCAAAGGTTTTAAGCCAAAGCCACGAATCAAAGGTTTTAAGCCAAAGAGAGGTCACCCTTCGGTGACCTCCCTTTTTCATTGTGCATATGTCACGCTAAACGCGCTCATAACGGTTAGAGAGAATGTCTCTTCATTGCTAATGCCTGGGTTTTTGGGGGGTTCAGGTTAGCATTTGAGGAGAATGGCTAAGAAAATTTATTGTTTCCTTCATTGTGCGTCGTAAATATATTTGAAATCAAGGATTATCTCAGAGTGATATAAAAGGGAAACTGAAGCAAAACTGTATTCTACAAATCATTGAGTTGCAAATTTTTAAAAATGTTTTGAAGGAACGGGAGTTTGGCCTTTTGGACCAGTACAAAACGGATGACCACTTTTGAAAGCTGTCCGGGATTTTGGATAGGTTGGCGTTGCTTCTACCACAGCTTGTGTCCGAAGGTCTAACGTGCAACAGGGTAAAGTGTAGGCTACTTGATTGCACGTATGTCAATGGCCCCTTCCGTGCTCCTTCTTCTCCTTCTTAGGCTGCACCCAGAGCGAAATCTTCCCTTTAGCTGACTGTGCGCCGAAGACGACCGGAATTTTCCCCAGAACGCTGGAATATGTACGACACCAGCCTTCAGGATAAAGACTGGACGAACAACACCCTCGAAAGATGGAGCGCCAAGTTCCAGAAGCTCGTCGGCCACGCCCATCTAAGCATCTGGAGGCTGATTTAATGCCTACAGCAAGATCAGGCGCTCGTTGCCACGGTGTTGACACAAGCCAGGAGAGGTGAGCCTCCAGTGAAGAGGGTGCGAAAATCCACCCTGCGCCTGCAGACTCGTCTGAAAAATATTTGCGAGGGGTTCCGTGTAACCTAGATCTACGAAGACAGCTGGAGGTAGTAGGGAACAGCATTCGCTTCTTACCAATCTAAAAATAAACTTGATTTCACTCTAATCAAGAAACCATATGCCTGTCAGATATAATTTATCGTAGCATTTTAGTGTCGCACGCATTCACCTAAGTTGTCCGCACCCGTGTTAAGACCAACATGAAATTTTCTCCTGTTAAGCTTTTGTCCGGGTCTGTGAAAAAAATGGGTGGCCTTGTGTCCGGTGAGCTTTTATCCAGGATTCCTTCGCGCGTGGATCTTCGTCGATCACAATCTCGCCCTCCACTGCCGTCCCTCCCCTCACCGTCCTGCTACTGGTTGGCTAGGGTCGTATTGCTTCGGTCCACTGGTGCCCTTTCCTTCCCGCGCCCTCCGTCTGCTTCTGCGGCCACTTTCTGCGTCATGCGCGAGAAAGGCTAAAACAATAAAAAAAAAACGTTTACAACTCCTTGTAATGCCGAATTAGAGCGCAACTTTTGAGGGGGAGGAGTGGAGGGTACGGAGAAGAGGGTATGCCCCTCCTCCCCCTTCTCAACACCTCGTAGACAGCTTTAAAACCTGCGCGTTACGTCACATGACGTCACGTTTGGGGGTCCCGCAGGGGCGCCGACTGGATGTGAATGCCGCGTCAGCGTTCGCGTGGGACTATGACAGGAAGCGAGTCCACCGCGAACGCTGACGCGGCACTCGCATGCAATCGGCGCCCGTGTCGAGCCCCCGGACATGACATTATGTGATGTAAAGCTCTGGCTTTGCTGTCTAGGAGGTGTTGTCCTTCTCCCTTCCCCTCCTCCTCTCCTGCTGTCCTCTAATGTTTGCTACATTTCCCGCTAAATTCAGTGGAAAAAATTCCTGTTAAACTTAGCGGGGAAATTTCCAGTTAAATTTAACAAAAAAATGTCCCCACTAAATTAAGCGAAACAAATTTCCCGCTAAATTTAGTTGAAAAATTTCACCACTAAGCTTAGCAGGTAAATTTTCCGCTAAATATTGTTGGGGAGTTTTTCCGCTAAATTAGGGGGACTTCTTCGCACAAAAGTTAGCAGAGACATTTTTCGGCTACATTTAGCGGTAAATGTTTCCACCTGAATTTGGCGGGGAATATATGGCGCTAAATCTAACGGGGAATTTTTTCCGCGATTTTTAGCGGCAACGTTTATCGCTAAATTTAGCGGAGCATTTTTTCGCTAAGTTTAGCGGGAATTTTTTTTGTGCTAAATGTGTCTAAATGTGTCAGTGAATTCTTCCCGCTAAACTTAGAGGGAAGTTTTTTTTCGCTAAATTTAGTGGGGATAGCCGGTTCGGTCAAGTACCACAGTTTAGATCCTGATTTCTCTTCATGATTGGGCTCGGTTTGACAACCTTGCTTGTGGAGTTCTTCGTTGTTAACAGGCGATCACAAGCAAGATACAAGCATGACTAATAAACCAAATGAGGCCCTCAACAAATCCAGAATGTAAGCCACGCAGCACAGATTTGGCCAATCATTAGCCAATGGCTGGCAATGATCCTTTGGCCAGTGGCCAGACAGTGGCCAGCCATTGACCGATGACTGGCCTTTCTCTGGCCATTGGCCACTGGCCACTGGCCATCAGCCATCGGCCAACCGTTGGCCGATGAATGGGTACCCTTTGGTCATTGGCCAAAAGACTATCGCCAGCCATTCGCCAATACCTGGCCAATATCCGTGCTGCTTGGGGTGATGGTATTTTAAGACAATACTATCTGGAAGACTGCGCTCTTGCTGTAACTATAAGACAGAACTGCCTATCTCACACACTAAAAAAATATTCTCCTTTAAAAGACTTGTGTGATTACTTGACTAGGAGTTTACAAATTAACGTCATTGTTAACAAGAACACTGCGCGTACAGTGACCTCAATAGTTATTTAAAATGTATTACTTGTCGGAACATTTTCCCATTCTACGACACGGATTTGTACGGTAAACTTCTCTATGACTCATACTGCGAGCAAGGCACGTATCCTAAATTCGGGTTCGGTTTGGGTTTTATTCTTCCTTCTTTTTTTAAGACTGTTTAGGTCAGAATACACTAAAAATATATAATCAATTGTCTTGATCATACTGGTAAACTCAGATTTGATCACATTTCTTCCGCAACAATATGTTGCTGGTGAGCTGGGCAGTTGCATGGTGTCGTTGTGAAGCTATTTTCGAATAAGATGTGATTATATTTCCTATGATTTTCTAGAATTCGTTATATCTTCTATTTTGTCGTGAGGTGGCTTGCACACCCACTAACAGAATAGGTCCATCTCATTCATAAGACATTCTGTGCCTCTCGTAGTTTGTCTGTATGCTCAAGACATGCCAAAATTTTAGTTGCTTGCCAGGTAGGAGCTCATGTTCGGTATTGGCCTTGTATCGGCCACTTCGTCCTCCAGCTTTTGCGCTGAGGGTAGGCCCGCACATGCTCGGCATTAATCTTCCTCGTGGAAATCATGCCGATGCACCCTCCCCAACTTTCTTGAACAATATAATTCCTCGACCAATCAACTAAAATGAGATTTTCGACTTAAAAAGCAACGAAGATCGCGACTAACCCTGGGAATGTTATTGTCATTAATAGCAATAAGCGGTAATAAAACCTATGGACGCATGTCGGTTTTATGCCAAGGTTGTAGAAATAAAAAGTGAAGTCACAAGAAAGCTGGTGAAGGTTAAATATTTTGGACAAAACCCCAAGACTGGGGGAGGGGGGGGGGGGGAGGACAACACAGCTTAAATTTATTGGACAGAATAGCGTGGTTTTCTAGGGTACAGGTTCCCCGAAAACTAAAAGGAAGGAAAAAGACAGGGGATGGTCCTCTTTTTCCCGAACGCACAAAAGAGGGAGGACATCGACCAATAGCACACCGTACTGTTCTAACTCAAACAAAAATGGGGGGAGGAGGAAGATCTCTGAGCCCATCTCGGTAAAATCCTAATACACATCACCAAAAAAAAAAAAAAGGGGGGGGGGGGGGCTGCGAGAGGGTGACTCATTAGGGGAAAGATCGAGCATGGACAAAGGCGAACAACCCCCGACATTCGTCAGATAAACAGCTAAAATCTCCCTCCAGTTTGTGCTGGAGTATGACAAAACGGAAGTCAAACCGCTCCTGCTTTTCAAAAATTGCCACTGGAAAAATATCAAGGCGGGCATAGTCAGGAATAGAGTAGATGGTGCACTTAAAAAATCTTGTTCGCATTCCATTGGTTCTGCGCTACAACGCCTTTTTAACTGTTTCAGCTTGGCAGGTTTTTCCTGAGGATTATGTGTTCAGACAGTTGTTGTACCGGGTAAATATGAGAGAAATGTTCAAAGGTTTGTGAATCTGCCACGCGTGTTGTATTCCCTTTCTTCCATCGTATTCCTCATCATCTAAAATAGGCCGGCAACCGCTACGGCATTAGCACTGTGTTCAAAAATGATTTCAAACTAAGTCGGTTCACCCCGTTCAACTCGGCCAGAACTGGATGATCCGAAAACATAGAGAAAAAGATGTTGATTGTGTGTCGGGCGTAGTTTATAAGATTCCTTTTGCCTGTGGGTTAAGTTACATTGGACAAACGAAGTGGTGTTTGAATGATCGTCCAACTGAACACAAATGTTGTCTTAGAAGCAAAGATCAGTATTCAGATTTGTCAAAACATGTGTTAGAATGTAGTAATTGTGTACCTCTATGGAATTCCACATCGATTCTGTTGACCGAGAGAGATTATCATAAAGGCTTGGTAAAAGAGTCTCTCACTATTTTTAGTCACAAAATGCAGCCAATAGGTCATCTTTTAATTTTTTACATAGAGTTGAAAAGATTTCTATAAATTTGATTGTTTGGAGGTCACCTTTATATCTGTGTAGGGTGTTGTTTGTTCGGGTTTATATTTCAGCCCTGTCCCCTTGTTTCGGGTGTGACGAATGTGGGGGGTTGTTCGCCTTTGTCCATGTTTGATCTTTCCCCTAATGGGTCATCATCCCGCAGCCCTTCCTTTTGTGATGTGTATCAGGACCTCACCGAGGGTGGTTAAGAGATCTTCCCCCTCCCCGCATTTGTTAGACTTAGGACAGAACCGATGTGCTATCGGTCAATGCCCTCCCTCTCTTGTGCATTCGGGAAAAAGAAGTTCATCATCTCTTTTTTTCCTACCTTTTGGTTTTCGGGGCACCTGTATTCTATAAAACCACGATATTTTGTTCATTAAAGTTCAGCTGTGATTGAAACTTTGTGTTGTGTTGTCCTTTTTCCACCCCAGTCTCAGGGCTTTGTCTAATATTCGGCACAAAGATTTTTTTTTTTGCATTGAGTTTTTGGGCCACATTCTCATAATTGTAATGTTTTGCTTTGCATTACAAAATATCCTAATTTTCTCGAGCCCTGTAATTGCAAGCGTGTCATAAAATGGAACTCAGTTATGTGTGATATTTTATATGAATGTTTTTTTTTCATAGAATGTCCCAGAAAGGTGGCCATGATCTTTGTACGGAAAAAATCATGTCTGATCATGCTTATTGAATATTCGTCAACAATAACGACGGCAACTAAGCACTACTATACGTAACAGGCACGTAGCCAGGTTTTTGTTTCGGGAAGGGGGGGGGGGGGGGGGGAGAGGAGGCCTCAGCAAAATAGAAGGTTGCGGGAGGGGGGAGGGCCCCATGGGCACCCCCTCCCTGGATACTTGACTGGTCCGTAATACACTTCAAAACTACTATACCTTGTAATATGCATAGTACATTAAAATTGATTAGACTCGCCTGCAAACAAACTAGGTATTAACAAATAAACAAACAAAAATATGCCATTTTTTTAAGAAGGGAAACCCTCCAATATGAATATTTTTATTGATGAGTTTTGGCATATCGCTGCCAGTGACTATTAGATGTGTCGGTGTATGGGTAATCGTACTTACTACATGATCACCCCTTTAAAATGACCAACGCAAGTTTTCTTCGAAACAAAACACAAGACCTAGAATGCGCAGACTTGAAGTAGCAAATTTTCCGAGCAAACCGTGAAGTTAACATTACAGGGGCCATAAATATTTAATTATATTATAAAAATTGTGACATTTATTTTTTAGCACAAATGACAAATAAATAAAAAAACACATCGTTACCTGTTTTAGTAATAATAATAATCATTAGATTACAGTGGTGCAAACATAATGTAAAATACCTTGATTGAATAACGAGCAGATGCAATGTTGCCTGGCTTGCAGTTATTGTCTTGGGTAAGCAAAAACTCAGAAATGACGCTCAATTCTTGGTATCTATATAATGCCACTGTAATAATTTTCCGGAGCAGCACCTGAGTGGGTGAACGCGTGAAAAAGCACTGCTCGGCTAGTGTGACTATCAACGTTTATCCTACTAACTAACATTTGTTTGATGGTCTTAATTCGACTGTAATAGTAGTAGTAAGCGATTTCTGTTTGCCAAGCATGAGTTAAACTGAACGGGAGACCCGACCCCTAGGGCCGCCCCGCCAGCCACCCCTCAGACGGCGGCCTAAACTCCCCAGATCTTGGCGGCGTCTTCGGCCAGCTAAACTAGTTGGTTCTGAACCGAAAGGTCGGCGCAGAGGAGTAGGGCTTCGCGGCTCTCCTGGATGTCGATCTCCTTGAGTAGCGGGTGGGACTTGCGGTCGATCCTGCTGCACTCCTACACCACGTGTCGGTGGTTGACGTGGCCGCCGCTGAGCTTGCAATTTGGCTTGTACTTGTCGGGGTACCGTTTATAGACCAGGGGCCCTAAACTCGTCAAACACAAAGTTGGAGCCGAAAGTTCGCAGAGCGCGCTGATTGAACGTTGGCGAAAAAAGTGCGAAGTCATCGTCGTGATGGACCAATCGGTGCGCTCCGTCAACTTCGGCCCCAACTTTGTGTTTGACGAGTTTAGAGGCCCAGAGAGTTAATTCGATAGTTTTAACTAAATATGTGTTTAGAATTTAACTAATATATTTAACTCAAATATTGAATTAATTCTGTAAGCAAAAAATAAATTCGTTTTGTCGCACTGCGGGGAAAGCACAGCTGAGCGGATATGTAGAAGTAGCTTTGCGCCGTAGCAGGTATCTCGACATTTGTGGCAGCTATCTCTCTGCCGGGATTCCTATTTCAAGTTTCTCTTTTTACATTAGGTAGCGGGCAGTCAGGCCACTAGCGCCTGCTAAATTAATGTGAATCTGTTTGTAAAAAGGCTAACTGATATTGGTTCAGTTCAAAACACGTCCATCGGTGTTAGACGAGCTAATTTTATCAGTTATCACTTATTAACCGTTAAGCCTATTGAGGCGTTTTAAATTCTGTGCGCAGCACAAGTTTGTCTGCTTCTTGCGCAGGCGTAGCGGCGACGTCAAAATGCCGATTTCTGACTGGCTCTGACTGGGAGGATAGTGGGTAGACCTCAATACTAGCTGCCATGAGGTCTACCCAATATCCTTCCAATCGAGCAAATCAGAGCTCGGCGTTCTGACGTCAACGCAACTCCTGCCAAGAAGCAAACGGACTTGCGCTCCGAATTAAAGTACAAGAACGCAAAATATCTTGTCTGTTTAGGTAAAGCGCCAATTAGTGTTTCCATTTACCACTGTATGTAATATGAAATGGGTTTGTGTAATATGTTTTGTTTTAACATAGAAACCTTCGAGTAAGGAAAAGAATGGGTGCGGACAAGCACGCCGCTCTAATGTTTGAAACGCCAACAGTAGAGCGAGGAGGTAATTTTTTTTTTTACTATACAAACACAAAATGGTTTAGTTTAGAAGTAATATTTAATGCTATGCTTCATTCGTAAAACTATCAAAGACATGCAGTGCCATTGCCAGGTCAGGCTTTTGGTTGCGTGTTCTACGCCAACCTCGCTGAACTTTGTTAGTCGACGACACGTAACCTTAAAAAAAAAAAGCAGAGAAATATTTCCAACTTTAAGCCAAGTTCTGGTGGGGAAACAATTAGGGTCTTAAAATTTGGACACAGTTTATTTTCTAGGTGCTCCAGCTTAGCGTCCATATATTCGTGTTCCTTCTTTCAATATAGACAACAGCGAGGAAGAGGGCCGAAGCTGCCAGCTGTATTCCTCCGTGAAACATGTACAGCCCGTCGTAAGTTCCATGGATATCTCGAAAGAAACCTTGAACGGAAATCAATCAATTCATTGTGAGCAATCTTCTGACAGAGAGGTCTCTCAGTTGTTTTGTCACGCCACCCGTTATTTGACGCCAAAAACACAAAAACAAACAAAAAAAGCTTATTATTTTTACATAATAAATTTTAGAGAAGCACAGATTATTCAGTTGCAGGAGCCTTCTGTTGTTTCGTTTTTACTTTCTACACCTCTCAGTAGAACCGCAGCTCCCGGCTGCGGCTCAAGCAGGAGAATGGCGCGTTCAGTATCAAAATATTTAATTAAAACATGCACCTATATATGGACCGTGTTGGCCTAGAAAATAGAGGTATAACCAGGAATGAATAAAAATCAAGTACGCTCAAAAAAGCCTAACATTTGGTTTTACTCAATTGACTAAAATACTCCACCAAGTATAGAGGTACCGGAGGTTTGAGCAGCAGTCAAGGAACTTCGCGTGCAATAACCACTGCATATTTAGATATCCAGCCAAATTTACAATAAAAGAAACCTAAACAGACCCGCCAAACACAAAAATGGCCTGAAAATTGAAGAACGTTGATTTGGTTGCTTCATTTGAATCGTATATATTTTATTGCATTTTCTTTTCAATGTTCTTGAAAGAGAAACCTAATGATCAATAAATAAAATAAAGGCTAGAAGCATTGTTCAATTTCAAGCTACCATTCAAGTCATTAAAAGGCTGTAGAGACTATGCACTCAAAGACGTTATAGTCATAAAAAGGTGTGTATCAATCCTATATAAACGCGGCTCTATGTTTATACTAAAACAAAAACACGTTGAAACTGTATCTAGATAATCGCAAGAAATTGCAAGGATGCAAACAACGAACTCTCTGTCGATACAAGTCTACCTCACGTCCTAAGTAAGCAGTTCTATTTACCTGTTATTGATGGACTGCAGAAAGCGAGAGGCAGTAAGACCAACCCTGAGATCCCGTAGCACGTTGAGATCCATTGAACACCGATGTAGTCTGCCATGAGGACGCTCCTCATAGATTGCAGACATCCGTAAACGAGGTACACGCATAAGGAAAGAAGAATTATGTGCACACGAAGCGTAGCATAGGGCATCGCAATCACTGAACATCCCCAAATAAAAAAGCTCGCCATAACTAAGGTACTACGTCGAAAGCATCTCGCGTCCGCCATAAGGGGAAGGAGCAGCCGCCCAATGAGTTGGCTGCAAGACCCGTAGATGATGAGGGATTCTGCATCTTCAATCAACAAACCTTTATCTAGTGCGTAGTCAACCAGAGTGGTGACAAACGCAGCTCCTGTAAAGTCTGTCACCACGGCCAGTGTAACAACGACGAAGAGCATGGGTTTGAGTAACAACCTCAGTTCCTGACGATGTTTCTTGACTTGATTTGCGGCAAGGGTCGCTGAAGCATTTTGGAGTTGTTGAGAAGCAGACGAATTATTTTGTATATTCAACGAAGATTCCTCAGTTGCATTCCGCGAACCGTCCTTGTTTTTCTTCAAAGAAATCCACGGTGGTTCCCTCACAAAAAGACCGATTGCCGAAAGGTGCATAGTGACACCTCCGTAGATGAGAAGCGCACCACGGAAACCGTATTCCTCTTGTAAGTAGGGGAGGAACTTGGGAAAAACAAGACCAGCCAATGATCCTCCAGCATACTTCATTCCCGAAGATAAGCCTCTGTACTTGTCAAAATACATCGCTAGGATTATACTATACGTCAGTAAGGTAAGACCAAATCCAAGACCTAGAATAGAGCAGAAAAGAAAAGTGAAAGGATAGCATAAGTTACAGTTTCACAGAAGGCCTTCCGAAACAGTTCATTCAGCTTGTACTTTGCTTAGTTGCACGGTCAATCTCAAGGGTTCTGGGAAGGGGTGAATACATCAAAAGCTTGAGCGCGTGGTTTTTAACAAGCCTGCTTTTGTGCGAGGACATCTACTCCTGCAAAATTTGTGACCGTCCAGCATTCAAAATAAGATCGTGGAAAGCCCCAACGTGATTGACAGCTACCCTTAAGGCAAACATTAATCACGAAACCTCCTGATGTGCCTAAATATGTTCGCCCGCTACGTATCTAGTCAGCAAAGTCATTTGAGTTGCTTTCTTTAAGTTAACTGATACTGTAAATACAACATTTATGCCCAGAAACATTGTAGTTCCTCATTATGACCTAGTTTCACCAAAATATCGTTTCACAAACACGACAACTACAACTTGTAACAAAATTAAATTTGCCTGGGCGACACCGAATGCCAACACGGGTGCCTTACACTCTAGAATATGGCTCTTGTAACGAAAAAGCCTTCAGTATTATATATTTTAGTACAGTTGTCCCTCCTTTCCCATGACAGGACTAAATTTTTTGGGGATAAATTTCGAAACGATATGTTAACCTCCATTTAGTAACCAACTAAGAAACGCTTTAATTATTTCGACTAATTTACAGGTGAACTTTTTCAAGTGAGCGTGCTTGAATTCTAGTTTTCTGTTGTGGTGCTAAATACAAAAAAGGAAATGGTGATAAAAAACAGATTTACAACACAGATAGTATAAATAATACAATGATTAATATACCCATTTGACATACAGATATCAAGCTAGGGAGAAAATTGAATCAAATTCGTAACCAAAAGTTCACAGAGGGTCGGCCGGCACACCATATGCAATCACATTTAATGGAATATTGAATAGAGTTGTATTTCAGTGAAGTCAGAGATATCATATTTTTTTTGTTTATCTACGCGGTGGTGCCACCATTTCCGTAAAATATATTTCTAGGCTCTACGATTTGGTGTGATTTCTCGCATTAATTTCAGGTAGCAGGAAGGCTTGAAAGACAAGAAGATTTATGTAAATAATTGAGGGAGCAAGCCAACTACTGTGGAAGCTCGATCACATGAGCAGTTTACACAATCAAAAAGTCAAAGTTTATTATTTCTAATTGTATATAATTGTTCCTATCAAGTTCGATAGAAAATTAAGCAAGTGTTGCACCAACATGGTTAATGCTCATTTTGAAGTGATTTTGAATTTGTACCACTAATGCACGCCACCCGTCAGTTATAGGACACAAACATTTTGGAGGAACAATATTATAATCAAAGCACTGGGGAATCAGAAGTTATGAATATTTTCACAAAATCCAAAATGCTTTGTCACAGTATAGATCCCTAGTTTAATCTCGCCTGAATTCCTTGTTTTAGGACGTTAGATAGCCTTCAAAAACAAGGCAAAATGCCAGAAGATTTTTATTACGAAGACGGACGTATCTTTACCATGAATGGCGCCGAAGGTCACAATCATCCATGCCATGGAGGGAACAAATGCGGATGCGACGATTCCAGACCAGGTTAAGAGCGCTCCCAGTAAAAGTATCGTGAAGATTGATACTCTCCCTTGGACCAGTGCCACCAAAAGAGCTACAAAACAAAAATACTGATCACATTATTTGCTTATGTATAATTGAGCTTACAATTTATACTAACCTTCCCAGTTAGTATTGTAGAGGTGAGGTGCGTGAGTTTAAAGACACACCACGGAAGCAAAGGTTTGAAAATTCACTAATTACGCGAGTAATTAACTAATTGTTGCAGATATTGTAGCCTTGCCAACCGTAAGGGTGCATAGGGCACACCTTGTCGGATGTAATGTGGAGTTTCTCATACTTATACGGTAGGTTGGATTAAAATAAATGTTTAAGAAATATTTTAAATAATTTAAAAGAAACATGTAAGATTACGAATATATAATTCACATAAATATGTCTACAATTCTCTGTAATGCAGACTCAGAGCTCAGCTCTTGAGAAGGAGGAGGGGGTACGGAGGGGAGGGAAGGGTACCGAGGGGAATTAACCGGGAAATTGTAGAATGATTTCCTGGTAAATATAGCGGCGAAATTTCCCCGTTAAATTTAGCGGGGAAATTTTCCCTCTTGGCTTATCGAGAAAATTTTCCGCTCAATCTAGCGGAAAAGATTGCCGGAGATATTTACCAGCTGAATTTTGCAGAAAACGTTTCCCACTAAATTTGACAGAAGAATTTCCACGCTAGATTTAACGGAAAAATGTTCCCGCTTGAAGTGGTCATGAAATGATTTTTCAACTTTTTGCTTCTCAGCTTTCTTCCTCAACTCACAAATCACGCTTCGTACCAAATAGTTCAAGAAGTCGGAAAGGAAAGATTCCCCTCTTTCGCGGACCCTCGTTTGTGTACCCGGACACCACCAAATCCCCCTAGAAGATTAGTCCGTCACTCAAAACTCGGACAAAAATTGCTTTCTCCGCCACGTTCACCCCTAAGCGGGAATAACTAAGGTTCGGTCTCGAGTGACGTGTGTCTGGGCCGGGTGACGGGCTTTGGGGTACCGCGGATGTATCACAGTGAAAAGGCAGAGAGCTTTCGAGGGAAAGAGGTGCGAAATGGACCGCTGTGTATTCAAAATTTCGTAGCAGAAATCAGGCTTTTGTCTTTCTACTTTCTTCCTTTTGGCCCACTAAACGATATGTTCTAAGTGAAATCCCTATCTAAATACATTTATCCCAGCCCGAAATTCGTTTCATGGCCCCTTCACCTTAGCGAAAAATGTTCGGCTAAATTTAGCTGGTAATTTTTCCTGCTAAACTTAGCGTAAATGATCGGCGGAGAAATTTCCCCTCTAAATTTAGCGGAAAAAATTGCCCGCTAAATTTCGTGGAAATTTTCCCTGCTAAATTAAGCGAAAAAAGTTCCCTTCTAAATTTAGTAATGAAACTTTTTGCTAAGCGTAGGAGCCATGTGACGTCACTTGTGACCCTCGTGACTTTATGTGTGACGTCAATATGGGAAACGTCCCATGATGCAACGCGCGGTTACGGCGACGGCGACGTCGCTCAAACCGGAAACGGGCGACTGAGAGCGGCGCTCTAAAATCAGAAGCTCTCTCATCAGAACCTTCAAAACTAAGTAAAAATATTAAAAACTGAGCCTGTTGGTAAGGGTCATATACACATGAAGTCATCAATAAATGCGACGGAAAACCGAACACAGCGTCATTTAACTAGCAACGAACAAGCATGAAAAACAACCGCCTCCGAAAAGGCGCAAACAAATCTTGGAAGGAAAGGAAAGAAAAAGATGAATGACGTTTACGCTTCTCTGTAATGCGGAATTAGAGTGCAACTCTTGAGGAGAAGGAGGGGCGGTTCGAAGAGGAGGGTCACGTGTGAAGCCATGAGGGTAAAATTTCCCGCTAAATTTTTGCGGGGAAATGTTTTCGCTACATTTAGCGGGAAAAATTTTACGCCAAAATTAGCGGGAAAATTTTGCCTCCTGGCGTCACCTTTGACGTCATGTGTGACGTTATTATGGGACACGTCCCATAACGCAACGCGCAGTTTCGCCGACGGCGACGGCGTAGCCGCTCAAGCCGGAAACGGGCGTCGAAGGACTGCGCTCTAAGATTGGTGCAGAAAAGGAAAATGCAAAAAGGCAAGGAAGAAAATACAAAAAAAAAATTGTGCTTGGAAAGGGAGATTTCAAGCTTAAAACCCGAGCACCAGATCGATGTGTAAAAGTCTAGTAGACACAGGATTAACGAATACAACTTCTGTCTTTCTGAGTGAGCGTGATAGACTAGAAGTATTGCAGAATGACCTGGAGGCTCCAAAGACCTCCTGTGAATTATTTTGCCCACTTTTTGCTCAAGGCCGCATGTGTGATGATAGCACATCTTTTTTTCGCGATACCAGTATTCTAGGGGCAAAACACATTTTGTGAGAAAAAGAATTGACCCAGGTAGCACGCCAGAGAAACGCCTAACTTTGGCGAAAGAGTGGAAACCCTAAGAACCTTACTTGGGCCCAGTTAGGTTTTGCTCTATGGGGCTTGTCACTGCCAAAGTATGTTGCTTAAAGGGGCGATGCAACAATTTTTGTACTTCGCGCAAATACCGCTTAGAACAGATCCCTGACGTTAATGACCTATGAAACACGCGTTCGTTTTTCACTTCACGCAATAGAACTCCCAGAAAAAAATTAAAGAAAACGAGCAGCGTTCACCCCCTCAACTCGCAGCCAGAACAAGCGGCCACGCGATCTGGAGCCGATTATATGCCGCCAGTGTTGATCATAACCACGCGCTGGGGTTGGCAAAGCACAGGATACGCGCTGAGTTCCAGACATTGTTATGGCTGGGCTATTGTCGTCGCTGCAGCGATTGGACGCGGGCGACTACCCGAATGCTTCTCGAGCTAGTAATTATCACGAGCCCAAATCGAGTGCCCACGCAGGGCTCGGGTCCAATCTATGAACCGCATTCAAATATCGTCACTTGGGTGTTCTGCGATCCCCACGTTACGTCATCAAATTTTGCAAAGGAGAGATTGAACGAAAATAATTGCTTTTGTCCTTGAAATTTCACCGCAACAAAGGAGTTTCTTGGCCAGTGGCGTTGCGTGCGAGTATCCTTGAGTCCCACTAGTGCCAGTAAGCTCGTGTATAGTGAAAAACATTCCAACTGAATATCGTTGCACAGCTCCTTTAACTATAGTCCTTGTTGGGAAATACAAGGGCACTCGAAATATTGGCTTTCCTCTGGTCCGCCACATGAGTGCCAGAGTAAGCCAAAACTGCCAAAGTAAATCCTAATTTTAGGATTTGGGGCATGCCAAAGTTTGGCTTTTCTCTGGTCCGCCATGGGAGTGCCAAAGTAAGTGCCATACTTGAGCCAATACTGCCAAAGCAAATCCTTATTTGGGCATTCCGGACATGGCAAAGTTTGGCTTTCTCTAGTCTACTAGAGGAATCCCTAGGTTAGGGCAATACGTGAGCCACGTATGCCAATATAAATCCTAATTTGGGGATTCCGGACATGCCAAAGTTTGGCTTTTCTCTGGCTAGCCACTAAAAGTTCCAAATATTTGCCGAAAGGGCCAAAACAAACAACAAAGAAGCCTGCCGAAGTTAGATATTCTTTCGTTGTGCACAAAATCGCTGCTTCACAAACTCCAAGAGCAAAATTAAATTAAATAACCGTTCAAAACACGATGGTCAGATGTACGTCATCTTCGTTCTTCAGCTGCACGGCGATAATTGGCAATGTCGTGCCAGTACCTGCCGAAAATCGGTTGCAATATCGGCCAAATGTTCAGTTTTGCACCACCGCTAGATATCCGGCAGGTATTGGCGTACGGTCACTTCGCCACATGCTTAGTATTGGCGCAATATCAAATAAATACTTTACGGTCCGTCTGCTCCGTATCGGCCGGACGTGATGCAAGTCTGCTTTGTATGGCCATTGCATATCAATCACATATCAATCGTAACCAAAGTGGTTTTTGATCGCTCCCTGAAGTTTTTAAAACCACTATCATTATACACAGCTTATTCTCGCCAAAATCTACAAACGTGACATTTCTCTGTAAAGGGGAAAAATAATAAATAGTATTAACACTGTTTCATGCCGGGCAAAACAATTACGAAGGACTCTGGGAACTGAGAAATAAGGAGTACTATCAGAATCATGCTTGCAGTGTGCTTACCAATAAAAGAGCGATACCATGCAATCCATGATAAATGCCGACTCGACACTAACGCAGTGTCGAGAAAGAAGGTCGCCCTCACTTAACGAAGGTCTTGCGATTGCGGAAGACCAATTTCTTATCGAAGCGCGTTTACAAACACAGCACAAAAATTCCTTGGACTGCGAGGAAGAAAACGGCCATTACCGAAAAGTTTGCATGAACGTACTCCGACCATTTACGACGAAGAACCACGACTGCGACAACAACGCACAAGATCAACATAACACTTCAGAGCGCATTTCGGAAACCGGACCTACACATCTCCAGAACTTGGTAAAGGGCGAAGACTACGGCCCCAGTGATCTCAACAGCGCGTAAGAGGCAGTCACGCGACAATTTTTTTTTTCCAAGCGTTTTCGTCCTAGGCATCCTACTGAGAGAGGTCACGCGTATCGCTCCACTCCATTGATTTGCTTGAAGCAACCGTCGCACTCGCTCGGAGACTCAAGAAGACACAAAAGCAAATGGAGAGGCTTAACAAAAGGCGAAGTCGAAGTGAGATGGGTAATGTAGTTAATTGCTCCCTCTGCATATTTGACTGACTGATAGTATTGAAAGGAAATGGAAGACGAATGTTTGTTTCGCAGCCGAGCCTTGCAATGTAACGTTTACTTTGGGGTGAGGAAGGGAAGGGGGGTGACAGCAGGTAACAGGAAGGATTGCCTGGGTTAATGTCAAATACTTCAAGTGAACGATAAAACAATCGTCGCCGCTAGAATTTCATCTCAGTCCCTCCAAGGGGTAAGCGGGCGCGGTACCACATGTAGCTACGGCCGCTTCTGATTTTTGTTATCGCTGGGATTTGGCAGTGGTCAATCGTAATACGTGACACACACAGAGCTAAGTTCGCTTTTGCAAAAATCTCGCCTAATAATGGCGTCTGCTGAGGAGACGTGGCACATCAGTCTCGCTCAGAGCTCGCTCGATGGCAGTAGTTGCGGTATCGACAAACCAATCTCAATGCGCGTTCATATATTGGCGAGCGTACCTAGGCGCGAGTATAACGATCCGGCGCAATCTGCGTTTGCAAAATCACCGTTATCTAACTCAGCAGCGGCAAAACATTCGGCTCGCATTTTGGATGAAGAAATGAAGAGACAGATAAAGTAAAGTAAAAAGATGCGAGCCAAATTAAACTTGATTTTTATTGAACTAAGTTGCAGACCACCTACGTACATCATCGGTCATCTTTTTCCAAACATAAAAAACACGCCGCCGGGAACTGCCGTGCTTACTTAGCTCTGGCATTTGTTAGAGAATTGAGGTCCAAAAATGAGAGATTCTAACCATACTACCAGGCAGCGAAGCATAATTCTGACATTTGTTTGGTCGTTTGCGACCAAAGACACCAGATGACCACCGAACGTTCACGCAGCAAGCCTAATTATGGCACTTGTTATTCGATTTACGCCCATAGCTGCCAGATAGAAGGCGAGCTCTCAGGCAGTAAGCCTAACTCTGTCCCTCGTTTGGCGACTTTGGCCCAGAGCTGCCAGATGACACCCAAACTACCATGTAGTAGCCTAACTTTGGCACTGGTTTGGCGATTTCGGCCAAACAAGTGGGGATGCCAGCCAAACTACCAGGGAGTGAAGCCTCTGTCTTACAGTTATTTTACAAATTAGAGCCGAAATAAGCAGACCCTTGGCGAAAAACGTCAGGTGCGGCTCTACTTTGCCTTATTCGGGCATCTCAAGGCCCAAAACTACCAGACAATTGCTAAATTCTGGCCCAGAGCTCTGTGCTACCTGGGTTGTTCTGGATGCGGTCTGCACATTATTACTGCTCCATCAGTCTCACTGACGGAGACAGAAGTTAAATTCTTTAAACCTGAGCTTACGAGGCTGCTTTAGACGTCAACCTGTTGCGAAGGTTTTTAAGCTTGTAATCTCAATTTCCAAACAAAATTCTTGTATTTGTCTTCTCGTTTCCCTTCCGGCATTTTCTTTTTTCTGCGCTATTTTTATGCCTCCCTATCCAAGAATCGTTGACGCGTTTTTTGGGGCGGTTGTTTTTCACTGTTGTTTGTTGCTAGCTGAAAAAATGGTGTGTTTCATATACCGTCTTGTGAATTTACTATTTTGTGTGCATACGAACAAAGCTATTTTGTAACAAATGCCATGGGAGTAGGCAGCTGTTTAGTCATACATGTTTTTTTTTAATTTGTATCTATCTAAGTGGTTTAGGGCAGGGTGGAAAGTAACAATGAGGATGATTTATATTATGATTTAATTCAGGCCTATTTCATTATGATGATTTAAATGAAACCTTTCCCTAAAAATATTTCGAAACCAATTTTCGTTTAGCGTTGGTATATCATTGGATATTTCTATGAGCATTTGTTTTCTATATAGATAAAATCCTAATCAAGCAGAAAGATTTATATTAAGCTCTACACAAGCAAAAAGGCATTGTTCTTTTGAGAAAATTGGACTAACGAACTTTCTTCCCATCTTTCACTTCGTTCGTCACTTACATAACGTACTATGGCAAGCAAATCAGAATGTGAAAGAAACAAAAACTAGAAAGTTAATGTCTTATGCAAGCAAAAAAGATATTTTATAAAGCAAATAAGAATTTTTCGTCAACTGGGAAAATCAAGCTGCTCTTGTTTTAGTGAAAAGTGTTTAAAATAAAGTCGCTTAGAAGTTAGTATTTCTTCTTTTGCATTATATTAGTAATATAACGGATTGATCAATCACATCTGCCATGTACAAAAATGCATGAAATTATGACTAACTATTTTTAACTGCAGCAATATAAATAAAATAAATCAGACTTAAATTTAAAGAAATATATTTTAAATTAAAAAGAACTATTCAAATAAAAAAAAAACGTTGATTGCTTTCATTTAAAAATAATCCCAATTTTTTTCCCTTATGGTTTAGAGAAGCGTATAGCGTGACTACTTTCCAGCCACGTGAGACAACGCCGTTACGACGCTGCCGGGCCACGTAGCAGTTTCCCTGTTGACGTCAAATTGGTCCATGAAGCCTATGTAGAAAAAGGCGGAGTTGGACTCAGCAGCTGTGCCAAGAAAGATTGCCAGGAATCCCAGTGCGGCTACGTGCCAGCAGGTGTCAACTCCTGCGGCTTTTTTGTTCTTCTTCTTCGTTTTCAAAGTGTTGCGCGGACTCTGATTTGAAGCCAACATTTTCACTCCTGGGTATGAAAACTTGAAAAGAATAAAGCACAAAAAATGAATTACTATAGCGACCAGACGTAACCCACACATTCACTAGATTTTGAACTTCAAAATTTATTTGCTATTTGTTGTAAAGAGTTTTCAAAAAATGTCAGGTTTAATGATCGAAATAAACATTACTCCTACGGGTTTGCCATTTGGTGGGAATGTTGCTAGCACGAAAAGGGCCGAGAAACACCTAAGAAACATGCAAATAGTATTGTGCAGAAAAAGCAAATGAAATTGTTGTGGTCCGGTTAGTTTCAGTAGTTTCATGTAGTTTTTTTGTAGCGGCTTGAGTAGTGGAGCGACCTCCTTTCCGCTGCACCTCTCAAAATACGTCACGCTTTACGCTTCTTTAAAGGGTCAAAAAGCGCAAACAAAACAAGAACATTAAAGGCGCAAAAACGACAAAACGGGCGTCGACCCTGTATTCTTTGCGCCTTTATTTTCCTTGTTGTTGTTTTTTATACTTTTTAACCTTTTAAACCAGTATAGACCAACTCGCCCAAACCGAAGTTTTAATTTTTGCTCCTGTTTTTTTCGAATACATGAAGTCGCTCAGAGGTTGGGCTGGTGTCCATCGTCTACCATGCTTTTTCATAAGATATTCGCTGACCCTTCGCATGGAGGATCCAAACCCAGACAAGTCTGGAACGTGGTTCAGCAAAGTATAGCAGTTTAAGCGGTTTAAAAGCTAAGTTTAATTTATTATAAAATATATATTGGCTGCAATCTGCGGCTGACGCTCATCCGCTCTGTGCATTAGATTGAATAATTCAAGTTGAGTATACGTGTCTGCGTAAGCCTGAAGCTGGTCTCTCTTTGGTTTTGAGGGAAAGAACCCACTGAACCACAAAGAAATACTATTTATACGCTTATGAGTTACACGTTCGATTAACTTTTCGACATATCCGATTGTCCGCATTTCCGTAAAATACGCGGTGGGAAAATGACTTATCTAAGGAGAGCATCCACTGAATGTCGAAACACGAAGGACTGCTAACTCGGGACCTCAGCCTGCGCGAGAACAATGTGCGCACCGTTTGTCTTGCTACTGATATATGATGTCCGCAATAATGCAAACCACATTAGTGAGGGAATTTCTTTAATAGGGAAATGTTTGTGAACAATATTTCTGAGTTCACCTCACACAACTCAAAGCCATTGAAAGTATCAATGCGGCATATTTTAAATGAAGCTCACGTTTCATATCCTGAACCAAACTTTTTCAAGTCACGTGCTCACGAATTGATATATCCGAAGAGAACAATGCAGAAATCGCTCACCTTGATCAGAAACGAGCAGTTCTGTTTGATCGGTTGCCTCGCTTGTTGTCGCGCAGCTTTTGTTATAGTGGAACTCAGCAGTAACCGCACTGCTGCCGTTAGTCACATGATCATAAAAGGAAAAATTCCAATGTAGTGGTTGAGTGGGTAAAAACGTGACTGATTATTTCACGTTTGCTTAGTCCAACGATGTTGAGCTTTCAGGTGCGCATTTGTTTGCTTTTTTAAATAAATACATAAACACTTAATGTTATTATACCAGTGTTGGAGTAAATAAAATTCGCATTAAGCAACCTTGAGATTATTTTGTCTCTTTTTTCTTTATTTATGGCTTAAAAACTGCTGGTTAGCGGATGTGTAGATCTGACTTTTGTTATTCACTCGAGGTTCAATGCACCCCTGCATACATTATAAGCCGATATGCTCCATCCGGTCTTGATCTGCGCATATTTTCAAGCTCTATTATCTCTCAATTTGACGAAAATTCTGAAGTATGAACTGGAACTTTTTCCCTTATTTGTAAACTTTGCCTCAACTTCGCATCCCATTCCTAGTTCGAACCACAGATATCTCAAGAACTGGAAAGTATGCTAAAAAAGTCCGAATACCTGATTTAGTTTATATTGTGCGCGATAATATTCCTCAGTGCTTCAGAAATCCACTTTGCCTGAATTCCGCATAGCTCTTGATACGTAGAGTAGGCGAGTAGTTATTCACGGCAATAAACTTAAACCAATGTTGGCACCGATTTTTTTTTCTTTCAAACGGGTGAGGTGGTTTTGTCAAGGAAAGCAGTTTCATTGTCCTGTTATATTTGTTTGCCTGCGAAGAGTAAACTAGAAATAATGCCTGACTCACTGATTACATGTCGATGATTCCTGCCCTTGGTAAGTGAGACGAAAGAGGTTTCGCGGTCTGGAAACACTCATGCACCGCGTTCTCTTCTCGGGTTTGGCAATCCATAGTATTTTGTCCCCTAAATTTGTCTGCATCTGAGGCTCTCAAACGGAAACCGTACTTTAAATTCCACCTTACACAGAGCTTGAGTTAAGTGGGATATAGGAAGTATTATCATCTGAATAAGATTGCCTAATTATTTTACGGAAATGTCATTCTATTCGTCGATGATTGTATATTGTACTCTCTTATAAAATCACAAAATCACCAGTCCCAATTAAAGAAAAATACTGTGCCTAATTATTTTACGGAAATGTCATTCTATTCGTCGATGATTGTATATTGTACTCTCTTATAATATCAGAAAATCACCAATCCCACTTAAAGAAAATACTGCGAGTCATCAATCTGCCTAGACATTCGACCAGAAATGGTGCTAAATGGCAATGTTGCTTCAGATCGTAATTAGTAGAAAAAGACATCCACTGCCATTTCCCGCACTAGGCAGAGTTTAAAACGTTGAACAGTATAAACATCTGGAACTTTAGTTTCAGCACTCCGTTAGGAAACAATTCCATTCATTATTACGAAATCAACAAAGAAGTTGATTTGGTGGTGCCTAAAAAGAAATGTAAAATCGGCACCTAAAAAAATGGTGCATTCCATAGTCGAATATTCTAACGTTAGTATGGTTTCCTTATTACAAAAAATAGATCACTAAAATGGAAAACGCGCAACACCTGACTGTAATATTCGTCTTTGTTAAATTTTTTTAAAACACACAATATATAATATTTACGTAAATGATCTGACCTGCCCTTTCGCAAAAATCTCGATGATGGAAAGATGGTGGAAAAAGCCTTATACAAGCGTAACCGTAATATGGGACATCCTATACCAGCGAAAAAGTTGCTCCAGCATAGTGGATTACGGCGGAACGATAACGCGGACGGAACCATACAAGCGTTTCGTGTTGCGGGACATCCTATACCAGCGTAGTGGGTCGTGGCGGAATCAAGCAGTTGACGGAACAGTACAGGCATAACGTAATATGGGACATCCTATACCAGCGAAAAGGCGATACCAGTATGGTGGTGCCATATGGCTCCACCATGTTGGTGTCGCCTCTTTACTGTTATACAGGGCGATTTTTTGAAGCTTTACATATCTGTTTAAAAAGGTCGTGAAAGCTACATTAATGCGGTTTGTGCAGGCGAGTTATACAGCCATGGATACATAGCATAGGGTCCTGATCGTAAAGTTAAATTAATTTTTAATATGTGAAAATGAACATATGCTTTCAATTAGAAACTTGCTGAGTCATTAAAACCACTAAATCAATTCTTTTTAGAAGGATATAATGCATGGGTAGCATTTTACCCGTTCTGTAAAAACGCTTTTGGATGAGTTTTTATGTTTCGGTTTCTTATCTGAGTGCATCACTGCGCCCACGGCCCTGTTCCCCAGGGGCTTAGACGCGCAACACACGTGCACCCTGATTCCCTCCATCCTACGAAGGAGGCGAGGGGGTGGTTCTGCACTGCGGTCACCGGGCAGCAGGGTCGCGGGCGCAAAGATGCGCTCTGGTAAGAAACTGATGTCTGGAAACACGTCCAAGTTGAGCATTGTTTTTACAAGGCTGGAAAATGCTGCTCTTGTCTTATGTATTCACAAAAAGAGTTGATTTAGTGTTTTTGATGATGCTTAGCAAGTTTCTAATTGAAACCATGGCTCGATTTTCACAAATTAAAATTTTAAGAAATATATTACACTTACAGGGAAGCTGAAGCACTTTTGTACTTGCGGAAACACATATAAATCTTCCTTTTTGACCTCCACGATCCAAAATATCAAAATTATTTCTTAATTTGGTTAATGGAGGATGCGCAGAATCATTTTAAAGTACCGCTGAAGGCACTCTTCCCCAGAAAGTGACGCCACAATAGGAGCTTTCAAAATCTCCGCTCACGCATCTTCAGCGCCTATCAAAGCTATGCACGCACACAGTATTTAAAAAAAAAAGACAGAAAAAGACGCCACGACTGGTGTCAGTGCATGAGAATATACCTAGCAAGCATGCGATTCGACGCGCGGCCCTCACTGGATCACTACTGGTGAAATTGTTTTTTGTATGTGTGTGTTTTCTCACGTTTAGTTATATATTTGGGGAAAACGAACGTGATATTCAGATTCACGGGATAAAACTACGCTAGAATCAACTGCCCTCTAGTATTCTGAAAGAAATCTGGCCCTCCTTTTTAATAAGCCGACTCATCATTAAAATTAGCCCTTTATACTATGCCCCCTGGCCATATAACTAACGTGCAAAGACCGCGTAAATGTAGCTTTTACGGCTTAAAAAAAATTCTGAAGCATACGAAAAAAAAAACACGTTGAAGAATGTCCCTAATACGCTCCGAATGTATGGTTCCTTCCCCGCTTGCACCTTCAAGAAAGACTTGCGGACATCCAGCGTTCCATTGGAACGCTGGATGTCCACGACTCACTACATCAGCGACTGGTTTCAAACAAGCATGATCTTTTCACGCTAATAAGCTCTCGTCTGAGCTCCTCGAGAAGCACTAATAGCAGATGCGAAACGTAGTGATATGGTAAATTTGGTTGCAAGCCTTTATTTCTAGAAGAATCGCATGCAACAAAAGCTTAACTTTGCTCAAAATATGATAATTATAAATTCAATACTGAACAAAGGTGTCCATTGAGCTGTCAGGCCAAAGTCCTACTCTTGCCACTCAGGAGTTCCTAACTTGTGCGCAGAGGATCAGCACAACCCAGATTTGTGCTGCGAGCGCACCTGCGATATAAAAATTTAATAAGCATGAGATGAAAATAAAAAACGTTTACAATTCCCTGTAATGCAAAATTAGAGCGCAGATCTTGAGGGGGAGGAGGGGAGAGTATGCCCCTCCTCCCCCTCCCCTGGTCCTCTTTCGCTCCCTCTCATTTAGCGGGAAATTTTCCTAAATTTAGCGGGAAAATTTTCCCACTGAATTTAGCGGGTTAAGTTTTCCCACTAAATTTAGCGGGGAAATTGATGTCACATGACCTCAACACCAATTCAGTTTTCCCGCCATATGTAGCGGGGAAAATGACGTCGCATGACCGTGTCACGTCACCCACAAACAAATTCAGTTTCTCAGCTAGACTTGGCGGAAAAATTAATGTCACATGACCTCAACATTAATTCACTTTTCTCTTAGGCACCTATTTCCGCGGAACGCGGAAACGGGTGCCCTAAGAGCTGCGCTCTAAAAAACTAAATACCTCACATGAAATGAAGTGAAAATTAAAGATAAGACGAAGCAAATATTATCTAAGATATGGGTCTCAGATCATTCCTTTTGTCCGTTCTCAAATGTTTTGATTTAAAGAAATGTTTACCTCTTTATTCATACCCAGAGAAACCCTACCAGTTTCAGCATGAATGCAAGAAATCAATGCAGACCACACCTCGTAAACTATAATGCACATGAAAACGAACGTTTGCCACATAGTCATGTATGAGTTGGTAGCTCAGATCTCTAGGTCCGAAAAAAAAAAGACATCACAAACCAAAAGTTTAGAAACAAAGCCTGTTCCTAACGTTTCGGGTTCGACTTGACTCCTTCAGGGGTGGCTAAAATGGAATGGGACAGCACGAGCTTTGACCTCTACTTCCTCGTCTACCGAGGTGATGTTTTGTGAACGTGACGCAGGCCATGGACGTAAATAGATGGTAAGGCCCCGAAGGACCTGTTAATGTTCCCCGGTGTGTTCTGGATATGCCACGACTCCAAGAACAGGCGTTTTCGAATATGTGGCTCCGTGTCTATCGCGTGCGCGTTTCCGAAGTCGGTCCGATGATCAAATACCTCACAATGTTCCGCGACGGCGCTACGATCGCGATCGAAATTGCGCACATCGTTCTGTGGTCTGGCCATGATCCTGGCCAGACCACAGAAGATTGGGTCCAAGCTTGTGGCCTCTAGGATCTCCAGATCTTGAGGCACACAAGTAGCTGAAAATAAAAACAAATCACACTCAAGTATTCGTCAGAGAGGCATCACGATGGCCAGCATATTCTTTCGTGATCAGCACATAATCATTTATTTTTATACTTTGTAGTTGTACCTATTAAAAACTGCCCCTTCACTGCAACAGCCGAAGTCACCCCCGAGGATACAGCCATGTAGGCCTTGAAATGGTGGGTACCAAATTAAGACAAGTAGAAGTCTGCAAGTAGCTTCTTCGCCTAGAAGTAAATCGGGGACAATGAATTCAGTCCTCTGGGGTTGTGGAACTTGCCCAGCACGGGTTTCCGCACATCATTCTTTTAGTGCAGTTCGTGCATGCCATCCCAGCATCAAGTGCATCAACAAACATAGTTTTCGTATTAGCGGGTATTTATCTTATATGAGGCGAAGCAGTCTGAATTCGTCCATGTTACGATATCCTGTTTCTTCTAAGAGCAACCACGACAAGTGAAACGTTGCATCTGCCTGCGTTTTCTTTTTCTCGACAGTTGGCATTGAGTTGTTTTAAGTAAATGCTTCCGAGCATGCAGTTGAGGGTTCATGTTTAAAACTGAAACCGATAGGAGGTGTGGCCGTTAGTGAATATTGTGATGTTTTACCAGTGGTGTACTCCCGCCTTGCCACATATACACGAGTACTTTGTTGCGGTGAGTGAGCGCTTTTCTCTCTGACTTTTTTATTGTTTGGCCTAAGTGAAAGTGCACAATGTTAATAGTCTGTAATTTGTTAATCTTCATGTTTTTTTTAAACAATAGGTGTCAGCTTAAAATGGGTTCAAAAAGCAAGGGGAAAAAATTATTAAAATTTTCTTCCATTTGAGCGCATCATCTGAAGCAGGGATGGGCAAAATACATGCAAATATGTATCGAAATACGAATACAAAATACTTCAAAAATGTAATTAATTACAAATCGAATTACATTTTTAAAAAAGCATTTAAGTACAAGAAACAAATACAACCAAATATATTTGGTCTCCCTTCAAATACTTTTTCAAATACATTCCTCGAAATTTGCGTCAGCGACTTCAAGGCACCTGCAACGGGTTTCTGGGTATCTCATTTTAATTTTGCATCGCACACTCGAAAGTTAGTGTGCGAGGATCTAGTCACGTAATAGAAATATAATCACAAAAATCTGTAATCAGCTTGGACGTAATAGGTGAAAAACGTACAGAGCTTCAAGCAGCTTTATTTTTTTTGTCGATTACATTTTGGCATAGACCAACGAACAACCGAGACGACCAAAACGCGCAGCACTAGCTAGATCATTTTTTATTGTTGCAACTAGCACCAGTTCCGAAAATCTGAAGGACCCCCATACAAAAATGGTCTATGGACGTCTATGGAAAATCCTATGGTGAGCTATCACCTCCTATGGCCCTCTATGGTCAGTCATAAGAAACCATCAAACACGCTATAGCCACCTATAGAAAAATGTATGTCTTCAAAGCTATAGAATCTCAACCATTCCGGTTTCTATAACTGGCCATAGAATAATTTATGACTATTCAGCTATAGACTCGCGACTATTCAATATTCTTTAGCGAGCTATAGAAATATGTATGTCTTTAATGCTATAGATCCCCGACTATTAAATGTGCTTTAGCCGGCTATAGAGTGGTGTATGTCCCTAAATCTACAGAATCGCGACCATTGAATTTTATTTAGCCGACTCTATAGTGTTTTATGTCACCAAAGCTATAGGCCTCCGACCTTTCAATGTTCTTTAGCCTTCAATAGAGTGGTGAATGTCCCTAAATCTATAGACTCGCGACCATCGAATTTTCTTTAGCCGTCTCTATAGTGTTTTATGTCACCAAAACTAAAATGCCTTTGACCTTTCAATGTTCTTTAGCCGACTATAGAGTGGTGTATGTCCCTAAATCCATAGAATCGTGACCATTAATTTTTCTTTAGCCAACTGAATAGTGTTCTATGTGACCAAGGCTATAGCCTCCGATCTTTCAATGTGCTTTAGCCGGCTATAGAGGGATGTATGTCTCCCGAGCTATAGACTCGCGACCATCCATTTTTTTTAGCCTGCTTAGGCAATATAAAACAAAAAAGAACCCACGACCCCCCCTTTTTTTTACTGCAGATGAAGGAAAGTGAAAGAGATTCATTCGTGTGCTCGATCGGGGTGAGAATTTTCTTTAGCCAGGTTAACGGGGCGTACGTCGCAGCGGCTATAAGCCCGCGATCACAAAAGCGTCCTTAGCTGCCTATAGGACTATTGCAGTTTTGCCGGCTGCTTTCCCGGCGCATTGCCTTATTTCGGCGTTGACGTCATCTCAATCTTCCGTTTTTGAGCTCTAATTATCTGTCGTTTCCAGTGTATTTTGTAAGGATATGTATATCGTAGCGCGCCTTCTACTTTGTCCGTGTCCCTGCCATGTTTGTATTTCTTTCCGCCTGCTCTGTTAAATATATTTAAAGTTTTTCTTTTCTATATTTCGTCGTTCTCGACGCGGCGTCAACGAACATAAACCCGCTGCTTACGCCACTACAGAGGTGAGCTTTACTCTTGTCACGACGGTTTATCGCGCTATAAAGCCGTCTATTTTACCCGAATAAAGTCTCGAGAGGGCGGTTTTGAATGCCGGTGCACATGTCATCAGTGTAGGCAGAGCAACGACGTAGCAACCGCGACGCGATTGCCGACTGCGCCTCAATCTGGCCGGCCGCGCTCGCTCTGTTGAAATGTAAGCTTGGAACTCTCGAGCAGCGTTAGCTTACTGAAGATGCAAGACACTACTTTGTCGTCGCGAATCCTTTGCCCTTCGAATGGCTGCGAAGCCGTTCCAGCGCCCGGTGTATATAGAAGTAACTGTATAGGCTCTGCTTGCAGAGCCAGAGTAGCGCGTTCCTTTTCCTTTCGCCGCCATCTCCGTATTGGCGGAGGAGTGGTCACGTGCGCAGAACTGGATCCGACCTTCGTGCTGGAAAGCGGCCTTCCAGAGCGCCGAGTTTCGGGGGGAACATATTTTCCGCTTTGCGTTCGCAAAATATAGATCCTAAACCAAAATCGAACAAACCGAAAGCTTCCTAAGTCATTGAACATTATGTGTATCAACTGGGTACAGTACAATCCCGTTTTTTTCTAACGTGAGCGATGTTTTGGGACTTTTGTTTTCAGGGTATGTGTAGCAGACGACACGGACGGCGATCGCGTTCCCCGCGTCTGCGGCTCTCGTGGAGTGATACGAGATACCTATACGCGACCGCCACATCCGGCCATCTGGGCGAGACGCCGAGCTCTCGTTTGAAAGCGTGGGGACGGTGGTTTCGTCAGCTGCTACGTCGTTTGCCGCATTAAATTTTGCATGCGCGTAGAAAGAGCCCCGCGAAAATGACAGGCTGTAGTGTTACCAAGTGCACAATACGCGCAGACAGTGACAAAAGCTTGTACCGGATTCCAACGACGAGACACGATGTAAAACGCCGCCTCGTCTGGTTTTTTCGTATGGGATGGAGATCATTTTTAATCATTGTCTGACCTTTTACAATACCCCAAAAGATTTCTGCAGGCAGTTGTGTGGATAAACATGTTTTAGAGACTGTTAGTGCTGTGCCTGTTCGTAATTTCTTCAAGGGACCATGTCGGTGGTAGTAAAACAGTTTAATAGGTTCAGAAAAATGTTCAAAATAGAAGAGAAAGCGAGATGGAGGTTGGTGTCACACACTGAAAGTAGACAGAGCTCTATCGCCCTATTCTCGGGGCGGAATATACTGGTCAGTAGGAAAACAGTCAATCTCGGCATCATTCTGGTCCCTGCAACGAATTGGACTGCGTTTTCAAAGCCTTATCCGCAATGAAAGTGGAACGTCGGTGAACTTCTTTTTTCTATATTGGGCAGTTTGCACCTTGCGGCATCTGTCAGAGTTCGGAGCACCGTCTAACATTTATTATTCGCGAGCCCCTAATGTTTGCGATTCAAGCGAATTCAAAATTTAGCCCAACTTGAAAGCATGCGAAGATTCTGGCCTCCAAGAGCTCTCCATTCGGGCGTCTCCAATTCATAAAGTAACAAAAAATCCGAATAAAAAAAAAAAGTTGTACACTTTTTTTGGCATGAAAGTGCAGGTGCTCGACATTCCTCAGATTCGCATATAATTGGAACGCACAAAGGTAAAGCGTCTGCTGGAAGAAAAAAAAAAAAGTGAAGCTGAGCAACGGCACTTGCTCTTCGGTTAAACACAAGAAGAAAATAAGCAGGCCTGCGTTCTTTTGCTGCTTGCGATCGCTCGAGGGGAAAGGTCCTCAAAAAGTTGGGCACACAGCGGGCTCACGACGCTATCTGCGTCCCAGCAACAGCGACTTGACTTCATTTCACACGCGACCCGCGGGACCCGCGGGTGCGTACGCGTGTGCGCTCTTTGCGGGAAGGAGACAGGAAACGACGGGACAACGATCACGGCGCATGCGCGGCTCGTCGCCGCACTATTTTCCTTCCGCAGCGCGCCGCAGCACGCCTCAGCACGCCGCCTCCTCGCGTCTGCGCCTTCGTGCCCCTGCAGAAACCGACCGTGGCTTCCCGCAGTGCTTGGCTCCAGAATGGCACCATTGCGGTACTCTGCTCCGCAAGCGGAGCATATACAGTTACTCTAGGTGTATACCCTACGCAGCGTCCTCCAACAACCGTTCGCACAGCATCGGAACCCTCCGTCTGCGAGCGCCGGCGGTTCGCCGTCGCGGGGATTATGTTCGCGGGAGTTCATGTTCGCGGTGTTTCATGTTCGCCGCAGGAGTTCATAAAATGCTCCCATTCAAGTCGCGGCGATAAATCATCGGCGCTCGTAGACTGTTAGTAGGCTCCAGGAAGGTTGCAATGCTGCGCGGGCGATCGCTGACAGGCGCTGCTACCTAGGGTACGCCGAGCACTGGAACGTTTTCGCCGGTGTTCGCAGGGCAAAGATTCTCAACGGCAAAGCAGCGTCCTGCATCATCAGCAAGCTAACGCTGCTCGAGAGTCCCACGCTCACATTTTAACAGAGTGAAGGCGGACAGCCAGATCGAGGCGCAGTCGTCTTTCATTTCGCGATTGCTGCGTCGTTGCTCTGACTAAACAATTGACAGTTCTCTCAAGACTTCATGAGCGTTAAATTGACGCGTCTATAGCGCGATAGAGTGTCGTGACAACAAAAAAGCTTACCCCGGCAGGGGCGTAAGCAGCGGTGCAGTGTCCGTCAACGCCCGTGTCGAGAACGGCGAAATATACACAAATAACAGCCGAAAAAAAATTAACATCATTAGGAACGCGCTACACTAGGTGCGTCCTATTATTTCTCTGTTCTGCGAATTCAACGAATTAGCAAGCGCTGTGGCTTATTTTTCTTCTTGTTCTTTAAATTATGAGGCATTAAAGTCGTTGCAGCTTCTTGGAGCACAGAGCCCCACCATGTGTCATGATGGTGCTCAGAGATTGTAATTGATGGCAGTGATATAGACTGAACTTACGGATGAAAAACGTAGTACTGCACAAATTTCTTAAACCACGCAATCAGAAATGCCACAACGATGCAAAGATGCCCAAAATTGAAGTTCAAAAATGCGAACCTAACAGTGTACACATAATTCAAAAGAGCTTGGTAAAAAAAAAAGTTATATATATATATTTATTTATTTAATTATTTACTTATTTATTTATTTGTGGACATCCTGGGAAAAAAAAAGTATTCGCCATTAATTATTCATATCTTCAAACCTGCCTCGTTTTCGGTCACTTCTGGGAAGTGCAGCTTTAGGAGTCCAAAAGTGGGCCTTCATGGAGCTGTCCTGTTCACTCGGTAGTGACAGCAGAGTAGACACGCTATGCGTTTTTGAGGATAATCATGTCTCCGGTTAGGGTCCTGTGACAACTATCTCGAAGCCGGTGATATAACGCTGAACACGGCACCTGCCTTAAGCCCAAGGCCACACATAGCATCCACTGCACTATCAACCTTGGGTCGAACTGTCAACAGGATATAAGTGACACATTCTCTCGCTGTGTTCATTGTTGGTATGCCCCTGAAGATTAGTCTTTGTGATCGCACCCCCGTTCTGGCCTTGAAGGAGCTCTGCTTTTCAATTCCTCTGTTTTCTCTCTCTCTCCCTAAGCTGAAAGCATTGTAGAAGGTGCGGACTCGGCGGACCAATCAACTTTAGACTTTTTATCGCTTCACTCCGCTCTCTGTGCGCCTGTAACGGAAGGAGCGTGATCACGTGGTTTGACGGATGACGCATTAGCCGCTGCCAATCCCGTAATGAGGCTGCTTGCGGAACTAGTTTCGCGTGTCGTATGGCCCGCGGGGCTGCTGTGAATTAGGCTTCTATGGTAAAAGGTATCCCGATCGAAAAGTCCTACCCGTATGTGGCAACAAGCGATTTCTTCAAGGAAGCCCATAGACATTCTTGTGATGCGTTCAGTGTTCGGTTCGGCAAATGACAGCTTGTGCTACATCGTGGTGAATATTCACGGATCCCTTCCTTCTCGGTTTTGTGTTTGAGTGGTTGGTCTGCAGTGCCCGTGTCGACGTATATTTTGGATTACATCTTTCAAGTCCGGTGTTTTGAACGTAAGTGCGCTGCAACCTACTTGGCGACAATTGACCGTTCTGTAGTGTCTATCTCCTGGCAGTGCCTATCTTCTGACAGCTGGGAGAATACTTTCCCCGTAATTCTATCGCAGTCGCCTGCCATTAGCTCTCTGAAATCATGTGAAAATCGCAGTTTGAATACTGACATTTTTATTCTTCCTGCGTTTTGTGAAAAGACGTTTCATGGACACCTTTCCATGGATACACGATTCCTGGACACACGTTTAGTCGACACTCGTTACGCGCATTGCACGCTGCAGGGACATTTTGCCGCGCCTGTATTCCTGAGGCGCGTGGCTCACCGAGTCAGCCCACCCGTTCACCATACTTGGCAACTCATTAAAAAAAAACAAAAAAAAACATATTTTGATTTGTTTATAAACATCACGTGTTGATGAAACGATCTCGATGAAACGTATTTTGATGAACTGGTTGCAGCGCCAATGAGTGGCGACTGGCATTAGAATTTCGGGGGGAAGGGAGAAGGGGGGGGGGGGGGGAAATTCGGCTGGCTGCCGGGAGACTAGACACTACTCGGGAATTGCCTTTGGTTCTTGTTTGCTTTGCAATATTCTCAGTTGTATAACAGCTCAGTAGTATTTCTTCACATAGTACAGATTGCTTAATGTGTGTTTGTCCGCAGAATGGGCTGTGTGTAATAAACGTCTAGGAGATTTGAAAACAATACCTTGTGTCTGTTTACCTGTGCTTTTGCAAACACCTGGGTGAGTGCACCCGTTTTTTGTTGTTGTTTTGTTGAAATGTCAGCTCTTTGTTTTAAATGGGGCTATGAAGTTCGGCCCGTCTTACAAGGTTTTTTTTAAAGATGTCCAGTGACAACAAATAATTTGTCTCATATTTCTTACGATTGCGATAAAAAGAAAAACTACAGGCAGCTCTGGCACGATGGTAAAGAGACTTATAAGACGAGATATAGAAGAAGCTATAGCAAACCATTCAGAGAGCAATAGGCAGCTAAAGAAATCATAGAAAAGGCCATAGGCAGCTATTGCACGGTGTCTAAAAAGATTCATAGAGTAAGGCATAGAGATTTCTATAGCACACCATACAAGATGCTATAGGTGGCTAAAAGAACCATAGAAAATTCTATAGGCAGCTGTAGCACGTAGGGTATAGAGAACCATAAGACGAACTTTAGAATGAGCTATAGCGGACCATACAAAGAGCAATAGGCGGCTAAAGAAACCACAGGAAAAGCCATAGGCAGCTATAGCACGGTGTCTAAAAAGATCCATAGAGTTAGCCATAGAGATCTCTATAGCAGACCATACAAGATGCTATAGGCGGCTAAAGGGACTATAGGAAATGCTATAGGAAGCTGTAGGACGAGGGGTATAGAGAACCATAAGACAAGCTATAGAATGAGCTATAGCGGACCATACAAAGGGCAATAGGCGGCTAAAGAAACCGTAGGAAAAGCCATAGGCAGCTATAGCACGGTGTCTAAAAAGATCTATAGAGTAAGCCGTCGAGATTTCTATAGCAGACCATACAAAATGCTATGGGCGGCTAAAGGAACCAAAAGAAAAGCCATAGGCGGCTATAGCATCCTTTCTAAAGAGACCCATAGATTAAACCATGCAAAATTCGATAGCGAAATTTCCATTAACAAAGCTATAAACAACTATAGGGGAGACCATAGGAAAAGCTATAGACAGCCATAGAAACGGCTATAGCTAATTCGGCCAATTTGCTATAGCCGGCCATACAAAGGATTTTCTATAGCCGACCATAGACCATTTTTGTATGGGCCCCCGCATTTAGAATGTTCCAGTCAAAAATATGGATGGAAATCAGGCTGGTAAGCATCACAAGTTGTCACAGGCACTTATTTAGCCAGTCTGCATGTGAAGGTCGATTTCGTCATTATTCTTGCTGTGGACTAGCACCGTAATCACAGTCACTAAACGCTTGTGCTGGATTGAGAGGCACTGCAATCCGGTGCAGAAAGTAGTTTTCTTCCTGCTCTGGACACGTCTTAGGATGAGCAAAATAAGTCGTGACAATAAATTTGAGGGATGTATTCTCGCCCACAAAATTGTATTTCATTACAATTGTATTTG
The DNA here is from genome assembly GCF_016920785.2 of Ixodes scapularis. NCBI lineage: Eukaryota > Metazoa > Arthropoda > Arachnida > Ixodida > Ixodidae > Ixodes > Ixodes scapularis. The sequence continues at coordinate 63,600,349 of NW_024609846.1, read as the reverse complement.
AAATACACATAATTTAGTATTTAAATACACACGTCAAATACATTACCCAATTTGTAATTAAATACAAATGCAAAATACACAAAGTATTTGAAATACGTATTTCAAATACTTGTATTTGAAATACTGCCCATTCCTGATCTGGAGTGAATGTTACTGTCAAGGACAGTTTCATAACTGCGATGAACGTTCCACCGATGCGAAGTATTTCTGGAAATATGATCGCGTGTTTTATAAATACGATATCACAAAACACGATACAATGACTTTCACCTTAATCTGACGGGTATAGTTTGTTGTTTGAAGGTAAGCAAGAGGCTTATAGCGTACCCATCTAGATGTTATTTTTATTTTTATTCATGACTGATTTCCCGATGTAAAATAAATGCGCGGATTGAGAATGGGATGTGGTTCCGAATTTTGCGGATGCGGTTCGGATGCGGATACAAAGTGTGCGGATGTTGATCAGATGAACATAAACTGTGATCCGCGCAGTGCTCTACCTATAATGTATGGAATGCAGTTTATTTTAGCAATTGTTTAATTTTTTTTTAAGACGTTAAACAGTCGTTACGGTAGAGAAGAACCCACATTTTTATAACTATTGAGGAAACCGAAATGGTGTGTCACGTGATCAAAGAGGAGGAGGAGGGGACGGCTCCATTAGAGAATGGGGAAGGGAGGTAGAGATCGGAATTGGAGGTAGGTGGGGAGGGAGGGGAGAGGGATGGAGAGGACAGCCTAGGAGCACATCACCTAGGGTTATCTAGGATGTGCTACAAGGAGGGGGAGAAGAGAGGAATGGACGACATGGATGGGGTGAGAAAATTTATGTGTCACGCATATTTTTGCGCTGAATTTAGGGCGGAAAATGAATTGTTCTACAGGTCAGGTGACAGCAATTTCTCGCCCTAAATTTAACGTTGAAACTAGATTGGTGCGTGGGTCACGTGACGTCAATTTTCCCATGTTCTGTAGGCCACGTTACGTCATTTTCTTCGCTAAATTAAGCGGAAAATGCCAAAACGGGAGAACGGAGAAAATTTTAGAATTGGGGGGCTGCCTTATTACGTATTTTAGGATTAAATAACCTGCCCATATGTGAAAATTCATAAGCTTTTCTGGGTGGAGACATCTACGTTGGCCAAGGTGCAATTAGAACCTCTCTCATATAGTTTACCGTCATCGCAACACAAAATGGTCTTACCAACAAAAGGCGAGATTGCACTCAGTTTTTCGAACAAACTACTGTGGAGATTATTGAAGCTTGCAGAATCAAAAGATGCGGCGCAACATGTGCCAGCGTAGTGCTTATTGAACTTGAAGGTAAGTAAATCGCGATCTTGCAAGCGGTGGTGGGGCATCAGGTTGGCTGCGAGTGGCCCGAAGACACAACTACATATAGTTCCGTTTTCCCGTGATAAAGCAGCTGAAAATTAGCGCACAGTTGAGTCCATTTCGCCATTTTTTACTTGTCTTCAAGCGCTACCATGTATTTTAAAATTGAGCAACAACTTGCACAGTAATCAAAACTTTTATGTAATATAAGTGATGCGGGATGAGAAATGGAGTAAATTTGGCATACTTACGCGCCAGAGCGAACTGATTTCGCACGTAGACTACCCGCACATCTTTTGACGCAGGGCCCGAATCCCAGTTGCACGTCGACTTGTCCGCGGTAATCCTTCGTCAAAATGCGGGCTTCTCGGGCAGTATTTGAAACCACCAACTAGGTTTTCCCAGACCGCTACTTTGCCGCTCAGATGCCAAAAAGCCTCCAGTGTACAATTGTAATACTTTATATTTTTGTGGTATACTAGTTTATCTTATTATGAATGGTGTTTATTCTCCAAGCGCCACAGTGTAGTGTTTGCGTTCTGCCAATACCACACCAAGCCAAAGGCAGCTGCTCATTATCTGAAGTCCAGCCAATATGCGAAACATGTCCACATACGATCCGGTAGTGTCTCTGAAATAACCTGAAAAAAGGAAGGATGGCGTATTCTTTGTTCAGATTCCCACGCTTTATAAGATGCGTACAGGTTTTGAGACTATTATTACCCGCAGTTGACATAATACGAATCATTCCCATGAGATGTTCATATCTTTTGTATACGTTTGGAATTATACCCAACTACATCTGTTACGAGACAAGAAACCGCTAAACATATTCAACTTCAGTTTGTGATGCTAATACATAGCATGGTACTCCATTCATTCATTCATTCATTCATTCAATCATTTGTTGTTTTTTCGTGCTCGTCAACAGCATGTGCCTGGGTAATGATGCAGAAATAGTTAGACTACTGATTATTCGAACACTCCTATGAACCATGTCGTTTAACACCTGACAGAAGGGAACATCTCAAACTCAGCTAACTTTTTTATTTCTCTATCATCATATATATACGCACACAGTCAATCTCAACCACCTTTTACGCAGAGATAACTACGCACAGTCAGGGGTGTTTTACGACATGATTAGGTACTGCCAGCTCGCCTGCCCACTTAGCGTTTTTTTTTTCACTCATATAAAGGTGATTATAGTAAGGATGATTACCTATCACAAACTACCAAGTTGCCAGATTGACTTTTTAATACAATGAAAGCGGCAAGTGTAAAGCAGTAAGCTAAAATTACTACAAATATTTTATTTCAGAGATTTATTCAGTCCCTTTAGACCCTATAAAGCGAATAGTACATATTATAATATAAAATAACCTGCCACTAGCCTAAGCAAAACAAATATATATAAAAAATGTACATAGAAGAAGATGAACGGATATGCTCTTAAACGCTTGAACTTCACGTTAATATATCATTCATATTTATTGAGGCCATTACAGGCCGCCTGTAAGTGAGATCCAGGAAAACATGACGGGCTGTAGTATGTGGTTTCAGGAATCGGACATGACTCGCCCTGGTGAGTTTGCCCATTCACGGTATTATATGTGGGCAGTCGTCACGGAGAAGGTCCTGGTTTGATACCAGGACCAAGCGGATTTTTTCTGTCACCCACCAGTCACCTAGCTGTGTTACGAGGTTTGTCTTTGTCCTTTCTCTCCCTCATTTCTTATTCTCCATGTAATATAATCGTTAGTCGTAAGCGTTGCTCATGTTCAGAGTCATGATAGGCTTAACTGTCAATTGAAAACGTGTATCGCGACGCAGAACTAGTCAAGTCACTCACCTATGACGAGAGGCTTCAGAAGGAGGACTGGTGCACCGATCATACTGCACAGTCCATATGCAACAGAAAGTCGGTCAAGACCGATATAGTCTGCCAGTAACACACCAAACATCGACTGCGAACAACCCATTGCTGCTGCCATAGGAAACATTACGATGACTAAGCTCTTGTACGATCTCACGCTAGAAAGGGTAGCTACAAGTATTCCAACGACGAGGAAGTCGAAGGCCCAGAGGGTGCTGCGGCGGACGAGGTTCTTATCTGCAATCAGCGGAATCAGAAGCCGCCCTGTTCCATCCATGATTGAGAAAAGGGAAAGCAGGGCCGCGGCATTACCTTCAGGGGCTCCAATTTCTTTTGCAAAGTCAACGACTGTAGTCAGAATTAAGTCCATGTTTAAGTACATCGCTAGCCACGACACAAATAGGACGTAGAACACTGGGGCTCGAAGTACCTTTTCCGCTGTCTTCAGGACACGTGGCTTTGATTCAGAAGTAGAGGATGGATTTTTTTGCGTTCCGTATTGCGTTTCTTGCCTCCTCAATTTATCTGAAAAAGTTATCGGCCTATCGAAGCCGTTTGTTAGTGGAGGGTTTTTCTGTGGAATTGTAAAGTGCTCACCTAAAAGCGTACTAAGAGGAATCAAGTTCAGAAGGATGCCCCCTAAGAGAAAGAGGGAGCCTTCAAAAGTGTATCTGCTTGTCAATAAGTACAGGAGGATAGGAAAGACAAACGCTGAAATGCTAGGCCCGGTATTCACAATGCCGTGGGCTATTCCTCGGTAAACCGCAAAGTTCTGACTCACAAACACTTGCACACAGACAGTCAATGTTCCGCTGCCGAGTCCTGCAAGAGGAATAGGAAAAAACGTTACGTGTTACTTTTCCGAAATCAAGTATTAGAGCATATTTCAACATTATTAACCAGAAAGTTTAGAAACAGGACACCTGGAAAGACTGCAAGTTTATTTTCTTGATTTTTTTATTCCTCTCGGTCGCTTCTTACCGCACATCGAAAGACGTTGGCAGACGCCTGTACAGGAGGTATTTACCGGACGCCATATTAGAGGGCGATGTTTAGAGCGCATGCTCAGAACGAGCTCACATTAATAGCCTGCTAAGACCGGCAACCTTGATGGTGCTAAATGCACGCTCTAAAAGGACTGCGGAAGCTCGCCGTCAGCACGCGCTCAGTAGCAGCGGACACGGATATGGCCACCAGTGAATACTCCCTCGTGCATTTATGAAACGTTAGAATACCGCTTTAATGGACACGTCTTACGAGCGTTGCAGAAGTTTGTAGGCGGGGGAATAATGAACAAACGAACGCGAAAACGGAGGTCGACGCGCAGCTTTTATGTCCGGCTTTTACGGTCATTACAGACGACCTAGCAGATGATGATAGACGGTGGTGGAATAGCAGACGGTGACGGAGGCTGCCGCGCGTCTCCTCGAGCGACTTGCAGGCGGCGTCAGCTAGACGCCTGACTAGATGCTGCAGATATCGCGAAAGGGAGACACTAGGCTTGTGAGCATGTTCGCCCGAGCAGCGAAGCCAATCTAGTAGTAATGGGCGGGGTCACCGATCTGTGGGCGGGGCTTGGAGCGGCCCGTGACCTCCACCTAAATTGCATCTAACAGCCTCAATATTGCAAGGAAAAATATTTTTTCTTGGAATTATTTTTAAAAATGTGTCTCATCCGCGCCTCTATTTGTTTTAGTCATTTTAGTGTTTCTTTAAGTAACCCCAGTAACCCTTACTTGTTAGGATGGACGCTTGGGCAAGTTGATGATTTATTGTAATAAGCAACTGCACCAAATAGAAGCAAACAACAGGACGATAAGGGAGGCACCTTTGTCGTCTGGAAAGTAGGGATGTCGCGAACCACGCTAGGTTCGATTTCGAAAGGTTTCGATATTTGCGAAGCGAACTGAGGTTCGATTTTGAAAAATTTCGATATTTTCGTACCGACCGAGGTTCGATTTCGAAAAATTCGCAACTTTTGTCCACAGCGGAGTTTCGAATTCGAAAATTTCGAAGCTTTCACGGTTTCTAAAATTTCGAAATCGAATATTTCGAATTTTTTTTTACTTCAGGCTCGATAAATTCGAAGATTTCGAAATTCTTTGTAAAAAAAGTTTGAAAACTTCGAACGCTTCGAATTTTTATAGACATGAAGTTCGAACAATTCGAAGATTTCGAATTTCTTTTGGCATAAAGGTCGAAAAGTTCGAAAGTTTCAATTCTCTTTTAACGCTAAATTAAAAAAAAAAAAAAAAAATTGAAGATTTTGAATTTTTTTTAATCCAAGTTCTCAAAGTTTGAAGTCCGATTTTCAAGTTTTTCTGCAGTTTCAGTTTCAAATAACGTTTTCACGACTCACTTGTTTTCACAAAATCAAGTTTAGAAAAGTTAGGGTGTGATATCTAGATTCTGCGAAGTTGGTAAGGCAATTAAATGAGACGACGAGTGTCCCGGACGTGCTAGAATATTTGCCAGTGCAGAATTGTGACCGCCAGCCCCCCCGGGGGGGGGGGGGGGGGGGGGGGGGTCTTTATCACGCAGTAGTGATTGCACGAACACACTGTTTTACGAGACTCATCCAGTTCGAAACGGCCAGGGGCGAGCAGGAGGTTGAGGCTCAGAGAAACCTTGAAGCGACCTGGCAAACTAGCTCGCCGCCCCTTGCACGCTGGTAGTAATCCGATCCGGTGAAGTTTATAATTGTACTGGAGGTTTATTTTCTGAGACGGAGGAATCGCCTCGCAAAAAGCACAAAAGCCGACACAACTCGAGGTCGAGGAGCGTTCTACCATACAAGTGGCGTCGGAAGAGGAAAAACGGGGGGAAAGACGGTAGCGGGGGGGGGGGGGGGGGGGGGGGGCTTCAGCCTCTTTCTTTCCCTTGCAGGTATTTCGGACTGTTAAAGAAAACAATACGGGGAAAGAGGGCGTGGTCGAGCTTATTTTAATCTGAAATTATTTATGCATATGTATAGCTACTGTCGCTCTTCACTGCATAAAAGGTTGCGTAGATGGTCATTGTTAGAAACTCGTTGTCAGAAGGCACTGCTCGTCACATGCTTAGTGGTTCGGAAGTTCAAAACTGTCTTTTCGACCTAAACACCTGTGCCGATAGTAACAAAAGAAAAAAAAAAAAAGAATAAATGCGGGAATAAAAAGCAGGAGAAAAAAAAAAAACTATCAAGAATTCGTCGGAAGTGTCCTATTCTTGCATATTCAGAGGTTCAGAACTTCGAAACAAGTTTCTTTTACCAAAATGTGTACAGGCTAAAAGAAACACGTCCCAGGAACGTGAAGCGAAAAAAAAAAAGTTTTCTTTTAATGACGTGCTGAACTTGAACACTACTAGAAATCTACTGCCATGAGTTAATTTATTCCTTAACGTGAAAAAACAATAAATATATTATTTTGTATTCTGCAGATGGCAATTATATGTACTGTCTGTGGTGTTAATTTAAATGCGATACCTCAAACAACTTAGACGAAAATAAATATCAAGTGTAGGTCATAATTGCATGCAGATACATGTTTGGACATTTCTTCGAAACTCACGTTGAATAACAATAATCACATCTTAAGACGGCACTTACCTACGCTATACATAGATCATTCTTAAAAAAAAGTATAACATATCTACCATAAATAGCTCCGGCTGCAGCGTGCTTCAAATCTGGCACAAACGATAATCGTCAAAAACCCGTCGTCCGTCCTCGCCCCTTCGGGGATTTATTTCTTTAAACCTAAGCATGCCAGAACATTGAAATAAATGACATTGTCTTTCGTAAGGAACGCAGCACCGCGTGTAAAAGTTCGACAAAAAAAATTACGAATGTACCCCACTACTTGAAATCAAATAAAACCGTCCGCCGGTCTTTCGAAGTTCGACGAACGTCGAACTTTTACCCTATAAGTTCGAAGTTCGTCGAACTTCTGACTTATCAAAATTCGAAAGTTCGAAACTTTTCGAATTTTCTTGATAAATAAGTTCGAAAGTTCGAAATTTATCGAATTTTTTGGTCAGTCAAGTACGAAAGTTCGATTCCCAATTCAAAGCATCCCTACTGGAAAGACAACATCGCTCTTGTTTCCTTTTCTGTGTCTCATATTTTGTTTTCGGCTTTCTTGAGCTGTTGCTGTTTATAACAGCCTTAAATGTACACTTACGTTCGATTTTTTAAATCAGTTCCACTTCACACAAAAATGGGAATAATAAAAAATAAACCTCGACAATGTTCCTTTCGTCTTACCGTGCAGCAATCCCAATGTAACGGTCATCCACCAAATTTTTGAAATAAGAACTGAGGCAATGAGTCCAAGCGACGTAAGGAAGGCGCCCACCATGGCCGTCTGAACTAAGCTTAGCCTTTGGGAAAGCAGTCCATACACCAGTCCTGTTTGAGAAAGTGAATAACAAAGTAACACGTAATTTCTCGGTCCAACTGAATAAATGTTTTGGTGCGATTTGTGTTAGCGGAGTAGGTTATCAGATGTTGCATCTATGGCTGCTTTGATGCGGGATATGTGGGCCCTGATTTATCAATAAGACGAGTACAGTCAAATAGTCAGTTTCAGCAATCTTGTGCATAAATATTGATCAGCAGTATGCTTTGTCAAATAAAATTATGCTCATACTTAACAAACTCGTGATAAAGAGAGAACGTTTCTTGGTTGGCAAACAAGGCTACGGTCGTTTAAGTACTAAGACAACTTAATATTAATAATAATAATAATAAAACATTAGTAATAAAATAGATAAAATGCTAATCATTAAAATAAAAGAATAATACATTAATATTGATAATTAGATAATAATCATGATTATGAAAATAATAAGAAAAGCCTTCAATATGAAGGTTGAAGAGCCCAGGACACCATTGGCAAGAGTATGGTTCCTGGAGCGTGTCTTCCACTGCTATGCTTACTGCATCCCAAAACATGGTTCCTGATTTTCTCCCTGATGACGCCTTAGAAGTGTTATGTGGCTGTGGCACCGCCAGGGCCGCAACCCTGGCGCTCTCACCTCAGGGGTGCTGCGGTGACAGTAAAACTCGCGTTCCCACGTGTTTTTTTTTTCTGAACTTCTGCACTCAACCGCCGGGATCGCAACATCCGACAACATGACCCACCCACTTTTTTTACGTATTTTTTTGCCTCTTCAGGACCCCTTTCACACGCACGAAATTTGGCCAAACAATGGGCAATGGCAGGCGATGGTTTTTTGGCCAGTGGCCAAAGACCACTGGCCAAAAATGATGGTTTTTGGCCAGTGGTCAAAGGCCTTCATTTGCCAATGCTTGGCCAATGGCAGATGGCCAGATAAACGCCAGTCATCGGCCAATCTCTGGCCACTGTTTGGCCACTGGTCAAAGGACCATTGCCAGCCATTGGACAATGATCGGCCAACTCTGTGCTGCTTGGGTGCATGGCAGGAATAGGTAGCTGAACACACGAGTCGGAGACGCGTTCCAGGCACCATTATACGACGCAGTATACAATACACTAACTGATAACAATAGCTCTGATAGAACAAAAACTAGGGGTGTACGAATATTCGAAAGTTTGAATACGAATCGAATAATCCCCTTATTCAAATCGTATTCGATTCGAGAATTGCTTGCTCGGAAGTTCCCGATTATTCGGCCGCGGCCAAATATTCGGACAAACTGCGAATAGCGGGTCAAGGACCGAATAATCTGAACGCCGCGCATGATTCGAAATATCTGAAGTGTATAAGAATATGTTTATTCCCCGAAAGATACGTATCTGTCTTCGTTGAACATAAAAAAACTCCACAAATTCTGTTTCATGAGACCAGAGAAGTTTTGGTTGTTTTTTTTTCACTTTCTTTGCCCCTCAATTTCCATGACTCGATTGCAAGTTACATCTGATATGTATTATCTAGCCAAGTGCTGATATATTTTTAAATTTGAATATATATGTATGCCCAAAGTACTAGATGTATCCTTCATACGCTCAGGTGATTACCAGTATATTTATTAGACTATTCTTAGTTGCATCTTTGTCACGCTGTTTAGTTATGAATAATTTTATTTACTCTTTTACTTGGGTAATCATTGGTCACGTTGCAATGACTGCATAGAAGCTATTTTTTACATGCTGCCTAGACTGATTACGTTTTATTTAATTCCTGGTATAAAAGTTCATCAATGAGCCGAAATCTAATAAGAGCAATAATATTCGCATACTCGTCTTTTTTCTCCCCCATCTTTTCATACTGCGCACATACTCGATAGTCGATTCGATATTCGAAGGTGCTTTTTCTTGATATTCGTAAGCCATTGGAATTCGACAATATCAATATTCGCACACCCCGAACAAAAACATAAACGAGATTACATGTGGTACTCTTCAACAAAACGGAGCCTATAACTGTTTAGCAGAGAGATTGACAACTAACATCCATTTTTGTTCTCTATGCGGAGGGCAAGTTCGTCTGCTTCTTGCGCAGGGGGTAGCGGTGACGTCAGAACGCCGAGCCCTGATTGGCTGATCGCGACCCCCTATCTGAGCGTCGTCTGCTCCTTTGCAACGCCGTCTGCGTCTGTCTTATTTTTCCTACGACTTTCTGAAGTGCAGAGGCCAGATTCATGAAACGATCTTACGCCAAAAATGTGCGTAAGACAAAACTTAAGAACAAATTCGTATTCACAAAACGAAATTTTCGTAAGTTTTGCGCAGGTTACGACGAAATCCTACGACAGCTCCGAAGCTGTCTTATGCACTTCTTACGATCAAATCAGCATGGCCAACAGCGTCGCGGTCGCGACGACCACGGACGTTTATTTTTCTACATGCGCTTCTCACGCGTCCCGACCTCAAGCAGCAAGAAAAAAGTAAAAAGTACTTGAAACAGACCACGACGAACAAGAACGCTGGATCCACAAACACCCGGGAAAAGCTCCAACGGCCACGATTCCACCGAACGCGACCAAGCGAGCTTCGGCAGTTAGGCCTAGCAGGCACTCCGCGACTCGGCGACCGTCTGCCCACGACCGGCTGGCGTGCTGAATGGAATATGCCCGCGCGACCGTTGTGAACCCTTCCCGTAATATACTTTGATCGCTGACCTCAGTTTTAGATGAAGAGGTCAATTTCTTCCTCTTGTTGTCTCCTTAGGCAACGGTGACTCTCGCCGGTGAAAAAGCGGTGAATCTCCGACAGACGCAGGAAAGGTAAAGCCGCCATCGCTTTGACTAGCAGACTTAAAGCAGACGACGTTAACTGCGCCAACCCGCCGACACCGTTAAAGAATGAGGGGTCTCGCCGCATACGAAAGGAGGAAAAATGTATTTGGGAGGGAACTTGCGGACACTAACACGCTCACTCTCGGTTCTTAGCAAACAAACCACGGCGCCTCAGGACACCTCGCCAGTGACTCCTGTGACTTCCCTCCTTGATGCGCGTCTGCTAGTTGTTCGACAAAAACAACATACCGCTCGAGTTATTTCGTCTGCCCTCTCTGAAAGGCGAAGTCGAGTTCGCTCGTAAAGACCTGCACCTCCGAAAGTCGCAGGAAAGGTAAGACAGACGCAGACGATGTTGCGAGCAGACGACGTTGCAAAAGAGCAGACGACGCTGAGATAGGGGGTTGCGATCAGCCAATCAGGGCTCGGCGTTCTGACGTCACCGCTACTTCCTTTCTCATGCGCAGAAGACGAAAATGAGCCCACTTGCGAGGCGTATAGAGCTTGTGAAGAATTAGGAAACTCTGTATCGAACGGTATATGGTGTCAATAGTTTGACCTGCGTTTGAGAATGTTGAAACGAGTAAGACTCGCTTTGGCGATGATACTATACAAGATGTTTAATTTTAATTATAACAGTTTTTTTTAAGGAATGAGAGTTTGACGAGTGCCATCTTCACCCTACCTTTATCAGGTTCAGCGGACTTTAGATGAGGGGACGATCGTCAGGGTAAATCTAATAATGAACATGAAGTTGCTACCTGACTTTTTCATGATTGTTTTTAAGGGCCGATTGCAGTATTGACAGAAATTACCATTGCCTGCCAGACCGACTATAAGCATTTCAAAATAATGCTTATTAACTCATTTTCGCGTGGTTTTTTATGCGCCAGATTTAGAAATTGGGCATAAGAAAAGCGCCGCAAAGTCATTACACTTAAGAGTGACTAGTCGGTTCAGTCATGTCGTGAATGGTGTCGTCGGCGCGCCCGTCAAGGACACGCTGCCTAGATAGTGTGTGGGCACCCTGGCGGCTCCACAGCCCAGTTGCCCGACTGCGAGGCAAAGGCGCCGAACTTTTCCTGTGTGGCAGTGACGTCACGCCAGCCACGCCCACATCGCGTGCGCCGCCTTGATAAGGCGCTTCAGAGGCGGCACACAGGGAGTCGCTGCCTGGACTCAGGCGCCGCTGGTAACCATGTTAATCGTCTCGCCCATGTTCCATTAAATGTAGTTTCTTGTTGTTCAAACCGTTGGCTCCGTGTAATTCCCCCGGGTGGGGTATGCAGCAAGCTAACCGACCACAATGGCGCCCAAGCGTAGTATGCTACCCACTCGCAGGAATTTCACGGGGCTTGTTCTCTTCTTTCTGTAGGCATTTTTTCCCATCCCCCTTCTTTCAGACCATCGTTCGGTGCTTCCGTCACGTCCGTGTTTGTTGTATTGGCTTGTATCTGACGGGGGGGGGGGGGGGGGGGTTGTGACTGCGGCAATCGTTTTGCGCGCTTGTTTTGGTTTCTGGGGGGGCGTTTCCTTTGTTTGCGCTTGAGTTGGGTTTTGGGGGGCGTTTCTTTTTTTGTGTTTGCAGGAATGCTCACGCGGGAGCACGAAGCCGCGATGGCCGCAACGGCACAAATGAACCTGCTTACGAAGGTCACGGAGATGTGCGACTCCGTGATGCACTGCTTGGCCCGCACGCCTGGCCAGCAGGAAACCCCACCGCGAGAGCCCCGACCACACTTGACTGTTCCGGTCTACATGGGGTAGGACGACGTCAAGTCCGTGGCAGACTTCCTGGACGAGCTGCAGACATACCACTTTGCCTCCCGGCCTCGGAAGCCTTCATCGTGGACCGCATACTCCCGCTGGCGTTGCAAGCCAGTGCCAGGTGCTGGTTGGGCTCACAGGCCCCCTTCACCAGCCTGGCGAACTTCCAGAAAAGGCTTCGAGAAGAGTTCCTGCCTGCAGACTACGCGACGCAAATTCTCCGAGAGGTCATGGCAAGGACGCAGCACCCGGACGAAAGTCTATTCCGGTACGTCTGAGCCATGCAAGAGCTCATCAAGAGGGCGCACCCGAAGCCGCCGGAGTCGGACACAGTAACTTGGGTCAGAAGACAGTGTTACTCAAGGTACCACGTCTACTTGATCGACCGCACCTTTCAGACCCTTGAAGAGCTAGCCCGGGGCTCCCGCCTCATCGAGGAAGCTCTTCCTGCCGAGCGAAACTACGTGCCGCCACCACCAGCCAAGTACGCGCTCGAACCAGCATGCGCATGGCGGTGCCCCGAGGCCTCGACGCAAGTGGGCTGTCCGAACGAGACCTCCGTTCCCCACCACGTCAACCAGGAGAGTTGGCGTGGAATGCATGGTGATCTCCCGTGCGGGATAAGCGTACGTTCACCTAACTCTCCCCGAGAGGTCCCCAAAGGTCACAGCGGGGCCCGTGAGGGTTTCAGCCGGGGGTCACCACGACAGGTGGGAGGTTGTTGGCCGTGCCCTATTGCTAGCTGGAGCCCAACGGAGATCACCACCCAAGCGAACCATCTTCATCAGTCTGCTCCTGCAAGTGCTGGCGAAAACTGGGACGCTGCGGTCGCAAACCCGCAGCCCAGCAGCATCGACCCCAGCCGCAACGGAGCAAGCCCTCCCCACAACAGCCAGTCGCAAGCCTAGTAGAGGCCCTCCCATAGTGGTTCCTTACCCTATCACTGGAGGCGGTCCGACGGGCACCTCGGTGCAGGTGGCCTAAGCAGGCATCTGTCGTCGGACTGCTGCTACGTCTTGCGAGCAGCCCGGCCATCACCGAAAGCAGTGTCCAAGGCTTCTGGGCACTACAAAGAAGAGGTGGCACGAGACGGCGGCAAAGGGCCGGAACCAAAACAACCAGGGAAACCACTACTACGGCCGGCGACGCTCAAACCAGACAGCCACTCACCGACGGCCGTTGCAGCCCCTGGGAGCATTGAGGCCGCGGCACAACTTCCATCGGTATGTCGAATCCAGTCCGAGCTTAACATAATTGAACCGCGCATGACGATTTCACTGCTCGATTTTCCCCTTGCCGCACTTTTGGATTCTGGGGCCACTATCTCGCTTATAAAGGATTTCGTTTTCGAACTCTGCAAAGCAAAAAAAAAATAAGCCTCGGGAGTGCAAAACCCGTTTGCAGCTAGCTTCTGGTACAGCGATAACAGCTGAGGAGACGTGAGGCTGCAGATTCGGTTTAACGGAAAAAAACGGCGTCAGCGGTTTCTTTAAATGCCAGGACTTGTGGTACCTGTGATGTTGTGCAGAGATTTCATTACAGGCGAAAGCATGACACTCGACTTTTCTGGTGGCGGATACCGGCTGGGACAACAATCGGAGCTCACTCCGTTTACCAGACGGGAGGACAGCATCCGTAACCTTCTCACTGCAGCCCACTTCACAATGGTGCCGGACGTCTTGCCTGCCGGTATTCGAGAATCGTCGCGAAAGTCCTCCGCAAGCAGCCAGCAGAAGCAGGAGTTGCGTGCCGTCCTGCAGTGTTTCTCACCGATGTTCACGGAAACACCTAGAGGGACTGACATTCAGCTGCACCGCATTGAAACCGGTGACGCGCCGCCTCGGAGGTGCAACCCTCGACCTATTAGCGTCCACAAAAGAGCACTCCAAGACGCGGCGCTCGAGGAAGTGATCGACACCGGTTCAGTACGTGAGTCGAAGAGCCCCTGGGCGTTCCCCGCTGTTCTCGCTTCGAAAAAAGACTGAACTGCCAGACTCTGTGTGGATTACAGGCGGCTTAACGATCGATGTGTCCGTACGAAACAGCTACCCTTTCCCCAGCATTTCCTCCGTGATGTACGCGCTTGGTAACGCGATCGTGTTTACAACGCTGGGTTGCAGACGCGGGTTCCTTTAGATCGAGATTCATCCATCAGACTTTCCAAAAACGGCTTTTATTTGCCACAGAGGGTTGTTCGAGTTCACTCGACTGTCGTTTGGCTTGTCGAACTCTCCAGCCAGTGTACCGAGGATGGCCACCGGCACGGTCCGCGCTTGGCTACGTCTACTTGTTGCTTTTTTGATCTACTCGCGCTTGCGTGCCTTGTTTCTCACCGACGCCTCTCAACGTGAATGCTCCGGCCTCCCCCAGAGACTGAACTGCCGGCCCCTATGCGTGAGTAACGTCGGTACGACCGTCGGTTACGCTGTAGCCTCAAGTGCCACTAGGCCTAAAAGCCCGCGCCTCACGTCTGCCCGACGGCACGTCGTTTGGCTCCTACTTGCTGCCGGAGACATCTCCCTAAACCCCGGACCAAGGCACCCGTGCCCTCGTTCCGCCCGGGCCGTAAAGAGCAACACAGCAGCACTACAGTGCAACAAGTGCCAACTCTGGGTGCACTGAAAATGCGAGTACCTCCCACTTTCGGCCTACCGGTGCCTCTCCTCATCTCCCGAGGATTGGTATTTCGGCACATGCCAGCTCCCCCGCTTCGACGACGAGCTATTCGCAACAGTAACCCGGCAGTCCCCCGCAGCTCCCTTATCCACTACACCTCGGAACCCACCAACAAACGACCCCAGCCCGTCCACGCCACGAAGAAAGCATGCAACGCACTTGAACTTCTGGTACTCTAACGTCCGGTCAATCAAAAACAAGCTGCCTGAATTTAACACCCTGCTCGAGTCCACAGACGACACAGTGTTCGCCCTCACTGAAACGTGGTTAGATGAAACGACACGCGACGGCCAAATTGCCGACACTACCCGTTACCAGATTTTTCGCAAAGACCACTCTACCTCCCGTGGGGGCGGAGTCATGGTGCTCGCTTCGTCTCACATCATCTGTCGGCGCCGAGCCGACCTGCAGCAGGATAACCTTGAGGCCTTTTCGTAGAATTGCGGACTCACCGCATCAAGTTCCTTGTGGCCTGTGTTTACATAGCCCCAAACTCGCACTCCTCGAGGTTTGATTCTCTCCAGACATCTATCGACAGACTTTTGGAACTCAGCACATCCTATGCAAGTGTCTACTTGCTAGGCGACTTCAACGTGCATATTGATTGGATAGACCTATCGTCACCTATACCAGCTGACCCAGCATCTCAGCAGCTCCTCGAAATGGTAGAGACTGCCGGACTCGTTCAGCTGTCGGCACCGAGTCACAAATTAACCTTTGTTTCATTACAAACCATACCCTTGTGTTGGACTGTTACGCACAGGAGAGTCGGGTCGGCTGCGACCACAAGGCTAAACACATTAAATGTTACACGTCTCTCTCCCGCCAAGGACATTTCTCCCGAATGATATACAGGTAGGAAAAACGGATCTCTCACACCTACGCGCTCTCCTTCACCTTTCCCCCTGGTCGATGGTACCGTCCGAACCCTCCACCCACGAAATGTGGGTGGAGGGTTATGACCGCAATCCAGACGAAATGCGTTCCTCACTCACCAGCCTCGAAGAAAAAGAGGCCGCCGTGGATCACCACAGACATTGTAAAACTTGCAAGACGAAAGCGCCTACTCTTCAATCGTGCTCGAAAGCAACATTGTGCATCTAGCTACATCGAAGCGAGAAGTCTGCAAAAAGACTTAAAGAGACAGGTGCACAAATTACATCAGGAGTACGTCACCAGCATTGCAGCTTGAGCAGCCAAAGAGCCCAAGCTGTTTTGGGACTACGTCAAATCCCAAAGAAAGACCTCTTCACCTGGCCACACAGACTTCAAACACAACCAGAAAGTTGTATCAGACCCCCCCCCCCCCCCCCCCCCCCCACTATAGCCTCTCTGTTTAGTGAACACTTCTCAATTTGGTCTCCCCACACGACTCCCGCCTCACCTCTATCCCGAATGCCTCTCGTACCTCCCCAAGCCTCACCTTCCACCCAGCTAATACCGAGTCGCCCCCTCCACCTGGAGCCTCTCTGTCATCCCTATCTATTACCGAACAAGACTTAGAAGAATCACTGACCTCCCTTCGCCCAGCACAGAGCCCTGGACCAGACCGAGTGCATCCTGCTTTTCTCCAGCTCTCCGCCCGTCTGAGCAAGCCCATCCTGATCCACATGTTTCAACGGATACTCGACTCTGGCACTGTACCCCTTCAGTGGAAGAGATCCATCACAACGCCCTGCCACAAAGCAAAGTACTTGACACCGACAGCATTGATTCGTATCGCCCCATCGCCTCCACTTCAGTTGTGAGCCGCACACTGTAAAGAATAGTAAATAACAAAATCCTGAACCACCTGGAGGACAATGGCCTGCTAAATCAGGCACAGCACGGATTCCGAAGGGGACGCAGCTGCGACCCTGCCTTGGCAGTAGCAGTTCACACGCTCAGCTCGTACCTAGACCAGCGCATCCCCTGCCAACTAGTACAATTGGATTTTCAAAAACATTCGATCGCATCGACCACACACTTCTCCCTAAAAAACTCCAGAAAGTGGGTATTGGCGACGTGAGCGATCGAAAGCGTCGCTGTGGTCGGCCCTCCACAATTGGCCGAATGCTGACTCTGACGTCAGCAAAGCATATCTCATCGACGGAAATAAGAGGAATATAAGAATTAACTTCAATTTCGACGGTGTTGGCAGTGTTGCTTTCAGAGCTCTATGACTTCAGGCTTCCACCATGCCCATTACAAACACCATCAAACTTGTTCTTGACAAGGTAATGACGTCACGAAAGAGAGCCATGGGACGGCGCCACCGAAACATCTCGCCGCTAATTGAGGGTTCCTTGACCAACTGGCTAATTGACTTCGTCAAGAATCGAACCCAGCGAGTCGCCTTCCACGGTCATCTCTCGTCCCCCTGTAGTGTGCTCGCCGGTGTGCCGCAGGCAGTGTCCTTGGCCCTACACTTTTCTCGCTGTACATAAATGACATCACCGATGGACTGAAATCTAAGGCAGACGACCTCTCTATGATACAACCAGGAATCTCCAAGGATGCAGTCACCTCCTTTCAAAATCACCTCGATGTCTGTTACAGGTTGTCCGTGACACACAGCCTCCCACTAAACCCTACGAAATGCCTTAGCATGACAGCCTGCCTGTCCTTGGCTAAGCCCTCACACTCCCCACCCCTCTCAATAGGTGTCACCCAACTCTCTCGTGTCACTCACACAAAACTGCTCGGAGTCGCATTTGACGAGCGCCTCAAGTTTAGTCTCCACATCCAAGGAACCGCTTCACGTGCAAGGCGGACACTGGGTTTCGTCACCCAAATTACGCGCGGCATGCCAGCTACGCCACTGAGGCACTTGTACACGTCGCTGGTACTCACGCAGCTGGAATTCTGTTCTGCTATCTGGGACCCCCCTCAACAACGCATACGAAATCTCTCGAGTCCATACAGCGGAGGGCAGCCCTTTCGCTGTACCGACGAGATTCCCCCTCGTCACACCAAACTGCCGCCAGAGATATTCCCACTACCAAACTCCTGCAGTATGCCCAGTGGCGGAGTCTGCAACACCGCAGAGACGTAGCCTCGATCAGGTTCTTCTGCCTATTGATGGGTGCTGGCCACCCTGACGTGCCTTCCCCACCTCGCCTCAACAAGCCAACTGGCCGGCTACAACCCCCACTGTCACGAACTTTGCGCTACAAGACATCGTGCCTAATGTGTGCTGCAGAAATTTGGAGGTCATTCCCACACCACCTCACAGGGTCGATCCCCTGCAACCGAGACGACATCCACGAGTTGTGTAGAACAGTTACTCGGACTATAGCATAATCACCTCCCTTGCCCCCCCCCCCCCCCTGCGTGTGTTTGTGTGCGTGCATGCATGTGTGTGCGTGTGTGTGTGTTTTCCTTTTCTTTTTTGTCTAGACTAGTCCTCCTGATAGCGCCGTCCGGTTGGTGAAAGGAGCACAATATGTGTATGGGCGCATGCCTTTCCCTCCTCACTTACACACCGAGCGGCACCAGAAACTTTTAAGTGCAATAAAATACTATCACTATAACTATTCAACGCCTGATGGATCTTGTACTTGGGAACTTGAAGTACGAATTTGTCATGGCATACATGGATGATGTGGTTGTTTTCTCGAGAACTATTGAGGAGCGTGTCGAGCACCTCCGCATTGTACTTGAGCGAATGCGTAATGCTGGGCTCACGATTCATCCCGGAAATGTTCAGTTGGCCGCGCCCAAGATTAACCTTCTTGGATTCATTGTGGATAAAGGCACGCTCCGCCTTAACGAAGATAAGTTGCGCGCGCTAACGGAATAGCCAAGCCCACATGACGTAAAGAGCCTACAAAGATACCTCAGAATGATTGCGTTCTACCGGGATTTTATTCTACACTGTTCTGAGATATCCCAACCGCTCAATCACCTTCTAAAAAAAGGCGTCAGGTGGTGTTGGGCTGAACAACGACAATGCGCATTCGCAGCCCTTTCAAAAGCCGTGACAAAGCTTGTTTATAGCTCCCAGATTTTAACAAGCCGTTCGTTCTGCAGAAAGATGCAAGCGACTGTGGCTTGGGTGCTGTTTTGCTGCAAGAGTATGGCGGTGTGCTTGGGCCAGTTGGTTTTTCCAGCCACACGCTAAGTCAGGCCGAGCGCAACTACAGTGTCGCAGAACGTGAATGTCTCGCCATTATGCATGCTTTGAAGCGCTTCGACATGTACCTAGATGGCGCAACGTTCCAGATTCAATCTGATCACTTAGCGCTATCATGGCTAAGGGCACTTAAAGGGGTACTCCGCCGATTTTTGAGCTACCTCAACTAACTATATTTTCTGACTCTCCGGCCTTTGCCATTTCTGGTATGCTATTCAGTATCGTGAAATTCATAATAGTTATTGCGAAATCGGCAAATGAAAATGATGCAAAAACAAACATTCAAATATACCCGCCCTTTTTAGGGCCGTGACGTCACTGGAAGGTTAATTTGCCAGTCGGGCGCGCACTCTAAAAAATAGAATATGCCAATCATTTGTTCCGTGCTGGAGCGCGGGGACTGGAGCGAGCTTCCAAAGCATTCATTTGACACCATGAAACTGCTTCGAATCAGTTGGGAACAAATTCTACAGTCCAAAGAGTGAACCCCTGCACTTCCAATGACGTCACTTTTTCATTGTTGCCAGTAGAGACTTTCAGTTTGAAAAACACGGTGAGGACCAAAATTGTAAATTCAATAACTTCGTGAAAAAAAATTTTATTATGACCTAATATTTGGGATACTATTTTGGCGATGTTGTTTGGCGAGTTTAGCAAAATTTCAAGCAAATCGGGGACCAGGAAAAAATCGGCGGAGTACCCCTTTAAGAATCCGGCTGCACGTCTTGCTCGTTGGGCGCTTACGCTACAACAGTACGACTACTCCATTGTGTACCGCCCGGGGTCAACTAACAAAGTTGCTTATCGGCTTTCTCGTGCTCCACTTCCCGAGGAACACTCCCAGGATACCCATGGCTTGGTGACCGTCGCGGCCACTACACGTGGGTCCCCAGATTCACGGTGGGGTACATTGGTGAGCCGCGAGGAGCTTCGCAAGGCGCAGCTGGATGACGGGCTCTGCCAACGTGTCTCCGCCCGGCTGGCAGCAAGAGGTCCAGTCGACCGCCCAACTGACAAGGAGTTCGACTTCTACTTGATGAGCGACGACGGCCTCCTGCTGCACTACATCCCCCAGGCGACGACGATCCGGATGACTCGACATTCCGGACCGTTATACCCCGCAAGCTACGTAAGCTCTTCATCCGATGCATGCATATGGCTCTGCCTTGGCAGGACACCGCAGTGGGAGCAAAACTTACGAAATGTTATCCCAAATTGCTTCCTGGCCAGACATGAGGCAGGACGTGCTCCGATACGCTCGCAGCTGCTCGGTGTGCCAGAAGGCGAAACCACGTGATGGTCAGCCCCCCGGTCTCATGCAACCAATCGTGAGTGATCAGAGCCCTTGGCAAATTTGTTGTTGTGACGTCATGGGCCCCTTGCCACGTAGTACGCGCGGCAATCAGTACTTGTTCGTGGTAACCGACCACTTCACGAAGTGGGTTGAGTTATTCCCTTTGCGGAAGCTAGATTCGCAAAAAATCTGGGAGTGTCTACTTGAAATATTCGCTAGGTTTGGCTTTCCTGCACAGCTTGTAAGCGATAATGCCTCCTATCTAACGAGTAAGGTGTTCGTGGACGCATGTGCGGGGCTGGGAATTAAGCACGAAAGAACTTCCCCATACCACCGGCAAGCAAACTTAACGGAAAGGGTAAATCGGAACCTTAAGATGATGTTAGTGGCCTAGACTGAGCGCCACAAGAACTGGGACACGAAACTGCCAGAGGGGGCATTCACTACCCCGGCCACAAATCGGTCAACGGGTCTCACTCCTGCCCAACTGAATTTCGGCAAGGAGCTTGCGTTCCCGCTTTTTCAGTCTCCTTTCTGCAGAGTCTGGGGTAAGGCTTCGCCCCTACGTGAAGTTCGCGGAGGACCTGCGAAAGCGCTTCTCCGATAACCTTCGAGATGCACGAGAGAATCTTGACGTCGCCCGAGTGCAACAGGCAGAACAGTACAGCCAGAGGCGACGTGACTTGCAGATCGAGGTGGGAGATTTTGTACTCCGGCGTACTCACCCACTGAGTGACGCCACTCGAGGCTTCGCAACCTCCCTTGCCAACAGGTGGGAAAGACCGTTTCGCGTGCGTGAAAAGTGCTCACCACTCACTTACAAACTAGTTCACTGTGAGTCTAGTGAGGAAACCGGACCTGTTCATGTCACCGACCTTAAACGATTTTTTCAAGCAGAGGACGAAGATTCCTCGCACGACCGGAAAACACTGACGGCAGTACCGTTCCAGAAACCCCCTTGTCTCCACCAAGGCGGCGGTACAACCTGCGACGTCGGTGACACCAAAAAGAGAGGAACCTTGTTTTTGTGTGTGTGTGTCTCCTTGGCTTTGCCTCTCTCGCATTTTGGGGGTAGTTTTCTACTTTCACGGATCTGCCCCCTTTTCAAGAGAGGTGGCAGAAGATTGTGTACTTACGTCAGATCTGTTATTTCGAACTTTCTGGAAGGGATGCGAAGGTAACATCGGGCTCAACCCTCAACTGAGCCCCATGTCGTCTGCCTCCTTGTTTTCTACGAAGCTGGCTCATAGACAACACCTTCACCACACCCGCCATCTGAACGACATGGCGGCCGGTATCATGTTGGACCGCGGCAACCTTCTACAGGTCGGAGCAGCAGCTGGCTCGGATCAAGGAGGATCACATGGAGAGCAGCCACCTGCTGGGGACGGTCCAGAGCAACAAGGTGGCCGCCAGCCGACTCCTGACCAAGAGCGAGGAGATCAAGCGACAAGCTGGAGCTGACCGAGCGGCTGCTGAAAGAGCAGCATGTGGCCAAGGAGCGGGGGAGAGAGCGGACGCCGAACGTATAGACGCTTTCAGCGAGTCAGTTACTCGAGCTGCCACCAGTCGGCGCGCCCTTCGCGCGCTTTCCGGACCGCCATAGCCGACCTTCAGTTTCTCGCTGTTGCTCTGCGTTGTGTGCTGCACAGGCCACTACCGGAGCCTCGTTTTCGTGTTTTTTTACATTACACGTTGAAATCTTGCATTTTCTTTAGGTCTTTTCCATACTAAGGACTTTCATTTAATCATATGATATTTATATTTCGACATAGCTCTTGTATTTTCTTAGTTATGGAATGGAATCGGACAGCGAATGGGTCGACGATACAAGATTATGAGGCTTCAATGACCATGTAAGTTCATCTCATTCTTACGTTTTGTTTTGGTCGCTAATAAAGGGCAGTCAACACTATTGCGACATATGTAAATTGCAACTGACGCAGTAAGGCTATCACAGTCGTGCTTCTCGCTGCATGTGCGAGCTCGTTTCCGTAAAGCCAACCCGCATGTAAGCGATTTAGCGTGCGACGAGACGAGCAGCGGAGATTTTTCACTCTCGCCCGTCGCATTGCTCGGTTTTGGGATTTCTAGAAAACGTCGCTCACCGTCTTGGTCGCTTGCTCCGTCGCTTCCATGCGGTTTGCCTCGTCGCGCGACTGACTGAGCGACAGCGAGGCGGGTAGCCGTCGCTTATATGGTCGCTCGCCAAATCGCTTACATGCGGTTTATACTCAATTAATTTCGATGCACACACCACTGAACCATTGGAGCCTCGATATTAAATATAAACCGCATGCAAGCGATTCGGCAAGCAACGAGACAAGCGACGGTGACCCGCGTCGCTGTCGCTCGGGCAGTCGCGCGACGAGGCAAACCGCATGGAAGCGACAGGAGCAAGCGACCAAGACGGTGAGCGACGTTTTCTAAAAACCCAAAAAACCGAGCGATGCAACAGGCGACTGTGAGAAATCTTCGTCGCTGACTCTCGTCGTTGTCACCGTCGCTCGTCTCGTCGCACGCTAAATCGCTTACATGCGGGTCGGCTTTACAGAAACGAGCGTGCGCATGCAGCGAGAAGCACGACTGCGATAGCCTCTCTGCGTCAGTTGAAATTTGCATATGTTGCAATGGTGTTGACTGCCCTTTATTAGCGACAAAAACGTTAGAATGGGATGACCTTAAATCGTCTCTAAAGCCATAATCTTGTATCGTCAATCCATTCGCTGTCCGATTCCATTTCATAAATAAGAAAATACAAGAGCTATGTTGACATATAGATACCAAATGATTAAATAAAAGCCCGAAATATTGAAAATACATAAAGAAAACACAGGATTTCAACGCGGGACGTAAAAAAACGCGAAAACAAAGCTCCGGTAGTGGCCGGTGCAGCACACAACGCGGAGGAACGGCGAGAAACTGAAGGGCGGCTATGGCGGCAGGGTCACGTGCCGCCAAGATGGCGGCGCCCATGAAATGTTGCCTGAAAGGGTCTATAGCATGCGTCAACCAACGTGGCGAGCGCGACCTCCAACGGGCCATCGCGCTCATTCAGCAGGCGCCGGCCGGACTTGCAACGCCAGTCCGCCCAGCAGCGCCATCCACCCCCTGGCGCCCACGAGGTCGTCTCGGTCATCGACATACCGGATGAAGCTTGAGGGGGGGGCGGGGGGGGGGGGGGGGGGGGGGCAGTGTGGGCACTTTGGCGGCTCCACAGCCCAGTTGCCCGACTGCGAGGCAAAGGTGCTGAACTTTTCCCGCGTGGCGGCGACGTCACGCCAGCCACGCGCACATCGCGTGCGCCGCCTTTATAAGGCGCATCAGAGGCGGCGCACGGGGACTCGCTGCTTGGACTCAGGCGCCGCTGGTAACCATGTTAACCGTCTCGTCCTTGTCCCATTCAATGTAGTTTCTTGTTGTTGAAACCGTTGGTTCCGTGTTATTCCTCCGGGTTGGGTATGCAGCAAGCTAACCGACCACAAGTGATGACATCATTGAAACAACTAGGTCACTCTTCAAAGGGTTATTGTAGCCAGGGCTTGCGGGGCTCTTTTTAAAAGCAATTTTTAAATCGGTGAAAAAAACGACGTTGAAATTGATCGATCAGTACTTAAAAAAAAAACATTACCTCTTCACAAATCATTTGGATTGAATTGGCCTCTATTTGTAATAGCCGTCAGTACTGCTATTTCGACGATAGTCTTAAATCCATTAATATAACACTTAAGATATTTTAGTTAATTAACCAAATTACTATGACGATTATCCCCTCATATTGTCACGAGTGACAATTAATGGGGCTAAGATAACTGAAGAAACTAAACGTTTAATGGGGCGAACTTGTGCCCAAAACAAAAAGGGAACAGAAGAAAACAGCAAAGCGTCGCGGGCGTCGATGTCGGCGAAACCCCAGGATCGAGCGCAGGGGCGAGACTGACTCCGGCTCGCCGCGCGGGGCCCTTTTTGTATTTTTGTACACGCGTGGACTTCCCGAACAATCGGCCTAGAAGATTCGGCGCGTAGAACATTCTAACCTAAAGCAAGCAACACGGTTCTCGAAATTAACAGAAATCTAAACTGAAAGAAAATAAAAGGGGCGGCGCTCCCAGGAATCGAACCCTGGGCTACCGCACGAAAGTCAAGTGCGGCAACCACTCGGCCACGCACGCTTTTTTTAATTTATTGCCAGGTAGACATGGGGTTATACAGATACGTTGTTCACAAACACGTCAGCGAAACTTCGGTGAGCGTGGAGTGCTTATACAGATCTTATTGTAGCCAGGATGTCTAGGACTGGCAACCAATCTGGGCCGTCTACTGAAACGCTAAACACTTCCCTGATTTTCCGGATACTCTCAGTAAAATACTGGCACACAGGTCGCGCGTCAACGTCCGCGTGCCGCACTGCCATGCGGCTCCTACAGATGCTGTGGAGACCTACGACCATAATTAAATCATGTGGCACAGACTCTGTGATATCAACTGGCAGAAACCGTATCCCATGCCCATTCAACGGGAGATATTTTTTCAACGTTCGCTGAAGGACGTCCCAGTAAAACACTGCATCCCAGCAGTTTAAAAAAAAAAAAAAATGCTCGATTGTTTCGGGTTGCTTACACAGAAAACAATTCACAGACCAGGGAACGTACACACCTTTCTCATGTAACCATGTTTTAACCGGCATTGTCCCCGTATGTAATTTAAAGAAAAACGTTTTCATATTAGCGGGAACCAGCATTTTTTTAACCCGACAAAGTACATCCTGCCCAGGGAGAGTGCTATACAACATTCGATAAATGGGAGGTGAAAAAGACATTTCTATTAAATCTTTCGTTATACGTTTTCGTGACACATTACATAAATATTCCAACGAAAAGCGAGCAACTAAAAATCTGCAAGCACCAACTACTTCTCTTAAATAGGGACTTAGTGCCCCAGACCCTCCGTCACAGGACGAAACAATAAAATCAGGTAAGGCGTCACACAAATGAACCTGAAAAACAGTACGCAAAAAGGGACTGGTTTGTTCACGCAGGAAGATAAAACGGTTAACAACTTGTCGAATAAAGAGATGGGCCAAAGAGAGGCCACCAGATCGGACACGTCGAAATAGGTCCACTCGGCTGGTACGTTCCCAAGAGGAGGCCCAAATGAATACCGCAAAAACACGATGCAACCTTTGAATGGAAATACGAGAACAGTGCAGTACTTGAAGTAGGTACCATACCTTTGCAACAAAAAATAGGTTACACACCGTGGCGCGTGCGAACATTGACATATGACGCAACCGCTCTCCGTTGCTTTATCATGTAGCTTATCAGTTTCTTCGCGCCAGAAATGGGCATTATCACGGTAACACTCTAGTGGGACGCCTAGATAACGGGTTGGTAAGGCTTTCCATTCGATATTTCCGTACACTCTCGGCTTGGATGGCCACTCGCCATGCCAGAAACCCAAACACTTTGGCCAATTCACTGAACACTCAGTTTGCAGACAGAAGGTCTTTGTGATGTCGATTACTTTTTTAACGCCCTCTCTATCGGTGCAAAATATTGCAATATCATCCGCGTAAGCCAGTATTCGGACCTCACACGTGTTTAGAGTAAAACCGCGAACATTCTGCTCATGAATAATGCGCAAACAAAAGGGTTCTATATACAAAGCAAACAATAGTGGTGATAGCGGGCATCCCTGCCTTACGGAAGATCTGACAGGGATGCGTTCGCTTACACGCTTATTGACAATCAAGCTCATTGTACAGTTTCGGTACGCCCCCCCCCCCCCCCCCCCCCAATCCGCACTCCTTCAAAAATTAAAGACCCTACCCCTATATGTTCCAAAATACTGAGGACATCATGAGACTCGCGGTCGAAGGCTTTTTCTAAGTCTAACTGTAACATCGCTACCATCATTATCTCTGAGTCGCAGCACTCCAAAATACTCCGAGCGACATGAATGTTAGTTAAAATACTTCGACCCCTTATGCCGCACGTCTGGTGCGGCCCCACCACGTTCGTGATCATGCATTGCAATCGTCTAGCGAGGACTTTTATTAGTATTTTGTAATCTAT
This sequence comes from Ixodes scapularis, assembly GCF_016920785.2. Lineage (NCBI taxonomy): Eukaryota > Metazoa > Arthropoda > Arachnida > Ixodida > Ixodidae > Ixodes > Ixodes scapularis. The sequence continues at coordinate 63,574,009 of NW_024609846.1, read as the reverse complement.
GTTAGTGAGCGTTATAGGACGATAAAATTTTACACTCCGAAGTTTAGCGGGGTCGTCACACTTAAGGATCAGTACCGTATGCGTACGCAGAAACGATGGCGGTAAGAATTTTTGGTCATACGCTTCAGTAAAAACATCTAACAAAATAACTGCAACCTCATGCTTAAACGTCTTATAGAAAAGTGCGGTCAACCCATCTGTGCCTGGCGATTTCCCAGGTTTCGAATGTTCTATCGCAGTTGTTATCTCCGACAGGCTTATCGGTTCTTCAAGGAAACCTTTTAAATTACTATCTATTGTCGGCAGTAAAGACAAGAACTGGCTTTCAAACGCCGCCTTTTGTGGGGCATGACGACTGAAAAGATCAGTGTAGTGTTCTACGAAAGCCTTTTCTATGAAATTTTTCTCGTCAGACAGAACGCCATGGTGTTCGATTTCAACTATTTCATTGCCGCGCGCGTATTTCTTTTCCGCGGCAACCATCCTTTTTGTGGGCGCTTCTCCTACCAAGAATCTTTCGGAACGGGCTCGTATAGCGGCTCCCCTATATCTTTCCTGATCTATGATCTCGAGTTGGGCTTTTAGGTTATTAATATCATCCATAAAAAGGCCGGGAGTTCGGCATTCTTCCCGTAAAAGCTTCTTCAGGTTTTCACGCAACACATCTTCGTTTCTCTTTTCTTGGAACTTCAAGAAACACGCCTTCTCAATTGCGCTGATTTCTACCTCCTGCTTGAAGGTCTCCCACTTCTCGATGACACAACACCCCTTCAGCTCTACTTCATGCCATTTCTCCTTGACTAAGTTCCTAAAAGACTCATCTCGCATCAGCTTCGCGTTAAGGTTCCGCTGTTCCCACGAAAAAGGTGGCCCGTTTTTCTTGACACCTAATTGAACACTAACAAGGCAATGATCGCTAAAGGAGACGTAGTCGACCGAGTAACGACCGCTAAGGGGAACCAAATCCGACGAAATGTATATTTCGTCGGATTAAGTGTGTTAAGAAATGTGTTAAGAAATGCAATGATAGTAAGGGCAGAATTACTCGAACTAAACGACAGACTTGTTTTCTGACGTGTTTGTAAGCCATGCCTGGAGGCATCATACAAGGTGCTTCTTTTTTAGTCGTTTCGGATCTAGAAAATAAACTTGCATTAGGTTTTTCTTTTCTTCTTTTTTTTACCTGGGGTCAAGTTTGTGGAGAAGGGTGTTTCCATTACGGCCATTCAAAATGAGACCGATTAAATAAATTCGTTAGCTAATTAGTTAATATATACGATTTACTTTTATGACGTCTATTTTTGAGGCATCATTTATGCATTGGAAATTTTGATTAAACATTTTGCAATGGGCGCTATGGGGCGAGAGATGTCACCCTAAAGTGAAACTAGGTGGGAAAGGTGAAGGCGGGCTCTCCCAACCTGCTGCGTTTGAGAAGCGGCGGAGGGCGAAGGAATCGACGTCACTGGGGCTATCCGTTTAGTTTCGGTTTGAAGCCGTCTACAACGATGGCATCTTGTGATTTTTTTAATCCAAATTTCAGGACACTGTTAGACCATACTGTCCTCGAAAGGTAATGCCACAAATACAATGTTCTCCCAAAATAAACATTTAGAAAAGTTGTTTAACACATTTTAGTTAATTAGCTTACAAATCACAAATTTCATCTCTTTCCCAGTGACCATCATGGCCACCATGGCCACAAACTTCGCCCTTTTGCTAAAAACAATATTTTTTTTATCTGAACCAACTGAGAAACGAGAAAACGCTAGTAAACTCGAAAGCTATTGATATATATTTTAGTGAAGGTGATGCTTCCTACCTCCCATGTCGTAGCCGGTGGGTATCATACTCACGGGCCACGAAGCTTCTTCACGGTTGACATTAAACTCTTCCATGATGTTTACAAAAAGGAGGCCCGATAGCCTGTACACCGAGGACGAGAAGAAAGTCATCAGGGCCCCAAGAAAGGGAATGTGCCAATGGCGATCCATGGCGTATTGTTTCTTAGCAGTATTTATTGGTACTTGAGAGCCATCTTCATCCATGGTAACCCCTGCAAGAGCTAAAGAGTTCCAGGATTACGATAATTCTCCCTACCGGGGAACTAGTTCAGAAATAATGTCGAGTGTAAACTGTATTCTATAACAAAAGCAGTATTGTTCTTCTCGAAGTACCTGTTATAAATTACTTGAATAATTAGGAAAATAAAGCATAAATAGTTTCGTTATGTTCTTTCTTGTACCTCACAACACATGTTAGAGTGGCCAAACTTGTGTGCACAAACGCAACGGCTCGACTAACACAACGGAGTGGGAAATGATAAGCGCTTGTACCTGTCAAGTCCTCCGTATTTGTGCATTTTGTTTGGGCGTACAAGTTTACTGGGTACAATGAACCAGCTAGCCCAACACAGATCAGTAACTATGGTAGATTATATTCCGAATTGTACCCAATGATTCTCCTCCCAACCTATAAACAAGTATGTAAGATGTATTTGTACCGGGTCTCTCCGAGCGAAAACTAATACTTCTGCAGCTAACGAATGAACTGAGCGTTGCAATATATGAACATTTAACCAGAAACCATGGCAAGCGGTGAAGGTGTATGATGTGAATCTGCCGGCCTCAATCTTTATGCGAATCAAAATTCGAATTCCTTTTATGCCATTGTTGTGTAAATGCCACGACAAAGTGTGGCATTTACACAACACAGTGTGAAGCAGAGCTTTAGTTTCGATCTCAAAGGAGTGCGCCAGCTGGTATTTTATTACATATTCTGAAATTTGCCTTTATAAATGTTTATTCTGATCACGGATTGGTCTGACAATTTTGCATCTCTCCTTTATCGCAGAGGGCTAGTTTCCATATTCGTATTAGCTCTTCAAAGCGCGGCTAATTTATGCTCTGCAGGTAACACCTGTTGGTTTTCTCCGGGCACCCGGTGAGGTAATTCTGAGCATGAAATTCAATAGCCTTCAGTAAATAATACTAAGTTTTAAATATAATTTTTTTTCAATGGCATATGTTTTAACATTGCATAACGCTGGCGATGGTAGAGAATGCTCTCATTTGTCAATCGCCAAATACGCTCAAACTAAATTACTTCTTTGAACTAAATAGTTCTTCTTTATGAGGCGCCCTTGGATAATGAGTTCTTATTGTGACTCCAGTATTGATAATGTGGCTTACGACCTACAAATAAAAAAGCTTAAACATTAATTTCATTTTGCGCCTCCCATTTTGGTGGGAATTTATCAACTTCTTTTTATGAATTTATGCTGCTTATAATAATGTCATATATATATATATATATATAATGGGAATGAATGACGATTGACAAGTGCAGCCGTAGTAATATTGTGAACGAAGAGAGAAGGTGATTATTGAATTTATTGCATTAGGGTTAGGGAAAGGGAAAGAGAGCTGGCGAGAAAGAAAATATATGTATTTGTGTGTGTTTGTGTGTGTACGTCTGTGCGTGTGTGTTGTGCGTGTGTGTGTACGTCTGTGCGTGTGTGTGTCTGTGTGTGAAGTAAAGGTCACGCGCAGAAGGGCAAACAATCAAATAAATAGGTCAGTAAAAACCCAGGTGTACAATTTAGTACATACAAAAAAAACTGTTTGAACCGTTTGTCTGAGTGCTCACTGTCATATTTGATCGTCCTGCTGAATATTAAGCTAGTAAAATAGAATGAAATGCTTTATCTCTAAAACTCATTCCACTTAAAGTGCGCATTACACATTACCGTGTTTACCTTGTTGACAGGCCATTTCCGAAAATGCAATTTTGAAAAACAAAAATAGCGTAGGAATTTTCGGTTTCATTAAGAGTTTTTAGATTTCATGAAAAGAACTGCTCGGGGAACTTTTTTTTAAAATCTATATCAGGCAAGAACCAGATAGTACGTTTTGTTAATACAAAAAAACGAGGTGTTTGAAAAATTACGGTAATGCTTGATTTTCTCAATGTTCGCCAGCAACCGTACTTCTTCTTCATACACGAGCTAGATATGAGCTAGCACAGACCACCCTTGCATCTGAAATATATTGAATAATTTAATAATCGAATTTCTCCAGGTGTAATCTGTCGATTGAATTTTCCTGACACTGTATTTCTTAAACGGAAATGGCAAAACCTGCTGGCGCTTGCTCTCTCATTTTCCCGAGGCATATTTTGATAACATTTACGACCCCACAAAGAAGAATCACTATTGCCAGCGTGACTTCGTTCCCGTGAACGAGGTCGCAGTTACTACGATATTGTTCAAGGTCCCGACGACATTTTTTTTGTGAACCATTATAATTATATAGTGTAGAGTTTTCGCGTGCGCGAACTATACATATTTACAAGTTGAAAGTTTACGATGTGTGGATTTCTCTAAAACCCTTACTTTCGACGCCCCTTTTTTTCACAATTCGGTCAGAGACGACATAATCGCGGCAACTATATATTACGAATTCCAGATGCCTGCGTTGAAACACTTAAGGAGAGAAACTTTCCACGCATATTTATTTCGCAATATTTTCAATTCACAAAAATTGAGCGCTCGCGAACATTAAATGTTTTACAATATCTGCAGGCGCCGAGTATACAAGGATATGTTCTTTCAAAATAGATATTTTTCACGAGACATGACGGAATTTGAGAGGGACGGGGAATGTTACGAATAACTTATGCAGGATACAAGCTCCTTTTGAGCTCATAATGCAGGGATTGACCAAGACGTGCTGTGTGTGAAAACGTTTTGCGTGGCACTTTTAGGACGGTTTTCGAACAACAGTGCGGAATATTCTATACATCGTTTTTGTTTTTGAGCTATCACTTCTTGATACCGTCAGGTGACAAGGCGCTCGTTGCATCACATGAGTGATTCATAAGTTCTTTCAAGTATATGCCTGATGAATAAAACTAAGCACAATTGTAGTTTTGTTTTTGGCGATCCATAATATAACCTATCTCGGAAACCTCCCCTAAAACACCCTTCCTTTAAGAGAAAAAAACAACCTCACCGCGTACAATTGTTCCCGAAGGAAGCTGATACTTCATACATTCATTGAAGTAAAGAAAAAAAAAAAACGAAAGCTGGCGTAACAGCTTAGTAGCCCGCAGCCTAGTAATCACTTACCTAGCAGTCGGGAAGTTCGCTGAGTTGCAAAGTATCGACTTCTTCCCACTTCTGTTTCAGTAGACTGAACGTTACTGCGCAATATACAGTATATAGATAGCCTAAATGAATTCTGACTTTTTCGGCCTAATAGTACCTGTACGACATCACACGTGGAGTTTATTCACGTGGAATATATTGCTATGCTCTAAAAGCAGAACATCAACACATATGGAATATCCACAGGTGGAGTCGCTTATTTGAACGCATGAAACGCTTTTTTTCGTTGAGCCCGCCCTCCAACAGATGCGAAATTTTATGTTGTTGCTGTGCTGGAAAATTGGAAAAGATACTGCGGTGACAGTTTTTTTTTTTTTTCTAGCTAACCAAGAACATTTTGCCGAACAAATAACACAGAATTTGTCTTCGTTGCTATAATCTAGTGAATATTGCAACAATTTGGTCTGGGGTAATGCTTATATGGGCCGTCAAGTTTGAAACAAGAAGACTTGATAATAAGCATATATAATTATACAAAACAAAAACGCGGAAAGTCTTTTATATGCGCAGCGTAGCTTATTCGGGTCGATGGTTGTGAGTGTTTTCTGAGTGGCGCTTTTACGGTAGCGTAAAAAATAAAGGCTTCAACGTGATTGTGTATTAATATCAACTTTGAATTTGGTTGACGCTACTTTCAAGCTGTGAATCGGCGATAAGCTACTCCTATCAGTAAGGCAGGATTATCTAATATTTTTCCTGTAAAGGAGGACCAGTCACGTTTAAGTTCTGTGGAAAGGCTTGGTTATCCCACTGCACTAATTTTAACAAACTTAAGAGGTTTGCGTTGATTGACTCAAACACCATCCCATGACTTGTCAAGTTTTGATGTGCAGTATTTTGTTTCTTTCGTGCATGTTGGGTGCACAATGCGACAAAACTTTAGCATGTTGCCTCCACAAGCTTGACCTTGTTGGCATGATAGTATTTCGTAGATATAGAAATGTTTGCGCAAACACAGAGGCTAGACTAACCCAAGCATGTGGGCAATGACAGGTGCTTCCAAAGTTGTCAACAACTTCGCTTTCCTGCATTTTGTTTGGGTATACAAGTTTACTAGGTGCCACGAGCCAACGACCGCAACAAGGATCGCTAATCATTGTAGATTGTATTATTAATTCTACCCAATAATTTTACGACCAACCGTAAGCATGTATGTAAATTTTATTTGTACCGGGTCTATTCGAGGGGAACCTAATATTTTCTGCAGCTAATAAATGAACTTAGCGTTGCAATATAAAGACATTTAACACGAAACTATGGCTAGCGGTGAAGGTATATGATGTGAATCTGCCGGCGTCAATCTGGATATGCGAACCAAAATTCGAATTCATTTTGTGCCATTTCGTGCTGATCTGATAGTCACGACAAACTGTGGCATTTTAACAGCACGGTGTGAAGCAAAGCTCTAGGTTTGATGTCGAATGAGTGACCCTGCTGGAAGTTTATTACAAATTCAGGAAATTGCCTTTACAAACGCTCATACTGATCACGGATTGGTCTGACAATTTTCCATTTCTCCTTTATTCCAGAGGGCTAGTTTCCTGATTCGTTTATTAGCTCTTCAAAGTCCGTCTGATTTATGCTCTGCAGGTAACACCTGTTTGTTTTCTCCGGTGACCCGGTGTGCTTGTTCTGAGCATAAAATTTAAAACCCTTCAGTAAATAATCTTTAGTTCTTAAAATGATTTTCTTCTTTAATGGCATATGTTTGAAGACTGCATAACGCTACCGATGGTAGATCACGTTTTTATTTGTGAATCGCCGAATACTATAAAACAAAATTACATCTTTAAACTCAATAAAGTTTCTTTATGACGTGCATTTCAATTATGAGGTCTTATTGCCAATTTAGTTTTGATGGCTTGGTTTACGAACTACAAAAAATGCTTAAATATTAATTTTATTTTGCGCCTCCACTTTTGATTTAAATTTGTCAACTTCCTTCTGTGATATTACTCTTTCCATAATAATGCCAAATATAGAGGTATTTTTTTATTCTTACACATTTGTTAAAAAAAAACCATGAAAGCTACACTAATGCGGTTTGTGCAGGTGGGTTGTACGGCCTGGCGGACATTATGTGGGCGGCTAATCTTTGCAATGAGTGGGCTAATTAATTAAAATTCGTTAATTAACTTTTTTAATTAGTGGAGATTGACATGATTTCAAGTAAAAACTTGTAGAGCATCATCGAAAACCACTAAATCAACTATTTTTGGAAGGATATAACGCCGGGGAAGCATTTTACAGCGTTCTGTAAAAATGCTCCATTTGGACACGGTTCTAGGTTTCGGTTTCTCATCGGAGCGCATCACCGCGCCCGCGGTTCTGCTCCCCAGTGGCTGAGACGCGCAACACACGTGCGCCGTACTTCCCTCCATTCTACGAGGGAGGGATATATATATATATATATATATATATATATATATATATATATATATATATATATATATATATATATATATATATATATATATATATATATATATATATATATATCAAGTAAAGGTAACACTCACAGAAGCAAACAATCAGATGAATATGTCAGTAAAAACGCAGATGTGCAATTTAGTACCCACAATAAAACACTGTTTCAGTTTGAACAGTTTGTCGGCGTGCTCAGTGTTATACTTCATCGTCCTGCTGAATATTAAGCTCGTACAGTAGTATAATGTGTTCAATCTCTAAAATCCATTCTAATTAAAGCACACATTACGCATAGCCGTGTGTATTACTTGATGACACGCCATTTCCAAAAACTTCATTTTGCAAACAAATAACGTAGAAATTTCTGGCTTCATTAAGAGCTTTTATATTTCATGGAAACAACTGCTCGAGGACCACTTTTTAAATCTATATAAAGCAAGTACCGGATAGTACAGTCGCCGGCCATATGAGCTCCCCCGGCCGAACGCCGACCGGATCAGCGAAAATCCCGCACGCGGCGCGTCGAGCGTTGCCGCGTTTTGGGAGCCGGGCTATTGGGACCAAACCATTCCGTTATTAAAGGGGTGGACGCATAGCATTTATCGGGATTCCAGCCTTTAGAAGTGTGAATCCCAAGAACATGGCCGATTAGAATTTCAGTCTTCGGGTTTTGGCCCCAAGTGTTCGGAGATGATGTTATAACTGCTGATAAACTGGAGCTTGCTTTAGGCGTAGATAAAGCAGCAGTGTTCGATCGATGTTTACAAATGTAAAAACCCTGTGTTTGATATGATATTAGGCACGACAATAATGATCCCTCGGCAAGCGAGAAGTGGCCGACCAGGAAGCCATCTGCAAACTCATCGTGGAGAGAATTACCCTTGGCGAAGCAACACGCTACTGAGCGCAGAACAATAGAATCTCCTCGCTAAAACGCGTTCATGAAAAGTTCCTGAATCTTTATTCAGCTTCGACATAAATATTTTTTTTGTTATTTATTGCATATCCTTATGGATTAAATAAGTTATTTCAAAGTCGCTTGTCATTGTCTAGTCTTGGTTTAAGAAAGATTGTAAGAAAGGGGGCTTGTAAGTAGGATTACTCTTCGGGTAGAAGATATTTAAAATGACAAACAGGTTTTGCACATAAAAAAGTAGCATATAACGTCAGAGATATTATGCAGTGAAAACTTTCGATAAGCCGTCTGCGTTTACCTACAACCGGAAGCGGGATTGTAATCGGCCGTGCTTCAGATTCACGTTCCAAAACGCGGAATGCTATTAATTCCTGCGTCCACCCCTTTGATAACAGAATGGTCTCAATAGCCCGGCTCCCAGAACGCGGCAACGCTTGACGCGCCGCATGCGGGATTTTCACTGCTCCGGTCGGCGTTCGGCCGGGGGAGCTCATATGGCCGGCGACTGTACGTTTTTGCAAATAAAAATAACACGGTGTTTCAAACAATACGGTCATGCATTATTTTCTCAATGTTCGCAAACAACCGTCTTTTATAATACACGAGCTATCCATGAGCTATCAGAGAGCACCCTTGCTTCTGAAATATTCAGAATAATTTAATAATCGACTTTCTGCGGGTGTAATCTGCCGAATGAATTTTCCTGCCATTGTACTTATGCAACGGAAAGGACAAAATCTGCTGGCGCTGGCTCTCCCATATTCCCGGAGCTTATTTTGATAACATGTACGACACCACAAAGAAGAATCAGTATTGCCAGCGTGGCTTCGTTCCCGTGAACCAGGTCGCAGTCACTACTATTGTTCAAGGTCCCAACGCCATTTTTTTTTTGTGAAGCTTAATGATTATATAGTGCAGGGGTGGCCAGGCCGACCAGGCCTAAGAGCCGCAAACGAAACCACGAAACTTCTAAGAGCCACGGGGGGGGGGGGGGGGGGGGGGGGGCAGGTTTAAATTTTGTTCAGAGTCTGACTGTACGTATGAGTGCACAAGGCTGTACGACAGTACGTATGAAGGTACAAGGCTGCCACACCGCGAGCCGTACTTCATTGTACCTGAAATCCCTTCTTTTTTTCTTGGGGAAATGCGGGATGGGGGGGGGGGGGGGGGCCCCTACGAGGGATCCGCAAGCCGCACTTGGACCAGCAAAGAGCCGCGGTTTGGCCACCCTTGATATAGTGTATAGTTTTCGCGTGCGCGGACTATACATGTTTAGAAGTTGAAAGTTTACGATGTGTGGACTTCTGTAAAACCATTTATTTTCGACGCCCCTATTTTTCACGATTCGGTCAGAGACGACATAATCGCGGCCACTATATTTCGCGAATTCCAGATGCCTGCATTGAAACTCTTAAAGGGGCACTCAAGTGGTTTTTGGGGAAGCTGCTTTTTGGTGCGATGGCGTTAAGGAAGTGTCAGTGAATGAGTATCTTCAGTTTTAGAAGGCAGAACCGCCTATTAATCACGCAGCAATAAAATAAGCTCTTCCTGCGCCAACCAATGAAATTATCGTATGTTTGGGAATGTTGGCGGCCTTCGTAAAGTTTCGCTGAAGAAACAATTTTCATTTCAATTAGATATGTTGTGCATGATAATTTCACAAGATGTAAAATAGTTCTAGTTTAGAATACGCGATACTGCAATTATTGTTTCACAAACAAGGGACTACGTTTTCTCCTTGCCTTCCTCCGCGGGGTGTGAATTTCCCGTTGCTCGGGAAGCGCGGAAGCGCACGTATCATGAACTCGCGCCTCGTTGCATGCCGGCCGTGCCGGGCTCCATCTCCAAACATGGCATCGGTGGTGATCGTCGATGTGGACGGCGTGGTGAAAGCTCATCGTTCCGCGTAAAACCGCTATCCTTGACTGTGAATTTTTGTCGTGTGTCGCTATGATAACCCAGCACTTACTAGAAGGGAAGATCCACCTACTCGTGCGGCGATGTGGCGGCGGCACTCTCGAGACAGCAGCAACGTTCGTGCCGTCGTGTTTGTTTACTTCGACTACAGTCGTGCTTCCTAAGCATTCGTGTCCTCGAACATCGCCCGGATTTCTTATTTGACGCATTTCATGCGTGTCCTCAAGTTCAAGGTAGCACAACCCAGGTAGCGCAGAGCTGAGTGCTACCTGGGGGTCACTGGATGCAGCCTGCCACAATATTTCTGCTCCATCATTCTCACTGACGGAGACAGAAGTTGTATTCTTTAAACGTGAGCTCACCAGATTGCTTTAAACGTCGGCCTGTTGCGAAGATTTTCAAGCTTGTAATCTCATTTTCCAAACACGAAATTTTTGCATTGTCTTCTTGGTTCTCTTCCGAAATTTTCTATTTTCTTCGCTATTTTAAGCCTTTGCATTCAAGAATCGCTGATGCCTTTTTGGGGGTGGTTCGTTTTCATTGTTGTTCGTTGCTAGCTGAAAAATGGTGTGTTCCGTGCACCACCTTGTGTATTTATTATTTTGTGTGTCTACGAACAAAACTATTCCATAACAAATACATTGAGAGTAGGCAGCTGCTTAGTCATACATGAAAATATGTTTTTCTATTTGTATCTATCTGAGCGGTCAAGGGCAGGGTGGAAAATACCACCGAGGATGATTTAAATCATGATTTAATTCAGACCTATTTTACTATGATGATTTAAATAAAACCTTCCCCGAAAAAAAATGCTCCGAACGAATTTTTATTTACCGTTGGTCTATCATTTGATGGTTTTTATGATGATTTGTTTTCTCTATGAATGAAATTATCATCAATCAGAAAGAGTAATATTAAGCTCAACAGAAGCAGAATGCATTGCTCACCTGAACAAATTGGATCAATGAGTTTTTTTTAATCTTTTCCTTCGTTCGTCAGGTACATAGCATCGTATGGGAAGCAATACAGAAAGTAAAAGAAACAAAACCTAGAAAGGCAATGTCTTATGCAAGCAAAAGAGATATTTTAGAAAGCAAATAATTCTTTTTAGTCAACTAGGAAATTCAAGCTGCTTTTGTTCTAGAGAAAAGATTTTAAAATTAGTGCACTTTGGGAGATAGTATTTCTTCTTTTGCACTATAATAGTAATGTAACGGATTAGTTGCCATGTACAAAATTACATGCAATGGTGACTTACTACTTTTAACTACAGTAATAGAAATAAAATAAATCTGACTTAAATATAAAGAACTATAATTTAAATAAAAAGCGATTCAAATAAAAAAACTTTCATTTCCTCGATTTAGAAATAATCATATTTTTTTTCCACTTCTGGTTTAGAGGAGCGTGTAGCGTGACTACTTTCCAGCCAAGTGAGACAACGCCGTTACGAGGTTGCCGGGCCACGTAGCAGTTTCCCTGTTGACGTCAAATTGGGCCATGAAGCCTATGTAGAAAAAGGCGGAGTTGGACTCAGCTGCTGTGGCAAGAAAGATTGCCAGGAATCCCAGTGCGGCTACGTGCCAACAGGTGTCAACTCTTGGTGTTTTTTTGTTCTCCTCCTTCGTTTTCAAAGGCGTGCGCGGACTTTGATTTGAAACCAACACTTTCACTCCTGGGTATGAAAAAGTAAAGAAAAAAAAATATTAATAATAAAGCACAAGAAATGAGTAACTACAGCAACCGGACATAACACACATATTCACTCAATGTAAAACCTCCAAATTTATATGTCATTTGTTTTAAAGATTTTGCGAAAAATATCAGGTTTAATGTTCCAAATATATATTACTGTTATGGGTATGCCATTTGGTGGGAGTGTTGCTAGCACGAAAGGGTTGAGGATTACCTGAAAAAATCTTGCAAGTAATAATGTGCAGAAAAAAAAATTGTTGTTGTACGGTTAGTCTCAGTAGATTCATGCAGTTTCTTGTAGCGGCTTGAGTAGTGGAGCGACCGCCTTTCCGCTACACCTCTCAAAATGTATCTGCCTTTACGCTTCTTTAAAGGGTTAAAAAGCGCAAACAAAACAAGGACATTAAAGGCACAAAGATGACAGGATGGGCGTCGACCCTGTCGTTTTCGCGCCTTTATTGTCCTTGTTTTGTTTGTGCTTTTTAACCTTTTAAATCAGTATAGACCAACTTGCCCAAACCCAAGTTTTAACTTATGCTCCTGTTTTTTCGAATATAAAAAGTCGCTCAGTGATCAGGCTGGTGTCCATCGTCTACAGTGCTTTTTCACGAGATATTCGCTGACCTTTCGCATGGAGGATCCAAACCCAGGCATCTCTGGAACGTGGTTCAGGAAAGTATAGCAGTTTAAGAGATTTAAAGACTAAGTTTAATTTATTATGAAATATAAATCGACTGCAATCTGCGGCTGACGCTCGTCCGCTCTGTGCATCAGATTGAAAAATTCAAGTAGAGTGTACGCGGCTGTGTAAGCCTGAAGCTGGTCTCTCTTGGGTTTTGAGAAAAAGAACCCACTGAACCACAAAAATATATTATTTATACGCTTATGAGTTACACGTTCGATTAACTTTTCGACATATCCGATTTTCCCGATTTCATAGAACACGCGGTGGGCAAATGGCTTATCTACGGAGAGCATCCACTGAATGTCGAAACACGAAGGACTGCTTTACACGGGATCTCAGCCTGCACGGGAACAATGTGATGGCCGTTTGTCTTGCTATTGATATATGATGCCCGCAATAACGCAGACCAAAAAAAAAAAAGGGAATTTCTTTAATAGGGAAATGTTTGTAAACGATATTTCTGAGTTCCACCTCACACAACTCAAAGCCATTGAAAATATCAATGTGGCATATTTTAAAATCGGCTCACGTTTCATATCCTAAACCAAAATGTTTGAAGTCACGTGCTCACGAATTGATATGTCTGAGGAGAACAATGCAGAAGTCGCTCTCCTTGATAAAGAACGTGCAGTTCTGTCTGATCGGTTGCCTCGCTTGTTGACGCGCAGTTTTTGTTATAGAGAAACTCAGTACTAACCGCACAGCTGCCGTTAGTCGCATGATCATAAAACGAAAAATTCCAATGTAGCGGTTGAGTGGGTTAAAACATGAGAAATTATTTTACGTTTGCTTAGTCCAACGATGCTTAGCTTTCAAGAGCGAACTTGTTTGCTTTTCTAAATAAATACATAAACACTTAATGTTATTATCCCAGTGTTGGAGTAAATAAAATTCTCATTCAGGAACCTTGATATTATTTTGTCTCCTTTCATCATTCATGGCGTAAAAACTGCTGGTTAGCGGATGTGTAGATGTGACTTTTGTTATCCACTCGAGGTTCAATGCGCCCCTGCGTACATTATAAGCCGATATGCTCCATCCGGTCTTGATCTGCGCATATTTTCAAGCTCTATATATATTATCTCTCAATTTGACGAAATTTCTGAAGTATGAACTGGAACTTTTTCCCTTATTTGTAAACTTTGCCTCAACTTCGCATCCCATTCCTAGTTCGAACCGCAGATATCTCAAGAACTGGAAAGTATGCTAAAAAGCACGAATACCTGATTTAGTTTATATTGTGCGCGATAATATTCCTCAGTGCTTGAGAAATCCGCTTTGCCTGAATTCCGCATAGCTCTTGATACGTAGAGTAGGCGAGTAGTTATTCACGGCAATAAACTTAAAAGGAAGCTGAAGAGCTTTTCGAAAAAAATGAGTTAGTGGTTGATTCTGACGTGTTTGTGCCTGCTGAGTCCAAATATCACAACCATTTGACCCAAAATAATCCTTAAACGCGAAAAAAAGCGAAGAAATAAAAAGCAATCGCCGTAGCGGCACGCCATTGGCTAGCCACGCGTGACGCGCCGCTACGTCATAAAAGGACCATCTCGATTCTCGTTTCCTCCGCCGCTTGCGGAAGTAGCCGGGCGCCAGGTCTTCTGCCCTTGCAAATCGGGTTCGGCTTCTGATTTTTCGAAATCTTTCGGTTGATCCGAAAGAGCTATGTGTCCAGACGACCCTCGACGTAACAAAGTACGCGTTCCAGCTGTTGGCAAAGTAGGAAAATGACCCCCCGAAGTAATAAACACAGAAACGAGGAACCGCTTGCGCGGACGCGACATGCCCGGCTTTGTACCTTCAGGAACATACTGACCGCTACTTATTGTAACCTAAAACGCTGACAATAAACGGAGTGCTATTGACGGGACGCCTCAAGCCGGATCGGCGTAACCCTCCCCAAGACGGTCGTCAAAAAATTCTGCACACATCGGCCTTCGTGCTTGCCAGCTGCTGGAAGCGTGAGCGTGCAGGCTGCATTGTTCATCAAGGCTGAACTGAAGTGGTTTGAAGGGATAGTATAATCGACTTCGGGTGACGGGAGAGCTTCCCCTGAGATGAGACGGGTGATGAGACAGGGTCGCCGTTCTGCCACCGCCATGTCCTTGCGCACTTTGCGAATAACTGCGCAGAAGGTCCATCCTTGTGATAGCGGTACCCTCTGCTGCATTTAGTTTGTTTGCCACCAACAGCGGAGATGTGTGCCCGGCGGCCCTTACTTTGATGTCGAATTTGTGAAAGCTTGCTGGGCCTCTACATTCCCATACTTCTACCAAGATTTGTTGACTGCATCACACCGCCACCAGGCATTATCATCGTCCGATCGCATTTCTACGGCACAAAAAATTATGGCATTGCACAAACTTTATACGGAAAACACTGCATAACTTGTAAAAGAACTCAATTCAGAACAAAAGGTCACATGCTTTGTATTTCTACAAAGCTCTCTTGAAGAGAATATGAACCTTTGGAAGGAAAATTTAACACAATTTATGTTCACGTTTAAAAAATATGTGACCTCAAATAATGTCAGCAACTGTAAAAAAGATTACGCTAAAGCAAGTTGCACCGTGAAAGCCGCATTATGAATTGCCTGACTAATTATTAGAGCAAGCCCTCCTCTCCCAAGTGACTGGGTCCTTCCCTTCTCGTTTTCTTCCTCAAATGTAATAGGTAGCCGAGTAGATTAAAAGCAAAAGAAAATAATCTTGGGCTACTTAAGATTGTTTTCTTTTGTTTCCCAGATTTCCCGGACCGGAGTCGGTCCGGAAAATATGGTCACTTCAAGCAATACAAGAAACCAATACTAAAACACTACTATAAGGCGGTTAACACAAGAGAGGCACTAGAAACCCGCTATTCGGCTAAATGATCGCGGCTTTTCTAGCACACTGCACAATTCTAATAACGTTATAGCTTTTTTCTAGAACAGTCGACCTACAATTCCTACGCAGTTACGTTTCCTCTTTGCTTGTGACTTTTAATGCGCTGAATTGCCTTCATACCTTCAAAGATGATCGGGAGAGCGTCGGGTTCAGGCGAGCCTTCTTCAGACCCAATCCCACACGTACATAGTTTTCATATGCGCCGTCCGAAACACGTTTCAAACAAAAACAAAAAAAACAACAACAAAAAAAAAACGGTGTATTTTCGCAAATTTGTCTGCATCTGAGGCTCTCAAAAGAAAACCCCTTTAAAATCTCGGTGACGAAGTGGAAAAGACGGTAAGCGGGAAGAACAACTGCAACGAGCGTTGTTCGTGAAAGTTTGCGGCTACACATGAGTACGGCATCGTGCAACAGCACGAGTCAGTTGGTTCGGTGCCACGAGAATTCCGCGAACCCGTGAACAAACAAGAGAACAATCAACACGTCAGGCGATTGAGTCAATAGCATGACCACGCAACGGATAAAAGCAAGCGCTATGCAGCGGCAGAACGACGACGGCTCGAAAAGACACTAGCAGCCTACGAGGAAAGCGCGGCCAGTCGCGGCGGGGTCCCCAAGCAAGGTCCTTTTGTGACGCCGGCTGACGGGCTTCTTGGGTTTGGCAATCCCTAGTATTTTGTCCCGCAAATTCGTCTGCATCTGAGGCTCTCAAACGAAAACCGTACTTTAAATTCCACCTTAAACAGAGCTCGAATGAAGTGGGGCATAGGAAGCAAAGTCATCTGAATAAGTTTCTAATAAGTTTACGGGAATACCATTCTCTTCGCAGATGATTGTATATTGTACTTACATATAAAATCACAAAATCACCAGTCCCAATTAAAAAAAAAAACTGCGAGTCATGAATCTGCCTGCACATTCAACTAGAAATGGTGCTAAATGGCAATGCTGCTTCAGATCGTAATTAGTAGAAAAAGACATATATTGCCATTGCCTACAGTAGGTAGAGTTTAAAACGTTGAACAGTATAAACTTCTGAAACTTTACTTTCAGCACTCCCAGATAGGAAATCAACATTCCATTCATTATTACCAAATCAACGAAGAAGTTGATTTGGTGGTGCCTAAAAAGAAACGTAAAATCCGCTCCTAAAAAAAAAAAAAGCTGCATTGCATAGTTGAATATCCTAACGTTAGTATGGTTTCCTTATTATAAAACATGGATCACTAAAATAGAAAAGGCGCAACGCCTGACTGTCAAATTAGTCTTTATTCAATTTCTTAAAACACACGTTATATAACATTGATGTAAATAATCTGACCAGGTATTACTTAAAAATGGCTAAGTTTGTAAGGTTACAGTGTTAAAAAATAATGACCAATTAAACCGTCATAGCTAACGGTATACCTGTCTTAGTTGCAACCCATCTAGAGTAACGACGCTCATTTGTAACAAATAATTGAATTAGCAACAATTATATTTTTAGTAATTTTTCCTTCGTCCAGTGTCCGAATGAGAAAAATCCTGTGACACTATTGTTTGCTTTGTGCCAAGATTCATTCGTTAATACTCCAGGCATTTGCGAATATTATGTGATTTGTGCTCATCTATCTAATTTCACTATCTTATGCTATTCGTACACATTATAGGCTCCAAATATTGAGGTTTATTTTTTCCCATAACTGACAATTCTATTTCTTCTACCGTTGAACTTTGAACTTTTAATATAATACCCTGGGAAGCCCTTCTCAAGCATATGCTTTCGCTTCTTTACTTGCTTTATTTCATAGCAGCATCACTGGCACTTAATGGCGATAGCCTTATTTGGGTTAAAACGCAATGTACCTTGAAGACCTGAAGCTTTTAGAGCGTCGATTAGTTCTTGGTACACCACCAGGAGTTCCGCCATTATTCCATATTCGACAAGCCCAACAAAGCAAGGACGATTATTTCATGAGCGTTATTAGAAAGTTTATTATTTTTTTTTATTAATGATGATTGCTGGGCAATACGAAATAAACCACCAATAATTTTACTTTGTGCTATTAGTTCGAGCACTTTTCTAGTTCCTTCTTCTTTTCTAGTTGTACGAACATATATAAACCTAAAACTTTAAACGTCAAAACCACTGGACGTAGAAATGGGTTGAACAGATAAAATGTAATGTTTTGTGTGCCTAAGTGACGAAATAACATAGACTGCTGAACGAGACTGAATGGACCAGGGGAGCGCGTCCTCCCTATAGTCGGTGACAGGTTAAACTAAAGCAGGCGAATGAATTACAGAGGGACAGCTTCGCGAGCCAATCGGGTCCAAGCGTTTTTGCGACGTCACGATTTTGCAAACAAATTTCTTTTTTCTTCGAACGAATGTTTTCCACATGGCAGTGTCGACCTAGCAACGAGACACCAATTCCTCGCAGCAATTATCCTGCTCTTTTATATGCTATTTTACGTATCCGAGACTGAACTGAATCAGCTGCCATACTGATGCCACGTGCAAGGGATTTGTTCTTAGCAGCAAGCTCATTGCCTGCCATTCGCTGTATGGTTGTACCAGGGATAGTCAGAGGAGCTCCAGTATTCTCCACGCCATGCAGGCTCAAAGATGGAGCTCTTCAACGACCCGTATATCCCTACCCGTGTTGTGGCTCAAGTTCGCAAATGAACACGACACCGCACTTGACATGTGCCTCCCCAAGCCTTCGAGAGGAATGCTAAGCAAACCTTGACACAATAGGAAGTAACCATTTACCTTTCTTGATCCGGATAATGTAAGACGCAGCGTTGAGAATTCCTGCCAAACGTTTGTCGTTATCTATGAAAATACAATACGTTCTTCCTTGCCTGCGAGACTCCCGAAATAAAGATAATAATTAAAAATTTCGGTCGTGCAAGCTATTGTGAGTGAACCATTCGATAGAACGGCATTCGATGAAACAACGTTCAATAAAATGCCCGGTCCCCTCCCAGTGACTGCACGCGATAAATCGCCCACATGATCGTGAGACCTGTCTAGCCGTGTCCGCGTTGACTACGTCTACCTGATTTTTAACTGATGTTTTTTGCTCTGTCCAATCACTGCGTGTCACGCCATTTTGTCGAAGTATTTTTGTATAAAATATGCGTTCCTACAGCAATAATTGCGTGACTCAATGTTTTCGACTTCTTTACAGTTCTTGGTCGCATTTTTCAATAGCCGCCTTATACGCACACCTCGTGCCATTTCGTGCCGATTATTTGGCGGTGTAATGTTTTGCCCATGTAAGAAAGTGTTTTCTAGACCCGTTGCTATGTGCACCTTTCATTGTAGCTAATAAAAGTCTCGTATGGGACTAAAAGTGCGTTACGATGGTCGATCCACGCGCGTTGCTTTCGCTTCGACGCGCGCCCCCGATGGGCTCCCTTCGTGACGTCACGAGAAGAGCACTCCGGCCTTCTCTTCAAGGAGGTAATGCCCCTGCCTTGACACCGCCTTTCACTTATCTCGCCCTTCCTGCTATTTTTGCGCCAATGGTTCAGACCGTTTCGACCGCTGGGAGGGAGCAGGGGGAAGCAGCGGAAAACGCGCGCCATTTTGTCAAAGGAGACATTGCCTGCAGGGCTGCGTAGAAATGAGGTGAGTCTTTGTTCGCGTTGATGTGCTTAGATTAGTGTTTTTGATTAAATGCTTTTGATTACAGTTCAACTAAGGATCATATGTGCTCAAGTAAATCAGCGAGGGTCTCGAGACCCTTCTCCGTGGCCCCGCTAAAAGGACGGTAAGCGGAACGGGTCTTGCTCTAACAAACCGTGCCTATCTGCTGGGCCGCTGGGCTGGCTGTTAAGCGGGATTAACTGGTAACGCGACCTTTACTGGTTCGCAGCAGCAGTTGGAGTCCGAGCGGATGTTCAGCACGCATTCACCTGGTTACAGGGGCAAAGACAGTCCGCGTGGAGCTGACGAAGCAGCGCTGCACTTCGCCTGAAAAAGCGGCGTGGGACGAGGACGACGAGTGGCAATTCGGCTGTCTCGGAGAGCAGGGTTGGCATCGGAGGAAGTTGCTGGGCTAGCCACAGTGAAATAGTATACAGTCGTCCCACTCAAGGCCACTTCCTGTAATTGGATGTTGGCAGTGCCCCGATAACAGTATGGTGAACTATAGCTTTTTTCTCAATGTTATTAATTACTTACACTTACATTATTAGTTTTAGGAAGCATTCGTAACGGCGCATAACCATGAATATATGTGGTAAGACAAATATAGCAGTGGGCGTCAACCATCGTCAGGCCCGTTAGCCAGTTCAGTGTCCTGCGCCACGCTTGTCCGAAGCCATGTTTTTAAAATTAAGCGGTCCCGTTGTCGGTGATCCCTTTGCGAATATCCATTTCTAGCAGGCCTTTCCTTTCAGTTAGCCCCAGCGGGTGTTTTAATTTGACGTGCGTATCCAAATCACGATGAAAATTCTTTTCAAAGGGGCCTCCTTAAGCAGAAGCCGACTAGGCGACCCATTTGAACGACTGGTATTCTCTTCCAAGTTCATTATCGGCAGGTGCATACATCTTTTAAAGTGTTCGTGCTACCCTCCGCGTAAGGCCAGACACATGTTTTTTCAAGAGCAGTGCACATCGGGCGTAGCCGGTTACCGTTTTCGACTAGCACGTGTTGCGTGTGCTATACATCATCACTGGAAGACGTGACACAAACGTAATAAATTACTTGTTCGCGCTTTATAATACCTCCATCAGTTCCGTGGAACAAATGTTTCACACCACTTCACTTGGGTAATAAAAAGTTTCTTGGCAAATCCAGTTATACACAAACTTTGCGTTTTGCTAATCTGCACAATAATAATAATATAAATCATCAAATTACATGCTTACAAAAATGAAATAAAATCCATACCGATATAACAAGTCAATTTACCAGTTATTATATTTACGCCCGCAAAGAAATTGACAGGGTGAAAACCTCTGAATTGACGTATAGCCCTGTGAATTTCTAAGTTAATTGAATGGAAAGGTACCTCTAGAAATATCTCGTATATGTCAGTTGTTGAGATTCACGCTGGCCATCTCTTGTCAGGGTTCCTTGCGGACATGGCAGCGTCTCGCCGTTCACCGTTCAACATGGGTCGATCCCTAGACGTCATCTATGCCTGCTAAACACACCGCACTGTAAGGTCCATAATTATTACTTCTGGATTTTTTAAAATGAAAGATGTGTTTACCTTTATATATTCACTGTATGCTGTTACTTCCTTGTTCTAACGTGATGGTTCCTCGAAGAAGTTAAGAGACAACTAAGAGCCACAAATGAGTCAAGGCAAGCAGCAAGGTCTAAGTTGACACCCAAGACAAGGTTGATCAGCTGCCAGGAGGTTCAAATGGGAAAACTCAAGAGGTTTAGTAGGACACACGAGGACAAGCAGAGACCGTATGTCGGGAAAGTTAGATGTTGTCTGCTTCCACGTGCATAGAACTTAATCTTAGGCAGCATAGACATTTTCCTGTCATAACTGCTATCATCGCGGCCAGTATGAGCTGAAACGCCATAGTGCGTGGTACGCAGCAGTATTGGATTCGTGTCTTTTATTTTTCCGAAAACTGCGATGCCCACTGTGGCCAAGACAAGTTCTCTCCTGCGCTCATGGTGCTACTCTGCACCTATATTTCATCTGCTAGTGAGAAAGTAAAAGCAACATCCCTCTGCTTGATTGAACTACAAAACCTATGCATGACACAGCACAAATCTACCGCAAACTTTCTCGAAGCAATTTTTATGGTCCCCCAATTTACGATCACGCGGTGATCACTCAACAGTTGAGTGGCACATATACAGATATCTCTGCGCCAGACATATCAGAAACCGTCAGAAGTCCCAATATAAGTGCGTCATATATCTGATCATTAAAGTGTATCGGCTAAGGGCTATAGTAAAGATGGTCATTAGAGACTATAAATTGCATAATTGATGCCTTCCTGGGCAAAGGTCAACTTAGTGATGTAACACACAAAAGGTGTTCTCGAGCAGCAAGGGACGAGGAGAACCGCCATTTCGTCGCAGCTGAGTCGATGCACCCTTCCCATTTGGAGGGGGAGCTTCGACAAAACCTGGCAATCCAAGTTCCCTCGAGAACACCTGGCGATCCTCGGAATGCATCAAACTAGAAAAATCGACAGGCGGCTCTGATAGTATATCCACACATTATGCGGCGTTGAGCTTCAGCTCATATTGGCCGCAATAGTGCGTGAGATGAAGTGCTACTGGAAATAGGCCGATTTTTAAATCCTATAAGCCCTGCAACTTTACGTAGGTACAATAATCTGCCTCACCATGCATTGGCTAGCGCCATGAGGCAGGTGGCACTATATGGCTTCTATGAAGAGCTGTCATATCCTTCGCGTCATCACCCCGATTGGCTTGAGGGAGCCTCAGTGTTCACTTTTTACCAAGCTATGCCAAAACAGAGTACAAGAGTCGCCATTGAAGTTGACATTAAAGAATAACATTTTTCTATGGGGCCATTATCTATCCTTTGCATCTCTCGTGCAAGTCTGTATTTGACAGATGTATGACACATCAAACCATCCTACAGCACCATTAGGCAAACTTTTTCTCCTCGAGCTTTGGGAGCTTTGACACCGAGTGAGAAAATAATACCCGCCTACTACCATGGCATAACAAAAAAGACCCTCAATATCATGGTTGCTAATATGCAGATTTGGAATCGGAAGACAAATGTCTCCTGACAACAGTCTCTCATGCCTAAGGATGCAAGTTAGAAAATTTGCAGACTGAAAGTCTCAGTTCAGTTAATTCATTAAAGTGTAGTAGATAATTTCAATACTAGAATTAACTAAACACAGTGCCTTTTGTCTTCAGAGCAGTGAGTAAAGCCTGCCTGCTTAATAAGATGAGGGACCTACTTATCGTGGCATAAGGCAATGTTAGCTTCAGCAGCTGTAGGCTTATGTATCTTGATGTGTATCATATCCTTACCCTTGCAGGTAGCATCTAAATCGTGCCCGCGGCAAACCTCATATGCAATTAGAAAAACCTGACAAAAATTCATCCACCAGTTTCCTTGAGGGTATACGTGTATATCCATAGGCAAGCAGGACGCGGGGCATGATTTTCTAAAACATCGTTCATCCCTTAGCAGACGGTTTTAGCAACCTCTAACGAAATGTCCCACTTCACTTCACAACGACATCATTACCATCTTTTCTGTCAGCTTGAAAACTTTTTCTTGTGCTGTATGAGAGTACACTGCGGTTATATTCCTTGAAAATAGAAATGATTTTTACTCTTTTAACATATTATTTATCTTACATGTTTTTGGGTAGTACAAAGAACAAACTATGCTCATGCCATAGCTTCCAAGCCAAAGCAAATCAGAAGTGGAGAAAAAAATATAGTCAAGCCTCTTTATGTAACAGATGCTACAATTCTGTACAAATGTGATGTAAAAACCAGCTTCTCACTGCATAAATATCAAACAAAATTAGAGTGGATTGTGCAGTACAAGAGTGAAGACAAGAGTCTGGATCTGCTTGCTTGTGCTTGATGCGGATGTGCCGAGGGGTTTGCTGATTGTTTGCTGGCAGCAGAGTTTCTCAAATAGATGGGTAGACTGCTAGATATGCCTAAATATCAATCATTGGCACACGTGAAAGTGCGTGCGTTTTCTATGACAACCAAACAAAGCTGGACTTGGTGAGGTGCTAGGTCATATTGGTGTCGAAACATACGCCCTTTTCTCTGCTCAAATGGTTGGGCAAACACTGTGGTTGCAGTTTGGCATATCTGGAAATTAATGGGGGTTGAGGGGCTCGGCCTTTCTCATCACCAAAGTGTCGAGCCTTTTTTAGTCATTTGTCAGAGAGGAAATGTTTAGGGCACTTTTGACACGAAGTCATTGCAGGCATCTGTGAAGGTACTTCGAAAAAAAGCTCATGCAGTCGAGCCAGGTCACAAACTGCAAGGAGGACTTTGATCATGTTCTGCTATGTGCAAGTAGCCTCGTCATTTGGGAAGGGAAGAGTAGAGCAGTCATGGCAATTCTATCATCACGCTCCTGAACATTGAAGCTGTGGCTGTATGGTTACTGTCGTCAGCCCAGTAGACTGTATGAAAATAACCTGGAGGATGATGGCATTAATCGGTCACTGCCACCATGATGTGTTAGCCAGTAGGCAAGAACACGGCCATCCCCTCCTTGAGCTTAGAAAGAGAATCTTTAATTTGCCGTCTTCTCGAAGTCCCTATTCTTGACAGGTAATGACATGCCTAGCGTTGCTTATTCAGCTCCCTGTATAAAATCGCGGCAATATGAATTCTCAAATATTCAAAGATATGCACACTGAATTCTTTGTATCTGTTGAAACCTGACTGGCATATAATGTTCCGATTGTGAGTTCATGAAAAGAGCATTAGCGAAACTGGGTACTGCTATTAAAATGAATTGACTATTCCTTATATTTACCGACATTGCTTGCAACGGTTGCTTTGCTTCGGTTGGCTATATTAGGTTTGCGCTTTTATTCAAACTGAAGAGTTGCTTCCGACATATTATCTGAACAGTGTAAACATGAAGAGCCCGCTATGCTTTGAAATACAGTCCAGCTTGTGAAGAACGTCTGGATCAAACCAAGGCTGGAGAACGAAGATTAAGCCTCAGTTCCTGAACTCTCCCTATTGAAAATTCCATCAAGGTACGTAATTTGGGACACTGACTGCCAGTCAGCAGCCTTGGTGGAACGTGATGGACCATCAGACGTCATCTGATGGTCCATCAGATGACGTCTGACTGCCACTTCCAAGGGAATTTCATCAACAAGGGCAGCATTTATATAAGAGTAAAGCTATACGCACTCATAAATATTGCCAAATGCCTCAATAAAACAAAATGTTCGAAAAAACAAAAAGAAAAAAAAAAAGCAGGACCACCGCGGATCGAACCCGCGACCACTTGCGTACAAATCGGAAACGGTAACCGCTATGCTACGCCGCTTCTTAGAGAAGGAGATTTCACCATCCGTTTTATACGAGATGCTTCGGTTGCAAATGCAGTTAAGACTTCAGCATGTTATGCAAAGCACTCGTACATCACTCGCCGTACTTCAGTTCTACTCACCTGCCATGTAGAGCACTTTCGCGTCGTAGAACGATCCTTTTGTTCGCGCGTCACCGGCCCAGAAGACCTGGTACACCTTGTCGTCTTCAACTACACCGCTAAAGTCCTTTACATCGTCGGAACTCACAACAGGCTGGGTCTTGTCGAGTAGAAATTCTACTAAAACATAAGACATTGTAGAGCCCGGGCAGGATCGACAGGTTGGAGCAAGCGGGCAAACAAAACGAGTCGAGAGCGATCGTTCATGAAAGCTCGGCGAAGCCTCTATGGGCGAAGCGAAGTGCGAGGTGTCGTTTTCGGCGCTTCGGCGGGCTTCTGATCAAGGTTGTCGGTCGGTTGCGTGTAATATCTCTAACGTCAGCGGTTTTATGGGCTCACGTCCCGAAATCGTTTTCTCGTGCATAGATTACTTTTCGTATTCATAGATTTGACGAAATAGTGGTATCCGAACGAACTTTACGTCCTTTGACCGTACGTCTGTCTGCACGTCAAAGCTTTCTTACGTACATTTCAGAGACAATCGATGTAGAGTCAGAATCACCACCAAAGACATCCTGATGGCATTTCGCGGCGGCCGACTGCCTCCAGGAAACCATCAGAAAGCCGACTAGCGGGGTCTGACTGGAGTTTGACTGTCGGTCAGAGTAACCTGTTGGCCAATCAGACATGCTTGACGTACAGTCAGGCACAGTCAGCGGTCCACTAGAAAACATTGACTGCCAAACAGGGTTACATTGATGGATTTTTCCTTCGGGCTTAGAAATATCTAGACATAATTAAACTTCTGGGGACCACAGAAATCATGGCCGAATATTCCTGCTGATATTAATGGCTGGACACATTTAAAATTGACCGATGCATCCGAATAAACCCT
The DNA here is from genome assembly GCF_016920785.2 of Ixodes scapularis. Taxonomy (NCBI): domain Eukaryota; kingdom Metazoa; phylum Arthropoda; class Arachnida; order Ixodida; family Ixodidae; genus Ixodes; species Ixodes scapularis. Next base: position 63,548,321 of record NW_024609846.1, on the reverse strand, counting down.
TGTGGTATTTTGAATAAATAAATAAAATTCCAGACATTGTGTTACAGAAATAGACTGGCTAAATCCTGCACACCTGCTAGAATTTTGACTGCCTAGGTGTGTCTGACGGTTATCTCGCGAAACTGACGGGACAGGTATAATGTGCCCCTGGACACAGCTGTCTTCTTAAACATACCAGCTTGTTTACAGGTTTAGAAAAACCGACTCGTTTGTAAGCTTATATAAAGCATTTTATTCCTTTGCGAAAGACAAAAATAAGGTTGAATAAAATATTGAATACATTTATCTTCTATATATTGTATTGATTGATAATCGGTTTCCACTATTTTACCTGTATACACTGTGTTGATTGATCGTCGGTTTCCCCTAGAGTTTTAGTAGGTCTTTTTGATACCCCCGATAACGATGAAATGCATGCGTAAAGGCGACGACGAAGCTTTAAGCAGTGATGCGGAATGGGCATGCCCATTCCATGCGAATTTCATTCCGGGGAATTAGAGGTTCCAACGATTCCACTGCTTTCAACTCATCGGAATAAAAATTTTGGGCCCATTCCCACTCCTGAAATGGCTGAACTCCACCATTCTATTCCTTTAATACCTAAACGTAAAAAAAGGCAATTGATAACAACACTGCGTGTCTGAAAAGAAAAAAAGAAAAACAGCATAGAGCTGCTGACGCTATCAAACGTGGAGACGACTGAATAAATATACAAAAAGCTTCCTGAGATCATTTAGTTGACTAATCCGAAGGGTGGTCCCATAAAGCGCTTCGTGGCACTTGGTATCACTGCCGACATCGATCGTGCGATCAAGCGTGCGAGTCGCAACAGAGGCCGACAATCAAAACGACCTATATTCTTCGCAAACGGACTGTATACCGACAAGATATATACAGTTAGCGTGTTGTGTTTGATAAGACCTTAAAAATGTCTAGTTCGTGCGTGGCGCTAGAAGCTACATTGCTCTTTGATTGGAATAATTGCACATCAACACCGCTAGTACGCTGTTAGAAGCGACGCCGCGTATACCTGCCCCAAATCTCCACGCACTGCAGCAAGAACGTAAAAACGCCGACAAAGTGCAATCGGTATACGGCGCCAGTACAAAGAAGAGTAGCAGCATATTATGAAAACCTGCCTTAAAACGTAAATGTAAACGTAAACGTGGGTTAAACGCAGGGAGTTGCACTGGTCATTATTCCGGTTTGGTTCGGGTTCAGTAGCATTGAGTTTTGTTCCGGTTCGATTCTGGTTCTGTGATGTGTTTGAAATACCGGCTCGGTTACCCGTTCCATCAACCGCAAACCAGCTTAAACTTTTTTTATTAAAGCTCCAAAGCTCCCAGTTATTAAAAAAAAAGTTACTTAGTGCCATCTGCATTTAACACAATTAGGTAATCCGAAGCCGCGCTGCGAAACCAAGAGGGGAAAACCAATAATGCTTAATTTCGTTTTGCGATATTGAATTTTTAACGCGAACACCGTTCAGTGAAAATTACCAGGTTATGCTGGCGCTTGAACAGCAATAAAGTGCAGTACTTACATGTGAGGTAAACCAACCATCATACGCAGTGACACCGTGACGGTAGCACACACCGTAATTGCAAACTACTTCCGAAAAAAGTCTCGAGGTACACCCAAGCACTTCCTATGAGCTGTGAATGCGAAAGCATGCACGCCATTCTTCCGCTCCCTTATTTCGTCAGCAGCGTTTTTGCGTCGACGGCAGAGCGCGCCCTCTCCCCGCAGCTCTGACCTTGGACGTTTCGTGTTGCCGGCGCGCTGACGGACACGTAGCGCCCTGGGGTGGCGGTCGTTGAAACTGACGTGCAGGGGCCAATGGGAGCCTTGTCAACGTGCGACAGCCAATGGGACCGAAGCCGAGATCTATCAGCTTTATTCCGCTCCTTTGGGATCGGGGAAACTAGGTGCCATTGTCTAGGCGCTTCGCGTGGTTTCATAGCTGGAAGCTGGCTTCACTTGGAGAAAGGATTTAAGGTGCCGTTTGGCGTGGCTTCGAAGGTGATGACGTCGGCTCGCTCCATGGATCAGTTAACGCTTTCGGATTAAAAGAGATTAGTCATTACTTGTTTGGAGTGCAAGACCCTAGTCTGCAAGAGTATTATGACTTTGTTACCTACTATAGAGGAGAAATTTATCGAGTGCAGTACGACTGCTAGCGTTGAGTCTTTAAAGCGCATGACGCAGTACTGATACACGACCGCACGCCGGTACGATGCTTATCCAGATCGAAACGGCAAACTACTCACACCGCACGCCCGAACGACTTGCTCGAATGACTGAGTCTCCTGCTCCTTTCCCATTTAGCGAAAAATATTCGGTAGAATTTCCCCGCTAAATTTAGCGGGGGAATATTCCCGCTAAAATTAGCGGGGAAACTGAATTGGTGCTGAGGTCACGTGATGTCGATTTCCCCGCTAAACTTAGCCGAAACGTTTTTCCGCCTAAATTTCACGTGACCTCACATTCATTCGCGTGACGTCACGTGTGACGTCACGAGCATATAGCTTTCCTGCTACATTTCGCGGTAAATTTTTTTGCTAGATTTAGTGGGAAAACTTCCTCGTCAAATTTAGCAGAAAAAGTTTCCCGCTAAATTTAGCGGAACATTTTTCCAGGGTAGGTGGCGTCACGTGTGACGTCACGAGGGTAATCATTTTCCCGCCAAATTTAACGCAAAAATTTCACGCCAAACTTAGCGAAAAATTTTTACCCTCGTGACATTACAGGTGACGTCACGTGTGATGTCATTATGGGAAATGTCCCTTAATACAACGCGCGGTTACACCGACGGCGATCACACATACACACGCACACACGCAGACACACCAATACTTCAAGCAGCGTCCAGGCCCCTGGGGGACTGGCGTCCTGGCGAGCGGCAACTCAGCATCGCGCTCGCCGCGGCTTGGCATCTTCGCGCCTGCAGATTTCGCCACCGCGGAACAAACGCGCCGACAGCCGTCATCTCTTTGTCTTCCTTAGCCCGTTTCTGTTTGCTTTTTTCTTCCTTCAGGAATATTGCTTAGCAGCAAGAAAAGAACACACACACACACACACACACACACACACACACACACACACACACACACACACACACACACACACACACACACACACACACACACACACACACACACACACACACACACACACACACACACACACACACACACACACACACACACACAAAAGAATACTTCCTTAGCATCTGGGCCACCGTGCTCTCCCATAGTCAGATATACTCCGTTTCTCACCTTATAATGTACCGCGATGAACGTTACGATCTACACAAGCCAATATGTAGCTTGCCTCGTGACTTCGCGCTCTCCGCGTCGCTTCGCCCGACCGTACACGTGGCGCCCTCCTAGCTGTGAATTGACCCCGGTGGCTCGTAGCTTTTTTTGCGGTTCATCGTAAGGTGAAACCAAGTATACACGTATACGCCTCCACTTCGACTTATCAATGCCATTAACACCTTTATTAAGTCCCCCTGGCAGTTTAACTCACCTGCACAAACCGCATTACTGTAGCTTTCAGAGCTTCTTTTATTACAAATCTGTAAGCCTAAAAATGCACCTTGTAATATTGCCTGTAAGACGCCGCAAACATTTTGTTAGGCCCAATGAGCCGAGCTTGAAACGAACAAATGAACTGCCGTTTGTTGGAGACGAAAAGGTGAATATCGGTCAGCTTTCAGTAGATTCTTAGTCTGCATATGCGAAGTTGAAAGAACCTGTCATCAACACGGAGTTGGTCAGGCAGGGGCCCCAAGATACTCATAGATGTCGAAAATAAGCGAGGAGTTGAGTGTTTTTTTGATGCGCACGAAGGAAATGCGAACAGTCTTTTGAAATTTGGCGAAACGCGAGTAGTTTAGGTAGTGCCAGTGCACACGGAGGATCGGAGCAATAAGACGCTTCCATACACCAGTGAAAGCACGTGCTTAAGATTCAAATCAATTACCCTGTGCGGCAGAGGTTGAAGAAAATTGGCAGCGACCTATGCCTAGAAAGTCCTATGAATTTAGAAGCCTGCATATCCGCGGATTACCCGCGAATCATCCGCGGATATATCCAGTAAAGCGGCCGATGCGAATAAAAGTGAATCATATTTGGCGGATTCCGGATCGGATGCGCATTTCCGCGGGGCCCAATCTACTTTTTTTCCCGAGGCGGCCCATAAGCTTGTGCTGTCGCACAGTTTAGAGTGAGTAATGGAGTGAGGCTATGAAGGGAGGTTGTTAAGTAACGAAGGATTTTGTTTGTAATAAGTAAGATTTGTTTTAGAAAAGTTTATCTTTCTACACTTGTGTCGGCTTTTTTTTTTTTTTTTTTTTTGTCTCCCTATGTTTGTGTCTGCATTTTGGGCGTTTGCTCGCAGACCCGCGGCAGGGGGTACGCTCGCGACGGGAAAACATGAACGGGGAGTCGTCATCTTCCCGCACAGGGGGCTTTGAGCAGCAGTCGGACCCCGGTCGTTAACAGACGGGTCGGGCGTCGGTTTGGGGCGCCGGGACTCCCATGTCTTAGGCAGCGGTACATCCGTCCACAATTGTAGCTTTTAAGCGGGTGTGCTTGTGTCCGGGGTTTTTTCGCCGCTTGGTGTAGAAACTTCGCTTTTAATCGACTCAATAACTTAACTGGGTGGCGCCAGCCAGGTGGTGACGAAAGCATGTATTGACTCTACAAGGAATTTGGGTTTGACCGTTGAGTTGTCGGAGGGGGATCACGTTGACAGCTCCCTGATTCTTGGGTAAGAGTGTACCACGTGACAATGGGCAAATTTGGTGATTGGTCCGCCTCTGGAGTGAAAGGAGGCCCCTACGAGTCTAGAAAAGTTTCGAAAGGGGTGCCGAGAGGATTCTCGGAGAATTCGGCTTTTGAGACTGGGGACTAAAGTTTGGATTTTAATTTAGGAAGTTTTGTATATTACCGTTGACTTGTCATTTTGTTTTAAAATAAACGTGGCCACAATGGCCATTATTAACCTGCAAACGTTGTAATGTGTCCAGCGGGATCGAACAACGTTTAGTTTTTTTTTCTTATTCGACTTCCCGGGGGACTTCCAACGGTCGTCACCATCCAGACCGGCCCCCTCCTTCGGAGAGTCGACTGGGGTACATCATGGAACGTATTGCGGCAGCAAACAACTCCCTTAAATAAAACGTGCTAATCGGGGAGAAATTGTGATTTACGTCAAGAAAGATGTCATTTAGGGCTGGGTGTCGATTAAAATATTAACCCGAGTAATCGTAAACTTCTATTTGATTAGTTCATCGATTAATCGGTTTTTCTCAGTCCCATGTATGATAGTTTAGAAAATTCAAATTACAACTTGGCGTTTTTGTTGAATATGTTATAAATGGCGCCACTAACAATTTCGAATTTTTTAATTCAACCTTGAATTGTAGTTGAGAATAGTCGAAAGACACCAAGACTGAAAAATTATTACCTTAGCCGCAGAAGCAAAGAGTTTTCTTGACATTCTCCGGCTATAGGGAACACCGGTGATTGTTCGCAACACTCTCTGCTGCGCTAAACGGAAACTCGCACACCATTGAAAGGGCGGGGTCACGCATATCTTCTCCACTTTTTGGAGTTACAATTCTCTACCCCTACACTTTATTTTATATCCAATGTTCAATTAAATCTTACCTTCATGCAGGTGTACTCGTCAACGCCTGCGTGGCGAAAGCGTGGACTTTTTACTTTTAATGAACTGTTGGCCGTTGCAGCAGCGACGGCCAACAGTTCACGGCACTAAACGCTGAACCAGGTATTTGCAGATACCTTGTGCTGCTGCCTCGTCTGTACCATCGGGCAAGGTGCAGGACCGTCGCATCATCTCGGAAACTCTGCCTATCTGTCTGCCTGCCACGTGCCGCTACGCACCAATCACCTCGCGCATCTACTGGTCTGCGCCGTTTACATCATCGAAGCGGTAGCGTAAAAGGGGACCACCATCGACACAACTGTGATCGACATCACCGTCATTTGGCAGCAGCGACGGCCAACAGTTCACGGCACTAAACGCTGAACCACGTATTTGCAGATATCTTGTGCTGCTGCCTCGTCTGTACCATCGGGCAAGGTGCAGGACCGTCGCATCATCTCGGAAACTCTGCCTATCCGTCTGCCTGCCACGTGCCGCTACGCACCAATCACCTCGCGCATCTACTGGTCTGCGCCGATTACATCATCGAAGCGGTAGCGTAAAAGGGGACCACCATCGACACAACTGTGATCGACATCACCGTCATTTGGCAGCAGCGACGGCCAACAGTTCCCGGCACTAAACGCTGAACCACGTATTTGCAGATATCTTGTGCTGCTGCCTCGTCTGTACCATCGGGCAAGGTGCAGGACCGTCGCATCATCTCGGAAACTCTGCCTATCCGTCTGCCTGCCACGTGCCGCTACGCACCAATCACCTCGCGCATCTACTGGTCTGCGCCGATTACATCATCGAAGCGGTAGCGTAAAAGGGGACCACCATCGACACAACTGTGATCGACATCACCGTCATTTGGCAGCAGCGACGGCCAACAGTTCCCGGCACTAAACGCTGAACCACGTATTTGCAGATATCTTGTGCTGCTGCCTCGTCTGTACCATCGGGCAAGGTGCAGGACCGTCGCATCATCTCGGAAACTCTGCCTATCCGTCTGCCTGCCACGTGCCGCTACGCACCAATCACCTCGCGTATCTACTGGTCTGCGCCGATTACATCATCGAAGCGGTAGCATAAAAGGGGACCACCATCGACACAACTGTGATCGACATCACCGTAATTTGGCAGCAGCGACGGCCAACAGTTCACGGCACTAAACGCTGAACCACGTATTTGCAGATATCTTGTGCTGCTGCCTCGTCTGTACCATCGGGCAAGGTGCAGGACCGTCGCATCATCTCGGAAACTCTGCCTATCCGTCTGCCTGCCACGTGCCGCTACGCACCAATCACCTCGCGCATCTACTGGTCTGCGCCGATTACATCATCGAAGCGGTAGCGTAAAAGGGGACCACCATCGACACAACTGTGATCGACATCACCGTCATTTGGCAGCAGCGACGGCCAACAGTTCCCGGCACTAAACGCTGAACCACGTATTTGCAGATATCTTGTGCTGCTGCCTCGTCTGTACCATCGGGCAAGGTGCAGGACCGTCGCATCATCTCGGAAACTCTGCCTATCCGTCTGCCTGCCACGTGCCGCTACGCACCAATCACCTCGCGCATCTACTGGTCTGCGCCGATTACATCATCGAAGCGGTAGCGTAAAAGGGGACCACCATCGACACAACTGTGATCGACATCACCGTCATTTGGCAGCAGCGACGGCCAACAGTTCCCGGCACTAAACGCTGAACCACGTATTTGCAGATATCTTGTGCTGCTGCCTCGTCTGTACCATCGGGCAAGGTGCAGGACCGTCGCATCATCTCGGAAACTCTGCCTATCCGTCTGCCTGCCACGTGCCGCTACGCACCAATCACCTCGCGCATCTACTGGTCTGCGCCGATTACATCATCGAAGCGGTAGCGTAAAAGGGGACCACCATCGACACAACTGTGATCGACATCACCGTCATTTGGCAGCAGCGACGGCCAACAGTTCCCGGCACTAAACGCTGAACCACGTATTTGCAGATATCTTGTGCTGCTGCCTCGTCTGTACCATCGGGCAAGGTGCAGGACCGTCGCATCATCTCGGAAACTCTGCCTATCTGTCTGCCTGCCACGTGCCGCTACGCACCAATCACCTCGCGCATCTACTGGTCTGCGCCGTTTACATCATCGAAGCGGTAGCGTAAAAGGGGACCACCATCGACACAACTGTGATCGACATCACCGTCATTTGGCAGCAGCGACGGCCAACAGTTCACGGCACTAAACGCTGAACCACGTATTTGCAGATATCTTGTGCTGCTGCCTCGTCTGTACCATCGGGCAAGGTGCAGGACCGTCGCATCATCTCGGAAACTCTGCCTATCCGTCTGCCTGCCACGTGCCGCTACGCACCAATCACCTCGCGCATCTACTGGTCTGCGCCGATTACATCATCGAAGCGGTAGCGTAAAAGGGGACCACCATCGACACAACTGTGATCGACATCACCGTCATTTGGCAGCAGCGACGGCCAACAGTTCCCGGCACTAAACGCTGAACCACGTATTTGCAGATATCTTGTGCTGCTGCCTCGTCTGTACCATCGGGCAAGGTGCAGGACCGTCGCATCATCTCGGAAACTCTGCCTATCCGTCTGCCTGCCACGTGCCGCTACGCACCAATCACCTCGCGCATCTACTGGTCTGCGCCGATTACATCATCGAAGCGGTAGCGTAAAAGGGGACCACCATCGACACAACTGTGATCGACATCACCGTCATTTGGCAGCAGCGACGGCCAACAGTTCCCGGCACTAAACGCTGGACCACGTATTTGCAGATATCTTGTGCTGCTGCCTCGTCTGTACCATCGGGCAAGGTGCAGGACCGTCGCATCATCTCGGAAACTCTGCCTATCCGTCTGCCTGCCACGTGCCGCTACGCACCAATCACCTCGCGTATCTACTGGTCTGCGCCGATTACATCATCGAAGCGGTAGCGTAAAAGGGGACCACCATCGACACAACTGTGATCGACATCACCGTCATTTGGCAGCAGCGACGGCCAACAGTTCACGGCACTAAACGCTGAACCACGTATTTGCAGATATCTTGTGCTGCTGCCTCGTCTGTACCATCGGGCAAGGTGCAGGACCGTCGCATCATCTCGGAAACTCTGCCTATCCGTCTGCCTGCCACGTGCCGCTACGCACCAATCACTTCGCGCATCTACTGGTCTGCGCCGATTACATCATCGGAGCGGTAGCGTAAAAGGGGACCACCATCGCCACAACTGTGATCGACATCACCGTCATTTGGCAGCAGCGACGGCCAACAGTTCCCGGCACTAAACGCTGAACCACGTATTTGCAGATATCTTGTGCTGCTGCCTCGTCTGTACCATCGGGCAAGGTGCAGGACCGTCGCATCATCTCGGAAACTCTTCCTATCCGTCTGCCTGCCACGTGCCGCTACGCACCAATCACCTCGCGCATCTACTGGTCTGCGCCGATTACATCATCGAAGCGGTAGCGTAAAAGGGGACCACCATCGACACAACTGTGATCGACACCACCGTCATTTGGCAGCAGCGACGGCCAACAGTTCCCGGCACTAAACGCTGAACCACGTATTTGCAGATATCTTGTGCTGCTGCCTCGTCTGTACCATCGGGCAAGGTGCAGGACCGTCGCATCATCTCGGAAACTCTGCCTATCCGTCTGCCTGCCACGTGCCGCTACGCACCAATCACCTCGCGCATCTACTGGTCTGCGCCGATTACATCATCGAAGCGGTAGCGTAAAAGGGGACCACCATCGACACAACTGTGATCGACATCACCGTCATTTGGCAGCAGCGACGGCCAACAGTTCCCGGCACTAAACGCTGAACCACGTATTTGCAGATATCTTGTGCTGCTGCCTCGTCTGTACCATCGGGCAAGGTGCAGGACCGTCGCATCATCTCGGAAACTCTGCCTATCCGTCTGCCTGCCACGTGCCGCTACGCACCAATCACCTCGCGCATCTACTGGTCTGCGCCGATTACATCATCGAAGCGATAGCGTAAAAGGGGACCACCATCGACACAACTGTGATCGACATCACCGTCATTTGGCAGCAGCGACGGCCAACAGTTCACGGCACTAAACGCTGAACCACGTATTTGCAGATATCTTGTGCTGCTGCCTCGTCTGTACCATCGGGAAAGGTGCAGGACCGTCGCATCATCTCGGAAACTCTGCCTATCCGTCTGCCTGCCACGTGCCGCTACGCACCAATCACCTCGCGCATCTACTGGTCTGCGCCGATTACATCATCGAAGCGGTAGCGTAAAAGGGGACCACCATCGACACAACTGCGATCGACATCACCGTCATTTGGCAGCAGCGACGGCCAACAGTTCCCGGCACTAAACGCTGAACCACGTATTTGCAGATATCTTGTGCTGCTGCCTCGTCTGTACCATCGGGCAAGGTGCAGGACCGTCGCATCATCTCGGAAACTCTGCCTATCCGTCCGCCTGCCACGTGCCGCTACACACCAATCACCTCGCGCATCTACTGGTCTGCGCCGATTACATCATCGAAGCGGTAGCGTAAAAGGGGACCACCATCGACACAACTGTGATCGACATCACCGTCATTTGGCAGCAGCGACGGCCAACAGTTCACGGCACTAAACACTGAACCACGTATTTGCAGATATCTTGTGCTGCTGCCTCGTCTGTACCATCGGGCAAGGTGCAGGACCGTCGCATCATCTCGGAAACTCTGCCTATCCGTCTGCCTGCCACGTGCCGCTTCGCACCAATCACCTCGCGCATCTACTGGTCTGCGCCGATTACATCATCGAAGCGGTAGCGTAAAAGGGGACCACCATCGACACAACTGTGATCGACATCACCGTCATTTGGCAGCAGCGACGGCCAACAGTTCACGGCACTAAACGCTGAACCACGTATTTGCAGATATCTTGTGCTGCTGCCTCGTCTGTACCATCGGGCAAGGTGCAGGACCGTCGCATCATCTCGGAAACTCTGCCTATCCGTCTGCCTGCCACGTGCCGCTACGCACCAATCACCTCGCGCATCTACTGGTCTGCGCCGATTACATCATCGAAGTGGTAGCGTAAAAGGGGACCACCATCGACACAACTGTGATCGACATCACCGTCATTTGGCAGCAGCGACGGCCAACAGTTCACGGCACTAAACGCTGAACCACGTATTTGCAGATATCTTGTGCTGCTGCCTCGTCTGTACCATCGGGCAAGGTGCAGGACCGTCGCATCATCTCGGAAACTCTGCCTATCCGTCTGCCTGCCACGTGCCGCTACGCACCAATCACCTCGCGCATCTACTGGTCTGCGCCGATTACATCATCGAAGCGGTAGCGTAAAAGGGGACCACCATCGACACAACTGTGATCGACATCACCGTCATTTGGCAGCAGCGACGGCCAACAGTTCCCGGCACTAAACGCTGAACCACGTATTTGCAGATATCTTGTGCTGCTGCCTCGTCTGTACCATCGGGCAAGGTGCAGGACCGTCGCATCATCTCGGAAACTGCCTATCCGTCTGCCTGCCACGTGCCGCTACGCACCAATCACCTCGCGCATCTACTGGTCTGCGCCGATTACATCATCGAAGCGGTAGCGTAAAAGGGGACCACCATCGACACAACTGTGATCGACATCACCGTCATTTGGCAGCAGCGACGGCCAACAGTTCACGGCAGTAAACGCTGAACCACGTATTTGCAGATATCTTGTGCTGCTGCCTCGTCTGTACCATCGGGCAAGGTGCAGGACCGTCGCATCATCTCGGAAACTCTGCCTATCCGTCTGCCTGCCACGTGCCGCTTCGCACCAATCACCTCGCGCATCTACTGGTCTGCGCCGATTACATCATCGAAGCGGTAGCGTAAAAGGGGACCACCATCGACACAACTGTGATCGACATCACCGTCATTTGGCAGCAGCGACGGCCAACAGTTCCCGGCACTAAACGCTGAACCACGTATTTGCAGATATCTTGTGCTGCTGCCTCGTCTGTACCATCGGGCAAGGTGCAGGACCGTCGCATCATCTCGGAAACTCTGCCTATCCGTCTGCCTGCCACGTGCCGCTACGCACCAATCACCTCGCGCATCTACTGGTCTGCGCCGATTACATCATCGAAGCGGTAGCGTAAAAGGGGACCACCATCGACACAACTGTGATCGACATCACCGTCATTTGGCAGCAGCGACGGCCAACAGTTCACGGCACTAAACGCTGAACCACGTATTTGCAGATATCTTGTGCTGCTGCCTCGTCTGTACCATCGGGCAAGGTGCAGGACCGTCGCATCATCTCGGAAACTCTGCCTATCCGTCTGCCTGCCACGTGCCGCTACGCACCAATCACCTCGCGCATCTACTGGTCTGCGCCGATCACATCATCGAAGCGGTAGCGTAAAAGGGGACCACCATCGACACAACTGTGATCGACATCACCGTCATTTGGCAGCAGCGACGGCCAACAGTTCACGGCACTAAACGCTGAACCACGTATTTGCAGGTTGGTTCATTATCCTGTTGTCTGACGTGTTTGTTTTTTTTCATTTCTTTTGTCGCTGCTGCCATAGTGTATAGTGTATTGTGCTGGTCTGTTCTGTTTTTGTTTTGTAGCTACGATATGGCAAAGGATCTCACCAAAATGTTCACTGAGTTAAAAGAGGACTTAAAGAAAGAAGTAAGAACGTTGAAATACTCGTTTGATAGAGACATCCGAGCTGATGTACGTGAAGTTAACACTAGCATGGACTTCATGAACGGCCACTTCGAACTAATGAAAAAGAAACTGGACGAAGTTCTCAAGGAAAACGTAGCATTAAAAAAAGAAAACGAAGGCCTTCGTCAAACAAATGCAGAGTTGCAGAAAGAGATGAAAGAATGTCAGACTAGGCTGCTTCTCTGCGAGCAGTACACGCGAAACGTAAACCTAGAGATTAAAGGCATTCCAAAATGTGATAACGAACAACTCGGAACCGTTCTGACCCAAATCGGTGAGATCATCGGTGAACCGATAACGCACTCCGACATCGAAGTGTGTCATCGTGTACCGACGCGTATCGCTGGAGAAAGCAACATCATCGTCCAGTTTCTAAACCGCCGTAAACGCGATGCTGTACTTGAGAAGGCAAAGAAGAGGCGTATCACTTCTGTTGATCTTGGCCTCTCGCCGGCTTTGCCAGTTTTTCTAAATGAGCACTCGTGCCCAGCGCTCAAGCGTCTGCTTGGCAAAGCTATCGGGAGGAAGCGAGAATTTCACTGGAAATTTGTCTGGGCAAAAAATGGAAAGATGTTCGCCCGGAAGTCTGACAGCACGCCTATTGTTCAACTTGTGAATGAAGATGATCCCGTCATAATTTGCTAGATATTGATGTAAATGACTGTCTCGCCAAATGGAAATGCGGTATCACGACTGTATTTTGCCATCCGATGTAATGAAATGCTTAAAAACTAAGAACGCTCTTTCTGTATTTCACCTCAATGTGCGCTCTCTCAAAAATAAAGTGGATACATTTGACACATTAATTTCTCATTTTCCATCTCAATTCGACGTCTTTATGCTAACAGAAACATGGTACCATGACCACGATGATATGTATGCCTTGCAAGGCTATACACATTTTTATTTAAATCGTCAGGTGAAACGCGGAGGAGGTGTTTCCATCTACGTTCGGCAAAACATTAGGTGTGAACTTCTAGCAAGGTATACCGAAATGACAGATGATTTTGAAATACTAACTGTACGAAGTAACAACTTAGTTTTCTCAGTAGTATATAGACCGCCATCGGCGTGTTTTGATAAGTTTAGTTCGTTTCTAGATAGGTATCTTGGATTTATATCTCTAAATAAATTAACCCTTTTTCTTGGTGGAGATTTCAATGTGAACACACTGTTACACTCGACTTTATCATCGCAATTAGATAATATCATCAGTTCAAATGGCTTCATGAATGTGATCCAGTCTCCCACTAGAATAAATATTTCCTGCTCCAGTGCCCTTGACCTTTTCGTTACCAATATTAGCACAGACGTCCATGACGCTGGTACAATAATTAGTGATATTAGCGATCACATTCCTATATTTATATCCTGTGGGGTTGGCGCTTCCATAGTGAAATCAAATAAAGTATCATGTGTTTTTCAAAACATATCCGAGCGTAATTTGGAAAATTTCAGGGTTCAAATTTTGCGCACTGATTGGGGCCCAGTTTATTCTGAAACATGTGCAGATGAGGTGTATAACACATTTATTAGCATCTTTAGCAATGTCTATAGCTCGAATTTTCCCTTATTAACAATGACAGTATCTAAAAATATTCGGAAGCCCTGGATCACTCCTCTGCACCTGAAAATGTTAAAAAAGAAGAATAGTTTATATAAGTATTTTTTAACGTCAAGAGATCCCGATAAACTGATAATTTTCAAGCAATTTCGTAACCGCCTGACATCTGAATTGCGGAAAGCTAAACTGGAGTACCACACACAGCTTTTTAACCGAAATTGCAAAAAACGACCAGAATTAGTTTGGAAATCCATAAATGAGGTGTTACACCGTAGTAGACCGCGTAAAGCTATTGGTGAACTTTCTGTTGATGGGAAAAACGTTTCTGGGGCATCACTAGCAGAACACTTCAATAGAGTATTCGTAAACTTAAGCCCACCGCCAAGTAATGCTAATGCCTTCAGTTTTATACAAGATATAGTACACGAAACAATTTTTTTAGAACCGACTGATGAGCACGAAGTATGTTCTATATTTACGGGCCTTAGCATTAGTAGAAGTTGCGACACAGATGATTTACAAGCTAGAGCCGTAAAATTTGTTATAGATATCATTGCCTCTTGCCTGGTGCATATTTTTAACCTTGCCTTGTCACAAGGGACATTTCCTAGTAGAATGAAATTAGCTAAAGTATCAGTCATATTTAAAGGAGGAGATAAAAATCTACCGACAAACTATAGGCCTATCTCGATACTTCCTATATTTTCCAAAGGGCTTGAAACAATTATTTTAAAACGCCTCGATTCTTTCTTTGCTAAACATTCTGTGATTTAGGATTTTCAATATGGTTTTCGCAAAGGAAAGTCAACTGAGTCTGCATTGCTTCAACAAAAAGAAATTATTTTGAAAAATATATAAAATCGCCTGTTTACCCTTGGTATATTTATAGATTTTAGTAAGGCGTTTGATCTCATAAACCATAAAATACTACTTGATAAACTATACTGTTATGGAATACGTGGTGTAACTCTGTCCCTTTTACATTCCTATTTGAAGCACGGTAAGCAATGTGTTGTGATCGATGGTCATACATCGCCTTTTCTTAACATACGATGTGGGGTTCCGCAGGGTAGTATACTTGGGCCAATGTTATTTAATGTGTATATTAATGATATTGTAAATGTAAACAAACAAATAAAATACATAATATAGGCTGATGATACCAGCCTATTTCTTGCCGAAACGAGTGTTGAAAAATTAATCGTAGGCGCAAATGATGTTCTTAGCCAGTTCCTTATATGGTCCAACAACAATGGCCTTAAAATTAACATTCAGAAAACGAAAGCTATAGTTTTTCGACCAAAGAGCAGGGCTCTGCCAATTAATCATAATATTACAATAGGCATCGTACCAATCGAGTTAGTAAAACAACATAAAACGTTTGGAATATTTTTTTCCGAACACCTTTTGTGGAATGATCATGTCAATTATCTTGTTACGAAGCTGTCTAGGGTGGTTGGAGTTATGTCACACTGCCGCAATATTTTCCCAGTTAACGTGAAATCACAAATCTACTATTCACTATTTCAGTCTTACATTAATTATTGCCATCTTGTTTGGGGGACAACTACACAAACAAACATAGAAAAACTTACTTTACTTCAAAAAAAGATGCTTCGTTATATTGCCAATGAGGTCTATCTCGCTCACACGAAACCTTTGTTTGCCAAATATATAATAATTAAACTTGATAAGATGTGAATCTGTGTCCTGAATACAAGTTTATTATTATTATTATGTATGACTTAGATTACTGCATGCTTTCGTTTTTCATCTCCTGAGCATGCTTCGCTTTTATGCAAGATGTCAGAGCTCTCCGAACATCCTCGTAGTTTCAACACCCGTCTTTTTGAAAAATGGATAGTTCCACGAGCTCGTATTAACTATACTTACCAGTCAATTACATATCGTCTACCTTTATTACTTAATCATCTTCTTAATAATAATACTGATATATATCAAATGGGAAGGAAATCATTACTTATGCATTTCTTGTGAATTGTTTCGTGAAATTCCTTGAGCATACCCACACCTTTGTATAAATTTTGCATTTTGTACAGTGCTGTAAGAAGTTATGCGTTTGTGCGCCTTGTGTTGTTTTGCGTAATTTTCTTCTATATGTAGCTGTATATGTTCTCAATCTGTCACAAGTTCTGCGAATAATTTTTTTTCTTTTTGTATAATGCTGTTAGAAGTTGAATGCATGAAGTGATTACTCAGCGTATCTTTGCATGTAATATCCTTTTGTGTTTTGAATGGATGTCCTGCTGACAAATTTTAGACGGGCCCCGGACCTCGTCAAGCTGCCACTGGCAGCTTTTTGTCTAGGGTCTCCGTTGGCTTAAAGGCCATAAATAAAACGATTCATTGATTAAAGTTTGACCTATTAACCGGTTAAAAAAGCAAATCCTAATTAAAGAATTATTCGATTAATCGGTAGATTAATTGATTAAGTACACAGCCCTAATTTTCATTCTCACTGAAGACCGCTTTAGAACGTTATATCTTGCCGAAAAGTTTGTCCCTAGAAAAAGTAAAAAATGCAGGAGCATCAGTTGTGCTGGGAAAGCTTGTTCGTGTTTATTAGGAAAAGAGCGAAAAACGTTCTTTGGCCAAAGAGAACCGAAAAATGTACAAGCCATAAAGAAGTAGAAGTTTGTAAGTAGCTTCTTCGCCTAGAAGTAGATCGTGGACACTGAATTCAGTCCTCTTGGGTTGTGGAACTTGCCCAGCACGGGTTTCCGCACCTCAGTCTTTTAGTGCAGTTCGTGCATGCTATCCCAGCATCAAGTGCATCGACAAAGATAGGTTTCATATTAGCGGTTATTATTCTTAAAAGAGGCGAAGGAGTCTGAATTCGTCCATGTTGACGATATTCTGTTTCTTCTAACAACAACCTCGACAGGTAAAACGTTCCTTCTGCCTGCGCTTCCTCTTTCTCGACAGTTGGCGCTGCGTTGTTCTTAAGTATATGGTTCCGAGCATGCAATTGAGGGTTCATGATTAAAACTGAAACCGATAGGAGGTGTTGCCGTTAGTGAATATTGTGGTATTTTCCCCAGTAGTGTAGTCGCACCTTACCACATATACACGAGTACTTTGCTGCGGGGAGTGAGCGCCTTTCCTCTCCCCGCTTTTTTTATTGTTTGGCCTAAGTAAAAGTGCACAATGTTAATAGTCTGTCATTTCTTAATTTTTATGTTTTTTTTTAAATAGGTGTCAGCTTAAAATGGGTTTAAAAGGCAAGAAGAAAAATAAATATCAAAATTTCCTTCGTTTTGAGCGCATCATCTGGAGTGAATGTCACTGTCACGGACTCCCAATGCAATTTCATAACTGCGATGAACTTTCCACCGATGTGAAGTATTTCTGGAAAGATGATCTCGTGTTATATAAATACGATATAACAAGACACGATACAATGAATTTCAACTTAATCTGACGGGAAGGGTTCGTAGTTTGAAGGTAAGCAGGAGGCTTGCAGCGTACCATCCAGATGTTATTTTAATTTTTATTCATGACCGATTTCCTGATGTAAAATAAATGCGCGGATTGAGAGTGGGATGTGGTTTCTAATTTTGCGGATGCGGATCAGATGCACATATTCAAACTGTGATCCGCGCAGCGCTCTACGTATAATGTATGGAATGCAGTTTATTCTAGTAATTGTTCAATTTTTTTGAAGACGTTAAACAGTCGTTACGGTAGAGAAGTACCCACAATTTTATAACTATTGAGGAAACCGAAATGGTGTGTCACGCGATCAAAGAGGAGGAGGGGAGGGAGTGCTCCGCTAGAGAATGGGGAAGGGAGGTAGAGGTTGGAATTGGAGGTAGGTGAGGAGGGAGGGGAGAGGGATGGATAGGACAGCCTAGGAGCACATCACCTAGGGTTATCTAGGATGTGCTACAAGGAGGGGGAGAAGAGAGGAATGGACGACATGGATGGGGTGAGAAAATTTATGTGTCACGCATATTTTTGCGCTGAATTTAGGGCGGAAAATGAATTGTCCTACAGGTCAGGTGACAGCAATTTCTCGCCCTAAATTTAACTTTGAAACTAGATTGGTGCAAGGGTCATGTGACGTCAATTTTCCCATGTTCTGTAGGCCACGTTACGTCATTTTATTCGCTAAATTAAGCAGAAAATGCAGAAACGGGAGGACGGAGAAAATTTGGGATTGGGGGCTGCGTTAAAATGTATTTCATTCTTTAATAAACAGCCCATATGTGAAAATTCATAACCTTCACTGGGTACTCATTGGTGGAGACATCTACGTTGGCCAAGGTGCAATTAGAACCTCTCTCATACAGTTTACCGTCATCCCAGCACAAAAAAGGTCTTAACAACAAAAGGCGAGATAGCACTCAGTTTTTTGTAACAAACTACTGTGGAGATTATTGAAGCTGACAGAATCAAAAGATGCGGCGCAGCATGTGTCAGCGTAGTGTTTACTGAACTTGCAGGTAAGTAAATCGCGATCTTGGAAGCGGTGGTGGGGCATCAGATTGGCTGCGAGTGGCCCGAAGACACGACTATATATAGTTCCATTTTCGCGTGATTGAGCAGCTGAAAATTAGCGCACAGTTGAGTCCATTTCGCCTTTTTTACTTGTCTTCAAGCGCTACCTTGTATCTTGAAATTGAGCAAAAACTTGCACAGTAACCAAAACTCTTATGTAATATAAGTGATGCGGGAAGAGAAATGAAGTAAATTTGGCATACTTACGTGTCAGAGCGAACTGATTTCGCACGTGGACTACCCGCACATCTTTTCACGCAGTGCCGGAATCTCAATTGCACGTCGACTTGTCCGCAGTAAGCCTCCGTCAAAATGCGGGCTTCCAGGGTGGTATTTGAAACCACCAACTAGGTTTTCCCAGACCGGTACTTTGCTGCTCAGATGCCAAGGAGGTGCCAGTATAGAATTGTAATACTTTATTTTTTGGTGGTATACTAGTTTATCTTATTGTGAATTGTGTTTATTCTCCAAGCGCCACAGTGTAGTTTTTGCGTTCTGCCAATAGCACACCAAACCAAAGGCAGCTGCTCATTATCTGAAGTCCAGCCAATATGCAAAACATGTCCACATACGATCCGGTAGTGTCTCTGAAATAACCTGAAAAAAAGAAGGATGGCGTATTTTTCGTTCAGATTCCCACGCTATATAAGATGCGTACAGGTCTTGAGACTATTATTACCCGCAGTTGACATAATACGAATCGTCCCCATGAGATGTTCATATCTTTTGTATACGTTTGGAATTATACCCAACTACATGTGTTACGAGACAAGAAACCGCTAAACATATTCAACTTCAGTTTGTGATGCTACTACATAGCATGGTACTCGGTTCATTCATTCATTCATTCATTCATTCATTCATTCATTCATTCATTCAATCATTTGTTCTTTTTTTGTGCTCGTCAACAGTATGTGCCTGGGTAATGATGCAGAAATAGTTAGACTACTGATTAGTCAAACACTCCTATGAACCATGTCGTTTAACACCTGAAACTGCTGAAAAAAAAAAAAATTAGTCGAGGGAACAGACACAGAAGGGAACAACTCAAACTTAGCTAACTTGTTTATTTCTCTAGCATCATATATATACGCACACAGTCAATCTCAACCACCTTTTACGCAGAGATATCTACGCACAGTCTCGGGTGTTTTACGACATGATTAGGTACTGCCAGCTCGCCTGCGCACTTAGCGTTTTTCCACTCATTAAAAGGTGGTTATCGTAACGGTGATTATCTATCACAAACTACCAAGTTGCCAGATTGACTTTTTAATACAATAAAAGCGGCCAGTGTAAAGCAGTAAGTTAAAATTACTACAAATATTTTATTTCAGACATTTATTCAGTCCCTTTAGACCCTATAAAGCGAATAGTACATAATATAATACAACATAACCTGCCACTAGCCTAAGCAAATCGAATATATATAAAAAAATGTACATAGAAGAAGATGAACGGATATGCTCTTAAACACTTCAGCTTCACGTTAATATATCATTCATATTTATTGAGGCCATTACGGGCCGCCTGTAAGTGAGATTCTGGAAAACAATACGGGCTGTAGTATGTGGTTTCAGGAATCGGACATGACTCGCTCTGGTGAGTTTGCCCATTCCTGGTATTATACGTGGGCAGTCGTCACGGAGAGGGTCCTGGTTTGATGCCAGGACCAAGCGGATTTTTTCTGTCACCCACCAGTCACCTAGTTGTGTTATGAGGTTTGTCTTTGTGCTTTGTCGCCCTCATTTCTTATTCTCCATATATTATAATCGTTAGTCATAAGCGTTGCTCATGTTCAGCGTCATGATAGGCTTAACTGTCAATTGAAAACGTGGATCGCGACGCAGAACTAGTCAAGTCACTCACCTATGACGAGAGGCTTCAGAAGAAGAATTGGTGCACCGATCATGCTGCACAGTCCATATGCAACAGAAAGTCGGTCAAGACCGATATAGTCTGCCAGTAACACACCAAACATCGACTGCGAACAACCCATTGCTGCTGCCATAGGAAACATTACGATGACTAAGCTCTTGTACGATCTCACGCTAGAAAGGGTAGCTACTAGTATTCCAACGACGAGGAAGTCGAAGGCCCAGAGGGTGCTGCGGCGGACGAGGTTCTTATCTGCAATCAGCGGAATCAGAAGCCGCCCCGTTCCATCCATGATTGAGAAAAGGGAAAGCAGGGCCGCAGCTTTACGTTCAGGGGCTCCAATGTCTGTTGCAAAGTCAACGACTGTAGTCAGAATTATGTCCAGGTTTAAGTACATCGCTAGCCACGACACAAATAGGACGTAGAACACTGGGGCTCGAAGTACCTCTCCCGCTGTCTTCAGGACGCGTGGCTTTGATTCAGAAGTAGAGGATCGATTTTTTTGCGTTCCGTATTGTGTTTCTTGCCTCCTCAATTTATCTGAAAAAGTTATCGGCCTATCGCAGCCGTCTATTAGTGGAGGGTTTTTCTGTGGAGTTGTAAAGTGCTCACCTAAAAGCGTACTAAGAGGAATCAAGTTCAGAAGGATGCCCCCTAAGAGAAAGAGGGAGCCTTCAAAAGTGTATCTGCTTGTCAATAAGTACATGAGGATAGGAAAGACAAACGCTGAAATGCTGGGCCCGGTATTCACAATGCCGTGGGCTATTCCTCGGTAAACCGCAAAGTTCTGACTCACAAACACTTGCACACAGACACTCATTGTTCCGCTGCCGAGTCCTGCAAGAGGGACAGGAAAAAACGTTAAGAGTTACTTTTCCGAAATCAAGTATTAGAGCATATTTCAAGATTATTACCCAGCAAGTTTAGAAACAGGGCACCAGGAAAGACTGCAAGTTTATTTTCTTGATTTTATTATACCTCTCGGTCGCTTCTTACCGCACATCGAAAGACGTTGACAGGCGCCTGTATAGGAGGTGTTTACCAGACGCCATATTAGAGGGCGATGTTTAGAGCGCATGCTCAGAACGAGCTCACAGTAATAGCCTGCTAAAACCGGCAACCTTGATGGTGCTAAATGCACGCTCCTAAAGGACTCCGGAAGCTCGCCGTCGGCACGCGCTCAGTAGCAACGGACACGGATATGGCCGCCAGTGAATACTCCCTACCAGATCGTGGCTCGTGCATCTATGAAACGCTAGAATTAATGGACACGTCTTACGAGCGTTGCAGAAGTTTATAGGCGGGGGGAATAGTGAACAAACGAACGCGAAAACGGAGGTCGACGCGCAGCTTTTATGTCCGGCTTTTACGGTCATTGCAGACGACCTGGTAGATGATGATAGACGGTGGTGGAATAGCAGATGATGCCGGAGGCTGCCGCGCGTCTCCTCGAGCGACTTGCAGGCGGCGTCAGCTAGACGCCTGACTAGACGCTGCAGATATCGCGAAAGGGAGACACTAGGCTTGTGAGCATGTTCGCCCGAGCAGCGAAGCCAATCTAGTAGTAATGGGCGGGGTCACCGATCTGTGGGCTGGGCTTAGAGCGGCCCGTGACCTCCACCTAAATTGCATCTAACAGCCTCAATATTGCAAGGAAAAATATTTTTTCGTGGAATTATTTTTAAAAATGTGTCTCATCCGCGCCTTTATTTGTTTTAGTCATTTTAGTGTTTCTTTAACTAACCCCAGTATCCCTTACTTGTTAGGATGGAGGCTTGGACAAGTTGATGATTTATTGTAAAAAGCAACTGCTCCAAATAGAAGCAACAACAGGACGATAGGGGAGGCACCTTTGTCGTCTGGAAAGACAACATCGCTCTTGTTTCCTTTTCTGTGTCTCATATTTTGTCTTTGTCTTTCTTGAGCTGTTGCTGTTTATAACAGCCTTAAATGTACTCTTACGTTCGATTTCTTAAATCAGTTCTACTTTACACAGAAATGGGAACAATAAAAAAAAAACGCTACAATGTTCCTTTCGTCTTACCATGCAGCAATCCCAATGTAACGGTCATCCACCAAATTTTTGAAATAAGAACAGAGGCAATGAGTCCAAGCGACGTAAGGAAGGCGCCCACGATGGCCGTCTGAACTAAGCTTAGCCTTTGGGAAAGCAGTCCATACACCAGTCCTGTTTGAGAAAGTGAATAACAAAGTAACACGTAATTTCTCGGTCCAACTGAATAAATATTTTGGTGCGACTTGTGTTAGCGGAGTAGGCTATCAGTTGCTGCATCTATGGCTGCTTTGATGCGGGATATGTGGGCCTGGATTTATTAATAAGACGAGTACAGACAAATAGTCAGTTTCAGCAATCTTGTGCATAAAAATTGATCAGCAGTATGCTTTGTCAAATAAAGGTATGCTTCTATATACAAAAATTGCGCCAGTTCTTTGCTCATACTTAAAAAACTCGTGATAAAGAGAGAACGTTTCTTGGTTGGCAAACAAGGCTACGGTCGTTTAAGTACTCAGAGGACTTAAAAATAATAATAATAATAATAAAACATTAGTAATGAAATAGATATAATGCTAATAATTAATATAAAAGAATAATACATTAATATTGATAATTAGATAATAATCATGATTATGAAAATAACAAGAAAAGTCTTCAATATGAAGGTTGAGGAGCCCAGGACACCATTGGCAAGAGTATGGTTCCTGGAGCGTGTCTTCCACTGCTATGTTTACCGCATACTTATGACGCCATAGAAGTGTTATGTGGCTGTGGCACAGCCAGGGCCGCAACACTGGCGCTCTCACCGCAGGGGTGCTGCAGTGACAGTAAAATTTGCGTTCCCAGGTGTTTTTTGTTCTTCTGAACTTCTGCACCCAACCGCCGGGATCGCAAGATCCGACAACATGACCCACCCACTTTTTTTACGTATTTTTTTGCCACTTCAGGACCCCTTTCGATGCCAAGCAGCACGAAATTTGGGCAAGCAATGGCCAATTGCAGGCGACAGTTTTTTGGCCAGTGGCCGGTGGCCATGGCCACTGGCCAAAAATGATGGCCTTTGGCCAGTGGTCAAAGGCCTTCATTTGCCAATGCTTGGCCGATGGCTGATGGCCAGTGGCTACTGGCCATTGGCAAGATAAACTCCAGTCATCGGCCAATCTCTGGCCACTGTTTGGCCACTGGTCAAAGGACCATTGCCAGCCATTGGCCAATGATCGGCCAACTCTGTGCTGCTTGGGTGCATGGCAGGAATAGGTAGCTGAACACACCAGTCAGAGACGCGTTCCAGGCACCATTATACGACGCAGTATACAATACACTGAGTGATAACAATAGCTCTGATAGAACAAAAACTAGGGGTGTGCGAATATTCGAAAGTTTGAATACGAATCGATGATCTCCTATACCATGATGATGATTTTTTATACCAGGAATTAAATAAAACTGGATCTGTCTAGGCAGCGTGTAAAAAATAGCTTCTATTTTTTACATGCTGGCGTGACAAAGATGCAACTTAGAATAGTCTAACAAATATACTGGTAATTACCTTAGCGTATGAAGGATATATCTAGTACTTTGGCCATACATATATATTCAAATTTAAAAATATATCAGCACTTGGCTAGATAATACATATCAGATGTAACTTGCAATCGAGTCATGCAAATTGAGGGGCAAAGAAAGTGACAAAGAAACCAAAACTTCTCTGGTCTCATGAAACAAAATTTGTAGAGTTTTTTTTTATTTTCAACGAAGACAGATACGTAGCTTTCAGGGAATAAACATATTCTTATACGCTTCAGATATTTAAAGGCATGCGCGGCGTTCAGATTATTCGGTACTTGACCCGCTATTCGCACTTTGTCCGAATATTTGGCCGCGGCCGAATAATCGGGAACTTCTGAACAAGCAATTCTCGAATCGTATTCGATTCGAGAATTGCTTGTTCGGAAGCTCCTGATTATTCGACCGCGGCCAAATATTCGGACAAAGTGCGAATAGCGGGTCAAGTACCGAATAATCTGAAAGCCGCGCATGCCTTGAAATATCTGAAGCGTATAAGAATATGTTTATTCCCCGAAAAATACGTATCTGTCTTCGTTGAACATAAAAGAACTCCACAAATTTTGTTTCATGAGACCAGAGAAGTTTTGGTTTCTTTTTCACTTTCTTTGCCCCTCAATTTGCATGACTCGATTGCAAGTTACATCTGATATGTATTATCTAGTCAAGTGCTGTTATATTTTTTAAATTTAAATATATATGTATGGCCAAAGCACCAGATGTATCCTTCATACGCTAAGGTCATTACCAGTGTATTTATTAGACTATTTTTAGTTGCATCTTTGTCACGCTGTTTAGTTATGAATCATTTTATTTACTCATTTACTTGGGTAATCATTGGTCCAGTTGCCATGACTGCATAGAAGCTATTTTTTTACATGCTGCCTAGACTGATTAAGTTATATTTAATTCCTGGTATAAATGTCATCAATGAGCCGACATCTAATAAAAGCAATAATATTCGCATACTCGTCTTTTCTCTCCCCCATTATTTTAATACTGCGCACATGCTCGATAGTCGATTCGATATTCGAAGGTGCTTTTTCTTGATATTCGTATGCCATTGGAATTCGACAATATCAATATTCGCACACCCCCAACAAAAACATAAACGAGATCACATGTGGAACTCATCAACAAAACGGAGCCTATAACTGTTTAGCAGAGAGATTGACAACTAACATTCATTTTTGTTCTCTATAGAGCTGGTGAAGAATTAGAAACTCTATATTGAACGGTATATGGTGTCAATAATTTGACCTGCGTTTGAGAATGTTGAAACGAGTAAGACCCGCTTTGGCGATGATACTATACAAGGTGTTTAATTTTAATTCTAACAGTTTTTTTAAGGGATGAGAGTTTGACGAGTGCCATCTTCACGCTGCCTTTATCAGGTTCAGCGGACTTTAGATGACGGGATGATCGTCAGGGTATATCTAATGATGAACAAGAAGTTGCTACCTCACTTTCTCATGATTGTTTTTAAGGGTCGATTGCAGTATTGACAGAAATTACCATTGCCTGCCAAACCGATTAAAAGCATTTCAAAATAATGCTTATTAATTCATTTTCGCGTTCTTTTTGCGCCAGATTTAGAAATTGGGCATAAGAAAAGCGCCGCAAAGTCATTACACTTAAGAGTGACTAGTCGGTTCAGTCATGTCGTGAATGGTGTCGTCGGCGCGCCCGCCAAGGACACGCTGCCTAGATAGTGTGTGGGCACCCTGGCGGCTCCACAGCCCAGTTGCCCGACTGCGAGGAAAAGGTGCCGAACTTTTCCCACGTGGCAGTGACGTCACGCCAGCCACGCGCACATCGCGTGCGCCGCCTTGATAAGGCGCATCAGTGGCGGCACACAGGGAGTCGCTGCCTTGGACTCAGGAGCCGCTGGTAATCAAGTTAATCGTCTCGTCCATGTTCCATTAAATGTAGTTTCTTGTTGTTGAAACCGTTGGCTCCGTGTAATTCCTCCGGGTTGGGTATGCATCAAGCTAACCGACCACAATGGCGCCCAAGCGTGGTATGCTACCCACTCGCAGGAATTTTACGGGCCTTGGTCTCTTCTTTCTGTAAGCATTTTTACCCATACCCCGTGTTTTCGACCATCGTTCTGTGCTTCCGTCACGCCCGTGTTTGTTGTATTGACTTGTATCTGACTGTTTTTGTGACCGCGGCAATCGTTTTGCGCTGTTGTTTTGGTTTCTGGGGGGCGTTTCCTTTGTTTGCGCTTGAGTTGGGTTTTGGGGGGCGTTTCTTTTTTTGTGCTTGCAGGAATGCTCACGTGGGAGCACGAAGCCGCGATGGCCGCAGCGGCACAAATGACCCTGCTTACGAAGGTCACGGAGATGTGCGACTCCGTGATGCAGCGCCTGGCCCACACGCCTGGCCAGCAGGAAACCCCACCGCGAGAGCCCCGACCACACTTGACTGTTCCGGTCTACATGGGGTACGACGACGTCAAGTCCGTGGCAGACTTCCTGGGCGAGCTGCAGACATACCATTTTGCCTCCGGTGCCTCAGAAGCCTTCATCGTGGACCGCATACTCCCGCTGGCGTTGCAAGCCAGTGCCAGGTGCTTGTTGGGCTCACAGGCCCCCTTCACCAGCCTGGCGAACTTCCAGACAAGGCTTCGAGAAGAGTTCCTGCCTGCAGGCTACGCGTCGCGAATTCTCCGAGAGCTCGAGGCAAGGACGCAGCACCCGGACGAAAGTCTATTCCGGTACGTCTGGGTCATGCAAGAGGTCTTCGAGACGGCGGACCCGAAGTCGCCGGGATCGGACACAGTAACTCGGGTCAGGAGACAGTGTTACTCAAGGTACCACGTCTAATTGATCAACCGCACCTTTCAGACCCTTGAAGAGCTAGCCCGGGGCGCCCGCCTCATCGAGGAAGCTCTTCCTGCCGAGCGGGACTACGTGCCGCCACCACCAGCCAAGTACGCGCTCGAACCAGCATGCGCATGGCGGTGCCCCGAGGCCTCCACGCAAGTGGACTGTCCGAACGAGACCTCCCTTCCCCACCACGTCAACCAGAAGAGTTGGCTTGGCATGCATGGTGATCTCCCGTGCGGGATAAGCGTATGTTCGCCTAACTCTCCCCGAGAGGTCCCCAAAGGTCACAGCGGGGTCCGTGAGGGTTTTAGCCGGGGGTCGCCACGACAGGTGGGAGGTTGGTGGCCGTGCCCTATCGCTAGCTGGAGCCCAACGGAGATCACCACCCAAGCGAACCATCTTCATCAGTCTTCTCCTGCAAGTGCTGGCGAAAACTGGCACGGTGCGGTCGCAAACCCGCAGCCCAGCAGCATCGACCCCCGCCGCAACGGAACAAGCCCTCCCCACAACAGCCAGTCGCAAGGCTGGTAGAGGCCCTCCCATAGTGGTTCCTTACCCGATCACTGGAGGCGGTCCGACGGGCACCTCGGTGCGGGTGGCCTAAGCAGGCAACTGTCGTCGGAGTGCTGCTACGAGTGCGAGCATCCCGGCCATCACCGAATGCAGTGTCCAAGGCTTCTGGACACTACAAACAAGAGGTGGCACGAGACGGCGGCAAAGGGCCGGAACCAAAACAACCAGGGAGACTACTATACTACGGCCGGCGACGCTGAAACCAGACAGCCACTCACCGACGGCCGTTGCAGTCCCTGGGAGCACTGAGGACGCGGCACAAATTCCATCGGTATGTCGAATCCAGCCCGAGCCTAACATCATTGAACCGCGCATGACGATTTCACTGCTCGATTTTCCCGTTGCCGCACTTTTGGATTCTGGGGCCGCTATCTCGCTTATAGAGGATTTCGTCTTCGAACTCTGCAAAGCAAAAAAGATAAGCCTCCGGCAGTGCGAAACCCGTTTGCAGCTAGCTTCTGGTACAGCAATAACAGCTGGAGGAGCCGTCAGGCTGCAGATTCGGTTTAATGGAAAAAAGCAGCGTCAGCGATTTCTTTAAATGCCAGGACTTGTGGTACCTGTGATCTTGGGCCGAGATTTCATTACAGGCGAAAACATGACACTCGACTTTTCTGGTGGCGGATACCGGCTGGGACAACAACCGGAGCTCACTCCGTTTACCAGACGGGAGGACAGCATCCGTAACCTTCCCGCTGCAGCCCACTTCAAAATGGTGCCGGACGTCTTGCCTGCCGGTATTCGAGAATCGTCGCGAAAGTGCTCCGCAAGCAGCTAGCAGAAGCAGGAGCTGCGAGCCGTCCTGCAGTGTTTCTCACCGATGTTCACGGAAACACCTGGAAAGACTGACATTCTGCTGCACCGCATTGAAACCGGAGACGCGCCGCCTCGGAGGTGCAACCCTCGACCGATTAGCGTCCCGAAAAGAGCACCTCTAGATGCGGCGCTCGAGGAAGTGATTGACACCGGTTCAGTACGTGAGTGGAAGAGCCCCTGGGCGTTCCCCGTTTTTCTCGCTCCGAAAAAAGACTGAACAGCCAGACTCCGTGTGGATTACAGGCGGCTTAACAATGTGTCCGTACGAAACAGCTACCCTTTCCCCAACATTTCCTCCGTGATGTACGCGCTCGGTAACGCGACCGTGTTTACAACAGTGGATTGCAGTCGCGGGTACCTTCAGATCGAGATTCACCCATCAGACGTTCTAAAAACGGCTTTCATCTGCCACAGAGGGTTGTTCGAGTTCACCCGACTGCCGCTTGGCTTGTCGAACTCTCCAGCCAGTGTACCGAAGATGGCCACCGGCACGGTCCGCGCTTGGCTGCGTCCACTTGTTGCTTTTTTGATCAACTCGCGCTTGCGTGCCTTGTTTCTTACCGACGCCTCTCAACGTGAATGCTCCGGGCTCCCCCAGAGACTGAACTGCCGGCCCCTATGCGTGAGTAACTTCGGTACCACCGTTGGTTACGCCGTAGCCTCAAGTGCCACTAGGCCTAAAAGCCCGCGCCTCACGTCTGCCCGACCGCACGTCGTTTGGCTCGTACTTGCTGCCGGAAACATCTCTCTAAACCCCGGACCAAGGCACCCGTGCCCTCGTTGCGCCCGGGGCCGTAAAGAGCAACACAGCAGCACTACAGGGCGACACATGCCAACTCTGGGTGCACAGAAAGTGCGAGTACATCCCACTTTCGGCCTACCACCGTCTCTCCTCATCTCCAGAGGAACGGTATTGCGGCACATGCCAGCTCCCACACTTCGACGAGCTATTCGCAACCGTAACCCGGCAGTCCCCCGCAAGTCCCTTATCCACTACACCTAGGAACCCAACAACAAACGACCCCAGCCCGTCCACGCCACGAAGAAAGCATCCAACGCACTTGAACTTCTGGTACTCTAACGTACGGTCAATCAAAAACAAGCTGCCTGAATTTAACACCATGCTCGAGTCCACAGACGACACAGTGTTCGCCCTCACTGAAATGTGGTTAGATGAAACGACACGCGACGGCCAAATTGCCGACACTACCCGTTACCAGATTTGTCGCAAAGACCGCTCTATCTCCCGTGGGGGCGGAATCATGGTGCTCGCCCCGTCTCACATCATCTGTCGGCGCCGAGCCGACCTGGAGCAGGATAACCTTGAGGCTGTCTTCGTAGAATTGCGGACTCCCCGCATCAAGTTCCTTCTGGCCCGTGTTTACATAGCCCCAAACAGGCACTCCTCGAGGTTTGTTTCTCTCTAGACTTCTATCCACAGACTTTTGGAACTCAGCACATCCTATGCAAGTGTCTACCTACTAGGGGACTTCAATGTGCTTATTGATTGGAGAGACCTATCGGCACCTATACCCGCTGACCCAGCATCTCAGCAGCTCCTCGAAATGGTAGAGACTGCCAGACTCATCCAGCTCTGCATTGACCCCACATATCGTTCAGCTGTCGGCAACGAGCCAAACTTGACCTTTGCTTCACTACAAAACCTACCCTTGTGTCCCTATTGAAAAAACAAGCACAAGCTGGTCCCAGCATCCCAGCTTCATGCTGGGTTATTGCTCCAGCATGCCCAGCTTGCCGTGCTGGTCCCAGCACAAGCTGGTCCCAGCATCCCAGCTTCATGCTGGTCCCAGCGTCCCAGCTCCATGCTGGGTTATTGCTCCAGCATGCCCAGCTTGCCGTGCTGGTCAAGCTGGTTGGACGCGGGGTAGTGCTGGGTGAATGCCGGGCAAATGCTGAGTCACGATGGGTGAACTGCCCATGCTGGTTAGGCTGGCGTACTTCCCCACCATTTTAACCAGTTTAAATGAATACACAGGATAAACAAGCCAAATGATTCAGAAAAGTTAGCTCGGCATCTAATTTATTATTTTCGTATTCGCGGTCTGCTCACATGAGCTCAGATGCTACCCATCCACTGCGCTGACACAGTACTAACCGGCGCACAGATAGTAGTTCTCGGTGCAAAACAAACAATGCTATTAAACCTAGATTGCTTATCTCTCAACACGAAAAATACTAGGAACACGCCAAAAACAAGCAATAACAATAAAAAATACTACGCGGATGAGAGAACCGAACCTGGGTCCCGCCCGTAATGGGGGCGAAGCGTCCTCTTGCGTAGTCGGCAGAGGTGAGGAAATCCGTGTGGCTTGGATGGCATTGGTGATACTCCCCGGCACCACCGTCGTTCACGAGCACACAGATGCTCTAAGTCACGAAACGACGCTTCAGTCGGGGCATCCGACTTCTTCCCGCGCTGAACGGACTGCCGCTCGCTGTCTCCTTAAATCCCGCTTCGTTTGCTCCGCCGTTCAAGTAGTCGCCAAACAACGCGCACACAGCCGTCCTTTCCAAAATGTGCCCAATATATCCAAACGTGTCTCAAGTTCTCCGTTCCAACCACTCACACTCTCTCTTTTCTCGCACACAAAGGAAGCTCGCAGCGTGCCTGAAGCGCCCGGTCGTCTGCCAAAAACGAGAGGACAAAGAACAGGACGTGGCATTGTCCCCACCCCAGCCGACCTTGGCGCGCGCGCTCCCGGCAATGCCAGTTCGACAAGCTCTCGCCGACCTTAGCGTGCGCGCTCCCAGCAAGACCAGCTTGAACCAGCTTGGGACAGATTCAGAACCAGCTTGAACCAGCTTGCCAAGCTTGAACCAGCTTCAGTACAGGCTCGAACCGGCTTGCCCAGCTGCAGTGCAAGCTCGATCCAGCTCGAACCAGCTCGAACCAGCTTAAAAACCAGCTAAACCAGCTTGCCCAGCTTGATATTGTAGCTGTTTTTTTTTTCAATAGGGGGACTGTTACGCACAGGAGAGTCTGGTCGGCTGCGACCACAAGGCTATACACATTGAATGTTACACGTCTCTCTCCCGCCAAGGACATTTCTCCCGAATGGTATACCGGTATGGACAGACGGATCTCTCCCAACTTCGCGCGCTCCTTCACCTGTCCCCCTGGTCGATGGTGCTGTCCGAACCCTCCACCCACGAAATGTACGACCTCTGGACTGATTTTATGACCGCAATCCAGACGGAATGCGTTCCTCACTCACCGGCCTCGAAGAAAAAGAGGCCTCCGTGGATCACCACAGACATTGTAAAACTTGCAAGACGAAAGCGCCTACTCTTCAATCGTGCTCGAAAGCAACATTGTGCATCTAGCTACATCGAAGCGAGAAGTCTGCAAAAATACATAAAGAGACTGGTGCACAAATTACATCAGGAGTACGTCACCAGCATTGCAGCCCGAGCAGCCAAAGATCCCAAGCTGTTTTGGGCCTACGTCAAATCCCAAAGAAAGACCTCTTCACCTGGCCACCCAGTCTTCAAACACAACCAGACACTTGTATCAGACCCCCCACCCCCACTATAGACTCCGTTTAGTGAACACTTCTCCTCAATTTGGTCTACCCACACGACTCCCGCCTCACCTCTATCCAGAATGCCTCTCGTACCTCCCCAAGCCTCACCTTCCACCCGGCTAATCCCGAGTTGTCCCCTTCACCTGGAGCCTCTCTGTCATCCCTATCCATTACCGAACAACACTTAGAAGAATCACTGACCTCCCTTCGCCCAGTACAGAACCCTGGACCAGACCGAGTGCATCCTACTTTTCTCCAGCTCTCCGCCCCTCTGATAAAGCCCATCCTGATCCACATGTTTTAACGCATACTCGACTCTGGCACTGTACCACTTCAATGGAAGAGATCCATCATAACGCCCTTCCACAAAGCAAATTGACTTGACACCGACAGCATTGATACGTATCGCCCCATCGCCTCCACTTCAATTGTGAGCTGCACACTGGAAAGAATAGTAAATAACAAAATCCTGAACCATCTGGAGGACAATGGCCTGCTAAATAAGGCACAACACGGATTCCGAAGGGGACGCCGCTGCGACTCTGCCTTGGCAGTAGCAGTTCACACGCTCAGCTCACACCTAGACCAGCGCATCCCCTGCCAACTAGTACAATTGGATTTTTCAAAAGCAATCGATCGCGTCAACCACACACTTCTCCCTAAAAAACTCCAGAAAGTGGGTATTGGCGACGTGAGCGATCGAGAGCGTCGCTGTGGTCGGCCCTCCACAATTGGCCGAATGCTGACTCTGACGTCAGCAAAGCATGTCTCATGGACGGAAATAAGAGGAATGTAAGAACTTCAATTTCGACGGTGTTGGCAGTGTTACTTTCAGAGCTCTGTGACTTCAGGCTTTCACCATGCCCATTACAAACACCATCAAACCTGTTCTTCACAAGGTAATGACGTCACGAAAGAGAGCCATGGGACGGCGCCACCGAAACATCTCGCCGCTAATTGAGGGTTCCTTGACCAACTGGCTAATTGACTTCGTCAGGAATCGAACCCAGCGAGTCGCCTTCCACGGTCATCTCTCGTCCCACTGTAGTGTGCTCGCCGGTGTGCTGCAGGGCAGTGTGCTTGGCCCTACACTTTTCTCGCTGTACATAAATGACATCACCGATGAACTGAAATATAAGGCAATACTATTCGCAGACGACCTCTCTCTGATACAACCAGGAATCTCCAAGGATGCAGTCACCTCCCTTCAAAATGACCTCGATGTCTGTTACAGGTTGTCCGTGGCACACAGCCTCCCACTAAACCCTCCAAAATGCCTTAGGATGACAGCCTGCCTGTCCTTGGCTAAGCCCTCACACTCCCCACCCCTTGCAATAGGTGTCACCCAACTCTCTCGTGTCACTCACACAAAACTGCTCGGAGTCGCATTTGACGAGCGCCTCAAGTTTAGCCTCCACATCCAAGGAACCGCTTCACATGCGAGGCGGACACTGGGTTTCGTCACCCAAATTACGCGCGGCATGCCAGCTACACCACTGTGGCACTTGTACACGTCGCTGGTACTCCCGCAGCTGGAATTCTGTTCCGCTATCTGGGACCTCCCTCAACAACGCATACAAAATCTCTCGAGTCCATACAGCGGAGGGCAGCCCTTACGCTGTACTGACGAGATTCCCCCTCGTCATACCAAACTGCCGCCAGAGATATTCCCACTACCAAACTCCTGCAGTATGCCCAGTGGCGGACTCTGCAACACCGTAGAGACGTAGCCTCGATCAGGTTCTTCTGCCTATTGATGAGTGCTGGCCACCCTGACGTGCCTTCCCCACCTCGCCTCAACAAGCGAGCTGGCCGGCTACAACCTCCACTGTCACGAAATTTGCGCTACAAGACATCGTGCCTAATGCGTGCTGCAGAAATTTGGAGGTCACTCCCACACCACTTCAGTGGGTCAATCCCCTGCAACCGAGACGACATCCACGAGTGATGTAGAACAGTTACTCGGACCATAGCATAATCACCTCCCTTGCACCCCCCCTCCCTGCGTGTGTTTGTGTGCGTGCATGCATGTGTGTGCGTGTGTGTGTGTGTTTTCCTTTTCTTTTTTGTCTAGACTAGTGCTCCTGATAGCGCCGTCCGGTTGGTGAAAGGGTCACAATATGTGTATGGGCGCATGCCTTTCCCTCCTCACCTGCACTCCGAGTTGCACCACAAACTTTTAACTGCAATAAAATACTATCACTATCCTCTATCACTATTCAACGCTTGATGGATCTTGTACTTGGGAACTCGAAGTACGAATTTGTCATGGCATACATATATGACGTGGTTGTTTTCTCGAGAACTATTGGCGAGCGTGTCGAGCACCTCCGCATTGTACTTGAGCGAATGCGTAATGCTGATCTCAGATTCATCCCGGAAATGTTCAGTTGGCCGCGCCCAAAATTAACTTCCTTGGATTCTTTGTGGATAAAGGCACGCTCCGCCCCAACGAAGATAAGTTGCGCGCGCTAACGGAATAGCCAAGCCCACTTGACGTAAAGAGCCTACAAAGATACGTCAGAATGATTGCGTTCTACCGAGATTTTATTCGACACTGTTCTGAGATATCCCAACCGCTCTATCACCTTCTAAAAAAAGGTGTCAGGTGGTGCTGGGCTGAACAACAACAATGCGCATTTGCAGCCCTTTCAAACTCCGTGACTGACAACG
This sequence comes from Ixodes scapularis, assembly GCF_016920785.2. Lineage (NCBI taxonomy): Eukaryota > Metazoa > Arthropoda > Arachnida > Ixodida > Ixodidae > Ixodes > Ixodes scapularis. The sequence goes on along the minus strand of NW_024609846.1, from coordinate 63,513,933 downwards.
CTTGTTTATAGCTCCCAGACTTGAACAAGCCGTTCGTTCTGCAGACAGATGCAAGTGACTGTAACCTGGGTGCTGTTTTGCTGCGGGAGTATGGCCGTGTGCTTCGGGCAGTTGCTTTCACGAGCCACACGCTAACTCAGGCCGAGTGCAACTACAGTGTCGCAGAACGTGAATGTCTCGCCATTATTCATGCTTTAAAGCGCTTCGATATGTACCTAAATGGCGCAACGTTCCAGATTCAATCTTATCACTTAGCGCTATCATGGCTAAGGGGACTTAAGAATCCGGCTGGACGTCTTGCTTGTTGGGCGCTTACGCTACTACAGTACGACTACTTCATTGTGTACCGCCCGGGGTCAACTAACAAAGTTGCTTATCCGCTTTCTCGTGCTCCACTTCCCGAGGAACACTCGCAGGATACCCATGGCTTGGTGACCGTCGCGGCCACGACAGGACGGTCCCCAGATTCACCGTGGGGTACATTGGTGAGCCGCGAGGAGCTTCGCAAGGCGCAGATGGATGACGGGCTCTGCCAACGTGTGTCCGCCTGGCTGGCAGCAAGAGGTCCAGTGGACCGCCCAAGTGACAAGGAGTTCGACTTCTACTTGATGAGCGACGACGGCCTCCTCCAGCACCACATCCCCCAGGCGACGACGATCCGGAGGGCTCGGCATTCCGGACCGTGACACCCCGCAAGCTACGTAAGCTCTTCATCCGATGCATGCATGGCTCTGCCTTGGCAGGACACCGCAGTGGGAGCAAAACTTTCGAAACGTTATCCCAAATTGCTACCTGGCCAGGCATGAGGCAGGACGTGCTCCGATACGCTCGCAGGTGCTCGGTGTGCCAGAAGGCAAAACCACGTGATGGTCAGCCCCCCGGTCTCATGCAACCAATCGTGAGTCAGAGCCCTTGCAGATTTGTTGTTGTGACGTCATGGGCCCCTTGCCACGTAGTACCCGCGGCAATTAGTACTTGTTCGTGGTAACCGACCACTTCACGAAGTGGGTTGAGTTATTCCCTTAGCGGAAGCTAGATTCGCAAAAAATCTGGGAGTGTCTACTTGAAACATTCGCTAGGTTTATCTTTCCTGCACATCTTGTAAGCGATAATGCCTCCTATCTAACGAGGAAGGTGTTCGTGGACGCACGCGCGGTGCTGTGGATTAAGCGCAAAAGAACTTCCCCATACCACCCGCAAGCAAACATCACGGAAAGGGTAAATCGGAACCTTAAGATGATGTTAATGGCCTAGACTGAGCGCCACAAGAACTGGGACGCGAAACTGCCAGAGCTGGCATTCGCTACCCGTACGACCACAAATCGGTCAACGGGTCTCACTCCTGCCCAACTGAATGTCGGCAAGGAGCTTGCGTTCCCGCTTTTTCAGTCTCCTTTCTGCAAAGTCTGGGGGAAGGCTTCGCCCCTACGTGAAGTTCGCGGAGGACCTACGAAAGCGCTTCTCCAATAGCCTTCGAGATGCACGAGAGAATCTCGACGTCGCCCGAGTGCAACAGGCAGAACAGTACAACCAGGGGCGACGTGACTTGCAGATCGAGGTGGGAGATTTTGTACTCCGGCGTACTCACCCACTGAGTGACGCCGCTCGAGGCTTCGCAGCCTCCCTCGCCAACAGGTCGGAAGGACCGTTTCGCGTGCGTGAAAAGTGCTCACCACTCACTTACAATAAAGTGAGTGGTGAGCACTTTTTTGCAAACTAATTCACTGTGAGTCTAGTGAGGAAACCGGACCTGTTCATGTCACCGACCTTAAACGATTTTTTCAAGTAGAGGACGAAGATTCCTCGCAGGACCGGAAAACACTGACGGCATTACCGTTCAGGAAACCCCCTTGTCTCCACCAAGGCGGCGGTATAACCTGCGACGTCGGTGACACCAAAAAGAGAGGAACCTTTTTTTTTCTGTGTGTATGTGTCTCCTTGGCTTCGCCTCTCTCGCATTTTGGGGGTAGTTTTCTACTTTCACGGATCTGACCCCCTTTTCAAGAGGGGGGAGAAGATTGTGTACCCACATCAGATCCGTTATTTCGAACTTTCTGGAAGGGATGCGAAGGTAACATCGGGCTCAACCCTCAACTGAGCCCCATGTCGTCTGCCTCCTTGTTTTCCACGAAGCTGGCTCATAGACAACACCGTCACCACACCCGCCATCTGAACGACACGGCGGCTGGTCTCATGGTGGACCGCGGCCACACTCTACAGGACGGAGCGGCAGCTGGCTCGGTTCAAGGAGGATCACATGGAGAGCAGCCAACTGCTGGAGACGGTCCAGAGCAACAAGGTGGCCGCCAGCCGAGCCCTGATCAAGATCAAGGAGATCAAGCGACAAACTGGAGCTGACCGAGCCGCTGCAGAAAGGGCAGCACGTGGCCAAGGAGCGGGGGAGAGAGCGGACGCCGAACGTATTCGCGACTCCAGCGACCTATAGGGGGCGCCACCACCAAACAAACATGGCGGCTGAGTCCAGGTCGCGTCGGCTCGGCCGGGCCGCCTGAACAGGTGGCGCGTTCAATTTAACAGATTTTTTTTTTGTTTAATGCCCAATTTTATAGGTATTTGAACTGAGACGGTTAAGTGTAGCCGGTGCACATAAACTTGCAGAGCATAGTTTTGTTTTCCAACTGTGTTTTTTGTTCTTTTCATGTCAAACTTTCGTTCAGGAGATTTCGTTTGAAACCGAAACTATGGGCTCTGGAGAGACGGTAATATACTAATCAGTTTTGATCATCTAAGGAAAACGGCAATGACTGCAGAATTCTCCCACCAACAGTAATTTTCAGCCAACTCGCATGCCTCGACCATGCGACTTATCTGTCCGCGAAATCGGGCTTTTGTGCGTATTTGCGTTTAAGAAACAGCTTCCGTCGTGTGCTCGGTCAACAACACAGGCTGCAGGAAAATTACGAAAATTAAGCAATCGCTTCTTGAGCCAAGGAGCATGTTAACCCGCCGGCGCCCCACTAAGCAGCTGATACTCGTATTTCAAATCAGGTTTTAGTAGCAATCAAAAAGTCATTTTGATGAGCGGGTTATGCATTATATTACTATGTCCCACTAAAGCGATATTAGTATATTCTTCGGGTTGAAATATGAGCTTAGTTGACTAGCTGTTAGATGAACTGCTGAATAATATTTGACAGACAGAGAGATACTACTTAAACTCAGTCAAATGGTTCTAGCCAGTAGCACGGAGACGAATGCGGACGAACTGAAGAGAGTCTTCATTAGAGATTCACGCAGAACCTTTCTGCATTGAACTTGACTTCGAATCCTGAACGGAACAAATGAGTATTTTTGTGGCCCGTCAACCTGAGCAATGTAGACGTATATTGCTGCTGGCTTAATTCGACGGGGGTATAATATAAATATTGGAGGCGCGATAGATCATAATGCCGTGACAGCTTCTAACGTTGCGAGACGCGTCCCCCACCTTTTGAAAAAAAGATAATTTCCCTCATTCATCATTTGCAGCGAGCAGGTTTTCCTGAATCAAATAATTGCGAAATCAGTCCAACTCCTTCAGTGTGGTCCAGCGGATTTTTCGGCGAAAAGCAGCCAAGATGACTAGCCAACGCACCGACCGGCGTCGGTGGCTCAAACTTGCAGCTAATCGAACACAACCAAACTCAAGAAAAGCAGCTATCGAACCTTCCCATTCACTTGAAGGAGGTGGCATTGGTGTTCCCTCCAGTGAAATGCCTCGTCTGTCGTCCTCCCACTGTTCTACATCCTTATAACGAAACCCCTTATCAGTTACCAAGCAGTCGTCACTTTGAATGTGATTCGAGACAAACAAGAAATCAAAACGTTTTTCCGCGATTCCTCTTCATCCAAGAAATCGAAAACACGTGGTGGAAGGAAACAATCTACTGACGCTTCACCGCACTAATGAAAACTCAGGCAAACTTAAGAAATTTTCGGACCTTCGTGAAATTACATTGTTCGCCATGGCGCCGACAACACGTGTCCGCGAAAGCCACTAGAGACGCGCGGAGGGGCGCGGAGCGACCTGGACCGGCTGGTTCCCGGTTTTCCCGCTTGGTGGCGTCCGTTTTGCTGGAGTCGCGAATAGCATCCGTCAACCAGCGTGGCGAGAGCGACCTCCAACGGGCCATCGCGCTCATTCAGCAGGCGCCGGCCGGACTTGCAACGCCAGTCTGCCCAGCAGCGCCATCCACCCCCTGACGCCCACGACGTCGTCTCGGTCATCGACATGCCGGATGAAGCTTGAGAAGGGGGGGAGGGGGGAGTGTGGGCACTTTGGCGGCTCCACAGCCCAGTTGCCCGACTGCGAGGCAAAGGTGCCGAACTTTTCCCGCGTGACGGCGACGTCACGCCAGCCACGCGCACATCGCGTGCGCCGCCTTGATAAGGCGCATCAGAGGCGGCGCACGGGGAGTCGCTGCCTGGACTCAGGCGCCGCTGGTAACCATGTTAATCGTCTCGTCCTTATCCCATTCAATGTAGTTTCTTGTTGTTGAAACCGTTGGCTCCGTGTTATTCCTCTGGGTCGGGTACGCAGCAAGGCAAACGGACCACAAGTGATGACATGATTGAAACCACTAGGTCAATCTTCAAAGGGTTTAGCCAGGGCTTGCAGCGCTCTTTTTAAAAGCAATTTTTAAATCAGTGAAAAAAACGACGTTAAAATTGATCGATCAATACTTTAAAAAAACAAAAAACATTACCTCTTCACAAATCATTTGGATTGAATTGGCCTCTATTTGTAATAGCCGTCAATACTGCTATTTCGACGATAGTCTTAAATCCATTAATATAACACTTAAGATATTTTAGTTAATTAACCAAATTACTATGACGATTATCCCCTCATATTGTCACGAGTGACAATTAATGGGGCTAAGATAACTGAAGAAACTAAACGTTTAATGGGGCGAACTTGTGCCCAAAACAAAAAGGGAACAGAAGAAAACAGCAAAGCGTCGCGGGCGTCGATGTCGGCGAAACCCCAGGATCGAGCGCAGGGGCGAGACTGACTCCGGCTCGCCGCGCGGGGCCCTTTTTGTACACGCGTGGACTTCTCGAACAATCGGCCTAGAAGATTCGGCGCGTAGAACATTCTAACCTAAAGCAAGCAACACGGTTCTCGAAATTAACAGAAATCTAAACTGAAAGAAAATAAAAGGGGCGGCGCTCCCAGGAATCGAACCCTGGGCTACCGCACGAAAGTCAAGTGCGGCAACCACTCGGCCACGCACGTTTTTTTTTTTGTTTGTTTTGTTTATTGACTGGGCCACGCACGCGCTTGCTCGCCGACGCGCGTTGCAATATAATGTCCGCGGAGGTTGATACATACAAGGTGAAGAAGGCACTTGTCTAACTCTTATCCCCCCTCCCCTTTTTTTAATCTGTTCAATCGGAACCAAACATCCTGCAATAATTCTCTCGATTGTTGCATCTTTGCGTCTCACTTTCTTGTCTCACTTTTGCTTCGTATGTTTTCTCATCGATAAAACTGCAATTACTTTTTGTTTGTTTGTTCTTTTCTCACTATTTATCCTCCTAGACGAGAAAACGGCACTGCGAATAGACGTGCAACCTTTTGAAATTACAAAGCCCGGTGTTTGAATTCAGCTCCTGCGAAAAATGGCGCTCATACGGGATTGACATAAAAAGAGGAAGAAGGGTAGAATTACTCGAACTAAACGACAGACTTGTTTTCTGACTTGTTTGTAAGCCATGGCTGGAGGCATCATACAAGGTGCTTCTTTTTTAGTCGTTTCGCATCTAGAAAATAAACTTCCATTAGGTTTTTTTTCTTTTTTTTACCTGGGGTCAAGTTTGTGGAGAAGAATGTTTCCATTACGGCCGTTCAAATTGAGACGGCATAAATAAATTCGTTAGCTAATTAGTTAATATATTAGATTTACTTTTATGACGTCTATTTTTGAGGCATAATTTATGCATTGGAAAGTTTGATTAAACATTTTGCAATGGGCGCTATGGGGCGAGAGATGTCACCCTTAAGGTGAAACTAGGTGGGAAAAGTGAAGACGGGCTCTCCCAACCTGCTGCGTTTGAGGAGCGGCGGAGGGCGAAGGAATCGACGTCACTGGGGCTATGCGTTTAGTATCGGTTTGAAGCCGTCTACAAGGATGGCATTTTGTGACCCGCTGCACCCACTGCAATCTTTTGAATCCAAATCTCGGGACACTGTTAGACCATATTTTCCTCGAAAGGTAATGCCACAAATACAATTTTCTCCCAAAATAAACATTTAGAAAAGTTGTTTAACACATTTTAGTTAATTAGCTTACAAATCACAAATTTCATCTCTTTCCCAGTGACCATCATGACCACCATGGCCACAAACTTCGCCCTTTTGCTAAAAACAAAATTTTTTTTTTATCTGAACCGACTGAGAAACGAGAAAACGCCACGTAGACTCGAGAGCTATTGATATATATTTTAGTGAAGGTTTGTCTTCCTACCTCCCATGTCGTAGCCGGTGGGTATCATACTCACGGGCCACGAAGCTTCTTCACGGTTGACATTAAACTCTTCCATGATGTTTACAAAAAGGAGGCCCGATAGCCTGTACACCGACGACGAGAAGAAAGTCACCAGGGCCCCAAGAAAGGGAATGTGCCAACGGCGATCCATGGCGTATTGTTTCTTAGGAGTATTTATTGGTACTTGAGAGCCATCTTCATCCATGGTAACCCCTGCAAGAGCTAAAGAGTTCCAGGATTACCATAATTCTCCCTACCGAGGAACTAGACCAAAAATAATGTCGACTGTCGAGGCGTGCAATTGTTCCCGAAGGAAGCTGATACTTCATACATTCATTGAACTAAAGAAAAAAAAAAAAAAAAACGTAAGCAGGTGTAACAGCTTAGTAGCCCGCAGCCTAGTAATCACTTACCTAGCAGTCGGGAAGTTCGCGGAGTTGCAAAGTATCGACCTCCTCCCACTACTGTTTCAGTAGACTGAACGTTACTGCGCAACATACAGTATATAGATAGCCTAAAGGAATCCTGACTTTTTCGGCCTAATAGTACCTGTACGACAACACACGTGGAGTTTATTCACGTGGAATATATTGTTATGCTCTAAAAGCCGAACATCAACACATATGGAATATCCACAGGTGGAGTCGCTTATTTGAACGCATGAAACGCTTTTTTTCGTTGAGCCCGCCCTCCAACAGATGCGAAATTTTATGTTGTTGCTGTGCTGGAAATTGGAAAAGATACTGCGGTGACAGTTTTTTTTTTCCTTACTAATCAAGCAACGTTTTGTCGAACAAATAACACAAAATTTGTCTTCGTTACTATAATCTAGTGATTATTCCAACAATTTGGTCTGGGGTAATGCTTATATGGGCCGTCAAGTTTGAAACAAGAAGACTTGATAATAAGAATATATAATAATACAAAACAAAAACGCGGAAAGTCTTTTATATGCGCAGCGTAGCTTATTCGGGTCGATGGTTGCAAGTGTTTTCTGAGTGGCGCTTTTACGGTAGGGTAAAAAATAAAGGCTTCAACGTGATTGTGTATTAATATCGACTTTGAATTTGGTTGACGCTACTTTTAAGCAGTGAATCGGCGATAAGCCACTCCAATCAGTAAGGCAGGATTATCTAATATTTTTCCTGTAAAGGAGGACCAGTCACGTTTAAGTTTTGTGGAAAGGCTTGGTATCTCACTGGCACTAATTTTTAATAAACGTAAGAGGTTTGCGTTGATTGACTCAAACACCACCCCATGACTTGTCAAGTTTTGATGTGCAGTATTTTGTTTCTTTCGTGCATGTTGGGTGCACAATGCGACCCAACTTTAGCATGTTGCCTCCACAAACTTGACCTTTGGCATGATAGTATTTCGTAGATATAGAAATGTTTGCACGAACACAGAGGCTAGACTAACACAAGCCTGTGGGCAATGACAGGCGCTTGTAGTTGTCAACTACTTCGCTTTCGTGCATTTTGTTTGGGTATACAAGTTTACTAGGTGCCACGAGCCAACGACCGCAACAAGGATCGCTAATCATTGTAGATTGTATCATTAATTCTACCCAATAATTTTACGACCAACCGTAAACATGTATGTAAATTTTATTTGTACCGGGTCTATTCGAGGGGAACCTAATAATTTCTGCAGCTAATGAATGAACTTAGCGTTGCAATATAAAGACATATAACACGAAACTATGGCTAGCGGTGAAGGTATATGGTGTGAATCTGCCGCCCTCAATCTGAATATACGAACCAAAATTCGAATTCATTTTGTGCCATTTCGTGCTGATCTGATAGTCACGACAAACTGTGGCATTTAAACAGCACGGTGTGAAGCAAAGCTCTAGGTTTGATGTCGAGTGAGTGACCCTGCTGGAAGTTTATTACAAACTCAGGAAATTGCCTTTACAAACGCTTAAACTGATCACGGATTGGTCTGACAATTTTGCATTTCTCCTTTATTCCAGAGGGCTAGTTTCCTGATTCGTTTATTAGCTCTTCAAAGTCCGTCTGATTTATGCTCTGCAGGTAACACCTGTTCGTTTTCTCCGGTGACCCGGTGTGCTAGTTCTGAGCATAAAATTTAAAACCCTTCAGTAAATAATCCTTAGTTCTTAAAATGATTTTCTTTTTTCAATGGCATATATTTCAAGACTGCATGCCACTACCGATGGTAGATCACATTTTTATTTGTGAATCGCCGAATACTATAAAACAAAATTACATCCTTGAACTAAATAGTGTTTCGTTATGACGCGCCTTTCAATTATGAGGTCTTATTGCCAATTTAGTTTTAATGGCTTGGCTTACGAACTACAAAAAATGCTTAAATATTAATTTTATTTTGCGGCTCCACTTTTGATTTAAATTTGTCAACTTCCTTCCAACTCTTAAAGGGGCACTCAAGTGGTTTTTGGGGAAGCTACTTTTTGGTGCGATGGCGTTAAGGAAGTGTCAGTGAATGAGTATCTTCAGTTTTAAAAGGCAGAACCGCCTATTCATCACGCAGCAATAAAATAAGCTCTTCCTGCGCCAACCAATGAAATTACCGTATGTTTGAAAATGTTGGCGGCCTTTGTAAAGTTTAGCTGAAGAAACAATTTTCAGTTAATTTAGATATGTTGTGCATGATAATTTCACAAGATGTGAAATAGTTCTAGTTTAGAATACGCGATACTGCAATTATTGTTTCACAAACAAGGGACTACGTCTTCTCCTTGCCTTCCTCCGCGGGGGGTGAATTTCCCGGTCGCTCGGGAAGCGCGGAAGCGCACGTATCATGAACTCGCGCCTCGTTGCAAGCCGGCCGTGCCGGGCTCCATCTGCAAACATGGCATCGGTGGTGATCGTCGATGTGGACGGCGTGGTGAAAGCTCATCGTTCCGCGTAAAACCGCTATCCTTGACTGTAAATTTTCGTCGTGTGTCGCTATGATAACCCAGCACTTACTAGAAGGGAAGATCCACCTACTCGTGCGGCGATGTCGTGGCGGCACTCTCAAGACAGCAGCGACGCCCGCGCCGTCGTGTTTGTTTACTTCGACTACAGTGGTGATTTCTAAGCATTTGTGTCCTCGAACATCGCCTGGATTTCTTGTTTGGCACATTTCATGCGTGTGCTCAAGTTCAAGGTATTACTGGCGCGTACCGTATAAAGGATGCGAATTTTCACACGTTTTCATCACCGGAGAAAAGTGATCAGTGTTAGCAATCCTAAACGCTCGCAACGTCTGATCACGAAATCATATTTCTACGTAGCTATATCGCTGCTATGGTTACATCGTCTTTTATAATCGCAGAAAAGGCGTGTGACGATATTTGTACTATTGGCAAAGTCATGAATTAGAGCTTGATCGTCCAGGACGGCGTAGTGCATCTTTTTCTCTTTTTTTCATCCACTGTACCGTGCAAGCCTATCATGAAAAAAAATATATAAAGCTTTAGGCTATTAAAAACTGTCTGTCTATATTCTGTTATGGCATGGAGTGGCAGTGCGTCCCCTTTTTAGAGGCGCCGCTAAAACAGCTGACGGCGGCGTAGAAGCGGTCGCCGTGCTGCCGACCCTCTGCGCTTGTTGCAGTGGTTGCAGGTGTGTGTACGCGCGGCGCAGAGTGGTCGTTCCGGTCGCTCCGGTTGCAGCGGACGCAGTCATAGGTACTGCGCTCGTTGCACATGTCTGAACCAGCCTGCCGTCCTCCCGAGGCGAAAGTCAACGTGACGACATCGTTTGACATCACGTACCGGAGGTTACGCTGCGATGCCAAACGTTTGCTTGGTTACGGATTGCCCCAACCGCAAAATGAAGAACGCTCGAAAAGGTCTGCGTTTCGTCGTCCTCGGAACCCGAACACGACTCCGAAGCGCTGCTATCGTCCACTTCGCACGTTGGGGTGGCGTCATAGGAAATCATCCGCAGGTCGGCTGTCCGCTGAAGAATTTCAACCTCTAACGACGTCAGGTCCTCGAGTGTACAGAACTCCGCCATGATTGAAGCACGAATGACAAAGAGGTTCTTTCGGCCGGTGCGGCTACCTTGGCACCACTGCGCGACGGAACGTCGTCCAACGCCATTGGCTGGAGATCGTATTGATATGCGAGCGGTGACCAATGAGAGTGGTTTCGCTTTTGGACGGATCCGAGGTTCGGCGGCCTTCAATTACATTTTTATTATAGAAATAATCACCGTATGACTATATGCTTTTGGTTTTTAGGGATATTTAGGGCGTCTAGATTTAGTTGTCATCATCAAAACAGGAACTCAAAAACCACTTGAGTGCTCCTTTAAGGAGCGAAACTTTCCGCGCCCTTATACACGTTTGCAAGTCCGGCTTCAGGGCGCTGCCATCTTGCTTGGCTGGGGTGCGCTCGGACGAGTAATAATCCGATTACGAAGCCTTGCTAAGGCGCCATAATCGGATTATGGCCGCGCCCAAAAGCGCACCCCACTGAGGAAGATGGCCGCCCCTTAGACCGGAGATGCAAACGTGTATATTTCACGAATGTTTCATTTCGCGAAAATAGAGGGCTCGCGAACTATAAATGTTTTACAGTATCTGCAGGTGCGGAGTATACAAGGATGTGTTCTTTCAAAAAATATATATTTTTCACGAGACATGACGGATTTTGAGGGTGAGGGGAATGTTACTAATAACTTATGTGGTATACACGCTTCTTTGTGAGCCCTGAATGCAGGGATTCGAAAAGACGTGCTGTGTGTGAAAACGTTTTACGTGCGGACTTCCAGCCGGTTTTCGGACAACAGTGCGAAAAATACGATATATATATTTTCTTTTTTTTTAGACATCACTTCTAGGTACCGTGAGGTCAAAAGGCGCTTGTTGCATCTCGTGGGTGATTCCTAAGGTCCTTCAAGTATATACGCGATGAATAAAACTGAAAATAATAATAGTATTTTGGGATCGATAATATTGTCACGGGTGATGACCAAAAGTTTCGCCCCAGCGTTCGACTGTGCTGCTACGCCGACTTCGACGCCCGCGACGCTCTGTTATTATCTTTGTACCCTTTTAGTTTTGGCACAAGTTCGCCACATTAAACGCTTATTTCTTTCTGTTTATTTATTGTTCTTTTGGTCACCACCCGTGACAATATAACCCATTTCGGAAGCATGCTCTACAACACCCTCCCTCGAAAAAATAAATAAAAACACTCTGCGTGCAAATGTTTTCGAAGGAAGCTGATACTTCATAGATTCATTGAATTAAAAAAAAAACAGGTAAGAGCAGGTGTAACAGCTTACCCTGCAGTTAAGTGACTACTTACCCAGCAGTCGCGAAGTTCGTTGGGTTGCGAAGTATCCACCTCCTCCCACTACTGTTTCAGTGGAAGCCGTAAGGCGGACTGGATGTAATGGCGCGACGTACAGTATATAAATAGCCTAAAGGACACTGCATTTCTCGGCCTAACAGGATCTGTATGACAACAGACGTCGAGTTTGTTCACGTAGAGTATATTACTAGGCTCTAAATCCCCAACAGCAGCACCTATGATATATATGCAGGTGGAGTGAATTATTTGAACGCGGGAAACGTTTGTTTTCGTTAAGCCCGCTTCGTCAACAGGTGCGAAGTTTCATGATTTTGCTGTGCTGGAAAGTTGGGGGAGATACCGCGGTGACATTTGTTTTTTTCAGTAATCAAAGAACGCTTTGTCGAGCGAATAACGGACAGCATTTGTGTTCGTTGCTAGTATAAAATGATTATTGCAACTATTTCGTCTAGAGTAATGCTTTTATGGACCATCAAGTTTGAGGCAAGAAGTCGTGATGATAAGCAATGATAATAATTCAAAACATAAACACGGAAATTCGTTTCTATGCGCGGCGTAGCTTGTTTATGACAATCGTTTTAAGTGTTGTCTGAGTGGCACTTTTACGGTAGGGTGAAAAGGAAAGGCTTCAACGCGGTTGCGTGTTAATATCGAGTTTGAATTTGTTAGATCCTACCTTAATGCAGCGAATCAGTGATAAGACACTCCTATTAGTAAGGCAGAATTATCTAATCTTGTTCCTGTAAAAGAGAACAAGTAACGTTGAAGTTTTGTGGAGACGCTTCATATCTTACTGCATTAATTTCTAAGAGACGTGGCAAGGTTTTAGTTGATTAACTCTGACATGACACGATGAGTTGTCAAGAGTTGATGTGCCGTATTTTGTTTTTTTCGTGGATGTTGGTGTGCACAATGCGACCTAACTTTAGCTTGTTGGATTTACAAGATTAATCTTTTTGGCATGATAGTTTTTCGTAGATATAGAGGACACATTTTGCTGTGACGATTTGCAAGTTAGAAATATAACCAAAGCGGATTATTTTCGAAGCACGCATATCTCGAATCGTAATGAGTTGTTAATAAACTAAATGTCGCATATTACAGATGTGGGACTTTTTAACGTGGTTTTGAAGTCTGCATTAGTGTACCTTGAAACGTGCGCCTTTGGTTAAAACCTTGAATAATTGTTAAGAATTACGCCCTGTGCATTTGTAAGAGTGGTAGGTATAAAGTTTCAATGTATACCGCGACGCCCTATATATGGTTTAACTACCGCTTGCGGGGCAACAGTTCTTATAACACAATAAGACCACACAAAAATGACTAACTCTGCCCTCACCATCTGTGTCGCGCCTCAGAAGAAGCCATCGCCCCAATATTCTGTCCTTACTTAAATCTGTTCTGCGGGAAAACAACAACAAAAGAAGCATATTTTTTCCAATAAATCCAGGAAATGTTGGGGCCTTCCAAGATAGGAAAAAACTAATTTTGTGACACCCAGTAGCCTTCATACGCAGCAATAAGCTGTTAGTTGTATGGTGAGCAGCGATAAACGAAAAAAGAGGTGAGCCTAGCCTTAATTGTTGTTACATTTCAACGTAACAACGTTTTCGTTCTTTCCACGAATTATGTCTGAGTGGAATGACCTGCCTCCAGATGCCATTTTATCCGATAGTGATTCATTTTTCTTTTAGGATGATCAGTGCACTATGAACTAACTTTTTTGGATGTTGCGTGCCGATGATTTGCGTTATTTTAGATATTTTTGATACATTTTATATTTTGGTGTTATCTGCTGAGAAGTGCGCAATTTGATTTGCTTCATTGATGATCATATTTAGTGTTCTGTTGTGTACTGATGATCTGTGCTATTTGTGATTTTTATATATTCTCAATTCCCTGCTGTAGAACTTCGGCGCCGCAGTGTTTTCTGAAAATAAATAAATAATTATTAAGTGCACGAGGAAAGAAGCCGCCACGTCGAACTAGGTTATTTCATCTCCTTAACAGATATGTCTGCGATCCTAGAATTCGGCTTTTAAGGTGGGAGCCTATAATTGTTTACAAGGTCATAGCATTCCTCTTTGGAGAGGTGAGACACCAACAATATACCTTCTGGGGTTGCTTTCGTGATCGAAATAAAAAAGCGTCAAGAAAAAAAAAAGTGCCATTAGTAAGTCAATTCTAGCTGGAAACGAATATATGAAGCTTTCGAGTGGCTACCAAGTTAATCCTTCTTAGATAATTTCTTCCCTACGAGTCGTTTTCCTACCTGCGATATGGCTGTTGTGTGTATACCTCGGGGAAAGTAAGGTTGTTCACCTTACAAAATAAAACATGCATCATGAATTTGAAGTTTTTTTGGAGTGGTACTGATCCTTCACGAAGCACCAGACTACTGTGCCAGACACCCAGTCGTGATATTAACACTTTGTTAAAGACTTCAGCGTGTTGGTGATGCAAATTGACTTATAACGAAAGAAACACACAAAAGGACGAAACAGACGACACAGCAGCTGTGTCGTCTGTTTCGTTCTCTTGTGTGTTTCTTTCGTTTTAAGTCAACACTTTTTAGTTTAACAATTTTAAATAATATAGTACCGAATAATAATAGGATATTATTGTGAAACTGAAGATAAACATTTATTGGGACGAACCTGCGCCTCAAATTTTAAAGAGAGTGGTACCAGTACCTTGCGTCGGAGACGGAAGTGCGACTGTCATCACGCAGCCCGTTACCGCTGATTTTGTACGTGAGATAAGTTCATGAATGTTGAAAATCAGAACACGAGATGAGTGTCACGTTCGGGTGACGATTATTACTGGTAGAAGAAAAGAAGAATAAGAAGGGAACAAGCGCGTTCCAGGAAATGTCGAGCGCGAGAAAACAAGCAGCGACGAAAGCCACGGTTGGGCTACGACGCACTGTGAGGACCAGAGCTCCGAGCGGAACCAGCCGCTATGGTCGGCGACGGCTGCTACGAACAGCTCCAGGGAGAGTACGAGACACCGGCATCTGGCATCACACTTCATGCGGCGAAGCTCCGCAAGACGCAGAGTAGAAAGGCTTGAACTTATTGCAAGGACGGTGGAAGAAATGGCTTATTAGCGTGATAATGTAAACTTAACTGCCTCAGTGTTTCGCTCTGCTAATTCCTTTTCTTTATTTTTTCGCTTCTGACATCTTCCTATCTCCCTTCTTGTAATATATAATTTTTTTTATCGATTTATGGATGACGTTTCTCCCTTTTCCCGACTGACGATTGCCGTTTGGATAACCGGCCAGGATTCCATCAATCCACTGGCCTAATTTCGTTGGTCCGGAGGACAGAGTTCGCGATCATGACTGGGTCTGGGGTTGTAGAGATTGATAAATTGATGGCAGCTGGAAGGGAACTAGGATACTCTGGTGAGGAGCTTAAGATCTAGGCTTAGATGGAGAAAAATATTCAGAGAGGAAAGGATGCAGGCACGTGAGGCGGCAAGAGAAGACCACGTGGCGCAAGAACGCGCATGAGCGGCGCAAGAACGCACATGTCAAGCGGAATATGACCGACTGGATAAGAAACGGGACCTGCTACAACTCGAAATCACGGCCCCGGAAAGAGGAAATTGCGAAGCACAAGGCGAAGAGGAAGAAGGCGGTTCAACTTGACGAAGTCATAAGGTCAGTCAACACAAACTGATATCGCAGTAGAATTGCGCGACGATCTCGACGCGTATCTGCAGACGTTGGAACATACGGCTTCCGGTCTCGGATGGTCACAAAACAAGTGAGCAACCACTTGAAGTCTGTTTCTAACAGGAAAAGTCCTGACTGTGGTCGGTCGCATACCCCTGCGGATACGATGGATTATGCAAAGATAAAACTGGCGCTGCTTAAAGATTCCGGTATACGAAAGAAGGTTATCGCGAAAGATTCAGTGAGGCGAAGCCCGGGGACGGGGAAACAAGAAAACAATTTGCAACCAGGTTGACGGAGTACTTCGTTAGGTGGATCAAAGTTGCAGGAATTGAAAAGCTTTCGACGCGATCCGAGAGAAAATGCTAAAGGAGCACTACTCGACAACCTGCGCAAGTGAGCCGAAGGTTTTCCTCAAAAATGGAGACTGCTCGACCCTAGATGATTTGGCCGAGAGAGCGTAGGTTTTATTTTTTTTTAAGCGTAGACTTAACCGAGCACTTTAAAAGCTAAGGTAGAGGGAGCAGACCCGAAGACCAATCCAAGGAAACTCCCTAACGCGTTCAGAGAAGACACAAGGAAGGTCCTCCGATGCTTTTTATGCAATAAGGTAGGGTACAAGAAAATTAATTGCCAGGGTCACAATCAATAATATAGACCATCGACATGTTGGCACTGCGGACGGAAGGGGCAAAAGGCCGGCGAATGTACCTTGAGAGCTGGCGATAAACCACAGGCTTCTTGGCTGTGGACAGCCTCCGACAAAACGGCAGGTAAACCAGACGAGACCTACCTCACAATAACGAACGGCGACAAAATACCAGCGGTTAACGCAGGGGTAGGGAGACCACCCAAGTTTCTGGTGAAGAACATGCCTGTGGTTGAAGGCCGCATTGGCGAGCGAAAACTTACGGTACTACGGGACACCGGCTGAAACACATTAGTTGTAAAAAATAACTTGGTGCCCGTTGGGTGCTACACTGGAAACTGTAGCCCCGTATATTTCCTAGACCGAACAGTGAAATACTTACCTGAGGCAGAAATTGTAATCAACAGACCCTTTCTGGCAGGAAAAGTTCTGGCGAAGTGCACTGACAATCCCCTATACGACTTTAGGCTCGGCAACGTTCCGCAAGTGAGAGATCCCAACGATCCGAGCCCGTATTGGGAATGCGATAAACAAAGAAGCGACGAGATGAAGACACCAACTGTTCAGGGTTTCGGCCACCAGCTGAAAAGAAAGACGAGGTACCAGAGACGAAGGACCGCAAGGAAGCCTCTCCGGACGACTCGGTAAAAGCGGATTAGGAATTGATAATTCCGCCTTCAGGTATCGCTGGACTTGGAGAGACAAGGAAAAATAAAAGCAAGAACAAAACTGAGCCTCTACTGAATGTGCCACAGGTTCCGATTCTCGAAACGACCGTCGAGAAGCTTTCGACGCGGCAGAGGAAAGATGCGTCTTTGAGGAGTTGTTTCGAAAAGGTTGGAAGGGTGGTGAAGAAACACAAGTATCGTACAATGTATGAAATAATGATCAAGAACAACCTGCTCTTTCGGAGCTGTACATTTGAACACGGAGAAGTATAGAGCAGTTGGCTCTCCCAGCAAGATACCGACCAACTGCTATGGCAATGGCGCATGATGGTATCATGTCAGGCCACCAAGGAATGAAGAACACGTTTCCGCTAACGGCTGAAGAGTTCTTTTGGCCAGGCATGCGGAGTGACATCAAAAGGTACGTGCGTTCCTGCGATGTATGCTAGCGCACTGTGCCCAAATGCAGAGGAGGCTAAGCGCCTTTTGGGACAATGCCTGTCATCGAAACACCATTCGAGGGAGTGTCGATCGACATCATCGATCAGATCAACCCAGCTGCGAGTTCGGGCAACCGATATATCCTGGCAATGGTAGACGTTGCCACAAGATACCTATATGCTCTTCCATTCAAAAACATCAGCACGTAGAATGTGGCGGAAGCCTTCATAGAAATGTTCTCTAGATATGGGGGAATTCCAAATGAGGTCCTTAGCGATGGAGGTTCCTGCTTCAGGTCGGACTTCATGAAAGAGGTAAACCAGCTGCTGTTTTTGAAGCATCTCATCACTATACTCTACCATCCGATGGGAAACGGGCTGGTGGAAAGATTTAATTAAAAAAATCGAAATCAAAATCAAAGTTTATTTAACATCACCAAGTACAAAGTTCTGAACAAATGATGTATGGAGCTCAGACAAAAAGCCGCAAGGGTGCGGCTTGACTGGGTCTGAGCCCCTTCTACATATGCATAGTCCCATTGCAATGTAAAAAACAAGCAAAAAAGATTTGGCAACAGAACTGGTAATAATATACAATAACAAACGAGTGACGCAACATCAGCATCACTTACTACACATTAGGCAATTAATGTACGCAAAGATATACAAGGTGAAAACTATAGATCTAGGTATATAAACTGTATGAAACATGAAACACTTTTTTTTTCCTTTCTAATTATCAAGCGAATTTAGTAAAAATGGTAATGTGTAACATAAAGATTGATTTCTGTAATTCGCGCGTGCATGAGGAATGATCCATGTTCTATTGTGACGTGTGTTATAAATGTTAGTGTTTCTTGTTAATCTAGATAATTGTTCAATGTTGTCCTTATTTCGTCTTTTGCCGGCATAGTACCTGTTAAGCAGTATATCATTATATAAAAATTGAACCGGACGTACATTAAGATTTTAAAAAGTGGTTCGGTATGTGCATCGTAGGGAGAACCAGAGATAGCGCGCACGGATTTTTTCTGTAGTAAAAAAAGTTTAGTAAGGTTTGACGCGGTTGTGTTCCCCCAAACTAGGTGGCAGTAGTTGAAGTGAGAAAGAAACAGGGAATCGTAAATAAGCAATTTTATATTAGTGGGTAGAGAAAACCGCAACTTTGTAGAAATACATACAACGCGAGAGAGTTTATTAGCAATTATATGAATATGTTTGCTCCAAACTAAGTTTTCTTCAAATACAACTCCTAGGCTTTTCACTGAGGGCACAATATTGTCGCGAAGTTTTGCTCGCGCGAGTATTTAGTCTAGCTTCACTTTATGTTTTTTGCTTTTTAGAAAGTTCTTTCCGTCTACACGGGACGGCTCATGGATTCCTTCGGAGTCGGGGGACCCAAAATTGGGGCGAACGTGAACGCTGTAACGCTACACTTAGTTTACAGAACCCCGCGTTGGAAGTGTTTTGTCTTGTGTACGTCTGCTTTTGGGATCTCTACTCGGAGGTGGTTTTGCCCTGTGTTTGAATAAATTCCCTGTTTACGTACGTATATGCTTTCTATTGTTTATGACTGCTCTTGTGAGCTTCGTTTGAAATGTGTTCTGTCTCGTGTATGAGCATGTTTTTTTAAATGTTCGTATTTGATTTGGGCTCCGAGCCTTTTCATTAGTGCTAAGAAAACCCCTCTTGATTGGTCCTTCCAAAACTTTCTGGTTGGTGGACTGGAGGACCCCAGAATGCTGCTGAACCCAATATAAGCGGCCACCGAGGGGCCCATCACTTTCCCCCCCTCCCCCCGCCCCCCTCCCTTATCCCCCTGCCTACCTTGAGGCCCTCCAGCCAGAAGGCAGATATTCAATAAACGTATTAACCAGCCAACCGCTGGAACTCTCCCTGCCTCTGGAGGCCAACCTTTACGTCCGACCCACTTCGGCTGTGGAGTCTTCCGCCCGCTAACTCGCAAACTTGGGACCCCTTACGGCTGTGGAGGAGTTTGGCTCGCCCGCCTTTGTGTGGATCCTTGTTTGTCGAGTTTGGCTGTGGTCGGGGCACCCGCTGAAAGTGCGGTCTAGGAGGACGGCAGGGGAAGTCGCCAGAGATAGAATTATTTCCTCCCAAAGTCTAATTTCATATGTCTGTATTTTAATGTTTAACTTTATGCCAGTTGTTTAATAAATCTTTATTTGGACTAATCGAACGAAGTCTAAAAAGGCCCCATTCTTATGTGACAACATTCACAGGAGAAGTCGCTATCATGTGGGGGTTCTCAATATTTTCTTTCTGATTTTTAGGTCTGAAACGCACAGCTTTTGTTTTGGACTTGTTAATAGCTAGTGAATTCAACAGGGTCCATTGGTTTAATTTATCGAGAACATTATTTGCATGATTTATTAATTGTTTAATATCGGAAGAATGAAAACATAAACTAGTGTCGTCGGCATACATAACAAATTGGGTATCATTATCAATATTTATTACGTCATTAATATATATATTAAATAACAAGGGCCCAAAAATGCCCTGGGGTACTCCGGATTGAATCGCTTTGATATCGCACATCTTGTTGTTTATAACAACTTTCTGGAAACGAAAACTGAAGATAACTTTTCAACAAATCTCGAAATACCCATCGGAAGCCATAGATATCGAGTTCTTTTAGTAAGGTAACGTGGTTTATTCGGTCAAAGGCCTTTGAGTAATCTACAAAAACCCCTAGTCTTAGCGGTTTGTGCTCAATAGAATGGAGAATTAATTATTTTTGTGTCAGGAGGGCTGACTCGGTTGAACGACCCTTCTTGAAGCCGAATTGAAAGTCTGTGATTATCCTATGTTTTTCACAAAAAAACAGTCATTCTATTATTAATTAATTTTTCTAGACCTTTCGAAAAAACGTGAAGAATTGATATTGGTCTGTAATTTGATAATTCCTTTTTGTCACCACCTTTATACAAAACGCTCACCTTCGCTAACTGCATACGTTTTGGAAATACACCCTGTATAAATGACAGGTTATAAATATGTTCAAGTGCAGGACAAATTAGATCTGGGACGTACTTAACTGGACGGATTTGCAAGTCATCGGCGTCACAACAGTTACTGTTACGGAATGAAAAAACACGAGATATATTTCTTCAGCGTTAGTCGGCCCTAAAAACGCACGTTCACGGTTTCTGGCTTTTAGGTATTCTAAACTACGTGGATCGTATGTACAGTTAGCCAGTGATACAAGAAAAGTCATTAAAAGAGTTAGCTAGCGCCGTTCCCGATGTTGCTTGGCCATTTAAAAGTAACTCTTGAATACACTTTGGGTGCTGCTGGCCACGATCAAGCACTGTGTTCAGTCTTTGCCACGTAATGTCCCTTCGTTGTAGTATGTCGGCATTAAACAGGTTGTGAAGATAATTCCTTTTTGCACTTCTAAGGAAACTAGTCACTTTATTACGAAAAACTTTGAAAGCATGCAGATCATTTGAGTTTCTTGTCTGTAAAAACCGCCCATAAAGAACATCTTTTTGTTTTATTAGTTTTAATGACTTGTTCGTTATCCAAGGTTTCTTCGACTTTTTGCTTCTTGATGCCTTGTGACTAAATAACCTTACGTAAACCGACTTAAACAAGGTTAACAACGTGTCGTACGCTTCATCAGGGGTAGTTTTACTATATACTATATCGCAGCCTACGTGTGTGAGTTCATTGAGAAATTATTCTAATGTTAGTGGATTAATGTCTTGAAATGTAAGAGCATAAATTTCTTTAAATGATTTAACCATTGCGTTTTGATTAGTCATGTGAAAAATGGGCAAGTGATTGCTGACGTTCACGCCGATAACACCTGACACTAGTTTTTGAGTGTCTATATTTGTAATAAAAACATCAAGTAGCGTTGAAATATCATTTTGAATACGAGTTGGCAAAGTACTGGTGTTAACACAAGCGTTTGACTGTAATATTTTAACGAGTTCACACTGTGTTGTCGTCGCGTTTAACATAATGATATTAATATCGCCACCTAAGACCAGGTTATATCTATTTTCGTTCACCCAGCACAAAAATCATCCAAAAACAATAGGAATGCAGACATGCGCCCTCCAGGGGGGGCGGTACACGACAGAAAAAATGTTTTGGTTGCAGATTATAGTTAAGATTTCAAAATCGTCTGTTATTGTTTAGGGTGATTTCAGATAAGATCGAACAGGGGGTGGCTGGTCGACCTTTTTAATTTGGTCCATAATTTTATATGTTGTTTCCCAATGTCCAAAATAAACAAAATCAAAATTATTTTCACCCAGAAAAAAAATTGTCGGACGCAAAAAATCGTACATCACGTGGAAGTGGAAAGTCGCATTTGCTTGCATGGCCGGAGGGGGCAACTTTGGTGATTAATAACTAAAGTTATACTTTTTAGGTGAGCTTACTAATCTTCCAGTAAAATCTGTATGTACTTAGCAATACGAAAAAAAAATTGTTATTCTTTAGTATGTGTTAAAAAATAAATAAAAAACATAAATTTTGGCTCCTTGACCTTTTTTCCCCCAAATTTGCAGGCCTGTATCTTAGGAAATAATTTAGTCAGAAACGTCATATTTTAAGTAAATACACTATGTATAAATGTAAGTACATGCACTGAAATTCAAATTTATTTAAGCGCGGGTTGGGAAGATTTCGGCAAGCAAACCCGAGACAAGCACCAAAATAAAAATATTTTAAGGGAGATTTTAAAAAAAAATCCCGTTTTCGATTTTTTTCAAACTCTGACCAGTCATTCTACTCTATTTAGGGGTTACTATAGATTAAAAAAATGTTGCATTATATTGATGGTGTAATAGATACAGCACGTCTACCGAGCCCCTTCTGCGAAGCTCGGCACGGTGTGCGCCCCCGTGGGGCGACGCAGTTCTTGCGACTTCTTACTTTGAAAGAAAAGTTTTTTTTTTTTTATTTTTTTATTCGAGTATAGCAAGTAATAGTTCTTCCATATCTTTTGCACGTTAAAATAAATTGCGCATTATACAGAATAAATTACACAACAGATACAGGGTGACTTCAGATACGATCGAAAAGAGGGTGGCTGGTCGACCTTCTTAATTTGCTTCATAATTGTATATGTTATTTAACGATGTCCGAAATAAAAAAAAAAAATAAAGATCATTTTCACCCAGAAAAAAAAATCTTCCGACGCAAAATTTCGCACATTACGTAGAAGTGGAAAGTCGCGTTTGCTTGCGTAGCCGGAGGGGTAAAATTTGGTGATTAATGACGGAAATTATACTTCTTAGCTGAGTTTCACAATTTTTGGGCACAATCTATGTGTACTTAGCAGTACGAAAGAAATATCGTTATTGTTTATTATGTTTTAAAAAAATATAAAAAACATCAATTTCGGCTGTTTGACTGTTTTCCCCTAAATTTGCAGGCCTGTATCTTAGAAAATACTTTAGTCAGAAGAGTCATATTTTAATTCAATACGGTACTTATAAATGGAAGTAAATTAACTGAAATTCAAATCTGTATACGCGTGGGTTGGGGAGATTTTGGCAAGCAAACACGAGACAAGCACGAAAATAAAAATATTTAAGTGCGACTTAACAAAAAACATTCTTTATTTCTTTTTTAACTCTAGCCAGTCATTCAACTCTATTTAGCGGTTAATATCAATTAAAAACATGTTGCATCATACTGATGGTGCAATGGATACGGCTCCTCTACCGAGCCCCTTATCCGAAGCTCGGCACGGGGTGTCCCTGTGTTGCGACGCAATGATTGCAACTTGTTATTTTGTAAAAAGAGAGAAAAAATATATATATATATGAAAACGTGGCATCGGGGTCGTCGGAGCAAAAGTGCTCCACATGCACCGAGTGGGCGGACAACATTCGCCGCGCCTTTGCGACCACAGCCTCTCCACGGGAACGCTGTCAATTGCTGACCCTCTTGCCATCAACCTTGGCAAGAAATGAAGTCCAGACGATCCTCCCAGAGGCATCGATCTACATCATTAATAGGTCCCGGAAGCTGTGGGAGGACCACGGCGTGTGGTATGTGCCCGAACCCTATATACAAGGTGTAAGGTGAGCCCTGAAAACATATCTGCAGCGGTTGAGTACTACATGAAAGACGAGTTAGTGTTGTAGGCAGAGTCGCAATCAGAAGGACGTCATTTCCGTTGTGCTCAATGGCCAGAAAACGCTCAGACCGAAACTTCTTCTGACACGGTCAATCAGAGAAGCGTTTCGTGATTATAAAAGTGACCATCCCGACTACGGCATCGGATTGACGAAGTTTTACTCTCTGCGACCCCGATCGGTTAAATGCAATCCCCAGCAACAAGCGTGCGTTTCTGTGTATACTGCGCAAACTATAACCTCTGTGTCGCCTCTCTACAAAACGCTGCCGGCTCACAACTTGACGCAGCGGAATTGAACTCGGCATTCATTTGCAACCCGCCATCGCGCCAGTGCCTTATAAGCGAATGTGACCATTGTCCCAAAGGCCAGTCTCTTACACTGGAAAAACTCAACATTTCCGAGGATGAAGAGATAGTTTTGGCAGCATTGGAGTCAGGTGAGCTTGTGAAAAAGACTTTAGATCCGGTCACTTTTATGGAAGAGCTTCGTGTGTCGGTCTCGAGGTGGACCATTCACAACCATATCAGACAGACGCAAGGCAAAGTCATCTATGAAGAAAAGCAGTGCGCGCAGCGTGGTAGCATTGTCTTCCACTTTGACTTTGCGGAAAACTGAACTGTTATCCTTCTTGACGAGATTCAAGCGTACCACTGGAAACAAAAAACAGGTCTTAATATTTACGTGTGTGGTGACGACTAGAAAGTCGACATACACTTTTGCCGTCATCAGTGACGACTTGCATCATGACTCCGCTCATGCCTGTCTGGCTGTACAAAAAGTAAGAGAGTGGGTCGATGGCAACCTTGCTGTGTATTCTCATTTGACTTATGTAAGGAACGGTGCCGCCAGTCACATGAAGAATCGCTTCCAACTTCATGAATTCCAAAAAAATGTTTTTCCCAAGGCCCAATGACCACTGGGCACGGAAAAAACGGTTGTGACGGAGTTGGAGGGCTTGTCAAACACCAAGCAACGCTTCACAACTTGAGACAGCTCCCAGGAAAGGCCATACAGTCTGCAAAATGCATGGTGAACAGTCTTTCCCAAAAACTAAAAGGAATGAATTTCACAGTTCTGGACGAAGACGAGGTTGTTGAATTCCGTGAGCGCAAAAATGAAGGGTGGGTGGGAGAGCGCGCCTTTCCTGGTATTCAGTCGTGGCATGTGTGGCTATGCAAAACATCAGAAGCTTCGACCTGTGACTTGGAAGTGGCACGGACTGTCGGGTCCCCTTGGAAGAAACTCCAAGTGCACACTGTCAGAAAATGTTTGCGTCAAAATCTATCCATTTTGAAACCTATGAAGGCAGAACTGTGTTGTATATCATGTGTAATTTATTATATTTAATGCTCAATTTATTATAACGTGCCAAAGATGTGACACGCTATTACTTGCTATTCTCGAATGAATAAAAAAATACTTTTCTCTCAGAGTAAGAAGTCGCAATAACTGCGTTGCACCACAGGGGTACACCGTGCCGATCTTCGCGGAAGGGGCTCGGTAGAGGTGCTGCATCTATTACACCATCAATATAATGCAACATGTTTTTAATGGATATTAACCCCCAAATAGAGACTGGTCAGAGTTTAAAAACAATCGAGAACGAGATTTCTTTTTTAATCGCCCTTAAAATATTTCTATTTTGGTGCTTGTCTCGTGTTTGCTTGCCAAAATCTCCCCAACGCGCGCTTAAATAAATTTGAATTTTAATGAATGTACTTCCATTTATAAGTAGTGTATTTACTTAAAATATGACGTTTCTGACTAAATTATTTCCTAAGCTACAGGCCTGCAAAGTTGAGGGAAAAACGGTCAAGGAGCCGAAATTGATGCTTTTTATTTATTTTTCAAAACATACCAAACAATAACAATATTTTTTTTTGTATTTCTAAGTACATATAGATTGTGCTAAAATATTATTAAACTCACCTAAAAAGTATAACTTTAGTTATTAATCACCAAATTTGCCCCCTCCGGCTATGCAAGCAAATGCGACATTCCACCTCTACGTGATGTACGATTTTTTGCGTCCGACAATTTTTTTTCTTGGTGAAAATAATTCTGATTTTGTTTATTTTAGACATCGGGAAATAGCATATAAAATTATGAAGCAAATTAAAAAGGTCGACCAGCCACCGCCTGTTCGATCTTATCTGAAATCACCCTGTAAGATGTTGAATTACGTCGAATTTCAATGTGTCTTTATCATTAATAATATACCACCCCCCCCCCCCCCCTTCTTGACAGAGCGGTTAAGGCAGAGAGTTTCATAGCCAGGCATCCTAAACACTTCATTATCCTGCTGATACAACGTTTCGGAAAGCATCACAAGATTGAAAGAAAAGACAAAACAAGAAAACAGTCCCTGCAAGTCATTGTCCTTATTCCGAGCAGCCTGCGTATTCAAATGAAAGAACGATGAACACTTTCTTTTGGTTCGGTAGATATCAGTTACGTCTGATGGCGTCAACATGTTATCAGACATGATCTGCTTAGGGTATAAAAGACGATACCTGAGGTCAGCACCTATTGCATCTTGTCCAGGTCCTGGGTGCAAGTTACACGCAGCACACGCGACGATCTATCTTCCTTTCAAAGACCTTGCCCTCCCTCGACCAAGTTTACTTCCATTGTTTTTCGTTCTTTCGTGCGATAACCTGACCGAGCAGCTTCTTGAGCACCGGACATAGATGGTCATTTACGTAAACGGGAGAGCGGCCTGAAAGACCCAGGTCAGAAGTACAAACTCGCTTCTTGCGAGCCCTTTCAATCAATGCATCTCGTTTCGCGCGAGAGTGAAATTGTACGACAATCTTTGGGCATCTTCCGTCTTTCCTCGGCACGCGGTGGTAAACGTCGATGTCAGACTCGGCAATTTATTCGCCAATGACGTCACCGAGCGTCTTTAGGACAGCGGGTAGGTTTTCCTCATCAGGGGGCAGAAGGTTCTTGATCTCAATATTCCTGTTCCTTGAAAATTGTTCGAGGTCAGTTAGTCTATGATCTGAGCTCTGAAGTTGCTCCCTGAGCAATCTACATTCATCAGATAGTTTAGAGTTTTCAACGGAAAGCACAGCATTTCGTTTTTTAAGTGCTGCATTTTCTTTTTCGATTTTCGAGCAACGCTGCGACAAACCATCGAACTCCTGACTGACGAAGTCAATCGAACTTTTTAGGTCCTTGTACTCCTTTTTTAAGTTCTCTCTCGATTACCGCCTTCATGTCGCGCATTTCTTGTTTAAAGTCCTTCAAAAATTTCGTGACATTAGCCGTCATGCTGATTACTGACAAGTACTTTCACAGTGGCAGCAACGGCGGGAAAAGTGAGAGACTAACTAGGGAATCCCAGCAAGGATCTAATGCAGCAACCTGTGATTAAGATGTGCAGTATAAGTACGCAGTCAACTGCCGCCGCTGCTGCCAAATAAAGACCCGGTGGTTGTCGGCACCGCTTTTGTAGCCGGTTCGCTGATGGAGTAGCCAACCACAGTTCTTGGAGCACGAAACGTCACCGCACAAGCCGCGTCAGCAGCTCACGAAGATGTTAGGCGTGCGGCGAGGCAGATGTGCTCCCACAACGAAATTGCCACAACAGGCCTCAGCAGCTCCGATGAAAGCAGAATCTGTGATTAAGATGTGCAGTAAAAGTACGCAATGAACTGCCGCCGCTGCTGCATCAAACAGATGCTAAGACAAATATGTCAAGAGAGGTCCAAGGACTGGGACAGATACCTACCGGGACTACTGTTCGCCTACACAAAAGTGCCACAGGCGAGCCTGAAGGTTTCACCATTTGACCCACCCTATGACCAGGAGTTCGGAGACCTTTGCCCATCATTAAGTCATTAGCGCCCATCGTACTTTAAAAAGTACACCCACGTTTTACTTTTTTTGGGGCATTTGAGATACAATACTTCGTTTGTGTTAGTTCCTTTTTTGACCCAAGGTATCGGGTCTATATGTCTAAATGAGTAGTCGGCGCCTGCGTTCCAGTATTACCACCCTGTACAACCTTGAAAGTTTGCAAACACGTGGAAGGTGAAGGCGCTTCGGTAAGCAAACCGTTCACATTTTATTCTGGCCATATTACGTAATATATAGTTCAGATTTTTTATAAAATTGTTTTAATATAAAGCAAATACAACGCTGCCTATTTTGGATTTCATGTTCCGTGTTGTACTTTCACATAATGATTGATAAAGGTAGGTGTACTTTCTTTAGTACAATGGGGTTTCGTCCATGTTTTTCTCTCAGTCTGCAGGGTTTTGAATCCCGACGTTTCCTTTGGAAAACGAACGTTTTGCCGGTTGAGTGAGGCTTTAGAGGCAGCTCTAGGCGATGTCCAAGATGCCAACGAAGACGTCGATGTCGTCATTATACCTCCTTACCCGTCACCTGACACAGACGAAGAATAGGAAGATGATGATGCAACCAGCAAAGTTTACGTAAATGGTGTCTCATGTAAGAGACTCACACTTTATGAATATTGAGCAGGTCCTGTCGACATTCGACGCAAAAACTGAATGTATGCATGTTGGTTTAGGTACACCAAAATTGCACTGCCAAGCGAATGAGAAGGATGCTGACAACCATCCGTGGCGTGCCAAGCGGGCAAAACTCACAAACCCAAGCTGGAAGAGCAGCAGCCCGGAGTACACGTGGTCACCATCAACAAATGGGGCTGAACAGCGAGAAAAGAAGCTGAAGTCTGACTTCTTAGGCAAGTCTTCAAACAAAATCTTCAACACAATTCTGGTTGCACAAGTCTTGACTCACATCGTCATACAAACTGGCACGTACGCCAAGCAAAAAAATGAGCACGGCTTTTCTCTTAGCCTGGATGATTTGAGAAAAATCATCGGTATTCTCTTGTTGAGTGGATACCACAATCTTACCAGTCAACGGCTGTACTGGTCCCTTGATGAAGACGTTCGCATTGCGTGCGTCTCCAAATGCATAAGCAGGCAGCGGTTCATCGACATAACGCGGTTCTCGCCGACAACTGCCTGCTTCCGGGAACAACAGATACAATGTTTGAGGTGCGTCCATTGATGAACTTGCTAAACAAAATATTCAGGCAGCCATGGCATCTTTCATAAGAACACACTCTGTTGATGAGTTCATGGTGAAGAACTTTGGTCACCACCCTTCCAAGCAGTTCATTACAAGGAAGAAAATTCGTTTCGGGCACAACACTGGATGCTTTGCAGTGCGGACGGTTACTGCAACGAATTTGACACTTAAAGCGGAAAGCCCTCCCCCACAGTCACCAGGCCACTAGGAACACGTATTGCACTTTCATTACTTGAGGCCGTCACAACTCCCATAGAATATGTCGCGTTCTTCAACAATTTTTCACTAGTCACGACCTCCTAGTCGAGCTGCAGGAACTTGGATTTTGTGCTACAGAAACAATCCGCGAAAATCGCCGAAAGAAGTGTCCCCTCGCCTCCGAAAAAAAAAATGGAACGCAAGCAGAGAGGCCAAATCTGTTCGTGTTTCGACCCACATGCTGAACTACTTTTCGTAAAATAAAAAGCTAAGAGTGTAGTCACCATGACAACGAACTACGACAGCAGTGAGCCAATATGCTCTGTAAATTGGTGGTCTGTGGCAGAGCAAAGAGAATTGAGTGTGCCGCCACCAAAGCAGTTCAGCAGCTGCAGCAGTGGGATGGGAGGTGAGGACCTATTAGACCAAGCTAAAAACAACCAACGGATTGGTATTTGGGCAAACAAATGGTGGTGGGTGCTGTTCACACAGATGCTCAACGTAGCGGTGGTAAACGCATGAAAAATTCAACAGATCACAGGAGAGTCAAGGCTTGATCTTGACTCTCCTGTAATAATCCTGGCATTCACCAGGATTATTACTCACTGCTATCTGCGTATCGGTGTGCGGAACCCGGGAGTACGAAGGGCTCCAGCATCAGTTGCCTTGGATCTTGTGCTAGACAAGGATGAAAACTTCCCTGCAAGCTCCCAAAGCAATTGTGTTGCCAACCTTGCTACCAAAGGTCGATGTGGGCCTGCGAGAAGTGTGGTCTTACTCTTTGCCTGAAGCCTGGTTGCTTCAAGAAGTTCCATGCACACAAGTGGCTGCTGTTGCCAAAGGCCCCAGAGGTCGACCTTGTCCCTCCTAACCGACCCGCCGGGGAACGCCCTGGAGCATCGTCGCCGGGTGGCTACGGTCAGCTGCGCCCGGAGACAGAGCGAGAGGCGCTTTCGAGTCGCCAACACACCTTGGCTTGCGGGGACGACATGACCTTCTCCGAGGGATCATCTGGTTGATCCACGCCAGTGTCATCTAGCCGACTTTGCCGTCCGACCTCTCCCCTTGCATTTTCTGTCTGACCTCGACGCACGGTGACCCGGCAGCCTTGGGACGACCTCGACAAAGGAGGGGGCTTTACTCAATTTCCCCAGCTTAGATCGCCCATGGGATTATCCCCTACCACACGGAAGCCAGGACGCCTGCAACTATGAATGTCTTCCGCCTTCTTCGACTTCGATGGCACCAATGTCCGCCAAGATTGACCGGCGACACCGCGGCCAAGGATGTCTGGTCCTTCCGTGTGTGTGTGTCGCGTGGGGGTGTGAGGGAGAGGGAGATGGCGTGCCTGGATGTTACGAACAATGAACGATAGGGACTCTCTACTGGGGATGTGGGGAAAAAGTGAGGTTATAAAAGCAGCAGCTGGCGGCTGCTACTGTGTGTTCTCGACAGTGTTCTCTAGTGCTCTTAAGTTGATGTAACCTGTTCACATGTATATATAAAGAATTGTATTATATAAGAGACACCCCTCCTCCCCCCTGGTCCTTCGCGATTCCGGCCTCCACATGAGTTCCTGCCCTGACTCGACTCCCTGCCGCACACCAAGTTCCTGGACAACCGCTCGGTCCCAACAACTGGATGGCAGCGGCGGGATCGACTTCGCCGTACCATGACTTCTTGTGTGGGTGAGTGCCCGGCCCATTCTTTCTCAATCTGCCAGACCCATTGGCTCTAAGTTTTGCTTGTGGGGGTTGGAGATTGTCGTTGTTAGGACTGTGTGATCGTTCTGACGCGAGCTTTTTGTGAGAAAGAGGGCCAACACAAGCTAGATCATGAGTCTCGAGGCATTCCGTTGGCACGAGTTGGTACAGGTTTGTACCGAATTAGGAATCGATTTGGGGCAGACAAAACGAAAACCGCACATTATAAAGCTCCTTCAGGCCGAAGACGTCAGCATTGAGGAGTTCACAAAGGCTCTGGAGGAGGTTCGCGAAAGGGAGCGGGAGCAACGCAGAAAGTGGGCCGACGAGAGGGCTCTCGAGACGGCGAGATGGGAGCTCGAGAAGCGCGAGTATAAGCGCGAAATGGAGCGGCTCGACTACGAGTTCGGGCAGCTCGAGCTCGCGAAGAAAGCGCGGGAGGTTGAGTCCCTTCGTCGGGCGACAACAGGCGTTGAAGCGGTGACAGGGAAGGCGTGTCAGGGAAAGGAGAAAGTGGGAGCTGGGGACACAGAGATGACCGAAAACCAGCGTCTTTCTCCCGACGCGACCGACACCGTTCTTCGCAAGACCGACCCAAAGTCCCAGCGGCAGGACGGTGAAAGTGACATGGAGGCAGCGAGAGAAGTGGTACGTCAGGAAAAGAGGAAAATGGAAGCTGGGGACACCGAAGTGACCGGAAACCAGCGTGTTTCCTCCGACACGACCGACGCTGTTCCACGCAAGACCGACGCCGTTTCATACAAGAGCGACCGAACGCCCGAGCGGCGGGAAAAGGAAGAGAAGGCTCTTTGGGCGTCCAGCTGCGACTTTCCGGAGGACGAAGGCGACGCCAAGACAGAGACGACGCCGGGGGAGTCCAGCCAGTTCATGGAGAGCGGCGCCGAGAGGTAACAAACAGCGGTTCAGCAAATAAGCCATGATCCTTACCGCTCTGATCGGCATCCGTGCGGCTTTATGACCAAGCCCACGGTGCCGTCGCAGGAGTCCAAGCGGCCCACCAGGAGGGAGGTTATTGATAATTTCTTCGACGAGATCAACCAATCCTGCCTGGTGCGGTTGCGGAGTCCGGACTCCAGACCATTCACAGAATCCGGGTGCCAGGAGAACATCGACGAGTGCGCGTCCGGCACCGAGTCGTCATCGATGTTGGAGGACGGGAGACCCGAAGCTGGCCATCCCAGGGAACGTGCAACCGGCGGTGGCTGCGCGGGCAAGGGACCCACCGGGGACACGATGGAGCCCGGCCGGGACAAAGCAGGCCCGACGCCAGTGTACCTGAGGACGTCGTCGTGTTCGCGGCAAGGTGGATCAGAGACCGAGAACTCAGATGCCGTGATGGGCCAGCGACCGAGACGCAAGAGGAAGAGGCGGCGCCGAATCAGCGTTGTACGTTCTAGCAGCAACGCTTCCTGCAAAGAGCGCCACGGAAAGCGCGACGACCGCCACTTCAAGAAGAAGAAGCGGTCCTCGAGGCTGGGAGGGGGAAACTTCCAGGACCCCCATCCCAACGGGTCACGAACCCAAAGATCAAGTGCGAGCAAGGAGCCTGGAAAGGGTACTAATGAGCCTAGGACGACTCAGCGAGGTTCCAGACGGAGGCAAAGTTCATCGCTCGTGGTCCGGCCTGGCGTCACGCCGGACGTGGAAACCAAGGAAGATCTCCGGGACGGCAACGTCGTGCCTGCACGCAAGTCCAAAGAGAAGAACTTGAACAGTCCGAGTGAGGCCAAGAACAAACAGGGCGTGGGTTAGATGCAAAGAAGGACTTTCGAAGGAAAAGGGAGGGCTAAACGTGGTTTTCTAATGTTATTGAGTCGATTAGGTTATTCGGCAAGTTTATTAGCTTTTCTTTTTTCGGGAGTCCGAGTTTTGCGTTTCGTTCGGCTTTAGCTTGTTGTGTTAGCGTTGTTCCCTTCAAGCGGTTTTTTCCTCAGTGGAGTTCGCATTATGGAAGACGTGATCGAATTTAATAGGGATATACCCTACGCGAGTTACGTTCCGGTTTGTAATGTGTTTTTTTTCACGGGAGTTCGTTTTATTACGGGTTGTGCGTTAGAGGGTTTTTATTAGTCTGCAAAAGTTTTTTTCGTTAAAGCAACCTGTCGGAGGAAATAAGTTTCTTTCGTTGGTAGAATGGTACGGAACTTTCACGAGGCATTGTTTTGTTGTTGTTTGTTTCGGTCTGGCAGATTGGAGAGACAGGGGGCTGGGCGCTTGCCTGCGTGGAGTGTGGTTCGGTGTTGTGGGTTTTGTTACTGTTACTTCCCAGTGCGACTCCAGCCTGGACTTCAGTCGCCAGCCTAGCCGTGAGACCGCGTCTTTCAAGGGACCAGTGTGGACTGCTCCCCATCAAGACGCTCTTCCTGGCGGCGGAGGAGCTGTTGCGAAAGGCCCCAGAGGTCGACCTTGCCCCTCCTAACCGACCCGCCGGGGGAACGCCCTGGAGCATCGTCGCCAGGTGGCTACGGTCAGCTGCGCCCGGAGACAGAGCGAGAGGCACTTTCGAGTCGCCAACACACCTTGGTTTGCGGGGACGACGTGACCTTTTCCGAGGGATCATCTGGTTGACCCACGCCAGTGTCATCTAGCCGACTTTGCCGCCCGACCTCTCTCCTTGCATTTTCTGTCTGACCTCGACGCACGGCGACCCGGCAGCCTTGGGACGACCTCGACAAAAGAGGGGGCTTTACTCA
This sequence comes from Ixodes scapularis, assembly GCF_016920785.2. Lineage (NCBI taxonomy): Eukaryota > Metazoa > Arthropoda > Arachnida > Ixodida > Ixodidae > Ixodes > Ixodes scapularis. Next base: position 63,480,891 of record NW_024609846.1, on the reverse strand, counting down.
ATTTCCCCAGCTTAGATCGCCCATGGGATTATCCCCTACCGCACGGAAGCCAGGACGCCTGCAACTATGAATGTCTTCCGCCTTCTTCGACTTCGATGGCACCATTGTCCGCCGAGATTGACCGGCGACACCGCGGCCAAGGATGTCTGGCCCTTCCGTGTGTGTGTCGCGTGGGGGTGTGAGGGAGAGGGAGATGGCGTGCCTGGATGTTACGAACAATGAACGATAGGGATTCCCTACTGGGGATGTGGGGAAAAAGTTAGGTTATAAAAGCAGCAGCTGGCGGCTGCTACTGTGTGTTCTCAACAGTGTTCTCAAGTGCTCTTGAGTTAATGTAACCTGTTCATATGTATATATAAAGAGTTGTATTATATAAGAGACACCCTCCTGCTCCCTGGTCCTTCGCGATTCCTGCCTCCACATGAGTTCCTGCCCTGACTCGACTCCCTGCCGCGCAGCAAGTTCCCGGACAACCGCTCGGTCCCAACACTGCCACTTAATTTGCCACTCTCAGAGCCCATTGCACTGTATAAAGTATGATGCCATAAGTTTGAAAAAAAAATTGAATTCTCACGAAATCTTTTACTTGTTGTTCCTGCGCCCACATACATATGTGTACACATTTTCAATCAAATTTGATGGTTAGATATTTCATGGGCCTTAATTTAAGAAGATCCGGTCCAACGAGGCTCTTGAAGAAGACGTGAAGACGTTCTACGGTCAAATACTGGAGCTCATACCGAGACTGGAAAGGGCTTGTGAGTTGGCTTAATGCTCTTTAGAAGAGGCCTAGATCAAGTAAAATTAGCACTATGGCAAAAACAGCGTCAACCGTCAGCTGAAAGGAAGGAACTTGGCCCTCATTCTCCTACCGAGCGAACACAACAAGCAGATAATGCAATGGAAAGGACCATTCGTAGTATCTGGCAGAAATAACGAAGTGGACTACGTGCTCGATGTTGAGGGACAAAAGAAGGTGTTCCACGTGAATATAATCAAGAGACACCAAGAGAGGTTTAAGGTCGACAGAAGGTAGTCAAGCTACAGTGCGGCAACGCAGGACCTTGGCGAGGCTACACTTGCTGGAGTGGACAACAAGGCATCGACGCCTGATAAAGTGACTATACATGACTGGAAAGACTTCACGATCCACGATGGTCTGGATGATGAAGAGAAAGGTGAGGTTTGGAAGTTAATCGAACAGTGTAAGAGCATATTTTCAGATCTCCCAGGTTGGACTAACTTGATCACGTGCGACCTGAAATTGACCACCGAGGAGCCTGTGCAGATTAGGCAACATGCGTTGCCTTTTTCTGTCCAAAAGACAGTCAAAAGGGAGATTACGGAAATGCTGCAACTGAACCTTATTGAGCGGTTCATATCACCGTTTAATGCGCCGGTAGTAATTGTTAGACACACAGACGGCTCTAGCAGGTTTCGCGTCGATTACTGGAGATTAAGGACGTGCTGAAGGTAGACGCAGAGTCGATTCCAAGGGTAGACGTCACCTTCACCAAGGATGACACGAAACAATTTTTCTGTAAACTGGATCTAACGGAGGGATATTGGCAGATCCCGATGGAGGATTCTGCCAAGGAGAAGACAGCGTTCTCGTCGAGTAGTAGGCTTTTCCAGTTTAGGTTCATGCCTTTTGGGATCAAAGCTGCCACCGCTTCCTTCACCAAACTGATGAGAAAGTTGCTTCATGGAATCCCGCAGGCTCATCATTACATCGATGACGTTCTTATCGCTTCGGATACGTGGACGGAGCACATGAGGACCTTGCAGAGTTTTTGATCGTTTGCAAGATGCCAATATCACGGCTCAGCCGAAGAAATGCGAGATCGCATTTACAAGGACGACCTTCCTCGGTCATGAGTTGGGTAGAGGATGAATCGCTCCCCAAGCGGAGATCCTTGGAGAGATCCAAGACGCGCCAAGGCCGGTGACAAAACGGCAAGTGAAGCCGTTTCTTGGAGGTCAGCACAGGAGGAGTCGTTCGAGAAAGAGGGGACTGCCTACTGAGACCACCCGTCCTGCTGGCGCCAGATCCTGACAAGGAATTCCTCTTGCGGACTGACGCATCTGATTTATACCTGGGCGCAGTATTGCTCCATGAAAGTGAAGGGCTGCTGCATCTAGTGAGATATGCGAGCAGAAGGCTCAGAAAATCTAAAAAGAGTTATGCCACCGGAGAGAAAGAGTGTCTGGCGATTGTGTGGGCCGTCGAGCGATTTAGGTTGTTCTTATATGGCAGAAAACTTCGCATACAAACGGATCACCAAGCTTTAGAATTTTTAAAAAAGCGCCAACAGTCGCATAATGCGATGAGGTTTGTCACTGCAGGAGCAACGGTTTCACATAGAATACATTAAGAGGAAAGGCAATGTGTGAGCAGATTTCTTAAATCACACACAGAGCTAAGCTGTCGAGGGATATTTGTTAATAAAGGCTGGACACAGTGTAATGAGAGCCATTAAAATTTCTTGTTGATTTCAATCAGGACAAGAGTGTTTTACTCATGTTTGATTTGTACGTGCAATTACAATTAGGAACGAGAGAGAATAACCACGGGCTGTTTTCGTGATGTGGGCAATATTAATTTTGAAATGGGGAAACGACACACGAGCGTGAGTGCTAAGAACCAAGTGTGGTGGTGTTGCGAATGTACCGCGATCCCAACAGCAAGCCATCGAGGATGTTGCCTTCGTGAAGAAACTTCATATGGTGAAGCTCTTGAGGTGGGACGGAGTGTCATGTTCCGGCGACGATTATTACGGGTGAAAGAAAAGAAGGAAAGTAAGGGAAGGTGCGCGGTCCAGGAGACGGCGAACGCGAGAAAACAAGCAGTGGCGCAAGCCAGAGTTGGGCTACGGCGCACGGGGATGACCAGAGCTCTAAGGGGGACCAGCCGCTACGGTCGGCCTTACTGCTACAAGCAGCTACAGGGGGAGTACGAAACACCGGCATCGGCATCATCATTTCATGCGGCGACGCTCCGCAAGACGCCGAGTGGAAAGGCTTCAACTTTAAGTAATGACGGTAGCAGAGATGGTTTATTAGCGTGATGATGTCAACTTAACTGCCTTCAGTGTTTCGCTTCCCTATCGCAAATTGTTTTCCTATTTTCGCTTCTGACATGTTGCTATCTTCCTTTTTGTATATATATAATTTCTCTTTTTGATCCTCTCATGGATGTCGTTCCTCTCTTTTCCTAACTGACGATGATAATGACAGCCGAGGATGAGCTGAAGCCTTCCTTCCAATATAGAATTACAAAAGAAGAAACTGAGTCAAGCGGGGTTTGACCCCCGCTCCTCCGCGTGGCATCTATGTGCGTTTCCAACTCCGCCACGCTTGCGGCAATTTCAAGTGGAGTGCCGTTGCCTTAGAATTTTGTTTTCTACCCACATTATTGATTGATAATTTGGTTAATTTCGTGCAAAACTTTTAATTAAGACGAATGGGTAATAAATAAAGTAGTATCAGAGTTCTTCGATACGCTACTGGTCACAAAACGTCTCCGTAAATGGCTGCTCACACACGTGCGATTCCGTAGAACCGAGTCCCTTAGAACCACTTAAAATCTCTCTGGATGAAGCAGCATACTAGAGTTAGAACCATCGATGCCAATAGATGCTATCTTTGTTGATCCTGCTGGTATTGCTAAAATTGTAGAAGAACTGAAGTTATCATCCTCATCAGGAGTGGACGGATTTAATAATTTGTTTTAAAAACACTAAATTATAATCGTCCCTTATACTTTCCAAATTCTTTCAACAGACGCTGCACGAAGGTATTTTACCAGGTGAGTGGTGAGTGGAAAAGGTGGTTCCAATTCCGAAAGGTGGCCATAAACATTCCCCTAACAACTATCGTCCCATTTCAATAACAAGCATACATTGCAAACTTCTCAAACACATTATATTTTCTTATCTCATACATTTCCTAGAGTCGAATAATATCTTCACTGAAGCACAGCACGAAGTTCGTAAATCATTATCTTGTGAAACTCAGCTCCCATCCTTTACTCATGACATTCATTATAATCTGGACCGAGGCTCCTAAAGGAACTGCGTTTTATTAAACTTTGCTAAGGCATTCGATAAAGTGTGTCATGAGCTATTACTGCTAAAACTTGCCAAACTTAACATTGACCCTAACCTTCTCTCATGGATTCTATATTTTCTAAGTAACCAATCGCAATTCGTTACAATTAACGACAAAAGCTGTCCACCTGTGGCTGTCATTTCTGAAAATCCTCAAAGGTCGGTTTTAGGCCCACCACAAGTTTTTTTAGGTACTAACAATCTTCCCGGATATTAATGTGTCTTCATCCATTTGTCTTTTCGCCGATGACTGTGTAATTTACCGTGAAATTTGTCATGATTTTAACCTGTCTGCATATCAGTTTGATATTAACTGTATCTCTCGTAGGTGTGAATTGTGACTTTGAAAACTAAACACTAGTAAATGAAAATACATGAGAGTTTCTCGCAAACCCCGAAATAGTCCCTATTACGACTTCGATGGCAACTTCGTTTTAAACTGTCTGGTTGGACACGCATGTCAGAAAGAATTAATTATACGAGAAAAAAAGATTGGAGAAAAATTGACGGCGCGAGACGCGATCTAGTCACTAGTTTTAGTAGGCATTTCAGGCGCTGGATAAAGAGGCGGATTGGCTTCCCCTTCACGTTGAGTTGGAAAGAGCGAATGACCATTCCGTAACGTAATGGACTTTACACCCAAAATTTCGAACGAATCTCTCGCCGTCAATATTGCGGTTAATTTGTTTTCCGCGAAAAATTTATTTTTTGACACGCGAGTCCCAACCAGGCTGTTTAAATTTTTATTTTTGTTTTATTTTCAGGGGCCTTTAAACAAATAACCTTTCATGGAATTCAGTAATTATCTACCCGTGCTAACTCAATATTGGGTTACTTAAAACGCAACTTTTCACTTCACCTCTTTCACTAACATTGATCCTCTACAAAACATTAATCAGGCCTAAATTAGAATATGCAGCCTCCGTCTGGGAGGCTGCATATTCACGATACTCTAGTCACTGCATTATATTTAGGACTCCGTGTTTTCGGAGTTTATTTTTCGTGAAATTCGGAGGGTGTTTTTCGGAGTTTATTTTTTAGCGAACATTCGGTGTTTATCGGAGTTAATTTTTCGAAAATCCCCGATTCTCCGAAATTCGGAGATTAACTTCGCAGTGTTTTCCATTAAAAAATAATAAATGTTAACCCGGTGCAAACGTATGCCAGATAAAAAAAATAAAACGCGCTTGTATCAATTAAGATTTCTTTAGTTGAATTTGGCGTAGGTGTCATTGGCAATACTAATTTGTCCCACGACAAAAGTCGCACACAAGTATGACTTCGATAAACTTCGATACCTTAAAATCAATAAACTGCCGGAGTTAGCCTCAAGGAAGCTCGTAGTAATCCCATCAATCTACCCTGGGCCGCGCGAGGTGGGGTGGTTAAGGATGTAATAGAGAAGTTTCAACTGCCCCTCTTCCCTATTCTATACAATCTCTACGGTCCATAGCTTTCACTGTTACCCCCAGAAACATACCCTCTCCTCTCTCCAAATTCCAAATCACATGGCCCAAACTGGAAACCAAGAGTGGCTTCTGTCGTGACACGAAGGGTACGATGACCTGTTTCCCTGAACCAACCTTGACGAGACAAGACGTAAGAACCCCTTTTGAAAACGGTCCGAGGCTTGGAAAATATTTATGGTGTCATTTTTCCAGGACCATTAATCCTGCGCTGCCCAAATTGCAAAAAAAAAAAAAAGCTTTTTTGTTGTTGCGTGCGTGCGTGCGTGCGTGCGTGCGTGCGTGTGTGTGTGTGCGTGCGTGCGTGCGTGCGTGTGTGTGTGTGTGTGTGTGTGTGTGTGTGTGTGTGTGTGTGTGTGTGTGTGTGTGTGTGTGTGTGTGTGTGTGTGTGTGTGTGTGTGTGTGTGTGTGTGTGGGGGGGGGGGGGGGGGGCGGGCATGGGCGCATAGCAGTTCGGAGTCTCTCGGATAAATCCGAATTCCCAAAAATTTTACCGGCTGGTGTTTTTCGGAGTTTTTCGGATTTATCCGAGAACACGGAGACCTAATTATATTTAATTAAGAATAGGTAAGCCCGTTTCATTCTTCCAAACTACCATCGTACTAGTAGGGTTATATCAATGAAAAAGAGTTTGTTTACCACTTTTCACCATGCGCCGTAAACGTTCACGCCTATGTTTATTTCATAAAATCCATTTTCATAATTTTCTCCTACGCAATCGGATAACTACTCTCCCCTTTTACATTTCATCCCGCCTTGATCATCAGTACAAAATTGGAGTTCCAAGTTCATTTTCCACGACATTTCACTCTTCTTGTTTACACTGCACAGCCGAGGAATGGAACCACACCCCCGGGTGTATTGCTACTATAACTTATACTAACCTGTTTAGAAACTCCATCGCTAAATATTTTAGCAGTGACTCATGACTTCTTGTATTCTTTTGTTGTTTGTTGTATACTTAATATAGTCGACTTATTACTGTATTACTATTTTTGTTTTCATTTATGTGCTTCCCCCCCCCCCCCCTCCCCCTGTAGTGCCTTCCGGCCCTGGGGGTATTTTTAATAAATAATTAAGTAAACGGGCCAGCAGCTTGTTCACGGTCGACACCAAACTCGTCCATTATTTTGACAAAGAGAAGACCTGATGTCCTGTAAAATAATCATGAGATGAATGTCAGCAGGGTTTTTATAGAATAGGCTATGCCAAAAGCGGTCCGTGATGTATTCATTACTTTGAGAAATTATTTGGCCTTGAGACTCATCTTTTGGTAAACTGGTAACTGAAAAAACGAAGTGAAATATTGACCTATGTGTAAAAGTACAATTTCACTGCTTGGAAAATATTCGATTTTATTTCTTTAGATTGACACCAAAGCGATTTGAATAAAACAAAAACAATTACTGTAATAGTTCGAACCGCTCCCTTTTTAATTATTTAATTAAAATAAAATATCATCTGCATTACTTCATTAACCTGAACTTTGATCAATGTTCATGCACTACAATTAGAGAAACAACCTGACGGCTTGCTTTGTTGGTTTTATTTATAGTAATGAGCCCGCCAATGGCTACGTAAAGCCGTTAGACTTGTCAGGGGAAAGCAAAACAAATGTGTTACAAGGACTAGGAGCTTCAGTAATCGACTTCATCAAAGTTACAATAACGAATGAGGGACATGGAGGACAAACAGACGACACAGGCTCTCTCAACCACCTACTTCACAATGTGCTTGTACCTCATTTAACGTAACATATATTGTACATTTAACGAGAATAGTTTAGTCAAAAAGAAAAAGCATCCTGGGACCATTTACGCAAAGAGAACGTGTCAATGGTTTGCATCTTTTCTAGTTACAGCAAAGTAAAACATGTGCAATGAACCACTTACCCAACAGATAAACACAACATATAAACCAGGAGATCAGTTCACCGTGACCACGGCCTTGCGAATGCAAATATTGAGATAATCCTTGAAACGCCGCAATTTCTGCTCTCTCCACTTTGCTTCACAAACGGAAGCGTGAAAATTGACACCTAACCAGACAACATGTTTTGTCCGGATAAGACCTGTTAAAACCATACCACCGGTTCTTGGTTTCTTCCCGCAGGTGCAGCTGGCACCTGGAACGCATGGAATGTTCGATTCTTATTGGATAGTGACTACGGTGTTTTCAGGTGATTACCGTGCTCGGTAGCTAATGGAGTAACTACTCCAATATTTTTTAATTAATCATCTTTTTTGGGGCACTGCCTAGCTTCTGGGATGCAAATACCAGGAAACAAATTTTAGTTTCGTTCACCGGCATAGTGGAGTATCTTTGAAGTTATAGCTCTCAAAATTCAGGTAATAACTTTCAGTAGATTAATGAAAAAAACAACTAAGATATAAACCATTAGAGATTGTGATTCCTAAGTCAGATCTTGCTATAATATTGAGTAAACTTTGGTGTTATGAAAACTGTACTCTCCGGTGATGGCCATCAAGAATCATACTTGCTCCTATCGACAAGTGTGATACTGTGAGATACTTCCCATTCCGACAGCCTAAAATATTTTTCTATCTTATTAGTTGGAAAGATCTGTTTTCAGGGCTAACCTAACTTAAGAAAAAAATAATATTCTTATTTTTTAAATATTATGGACGCCTTCTTCATCTTCTTAATTCTTTTTTTTCTATTTATGGTTTGTTGATGCTATTTTCTTGTGCCTCAAACGTCGGCTGCCGGTGTGCACTTGACCTGTGTGTTACGGTACCACAGCTCCGAAAGAGCACATAGAGCGAAAGCTCGTGCTGCAGTGCTGCAGAACTCAGGGACCATTGGTTCCACCCCTGCTCGTTTCGATCTGGATGAGCATTGCACGGTCGTATATCACTGTTGCATGACGCATGCTACAGACCCGAGGCAAGCAGTCGTAATGGGCTGGTTAAATTACTCACCAACACTGGGTAATAATGTCGCTACCTCTTCAAACTAAACACCTGCTTTCTAAAAAAAAAAGGATTCTTTTTCGTTTTTACTTTTACAGTTCTCTTTCAACTAATACTCGGCTTCTGCGCTGTTTGGGCCGTTTCCTTGTATAACTGGAAAGTAGGGATTCAACCCATTAGTATCTCTACCGAAAATTCCTGTATAACTTTTCGCTATCCGGAATATGGAACAGGAAATCTATCTGGACTCTTCTGGATTTTAGGTTTTCAGAAAATTGTTTTTTGTCTGCAATCTGAATTTCGGGTTTCCATAAACCAATTTCCGGTTCCATAATTCGAATAGTGGAAAGTTATACTGGTTTTTTTTTCGGTATGGATAGTTGTACAATTTTATAAGTTGATGTGGGGCGCCCAACACGCGGAAGAAGTGTTTGTGCTCTACCTTCGCCCATATGAAAACTTGGAAGAGCGCAGTTGTTCTTTTTGTGAAAATAGTGTCACACCGCCGGTACATTAAACCAGTCAGTTACGAGGTTGCTGCTGCGGAAAATAGATCGCATGTGCACATCACACATTTAACAAACCGAAAAAGCCATCAGGTGCAAAAATGCAGCACAGGAGTGGTTTAACTAAATTTAGGGCTATTGCGCAAGCGGAATGGGGCACTATTATAATTTGTTCTGTTTGTCCTCTTTTTGTGTTTCCCTTGAGTAATGTTTCTTGTCGATCGTGGGTTGCTGCGATGGCTGGAGGGTGGCTTCTTTCCGGTGGCTTCAGTGATGCTCACGACTCGGTGGTTGAGTAAATAAATATATATTTACAAATAAACAAATTTTTACAAAACAAGAAAACGTTACGCTGCTGATGCCGCTCGCGGCAACCCAACGCCAACAATAGCGCCTCGGCGCCAAGTCCCTTGCCGCGCACGGCAAGGTCTCTGTCTCGCGAGACAGAATACGCGGAGCCCTCGGGACCGCGGGAGAATAACGTCTTGCTCCGCGCACGGGCTCGTTCAGACTCAATTTCTCCTAAAAGGCGCACCGACATTCCGAAGGGAGACCGGACCTCCCTCTCTCCCCCGAAGTCGCCGACATGGCCCTGACAAGGTCGCCTCCCCAATTACCACGGTGTCAAGGGCGACCACCCACTCCCGCCTGGAGAATGAAGGTTTTGTTCACTTCCCACGCGGGGAAATCTGCTTCCACTTTCGGGAGCTGGCCGCCGCTTGCCGCCAAAGAGAAAACGTGAGACATCGGGCGCCTCCGAAGGATGCTTCGGGTGACCTCGCCGCCAATTCCCCGAGCTCTTTCGGTTAAACCCTTCCGGCCAACCCTACACGTCCCCCCGAAAACTGCGCTAGGACTTCCGGACTGGCCAGCAGTTACAAAAATAGGATGGCCGAAACCCCAACAAGAACACAAAAACAAACCACTTAAACTCGAGCGAAAAATAAAAACAACAAAACACATGGCTGGAAATAACCAAGCCAGGCACCTCTAGCACCAATTGCTATATAAAACTGAGGAAAAAAAAAAGGACAACACTTCTTACTTCACTCCGTTTCTCAGCCGGCCTCTGAGGACCTGGATCGCTCGCAACAACGACCCCTCTGGTGCCGCAAGAGCTTCCGCAACCAAAAGACAAAAACATCAATAAATCCCGGCAAACCAACAGTAAACGAAAAACTGAAAACGCTTGGTGAACACCGAAAAACGCTGGAACGTTCGATTGCACAAAACCGCGGCGGTGGTTGCCTCCCGAAGCTGACAGCATTCCCGTATAGAGAGCGCGAAAAATAAAACACAGCCACGCTCCTCTAGCGCGACCTGCTAAATGAAAATTAAAACAAGGAGAACACTTATTTATGCCTGCGGAGACCAAACCTTGATCACCCACTCAGCTAGACTCTGCGGACCTGTCTTGCTCGCACCAGCGACACCAAGAACGCTGCAAGCGTTGTCGTAAACAAAAAGACAACAAACAAAACTCGAAAAGCGCGGCAAACGCTACACAGCAAGTGTGAGTTCAATGGCACCTCGTAAGGGCCACGGCAGTGATCGCCTCCCCATATGCACACCCGCTGACACCACGTGCTTAAGCGAGACAAAGCGCTTCTCTGCCACCGTACAGTCGCCCCTTACTCGGTCACCTGTGTCGAGTGTCGCGAGGACAGTGTCGCCCGCCAGAGCTTCATTAGGCCCCCGAAGGCGTGCTCGGCTCGGTCTCCTCCGGGAACCGTGTTCGGTACTCGCTTCGCAGTCGGTTCGGTCAGATGAAGGACCAACACTGCGCCCATGGCGCGCCATCGCCATCCCCGCTCCAAGATTGTCGCCCCACGGCGATTCGTGCTCCTGCACCTGTACCTCCCCGCGCTGCCCACTTGGTGGCACCCACGGTGTCACATCCTCACCACAAGGCCCGTCGTGGGGACACCAAAGTCCAATCTGAACAACTGCCGCAGCCCCTTCGCGACCTCGGCATCTACCAGTCTCCCCAGCGCCGGGCCCGACCCCTGGTTCTCCGAGAGCTCCTCCCCTTCAGCTGCCCGGACGCAGGAAGGCCCTGGTTCGCAAGCGGCCCGATCGGCCTCAGCCCCCACGGCAGTCTGCGGTCCCAATACGGCACGATCGGCCTCGAACTTTACGACAGTGTCCGGTTCCTGGAGAGCGCGATCGGCGTCGGACCCCTCGGCAGTCTGCGGTCCCAGTACGGTACGATCGGCCTCGAACACGACCGTGTCCGCTTCCTGGAGAGCGCGATCGGCATCGGACCCCCCGACAGTCTCCGGTCCCAGCACGGGACGGTCGACCTCGGACCTCACGACTGCCTGTGGTCCCGGTACAGCTCGATCGGCCTCAAACCCTACTTCTTGGAGTGCGCGATCGGCGTTGGACCCCCAGGCCGTCTCCGGTTTCTGAACGACACGATCGGCCCCGGACCCCGCGACTGCCTCCGGGTCGCCTCGCGCGTCCGGTTCTGTCTCCCTCACATAGCGAGCCTCGGGCGCCGTGTTTTCCGCTGCCCGATGCCGCGTCTCTTCACGGCGCTGCCCTAGGAGCCGCGCTCTCGCTCTTCGCTCCTCCGCCCGGAGTTCTGCGACTCGAACCTGACGCTCTAGCTCCTTTGTCTTTTCCTTCGCAAGGGCTAACCGAACGCTCATCGGAACCGCTTCCCTATGCGACCCCTCGTCACCTCCGTCACTAGGGCTCCCCTTCCTACGCAAGTTACACTTCGCCATGCAGCTAAGCACGCGGGTGGCAGCCGGCGACGAAAGGGAAAGCGACCACGTACCTGGCAGTGCTCTATTGTCCACCAAGGCTGCCTCGGATGTCGCCAAACCAGCAGGTCACTGGCGTCAGTTACAGCGGGCGACGTTCGCTTGCTTGAATCTGTTGTCACCGTCGAAAGCCCCAGGCCCACGGCAGTTGTCGATGACGCCGAACCCGCAGGTCACCGGCGCCGATCGCCCCACGCGACGTCCGCTTCTCGGCTTTCGTCGCTGTCGGCCACAGGCGTACTCGTAGCCGTGCCTCGTTGTGCCAGGCTGCTGGTCGTCTCGACTGGTCCTGGGCTCCTGCCGATGGACACCACCGCACTCCGCGCCAGCACTGGCCTCGTCGTCTTCCTGGCACACGATGTTGTCGAAGTGGCCGACGACGTCCACGATCCCCGTCGACTGCGCCAGTAATGTTTCTCGTCTATCGTGGGGTGCTGCGCTGGCTGGAGGGTGGCTCGTTCCCGGTGGCTTCAGTGACGTTCACGACTCGGAGGTTGAGTAAATAAATATATATTTACAGATCATGCACAACTTTTTACAAGACAAAACAGAAAAACGTCGCGCTGCTGATGCCGCTCGCGGCAACCCAACGCCAACAATAGCGCCTCGGCGCCAAGTCCCTTGCCGCGCACGGCAAGGCCTCTGTCTCGCGATACAGAATACGCGGAGCCCTCGGGACCGCGAAAGAATAACGTCTTGCTCCGCGCGCGGGCTCGTTCAGACTCAATTTCTCCAAAAAGGCGCACCGACATTCCGAAGGGAGACCGGACCTCCCTCTCTCCCCCGAAGTCGCCGACATGGCCCTGACAAGGTCGCCTCCCCAATAGACCATTTGCAGTCCTCCCAAGCGCCCCGGCGCGCGCGCGAGGAATCTTGGGATCGGTGTTCTGTCGGCCCCCGTCGTCTGGCTGCTCTCCGTTGGAATCGCATCACCTCGCTCTAGACATACTTTTCATCTTCGTTGTTTATACTTAATAATCCTCTTTTTTATCTACTCCAGTGTATTTTTCTTGTTCATAAGTGTATCTATTTCGTTCAGCGCTTTGTATTTCTTCTGTATATTACGTGTTTTTGTGCATATTCCATCGTTTTCGACGCGGCCGTCGACGGACACCACGCCGCTTCGTTCGCCGCTCCCGGGGTGAGTACTGACTGTTGCCGTTACGCTCTATCCCGCTCCTAGGCCGTTCATTTAACTCGTGTGCGGTCGCGAGAGAGCAGTTTCGAACATCACTACAAATGTCACCGCTGTAAGCAGAGAAATAAAGTAGTCATCACGAAGCGAAGGCCGACATGCCTTCGCTTCGTGATGCGCTCGCCCTGTGAAATGTGAGCGTGGGATATCGAGTACTGCTTGCGTGCTCAACATTCGGGACGGTGCTTTGTCGTTGCGATCTTTTTGCCCTTCGGACGCTTGCGAAGCTGTACCAGCGGTCGGCGTGCCTCGGCAGCGCTCGTCAACAACCGTCCGCGCGGCGTCACTTTTCTCGCGTTCGCTGACCGTCCGCGAGCGCCGGTGATTCATCGTCGCGGCTGGTATGCGTATGTAGTACATCGCATAGCTTCACAATCGCTCTTAACAGCGGTTGTGAGTTGAGCGGGCCCTTAGCAAGCGAGTTATGTCAGCAACTGCAACTTTGAAACTGATGGTCACTTCACTTATTTATTTCACTATTCGAGATGTCAGCTGAATGTAGTATCTTCTTAGGTCACCCTCAGAAGCCACATGACGGGCGGTACAACCTGCTGTGTACCGGGCTGTGCCCACACCACTCTCACTGCCAAGCATGTGTCCTGGAATCGCTTTCCGAAGAACAGCCATCTACGCAACATTTGGGTACAGCGAATCAACAGGAAAGGTATTTACCATATTTTTTTACTTGTTATCTACACTTTCCTGACAATGATCAGGAAGGTACAGTGTGTGTACTGTCCGACGTGGCCCAAGTCATTTTACCCATATGTACAACATACCTGCGAAACACATTTTTTTTAAAAATAAAAATAGCATTCATTATTTTTGACCTATAAGTGCAACATACGACTGAAACAAAAAAGACAATCTCAAAGAATCCCAGATGTTGCATGTGCCCTTTTCACTCTCTTGGCCACTTCCACCTGCACCGACATACCAATATTTGATTGCATCGCAGGAATGTCGCTTCATCTCACTACCCTACAGCTAAAGCAAAGATACTCTCACAGTGCTTCTATCATTTTCAGCGTGCATCCACTCCAGGTTTGTTAGGCATAAACTATGTGCTTGTTCTTAGTGCCCGCTGCACAATGGTACTGGAAGTGTTTAGAAGGCGGTGGGGTGACGATGGGGGAGGAGGAGAACTGAATTCTACCCCCTTGCCCGGATAGTTTACTGACGCCCCTGTTCAGACGCCACGGCTGCTGCATCCATTCTTACCACTGAGATTGAGTTGCACTTGCTCCAAAGTTGAATGGGTGAATCTTAATATGGTGCTAACTGCTTCTTTTGCATGCAGGTACCACTGGACGGTTCTCTCTGTGGACGCCAACCTCTGACAGCAGAATATGCGGCGCTCATTTTAACGAAACTGGGAGAAAGAAGTACGAGGACAAAGCTCCCCGGTTTTTTCCAACCAGGACATTTCCGAAGTGTATGTTATTTGCCTATTTTTGTTTCTTTCTGCAATAGTTGTTTTTCCCTGCTTATATTCTTGCTTGTGATCACTGTATACATGGGTCGTTTCTCACGTGAGCTACGTCACTGCTGGTGGCGTCTGGTGATTTGTGGACAGCGGTGCTACCCAGTGAGCATGGCGAAATACGTGACCTACGGAAGCAATCATCGCTCTCATAGAAAAAGACGGAGCTTCAAGCAATCGTAATGTCAGATTTTGTAGAGCTGCAGACATAATAACAATGTTTTGTCTGAATACATGAGATCTCTCAACGGCTAGACGACGCAAATGGACTGCAATCGAAAAGAGGTTTTGCGACGTGCGGTTAAGTAGCATCAAGGATATCACTGAAACTGAAAAAGTATAACATTCTCGTCCGTCATTAAATTTGCAGTGGGAATAGGTGGCATATAAACCTACTGACTGCCTTTTTCAAGGATTTGGCTTGGCTTAGCTAGCTTGCTGCTCAAGGCACCAGGGGATGTCGCTCTGCTGCCTTCATCTCTGATGGCCCCAAATGACAGCTTTTAATCCAGCTCTCTCGTTGTGGAAAGTAGTGAAGGCTCTGCATGTTTCCTGTCGTACATTGAAGTGCCAGCTCATCTCGACTCTAAATAACAGCAGTGTGTTTGAACGGTACCAGACGATGCTTCTTTATATTTCCGACTGCTCTATCTGACACAGTCGGTCACAATGCAAGAGGACTTCAGCGAGCTGGAAAACACTCTCTTAGCACATAGAAAAACATAGGAGAAAATGTACCAACATGAATTCTAGAAATATTTTGAGCGAAAACTGACGTCAGGTGCAAGGACTCTATAATTACTGTCCACCGTGTTTGCTTGACTAGGCAGCTTCCTAGTGACCATTCAAGCAGATAGAGTTGGACATGCCTTGTCAGGAGTTTGCGGTCGTAATATGCTTGAGCCAACTGCTTTGTAAGAAGTTGCAGCTGTGCATATCGTTCGTGTCACAAATGGAAACACATATGAATGCGGAAATATAATTATGTTTAATAAAGGGCCCTTTAGGCAAGTATGGACAGCCTAAGATGGCACCGAATATAGTCGATTTCACAGTAACATGGCAGGTGGCAGACTCTATAACCCCTGTGAACTGATTGAAGTGTTGAAGTCAAATGTATGTGACAGCTCTTTACTAGAGAAGTGTACTCTGATTGGCTCGCTTGGGACAAACCTTTTGTTGTGTGCCAAACTATGTTGAATAAGGATATAAACTTTGTTCCCTTCTTTTATACGCCGGTGGCTGTTGAATGCACTTCGTCTCAGAAAGAACTGCAACAATCGCTATTTGGCTACAACATTCCAGACCAGCTACCAAAGGGTAGAAACAGTGACCGCTATTGATCCAGCTGAGCTCTTGGTTGTTTGACATGTTATGTGCTCCGTACAGTGTAAGCTGTGCCCTGTGCTAGACAGAATTCCAGCCGGTATGTAATGCTTATAAAATAATTGCGTGAACAATTGCCTTATCCTTGCCTGCAGATGTTGCGGCCTGCCCAAAGGTCCCAAACATGATCTGCGCAAGGAAGCGCCATGCGCTGCAGCCGCTGCCGGCCTACTTTCTGTCGGACCTTGACCTGGCACAGACCGTGACCCTGCCTGCTAGCCAGGAGCCAGCACAACCCGGCAGCCCCTTGGCCTCCGCTGGTGCCCCTGACACTGATGATGTAATAGCTAGCGGTAAGCTCCTAACATTGAGCATCAGTGTTGCTCGTCTGTTTATTTGGCATCCCTGTCAACTGTGCAGCAGTCCCGATAGGTGCATGGAACACTTACATGCAGTACGTCGAACTTTACAAACTGTACTAACTCAGTCACCGCTGGCTATAGCACGCAAGTTGTGGCCGTTCCATACTCGCAGCACCATATGGCACGGTGCACTCTAAGATACCGCACATGCAAGGTACCCGCGGAGTTGTTCTTTCAGATTGCGGTCACACCCTCACTTCATTGTCTGCCAGGTACAAAGGAGATGCTGCCACAGCCCTGCTTGCATGTTATTTGCCTCAAGATCCAGATTGAAAAGTGGGGACACATGCTTTTGTTTATCCATTGTTTCCTACAAGACAAGCGGCGATTCTCTGGCGTCCACAAAAAAACCATCCCCACTTTTGTTATGGAGCACGGGCAAGGCTATGCATGCTCTTAGAATTCGCAGTTGACTCCAATGCATGCGCACGAACGCTGCACCGGAGCCTCTCAGGGCTTCGAGTTAGCGTCCGCAGCATTCTCCGTGCTCCAAGTAAGTGTAGAACAAAGCTTAGTTCCGCATTTCCCCGCAGCACCCCTGACGATCGGATCTCAAGGCGAATAGCCAGCATTCCCATTATAGCTCCTTCGTGTGGAACAGAGCAGCATTAAAGAGGTCATAAACCGACTCAGTTACTTCTGCTAAATGCTGCTGTCGCACAATAAAGCTTGAGAACAAGCAATATTCTGCTCTTCCTCACAGCCAGGTAAAATAATCACATGATTACTGTTAGGGGTTAGCTGCTACTGTTGGCGCAGTGATTAGACACAAGCCCAAGCCCCAATAGTTACCATGGCATTGATTGTAACCAAATAGTCAGGTGCTCACTCAGTGCTTGGGTCCAGTTCATAAGCCGTCTGTATTCAAGTGTCGTCACCCTGGTGTGAACCCTAGGCTTTCTCAACATTGTGATTTCTGACTGTAAATTAGCCTTCTATTCCTCAGAATATAACCTTGGCAGGGGAGCCTCTGGTTTGTGGTATATAGATTATTATATAGATTATATTTGTGCTACAGACGTCAGTATGCTTGTATGAGGTGCAGAACATCCAAATGCATATCGTTTCTTGGCCCCTTTAACATGTGATGCTTTTTTTGTATGGCACATGATATGCTATTTGGCAGAGCCAAGGCAATTACAAGGAGAAAGCCTAGTTTTTTGTTTTGATATTTGACTGCAAAAATGATGTGATATTTATTTTGCTATCTCCCCATCTGGCAGACCACCAGTACAGCATCACAGGATGTATCGATCAAGCCCTGCGTGATCGCATCAGGCAGCTAGAGGAGCTCGCTTCTGCAAACGAGAAACTGCGCAAGGACAACGACCGTCTACAGAAAGAAAATGAAGCTCTGCGGAAGAAAGTAGCCCATCTTGAGGAGATGTATGACAAAGCAGAGGAGGTCATCGATGCTACAATCCCCTTTCAGAACTTCACGCTCACAGCCGTGCAACAGGACCCAAAGAAACTGGCCTTCTACACGGGATTCGACTCCCTGGAGAGATTTCTCGCCTTTTACAAGTTTGTTCAGGCAGGTTATGAAGCTCACAAGGAAAGTCAAGGTCCGCAGAGAAGGTCACCTTATCTATCCATGGATGATCAGCTGCTGCTCGTGTTGTCCCGCCTGAGGGTGGGACTTTTGGAGCAGGACCTTGCATACCGGTTTCGTATCCACATCAGCACAGTCAGCCGGGTGTGGACATTCTGGATTGGTTACCTAGCGGACTACCTTGCTCAACTCAACTACTGGCCGTCGCGACAGGTTGTGAACAAGCACATGCCGGAGTGCTTCATCGAGGCGTATCCATCGACGAGAGTCATTCTGGATTGCACGGAAATCTTCATCGAGACACCTAGCGACTTCAGGGTGCAGAGTGATACCTACTCAAGCTACAAGTGCCACAACACTGCCAAGGGACTGCTGGGCATCACCCCCAATGGGTTCGTGTCGTTCGTGAGCGACCTTGCCCCTGGCCGCGTCTCTGACAAAGCCCTGACCGCATGTTCCGGGCTATGCAACCTTCTTGAGCCCGGAGACTCTGTCATGGCGGACAGAGGCTTTTTGATCACTGAAGAGGTCGAAGCTGCAGGGGCTAACCTGAACATTCCACCTTTCCTTGGGGGAAGGCTACAGCTCTCCCTGGAGGACGAAGCGAAAACTAGGGCGATTGCGAAGGTCCGGATCCACGTGGAACGAGTGATTGGACAAATGAAGTGTTTTCGAATCTTGAGGGGTACTTTCCCAAACAGTATGAGCAAGAGCCTGGACTCTATCTGGAAGGTCTGTGCTTTGCTGTGCAATTTCACGAGAGAGCCACTGCTCAGTCGAAGCTAGAGCTGCAGTCTTGTGGCTTCGTAGATGGTCGTGGAGAAAAAAGAGGCCATATCTCTCTATCTAGCTCACTTCAGCTCCGGCAACTTTTTGTGCCCACACGCCCTCATGACCCATGACGACCATTAGCACCGACTACGGCCCTCGGGACTTTCCTCTACCCAACGAAATGGACTCACAACCCACCGAGGCCACGCTGGCTTCTCCCGCTGTCTGAAGCTTACCGCTCAATGCACCACCCACAGCCGGTGCAACCACTCCTGCCGTCACGTCGCTTCTTGATGCACCACTTGTTGCCGCGTGAATTCAACCTGCGGTCTTTACTCAGAATCTATTCTCCATCCTCGGCGACGATGATCCCGAAAGCAAGTTGTCGCCCCTCAACAACAGTTGCCACATCCGCACTGCCGCCAATGAAACGAAGCGTGCTCGTGGCATTTTTTTCTTCGGCGCCGCTGCGACTAAGCTTACCACCTCACCCCGGTGCATCCAACGTGACTCGAACCCTGACTCGTTCCCCCTGGAGGACGGATGGCATCCTGTCTCTCGCCGACGTAAGGCGGCCCCGCCCGCGGCGCCTCCAGCAGCATCGTTCTGCAGTGAGTTCTCCCACACTGTCATTCTACGGCCGGCCAAACCATGCCGCATCATGGACGGGGTCTTTCTTGCCATTGACTCTGCAGTTGCTGCACAGATAGACCTCAGGTCTCCTACACCATTGCAGCCCCCTACCAAGTGAGGTACCTCGACTGCAGTAATCAACTTGCAGTTGATGCTGCTTTGTCTCAAGTGTGCGATGCATTCCTCAATGTAACATACATCCCGATCGGCACTCTGCAGGTCTCCGTGCAAGGCTACGAGGCCATTCGCCGTGGCCAGGTTCGCGGATTCATAAAAAAAGTCTGGCGACCTGGATTCTGCGTCCTAAAAAACCTTCATTGCCGGAAATCTGCTATCCTCCAGGCCGGTCCTCTCACAAACTCTGGGTCGGCACTCATTACATTCGACGGCACCAGCCTCGCGTTGCCCAGTGCCCCAACAGCACCCAAGCCAACGGCACAACACAGCGTCGTCAGTTGCCTTCATCAACATCCAAAGAGAAGCCGGCGTCACCACCAGTGACGCCTGAAACTAGCTCCTGCTCAGCAAGCTGTGCTGTTATCTGCGCCCAAAGCCCTCATCGCAGCACCGAGGTCTGCGAAGCAGAAGACTGACTCCCGCCCGGTGCTCGCCACAAAACTCCTAACGCCGGCACACAACATCACCGCCGACCTCACACAAGTCCCAACATCAGAACCGCCTCGGACCACCTTCGCAGAATCAGCGAGAGCTGTCAACAGCACTAGTGAGACGCCTGCCCTACTTCCGTCAGGGTCAGACTTTACTGGCTTGCAACAACAAATCACCCTTTTCACAAAACAAATGCTGGCAGCCACGCAGCGAATTCCGACGATGCAAAACTCGCTGTTTACTCTCGTGGATACCTGCACCCGTGCAGTAATCGGGCGCCTCGCGATGCAGGGCATCATTCCGTTCGGCGGCCCCCCACTATCACCACGCAAACATGGTTAGCGCCCCCAGGATTGTTCAGTGGAACTGTTGCTCGCTTAAACAGAAGAAGGCAGACTTCATCGAAAAATTTTATCTTCACTCGTCATCCGACATGGCCGCTGCGTTTGCTCTACAAGAAATCAACGGCCCCCTCCCTTCTTTGCCACAGTACGATGGACTTGCTCCGAACATTGAGACTAGTGCCCCCTTGCCTTGGATTCGTTCCGCCCTGTACGTTCATCGATCAGTGTGCTTCACTCTTCTCGACACCTCACAGAGGTGCTCTGCAATGACCAGCGTTACGGGTTGCCGCCAATTCCTCAACGGCCCGTTTTTCTCTTCTCTGTCTATGTGGCTCCAGACACATCGCTAAACCGCTGGACAAGGCAGCCGCTAAACATCCCTTTTTTTAAGCACTTCGCCCGTCTTTATCCAAAAGACGACGTTCCCGTTTGCGGTGATCTTAATGCCAAACACACGCATGGGGCTACGACATTGACCTTCCCCACGGCACGCGGCTTCTTGCAGACCTCACAGGGCTGAAACTTTCGTTCCTCAACATCCCAGACACCCCCACACGTATCAAACAATCCTCCCAACAGCAGGACACCTGCCCCGACTTTACCTGTGCTCGTTACCCTCGACGCTGGAGATGGCATGTCGCCGGCGACCGCCTCGGCGGTGATCACCTCCCCATTATTTTACGCTACGACTTCCTATCCGCAACCCTATCTCACTGTCGCGCCTGCTGCGACACATTCTTCACTAAGTGGGACAACTTCCGAGCAGCTCTTTCTTCTGTCATGGAACTTGCTGGCTTTTCCGACATTATACAAGCTATCCAGTCCGCCCACAAGTCTGCCACAAAGCGGCTAACCGTACCGGACGATGCCGCTTTGACGAGCATTTACTTACTGGACCGCCGCATTCACCTGTTGGCCTGTTACCGCCGTTCTCGCAGACCACGACGACTCCTCAAACCTTCACATAAACTCCAAAAGACTATCTCGTGCTACACTTCGGAACTCGCTTCCAACTGCTGGACTTCCCTGTGCAGATCCATCTCCGGCAATAGCCATCTTTCGAAAGTTTGAAGGCTCCTCCGTTCTCTCCTCGGGGACCACAAACCTAGGCAATTTGCTGCCACTGTTGCCCTTCGCAAAGGTGTCTCTCCCGAGGAGCTAGCTGAACGGGCCTCGGACGTCTTTTTTCCGCAACCAGCGCAACATGACTCTGGATGCTACACTTGTGTTCACCCTGTCACCAAGCTCTTGGGATGGATTGCCCGTTCACCCTCCACTCGCAGTGCACCTGGCCCCCAACAACGTCACAGTCGGGCAACTTCAGAACCTCCCTACGGCACTCAAGGAAACCATACTCGCCGAGATCAACCAGGTGACTCCAGACTACTGAAGCCCCAGGAGTCCCTGATCGCTGCCACTTGTCTCATTCGCCCTGGAAGCTCCCGAGAAGATTAAAAGCTTTTCCTCTTTTTATGCCCAAACAGCAGGGCAGATATGGTGGCCACTTCTTTGGTCGTTAAATAAATGTTTCAAAGCAAAGGTAGATGGTCATGATGAAAGAAATCAAGGACGTTAGGATTCCTGTCAGAAGTACTCAACGCAATAAAATGTTGTCCAAACTTGCCAGGTTTTAATTTTAGATTGGTTGCACACTACACGACAGAGTAGCGAGCATTTGATTATTCTTAATTTTTAACTAGGACTGATTAAATTAATTTCAATACTTTTGGATGTTTTATTTTAATACACACATATCCTCTAAAAAGGGCGGAAATGTAGTGGTTAATAAAGAAAAATAGACGTAATGGTGGGGCCACAGTCGACTCCTAGCAGAACTGTTTGGTGGGGCAACAGGCAGACTGAGATTAAAGCCCCTCTATCCTGGGAAAAGTGGCGCCATTCATTGTTGTGGAAATTCTCGAGACACGTACCGTGTGCCACTTCTGGGAAGGACATGGCGTCTGAAATCTAGCTCAGTGCTGCGCTGTGTCGCCATGATCTTCCCAAGGGCTGCATGTTGCACGTGCCTCGTGCATCGACGCACTTTGCGCTACTTTTAAAACATGAAGGGGCTTTAACTGAGATGCCATTGCGTGTGCCACAGGCAAAAATTCAAGATGTTGAAAACAAGCTGTTGCATTGTAAATTGTGCGAATTACTAAAATTCTCCGTCAATATGCCCCAGCAAATGAAGATTAGAGGGTTTACAGATTAAACCAAAGGAAGATGTCTGTCACCCCAGAGGAAGAACATGTGGGGACCTTGACGTGCAACCAAAATTTCACCATCAATAGCGCTGAAATCAGTAACGACACTACCGTAAACCAATTTTGCTCCCAGGTGGGCCGCCGGAAGCGGCGTTGGTAGCCACAGCACATGGTCGTTGTTGGAACTTTCGCGCATAATGCAGAAGAGGATCATGCCCTCTTTAGGTGTCACACGCTCTCATACCATCTTTAGTGTTTGTGTGTATGGCGCGTGCTTTGGACGGTTTCACAACTGACGACCACGCGCATGCTAGGCTGTGAAGATTACACGCTGGGGCGTGGGTTTGTAAACAATGGAAAAGTGTATGAAATTTAGCATGCACAGTGCACAAACTCTATTTTCAGTACACAAATATTGCGACTACTATATCGGACAGAGGTACGCGCTACAGTTTGCAACAAATTCTTGTGCCGACATGAGCAGTCTGAGGCATTCCAACTACTTGTCATGACAGCCACTTTCAGTTCACAAAAGTTGGTTTATTATATGTTCTCCAAGTCTTTGGCATTAAAAATGAGGTTGATTCCTTTGTGACACTGCCGTGCCGGGCTGTGGCCGGCGGTGAAACTGCACAGCCCACCAGCGACGGCAAGCAACCAACTGAGCGTCCAGAGCTAGGAACCAAAAGGCACCTTTATCACACGAGGCAATGGCTTTTTACACAAGACGTGGGCACAGTGTTTGCAACCCGATTACCGAAAGTGTCCAAACTTGGCACTAGCACCGCCCGCAAAATCCCCCCTTTAGAATGTTCAAGGAGAGTATCGGACACCTTGGCTGTGAAAAAAAACAAAGTTTTACAGATTGAGTCTCTTGGGAGCGACCACTTGTCTTCCAGAATGGGTTGAGTAGTGTCGGCCCGTACCATCACCACGAACACGTGGTGGTGATGCTGGACGAGGCACATCACGATGACGCGAGTAGACAGGTCCACCTGAGGCCGAACCGTCGACGGAAGCTAGGGGTGACGCCGGCCTCGGAGAGACACAACAGCACCTGCCGCAGGCGTTGGTCATGTTCCTTTTTCGTTCTGCCGAAGACTAGGATGTCGTCGACCATGTTGACCAATCCGTCTAGGACTTCCAAGATCCACGCCACCTGTCGCTGGAAAAACTCAGGGGCCGACGTGATGCCAAATGGGAGTCGGCAAAAGCAATAACGCCCATACGGCGTAATGAACATCGTAAGCTCTTGAGAGTCCTTGGAAAGCTTGACCTGATGGAAGCTTGAGGTAACTTTGAGCTTCGAGAAGACTGCCGCATCGCCCAGAAGTCCCAGGACTTGATCGACGGTGGGGAGCACATGACGTTCTCTCGGGACAACTTGATTTAATTTTGTAAAGTCGATACAGACACGGTAACCTCCCGACGACTTTGGAACCATGAACAGTCCAGCGTCCCGAGGTGTGGGGTTGGTGACACGCCGAATGGCTCCGTCTTGCTCCAGTTTGGCCAGTTCTGTTTGCACCACCTCGCGCAGGGGTATCGGTATGCGGCATGGAACACTAAGTGAAAACGGAACCGCATCCGGGCGTAGCCGAATCTTGTACTCCTCCTTGAGCGTGCCGAGACCTCTGAAAAGTCCCTGCGGTGCCGGCACTTTCATGTCGTCCAAGAACTTTACCACACCCAGAGCCTGGATGGCTGGGAACCCGAGCAGGGGCATAGAGAGGGACTTGATCACGTACAGACGCTGATGACCGGTCTTGCCTCGCCACAGGAGGGTAGCCATGAAGTACCCAATGACTTTTAGCGACTGGTCTCCTGGTGCTGTCAGCAGGTCGTCGACCTTGTCCAGATGATGAGGTAAGTTCGGGAAGGCTTCCGAAACAGCAGACGCCTCCGCGCCGGAATCTACCTTGAATATCGCCGTGTAGTTGTCGACATTGACCTCAACGTACTTGGCCTTGGCCTTCTCAGTCTCGAGGATTGCGTGGAGCGGTAAGGAACGCCACCTTGCTCTGCTTTCGTTTCCGAGCGCAACAGACGTCCGCGAAGTGGCCCTTCTTCTTGCAATAATTGCACAGAGACTGCCGAGCAGGACAGTCTGAGCGTGTGTGGGGGGCCCGACTGCAGTAGCTGCAGGAACCTGGGTCGTTATCGCCAAGTGAAGACACTGCTGATGCGTCGTCTGACCGTTTTGTTGTCTTGCGTTGGTGCGTCGGACCATGACAAGACTTGGTGGCGTCAACGTTGACGGTGACCTGGACACTCTCGACTCCCGCGAGCAGTTTTTTTCTTTTTCGGCGTCTTCGATCTGCCTCACCTGCGTCCACGCGTCCTTGAGGCTGAGCTTGGCTTTCCAGCAGAGCTGGCCGGACAGGCGTTCGTCGCAAAGACCAACAACGAACCGGTCGCGAACCAGGCGTTCTTCGACTTTGGGGGACGGGTAGTTGCACCACTTGACAAGCTTGCAGAGCTCGGCGTAGTAACTGTCGACGCTCTCTCCCGGCTGCTGAACCCGCTCGTGGAACCTCGAGGACTCTTACACCTCGTTGACGGGGTACAGGAAGTGTTCCGAGAAGCGCTTGACCACCGTGTTGTAGTTGTTCAGGGAGGCGGCGTTCAAGCCGAACATGTCGAGAAGGACCCGAGCCTCGGGGCCCATGCAGTAGAGAAGTGTCCGCACCTGAATGTCCGGTGGTGCTTGGCGAAGTACGGAGGCATAAGCGTACTCCTCGAGTTGCGTAAACCGGGTAGGCCAAGAACCGGTGTTGTCGAAGTCGAAACCAGCAGGCTGACGTACGGAGCCGCCCACCCACGCGGGCAGTGTTTGCAACCCGATTACCAAAAGTGTCCAAACTTGGCACTAGAACCGCCCACAACAGACACTACAATTTTATGATCAACACTCAGTCTTTCCGATATTTAAAAAAAAAGTCTGTCAAGCGTGGCACCATAACGTTCACCCAGAGTGCCTCATCAAAGGGCACCCGTGTGACCCAGCAGTCTTTCGCCCAGTCAACAACAAGGTCACACCACTCCAGTCCTGTGAGCGCAAGTTGTCCTGTCACCTGGTAGTAGTGCTTGTGCTTTTTGTCGACACTCTTGTCCGCATGGATAAACTCCACAAACCCTCTGCTCATCACCTCCTCGAAGGTCGTCAGGTTCGCATCTATCGCCCGTGACACGGTCTTCACTTCGACTAGTCCGTACTCCTGTATATCTTCGTCCCAGACCAGCCCGTCTGGTGATGCCCCCAGCATGGGAAGGCCAGGGTTGATGCAAAGGCCAACACTGAAGACTTGGACCTTTTGCTTGGCCTTGTAGCGCTTCAGAGCAGCCGCCTCATTCTGAAGTCCCGCCCTCATGTGACGTGTCGTGCCATGTCCGCCCGAGAAAATCGTCCTGAGAAACTTTTCGTTCACGGGTGCTTGTCGTTTGACGATGTCTCCGAACTGTGATGCCGTGATCCTTTTCTCACGTTCCGTGTGCCACAGCATACTTCTGCTTTGGCCACGTGTCTGTTCCTCCAGGTGCTGAGCTTGTGTAAGAGTCAG
Source organism: Ixodes scapularis (assembly GCF_016920785.2). Lineage (NCBI taxonomy): Eukaryota > Metazoa > Arthropoda > Arachnida > Ixodida > Ixodidae > Ixodes > Ixodes scapularis. The sequence goes on along the minus strand of NW_024609846.1, from coordinate 63,455,004 downwards.
GGTGCATGGATCGCTTGGTGGCATCTGGTGATTCCAGCACTCTTTTATGGGCAAGCTGATCCGTGCTGCAGAGGCCCCATCATCCGTGTTCGAGTGCTCCTGAACCTTCCTTGGCAAGGGTGTGAAGGCAGCTTCTTCCATCACGTCCGCAAACATTGGGAATATTCCCTTCTCAATGAAATCTGTATGCAGCCTCTTGACGGTTGCCTGCGCCACGTCCACATGCACTTCCGTGGTTTTTCTCGCACTCTTCGCCTTGTTGCTAGAGTCGTGCTTGACGAATTCTAGTTCGTTGAACGACACCGTACTTGCACCTCTCTTTGAAGATGGGCCCCACTGCCTTGCTCCCTCAGTGCAGGCCAGAGCATCCGGGATGTAGGACCTTCCCTCCCTTATCAGGTCTAGCATGTGCCAAAGCAGTGCTGCCACATGCTTGCACACACCGCCTTGTCCAGCCTTGCAGGAACAGGAAGCCTTGCTGACCTGCCCATCTTGGCAGAGCACAGCATGCACTGCGTATCGCTTCGTAAGGGTCATGGAAGCCTCCACGTTAGCCTTGACAATTGTCTCTGATGCACTTGTGGTGTGGAGGAAGATGTTCTGCACTTTGTGGGCCTTGAACATTTTGTAGCCAGAACTTGTGTGCTTCTGTGCTCCAGCTGCTTGGCCATGCCCTTGGATGTGGCTTTCCGAGAATGCGGAAGGAAAGTCCTTCAGCTGCTTGGTCCAAGGTCCTGCTGGAAGTGGTAGCTCTTGCGGCTCTGGTACATCCCGTGTCGCCATAGCCTTCCCTGAAAAAAAGGCAGCTCAGTCAGCGTTTTAAAAGGAGGACGGAAATTTGACCAACACAGTTTTTTAATGGGTTTGGTGTTGTTTTGACAGAATTAACCTAAACTTGCGAAGTAAGAGTTCATCTAGGGTAACAACCCCTCAAAAAAAGCCTGCTGTAAACTTTGTGCTAAAAAAAGAGCGTTTGCTATTAGGCAAACATGCCAGCTTTTGTAATCTACAACTTCTTGTGCACTTTCGAACATTACACAGTCGAAGGAGCATTCTGAAAGCAAGCCACGCACTGGCATTGGGGACAAGCATCTCCAGTGTCACTGAGCTGCTTGTTGCTGCTGCCCTGTCAGTGTCCATGATATAGTGCAGCTCTGAATACGAAGAACGCGTTTTGACCATAATCCGTTTCGTGCCAGCAGCATAAAGCTGCTGGCACGACCGTGAAGTGTTGTACAGGAGTGGCAAAGACACTCCAGCTTTCAATGCGTCAGTGTTCGTCCAAAAGAAGCAGTTCGCAGAGCCACTAAAAAGTGTCTAGCATTTCATATGCACGCGCTTGCGTGAAAACGGGATGATCAATAAAGATATGCACTCGCGGGACGCTGTGTTAGCGCGGTTCGCAGGGGCAATCTTGCCTCACCACAGTGAGCGCGCTAGCTGAACTGTAATTTCGATAAACAATGGAATCTCCCCCATACTATGCATAAAACGCAGTCAGAACCCCTTCTCCCGCCGCGACGAAGAACCGAACGCGAAGGATGTGATGCTGCGCGGACGGTTGTTGACGAGCGCTGCCGAGGCACGCCGACCGCTGGTACAGCTTCGCAAGCGTCCGAAGGGCAAAAAGATCGCAACGACAAAGCACCGTCCCGAATGTTGAGCACGCAAGCAGTACTCGATATCCCACGCTCACATTTCACAGGGCGAGCGCATCACGAAGCGAAGGCATGTCGGCCTTCGCTTCGTGATGACTACTTTATTTCTCTGCTTACAGCGGTGACATTTGTAGTGATGTTCGAAACTGCTCTCTCGCGACCGCACACGAGTTAAATGAACGGCCTAGGAGCGGGATAGAGCGTAACGGCAACAGTCAGTACTCACCCCGGGAGCGGCGAACGAAGCGGCGTGGTGTCCGTCGACGGCCGCGTCGAAAACGATGGAATATGCACAAAAACACGTAATATACAGAAGAAATACAAAGCGCTGAACGAAATAGATACACTTATGAACAAGAAAAATACACTGGAGTAGATAAAAAAGAGGATTATTAAGTATAAACAACGAAGATGAAAAGTATGTCTAGGGCGAGGTGATGCGATTCCAACGGAGAGCAGCCAGACGACGGGGGCCGACAGAACACCGATCCCAAGATTCCTCGCGCGCGCGCCGGGGCGCTTGGGAGAGACTGCAAATGGTCTATTACCACGGCGGCAAGGGCGACCACCCACTCCCGCCTGGAGAACGAAGGTTTTGTTCACTTCCCACGCGGGGAAATCTGCTTCCACTTTCGGGAGCTGGCCGCCGCTTGCCGCCAAAGAGAAAACGTGAGACATCGGGCGCCTCCGAAGGATGCTTCGGGTGACCTCGCCGCCGATTCCCCGAACTCTTTCGGTTAAACCCTTCCGGCCATCCCTACACCCTTGTCTCCGGGTTTCTTCTTTTTCTTTTTTTTTTTTCAGCAAGACAGGTGTGCTGACTTGTTGGGGAGACTGTAGATGTTGCGTCGATTGGTTGATGCTGCTGGAATGGGTAAACACTCTGCCTCGCTTTCCGTGCAAAAATGTTCCAAAAGCCGGGATTCATGATTAAAAACAAATACCTCCGACTTGCATAACAATATCAACATTTATCAGACGTTTCGTCTCCTATACGGGACGAACGCTTTCCGTGTTCAAAAATAATGTTTATCGCCCAGAAAAAAAATAACTCGTAACGATTATACTTGTACACGTTACTAGCAAAGTAACTAAACACCGCTCCCCATTATTCGCTCACAAAGTAACCAATTACGTTAACCGTTATGAGAATCAAATGGAACGCTTTAGTGCAACTGAAAAGTGAAGCGCTACTTTCTCGTTACTTCAAGCCGTCGTTTCTCTGAAACAATAGTTGTCCTTCAAAAATTATTATTGTTGACTCTTTTCAACCTAAAAAGAAAACTTCGCACACCAGCGGCATGTTGCCTAAAATAATTACCATGGGGTTACTGTCGCCATGATTGCAAGGCACTTGTTATACCTCAAAATCGAAATACGTCACACACATTTGCACGTATTCACAGCTATGAACTCCCTCAAATGGCTGCCAGAAAGATGTTTATATGTTTCAGAACAGCAATAGAAAGGTCAGAGCGGTCAACACTGCGGTGTGGCAGCAATGCCCGCCATGCTCCCTTAGAATTTTTGTTTTGTATGAAAAAGTATACAGATCTGTGAATAAACCACTCTTAATGAGATCGAATTAAAACCTGATTCTGCAAACTTCGCTGTGTCGTGTAGGAGTGAACAAGCTAGGAGAACAGATTTAGGCTAAAACATGTGAAGATGCATACAAGCAGATGCCATTGAATTTTAGCATTTATAACCACACGGCAAGGAGGGTCTTCGAACACTTCGTGTCCTGGATTGACCGACTTTCGTTAGGTGCAACTGACGAGTTTAGTAAATCCTGACGGAGTCCAATCACGTGTGATAAATGAGCTTTTTCAGTAGTCTGCACTCGGTATATAAGATGTCCGAAGCGTACCTTTCGCCCTAAAACAAGCCGAAAAAATCGGCGCCTGGACATAGAAAGCTCAATCTTTCGCCGAATGTGCACGGAGCAGATAAGTTTTACTGTGAAATTTCAAGCCGTCGTTCTCTTTCTGTAAAACATGAGAGGAAAAGACTTCCCAAAGTAAAGGCTGGGCACGTTCGCGGACGACCAAATAAACGACGCTATTTAGTTTTGGCGCCATCTCCCGATAGGCGCAGTGAGCAGACGACGTGTTTTGTCGTCTAACACACAGATAATTGCCGTTCTACGCTTTCAAAATAAACTCTAGAGACAAGTGAAGCATTTCCACCAGTATCGCATTCAGAACGATCCCAGCCGCTGTTTTTTTTTCTCAAGAAATGTCTGATTGACATAAACGAACAGACAAAAACAAAATGGAACACAAACGGTGACGGGACTCATGTCAATTTTATTTATGAATGATGCTAACGGGAAAAAAGAATCTTAGATAAGCAGCAAGAGTTGGGCATTTACCAAATCCTTCATGACTGCTATTGATAATGAATGCATAAGAAATATACCTCTCGACGGAGAATTTAAAGGTACAACACACTATAATATAACCAGACAAACCAAACTGGCTCGGCACGTAAACCACAGGCGGACCTTTTGACATGTAATTAAAGTCTCTGTTGCACGGCGGCTTGTCCACAGTTGGCCTTTATCAAAATGCAAAATTTATCAAATGGGTTTCCCCATGCCGGTGATTTTTCTCTCACACACACGACACAAATGCCATTTTGGTATTTTAATTTTTTATTAGGCTTTCTATATAGTGTTGTTTGTATATTGTTTTGAGTGTTTAAACATAAAGCCAGTGGTTCTCACATGGAATTCCATAGACCCTTTGGGGTGCGCGAAGGCATCTTTAGGGGTCCGCGAAGCCCTGCCTCATCAGTCAAGCCCGGCAATAAAGTTTTCTTTTTTTCAAATTGAGAACATATGCTCCAGTTTTTGTGTAGGTATTCTCGTGTGTATGTCAGTGAGAGAAGTCTACTTTATCTACTCCTTAGTTATATTCATTTATTAAATCATTATCATAATTAACTTATACCGATCTGCAAGGGCTCTGCGAATCATCAATGGTTGAGAACGACTGCATCAAGCGATACAGCGAAATGTTTGTTTGTGTTCTACGAATAGCACTTCAAACAAAAGACAGCTGCTGAACATATGTGAAGGCTAGCCAGGACACGAAATGTTTTCGCTAACAATCTGGTGATATATCTGAATTAACCTGAAATAAGTAAAGAAGGTAAGTTATTTGACCATGCTCCCTGTTGTTATGGTGTATATAAGATTTATAACATTTAGTATCAATAGTTGACATTATACGCATAATTTGTTTAAGATGTTCATGTCTACGCCAAAAGTTTGGGATAATAATTGTCTGTGTATCCTACGAGGCAAGCAACAACAGAATATTTTGAATTTCTTATTCCGTAGCTAATCAGTGAGCTATAGACTACAACGTGAATGGTTATGGTGGAGATGTTCCTTAACACAAAATGCTTTCGTTCTAAAATATATTATTTACAACAGCCCAACTAAATGAAAACTGATGCGCGCAAAGCTGCACAAATGCTGCTTCAGATATTTCTCGCGTTCAGTTGGGTCCCATTAAGCAAATAGTAAGGAGCATGATGTAAAGCGACGTGCCTTTGATGTAAATAAAACAAGATATTCAAGTTTTGAAGGCAAAAACAAAAAGAAATATAAAAGGAGGAACGACTCAAACACCACTCATTCGTACATTTAATTAACCGCCTTATATTGCACCTTTCTAAACCCATCAGCAAGCTGTATACGAGAACATTATACGATCAAGAGATTCGGATGTGACTCGCTGACCCAAGTTTTTTCATTCCTGTTTAGAATCTGGGCAGTCAATAATGCTGTCCATGTTCAACGCTCTGTTACATTTAATCTTTGAACTAAAACGTGAACCATAAAGTCAAACTCAGTGAAATTACTCACCTATATAAATTCTTCAGTAGAAGAACCGGTGCACTGAAAGCACTATATAGCCATATTCAACAAAAAGTCGGTCAGAGTACGACAGTAATACGCCAAACATTGACTGCGAACAACCGATTGCTGCTACCTTGCGAATCGTTACGATGACCAAGGTTTTGTACATTTTCACGCTTTTGGGCGACGAAAAGTATTTATACTGCTAGAAAGTTAACTGCCCTCAGGGTGTTGCGACGCCTGAGGTTGTTATCTGCAATTAAGGGAATCAGAAGCCGCCCCAATCCGTCCATGAGTGCGAAATAGTAAAACAGGGCCCTGCCTCTAGATTTTGTGGTTTTTTAATGACTCTTGCAAGGTTAGCGAGAGTTTTCAAAATTATGTCCAGGTTCAAGCACATCGCTAGCGACGATGCAAACAGAGAAAACTGGAGTTTGGAGTACCTCTGCCACTGTCTTCAAAAGGCGTGGCTGCGATTCGGAACTTGAGGGCGGTTTTTTTAGCGTTTCGTGTATAATTGCGTTAGTGTTCAATGCATCTGCAATTGCGTTCGGAGTATCGGATGGTTTCACTAAGATAAAATCCGACTTTGCAATTTTGCAAAGTGCGATTATAATTTAGTGACAGTAATAATCCGGCTTACCTCTCCCTCTCTCTTTATCTTAAGCCACCTAGAAAATAGTTGCATATGGTAGCATCTCTCAAGATGCAAAAATAAAAATGAAGGAAAGTGATGGCCCCCTCCTTTGGAATGAGAGAAACAAAAACAAAATTGAGAAATAAGACTGTAATCTCTATAATAATGATTATATAGTCAGAAATGATGTTGTAAATTATTGTTAATAGAAATCGTGTCCCCTTAGTAGAATTCTAAAAAATTATAAGGGTGGACGTTTTACTAAAATATGTCTTCTGTTTTACAGAAACTTTCCTTCTTTGGCCAACATTATCATCATCATTGTTGTCGTCATTATCATCATCGTTCCCATCATGAGGGCCTCAGTTTCAAGGCTCTAGGCAGCGTGGGACAGCATTTATACTTGGATTTTGATACTTATTTTATTTGTAAAGTTTTACACCCACTTTTCGAAAGTGCAAAGAACATAAACACAGAAAGAGTGAATGAGTTGGTCGTCTTCGCGGCAGGAGTCCCAAGCTCCAATAATTGTCTAAGAACCAGGAAAATGATTCGATATATTTTACATGCAAAAAGATACTACCATATCACGCTGGAGGGTGAGAAACGAACAAGAAAAAAAAAGATATAATTAATAATTCTGCAAAAGATCTTATATTTCAATAACCATTTTCGAAATACAGTAAAAACTTCAGAACCTAGGCTAAGATATAGTTGTCATGAAACTATGTACTTACATATTTTACAACAATTACTAAGAATATCTGGCAAAAGAACTAAATAAAATTCAGAAACAATACTACTCTATCGGTCAGCATCAAATACAGCTTGTTTACAAGGTATGTGGGCAATTTTTTTAGTCTGAATAACAATATACACGCTTTTAACATTTTAATTCACTCTTACTCTGGCCCTTCGGCATGCAGGCATATATACGTCACCTCTACGGAGCAACACAGCATTCACTTCCGCATCTTGAGTGTCCTCTTACCCCGCAAAGTTACTTTGTTATATTTCAAGGACGACATTAATCGAAAAATTAGGTGCAGTCTTTTAGAACTAAATGCATGATATAAACATACATTAATAAAATGAGCCTTTTATATCAATGATATTTTTTGTAACATCTAACAACAACTGCATGGTCAACGAGGGACTCATGACTTTTTTAGAGTATATCATAAGAGATGTAGAAATATACATATGATCCTCTTCAGATACCATCTCTGCAAGAATGTCCTACCAGCTTGTCCCAGAGTACCACGTCAGTTCTACCTGATGAACAAAAAATCACACAGAAACAGGCTGAGCAGCATTTAGTTAAAAGAAATTGTGTGGAGTAACTTACAGCAATTTAGGTAAAAGTTACAGGAGTACACAAAACAAAATTAAGTTACCTCTTGCCTTGCACTGATATCAGCGGGCTCCACGGAGAGTTAGATCTATGTTTGGTTGGAATTCACTCCAACTTGGGTCTCACATGAAAACAATGGTGCACAGCATCAGTCCATGTTTCGATTGTAAAAAATAGGAAGAGGTTTGAAGCGAATATTCAAAGTCTGAGACTGATCTTTTTTCGTCAACAATTTTTTTTTCCGCCTCAAGATGTGCTGGGGGTTGTATGCAGGAGAGGCAATGACGGCAGAACACAGTCACCGTAAATATGCAAAGAGGAAAAAAGGAAAGATATATTTGCTTTAACAGAATACCAAACATAAAATACATAAGTTCAAACATTGTGTACCATGACGTCGACGAGTACATGTAGTACCATTTAGTTCATTGAGCTTCAGCGGCAGCGAAGGCCATCTGTGATTCCGTCTCCCAGTCCAAACGTGCAGAACATTTCGGTTCCGTTGACGTCTTTGCAACTACTTTTATCAAACAAGCAAACGAAGCCGCTAGAAACCGCGAAGTTCCGGTGCAGTGCCAGCAGCGGTACGTACACAGGGCTGATAAGGCCGTCTCCGGATTGCGTGACCCACGAGGAATGATGATGTGTCGACGTTGAGGACATTATGGAAATCGCGGAAGCTGCGTCCAAAACAGGCAGGTTTTGCTGCCAGGTGCCTGAGTGCCTTCTGTGCTGAGCTCAGTTCTGTTTTCCGTTGCCGAGTGCCAACCAATAATCAATATGGTTCCGTATTTCTGCGTGTCAGCAACATAGCACCCTATTGAAAAATCCACCAGACCGGTTTGGTGTGTCCTATTCTTTTCTGACGTAAACATCAGACCGGCCTGGTGTGTTCTGGTGCGCACATCAGACCAGCCTAACGTGTTCTGTTGTCCCCACCAGAACACGTCAGGCTGGTTTCGTGTGCCCATCACATCATCCTAGTGTGGTCTGATGTGCACATCAAAACACACCAGGCTGGTCTGATGTGCACAACACAGCACACCAGAATGGCTTGATGTGCACACTATGCCACACCAGACTGGTCTAATGTCCACACCAAGGCACACTAAACTGGCCTGACATGCACACCAGGGTGCCTCTGGTGAGCACACATTACGGATATATGTATGGTGTTGAATGAAAACATGTTTTCTTGTAAAATTAAACAAGATGTGCAGAGCTCAAACACCACATTTGATTTTATAAGGTGCTTAATTGAAGGGGCGATGCAACGATTCACTTCAAATAATATGTGCTTTGCATAAGCATGTTGGCACAGTGTAACAAACGTTTACCTATATGCAATAGCCTGGTGGAAAGAATACAGGTTTGTCTCGTCAACAATCGTCAGCAGCTTGTCATCAATGAAAACTTGAAAATATTTCAGTCGGCATTTGACATCATCAGAGGCCGTAAACATGGGTTCCGCAGGCTCCAGAAAACACCGGTCTTCTTTTCCCCAGTCAAAAACTTGCGGCGGTGACTTTTGCTTCTTTCTTGACGTTGACAGAAGTGGACAGGTGGGCGTTCTGCCTTCAGTTTCGTTATCGCTTGGAAGTTCTGTTGTTAGGCCCTTCGTTGGCAAGTTCTGCTCGTCACTGTCACTCACTTCACTATCACTAGGTCCCGCATCAGACACTGTTCCACTTTCCGGAATCAAAACCACACAGGGACGATCGCGACACCTTGTCTGGTAGAAAGATCCCGATGGAATTTCCTTCGGGCAGCAGTAGAATACGAAGCCTAAAAGAAAAGAGCACCACGTCAAATTCTACCAGAAAACAGGGATGTACTAAACCACGCCAAACAGGAAGCTTTCTCCCGACAATTACAGCCGATTCCTCGAGCACAGGTATGTAAAATTCAGAGTGAACGCCCGCCCCCAAAGTAAACTACTGAAACACTGCCAAATCTAAGCACGGAACGGAACACCATAGAAATCACAGAACTACTATGCGACTCCTGTCTTAAGACAGTTTCACATGCAGCGACTGTGCGAAAAAAAAAAAAAAAAATCGGTGCGACAGCCGACGCAGCGAGTGCGATCGCAATGTTTGGTTTCACATGCTCCAACAGCGCGATTTCTGTCGGAGCGGCTGGCGCTTCGGACACAGACGCGACGCGTTTCACTTTGTCTAAAATACAACAAAAACGTCTTAATAGCATACATGTTTTAGGAATGCAATATGTAACCAGAAATTTATAATAACAAAGCATTAAATCAGAAGCTTTTATGTGCCTACATTTATTTTCGCGGATGAAAGCTGGCTAATGAACGGCTGATTGACGAGAAAGCGATCGCACCGGCTCTGCGGCAAAATACCAACTTGGTGGAAACCAGTTGCAGAGCCGCTGCGACAATGCGACAGCGATTTTAATCGCACATATACTAGAAATCGCACCGATTTCGGGCGAGAATCAGAGCATGTGAAAGAGCCTTCGCATATCTACTATGTACTTTTTTTTCCCCCCGAGTCCCGACCTTCATACGTTTCAGGGTAAAATACGTCAGCGCTATGGAATCCAGAACTTGTAAAAATTCAAAATTAGCATATTTCAGAGCAAAGTACTGCTTACCTTTGTAACAGCAGGTCGAAGTGCGTAGCACGTCGTGAACGATACGCATCTTGGGCGCCGCCATGCACATCGCAGCCGACGGAGCGACGGAGTATTTGGAAACCCCTCGCGGCGAAAAGTCGAGACCGCGAAACCGAAACCAGAAAATGTATTTCCTAAGATACGTTAAACATTTTTCATGAGTATTGCTTTGGGTCCCAAAAACACTATTTTTATATTGAATGTGTCCTAAAAATGCACAAACATTTTTAAAGTACCTAAAAGGGTTAATAAAAATAAAAACGAAAGGAAAACTTTAGTTTTGCTAGAAGTGCTAGGAATCGTCGGCGGCGTCTGTGCACACTAGAGCACTATATAGCTCCTACGGACCAGAGTAGCGCAATCCTTTGAACCCCGTGTTTTGCCGACAACATGGCCGACAGAGTGGCTCGGCGCGAGTCACGTGGTACTCAGGGTTCCAGGAGGCGGCCCGCCCTATGGGAGAATACATGGAGATCGACATAACACGGCTGATTAAAAAACTAACGGAGAGTTCACATTTTTCAAAACTAGCCTGTCGTGAAGTTAGTAAAGTGCTAAACACTTCATAAAAGTTTTAATAGTATCGGATGCGTGTACAAATGTTGAGAAGGCAATTTCCAAGGCAATGGCGTTTGAAGCAGACGATTGTTGCTCGCAGCGGAGATGGGCTTTTCGGGTTGGCCGGAGCGGGTCACGTGAATGGTGTGACGTCCCCGTGTCGTCTGCTGCATCATGCCGCTCAGGCAATTTTTTAAAAAAAAGTTACGTCTTTGTATGGCACAAAACTTATCGCATATTATTCTAAAATGTTTCATTATTATGTCAAAAAATGATTTCCATTCCGCACATCCCCACAAAACTGAAGAAACAACGATTTTCTCACGTTCTCCATGCATTTCTGACCGCAGTTGGAACCTCCGGGCGTTCGCCGCTAGTCGCCGAGAGACGGCGTTCTGGATTGCGCTACTCTGCTCCGAAGGAGCTATATCAAATACAATATAGCTTCGCCAATACTGGAAACTCCTCCGAAAACACATAGGAGGGGCGGCGAACGTGACAGTGGCGCCTCTAGCGGACTCGGAGTCTACGGAAGCAGTCGTCGCAATGGAAAAGTATAGGCTCCGCGACGTCCTCGAGCTTTACGAGCCCCGTATCGTCACCCTAACAGCAGAAACAATTTATTACGGTCAGTTTGCTTGCAAAGCGGAATCCACTGATCGCAACTGCAACGACAATCGAATAACAACGCGCGCATAGACAAAGATAGAGCAGTTTATTTAGCGGTCTCAAACGCCTCTCAGGAGATCACACGCGTTTGAAACGCGTCTGGGAAGCGGAAAAAAGGCGTTTAGCTACTCGAACTACGTCGTAATCGTTAAAACATGCAAAAACAACATGTTAATATTATCAGAGCAAGCGCACGAGCTGCTGGAGCATAAAAACAAAACAAAAAGTAAGGATAAAAATGAACGTGCAAACACTTACCGAACTTTGCAGAAAAAATGGTGTCGCCATTCCCGACGAAAATAAGAAGAAACGGGAAAGAGAAGCGAACAACGGCGAATAAAACAAAGAAGCTAGCAAAAAACTATTTCAACGACGACGATCGTTACGGCGCTTATAGAAAAAAAGAAAGAAAAATGGAAAGCAGCAAATGAATAGCTGGTGGTCGCCACCGGTGTTGAGTTCACGACAAACAAAGCGGAAGCAACAGACGAAACTAATGAAAAAAGAAGAAAGCGTCCCTTTTTTTCAGCTGCTTGTTGTACATTTCTTTATTTGCTTTCGCGGCGTAGGTACGAACTAAGAACAAAACAGGGGAAATAAATAACGTAGTGCAGCTCACACTGCCCGGTAAAAAAGAGTCGCAGAAACGTTTTGGTCGCAGGCAGCAATCTTCTATATGTGCTAGCAGTGAGAAACCTTTTTTTGCTTTCGAATTTCTTTTTCCAGTGACTGGCGGGTTGTTCGTTCGCTCGCTTGACGAAGCAGTTTAAAAGTGCATTCAAGTACTTGTTGACGTAGGTGTCCGTAGGTCGATGTAGGAAGCAGAAGAAAGATTTTCCACCACATCGCACAAACTTGTTCTTGAATGCGGCCGGTTGATCAACAAACGATGACCCGTAGCAGACGTGTCGGCCGGAGTACACAAATAAAATTCGAATAAAAATGGGTAACAAGCTTAACACTTCTTAATATATTTAATAAATATCAAAAAGCACGTATGACGATTTTGGATTAGAAACTCAATCGAAGGCGAAAATAGGAGGTTATCGGAGACGACAGTGGAAGAAAACAACAAACACGACAGCAAAGTTGCAGACGGCCCTCAAAATGCCCGGGCCTAGCGCAGACGAACCGGGGGTAGTAAGCGCCGAAGCGAAGGTAAGGGAGTAAAAACTAAGCCAATCAAAGCAAGGATACGCGATTGTTTACACGTCGGGCAAAAAAAAAAAAAAAAAGCAAAAAGCAAAAAAAAATATATATATATACACAGCAACATATAAGCAGAAGGAAGAAATAACGCGGCAGAGTGCCGTCGCCTCAAAAATATAAAAGAAAGAAGACTCAAAAATGAAAAGAGTGGAGACGGTTCAACGGGTGTCGGCCTTTATCGCAGAAGTAAAGAAGCAGCGAAGCAGAAGATGTTGGTCGTCCCCGCGCTAACAATCGGAATTTGTGCACTGTAAATAACGTGACTGAAATCATCTTTTTTCGCGGGGCTACGACGCTCTCCCCTTCTTTCTTTGCAAGCGCGAGAGTGTCGGCTTTTTTCGTAACTCCGCTTTTGTTAATCTATAATCGCGTCAGCTTTGCATACGCACAACACCTTCTTTCGGAGCATACTGACATCGCCGTAACGTACGTGGTTCGAAATTGACTTCTGCTTCTTCATCCGGAGACGATCTTAACGGGATTAGCCAGCTCGCCTGTTCGACGAAACGGTTATAAGCAAGACACTCATGAGAAATGGGAATTGCAACGACAAAACGAATTGACTGATAAGAACAATAAAGTTGAAACAAAGCTATGTTCTGAAATGTTTGTACATTTCCCTTTTTCACGAAACAGCGCGAAGGCATACATTCGTGTTTTGCTTGGCTTACATAAGTTGTGACAGAATGTTTTCTTCGGGAAAACTCTGAAATTGCACCCAGAAAGCTGTAACATCTTTCCCACGGGAAGAGAATGTCTTTCACCCATGAGCTGGCACCCATTTTTTAACTTTCAAAGCAGCGAATGTCCGTGACAATTTTTTTTCGTTGGTCACCTCGCACGGAGATAGGCAAAACCAATGCATTTCGGAGAATTTGTCTGCCAGCGGAGACTCCGAGCTCGCCAGGGGCGCTGCAATCACTTTTCGCCCGTTTTCCGCGGGAGTTGCCAGTATTGGCTTCCACGGTATTTGGCTATATAGTGCTCTAGTGCACACTGGGCAATTTGCCCCGCCAGCGAGCTGCTGAGCGCGAAGGAAAAAACGGTCGTGGGAGGAAAGGTAAGTTTCTTTCTGTGCTTGCTGCATTACCATGTGGGGATTTCGCATTATTAGGTCTGCTGAGACACTTGTAGCTTTATTTTCAGTGAACGATTCGAGCCTGAATGTATAGCTTTACAGAAGAAAAATTTCCGGGCGGCTATCAGTTCGAAAGTCTTTGTTACCCAGCATTGCTAGCCGGCAAGCATTTTCTAGAGTTGTCATTTGGACACCAGTTTGAGTTGTCTTCACCACTTGTGGGGTCTCTCTGCAATAATCGCCGCGCGATCGGCATGTGCTTCGCTCGTCTCTCAGGGAGTGACACAATACAACGAGAAGATTGCGAATCGGTTTACTATACTTCCCAGTTGTCCGTCATCGAGAGCCGGCACTGCGGCCCACCGAGCCGGGTTGTCGCCCGTCATTCAGAGCTCGCAGTCGCTGTCCGTGTCCAGGCCTGCGGATCGTCCTCCCCACGCCAGCGCTGCGTAAGCAAGCTGTTCCGGGCTATCAGAGCCAGAGTCTCGCTGCGGAACCACTCCGGGATCGTCATGGCCTAGGTCGGTGTGGCCAGGGCTCGCCGTTTCCGCCGGTCCTGATCTGAACCTCGCTGGCGGAACGCTCCAGGAGTCGCCATGAGCCAGACCAGCCAGAACGGCTCCATCGTTCCTGCGCGGCCCCAGCCTGGTGCGGCACGCTCTTCCTGTTTTCTCGCGCTCGCCCCCGGCTAGAAACTGTGAGTAATTAGAAACATACTCTGCATGCTAGAGAACAGTATGCGCGTTACAATGGCTGTACCGTGATATGCAAGCCTGGTGTGAAAAGGTAACTGGCAACAAAGTGCACATGTGAGAAGGATATTTACGCTTCACTTGAGTTCTTTCTAAAGAAAAACTTACGCATCCTGTTTTCTGCATGCCGTCACATTTGTTACCAGATTCAGCGTTAAATTGTGTTGCCGAAACAAACAAAGCTTTATGTGCTGCAAAAATTTACTATTTGAGAACTCGCAGGTTTGGAAGGTTTTGGTTACGACCGCGTGTGTGCCGAACGGCTATGCGCACATACAACTACGACTGCCGGGACGGGCCTCTCGCTTCTTGAAGGCCTGATCGCCTGATTCTGGTCGTCACAGCGAAGCAACAATCGGCCCAATGGTTCCTGTTGTATTTCCCTATGTGGTGTCTATAGTCTGTTGCAACCTAAGAACGAAGGGCAAGGGTAAGATGGGCCGGGGAGGAGGAAGCAGGCGGAACGCTAAAGAGAGAATGAGGTTTTCCCCTCTCTTTTCCAGCGTTCCGTCTGCTTCCTCCTCCCCGACCCGTCTTACCCTCGCCCTTCGTTCTTAGGTTGCAACGGACTATAGTGACTCGTAGAACAACTTGTATAAAATTGTTATTTTGCTGAGTAGTCTGCAAAACAAGTTCGTCAGACCACTTTCCAAGCCTGCACATCTATTTTCGTTCACTTCAACAGCAACAATTACTGTAGAATTTACTTACCTGATGCATCACACTGCAGTGATCCACTTCTGTTGCCGTGTCACTTCCGAAGATCTCGAGGGGAAGCGGTATAGTTTGATGCTTGAGTCGCCTTCGTGACTGTGACAGTCTTTCACGCAGCAGTAGCGACATTTATTTTTTGGGGGAACCCTATCGAACCCCAGCGGGTTCCTGTAGCATCTCACCTACTCCTATAGGAGTAGGCAAGATGCTACAGAAACCCGCTGGGTTCATGGAGACGTGAAGCCGGGACTTACTTTTAAGAAGAACGGTTCCCAAAAAGGCTCATGCCGATCCAAAATGCCACATTCACACTTGGTTTCTAAATGCACCCGCCTGCAGTCCTTGCGATCCGGGCTGTCCTGGCCTACCCAGTCTTTTATTTTGCAGCCGCTAGATGGCGCAATACGTAGTGACAAATTGCATTCCCGGTTAATATTTGGGTCACTTAAAGTGAGGGGAGTGGGTGGAGTGGAATGGGGGGAGAGATTTGTATTATCGAGATTCTGCTGAGTCGTTACCCAAGACGCCTCCGACTGTACGTTGCAAATCTTAATTTGTTTTTCATCTGTATAAAAGCAGATTTAATTTACTGACAGGATGACAGTGCTGGTGGGCCCAAATCTAATTATGT
This sequence comes from Ixodes scapularis, assembly GCF_016920785.2. NCBI lineage: Eukaryota > Metazoa > Arthropoda > Arachnida > Ixodida > Ixodidae > Ixodes > Ixodes scapularis. Next base: position 63,439,233 of record NW_024609846.1, on the reverse strand, counting down.
ATTTGCAATCTGAACTGCTGATAATGTAGTTGCAGGTAGTGACAATCTCAATTTAGTGGAGCAAGTCAATTGATTGTTCAGGAGAGGCTCTGCCCAGTACTGTTATTCACATGCTTCAGGCCCTTCTACCGTTAAGAAAATAGTGTTTCACCCTCTTTGCACACAGGAGCAGAGGGATCAAAAGTCGCTTCTTTAGGGGCTGGACAACACTGTCATACTACTATAGCCAGACTTTTAACTCAACAAATGGTTGATGACAGAACAGGAAGACATCATTTCATGACTTCTTTATGCAGCGTAGCACGATACAGTCATTGCTTACCTGACAGGCGAGTAGTTGTAACAACGAGAGTTGGTAAGGTTGCCAGTATCCCACATGAATAAATACTATCTTAAAGGCGTGATTTCAAAAGGTAGTGTTCGTTTATTTAGTGCATAAAGCAGCCTGGCTCTGGCAACATCATAAGCAACAATACCACCTTAATGGTAGTGACCGCAGCCCTTGTGTCACCTTACTAAAAGTACCGCAAGAAAGGGCTGACATTACCTCTACAGGTTTGCATCGTCATAAATCAAGTTAAAGTGATTTCCTAATGGTCTGAAAATCCTAAAACAAGTGAAAGTGATTTACTGGTGGAGTGAAATTACGAAACATTTTGAGGGCATGCATTGCTGAAATCTCACCCTATTAGCAACTGTAGCATACATTTTGTTTGGGAATATGCATGCTTCCTGCTATTACTACAACAAAGAAATGGGGTTTAATGTTTTGACTAACATAGCTCCTGAGCATAGGGCTATATTGACGTTGTGAAGGAATATTGTGCTTTATTTATACTGCATTGCACGTCATTTTGAATATGTTGTGCGGCTATCTTTTTCTTCATTACAGCTACAGTATATCCTAGCGTATAAACAAATCAGGACCTTGATGTTACTCGTCGCTCTAACCTTTAATTTGCTATCCTAGGTGCTGCAGTGGCTGCTCCACCTGGTGAGGCCGTGGCCTACTCTTGGCCACCTCTCTTTGCTGTCCAAGATGGTGAGATACGTATCTGGGCCTACAAGACATTTTGTCTATTGTTTTCACTTCATTGACTTGTTCAGGAGAACAGACTAATGGAAGAAAAAACAAGGACACAAACAGGCAGGCACACAAAAAGGCAAACACAGGTACTGACTTAAAGGTGCACTAAAGATGTTTCTCAGATTGTCTGTTCTTGGTGATAACTCATTCGACAGGCTCTAAGCATCCTAAATATCCAAAAAATTATGCTCGTTCCATTCCTATTTTCCTTCTAAAAATAAAAATAAAAGAACATACTTAAGTCTTGCCATAGGACGAGCAGGTGAACACTCTTTGAAAAAGTGTACATGCGGATGACAGTGACAACAGTGCTATCTGATAGCCGTGTCCCACAAATTACAGTTTAGCAGTGCCAATAATACCTATCCAGGGGTTAGTAAGCTAGCCCGCTTCACTAGTATAGACTAGCAAAGAAGACAGAGTATGGATGGATGGTAAGGGCTATACCCTTTGTAGCGGGCAGCAGCTTGTGCCACCTAGCCTTACATTTCGTCCTCCCTTCTTTTTTTTAAATTGTATAAATTCTGTTCTAACACAACCCCAGCCCCCTTTTTAAAGTGATTATATTGCTTATTTATATCATTTTTTTTTATCCTTCCCTAGATCTTTTCCACCAATCTTCCAATCTCCTCTTAGTTACCGCAATTCTTTCTCTATCCAGTTGTCCATCCATGTCCGGAAAACCCAGTGCCCCCTCCCAATCCGTAGTTATCCGCCCAAGAGGGTGGGACAAAGCCCCGTGCGCCTTAAAATTACATGTTCTATAGTTTCCCTTTCGCGGTTACATATGTCGCACAGAGAGTCCACTTCCTGGAATTTAGCCCTTTACGTTCTCGTTCGTAGCACCCCGTTCTAACTTCAAACAACAAAAAGCTCCCCACTGAATTATCATACAGCTGTTCCTTCTTTATTTTTTTGTTTTTATGCCCTGTATATTGTTAAAGCTGATTTCCCCTGCATTCTCTCTTCCCACAATTTCCTTTCTGTTTCCTTTACTCCCTTTTCTTCTGATATGCTCTGATCGGCTCCATCTCGTTGAATGTACTTAAATATCAGCTTGCGGGTTCGGTTTGTCCACTTAGTGTTTAGACTTTTATACGTAGCTACTTGTACACTTACCTTGCCCACCGTGTCCCCTCAATTTCACCTAGTCTTACTTCAAATTTAACTTTACTTATCGCCTCTCTACTCGAAAGACGCCCAACCCATGTCCCCCTCTACTCCCTTATTTGTAGTATTCCCATGTGCCCCCAATGCCAACCCACCCACACTCCTTTGCTGTATCTCTAAACCTGGCTGGATTTCTGACCTCATACACAATACCGTATTCCCAAATCACAGTCCTGGCACCATGACTCCCTTCCTTACACCCCTAACGACTTCACATCTATTATAGTTCCGTAGTGCCCTGTGTTTCATGACAGCTGAATCTCGTTTCCCCTTCTTTATTACAATATCTTCATGGTCTTTTAGACACTGTTTTCCTTCACTTAACCATATTCCCAGATATTTGTACTTTTCTATGTGTTCTATCAATGTGTCCTTTATCTCAAGGGGTTCCCCCTTCTCGTCTTTATAACCGACTGGGATTATACCCGACTTGTCCCTATTAAATTTTAGTCTTAAATTGTCCCCTTCTCTGCTGCAAATCCTGATGAGTTCCCCTATTGTGTCACGACTTTCTGATACTAGTTCAATATCGTCTGATACATTAACCGTGGCAATATTTGATCTACTTTATGTCCTTCCTTCATGTTAGATCAAAACCTAGGTTGCACTGTTCTAACTTTTTCCCATCTTACTGAGGTATATCATAAAGACCAGGGGAGACAATGGCCAAACCTGTCTGAGATATATTTTTATTGCTGCTGGTCTTGTAGTTTCGGCTTCCCATGTTATAATCACCCCTATTTTCCGTATAAACCTATTCTAGAAACTTAACCATGGTTCCCTCTAGCCCATATCCCTTCAATTGGTTCCAGAGTTTTTCCTGATTCACATTGTCCTATGCCCCTTTGATGTTTAAAAATGCTACCCATAATGGCCTTTGACTTGTCATTGCTATCTCTATGCGCTGAGTGATTATGAATAAATTTTCATCCAGTCGTATATTTTTCCTGAAACCATTTTGAAGCTCCCCCAGAATCTGTTTTCTCGTTGCCCATTCTTCCATTCTTCTTTTTACAATTTGCATAGCTAGTGTGTATATTTCTGAAGTTACTGTGATTGGTCGGTATGATTTGACACTGTCTTTTTCTTCCTTGCCCTTATATATTAATCTCATCCTGCTCAATTTCCAGTCCACTGGGTACCTCCCTCCCATAAATATCTGGTCAATCACCTGCCTTAGTTTCAATTTGCTTGTTTTGCCTAGAACTTTTATCAATCTCATTGGTATGCCGTCTGGACGTGTTTCAGTGCCAGCCAGAACCTTTTCTTCTACTTTTTTCCCATTCCTCTGTGGTACTTTCCTCTTCCTCACTATGATCCTCCGCATGTGTTGTGTAGACGCTACCATTCCCTACGACCTGAATTGATTCTAACTCCGAAAATACTGCTTCGATTGTATGTCTAATGTATTCTCCTGCATCATCCCCTTCTACCTTAGTCCCTTCCTGTGTTGTTAGTGCCTGCTGGTACGCCTCGGTCATTTTTCCCTGTGCACTGATGTGTTCCCAGAATCTTTTCGCCGCATTCCTATCCTTTTGCTTTTCTCTATCATACACTGGACCCCTGCTCTCCCAATTTTGGCCGGTATTAATGCTAATGTCTCCTGCTTTCTTTCCTGAAATTCCTCCCATTTTGTCGCTACTTCAGCTAGTGTGACCCCCTTTTTCTTTGCCCATCTGTGTTCTTTAGATGCCGCTTGGCGTCTCGATATTGCTGCCTTAACCTCTTTATCCCACCAGCTTTTGGGCTTGCGTTTTAGTTTTCTTCCTCCTTGTTTGATTCAATATTTCTCTAACTCTCTTTTGAAAACACTTAGTCTTCATATGTCCATTCTCTTTCCGGTTGCTTGGATACTATGTTCTCGATCTGCTTAGATGCCTCTTGTAACTGTTTAACATTTAAGTTATTCCTACCCTCTTGTTTTTGATTTTGCATTTCTGGTTTTATTGTGCCAAATCTGATTTTGATTCTCTTATGGTCGCTCCCCAGACCTTAGACCTACATACCTCCTAATCTGTTGTATATTTTACGCGACATTAAACAGTAGTCAATAGTCGAGTGCGAGTTATTTCTTTCCCATGCTATTTTTCCATCACATTTCCCCTGGGTGTTAACCCATTAACATTAACCCATTAACCTTTGCAGAACGCCTCTAACATCCTCCCTGTTGTATCTGTAAGTCCATCAAAGTCTTCCAAATATGCATTCACGTCCCCCAAGATAATTATTTTCTTGCTAGTGCCAATTTCCCTAACGTCTCCTGATATACATGTCAAGTGTTCTGCATTTTCCTCCCCTGCATCACCGCCTGTTTTTAGATAAACAAAACCGAGGGTTGTGTCTAAACCCCCAATATTGCCTTTGACCCACATGTGTTCCCTGCAGCCCTCTTGTTCCCTTTCCCATTCCTGAACCTTAACTAACACCCCTAATCCCCCTCCCTTGTGTTCCTCATTGGCCCGGTCGCATACCATCCAATGATATCCCGGTATGTATGGTAGTTCTTCCATATGCCTGAGATGTGTTTCTGCTAATCCATACACTGCAAAGTTGTCGCTTTCTAATCGCTGCTCAATCTCCCCCCACTTTATTCTGTTCCTGCCCTCCTGCATGTTTATGAACGCTGTTTCTTTTTCCTAGTCCTGCAAGGCTTCCTCTCACCCTCCCAAACCCTTTCCCCTGTATCTACATTTTGGCCCTCATTTACACCGGCGCCCTCAGGGCTCCGGGGCTCCGCAAAAACTGTATGATGTGACATCCAATCCTATCGCCTACCGTGCTCACAGTGGTTCCACTGTAGTGGATGCCCATTGTAAAAGGGTCGGAGCGAGCTTCGTGCACCGCCCTGTTTACTTTCATTACTCCATACTCAAATCGTCGGCTCAACCCCCTTATCACCCGGTTAGCTTCCACCACCTGCTTCTCTATCTGCAAAGACTGTCCCCAGACCTCTGGGACGGTGCATATTTGCACATGCACAGTCTCAGAGACGTCCCTCAGCTTACGTAACCCCAACTCTATCTGCCTGGCGCGGTTCTGGCTCCGTCCCTTTAACACATCATTTAGTCCTGCGTGTACAAACACTAGGTTCTCTCCTTCCCTGTTTTTCCACACCTCCACCTTCGCTTTGGCCATAGCATCTACCATGCACTTTCCTGACTGAGCCATCGGTTACCCTCCCATCCCCTTTCACCCTGTCCAGCAGCCCCTCCTTAACCGTTGTTATGTACGAGTCTCCTACCACCAGCACCCTCTTAACCCCCGACTGCCTGTCTTCACCCCCTCCAGCTATCTGTGCTTTCTCTGCCTCAAGTTCTGCTGCCTTTCTCAAGCCCTGCTGTACTGCAGTACTATACAGCTGTGCAGGCTCCTTTCCTACACAGTCAATCACCTCGTCACTATTTAACTGGCCCCCTTTGTCTGCCCCCCCCCTCGCCGTCTTCTCTGCCACCTCACCCTTTTTCTTATTAACTACTCCTGTCAGTTGCTGCACCATCTCCTCATACTTCTTCTTATGCTCTTCCAACTCCGCCTTCCACTCTTCCCCTAAGCTCCCCTACCTGTCGCTCAACCTCGGCTTCCTGTTGCTGTTATCGTCTCAGCTCTCCCGCCACGCTCCCTACCTTACTTTCCCATTCCCTGGTCATCTCCACCACATCCGCTTCGGCCCTCTTATTCATATCTCCGACCTGCGCCTCGAGCTGAACCCGCTTCTCCCGCTCTACCCGTATCTCCCACTTCGACTCCTGAACCGTATCCGCCCATTCCCTTCCTATTCTCCCAAAACCAAGTTCTACCTTCTCGCAACTCCGACAGGTAAAGTTGCTCTTTTCGGCTTCTGCTACAGTTTTGAGCTCCAACTCCATCATGCAGCATTAACGGCCACACTCCTCAGATTCAGATTCTACATCGGGTCCCCCTTTTACATTAGCCTGCGCATTTTTCTTCCTTCGCATATTCACCATTGCCTACGGACGCACAGCGCGACCCCACGAAAAATATCGCACCAAAACCAAAAAAGCCTGGGTAACGTCCCTGTCCACAAAACCAACTAGCCCGCCAAAAGTTTCAAACGTGCAGGTGGTTTGGTCTTGTGACCCTACCTAAAAAGCCTGCTGTAACCCAACTATCCTATCGCTACTTTAAAAACTGCTTTCTGCTACCTCATAAAACCACCAGAGTTAGAGCAAAAATGCTTTACAGCAGGGTGGTAAACCTGGAGGATCAACCCCAATGGGGTGTGCTCCTTGCCTTTAGCGTGCAACACCACCAATGAAGCAGATCTAACAAGCAAGCCTATCCTATTGCTACTTTAAAAAGCACACTCGCAACTAAACTAAATACACCAAATATTGCTTAGCTTCGCAGGAGCTCTGGAAAACACGTCCTCTTTGTCAGCTGATAAGCAGCTGACTGGTGAGACATATTCATGCCTATTTCGGAACACAGAAAGGGAAGGTAGTGAGCTGCTCATTCGTGTTTTCTTTTTCATGTCTTGTCATAAAGTAGAGCCAAAGGTTTTTTTTTGTTTTTTTTTTCACATTGCTCGGCTGCTTGAGGTTGCAAGTATTAGTACAAAACATGGGAGTGCACAGCAGTATACTTCCTTCATACTTGGCGATGTCGAATTTAAAAATTGTCCAATGGTTCATTAAAGTCAAGCTTTCATGAAACAATTTTTTATATCATTATTAGTATTTGATGTGTACAGCAATAATGGACCTCCTTTCTTAATGCATATTCCAAAGCTGAAATTACTTCTCTTAAAGGGGCGCTCGGGAGCTTTCTAAGACGGCCTATTTATGGCCGTAACACATTCTACGTGCTCTAAGCATCCGAAATATTTAAGTTTAAATCATGTGCAGCTTAGTTCACTAATAAAAATGTGATAAAAGATAGTGAATCTCGGACATACAAATGGCGGCACTGAACCCGGCCGAATGTAGGTGAGGAACGAACGGGGCTCATCAGACAATCACAAGCGATAGCTTCACGTCCGGACAAGCAGCCAACCAGCCCTGCTCGTCTGCACAAGAGGCCCTCGCTTGCAATTGACTGACAAGTGTCTTTCGCCGTTCCACCCTATTCGCCTTGATTCGGTTCAACCGCATTCGCTATCTTTGATCACATTTTTTAATAAAGAAATAGGCCACACATGATTGTACGTTTTGGACTTGTGGGATGTTAGAGCACATAGGTTGAGTTAGGAACATAAATAGGCCATCCTGGAATACTAGAGAGTGCCCCTTTAATTTATTTAATTTTTTTATATATATCTACAGTTCAGCATTTCAGTGAAACAAAGCAGGAACATGATTGCAGACGAAAGTGGAGAGTCCATTTGTGTTGCCTGTATTTCTCCACTTTTTGTGCATTTTCTTGACAGTGTTATTCACTGCAGATTCATCTTGGACCTGGCATCAAAATGCGAGAGGCAGCATTTACACACGCCGTGGAAAAGGCTGCCACTCCTGGCCGCTCTCTCAGAATGGTCAGCCGATCACTGTGGGAGCCTGCGGAGCTCTTCGACAAGGGTGTGTCAGGACAAGCCTGTAGGCGTCTCCTCTAGGAGGGTGTGGTGAGAAAACAGCCCCTACCACACCAGGTGGGTATTTCTGATCAGCCTGGAAGGGCACAGCACCTGTTGTGGCTGCTGTGCTTAGCTCTGAACAAAAAAACAAAACAAAAATTTGGCTATGGGGATATTTATACAGCGTGTAGTTGGTCTGCCATTAAAGTTGCGACGAGTCACACGCTGTAGATGAGCAGCGTGTGACTCGTTGGAACTTTAATGGCAGACATAATGTTTGTATAGTGTGAGTTATGATTTACTATGATTTGGGATTTTTATGAACCTATTGTTCATTTTGCCTAGTGCAGCACACATGTACAGTGAGAGGCACTAAGAGGTCAGACAAGGTGAATGTGGACAGAGCAGGAGAAATGCCACTTGGGGTGCAGCGCTTTCTTTGCTCACTGGGAGCGAGGCCACGATGTTCGATCTGCAGTCAAACCTGATATTATCGAACCCGGTTAATTTAAGGGCACATGGTAAGGTAAAATTGAAGAAAAAAAATTTGATTTTAGTTTTTTTCGCAATTTGAAAAGTTTAGTTCTTTTTGCACATTTTCCATTGTCGCAGTGTTTTTGGAAAGCTATATTTCGGGCTGAAAATCACTTCTTCCGAAAGCAAGTAGCAGGTGACTACGCCTCCTTTTGGGATACACTCCCTGTTTATCAATGAATTCTCCAACAAAACAAAATCAACACAAGACCTAAAAGCTTGTTCAGTAACAGATAATCTAAAAAAATTATTTCGCAACTATTGCATAGCTTTTTTTCAACCAAGACATTGGCTACGTTTCCATGGATGCGACCATGGCGCATCGAATCGAGATGTGACCAGTCACGCGCCCGCGATCCTCCTTTCCCTTCCTCGTCTACCCAATCATAGGTGGTTAATCTCGATTCGATTCTCTACGTTCGCATCCATGTAAACTCAGCCAATCACGAGACGCTGCGCACGTTTTTCCCAGGTGTGTAGCGTGTGTACATTCAAGTGTTTGTGTTTTCATAACGACAAAATGGCGCCATTGAATGCTGTTCCTTTATTCAATGGTGGCAGCATTGCACAAGCCAACGTTTTGAAGTTTTGTGGATGGAACCCTGTTTGGAAAGCCATCAAGTGGCTGAGGGAAGTTGACATCACTCTAATATACTTACGGACCAAGCGACATGGCAGGTCACAAAAGAGGCCCGGCAAGCAAGGCGATAAGCCTAAAGGCGAAGATATGACTTTAGCGATGCCTTTCAAGCTGGCGGCTATTGAAAAATGACTAAGGCTGTTGGTGCCAATAGAAATTTGTTATTCACCAGTTTTTTTACTTTAAACTCAATTATCTCAAAACAGTGTTTTTTAGTACATAGGTACCATTTTTTCCTTAACCTGACATTATAGAGGGTTGATTTTTTATTTCTACCACATACATGGGTGTTCAAAAATACTGGACTAAAATTAAACATGTGCACCCCGCAGTTTTTGAGTTACAAAGTTTTTAATAGATGAAAAAAACTAAAAATTCAGTACTAGAATAAAAAAGTATTAAAAGAACTTGTTTTAGATTGGTTCAAATAATTCTAGTTCAGTGGATAAAACACAATATTTCAAACAAAATGATACATGGATGACAGAAATACTCCTAATAGTCACCGAGAAAACTGTTCCTCAACATGGCCTCAAATGCATGGGAAGTATAGGACTTACCTTGTGCCCTTAAACTATTTGTAAATGGACTGGTAGCTGCAATAAAAATGCATAGCGAAAAATGCAATTACATCGAACGAAAATTGCAGCGTCTCCCCATGGACCGATCTGCCAAGAGCGCTGTTTAGCTCTGCAAGCTGGCTTTCCCCCTGCATGAGGGTTTGCTTGTGGGAGAGCCAGCTTGCAGAGAAAGCTGGCTTTTTTTCTTTTGAGCAGCCGCGTCGGCCGCCCAGGAGTAAAAAAAAGTCTTGTGGGGGGAGAGGGTGAGCCGGTAAACGAAGAAGCGGCCACTATATAACTGCAGTCGGCGTCCCTCATGATGTACAGATGCCCCTTCGAGCGTGAACAACTTTTCTAAATGTGGCGTGCTTGTTCGTTGTCAAATTCATTAAGACTTCTATAGAGAATTGCATGCTATATCAAAGTGGTAGACGGTTTTTTGAGTGTTTGATATAGTCAGGTTTGACTGTATTATGTTGCCCACAGGTAGGCGAAATCAGATAGAACGTGGGAGGGCGGGCTGAGTGATAAATTGACTGATTATCAGGCTCGACACGACATAACCTCTTGTTTACTGTTGTAGTTGTGATTTTATTATTTTAAGGTTTTTTTTATGAATAACTGCTCGTGTATTTCTTTTTATGCACTGCAGGTTTTATCACGCAATACCGACGTGCCGAAGCCATCATCTTAGCCATCCAGATGTGCCGGCAAAAGTGGCATGGAAGAAAAGAGCCATGGACAGCCCAGTCTGCAGGAGAATGTTTGCGAGTGGTGCATGTTGGGAAAAAAAATAAAATAGTAAGTTCCATTCTCTTTGTCTTTGTAGTTTTGTTTCATGGCAGAATGAACACCTAAACCTGCAAAAAATTAGCAGTCTTTTTGCACAATTTGCTAGCTGTTGTCATCAGCAGTCCTTTCTGCATCTAAATTATATAGTGCATGCATGACCAGGTCACCACAGAAGACACTAGGTCGGCCGGATCACATCAGAACACGTCAAGACACTAGAACACGTCAAGACACTAGAACAAGTCAGGATAATAGAACACGTCAGGACACTAGAACACACCAGGACAACAGAATACGCCAAGACCCGTGTCTGAATTTCCGCTCTGATGTAAACGTCAGAAACAGACCAGACCCGGGCTGGTGGATTTTTCAATAGGGCAGCAACATCGCGATGGGAGTGTTGTGCGTTGTGAACCAAGATTTTAATTATCGCCGATGTGACGGTGTGGTCGCGTATAAGTGGTGTAACAACAAGAGGAGATGACGTAAAATGCCGGGCATTGATGACGCCGGTCGGGCATTGATCAGGGGGGGGGGGGCGGGGTGTCCCAGGTTGATATTCCGATTTACATTAAAGAGTTTAATACCGCTTGAGGGATTACGATGCAATCGATCAACCTACAGTCATGTTTTAACGCTGGTCTGAACCGTAGCTCCTGTCATACAGTGGCTAATGTGACTTTCGTCTGCGATGTCCTGTTGTCTCCTCCCCGAGAGCGATTGCGCTCTGGGGAAAGGACTTCGGAAAATATGACGGAAAGTACGTATATTTACAGTTTGAAATTTTAACATGAAAAAAGAATGGTAGGTAAAATGGAAAAAAAAGCGATCCTTCATTTTGTTGTTTAAATATACTACGGTTCATGGAAAAACTGCCCTCCAAGTGTCGCGCGGGAATAAAAGGGCTAGAAGTTTTCGGGCTCGCCATGGCGTAGCTTCGTACACTAAACACCTGCCGCAAGTCGCGGCTTTGACTGCATTCAAGTTGATCGAAAAGCGATTTCTCTGCCCGTGAAGCTTCGCTTCCACCTGAGTGAATACCCCCTCTACACAGATTAATTCAAGACGACAATTGAAGCCGCACGCGACCAGCACAGATAGAAAAATAAACTCTACAATGGAAATACTGGCTATGACGTGCCGTGCGGGGAAGCAAACATATGGCTTGGAACCAAATTGGGGCGGCTTGATTTATTCGCTTTCAAATAATTACGGCCTGAGCGTTTACTTTTTACTAAGAGATTCATCCTCTGAGCCGTTCAAAATCCTTTCAGAGGTATGACATTGCTGTAAAAAAACGAACATGCTGGGAATAGTTATTATTGCTCATTAGGTCACCGAGAAAATCTGTACCTGCAAAACGGCCTCTATAAAAGGCGGAAACACAGAGCATACATGTAGTGATTGGTTTAGTGTTGCACTGATGTCTGTATGTGCCACGTGTGTGTATAAAAAGGTTCCCGTAGGTTCCGAAGCGCAATAGTGGCGTGAGCAAGTGAAATGTTTTTCTACAACATAAATTGGGCGGTACCTGGCGCCACCTAGCCTAGCTACATGCAATTACCTTGCTTGACGCTGCCATCTTGCGGGAAGCAATTAAAACTTCTTTCACGCTTCGCGATAATTTCTGATTACCGTGTACTAGCTGTGCTTTGAATTTGCTCTTTTTGAGAGCAACTCTTGATTTCGCAAATGGTTTACCACTCCGTGAAGTGCGGTTGACGAAAGACTTGTGGCTCGAGGAAGAGCAAAGGTAACTGGATGTCGATTATCTGCGTTTAACATTGCAGTGGTGACGACGAGAAGACGCTTTCGAAACGCAAGTTTCATTACCTACGGGAAAAAGCTGGCTTTCGAAATTAATACAGTTCGCAGAAAGCTGGTGTTACACTTTTATTTTCTGTTCCTCTTGCCCCGTACAATAGACGTTTAAGCCTTATTGAGCTCGATTTCCTCCATTCGGGGCCGCCATAAAGAGATGCAGGCAACGGAGGAACCTTGCTACACTGCTCCAAGGACGGAAGTTTCTCTCTTTCTAAAAAACATAGGTCACAAGAGCGTTCCTCCGTGTATGGAGGGCTATATGGACGCCCTTCTTTCCAAGAGTGCGCAGTCTGCGGCTTTCAGGCGTCCCGTGCTTCTCCGTGGCTCGCTCCCACCCCCTCCCCTTGCCACCCCTGGTGTCTCCGGTTGCATCCGCCGTTGTTGGGGCTCAATAGCTCGCGTTCGCTATTCCTTATTCTTATTTCTTTCTTGTGACCAGGAACAGCCGAAGCCTGAATGCTGGTACACACAAATACACTCTTTGTACAAAAAAAAAGGAAACACAAAGGCATTGATCGTAATATAGCTGAATACTTGGGAATTTTTAAACAAGCGTTCACTATCGAAGAAATCATCCTCCGCGCTGAGTGAAGTAAATCTATTTTGAATACTCAATATGGTGGAAAGTCAACATAAGTCTTGCACATACAACGTGTTGGGGCTGCGGCTGCTCACACGTGGAAGGGATAAAGAGAGCAGAGACACAGGTTTCGAACAACTTAATGTTTCATGCACAGCTTTGGTCGGAAATGCCTACTCTCGAAAATTTCGCCGAGCTACTAATGTCTGCAAATTCATTCTGTGTAACATTGACTCATGACTAAGAATAATCCGGTGACCGTAATAACGGTCGTACACAATGCGTGCTAGCTTCCTCTGAGCATGTCCAAACCTCTCAGAGCCTGCCACACTCAAACAGATCCAGACCACGGAGCGAAACTCAAGCTTTGAACGCACAATAGAGGTGTAAAGCCTGACAAGACATGAGGGCTCCTTTGAAATCGCGGGTTATTCTCGAAAACAAACCTAAACGTCGGAAGCATGAACTGTCCAGATTTGGCAAATATGCAAATATGAGGGTGGAATCCACATAGACGCCCAAATCCCGCACACAATCTACTCGACGTAAGGGTTTATTATTTAGCTTGTACAAAAATGTTGAACACATTTTTTGCGCGATAAGAAAATGACAAGCGTTTTTTTCCTATTTCAACGCAAGTTTTGCATCTCACACCTTAACGAGATTGCAGATGCGCCATTTTGCGAAAATTTGCAATCAGCATCCGATTTGATATGTCTGCAGAACTTAATGTCATCGGCGAACTTGAGCAATTTGGAATGTTTTACACAACGATAAAGGTCATTAACAAGAATATTACACAGCAAAGGTCCCAGAGTTGAATCCTCGGGAAAACCAGAAGGGCATATGGATGATCTCGATAACTCACCGCTAACACGAACTCTTTTAATGCCCCCAGTCAAGTATGCTTTGAACCACAGACATAATGGCAACGACACTCCATATTCTGAGTCTGTAAAGTAATAGTTCATAATGCACAAGGTGAAATGCCTTTCTCAGGTCAAAATAAATGTTGTCGTCTTGACCACGCTGGCGACGATAGAACCAACGCAACTGAAATAGTTTCTCAAGTTTGTTTCCACGGACCGAGACTTAAAAAAGCCATATTAAGATTCGTTTAAAATTTCTTTAAAATTCTTGTGGTGTGACAGGCGAGCTTGGAGTGCCTGCATCCGGTGTAGCAGGATCGTACTGACTGTCTTGAATCGTGGTTGGAAAGTCGTCACTGGAAATTGGAGACGGTGAAACTGATGCCTCGGGCAAGGGCGAACTTTCTCGATGTTCTTTGCGGACCTGAGGCTATCGTCTTGATTCGGAGGTACTGATCTTCCTCCTTGGGTACATGTCTCAGCTGTTCAATGTGTCGTTTCTATGCACTTTTGTCGTTCGTGCGGATCGCATATCTTCAGTTTCCTAGAACTCAGACGACGACGCCTTTCGACCATTTCTTGCCGTTCCTGTAGTCTCTTGCCCTGACCTGATCGTTCAGATGTAGGTGTCGTTCTTTCGAGTTGCGCTAGGCGTGCTGTTTCCCCTGTTTTGTTCGCACGACATGCGTTATTGATGGTCTAAGAGGGTCGAACCTTGTGCGAAGTACGTCTCCTGTAATCATTCCGGCAGGTGTTGAGCCAGTTGTCGTGTGCGGGGTCGTCCGATATACCACCATAAAGTTATGACATACCTCTTTCATGGTCAGCCCCGACTTCAGGCTTGCGGTGACAGACTTCTTGAATGTTCCAAAGACGCTTTCAGCCGCACCGTTTGTGTCGGGATGGTTCGGAGGGGAAAATGACTGCTGCACTCCGTTTCTTGTCATAAAATCCCGGAGTTCACTTGATCGGAATTGCGGGCCATTGTCTGTCACAATCCTTTTTGGCAGCCCATATCTTGCAAAAAGAGTTAGAAACACAGTTAGAAACACATGCGCCTGAGTGCCCTCGCAGAACCTCAGGCCACTTAGGAGAAGAAGCTGGGCCAACCGGCGGACACTTCGAGCGACTTCCGTTTAGCTATTTCAGCGCCATCTCTTATCCGTTGGTATTCTATTAAGTTTTTCCGGTTTACGCCGGAAAGTTTATTTGATAGGATGAGATACATATTATTGTTGCTGCTTACAGATTTCAAAAATTATCCTGGTAAGATGTAACAAATATTTTGGTTAGCTAAAGTTTCGCCCTCATACTTTGCCCTCATTGGCCGGTTGTTTTTTGTATTTTGACCGTTGAGAACAGTTGCGCGTCGTCTGCCGCTCTCGCGGATGCGTCGGCTGCTCGACGGCGCCTGTGCCAACGGTGCGGTGGTGGTTTTCGTTTGCGGCAGCGGGCAGTGGCGTTGACCTATTGGTTATCGGTCTATTTCTTCTACCAAAACACGGAGGAAACGAAACCTTGTCTATTGCTCGACTCAGTGGTGCTCTAATTCCAGTGGCAACATCTCTGCCAAGTTCTTTGGGTTCCCGGTCGAGTGACGAAAGGTAAAGACGGGCTGCTATACTTTTGGTTATACAGTTTCGGATTGCCGAAAACTTGCTGGTGCATGTTTCTTTATGGTAGAGTTATTGTAGAAGGTCACAAGGAACAGCGCATGCATCTTAAAATGAGCGGTGTGGGCGGTATCGGTGTTAGAGCACCGCAGCTTGTGCGTGGAGCAGCTCGCTGCAGAAGGAACCTGCGAGAAACCGTGGCGATCGAATCACTGTCGCCGACTACCGCAAAGTTAAATGTGTTATTGCAGGTCTGTGAATACTTGAATAGTAGTTTCGTGTAGATTTTGTTACTTTGTTGTGCCGTGCAGTGAACGTTTTTTTTTTGTTTTTTTTTCTCTGTCTAAAGAGCGTGCCTAATAAAAAGAGAACTTGCAAAAGAAGTTTGGACTTGTGCTCAGACTGGCGATGTGCGCCCATCTAAAGCCGCTAAACAGCAGCGGCTGGGCGTACTTTGCATTCATTGAGTGACCATTTTATGAGAACTGGCTGTCACTGAACATGCACTGTTGCCAAGCTGATATCAATCGAGCGACGCAAAGTCAAGTGCAATCGTTTCGGAGCGTCGGACATTCGCAAAAAAAAAAGGTAAACACATTGTATTGTAGAAGAACGAGACGGCGGCAATGGGAGCAGTTCCCTCTTCTCTCAACATCAGCGACAATACACGAACTCATCTCTGTTACGTCACGGCGCAGTGGTGGCGCGTCGGTCGCACTTCCGGTCTGGTGCTGTAGGCAGAAGTCCCCATGCCAGACGTGTATTCCTGCGTTGTTTTGAAAGGAACCAGACAAAAACCTGCCTTCTCGTCAAAACGCCGCGACTGGGGCCGTACCAAGAGAGTCGAGAAAGGTTTGAAGGTCAGTTTTCACGTGCTCGGTTCGTCCGAGAATCTGGATATGTGCCGTGAAAAGGGAAAAGCAGACGCCGTCGGACAACGATTGCTTGAGTGGGAAGCAGTTTGGGTTGAATTCACGGATGCTTGCGGTCATCAGATTTATTTGTTTTGTTCCAACATGAACGCCAGAAAACCGTCAAGTTGTGGGGACCCCCTGCGGACTACGTTCAGTGCGTCTTCAAGTTCAAACGGCCGCCTGATCGTTCGAACTGTCGTATGCTCTTTCGAACGTTTCTGCTTGTCGTCTGCTCTCTTAGACGACGCCGGCCCGTAGACCAAATGTTGGCCCGGTACTTGCGATAAGAAGTAAGTGCAGGCCTCAAAAGACTTACATTTGAAGGTTGGTAAGCAGGCTCGATGTAAACAGTAGATACATGAAAATGTTGATCATTGTTACCAGTGACCATCACCGACTTGTTATGACTAATTCACTTGGTCAGATTCCGCTTGCGATTTTCAGTATCGACGTCGACCATCTCAGCTACGGTTCACGCTTTTGCAGCCCCAGCGACGTCGCGACTTAAAAATCGCGAGCGAAATCTCATCATCCGAATCAGGCATTAGCGTACATACTGCAGTGTCCACGCGGAATGAATCGCCACATGTCACATTATTCACGCGAAGTTTTCCGGTGTAACGAGCCTCGGTAATTTCGCTGACGCCGCTCAAGGTAGTCAGACATCGCCAGGAAGACGTAGAATCAACGATTCGAACGCGAAAAAGGGCAGGGGGACTCACACGGACGCCGACAACATCGCATTTCAAATCGTTTGTTTATGGGCGACGGCGAGCCTCTTGCCCACACCCCCATCGCGCATGCGCGGCGCCGGTGGCGTCCGCTAGGGGCGCTCCGGTTTGTTTGTAAACATGAGTTGGTGTATAGGATGCAAATTCGTTCGGAGTTCGGAGGCTGCTCCGAACTCCGAACGAACTCGCATCCTTTTGTCGCCGAGGGTGAGAGAGAGGGAGAGGAGGGACCACACTTCCAACGAGGTAGAGGGGCTTAGAGTGATAAACCGGAAGTTCGGAAGTGGCACCCCCCCGGTTGCCGCCATATTTTACGCAAATGTGACCACTCGTCACGTGACCTCCCAAGAGCCGTGACGTCACAGGTAAGATGGCAGCGCCCAGAGCTGGCGAATGCGAGTTTGTTCGGTGCGCGGTAGCCGTGATGTGCAGCTGCTTTCCGACGACTTCGGGCTTCTTCGTGCTTCTTCGTGCTCGCTGACGCAGGTATAATGTGAAAATATGAAGGAATGAGACTTTATACCGTTTTTGCGCAAGATCGCTCTGGATCATCTGGATATTAAAGCCTGTGAGACAGCATCGCCGTACCGGTGCTCGGATTCCGGGATGTGTCCGAGGACCGATAGAACTTTGAGTGCTTCTAACATGAAATTTTCGCATTCTCTTAGCTTTGTTTGAACGTTGAAATATCTGAGAATCTACGCGAAATGTATACGTCGCGTTAGGGCCTAAGGGAAGTTGGTTCAGCCCTCCGTCACCGAACAACCATAGCAACTTTTAGCGAGGAAGCTCCTGCGATTCTTTTGTGCTAATCCACGATTCTACATTCGATCGCTTTTCTTCCTCTTTTTTTGTGTGTGTGTGAGTGCGAAGTGCACCCTTATTTTCAGCTACGAGGATGGCGTTTTACTGAGTATGGGGAAGAATAAATCGTTGCAGGCACCTGCTTCAAAGCTATTCGACTTGCTATAAGAACAACTGTTTTGGTGCATGCATAGATTAACTGCGCATTTTTTCTGTTTTGTAGGATTTATTGCAGCTATACTCTTTTCCATCAAGAGTGCATTGTATTAGTCGGTCAATTATTTAATTGTTCTAATTACCTGGGTAAGATGATTCATATTTGTGTTCATCCCTTGCCTAGAGAGCAGTCTTGTTGAAAAATGTTGACTACCATTCCTTTCGGTCT
Organism: Ixodes scapularis; assembly: GCF_016920785.2. Taxonomy (NCBI): domain Eukaryota; kingdom Metazoa; phylum Arthropoda; class Arachnida; order Ixodida; family Ixodidae; genus Ixodes; species Ixodes scapularis. The sequence goes on along the minus strand of NW_024609846.1, from coordinate 63,421,200 downwards.
CTTCAATAGACTCTTTTTAAAAGTGTGGGCTGTCTATACTTCGCATCACCGTTACTTGGAAAAGGTCAACCGCCACAGCCCCCTCGAGCCAATCAGAGAGACGGAGCGAAGGTGTGTGACAAATCTGTGCAGACAAGCACTCTGGTGATATGCTGTCATGTGCCTCTCTCCAATGTGTGTATTGACTCACCGAGACGGTAGCCTTTGCCGTGTGCCAAATTCTGATGAAACAAATTACAGTAGCTACTATTGTAATTACCCCAAGCTTTCAGACTTTGGGCATTTGTTCGACAAGAATGTTATGTCCGCCATCCCTGTGAATTCGGCTCAGCACGTATTGGACTCGAATGCTGCATTAGCGTTCGACGTGAACTGGGGCCCATTCGTGTGCTTTACGCCGAAAAAAATGGTGACAGTTGTGTTGCTTGATAAGGTTCTGCAAGGGGTCTATTGTGTCATACATATAGGAAGTGTCATGCTATATAACAATGCATCAACACATACTATTAAACTATATGCTGAGGTGTGTTTGTTTCTCCATTTAACAAGTTACAGCAGTGTGCTTTAATGCTATTATCATGTGTGTAGTTTTAAGTATCCTCTCTGCAATGCCTATGAAGGCCCCTGGAAGGAATAAATTAATAACATTTTCACATCTCTGGAGTTGGTTTTCGGATGCACCACATGTTCAGGAAAGGTTGAACGAGTGCAGCCCCTTGCAAGAAGTCTGCCAGTCTGGTATGACCCCTTAATTAATATTGAAGGGTCAGAGATGCGAGTGTCCTCGTAAGGTCCAGAGCGTGCAGTGGACACAATTCTCGGTGTGTAGACTCTCAAGGCATGAAGGCAAGCGGAAATATGTTTATCTGGTTAGTGTATCAAATATGTTTATTTCCACTTGATTACATAATTATTGATTCTTAGGAAATGGTTCCATAACGAGTTCTTTCTGCGACAGTCTCGTGTCAGGCGTTCCGTCGTAGTACCTGTGGACCTTGTTGTCGGATGACGCTCCTGGCACGTCGGTGTTCAGTTTGGTCGAGTGGCAACTTTGACCGACTGATGCTGTCTTGTAATCATACGTCATGTGCGGCCACCGACGTCTGATGCACTGAAGCTGCAGGGCTGGCTTCTAATCCGAAAATTTTCCTGGTAGTTTTCGGCATCAATGCAGCAAGCTCGGGCATGTATTGCTTACCTGGCTGTGCCTTTTGCTGTACCGTTGACTTGATAGCTGGCAACAATTTTTGTTTGCTATCCAAGTCTGGTGATGCTTGCAGTTCACTTTTGAGAGCAACCAACCATTCTATTCCTTCAAGTCACTCAGGGGCATTCTCCCTCAAAGTTGGAAATTGTGTGCTTCGTGGAGTGGACACAGAAAATTGATGTCAGCAAATTTTTAGGTATTGTCCTTGGACGACAACCAACACCAAATCCACTGTCACTGCATCGCCGCTCACCTGCTTTGTCGTGCTTACCTCTTGTTGAGGTGATGGACATGAGGAGCTTCGGGGTAATCAGGGATTCAGAATCTTCGATTCAGCACCTTCGGCATCAGGGACAAAGGTCGCCGAAGGTAATCCTTAATCTCCCGTGGTCGCTCCTCGAGACGTAATCGAGGGTCGTTTGGCACGAACCATCGCAGACCAATTCATTGGTACGGGCTGCTTTGGTAGACATGGTCGGCTTCATGCAGTGGAAGCAAAGCGGTTTTCGGTCGCACATTCGCATCACCTACGTTTTCCTCGGTGTACTTTGTTGAGCAGAAACCTACACACGATGTCGGGAATGCTTCGGCATTAGAGTGTCTCATTGAATTGGCATTGAATACTAAGAGGCAGCCGGTGGCGGCCCTTGGTTTGTCAGATACCGCTTCGCTCGCAGAAGTCTCGGTTGAAATACCTGTCAAACTTGTTCCGAAACAATCTCGGCAATCAAAATAAAAGCCAGGCAACTGATGGCAGGAAGTAGCTTCCTGATCTCCTCCCAGACAACGTCGTGGATGATGTCGTGGATGCCTGGGAGGCTGGCGTCGAAGTAGTAGCTGGACAACTCGAGTGTCGAGACGCCGGGAAGTTGTTCATAGTGGCAGGCTCGGGCATGCAGTGCACATTCCATATTGGAAGCCTCGGTGATATGAACACTTCGACTGTTGTTGGGGGTTGCGGACAAGGCTGCCGAAGGTGTTGTCCCTCCCGTGAGGGGCATGGGATTCTTAGGTTCTTGTCTTCTGTAGCATCAAGGTCGGCGTGGGCGTGGGCGCTCGATCAAGCGCAAAACATCCTCCACGAGTGCGGTGGCGCTCTCGTTGGGGCAGTGTCCTGGACAGAATCAAGAATGCAGCTCTCTCTCGTTGATGTTGGCTGACAAATGCGCGCTTCAGCTCGATCTTGCAAACTTCCCATGACGTTAAGGAGGATCCATGGTTCTCAGACCAGCGCCGGCAGTTTCTTCCACGAGAAGTATAGGTTCTGCAGGAGCTGGTTGTCTGTCCACCCAATGTGGCGGGCGACACTGTCATATTGTTCAATCCAGTCCTTGACGTCTTCATACACCTTGCGTGAAAAAGCGTCGGAGTGTGATTTGCGACGGGCATGCAAACAATGGTGGGAGGGGACACGGTTTGCTGCTACAGGTTTGTCATTGTTGGCTTAGTCAGCTTCGGATTTTCTGACAGGAGACCGAATTCCGGTGGTTTTTCCTGGTAGCAGCAACTGGCTCGGATTTCAGGTGCTTCGTGGTGTATTTCCGAGGTTACTTTTTGTGGTATTCGGTCGTCTTGCGGTTGTTCTGCCAGGATCGGGTCAGGACTTTGCTCACGGCTCGACGGGAGTGTAAGACGCAGGATAGTCCGCCAGCCGTGTCCCATTATCGAGTAACTCGGCTGAAGAGCCGCCGGGTTCACACAGAGTGAAGGGCTATGGGTGCCCAGCACCTCCACCAGAACATACGATTACTGCTGAGCATGACCTGCAGTGTCCCAGAATAGTGAATATTGATAGAAGCTAGGACTGGAACAAGGGTCCGTGACAGTATAACAAAACTCGCACAAGAGAATCTATCCTGACCACTGAAGAAGCTGCATTGCTTTAGTGGCATTCTGTCCGAATAAATCCTCTCCTTCGAGGTTTGGCGACTGCCGTGGACGAACTGAACTGAAATGGATGTGGGACCACTTTTCTGGTAATGAGCCACTGCAGACTGTTGCCACAAAGCGGCGTGAGCTGGGTACGTAACACGCTCGATGCAATGTCCGGACAGCTTGCAATTCGCGTAACGAGTGTGGATGAAACGTTTGTGTTGACGAAACGTGCGACAGACCAGCGGGATCAGTACCAACTGCAACACCTGTGCTCCGTGAAAGTGCACGTCTACGCCGGAACAATTTCGGAAGCAGCACAGCATCACCTAAAGCATGGCACAGGAACTACCAGCTTGAAGGCAGCTCTTCGGTGCGCCGCACACCTGTGCTCCGTGAAAGTGCACTTCTACGCCGGAACAATTTGTAAGCAGCACAGCATCATTCAGCACGGCACGGGAACTACCAGCTTCAAGGCAGCCTTCCGGTGCGCCGCACAACCGAAGTAAGCCCTCGGTCATTTGATCGAAGCTGCACCACGATTGCACACCGCCAAGCACTACTCACGCAATTTCCGTCGCTAAACTGTGTATCCAAATATATTGCACACGCTTCACTGAAAACCTCGAAGATTCCGATGGTCAACGAGAGCAGAGAAACGTCGCCTTAAATTTTATCCTAGCGGTATCCGAATCAATCCGAGGTCCGAGCAACGTAGGTCAGATTGTCTCTTCCGTGGCAATATCCCGGTCGGTCACCAGCGAAATGCACACCGTTCCTCCGTATTTTCACGTTATACCTACGTCAAACACCACGTTGAACTCTGAACTCGCTTTCGACCGGCCTCATATGACGGCTTCCGCGTCTGAAATCAACTCGCCGAGACGAACGACAACCAACAAAGTATCCGACAAGCTCCGGCCCAGCTGGGGCCAGCCGCTGCATGGGCGCTGCCATCTTTCCTGTGACGTCACGTATTTGGTTTGGTCATGTGACGTGTGGTCAAATTTGCGTACAATGGCAGCCTCCTTATGGGGGTCACTTTCGAGTGCAGACCGGAACCCCGGTTTATCGCTCTAAGCCCCTCTACCTCGTTGCACACTTCTCACACCCTCTCCCATAACCAAGCGGTTGCCATGAGGACGGCGCTCGTATTGTTTTGTCTATTTTTTATTGCTTTTGGAGAAAACCAACGCCCGTTAGGAAAGATTTGGCGCTGCCGTCTGCAATTGGAGTCCTAATGGGAGGTATAGGAAGAGTCCGCCGGTTGGCTGGGCGCCCTCATGAAAGGCGTGAAGAGTGAAATCTTCGGTTGTCTTCTACGGCACGCACGCCCCCCGCCCCCGGACTGCTGACGACTTTCTGTTGCGGAAACCACGAACAGTGAGCGTGCGCTGTCGGCCCGGGCAAGCTACTACCACCGACTCGTCGTCACCTCTGTTGCGTCAACTGTCGCATCATCGCGGATTGACCTGGACAGCGTCGGTGCGGACAACGTTCGACAGATCATCCGTGACGTCGTTCGGGAAGAGCTCTGAAAGCGGCTACCCGCCGCCGACCAACCAGCTTCTCTCTCCGTCGCCGAGGTTGTGCGGAAGAAAGTCCAGATTGTCCCAGCCAGAGGCTCCCATCAGCGTGGCAGCCCCCGAGGAACCCTCGCTAACATACGCCGCAGTGGTCCGACGGCCACCGTCTCAACCTCGCGCTTATGTCGCGCCGCCCCGACGCCAGTTTCCTGCGCCTCAGTATGACCGACGTCACGACGACCAGTCCGACCCACGCCCAATATGCTACCACTGCGGGCAAGCCGGCCAGGTGTACCGACGTTGCAGCTTCCGCCAGATGAGGCTGATAGGGTTTGCGTTGAACGACCATCGGCCCCGCTTTAGTGAACGAACAAGGGACATCGATGAGTATTATCGTGGACACTGTTAGCTATAACACGGCAGCGGCGGCCATCCCGTACCCCCAGCGCCTCGTAGCAGGCGCCGTCCGAAACCCCGCGCATGCGCCGTGTGGCGGACTCGCTCTTCCCGCCTGCGAGCACACCCTCGCTTTGTCGTCTGCTAGGCACGGAGCAGACGACGCCAGAGCGCTTGCCAATTTTCCCTGAACACGGTTGAGCAAACCACGGCGTAAGTGGTGTCCACGGTTGATTCCCTGACTCCGCTGGCTAAGGATAATCATCGCCACTAATTGTAATATCACGGTAGGCTACTTTTTTCTTTTTTTTTTATGGCACAAACTTGCAGTTATACTCCGTTTCACTCTAGGTCTAAGCGCAGAGGATGCTACGACACGATAAGGCCAACCAAAAGCGACAAAAGCTCACTTTTTGCACCTTATTGTGTCCCCCGGTGATGCACTCCGTGACATTGCACCTTTGCCGCTATTTGACTGGCTATGTCGTTTTGTAGCGTACGCTGCATTCGGACTTTAGGTGAAACAGAGTATAAGTCTATTTCTGTATCACACCTGCTGCGCTCATACTGGTTTGCGAGCGCATATTGTGAAAGATGCATTGCGGAATCCTGTTCCTGAAAAAGCAAAAAAAACAAAAAACGTAGACAGGGTTAATGCCTCAATGACTCTGCAATCTCCCCCAATCAAAATCGACGGTTTAAAATGAGTTTGAGACCAGTTCGCTAGGGCCAGGGTACCAGACGAGCAGCAGTGTGGCATCGCCTGCTCTGCGCCTAGCAGACGACAAAGCGAGGGTGTGCTCGCAAACGGGAAGAGCGAGTCCGCCACACGGCGCATGCGCGGAGTTTCGGACGGCGCCTGCTATGAGGCGCTGGGTGTACGGGACGGCCGCCGCTGCGGTGTTATAGCTAACAGTGTCCACAATAGTACCTGCGCCGTCTGCCGTCTTCAGTGCAGGGACCTTCCAGGGGATCCTGCTCATTGTCCCCACGACGTCCGGGATCACCCATTCGTCGGTCCCGCCGAGAAAGCTTGTCCCCCCTCTGTAGCAGGGAAAACTAAGTGCGGCAACGCCTGGAGGTGATGTTGCCGAAGACGACTGATGTAAAGAGCCTCCAAGAACGCCGGAGCGCTCTCACTCTCCCTACGCCACGCATTGCAACGACGCTCCTGAAGCAGTGCCCAACAACCTTAAAGTTGTTATCGACGGCCACGGCGCTTCGGCCCTCGTGGACACCGGAGCAGACTACTCAGATTTGAGTGGGAGGCGCTCTCGCCGCCCGAGGAAAGTTACGACGCCCTGGGGTGGACCAAAAATTCGAACGGCCGAAGGGCAGCTGACTACGCCCGTCGGAAGGTGCACTCCCCGAGTCGAAATTCACGGAGAGACGTGAATTCATCGTCCTACAAGACTATGCCAGAGATGTCATTCCTGCATGGACTTTCTGTGTGAATACGACGCCGTCATTGACCTTGGAGAGAACCGATTGACAATGCGGACACCTGTTCCGCCTCCAGAGGAACGCCAAAGAACGTCAGTTGCCGTCCAAGTTTCTGCCGACCACGTGAACCTGCCGCCGCGATCAAGTGCTAATGTGCCCGTCGTGATCGATGCAGCTACCTGCGACGAAGTTATTCTGAAAGGCAACGTTCAATTGCTCCTGGGGAGAGAAATGGGCGTCGCACTGGTGTATAACTGAACTGTGGTCCTCGTGACGTACTTCCGACAAGAAACGCAACACCTCACTAAAGGTGCCGCAGTTGCCCCAACGAGGAACTCCGGAACTCCGCCGAAATTGCCGTGATGGCTGCAGAATCCACTCCACGTGAGCAAGACAGTACGCCGCCAGCGCAGCTCGAGACTGACCCAAGCTTACAGGCCCGGAATGGCGGAAGCTGATTAACCTTCTCGCCGAATACAGTGAGTGCTTCGCGACATCGTCGAAGGTACGCTAAACCGCCGTTGTGAAGCACCGCATCATTACCGAGGAAAACGCGCTCCCTGTGCATTGATGGCCGTACAATCGGCGTAAAAAAAAAGGAGGTCATCCGGAGAAAGTGCAAGAAATGCTGAACGACGACATAATCCAGCCTTCAAGCAGTCCGTGGGCCTCTCCAGTCGTAATGGTTAAAAAGAAGGACGGAACGCTTGCGTTTTGCTTGGACTACCGGCAGTTGAACGCGGTGAGGAAGAAAGGTGTCTATCCACTCCCCGGCATAGACGACACACTAGACCGGCTGCGTCACACTCGATATTTTTCATCGATGGACATGGAAGCGGCTTCTGGCAAATCAAAGTCGACGAACGGGACCGCCAGAAGACAGCCTTCGTCACGCCGGGTGAACTGTACGAGTTCAAGGTGATGCCCTTCGGACTATGCACGGCACCATCAACTTTCCAGCGTTTCGTAGACACCGTACTGGCATGACTGAAATAAGATAGCTGTCTCGTCTACCTTGACGACGTCGTAGCGTCTTCAAGCGACTTTGACGAGCACTTGCGACGACTCCGAGCTGTTCTCCAAGCCTAAGAGAACACTGGACTCACCCTCAAGCCATCGAAGTGTCGGTTCGCCTATGACGAACTGAAGTTTTGAGGTCACGAGGTTAGTAACGAAGGCGTTCGCCAAGACCCCGAGAAAACTCGCGCCTTCGTGGCGTTTTAGTGCCGACAGACAAGAAGGCTGTGCGAATATTCCTTGGATAATGTGCCTACTACCGGCGCTCTCTTTCAAGATTTTGTAAGGATTTTGGCACCGCTCACAAACCTCGCAAATTACTCCGAGAAGTTGGAATGGGCCGAAAAGCAGCAGCAGGCATTCGACGCGCTGAAGCGATGACTCCAGACTCCTCGTATTCTAGGAAACATCGATGTCGATGCAGAAACCGAGATCGCTCCAAGCCCTGCGCTAGTAACGCGAAACTAGAAGCGATAGTGGTTCAAGTGCAAGAAAGCACTGAGCAAGTCATGGCATATGCAAGTCGGACACTGTCCAAGGCGGAGAGAAATTACCACACGACTTAAAAGGAATGTCTTGAGGTCGTCTGGACGATCGCGTAGTTACGTCCGTACTTGTATGGGAGCCCGTTCCGCGTTGCCGCGGACCACCGCTCGCTCTGCTGGCTTGCGAACCTGGAGGACCCTTCAGGACGCCTCGCTCGATGGAGTCTCTGAAGGCAGAAGCTCAACATGACTGTGATCTACAAGTCAGGCCGCAAGCACAGTGACGCCGACTGCCTGTCCAGAGCCCCTGTCGAGATACCTCCCTGCAGCAGAGACGACGAGTGCTTCCAATGCGCAGTGAACACCGATGACATGGCACGAAGCCAAAAATACGATCCTGAGCTACGTGCGCTGATCAAGCACCTCGAAGGAGGAGGGCGTGCTACCCCTCATGTCTTCTCAAGAGCCCTGCCGACCTTTGCCATCCGCCACGCTGTACTTTACAAAGAGAAGTTCGGGGATAACAACTCGCCATGGCTGCTGGTAATCCCGACCGGCATTCGAGAAAAGATCTTTCGCCTGTCACGATGAACCAACGTCCGGACACCTTGATTACAGCCGAACACTGGCCCGTATTCGTGAAAAGTGTTACTGGCCCAAACTCCACAAAACCTTTCACCTCTATATACGTTAATGCCACGAGTGACAGTGACGCAAGAAACCGCAGAAAAAGCCGGCAGGTCTCCTGCAGCCAGTTCCTCCGCGAACTGCATCGTTCCAGCAGATCGGAAAGGATCTACTTGGTCCTTGTTCGCAGACAACTCTGGGAAACTGTTGGATAATCGTAGCCTCTGAATATCTAGCACGACACGCCGAGACAAAAGTCTGCAGCTGTGGCAAGATATTCTTCATCCGAGCCACACCAGCCATCGTCGCACAACGGCATGCCACCCGCAGACCAACGGGCTGACGAAGCGGCTTAACAAGAAAATCGCCGACATGATCTCCATGTACGTCGACGTAGAGCACAAGACGTGGGACGAGGTGTTACCCTACGTCACGTTTGCCTGTAACACTGCGGTTCAAGAAACCACCGGAGTAACACCTTTCCAGCTGGTACATTGTCGGAAGGTAACAACGATGGTCGACGCGATGCTGCCCCACGAGTCAGTTGACGATGGGAGCAACGACGACCAGGTGGTTGCGCAACGGGCCGAAGAAGTCCGCCAGTTCGCCGAAGTCCGGGCTCAAGACAAACAACGTATCGAGGCTGGCCGCTACAACTTCCGTCATCGCAACGTCCACTTTGAGCCCGATGACAAAGTGTGGGGGTGGACACCTATTCGCCGCCGCGGTCTCAGCGAGAAGCTGTTAAAACGGCACTTTGGACCCTTCAAGCTGTTTCGTCCACTCGGGGATTTGAAATACGAGGTGATGCCCGACAGAACACGGAATTCATCACGTCGCCGTCCACACCCGGAAGTCGCCCACGTCGTGCACCTCAAGCCGTACTACGCTCGTTAGGACTGTAAACTACGTTCTTGAAGTGCGCTCGATTGGTCTGTATTTTGCAATCCTCGACAGTTTTCCATCTTGTTATTGTTGCTTGTATTCCTGTTTTGCTTTATGGTACGTTGCATCGGAATGATGTGCTTTTAAAAGGGGGGAGTAGAGCCACGCGGCGTCGCCGAGCGAGTGCGGGCGTGGCCGAGTGGTTACCGTGGTGGGCTTTCGCGTGGAGGTCTCAGGTTTCATCCTGGAAGTGGAAGCTCCGTTTATTTATTTTTTAAACTTAGTGTTGTCCTAAGTCCGAGAATCTTGTCGTCTGGTCTAGGTTCGATTGTTCTACACGCCGAACGTTTTACGCCGACTTTTGGAGAAACCCAAGCGGGTACGAAAGCTGCTCCGCGTGGCGGTCGGGAGTCAGTTTCGCTCTTGCGTTCGATCGTGCTACTCCGCCGACCTTCGACGCCTGCGACGCTTCCTCTACAAATATTTTTGTTTGTTATGGGTACAAGTTCGCCTTATTAAATGTTTAGTTTCCTACCGCACTAACCGTCTTTCTGCTATTCTTTCGTGGCAATATTAGTGTTCCAATATTTAGCAATAACACAGTTTTGTTGTGATATTTTAGGCGAATAATTAAACATGACTGGGACTGTATTAGCAGAATAAATCAACACATCTGAGAAATGTGCCAACGTCAGCGTTAACAGAAGCATCGCCGAAACTTCTTCAAGAACCGGTCCTAGCTAGTAATCCACTTCTCCACACAAAGTTAGAGCAGTGGATGGAGTGCACAGCCCGCTAAAGAAGTGGTCTTGAGAGTACATCAGCCCTACTGTATGAGTCGAGAAGGTACAGTTTGGGAAAGCAAGAGAAATAGCATACTATGATCAAGCAAATACGTCCTTTAATGTTTACCCTTAGCGAAAAGTCGTTCAAAATCAGTACACTCGAAGTGTACTGAAGTATACTAAAAGTATACTCTCAGTGCGGTCTTTGTACTGATTGTATACTTTAAGTGTACTTAAAGTATACTTCCAGTAAAAATGGCGGTGGACTGAAAGTATACTCGTCCTTACAAAACTAGTACATGTAGTAGAATCGTAGTGCCCGCGGTAAAAAGTAGTTCAAAATCAGTATACAGAAAGTGCACTTAAGTATACTAAAGGTGTACTTACAGTGCTTGCAGTAGGTGTACTCAAATTATAATAACCGGTATATATACCGGGTGTTCATTTTTAATTAGAACAGATTTATTTTTAAAAAAGCCGTGAAAGTTACACTTATCCTGCTTGTGGAGGTGAGTTATACGGCCATGGGGACTTATTATAGGGGGCTAATCGTAACGATCAATTGGCTAATTAACTAAAATTCGATAATTAATTTTTTAATTAATGAAAATAGGCATATGATTCCAGTTAGAAACTTGCTCAGCGTCATCGAAAAGCACTAAGTCAGTCATTTTCAGAAAGACTTTGAGCGCGTGAGAAGCGTAGTAGTGCACTAAAGTTACCACTCGTGGAGCAGGTACAAAGCTAGCGGTTGCGGTAAGGCGCCCGCGCGATTTTCCCGTCTCTTATCTAGCCCCAGCCTTGTACCTGCTCCACGAGTCGTAACTTTAGTCCACTACTACGCTTCTCAAGCGCTCAAAGTCTCTCTGAAAATGACTGATTTAGTGGTTTTCGGTGACGCTGTGCAAGTTTCTAATTGGAACCATATGTCTATTTTCATTAATTAAAAAGTTAATTAACAATTTTTAATTAATCAGCGAACTGATCGTTACGAATAGCCCCCTATAATATGTCCCCCTGGCCGTATAACTCACCTGCACAAACCGTATGAGTGCATCTTTTACGGATTTTTTAATATAAATCTGTTCAAATTAAAAATGAACACCCGGTATATATATATTGTTAGGAAGATAAAGACGAGGAACGGTCGGGTACGGGGGAACGTGCGAGCAGCTCGAGAGGCCGCGCTGTGTGTGCTTACGAACGGTTCGCAATATCTGTCGCTCCCTCGCTGCCTCTTAATTTATCCCATTTCCCACCCTTGCAAGTGGTGGAGGTGCTCTAGCTCCCCAACCTCTCGCTCCCCTCCAACTCTCCCACCACATCGGTCTGGAACTCCGTAGCGGTCGCAAGATCACCACTATTAGCCCCGAGAAGTTCGCGTGGCGCCCCCTTACGGCGAACCGGGGTGACGTCACGGCGAGGAGAGAATGCTTCCCCCGACTCGGCCCGCTCGCCCTGTGGAGGCTGTGACAACGCTAGCTGACGGCGCGCTCATTTCTATTTAATTTTTTTTTTGGCGTGTTTTTCGTGGGAAGTGTAAATTTTTATATGAGCCTTTATTGAGGTATGGCCTGTAGTTACAGGCGAAACTTCAACCAACATTTTAAGCATGGTTGACAGGGCAGGCAACGCAATAATCACAGCTGGTATATGAAAATAAAGAAATATGGCCACAATTACAGGAGCATCACTATAGATTTACATTTTGCACAATAAATGCTGCTGATGGTATGAATGAATTGGCAGGTTATGTATATTATTTTTTTGTATCTCTGTTTTTAAACAAGATCGCCGAAGCAGAAAAGCTGCATGCTGCTCGAGCAACATGTTAAATACAGTCTGGGCCATGAAGAGAGAATTACAAGTAAGACAGCCCAAGTGCAAAGGCAAAATAAAAAAAAACACAAAAAAACAAGGGACATTTATTATATACATTGCTCGCATTTGACCTTTGCTGGATTCGGATGGTATTTCAATGGACTATACGGGTGGTATCTGTGGACTTGTTTATATCAACCCTCAAGTAATGTATAACAAACGTAAGCGAAGGTGTCTAGCTCGTTATTAGCCCCTTAAGCCCTAAAATTGAAATTTTACTTAAATCGAATTGTCCTAAAGCTAAAATACCAGAAGCTTTTCTCACGCAGACTGTCGCCCTTCACAGGTTCCACATTTTCTGCTGCTAGTGCTGCATCTACCACTGGACAGACGTTCGAATGCTTGCTTTTACTCCTGTTTGCCTCTGATGTCAGAGAGTCCAGCTGTAGGGAGTTTGGAGGCCGAGGAAGCTTTTGGGGACCTGCAGCAGTGTCCCTTTTAATTGGAAATGACAATTCAGACTAAACGGTGTATTTTCGGAATACCCAAGGCTGGAATAAAGAATGTCAGGAAAAAGTATAAACATTGCATATTACGGCACTATTGCCGTGCATAGTTTGGCAGTTCAATACATATCATACAGACAACTGGGGGCAATTCGGCCGTTTTTGCTGCTACCATACAAACTGATTTCCAGTAATTGTGCAGCTTCTAAGAAATATGCCTGCATGCGTGTGTAAACTATATAATTAATTCACGAAGAAGCTACATTTATTGAAAACAACTCTGTTCCGCGAGCACTTTCAAGATCATCAGACGCAGGGCCTTTAAAACATCGGCGAACCAGCGCATGCAGAGTGGCAGCACAAAGTCGGGGTCGCGAGCTAATTTGCCGACCACCCAAAGGCCCATGATATAAATGCCACTTCAAATGCCTTGAAAGCGGGATGTAATATCGTCTTAAATCATAAACGTGCAAGGAACAGAATCCCAGCGTCTGAAACACTCGCGCCACCGGTTCACCGACCCCTCGCAAGATTGCCTTGTGTCGTGTGGACGGACGGAGAGGTTCATCGGCGGAATGGTATCCGCCGATAGCGTTCGGAATTTTTAACCCAATTTTAAAGTTAAAAGTGACAAGCAGGCTTATAAAATGTACGGAAGCACGTCAATATTGGCCTAACTCAACGTCTTGCACACCGGGTAAACGAAGTCCAGCTCCTCGAAGAGCTTGCGGCACACAACGCCAAACCAGGAAACCGGTGCTGGGAAGCGAGCCGATGCGAGATCGCGGAGCGGAGTACTCCCCCCGGCGTCACGGCACACCTCACCCAATCCGGGCGCGGCGACCGCAGCGACGCTTGTGTTCGCTCTCGGGGCTAATGGCTGAAGAAGCCCAAACCGGCGTCACCATCCGCGCACCGCCTGCCGCTCCAGCCACCACAACACCAACCGTCAAGAACCAGCAGCGGGACCCGCCACTTTTTGCGGGCACACCAGATTCCGATGTCCACGAATGGCTGAAGACCTACGAACGGGCAAGTCTCCACAACCGTTGGGATGACTCTTTCAAGCTCGCCAACGTTTTTTTCTTCCTCAAAGACACCGCTCTGAAATGGTTTGAGAATCACGAAGAAGAAATTAACTCGTGGGACGCCTTCAAGGCCACTTTTGCAAACGCCTTCGGCAAGCCAGAGCAGCGTAAGCAGCAAGCAAAGGACAAGTTGGCTAGCCGCTATCAGGCAAACACCGAGTCATCCACTTCTTACATTGAGGATGTACTGCGGCTATGCTCCCGCGTTGATCCTGAAATGCCAGAAGATGACCGCATTCGCCACCTTTTTAAAGGACTTTCGCAGGAGCTGTTCACCATCGTTGCGCCTAAATCTCCACCAACAGTACAGCAGCTCATTGACGAATGCAAAAAGTATGAAGAGCTGCAGAGTGCCCGAATCGCTAAGGCACCTTTCGAGCGTCTTCCCGAGGTGTGTCTTGCCACCGCCTCCAGTACCGACATAGCTACATTGATTAGGACAATCATCCGCGATGAACTACGTCCTTACCTCGCTCATTTAACACCAGCCGCTGCTCTTGACCAAGAAATACCACAGGTGAAATCTATGCAGCAAGTTGTCCAACAAGAAATCCGCGCTGCGTTAGGTCACCTTGACCTACCAACTGCCGCTTGCCCGCCAGCGCCATCGGCGCCTCCACTCATTTGTGCAATGCCCCAAGACTCGTACCCCCGCTATTGTAGGCTTGTGGTTCAACAGACGCCCCAATCTTCCCGGCCTTATGGGCCCCGTCGTCGAACTGAAATCTGGCGAACCGAAGATAACCGCCCCATCTGTTACCATTGCCACACACCGGGCCATATCGCACGCTACTGCCGCCATCTAGTGGACACTACTATGTACCGACCCTTACCGACAGACGCTTCCTGCACCTTCCGGAATGAGGCGCACCCTTCTGACGACCGACACGACCCACGTACTTCTTCGCCCATCACCAATCGCCGTGGCCAATCACCATCACCCTACCCTCGCCGCCCACGCTCCGTGTCGCCCCTTAACGCCGTTGCCGAATTCACCGAGACGTCAAACTAAAGCCAGCAGTCTGTGCGAACACCGGAGGTCAGACTGCACTCTCCAATCTCGACAAAAAACCTCCTTCTGACAGCCCAACGACTGTTCAAGTTAAAATTGACGGAAAGACGTTTACAGCCCTAGTGGATACAGGCGCCGCCAAGTCATGTATTGCCGAAAATATTCGTCGTCGTCTACGAAAAGTGCTCACGCCTGCTGACGGACGGTTGCTACGGATGGGTAACGGGGAACTGGTCCGACCTCTTGGCTATTCAACCCTTTCAGTGCTTCTAGGGGGTAGCCGATACACAGTCATCTTCACAGTGTTGGCGAACTGTGTCGCTGACGTAATCCTTGGGTGTGACTTTCTTACAGCAACCGATGCTTGTATTGACTGCGGAAGTCGCGAGCTTCACCTGAACACTTACAACAAAGATGCCACCTCTTTGGATTCGACTCCGGTTGTCCTTCGTGTCGAAGAGGACGTATCCTTGCCTCCGTTGACCGCAGTGTTTGTCGAGCTCGTGCCCGAGGCACCCTTTAGCGGTTCCTGCGGCCTTGTCGAGCCCATTCGCACCAGCTTTGAAAAAAAAGCCGCTCTTGTACCCTACTCAATTGCCGTACAGAAAGCAGGACGAGTCCAGTTGTACATTACAAACCCTTCAGCGGAAGTGTTAATGCTACCTCGGGGATTTCGTGTCGCCACCATTCAAACGTATGACGAGCATACACTTGCTGCTTTATCTCCGGGAGCTCTCAACACCTCTCCGCGGTCACCTTCTGCCACTCCTTCAAGCTGCGAGTCTGTTCAGATGATCGACCCTTCCCTGACCAACACAGAGCATCAGGCTCTGTCCACTCTGCTAACCGCGTACAGTGATTTATTTGATTTTGACCGACGTTCCCTCACGAAGACAACGACTGTGAACCACAGCATTGACACCGGTACGGCAACTCCAGTGAAAAGTCGAGCTTACAGAGTTTCACCAGCGGAGCGCCGAACGATACAAGAAAACGTCGCTGACATGCTCAAGAAAAACGTAATCGAACCTTCATCCAGCCCTTGGTCGTCGCCTGTAGTACTCGTGAAAAAAAAGGATGGTTCATGGCGATTTTGCGTTGACTACCGCCGCTTAAACAAAGTCACCAAAAAAGACGCCTACCCGTTACCTCGAATTGACGACACCTTAGACACGCTTCAGGGCTCATCCTTTTTCTCTTCTATGGACCTACGCAGCGGCTACTGGCAAATACCTCTCTCCGATGACGCCAAACCAAAAACAGCATTTATCACTCCTGATGGTCTTTACCAATTCAACGTAATGCCGTTTGGACTATGCAATGCCCCCGCGACATTTGAACGAATGATGGACAATTTGCTTAGGGGCTTTACGTGGAACATTTGTTTATGCTATCTGGACGACGTTGTTGTCTTTTCAGCAACGTTTGACGAGCATATACGCCGACTGCGCCAAGTTCTCGATTGTTTCCGTGCAGCTAAACTACAGCTAAATTCCAAAAAGTGCAGGTTCGGAGAGCAGCAAATCAAAGTACTTGGCCACCTGGTCAGTGTCGACGGATTTCGCCCTGACCCCGACAAGATTCAAGCCGTCTCCGAATTTCCTGTGCCTAAGAACTTGAAAGACGTTCGCGGTTTTCTTGGCCTCTGCACCTATTTTCGAAAATTTATACCGGCGTTTTCCAACCTTGCCGAACCGCTGAATGAGCTACTTCGAATGGGCCGAGCCTTCCACTGGGATCAACCCCAAGAACACGCCTTCAACTCTCTTAAGCGGGCCCTCATCTCTGACCCGATTCTTGGACATTTCTTAGAAGGCGCCGACACAGAATTACGCACCGACGCGAGCGGTCACGGATTAGGTGCTGTCCTGGCGCAAAACGTTGGTAACACAAAGCGAGTGATTGCATACGCAAGCCGAACTCTTACAAAATGCGAACGTAACTATGCAATCACCGAACGTGAGTGCTTGGCTGTCGTATGGGCCATTACCAAATTTCGTCCATATCTTTATGGAACCCACTTTCGAGTCGTCACAGATCACCACGCCCTTTGCTGGCTTACGAATCTTAAGGACCCATCTGGACGCCTTGCACGTTGGTCCCTCAAGATTCAGGACTACGACTTCAGCATCGTCCACAAGTCTGGAAAGCTACACCTCGATGCTGACGGCTTGTCTCGGTGTCCACTGCCTAGTGAGCCTTCTGGACAGGAACCCCAGGGCTCCCCTTTGCTCTCTGCATCTTTGGACACAATTGATGTAGCCGACGCTCAACTATCGGACCAACACTTAAAACCTATCATACATTACCTATTGGGAACCGCCACACGTTCCACGCGCCAACTGCAACGACAGGCTACCCTTTTCACGCTTCACGAGGGTGTTCTTTATAGAAAAAACTACGAACCACATGGGCGTCCGTGGCTGCTTGTTGTACCCCGAATACTCCAAAGAGATATCATACAAGCGCATCATGACGACCCGACTGCTGGTCACATTGGATTTAGCAAGACATACTTCCGCATCCGTGCTCGCTATTTTTGGAACGGCATGTACCGCACCATTAACAGATACATCCGAACATGTCGCCTTTGCCAAACGAAGAAAAGCCGTACGACCAGGACACCCGGTCCTCTTCAATCTATTACTCCACCGGACACTCCCTTTAAAAAAATTGGTATCGATTTTTTGGGTCCTTTTCCGCTTTCTGCCAACAACAACCGATGGGTTATTGTGGCCGTCGACTACCTGACGTGGTACGCTGAGACGACATCTGTACCAAAGGCCACTGCCCAAGAAGTAGTGGATTTCTTTCTCCATAAGATCCTACTGCGTCATGGAGCACCACAAGTCATCATCAGTGATCGAGGCACTCCGTTCATCGCTCAGCTTCTTGAGGAGATTTTACGCCTCTTCAACACAGTTCGCAAGTGGACGAGCGCGTACCACCCACAGACTAACGGACTGACCGAACGCCTTAACAAGACATTAACACAAATGATGTCTATGTATGTCGACGACCATCATACCAATTGGGACACCGTCATCCCTTATGTGACTTACGCATACAACACAGCACACCAGGCCACCACGGGCTTCTCCCCTTACTACCTTTTATACGCCCGCGAACCTCTCACAACTCTTGACACAGTTTTGCCCTTTATCAACCACCCCCCAGTCAGTGGCTTTGCCGCCGACATCTTCTGCCGAGCCCAAGATGCTCGTCACCTTGCCCGCCTCCACACCTTCAAGTCGCAGCAGCAACAGCAGCTTCGCCACGCCGAGAGTCACTCTTCCGTCACTTACGAGATTGGGGACATAGTTCTCCTAGCCACACCGCTGCGTCAACCGGGACTATCTCAAAAACTTCTCTCTAAGTACATTGGACCCTATCGTGTTGTTCGTCGCCTTTCCCCCACGAATTATGAAGTGTCACCGCTGTCGCCTCTACAGGATCATCGCTCGAAGACCACAGACATTGTTCACGTTGCCAGGATGAAGCCATTCTGCATTCCGGACAACCCCCATTGATCTGACCCATGTCAGCTCTTACCCGACCGGCGGGAAGTGTTAGGAAGATAAAGACGAGGAACGGTTGGGTACGGGGGAACGTGCGAGCAGCTCGAGAGGCCGCGCTGTGTGTGCTTACGAACGGTTCGCAATATCTGTCGCTCCCTCGCTGCCTCTTAATTTATCCCATTTCCCACCCTTGCAATATATATATATAGTGCGATTTTTGACATCAACACACTAAAACGCGATAGATAGACCGATCCTGTCTTCACAGAATATTTGTGGGGCTCGGCAGAAATTAGATGAGTAAATAAACGTCACAGTACGTTTTCTAATTAGCTTTTTTAATTAACAGTGTAATTGACCATGTTGAATTTTCAAGTTTAAAGGGGCTATGAATAAACTTTAGCCCAACTGAAACAATTTGCGAAAAGGTGACGAGTTTTGGGTTATTCATAGCTAAAACTCTGCCTTTCGTCGCCTGATTAAAAACAGCGCGCTGGACTGAGCGCAGGATGCTATTCTTACGTATTCCCTTCAGTCGAACCGTTGGATGCATGATGCTGGAGCATTTACCAAAGGCACGCTGTCAAAAGTGTGCAACTTCGTTTATGCTGAATGCGACAGCACTTTATGAGGGTTGTAACTTCACTAGAAAATTAAATAATGCATAGAACTTCAGTATGAGAAGTTCTCGGTAACACAAACAAACATGCCATCACCAATATGCCAGTCAAAACCGCTAAGTCACCCTCTACTTTGCCCGCCCCTGCCGCGCGTGGTTCTTGAATCGAGGGAAAAAGTGCAAAATTTGATAAATAAATATCTTAAAGCCCGTTGCTGTTTCGTGAATAGTTTTGATTGTGTTAGGCTCTAATAACGATAATAAAGAAATATAAAAAAAAGTAAATTTACGGATTTTAATTACTTAAAAAAAAAATGTTGCCACGGTTATTCACCCATGTAATGTCCGCCGAGTCGCACGCCACACATGAAGAGTGCATCAACATGACAGTGAGCCCCCAATTTGCCTGAAACCAGTTGATTAAAAATATCACCGGGTATAGCTGACATGATGTGACAAAGGGATGCTTCATTTCTCATTTCACTGCAGACCACGTGGTCCAAAAGTTCTCCGGGGAAACGACCGGCACTGTCATAGCATACTTACGTCGCAAATGCAACATGGACTTACGCCTAAAAAAAACACAAATGAAAAAATTAGCTACATTGTACGCCACGGAAAGTAGCGTAATCTAACTTGTCAATAATTATTTTAGCTAGTCATTCCTATAAATTTAGCAATTGAAAAGTCTACCCATAGCAAAAAGAGGCCGTACTTCAAACGTAGTCTAAATATATTTAGTACGAGTATTCACTTTGTATTTATTCTGTATGATTTTGGCCGCATTCGAAATACGCGCGTAATGTATTCAAAATACACTATAAATATGAATCAAAAATATTTTAGATATACCAAAAATATTATCCCTTCACACTGAAGATACCATTTGTGCATTAAAAACCGGTTACACAATTTTTTTTTTATTTTCGATTTTGTCAGCAAATGGTGTCCCTGCGGTATTTGAAGGCGCTACTAGATACATCTCACCAAGGTACATTACAAACGAACACAAACACAAACACCATGACGCACTGAACAGCCCATTCACAGTCCCGTTGACTGCTCTAGAGCCTTATATAGCCTACATATTGAAGGTAACCATTTTTTCGGTGACCTTTTATTGCAAAGATAGATTTTATTTTCCCTGAGCTGTATTTGTTACCTTTGTCGAGGAATAAAAGTTTGCTGTAAAAAAACTGTTAGCACTATTCTGAAGCTAGACGATCGAGGGCAATCGCACCAAGTGTTTAATGCTGCTGATGAAAAAGCATGCACATGACTTTGTTTTCAAAGTGCACCGCCATTTGCGTGCTGCCTCATAGGCTAGTAGACAAATTACGTTTGCAGGATAATCCGGTGCTTTTGTAATGCAGATCTCAGCCCACTATACGCTGTTTCAGATATCTGCATCCACAGCAATCAAAAGGACAGGAGGCAAAAGAAACCACGGCTCATAATGGGGACATAAGATGCACCACCTTGCATAGTCGCATGCAGCGCAAATCAACTTCTGAACCTCGTAAGCGAAGTGGTGTTATGAATGGGAAGCTCGCTCTGAAATTGGCTGGAGAAATCGGCGCCTTCATGTAACAACCTCAAGCTTTCACCGAAAGTGTTTCATGGTGTAGATTTATCTTGCAAAACTCTAAGACATCTCGATTCACGTCAAAAGAGATTGACAATTGCAACAACGAACAACACCGTCGATCGAGAGTTCCACACTGTAAAAAATCGACGTAAACTTGACGTGTCTTTCCCTCGTCAAAAAAGACAGGCACGCTCATTGTTTCAAAACACGAGGTCGCCCTCATTATTTATGTGCCACGAGAGCCGATCCTTCCAGAAAAGCCGAAATCCCAGCGGTCAAAACATGCGCTGATGAATCAAAATAGCCTTGGCGACAAGGGAGAAATTGCTTGAGATAGTTTCGGTTTTACACTGAAAAAGAAAATCGAAAGTTTAGATAAAACCTAAGATAGACTAAACGTTTTGTTAATTCTTTAGGAATATAATAAAGTGAAATTATTATTATTAATATAGTGATTTGCTTAGTTTTGTCTTCAAAAAGACAAAGAACAAAAATAAGAGACTTTTGAAAACTGCGCAAGACCATCGCTATTGCAACCAGCTTCCGTTCAGCCGCCGTTGGAGTTCTGGAGAGTTCTAGCATCGCTTCCTTTTTACGTTTTAGCGGATATCTTAGATAGCTTACTTACGAATACCGTGTTCAATATTAGCAAGCGATTACTGAGAGCTGTGAGACGCAGCGTCGCAAATGGCGGACAGTCATGGCCGACTGGTGCAAGCGAAGGTGAGGAAGTTTCTTTTGTTTCTGCGAAGTGCGCCGCTGTTTCAAACTGTGTCCTGTACCGTGAGCTTGCTAAGCTATGCTTGACTCTCACTATGCTCTACCCGGTTTTATTTCGTTATTTGAGAAGAGCGTATTTTCAAAATTTATGGCTCTCTCCGCAGAGTGAGAAAGATCCGCGTGCCGCGGAACCGAGGGCAAGCCGAGGGCCTGTCCTGCAGGCGCCGTTCCTACGACGGTCGCCCGACGACGCTTTTGCGGAGGGTTCAAGTACTGTCTGACGGCAGTTCAGGCAATCACAGGTCATGCTACTTCTGACGTATGGTCCCAAGAGTCTCTCGCCAGCGATTTGTTTCATAAAGCGGGTGCGAGAAAAACGTTACAAGAGCGAGCAGCATGATTTCTTTCCTTTGCTGATGCCTGTGCTGATGCCTGTGTCGTAGAAAAGTGCGGTCTCTTTGTGTATGCCGAAGCGGCAAGCTTTCCAAGTTTACGATTCTGTGATGTAAATACAGTGAGTTTGTATTTCACGTTTTTTTAGCGGCGGCGAAAGCCGCTACAAAAGGCAGAGCAGTTAGAAAAGGCAAAAGCATGAAAAAATATTCAAAGGACCTGAATATTCGATGGAATTGAAAGACTACGAACGTACCAACTCGCCCAGTTATTCTTTGTCAAAGAATAATAGCCAATACTTATAAATTAAATAAATGCCAACTTTTATTTGGTTAAAAATTTATAATTGATGCAGCACACCCCTACCCTGCTCTAGTGCTTTTATGATATCAGATAATGTGTAAATATATAGGATAGTTCATAGCAACCATTTATGTCCGATCCATTATATTGAATCTTTTCTTTAAAAGCTCGAAGTTATATAAAAAAAGTGCTTATCATAAATTAAGCTGCACCACTGAATGTGTAATAGCGTATGACTTGTATGTGTGTTCTCAGCAAAAAAGGTGGCATTAAAAAAAGGGCAATCATTTTGTTTGCTCTCTGTTAGAGCTTCGTTCAGGTACACGCAAAATGTGGGTGTCTACATCTAAAAAAGTGTAATTGACATTCCCCGCAGGGCTGCAGGCCTGACTCAGTTGTGCTAGCAGGTTGCAACCTATGGGAACCTGCGGGGACCTGCATCACAAGAGTAAACGTGACGTCCGCCCACTGATCTCTATTATGGGTGGCTGGACGATGCATCGAGCAGACAGGTTTGAAGCCACCGTAAGTAAGCGGCCTGTCTCGATAGCGAGCGCTTGACAGGCTTTTCAACTCTCCCGAGTGCTGGTTCAAACAGCGTTCAGGGCGCTGGGTTTTTTCTTGTCATCCCAAGAGAGCCTGCTTGTTGCGGAGTAACGGTGCATCCGGACCCGAGAAGTCTCCTGGGAAGCCATTCGACGTGAACATTTTTAGATTCTATTTCACCAAAAAGTGTGTATGTCCCCGTATTCTTGGGATTTCATCCAGAACTAATTTCTGCAGCGCACTGGAACATGCGGAGAAGCACACTGAACAAAGCAAATCTATCGCAATGGTGACTCTGCGAGCGCTTTGAAAGGTTTGAATGGCATAAACGACTTTGTTTGCGCGAGCTCAACATTTCATTCATTTTATCAAGTGTTAGTGTTGAGAATACTTTGCAGGTACAATAGTTTGCAATCAGGAGTAATGTTCAATGCATTTGTATCCATGGGGTTACTTTTTGCATGACCAATTTTGAGCAATTTCGATAAACGCGCAAAAACTAAGCCTTCGCGAAAATTAGGTCGTTTACAGTAGTACAATTAATCTTCAAACCAATATTGAATACCGTATTATACTAAACCTCTAAAATACAATTTTATTATTAACGCAAACCGCCCTGAAATGGGCCATTCTCAGATGTTTGCGTTGTGGCCTTCATCAATCCATGTGCTTAAAATCTAGAAGCTGCAACCTTGAATCTTTTTTTTTTATTGTGCCTAAGATTTGAGGTAATAAATGTTGTGCCCCGCAATGAACACTATTACCTGTTGCATAGCCCTGGGCATGCAAAGAAGGCACACCATCTATGTCTGACATATCAGGCTTTCAGAAACAATATTGTCCGATTTTCCTCACCCTTTTGTTAGGATGAAGTTGTTACTATCTTGCCTTCCTCACATAATGGTCCTTTGAGCGAATTATGTGATGTTATATCATAGAGTTGCGTAGGGTAATTTTCTCTTCTCTTTTTACGCAGGATGTAATGGCATACCATCATCACAAAGGAGAGTGTACAGTGAGGCAGGCTCGGAAACTTGAATAAAGTCATAAGTAGGATTTCAATTTCTGTCATCAATTACGCGAAGAACACTGATCATAATGCTTGTATGCTACACATACATGCTTTCAGTTGAAAACTGCAATGCACCTCTTTATGGCTTTTCTCACACAGTTTCAGAGGACGCCGGTACGTCATTCTCACGAGGAATAGAGCTGCCAAAGATTTCCTCGTTAATTTCCTGACTCATTTTTAAGAGTGCATCTCCCGATGGTGGCGCCTCTGCATTATCATCATCAATTGAGTTGTCAACGGCATTTCCTAATATTTCACGAGAATGGAGCTATATGACATGAAATTTCACAGGTTGGAATACAGCCGTTCAAAGAAACAGCTTTAAAAAGTCGGCTTTTTAAATGCAGGCGCCGATTTTCCTGGCCAATTTGAGACCGTTCTTTCCATTCAGAACGCCCAACATACACGGCGTCCCAGATAACTTGCACCATACTTTAAAAAAAAAAAAAAAAAACACCGGAGGGCTCTGCAGGAGTGAAATCAACTGTCGTTAGCAAGCGTCTTGAGAAAGTGCACAGATTTTTTTTAATGCGCCTGGTTATGTAAATAACTAGCATTAATGAGCTAACCTTTCAAATATTCTTTTAAGGGCCAAGATGTCAGTTGTAAAGTTGCAGGGCGCATTGAGAAACACCCAATTAAAGTGTTTGAAACATAATATGTTTTCGTGCTTTTTTCCGGCCTTCAAAGAACGCACATTCGCGGCGCGCTCGCACGCCGTGATTGGGGAAGCGAGTTGTCACGCGGTATTTTTTTATTTTTTTTGTATTGCGCGGGCGTATTTTTGAAGGCTAGGAAAAAGCAGCATGCAAAGTGCACCTTGTTGAAAATGGTTTATTTGGGTGTTTCTTAATGCGCTCTACAACTTTCCATTTCACACATCGGCTTTTAAACGAAGATTTTAAAAGTTAGCTTGTTACTCTTAATTAAATAAATAGGCGCACTAAAACAATTTCGTGCATTTTCGGAAGAGGCTTTCTAACAGCGTACAGTTGGTTTTACTCCCGCAGAACGCTCCGTTTTTTTTTTGTTTTTTTTTAAGTTTGGTGCAAGTTATCTGGGACACTCCGCATATATGTACTGGTAGTGTACATTTAGTACACTAAAAGCATACATGTAGTGTACTAGACGTGCACTTATAGTATGCTAAAAGTACACTCGAGGTGCACTTATGGTATACTACATTTGTACTCGGGGTGTACTAAAACCTTACTATTTTGTTTCATAAAAGTATGAAATCAGTACGATTTCAGTACATACCCCAAGTTCACTATTAGTATACTTTCAGTATACTGATTTCGAACGACTTTTCGCTAAGGGTACATATGTCTGCTGTCATGCTTTGCCATGCCCTACATGGTGTCATTTTTGTTAGTCATTTAGTATTTTGACAGACCAAAAAATAATTTAATAATATTGTAATCGCGTTACCATTAACGAAGCTACTTTAGCGTTTTACCTTCTAAATTGACAGTAAGCGTCTATCAAAATACGGGTACGCCAACGCCAACCGATATTCGAACGCACCAAGTGAGGGTCCGTAAACCGGTTCTTTGTATCGGAACTACCGAGGTCCCAGGAAAGTAATGTAATTGTTTATTGTTTGTGCTGCAAAGGGTGATGTTTTCATCTTGTGTGTTCATTCCCGAAGGGACGTCGCGGCGAACTCTGTACGTTCTTTCAGTAGCACACCAAACCAAAGGCAACTGTTGATGATCTGAAGCCCAGCCAGGATGCGGTACATGTTCACGTATGATTCAACAGTGTCTCTGAAATAACCTGAAATGGACAAAAGTATTGAAGGGTATTCAGTCCCACTCTTACATTTTCTAGAATGCATTCAGATATCTCGTTTTCTACCCGCAGTTTACGTGAAAATATTCGCCTGTAAGAGATGTTTATGTCTTGAGTATACGTTCCGATGGCCGTCTACTTCATTTTAGAAAAAAAAAGAACCAATGATTGTATTCAGTATTATCAGACTGTCCAGAAATTGGCTAGCATGCTACACTATTAAGGATGTCTTAATGAAGAGTCTTTATTAAAAACCGGTAAGGGGTTCAGTAGTAAATATGGACACCATTATGCTTGTTTTGTTTCACACGCCAATTATCCAAGATCTTTTTTAACTGTGATGTATACAAACCAATAAGTCCGGTTCACTTCGGACTTGCTTTTCTGTAGTATTGGTGGCAACGCGTTGCATGTAACGGCGTCATCGGTAACGCGTTACTTTTTCCGGTAACGTAGTAAGGTACTCGTTACTTTTTGAAAAAAGTACGGGTAACACACTTACGCTACTTATTTTGAGTAACGAGTAACGTTGTTACGCTACTTGTTCCACAATCTTTCAAGACTTACACAATTACACTTAAGTGTTTTTCGTGTTTCAAGCCCCAAATACTAGGAATTTTCTAGTTTTTTTTTGTGTGTGTTTCTTTGCGTATTTTTGCGTGGGTATTTAGATAAAACCGACAGAAATGTAAAGTAATTACGTTCAGTTTCTGTATGAACATACTTTTTTTTTTAAATATGGTACTCGTGCATATTTGTTACGTCAAAACAGTCAAGCGTATTAATTCAGAACAAAAAAGTAACGCAAAACTAACGTGCGTTACGTTTTATCGGTAACGGTAACGTGTTCCTTTTATTTTGAGCCAACGTAGGTCGGTAATGCGTTCCTTTTATTTGCAAGTAGCGCGTAGCGTATTTTCTTACGTTTTTGCGGCGACGCCTACAACACTGCTTTCCTGTGACGTTTTAATGCGATATAGCAGTCTATTGCTACCCCCCCCCCCCCCCCTTCCTTTCCCGATTTTGTGAACCTTTCTGGCCTCCTTTCTGGCCTTCTCTGCTAAATTCTCGCTAAATTTAGCAGAAAAACTGATGTCACGTGACCGGTCTCCAAAATCAGTTTTCCCGCTAAATTTGGTTATAAAATTAATTTAACGTGACCCGAACTCACGAGACCTGCAGACAAATTTATTTTCCCACCGGTATTTGGCAGGAAATTTGATGTCACGTAACCTGACGTCACGGAAACTACAAAAAAATTATGTTTCCCACTAAATTTAGCGGAAAAATTGATGTCACGTGAACTATGCACCAATTAAGTTTCCCCGCTTAATTTCGGAGGAAGAAACGTCACGTGAGCTATGCAGCAATTCAATTTCCCCGCTAAATATGGCAGAAAAATTGATGTCACGGGACTTGACTTCACGTGACCTGCAGACAAACTCAGGTTGCCCGCGAAATTCAGCGGAAAAATGGGCGTCACGTCACCTATGCACCAATTCAGTTTCGCCTCTAAATTTCGCTGGAAAATTGCTGTCACGTGAACTGACGTCACTAGACCTACAAAAAAATTCATGTTCCCTGCTATATTTAGCTGAACATTGGACGTCACGTGACCTACGTACAAAGTCAGCTTCCTTGCTATATTTGGAGGGAAAACACTACCTTAAACTGAATTTTTAATCGACAACGTATTGACGCTAAATCAACGACGCAATCTCATTTCAATAACAAATCATCGTATGACCCAAAATCACCACAATGTCAATAGTTCCCCATCGCCATGTCGTCGAATAATCGAATAAGAATAAGGTCGTGCTATACTTCGTTTCACCTGCCGTCCGAGCGCGGCCAAAGGCTGAGGGACGGTTCGCAACTTCGAGTAGAGCATTCCTACGCACCACAAAGTAGTCCGCAAAAGTTTTTTTTTTTTTTTTTAATAACTGTTTTGTGTGTAAACATTGCACAATATTCCAGATGTGTACTGCTAAGAATGATTTGCAACTAAAGGAATTAAATATCTCAAGTTTGTTTTTAATATTATATGTAAATGCATGTGGTTTGGTGAAAACACATATATCCGCTGGCAACACGGCTGCAGCGCTCGGTTTCTCTGAGTGATTTCGTTCCCGTAATGGTCGAAAAATGTGCTTCGCTGCTTTCCACACCGAGTCGCTTCGAAACGTCCTTTCGCAAAGGCACGTTTGGGCGTCAGGCGCGAGAGATCGTGATGGAATGTCTACTTTCAAATTCGGCAGAAGACTCCGGCCGCGTCGTACCGGGAATGCGTTGTAAACAAGAAAAGTGTCCGAACCACTACAATTCACTGATACGCGGCGAAATCAGAGCACCCCTTTACTTGCCGATCACATTTAACGCCGAGAAGCCGGTGGAAAAGATCGCGCCTCGAGCCCTGATATATCCAGACAATAGAACAAAACGTCAACGGCCGGGCCATCGGGCACCTTGCAATGTGTACTTACATCTCGAAACTATATGCCGAAAAGGTGGAAAGCTCGGACACAGACGCCAGCGGCCAGCCTACGTACTGACATCCCCTGTGACTAAATTTCAGAACGTGAAAATGCACTTTTTAAACCTGTAGCAGAAGATACCGTTGGTACACACGTAGCAGACGAAATACTCGGCGAGCGCTGGCGGCGCGGACAACCAGCGGCGCAGCGGAGTGATACAAAAGTGCAGGCGAGATCGCGTGACCTATTGCCGGCGTGTGATTGGCTCCGGCCACACGTAGCTTTGGCTGCGCTTGGACGGAAACTGAACCGAAGTATAGACGTCTTTCTTAACGTTGTCCTCTACAACGTCGTCTACTCCTACGTCGTCCTCGACGTCCTCCTAGACGCCGTCGACGTCAAATGCCGTGACGCCGTCGTCCATGGCGCCTTGCGGCACGTTTGTCACAAATATTTTTTAACTGCGTATGCTTTGCGATTTTTATTCGACCCCTTTGACTGAATTTGGATAAATGCGCTGTATTAATATCGAGGTATAAAGGTAATGCAACTTAGATAAGTGTAGATATTGAAAGGATAAACTCAGAAGTAAGTTACATCAACAAAAAGTTTAGATCGATTTACTACAATTTCGCGCCATGCAAGAAAGCGCCGGAGCGATTGGGCTTGCACATACATTATATTACAATTCTGGTGTTCCAGCCTCAAGGAACGGTAGTTGGGGAGAAGTGCAGAGGAAAGGAAAACACTCCGTTAAAAATGGTCGAGCTACAGATGGGGACTATCCAAGGCATCTCATACACTCTGCAGAAAGACGTAGAATACTTTCAAAAGTCAAAGTTCTCGATTTTGCTGCGAGACGACACAATAATGATCCGGAGACAGTAGGAGGAAATTGCGAGTACAAGCATCACGATAACCCAGGTCAACGAATTGGAAGGCGCTTACGGTGACTGTTTGAAAATGTAAGTCTTTAGCCTTGTCTGAAAAAAGCTCAAGATGCAAATCAACATTCACCTGTGCATACAGCGTGCACATGTATTATCAATTCGTAAAAAAAAAAAAAATTAATTGCTATTTAGACTTTAATTTCGCTTCCAGCCATTGTGGAAAAATTAGTGAAGGTTGGTCTAAAAGTATGATGGGGTAAAACGTGGTGTTTTAAGGGCTCTGTTAGCAATCGTGGGCAATTTTAAGGCTGAATATTCATGACCAGCTTGTATTTATGTCTAAAAAAAAGTCAATTAACTGTATTTTGATTCCCGTTAAGTCTGAACGTTATCAGCGCTGCGAGCCAATGGGACTAATTAAGTTTCTCGGAAAGCGATAGATAACGGAATTGTTTGTTTGTGTTTCAAAGTGTGCGGTACAGTCAACACACCCAATCAAGCGCGAATAATGCGTCATGACCATGAGTTTCTATTCTGTGCGTTTTAGTTTGTGTTATAGCATGGCCAACTTTCTGGGATATTCCGTGGAATCAAATGGTTTTAAGGAAATATTAAAGTTATACTTGATTTGCCGTATATGAAATCGAGGCGATTATGGTCCTCAGGAAGGTTACCATATTATGTATAGAAAACGAAAATTGACAATCTTGTGAATGATGCCCATATGATTCAATTCAACGAAAAATTGTAGGGCCGTGCAATACAACCTATACATATCGGAAAGTTTAATTACTGTGTATTGATATTTTATGACAGTCATCTTTTACATTTTCAGGGAAGATTGCCATGTGTGTTATTGTTCAGTTGTAATTGTCATCTTAGTGCCTGCGCCGAGGCGTGATGTCCAAGAAAGTTGGGAATACAACATTTATGCATGAGCTTACTTCTATTTGCTTCACTTATAAGGACGCTCATCAACGTTAGTATAGTAGGGAATATTAACTTAAGCAGGTTGTCGCTTAAAACAATTTTAATTTTCGTCTGCACCATTGCTCACATCTGAGTATAGCAAAATGCAGACATCGTTTTTTTCGAAAACAAACAAAAAAGTCTACAACAATTTTAAAATATTTGTTAAATATTTGTCAATCTTCTGTTCGAAACATTTAGTAGACTAAAAAGAGCGCGCAATTACTTAGAATCTTTGACTCCAAACCCCTCTCCTAAACATCTGGGACGAAAACAAAAATTTAAATTTAATTGCACAATAATATAGCACCCATGCTAATTGCGACCATTACGGGTCAAACGTAACCCTGCTGCGTAAAAAAAAAAGTAGTGGACGGAAAGAGATTACTTCAGAAATAGGAACCCAACCTGCTGACCCAAGTTTCTCCCCTTCCGGTCTAAATAGTGAGAACGCTTTCATTAATCAGTTAGCCCTTTTTACAGCGATAGCAGCTATGGGCTGTTCCCACCACTGAAAAATTACGCCCGTAGAATTTGTTGGTGTTGTAAATGTAGGGCGTAGGCTGTCCGTCGTCGGTTTTGCCAGATCCATGAAAAAGGTCACCCGCCGTCCGCGGGATAAATTCGATCTCCGCTGCGTGAGAAGCGGGTGTGCTACCGACGAGACTCAGGTTGCTTGTCTTTTTCGTGTTCACGCGAAACAGGAAAGCTCCTTCGCTGCCATCCGAGCTGCCGTGTCATCGGCAAAAAGTGCAGCCGATCGGATGGAGTGCCAGATGCTGGTCCTCTAAGCGAAATAGAAAAGAACACTGCAAGTATAATTTATAAAACGAAACCACAAGCGAAGGAGAACGAAGAACACGAAAATAAGGTCAAGAGCGAAAAGATAAGGAGAACGGTAGAGCACAGTGGTGAGCAGTGATGAGCAGTGACGAATACGAACAGGAAGGAACAGAGGAGGACGTGATTACTGTGCCCCGAGTGTGTGTGTGTGTCCGTGTTGTACACGTTCCTCAAAAAAAGGAACGAAAGATCGTTCCTCGTTTCTTTTGATTTTTGGAACGCGTTCTCGTTACAAGTTTCATATTTGAAAAAGGAACTCGTTCCCGTTAAAAAAGACATGGAACGTATCGTTACATATACGTTACTTTTGTATTTTGCTACCATATTTTGCTAAATCGAAGAAATCTTTTTTTTAATCTATTTTTTTAAATGTAAACATACGAATTTGAGTGCCATGATGGTAGGACACCAGGAGAAGAAAACTAGAGTAAGCAGGGTTTCATTTGTTGATATATTAAAGGGGCACTGACACCCCAAAGGTCGTATTTTTTTTATTGTCTAAAACGATGCAAGTTGCAGTCATAGACACGCAAAAAAAACCGCATCGCGAAAAAAAATTTTCCCGCGCGCGCGCGCGCCTTTTTATTTTTGGTGTTTGATTTTCCCGCCTCTCGCCTCCTCGCTTCTTTTGATCGGTGACGTCAAGAATCATGAAATTTAGAAGCTTTGTAGGCGACATCTCTAAAACATTTAATTACGGCAATCCTAAAACATGTTTTTTAATGCAATTACGAACGCACTACGGCCCTTTTTTTATGAAATACCAAAAATCGGGAGTTCGTTGTGGTGCCGTCTCCTGGATTTGTATCCTCCAACGGAAAACAGGCGACACCGCTCCAAACTAAAGCCCCTCGATGGGTTTGCGTTTGTCTTGCAAGTAGCGTCAAATGCGCGAGTGCACGAGGCCCATGTCTCGAGCGGCCCTTGGAAGCAAATGGCGGCGCAGCACTGAAATGAGCGGGCCTTGGAAGCGAATGGCGGCGGAGCACCCGCTCATGGCACGTGTCTCGAGCGCTTCCACAACAATGGTTGGCGGTACTTGTAAAAAACGCTTTTATCAAGGGGCTTTACTCCAAACCGGTCCGCCGCAACGCCGGCGCCCGCTCCTTTCCTCCTCGCTTTGGGTCGTCATGGCAACAGCAGGGAGTGGTGAAAGAAAGTGAACTCTCAGGGCTCCGCAATTTTTGACGTCAAGGCACCGGCGCCGATAGCGCGGGAACTTTGAATTCGGCATTTGGAAATTGTTTTTTTACTTCACAAATACTGAATTCCCAAATGTCAAATTTTGAGGGTAATGTCCTGGCATCGTTTTCAATCGTTTCGGATACTAAAAAAAATGATTTTGATGTGTCAGTGCCTCTTTAACCTTTAAAATCTCAGCTTTGAACCTTAATCATGTTTGTGGTGGGCGATTCAGACGAGCCAAATGTACTGTTACCCCATATTGCACGAGGGTTTTACAACAACCTCACACGTTTCAGTCTAACAAAGTCCCTTCTTCGAACCTAACAGCAGTTGCCTCTCGTTGTTGCGGTCCTCAAGACGAGCAAGTGAAGAAGAGGGTAGGGCTTTTGGAATGTCAGTCTTGAAAACTGCAAGTACTTCTTCGCAAAGGTTGGATTCGTTGTTCAGTTCGAAAGTGGGGGACAAGGGGTAAAGGAATAAAGGTTATTTTTTGTGTATCTTCAAGTGATTATCGTTCGTGATACAAGGGAGTGTTCCATGTCTGGAAACCTGTTCGTTTGTTGTAACTGTAGGTCTCTTTGTAGAGGTTGAGTGATGACTTTGGTCGGCCTTAGATTTTGGGCGTACTAGGATTCGTGAAAAACAAAAGGAAGTAGAGTTTGAAACGACCCTCGTTCTGTGTCTTTTCCTTCGACTAAAAGTTTTGCTTTTTGTACCGCAGCCTCGAGTACTGAAAAAAAGAATCGATGTTCACTAGCTCTCCTGCACCCGACTGTTACCAAGCGAGGACCACACAAAATAAACATTAATACAAGTAACCAAAAAGTTAACGAGATCCCGCTCTTCTTAAAGATATGATTTTTATATATGGTTTTTATACTTTTACAATTTCCCTTTTAGAAATAAAGCAAAAATTATCCCACTGGACAAAAAAAAAGGAACGCGTTCCAGGAACGCCGTTCCGTACAACACTGGTGTATATATATATATATATAATGTGTGTGTGTTTAAAAATGACGCTGAAGTCGCTCTAAGGAAAGCAGAGAGCTTCATCAATCGTTTTAAAATTTATTCTAATTGATCAATTCCTAAATAAGGGTATCTATTTTTTTAATGATTTTTGTGGTCATCCGTGATCGCTGTCCACGAGAGTGGGCAGTTGAGTACTTAACGGAATTGTTGTAACTATGTTGATCGTAAATGTCATCCAGCCTGAATGACATTTGAATTGCGCGTCTGAAACCGCCTAAATGACATTTGAGTTAAAGGACATTTACTCCCAAGGCCTTCAGGACGCCCGTCTGAGAGGGGTATTAATGTCCCCCTGTTTAGGGTGATGCCATTCTTCGAATTATTTGATTGCGACTGCCTGCACTCTCTCTCGGAAAATAAAAAAAAAATAAAATATCCGGTAACAAAATGATCCAATGGCACTGTGAGAGCCGAGAGCTCGTGCCAGGAGACCCGCTTTCACACACTCCGGAACCAAAAATAATATAAAGCGTTTTGAACAGAATGGGGGTCACATCTATGTTTTGTTCCAAACGCTTTTGTTTACGCTACAGCAAACCATGGTGCATGAATGCGTCGCCTATGCTCAGCGCCTTCGCTGTGACGTGTCGAGGCTACCGCTGTGACTGTAATGGTTAACACGGGACTGCTCATTAAAAAAAAAAAAAAGAAATTCATCTGGGATCGAAAAATGTGGGCTATAAGGTAAACCTTTGTGAAAACATTACTCACCTATGATGAGAGGCTTCAGTAGAAGAATTGGGGTACCGATGACACTGCATAAGCCATATCCAGCCGAAAGCCTTTCGAGGCCGAGATAGTCCGCCAGTAACACAGCAAACATTGATAGCGAGCAACCCATTGCCGCAGCCATAGCGAGGACTACGACAACTAACATGGCATGTGATTTCACGCTAGCGAGGGCGGCGACAAGTATTCCGGCAGAGAGTAAGCTGATGGATGACAAAGTGCTGCGACGGAGGAGGTTCTTATCTGCAATCAGAGGAATCAGTAGTCGGCCTAACACGTCCGTGATTGAGAAATAGGAAAGCAGGGTAGCGGCTTTGGATTCTGAGATTCCAATGTCCCTGGAAAGGTCAACAATAGTGGTCGTAATTAAGTCCAGGTTCAAATACATCGCTAGCCACGATAAAAACAGGACGTAGAAAATTGAAGTTCGGAGTAACTCTGCCACCATCTTCATGAGCTTTGGTTTTGATTCCGGGGACTTGAAGGTAGGTTTTCCTAATGTTCCATATTGTTTTGCTTCCCTGTGGAGTGCGTCTGCAGAGTCATTTAAATTATCGCAGATGTCAATTACATGAAACTCCGCCCGTGCGATTGTCAAGGGATGACTGAAAAATGCACAAAGAGGAATCAAGTTCAGAAGGAGACCACCCAGAAGAAATATAGTGCCCTTTAAGTTGTATACACGTATTAGTAACAGTATGAGACTTGGCAAGACGAAAGTTGAAACACCTGCTCCAGTGTATACAATGCCGTGGGCTATTCCTCGGTAAACCGCGAAATGCTGGCTCACAAACACTTGTACGCAGACGGCTATCGTTCCACTGCCGAGTCCTGCGGGAATAATAAGACACAATATGTTATATTCATATTGAGGTTTAGAGTTCACTTGAAGATCATAAAGTACATTAGCGTTTCTAAATTTACACGAACCAAAGCTAGATGAGATACAAAACTTAGCTTTTGGTGTTTAAGGAAGTGGTGATTAGCGCCGGAGAGGTGCTATACAGCTTTCCGTAGCTTATTCTCCTGGTAAACGTGCCCAGACAATTCTCAATGCACTCACGCGGAGGATTGTTTATTGCAGAGTGCCATTGCTAATTCTCTGCGTGTGATTTACAGCACGGAACGCAAAGAGAGCTGCGCCCGGGTAGCTGTACTGCTTGTCGCTCAGAAGCGCTAGACTAAAGAGTAATGGAACAGTGCTGTCACTAAACTGTAGTTACTTGGGGATGATGGGATACCAAGTTTTAGAAAAAAAGTGGTGCTGCTGTTGTTTATTTGTACGTAGTCTTCATTTGTTATATCTAGGTCGTATAGTTTCCCGTTTAAACCGAGAAACACCGAAAAACATCCGCCGGTGTAAAAAAAATAATATTGTTTAAAGCCAAAAAGAAAAAAAGAAATACCGGTATTTGAATATTTTTGTTTCTTCCACTGAAAATAATGTCCTATGTAAACGTTCGTCAGACTCTTTGGTTCTGTTTATTGAACGGTGGCTGCTTTAGGTCTCCTTACGTCTCCTTAGTAATCGAGGTGTGTTTTTTCTTTGTCAGTGCCGGTTACTTTAACCTACAGTTTAGATCCCTAAAAGTTGGTCCTCGCTGTGGTCTTTTGTGGATTGTCCCATTCAAGGTTGCCCCCCTTGTTTAGGGGTTAAAAGCGCTAAAAACGACGGACGAGTAGGAGAGACACACACCACAGAGCGCTATTTGCAACTGGTTTATTATTGGAAAAACCACACGTACCGCGAAACCAACAAGACACACATCCGATTCAGTTCCAACCGTCGCTAATCACACTTCTTACTCTTACACCATGCATGATCGTAAAAACGATAACTCTGATTCAAACAGGGTTATCGATGGGGCACTTACACACGTATCCTCGTCACACTCGGAAGTAAAAAACGCTTCCGTTATCTCCCTTGTCTTTCTATTTTTGTTTCGTGCCAAGATGACGGTGTTGTCTAAATAGGGTAAACACTCACACCTACTGCAATGTACTGCGAGATTGCCAGTGGGGGCTGACCTCAATGACAGGGCATGTTCCCTCAGTCTTTCGTTCAAGCATCGCCCCGACTGCCCCACGTATACCCTCCCACAAGACAGAGGAATTCTGTACACTACCCCCACTCTGCATCCTACGTATTTTGTTGCGTGCTTTTTCTGACAAATATCCAACCGTGTGTCACGCCGTTCCACCCTCCCACATAGCTTGCTTAATTTCTGTGGAGCTGAAAGGAGAACCGAAATGTCATGCTTTTCCCCTACCTTTTTGATGTTATGGCTAACGTTATGTATATACGGTATCACCACTGGTCTTTTTTCTGGCTTGCCCCTCTCTTCCCTCTTCCCTCCTCTACGAAACTTTTTTAGCAAGCACTCTACCACCCCCTTAATAATCTCACAGGGAAAGCCTCCCTCCTCTAGCCTTCTCACTTGTAACCCGAAGCTTTCGGCTACGCTGTGCTGACAGGACTTCGTTAAGGCCGCGTTCAGGCAGGTTGTGGCGATCCCCCTCTTGATAATCTTGGAGTGGTTCGAGTCATAGGGCAAAACACCTTTTTTCGCCCTAGGACAGTAAGTCCAACATACATGCGACGGGAGAAGGGCCAACTTCAGATCCAAAAACTGCAAACCACCCTCCACCGGGTTCTCACTTGTGAAATTCAAGCCCGAGGCGCTAGTTCTGAAAATCTCCAACATGTCTGACACAAACACCGCCCTTTCTGACTCCCCTTTTTTCCGGAACAGAACAAGGTAGTTGTCCACAAATCTGAATACATGGACGACTCCTGCCTCCAATCTATTCTTAATGTCCCTATCACCGTCGTTTTTAGCGCTTTTAACCCCTAAACATGTTCAACCAACTAGCCCAAATCCAAACCCTGTTGCCCCCCTTCTTTGAGGACCCTAGTTGGGTCGTTTGAATCACTTTTGTATTGTTTTGGGTGAGGCGGCCCTTAGCGAAAAGTCCTTCAAAATCAGTACACTCGAAGTGTACTGAAGTATATTAAAGTATACTTTCAGTGCTGTCTTTGTACTGATTGTATACTTTAAGTGTACTTAAAGTATACTTCCAGTAAAAATGGCGGTGGACTGAAAGTATACTCGTCCGTACAAAACTAGTACATGTAGTAGAATTGCTTGGTAGAAGAGCGTGTTGGTTTAGGTCATGGATGAAGAAAGAATAAACAATTAAAACAGGGACAACACAACCACATCTTTCATTTTGAAAGATGTGGTTGTGTTGTCCCTGTTTTAATTGTTTATTCTTTCTTCATCCATGTAGTAGAATTGTAGTGCCCGCGGTAAAAAGTAGTTCAAAATCAGTATACAGAAAGTGCGCTTAAGTATACTAAAGGTCTACTTTCAGTGCTTGCTGTGGGTGTACTCAAATTATAATAACGGGTATATATATATATATATATATATATATATATATATATATATATATATATATATAGTGCAATTTTTAACATCAACACACTAAAAACGCGATAGATAGGCCGATGCCGTTTTCACAGAATATTTGCGGGGCTCGGAGGACATTAGATGAGTAAATAAACGTCACAGTACGTTGTCTAATTAGCTTTTTTAATTGACAGTGTAATTGACCATGTTGAATTTTCAATTTTAAAGGGGCTATCAATAAACTTTAGCCCAACTGAAACAATTTGCGAAAAGGTGACGAGTTTTGGGTTATTCATAGCTAAAACTCTGCCTTTCGTCGCCTGATTAAAAACAGCGCGCTGGACTGAGCGCAGGATGCTATTCTTACGTATTCCCTTCAGTCGAACCGTTGGATGCATGATGCTGGAGCATTTACCAAAGGCACGCTGTCAAAAGTGTGCAACTTCGTTTATGCTGAATGCGACAGCACTTTATGAGGGTTGTAACTTCACTAGAAAATTAAATAATGCATAGAACTTCAGTATGAGAAGTTCTCGGTAACACAAACAAACATGCCATCACCAATATGCCAGTCAAAACCGCTAAGTCACCCTCTACTTTGCCCGCCCCTGCCGCGCGTGGTTCTTGAATCGAGGAAAAAAGTGCAAAATTTGATAAATAAATATCGGAAAGCCCCTTGCTGTTTCATGAATAGTTTTGATTGTGTTAGGCTCTAATAACGACTGCCTCTAAAGCAGCAATAATAAAAAAGTCAATTTACGAATTTTAGTTACTTAAAAAAATGTTGCCACGGTTATTCACCCATGTAATGTCCGCCGAGTCGCTCGACACACATGGAGAGTGCATCAACATGACAGTGAGCCCCCAATTTTCCTGAAACCAGTTGATTAAAAGATATCACCGGGTATAGACAATTGCAAGCATGGCGCGACAAGTGGTGCCCCATGCGTGCAAGCGCGTGCAACGCGCGGGTGAACGTAGCTTTGGCAAGCTCGTAATCGCACGGGCGTGCCTGCTCGAGCAGAGACATGGCGGCGGCCAGTCGCCCAGCTTGCAATCGTCTATAGCT
This sequence comes from Ixodes scapularis, assembly GCF_016920785.2. Classification (NCBI taxonomy): domain Eukaryota; kingdom Metazoa; phylum Arthropoda; class Arachnida; order Ixodida; family Ixodidae; genus Ixodes; species Ixodes scapularis. The sequence continues at coordinate 63,383,373 of NW_024609846.1, read as the reverse complement.
GACATAATGTGACATAGGGATGCTTCATTTCTCATTTCACTGCAGACCACGTGGTGCAAAAGTTTCCCGGGGAAACGACCGGCACTGTCATAGCATACTTACGTCGCAAATGCAACATGGACTTACACCTAAAAAAAAGCACAAATACCACAATTTGCTACATTGTACGTCACGGAAAGTAGCGTTATCTAACTTGTCAATAATTATTTTAGCTAGTCATTTCTATAAGTTTAGCAATTGAAAAGTCTACTTTTATTGCAAAGATAGCTTTTATTTTCCCTGAGCCGTATTTGTTACCTTTATTGAAGAATAAAAGTTTACTGTAAAAAAAAACTGTTAGCACTATTCGGAAGCTAGGCGATCGAGGGCCATCGCACCAAGTGTTTAATGCTGCTGAAGAAAAGCATGCATATAACTTTGTTTTTAGAGTGCACCGCCACTTGCGTGCTGCCTCATAGGCTAGTAGACAAATTACGTTAGCAGGATAATCCGGTCTTTTTGTAATACAGGTCTCAGCGCACTATACGCTGTTTCAGATATCTGCAACCACAGCAATCAAAAGGACAGGAGGAAAAAGAAACCACGGCTAATAATGGGGACATAAGATGCTCCACCTTGCATAGTCGCATGCAGCGCAAATCAACTTCTGAACCGCGTAAGCGAAGTGGTGTTATGAATGGAAGCTCGCTCTGAAATTGGCTGGAGAAATCGGCGCCTTCATGTAACAACCTCAAGGCTTTCACCGAAAGTGTTTCATGGTGTAGATTTATCTTGCAAAACTCTAAGACATCTCAATTCACGTGAAAAGAGATTGACAAGTGCAACAACGAACAACACCGTCGATAGAGAGTTCCACACAGTAAAAAATCGACGTAAATTTAACGTGTCTTTCCTCGTCAGAAAAGACGGGCACGCTCATTGTTTCAAAACGCGAGGTTGCCCTCATTATTTATGTGCCGCGAGAGCCGATCCTTCCTGAAAAGCCGAAATCCCAGCGGTGCAAGCATGCGCTGATGAATCAAGATAGCCTTGGCGACAAGGGAGAAATTGCTTGAGATAGTTTCGGTTTTACACTGAAAAAGAAAACCGAAAGTTTAGATAAAACCTGAGATAGACTAAACGTTTTGTTAATTTTTTATGATTATAATAATGTGACAATATTATTAATAATATACTGATTTGCTTAGTTTTGTCCTGAAAAAAACAAAGAACAAAAATAAGAGACTTTTGAAAACTGCGCAAGACCATCGCTATTGCAATCAGCTTCCGTTCGGCCGCCGTTGGAGTTCCGGAGGGTTGTCGCATCGCTTCCTTTTTACGTTTTAGCCGTTTTAGCTGATCTTTTATATAGCTTACTTACGAACACCGTGTTCAATAATAGCAAGCGATCACTGACAGCTGTGAGACGCAGCGTCGCAAGTGGCGGACAGTCATGGCCGACTGGTGCAAGCCAAGGTGAGGAAGTTTCTTTTGTTTCTGCGAAGTGCGCCGCTGTTTCAAACTTCGTCTTGTACCGTGTGCTTGCTAAGCTATGCTTGACTCTCACTATGCTCTACCCGGTTTTATTTCCTTATTTGAGAAGAGCGTATTTTCAAAATTTATGGCTCTCCGCAGAGTGAGAAAGATTCGCGTGCGGCGGAACCGAGGGCCAGCCGAGGGCCTGTCCTGGGCGCCGTCCCTACGACGGTCACCCGACGACGCTTTTGCTGAGCGTTCAAGTACAGTCTGACGGCAGTTCAAGCAATCATAGGTCATGCTAGTTCTGACGTGTGGTCCCAACAGTCTCTCGCCAACGATTTGTTTCATAAAGCGGGAGCGAGAAAAACGTTGCAAGAGCGAGCAGCATGATTTCTTGCCCGTGCCGTAGAGACGGACGATCTCTTTGCGTATGCCGAAGCGGCACGCTTTCCAAGTTTGCGATTGTGTGTTGCGAATAAAGTGAGTTTGGATGTCACGTTTTTTTAGTGGCGGCGAAAGGCAGAGCAGTTAGAAAAAGCAAAAGCATGAAAAAATGTTAAAAGAACCTGAATATTCGATGGAGTTGGTACACTACCAACGTACCAACTCGCCCAGTTATTCTTTGTCAAAGAATAATAGCCAATACTAATAAATTAAATAAATGCCAACTTTTAATAGGTTAGAAATTTATAATTGATGCAGTATACCCCTACCCTGCTGTAGTGCTTTTATGATATCAGATAATGTGTAAATATATAGGATAGTTCATGGCTACCATTTATGTCCGACCCATTACATTGAATCTTTTATCTAAAAGCTCGAAGTTATATAAAAAATGTGCTTATCATAAATTAAGCCGCACCACTGACTGTGTTATAGCGTATGACTTGTATGTTTGTTCTCAGCAAAAGAAAAGGAGGCATTAAAAAAAGGCCAATCATTTTGTTTGCTCTGTGTTAGAGCTTCTTTTAGGCACACACAAAATGTGGGTGTCTACATCTAAAAAAGTGTAATTGACATTCCCCGCAGGGCTGCAGGCCTGACTCAGTTGGGCTAGCAGGTTGCAACCTATGGGAACCTGCAGGGACCTGCATTACAAGAGTAAAAGTGACGTCCGCCCACTGATCTCTATTATGGGCGGCTGGATGATGCATCGAGCAGGCAGGTATGAAGCCACCGTAAGTAAGCGGCCTGTCCCGATAGCGAGCGCTTGACAGGCTTTTCAACTCTCCCAAGTGCTGGTTCGAACAGCGTTCAGGGCGCTGGGTTTTTTCTTGTCATCCCAAGAAAGCCTGCTTGTGGTGGAGTAACAGTGCATCCGGACCCGAGAAGTCTCCTGGGAAGCCATTCGACGTGAACATTTTTAGATTCTATTTTATCAAAAAGTCTGTATGTCCGCCTATTCTTGGGATTTCATCCAGAACTAATTTCTGCAGCGCACTGGCACATGCGGAGAAGCCTGAGCAAAGTAAATCTATCGCAATGGTGACTCTGCGAGCGCTTTGAAAGGTTTGAATGGCATAAACGACTTTGTTTGCGCGAGCTCAATATTTCATTCATTTAATGAAGTGTTAGTATTGGGAATGTTTTCCAGGTTCAAAATTTTGGAATCAGGAGTATTGTTCAATGCATTCGTATCCATGGGGTTACTTTTTTGCATGACCAATTTTGAGCAATTTCGATAAACTCGCAAAAACTAAGCCTTCGCGAAAATTAGGTCGTTTACTGTAGTACAATTAATCTTGAAACCAATATTGAATACCATATTATACTAAACATCTAAAATAAAATTTTATTATTAGAACACACAGCCCTGCAATTGGCCATTCTCAGATGGTTTCGTTGTGGCCTTCATCAATCCATGTGCTTAAAATGTAGAAGCTGCAACCTTGAATCTTTTCTTTTTTTTTTTCTTTATGGTGCCTAAGATTTGGTGTTACAAATGTTGTGCCCTGCAATGAACACTATTACCTGTAGCATAGCCCTGGGCATGCAAAGAAGGCACACCACCAATGTCTGACATATCAGGCTTTCAGAAACGATACTGTCCGATTTTCCTCACCCTTTTGTCAGGATGAAGTTGTTACTATCTTGCCTTCCTCACATAGTGGTCCTTTGAGCGAATTATGTGTTGTTATATCATAGAGTGGCAGAGGGTAATTTTCTCTTCTCTTTTTACGCAGAATGTAATGGCATACCATCATCACAAAGGAGAGTGTACAGTGAGGCAGGCTCGGAAACTTGAATAAAGTGATAAGTAGGATTTCAATTTCTGTCTTATCAATCACGCGAAGAACACTGATCATAATGTTTGTATGCTACACATACATACTTTCAGTTGAAAAATGCAATGCACCTCTTCTTTTTGGCTTTTCTCAAGCAGTTTCAGAAGACGCCGGTACATCATTCTCACGAGGAATAGAGCTGCCAAAGATTTCCTCGTTAATTTCCTGACTCATTTTTAAGAGTGCATCTCCCGATGGTGGCGCCTCTGCATTATCATCATGAATTGAGTTGTCAACGGCGTTTCTTAACATTTCACGAGAATGGAGCTATATGACATGAAATTTCACACGTTGGAATACAGTCGTTCAAAGAAACACCTTTGAAAAGTCAGCTTTTTAAATGCAGGCGCCGATTTTTCTGGTCAATTTGAGACCGTTCTTTCCATTCAGAACGCCCGACATACACGGCGTCCCAGATAACTTGCGCCATACTTTAAAAAAAACACCGGAGGGCTCTGCAGGAGTGAAATCAACTGTCGTTAGCAAGCGTCTTGAGAAAGTGCACAGATTTTTTTAATGCGCCTGGTTATGTAAATAACTAAGATTAATGAGCTAACCTTTCAAATATTCTTTTAAGGGCCAAGATGTCAATTGTAAAGTTACAGGGCGCATTGAGAAACACCCGTTTAAAGTGTTTGAAACATAATACGTTTTCGTGCTTTTTTTCGGCCTTCAAAGAACGCACATTCTCGGCGCGCTCGCACGCCGTGATTGAGGAAGGGAGTTGTCACGCGGTATTTTTTTGTATTTCGCAGGCGTTTTTTTGAAGGCTAGGAAAAAAGAGCATTCAAAGTGCACCTTGTTGAAAATGGTTTAATTGGGTTTTCTTAATGCGCTGTACAACTTTCCATTTCACACTTCGGCTTTTAAACGAAGATTTCAAAAGTTAGCTTGTTACTCTTAATTAAATAAATAGGCGCACTAAAACAATTTCGTGCACTTTCGCAAGAGACTTTCTAACACCGTACAGTTGGTTTCACTCCCGCAGAACGCTCCGTTTTTTTGTTTTTTTTTTAAATGTTTGGTGCAAGTTATCTGGGACACCCCGCATATATGTACTGGTAGTGTGCATTTAGTGCACTAAAAGCATACATGTAGTGTGCTAAACGTGCACTTATAGTATGCTAAAAGTACACTTGAGGTGCACTTATGGTATACTACATATGTGCTTGGAGTGTACTAAAGGTGTACTATTTTGTTTCGTAAAAGTGTGAAACTAGTACGATTTCAGTACATACCCCAAGTTTACTATTAGTATACTTTCAGTATACTTATTTTGACCGACTTTTCGCTAAGGGGGTGTCCGGAAGCTGCATTCATCGTTTGTGAAAATTAAGAACATGGCGAAGAAGGACGAGAGACGAGTTTATGCACACAGACGGAGCGCTCTGCCTGTGTGCATGTACTCGTGCCTCTTCCTTCTTCGCACTGATATTAATTTTCACAAATGCAGAACCAGCTCGCCCAAGCTTCAACAATACTGCATTCACCTGCCGCGCCTAGAGCAAATGAAGAGCACCCGTTCTCGAAATGGCGCGTGGTCAACATAAAGGATCGAGCGGGAATGACAGTTGGAAGCCTCGGAATGTATGCACGCTATATATTACAACAATGAAGTGTGAAAAATATTGCATAACAGTTGTGAATAAAAGTTGAAATGTTCCTCGTCTTGATTGTTCGTTTCTCTTTGCAATTTTATCCGTCGCTAAAAGCCGTTTTAAAGGGATGCTGAACCGAAATCTGGATTGCACAAAACACGGCTGCTAAGGCATGCAACGGGTTGCTACAAACACCAAAACATTACTCATACAGCGTACAAAAAGTACGGGCTTTCTTTCAAGATATCGCCTTACGAGTAGTGCTGTAGGGATTGTAGCGTCCCGCCTACATCTCCAGCATTTTTTTTCTTTAAATCCAAATTTTGATTCACTATTTCTTTAAGCGATTGCATGAGGCAATTAACCTAAATGCACCTGTTATTTAAAAATAATGAAACACCAAAAACATCCGCCGAGTTTTTTTTCATAAATAAACACCGGAAAGTAAACAGCCTGGTTATATCGTTTGCCGGACATCACGTTTGTCCAATGAGTCACTATAAGATATCGGCTTGTTTTTGTGGTACTCTGGTGCGTGCTCGGCGAGTATGAATACCGCTGAACAAGTAGCTGTAAATCGCTTTCTTATGCACCGCTGCGCGCTTAATTTTGAGGAAGTGCTCAGTTGGTAACACTTTCTTAGAAGAGCACGCCAGTCAACGAGCGGTTCTTTTTTGGTATATTTCTAATAGTTCCAGTTTATGACATTAGACCTTGAAATCTTAATTAATGATTTGATAACGTCTAAATTCGTAGCGGGGCTTGTATTGAGATACAACTTCGCCAGAGCCAGACCCGGAGCATGTGCATGCTCGGTATAAATACAGCGGAACAAGCAGCTGTAGAAAGCTTTCTTGTTCACCGCTGCATGTTTAATTCTGATGCAGTACTAAGTGAATACTTGCTTAGCAGCGCACGTCAGTTGATGAGCCGCTGTCGTTCTTGATATGTTCCTAACACTTTCTAGTCTACTACATTGAATCTTTAAATCATATTTAACGTCTAATAACGTCTAAATACGTTGCAGGGCTCATATAAAAGTACGACTGCGAGATTATGATTTCAAGCAATCGTTTCGTCGTTTTGCTGACGTGACAACTCGCAGTGGTACTTTGACGCAAGTTCCCACAACGCAGTAAAATGTATTCCTCTATATAAAAAAATGAAAGACGTGTACAACTCCCTGTAACTCCGAATTACAGCGAAGCTCTTGAGGAGGAGGACGGGAGGGTATGGAGAGGAGGGTATGCCTTTCCTCCTCCTCCGTGGTCCTCCTTCCTCCTCCTCCCCCTCCTCCTCCCCCTGTTTCCCTGGCCCTCGTGATCTCACTTGTGACCATCCTGACCGTAGTGACCCTCGTGAATGCCTCGTGAAGGCTGTGACTTTCACTCTATTGGCAGACGCCCTTTCTACGTAGTGCACGTAAATATTCAACGAGCTGGCGCCATGACTTTGCTGTCGGGTCACGGTTCAGCGTAACAAAGTGCAAGGGATCGTTCAAGATGTACATTTTCTCCTCATAATCCTTTCGATCTAGCAACACTGTACCTTTGCCCTTGTCAGCAGAGAGGATAAAGATAGATTTATCTGATTTGAGATCATTTAACGCCATGCGTTCCCCAGCGGTAAGTTCGTACAAGTGGTTTTGCCAGTTGCCAAGACACTTACAATTCGGCTACCAGCCAAGTTCACCCCAGTTATATCCTGCATATTCCGTGATTTCGTTTTAACTTTCACGATGATATCACATTAAGGCACTTTCCGTGGGGCAATTGCGAAATTCAGGGCATTCGACAGTACGCTCATGTGGTTGTCCGATAGATGTTTTGACGAAAATTTGTGCACACCACGTTTTTGTTGGGCACTCGTAGTTGAAGAGCAGTTGACATTCCAGCCAGATTATCCTCGTAGAACAACAACGAGGTGCCCAGAAGTCTGTACTGCAAGACCCTCGTCGACACCCCCACGGCAGCACGCTCGCACGGAACTTCAGGCGCATGTGCCTGAAAGCCAGAATCCAGGATAAAAACCAACAAATACAGCAAGTAAGACGTCGTGTATACGCGGCGGAAACCTGTCTCCGCTCTAAGCTCCGTCCCAATGACTTCCGCGATATCATCAGGGCGCGCAAACAAGCTGAAGATTTGGAAAGACGTGCACCGAAGTTTATCGCCAGGAGCTGTCCATATTGTTACCCTGCCATATGCCAGAACATGACAGTTTAGAAGCTGTGCACAATTTTTCCTCAAAACGTCTATCGGACAACCACATGAGCTTATTGTCGAAGGGCCTGAATTTCACAACTGCCCCACGGAACGCGCCGAAACGCGATAGCATCGTGGATGTTGAGGAGAAATTGCGGCATATCCAAGATACAACAAAGCTAAACTTGGCTCTTAGCCGAACTGTAAGTGTCTTCTCGAAAGCCAAAAGCTGTGGTACGAACCATACCGCTGGGGAGCGCACGACGCTAAATGACCTCCAATCAGATAACTCTATCCTTATCCTCTCTGCTGACAAGGGCCAATGTGCTGTGTTTCTAGATCGAAAGGATTATGAGAAGAAAATGTACAACATCTTGAACGATCCTTTGAACTTTGTGAAGCTGAACCCTGACCCAACAGGCCAAAGTCAGAGCGCCAGCTCGTTGAGCAGTTACGGGTACAATACTCTTAAAAAAACCGTGCGTCCACTTTCCCGCAGAGCACTCGGAGACCCAATCACCGCAACTTACGGAGGCAGCTCAGCGAATGACGATGCCGAAACACATGTTTAGACAAAAAAAAATCAGTATGAGTTGACATATTAAGCAAATGCAAGCGTGACGCTTTGCATTGCTTAATGTCACAACTCAGGCTGCACTTTCTGGTCTAAACGTATGTTTCGGAATCGTCATTTGCTAAGCTGCCTCCGTAAGTTGCGGTGACTGGCTCTCCGAGTGTTGTGCGGGAAAGTAGACGCACGGGCTTTTTTTTAGAGTGTACGTAACAAAGGACGCCTACATCAAACGTTTTACCGCCGACTGTTTTTTGTTTTTCGGACGGGGCTACTCCAGCGGTCTATGGCCTACCTAAGGTGCATAAAGAGGGCTAACCTCTCCGTCCTATCGTGTCTTTTTTGGTTCACCAACTTACAACCTGCCGAAAGTCTTGGTTGAAGTGCTGAAGCCGTTAACTGAGGGCGGCTCAAGGTCGGTTGGAAACTCGCGATTTTGTAGCCGATGTTCGTACGCAGCTGCTTGAATATGACGATGTGATGGCGTCTTCTGATATTATTGCGTTGTTTACATATGTTCCCATTGGTCTGGCAAAAGATTATGTAGAGGCGCGTTTGAAAGAATATTGTAATTTGGAGAGTTCTACGTCCTTGCTTGTGGAGGAGATTGTAATTTTGCTGAGGTTTTGCTTGAACAAAACATACTTCAGTTTCGCCAACACCATTAACCATCAAATTGAAGGGTGCTCTATAGGAAGTCCTGTTTCCGTTACCGTAGCAAACTTGGTGATAGAGCATGCCGAAACACGGGAGTTGAAAAGATTACCCTTTCCGGTGAAAATGTATTTTAAGTACATAGATGACCTTTTTGTAATTTTGAAAAGGGCAAACCTGGATGGCTTTTACGCGGCGCTGAACGGCGTGCACCACGCCATTCAGTTCACGTACGAAACAGATAGAGATAATGTCGTGCCTTTTTTGCTTGTGCTGGTGCGCTGGGTCAGTAATGGCAGTTTGGAAACGACGATCTACAGTAAGCAGTGTGACACCGGAAATTTTTTGTCCTTGACTCGTATCACCTGACCGAACACGAACGGTCTGTTGTGAGAACTATTTATCCCGTTATGATGCAGTGTGCTCTAACAAGAAGCTACGGTTGCAACAAGTAGAACATGCGGTTGGTGCGTTAGAGCAATGTCATTATCCCAGGACATTTATTAACAATACGCAGAGGTGAATGCAGAGGGAAAGGGGGAGTGAGTCACGAGTGCGGACAACGTCTATTGTATCTATTCCCTATGTCCAGAGTGTGTCAGATGCTGTTCGGAGACCTTTGCGTCCGCTGGGAGTACAAATTGTTTTTAAACCACATTACACCTAGATAAATGTGTTCCCGAAACCGAAGTACCATACCCCTGCGGACGCCCAGAGCGGGGTCGTATACAAAGTGCAGTGCAGGGATTGTGACGCGACTTACATTGGCGAAACAGGCAGAAAGAGGGCAACGAGACTAAAAGAACACAAAAGGGACTTTGCCAAGTCCATCCATGCCACGCGGTCCAAGATGGAACTTGTCGAACATTGCTGGACGACAGAACAGTTTCGACCTAGAAATTGTGACGACGCTGGCCCGAGAACAAATGTTTGGGCGAAGGAAATTCGTCGAATTCTGGTTCATCCGTCGTGACGCATTGGTGCGCGACAGCAACCGCGGCTTCCTGCCGTACGTTTACAGGAACGTGTTTGATAAGTAGACCGGTCGACTTCTCCTCATTTGTGTCAGTGTATACCGAAGATGCCACCTGCATAGGTGGGGAAACGTCTGTACCCTTTTGTTTACAATTTGCTATGTTAAGTCGGAGTAAACCTTTTTAATCATGAATTCACCCGGCTTTTGGAACATTTCTGCATTTTCGAGTCTTCCGCAAGCCTTTCCGGAGCATGTCAAACACGCTGCACACGCAAGGCAGTTGACACCTCTGGACATGACGTCGCACGCAGCGGTTGGTTTTTCCGTTTTTCTCCCATCTGTTGGTGTACCTTCAGGTCAAATGCTTGCGAAATTCATATTCACAGGAAAATCAAAATACGGTAGAATTCATCTTTAACTCGTTTTGTCAAGAACCTCTTCAGTTTCCATTTAAGAAACGGAACGTGGGGTAGTCCTGTTTATCCTAATATGGTTTTGCAGCTAATAACATTACGGCATTAGCTTCGGGAGGAGAGGGGGGGGGGGGGGGGTCAGATTTCGCTACTATAAAAAAAGCTGATAGTACACTAAAAAAATTCTCGCCGTAAAAAAACTTTTATAAATTTTTCGGCTAGTTCATATTTTTTCTTTAAAAAGTTCCTTTAAGCACCCCCTAAAGGGATCTTTGTGAAAACCGTATAAGGGTTTCTTTAAGGCTCCTTTTTATGGGAAAACGTTCTTCATCGGTCGATTTCCTTTCTAGTGCGGCAGGGGGCGATAGTGCTTGAGAGGAAACTGTTCTTCCCGAGATGAAAGAGTTCTTAGTGCGTCAAACACCTTTCAAGAACGGATTCTTGTTTTTAGAGCGTGTACTAAACAAAGGGTTCTACAGCTGCGGTGGCGATCTTTATTCAGGAGGCGTCCAACCTGGTAGAGCGGACTCACATCTCCGCGGCAATGTTGACCGAGTTTGAACTACATCGCCGTGGGCCGGTTCGATAAAACGTAAGTCCATGCCAGTGATATGTACAGTCGCCCATTTTTTTAATAATATCACGCGAGCGTCGACCGCCGGGACGGGCAGTGCCGTGCCGCGGAGAAATGCGGCGTCACGGGAGAGACTAAGCGCGTGCGCACAAAGCCCTTTCCGAGGAGCGTCATCTGCTAGGCTATTCCGCTGATCGCACACAGTCCCTGCTCCGCAGCAAAGGAGCGCGTTGCGCCGATTGTTTATACTCCGTTTCACTCTGTGCATCGCTAAAAGCGTGTCCAGGTGGCCTTCCTGTTGGGCACAACTCCACATGGAAGCACGATGTCACGTGGCAGTGTGACAGCACTGGATTGGTTTTGATGGTTCGTAGCATTGTCTGCGGTATATAGTTTAATGCATCGTTGCATTCAGCTTGCCACGTCATCGTATTTTTTTTTTTTGGTGCTGACAAAGTAAACGCAAACAAACAATTAAAGAATAAAAAAAGAACTAAATTAGACGAGATGACGCGCGGTTTCTTTCACGACTGAGGAGTATATATATATACAAAGTTGAAAATCCCAAGTCAGAGAAACAAAAACACGGAAGGTTTATTTCAACGTTTCGGCAAGAGTCTTGCCTTCGTCAGGAATGGCGACACAGCTCATGTGTGACGCGTTTTATCCAAATCCTTAAAAAAAAGAGAGGGGGAGGGGAGGGGACAACATATATATATATATATATATATATATATATATATATATAACGGGCATGGTGGCGGGAGGCCGAAGGCGCGGGTATAAAACTGAGAAGAAAAAAACCCTTAGTGAAAATAGCAACAACGGACGATTTAATCTTCGACGTTTCGGCCGGAGTCCGGCCTTCGTCAGGAGTCCGGCCTTCGTCCTGACGAAGGCCGGATTCCGGCCGAAACGTCGAAGATTAAATCGTCCGTTGTTGCTGTTTTCACTAAGGGTTTTTTTCTTCTCAGCTATATATATATATATATATATATATGGGTGGTTTCATCTCAAATCGTGCAGGCAAAAAGGGTCGAATTTTTAATTTCGATGAAAAAAATATATGTTATGGCGCCGTTTTTAAAAACGCAGTCGCCGCAGACCGCAAGTTCGTCGGATTTTTTGTTCGCGACTTATGAATTTTTAAAGAGGCCGCGGCGAAAAGCAGTGTTTTTCACACCCGTCGTGGGTCGGATGTTTCGCTTGATCTCCCGCCGTGGATTTTCAGTCCACATTATATTATCTTTTTTAAAGCACTCTGTGGACACATTTAAAAGGCTCCAATACCATAAAATAATTTTAGGCGTTTTGCTTTTTTTCTGTAAAAATGTCAAAAACGCCCCCTCGGTCAATTGTTGAAGAACTTTGACAATTAATTACTGGCGATCTACTTGGGTTACATCAATACTTTTTATGTCCACGGAGAGCCCAAAACACGCTCTTTATATGTATTATAAAATGACTTGGCTGTCTAAAATATTCTTTGCGGTACGTTTACGTTAATGTTATGTGAAAACCAAAAAGTACCATTTTTGAAACTGATTTTCTCAAAAAACCCATTTTTTATTTTTTTTTATTTTTTGTTAAAATGTAGATGTGATAGTTTTCTACGCGAAAATAAAGTCTAGAAAGTGTATATTTTGTTTGTATGTTTTATATTTAGGCCTCAATATCGGAAAAAAAACGTCTTTGTTTTGCAAGACCCAAGTCAGACATTCCGACCCATGCGTCTCTATGAATTGTGAAAAAGTTTTCTTGAATTTTCTTCTGCATTTTGTAATCAATTATAAACGAATTTCGTGGTATTGAATATTTATGTATGTTTTGATAAGAGCGGGAACCACGAGATACATATCTAACCAAATCAGCAGGCCTAGTAGACTTTGAATAACCAAAAGGCACAGACGTTGTATTGTTTCGATTTATAAACCTTTCACAGTAAACTAGCACGACTAGCTAATAGCTGTCATATTACTGAGACAAAGAAAGTCACCACATCCGTCGATATGTTATATACAATTCTTTCCGAAACCAAACACTGGGGGTTTGTTCACCGCACATCGCACAGGTCACCAGGGAATGTCCTTTCACTTCCGTAATACACAAAAGTGGTGACACAGAAACGGTCCGCAACACACAGAGAGTGTGTCATGGAGAGGGGTAGGAAATAAAAATAAATAAATAGGAATTAAATTGCCCAGCTGCGATCTTAACGAAAATTGCGTTAAAAAATAAAGTATTTAGGTTGGAGTGGTGGCTAGACGATAGGTCCACGCCTGGTGGAGAGTCAGACAAAGAAGTCGACAGCACGTAAAGGTAAAACAAAAAAAAAATCAATAATTTAATAAAGACGGGAAAACTCAGCCGCACATGGCAAGAAGATAAACCAACTCCTCCGGGCATTCCCTAAATGGGACGCAACCAAATGCGTGCGAACACGCTCTCTACATCACCGCCTAGGCCGCTACGCCATGAAAAAATAAACCCAACAACTGAACAGTGCTAACAAACAGTTAGTAAGAAAACATTGAAAAAAAAAACGTTCAAAAACGCACCCGAGAAACTAAGTTCAGCGGGGCGAAGAAACACACACGAGTCGGTCCCACGACACTGAAGTCTGGCAGGATGACGGCGTCCATATGATGCTCGAATCTGTTTTTCCCTCTGTTACGCACATCTACGACGGCTGTGCGGAACAGTGGCTGTGCGAAAGAAAGTGAAGAATAGATTCGAGCAGGCGATGCGCGAGAAGGTAACCGAGACTATGCCTGAAGCTTCATATCGGGAGAGGAGCTTTCGAGGTAGTTTCTGCAGTTACTCAAACTTTCTCTTTCCCCATCCCTTTTTCAAAAGAGCACGTCAGCCGGCGCTGACTTTTCATCTCGGGAGAAGCCCACTCTTCACAAACGGTTATAGTTGACAAGGAGGCTGACTTCGACCCAACTAGTCTCCGGGCAAAATACAAACACAAGTATATTTACCAACACGCTCGTTTTAATGTCAGTCTCCGGGCTTTGCTGTTTCCAAAAGAGATAGCCCTTTATAAGGACAGAATGAGCGGGTTGGTGGGGATAATTAAACTTAAACAGCCCCTTCTCGTTTTCTTCCTCAAGTTTAATAGATAACCCTTCGGTGCTATCGGATCTCCCCGGAGAGAGAGAGACAGCACGGCCGTTTCAAGGTAAGGATAGGGCGCTCGAAGCTGGGGCAAACAGGCGGTATCGTTTCACGCATGCACGGATGGCTGGTTTCAAATTTCCCCACATCCCTAACGAAACCGGCCCATCTTCGTGGGTGCGTCTGTGGGATTTCTGTCCCGCGCCGCCGGTTTTAGCGCGCACGCGGCGTTGTTTTGGCTGGCAGAACAGTTGTTGACCGTCGATATTGTAAGGCCATGGTGTCCTCATCCTTTCAGGCAACGATTCCTTTGCTTTCCCTTGTGCAATACTCTGACTGACTCCTCCTGGGTGGCTGTCACTGTTCGCCGCGTCAACGACACAATCGTACCATTTCACTCCTCGTGACACAGGGTGAGCTGCTCGCTTTACTGTCACGGGCCGTCCCATCTAACACAACGAGCGCGAAAGGTCGTGGTCATCCGCTGGCTCCGAAAGGGCGGGACGTTCATGCAGGCCAATGAGGGCCCCGAATCAATACGACGTCTGCCGACTCCTACACGTTAAAAATTTACGACACCTGCTGGTCTGTTAAGAAGTGTTGCTTTCTCTTTTTGGAACTCCTCCCAATGTAGCGTGCCGCCTATAATAAAACTTAAATAATCAATAAATATAACAGGGTGGAAATACTGTATTTCATTTTTATATGGGAACGTTGAAAAAAATAAAAAAAACTATTTCCAAGCTTGTGAAGACGCGCAATTCGTAAGTCCATTTCGTGCCGTAAAAACATGTTTTTGTACGATATTGATGCTTAAATATAAAACATACAAACAAAATATACACTTTCTAGACTTGATTTTCGCATAGAAAACTATCACATCTACATTTTAACAAAAAATAAAAAAAATAAAAAATGGGTTTTTTGAGAAAATCAATTTCAAAAATTGTACTTTTTGGTTTTCACATAACATTAACGTAAACGTACCGCAAAGAATATTTTATACAGCCAAGTTATTTTATAATACATATAAAGAACGTGTTTTGGGCTCTCCGTGGACATAAAAAGTATTGATGTAACCGAAGTAGATCGCCAGTAATTAATTGTCAAAGTTCGTCAACAATTGACCGAGGGGGCGTTTTTGACATTTTTACAGAAAAAAAGCAAAACGCCTAAAATTATTTTATGGTATTGGTGCCTTTTAAATGTGTCCACAGAGTGCTTTAAAAAAGATAATATAATGTGGACTGAAAATCCACGGCGGGAGATCAAGCGAAACATCCGACCCACGACGGGTGTGAAAAACACTGCTTTTCGCCGCGGCCTCTTTAAAAATTCATAAGTCGCGAACAAAAAATCCGACGAACTTGCGGTCTGCGGCGACTGCGTTTTCAAAAACGGCGCCATAACATATATTTTTTTCATCGAAATTAAAAATTCGACCCTTTTTGCCTGCACGATTTGAGATGAAACCACCCATATATATATAGCGAGAGAGAGAGAGATAAATAGATATATATCACGGTATCACGCAAGCAACCGCTGTTCAGATCTTTGCTTAAAGGCAGTCAGCTATGTCAGCAGATAAGGAACAGGGTCTGTGTACGGTCAACAGAATAGCCTAGCAGACGACGCTCGCACCGGAGAGAGCTTTGTGTGCACGCGTCTAATCTCTCCCCTGACGCCGCATTTCTCCGCGGCACAGCGCTGGCCGTCCGTGCGGTCGACGCTCGCGTGATATTATTGAAAAATTGGGCGACTGTGCCTTGTCACTCTCGGAGAAAAATTAAGTCACACATACCAAAGAAGGGCGGGGTCTAAAGGATGGGATCTTACTCTTGCGTTTGACCCCATGGAGCCTATGAAGTAACGCCAAAAGTGCTTCGTCGCGGCGATCGTTGTTTTCGTGGGTTTGATATCATCAGCTAAAACAATCACGCATAAAAAAACACAGAATCGCGGCGCGCTCACTGTCCGTGATTCGTTTGAGTCGGTAATAACTGACTAAAAAAAAGGATGAGCGCCATGACGATGCATTTTTTGGCGCTGATTGATCGACACACTGTAAAAAAAGGTCAGTGCGTCTACTTTCTCGCACAAAACTCGGAGAGCCAATCAGCGCAACTTACGGAGTCAGCTCAGCGAATGACGTTGCCGAAACATATGTTTAGACCGAAAAACGCAGTCTGAGTTGTGACATGAAGCAATGGAAAACGTCACGCTTGCATTGCATAATGTCACAACTCAGACTGCGTTTTTTGGTCTAAACATATCGTTCGGCATCGTCATTCGCTGAGCTGCCTCCGTAAGTTGCGCTGATTGGCTCTCCGAGTGTTGTGCGTGAAAGTAGATGCACAGACTTTTTTTAGAGTGCAGACGCCATCGCTGTGATTTCTTCGAATCTTATCGTTGGTTGTGGTCGGGCTTAATATGAAACGAAGTGTTGTGAGAGCTCAGGGCATTCATTATACACTCTAAAAAATGTCTGTGGATCTACTTTCACGCACAACACTCGGAGAGCCAATCACTGCAACTTAAGGGGGCAGCTCAGCAAATGACGAAGCCGAAACGTATGCTTAGACCAAAAAAAAGTGACATTAAGCAATGCTAACGTGACGTTTTGCATTGCTTAATGTCACAACTCAGACGTTGTTTATGGTCCAAACTTATGTTGCGGCATCGTCATTCGCTGAGCTGCCTCCGTAAGTTGCGGTGATTGGCTCTCAGAGTGTTGTGCAGGAAAGTAGACGGACAGACTTCTTTTAGAGTTATGGGACGAGGACGAGCATTCCCACCCGCGGGCGTTGTATGCGTCGAGTTCGAGGGAGCTTCCTTATCCCCACAGTCCATAACAGCCGCTTCAGAAATCGCGAGGTAAGTTGCGTAACAAAATGAGCCGCGCCCTTTTGCGTTTCTCAAGTCGTCAGTAGCTAGTTCTTGAAATATCAGAGTTTTAGAATGGAGTAAAGGTCCTTGCGTTATCACTGCGTACGACGCACGCAGGCTCTCAGTGGAACGCAGAGGAGCGCATCAAAACCAGTAATTTTATTGCAGCGGGACGCGAACGTATACGGTTGCAGCTACAGCGCCATCAAGATGTACACATGTGAACTGCTCCGAGCAATCTAGGACCAATATTCGGTCAGCCTACAGGTCAGCCAACGCGAGCCTCGCGCTTTCCGCGCGCGAGACTCGTATTGGATTTGCACCGCTTCCTAAGCACGCAAAACGCCATATCGAGCGCATGTACGCATATAGCTCGCTGCGTAGCGTACGTGTGGCGCATGCGCAATGTAAAGCCCGCAACGATGACGCAAACAAACGGTGCTTGCGTTTGCTCCTATGCCCATTACTAAAACTTTCTAATCATGATGACGTTTGACAGCCAGAAAGTAGAAAGTAGAAAGGAAAATGCAAAATATTAGTTCGCTCTTACCGTGCACCAAACCCAAGGTAAAAGTCATCCACCAAATGTTCGACACGAAGACAGAGGTAATGACTCCCAGTGATGTTAGCAAGGCTCCAATGAAGGCCGTCTGAAGTAAGCTTAGACACTGGGAAAGTAGACCATACAGCAGACCTGGTCATTGGAATAAATAGTAAGATAAAATGATTTGTCAACCCATTCTACTATCTGGCTTGGCTTGGTATGGCTTTTGCCTAAAAACCTAGAGATAAAATTCGATGTTGCTCTTACAGAAGCTCCGGTATGAGCGATCGTGTCGGTTTAAATTAACTGATGACAGTAGAACCCTCAGGAGTTTGAGGTTTTCTATGAAATCTGACATGGACTCGATCGAGGTACAAGATTTATTATGTCTAGGTACGTCATAAGTAAAAGTACGTGGTTATATTAGAACTAATATTAAAAAATAATGAGTTACAGAAACTTTGACGCTAACTGTATGCCATCACTTTAAAATCTCAAAGCTGTGGTTTTAAGGGTAGGTTCTGCGTAAAATGCCACATATCTAGTATGAGCTCACAATATCATCACTCATGAATTGAGCTAGGGGTTAGCAACATTAATGATAGGGCTCAAAGAATTGAGTTATATGATGCAGATTTTGTGTCGCCATTTCTTAACATAATGTTGTAAGCTAGCTATATTGCAATGATAATTGTAAGTAAGTATGCTAACTGCAACATTTCTTACCACCCATGTCGTAACCGCTTGACATCATATTCACGGGCCACGAAGCCTGCTCCCGGTTCACGCTAAACTCTTCCATAATTTCCACGAAAAGAAGGCCTGATAGCCTGTACAACGATGACGAGAAAAAGGTCACCAAGGCTCCAAGAAATGGCACATGCCAACTGCGATCCATTATATCATCGGTATTTTCAGGAATCCTTTGGACTTGGGGTTCATCTTCCGTCATATTGTTCACTGCAAAACTAGAGAGAAACAAAACGTCAACCGCAGTTTTGTCGTCCACGTAAATCTACAATTCGGTTTGCTTGAAAGGTATACAATTATATTTCTTAGGATGAGCTCCAAGTAACTTCACTGAGGGAATAGCAGTTGCTGACATCTAAATATCTACGATCTGTTAGGAGATTACGTTTTTGAATTGCCAGATAAAGGTAATGGCAAGAACAATCACCGTAGCTCGAGCAACACATAGTTCGATTATTTCTTCTGCCAAGAAAAATGTAGAATGTAATGTAATTATGTGACTGTTAATTTAGCTTTAAAATTATAACACGGATTACACGTTTTTAAAAATCGCCCCTTGATTCAGCGAAAAAAAATCGCAAATGTGTATTAAGCTCTTCAACGGGCGGTGAACAATTCTAACATTAAAATAATGTGCAGCGTGTTACTTTAATTTTTTTAACATAGTCCATGTAAAAGGAGAAAAAAACATGCAGAATCTTCTTGGAAAAAGCGTTAGTCCACCCTGTTATTTCAAAGCAAATATCTGAGTATTTGCCAAACTAAAGCCGCGTTCGGCGGCCATGGAAACCACCCCGTGATGTCATTACGAGAACAAGTGTAGTGAATGAGTAAGTTGTGAAATATCTGCTCAGATTAAACGTAGTCTTTTTACGTTTTTTGTCGTCTACACTAAATTAAATGAGTAAAGGTACTTTTATTGTCACAGACAGTTTGATCGGCTGTCTGTGGCGCCATAAACGGAAAGTCAACGAAACACATAATCTCAGCTGCTTTTGTGGCGAACTAGCAAAATCACGTTTACTGCGTAAATTTTCCTTCTCTCCTGAGATCGGGTACCATTTGCGATTATCTGCGATGCCAACTAGGTCTGGTGTTCTGACGTGATTGAACTGGAGCTTTAAAGGTGTTTTGATTTGAGGCGAAAACATCCGGACCACAGAAGGAGAATGAGAGTTCGTGAGCGTGTTCGAGAACACAATCGGAAGCTCCTATCATCCGTGTTCATGTCACGGCACAGGCGACTCGGAAGACGGTGTAAAAGTTGAGCAGAATCTCAAGTTCAGTTTTTTTAATTATTGTTAAATATAAGCTAGCGCACACAAGTAAACATTGTTTTCTGTTCTTCACTCTTCAAGCATGAGAGAGTAATTTCCACTGCCAAGGGGGAAAAGTTCGAAAATCTTTGCATGGCTCCTTTAAAGCTTAAGTTATAACCTAAAAGTCAGTGGACGAAGGTTAACCCAGCATATTTTTAGAGGTTTCACGTAATTCAAATTACTTTCGCGAAAGCATCAGGGAAAGTTGTCGAAGACAACGACCTGGCAATGGCGATTTCTCAGGAGACTTCTACGCTCCTAGTTTCAGTTAACCAAATTACGTAGTAGCTGTAATATTAACACTTACCCTGCAGTGGTCAGTGCAGTTTTGAAGTACGTTCAGTGTCAAATTACCAATTTGATTTCATTATATGCTACGGCTTACGAATGAGAGTGTTGTCAGTTTACGGTAACGCGTATTCAGGTCAGAAATGTCCGCTGCAACATGTAGCGGAGAGTACGCATGTCCACGTTGTGTTCTCGACGATCTAGATTGTTTTCGGTTGGGCCATATACGCGTGAAAACAGAAACAAAATTTTGCAACCTGCTCTATGTGAGTTTTCGACGAAAAACATACACCCACTATATCCGCAGGTGCAGTGGATGCTCCACTTCCGTAGTTTTTTGTTTTATGTGCTTGGAAACTAGTTGGTTTGCTGCTGAATATATTTCTGTTTTGAATAACCAGCAGCGCTTCGTTGATGAGGTGTTGACTGGGGTACGAAGACACAAAAATAAATGTTACGTACGTTGACCTGCGGGGCACAGTTTCTTCCAATTAAATGTGTTTCGCGCTTAGGTGGGGCTTTCCGGCAAAGGAACATAAAAGCGATAGGATAATTATTAAAAGAACTTGCCGGATTTTATATTTAAATGGTCAAATTTTATTTAGCGGATTCTAATAATGACTCCACTTTTATAAAGTCATAATTTTCTAACTTCAATGTTGCAAACGTTTTCTTTTAGTTCAACGTTCTAGTTTGGGGGTCAGCCTAATATTGTATGAAGTGAGTGTTAGGAGACGTTAAAGAGTTTAGTCAACCGACGTGGATAGCATAGTTTCATTTTTATGGGACAAGGCACTTGTTCGGTGTTTAGAATTTTAGACCAATGCTTAAAAATGAAATTCGTAAACACAAATGCCCCTTATCTTTTTTAACATGCACGGAGTGTTCGTTTCTTGCTATGGCGACATCATAACATGTTGCGTAACAGTTTGTGGACATGTTGGGCGCGCACACCATGTGAGCATTAGTCGACATATTAATTTCACAACATGTGACTTAGTCAATATATTCACATTACTAAACACTTGGCTGTCAATCTGCTCTACCCGTATCGGGTTCTGTTTGCTGTTTTCCATGGTTCTGGTTGGGTGAGTGAATTTTGAAGTAATCTGGCTGTCCGTGAAAGAACAACGTATCGCTTTATAGGTCATAAGTTTGTAGGCCGTAGGTGTTGGTGCTCCCTGGAAAAGAAAATATGAGGTTGCTGAAATAGCAATGTTGATTATATGATTGATACTGTGAAGTCCGTTCTTAGTGAGTTCAAATTCGCTATTTTACACGTATTACATGCTTTGTTACGCTAGCTTGTTATATTTTGAGGTGTAACACTTTTTTTAAAAACAAAATGCAAACAACACCCTTAAAATTTTCAACGGCGGACGCCGTCGCAAATGATTGAGTGCCGCCGAAAATCCAAACATTTACGTTGATCACCAGAGGAAAACGACTTAACAGAGGCGGTCCATGGGGTTCGAAAGAATCCTGGTGTGAGCTAAGCTTCCATTAAAATTAAGCGTGCATGGAGGGGTGGTTCCCGTTTCGACCCATTCCCATTTCAATTTTCTCGTTTGTGCCTCCCTGTTCCGACCTGTATAAAAACGACCTACGCATTTCACCTCTTCCCATATCGCCATATCCCGAAACAGCATACCCGCTTAGACCATTGTTCCTTATTTGTTCGTTATGAGTTAAGTCAGTTCAAAAATGCTATATCTGTCCTCCTTGGTTACCTCTTTTCGCCTTCTCCCAGAACAACCTTGAAGATTTGATCACCAGCGGTCACTATTTGCACAAAAGAACAGTCAGAGTGCAGGCGAGCTGGTGTACGTTGAACATGATTGTAAACCTGGGACTGGGGCAGAAAAGAGAACACAACAGAAGGTAGAAAAAGAGGAGGCAACGTCTCAAACTCAGCTGCAAACCTTATTTCGTACACGCCTTATTTACCACATGTCCAACGCCGTCTCTACAAAAAAAAAAAAATATATATATATATATATGACAAGAGGAGAATGAAATTTGGGTAAACCTTATTTTATCTCCCTTCACCTCGGCTGCGAAACACTCACACAAAGGGTCACATTCTAGCGTAACCACCGCCACCCGGCGAACGTAGGTGAATCACAAATGAACGCAAAGAAAGGGTTTGACCTTCAAAGTTGCGTTTCCTCTAACAACTCACTTAGTCCAAAAAAAAAATACTAGTCACTGCTAACAGCCGGAACTGAGGCCATCTCCAAAACTGAGAACAACATTGCCCTTCTACAACGAGCCACAATTGGCTAAACACTGTGACTTTCTCGAACGAGTCCAAGGATACACATATAAACACCGCTAGTACAAAAGAAAACAAAAAAACCTTGACAAGCGTAAACATTGTTTACATTCCTTTCCAAACTGCAATGACGCCTGACTTATACAGTTGCCAGACGTTTTTATACGAATCGTTTCTTGAACTATACGTTTCATATCATTACGTTCTTTGTGAATTACTTCCGTTTCAGACCAGTTGGTTTTACAATTATTACACTCTAGAAAGTGCCTGGTTGGCTTTACAGTTATTACACTCTAGAAGGTGCCTGGCTAACTCGGAATTGGACGCGTTGTTTTTCACATTCCGTTTGTGTTCCGTCAGTCTATCATTTAGACATCTCGACGTCTGACTTACGTATTTAAATCCACACTCCAAAGGAATCTCATAAACCACCGAATTCTCACACGGTACCGACTTTTCGCGATGTGCCTTCTGGCAAACTTTCTGTTTCGATTCAAAAGGTGTAAGTTTGCATAACTTCAAAGATGTGAACACTGTTTCTACGCGAAACGTTTTCGCCGTCGCTTTTATGTTATGAAAAATACCGTGAAAATACGGTATAGCAACTCGTCGGTTCCTCACACTCGGTTCATCCCGCTTGTCCCTGATTTGAATAGAAGGTTGTCGTTTTAAAAAAAGTTTCCTCCTACCCCGCGTCGACCTCCAGTCTTCCCCATTGTCTTTTTAAAGTTTGACTAATGAAATGGGTACATGACCTTTTCAGCGCATTACCAATTAATGATTTCGCAACTCACGCCTTAACAATTTTAGAGTGGCAACTTCGTTTGGGAAGCACCGGTTTAGCCATCTTCTTACCATATTCCCAACATCAGCCATTTTTCACCTGAATTCCCAAGTCCAAAAACTGCAACATGTTATCCTCTGGTTCTTCTACCGTGAAATGCAACTCCGGGGCCGTTGACCTAAAAAGCTTTTCAAGATAATCCGATTTTCCTTCTTTAAACGTACAGACAAAAAAATCATCTACATATCTTCTGATGAAGCCCACGTTAGGTGACAACTCAACCTGCCTGTCAAACAACACTCCATCCAATTGTTGAGGTATATCTCAGCTAACAACGGAGCGACCGACGAGCCTATGCATACACCTTATTTCTGGATGTATTTTCGATTATTGTATTCCAGGACTGTTGACTTTAAATAGAGATCCAACACGGTAAGGAAGCTTTCCACTGTTACGCCCGATTCTGATTGAAACTTTACCAGATTCAACTCTAGCACCTCCTTCACGGCGTTCATCAGCCTCTTCTTTTCCAAAGAATAATATAAATCTTTTATATCCATGGAGAATACCGAACTCTTCCTCCCATGGTTGTGTTTCAAGATCTGAATAAGTTCTTCTGTGTCTCTCAGCGATAAGGATTTGTCCAAACTGACCTGACCTAACCCATGCTGCAGAAACTTAGACATCCAACTTTTTTCCACGTTCCGTTTTCGTTTACAACAACTCTAAGAGGCATCTCATCTTTATGGTCCTTTAGGAAAAATTTCAAACATAGGTACATTTTGGATTGACTCATTATTATTTTGGCAAGTTGCTCTTTATCTTCTTCCTTTAACACTGTGGATATGTCCCTTCTCATCTTTGCCAACTTTTCGTTCCAGTCCTTGAACAATACACTCATGGCTTTTTCAGCTTTGTTTTGAAATTCTTTCATCGGAAGGATACCAAACCTCCCCGATTTATTTGTTTGGAGTAATTTTAACAACCGTGAATCTATCTAATTCTTGACCATGTTTACATCCTTAAAATTCCTTTTTTCTTTTGGTTACATGTCTCCCATGATTTTATCTAATATCCCCACCGTCTGATCCACAAAAGCCGTCTTTTCATCATGACCTACTAAGCGCGCAACGTTTTGAACAGCGGAAAACACATCGAGTCTGGAAGGCCTCACATTGGGACAAAATTTAGGTCCCTTGGATAAAAAAAGTTTCCGTTCTTTCTGAAATCGAAATGTTACATGGGTTGACTGCATTTAAACGAGATCCCGACACACACTGAGAACTACGCCATACCAATAGCAAACAATTCTCCCTCCTCTTCATTATCTTAAGATAGTTCAAGACTTGCGTTCTTTTGACATACCAGATCCTGTGGAACTGTGCCTTCTTGATGTTGTCCCAGTGCTGGAACTCCTTGCGACGCCTGTAGTCCATTCCCAAAAGGAGGTCCCAAAGTCTGTTGCACGCCGTGTAGAGTTTTTGTATCCTCCTGGTGGCTCCTTTCTTGTATATATTCATAACTTTCTTCTTTGAACTCCAAGATAAACCACTTGTTGATAGATGTCTGTACTGCGCAGGGCCGATGAAGTTTTTCCGCAACGAAAGTCCATAGTACGCGATGTCTGCTTCCAGTTCCGCCAAACGAAGTGCCAACTTGTCCAGTGCCTTGTGTGCTCAAAAAATGAGTATAAAAGACGACGAAGGAAGAGTGGATTCATAAGAAAAGGGGATTAAGCCTGCTTCAGGTACGATTAACGAAAAAATAGTCAGAATGCAGGCGAGCTGGTGTAAGATGAACATGATTGTAAACCTGAGACTGGGGCAGAAAAGGGAACACAACAGAAGGTAAAAAAAGAGGAGGCAACGTCTCAAACTCAGCTGCAAAGTTTATTTCGTACACGCCTTATATTGCACAACTCCAACGCCGTCTCTACAGGAAAAAAAATATGACAAGAGGACAATGAAATTTGGGTAAACCTTCTCTTATCTCCCTTGACCTCGGCTGCGAAAAACTCACACAAAGGGTCACATTCTAGCATAACCACCGGCACCCCGGTGAACGTAGGTGAATCACTACTGAACACAAAAAAGGGTTTGACCTTCAAAGTTTCGTTTTCTATAACAACTCACTTAGTCCAAAGAAACAATACTAGACACTGCTAACAGCCGGAACTGGGGCCATCTCCAAAACTGAGAACGACATTGCCCTTCTACAACGAACCACAATTGGCTAAACACTGCGAATTTCTCGAACAAGTCCAAGGATACACATATAAACACCGCTAGTACAAAAAAAGAAAAAAAAACTTTACATGCGTATAAATTGTTTCCATTCGTTCCCAAACTCCAATGACACCTGACTTATACAGTTGCCAGATGGCAAAAACAGTTTCAAACTTCTGCGCCGAATACAAGCACAGGGCAGGAATGACAGTGCGGGACGAGGCCCAGCACCGATATGGGTGCATCTTTTCTTGTTGCTAACTTTCGAAGTATTCTCTCGAAACAAGATGATTTAAGAGGGAGCGCTCCTCCAAGCCCCATAGAGAATACACGCGATTTTCTGCCATTTTACGGAAATTCTCATTTAATAACCGCTACTCCGATTTTTTCAAACTTTTTTGCTATAAAAAGATTGATTCTTCGTCCAAATATCCCACCGAGCATATTTTTCATAAAAAATTTTATTATATTTTATATTAAATCGTGAAATCGGTCGGAATCGGCTGTTTTGACATGTTAACGTTAGAACGCGTTTTGAAAAACCTGTGAATTTCGAACTACAAATGTTTCTGGTGGAATATCTGCGGAATTTAACATGGAATTCAATTATATTCGAATTATAGCTGTAAGTACATCCGTTCTGTAACTACGTCGAAAAAACTGAACCAAGGTGATGTGGCTTGATTTTCCTTGTTTGGACGGTCACGACTAGTTCGAAGAGCGGCGCGTGAGGGCGCCACGGTTCCGCCACGCAGGCTGCTCTGATTTTGTATTACTCCGCGCGCATGCGCTCTTCAGTAACGCGCTTGTGGTGGTCCAGAGACGGCAAGACCCGTCCAGTCAGAGTGGTTTTGTTCTTCGGAGTGGGTGTCAGGCGGATAGCTGTGCGTGTTTTCAAAGGCCGTTGTCGCAGCTATGGGTCCAAAGAGGTATAAATATGGCAAGCGAAAGGTCTCGAAGTCGCAAATAGAGTTTACTCGTAAGCGACCCTCTGCTGAAACTACGGATGGTGAGGTTTCAGGTGAGGTTGAGTCATCGTGTCGTAGCGCTCGTGGTTCAGTTTGTGAGAGAAATCCAGGCGATGCTGGTGCTGCGACCGCGGAAGACTCGCCGTTCGCTCTTGACGAACAGGTAGAACCTGCAGGGGAACCAGGCGGTTCTTCAGAACGAATAGGCTTCTGTGTGGATGAAGATGTGATCCGACCTTCAGAACAAGCGCAAGCATCCACGTCCGTTTTGGAGGGTCGTCGCGTTGTCGACATCGGTCATTTGTTTCGGTCGGTACAAGGAGCTTGCGACCATGCCCCATTCTCTTGCTCGTTCGCAGACATGGCTGTTCGTGTCCGAACAGAGACGCGGGCTGCACAGTTCCTTCACGTTTGTTTGCAAGATGTGCAACAAAAAGGCTGTGATTGAGTCTGAGGTACTTCCTCACACAGCGGAAGCAAAGTCTCGCATGGACGTGAACACTGCCGCGGTCTCGGGAATAATTTCCGTTGGTTGCGGGGTATCGAACTTGGCAGAGCTTTTAGCTTCAATGAATGTGCCGGCGATGTCCAGGAAGACCTTTGCGAACTGCGAGAAGAAATTGACTCAGGGTGTTGAAGATGCCGCTTGGCAAGCCATGCAACAGGCCGGAGTTGAAGAAGCGAGGCGCGCGAGGGAATCTGGCGAGATCGATGCCGAAGGCTGTCCGCTTGTGACCGTCGTTGCGGACGGTGCATGGTCAAAGCGATCTTACAAGAACAAATACGACGCTTCTTCTGGCATGGTAAGTACTACATTTCTTCCTCTCAGAGGGATGCAAATTTTGATCATAGATATAATATGCATTTCTTTAGAGTGCGTTCGAAAGAAATCCGAAGCATGTTTTTCTCGCCGCGAAAATACATTATATATTGTCGAACGCTCAGTCTCTGTCGCTAGGCGGCATTTGGGCGGAGGCTGAGCATTTGACAATGCGTAGTTTATTTTTATGAGGAGATGACCGTGGTTAGAATGCCGCTTTATTGTATCTGTGTTTCTGTGAATGCAAGATTTGTTTCGGCAACTGGGGTCCGACGATTTCTCACGAAGCATTGAAAACAGTTATGCTTCTTGTGTGCCTGTTTTAGTGACCTCTGTTTTATGTAGTACATTCCGAATATACGCGGTGCCATGCAATCAGTTCGTCGAATGACGTTTCATAGACAGCTCGTTTCTTCGAAGATGCACTTTTGCATCGATAAATCCTTCCGTCGGAAATAGCCGGCGTTCGTTTCATCGATACACCTTATGACGTTTCGTCGAATTTTTCTATTATGTGCATGCATGTTCGTGCTCGCGCCTGCGTACGTAAGTGCGCGTCCGTGTCTGCGTGTGCGCGTGCACGCGCGAGATTTTTTGTGCGTGCTTGTACATGCGTGTTTGCCTGCCTACGCGTGAATTAAAAGTTAATTAAAATGCGCGCGTCGCGCTTGTCTGTGTTCACATTATTATACGTGCATGTGCGTGGGTTTTTACACGCGTGGGCGTGTGCCTTCATATGTGCGAATGCGTGCGTGTGCACGGGCTTGTCCGTGCGTACGTGAATGCGCATCCGTGCTTGCGCGTGCGTGCGCGTATATCCGCGTACCTGTGTTCGCGCATGCGTATGCGGGCCTACTTCGTGCGTGTGGGCTGGCGCGTGCGTGCTTGAGTGGGCGCGTATGTACTTGGGCTTACGTTCGCACGCATGGTCGTGCGTGTTTGCGTGCGCATAATTAAATGTGCGTGTTGCGCCTGCACGCGCGGGCGTGTACATGCCTGTGCCCATGTGTGTGTACGTGCGTGGCCTTGCGTACGCGTGCCTGCATGTGCGTGCATGTCGCTGCCTGCATGCGTGTCCATGTGCGCGCATGAAAGTGCGCGTTTTCGCGTGCTTGCGTGCCTGCGCAATATCGCACGCAGCGCAGGCGCAGCGTGTGATATTTCGCGGAGGAGAGCTACTACGCATGCTTAGAAGGCGTCCCATAGCCTAGTAAGGAGAGATGACAGCTCGTAGAAGGCGTTTATTGCAAAGTTCTATCGACCTTTCCAAAAACGCCTTATATATTATTTATTCTAATTGTTTGTAACGCTGCCTGAATGAGAAAGAATCGTGCTATAGGGTAAATATATTTTTAGTTGCACCAAACGTATTTCATTAAAATAAAAAAAAAAAAGAAGAGTAGCTTTAGGACCAGGCACGTAGCCCGGGGGGGGGGGGGGGGGGGGGGGGGCAATCTTTCATTTTGCTGAGGCCCCCTTCTCTCCCCTCCCTCCTTCTCATACAGCATTTTGTCATGGGCTCTCTCCCCCCCCCCCCCCCCCCCCCCCCCCCGAAACAAAATCCTGGCTACGTGTAGTATGCTTTTAATTTTGTCATTACCTTACCCGACTTGGGTGTCAGCATAGTAAGTTACAGGTCAAGAAGGTAGCGGCAAATACCACCTCCGCATCCAATCACGTCTCATTGTTTCCGAGACGTCGTGAGAGAGGGTTTTGCCTTCCTGTGAATATTTGCTTTATCTTTCGACTTCGACTTAGCATTGTGAAAGCCACAAGAGGTAGATTAGAAGTCCCACCCCCCGATGGGATCAAAAACGACTTTGGGGGGTTAGGTTCCCCTCCGATGGATACAAATGTCCCTTTGAGGGGTTCGGTTCCCTCTCCGAGAAATACAAAGGTCACAAGTTGGCATTAGGGTGCCTTCGTGTGCGCTTCGCATAGAGTGATGCCAACTGCCTGTTTCTCTTTCCCACACCCTCTTCCACCGCCATTTTGTTCCTCTCATTGTTTCCCCGTGCGCCAGAAAGTGGCCTTTGTGTCCATCGGTCCTCCCATCCGAGGGGCAAAATGCTAATCCTCCCTCCGTGGGTTCCACAACGCTGCTCCGAACT
Organism: Ixodes scapularis; assembly: GCF_016920785.2. NCBI lineage: Eukaryota > Metazoa > Arthropoda > Arachnida > Ixodida > Ixodidae > Ixodes > Ixodes scapularis. The sequence goes on along the minus strand of NW_024609846.1, from coordinate 63,354,550 downwards.
TGTGAGATAAGGTGCTCGTTTCCGGGAGGGTTATAAGCCCCACGGATTATCGTCGAGAACCAAAATGGCTGCTGGTTTGTCGGCGAGTGGTATTACAAAGGGTGGTATCACCCTAGCAAAGCGCACATGACGGCTCCCTAGTTGACATCACTCTGTAGCCAATATCTATTCATTGAAGCGGAACAAGGGGCGTGTCCAGTGAACTATTCTTTCAACTGCGGATGGATTTGAAACGGGCGCATCACGCTTATGGGAGGAGCTTCTCCTACCTTCTTGACTTGTAACCGACTGTCGGAACAAGGTTTTTGTGCAGTCAGGCGGCTATTTAACAAGGACTTAGAATTGTTTTAATTTATTAGCATTTTAATTAACTTTGTAATTATTGATTTTAGAGGGCATATTGCAGATATGGAATTGAAGCCCAACCTCCGTATGCTCCAACTGCACGCTGAAATAAGCTCACAAAAAATCTCTGCGGGTGCTACCGGGCAAACTATTACACCACTGCAAACCGTAACTCTATGGGAAAGGTATGACAGCGTCATCGAATAATTTGTCCGGTAGCACCTGCAGCGATTTTTTCTGTGTTAATTTCAGCATGCGGTTGGAGCATACGGAGGTTGAGCTTCAATTTCGTAACTTCAATATGCCCTCTAAAGTCAATAATTAAAAGTTAATTAAAATGTTAAGTAAATATCTCCGTTAATTAGCCGCATAATTCTACGAACAACCTTGTTCTTAGTTACCCCCAAGTCATTTCTTTTAAAGAGTCCCTAATGCCACTTTTCTTTCTTTATTTATCATGTTATACATTTGGTGCAACTAGAAAAAACACCCGGTTTTACAACTTAATAAATAAAGCATGACGATTCTAGAGACCAGGAAAGATAACTATCTTACTTAGCTAAACAGTGTTTTAACAATGCTCGAAGTGTCTTGTAGCACTGTGCGATTAGCCTACATGATCCGACCGCGCGGCAATCACTTATTACAATTATTCACCTTTCTTTTTTTTTTTTTTTGATGCAGGCAGCTATTGTTGGCCACAGTACCCAGAAAGTCCTGTTCCTTGGCGTCAGGAACAAGTTTTGCATAATGTGCGCAAGAACGAAGCCCGGAGAAACGCCGCCAGACCACAGGTGCTTCAAGAACTCGCAGGGGAGCTCAACGGGCATGGAGAAGGACATAATTGTTGAAGGTTTCCGTCAAAGCGTCGTGATGCATGGCGTCAAATACACTCGTCTCATTGCAGATGGTGATTCCAGCACATATAGGGCAATCTTGGAAGCGGCTCCATACGGAAACCAGGTGGTCCAAAAGATTGAATGCAGGAATCACATCCTCCGTAACTACAGTGGACACCTTAGAGAGGTAGCTCAGAGAAAGAGGTCGACACCAGTCCCGGCAGCATTGAGGAACCTCGTCCTGCAGAGTTCAGTTCGTCTGAGGTTTGGTGTAGCCACGGCCATCAAAGCGAGAGCAGCAGGTGAGGATCGTCCTTTGCGTGCAAAAACCGAGGACTTGGCAAGGGACATTCGAAATGGGCCAAGTCACGTGTTTGGGCAGCACGACAATTGTGCCCCATACTTTTGCAAGGGCCCAAAGCCAGGAGAAGTGAATCATGTGCCTGAACTGAAGCGATGTGGCTTGTACGATGAGGTCGCGATTGCAGCAAATCGTGTTGCCAACAATGCCAGCAGCCTGATCCTGGACGTTGACAACAACTCAGCAGAGCATGTGAACTCTCTGGTGGCGAAGTTTGTTGGCGGCAAGCGTATTAACTACTCGCAAAGGGGGTCGTACCGACTGCGTTGCCTTGGAGCCTCTGTCGCTTTCAATTCGCCAGGAGGGTATCACCGAGCAGTTCACAAATCTGTGTGCAAGAAGAGTCCCGGAAAATACACGAAGGTGTATCAGATGGCGCTGGCATCGCGTCGGGCTGCGAGAAAGAAGCGAAAGCTGTTGCAGCAGCCTCGTGCAAGACGTTGCCTGATCATGGCATCTTCCTCTAGGCGTTGTGGGCCTGACGCAGATTATGGCCCTCAGGCACAGCAACCAGACATGGAACCAGAGACGTTCCAGCACACTTGTCAGGTATTTCTGGAGTCTCTTCGTCTGTCGGATGAGGGTAGATCGGAGCTCGAACGGGCCACTCAGGGACAGGCCGCATGCCCGAGATGGAAAGAGGAGCGGAAAAAGCGACTGACTGCTTCCTCCTTCGGCAAGGTTTGTAAGATGAAGCCAACAACAAGCTGCGCAAAGACGGTGGTAGGGCTTCTCTACAAGGAATTCAGTTCACCAGCAACACAGTATGGCAACGATCAAGAGCCTCTGGCTCTAAGAAGGCTCGAGGCTGACATGGGAGTTTCTGTAGAAAAGTGTGGGCTTTTCGTTGATCGGGAGCACCCGTACCTTGGAGCAAGCCCTGATGGGCTGGTGAATGACGACGGCCTGGTTGAGGTTAAGTCTTCTTACACAGCCCGTGGCCTCACTGTGTTGGAGGGAGTCAAGCAGAAGAAGATCAAGTGTGTCACGGAAACAGATGGACGTTTCAGTCTCATCAGGACGCACAACTTCTGGTACCAAGTTCAAGGACAACTGCACATCACAGGGCGTCAGTTTTGCCTCTTCGTTATATGGACGGGAAGCGACATCTCCATCGAGAAAATCGCTCGAGACGATCAGTTCTGGGAAACTCAGATGCTCCCACAGCTCCAGAAGTTTTACCGCTACTGTCTGCTTCCAGAAATCGTTGATCCCCGACAAAGTCGAAGCATGCCCATCAGGGACCCTGACTACATCCTTGAGGCAATTAGGGAGAAAGCCCAGAAGGCACCGAAGACGAAGAAAGCGAAAAAATGAGAAAGCATTAAGCCTGCAGCAACAGCAAGCGCGTGAAAATCTTTTCCGGTGTGCTCTTACATTGTATAGTTGTTTCTTACGTTCTCACTAATACCAGCGCGCTCACCTCAAAATGCAACGCAAGTGTTTTGTCGATGTTTCATGATACTAACCAAGCTGACGTTCTGTTTGCCGTTCCTCCCGTGCTTTTCGTTCAATTTTTGCGCGGCGTAGGAACGACATGGTGTTAGATATGTGCGTTCTCTCTGTTCATTAGCTTTTTCGTGATACCGCCGATTACCTCTCCAGTTTCATTTTACTGTCCAAGTCGACGTTTTGTTTGCCGTTCCTCCCGCGCCTTCCGTTCAATTTTTGCGCGGCATGGGAACGACATGGTGTAGCATATGTGTGCTATCTCCGTCCATTAGCTTAGTTGTTTCATGATACCGCCCATTACCCCTCCACTTTCATTTTACTGTCCAAGTCGACGTTTTGTTTGCCGTTCCTCCGTGCCTTTCGTTCAATTTTTGCGCGGCATGGGAACGACATGATTTAGCATATGTGTGTTGTCTCCGTCCATTAGCTTAGTGGTTTCATGATACCGCTCATTAGCTATCCAGATTCATGTTACTGTCCAAGCTGAAGTTTTGTATGCCGTTCCTCCGTGCCTTTCGTTCAATTTTTGCGCGGCATGGGAACGACATGATTTAGCATATGTCTGTTGTCTCCGTCCATTAGCTTAGTTGTTTCATGATACCGCCCATTAGCTATCCAGATTCATGTTACTGTCCAAGCTGAAGTTTTGTATGCCGTTCCTCCGTGCCTTTCGTTCAATTTTTGCGCGGTATGGGAACGACATGGTGTTGCATATGTGTGTTCTCTTCATCCATTAGCTTCGTACTTTCATGATACCGTCCAAGCTTCCGTCTCCTTCTGGATAACTCTTGACACGGTATGGGAACGACACGGTGCTTGCATATGTGTGTTCTCTTCATCCATTAGCTTCGTACTTTCACGATACCGTCCAAGCTTCCGTCTCCTCCCGGATAACTCTTGACACGGTATGGGAACGACACAGTGCTTGCAAATGTGTGTTCTCTTCATCCATTAGCTTCGTACTTCCACGATACCGTCCAAGCTTCCGTCTCCTCCTGGATAACTCTTGGCACGGTATGGGAACGACACGGTGCTTGCATATGTGTGTTCTCTTCATCCATTAGCTTCGTACTTCCACGATACCGTCCAAGCTTCCGTCTCCTTCTGGATAACTCTTGACACGGTATGGGAACGACACAGTGCTTGCATATGTGTGTTCTCTTCATCCATTAGCTTCGTACTTCCACGATACCGTCCAAGCTTCCGTCTCCTCCTGGATAACTCTTGACACGGTATGGGAACGACACGGTGCTTGCATATGTGTGTTCTCTTCATCCATTAGCTTCGTACTTCCACGATACCGTCCAAGCTTCCGTCTCCTCCTGGATAACTCTTGACACGGTATGGGAACGACACGGTGCTTGCATATGTGTGTTCTCTTCATCCATTAGCTTCGTACTTCCACGATACCGTCCAAGCTTCCGTCTCCTCCTGGATAACTCTTGACACGGTATGGGAACGACACGGTGCTTGCATATGTGTGTTCTCTTCATCCATTAGCTTCGTACTTCCACGATACCGTCCAAGCTTCCGTCTCCTCCTGGATAACTCTTGACACGGTATGGGAACGACACGGTGCTTGCATATGTGTGTTCTCTTCATCCATTAGCTTCGTACTTCCACGATACCGTCCAAGCTTCCGTCTCCTTCTGGATAACTCTTGACACGGTATGGGAACGACACGGTGCTTGCATATGTGTGTTCTCTTCATCCATTAGCTTCGTACTTCCACGATACCGTCCAAGCTTCCGTCTCCTCCTGGATAACTCTTGACACGGTATGGGAACGACACGGTGCTTGCATATGTGTGTTCTCTTCATCCATTAGCTTCGTACTTCCACGATACCGTCCAAGCTTCCGTCTCCTCCTGGATAACTCTTGACACGGTATGGGAACGACACGGTGCTTGCATATGTGTGTTCTCTTCATCCATTAGCTTCGTACTTCCACGATACCGTCCAAGCTTCCGTCTCCTCCTGGATAACTCTTGACACGGTATGGGAACGACACGGTGCTTGCATATGTGTGTTCTCTTCATCCATTAGCTTCGTACTTCCACGATACCGTCCAAGCTTCCGTCTCCTCCTGGATAACTCTTGACACGGTATGGGAACGACACGGTGCTTGCATATGTGTGTTCTCTTCGTCCATTAGCTTCGTACTTCCACGATACCGTCCAAGCTTCCGTCTCCTCCTGGATAACTCTTGACACGGTATGGGAACGACACGGTGCTTGCATATGTGTGTTCTCTTCATCCATTAGCTTCGTACTTCCACGATACCGTCCAAGCTTCCGTCTCCTTCTGGATAACTCTTGACACGGTATGGGAACGACACAGTGCTTGCATATGTGTGTTCTCTTCATCCATTAGCTTCGTACTTCCACGATACCGTCCAAGCTTCCGTCTCCTCCTGGATAACTCTTGACACGGTATGGGAACGACACGGTGCTTGCATATGTGTGTTCTCTTCATCCATTAGCTTCGTACTTCCACGATACCGTCCAAGCTTCCGTCTCCTCCTGGATAACTCTTGACACGGTATGGGAACGACACGGTGCTTGCATATGTGTGTTCTCTTCGTCCATTAGCTTCGTACTTCCACGATACCGTCCAAGCTTCCGTCTCCTCCTGGATAACTCTTGACACGGTATGGGAACGACACGGTGCTTGCATATGTGTGTTCTCTTCATCCATTAGCTTCGTACTTCCACGATACCGTCCAAGCTTCCGTCTCCTTCTGGATAACTCTTGACACGGTATGGGAACGACACAGTGCTTGCATATGTGTGTTCTCTTCATCCATTAGCTTCGTACTTCCACGATACCGTCCAAGCTTCCGTCTCCTCCTGGATAACTCTTGACACGGTATGGGAACGACACGGTGCTTGCATATGTGTGTTCTCTTCATCCATTAGCTTCGTACTTCCACGATACCGTCCAAGCTTCCGTCTCCTCCTGGATAACTCTTGACACGGTATGGGAACGACACAGTGCTTGCATATGTGTGTTCTCTTCATCCATTAGCTTCGTACTTCCACGATACCGTCCAAGCTTCCGTCTCCTCCTGGATAACTCTTGACACGGTATGGGAACGACACAGTGCTTGCATATGTGTGTTCTCTTCATCCATTAGCTTCGTACTTCCACGATACCGTCCAAGCTTCCGTCTCCTCCTGGATAACTCTTGACACGGTATGGGAACGACACGGTGCTTGCATATGTGTGTTCTCTTCATCCATTAGCTTCGTACTTCCACGATACCGTCCAAGCTTCCGTCTCCTTCTGGATAACTCTTGACACGGTATGGGAACGACACAGTGCTTGCATATGTGTGTTCTCTTCATCCATTAGCTTCGTACTTCCACGATACCGTCCAAGCTTCCGTCTCCTCCTGGATAACTCTTGACACGGTATGGGAACGACACGGTGCTTGCATATGTGTGTTCTCTTCATCCATTAGCTTCGTACTTCCACGATACCGTCCAAGCTTCCGTCTCCTCCTGGATAACTCTTGACACGGTATGGGAACGACACAGTGCTTGCATATGTGTGTTCTCTTCATCCATTAGCTTCGTACTTCCACGATACCGTCCAAGCTTCCGTCTCCTCCTGGATAACTCTTGACACGGTATGGGAACGACACAGTGCTTGCATATGTGTGTTCTCTTCATCCATTAGCTTCGTACTTCCACGATACCGTCCAAGCTTCCGTCTCCTCCTGGATAACTCTTGACACGGTATGGGAACGACACGGTGCTTGCATATGTGTGTTCTCTTCATCCATTAGCTTCGTACTTCCACGATACCGTCCAAGCTTCCGTCTCCTCCTGGATAACTCTTGACACGGTATGGGAACGACACGGTGCTTGCATATGTGTGTTCTCTTCATCCATTAGCTTCGTACTTCCACGATACCGTCCAAGCTTCCGTCTCCTCCTGGATAACTCTTGACACGGTATGGGAACGACACAGTGCTTGCATATGTGTGTTCTCTTCATCCATTAGCTTCGTACTTCCACGATACCGTCCAAGCTTCCGTCTCCTCCTGGATAACTCTTGACACGGTATGGGAACGACACAGTGCTTGCATATGTGTGTTCTCTTCATCCATTAGCTTCGTACTTCCACGATACCGTCCAAGCTTCCGTCTCCTCCTGGATAACTCTTGACACGGTATGGGAACGACACGGTGCTTGCATATGTGTGTTCTCTTCATCCATTAGCTTCGTACTTCCACGATACCGTCCAAGCTTCCGTCTCCTCCTGGATAACTCTTGACACGGTATGGGAACGACACGGTGCTTGCATATATGTGTTCTCTTCATCCATTAGCTTCGTAGTTTCACGATACCGTCCAAGCTTCCGTCTCCTTCTGGATAACTCTTGACACGGTATGGGAACGACACAGTGCTTGCATATGTGTGTTCTCTTCATCCATTAGCTTCGTACTTCCACGATACCGTCCAAGCTTCCGTCTCCTCCTGGATAACTCTTGACACGGTATGGGAACGACACAGTGCTTGCATATGTGTGTTCTCTTCATCCATTAGCTTCGTACTTCCACGATACCGTCCAAGCTTCCGTCTCCTTCTGGATAACTCTTGACACGGTATGGGAACGACACAGTGCTTGCATATGTGTGTTCTCTTCATCCATTAGCTTCGTACTTCCACGATACCGTCCAAGCTTCCGTCTCCTCCTGGATAACTCTTGACACGGTATGGGAACGACACAGTGCTTGCATATGTGTGTTCTCTTCATCCATTAGCTTCGTACTTCCACGATACCGTCCAAGCTTCCGTCTCCTCCTGGATAACTCTTGACACGGTATGGGAACGACACGGTGCTTGCATATGTGTGTTCTCTTCATCCATTAGCTTCGTACTTCCACGATACCGTCCAAGCTTCCGTCTCCTTCTGGATAACTCTTGACACGGTATGGGAACGACACAGTGCTTGCATATGTGTGTTCTCTTCATCCATTAGCTTCGTACTTCCACGATACCGTCCAAGCTTCCGTCTCCTCCTGGATAACTCTTGACACGGTATGGGAACGACACGGTGCTTGCATATGTGTGTTCTCTTCATCCATTAGCTTCGTACTTCCACGATACCGTCCAAGCTTCCGTCTCCTTCTGGATAACTCTTGACACGGTATGGGAACGACACAGTGCTTGCATATGTGTGTTCTCTTCATCCATTAGCTTCGTACTTCCACGATACCGTCCAAGCTTCCGTCTCCTCCTGGATAACTCTTGACACGGTATGGGAACGACACAGTGCTTGCATATGTGTGTTCTCTTCATCCATTAGCTTCGTACTTCCACGATACCGTCCAAGCTTCCGTCTCCTCCTGGATAACTCTTGACACGGTATGGGAACGACACAGTGCTTGCATATGTGTGTTCTCTTCATCCATTAGCTTCGTACTTCCACGATACCGTCCAAGCTTCCGTCTCCTCCTGGATAACTCTTGACACGGTATGGGAACGACACGGTGCTTGCATATGTGTGTTCTCTTCATCCATTAGCTTCGTACTTCCACGATACCGTCCAAGCTTCCGTCTCCTCCTGGATAACTCTTGACACGGTATGGGAACGACACGGTGCTTGCATATGTGTGTTCTCTTCATCCATTAGCTTCGTACTTCCACGATACCGTCCAAGCTTCCGTCTCCTTCTGGATAACTCTTGACACGGTATGGGAACGACACAGTGCTTGCATATGTGTGTTCTCTTCATCCATTAGCTTCGTACTTCCACGATACCGTCCAAGCTTCCGTCTCCTCCTGGATAACTCTTGACACGGTATGGGAACGACACGGTGCTTGCATATGTGTGTTCTCTTCATCCATTAGCTTCCTACTTCCACGATACCGTCCAAGCTTCCGTCTCCTTCTGGATAACTCTTGACACGGTATGGGAACGACACAGTGCTTGCATATGTGTGTTCTCTTCATCCATTAGCTTCGTACTTCCACGATACCGTCCAAGCTTCCGTCTCCTCCTGGATAACTCTTGACACGGTATGGGAACGACACAGTGCTTGCATATGTGTGTTCTCTTCATCCATTAGCTTCGTACTTCCACGATACCGTCCAAGCTTCCGTCTCCTCCTGGATAACTCTTGACACGGTATGGGAACGACACGGTGCTTGCATATGTGTGTTCTCTTCATCCATTAGCTTCGTACTTCCACGATACCGTCCAAGCTTCCGTCTCCTCCTGGATAACTCTTGACACGGTATGGGAACGACACGGTGCTTGCATATGTGTGTTCTCTTCATCCATTAGCTTCGTACTTCCACGATACCGTCCAAGCTTCCGTCTCCTCCTGGATAACTCTTGACACGGTATGGGAACGACACGGTGCTTGCATATGTGTGTTCTCTTCATCCATTAGCTTCGTACTTCCACGATACCGTCCAAGCTTCCGTCTCCTTCTGGATAACTCTTGACACGGTATGGGAACGACACGGTGCTTGCATATGTGTGTTCTCTTCATCCATTAGCTTCGTACTTCCACGATACCGTCCAAGCTTCCGTCTCCTCCTGGATAACTCTTGACACGGTATGGGAACGACACGGTGCTTGCATATGTGTGTTCTCTTCATCCATTAGCTTCGTACTTCCACGATACCGTCCAAGCTTCCGTCTCCTCCTGGATAACTCTTGACACGGTGTGGGAACGACACAGTGCTTGCATATGTGTGTTCTCTTCATCCATTAGCTTCGTACTTCCACGATACCGTCCAAGCTTCCGTCTCCTTCTGGATAACTCTTGACACGGTATGGGAACGACACGGTGCTTGCATATGTGTGTTCTCTTCATCCATTAGCTTCGTACTTCCACGATACCGTCCAAGCTTCCGTCTCCTCCTGGATAACTCTTGACACGGTATGGGAACGACACGGTGCTTGCATATGTGTGTTCTCTTCATCCATTAGCTTCGTAGTTTCACGATACCGTCCAAGCTTCCGTCTCCTCCTGGATAACTCTTGACACGGTATGGGAACGACACAGTGCTTGCATATGTGTGTTCTCTTCATCCATTAGCTTCGTACTTCCACGATACCGTCCAAGCTTCCGTCTCCTCCTGGATAACTCTTGACACGGTATGGGAACGACACGGTGCTTGCATATGTGTGTTCTCTTCATCCATTAGCTTCGTACTTCCACGATACCGTCCAAGCTTCCGTCTCCTCCTGGATAACTCTTGACACGGTGTGGGAACGACACGGTGCTTGCATATGTGTGTTCTCTTCATCCATTAGCTTCGTACTTCCACGATACCGTCCAAGCTTCCGTCTCCTTCTGGATAACTCTTGACACGGTATGGCAACGACACGGTGCTTGAATATGTGTGTTCTCTTCATCCATTAGCTTCGTACTTCCACGATACCGTCCAAGCTTCCGTCTCCTCCTGGATAACTCTTGACACGGTATGGGAACGACACGGTGCTTGCATATGTGTGTTCTCTTCATCCATTAGCTTCGTAGTTTCACGATACCGTCCAAGCTTCCGTCTCCTCCTGGATAACTCTTGACACGGTATGGGAACGACACGGTGCTTGCATATGTGTGCTCTCTTCATCCATTAGCTTCGTAGTTTCACGATACCGTCCAAGCTTCCATTGCCCCTCCAGGATAATTCGTTACAACGACAGTTCGCTTTTATAAGTGTGTTATCTGCGTTATTAGCTGTGAAAGTGTACGACAGCGGCATATCTGTAATCTTTTTATCATTGAATCAGTTGCCCAAATTCATGAGCCCACCTGAGTGTGAAAATATATCTCGGCTTTTGGTAGCGTTTTTATGCTCCTTACATTTTATTCAATTGTATGAACTTCAACCGTCCCCACTGCCAATTGGTACCAGATGCACGCATACTGTGCCGTTATCAACATTAGCGTGTAAGTATTTTATTGTATGTTTTACATTATATTGTGGCATGTATTTGGTTACATATTTTTCTTTACATATTTGTATCCAGTCTCCGAAAACTAGTTACCTCCACCACATTAAAGTCAAAGTTAAGTTTTTGTTTCAAACATTCAATTCTAGCTTTTATGTGGACACGTCTAATGTGTTTTTCTTTCAGGTTTAAACTACGGCGGTTCCAATGACAGACGTGCGTACCTTTTATTTGTAATATTTACGTTGGATGTGCTTAATTACATTCGAAATTGGAAGTATATTGTGTAGCTTTCTTTGCTATCCTGCCATCTGAACTAATTTTAAATACCGTATTTGCACGAATATGAAGAGCTTTTATTTCGGAACTGTTTTCCCGGTGTTTGTCGCACCTTTACCACACTGCTAGGAATACGGGAACATGCAGACGACCCCGTGCATGCTGAACTACGAGTCCCGTTCGCAGATATGCGAACGGGACTCGTAGTTTGGATGTGTGACAGGTAAACCTCCAATTATAATTCAACTCCATTTTCACGAATTTCAGCGTAAAAATGTTTTCCCATGCAGCGACTAAAACTCGGGAGGGGGACTTCCAAATTTGAAAGCACTGAGCTCTGACGCCCGGCGAGCCTCTGACGGACGATGTTATAAGAGTTGCGGCAAAGCCTTCGAAACAGCACTCCACCGTCCGCCAGTGGGGAACGTCGGGTCCTGCTCAGTGTCAGTCACTGAAAGGGGGAGGTAGCATATTTGCCGATCACCTTTCACGAGTAGAAATAGCAAGCGAGACAAGGTTATCGTTAGATTGATAACATTATTTGCCATGTTTGATAAATAAAAGCTCATCCATGTTAGGTTCTTGCAGATACGGTATGGTAATTTGCAGGATTTTTTTACTTGAAAACCTTCGGCATCATTTTCACGTTGGAATGACACAGGAACTGCCCCTGGCGAGAACAAGATAAGTGTTTAAATCACCGATATTTGTGGGATCTGTCCAGAGCAGTTCCATTTGCCAGTAAATTTTACTTCGTAATTGCTTTAAAAATCTATTTTCATTACTACCACGTGACGAGGACTGATAACGCGAACCTCATTTGTCTCGTGTTGTCAGACCCAAGTTGGGGTGAATTCGTCAGCGAAAATCAGACAGTCAACCAAGCCAGAATTGTGATGTCATGATGGAAGAGGAAGAGGTAACTTGGTTTTGTTTTATTTGTATGTACCACCGTGATGTAGAACTATTGATGGCACTCTTGCTATTAGCCCCGAGAAGTTACCCTCTGGCAGCCTACCTGATCTGACGTCACAGCACAGTTTTGTCTTGCATACTCACTAGGGGTGTCGCGAACTTTCGCCGAACCGGAGGTTCGACTGGTTCGACGAACCTTCGCACTTTTCACAAAATTCAAGAAAGTTCGACTTCATAGACAGCGTTGCCAGACTTACATACAAACATGGGCCATTTTGAAAACTTATTAGAGTAAATATGTCACCATTTACCTATGTAATTTGTTCGTAATGTGATAAACAACATATCCAATTAGTCCTTTTCTTATCACACCTAGAACATAGGAATTTTATTGTCTTTCAAAATATTCGTGCTAAACACTCTCAGTGAGTGAAAAGCATTCCGATAAAATAAGGAATAAGAATTACTTCTCGTGACAATTTTTCGAACCTCTGTCACTGGGGAACGTCATCCCATGGTAATCCTCGGAATGTCCACGGATAACCACTTCGCTAAAGTACATTTCAGCGACGACTCGACGGCGCGCACGAACGGGGAGCGTAGAGCGAAAGTATACACGCGGGCACAATACGCGTAGCCGACGCCGTCAACGCTAGTTCACACATTAGGTAATAGCCCACTTGCTAATGTTGAGCGTTGAATTTGAAAATCGTCCCTTTATATGGTATTTCTTTTACGTCTGGTTTCCGAAGCTCCTACGTACACTGTTCGCGCATGCGCACATTAGTTGAACGTCAGTCGAACTTTTGACGATATTTGCGGGAAGAGTTCGAAAAAGTCCAACCTTATCTAACTCGAACTTCGGTTGGTTCACGACACCCCTAGTACTCACTTTGCGGACGGTTGGTGATTGGCCGCTGTGATCTTCACCGTAATTTGTTGCTTTATGTTTAGCGCCGTTTTTATTATATTTTTATTCGTGCGATTGTAATCTTTTGCGATTAAACTCTGTATCCTTTCCTTGTGACGTATGAAACGATCTTGGACGCCTCGGCCAATCAGTGTACTGAAACAACAGCGACGCTTGCGTTCGTTCTCGGGGCTAATAGACTGTATTTGTATTACGTCATACTGCCTTTTGATGCCGAGTCACAACACAAAAGTATGGCCGCCGAAGGCAAACGCAGTTATCCCATTGGCGAGTTTGCTTTGTCTTTTATTTTTCACAACTCGTGAATCAAAGTTTTGCTTTATCGTGTGGTGGCCATGTTTGTGGGCGATGACTCAGCACGTGAATAGACACTGTAACCGTTCATGGTGTTTTTCTCTGCTTTTATTTTTTAGATTGAACGATTCTGCACTGTGGAACGAACTACCACGAAAGTGCCTCAACCTTCTATGAAGTCTTCCGAGGAGCAGAACGTGTGGGGATCAGGACTATTGGAAGATAGGCTCACAAGTGATGAAAAACTGCCTGGTCACCAATCATTACAAATTTGCTATGAAATACGATAAGAAACAATCAGTGTCGAGAAAAATTGTATAAAAATACTCTGTCGTATAGAGGTTTTAACCAGTTGTGATGAAGTAACGAAGGTTTATGCCGGTAGTTTGTCATATATGTATTCGATTATGTATTTAATTTTAAAGTACCTAATATACAGTGTTGTTTTTACTTAACTGGAACGTGTTTTTCTTTTAAAAGAGGGGGAGGCATTTACTTTAGTGCCGTATTCACTGTGCCTTTAGGGGGCTCAGCGAACATTGCATGGGAGATCATTGTAGCGATAAGCTGGGTGGGTAAATAACTAAAATCTGCTAATCAAGTTTCCCACGAGCGGGTTTATGGCTGGTGTTGGAATTATATATTTAAAGTTATTAGAGGCTAAATAAATTTGGACGTATTGCTAAAACCCAAAGGGATTTTAGGTATCTAGGTTTTCAGTTTTCACATTGATTTGTTTTGGGTTATCTTGCGGAGCGGATCCAGCGGTATTTAAATGGACCAAACATAATTGGCTGGTTTGGCCACGGGAATCGCACTACCGCTATTTCTGCATATTGAATAAAGCAATCACTCGCTAACCCCTCGTACAAAATAAATAGCGTGTTAATTGCAAACGCAATGTTTATATTGACAAAATATTTTAATCCGGAGCGCATGTCGCGGGAGAGATCATTTGGTAGTGTTTTATTAAGGTCATTTATGTAATACAGTGTCGCGAGAAATATATTATGTAATTAAAAAATTATTATATATTGACAGTGCTACTGCCGAACTCTCCACGCCGGTCCGTTTGTAAAGACGGATTTTGAAGTAATGTCTTGTGATTGTCTTTGTCGCCTCGTGTCCAATGTGTGTGTAATTGACAAGTGTTTATTTGAATCTACGTTCAGTACATTCAACCTTGCGTTCAGTACGGTCTCGCTTATTTTGCTCGAGTTATTAAATTTGTATTTGTTTTAATTTTTTTCCCTTTAGTTGTGTCTGTGCGCCGCTTTTTTTGAAGAGATATACAGGGTGATCCTCGAACCAGCTGGGACCCCTTCAAACGTCGCCGCGGACCACAGTCTGAGAACCGCTGGACTAAGATGTGCTAAATATCTTGAGTTAATTCCGTGATTCGTCATGTTGCAGCTGCTATTTTAGAGACAATTATTATGGGCGGCTTTATCTCGGCAGTGTGCTTTGAAACGAATTTCAATGTATCCTGCTCGGAATTTGTTTTATCGCTTGGAAGAGCAAGGCTGATGAATTTTTGCGACTCGTTATAGCATGAATGAACTGGCTTAGAAATAGTTAATGAACAGTGAGAGCGTCTCGTGAATTTGACTATTGGGGAGGGGATCGAAATATAGGGACCGCTTTCTCTAGATTGTTGTCCACACAGTTGGGTGTTTATTTCGAGAGCATACACATTGGTTACCTTGTACATAATTTACAAACGACCACCACTTTCGGCGGTGCGGTTCCTCGCGCGTTACCCTGACCATTGCTTTATTCGCACGAGGACTATAACACGAGTTCGTGCATCTCGCAGACTCTGAATCGTTCTTTTAGATTTCCTTTGAAAAATACACAAGCAGTTTACATTTGTCGTCCATACTCGCGGACCGTGTGTGGACGACAAATGTACCGGACACTTTGCAGCAGATGTGCATGGGCGCGACCATAACTGACCTTCATTTTTTATTTCCTTTTATTCGGGTCGCTTTACTACTGTGGTTACATGAGAAGCCAATGCTTTTCTAGACACCATGGTGTTCCTTTCACCGACGCAGGCTTTGTTTTCACTCATCATCGCTAGTTTTTGTGGCCCGGCCTCTTGGCAAGACACATGGTCAGTTATGGCGGCTGTAATTTACGCGTGAGCAAAGCGTCTATACGTCAACTCAAGTAGCCCTAGGTGTGCCAGCCACACAAGCCAGCGTAGAGCGGGCCTTCTGGGCGCTGACATATATTTTATCGTACCAGAGGTCTCGCATTTCACCGAGCACAGTTGATGACGTGCTGCTTCTGAGTTCATGCTCAGTGCCTTGATCATGATATCGTCCTCAACGCAATGAACATGATCTCAGAAGCAGTGTCGATTACGCGGATCCCTCCAGAGCTCTTGAATTATCTATTTTTGTGTAAAAGGAAATGTTAAATTCCTTTCCAATTTTTTTTTTTTTTTTTTTTTTTTGACACAAATTGTTAAGCCCGCTTCAAACGGGGCAACTTTTCCAGCAATTTTGAGGTTGCTGGCGGGTTGTTCCCTAACTTTCCCTAGATCGACGCGAATTCTTGAGATCGGGTCCGGCTCGAACAAGCGAGGTACTCGGAGCAATTCGAAGACCGTTGAAGCGGCTGCAGCCAATCAGAGACGCGATATTTTCACGTGACACCCCTGTGGTGGTGATAATGACAGCTAAAGACTTAGTTCTGATTTGGAATGGATCGTTTTCGGAAATAAATAGTTTCAGAAAAATGAGTTGGTATTCTCAACGCCGTTCAAAGATATAAGAACGCTTTTTGTAGTGCGTAGCTGGGCGTCTAAGTAGTGAAAAAAGAATCAAATTTAATCATGATGATGGCAAGTCGGAGCGATTCGGTTGCTGCGTGTGAACGCGGGCGGCCGGTGTTGCTGGTGTTGCGACGTCAAGTTGCTGGGTGAAATTGCTCCGTCTGAAGCGTGCTTTACGAGTTGTTACGGACCATTATTTGTTTCGTTCCGGAGCAGAAACGGAACTGAACTTATTTTGTATGGAACGCAAATGAAACCGGTACGAAAATACATTTTGTTCCAACACCCTGCTTTTACTTCATACGTTGTGTAAGTCATATTGTCAAAAGTCGTCTAAATCAATTTTACCACACCTTCCGAGCGAGCCCTGCGGCTTTGCGATAGTTATCGTACCAGCTCAAGGGCTCTGCAAGGGCCAGACGAAGATTAAACATTGCGATGGCGAGAACGCCAGCCCCGCGTCGCCGTACATGACGACGGACGGCGTTCTTCCCCACGAACAACGGCAGTGCTTCTTCCAAGCGAGAGTACTACGCATAGTTGCAACTCGTCTAGCTTCAAACAGCGTGCCCGTTCGCGGAGCGCGTTTCTTGGCGGTTACATGGTTGGACACGGAGCCCGTCTCAAGCTTATGATGGACCGCAACGGACGCCACAAGCCGCAGGAGCCAATCCAGCGCATATGAACGTATCGCGTGGCCACGCGCCTCGTGCTTCGCTGTGTCCGTCCTAAAGGTGACGTGACGCTCACGCGGCATTGGATTAGCTCTGATAGCTCGTAGGGTTCTCTGCGGTCCATCGTGAGGAGAAACGGAGCAGGAACCTGAGTCAAAGGAGGGACGTGGAAGAGAGATAACGAAGGGAGAAATATATAAAAACAAACATCCAAGACAACACGCAGAGAAAGAAAAGAGGGAAAGTGAGGAACGTTTCTGCGCGCGCGCGTGGGGCCTGGGACGTGTCTGCGCCCGCGTTTACACTGTAGGCTTTTGTGGTTTGATTTTGCGGGGAGCAGGCGTTTTTTTCTTTTTCTGACACCACTCCGCTTGTGCGAAGTGGCGACATCTCGGCGATTTCACTGCCCGACCATTTTGTGTTTTTGTTTGTTTGCATCTGTAAGACGAGCGCGCGAAGACTGCCGTGTTTCCAAACACGCTTGCTTTGCCCACACCGGGTGGGGGCACTGCGGAATCACAGCATCTCGTTTTTGCAGAGAAGAAGCCTCTGCATGTGCGCCGTGCTCAAGGCAGCGCCACCGCAGAGGGATGGCGAGCGATGATGATGATGATGATGCAAACTTTTATTATAATATAGTCGAAGCTAGAAGCGCGAGCCCAACGCTCTGAGCGTTCCGGCTTCGCACGTGCGCTCGTGCGCTAAAGGCGCTGTTACAAGCACCCTGCTCGCGCTTGTAGCGTCAGCTTCGCTCGCACATAACGTGAAACGAACTAGCCTCTTGATACCATATTCCCTCCCGAAGTTGATTTATATACCGGGTGTTTTTCATTTTTTTTTTTTTTTTTTAGTTGCACCAAACGTATTGCATGAAAAATAAAAAAGAATGGCATTAGGATGCTTTTAATTTTGCCTACAGCTTACCCGACTTGGGGGTCACTAAGCACAAGGTTGTTTCTGGAATTAGGTAGCTAATAGACCCTTTACGAAAGTCAGTCTACCCACCTTGTGCAGAGCCAGACCCGACGCTCTAATGGCGGAACTACACTGTTTCTCCACACCAGAAAAATCGAACGTCTTCGAAAGCATAGAGCAGAAAAAGGAAAAGATGTTGGTCCTTTCACGTCACCTTCGATGCACGGAATCGAGGGTGTTTGATTTAGCCGCGCATGATCTCCTATCACCGCCATTAGAGCGGCAATAATGGAGCTTTTTATACTGCCACAAGAGGACTCTGACTTTTGAAAAGGGTCTATTAACAGAGATATTTAATTATCATTTTAATTAACACTCTAAGACTCGCAAACCATAAAGTAAACCGATTCAGAAGTCAAAGTGAGCTGGTGGATGTTCATCGTGATCAAAGGTAGTCTAATACCCGTGCCACACGGGCAACTCGAATGCCATTTACAACGAATGACATTTGAACGATGTGCCGATCAGCGCGCGACACCCCGGGCGTGGGGCGTTCCACGCGCGACAGGTCGCGAGCCGATTCGTCTGGCATTCGAGTTGTCCGTGTGGCACGGATATTAGTGTCTGCATGCGCGCATATAAAGGCGCATAAAGGCAGACGGTCCGTCCACATTTTTCTCTTCCTTCCGTTTTCTCTTTTTCTTTCTTTCATTACACTTTCAGGTTCTATGATAAAGACAATAAAATGTCTCTGTCAGTTACTTCAAAATATCTGTATTCCTTTGCACAGTCCTGCCTTTTGCTTGCGGATACTTTGAAAGTCTGACTGATTATCGAATTCCTGTTGCCCGCGAGGGTGACAAAAAAATATGTGCAGCGAAAGGTGTTCCTTTTGACGCTTACAAAAAAAAAAAAAAAAAAAAAAAAAAAAACACGGTTTGCAAAACCTGTCCTAGGATCCCTGAAAAAGGTCAGGACCGCTCAAGATTTTACAACTGACAGCCGTCGAATTCGGAGTTGTTCGGATAAATCCGAATTCACGATAGTTTCATCGGCGAGTGTTTAGAGAGTTTATAGCATTTATCCGAAAATTAGAGTGCCTATCTGAACCTATAGGTTAGGGTACACCACGTCCAATCACAGACCAGTTATACGCACGTGTGCATTAGCGTACTTTTCTTATGCGCGCGTTGAAGTAATGTATTACGTGACTGGCTCCTGATTGAACCTGTGGGCCGTAGCGTCGGCCGACGGCCATCGCAGGACGAGGCGAAATCATAGTGATAAATTATTCTCGTTGATAAAACTGAAGGATATGAGTGAGATGGGTACTCTACTTTTTGCTTGGTCGATGGTTCAATGATTTTGCGTACATAGAGCTGACCATCATCTCATGATTCGTGTGGCACAAAAATCCCGGCTGGTGGATTGTGTTATGGAGTCGCCGACGCGCCGACGCTAGCGAGCTCCAAAGGGACCGAGAACAAGCGTTCGCGCGCGGAGCCCGAGATCTAAACATCCGTTGGTCCGCTTCGCGCGTAACCTGAGCGCCCCGTACCACAGGCGCCTTCCTTTTATTTCGTTTCATATTTAATAAACGAGACGTCAGTCTTCAGTCTGGCTCCGACACGAAAGGTTGTCTGTGAGTGCACTTCGCCAAAGAACGCAAAACGAAACAGATTGCTGAAATGATCACTTTATCAACACGCCTGAACCCACTGGGAACCCGCTTGCCAGTATTTGTTAGACCCACTGTGTCCGACCAAATCCGATCAATTGCTTCGCGCTTCGACACCAAGGCGGTTTTCGTCTGCAGGTTCAAGGCGATCTGAACCGATGATTTTATCTATACTTTATATGGTATAGACATCAGCTATTTGCAGTGTTGTACAAGATACTCGACAAAAAGTATTTAATACAAGATACTAAGTACCCAAGTAAGAAAGTATTTAGAGTAGTATTAAAGTTAATTTTGCGCCCAGCTATCTTGAGTTGAGTGCAAATACTTTGAAAAATAATTGAATTACTTTCGAAGAAACCTGACAAGCGCGCGACGAGCTGAAGTTATAAGAACTAAATAAAAAAATGGGGCACCCTGATTATCTTAACTTAGCTGAAACGCATATCGTTTGATGATTTCCTAGAGTACACCTCATTTGTCCCCCTAGACACGTGCAGACACGTGCAAAGAAGAAAAACGAACATTTAGAGTTAGTACTTCCCCTTGGGGACAAACTTCTTCATAAGCCGGAAAGAAGTATTTGAGATACTGAGTAGAAGATACCAAGAAATGTAATTAAGAAAGAGTACTAATTACCGTCAATCAAATGTATGTTCAAGGTACCAAAATACCGACAAAATTATCTTAATTACAGTATTTTGAGTTGAGTATTTGAGATACGTGCGAGTCGTGCTATTTGCTTATTTCAGGCGAACCTCCCGCCGTCATATTGCTGGCGACACAGGAGAAAAGTGGTCACCCGCCCTCTTGTTCAAAATACCATAAAATAAGCAGTATAATTACGAAACATTTACAGATATCTTTATTGACACGCGCATATACATATATAGAAACTTAGTACACAACTGTTCAGGAAACGCACTTTTTTGTATTAACGTTACCGCCGTCGTTAGCTCGTCGACACTTTTCAATATCTTAAAAATAAAGGTAAAATAAACAGTGGGTGACACCAGTCCAAATTGTATACCGCGGTAAAAAAAAAAAAAAAAAGTTATCGTGCGTCTGTGTTTTCCCAAAGCAATTGGGCCAGTCCCTGTAAGCTACGGAGGATGCTCAGCGAATGACGAAGCCATTAATATGTTTAGACTGAAAAATACTTGAACAATACTTAAAAATAAAAAAGTCCACCTGCCAGCAGACTTCATTGGGGCCTGCATTTTTATATTAGGAAACTCCGGCAAACTCCTGTCGTGTGGCCTTTAGCCCCACAACTTTCGCAACTCTGAATTCGTGGGCGTCGAACAACGCAAGGCCGCTTCTTCACCCATGGCCCAAAAGCGACGCTCAGAGCGCCCACCAGAATACCAGCCAAGGTCGCTGTGCCGGGGCCACCCGATACGTGATAGTTGTCGGCCGCTAGCAGGCCTTTTTTCACCGTTTTCTCTCGGTCGAGGAATTTGTGCTGAAAACGAGCAGAGATTTAGAGGATGTTTTTGGACAAAAGCAGGCCTATTCCACTATAGTACCGCAAGATTGAACCGCTTATTATGATCATGGTTAATGCTGTTTCATTGGAGGGGCCATGCAACGATTTTGCTACTTTCACCGAATACTGTTCCGAATAAGTACTTGAGGTTCATTATCGGCGGACAGCGTGTGGCAACCCTCCACAGACCTTGCGTATTAGTGTTCGGTCGTGCCCTAATAAGTGATCGGTGGGCCATTACCCGTGGGGTCCTGTGCGCCACGTAACCAAATTGCGAATAGCGCACCTATGGTGGTCACATGGTCACGTGACCTTGTTGCATAGGGTAACGTAATTACGCAACGACGATTAAACTTGTAGCTCATTGGCGTTGCGCATGAGTATGCTTGCGTGACACTTGTGTTAGTATAGTTGTACAAAGTGCCTGAAATTCGAACTCAAAATCGTTGCAACGCCCCTTTAAACCGCGTGGTAGCAAATTAGTCACGGTCTCCGGTTTTAGCGCACGTGCTCGCCTTTGTCCCTACAATAGGCGAAATAAAAGCCAGTAATTCATTGGGGGATAAGCGAGTTAGGAGAGGGCAGTGCAGCATGTACAGGCTCATGGTAGCCAGCAGGTAGACCGGAATAACATTTTTGTTTGTTGTTAAAAACATTTTTAATAAGTCTAATAAAGGAAAAATAGAAAGGGAGAACGATGGGTGGCTGCCCCTATTCCGGGTGCAACTGAATTTCTATCGAGGTGCGCGCTGACCGAGACAGAGCGAAAGTTCTTGCGTTCATGGCTTTTATTTTCAGCACTCTAACAATAAGAATGTTGAAGACTCAAATAAGTCACTAAGATTATCAAAATGTTTTTCCTGCTTCTCCTGGCTCATGCAAATGTACTTTACCATTTGCGAAAATCAATGCCGTTATTCGCTAGAATGTAATGGGTCTAAAAAAGTAGGCGTAATTTCGTTAAACTGAACAAAATTACGCGTAAACTCCTCTCAATAGTGTTTACGTTTTCTTCTAATTAGCTGCTTAGAACATCTAACGACCTTGCCTTTACAAGAGACGAGCGATTTTATGAGAAAGGGCAACTCGGAAAGATACAAGCTTACGTCCACAGTCAGGGCGATCAAGTTCCGCTCCTTCGCGCGCTTTATTGCACGTGGCAGCGCCTTGTTGAAGAACCGCACTTCGGGGTCAACTGACTTCTTTCGGAGTTGTGGTATCAGCTTGTAGCAGAACACGAAATATGCCCTTTGCCTGAGCCATAGGAGCAATTCCTGAAAAGCAAAGTCCAGATGCTAGCAGCGCTTTGCAAAAACGCGCACACTAATTGGATCATTGGAAAATTGTAATAGTATTTCTCGATAAAAAGGACACAAAAATATAAAATTTAGCCCAAATATGTAGATACGTCATGTTTTTCTTTCGGAACTATACCCATTTTCACCTCAAGAAAAAAAGCAAGTTTTGCGCAGTGTTCATACGCGGCGCGAAGTAGTTCTTACGGAATTCGGTTGTCGGAGGAAAAAGCGGTGCTTTTGGCGTTTAGAACGCGTACGTCTTGATGAGATAACATATATCTAATCTAAATTTAACCTATATATATTTTTATTATAAGCATGGAGGGGGCAATTAGTAGTGCTCCGCGAAGAGCCGGACTTTTTTTACTACGTAGAAAAGGTCCTTGAGGTGAAAACGGGTATAGTATAAAACTAAAATAAAAAGACCTCAAGATAGTTGCATGACTTTCGTTTTACTCAACGAACTTTGTTGTTTGCTTCAAACGACTATTAATAGTGTCCACAAAAAAGTGAAAAAAACGGCTTTACTACGGTTGATCGAACGTCGTTTTATCGAGGCTCATTTTAGCGAAAGGGGTACGGTTTATCGAAGCACGGTTTAGCGAAAATGGATACGTTTTATCGAGGCCTCCGTTCCAGAAATCCTGCTTGTAGGCGACGGCGAGCTAGGCTTCCAAACAGACCGCGCTTCGTGCGGTCACCCCTCGCTGTCGATCGAACGCGTGGATCGCCAAGGGTTGGTTAGGGTTCGGCAAGCTACCGGCATAGCCATTTTCTCTAAACGGCAATCCGATTTACTGTTGTCGCCAAAACGGCGTTCGCTAAAACGAGCTTCGCTAAACCGCACTTCTCCGAAAATCAGCATATTTTTCTCCATAGTTTACAACCATTCTGGCATATACTTACCACGACTTCTTTCACCACTGCTGACCCCCTGTCGCCATTCTGCAGGTTGTTTCCTCCTATGTAGACTGCCGCAAAATCCAACTTTTTGAGAGGCAACCCGTCGATGTACTCTTTGAGAGCCTGAACCGTCGCTCCCGACAAGCTAAATGTGCACACTTGTATGCGCTCATCTAAAAACAAACGGTCGCGGCAAAGCCATTTCACTTGGCTGCTCCCGAAGATTGCGCCTTTCATCTTCGTCCGGACCTCAATGAAATGTTCTAAACCTCACTTCTCTGTATGCCAGGGTCGAACGCTAGAGCACGTCTTTTGAAAGCAATACACCACAAGTCTTTTTTACGGAACGTGCAGATGGTCTTCACCGGAAAAGAAAATTGTGGGGGAGCGGTTATTTGTACGTATTTTACTTGTTTTGATGTCTAGCATTCAACAATGCTGCGGAATGAACACCGTGAAAACTAACACCAAACAAAAACTAACCCAAAACAAACAAAAGAGCCAAAACCCGTGCAAACTCCGCGCGAGGTCTTTCCTTCTGTTTTTACTTTGCGCACGCGACCCAACGCTGCCCGGTGCCGCCAGCTCCCTGCAGACGGACTTTGCGGGCACTGAAAGTGAAGGGAAACAGAAGGAGACAGACGCGCGCGTCTCCAACCGAGAAAAAGGAGGCAGGAGGCTTTGAAGTTGAAGTTGAGCGCAGACGTCTCTGTCGAAGAGCGGGGGAGCGGGCCCCGGACGGACGAGTTCACGCGAAGTTGGAGGGGAGGAAGGCGAAAGCAAATTCGCGCAACCTGCCGATCGCGGCATTTGCACCCGCAAATGAATGGGCTTGCCAACTTACAGACTAGCAAGACTTCACACCCAGTGAACCGAGCAAGTTAACCAGTTGATAAAAAAAAGTGAAATATACAAAGTAAAATATTTTGCTCCGCGAAAGCGGTCGGTTTTGTACTAACAGCGACAAAGCGCATTTACTACGGCTGATCGAACGCCTTTATATCGAGGCTCATTTTAGCGAAAAGGGTACGGTTTATGGAAGCACGGTTTAGCGAGAGGTGTACGTTTTATCGAGGCCTCCGTTTGAGAACTGTTGTTTGTAGCGGCGGCAAGCTAGGCTTCCAATCAGACCGCGCTTGGCGCGCGCGCCCCTCACTGTCGCTGGGGGAAAATTTAATATAATCTCAAGCTTGAGCGTGCACTACCAATAGTTCACCGCCAAGGGTTCGGCAATCTAGGCTAATGAATCGGGGGATATCGGAAACGGCTCGCCGGCTGCCGCTATTTTCTCTAAACTGCGATTGGATGAACTGATATCGATAAAACGGCGTTCGCTAAAAGGAGCTCTTCTAAACCGCATGCCTCCGCGACAAAACGGTAATCCGCGGAGGTAAGAGCGACGTTGAAATGCGCACATCTCTGTCCATTTGGGCTGTTGGCGTTTCATGTCATTGCCAATGGGCGACGCAGCGCAGGTAATGCTAACTGCCCCGTGCCGCGCGCTTTTTTTTTTTTTTTTTTTTTTTCATTTCTTTACGATTTTTTGAGGTGTGCGTGTGCTGCTTGTGTTGCTTGAAAAGTATGCCAATTATTGAGATTCTAAAAGCAAACGTCTCGCAAGATGAGGTAATCGGATAACACTGACATTATGTCAATGTGATAACCTTTATCTCCCTAGGTTTACCCCCGAAATTCCCAAAACGTCCTAGTACTTACACAAGATAATGACTTCGGAAGGCATTTTAGGTATGCTTTGCAAATTTTTCTTTTACTTTACGAGCCACCTTGCGGATGTTAGTTTGGAACAATACAGGGGCGTGAACTCCAAAACGCCAAGTGATCAAGCGACAAATGCCTAACGTATAAATGCCGAAAAAGATATAAAAGTATGTCGTGCTAAAAAAAAAAAAAAAAAAAACTCGTTTGTTTAAAGGTAACTTAAATCGATACATGGGGATCTAATTACCCATGTGTAATTTGTTCGGGAAATTCATAATCTCGCGAAGAGAGTTTGTGCAATAAGAATTGTTTTTTTTTTTTGTTTTTGTTTTTTTATTTCCGCAGTTCAATATTGTAGCTTATCATCATGTATGTCAGCATAAATGACATTCACCAACCAAAACAAAATCAACCTTTATTCCAACACATTGCTACATGTTAAAAAAAAAAAAAAAAAAAAAAAATATATATATATATATATATATATATATATATATATATATATATATATATATATATATATATATCTCGAAAACAATTATAGCAAACAGCGAAGACATTATTTATTTTATTTAATCTACGCGCTTCGATATGCTTTGCACAATGGGGAAGGGGCATATGCTAGAGGGTGTTCTCAGATAAGAACGGCCGACCATATCCGGTGACCATTTTTAATTTTGACTAGAAAAATGCATCTTGCTGTCTCAATGCCCAGGAAAACGGAACCGGTCGTTGTTTTGTTGGTTTCTTTTCTTTTTTTTTGTTTGCGTGTGTGTGTGTGTCTGTGGGGGGGGGGGGGGGGGGGAGCGGGAGAGGAGTTGCTTTCAAAAAAAAAAAAAAAGTCAGAAACACCTGCTCAATCTGAAGCGGTGTTTGCGGATTTCAAAACATTGGCATTTCAGGGAACTTTCCCCCAAAATGTGTTGTGGCTACTGGCCCACAAATATTTACCGACAAAGTAAGTATGAGAATGGTTGAGCCAAAATATTTATCACGAAGTGTCGACGTCGTTATTTTGAAATAAGAAATCGCACAGACGACTGCACATTGAGCCATTCTGCCCAATACCCGTGCCACACGGGCAACTTGAATGCCATTTACAACGAATGAGATTTGTGTGATCGGAGAATCAGCTCGCACTCTGTCGCGCGTGGAATGCGCCACGCCCGGAGTGTCGCCCGCTCATTGGCCGTTCGCTCAAATTTCATTCCTTGTAAATGGCATTTGAGTTGCCCGTGTGGCAAGGGTATGAGTTTCATCTTTTTTTCTCCGCATTTATTGAAGACAGGATTTTCAAACTTTGTCAGCGTGTTGTCCTCTATTTGGCTAATCTTCGTGATAAATATTTTTGTCCTGGTTAGCGGCAAAAGTTCCCGAAAAACGCCCAAATAAAGGCATTTTCCTAAATGTGCATAATGTTGAAAATCAATTTAAAAAGAAAAGGCTATCTTCGATTTTTTTTAAACTCTTCCAAGTTCACGCCAATGATATGCACTAACAGGATGTGCAAAAACACGTTGCATTATTTGTGTGTCTTTGAAGTTACAAAGCAAGAAACTGACTAAATGGAGGCTACCGCGGTTGCCATGAATGAGGCCTGTGCATACGCCTAGTTGACAATTTCATTATTTTTACACAGCGTAAAACTGCTCCCGGGTGGTCAGATTGACAGCACAGAGGTGGAGGGTACTTTTGAAGTGATAATTCGTGATACGTATTTTTTAGGGGCGAACCTCCTTAGGGGCTAGCCATGTCCGTATGTCCGTCCGCCGCCGGGTGCACGTGCTCCTGCTCGTGAGCTCACGCGCTCACGAGCACGTGAGCACGTGCTCGTGTAGAGCAAAAAAAACGCATCTCCACGTGGTGAATGATGTTGTTTGGGGCGAAGCTCTGGTGGTGGTTGTCTGCGTAGACCATAGAGATCGTACATACTAACTCTAGAGGAAAAGGTCCGCCCTTTTCCCATGCATTCTGGCTGCCGCAAGCGGCGGAGCATGCAGGCAGACCCTCGGGGTCCCACACATTGTTACCAACTGCCTTCGATTTCGCGAATATAATTATATCATCAGAGCAGTGTCATGAACTTCAACAATCCACGAACTTACCGGTGGAAAGATATTCGCGTTCCTTTCGAAGCTTTCTTTTTGCATAGCGCGGAGATGTACGGCCTCGCATCAACGCTAAACTAAACCAGATAACCGTCCTCCCAGGCGGGGCGCGAGTGGGCGCGCCTCAGGAATACGAAACCAAGCAAACACAAGATTTCCGAGATTTCAACAGAAGGAAAGTTAATGCAGCGTAATGAGTATACTGCTTTTTATAAGCGTTAGAATAGCTCAGAATTTAGTTTACAAAGTTAAATTATCACTGTTTATATTGCTGAGAGTTTTCAGTCTTCTCGATTACCACTGCGACTGCCGTCCTTTAGCTGGCAACATTGGTTTCTTTCTCTCATGTTCTGTCGCTCTCTTTCGCGATCTTTCACTCGGGACCCAAGATGTAGGCCCTTGATGTAGGCGCGCGGGATTTGCCACTCCTCCTCACCCACCTTTACCCCACCTGGCGTAGACAATGAGCCGCAGCATGCCGAGCCTTTCGTTCGTTTTCATCCATGTCAGAAAGAGAATGCGTGGTATCGAACGTGGTTATATACGCCTTTGAGCATTTGATCGCAGCGTGACATGGATGAAAACGAACGAAAGGCTGGGCATGCTGCGGCTCAGCGTCTACGCAGACAAGCACCACCAGATCTTCGCCTCAATCAACACCATTTACCACGTGGAGATGCGGTTGTTTTTTGTCCTTATTATTAGTACAAGAGTCACAAAAATGCGCAGAAGTTGGAGCAATCGCGAGACGCTAGCCTGTCGCACGCTTCGCAGTGCCCGTTTTCTACAGCGGGCGTGTAGCCTCTGTGCGCACGCCACGTAGGGGAAACGATCGGTGCGGCTCCGATGACAGGCGTTTAGGTAACACGACATAGGGCTCTAACACGATATTGAGGACAGGGCGACGTACAACGGGGGCACCTTCGCGCGGCAATAGGGCCTCGTGGTGGGCCGCACACCGCACACCGTGAAGAGAATAAAAAGAAAAAGAAAAGAAAAGAAAGACTTTCGTTTGCTTGAGACTTTTTATGCTCCCTTTTCATCACATTTTTGTCTCAGACTCACTGTAGCCGCTTCGCACTAGACTGCCAGCAGGCCTGGGTGGAATCGTGCCTTTATTGTCCGAGTGGCTTGTTTGCAGACGCTATCGTTCTTGCTACCAGCAATTCGTGTCGCAGTGGGTTGATGCATGTATACACTGTCAGCAGTGCCAGAATTGAATTCCAGGCACGGGATGGAGGGAATCCCAGGCTGTGGTTTTCATTTCAACTGAACTCCTGAAAGTCAGCCCTTGCGAACCAATGCCACATTGGGTAATTTGGTGCTGAGGACGTCCTCCATATCTGACGCACATTTGATATCTGATGTAGCCGGCCCTCGAAGGTTGTAAACAGTTGCATCATGGTGCTTGACGAGGCCTCCAATCCCATCGCAGGCGTTCTTACCTCCCAGTAGCGGAAACTTGTTACTTGGCCGACAGGTACTCGGTCTTAGCGAGCTCATGAAGTTCGTACCTATTCTTGAAGTAGCTTGCTCCGCCGTCACTGACCTAGATAAAATGTGCGTAGAAAGGAGCAACGTCCTCAGCCACTCGTGAATTTTCCCAAGGC
This sequence comes from Ixodes scapularis, assembly GCF_016920785.2. Lineage (NCBI taxonomy): Eukaryota > Metazoa > Arthropoda > Arachnida > Ixodida > Ixodidae > Ixodes > Ixodes scapularis. The sequence continues at coordinate 63,326,039 of NW_024609846.1, read as the reverse complement.
CGTAGCACGTGCGGGAGGAATCGTGGCTGGTATCATCACTGATCGGAGCGCAGCTACAAGCCCTTTTTTTGGTTGTCACTACGCATGACGTTGCTTGTGAATATATTCTCTAATAATATATGGCAACCGAAGAGTTTGTGCCCTCTAATGGTTTCGCCTCCCCTCCTTTTCCACCAATCAACGCACTCCTTCTTGTGACGTGATCCTCTGGGTGACTAATTAATCAAGAACGCGAAGGATGCAGCTAAACTGCCTAGAACGTGGACTGGAAGGAAAATACGACGTTTCGGGGGAACGTCCTTCAAGTGATAGTTACGAAACACGGTGAGGAACAAGGAAAGGGTTGTATACGTCACAAGAAAAGGGGGCTATGCTTCTTACTCACCGATTTTTTGTTTCTTACAAGAAGATGGGCGTCCACCCGAAACTTCGTGTATTCCTTCCCGTCCACGTCCTGTTTATTGTTGCACAATATATCTTTTGTGATTACGTGCCCAAGCTCATTGTTGTCGGCAGCCCCATTCTCTTACACGCTGAGATAAACATCTGCTATCGGAGCCACTTCGGTTGATTCCTTTGCTTGGCGTACACGCCGACTACTGGAAACGTACCCTGCGAAGCGTGCGACAGGCTAGCGTCTCTGGATTGCTCCGGGTCATGCTGATTTTTTTTTTTTTTTAAATCTTGTACAAAGAAAACATGACTTGCTCAAAATTATCACTTAGAAACTATCGCCCACCCGAGCGCTGTCCATCTGACCACCCCGGAGCACTTTTACGGGCTGTAAAAATTATGAACTTGTCAACTACGGGTATGTATAATACACGCAAACAATGCAATGATATTTTTGCTCATCATGCTCATAGATATCATTGGCGTTAATTTGGAAGAGTTAAAAATATCTAAGATAGCAATTTTTTTTAAATTGATTTGCAAAAGTATGCATATTTAGTAAAATGCCTCCATTTAAGCGTTTCTCGTAAACTTTTCTTGCTAATCAGGACAACAATATTTATGGTCAGATAGAGGACAACACGCTAGCAAAGTTTGAAAATCCGGGCTTGAATAAATGCGGAGAAAAAAAAAAGTTAAAACTTAGGCAGTATGGCTCAATGTGCCGTCGTCTGTGCGATTTTCTATTTCAAAATAACGACGTCAATACGTCGTGATAAATAATTTAGGTCAACCATCCCCATAGGGGCCAGTAGCCACAGCACAGTTTGGGGGAGAGCTGCCTGAAATGCCAATTTTGCGAAATCCACAAACAACGCTTCAGATTGAGCAGGTGTTTCTGACTTTTTTTCTTGAAGGCAAGTTTGCTTTTTCCTAAAACAAAGACCGGTTCCGTTTTTCGGGGCATTGAGGCAGCAAGATGCATTTTTCTGGTCAAAATTAAAAACTGTTACCGGACACGGTCGGCCGTTCTTATCTGAAGACGGAGTCGTCTTCTGCCGCGACATAACATAACACAACTGCGTGTATATTTGACAAACAAATATCAGTAAGCTAGGTGACTTCTGTACGTTTTATTTATGTAGAATACGCATGCACCATCACATTTTATTGCGTTCTTTTAGTGGGTAGAGGAAAATCGGACCCTTCACGTAACATATTTTAGTAGCTTTACTTTTTCGAGTACAAAAGAGGGATCTTAGTAGTCGAGGAGAAGTAATCAAACTTAGGAACGACTATAGAGACACGACAAGAAATGTAGAAACGAAAACTGGTGGTCAGTCAAGTGCAAAACAAGCACCCAGGAGACTTTATTCACATTGCGCGGTCGCATTTTAATATTGCAATTATGAAATTCATCTAAATTTGGAAAATAGACGCAAGTGGAAAACGTTCTCGATTGAAAGAACGCATGTTCTTCCTGTCCTCACTCAGAATACTGTAGCGGGACTTGGTCCTTCCTCCAAAACGCCAACACAGTGAAGACGATAACGAGTTGATGTTTGAAAGGCCTGTGCATAGAATGATAACATCATGTCCCTTGATTGCAGATTAGCGCAGTCTTCAGGCACGAAACCGCCCAAGTTGAAGCACTGGAGGCGGTCACAAAGTGGAGTCGATAAGACTGTTTGCCGAGCCGACCAAGTCTTGCGCTAGAATGTATAAATAGCAGATTGGTTAAAAGCAGAGTCAATAATTATGTTCAATGCAGGACACCAAGTAACAGTTGCGAGCTTTCATGAAAATTTCAAACTAGCTAATGATAGCGACGTACTTCGTCCCTCGAACACATCCGAATCTGGAAGCAATCTGTTTACAATAGGTGTTATACGTTTATTCAGTGTGTGGTTCGCACCAACCTGAAGTACACAAAGTGACTCTCAGTTGATCGTGGCAATCGCACGATTTTGATAAAGTGAAAATGTACATCACTTGCGACAGAAATCATAACTGAATGGAGACGTCATAAAAAAAAGTTCTTACCTCTTGATTTTGCTTCTCTTCGGGAAGGCTAGCCGACTGACATATCGCGACTGAAAAGTCTAGGCCTTCTCAACCAATAACGACCAAAACAAAGCGGTCGTGCGCGAACAGCCGTCACCGCCGGACGGACAACATATCGGCGTTCAGAGTTCTGCGAATCCTCCGGAGAAGTCACTCCCCGCGAACATTCACCGACCGCACTCCTCACCCCTCTAGCCCCTCAGGGCGACTGCCGACCGCGGCCCGCCCGCCGCCGCCGCCGTGAGCGACTCGGCACGAGCCTCACAAACCCGCCAATCCGCTGCGAGCATCGAATGCGACGTCATCACGTGTCGTTTACGTCACCCTACCGAAGGAGACGTGAAGCGCCGTCCGCGAATTTCTCGGGGCACGGAAGCACTGTGAAGGCTGTCACTAGCGGCGTTTTGGTTGCGTTTCGACTACACTGAAGGAAATGCAACTGTAACGAACCAAAATGTGGTTTACGTTCTTTCCCGAGGAGTTTTAAGGGACACGAGCTCTCATTTCGCTGCTAGACCCAGATACGTTACGCACTCATTCGCCTCGGAGGGAGAGCGCCTTTTCACGCCTTCGACGCGCGCGCCATCTGGAATCTTGAAAAGTTCCTATCGGAGATGAAAATCGAGGAGCGCTCCCTCTTAAACAACTTGATCGCAGTATGCAACCCTTGTGTCATTCTCGGGACGGAAACCTGGCTTTCGAGTGACATAGACAACAACGCACACTTTATAAATAAAAATTACACTATCTATAGAAAAGACAGGAACCAATCAAGAGGCGGTAGAGTCCTTGTTGCTATCAGAAACTGTTTTCCCACCACTCCAATCTTGTTTTATACAGATATTGAAATTGTTTTTGTTCGTTTGAGGTTCATATTTTCCTATGCCATAATAAGTTCATGTTACAGACCGCCTGACGAGCATGCCTCGTTCAACGATGAAATGAGTGAAGCCCTTGATTATGTCACTCTTCAATCCCCTCAGTGCCCAGTTTTTCTTAGAGGCGATTTTAATTTCCCAGATATTTACTGGACTGCGTACGAACCAAAAGATGGCTGCAGAAATGTCTCACAGTGTCAAATATTTCTGGATTTGTGTAAGTCGAGGCACCCAGAACAAGTAGTACCCACGCCGACTCGTGAGAATTCTATCCTTGACTTATTTCTGACTTCTGCACATGAAAAGGTTAAATCCGTTTGCTTGATCGAAGAGCTTAGCGACCACAAAGTGGTTTTAGTAACGGTAGACATTGCAATACATGACAAATCGGATGACGAAAAAGTGATCTATGATTATGCGAAAGCAAACACAGCTGAGATTTCTACAGCCTTAGAGGCTTTTCTTTGGCAGTTTGAAAGGGTCTACAGGTGCCGATCTATTGATGAGAGGTGGACCCTAATTAAGGACACATTACTGAAATTGCAAAACTTGCATGTTTCAAAAATCAAGATTCCCTCTAATGTAAAAAAACCCAGGTTTCTATGTCTTTAAACAGCCTCCTCAATACTAAAAAAAACTTTTTTTTGTCAAAGCAAAAAGAAATAATAATACGAACTCATGAAACCGTTACTATAATCAGGCGCAGGTATGTAAAATAGAAGTGAAAACAGCGAAAGAAGACTTTTTTGGAGTAAAGCTTAGAGATATGTTAAAATCAAATCCAAGAAAATTTTGGAGTACTAGTGGGCCTCAGAAGGCCCCGGGAACCCCTAAGGGGCTTCTTAACGACGAAGGTAACCCTATGCCTGATTCTGAATGTGCCAACTCTTTGAACGTATTCTTTGGCGAAGTATTCACCAGTGAGATTTTCCAACTTCCAACTTGTGATCCCGATGTCAACATTCCTTTTCTAGACAAAGTGAGCCTTACTTCTCTTGGTATAAGCAAACTCATCGACAATCTTCCGCATTACTCTTCTCCGGGTAATGACAATATCACTGCCAAATTGCTCAAGCTAACTGCCCCGTACTCTAGTAGTGTCCTGAGTTTGTTGTACCAACAGAGTATTGACTTGGAAACATTCCTAAAGATTGGAAGCATGCAAAAGTGCTGCCAATATTTAAGTCCGATGACAAAAATTCTCCTAACCTATACCCTATATCATTGACTAATATTCCCTGTAAGCTTTTAGAACATATATTATATAGCAACATTATGAGTCACCTTTCAGGCAACGACCTGCTCTTTTGCAATCAACACGGTTTTCGTAAACATAAATCATGTGAAACGCAGTTATTCGAATTGGTAACGGCATTCATGAAGTTATTCATTCTACACTCTAAGAAAAAGTAAGAACCCCCCCTAGTCATCGTGCGTTTTGACTGCTGTAACTACCCCACAGGCTTACCTAACTACTCACTGGACTCGAGCCATTGAGCGTTACCACCCTGTTGGAAGGTGACAAGCATGGGGTAGTCACGTTTTATAAACTCTTGAATTGAACATTCAAGTGCATTCAGTCGTTCAATAGTAAAAGTCACTACAAAAATCTCAAAAAGTACTTAAAACTTGTTTTCTTTGTGCGTTGGTTACCATTTATTCAAATCTGAACCGGGCGAAACAAGCGTGTGGCTCAGATCGCCTAAACTGGCAGAAAACAAACAAGTACAGGCAACCTTGGTAAGCATCTACTAAAACCCGAGGCAGATAAAAAGTATCGCGGTTGTCCTTTTTGGTTCCGTCGCGGGTTTTACCATGTACAACAGTAAACAGCTGGCAGCTAGCGTCGTGCTCGAGGAATTTAACGAAATCTCTAGAAAAGCACAGAAAGCTACGCACAGGCGTGAGATGACTTGAATGCTCGCCGCACGAGATACTCTTGTCGTCTTTTATTGTGCGGTTCAGTAAAGAGCTTGCTCTCATTAAAGGTGTGATCGGTCAGTTCTACGTGCAGTTCAGTTGCAAATGGTCTCCTCGGTTCCGCCCGTTCCGCCGAACTTGTGCTCCTGTCGTACCCAATTTTTTTGCTTGCAAGTGCAGTGAAGTATGAAGCATTGAACACCACGACTCAGGCTGGACAGGACGAACCTACACAGATATCTTGGATCATGTTCGTGTATTTCACTATTTCTCTGTCTCGGGATACATCATTCACCTTCACTGGCTCATTTGGCACATTTCATCGAGGATACTCGATAAAAAAAATGCTTCAAACAAGTGTGTGTCATCCAAGGCGGAGTACTTTGAAAGGGACTAGGATTTCAGGCCTTCCGGCACGCGTTCCTTTTACCTATATAAAAGATTCCAAGTAAATTTCCAAAAATAAGGCATTGGCAAACATATACGTGCTATTTGTTTTCGATTTCTTTTTTTTTAGAAAAAGTACTGCTGGAGACGACAGCAGGTGCAGCGCAGAGAACTATGTTCTCGGCGTTCTTTGATGCTCAACCCCTCATTCACACTGGAAGCGGATCCGCATTCGCAAAGCGGTTGTGAGCGCGGTTGAATAAAGATCCAGTCCAATTGCACGCGCACTTGATGTCATGGAGTGCGCGCGCAATTGTACTGGATATTTATACAACCGCGTTCGCAACCGCTTTGCAAACGCGGATCCGCTTCCAGTGTGAATGAGCGGTAAGGCCGGTTCAGACACTTGCATTTGAATGAGTTTGACAGCGTTGCGTCGAGAACCGAAAGAGACTCACCGGCACGCGCTTGAGCAAAAACAATTGTAGCTAAAAGAAAAAAACTGAAACAACGCTTCGGGGAAGACCGGCGGACGGGCTTCGCTGGAATCACCTGCGTGTGCTCAGTGTACTCAACGTGTACTCAACCGCCGCTAAAGTCGGTCGGATATGTAAAAAGAAAAAAGAAAATGCATCAGCGTGTTCAGAAAGTTGTGATTGCAGAAATTGGTTTCGATAATTAATACAATTATTTAAACAGGCTTCTGTATACTTAATGTGTAGGCTAGGGAGAAAACGAAACTGATCAAAGCGTGACGTGTAGCGACTATTCAAATTTATTCATTACCTGCAGTTCACTTTTGCAATGGATTACATTAGAGATACGAGCGCTTTCCTAAGGGCAGTAGAGGAGAATAATATATACGCGTAAACCTTGCACAGTCTTTTCGTATTTATGCAAAATATGACAGTGGTTACCATCCTAATCGGTCACAGAAAATACAGCAGTATATAAGGTGGTGTCGACTAGACGTGTGTATAGGAATGTAGAGTGTCAAAATCTCATGTTCAAATCAAATCAAATCAAATCAGCTTTTATTTTCCATCATCACATGACGGGGGATACCAAGGGAAAAAGCTGCTTATATGCAGCTTGACGAGCCCCTGGCACCCCTACATGGCAGACAACGCAACAAGAGATCATTTAATAAACAAATAAATCTAGAAAAACAATACAATGTGCGTTTTTATACAATGTTAATAAATCATAGAATGTGCATTTTTTTATACAATGTTAACGATGCTATTTTTATTAAGTGAAGTGATATTAATTTCTAGCGATCCGATATGATTTAGTAAGTGAGGAAGTGCATGATTAATTCTTTGATGTCCAAAGTTCGTACGTGATTTTGATATTTGCCATGGATGTATTTGACGGGTTTGATAAATTGGAATTTGCAAATGAAGGTCAGCGAGGTTCAGAAATGTTTCGGATTTACCTTTTAGGGCCGATTGGTACGTTAATATTAGGCGTTGACTGTAAAGTTTCGACACGTCGGTTATGGAAAATTTATCAGAGGCAATGATGGTGAGGTCGTAGGAACATTGGCTATTGCACGAAGAGCTTTTTCTGCAGCACGCGGAGCAAATTTAAGTTGGTTAAACCAGTTGATCCCCATATCAGATGCGGGTATCCAAAGCCAGGGAAAAATAATTATTTAAAAATTTGAAGTACGATATTGGTAGGTAAAATGTTTCTATATTTGTTTATTACTCCAACTATTTTTGAAAGTTTGGTACGAACATATTTAACATGTTCAGACCAGGACATGTTAAAGGAAAAAAATACACCCAGAGTTTTGACATTTTCAACACAATGAATAATATCAGAACCATATTTGAAAGGAAGGAATAAATTTGTTTGAGTTCTAGAATGTAGTTGAAATATTACAGCCTTGCTCTTATTAGTATTTATATGGAGGGAGTTAATTTCGCGCCAACATTTTAATTTAGATAGAACAATATTTGCTCGGGTAACAAGATGTTCATAATTTTTATCAGAAATGATTATACTCGTATCGTCTGCGTAAATTATAAAATTTACATCAGGGTCAAGAGTTACAATTACAACGCGTTCAGACACAGCACATTGTGCTGTGTCTGGAGGCGTTCCTGTGTAGAATGCTATGATGTCGGTTTGTCGCGTATGTGTGCAGTGTGTTGTGGAATATGTACATACGTGCATGTCTGGCAAGGCGCTAAACACAAAACTGTTTTTTTTTTCTTGTTTGAGCGCTGTCCGTTAGGTGGCGCGTCCCGCCGCCCAATTCAAGGAGTCGCGCGTTTATGTGTCTGCTTATTTGAGTAAAAAACATGAAGGCGTTCCATGGCTCCACGGAGCAGCCCCAAAGGGTTCGGTTCTCGGCCTCTCGTCCCAGTGGAATCAGTCTCATAGCCAGTTGAATGGGTGTTCCGTTCGGTGAATAGCGCCAAGTGCGTGTACAGACGCGGTGAGCTTTACCAGGGACTTGAAAGTGGAAAATGAATGCTAACAGGCGAGCAGGAGCATTGAACGATTGGAACCGACGCCGCTTAAATCGGTGATGCTTCGCCTCGCCACTGTCAACCGAAAACGCCGGATCACTTGCGGCAAGCAAAGACATCATTCCATTTGTCGCTATATGATTCCTTTCTTGAATGTTTTCTGGCCGCGAAGTAAATGCAGCCGGCCGCGCCGAAAGCAGTCGCGGACAAACCCCCTCGAATGCCCCCCCCCCCCCCCCCCCCCCCGCCCTTTCACATCGTCGCCTCTACTCGTAATAGGTGCGGTGCCCGTGGTTCGAGGCGCGTTTTGGAGTGCTTCAGTGCGCACGGAAGGCCGCGAACGGGCGCACGCACTTGAGAATCGTATTTTAGCAAAAAGCAGTCCAGCTCGCTAGGCCTTACTCGTATTGCTCCACTGTCGCTTGCCAGCCGCCATGTTGCTTTTGGGGGTGCTCACTGTGACAACCTGTTGATTGCGTGCCGTGTGACTACCCATGGGGTTGTTAGTATAACGAAGGGGGTGTAGCGATATCTGTGACGGCTTCTGACTACCCCAAAGGTAGCACCGAACGACTACCCTTTTGTTGAGAGTGTAGGGTTCAAATAGATGCTCTGTTTATAGATTTCTCTAAGGGTTTTGACAGGCTTCCTCACCAGCGGTTACTCAAAAAGTTAGGAAGTCTAGATTTTCAACCTATATACACCAATGGACTTCTTCCAAAACCGACGCGCCCCATCGCGGCGAAATACCACGCAGTGCACTCTGGGAACTATAGTTGGCCACTCAGTTTCGGTTTCGACTGAGCATCTTTATCTCATGCTATCACGCCGCGACCGAACGCGCTGCTTGCGTTTTCGATTATCTGGTTTTTCATGAACGTACATTACACTCGTTCTCGAGCGATACAAGACGAAGACCGGGGCACTTTCCTAGGTTCCCGAAACACCGGATATTGTGCGTGCGTAGGCAAACGTAGTAAGTGTGGCTTAGTCACCTCACCCCACGAGTGCATGTTTGAGCTCAATTTCAATAATCCCGTCTAGTACCAGTGAACTAGAACTAAAATTTGTTCATCTGGAGCCTTACACGTATTTTGTTTGCCAAACGTCCGCTTCTTGTTACTTCATTGGGCGAAAAGCAAACCGCATCCTCGCAGGGTATCAAAGTTGAGCCCAGCGTTTACGCATGAACTTTTAAGGGAACGCAATAAATTCGACCTCACTTCTGCACAAAAGTTTGTGTGATGTCTTCCTTGTGTCATCGCATATCTCACACTAAAATTTTATGCTGATAAAAGATTAAGTTTTCGCAAACGTGAGATCGGCTAGCTACGACAGAGGCCCTAACAAGCGTCCCCTGCTCCTCGCTAAGCCTTTTTGGACGAGCTTTTACTTACGCCCTAGATCTGTGCCTGAACGGTGTGTCTGAAATTATCTCGGCATACTCAGGCAGGAAGAAAGCAAACACATAACAAATATTATGGCCATTAGCAACCGTCAAACGCGCTTTGAATTCGTTCGTTCGGCACACCGCATAGGGGTTCATGCCCGTCCGGCGCACTTCCGGAGAACGGTGCGACATTCTTCACACAAGTGCTCGACTTTTGCTTTCTTAAAACGGTCTGTATGTGCCAATTTGCCTAAATGATTGCAAATAACGTTATGCGCATACGCGATGTTGAATATTAGTGGAATGCAAGCGGGTGGGGACTTCACTTCGTGCAGTGTTGCGGGTCAGTACAGATAAGAGATAAGAAGTGTCTTAAAATTGAGCTTTTCAATGGCGCCTCCGAGTTTTACCTCGCATACTCAGCCGTATTAAGAAAAACAGTAATTGCAAAAAGTAATATTTCGTCTATGGACGCACGAAACAAACAAACTTCCTGATCAACAACACTAATGTAAAGGCGCCAGCTCGATGTATGCATACTTATTGGTTGCTACAGCTTGTTGATTCGTACACAAGCAAGAACCCCGAGCTTCGCAGAGTTGAGATTCCCAGCACTGGCTCGTCCACATACCTAGATTGGAACGCTAACAGGAAGGCTCAAGTACAAAAATACAACAAGCATGTTTTAAGACAAGATACGTCTCAGGCTTGTGCTAAAGCTTCGAGATCTGGCCATATAGGTTAGTTTAGAGAGCACAAATGACACTCTCGGGACCAGAAAACATGAGATAACGACCGTTAATAGTCCACGCTCCATGTATAATCTGTTGTCGACCTGTCGATCGAAACCGAAACCATGCCACCCTCCTCCCTGGCCAACTAGTTCCCAAAGTGCAACGCGCGCCGTGTTGCACGCAGGGCTTTATGGAAGTAGTCTATTGGACCCTTAAGTTTCTCTCGCACCGAACACAATCAGTAGCCATTAACAAATAAACATCTAATACAATAAATATAATATCTGGAGTTCTTTTTCTTCAAATCATCAAATCAAAAAGGAGCTAAGTACGCATCCTTGCATACACATCTTGTTTATATCAATGACGTCCCGACAAACATAACCTCTAAAATTAGACTATTTGCTGACGATTGCGTTATTTATAGGCAAATACGTAACTCAGACGATGCTTCGCAACTGCAGCGTGATTTTGATTTTATCATAGCTTGGTGTACATATTGGCAAATCTGTGTTAACGTATCAAAAAGCAAAGTCATGACGTTCTCGGCCAAGAAAAGCAATATTACTTTTGATTATACACCCGCCAACACAAATCTTGAAGGGGTAACAAAGTATATATGTCTCTTAGCGTTATCTTAACAGAAAAGCTGGATTGTAAGGAACACATAGACTTTATTTTGGGTAGGGCAAATCAATCGCTGGGATGCATGAAAAGACACATGTACTTAGCTCCTCCAGAAGTCCGCATCCTTGCATACACATCATTTGTTTGTTCTAAAGTTGAATACGCTAGCGTGATTTGGAACCCATGGCAGATAAATCTTACACAGAAGCTAGTGTCCGTACAAAACAAAGCTGCACGTTTTATTTATGAAGTCTACTCACACTCATCCAGTGTAACTGCCCGAAATCGAGAGCAGGCTTGCAATCACTGAGTAGCAGGCGTAAACAAGCGAGGCTTTTATTTTTACATAAAATCTACTACTTCAACCAGGAACTCAAGAAACTACTCGCACCAAACAATTTTCGGGATCGCCTTTGCAATTAGCCACTATAAAGACTGGAACAGTCTACCTGAATCCGTTGCGGGTCTGGCGGACGTCGCTCTTCTCAGAGACGCCTGTGAAACTTTGTTCAGTGACTAAATTAATTTTTTAGGCGTACTGTGCATGTACACTACCTGCATGTTTTACCTTTATTGCTATATGCGCTTGCGTAACCACTGACTGTCGTCTGCTTGGTTAGTTGAAGCATACTGTATGCTTTCTTTTTTTGAAGTACGTGCTGATGTTTTGTCTTTCTCACATTCGCGTGTATTTTGTATTTGAATATAGTCACCTTGTACCCTCCCCCTTCATGTGATGCCTACGGGCGATTTGAGGACAATAAATAAAATGAAAAATGGAATGAAAACGGCTGCCATTGGAAACGGTGCCCGTTTGAACCAGTATCCGTTTGGATACCAGGTCGGACGGTGCCCGTCCGAACTGGCACGTGACCACATATTTGAACGCGCCCTTCGAATATTCTGGTAAATTATTCGCTAGCCATAAATGGGTATTATCTGGAAGGTTGAATATCTTTAACTTACTTAGGAAGTCCCAACTTGATAAACCTATTAGTGACAGGGAGGAAACCCGTACAAAAAAATGAAAGACGTTTGTAGATCAGGCTCGGTCATTCGGGGAAGGAAAGCCGAGGCGGAGTTTGTATCTGAAGCACCTGTTGCAAATAGGGAAGTGTCATACATACATACATACATACATACATACATTTTATTGACTCAGTGGGAACATTAAAGAGGGATACGTTTGCGGGCACATCAAAGCCAGCGAAGGGCTTGTGGGATGACACCCTAAAAAAAATTAGAAAAGTCCACTTAAGTGGACTTTTTTAATTTTTTCTATATATATTATTCTAATAATAATAATAATAATAATAATTATTGTTATTATTATAATAATAATCATGTTTATTGCGAGTTTAAGAAGAACCAGGTGCCTTTTTGTTGAAACACGCGAAACACAAGGAAAATTGTGAGACAAGGACTATAAAAAAGGCGTAAAAAGGCCTAAAAAGCGATACGAAGACAATAACACAACATACATGAATACAAACATCAATTAAAAAAAAAAACATCCAACCAGTCTACAGTAGTACGCTCACCCATTTGCGATGGGAACAACGCTTACAAAAAAAAAAGAAAATTAAGAACACCATTAAATGCATAACAATAGCCTTAATGACGCTCGGAGACCTGAAATGCTATCGTTGAATATATCTAGTTTTTCGGCGAAGTCATTGAATTTCAGTTGCATGCGGGTGACCGGGATCAACATATTTGCCAGAGGGGGAGAAAATGCGCTACCAGACACAGCGCTGTAGTGTGGCACACGCAAAGGAAAAGATGATAAGATCTCAGGAGAGATCTTGGTGTATAAACATCTAAGCATTTTACATTTACAGTGTGCACTCCTTGATTAATGAAACCCTAAAAGAGAGGTCCAGTTTATTTACGTTTTACAGAAATTCTAAAACCCATCACTTTGTTTTATTAATGTTGATTTCCACTACAATAGTTCCAAACAAACACATCACATGCGTCGCATCATTGTGCAATAAGGCAACTGCACTGCGCACATTAAGATGCCGTGACACTAACAAAGTATCGTACGCATATTGAAATATTTCCTATCCTGAAAGAATTTTCGCGAGGTCCTTTATATCGTAATTAAATAAAAAGAAAGACAGTACAGAACCCTGGGCCACGCCAGCTTTCAAAAACACATTGCCACTGGTATCCCAGAATTACATGTGCTACATCAGGTTGCTGTCAAACGGTGCAAATGAGAAATCTGTTTATGGTGCATTTTCTGTCCCCTTTGCTTCAGCCAGCAAATAATAGTAATGATATAATAGCCATCAATCAATCAATCAATCAATCAGTGTTTAGTATAGTGCCCAGGAAAAACCTATGGGTCTTACTACTGGCACACTTCAATATGAACACACACACACACGCACAACTCAAGTTCAAATTAGCAACTATTTCCATGTTTGACTCTCCCATAGCAGACTCAGAGAGCAGTTCAAGCTCCACAACATAGAGCACAATACATGCAGGGAAACAAGACAATATTATTTCAGGCAAGCAGAAACAAGCAATATAATAATAATAATTTACTTTGCTTGTGCTCATACACAACCAAATCGGACTCCTGTGTGGTGCTCACTACATTGACAGGAAACGCAAAATTCCGTATTAAAACTCAAACAACACACCGGATGGAAACCAAACTAAAACAGATACAAGACATGCCTTGGCGTGCTCAGAGAGGTAATAACAAAACAGGAGCATAAATGGAAGCTCAAAGCTCAAAGCATACCCGCATATGAAGTGTGCCCAGAAATCACGAAACCTACCTTTGCGCTGCACCCGCTCCAGTATTAGCTGTAGAAAAATTTGATATATTTGAATGCTCAGTCTTTCGTGAAGTATCTGCGAAGACTTCAGATTTTGTTTCTTTCTTTGAGATGTCTGTGGTGTAATGTGCTTAAAAAAATCTCCCTTTTTTGTGTTTTTTTTTACTTGCGCGTCATCGGTCTGGCAGCTTCAGTATTTTATTGTAATCTGTGTAGTAGGTTACGCTATTATTTTGGTGTTTCTTTTCCAAGCGACAGAGTGAACCTTTTTCTTTCTACAAAAAGCACTCCAAACCAAAGGCCGCTGTTCAATATTTGAAGCCCAGCCAGGACACGAAACATGTTCACGTACGATCCAATGGTGTCTCTGAAGTAACCTGAAAAAATATTAAACATTTTTAAGTCAGAGTTTTCACGCATATTTTCTCGCCTATTTCAGGGATGAGTCAAGCGTGGCATTTTTTGTTTTTGCAGGAGACCAGTTGCTTAAGGCGCACAAAAACTGCGGAGGAATTCTGAGCACATAAGAGCCAAAGTTCCGTAACCAAGTGTAGCTCACTGTTTTGCGGAGAAACAGATTATGTTTTTATACGTTTATACCAAGTCAAAAATTAATAAAAATAACGGCTACAAAAAAAAAAAAAAAAACTTCTGGGAGGATAGACGGCTACAAAAAAAAATTGTGACATGACTACAGTTGTTGTCCTGTAGCAAGTGTTATTTTTGTGGTCCTTGTTTTTGTAGCTGCTATTTATATCATGTTAAACTTTTACGAACTCGCTCAGTTCAACACTCCAAAACTTTGTGCGACTTGGTCGCGCTGGTGTTTACAAGAATGAAAAGGTATGTTTGCGAAGAATGTTTGTCACACGATATATATTTTTCTTTGTGAGCGTATACACGCTTTGCAACATGGTTATTAGTTAATTGTTATGAATTGTAAGCAAATATTTCTCATATGGTATATTAATAAAAACATCTTAATATTAATATTTTTTTAAAGGATGAATTCGAACGTCATCTATATCCATGAAACGAACCAATTGCTTGCTCCCGATTTTGACAACTACAACAAGATGTAGGTGGCTAATGTGGTGGTAAAGCGCATTAAGACTCTGGTGGACCGGTTTCAAGGCGTGCAATGAGGCCCAAGAGCCGTAGAAAGAACAAAGTAAAAATAGTCATGAATATTCTCAACGACAGGCTGCATGCTCTCAAATGAGGCCCCCACATATCGTCCGTTTCTAGCCAGATATACACATTTAGAATTGAATATCCGTTTAAACTTCGTAAAAAAAAAAAAAAAAAAGACGACACAAAATTTTCGACGGGCAGAGAGAAAAGTAAGTTTCGAGTTACACGTACCACGACATCCCGGGCCAATCAGTTGCAAGAGACGTTTACTGAGCGTCGTTAGAAAGAATTAAAGTTCAGTAGTCTTCTTTAAAATATCTCAAGGCCCGAACAAACATCAACTTCCTCTTTATTGTTGCATGCTTCGTCTCACGAAAAAATATTTGAAGTCGATTTGTGTTCTGCTTCACTGCCACCCAGATCAAATACAAATCATACACAAACGAGTTAGTCTAAACTAGACCAGATGTATGTTAAGTTAGTAAAAACTAATAGGTTGTACTTGCGCACAAACGATCTAGTTGGTAATATATTTAATAATGGCATCAATGTACAACGAAAAACAAAATCGAATTAACCCCATAAAAAACAAAACATTTTTAGCAAATGTGGGTTGGAAATAGTCTACTACATGTTTACACGTTTCTTCAGACAGCCTAACGTACAGCGCTCGTCGACGTTAATACGTTCAGTAATGGAACTACTAGATGGTCAAGAAAGCTATTCTCATTTTCGTCTCAGACATGTTCAGATAAGAGAATGTAAGAACACCGGAAGTCTGCCAAAACAAATTGTATAACAATGGACACCATAAGTATGACGTCACTCCTTCAAGCAAACCGTTACTATGGGGAGTTCCTATGGAGGAATAAATGGGAGTAAATTTCGTTCCGAAAGAATCACCGTTAAAAATTCGGACGTGGAATTTTAACGCTTGAAAATATTAACGCAGAAAAAATTAACCAAGACAGACGTTTGCCGAGAATCCGCTGTTTCTGAAATAATTCCAACGACACTTCCTCTTTTCGCGACGTCTCGAGATGCCTGCTGCCAACGACGAACGCATATGGAATTACTGAAGTATGACGTGTGCAAGAGTTCCAATAGTTAGCATAATGATACGACTTTGATGTTGTGTTGGGAACATAACACGTCTCAGAAAACTCATCAGGTTTAGAGAAACGAAATGTATTAGCGTGCGATACGGAATACTGTCTGTCGAAAATCATCACACGATGGGCATCTGCTAAAAATATATTGAGAAAAGTATTTAGAACATAATATCAAAACGGCGTCAGACCCACTTTTAATTTTGGTAGTTGATCAAGTGAAGGAGATTTTTTTACACTATCATATTTGTTCGAGACCTCAACCTAGTTTTCAGACACGCGTTATGGGTATGTGTTTCGTTCCCTTGTTGTAACCATTGCACCGAGAAAAAAGTCTGCCGATTCTTCCGTTTTCAGTAACACCCCAACTAGCAAAATACCTGAATCAAAACTATATATATATATATATATATATATGCCCCCAACTAATGGTGCCCGTCTGGCCCCTGACTAGGACATACACTTTAGAATTTCCTCTTCTGCAAGCCTTCTCTCTCTCTCTCTCGATAAATATATATATATATATATATATATATATATATCGAGGGGGGGGGGGGGGGGGGGGCGACAGCTCATAAGCTGCGTTTACATGAATCTTAGTCGCATCGAATCCAGTTGTCGCATTCAATGCGATCATGTAACCGGCATAGTGCGCTAGGGAAGCCCATCGCATTCAAGTCGCCTGACAGAGGTGAACCTTTTACTTGCCAATGTTCCAAAATTAGAACGTGTGAAACTTGATTTTTTGTTCTCTTTTGCAATACATCTTTGTTTTTAATTTTCGTTTTCGCATACTGTTCAATGAATGTGCAAAACACCGCAATTTTAGCTTCTACTATCTGTCATTTTAAAAACTTTGAATCAGTGTTTGTGAAATTACATAGCTTGGGTTTTTTCACAGCCAATTGTGGGTTACGTCATTTCGCAAGAAAAAATGGCGTTCAAATGAACAAAGCGATTTAGAACAAAGGGAAATCATTCGCGATTATGTGATAAAAATAAATAACCAAAGAGCCTGTACGTCTTTTACTGGCATTGAGTTTTTTTGCAAACGTTCCGTTTTTGGAACATTGGCATTTGACAGTAGCAAAATTCAACGTAAACTGGAGCTTGCACTTCGGTATAGTTTTTAGTCTTTTTGGTAGCGCCCCCTGTGCGGCGGTTGGCAGAAACTTGAATGGCAGCTTTCCTTGTCGTTCTTTTGAGATTGTTCAACGCAAGCATGGTGCCTGGAACGCGTCTCCACTAGTGTGTTTACCGCGCTCAAAAAAGTGGTCCCTCGATTTCCGCCTGATGACGTCATAGAAGTGTCATGCTGTCGCCGGTCGCGACCCTGGTTGTGTCCCAGCAACTGTGGTAGATATGGCAGACGCCTGTTCTGTTGCAGGTCGCTCCCCACTGTGACAGTCCACGGAAGGTGCAGCAGCCGGAAGTTGGGACGCCTGGGACGCTGTGACGACAGCGACACTCGCGTTCGCTCGCGCTTTTCGCCAGCATTTCTACGGCCAACCGCCAGTAGCGCGACAGTCAATAGCATGACACTCCGGCTTCTGTGACGTCATTTGTTGCCACTTGGGGACCACTTTTGATGTATGGGCAGCATAGCACGCCAAACACACCAGTCGGAGACGCGTTCCAGGCACCATAACACAAGTAAGTCGTGGCGTCATGCACATGCAGTACGTGGCAATCTCACCACTTGTCAGTGTAAGTAGAGAATAACCTTATGGCTTCCTTTTTTGTGGTGGCACACTTCCTTACCATGCAATAATTCTCCTCTTAGGAGATGGCGGAACGCTTCGTTACTTTGGAGGCTGCAGTTGAGCTTTTGTTCAACGTTTCCGATGAAGAACGCGAAGATGCTTCTGTTTGCCAGTTGCCACCTGACGAAGATGGCAACATTACTAACGAAGAGCACGTTAACTTTTTATTTCGTGTGTGTTTCTTCGCCCTGCTGAACTTTGTTTCTCGAATGCGATTCTGCTGAACGTTTTTTTTTTTCTATGTTTTCTTACTAACTGTTTGTTAGCATTGTTTAGTTGTTGGGTTTATTTCGTCAGTGCCTAGTGGCTTGACGGTGCTGTAGAGAGCGTGTTCGTACGCATTTGGTTGTGTCCCGTTTAGGGAATGCCCGGAGGAGTTGGTTTTCGTTCTTGCCGTGTGTGGCTAAGTTTTTCCGTCTTGACTGAATTTTTTTTTTTTTTTTTTTGCCTTTACGTGTTGTCGATTTCTTTGTCTGACTCTGCACCAGGCGTGGACCTATCGCCTTGCCACCGCTCGAACCTAAATCTTATATTTGTTTAAGACAATTTTCGTTAAGATCGGAGTTGGGTAATATTATTGTTATTTATTTATTTTATTCCCTATTCTCTCCGCGACAATCTCTTCGTGTGTTTCGGACCGTTTCTGTGTCTTCACTTTTGTGTATCATGGAAGTGAAAGGCCGTTCCCTGGTGATCTGTGCGATGTGCGGTGAACAAACCCTAGCGTTTGGTTTCGGAAAGAATCGTATATAATATATCGATGATCTGGTGACTTTCTATGTCTTAGTAATATGACAGCTAATAACTAGTCATGCTAGTTTAAAGCGAAAGTTTTATAAATCGAAACAATACAACGTCTCTGCCTCTTCGATATTAAAGGTGTACTCGGCCTGCTGATTTGATTAGATATGTTTCTCCTGGTTTCCCGCTTTTATCAAAACATAAATAACTATTCAATACAACAAAAATGCGTTTATAATTGATTACGAAACGCAGACAATTCATAGAAACGCACGGGTCGCTATGTGCAAAACGAAGACGTCTTTATGATATAGTTGTTATGATATAGTTATTTCTGAACACTCTCTGTTCGTAATTCACCCTTAGGGGACCGGAACAGGAGGTGCAGATCACTATTGAGTCTTTAACATAATTTCAACCTTTGAATACAAAATTTCCATCTAATACTTTGTGGAGCCCCAGGCTGAGTATTTTGCCAGTTCTTACTTTATAATTCATGCAATCAAAAATGTTGCCGGAAATCAGAAAAGGTTTCTTCTTTACTTCTCCCATTAGAAAGACGAAATAAAAAGTGAAAATGGGCAAACGTTCTCACCTATAAATAGAGGCTTGAGAAGTAGAATCGGGGCGCCGATGACACTGCATAGGCCATAACCAGCTGATAATCGTTGAAGGCCGATATAGTCCGCCAGTAGCGCACCAAACATCGCCTGCGAGCAACCTATTCCCGCTGCCATGGGAAGCGTTAAAATAACCAGTATCACGTAGGATCTCACGCTGGCGAGGACTGCAACAAATAGTGCGAGTGCCAGAAAGTTTACGGCCGACAGGGTGCTTCGACGGATAAGCTTCTTATCCGCTACAAGCGGAATCAATAGTCGCCCCAATGCATCCGTGATTGAGGCATAAGAAAGGAGGGCCGCGGCTTTAGATTCGGAGACTCCAATATCCTTGGCAAAGTCGACGATTGTAGAAAGAACAATGTCCATGTTCAAATACAAGGCTAGCCACGATACAAGAAGGACATAGTACATTGGAGTTCGAAGTAACTCTGCCACTGTTCTCAGGAGCCTTGGCTTCAATTCAAGAGTTGAGGACGGTTTTTCAAAAGTTCCGTGTTGCTTTGCCTCAATGTTTGACGCAGTCTCTGATGGTGTCGGGTTTTGGGAACTGTTAGTTTCTGAAAAATTGAACGGTGTCGTTGCCGAGTGATGGGTAAAAAGCGCACTGAGGGGGATCAAGTTTAGAAGGACGCCGCCAAGGAGGACTACGGAGGCCTTGAAGTTGTATGCACTTGTCATTAACAAAAGGAGGCCTGGGAAGACGAGTGCTGAAATGCTCGGCCCAGTGCTTACAATGCCATGAGCTATTCCTCTGTAAACTACGAAGTTGTGGCTCACAAAAACTTGTGTGCAGACACTCATCGTTCCACTGCCCAGTCCTGCAACAATAATAATGAAATTACCTGTTATATATATCTATATATATATAGATATAAATATAGGGTGAGGCAGAGTAGTTTGAGAACAATGGACCGGGAAAATGGAATAAGTCAGAGATCCGTGCTTGCGGAGTTGCTATGCTAGGAGTTTATTGCATGTATTATGACAGTTATGACAGTTTGACATGATTATGACATCTCCTGACGAAGCCGAGCCCCTCACCCCGTTATGCCTGCCCCAAAGCAATATATATATATATATATATATATATATATATATATATATATATATATATATATATATATATATATATATATATATATATATATATATATATGTATATATATATATATATATATATATATATATATATATATATATATATATACGCTCCGTGCGGGAACTATAGGGGGCGCTTTGAAAAACGCGCGTAGCGCCGCTAGCGGAGGAGCTGGCGTTCGACAGTGAGGCGCGCTCAGCAGCCTGCGGCGCCTTTTCGCGTGCAAAGCTGTGGCGGCGGAAGCGCGCACGGACAGAACTTTTGCTTTTTGAGCCGATAAGTTGAGGGTGCCGTTGCATGAGTGCTGGGAGAGATTTGAGAAGGGCATTTAGCTGTTCTCCGCTCCTTTTATATGGAGTTTGAGTTGTTATTAGGGGTAATTTCTTTAGTTGTGGTCGAAAAAGGGGTTTGAGAAATTTTTCGAAAAGCAAGACGGCCGCCACCATAATTGCTCTCAGTGGGAAATTTGTTTCGCTCGTCGCTGTAAACGTAGGACTGCTGGGACGATGACATTTGGAGGTGAGTGAGATGTTCACTAAGTGGGCCAAGTTTTATTAAGACAGCAAATGTGAAAATTATGGTTCTAACGAATAAAGGAATAAAGTTGTCAGGAATATCCAATATTGGATCCAAAATCTTGTGTTTTGTGTGCAGATTTGGACACACAGTTTCTTGGATATGACCGTAACTTGACACAACATTTATAATACCAAAAATAAGTGGCATAGGGAAACCAGGTCGAAATTTGGTTTGGGCGGCGTAACTGAATGGGAAACGGTTTTGACCGTGAAAGGGCTGTGAAGAGAATACCACTGGTCGTTGGAAATGGAGAGTTTACAGGTAGGAAGAGGCTAGTGCACTGTACTTCCAATTGAAGCAACTTTACGAAAGGTGGCTTCAAAGCTGAGAAAACCAAGTTTGCAGGGCCATTTAACACACGGTTTGGCCGTCAAAGGCTTTTGCGGTCAGTTGTTGTGTAGCAATCTGGTTGTGCGAGGGGCTGATTTTCGGCACACAGGTACTTGGACGACCATAACTTGACAAAACACTTATTATACCTAATAGAGGTGGCATAGTTTAACAAGGGAAAAATATGTTTGAGCGGCGTAACTAAATGGGAACCGGTTTTGAGCATCAAAGGCTGTCAAGAGAATACCACTCATCATGGCCGGGAGGTGCACATTTTACTGGTAGGAAGGTACCAGTGGGCGGTACTTCCAGTTCGAACAACTTTGCGATAGGTAGCTCTAAAGCCGAGAAAAAAGAATGTTGCCTACAGGACTCGGGGTGTCAGCGTTTCCACATCCAAAAGGAGGCCGATCAAAAAAGAAAGCACACCACATAAACTTCCATACTCAAACATCGATTGTCCATTCATTCCAAGTTTCATTGTAGTTTTCCTTAGATTCATATTGGTCGCTTTTTGTACCGTCCGAATCTTTCTTCATGAAGTACAGACTGCGTGCCATACTGGTCCGGAAATATCATCGACACGTACGAGGAGGACGAAACTTCCTTGGAGGGCATTCCTTCAACGAAATTCGTACTGCATACCCGCGAATGTGGGATGGCATTACTGGTACGAAAACAAACGAAGAGCGCAAAGCGGCAGTGTAGAATATGTCAGCCGTGCCGACACAGTGGAAGGCATGATCCGGAGACCAAATTTCTCGCGTCGTACGGCACCGGTCCATCGTTGTCGCTGTCCCACAAAACATCGGCGAGGTGAAAAACTGTGAAACTTCGTCCCCACGAGACACGACGCATAACTATTGGATCACTTAACGACGCAGCAGTTCATGCTGTCAACCCAACGCAACCGCACCGCTCCGACTTCAATGCGTACCAGTGTACACGGCGTGGTTTCGTTTCGCTGGGACTCTCACTGCCTACCTTCGGTAACGGCCGCGCGGCGGCGCGCCGGCCGCGTCGCACGGAGTGTATATATAGCTTTGGGGCAGGCATAAGGGGGTGAGGGTAGTGGCAGACATTTTTTTATAAGGGAGAGGCACGTCCACACAACTTTCTCCCCCTATCTCCACCGCCACTTTTCGCCGCCCCTTACCCCCTGCATTTAGCATTTCAAGGTTAACAAATCCTTGCAGTAAAGCCAGCTTTAGAAAATACCCTTTTGCCGATTCACGTGCATGGATCTGTGTTTGACTACAGCCTCCAGATTTTTTAAAATCGTCTTTTTAAGAACACCGGCTTGTAGATGAGCGCCTTGTCGAGGCGCGAAACAGCAAGTCAGCGAGGCCAAGCGTGTGCCTTCTTACACACGCGCGTACCCTCGCTGACCTGCTCTTTCACGCCGCCATAAATAGCTTTTCTAGCGGCCGGTCGACGTTCGCCCGATATTGTTAAACAATCTAGAGGCTGTACTTCTACAGAAAATACGACAAAAGATAGAGAAGTTTGGTTAAAGCCAAGAAAAGTTAACGTTATTGGGAATAGAAAAAAGAAAATATGGACATAAAAATTGATCTTTTTATTAAAGCAAATTAAAATTAAAGATAAAATAATTTGTTTTACGAAATTTAAAAAAAAACATTCTATAATTTATTTTGGGAAAATAAATTAAACTAGAGTACTGCTACTTGATAGAACATGTGTATGCCTACATGAGTATAGCATGTAGGCATATAAACAAAATTTATGATGAAGTCTAACACACAAGACTCCAAATATCTCACCAAAACGGCAAAGATGTGATATTTTGCATTTTTTCTTTTATTTTTGTAAACAAATACGCCGAAGCAATCTAATTTAAAGGGGAAAATAGGCTATGTCTCATGCATTTGCAAGAAAACTTAGTGTAAACGTTTTCTATTTTACGCATTTATAACCAGTGACAGAACTGAGTACGAAAATCAAGCAACCTTAATGGATCATTTCACCTTGCTTTACTTCAAAGTTTTTTGCAAAAAAAAAAAAATAAATAAATAAATATAACTCTAAAAATTATCTAAAAAATAAGTTCTTTTTTATTGTGGAACTGGGGCCATAATGTATAATTTGTTTTTTGAGGGAAGTAAAAATATTTAGCTTGACACGCGTAATCGATTTTAAATGAAACTGCCCACTGATGTTTTAATACTAAACCAAACATAGAATCTGTCAGCTACCGTATTCGCTCCATAAAGGCATAAAATCCGTGCCAAATGCCTAGCAGCAACAGCATTTTGAAGCAATTCAGTTGAGTGTTTCTCCGCGGTGATGTTGCACGTAGGAACTTGCCAGGCCTTTTAGGCTTTGACGGCGAAAGCAAGACTGCATTTGCAGCAATATTGCGAAAGAGGCACTAATTTTTTATATGTAGTTTTGTCTACATTAAGAATATGGAAACCTAATTCGCCGCTTCGCACCTTAAAAAAGAGTTACCCCAGCAATAAAAAAAAATATATATAAGTTGCATCAAATAAGTAATTCGGCCAGCGATAACAGTCACACTGAAAAGGGGCAAACGTACTGAGTGAAGCCCACTAATTATAGTCGGAATAATACGCCGGATGTAAAAGTAAACAAATTATTTTTGTAAAAATAAATATAATAAAATACGCGTTATTTCGTTCATATTTCAATGCCTCCATATTAAGACAAAATACGGCTACCGCCACGACGATAAAGATAAATAAGCAGTTAACTAAGCCAGAAGACATTTTTTTTTTTATTCGAAACATATTTTTTACCAACAATGAGAAATACAAATTAAGCTCCCAGGTGTTCCACCGAGGAGCTTAATCTATTGAAAGCGTATGCAAAAGGGACGCGAAAAACAGGTCAAAATAGAAGTTTACACTTACCGTGCAGTATTCCCAGAGTGCACGTCATCCACCAAATGTTCGAAACGAGAACCGACGTAAGGACTCCGAATGATGTGAGTAGCGCTCCAACGACGGCAGTTTGTGCTAAGCTTAGCCATTGAGAAAGCAGACCGTACACAAGGCCTGTTTGGATGAACGAGAAGAATTAAGACAAAATGCTCTGTAGCGTTCCTACTTTTTCCTAGTACAGCTGCCCCCCCCCCCCCCCCCCTTTTCCACACACAAAAAAAAATTGCGAAAGTTTCTTTTTTTTTTTTTTTGTTATTGAAAAAAAATAATTTATTACTGCCGAACGCTCATTTCTGCCCGAAATATTGGGCTAGCGATCCGAAGCACACGCCAGATATTTATAGCTGATTAATCTTATTAAAAGTTAATCTTAACAGAAGTTAAAAGTGATTTTTGTAATTTTAAGTGAGAAACTGGCGGCCGAAGGTACTCTCGAATGCGTGAAGCTGAATGGTGCCAGTAACCGGAAAAAGACAAAAATAGGCCCCCATTTTTCAATTTCAATTTTTACAAAATAACTAATAAAGTTGTAACGCTTAAATTACATAACGAATTGTTTTAAAATTTTGGCATTAGGTTCGAACTGCTAGCGCTAAATTTGGGCGGAGAATGGGCGTTCCGTGACGCCTGGTTCACTTTTTGCTGTAGTAAAACTCTGTACTTTTCTTTCTTTTCTTTTTTCTCTTTTTTGGAGGAACACGTTGTAGACGATAAAATAAGAAACCTACGGAAGCTCGAGTAAGGTTGGCTTGGTTGCTTCAGATTAACTGATAAAACGAATGCTGACAGAAATATAAACTCGCCCAGCAAATTCCGGCATGAACTTGAAGTTGCTATACGCAGTGTAGCCCAGCTGGCGCATTTCATAAACGAAACTATGTGGCTCCTTCTCAGTACAAATGGCGCCAGACAATACTAGCATGGCGACGCTAAAAGAAGGCCATTTCTTTGAAACCTCAAAGCCGAAGCGTCACGGTTGATGTCCGTAGGAATTGCCGCTGATTCAGTATTGGCTAAGCTGTTGGGCCACAGGATGAGCGCACAAACTCGCGCTAAGTAAAGCGACGGGGACAGCGGCTATATATCCGCTGCACCCGCAGGGAACGACGATTGCCGCTGATTGAGCGCGACGGTATTCTCGCGATACGGCAAAGGTGCCTACGATATTTCGATAGATACAGAGAATAGAAGAAGGTTAGTTTCTAGTTCGTGTCATGAAGGGGGCAACTGGACGCGATTGTAACTTTGTCCCATAGCGTCTTCATTTGTGACGGTGGCCTAGGGCTATCCGATCATGGCTTACCTAACTTACAATGAGATTTCTTGCAGGGACGATAATTCGCAAGAATACCAGGTTTTACGGAAGAATAAGTTCTGTTATTTCTTTTTTGGAGTTGCTATTAGGGGCAAAGCTCCTTAGGCTCTAGCCTTGTCCCTCCGGCATCCGTGCTCACATCGATTGCCATCCCATATGTCTTCTTAAAAAAAGAAAAAAAAACACAATGTTTGCGCAGTCGACAGGAGTCGAACCTGGGCGGGGACACCCCAATGGCTTTCTAGTCCATCGCCTCAATCTCTCGGCCGCGACTGCGGGACGAGTAGGGGGCTCTGAGATGTGGTAATAACTCAAGAGCTGGGGATGTCATGGATCAAAAGTTGCATATAGTCTTTACGGACTTCAGGATGGATCTGCTAGAAGAACCACTGGCTCTGCATTTCGCCGACCATAAAGCTGTAATAATGAAGTCGAAACGCAACCCGGAACTCAGCACTACCTATGCGCAATAAAAAAATTCAGCACCATCAGCACTATCTATGAACAAAATCAGTATCATCAGCACCACCAGAGCTTCGCCCAAATCAACATCATTCACCACATGGAGATGCCGTCATTGTTTTAGTAGGCGTCTTTTAATTGCGAAGCCAGCAAAAAGCAGACGGAAACCAGCCAGTCAGCAGGGCGTGGCATCTCACGCCTCGGATAGACATTGTATCGACAGCGGTGAATGCAGGATTTTAAAGTTGCCCCCCCCCCCCCCCCCCAAAAAAAAAAAAAAAAAAAAAAAAACACCGAGCAGAAACGCCTTATACCACTATATCCTCTCTACGTCACTTGAGTCGAAACCGCGCAGAAAACGGACGAAGCCTGTCAATCGTAGTTACGGCGGTCGCCTTTTCGCTCGACCAAATTGGCGTACTGATATTGAACACATCGTCGGCGACATGACCGCTGAATTCTCGCTCCGTTACGCAAAACTACAGCGAACAAGAGCGAATACCGAAGTCCTGATTTCAGTGACGTCAAGGAAGCGACTAGAAGCGATTGGCTAGCAGGTTTATATGTGTGTCTTTGAGGTGAATTCATCACTGCAATCTTAGCCTGTTACTGACTGTGGCTCTCATTATATCGCTAAAAATGATACATATTTAATGGTTAAAAATTTGCTTAATTTTTATTGTGTTTTTTTAAATGCCATGACGTTAAAGGCATGTAAGTTCGTCTGCTTTTTGAGAACCTTGTGTGTTCATTTACCCGCCGAATGAGGACACGTGATTTTGTTTGCCCCAGACCTCAACGATCGACGGCGCGCGCTTGGTTCTTTCGTCATTGCGTGTTCCCTATGTTTCCTCAATGTTCCCCCTTGATTGGCGTCTTTGTCCCATTGGACCGCATTTTGGAGCACTTGCTCGTCGTATGGTACACAGTGCGCTCGCTTACGTTAGGCACAGATCAAAGCCAAGCGCGAGCGCTCTTCACTTCTATAATGCCAAAAAGATTTACCCCTCCCCCCAAAAAAAATATATTTGTTTAGTCTTCGTTTTTGAAATGCCGCAGAAAGCTGCCACCAATTATAGTAAATAAGTGTGCCAACTTTGATGCTCCTTACCTCCTATGTCGTAGCCAGAAGATATCATATTTACTGGCCACGAAGCTTCCTCGCGGTTGACGTTAAATTCCTCCATAATTTTTACCAAAAGGAGGCCTGATATTCTGTAGGGCGAGGACGCGAAGAAAGACACCAGGGTACCGAGGAACGGAATGTGCCAAGCGCGATCCATGACGTACTCTTCTCTATGGGAGATTTTATGGACTTGATAGCTGTCTTTTGTCATTGTGACTCCTGCAAGAACAATATAAAAGAAAAACACCAAACGCAGTCTCGTACGTGTAATATACCTCAATGTTTTTGGTTCGAAATATGTTACATTCTCTTTTTCGAAAGTGGCTTCCTAATTTTACTAAAACTAGACAAAAATACCGCAGGTTGATTTGTTATATGCTGCAACCCATTTACGTCTTGAATCACCAAATAATAAAAAGAAAAAGAAACACGTAAACAACAATTACCCTTTGTATACTTTTTACCAAAAAGCATGTAAACCTATGTAATTGTTTCAGATGTTAGTTTGTTACATAAAATCCTAACATTGGCTATCCTGTTATTAGCCGTTGGTCCGGTCATGTTCAGTGACAAACATTAATATAGGGTTTGAGGGATCATTAATCTAAGATATTTTTCAAACCTTGAATTTAAAGATTTTACTTTTGCAATCGCATTGTGGTAACCTATGCGCCGTGTCGGCGACATGATTTTATGATTTTATTCTAGCCTCAGTTGACCAAACCACGTTGGAGCAGTGTAAACAATACTTACTCCGCAGCTTTCAGGTAGTGCACGATGTTCGTTCAGTTGCAAGTTACCGATTGCTGTAACTTTGAGTGATGGCCATGTCAGGGTACTTCCAGGTCGTTGTAAATGGTATCGCGATACAAATTTAGCCACTCGATATACGCGAATCAGCGAAATTCACCTTCCAATGGCGCCTTCTCTGCGCTGTCTATTGGTTCCGCTAGGCGGAACACGCTTAAAATATGCAC
Organism: Ixodes scapularis; assembly: GCF_016920785.2. Taxonomy (NCBI): domain Eukaryota; kingdom Metazoa; phylum Arthropoda; class Arachnida; order Ixodida; family Ixodidae; genus Ixodes; species Ixodes scapularis. Next base: position 63,298,183 of record NW_024609846.1, on the reverse strand, counting down.
CAAATTCTGCGACTTAGTACAGTCCGCTCTGTTATGTAAACTTATACAGTCGCAAGTAAAAGTGCCATACCTGCCGCTGTAGTGGGTGCCTGGTATGCTTTGAACCTCCGTTTTTGCCCCGACATGATTACGGCATTTTCAGGTGTTCGCTTTTCCGGGAAATGTTTTTGCGGGAATTCCGACAGCTGCGCGTTTTACTGTGGTGAACAAGCAGCTCGTTCCCGAGCAGGTTCAGGGATGTGAAAATAAGGACTGAAATTCAACGTTAATTGACCAGCGCAGTACATTGCTTCCAAATGATTGTACAGGCTGTTCAGATTAGAGCCAGAAACAAAACAAAACAAAAAATGGAAATCGAAGGCCTAATTGTTCACTTGTATACAACACGGTCCCCGCAGCGTCCAGTTTAATGTTTCGTCAGTTTCCCTTGTAGACTCTAATTTGAGTTGAACGTGGCTTTCTGTCTAGGAGTTTAGGGCTTTGAAAAGCCCGAAGAAGCCAAGGTCGAGATGAACTTTATTTCCTTCGGCCAGAATTTGGGTATCATGTCCCTAATTCGCCAGACATATGTAAAAATTGGGCTTAGCTGCACGTAGATCGGCTGTTCTTTGGCGTCGTCTCGCCTAAATTTCTAAACAAGAGCGAGATTTAGGCTTAAGTTGCGGTTCTTCGGCTTTCATGCATGGGCAAATTAGGGCTTGAATTGTCAATTAAGTGTCAGGTTTAGACTTCACGGCTAGTTCTTCGGTTTAAATACGTTGCATCTTTGGCTCTGGTGTGGCATTTCGGCAATTCTATGGCAAGCCAGAGAAAAGTCATAGAAATGCCGAAGAAGAGTACTCTGGGACTAACCTTGGAGCAAAACAATATAATGCCCAAGTTAGGCACCTAGGATTACCAAGCTTGTGCGAAGTTAAGCGTTTCTCTGGCGTATTACCTGTGAGCTTGTTTAAGTCTTCGAACTTATTTGTATGAGACGGTGCGTATCCTGGTTGACCATTCTGTACAAGAAACCACATTGAAAAGGATTGTTTTGTTTCCTTTATGGTCAGGGACGTCCATAAAGCACGTAAAATATGAGTTACAATTTTTTCACGTCCAAGCAGTGTAATTGCACCGCGTAACGTGTGTGGTAGGCAAGAGGGTGTTTCGTACGCTGATATACTTACATCTAACGCGCCTGCTGCCGTAACATCTCAAGATCAGATGTTGGGATCCACAATGTGACATCTAGTCAACCATTTTTCACTACATGCTTCCATGTTAACAAAAAAAAAAAATCGCGGAGATAATTTAGAATATAAAAGAGTCAATTAGATGCTCTGCCCTCGAAGCCCACATACCGCCAATCACAACGAATCGCTGACCAACCTAACCATGTATGAGAGTAACTGGTAATCAAAGCGATGGCGTATCGCATGAAAATACACGTTTGTTCTTTTAATTGCTTAGAAAAGCTAATTATCTAAAGATAAATAAATTTTAAAAAATCTTTATATGTAAGGATAACTGGAGGCTTAATTACCCCGAAACAAGTACATTGTAAGCAAGCAGCTACTGCACCTCTGAAATCCTTAATATAGTTTGAATCAGGCCAGGGGAGGACGAGGCACCTATGGCGAGCACGCTGACAATGCGCCCTGCGCCGGACTTTGTAGTGTTGATTGAAAATCATATGTAAACAAATGCGACGCATCTTTGTTTTTGAGGCCACACATCTGCAGCAGTATCGTCATTTCACTGGTATACTTGTGTGTGCACTATAGAAATTCGCTTTTTTTTTTTGTTTTTCTGAAAGATTGTACAATCGGAACAAGAATCATTTAGTACAACAGAACGATTGCAGTTTTCACAGTAGAGATTGCCTCGCGGTGTCATCTTCGTAGCGCGAAGGGCAGGAAGCCCTTTTACAAAGCGGCCCTTTAACAACACCGCTTCTCTGCGTAAAGCTTTCGCCGGTCATGCATGAGTGTAGACCGGGGCTGTCTTTTTGCTTGCTCGTAAGGAGCAGTGATATATCCTTTTTTCTTTACTATTTTATCCTCGTTTGCGGTTTTTAAGATGGTGAACTGGCAAGGATTAGACATTACAGGATCATTGTTGTGATTTTATTTTCAGGCGGTAGCGGTTATGGACACTGCTTCACTATTTTATCTCATTTTCGGTCATGAGCCCACTTCGGTACTTGACGCTCGTCTTCTGCTACAACACGAAACTACACTGACTGAGCTATACTCCGCGACAACTTTTCTTGGCAATGCAGTGAAAGGTACGTCCCGCGTCCCCTCTCCCATTTTGAGTGTACGCAGGCTCTCCTCCTCTCCCCGGAAATGGGGGAGGAGGAGAGCCTGCGTACACTCAAAATGGGAGAGGGGACGCGGGCCTGTACCTTCCACTGCATTGCCAAAAAAGTTGTCGCGGAGTATAGGCTGCTCTGACGCCAGATGTCATGCTGAAGAGGCTCGCCAACCGGAACGTCTCTGCAGAATTGTATATCAAAAACGGCAGTGCGCCTGCTGCGCAGCATACACAACTTCGTGTTTAATTGTCTAAGGGACTTGGTTTTACTACAGACGCAACAGTGCTAGGTCGGATTCGCGAATACCACGCTACAGAGGCCCATATTCAATTCTCAGCCGAACCACTCATTTCACTTATGTAGGGCAACGCAGCAAACTCTAAGAGAATACACGCCGTCGGCAGCTTTATCGGAAACTTATTGGACCGATGCAATTATAAATAATATTTTCTATATATTTTTTGTGTTGCTTTTGAAGAAAAATGTAGATATCCTTCCTTCAATTGACTGATAAAGAGACCAAAATAAGTTTATTTTTTTTTTTGTATTGTTCTTTTTTAATTCGGACCAAACATTGTGATTCATGTGTTGTCAAATTTGAATTCTTGCAACAGGCTGAAGAAATAAAATAAAAAAGTGAATGTTTCATAACGTATTTATTCATATTTCCATTCATTCCGCTCAGGTGGTGAAATATTCAGTGCAGAAAAATGAAACTGGCTTTCATGGGAGATTTTTAAGGTGAAAGCTTTACTTGTCCCATTACACGAAAAAGCGGCGGCGTTGTGCCCGAAAGATGGTTACAAAAATACGTCATGAAGCACGCGCCACAAGGTCAAAGCGGACGCGCCTCAGAACTAACACACAAAGAAAAGTACAGCAACGCAGATGCTTCGTCACGGAAGCTGTGGAGCCTACGGGGGCTCCGCTCCTGCGTAGTGGTGGATGTGATGTCACCGCCGGGGCGCCGAGTGAAAAAGGAAGTCGTGGCGCGCTGCTTGGAGGAATGCGCTGCGTGTGGTAATGTTTTCGTGCTTCTACACTTAAGCAGTCTTAAGTGTTTTCGGTTTTTATTTGTATCCGATTTGCTCTTGATACCCTAAATGCATACTTTCCCAAGATGTACCTTTCGGGAAATTGTCCGTTCAAATATTCCGTTTAGAAGATATATTGAAAAAACAAACAAAAAGAAAACGTTGCTATGAAACTTAACTTTTAAAGGGGCAGTCAAGCGGTTTTTGGAGAAGCTACTTTTTGGTGCGATGGCGTTAAGGAAGTGTCAGTGAATGAGTATCTTCAGTTTTAGAAGTCAGGACCGCCTATTAATCACGCAGGAATAAAATACGTGCGGACTCTTTTCTGTACTTGCGAGGGCCAATGAAATTATCGTATGTTTGAAAATTTTGGCGGTCTTTGTAAAGTTTCGCTAAAGAAGCAATTTTCAGTTCATTTAAATAAGTTGTGCATGATAATTTCACAAGACGTAAAATATTTCTAGTTTAGAACACGCGATACTGCAATTATCGTTTCACAAACAAGGGACTACGTTTTCTTTTGCCTTCCTCCGCGTGGGGTGAATTTCCCGTTCCCTCGGGATGCGCGGAAGCGCGCGTATCATGAACTCTTTCCCTCCGGGTTTTCGGGAAGTGCGTTTGTGTCCGCCCGTCCTCCCGAGGCGAAATTCAACGTCGCGACATCGTTTGACATCGCGTACCAGAGGTTACGCTGCGATGCCAAACGTTTGTTTGGTTACGACTTGCCCCAACCGCAAATCGAAGAACGCCCGAAAAGGCCTGCGTTTCGTCGTCCTGCCGAAAGATGAACCTCGGAGAAGCACGTGGTTACGTCGCGCCGGCCGCCAAGACGACACCCAGAACTTGCCTATGACGCCCCGTTTTTGTCACGAACACTTCGACCAAAGTGAGTTCTTCTGCGCGGAGGACACGGGTCGTTCACAGCTTCGATGGAACGCGATGCCGACGCTTCTGCTTCCAGTCGAGGACGTGATCGAGGCATCTCCGCTGAAGCGCCAGAAAGTCGTGGTAAGTTAGTTTTCTTTTTTTCGCGGCATAGCTTTTGTGGGGAGTTCCGAAAATCTTAGAAGCCACGTGTTCGGAACAAGTTGCAAGACGAATTGCGCGTGCACGCGAAGCTTATGAGCAGGAGCTGTCCACGTAAAGGGATTTATTTGGACAGTGACCGAACACGGACGTACCGATACCCACGAAAAGTGCAATCGATACGTAATGTATAATAATAGATAATCCCAGTGCCAGTAGTGTCGTCAAGATCAGTTATTTCCTGTTTTATGGAGGGTTAGTCTCAATATTTCGGACCCCGGAAGGTCGCAGCCTAATTTTGTTTTCACAAGCAACAGTAATGCCGTTACTGTGCACACTGATCCGTCGGCACCAGATGAAATAGAACAGGAGCGCGTGAGCGTCTTTTCACGGTGGTCTTTGGCGAAATAAGGGTGGGTGGAATATATACGGAGTGCAAGTGCGTCTACTGCTCGCGTATCTCATGCGTTCGTTTACAACCGACATGTGCCCACGTGCTCTTGTTTGCCATCTTAGATCAACCAGTGGCAGCGCGTACCTGGCTGCTTCGTAAACGTGCGTTTCTTGCGTATTCTCTAAATTGCGCGTTGATTGGCACGTTGTTTATGCGTATTTATGTTTTCCCGGAAGCTCGTACAAACTCTCTCCTACGCGAAAGGCGCATTTTGGTTCACTTGCACGCCGTATTATGCGCTGCTTTGTTTCTATTCTTTTGGTCCCGATAGTACATGTTGCGCGTTGAAAAATAGAAGGAAATGATTGGGTTACAAAGATGTGGGAAATGCAAGACTATTTTTAATTCAGAAAATTGCCCTCCCCCCCTTACCTTTACTGCTTGCCGAGCTTGTACCATTGCAAACTGTTACGAGTAATGAAAATCATGTGTGCAGAACATATCCCAAGAACTAGGCAGATGATGCATAATACCACTGTGTCACCATGAGATTCAATAAATAAATACTCATCTTTCTTGAAACAACTCTTCCGCAGGGCAACGACACTGGTGCCACCAGTCGGGTACTAGTACCTTCTAGTAGTCCTGAGCATCAGGACAATGGTGCTGTGGAGCCTGCCACAACAGGTCAAGGTGCTCGTAAGTACTTTCGGAAATCAGCGTGCATATAGAGGTTACAAGTCTGTAATTTCTAATTGTAGCAGTGACAAACACCCTTGCTGTGGTAGCAGCTGCACCACCAGTAGCTGCACCACCAGCAGCTGTACCACCAGCGACAGCCATTGCCATGGAGGAGGCAGTTACACCACCAGTAGCTGCACTACCAGCAGCTGCACCACCAGCGACAGCCATTGCTGTGGAGGAGGCGGTTCCACTAAGTCCGCTAAGCCCTGGAGCCACCAGCATCTCATCGGGATCCGATCTGACATACTCCCCAACTCGTGACGAAGATTTTGAGAGGAAAGCTGTTCTTGTTTACATTCCGTTTCGTTTCTAAATATTTTCTTGATTCTGCTGCAGCGATCAATACACACCAGGCCCACCAGAGGGGGAGCGACAGTTCCTCGTGTTTGAGAGCTGCCTGAGGGAGCTGTTCAGCACCTGCCAGGAGTGTTCAAGGCCCTGCAACACCACAATCACCCCCCTGGGCACACTGATCAAGGTGAAAAGCATCTGCCCCCTGAATCACGAGCGGATATGGGACAGTCAGCCTCTCATGAACGGGAGGGCAGCTGGAAACATCCTGCTGTCCAGCCACCTGCTGTTCTCTGGATCAAATGTCACAAGCACCTTGAGGATGCTGCGCCACATGAACGTGGAGGTCTTCAGCGATCAGACCTTCTACACGTATCAGAAGAGCCTCCTGTTCCCTGCAATCGACGAAGTGAGCAATATTTCAAAGGGTCTTAGTTGCTTTCTGTTTTTTTTTCTTAGTGGTGCTTAAATAGGTAGATCTGAAGGCAGAGAAGAGTGAAATCTTAGTTGAAAAATGACTAATGCACTTTAGTTTTTGTAAAGAAATACTGCAACATAGCCAGGGTTGACTACTAAATATTTATTTACTTGTGTATTTAGGAGGTACTGAAATTACAAATAAGCAAGTTTTATTTTATTGTGCACACATAACCGTAACTTCGGAAGGTTCACCTGGTTTGCACAGCAACAATCATTTACATTAACAGGTCTACCTGCAAGAACAACAGGATCTGGTCAGACAGCTGGAGGACCAGGATGTTGACATCACCAGCGATGGCAGATTCGACTCTCCTGGGTTCTCTGCCAAGTTCCTGACCTACACTGCACATGTTCAGCAGATCAACAAGATCCTCCACTCCATCCAAGTCCAGCTAGGAGAGGTAAGAAACCTGATCTGAGCGAAAATATAAAAACTGCTTTGCTGGTCGCATAACTCGATTAAAATATGCCACACCTCTGCTTGTAGTCGGAGCAAGCCATGGCAAGTGTCAACATGGAGAAGGAGGGCCTCATCAAGCTGCTGGAATTCTTCAAGGAGAAACGTACGTGCACTCAGTCAAGGCTCAGCAGCTACGCAGCAAATTCAGCAACCTGAGCTCACATTTAGTTTTATTATTGCAACTTTCTGGAATTATATGGTGCAGGTATCCATGTAAAATCCTTGGGCACTGACCGCCACCCTGCCATACGAAAACACATGGAGGTGCACGAACCTGGGACCGCCCACTACTTCGACATTTGGCACATCTCCAAAAGTAAACACTTTTGACAAGTATTGCATTTAACCTACATTTTCAGGGAAATATGCTGCAGGTTGATCTGAGTTATCTCGTCAAATCTTAGGTGTGAAGAAAAAGCTGAACGCAGCACGAAAACGAGCTGGATGTCAACCGCTAGAAGAGTGGACGCAGGCGACCACCAACCACATGTACTGGTCTGCCATGGCTGCGGGAGGCAACAGGGAGCTGCTCGTCGAGATCTGGCTGAGCATGCAGAACCACGTCATCGACAAGCACACTGGTCACGGGGGCAGCTACACGCGGTGTGTGCACAACGAAATTCTCGAAGCCACAAAAATGTGGATGGATCCCAGTAAGTTATTGCCTTCATAGCCTAGTTTGCTTTTCCTAAACCACATTCTTTCTTCAGACTCCCCGGCCTACAGTCACTACAAGCAGATCACTGGGAACAAGCGCCTCCTGAAGGACCTGGCCCAGATGTCCCCCCACGGCCAGACATTCGCCCTGGAATCCTTCCACAGCGTCCTCATTGACTTCGCTCCCAAGTCCCGGGCATTCACTCCAGAAGGCATGCGTGCAAGGTAATATTATGATCAAGCTGCATTAATGTTTAATCAGTTTGCATATATTCGTTTATCACCTGAACCTACTACGACCTGACTTAGTCCTTTTCCCCAACGACTAGATATTGGTCTCTCAAAGTACAAGAGAAACGGTCGAATGACAATTATTATTGCAAACATCATCCCTAATAAAACACCATTTCACTGCAGGACTCGAGTGGCAATCTTGCATTTCAATGAGAACGCTGATCGCTGCCAAGCTGAGACACAAGAGGGCAAGCCACGCTGGGCGGTGAAAACATCCAAAGCACGCAAGGGCCACCACACAGCTTGTCCCGTCAAGACAGCACCCACCTACAGTAAGTGTGGCATTCATTTTATGGTCGTTGACTTGCTCGGTCATTTGATAAAGTGAAAAAAAAGAACCTTCAATTCCAGGCTACGTTCACAAGCTCGTAGAGGAGGTGATCGCAATCAATAGTCGATGGCGGTGTCTTGCTACTGCGGCGAAGGCCAGCACAAACATCTTTCCGGCGCCCATGACTGCGGCCTTTGCCAGGCCTTCAAAGGAGGAGTTAGTGGAAGCACGGAGGTCCCGGTTCGGCCGTAGTCTGCAGTAAGGGCACTCTCTAAACTCATCTTTCATTTCCGCAGCCTGAACGAAGTATACCTGCCAGTTAAAATGAGCGTCCTAGTACATCAATGACTCTACTTTCACAGGACTCCCTGAACATCGCCATGCCCTCCATGCAGCCTGCCATCTCATCCTCAAAGCCAGTGGTAAGTGTGGCTGCAACGAAGCGATAACCGGTTTATAAATACGCAACCTTTTCTCTACAGAAATTCCCCGGACAGTACAAAGTCCACTCATTCGTCCCGCAGTCTCGTCATAAAAGCCAGCAGTAAGTGTGGCCGCTGCACGATGCTAGCTAGCAGTTCTGTAACTACCCAACCTTTTCTCTACAGAAATGCCCCAGGCAGTACAAAGTCCACTCAATCGTCCCGCAGTCTCGTCATAAAAGCCAGCAGTAAGTGTGGCCGCTGCACGATGCTAGCAATTCTGTAACTACCCAACCTTTTCTCTACAGAAATGCCCCAGGCAGTACAAAGTCCACTCAATCGTCCCGCAGTCTCGTCATAAAAGCCAGCAGTAAGTGTGGCCGCTGCACGATGCTATACTCCGTTTCACCTTCAGTCCGAGCGCAGTGGACGCCACGAGCCATCCCAGCCGATCCAGCGCCGGGAGAAAGTCGCGTGACCTGCCGGTGGGGCGGAGCGACACAGGGAGCTCAAGGTCGCATGACACTCCCTCAACGCCGCATTGGCTGGGATGGCTCCTAGCGTCCGCTGTGCTCGGACGGAAGGTGAAACGGAGCATAGCGGTTCTGTAACTACCCAACCTTTTCTCTACAGAAATGCCCCAGGCAGTACAAAGTCCACTCATTCGTGCCGCAGTCTCGTCATAAAAGCCAACAGTAAGTGTGGCCGCTGCACGATGCTAGCTAGCAGTTCTGTAACTACGCAACCTTTTCTCTACAGAAATGCCCCAGGCAGTACAAAGTCCACTCATTCGTCCCGCAGTCTCGTCATAAAAGCCAGCAGTAAGTGTGGCCGCTGCACGATGCTAGCAGTTCTGTAACTACGCAACCTTTTCTCTACAGAAATGCCCCAGGCAGTACAAAGTGCACTCATTCGTCCCGCAGTCTCTTCATAAAAGCCAGCAGTACGTGTGGCCGCTGCACGATGCTAGCAGTTCTGTAACTACGCAACCTTTTCTCTACAGAAATGCCCCAGGCAGTACAAAGTCCACTCATTCGTCCCGCAGTCTCGTCGTAAAAGCCAGCAGTAAGTGTGGCCGCTGCACGATGCTAGCAGTTCTGTAACTACGCAATCTTTTCTCTACAGAAATGCCCCAGGCAGTACAAAGTCCACTCATTCGTCCCGCAGTCTCGTCATAAAAGCCAGCAGTAAGTGTGGCCGCTGCACGATGCTAGCAGTTCTGTAACTACGCAACCTTTTCTCTACAGAAATGCCCCAGGCAGTACAAAGTCCACTCATTCGTCCCGCAGTCTCGTCATAAAAGCCAGCAGTAAGTGTGGCCGCTGCACGATGCTAGCAGTTCTGTAACTACGCAACCTTTTCTCTACAGAAATGCCCCAGGCAGGACAAAGTCCACTCATTCGTCCCGCAGTCTCGTCATAAAAGCCAGCAGTAAGTGTGGCCGCTGCACGATGCTAGCAGTTCTGTAACTACGCAACCTTTTCTCTACAGAAATGCCCCAGGCAGTACAAAGTCCACTCAATCGTCCCGCAGTCTCGTCATGAAAGCCAGCAGTAAGTGTGGCCGCTGCACGATGCTAGCAGTCCTGTAACCACGCCACTTTTTCTCTACAAAAATGCCCCGGGCAGTAAGTTTGGCTGCAGCAAAGGGTGAACCAGCTTATAAAGAAGCAAGTTTGTTTTACAACACTTGCACCAGGTGAGCACTACCAGGAAAGAATGGCCAATCCTGAAACCAGAGACCCTGCAGTAAGGATATGTGTTGCTTTGCAATCATTTTTAAGTAGAATTGAGACCTATTCCAACATTTGTGTTTGGATTTCAGGACCACGAGAGATGCAAGCTTTGACGACTGATATCACCTGCCAGTGTGGATGCTAGAGGACAAGGAACACCAGCGAGCAAAGAAAAATATATCAGGAGGCCTCCATTTTTCAATATTTGTTAGCAAGGAGTGAGGCGTAACATTTATTTGAGAAAGTCTGGTCAGTATATTGTCTTCGGTGCAGCTACATTAGGGAAGTCAAGATAATCAGGACCCTATACTTACGAGTGGGCTACCATCTCACGCACTGTTCATAATGTGACCTCGACCGGAGTGTGACATTGACAACCAAGTAGAAGGACAGGGTCTGTCATTGCATGCCAGGAATTTCCAACATTGTCAAAGGAAAAATAGTAGGTTTACTGAAAGTGTAATGTATATTCAGTTGAAGCACACTAATGAACGTGTTCATGGCACGTTACTTTTTTATAATTGAAGCATCTAATACCCTGGCGTTGATTTTCCATTTCATGTGCTGGCAAGCTGACAGGTTGAAGAGGAGTTACCACGATTACAGCACTGCTCGCCTGCGACTTTTTTAATAAATGGGGTTTTCAGCCAGGAGGTAGACTGGCAATGCTGAGTAAAGTTGTGCATAACTCGGATCACTCAGAGTTATTTTTAATGATATCCAAGCAGTACTGCCAGTCTACACCACGGTTTTCCCCCATCTGAATCATTCTCTTGTTTCACCTTTGTGCGATATCTCTCCTGTGTAGACTGGGAGGTGCACTGCACTCCAGATAGTTATAAATAAATGTTTGGAATAACTTTTCTGTTTCACCTGACTCATCAAGAGAAGGTGGAAGCAGATAGAATGTAACCTAAAAATTACCTGTAGGATCCGGTGCATCGGGCATAAAAAATGGATAGAGGGCATTTTCTGCCAATAAAGGAATGGTGAAATCATATTAAAAAAATTGCGTCATGATTGTGCCCTGCAAATAAGCAAGTAGGTCTCGATGTACATGGTTGTCCACTGTTGGGGTGCACACGGCACTGCGTGGCTGATGTAAAGCCCCTGTATACGGAAAAGTAGCGACATCCTTTGAAGAATGCCGCCTGCTATCTTGGAGCGATCCAGGCGGCGCTACCGTCGACGCGCGAGCGCGAAAGAGCAAAAGATAACAATAAAAGTGTGCATGAGGGACGAGAAGGGAGAAGGAATGCCTATTCTGTCGGAGTGCAGTGCATGCTATGAGCTCATGCCGCCAATCAAATAACGCCGACTGTGCAACGTCACGGCTTTCATTGCCTTTCTTTGAGCACATTCTTCGCGGCTGGCAGACCGTGACAGTGCGCTTTTAGCCTGTGTCCATGTATTTCCGTGTCTTCAAGCCTTTGAGTGCGCTCTGACTCAAGTATAGGAAGGCCGTCTGCTATCTTGGAGCGTTCCAGGAGGCGCTACAGTCGACACACGGGTGCGAAAAAGCAAAACATAACGATAAAAGGTGTGCGCGTCAAAGGAGGGGGGGGGGGGGAAGATGTCGCTACCTTTCTTATTCAGGGGCCTTAGGCTGATGCTCGGTGGAGCGCCGCAGTTGGCTGCCTTGTGAATTGGGGCCGATTAGAGATAACCATTGTCCAAGCCTTTGCTGCGTCGTCTGCTACATAAGCAACCGACGCGGCAATTACTTCGCTATGTGGCAAAGTAATTTTTTCTCGTGCGGGACACTTGCTGTGTGCCGGCTGGTTTACCTTTCTCAGAGGAACAAGTTGTGCAGAGCACTTGCAGATCAAAGTTTCTGAGTATCATGTGACACCAGGGATGTAAGAACAGTGCTTGCTTCGCCTCAGAACATGGCCGCTGTGCCGACACTGTAGCAGATGACGCGGGGGAGGCTTGGCCCCTGGCTCTCCCTGAGCCTGCGCACTAATTGGCCCTAACTCGCAAGGCGCTCACCTGCGGCGCTTCGCGGAGCGCTGGCCACGCAGAGTGGACGACCCTGTACACCACTCATGTTTGTATACCTCCCCAAAGAGAAACTCGTATGACAAAGACGTGGTTAATGTGTCCAAAAAAGCAATCGCATTTTATTACCTTCACAACATACATGACGGATTCACATATCTTTAGTGCCTTTCAAAGATCACATGGCACTATTGACACTTTGTCAATCAACGAAGGAATCAATACTTCAACATTTCTAACATCGCAGGCATGGGTGGGTACTAACCCACCCATGCCTGCGATGTGAATATACATTACACTTTCAGTAAGGCAGGCATGGGTGGGTACTAACCCACGGATTCCTCTTTGTCTGGCCCCTATCCTCTGGCCTGTCCGGCATGGGTGACCCTGGCCGGCATAGCCCAAGAGGGTCATTGGGGCACACAAACCCCTCCACCACAGTAAGGTGGGAATCCGCTTGAGGAGGGGAGGGGGGGGGGGTGCAGGCAAGTGAAAAAATATCTGCAATGTGGCTATAACTTTACGTACATTGTTTTACTGACTTCTGTCTTCGTTTATTTTATTGTTATGCTGTTGTGGTCCTGCTATGAAAGTTTGATAATAATTCTTCCTTGGTTTTCCTTTTGTTGCGAATAGATCACAGCCCTTCCCTTGGAAGTTTGCACCAAAGAGGAAAAACGAGCAGGGTTCCGGTTTATGTGGTCGGAAGGTGTGGACGCTCAATTCATAGACACTCCGTTGAGCGAGACACTGGTTCCCTGCTCGCTTTTCCTCTTTGGTGCAAACTTCCAAGGGAGGGGCCATGATCTATTTGCAGCAAAGAGAAAACAAATGAATTATGGTCAAACTTTCATAGCAGAACCACAACGGCGTAACAATAAAATAAACGAAGACAGAAGTCAGTAAAAACAATGTACGAAACGTTATAGCCACATTGCAGATACGTTTTGACTTACCCTCATATGCTTGAGCCCCCAGAGTGGCTTTCAGTGACTGTGCCGAAAGCCAGAATATGAAGTGTCGGGAAACTGGCCCCTGATGGCCTTCACCACACAGGATGGCAGTGGTCGCCTGTTGTGCTGGCCAAGGCGCCGCCACAGCCACAGGACGCACTGCCGGTAGGCGGCGTAGCGGTTGCGCCTGAAAGAATAACCACAATAATTTTCTGTAAGACGCAATATCACAACCTTTTAAAATTGCAGATTCTGGGCTCTACCAGTAGAAACAAAAAAAAAGTGCTGCAACGGGCCCTCATGCCTGGGCAGCAACCGATCTAAAATAACCCGAAGAGCAGAGCAAGTTCTAGATTGTGTCCATTATTCTTTCCACAAATTCAATTGACAGGTGTGAACATTATATTAGGTTGTTCCAACAGACCAGATGACCAAAGCCTAACATGCACAACAATATGCATGTCACAAACCCTAAAATATGCGGCAGCACTGTTCATGCTGACTTGATCGAAATACTGCATCTCTTTGTGGCAAAGAGATGCAGTAGTTCACGCCAAAGAGACGGGGCATTGCTTTTATCATAATTGCTTGCACGCTATCAATAACGTTTGGATAATTCAGAGAGGGACTTCAATGAAGCTGAGGGAAATTAGCTTTTTTGTTGTTTTTTATCTAGTGTTCAAAGTCTCGACGCACCATTTCGTCTGGAAGCTGCACCTGCCGGAGTGGAATTAAGGGGCAATGATCAAGGGGCACATTCCGCCGTGATCAGCTTTTTTAACGACACAATTGCAAGCCCGTCGCTGCTACCGAGGAGAAAATGGCCATATCAAAACTTCAAAGGCATCCCACGGGGGTCTCGAGTGGCGCAGCAGTCAGAGGCGAAACTTGAGCGCACTACTCCAATGGGTGTGAACGCTGCGTTCAGTAGTGTACCCTGAGCGTAGCGCTTATGCATGTTGTGCCAACGTTTGTTGCAAAAGTTACGCCCGTTAGGTCCATAATGTGAACGTAATATTAGTGATAGGACGAATCACCGGAGATTTGGATTCGGACAGATTCATCAGATTCGTCGCTGGTTGCAGACGGCAGTGTGAAAATAGTCGTAAACTTCGCCAATGTGGACAGTTGTGCTTTTCTTAGGTACTGTTACTGCATATAACCAGATTTCGTCTTGCTTATTTCAACATATGGTATGTACTAAACTGTCGTTCTAAACCCTGGCAGGCGCCAAGGTCCAGCTGAGCTGATCGGTGTGGTTGACGTGGGCCTAACCAATGCACGGTTTCGCTTCCTGTGCGGTTTCGCGGTGATCGGTAAGATGTAGCAAAATGAGGAGTATTATACATAATGTGATGCAACGTACAAGAAATATATATTCAGGCAAGGAAATGATTTGTCTCCTTCTCTAGAGCTGCGTATGTCTGCACCTATAAGGCGCGAAAACTAGATGAATGTTGCTCGTCACAACTTCGACCGCGTACCGGCACCGGTGGCGAAGAAAAACGTTGCACTGTCGTTTCTCCGTTCTCGTCAGCAAGTTTTTTTATACGTGAACTTTATTTGACGAAAAAAAAAAACACAACACAGCGGTGTCCAACGCGACTTCATTGTTTGCAACGAAACACTAACTAAATCGGATAGCATTAACCAGGAGTTTCACATTGTTTCCCGTGTTTCGATAGCAATAGGCGGTATTCACTGAGCCTGCAGGTTCAATTTTGCCAGGGAGCGCCACCGTCGATTCGCCATCTTCGAGGTCGCGGTTTGACTGGCTTGGCTACGCGGTCGTATAATTTTATATCGTTGAAGGAGCTTTCGTTGAACAAGAAAGAAAGAGGTTTATCTCGGGGGCGGGCCGTTTTAGTTTTCTTGTTGCCGCCGAGTACCGCGTGTGTAAAGGCTGAACCGCATGTAAGCGAGCAATGAGACGAGACGAGCGACAGCCACGACTGAAGCGACGACGACCCGCTTCGCTGTCGCTCGGTCACTTGCGCGACGAGACAAGCCGCGTGAAAACGACAGAAGCAAGCGACCAAGGCGATCAGCGACGTTTTCTAGAAATCTAAAAACCGAGCGACAACCGACAGTGAGAAATCTCCGTCACTCGTCGCCGCTCGCTAAATCGCTTACATGCGGTTCACGCCTCACTGTCGCTCGTCGCGTAGCTCTGTTTTGGGATTTTTAGAAAACTTAGTGCTCATCGCCTTGGTCGTTTGCTCCCGACGCTTTCATGCGGTTCGCCTCGCGGCAACGAAGCGGGTCACCGTCGCTTGTCTCGCCGCTCGCCAAATCGCTTACATGCGGTTTTTAAATCGCTAGGGCTAATGAAAAATGCGCCGCATCTTTCATAAGCTGCGCACTCTGTGAGCCGCACGGTATGTCTTTGCACAGGAACGAACACCGAAGGCAGGACGTATGTACGACACAGAGGCGATGGAGCAACGCGGTTACACGGCCGTAGTGCAGCAAATCCGCTAGAGAAAAACAATAAAGAAACTAGCAAAACAAAACAGAGTAATCACACCGTGCTACAAAATCACCAAAGTAGAAAAATCAGTTCTTGCAAGAGCTACCGCCGTGGGCACGGCGCGCGACACGGAGCGCTTCATGGAGCCGAGGGGGCAACGCGGCCGCGGTGAACGAGTCCGATAGCGACAAAAACGAACTAAAACACACAAAAAATACTGCTACGGCGCTTCAAAAGCACCAAAGTATAAGAATAACCCCTAGTTTCGGTTAAAAAGGCTCTTTAATGTTGTAAAATGCTGCTAAACCACGCTCAAAAGGTCCGGCCATACGACACCCGCGATAGAAAGAGACCTCGAAGATGGCGACCGTGGTGGGCGATGCCAGCGAACCTAGCGAGTGACGTCAAGTGAATGTCACCTATACCTCAGTGGAAACTCGTTGGAGATAATCGAATCGAACATACTCACTTGTGTGGTTGTGTGCCACTATGACAGTAATTATGGGCACGAAATGGGTCTGTACCGAAGAGCACGTACGGCATCAATCTCTTACAGCGATGAAAAAATGCGCTTGCATTTCTATGTGTGTGCACCAAGCATGCCTATTGGGTCGTAATTTGGAACTGAAACCAATTTTCCCGAGATGTCTGGCTACCGTTCTCGACAAACATCCAAAATAATTTAAACAAAGCGGAACATTTTATTTATTACTGTGATATTATATTACAATATATTTAGTGCACTTTGTAGAATTCAGTGAGTATAATATCACGAAAAGTTGAAACACTCATCAACGTGATTTGACAACCATGGCAACGCTCCGAATGTTTCCAAACTTTTCCGAATCGCTTGGGATTCGGCTACTTTTCCGAATCTTTCCGAACCTTCAGATTCGAATAAAGGTCCGTCCCATCACTAGTGATAAGCTAAACTGGAGCTAACCAGATCTCACGAACTTGTTCTGAAGCAAGAGATACTGATGCAGCAATCGAGGTTTTGAACATTTTACTTTCTGATGACCCACAACTTCACAATGAAACACGGCACGAAACGCAAGTAAAACATGCTATGCAACCGCTAATGTGACTTCACATTTGAAAAGTAACGTGCGTAACGCTCACTGAAACAGATAGTAAAGTAGCTGTCTAACGTTTTACTGCTGGCGCCGGTTTGCAAGTTAGCCGAACAGCAAATTATGGCGTTGAACTCACTCGTGCGCTGTTGTGCCCATTCCGTCCTGGCGGTAGTGGCGCATCATGAGGTAGGCGACCTCGAGCACCCCCGGATTCAAGCACACCGTCTCGAAATCCGGGTTGCTTGTTAGGCAGCCAGGTTGCCTCGACGCGG
The DNA here is from genome assembly GCF_016920785.2 of Ixodes scapularis. Taxonomy (NCBI): domain Eukaryota; kingdom Metazoa; phylum Arthropoda; class Arachnida; order Ixodida; family Ixodidae; genus Ixodes; species Ixodes scapularis. Next base: position 63,281,304 of record NW_024609846.1, on the reverse strand, counting down.
CGGCGGGGTACTCGCGGCAGCAGACGCACTCGTCAGCTGTCGGCATCTGCGCGCAACATCCGCACTGGCACCTTTGAGAAAGAAGATAAGAAGAGAGCAAGCGTAAATGACACATACAGCGGTAAAATAAACAGCGTATCACCCACCAGTCGGTGTTGCCGATCCGCCCCGTCTCGTCAAAGGCGCCGTCTTCGTCCTCGGACATGGCCGCCTGCTCGTCATCAGAGCCCGAACACGACTCCGATGCGCTGCTGTCGTATACATCACACGTCGGAGTAGCGTCGTAGGAAATCATCCCCAGGTCGGCTGTCCGCCGAAGAATGTCAAGCTCCAACGGCGTCAGGTCCTCGAGCGTACAGAACTCCGCCATGATCAAAGCTCGAATGACAAAGAAGTTCGGCCGGTGCGGCTACCTCGGGATCGCTGCGCGACGGAGCGTCGTTCAACGCCATTGGCCCGAGATCGTTTTGATATGCGTGCGATGACCAATGAGAGTGGTTTCGTTTTCGGGTGGATCCGAGGTTTGGCGGTCTTCATTTACATTTTTATTAAAGAAATAATCACCGTATGACTATATTTTTTGGTTTTTAGGGATACTTCGGGTGTCTTAATTCAGCTGTCATCATCAAAACACGAACTCAAAAACCGCTTGACTGCCCCTTTAAGGATTTATTCGTAAGGGAAAACTTACGAAAAACTAAAAATATAATTACCGAACAATTAGACAACACGAAATATGTGACGTCCGTGTTTTTTTTATGTTTTCTTTGTTAAGAATTTACGCTATACCAACGTGCTCACCTCAAGATCAATTGGGAAACTTTCAGTGTTTCTAAGAAAATAAAATATGCTGAAACTGACTGACCTATATTCTATAAAAATTAACATTGGCAAGAGCCGTCCTCATGAATGTAAGCTAACATCCTGATTCTTTAGAACTGACGTGAATATTTTGTAAACCGTTCGAAAGTTCTCTAAATGGTAGTCATACCCAGAGAGTGAATTCTTTCGGTTATCAAATTTTAGTTCCACAAAACCAGATATCGAATGCACGGAGTTGGGAGGCGCACTTTGAGACGCCTTCTTTCTTGTTTCCTTTATCATGAAATATTTTACTGGAAAATTCTCGACAATTTTTTTTTACTCGCATGTGTATACCTATTGACCAAAATAGATATACTTCATTTAATCTCAAGACCGAACGTAGTCATCGTTATGACCTTGTGGGACCAATAACTCTGTGTCAAGTTCTTCTCCACTTGGTGTTTGTAAATTTTCTGTACGCTTTAAATTACGGCTGAGCCAATCATGAACGGGGAAGACACAGTGTCTTGTGCTTTGGGCACTGTTTGATTCGTTCCATGAGCTCGCAGCGTCATCTGCGTCCGAACTTCTGCGTCCGGGCGCCAGGGGAAGAAACATATTTTCTTCAGTATTTGTGACAACTGAATGAAATTTCCGCAGTTTATAGTACTTGATCGCATCTTCATAAATGTGAAGTTAGTTTTTATATAGCTTGTTTTTAATGCACTGGGTGTAATGCACGTTCAAACAATCCCATGTCCGTTTGCGCATATGGGCCATGGCAAGGCACAAAAAAGAACCTAGTAAAATAGGCTAATTTGTACCTTTTGAAGAGCTGAGTGCAATAAATAAACATTTGTACGGTAGCTTCTTCGTCTTAAATAAGTAAAAATAACAAAAACACCATTTTCAAAGTACTATTTCTTTAAGTGTCTATAATTATAAGAATATGCATTCTAGTTACACCTTCACTGTTTATTTCCTAAAGTTTTAACATGCCAAATTTGGTTGTCATAAGACAATGTTAAGAGCAAAAAGTATTGTGCGCAATCTGTGAAGCTCCAGGCCTCAAGACTGCAAAAACTTCAAAACGCGTTTTAATATTACCATAAATGTGTGAGCAACACTCTACATAGGTAGCAAATTAGTCGAATTGCTAAACGTAATACGTGGTGAAAACAGCTCAAACCATGGTGACGAAGCGAGGAAACAAACACGACACCGTCTTATCTTGTTTGCTTCTTCACTTCGTCTGCGTCGTTTGAGCAGTTTCTATCGTGAATAAAGCAACAGTCCATCGCGGTGAGACAAAACGTTTTTTGTTGTTATTTTGTAAAGAAATTAAGGCTACGAAAGGAGGGGTGGAGAGTACATGCCTACGCTTACTTGTCAAAATAATTATGGTGGCAGGCGACCTCCCAATTCGCAGAACCACACCTACAAACATGGCTCACATCACCGACTTCCTAGGTCCCCGGAAGGTTTTAAAATGAAAATTTGACTAATTCTGCAACATTGTTCGGTTCTTATTTTTCTATACATAAAGTATGAAGATTTAGGAGTAATAAAACAATGAAACACACAATCACATTTTTTTTAATATTTCCACTTCTTTACCTGCATCACTCTTTAAGGTAAAACGAAGTATAGGTAACGTTGGGAACACACGCTGGTAGACGATTATCGTTTGGAGGAAAAGCTAATTTTTTAATATAATTTTTTCTGGAAGATTTTATCACCTTCGTTTTTTATGAGTAATCAGAAATATTAGGAGGTTACGTGAACTCCGCAAACGGTTACTCTACAAACATTTCTGTAAATATACAAACAAATAACATTTACGAAATGTTATTTGTTATATATGAAAGATTCATCGTTTTTGTAAACACGTAAAGAAATGACAAAAGGTTTCACGTGCATGTTATTTTCCAGCTGGAACATAGAGCCGGGGACTTCCTTTTATTTCAGACTGTTCTGTGGAACACAGATTTGCTGAAATAAAATTTCTACGGTGTACACTATATTTATGAATTTGCGTTGCTGCGCTCAGTCCGCTGTGAAGCGCAGATGCAGCCTCCTTCCTGCACAGCGCCTATGTCTAGACAGCAGCACACTTCGCCAACGAAGTCACAAGAGTGATTGAAGGTACGTTTTTTTTTACCCTTTAATATTGCTAGAATTCCAACGCCTAAAATTATCCCATAATAGTATTAACATCCATAGAATCGTTGCAGACATGGCGGCTAGAGGATATTCGGCCCAACACTGGCTATAAAATAAAACAAAATTGTGCGTGATTAAAAAACAACAAGCACAATAGTAAAAAAAAATATGCTCAGTTTTTTTTTTGCGTTTTACGGCTGAAATAATCTATTTACAATGTGCTGGTATAAGTCCTTGACTACTATATAAAATATAGATTGTAGGCACGTTGAAAACCAATCTATTGGCCACGAAAGCTGGAATTACGTCGTTGTGTGGTCACGTGCCCAACTATGAGCTTGAGTACAGAAGATTCGATTTAACAAAGTCTGCAGTAATCTACTTTTGGTTGTGCTGTTTACTAGGCTAGAGCACTTTATCTGCTACCCTCCAATAATAATAAATACAGACATAGGTAAATAGTATACAAATGTGTTAAGGCATCTTGATCAAAGCTCCTATTCGTGAGGCGAAAACAAGTATTTTTTTGCATTACTACAGCACGTAAACTAACGCTTCTAAGCAACTTAGACGCCCGCAAAAATCGGTTTCTCCAGGTATCGCGCTGCGAATTCCTACAAAGGTGCATAGATGCAACCTTTGTAGGAAAACAGATGAGCTTACCTTGTTCAAAAAAAAGAAAGAAGAAAAGCCGGCTTCGGGCTATCTACCGCGGTCAACATTCGAAGATGACGTCATGACCGGACTCGCCTGGTTAAATCTACCGCCGACAGATGTCGGAAGCGTCGATGGCGCCGGCGCCGAGCTTAGCAGACGTTCATCGGAAACTTTTTCACTATGCCGGCGCCCGTCTCTCTAAAGTTAAATTCTAATTGTGCGATAATTTATTTATTAAATATTACCTAATAAAAATACACGGGTTTAAATCCCTCATGGCTTCATATATTTGGTACGAATATTATCGGTCGAGGCGTTGCATTACTCTCATGTATTACGTTGTGCCATCTTTCGGTAGCACATACAACTAGGCAAGCCCGGTTATGATGATGTCTGCGAATGCCGCCGTAAAGAACCCACAACAGGCTTTTTTTTTTTTTCTTTTCAACCGGGTAAGCTCATCCGTTGATATTATTTATGTTTCCACAACCCAGCCGCACCTCTCTAGTAAATCGTAGCGTGAGACGTTGAGTAACCGATTTTTGCGGACAATCTAAAGTGGGTTAGAAGCTGTTGTAAGAACGGCTGACGACTGATGGTCAGTTTATGAGGTCAACAACAGCGTTTATATACAGATATTTACATTAAGAATGTTCGGCATCGTCCGCTCATGGCCAGGCCTCCGTCCTCCAGCCCGTGCATTCCTTCCTCGGGATCCCTCTTCTTCTTACTATTTGTCGGGATGCCGCTTCCATCTTATAGGTTTCAACACACTCTCCCCGTAAAATAGACGATAATATTAACGTGCTCCCGCTGTCATTTTGAATGTTGAAGAAAAGCTATATATATTTTTTTTATTATTTCCATAAGGGCTTAGGTTACGTTTCTGTAATCCGCAGGGAAGTATCGGTAATTTGGATATCATATCTTCGACATTTTTGTCGTGCTGTTGCACATCATATCTACCATTTCAGTGGCATCACGAGGCGACCTTTCCTTTTGCGTGATTTGGCAAGGAAATCTTCCATTCGTTATTGCAGTGAAGTAGTAACTGAACTGAATGGCCCCGGTGTATTCGATGCACAAGCTGGAGACAAGGCGAAAACAGTTTGATAAGCCCTTTTTCTGTTTTCCTTTAAAGCTCTCGTTTGCCGCTCATGCATTCCCTTTGTTCATCATGTTCTACCTTTATTTTTTGATCGGTCTTGTCTATAAGATTTTATCTCCCGCTGAATATTTTGTCTGAATCATGATCCCTGATGTGGTTAGTTACCTAGTTAAATTTACGTTTGTTAATTTTTTTTTTCCTGCTTCTGACTCGCTTTTTTCATCCTCTCGATTTTGTGTTTTGTTTTTTATTTTCATACGAACCTGTTTATATTCTCTTTCTGGACCAGCTACGACTTGATTGTCCGTCATCATGTAGACTGTAGTCTTCCGCCAAGGTCTCTTGCACAGTTTGGTTGTTCAGTGGCATATTAGTGACGTCTTTCGGTCCAATCTTTGCGTGTATGTCCTTCGTCTGCTGGTCTGGTCGCTTTACTGGGACGAAGCAATCCTCGGCATACTTGGTAGGTAATCCGGCGACAGTTGCGGGTTCATAATCTTTGCCACGGGCGGTTACGTTAAGCTGAATTGGTCTCACGGGGTGTGGTCTGTTGGACCTCGTGCCTGATGTATTACGTTGTTTCGATAAATGCTAGTTTTTGTTTTTTTCAACTTTCTCCCGTTCTTCCCTCCCCCCCCCCCCCCCACACACACACACACTGATTGACTAGTTGAGCTTTAAACATCAGCATTGACCGTTGCCCCACAATGCTGTCGTTTAGTTCTATGACGTAAGTGAATTCTTCAAGTTCTTCAGTGGGTATGAATGGCTCGATGGTATCGTTCAGGTATTTCAGTTGACATTGGTAGTCTTTTAACTTCTCGATGATATCGTTAAGTGTGTCGGACTGTCTCAAGGAGAGTGGTTACCTGCGTGCACAATGCATTTTCTCTTTTTTGGAGAAGATATTGTTGATGTTGTTGAAGATCAGTTGTTGATGTCGCCTAATGTGGGAATGCCTTGGATGCGCGTTGCATTAGTTGGCGGCTCTTTCATGTTCCCGGTCGATCTTGGGTGCGTTGGTTGTTGTGATCTCTCGTCGATACGTGTCCAGTAACGTCATCACCGCATCGTTAAGCCCTCTCCCGGGTTTCGCCACCCTGTTGTAAGAATGGCTGACTGGTCGTTAGTTGACGAGGTCAACAGCAGCGTTTACATGCAGATATTTATATTAAGAATGTCCGGCATCGTCTGCTCATGGCTAGGCCTACATCGTCCATCTCGTGAATTCCTTTACTAGGAATCGCGCTTCTTCTTCCTCTTTGTCGGTATGCCCTCTTCCTTATTATAAATTTCGACAGAAGCGTTAGTTTACATGTTGTAGAGTTGTTGGTGATAAGAGCTCACAAGACATGGTATGAAATGTATTGGAGTTTTTGTACGTGATTACATTTTCCTAACGTAATCATAAAACCCAGCTAAGAAAAACAATGCACCAACAAGTATTAAGCCTGAGTGATTTCAAGGAGATATTTTTCGTTTAAAAACTGACGTCTTAGCTGGTAGAACACGTGAAAGCTACTGGAATGCAAAAGTGTTACTTGGAATATAGTTTTTTTTTTACCTTTATATTTTACGATTTTGAGCAGAACATCTTAAAGCCTCATTAATGGCTTGTCTGGAGGCCTATCTGTCTGGGACCTGGAAGTTCGGAAGATTGATAAAATCATCTCAATTTCAGTGAGAGAATAGCTCTGTCAATTTTAAATTTTAAAGTCCGAATCCGCATACTGAAAAAATATGCGTTTATGCTCATTGTATTTGTTTCAATAGCAACTATGAGGATTGTTCGAGTAGAGTTAGATTTTAGTAGTACTCTGCTGACCGTCATGTGAGAGGAGCATAAAGCACACACTGCTACATACCGCGTAACTCTTAAATTGAACAAGCAATCGCCTAGTTGTTGTCTTTTTTTCAGCTTTTTTTAGAACAAAAAAATGTTTCTCTAAAAATACTAGTTTGGTCAAAAGTGCCCACCGCCACTAAGGTGAGCAATTCATTTTTGTGCGCCGTCAGCGCTTTTCGTATATAAAATGTGAAAACGCGCTAATGTGGAGTTCTCTCCAAACATATTGCGCAGTGTAGATGCAGTATAAAATTACCGGTGTATGGCATCTGACTGCAGCTTGCACTCTACACAGTTTCACGAGCAGAACGTCATCATTATTTTGATTCTTCTTTATCCACAGCTGCGTGGCTTTGACCAAAACAACTAGGGAAATAAAATGTGCTTACCCGTGTCATCCGGGTACTTCGTAATGCGTTTCGCTAAATACTATCCTTTGCGATAGAAGCGCGAAAACGAGCAGATGTAGCACTTGCGTTGTGACGCACAGTGAACGTCACTTAACGCAAAAAATATGGTTCAGACATTTATGAGTGGAATATGTAGTACAGGAAGAAGGAGGTGAAACCGGTTATTGAAATATTATTTCAGAAGATCAAGAAATAAGACAACAAAATAAACTAAGGCACTATATGTTGATAAACCAATTATTTCAAACATGTGCGCGAGTCGGACAAGAACAACGATAATAATCGATAGAGAAGGTGAACATGGGGGACAAAGAATATACACAAATATCCAAACACAACAAGGTGACTGGTGCCCGACAAAAAAAAATCCGCCTGCTCGTGGTGTCGAAGAAGGGACCTCTCCATTTCCATTGGAGCGCTCTAACGACTGAGCTAACTAGGAGTTTTTTTTTCTTTATTGCATGGAAAATAACAACGCGATTACAGCACACAATTTAGGGCACAAAGGGCGTTGCCCGCATCAGCATCCTAAAATTTCTTGAGTTCTATCAATCTTCCTAATAAAGGCATCCAGTCGGGCACATGGTCTGAAGCGTCGTAGACACTCTTGACTTGCGCTACTAACTGAATAAAATGCAGGCGTACAGTCCTTGGTGAGTGAATAGCGTTTCTTACATCCATTAAAGATTTCCAGATGCCATATAAACCTCAGATCATGATTAGATCATAGGGGACAGTGTCACCCGACGCGACAGGCAGAAAACGAATTGAATGCGCGGACATGTCTAGGTCTTTTTTACTCGTGCGCTGCAGGACATCCCCCCCAAAAAAAGGCGTCCCAACAATCAATAAAAATAGGCTCCACAGTTTCTGGCGCTTTGCACAACAAGCAATTCTCTGTCCATGGAACAAAAATACCTTTTCCTTTTAACCAGACTTTGGTAGGAAGTACAGAACAGTGCAGCTTAAAGAAAAACGGTTTGACCGCTGGCGGGACGCCCATCTTTTTAACCCGGCAAAATACATCTTGGCCGCGACTGTAACTGAACACAGTTCGATAAATTGGAGTTGGAAAAAGAACATCCACCAGGTCTCGGAAAGCTTTTTCCTCGTAACACTTGCAAGGTATTCCCTGGAGAACCTAACTACTAAAAAGTTAAAGGTGTCGACAACTTCTTTCAGATAGCCCACTAGTCTCGCGGGTTGGTCCGCGTCTCCGACTGATGATACGACAAATGTTGGAAGAAAGCATGCCAGTGCATCCTGCATCGTTTCACGGATCAAAGGAGTTTCTCGATCCCTCAGAAAAAAAACCTGGATACCAACTGTTGAACGAATAAGTGCGGAAGACCAACACCGCCGTCCGATATGCGACGGAAGAGGTTTTCCCGCCGTATAGGCTCCCAGGTGGATTTCCAAATAAAAACGGCAAATATGCGATGAAACTTCTGAATGTTGCACCTTGCACAATGGAGAGCCTGCAGAACATACCAGAGTTTGGCCACGAGGAATATATTACACATGGTCGACCGTGTAAAGATCGACACATCCCGGTGTGCCCAGCTCTTTGTGCGTTTGTCGAGGTCAGTCGCCACTTCGGACCAGTAGGTCGTGCTGTTCCTGTAGTGCTGCTGGGGCACTCCAAGGTAGTTACACGGTGTGCAACTCCATTCAATTCCTTCATACTTGGCTGGCGTTGCGGCCCACGAGCCGTGCCAGAAACCTCGGCACTTTTGCCAGTTCACCTCTGCTCCAGTGGCCGCGCAAAAATCGCGCGTAAGCGCAACAGCGTGGCGGATACTTTCGTTATCCTTGCACAAGTATGCGATGTCGTCCGCGTAGGCCGAAACCTTGGTTTCCGCGCTCCGCAAGGTGAGCCGCTGATCTTATTACTTTGAATAACACTTTGACAAAGCGGCTCCAGGTAGAGGGCAAAGAGTAAGGGGGACAAGGGACACCCCTGCCGTACCGAAGAATTCACTGGGATGCTTTCCAACAGAGTATTGTTTACTATTAAGCTTGTGTGACAATCCTTATAGGAAATCTTAACCCCCTGTGGGATTATTTTTCCAACACCAACATGCGACATAACCTTAAAAAGCACCTGATGTTGAACGCGGTCAAAAGCTTTTTCAAGGTCAACTTGAAGCATTGCCACTTGGTCTCCTTTTCTAGATACGTTTCCTAAAACAGAACGGGCTAAATGCACATTGGTTTGTATGGCCCTTCCTCTAATCCCACATGTTTGATGGTCTCCGACCAGCTCCTGAATAACTGTCTGCAGCCGGTTTGCCAAAACCTTTCCGAAAATTTTATAATCAACATTGCACAAAGTTATAGGGCGATAGCCTCCTACGCGGCGAAGTGTGCTGGGTTCTTTGCTTTTGGGAATGAGAACAGTGTGAGCTCGCAGAAAGGAAGGGGGCAACCCGTTGGGGTCATATGAGTCTTGGATCACTTTTTGTAGTATTGGACAAATTGCATATTTGTGTAATTTATAAAACTCTGATATAATACCATCCGGTCCCGGCGTTTTTCCTTGAGGTAGGGCATCAAACGCGGCCTCGATTTCTGCTAAACTGATGGTTTCCTCGAGCGTCTCAATCTGCTTTTCTGTTAGCCTGGGTAGCAATGTGATCAGTTTCGCGAGTCTTTCCATTTCTTGCGGAGCCGTTTTTAGGCAAAAAATTGAGCGATAATGCTCAAGGAAAGTGTTATATATCTCTTGTTTATCTGTGTATATTCTGCTGTTATGCTCTATTTCTAGAATTTCCTTTTTTAAAGCATGGCGTTTTTCGTCTTCCAGCGCTTTTCTTGTTGGTTGCTCTCCTAGAAGGAACTTTTCAGCTCGAGCACGTACGTCCGCCCCTTGATAACGCTCTTGATAAAGGCTATCAAGCTGGGCTTTAACGCAAGCTATATCTTCAAATCCCTGTCCTGTGTATTCACTTTCGTACTCGTATAAATTGCGCAAGTCGCTCCCACGTCGTGTGAAAACGGCCTTTTTGGGTGGATAATTCTTGGATTAACTTTCCTGTATCCGCCACAAAAACTTCGTCTTTGAGAAGCTGAGCATTAAGCTTCCATAATTTCCAATTAATTGGCTTTTCTCTTCGCGGCTTTTGCCCAATCGTTGTAGCGACCATACAATGGTCGGAGAAAAACACTGGGTTGACAACATAAGCACTTAGTTAATTAATGAGATCTAAGGAGCAGTAAATTCTATCTTGCCGCTCGTGTGAAGCTTGTTGAAAATGCGTGAAAAGTAAGTTCCTACCCTTCGGTTGAAAAGAAGCTACATCAATTAAGTCGCCTTCTTCTATCACATCCAGTAATACCTGCTCGCTTTTGTCAAGGCGACTTCTAGGCGGTGCTCGGTCAGCCGTGTCGCAAACGCAGTTGAAATCTCCGAGGATAACTATCCGCCTATCGCACGCAGTATACGACCGAAGATGATTAAAAAATGCTACTCGTTCATTTACACAATTCGGAGCATAGACACAAATCACCCTCCACCTCGATTCTGACACTACGAAGTCACAAAGAACAAAACGACCGCAAAGGTCACTTGTGATCGCTACGTGTGACATATTTACGGATTTTTTTTATGAAAAGAAAACACCCCCTGAAAGGCCTACTGCATGGGTTACACAAACCTCATAATTGTACAGAAAGGACTGCAACGCGCGCTCAACCTGCTCCTCGGTAGACAGTTTTGTTTCTTGCAGTGCCAAGATATCAATTTCTGTATGCTCGAGTAAACCCCGTAATTGGTACTGTCGCTTCCTGGAATTAAACCCTCTAACGTTTAGAGTAGCAAAGCGTAAGCCGCTGACCATTCTTTAAGGCAAAGGGTACTTCTGCGCAGCGCGCGGCTTTGCGTTCAGCCGCTTACTTTCATAAGTGCTGGGCGGTTCCCCGTGCCTTCGCTTGCCTTCCTTCGCCGTGCTGGTGTCCATGTCAGAGGGTTCTTGGACGTCGTCGCGCTGGTCCAGTACTCTGAGGCTCGCTTGGCGGTCCTTGGGAACTGCTGCCATCGACACCTGTACTTTACCCGACACCGAGTTTTCGCCGCCGTCGCTCGGATTGGTGTCGGGCTTCACAGAAAACACGGTGGTGCTGGCAGGTTCCCCAGGCGACTTTTCTCCGGTTGGCTTTGAGCACTCAGGACTCGGGGAAGCACCGCTGGAGCGCTTCATTAAAGGGATGTTGCCATTCACGCCTACAACCTCCGAGATGTCCATTAAATTATTGTCGTTTCCTCGGGTGTCCTCCCCGGAGCCTCTCAGCGCAGTGGCGTACGTTGAAAAGCAGTCGCTGCCCTCATGGCCGAAACGGTTGGATCGAGCACACTTTGGGGCACGGCAGTGCCTCCGAATATGGCCCACCTTCTTACACCGGAGGCAGAGCGGTGGCCTGCCTGGCACCAGAAGAAGAGACTGCACTCCGAAGACCTTGATCAGGTGAGGGAGGTCTCCGGAGGTCACCGTGTCGTGTAAGGTGAGAGATACTTCCCTGTTGAGGGTTTCCATGTTTTGTATGCCCGGGACTCGCCACTCCTCTCTCGTGATGGTTTGTACCCGGCCGTAGGGTTCCAGGGCTTCAACGACCCGCCTGTCCTCCAGGTATGTCGGCAGCCAGAACAGTTTCATCTTCACGTCCTTTGGCTGAGGGTCAATCACAGGGCACTTCTTTCCTTTCACCTTGAGCTGCCCGGCCGCCTTCAGCTTTTCCGTGACTGCCATGCTTGTTAACGTCACCATCCAGACGTGGCTCATCTGATATTTGCCGAGTGACACCACGTCGTTGGAATCCACGATGTCTTTCAAGCCGTCGCAAAAGTCGACGGCTCGGTACGGTCTTCCAGAAAGGTCGGCGTGTAAAAAAAACGGAGTTCATGCACATCTTTCCGTCGGAGAAACGAGGCAACAGAATACGATAGTCATCGTTACTACTGCCCGCGGCATCGTTGGTTCCTCGGCTCGCAGGAGCGGATAACGCGCTTTTATCAGAGCGCTGCATTTTCCGTCCGCTCTCGTCGCAAGCCGGAAGCGAACTCCCGAGCTAACTAGGAGTTTGACGCGGTGACTTCCCTACACACACCCTAGGGGTAGTGTACAACCCCTTGTTTTTCTGAAGGCACCCCCTAAATTCGCAACGACTCCTCTATTCTCAATGCCGCCCGCCTTCCCCCCCCCCCTTCCCCCCCCCCCCCCCCCCCCCCGAAAAGAAAGAAAAAAATTTAGTCACCTTTTCTAATTTCAATTTCTGAGCAAACCTCTGGTTAGACGTCAGTAGGGCAAAAGGGTTTTAACAGCTGCCTTCCGTCTAAAACCAAGAAGGGTGAACGGCCTGCATTTTAAGGTTATAATGATAATGCAATTAATGTAAAAGTGCAATCGAGCTTGAAATTAATTACGATACTAATCTCTGCAGAAGAAGAACAAAAGGGACCAAAGGACTAACAAAAATATCCAAACACAGCTATGTGACTCGTGCGCGACTGAAAAAAAAAAAACCTGGCTGTTCCTGGCATCGCACCAGGGACTTCTTCTTTCGTTTAGAGATTTGTGTTTGTCCTTTGTGTCCGTTGTGCCCCTCCACTAGGAATTATTATCGTATTTTTTTCCAGCTCGCCTGCCACCTTTGCATGAATTGCTTTATTATCACAACCCTAAAATGCAGGCCGTTCACCCTTGTTGGTGTTAGATTGGTAGCAGTAGTTAAAACCCATTTTGTCTACTGATGTCTAATTCCTGGTTAGCGCCGTTGGTAGCGCACTCCACTGCGTATGGAGAGGCCCCTGGTTCGACACCAGCACCAGGCGGATTTTTTTTTTTGTTGCGCACCAGTCATCTAGCTGTGTTTGGAGATTTGGATTTGTCCTTTGTCCCCCTTGTTCCCCTTCACCACCGATTATTATCGTTATTCTTGTCAGCTTCATTGTACCTTTGCATTAACTGAGTTATCATCATACCCCTAAAATGCACGTCGCTCACCCTTGTTGGTGTTAGACTGGTGGCAGCTGGTAAAACCTGTTTGCTCTGCTGACGTCTATCTCCTGGTTAGCTCAGTTGGTAGAACGCTCCACTGGAAATGGTGAGGTCTCTGGTTCGATACCAGGGTCAGGAGGATGTTTTCAGTCGCGCACCAGGCTGTGTTTGAAGGTTTGTGCTTGCCCTTCGTCCCCCTTGTTCGCCTTCTCCAGGAATTATAAACGTCACTAATGTACAATTTATGATTTTAAAGCCGACGCTCTGACACTAAAAAGGGGACAAACAACTCTCCCTCTAGGGATCACTTTATGAGTGATTTCCAAAAGATCGTTCTGCGCTAACATCCTCTTTCATACATTACAAAGCTTTCCACAAAAAAGACCGCTACGCAATATTGATTCGTTTAATTTTAACTGAAATTTTATTTTGTTACAGTAATAGCCGTGCTTGACGTTCTGAAACAGAGAATTACTGCTCTGAGCTATGTTTTGAACAGCGTTGATAGTTTGCATGCTGAGTCACGCACTCGAACTTCGGATCAGGTTTAAAGCTTTTTTGTAAAACAAAATGGTTCCACGTCTTTGGTTTGTTTCTAACTTAATTTTATTCATTACATTTTTTTATTGCAAACTCTTTTATTTCAGAGGAGCAATGAGTCTGTCGACTGCGGCTAGTGCCGCTGGAACACCGTCGAAAATAAAAAGTAGCAAAACGAGACCGCGTCAAGAAGTCGACACCTCCTGGCACCTGGTGGCAGCCGCTGCTCTCACAACCTGCCTGGCAACAGTCACTATATCAAACTCAGGATTCCTATACGTGAACCTGATGAAGGAGTTTCAAGTCAACCGGGAGGTTGCTTCTTGGCCAGAGTGTATCATCATCGCCATGTGTCATATTGCAGGTACGACGAGCCAAGTGCCATTTACACCTATTAATGAATTTATTTACCATAAATATATAAAGATGCTCAGAACAAAACCAATCTTCCATGTAACTGACTGAAGAAAAACAGATATTTGCGTAGCTGTGTGCAAAAACAAAAACAAAGAAAATGAAAGAAAACTGAAAAAAACATAATTGCGTTGGTAGATACAAAATTGAATAGGGCTGAAAAAGTTTATATGCTATGCAATTCACTGAAAACAATAAGGAAGGAAGGGGGGAAGAGTGATCGATACGATTTTATACAGCAAACTAATATCCGAAATATGAAATCAATTTCGCACTGGTCAATGCGGGAAAAGATGGGACAGCGTTTAAATGGATTGGCTAGGTTGCCTTAAGCCGCCACGGTATGTTGACTTAGGTGTCAATAATGTTGCACTTGTAAATTCACGAACTATTATGACCGTAATCAGAAAATCAATTGCCGGATCTGGAATATTCGTACATCGCGTACAAGTTGCAATTTTGTTTTCACCGGACGCAATGATATCTATAGATTTTAACGACGATAACTGTGGAGGCTAAGGTTGAAGAATTGTTTTCTAAATTAGCTAAGAAAAAAAAAATATTCGAAAGGCGCTGTTTTTTTGTTTTATACGTATACCAGTTGTGAGTGTTGCATGCCCTCAACATAACGGCAGCTCTTCTAGCGAAAATAACTGTCGATCTTCCTACTTTTTTGTTTAGGCATTATCGTGGCGGTTTTACAACGACGAATATCCATCTTTCGAATTTCCCTTTTTGGAGGAATGCTCAACTCGATTGGGTTTATAGCCTCTAGATTTGCACCAGACATGACGTGGATGAATGTAACGCTTGGGGCTATTCACGGTGAGTCCTTCTAAGCAATGGCTCAGTTGTTTTCTTCCATCATCATTAAGTTCTTCATAAACGATGTTTTGTTGTTGTTTTACGACTTCCACAACTAACTTCCACAACTTTATGTTGATCAAATATGCAAACGGGTCATGCAAAGCATCTTTCCACTATAGAGAGCCTTAAGAAACTCATCACCTCAAGTAAAAACAACTGCACATACAAGTTGAACTCTACCCGTTATGGATTATGACAGCCCACTGTGGGGCCCCTAAAACGAAAATTTCAGATATTACAAAACAAGGCACTTTGAGTTATTTATAACGACTACAGATCAACTCAGTCTATCACTGAATTGTAAAATAGAGTAGTTTTTCTCACTTGAAAAGCTCACATGACAATAAATCGGGTCGAACTTCTGCTGGAGGTCTTCTGACAGAAGCCTAGGAAGACTGCGCAAGTCGGCCCCCTGTGGGTGCGGCGAGGGCAACCCATGTGGAATGCCCAAGTAGGCTCCCTGTTGGTCCCACGAAAGAAGCCGAGGTGGGTTGCCTAACTAGGCCCGCTGCGGGTCCCACGAAGGAAGCCCGGTGGGCAGCCGGGGTCGGGCCGACTTGGGCTCAAGTTGCAAAAGCGACATGGGACCCAGGTGGGCTGCCTACGTGGGACCACCGCAGGCCTTTTGGAGCCTAGTATGTGCTACTTGGGGTATAAAAATAATTATAACAAAAGAGGTTTTAATATAAAGAAAGAGAAATTTCTGAGCTGTATAAGACCTTTTTTAAAGGAAAATATTGCCTTTTTTTATTAGAATTTGACTTGTGTTTCAGTCCGACATAAGTTTTTTTTTTTTTAACTGGAGAATTTGTTTGCTTTGCGTAACCTCAAATTCGAATAACTTAATTCATTTTTAAATAATGGTACTATCTATGGAAGAACTGGTGTTAGGTGTCTACAAACGTATGTATGGAGGCATCTGTCATTATTTCGGATTTTGAAGTTGACTTTCTTTTGTAGGTCTTGGAGTGGGACTCACCCTGCTCACCCTGAGCATCATCTTGACAATGCATTTTGACCGCTACAGGAGCGTAGCGTTGGGAATCAAGTATGCTGGATGGTCATGCTCTGGTATTTTGTTCCCGAATCTGCTGGCCTTCCTAGAGCAAGAGTATGGCTTCCGCGATACACTACTCATCTTTGGGGCAATATCCCTGAACATTCCAACCCTCACTCTTCTCTTAAAAGAAGCACCAGGGAAAAGCTTAATAGTCCAAAACAGAGATACCGCAGTGGCATCAGAGACTTCAAGTTGGAATTATGATCCTCATTCTATAGGGTTAGAACTAGCAGGAAGACGAGAAAGCGACAGCTCTCAGTGTTCAGGAAGAGGAACGAAAATACTGGAGTTAATGCGGAAGCCAATGTTTTTTGTAATCAATACTGCTACCATAGCGGCAGACATCACGACCTTTGTGAATTCATCGGTCCTGGTTGATTACGCCGTGGACAAAGGTTCAGCTCTAGCGAAAGCTGAATCACTCATCATATACGGATCTATTAGTGAACTAGTTGGCCGAATAATTATTCCACTGCTAGCCGACAAACTGCTGCTTCGACGTTGCACCGTCGTCATGGCTAACTTTTTTATATTGGGCATTTCCATGGTGCTAATGCCGTACGCTACACTCTACGTAGAAATCATACTACTGTCCTTGTGCATCTCTCTGTCCGTTGGATTTCTTGTCTCTGTGGAGCCCGTTCTGATGGCTGACTATCTCGGAGTGGAATCCATCTCGGCCTGTTTTGGATGCTCGGGGGTGCTCTTAATACCTATGCTCTTCGTCACACCGACACTCATAGGTATGTGTAACGCACAGAGTAATTTACAAGAAATTGTTTTGTGTCTGCTTCAGTTATTTGAGGAAGTGGATTTCACATACCCGATATCTCTGTTTTATGTATTTCAAAACATTCTTAACTTACTCTAAATGTGATCACTCAAGGTATTCTTTACACGCACGATAAATGGGTTTACCTAAGGCGAACGTTTTTACACCAGGCAAAGGGACCTTTTTTGTTTCATTTCACTAAACAAGATGGCGACCATGTAATGTTTTATTTAATTTCTCTATGGGTTACGTAAGATTTATAAAGTAAAGCTGACACCACGCTAATACGGCGGCCGAGGAGGGAAGTAAGTATAAAAGAGGCTTCGGCGATATTATTTTTTTACCGGAAAGCTGGAGCCGTTTGGAAAATTCTGTGTAATGAACCGTCTAGCATAGTCGATCGATCTCTAAATTTGATTATTGTGCTTAAATTGGGCAAAAATTGACATAACACGTCTTTATTTTTTTTTAACGCATGGTGATTTTTGCAGGACATGCCAACTGTTATATGTCAAAGGCGTCATGACGTCGTTGTCGGCATCTCCGAACCAGCTTAGAGGTCACCAGGAGCCAACATTACCTGATTACCTCAGTTGTGGAACTGCCATGGAGCGGGGAGGAAAGTGCCCCCCCTCCCCTCCCTCCCTCCCTCACCCCCCCCCCCCCCCCCCCCACCCTCACTCACTTCAGTATGCCTCCGGTCGTTTGAAGCACCATCTAGATTTTCGTTGCAAAACTGTGTGATTCAAAGACTAGAGTACGGTGAAACGCCACCTAGACGCCGAGCTTAGAAACGTTCGTATTCCGTAGAGTACTCTGCAATTACCATCACAGCCGTCCGGCGCGTCGAACGCCGGGAGGCGAGCCGTGGTGAGAGGGGGGGGGGGGGGGGGGGGGGGGGTTCTGCTCGTGCGAGCAACGCCTATGAGCAGTTGCGTAACTTAGCTGATCAATAATGTTGGCAGTAAAAATCTGACACCGCCGATGACGTAATTTTCGCTGTTTCTCTCTGCTTCCGCCCCATCCTGCTCTCGGCCCATGCTGCGGAGCGGAGCTACGGCGAAATTTTACTCAACGGTTACGTCACTTTGACTTAAACAAATCTGAATAAAAATGTCCCTGCGTAACGTTTAATTTTAATAATTTCGCACTGATCTTATTCATTCGAATGAAAAAATAGCATAATTTTAAGCCTTAATATATTATACTGTTTCTTTTTGTTTTCCTTTTTTTAGGCATTTTTAGGGATTCTCTAGGCAGCTACGACAATGTGTTCAGTATGTTGAGTGGAATCAACCTGTTCATGTGTGCCATTTTTATTGCCGTCGTGTGCTTCGAACGATCTCGCATTGGTGTCTGGACTCTTCGCACCAAATCGTAAGATGCAACGTCGAAAACGGTCGTAGGACCAAAGGCGCCGGTCGACATGGCAGGGTCTCACGTTAAATAAATATGATCCTTCCATTCAAAATGTGGTTGGCTGAAGTGCTTTACTGTACAAAAAACACACCAGGTGTTTGCGACCGAAAACAAAGTAGTTGACTCCCAGAGGATTATGAAGGAAACACGGAGAAATGTGACGCTGGAAAAGTGCCCGGACCGCCAACCAGGTAGCTATGAACACTGCTCTTTGCATACGTCATTACGAGAAACCCAAAAGTCCACTGGTGACCGAGATTTCTGGCAACTGGGTTCTCGAGTGGTTCCGTGTTATTGAGCTAGTTGAGGAAGTTTCCAATGTGAGTGCTTTTGGTGACATTTTATATGTCTATTAAATGCATAAAAATGTCGAGACATATCATTTATTTTTTTAGAATACTGGAACTGGTCTAGCCAGGGACAATTTAAATATCCATGTTTATCCTCTCAATTCAAAAGCTGAGAATAAAAAAAAATTCCTCTGTTGTGTTCTTTTCCTAGACCTCAATGAACTGGAGAACTAAAAACTGTAGAATAATGGCATTCGGATTTCGTCTGTGTGTCGTCTGCTTTCTTTCGCTGGTCGGCTGCACCTTCGGAAGCTGCTCCCGACGCCATCAATCAATACGAACGCCAAACACGACCCGCTACTGAACCCCTGTCGTCTGCGTCACTGCCCGCCATAGACCCTGGCAAGTTTCTTGGCCTTATTTTTTACAGAAAGAAAACTACGGTTTGTAATTTTACAAGAAAAAACCGACCTGTGAAATTTACCTTTGACGAAAAGTTTTGATTGATACGCGCAGGTGTCGATTGTTACGGTCATTTTAGATGGAGCCTGGTGACTTGGACCACCCTATATTAACCTCCTCAGTCCCTGTGACCCCAATCGGGGACAGTGGTTTAAGCGTGTGCAGTTGGTCACCCAATGGGTCTCTCCCCTTCAAATTCAAATTTCCCGCCTCTGCAAGCACTACTTTATGCACGCTCCGTGAGATGGCGCTACCGGTCCAGCAGAAGCGCTGCACAGCGCGTTCCAAGATGGCATCTTCCATGGAATCCGCACGCCGTCGTCCTCGTGGTGAGTAATTTTTTTGTTCTCAAGCAATATGCACTAGAACGTTACTTTCAGGGTGTCGCAGTCCTTTTGAAAGGTCAGAACACTGCCTGAGAAGAGTTTAGTGTCACAGTTGCGTTGTTATTTGCTGTTAAGCGTTGTTTAGATCTGATGTCCCCAATCGGGTACTGTGGGTCCTAAGTACCACCTGATTGCTTTCAGCACCGTACCTGACTGACGAAGAAATTCAGGCCCTACTGCAAGAAAGTGACGCTGATCTTACAGACTCAGAGGGCACCGATGCTCTTGCCAATGGTGTGGACGGCCGTGGTGATACAGAACCTGAGAATGATGATAGTGACGACAGCCAGGACGATCAAAGTGACCAAAGGCCACCAGCAATGACTCCGCCAAGGTGGAGGAGCAAAGCGTATGTATCTTTCAGTATTCTACGCGTATATCAAGTAAACTAGAAGATGCTCTGTGCACTGAAACCCACTTCTTATTTTTGAAATCAGATTTTCCGGCATTACCATCAAAGAAGAGGAGGAAATACCAAGCAACCAGGCGCGCCAGGAGCCAGACACACCATTGAAATATTTTCTTAGATACTTTCAAGAGGACTTCTGGGAGGAATTAGCATGCCAGACAAATCTATATTCCGTTCAAGAAAAGGGGGAGAGGTCAATTCAAACGGATTCAAGAGAGTTGAAGATGTTTGTTGGTATCCACATTGCCATGGGTGTACTGAAGCTCCCAAGAGTTCGGCTCTACTGGTCCCAAGTGCTAGGTGTTGATCTAATTGCACAAGCAATGTCAAGAAACAGGTTCTTTGAACTGAGAAGCAACATTCACTTTGTTGACAAGGTGTCGGTAACCACAAAACAAAAGGAAGAAAACAGGCTCTTTCTAGTAGAGCCTATTGTGAACTCGTTCAGAAATGCTTGCTTGGAGCTGCCCCGATCTCGTGAACTATCAATCGATGAGCAGATGATTCCGTTCTCGGGGTGATGTCCCGTGCGGCAGTCTGTGCCTTCCAAGCCAAATCCTGTAAGCCTTAAAAATTTTATAATGGCATCTCCGGATGGCTTGGTTCTGGACTTTTCCATCTATGTTGGCAAGGGCACAGTGTCTGATGATGACATGCGAGAGTTCGGACTTGGGGGAAGCGTCGTCAAGAAGCTTCTCGAAACACTAAGGAGGGACCGAGAGACTTTCGTGTTCACTGACAAGTATTTCACGGGCCTGAAGATAGCTGAGCACCTCATTGAAAAAAAATGTTTTTATGACCGGCACAGTGATGGCCAACCGTACTCGTGGCATTGCAGGGACAATGCCGCCTGACCGGTCAATGCAGCGCGGTGAGTCACACTGTAAAGTGCGAAGTGGCGACAAAGTGTGCATTGTGAAGTGGAAAGACAACAAAGCTGTCTTGGTCTTATCCACTGCATTCGGCACAGAGCCCGAAGGAAGTTGCGAGAGGTGGTCGAAAGCTGAAAAGAAGAAAATAAAAGTGAAGCAACCCGATGCAGTTGCAAGGTACAACAGGTCCATGGGCGGGGTTGATTTAATTGACAGGTTTGTCTCCTACTATCGGATATCTTTGCGAACAAAGAAATGGACTGTCCGCGTCTTTGCCCACTTCTTAGACTTGGCCTGTTGTAACGGCTGGATAGAGTACAAGAGAGACTGTGAACGAGCTGACGTTCCAAAACAGCAGAGACTAGATCTTGCAATTTCACTCATTCAAGCAGAAATACGGGGATCCAAGATAGTGCGAGAGCAGGAAGAGGAGAGCAATGAGGAAGAGACTACACACACTGGGCGGCAGAGGAGCAAAATCATTCCGCTTCCTCCAGATGATGTCAGATATGACATGACAGGACACTTCCCAGAGCACCAAAGGCTTGGATCACATATGAGGTGTAGGTATCCAGGTTGCGCGGGCAAATCAAGGGTGAAATGTCTGAAGTGTGTTGTATTTCTGTGCCTCCAAAACCCCAACTGTTTTGTTGCCTTTCACACGCACTGAGTCCCACAGGACCCAATCGGGGACAGGCTAGTTTCACAACTTCCCTTCTTTGTTTGAAAGAACTATTTTTTCCAGTGATTTTTTGTGCGCTCAAGTGCCAAATAAACAAGCTTGAAGCAAATCGTGGCTTGGCTTGCACCTTAAATTATTTCAAGGTGCAAGCCACGCGCGTTTAAACTGTAACTTCGCTCACTTGACGCACAAAGTACAGGTTCGGTCAAAGTAAAACGGAGCGCCGGAGCGGCGACCGAACTGCATCGCCGTGCAATCTAGCAGCGCCGGCTGGAACTGATAGGCTCCATCTTCACATGCGAACGTGCCTTCTGCGGGAGCCTCCGTTTTCTTCTTCCAACACACATGTTGTCGGTAGCTCGAACGACGTAACGCTCTTCCTAAAAACACCGCTAGGTGCTCAGCACGCACGGAAAGATACTCGCCCCTCTCCGACTTGCCCTCAGCACTATCTCCCCATGTGAGCCGTACACCTAGCGGTGTTTATCGGAATAGCGTTTGGCAGCTCGAGACGCCGTTAATGCGAAGATTAAACAATTAAGACAATGGGCACCGCGAACGGGATGCGCGCATGCGCAGACGGCACCTATCTGTACCAGTCGGCGTTGATAGGTAGAGCGGTGATACAGTTTGGCCACTGCTCCGACGCTCCGTTTTACTTTGAGCGAACCTGTACATCTTTTAATTCACTGCAATCGACCATAATATTAAAAACCTCGCCGCTAGCTCCTTTATATCACGCGTCACCAGCTCTGTCATGCCCTGCAAAAAGACACCTAATATAACCCCAAAATAACAAGTCGATCTGTTTGAACCAGGGCTACCAACCTGAGGGAAATTCCCCAGATTAAGGTAATATTCAGGTCTATATGGGAATGAGGGAAACGTTGCTAGTCTGAGGGAAATTTCGGGAACTGTGTATAACTGGAATTTAAAAGTCAATTATGTTTTTTTTTTTCGAGAAAGAACATCGAATTTCAGTGGCCTTGGTTACATTTGTGATATTCCCTCCATTCGTTTGACGGTTTGTTGTGCGACCATCTGGAAACACTGAGGAGCACTCTTGCTGCTTTTTTGCGGCAACATCAGCAGACCTCACTCTGCATCCTCGAAAAAGAAAGCTTGAGTACAGGAAGAAATACTGCGATATCTGGAGATACATACTTACCATGACTAATAATATTTCGTGAAGTGCCGTGCACTAAATGGTGCTAACTGTGTGTTGTGTTCCGTGAGTTCGAGTTTGAGAACTCAAGCTTGTGTTACACCTTTTGTCTTGGACTTACTTTAACGAAAAGCGTTGAAGAAATTGTTAAACCAGTACCATGTTTCGATGACGTGCATAACATCTAAGGCGAAGATAGGCTTTCATTTATTAGTTTGAGTCTCCCGGTAACACTTCCCCTTGCCAGATTTGCTTTAACCACTGTTTTGGCCCGATAAACTAATTTTTACAAAACGTATACCGCGAGGCGTCAAAGCTAAAAGATACACCTCTCATCGTAAAAATGGAAGTGATGCAGAAAACTACGAATATTCAGCATTATAATTATTTGGGCAGGCGAAGGAAATTTCGGCAGAGATCGGAAGATTTCAGGCAGCCGCCAGGGAAATTCAGACTTTCCGTGATAACAGCCTTGATTTCAACGTACTTTTTAATGTGCTCAAAAATGATTAAACGTTCCTGCGCCTTAGTAAGAGTATATCACCTATATTTTGTTTCAGATTTAGGTCCAGACGCATCCGACGCCTCGAAATGATTGTATTAATCCGACAACTTTAAAAGGCACCGTCACAGCGTTCGTCATGTTTTATCATCACTGAAAAAATTTAAAAAAGGCCCAGTGACTTGCACTTTTTACACTGCTTGATTGGTCACATTAGCGCTTAGCGTCGGCTGCCTTTCGAGTTAAGCTGAAAGGACATAAATAAACTATCGCTCATGCAGCATTTACACCACGCTCGAATGTACTCCAACATTAAATAAAAATTTTTGTCATTTATATGAAGTTCGCATCGTTTATTCTTATTTTTTCATTTTGTTGAGGCTACATTAAGGCAGCATAATCCCGTACGTTATACGACCAGTGGGGCATTGCATAGATGGCTAGTTCACAAACTCCTTTTTCATATTTTTAAATATTTCAAAAACACCCTTCAAATTCACGCCAACGAAAACCACTAATTCTGTAAATTTTAGAAGGAATCGCAGCACGTGAGAATTGCGGCGATCGGCTAAAGTTACCACTCCTGCAAGAGGCGCAAGGCTGGCAACGCGAAAACGGGGGTTATAATTTTATATTTTGTATACATCATGCCAAATCATGAAAACATTCAACGCATACCAAGTAGCATAGTTTCAAAGTGGGGGACGAATCGGCCGTTTTTGCAGATTGTTCCATCTTTTAAAGTTTGGGCATTCGCGCCTCACCAGGGAACGTTTTGAAGAAAACTCAATACCCAACTAAAGGCGGAATATCAAATAAAGAGCGCTTCAGCCCATCCTGGTACTATGGGAAACTCTCCAAAGTGAATCTTATCTAAAAAAAATGATCTTAAAGTGGGGTGGTTCGTTTGCTTTCAGGCATTCGTTCATCTTTATGAAATTTGGGCACCCACGACTCGGAAGGAAATCTTTTCAGGACAGCGTCCTTATCAGCTAAAGAAAGAATACCAAATTTAAAACTCTCGCGAGCATCCTAGTACAAGGGCAAATTTCCAAAAACGAATCCTTTTTGTAATAGCCGCTCTCTAAGTAAGGATGGTTCGGCTGTTCTTAGGCATTCGTTCATCACTTCAAATTGGGGTACTCGCGCCTTGCCAGGCAACGTCTTGAAGACTACCCGGTTCCCACTTAAAGGCGGAATATTAAATGTAGAGCCTTCGAGCCCATCCGTTTACTATGGCAAATACTCAAAAACAAATCCTTTTTAAGAAATCCGTTGACAAATTGGGGATGGTCTGGCAGTTTTTACGCATTCCTTCATCTTTTGAAACTTGGGCACCCACTCCTTTCCAGGGAAGTGTTTGAGGACAACCCAGTTCCCATCTAAAGACAGAATATAAACTTTAGAGCCCTCAAGTCCACCCTGGTATTAAGGCAAGTACTCCCAAGTGAATTCTTTTTGCGAAAACCGGTTCTAATGGGGAAGGGTTCGGCTGATTTTAGTAATTCAATCATGCTTTGAAATTTGGGCACCCGCGCCTCGCCAGGGAACTTTTAGACGACAGCACAGTTTCCAGCTAACGGCAGAATATAAAATGTAAAGCCCTCGAGCCCATCCTGGTACTATAGCAAGATCCTGAAAACGAATGCTTGTTTAGAAAGACCGGTCATGAATTAGGGATGGTTCGGTAGGTTTTACTTTGGAAAAATGGGCAACCGCGCCTCGCCAGGGAACGTTTTGAAGAGAACCCAGTGCCCAGCTAAATATGGACTATTTTTATTTATTTATTTATTTATCTATAAAATTATTTATTTATTTATTTATTTATTTTATCTATAAAATATAGAGCCCTCGAGCCAATTAGTACTTTGGCAAATACACACAAAAAAGGAAAACACAAGCTGGAACACATGGCCTTTTGCTACTTGAGCAGGCCTCGAAGTTTTTTTCTGTCTAGACATTTATCAGAATTGAGAGGCTGGGACAAAAACGTTGTGCTCCAGTCCTGGTCTTGCACAGAGTTTTTTTCGATAGTTGGCCGTCAAAGAATGTAGCGAACTTTTTATAGCATGTTGGAAGCACAACGTGCGGTAATATGAGCTTGCCCAGCAGCATTGAGGCCGGCAAAGAAGACGGAAATTCTTTAATGTTTAAAGAGAGGTTGCAAAAGACTGTCGGATTTCCTATTGCTGCAGTTTGGCGCAGCCAACTTTATAGCTTAGCCTGCCGGAGGTACCAGATGCGACATTTTACCCTTTCGGCTTGCACTATAGGCTGCTGCAGCTCATATTGCCGCTGATTATACCTGCTCAGTTTTAATCCTGCTTAAAGTAGAAACTTAACATAACCTAACATATCCTTAAGAACTGGTAAAGGCAATGAATGTAAGTACAGTGATTTATCGTTAATATGAAAACTCTGCTGTATAGACAATATTTTAGGGGGCGAACTGGGAGAATACATTTTTTTTATATCAGTGACTTATAGTATGAAAAGGGGGGGGGGGGGGGGGGGGGATTCAGCTGTTATCTGTTAACGATACATGACTGTATAAGGAATTGACAATTTAATTTTTATAGAACCACCTCGTTTTGCAAGGGTTTTTTGGTGATTTAATTAGCACATACTCTCAACACTCTACTAATATTGTCACGGTTTATTTCCTGGGTTCTCCAAAGTTCTCCAACGTTCTCGTCCTCGCTCCCTGTCCGGAGCACCTCTTCTTCTTTCCTTTCTTCTTCGCTGTTACACTCGCCCCCTCCGCCCTATGAATCGATAATGATCGAGTTCATGGACCGAGTTGAGGTGCATGGTGTGTGTGTCTCGACGAACGTGGGACGTAGTGCTTAAGGTGGCTACGATGTGCCGTGAATGTTGCATTGGTATGATGGGGACTGCCAGTACAATCACGAACTTGAAATGTCACAGGACCCAGCTGAAGAAGAACCTCACAGGGGCCTCTGTAGCGTGGGAGTAACTTTTCAGCCAGGCCTTTCTTTCGAAGGGGTCGGCGTACCAAAACCCAGTCCCCACAACGTACAGGAGGTAGGGGGAATGATGGAGCAGTGCGTTCTTGAGTGCTTACCTGAGCACGCAACATGGAATCGCGAGCTTTCTTTCGCACGGCTTGGAAGCGGCGTCGAGAGCTACTTGTAGAGTGCTCTGTTCTTAGCTTCCAAACGGCATTGTCACCGGATTCGCAGGGCAGAACTGGTGTCCGTCCGTACACTATTTGGAAAGGGGTAAACTCGGTTGTTGATTGTTCAGCAGTGTTCATTGCAAAGGCTGCGTATGACACCAGTTCGTCCCAGTTGTTATGTTGTTCGTTCACGTAGCTCGCGAGTATGCCACTGATGGTGCGGTTGGCCCGTTCAACAAGACCACTTGTTTGTGGATGGTATGGCGCCGCTTGAGAGTGATGGATACCATGAGTTTCCATTTCTCTCGCAAACCGACGGGAAACGAAAGATGAGGCGCGATCACTCACGATGACGCGAGGTACACCATGCCGAAGAATAACTTGTTGTCGTAAGAATAGCACGATGTGGTCGACCGCGGTGCTTGGAACTGCACGTAACTCTACCCATTTACTTAGGGAATCGATGGCGACAAGAACATACTTGTTACCACTTAGAGTAGGGGGGAACGGGCCGAGATGGTCGATGCCGAGAATTTCAAAGGGTGCTTTAGGCAGTGGTACAGGCTGGACGCCACAGTGGTACAGGCTGGACGCCATTTTCCGTGACTGACATTTAATGCACGACGCTATGTATTCGGCAACGCGGCCACCAGTAGCGCTCCAAGATCTTCTTTGTAGTTTTGTCTCTTCCTAAATGTCCAGCGGTTAGGTTGTCGTGACACAGGTGGAGCACGGCGGTACGTAACTGCGTGGGCACGAAGGACAACCAACCTTGCGTCCCGCGGTGGCAGAGGAGCCCATCGCAGACACGATAGGCGCGGCGTAGACGTCGTTCCGCTGTATTAGAAGGAGATCTCAGTCGCGACATAATATCTTGAACTTCTGGGTCGGAAGTTTGAGATTCAGCAAGGTTAAACACAGGGGTGCAAAACTGAACCTTTTCTTTGTTCTGTTCTTCAGCTGGGGCTATAGGATTGCGTGAGAGAAAATCGGCGTCCGTGTGATATTTTCCACCTCGATGGCAGATATTCAGCTGATACTCTTGGAGTAGTAGAGCCCAGCGAGCAAGCTTGGGGGTAAGGTCTCGTTTCGACTGTAGCCAAAGTAACGCAGAGTTGTCTGTAATGGCTGTGAAACGATGACCATACAAGTAGGGCCGAAAGTGTTGAATAGCCCAGATGAGAGCTAGGCATTCGAGCTCCGATGAATGGTAGCGTTGTTCGGCATCGGTAAGGCGGCGACTGGCGTAAGCGATTACTCGTTGAGATTTGTCGGGGTGTTCTTGGAGTAATACAGCTCCAAGACCAGTTCCACTGGCGTCGGTGTGAAGAAAAGATGGGAATTCCATGTTAAAATGGGCTAAGATTGGTGCCTGAAGAAGGCTTTCCTTAATGTCGTTGAAGGCACGTTCCTCGTTTATTGTCCACCGCCAATGGTTGTTTTTACGAAGTAGGAGTGTCAGGGGTGTTGCACGACTGGCGAATTGTGGTATAAACCGGCGAAAATAGGATGCAAAGCCGAGAAAGCTCTTGACCTCTGAAAAGCGGCTTGGTCTTGGATACTGTGACACCGCTTCCAGCTTTGCAGGATCGGGTTTGATGCCATTCTTGGTGATAACATGACCGAGATAGAGAACTTCTTCAAAACCAAAAAAGCATTTTTGAGGTTTGATTCGTAACTTCGCTCGTTGTAGCGCGTCAAGAACAAGCTCGAGTCTTCGGTTGTGTTCTTCAAACGTCGTCTCATATACAATAATGTCGTCAAGATATACCAGAGCCATAGTCCACTTGAGGTGGCCTAGAACTCTATCATAAGACGTTGGAAGGTAGCTGGCGCGTTGCAAAGGCCGAATGGTAATCGCGTAAATTGGTAAAGCCCGCCAGGAGTTATTGACGCCGATTTTTCGGCATCGTCGGGGTTCAGAGGTACTTGCCAATATCCTGACAAGAGGTCAAGTGTTGTGAAGAAACTTGCGCCTTGTAGTCTGTCTAGTGAATCATCAAGGCGAGGTCGGGGATATACGTCCTGTTTCGTGATGCTGTTGACCTTCCTGTGATCAACACAAAAACGTACAGTCCCATCTTTCTTGCGTACCAAGACGACCGGTGACGACCATGGGCTGTTGGATGGTGTGACGATTCCTCTATTAAGCATGTCGTCGACCTGTGTTCGGATGACGGCATGCTCTACTGGAGCAAGGCGACGTAAGGACTGGTGAATGGGAGCATGATCGCCCCTATTAATGTTGTGTTCCGCTAGATGTGTGCATCCGAGTTCGTTCGGAGTTAGTGCCACACATGCCCAGTAGGTTGTGATTAGTTCTTTGAGGGATTCAATCTGATGATTGGCGAGGGTTGGACCAAACTGGAACAGATCCCATGGTATTTGTGCGCATTCTTTTGAGGGTAGTTCTGACGATCCTGGTTGATCGATAGCCGCTGTTAGAAGTTCTGTTAGAGTGAGAGGAAACGACTTGCCGACATAGTGTCCTTGCTGAAGAGTGACGGAGTTATGCCCGAGATTCATCATCAGGATGCTGAAATGGCCGCCTATACTTGTAGTCAGCGTTCGAGGTACTGCCACTTCGTAGCCAGGTTTTGAAATCCGGGAAGCCTCACAGACAATGTCACCGTTAAGATGGGGTGGATTTGACCGCGCTTTGATCCACATGGCTGTCTCTGGTTGCAGCACTGTTGTAGCCGCAATATGAATATCCCACGTTTCTCCTATTTGAACTGAGGATGATTGAAAAAACTTATGTAGCAGAGTTTCCAATACACTTGCTCCATAAGATGCAGACGATGCCCAGAGAAGTACGAAGTTACTCCAGAAGAGTCGAAGCAGCAAGAAAACCGCATAAGATGCCCAGGAAGTCATAATATACGACCAAAAGCGTCGAAGTAGCGCATACTCATGACACGCGCTTTGATCTGATGCCAGAGTTTCTTGACAGGCCGTAGAAGATTTCCAAGAAAATAAGCCGGTTTTGGCACACCAGTTGTACCCAAGAATTAAAGGACACACACAGTTTGGAATTACAACAAAGTCTTCAACTGATGTGCTACCAAATACTGTAATTTTTAGTTTCACTTTTCCTCCGGTTGGTATGCTTTCCCCATGAGCAGTTAGTAGAACTGAGTAGTCAGGGAACGCTTTAATGTCCGAGGAAAGAAAGGACATATCAATAGCATTCACAGCTGCTCCAATGTCAAAAAGCGCGTCCACAACCCCCACGTTTTCAACCATTACAGGATGGCGGGGAACAGACGTTAACTGGTCTGTAACTGATATGAAGGGCCCTTGAGGAGTTATACCCGGTTCCGCCCCCAAGGACCGGGAGTAGCGTTTCCCGATGTAGCAGGAGCAGCTGAGCATTCGGCCGCAAAATGACCACGACGGCCACATCGGTAGCACGACCCAGCGGTATTGTTCCGTGAACGAGCAGACGCAGGCTGAGAGCGCGTGTCCTGTGGAATTGTCAATGATTGCACTGTAACTCCAGGAGGTACTGCGGGTTGCATGCGGCTGGTAGCCCATTGACCAGCGCTCATCTCCATGGCATGTCCGAGTGCGGCTCGTATTGCTTCTGGTCTTGCTAGTCTTACAAACTTCTGGACCTCAGGGTTGCCTATGGCATCCACAAACGCGGCTGTGCCGAAACGATTCAATGTATCAGACGTTGCGCCCGGAAGGATTTGTAGGTCAAACGCTCCATACTTGCAGCGAGTTCTGGAAAACTCTCGCTTGCTTCTTGGCGCCGCGAACGTGATTCTGCGTAGAATGCTTGCTGCAGATGTTCATCACCGAAACGATCGCGCAAGCTCGTGATCAATGCTGCGTAAGTGAGCCGGGTTCCTTGGAGCGCATGAAGAAAGCTGAGGGCAGGGCCATCCAGTTGCGCGATGACAGCGCGTGCCTTCTCGTCTTCAGTCCAGTGGTTTGCATCGGAAATGATGTCAACCTGCTGTAGGTATAGATCCAAGGGTATTTCGCCATTAAATGGCTTTAACTTGAGACGGGTTTGACCAGAAGATGTAGTCGGGCGGCTCGTGAAAGGAGTCTGCTCAACTGCGAAGACAGTTGGTTGCGCTGTTTGCTGAAGCGTCTCCAGAG
This sequence comes from Ixodes scapularis, assembly GCF_016920785.2. Lineage (NCBI taxonomy): Eukaryota > Metazoa > Arthropoda > Arachnida > Ixodida > Ixodidae > Ixodes > Ixodes scapularis. Next base: position 63,251,231 of record NW_024609846.1, on the reverse strand, counting down.
CAGCTACTCGACGGCAGATGTCGGCATTACTTGCGGTTAGAAGGTCCGAAGATTGCTGCGTAGCGGCCATGATTGTTTGAGTCTGCAGTTCCAACAGCCTTTGCAGCGTCTCCAATGTCACCGCTGTCGTCGGAATGTCGCTTGGTGCGGCCACCGATTGAGAAATGGTTTCCTCTGGCTGCTGGGCCTGCGAGGGTGGCTCACCGGAAGGCGTCCCTTGTACCGGCAAAGGACCTTGTCGGGTTTCGGTCGGCATCCCACCGCTGCCACCAAATTGTCACGGTTTATTTCCTGGGTTCTCCAACATTCTCCAACGTTCTCGTCCTCGATCCCTGTCCGGAGCACCTCTTCTTCTTTCCTTTCTTCTTCGCTGTTACAATATATAGGGTGTTTAACCAGCTAGGTTATCCATTCGATGGCGTGCCAAGGGGGTTTTGAGAAGACGACGAATTAAAGAACACTCTTTGTCCAAGCTCAAGAGACGGGTAATGTTCTTGTCCACTGGCTAACAAACCATGATGGCAGCGGCTGGTTATTGCTGTTATCTTACAGGGGAGTATTGAGCAAGGTCTACTGGCGCGGCAACAACCTGTGGTTAATGTCGTACCGATGACAACAGCTTTAGTATTCAAGATCCTGGTGTTTTAATTTCCGCAACTGCTCCACCTTTTGTATGCCAAATAATTTGAGACCACTTGTACGAAACTTGGCTTGATCAATGTCCTGCTCACAGTTTGCAGCCTGGCTCGACACATAAGGTTCTCTTCCTCGAGTGTCTCGTACATGTCGGTAGTCACTATGTGTCAGAGGTGTCCTAGAAAGTCCCGTTCTGACTAACGACTTCAGAAGGATTTTCAAGACAGCCCTGACTGAGACGGATGGTTACGAGGAAGGAGAGCCCTCCAAGCCACAGTTTTCCCCAGATATGCAAAACTGCCGCAGCGTCACTTAGCCATCCATTTACGCAGTTTGTCATGGGACGAGTTCCGAATTATTGCCAAGCGATCAATTATTACTGCGACATTCCTAATTCCATAAACGATCAGGACAGATGCTACAACCCTCATGAGGAATATTATGCTGTAATGCCAATATCAGTGGCCAGACTACGGCTACACTTTTTGAGTGTAACTTGACAACGAGAAAACGCTGCGGCCCTTTCAAGCTAATCAGAGCAACGAAGCTAAGTATGTGAGAGCTCTACGCAGAACGAGTGTACTCCGACAATATTTTGTCACGTGGCTCAGCCAAATATTCCGATTGGCTCGCTAATGCCATAGCTGTTGCTATTTAGCAAGTTATATTGAAATGCAATAAAGTACTTTTGTAACGCCCTGTGAGCTACAGAGCTTGACGATATAGGATAAGTCGACCTAGTTCTGTAAATTCACCTCATGGACAAATATGATCAAAAATTATCATGCCTCCCAAAGAATGAAGGTGTATGTTGACTTCCCAGCCTACGATCTGAGATTTTCTTCCAGTGGCGAAAATGGCAGAGTTTTTTCTTTAGTTTCTTCGCTTTAACCCCCTGGGGCTGACGGTTATTGTCTTGGGTTTCCATTGGTCCCAATCTGTTCTCTTTATTTTTCCGAGGAACCGTCACACTAAAGAATAAAAAACCAACAACATACTGTGAATGGACGAAGTTAGACACATGTTTTACTTCTGTATATTAGAAGTAATGTGAATCTTACCGCATGACGTGCCAAGTAGAAATAAATGACGTCTGATTCTTGACAACGGAGGGGCTCGACCCATGTCGAATGACGTGTGCCAGACGCTTCCATTCTCACAAGGTATCATTGGTAGAGATAGATAACTAAGCGTGAGTCCCTGAAACTCTCATGTTCGCAGCCACGTGGTTTTTAGAACCTTACCGTTAACTCCCTTAGTGGTACATCCGTCCGACCAGTCGATTCAGAAATATGCTCTATGCTCCCAGTAAGCGTGCGTAGCCTGTTTGTGTTTATCTAGCGACTTGTAAATTCGCTTTTTATAGTGGTGCAGATATTGTAATGTTTTTTTGTTCCTAAAATCTACTCATACTTTGATGCCAACTTTCGTTCTAGGATTTAGCTGATTGGCAAACCCCAGGTTTGCTCCTGATTAGCGTGATTTAGCACGACGTTTTAGATTTTCCCAGTAATATGGCGTGAAGCCTTCGATGATTGGAAGGTGCGCAGAAATCATTAAAGGTGAACGAGAAATTCATTACGTGAGACCGTTTTACAAGTTACGTCTGACGTACATGCGCTTATAAAATTACCCTGGTACCCTAAATGCGTTTGAGAAAGGACGATCGTGTCCTGCCTGATACAGAGAAAAGAACGAACACTTCAAGAAATGTTTGCACCCACCACTAAAGAGCTCGAAGTGGAATCCCGAGGGACGAACTGAGTACCCGTCTTGTTGGCTTCTTGACTGAGGAGGCCAATTTAGAACGCATTCATAGCGTGCTTGGTAGCTCACGTGAACATAAAACACCAAGCGAAGTTGCAACCGAACGATGTTGCAACCGACAGAAAAATATACTTGGGAAGGGACATTCGCAGACAGTAACAGGGACCCTCCCCCCCCCCCCCCCCCCCCCAACGCGACCCACGAATTAAAAAGCGTGGCTTAGGTTAACGGGCAACAAACTTACAAAGGTTACGGTGACTGCTCTAATTTTGCTTTCCCTATTGGTTCATCATTATAACCGGGCTTATTATGTTTTCTAAAAATAGTAACATTAGCGTGCTCTTTTCTAGTTTCGTGCGTATCTCTTTACCTTGCATTTGATTTGTTCTTGTTTTACACGTACGACTGACAGGGTCTGGCTTGAGGGGCGCTGTCTATGCGCGATTACAGGAAGTGATCTTGAGTGGAATCACTGTATATTATTTCATTGTTATCCGAGCTATCCGCACTTCCACGCAGCGCGCGACGAGAACAGGGTACAGAGAAAACCGGTGCGGCAGCCACGGATAAAAATTCTAACGCTGGAGCCGCGGATTACGCAACCCCGTCACCCCGGCTGACGAGGGGCTTTCCAGTTGGCTCAGGCACAAGAAGAACCTTGCCCGTGTAGTGATTGAAGTTGTCTCCTACAGCAGCGCGTTAAAATGTAGGAGGGAAAACCCGAACCAGGGACAGCATGAGTGGATGCACAAAAGAGAGAACACATGGCAGATCATTTTGGCGAACCTAGGAACTTCAGAGCTGCATCCTGATGGCGAGGTCGCCAGACCGGCCGGACCATCGAGTTGAATCTGTTTGGACGCGTCAATTGTTTACGCGGGATACTGACGGCTCAAACGCTCATGCCTTGCGTGAATCAGGCGTGCAGAGGGTGGGACTGGAGCATGGCAAATATTAAGCGCTGATACCTCTAATTCTGAGAGGAAGAACGAGAGAAGAAACTGCAAAAAGCAGAAGGAGGCAGACGCAAAGTTAAGAGTACCTATTTTGCCGCAACTGACAGTTTACCCTTTTACACTGCATGTCGCTTGCGTTTTCCCGGGTAAAAAAGCAAGAACGGACTAACCAACGACCGTACGAGTGGAGGTTTGCTACATCTTTGTGAGCAGAACGTAACGGCGCAATTAAGTGAGCTGGTGTATATCAAACATTGTAGTGTACGACCCGAGACTGAGGTATTAACAGACGACGACAAGGAAGAAAAGGACAACGTCTCAAACATAGCTAAACCTTTATTGAGGACAGGACCCTTTATATTGGGTTGAGAAAAAGAAGCTAGGAAAGTGAGGAAAGGGAACTCTTCTTCACACCAGCTCTTTCAACGAAAGACACGACACCGGACCTCTAACAATGGGGTCAAAACAACTGAAGGCACCAAGGATGACACATCTTTCACACACAAAAAAATACCGCAGGAAAACCATTGGCTACATTGGACCTTTCACTGAGAAAGTCAGCTATAAGACTACACAAAAAAAAGAAAAAAAAAGATTTTTGAAGTTAACAATGCCACTACAGATTTAGAAACCGCTTCCATTCCGCATCTAAAGACAAAGAGAGCTTGTTCACTGCATTTCCATGCTTCGTTATCGTGATTGACTCTTTCAGCAGGCGCTTGTGGTCGTTTCTTTCTGTTACAATTGTGGTTGTCGAGTTCCATAATGGCACGCAATTCCCACACTTCTGAATATGCTCAGATACCTCGGAATGTGGATCCTTGTTTTAGACATATCGTTTTTGTTCGCCTGGTCTATCTTTAAGACAACGCTTCGTTTGGTCTATATAGCACAAACCACAATCAAAAGGGATATTGTAGACTATACCTGAAACACATGTAACACATTTTCCCTGTGTTTTTTTTTAAGAACCTTTGTGAGCGGAAGCGAATAGAGTTAACCGTTTCAAACTGCTGTCTGTGCTAAACGCCATGCGTAAACCAAACTTATCACCGACTGATTTTAGGTTGGGAGAAATCTTATGTAAGAACGGTATGACTACAAAATTTTTGTGTTTGGGCATTTTCCTAATTTGTTTGTTTTTTGCAACAATATACGAAAGCTGATTGGAAATAAATTCTTGAGGATACTTTGGAACATTAAGCAGAGAAAACACAGCTTGAATCGACAAAAGATAGCTGTATAGCAGAGAAAATGTGTCCAAATGTTCAGGGCCCAAACAAGCTATCTTTGAAAATCGCACTTGAATTAGCGGAGTCAGGGCGTAACGAAAGGCCAGAACATAAAATTCACGGGATCGAGGGAGGGACGTAGAGAAGGGTGAGGGGGGGTACTTTCTTATTTAACCTACTTCCCTATTCTGCCGCAACGCCTCCTTTTGCTAGATTTTCGCTACCATGGTGGAGGCTATACCTGCACCCATCTAACCTCGTCGCGCATGCGCACCACTTAGAGAAAGTAAATGACGTAGCGCGCTTCCGTAGACTTCCGCCAAGCTCCGTCAATTTCCATCGGTGAAGTTCTGCGGGGTCGTAGGCGCTCCACCGTGCCGGCGCTGCCACAAATCGGCGAGCGGAAGATGACCAACTTGTGCCGCATCTGCCCACAGAAGATGCGTGCTCCATGAGGTGCCCTTTTAGAGCGCTCAAATTCTGCGAGTGGAATACCCCATAACTCGTTCCTTCGTGAACATTAAGGTGGCCGCTTATGCCACTTGTGCTTTATTTCGTGCAGCGAAAGCATACCTTGCATTTGGGCATCTCTTCCATTTTTTATAGCGTGCCGCTCAGGAAGTTATCAATGGCGGGAGGGGATATCAAAAAACACGCTACGTCATAAAAAACAAAAACAAAAAAAAAGCCGTATTTTTTTTTTGAGTATTTGTTAATGCTTTTGGATATTCTACAGTATCAATCGTTCGGAAAAGTGACGGTAGTCGTGCTTGAATAATTTAACTTGAGATATATATGAGTCGTTGCAGGATATACTGAGAGTATGCCATATTATTTTCTTGATATACTTATAAAGAAAAACAATGTTTTTAGGAGAGCTACAAAGGGTACTTACTGCACGTCTGGAGGTATCAATGTCCTATACGCAGTCAACGTAGGTGTCAGAAAAACAACCTCTCGGTGCTATTGCTGAATTAAATGACCAGAAGTATAAAGAGAAAAATTTATAACTTTACATTCTTATTTCACGCCTCAAGGTCAAGGTGCAAAATTTGATGTATACGGAGAAACCGTAAAACGTTGCCAAGTTTACAAATAGACTGGTCTGTCACGTGTGCATTTTGCCTTGCTGAACAGCTTGCCTGTACTCATTACATACAGTCTACGGTGCCTAAAACTGCGCACTAAGGGTTTTTTTTTTATTATCCTCAGCAATATACAAGTTTAACATAGAGCTTCAATTGACTTTAAACATGTAATACACATATTGTGTGAAATGTACAACATGCTATTTCTCTGATAATCAATAAAACTCACGACCTCTTTACCAAGTTGGTTTACATGTACCCGAGATGTTGCCCAAAGAACATCTAAGCGGAAATAAACTGTAACTCCTCTTTACTTTCGTAATTCCACAAGACACGCCGTGCATTCTCTCTTAATCGCGCAATTCTGAGAGAGGTGATTTCAACACTCGGGAAATCGGCTTTTGCAATGCCACAACCTCTGTCTTCAGGAAATGTCGTAGTTCTTAAGATAATATTGTTTATCAAGAAAATAGTTTATGGTAACCATGTACAATATAGATCTTTTTTTTTTTTTTTTAGTTTAGACACTGCTGTAAACTTAGTATAACATATAAATTTTGGGTTTAGAAAGCCCGAGTTCGTATTCCAGTGTCGCCAAATTAGATCTGCCGACGGTTTTCTTGCCTTATTTGTACTCGATCATACCGTTTGTACTTTCGGGCTCGAATGAAATGCAAAAACCGGAGCCCGTGGCCGTCGACAGATGCTGCGCCTCCTGGAGGCATCTGAAAACTGATAAAACTGCGGAATGGAGAGAAGACCGCTGCGAGGGTGCGCGTCCTACTCCGAGTGCTTGAACCTCGCCCAGCATAACCCAAGCTTCCAAGTTGCGCCACAGTTGCGCTAGACGTTCCGTCACTGTTCGCATTTCATTCGAGGCAGAATTTGAATCTGAATGTTTCTTCCGTAATTGTTACTTTAAATGCTATGCCATTGTAGTTAAGGAAAGGCTGATATATAATCTAAAGTTACAATGATTCCCATTCAATGTAAATAGTTGGAATAGTATTTCGTTTGCTGGAACTTACTTCAATGAACATAGATGTATTTTTAACGGTTTACCAGATGACGATGATCCTAAGGAAGTGAGCGTGTTGCATTCGGTTGTATATTACCGCTAAACACCGGAACATTGTTCGTTATTTGGGATTTCTGTCCTTATTTAAATCGAATGCCTTTTTCAACTCAACATTGCCACTTGTTTGCTTTTGTTTGTTTGCCATTGGCTCCGTGTCACACGGCTGTGACACGGAGACAATGGGTTCGATAACCGCCCGCCTGGCATTAGTTTGTACCGTTCGTCGGTCTTATAGAACCCTTCATTTAATTATCAATATTTATAATGTGTTGTGGATTAAAATCATACTTGAACCCGGATCGCGCATAAATGCAGCCGTGGCGCTCAGCATTGGACACTACTACTACAGTTCTTTTGCCACGTGTTCGCCTCATTAAACGTTTATTTTTTGTGTTACATTCATCTGCTATTTTTTATTCCTAACAATATTTGTTTTAATATTACGAATGTCAATCATTTTAAAAATATATTTTCAATGCAGCCGTTTTATTCAGAATAAATGATATTTAGTTTTTACATTTCCTGTCTGGACGACTGAATGATGACATAAAAGTAAAGCATGTGACGCAAAAAAAAAGCCATTCTAAAAAATAAAAAAAATAAAAAAAAAAATAATTGCTTGGTTTTTGAAATAAACACGTGCTCGGTCACGGCAGCAAGCTTGCGGGGAAAAAAAAAAGTCAATGTCAACGCACCTTTGCGTCGCATTTTCGCGCAGCTGGGAAAATATAGAGGCAGTAGAGATATACTTTGCCCAGGATATCAAACAACAGGATATATTCTTGGCGTCAGGTATGTCCAGTCAGCATCTAACACTAGCACCACTCACTTCGCTTTCATTTTACTTTATTGCCTTAAAAACATCCTCCAGGTGTGTTATAGGAGCGGTGGAGTTACAAAACAATCGAAGATGGTGCTACAAGTGTCCACTTAGGGTTACCCGCGACTTTATTATTATGAAACTAGCTAATCGCCGTCTTCCTTAACTATATTCGCGTATTTGTTTCAACAAAGAGTGAAGGTGAAGCCGATGGTTTTATCGCCAACATGATAAGGAAGCACACCATAAATTGGCTTATTTAATTCTACCTGTGCCCGGACACTGACCATGCTAGTTCAGTATTCTAATTACTGCTATAAACGGTAACATCAAAGAATTTAACTGTGCGAGGATTGTATGATTGTATCCAAGGCTTAAATCGTGTGCCTCGTTCAGCGGAAGTCTCCACATAACATCAACCACCGATTGTGGTCTGTCCTGGTCGAGATAACATTTTTGTGCAAAGACGTTCTTTTTTCACTTCATAAAAGATGAAAATTTATTTTTCGAGTACTCTACAAGAACAGAAATGAACGGTTTTCAACAAAATATAAGAAAACTTACAGACTTTATTAAAATATTGAGCAGCGAGCATTCCTTTTCCGAATTATAATGAATTGCTTTAAATATGCATAACACGGTAGTAAAGTAATAGGAGAGGACTAGAGATAAAATGGCATCTCGAGTAGTATGCCAATTTGCATTTTGTGTTAACAAATGTTTTGTATGCTGTGGTGCCTCCTTGGTTTACCTGTGATTTCTGTCGAGTTTTCTTATATTGCATTTTGACCGGATTATATATTAGTACCGTGCGACTATGTCAGTGATAGTTACAAACGCATCGTAGCTTTTTGTAACGTGAAGTTAAAATCGGCACAATATCTAAAGTATATTACCCAATCCTACTGTAAAAAACCATACGCACTCACGCGGCCCATATCCCATAATGGCCCATGTAAAGAAATATCTTAAAGTTAGGTAGTTTTATTATTCAGATTCGCAATCCTAACTGATTCAAGCTGCATGTTTGTAGTAAATATAATTTTTTTCTGTTAGGTATCAATAACGCACCTTGCGTGGACAGTGTTCAAACGATTCAACGTTTTCTTCTATGTTATTTGAACTATCCAAAACTTAACTGGTCGTTTCCGTGATTCTGATTATGGAATGAATGATAATCACACGTTCAAGCAGTTTTTTTCTTTTTTTTTTGGAACTTCCTGCAATTGAAACAAACATTTATATTTTTTTTTTCTTAAGACAAATAATGGAACCAGGTAACTGTCCTACTAAAAAGAGCAAGCGAAGGAAACCTCCGGCTGTGGATACGTGCTGGCACCTCCTTCCTATTGCAGCATGCGTCACCTTTTTTTCAACCGCAACCCTGGGGTTAGCTGGGTACCTGTACATCGAATTTATTGACGAATACGGTGCAGACAGGGAGGCCTCGACTTGGACAAATAGTATCGCCGCTATAATGGGAGGATCAACAGGTACGTTTCACCAGCTCCGCGTTCTGAATCTATTTTGGTCGTGCACCGCATTTATAACAGTACCATGAGAATGCTTAAATAAATAAAAAAAAAACATATTTAAGACTTTATTTGAGAAACGTGTTTTATTTTAATTAAAATACTTTTTTATATAAATAACTACGTCGTTAGACGCAATTCAGTTGGAGCTAGTTAATTACGCTCCATTTCTTGGCTCTCATTGGTTGGAGAGCCGAGGGTTCGACATGTGAATTTTTCGTTGTTATATTGTTTCTCCGTGTCGTGGTAGTTTATTTGATATATTCTTATGTTTGAGAAAAAGGTATATGTAGTATCTAAAACTTATAGATAAAGTTTTTATTGTTTCCAAAAGTATAAGTATATGTAGTATATGTAGTATCTTTATCTATAAGATTTAGTATCTAAAAACTTATAGATGAAATTTTTATTGTTTTCAAAAGTATCCCACGATTCCCTTTCTGCTTCGAATACAAACAATAACAAATATGGCTGCCGACGTTTGCGGCGGGCTCAACAAGCTACGCTCGTTGAGCTCGTTTCTTTTCATGAGTGCGAGTCGTGCTGCATTCAGCGAGGTGTTCAGAGGGAGATCGCAACCGACCTATAGCTTGCAGCAAACAACTGTCGCGAGTACATGGCTTTGGAGGGGCTGCGAGGGTGCTTGTTTTCGTGGCGGGACTGGCCTAATCCTAGCGTCCCATGTCAGCTACGTTGCTTTGTCCGGCTTGATTTGCTAGTTTGGGAATGTAGATGCTGAATAAAGATGTTGGTTCCCGTTAAAGCGGTCCCGCTGCTTTGTGAATTGTGAAACCGTCGTTATTGCAACCCTGCTTTTAATACCGAGAGAATACCTACAAAAATAAGAGTAGGCGATCCGTTTGGCAGGAGGCAATCTGGCGTTTGACTCGCACACAATTTTTCTTGGTATGTTCACGTCATTTCGCTTCGAAAGGCAAGTAACTCTCAAATTTTGCAGTGCAGCTGGCCTGCCTAAGCAAATATTTTTAGTTCGCTTTATAAATGTGTGCCATGACTCTTACCCACCTTTCTTGCAGATGCTATGCAAATAAATAACGAGAACAGAAAAGTTGAAACGACTGTATATTTATTTTATTGATTTTTTCGGTCCTCTTGGTCGCTTTTTACAGCAAATTAAGAGGCGCTGATAGACGCTTCTATTGAACGGTGACTCGTGCATAACCGAGGTCTAGAACGCCGCTTTCATGGTCGCGTCTTGGCAGCGTTGCAAAGATTTTTAGATGGGGGCGAAACAGCAGATCAACGGAGGCCAAAACGGACGCCGGCACGCATTTAAAAGAATGCGTGCCGGTGTCTGTTTTAATTTTCGTCCGTCTGCTATTCCGTTCCCGTCTAAAACCTTCTGCAACGCTAAAAACACGGGACCATGAAAGCGGTGTTGTAGCAATCCACCATGCACGAGTTACCGTCCAATACAAGCGTCCATCAGCGTCTCACGATTTCCAGACGTCAATAGGCGGTATTGGAACTTCAGACCATTCCGAAAGATGCCGCGCGTCTGCTTGCACGACTAGCAGGCGGTGTCAGGCGCCAGACTTGACGCACCGAGTGTGCCGAAAGTATGGTACCTGAAACGCGTTTCCGACTAATGTGTTTATCGCGTCCAAAAAAGTGGTCCTTTGATTTCCGCCCGATAACATCATAGGAATATCATGCTGTCGCCAGTCGCGATCCTGGCGGCGTCTCAACAGCTATGGTGTATATGGCAGACGTCTGTTCAACTGCATGTCGCTCTCCAGTGGCAGTCCACGGAAGCGTCGGCAGTCAGAAGTTGGGACAAAGATTTGGGCACCATGACGACAGCGACACTCGCGTTCGGTTGTGCAACTCGCAGCTTCTCGTTAGCATTTCTACGACCAACCGCCAGAATCGCGACATAGAACGCCATGACACTTTGTCTTCTGTGACGTCATTCGTTGCCACTTCGGGACCGTTTTCGATGTATGGGCAGCAAAGGACACTAAACACACCAGTCGAGGACACGTTCCAGGCACCATACCGAAAGGGGGGCACTAGGCTTGTTAGCTTGTTCGGCCGAGTAACTAAGCCAATCCAGTAGTAATGGACGAGGCCATTGATACGTGGGCGAGGCTTAGAGCAGGCCGTGACCTCCACCCAAATTCCGTATAACAATGTAAAAATTGAGCGAAATTTTTCTTTTCATGGAAACCTTAGTAAAAATATACGTGTCACACTAGCCTTTAAAACAAATATTTTCTTTTTGAGTTCAGTGTTTTTTTGTTTTGTTTTTTTATTTTCAAATCAAGTTGCTAAGACCTTGCGCCTGGCAAGTGGTATACCCGGGTGCTGTAGATAGTTTTAATGTTTTACCACGGCGCTGCTTCTTCACAAATCTGGGCACGGCGTATATCGTAAAGATCTAGTGTTGGTTTTCAACTGCAAAAACTTCTTAGGACAAAAAAACGTGCTAACATACGCAGATTAAAAGAGTGTGATCCGATCCACGTTTTCTGTACAAGAAAACAATTCTAACTAAAGGTAACCGGAAATGCATGCCACTAGGGCACTTCTCGAAACGCGGGCCAATTTGTGGCAGTGAAAGGTAAACATGGCGCGAAGGAAAAAAAAGGCTAATCTCGTATTTGTTTCGGACATCGGGCCCATTGAGAAAGATTATAACGTTCGGTATAATTTGTTCATTCGTTACTTTCAAGTAATTATCTTTTTAATTAGTGATGCTGAAGGTATGCTTCCAAATGGAAACTTCCTGGGTATCATCGAAAAGGACTAAATCAACAGATCTTAGAAAGATATTGTCACGAGTGACAAATCACAATAAGGCGGATAACTGGAGAAACTAAACATTTGATAGGGCGAACTTGAGCCCAAAACGATATAAAAGAAGGTTAGCGTCGCAGGCGTCGATTTCGGCGAAACAGCGAGATCGAGCGTTAGGGCGAGACTGACTCCGGCTCGCTACACGGGGCGCCTTATGTACGGGTTTGGGCTTCTGGAACAATCGGCTAGAAGGTTCGGTGCTTAGACCATTCGGATCTGGAACAAGCAACAGGGTTCTCGAATTTACCAGAACGCGACATTTACAGAAATAACAAAAATATACGTCGGCTCGCAGAAATTGAACCCTGCCACTTTTCGTGGGAGCCAAGCGCGATAACCGTTCGGCCTCGGCCACGCTTGCTCGTCCTACATCACGTTCGCCTACGACACTGCGGTTCAAAAGACCTCCGGAGTTACACCTTTCCAGCTGGTCGGAAGGCAACGACGATGGCCGACGCGATGCTGCCTCTGGAAGCCAGTTGACAATGGGAGCGACGACGCCCAGGTTGTTGCGCAACGTGCCGAAGAAGTCCGCCAGCTCGCCCGACACTGGATTGAAGACTAGCAACGTGTCGACGCTGGTCGCTACACCCTTCGTCGTGGGGACGTTCACTACCAACCCGGAGACGGGGTGTGGGTGTGGGCACCAATTCGTCGCCGAGGCCTCAGCGAGAAACCCTTGAAAAGGTGCCTCCGGCCATACAAGTACTTCGTCCCTCGGGGAGCTTAACTACGAAACGGCGCCGACGGAACGCGAATATCATCACGACGCTCACCACGACCCGAGGGGTTCACGTCATTCGACTCAAGCCTTTTTGCGCTCGATAGTAACGTGGTGACTGTGGACTTATCGAATTCGAGAGGACTTTCAAGCTTACAGTTCTTTTGTTTTGTTTTGTGTTGCATCCGGGCGATGCGCTTTTAAATACACTGTTAGCAAAAATAACACGCCCAGACGTGTAAACCGTTGTCCCATAGCGGACACGTCGAAACGTGTTCGTTTTACACGAGGCCATCTGTGTTTTTCGTCTACACATGAGTTGCTGTGTAAACTTAACACGCTACACCGTGTCTGCCTTCCGCAAAACCGTTTCGAGCGTGTTCCTTATGAAGCATGGCGGCCAGCGGCCGAGAACAGGCGAGAGACGAGCCCAGCGAGCTGCGCGCCTTTCAGCCGAATTGAAAGCACACAGGGCGCGTTAGTTCTCGTTCGGTGTCTTTTATACACAGTAAAGTCTCCAAGCGGCGGACGTAGCTACTTGCAAAGGTACGTACGTGTGTTGTCGGCGGTCGGCGGCGTCAATAGCTTCAACGAGCCGCTAGACAAAAAAAGAAAAAAACGAATGCCGAACTCACATGGATAAATAACTTGAGCAAACTATTTAGAGTCGGGCGGTAACTTGCGCCACCTATCGCGATTTCTAGCAGCCTGTTTTTAAAAAAAAGACGAGTCTGTTAACACTGGGAACGACCACGGCCACACAGCAACCCTACATACAACGCAGGCAACACAGCACACAGCTACACGGCACCGACATATACACAAACACAACAACCGACACAACGCCCGACACTTCCTACTCGATATCCATTTCTCCCCGCGGCGCATATAAGCTTGACATGTGCGGGTGAGCTCCTTGGTCACTGACCATTACAGATTTATAGAATACACAAAACATGGCGCAATGGACAGCCGTGTGTTAGAACTGTTTGCATTTAAAAAGTATGGAGGCAAAATCTATAATGCTAGTCCGTTGCAATAAATAATGATATGTTAACAATAAATCTTAAACCGGTCATGAAAAAGTTCAAATTTTTGTTATTTTCTTGCTTGACCAGTGTTATGAGCTGTCCGACTAGCATGAATCAGATAGAAAAACAAATTATTGGGATTTTGTCATTACGTATACAATAATAAATGAAAATGATCCTTGCGCAAAGCATTTTTTATATATTTTTGTGAAGGACATCCGGACATCCGCCCAACGCTTCACTTCCGCTAGTTGCAGCAGTTGCAGTACGGGAGCAGACGCCTTCACTTTGGGGGCGTTTTGATGCAGTTTGTTGTCGTATGTCGTGTCGGTGTCGAGAAGAGCGGTGGGGCTTGGGAGTTTGTGACCGGTGTTATTCGTGAACACTGGTGTGGGGCGCTGATCCGTCTTTTTTTATACTGCCACCACCCCGAACTTTGAAGATACACGGGCCCGTAGCAGTGTATTATGCTGAATCGCGAGCTCCTTCTCTGTTGACGTCGCTTTCCTGGTAACACTCGTGGATACTGCAAGCGTTTAAACAGTGTGCATCGTCTCGCCTACATCCCCGGTGACGTACTCGACCTGTTGAAACTTATTGCTTCCGTCATTTCAGAGTACGCAAGGCAATTATCTCGTTGTTCTGGTTTCGGTTATAAAAGCAAGGCAAAACGCTCGTAGTTCCCGCCCTCAGTACACGTTGGACATCTTCCACACTTTGACACCGGATAACTGAATGAACGAGGATTTACATTCAATTCCGAGGTTACTCTCGCCGCTTCCTCACCGTTGAGCAGCAGGATGAGCTGGCGACAAGCCGCGGATGAAAGGCTGGAGCATCAACAGCCCAAGCGCACTCGGGGCCGATGCGAGCGACGCGGGTTTCTGTCAACCGGGAGGCCAGCACAAACCGTGACCATTCCAGCTCTTCGTCATGACACGGTGTTGCAGAGAGCAGGGTAAAATACAGCTACACGGATCACCGAAGCAAACGACTGCTATCTTAAATCTTGGCTTGTGATTGCGCCTTTGTAGTAGATCATCTTATTCGTTTTGCTGGAGAGACGCAAACGACGGGCGTAACAAAATCGCTTGCATATTCCGCATATCTCACAAAAGCATTTACCCTGTCACCTTGCGAAAAGCGCGAAACACGGAGTCCGCACCGTCCTAAGCTTCCCGTTTTTTACCTGCTTTAGAGCAGTTTGTACCTGCTAGTAGATATGCCTGCTGAAACTGAAACAGGGCAGTGCCAGAGAGAAAGAGACAAAGTTGAGAAAGCTTGCTCGCTCTCTAATTTCTCAACTCTCAAGTGATTGTACCATAATAAATGCACCAACGCGTCTTCCAAAATAAAGAAAGAGCACTACGTTCACAACATAAAAAATGGTCTCAGTACATGCATCTGTGGGCAGGTAGGAAACCTTGCCCTTATTTATTCAGGCCGCATGATTGCCGCAACAAACTCGTTGCAGGACCGAATCATACTCGAGCGGTGTGCGTCGCTATGCAAACGCAGTCCAACACGAAGCATAAGAAACGGCAGATTTAAGACAACAATCCGGAGTCCATTATTCAATTAAAACAACGTAATTTTGTTGAAAACGCCCGCTGCTTCTAACTCACGGTATGTGTCGGGATACTTCCACAGTTCGAAACGGAACGAGGGAAGATTTACTTTTAAAAACGCTCGCTGCGTCCTCCCGGACCAGCTGGACCGGATCAGCTGACGACGACGGGACTGTACCCGTTGAACCTCCACCACGCAACAAACAATTTGCGCTCCGTGTTAAAAGCGTGGTTCAAACAGACCCGGAATACAAAGCACCGCACCACACACGACGAATGTTTCAGCTCTTTTTCGCATCGCCGGGTTGCACCAAACAGAACGAGATCGCCGAAGTCAACGCCGCGCTGTCGTGAACCTTGGATTGTGGTTGCGAACTCGTGGACCCTGTGACTCCCTTCGCTTTCAAAGCACACACGACGATTACGAATGCTACTTTCCGTCTTCCAGGAACATCACAGGGGCACTTCTCCGGTCACGTCTTCACTATGTGCCCGCAAACTCCGAAGCTCTATGCGAAGCTTCTCGCGTCCCGTCAAACCAAAACAGTAGCGACGCCGTGCGTACTTGCCAGATTTTTTCCGGTCAAACAAAAACAACGAAAGCCAACCGGCGCTTGCTTCCAGCGTACATCGGCGTTGCGCTTGCGCCGTGGCCAGATCGCTTGCAGTTGAAGGTTAAAGCAAAAACGAAACCAACTGCAATGTCACGTGTTCACATCGAGGACACGCTTTTTATATCCATTTTAACTGTTTGGAACGAATAATTAGACCCATAACTTTATTTGTGGTGTCTAAGAAACTGTTATCAGGACCCCTAAACTAAATACAAACATGGGCGACATGAAGCGAGCCCCATTGCCATCGACCAGAAGATGGCGGCGAGCCCGGTAAGCGTGGGTTTCGCCAACGTCCTGCGACATGGCGCAATTGCTTTTGGTGCATATCTGTCTCCGAGACATGTTTCTTTCCGCGGCATTTGTCTCGACGGTCCTTTCTAAGTGTGTCCCCAAACATTCCGGTGCTTCAATAGCCGGCAATGCCGCGGTCGTCGCCGGGGGCGATGCGTGTTTTCGAGGTCGGCTACACGGTTATGCGTGTATGACCGAACCAAAACACGTTTTTTACAACCTCGCATGATTTCTGAACGAATTATCCGTTACTCATCGTGTAAATTTATGGTAATTTGTGTAAATGGCGTGTTTTTCACCCCAAATATTCGCCAAATACACGGGACTTGCTAACAGTGTAGGGGAGTAAGGCCGCGTGCGTAGCTAATTAAGTACGGTAGATTGTTTTTTTTTTGTTTTTTTTTATGCAAGAAATCTGAGACTATTGAGTATGCATTCATTTTTTGCATAGATGCCGTTTTTTTTGTTTTTTTTTAAACGCGTTGCAGCGCAGGCTAAAGAAAGATATGTGTATTACCCCGTCTGGTATTCGTTTTTTGAAAGCGATGAACGATGACTGCGTGCCATTTGATATATTTTTTCTTTTGGGTCTTTGTATTATTTGGCGCTCACGCATGGCAGTACGGCTTGCCGACCCCACTTCCACAGAAGTTCGCTTCTATTTCTTCTCTCTTGTGAAGCAGGACGAGAGTGTTTTTTCCACGTGCGAGCCTAAGCCCGAATGGTTAGGACTTTGTAAAGCGCTTTTTGGAAATGAGAGCCTTTTAAAACGCCCTGCAGAAGTCTTGCAGCGGATTTTTAAATTGAATTAACATGTGCGGTTTGTGCTGCAATAAAGAAACAAAAAAGTAGCTAACCAACTCGGCAGCGCGCTTGGCTCCCACGCAAACGGGCCGAGGTTCGATGCCTGATAATGGCATAGAATTGTGGCATTTTGGTAAATTCGAGAACCCTTTTGGCTTGTTCGAGGTCCGTGTGTTCTACGCGTCGAACCTTCTACGCCGATTGTTTCAGAAGCCCAAGCATGTACAAACAGGGCTCCGCATGGCGAGCTGGAGTCAGTCTCTCCCAGGCTCTCGATCCTGCTGTTACGCCGCCGTTGACGCCTGCCACGCCAGTTTTTTCTATTTTTGTTTTGGGCACCAGTTCGCCCATTAAACGTTTAGTTCTAGTTTTTGTTTCTCCCATTGGTCCCATTGATGACACAAGGCACGAAAAAAAAGGGGGTTAATCTCGTACTTGTTTTTGACATTCGGACCATTGAGGAAAATTAATAACGTGCAGTGTAATTAGTTTATTCAGTACTTTCGAATAATTATGTTTTAATTAGTCTTGCTGAAGATAGGCTTTCAAATATAAACTTCCTAGTTATCATCAGAAATGACAAAATCAACTGAATAAAGAAAGGTATCAGACGCCCACATCATTTTGCGGTGTTCCGAAAAAGCAAAACCCTCACTTTGGACGAACTGCTATGTTTCGGTTTCCTATCGGAGCGCCTTTTTCAGGCGGTGTTTTAGTGTTTCTTCTTTTTTAGTAAAGAAGTCAAATAATCTTAATAAAAGCTCCCGGCACATTTTTTGACTGATTGGGTTGCTTCTCTCTGGCATGTTTCAAATGCCTATATGTTTATTTGTTTCATCAAATAGAAGGCACGTAGCAAGTCGGCGGAGGGGTGTCTTCAGCTCGGCTTCGCGGGTATCAAGCGAAACGCTCTTTTTTCTTTCTTGTTTTTTAACACCCCGCTTCACCATCTGGTTCATTTTTTCCTGGCGGGTGGCGAAACCTTCAGCTATTGCTCCCCGTTCTTACTTCAAAAAATATCCTGGCTACAGGCCAGCCCGAGTCGATCCCACTAACGGCAACATTGCATTATAATTTATAAATACGTTCATAAGAATACTTCATTTGGTTATATTTGTTTGTAACCTTGACTTTCTGTGCAACTTTAGGACTTTTAGTAACATTGCTGCATTACAAATTCTCGGTGAGATGCGTTATGGTTGCTGGGACCTTATTCGGATCTATTGGCCTGTTGGCCACGGGACCAGCAAAAACTATTCAAGTTGTAACCTTCACATTTGGAGTTATTCATGGTAAGTGCTAGTGCTGCTGTTTGTGTAGGCCTTTCAATTTTAAAAGAAGCCCTCCATTCAACAACAATACCATATAATCAGGAACGTATCTTCAATATAAGGTACCATAATGCGACGTCTGATACAGACACGCGAAAGTAATAAAGGTGTCTTCCTTTAGTTTGGAAAATGTTTCGAAAGACTTATCACTTTCAGATGGTCAGATTTTTCTAACTCACAAACAACATTGCCTAAATAGAACATAACAGAAGGGCTCCTTCATGAGCACCATAAAGATTAACACTTTTGGTCTGACTGGGACGCATAGACAAAAAAAAAAAACACTGTTAATTATGACTTCGTTTTTGCTCCGCGGCTTCACTCAATACGGTTAACGTCTCGCCATATTGCATAGGCACCACATTTTCTGGGAGCACTAATTCTAGCCATGAAAAGGGGGGAATATCTTCTTCGCTTTTATTGTACGTATACTTTATACTACATCATTGTATGCTTGTGAGATCAATAAAATTTGTGCCAGGTGGCTTTAATGGCAAAACCGAGCGATTTGTGAGATTGCCGATAATCAAACCGAATATTTATTATCCAGGCTTGCATTCTGCAAGCATTCATGAAACAAAGAGGAACACAGCGCGTGGTAGAATGGTTGTTTTAATGACCCTTGTGGGTTAGCCAATTCAGTTTTTACACGTAGGCACTTCCTCGTATCCATATTTATGAACTTTGAGGTAAAATGAAAGGAGTAATATTATATATTCTTTTCTTGATGAGCCTCCCAAGCGTCCCCAGTGCACGAACGCTAGAGAAAGCTTTGTTTTTAAACTTTTTTTATTACTTTGTTTTTTTGGTGGGGGGGGGGGGGGGGAATACTAAATTGTGTAATTTCTTTTTTTTTTAAATAAATTTAGGCAACTGTTTTTTTATGTTGATTCAACCATACTTTGTTCTGCTACAACCATCCATGGTCAGGGGCCGGAGTAAAGTCGTCCCCGGAATGCGATTTGAAATACAAAAAAAGAAACATTTTAATGCCTTAATATTTGAGTTTATAAATACATTGCAATGCAACAAAAACTTCTTGGGACTAAACTCATGAATGTTTTAGTAATAATAATTATCACAGCTAATTTAATGTGTTGGTTTGTAGCCTTCAAACCTTTAGCACGAGACACACAAAGAAGCGCACTAGCTGCAAAAAAAACTATTAAAGTGAAATCTAAGCCGATGTGCACCGCATTAAAATAATTAAGTGAATCGAAAAAAACAAAAACAACATTGAAGTAATTGTGCGCATGTACCTTGGCTTCCATCTGGCATTAGGAATGTGGCAATATAGCGCGAAAAGTGCACCTTCGGTGGTGTTCATCCGTGTACCATAAATCCCGCACAAGCCTGCCTTGTACAAATAAACCTTTTATAAGAGTAATGAGACACGTCACGTTATATGTACAGGTTCACAATGCCGAGAAACAAGCAGAAGGAGTGTAGGAACTGTGAACTTGCATGCAAGCGTTATGATTTTTAGTACACCAATGTATAGCACGTGATCCACACACCTTCCGCTTCACTGTAGGTAGAACCATTGTTAGATCTGTATTTTCACTGATAAAACAAAACATTTGCTTTCAGCTGTTGGGAGCGGCACCGTCTTTGTTTCGGGAATCCTACTCACAACGGCCTACTTTGAACGTCTCAGAGGATTCGCACTGGGCTTCGCAAACCTCGGGATGACGCTCGCAGGCCTTATTTTCCCGCGGCTTCTTAAATTTTTGAAAGAAACGTACGGCTTCTCAAGTAGCTTTTACATTTGGGGAGCCCTAAACCTAAATCTTATTCCACTCATCCTTTTGTTTAAAGTTCCTCCTTGGTATACACCAGGAAACATGAAACAAACTTCAGCTGGTATTGCACATAACTCTGGAAAAGAAAGAGGCATGGTAAATAATGAAGAAAATAATCAGGCTAGCTCTACGTTCCCGGAAACCGTACTTTCTATCGCTCGTCGTCCAGTTTTCTACTTGGTGGAAATTTCATCCGGCATAAATGCTTCGGTACAATTTGTAGTCTTCACGACAATGGTAGATTTCGCAATGGACAATGGTACTGCTGATACCATCGCTCTTTGGCTAACACCATGTTACTTGGCTGTCTGCTCCTTAGGAAGGATATTCCTTCCTCTAGTGGCTGACAAAAAACTCGTGCCCCGGAGTGATTTGCTAACCGCTTGCTACGTCGTTATGGGTGTCACGCTGCTGCTTCTTCCACTTGCGACGAACTTCTGGGTGATTGCGGCACTGTGCTCATTGACGGCAGCGGGCTACGGGTGCAACTACACACTGCATGACGTCCTGGCCATTGACTATTTTGGATTGGAGAGGCTACTCTTTATGCATGGAGTTATGGGACTTGCCAAGGCTCCATTTCAGCTCTGCATGCCCAAGCTAATCGGTGAGTCCCGTCAGCTCCCCTTAATTACTACGAATGACAAGCAGGCAGTCAGCATAAAGACGTCACACGAAAATTTGTCATTGCAAGACTAAAGGAAAGGTGATTGATTGAAGGCGCGTTTAATTCAACATTGTTTACGCACATGTGATGCTGCTGCCGTAGGTAAATGGAAGGGGGGTTATCGGGAGGGAGGCTGCCTCCGTTTTTATTGCGATGCCCCTTCCGAGTCGGCGGCGCTGGAGCTTTTGGAGGTGTCTCGGGGCGTAGACGCGGAGCGTGTTTTTGTGCTTCAAGTCTTGAGGCCTGGCGCCGACCGGGGGAACTGCCAGGTCCTGAAGGCATTCGGAGCTCCATGGCAGCCATGGAGGTAGGAAGCTTCTGGAGGCGACATGACGCCGGGAGCCGGAGAGGACTTCCGGTTTGAAGGTGCACGCCTGCAACAATAATCAATAACCAAACAAAACCAGAAGACGCTCTTGGCCGAGAAGGACAGCTGATTTGGCCCCAACGGATTTTTTCTCTCTTGGTGGTTTTCCTACTGACCATGTCCTCTACTTTCGGCTTTAATTGGCATTTTGTATTTTGGCTGGCTTGAGTCGGTATGTCGCCCTCTCTTCTTCCTTCCTCCATGTTCACAGCCGTCGAGGTGGTGGGGTGTCCCAGACAAGTCCACGCGTAAGCGAGGTGGGCCTGATACATCGCTGAAATCTGACAAGGACTCGGCTCCGTAGTCAGGAGTATTGCTGGCGGTACCAAAGCAGGTGCTCTAGGCCCGCTCTGACGTGGCACAACCCGCTAGTGGCGAAGTTATAAGCTGGTGCCCCTCGGGTCCTACACTGGCAGCTGCTACCATTGCTGCTGTTGTGGTGGAAGTGCTGTAAGAAGTAGGGGGTGACCAATTTTTCGGTTTGGATTTGCTCTGCCGGCGCGTAAATGATCGAGAAGGGGAAGAAGGGAAAAGGTGTGGCAGGCACGAAGCCAGGGGGGGGGGGGGGGGGGGATGGGACCCGGGCCCCCCCGAAATCTTCCATTTTGCTGGGACCTCCTCTCCCCCCTCCCCCTCATACAACATTTTGCCATAATTTGTTTGTTTTGTTATAGTTTCCGAAAATC
This sequence comes from Ixodes scapularis, assembly GCF_016920785.2. Classification (NCBI taxonomy): domain Eukaryota; kingdom Metazoa; phylum Arthropoda; class Arachnida; order Ixodida; family Ixodidae; genus Ixodes; species Ixodes scapularis. The sequence continues at coordinate 63,229,417 of NW_024609846.1, read as the reverse complement.
TAGGATTGTCTGAATGTCATTGCATTGTCGCCTGGTGCACACATAATTTAAAAAAAAAAAAAAATCTTAAGAACAATCGCGGAGAGCGTGCGATGATCACAGAAAACTGCAGCACAAATGCGGCTGCAATGTTATTGAGCTTCACATTTTCCCCCAAGGATCCATATTTATAAATCCGTCGATTGCGAGCATTAATCGCGAGGGCTTTGTATCAGACAGATCGTCCTGTAGTCACGACTACTTCGTCTAAGCAAGCGGATCGATTACAACCCGGTGTCGACACATCGATTAGCAAGGGATGCTATTTCTTCAAGGCATTTAAAGGATACGAAAACGTCTACGTACCAGAACTCAAGATTTAGTTGTCAATGTCTGGAACTTGTCTGCACAGACTACATAAACTACTCATAGATTCCTTTGTTGTGCAAGCTCAATCAAAACATACTACCGTCTTCGTCTTCGTTCTTTCGAGGAGGCAAGGTGGTGGCCTTTCATTACCCAGCTTTATTCAACGGGCCAAGTTCCAGCCAAGTTAGAGTAGCCCACCATAGCCAAATCTAGCCAAGTTTCGCCTATACCCAGACCCTTGCCTACACAGATAGCTCCGCAGCCACAACCAGCCGGTATGTTAAGTTTTAATCCCCTAGAGGGCGTCGTCGGTGCTGTCAATCTCAAGATGGCGACGCCCTTAAAAAAAGGTCTATAATCATGTATTTTGTTGTAGCTAACGCGTGATTGCGGCAGTGTTTCTAATTCGGCGATAATTGAAGCTTGTTCTATGTTGGTTTTCTGTTTCTTTCTTTCCAGGATTTTTCAGAGACGACGGAGGATCGTATGACAATGTCTATCGACTCCAAGGCGGACTATTACTATTTGCTGCGCTATTATGGCTACCCGTGGCTTGCAGGGAACGACGAAACCGCATCGGAAAATTTACATCGAATAATCACAGATAGCATACTATGAAATATGCTAGAATGATAGTCTGGCGTGTTTTTATTTTTGGACTAAAAGCTAGGAGAGACATTTGGTGCTGCAGAATTGTTTTATTTTAAAATGTTGACCAAAGGGCTGGTTATCTAGCCTGAAGATTCCGAATCTTCGCATCACAGCTATATCCTCCTTTATAACATCGGGCGTTTAAGGAAGTCTTATATCGTGTGAGTTTGCGTGACATTTAAAGTGGCAGCAATCATGTTGACTTGTTTTAGCGCCGTATAGTTTGACTCCTGCCCGCAAACAATTTCAATTATCGAAGGTTTTTTTTTTCTTTTTAATTAAGGCAAAATTTTTTTTTACCGAATACGAACCGTCTAATAACTCTCCAGCGCTCAGCACAGGCGCACTATGTTAAGTATCTCAGGCAAAACACCAATATTGGTCATATATTCGTTCCGTATTGGTAAATAATGTCAAGAATATTGGCCAATACGCGAAATCGCAATGCGGCGCTATAATGGCGCGAGCGTGTGTGCCCATATTAGCCCTTGCGGTGGACCCAATGTCTACCAATATTAGTGCACATTTTTTTTACCAATACTGACTACACGAACTGCCCCCATATTGGCCAATATTGGTACACAATTTCTTGCCAATATTGGCGACACAACCGTCCCGAATGTCGACCAATATTGGTACACGTTTTCTAGCGTATATTGGCTACGCGAATATCCCCAATATTGACCAATATTTGTTCCCATCTTTTAGCCAATGTTGTCTACACCCTCTCCCAATATTGTACTATATTAGTATACTTATTCTAGCCAGTATTGTCTACACCACCTTACCCAATATTGACCTATATTGGTTCCACTCTTTTAGCCCACACTCACAACATGACCTTCCCAATATTGCCCTATGTGTATCACATTCTGTTAACCTATTTTGGGGATTCGCCTCTCCGCATAGCAACCAGTATTGGGCAATTGTTTTTACCATGCTTCCACCAATAAATGTCATAGTTAATTTACATAGATAAATACAACACTCTTTTTTTCACTTTTTTATTTTTTAGAAACCAGAAGGCAGGCGGGCAGTCTATTTACTCTTCGGCACTTTGCAGAGGGTTTCGGCCCTGCCGCGCTTGGCCTTGCGTTTCTCCCACTAAATCTTCTGTCTGCCCCGCTTGGCCTTGCGTTTCTCCCACTTGGTCTTCTGTCAGCCACGCTTGGCCTTGCACTTGCTCCATTGAACCTTGAACCTACTCAGCTCGGGTGATGCATAGGTTAACAGTACAGTGCGAGACGCCTTTGTTGGTACCACTTGGGGGCAGGAAAATACAGGATAAGGTCGCGGCTAATCCAACCCCAAGAGGCAGCATCAAAAGGAGTTCCTCGCCGTCAAGATGGCAGTGGAAAAAGGGGTAATATGAAGGGTGGCGACAAGGATTTTGATACCAAAAAAACCTTCTTGTGGGTCGGCCTTTAAGCGAAAGCCAGGCCGAAGCTACAAGTGCGAGGATGTGTCCCTGAACAGTGCTTGCACTGCACGAGCACCCGTGCTTGACAGGGACGCTAAAAGCCCTCAGCTCGACCTTGTAGCTTCTGCCTCGAGCACACTTAAAGTGAAACGGATTACAGGAAGCTTCTCAACTGACCTTGATCAAGTAACGTTGATGGCATGAGCGCTTATTCACGTTCGGGTATTCGCGTGCATGCGACAATAAGGTCTGTTGAACAAAACGTTGCAAATAAATTTGTCACCGTGCTACCTTCATCAAAATTTGAGTTGAAAGTAAAAATAAAATTGCATTTAAACTTGCATGATTTCAAAACCCAATAAAAGTGCCCCGCCTCTTTATTTTTGTGTCAGGGGCACGAGGGGGAGGGTATTTCTTAATATTCGTCTAAAATAAAATTAATTCAGAAACCTGATACGGGCAAGTCCCCGCCGACGATCCTGGAGGCTGTGAAGCTCGGTGGTTAATTTCACTGGTGTAGGAGAAGTCATTGATATTTGTAATCCGAATACTGCTGCAGTTGAATATACTTTGCGGAAGAGATAGGGTTGTAGTCTGCGACAATAAAATATATAAATAAATAGGCAGCTAAGAATATGATCCAGATAGTCACTAAACAGCAGCTGCCCCGGCAGTGAAGGAAATTGAAGTGATCCCGTGACCCTCCTAGTAGCGCCGGTGACCGACTTCTTCATACTATAGTCTTATAAGCAAACCCTGCTATGTCCACAAGGGGCGCATCTCACCCATTCGTCCTCGAAGCGTGGAGCTTCTGGATTGCTTAAGACCACCACGTTGAGACAGTCAGTGACACGCACCTTCGGAAATAGACAGAACGCGGAGAATTTGTGAACTAAATCTGATGGTCCTCATAGACGACTTCACGTACACGTAGGAAGTATTTTGGACCTTTCTACTTTACCTCTAGGGCCTCGTGTTTCAGGGGTGCCAATAAGGACCTTGGTGACGCTAACGCTTACCCGAGGGCAGCAGCGGATTGGTGCAAATCTCCAAAAGTATACGAGAAAACGAGCGATATGGGGCTCCTTCAGGTATGAAATGTACGCAAAGATTGTAATTGTTTTATCTTCCAAGCATTTACGCTGCTTGGAATTACCAGATATTACAAATGTAAGTATAAATAAAGACCTAGAAATAAAACCTACAAAACAATCAAATCAAAGCACGCTATTGTCATGTCCTATTGTACTTTGCCATAAAGTATTGCAACTACAAACTTCATTATTAGCTAATATTTAGCTAGCGATTTCCTCTCCCAGCGTTTGTTTTGGCGCGTATCTCCCTAGCTGTTTTAAATAAAACACAGAAACCATGTTGTATGTATTCAAGGGGCCGTGCAATAATATCCGCGAGGAATGTTTTTCGCTGTACAGGAGTTTGCTGACACTAGTGGGAACCTAGTATACTCGCACAAAACACCACCTACCAAGAAACTCTCTGTTGCGGTATAATGTCAAGGACAAAAGCGAGCGTTTTCATTCAATCTCTCATTCGGAAATCCTGATGACGTAGTTGGGCGGTCGAAGTACCACCCAGTGACGATATCCTAATTCGGCTCATAGATTAGACCCGACCATTGCGTGAGCACTCGATTTGGGCTCGTGATAATGAATAGCTGGAAAAGCATTCAGGTTGTGGCCCGTGTCCAATTGCTGCAAAGACGACAATATCCGAACCATAACAATGTCTGGAGCTCGGCGCGTGTCCTGTGCTTTGCCAATCCCATCGTGTGGCTATGATTGACAATGGCGGAATATAATAGGCTCCAGGTCGAGTTGCTCCTTGTTTTGGCTGCGAGTTGAGGGGTAAACGGTACTCGTTTCTTATTTTGTTTCTGCGACTTCCATGGCGTGTTGTGAAAAACGAACGTGTTTTTCATAGGTCATTAACGTCAGGGATTCATTTAAAGTGGTATTTGCGCGAAGGACAAAATTTGTTGCATCACCCCTTTAAGGTGGGGGGGATCAGTGGTCGAGTGGGCTAGCGCACGCCAGCTTGGATAACGTGGAGCTAAAGCTCCAGCTGCCGAACTCAGGGATCCGGGATTTAATTTCCAGCCCTGCCGGTTTCGATTTGGATGAGCATCGCCCCGGCGTACGGTCCTGTATCACCACCACCTGATGCACGTTAAAGACCCTAGGCTAGCGGTTGAACTGCACTGGCTAAATTTCTTATCTACAGGTGGGAGACAAGACCGTTGAGGCGGACTAAGTTCTAGACTGTATAAACATACGCACACACCCATTTTTATTTTGTTTTAAGGCGTCTTGAAGCGTAAAGATGGGGGGGGGGGGGGGGTTGTTTAATGAATGGCCTTACGGCTGTGACTGGGGCCTCATAATCGCCAATAGATTCCCACACTAGACATGTACATGCAATAAACTCGTCGTTTGGCTGCTGCCGCAGAGGCGAGGCCGCCGAAGCGTGCAACGGAAAACGAAGAGGAAAGACATCCGATGGAAAGGCTTACGCATTTCTATCGGGTAAATCCCATTGGATCCTCGAGCGATTTTTAATTGTGGGAGTGGTGAATCGCTGTTGTAGGAGCTAAAATGGCAAAGGCTGCCGATGACGTCTGTGTGATGTGCAAAGAGGAACCACAAAAAGGAGCTCAAAAAATGAAGTTCTGTGTATGTAATTTCATTAACCACTTGGGACAATTTTCAGGAGTAATGGAAACGAGTTTTACGCCTGAAGAAGGTACCCGGCGTAAGTCACGTCGTTGCCCAACCTGCGAACTACCTAGCCAACAAAGTGGGACATTACGGTGAAGAAAAAAAAAAGGATTCCAACCTGGATTCGTTTATAGACATGGTAACGCTTGCAGCAATTAAAAAGAAAAAAAATGGACACTTAGATAACGTTATATATGCAGTGAAAGGGATAGAGACTTTCATTCACGTGCTATCAGACAAGTATGAGTAAGTAATAAACCACATTACTCAGCATAATGAAGAGCTAGACGAACTAAGGAAAGATGAAATGCGAAAAAAAAATGCTCCAATCTCCACTGTGAAGGTCGTTCGATAGCGAAGCTGTGGTATTTTGGCGCAGTTGTTGATGTTCGGAGTTGTTGAAGCTCATTGTCCAGAGTTTACCACAGACATTCGACACATCTCCGGCCACAAGAACGTCGTTGCAGATGCCCTATCAAGAATGACTGTGAATGCAATAGGCGCCACACGTCCTTCCATCGACTATCCTGCACTGGCCACGTCACAAACTCTGGACAATGAGCTTCAACAACTCCGAACATCAACAACTGCCCTTGTCCTAGAAGACGTCCAGCTGGATTCACCTTCAGTGAAATTGGTTTGCGACATGTCAACTGGCACACCTCGACCTTATCTTCCCCCCGAATTCAGACGAAAGATCTTCGACATGTACCATTCTCTATCACACCCTGGCATTCGTGCCACTCAACGCTTAATTGCAAAGCGATATGTGTGGCCTCGAATGAACACAGACGTTCGTCACTGGGCTCGGACATGTCTAAAGTGTCAACGAACCAAGATTCATCGTCATACCACTACCCCAATTTCAACATTTCTTTCTCCAGATGCAAGATTTTCCCATGTACACATTGACCTCGTCGGTCCCCTCCCGCCGTCAAGAGGATACCGGTACATGTTGACCTGCATCGACCGATTCACACGTTGGCCCGAAGTGTGTCCCATTGTCGACGCGTCTGCAGAGACGGTCGCGAAATCCTTGTTGTCAACTTGGATAAGTCGATTTGGCTTACCGGCGACTATAACAACGGATAGAGGACGACAATTCCAAAGCCGGTTATTCGAAGAAATTTCACACCTACTCGGCATTAAGCATATTTCAACGACCACATACCATCCCGCTTCTAACGGACTAGTCGAAAGATTTCATAGGCAACTAAAAGCAGCACTGAAGGCTTCAGACACCACATCCTGGACAGAAGCCCTCCCCATGATTCTTCTAGGAATCCGAACTACGCTCAAAGAGGACACCGACTGCACCGTAGCCGAACTAGTCTACGGATGTTGCCTCACCAGACGCGGAGTTGCCAGACCCTCTCAACTACGTAACACGACTTAAAACAATGATTCAGGCCTTTCAGCCCGTTCCCTTTCGCAAACCACGTCAACCACAAGTGTTTGTGAGCCCCGATCTGGAAACGGCAACCCACGTATTTGTCCGAAATGATGCAGTAAGGCGGCCACTACAACCTCCGTATACCGGTCCCTTTAAAGTAATTTCGCGATCGTCGAAATATTACAGGCTTAACATTAATGGCAAAGAAGACACAGTATCAATAGACAGGTTGAAACCCGCTTACATGGCCAACACACTCGAAACAAATGCAAATAACCTTAAGTCTTCCAACGCCTCCACAAAAGCTGAGACAAACGACTCAACTAAAGGCCATCCTACGACAACCACAACCAAGGCACCGACAAAAAAATACGACTCCCAAAAGGGTGCACTTTGTTACTGAACCTCTTCCACACCATCGTAGCACACGACGTGTTCCCCGTCCTGTGACTAGGGGGGAGCTCCTGTGGCCGCCAAAAGACCGAACAGATGCCAGTAAAGAAGAAGCATCGCCGACAAGCTCCAGTGCGCCTTTTGCACGTGCGAAAGACCACTGGGGCATGAACACGCGAGTCCCGAGGCTGAAGCTTTGACCAACCGCCATTCTCATTCTAACTGATCCCGGTACTCGGTCAGTTAGCTAGCTCCGAGTTTATAATGATAATTAAAAATAGTTTATATTTTAAGTAGCATGGAAGTCCACGTGTTTTCAGCGCTACAGTATCAACTGCAACGATTGCCTATGCACTATAGGCCCTTTTTATGGCAAATGCCAAAAAGTGGTGCTCTAGACTTTGACGTCCCAGAGCACTTCCTGTTTATAAAAAAATGAACGACGAGTTTACGTAGCAACGAGGCCGCCTTAACACAGCTGCTTGAAATGTAGATGAAACGTTCAACCCTCCACTCTCCACGTGAATGTCAGAAGAACGAGGGAGTGCGAGATCTGTCAAAATGTCTCGAGTATTCTTGTAATCACTACCCTGCCATCTTGACGAGATGGCGAGCTCTTCTTTTAAAGCGAGGAGACGGTTGTTTCGTCAGCAGCCGCTTTTTTTACCGCCATGCATTTTCATGCGAGTAGAAAGGGGCCCCGTGAAAATGACAGACTGTAGTGTTACGAAGTGCACAAATTGCGCGGAGAGCGGCAAGAGCTTGTACAGGATTCCGACGGCGAGAAACGACGTGAGACGCCGCCTCGTCTGGCTTTTGCGTACGGGAAAGAGATTGCCAACTCGTATTTGCGTATGGGAAAGTGATCGGCAACAGCGACTTGACAATACTTCACCACAATACCACACCACCACGACCGTGGTGGTGTTGTATCGTGGTGAAGTACTTCGCCACAATACCACAGCTTACACCACGACGACGCGCGACCCGCGGGTGCGCTTTTTGCAATCGAGAAGGAAACAGGGAACGACCGGACGACGATGATGGCGCATCAACGTCTCGTCGTCGTACGCCGCACTATTTTCCTTACGCTGCGCGCAGCAGCCGCCGCACGCTACAGCACGCCGCGTCGCGTCTGCGCGTTCGTATCCCCTGCGAAACCGACCGTGACTTTCCGCAGTGTTTGGCTCCAGAATGTCATCATTGCTATACTCTGCTACTCAAGTGTAGCATGAACAGTTACTATAGAGAATACCGGCGAAGTGCGAGTTTTCTGAAACGACTATTCAACGACAAAACAATATTCAGAAACGTGAATATTCTTTTGAGCAACCAAATCCTCTTGCTAGCTTCGATAAGCCACGGTGACTTTGACTCAGCTCATGAAAATATCGCTTTTGTGCTGATCATGACTCATATTTCATGCCAAAGTTCGTACAATGAAGGTTTTCACCTCGCCTTCTCAAAGGCGCCTTTTGTTTCCCGGAGTTTCTCCCATAAATCCTCAACTGTATTAATGAAAGAGTCTTCAGCAAGAAAGTCGTAAACGTAGAAAAATGTTTGAACAGCAGTAGAGGCTTTAATACACGACGTTTCGGGAAGAGACGAGAAGTCTCTTCCCGAAACGTCGTGTATTAAAGCCTCTACTGCTGTTCAAACTATTTTCTACGTTCATAAATCCTCAAATAAAATGGGCGGTTTTACGGAAGTAAAGGTTGCCACAAAGAACCGGAAACAACCCACGACGGCAGTGCAGACTTCAATGTCAAGAAAATAAATAATAAAAGACAATCAGAAGGGGGCACAAAAGAAGACACTTTTTTATTTTGTTTGGTGAATATTTGACCCCGCTATGGCAAAACGTCGAGGATTTTTCGTTTCTTTTCGTAGTCAGACCACAACTTACTGCTCTCGCGAACACTGTCTGTAAGCGAACATTGATAAGCAGAGAGCAGGACAGAAAACGAACTTCGAGCAGAATGACCACTCAAAACGCCAACGAATCGTCCCCCAACGTTGAGTGCCTTTCTGAACGCAACCTGCATGAAAGATTCGCGACCAGTGCTGTGGCTGTTATGTACGCTCTCTTTGTTATCCATTCATTAATTTCAGTAACCCATATATTTATAGTGAACTCCCCATAAAAGGATTATGAATTGTGGTTAAACGATGCGTCTAAGGTGCGCCGCAGGACGTGATATTCAGCGACGTCATTATAAAAAAAATGTTTTTGACCAATAAATCTTTTCTAACACGTATCAGTGATACACAGCTCTTAATAGTTGGACTGCAAAAATAGCCCTTCGATATTTTTTTTGCCTTTTTTTAGTGATACGTGCTAATAAATCATTCTGGTAAACCATATTTTCGCAATTGTATAATTGTTCATAATCTTGGAGAAGGGGAACAAGAGGGACGAAGGACAAACACAAATCCTAAACACAGCTAGGTGACTGGTGAGCGACCGAAAAAATTCCCCTGGTCCGAGTATCGAACTTGGGACCTCTCCTTGACAGGTGGAGCGCTCTACCAACTGAGCTAACCTGGGGTCAGACGTCAGTAGAGCAAACGGGTTCTATCAGCTGCCACCAGTCTAACACCATCAAGGGTGTAGTTTGGTGTTAGACTGGTGGCAGCCGATAAAACCCGTTTGCTCTACTGACGTGTAACCCCTGGTTAGCTCAGTTGGTAGAGCGCTCCACCTGTAAAGGAGAGGTTCGGGTTCGATACCCGGACCAGGCAGATTTTAGAGCGCAGCTCTTAGGCGCCCGTTTCCGGCTTGAGCGGCGTCGGCGTCGCCGTCGCCGTCGGCGTAACCGCGCGGTGCATTATTTGCAAATTTCCCCGCTAAATCTAGCGGAAAAATTTCCCCACTAAAGTTAGCAGGGATTTAGCGGGGAAAAATTTCCCCGCTAAATCTAGCGGAAACATTTTCCCGCTAAATCTAGCGGAAAAATTTCCCCGCTAAATCTAACAGAAAAATTTCCCTGCTAAATTTAGCGGCAAAATTTCCCCGCTAAATCTAGCGGAAAAATTTCCCCGCTAAATCTAGCGGAATATTTTCCCCGCTAAATCTAGCGGAAAAATTTCCCCGCTAAATTTAGCGGAAAAATTTCCCCGCTAAATCTAGCGGAAAAATTTCCCCGCTAAATCTAGCGGAATATTTTCGCCGCTAAATCTAGCGGAATATTTTCCCCACTAGCGGAAAAATTTCCCTGCTAGCGGAAAAATTTACCTGCTAAATCTGGCGGAAAAATTTTCCCGCGAAATCTAGCGGTATTTTCCCCGCTAAATCTAGCGAAATAATTTCCCCACTAAATCTAGCGGAAAAATTTCCCCGCTATATCTAGCGGAAAAATTTCCCCGCTAAATCTAGCGGAAAAATTTCCCCGCTAAATCCAGCGGAAAAATTTCCCCGCTAAATCCAGCGGAAAAATTTCCCCGCTAAATCTAGCAAAAAAACTTCCCCGCTAAATCTAGCGGAAAAATTTCCCCGCTAAATCTAGCGGAAAAATTTCCCCGCTATATCTAGCGGAAAAATTTCCCCGCTAAATCTAGCGGAATAATTTCCTTCCTAAATCTAGCGGAAAAATTTCCCCGCTAAATCCAGCGGAATAATTTCCCCGTTAAATCTAGCGGAAACATTTCCCCGCTAAATCTAGCAAAAAAATTTCCCCGCTAAATCTGGCAGAAAAATTTCCCCGCTAGCGGAAAAATTTCTCTTCAGGTCAGGTGACCTCCCGAGGTCACGTGACCCCCGTGGTCACGTGACCCCCGTGGTCACGTGACACCCCAGGTCACGTGACCCCCACGTGACCTTGGCGAGGGGGTCATGTGACCCCTCCAAGGTCACGTGACCACCCCTCTCCCACCCGATAACACGTGAACCTCAGTACCCTTCCCTCCTCTTCCTCAAGAGCTGCGCTCTAATTCGGCGTTACAGGGAGTTGTAAACGGCTTTCATTTTTTTCAGTCGCTCACCAGTCACCTAGCTGTGTTTGCACCTTGTGTTTATCCTTCGTCCCTCTTGTTCCCCTTCTGCAGGGTTCATTATCGTCAATCTTCTCCAGCTCGCGTGCACCTTTACATTTAATTGCATTATAATGTATAATTGTGTTTGTCGCTGACGTCGGCACCAATTTTGCAATGTGGAAGTATATTCAAAAGTAATTGAATAACATTTCAAAGTGTTTGTACTCTACTCAAGATACTTCACAGTGAAAGTAACTTTATTAGCATTTTAAATACTTTTTGAAAAAAAAAAACGTATTTAGCAACATAACTTAATTACTTTTATCGAGTATTTTGTCCAGCACTGGTAATATGTAATGAGTACATTCAATGGGACGATGCAGTTCAAATGATTACTAAAAAAGCTTTTAAAGGTAGTAGAAATAGTTTATTGATAAATAAAGAAGCATAACCTCTGTAAGGATCGACGAGGGCTCCGCGGGTGGGCCGCTAGCACCGGGGAGATTTGGCTGATGGGAAAGCGTTGGCGTAAACACCTCCCGTGGTCGGCGACCTCGACAGACGGGTGTACTATGCGACGCGAGGTTCGGAACGCGCGTTTTCTGCCGAGAGAATCGGAGCGTGCGTTCCGGGCCAGGAACCGCAGTGACCTTGGCCGGCGCTGTTTACACAGCGCGTTTACATTGTGTCAGTTTTTCTCGCCCGCGTGGGGGGGAGGGGGGGGGGGAGTAGGGTGGTTGCGGCAGAGCGGCAACGTCAGACCGCGTCTGGCAGAATAATCTACACGATGGCTCACTTAGTTGGCACTATCCACACCAGGGTCGGTTGTCCGCTTCGCCTTGCGAGAAATGGCTTTACTTGCATCCGAAAGAGCCCGACCTTTGACCGTGAGATGTAGGCTGACCGTGGGTTCCCGGCCCGGAATATAATTAATTGCCACGTGGCGAAAAAGTGAGCCGTTTGGTTGGCAATGGGAAACGCTTGTCTCACGACGCGTTGAGGATTCGCCGGTCCACTGAAAGGGGACGGACCAACGGGCAACTTTGATGGGAAACTCAACAAGTGAGTTTAATTTGTGCTGGGGTTCGAGAGCTGGCGCTCCGTAATCGAGTCAGGTCGTGGGATTCCGAGAGACTTCTGTCCCCACAATCGGGGCGTAATCCCACGAGCCAGCCAACTGACGAGCTTGGATAAGCTAACACCCGACCACCTCCTTCCCAACCCCGTACAGGGGAAGTTAATCTTTTGCAGTATTGTTGTTCTTTGCATTTTCATTCGCTACCAAGGTATTAAATTGTTTATTGAAAAGTAATTCCAAAATTCAACTGAATGAGTAATCGACGGCAATACCCGCCCAGCTTCCCTCAACGAAGTCCGTCACCCCATCCGGACCTGGCAACCCGGATGGCGCAAGGTGACCGAGCGAAAGAACCCGTACTACCTCCATCTTTTTTATTTTTATATGACTCCCTTTTTATGTTTGTTCTATATGTTTGTGGCTCTGGGGAACTATCACTATTAAAATATTTGCACCCTGCATGTATTGCAGAAAAAAGTAGTTCGTATTTGGGAAGTTACAACTTTTCTACTGTGTATGCAAAACATTTTGGTACCTTTTTGTTTGTCTTTATGTTTTGTTTTTTCTCGTTGTTTCTCTTGGTGTCAGTAAAGTGCGGGAAAACTGAGAGCATAAACGCCGTCAGTTTCCCCGCTAAATTTAGCGGAAAAATTGACGTCACGTGAACTATGCACGAATTCAGTCTCCCCGCTAAAACTGGCGGGGAGATAGATATCACTTGACCTGATGTCACGGGACCTACAGGCAAATTCAAGTTCCCCACTAAATTTAGCAGAAACAATTACGCCACGTGACCTATGGTTGGTGATAGGTGAAGAACGAAGTGGAAGCTCCACCCATGTCTTTCCACTTTAGCAGAGCGAACGGTGGAGAGGAGGTCGCCTCCTCTCCAGCGTTCGCTCTACTAAAGTGGAAAGAGGTGGGAGGAGCTTCAACTTTGTTCTTGACCAGTCACCGATTATAGGCACCTATTTAATTTCTCCCTAAATTTAGCGGAAAATTTACGTCAAGTGACCTATGCACCAATTCAGTTTCCCCGCTAAATTTGGCAGGAATCGATGTCACGTGACCTGAGGTCACGGGACGTACAGACAAATTCATGTTTCCCGCTCAATTTAGCGCAACAATTGACGTCACGCGACCTATCCACTAATTTTGTTTCCCCGCTAAATTTAGCGGGAAAACACATCACGACCTTAAAAATATTTGCTTATGAACAACGTATTGACGCTAAATCAACGCAACGTCATTTGAATATTAGATCACTGTATGAGGCACGATTGGCGTAATGTCAATCGATCGTCATCGTCATGTCGTCAAAGAAGCAGCACACCTGCTGCTGTCTAAATGCATCACGTCGTGTGATCGTTGAGTAATTATTTCTTCTTCTTAGATATGAAAGGCCGTAAAGAAAACTGCCAGTATGGTGGAAACTGCTCACTTAGAACTCCAATATATGCCGTAAAGTTTGGTACTCATCAATACTATTTCCAAGACAAAACGCAAAGAGGCACCGATGTTGTGTTCGAACTAACATTGTCGCTCAGTGTATTAATGAAGCTCGGCGGATGACTAGGACGCTATAACTTTAGTCCTTAAACTGAAGCCTACATTGTGACACTGAGCATGACGTATTCACGTCAAACTCGTACTCAGTGGCATGCCGTAAACTTTGTTTAAGCATATACCATTTGAATTCTGGTGCTTTGTCAGACGCTAATTTTCGTGCAAAGCTGGGGGGCTGAATCGTAGGCGACGGGTTGGTCTATACTATTTCGAAAAGTATCTGTCACCTTCAAAGGCCATATAGAGGGAAGTAGAGGAAGATAATCAAATCTTCTTAAGGGAGAGTTCTGCCCTAAGACGAAATTTTTCGGAGGGTTGGACCGCCACCTCTATGGGTCGGACAGCGCCCCCTTCAGTCCACGCCCGGGATTGTGATAACAACGCATGCCCGAATTGCAGCGGCGGCGGCAGTATACATACCTAACTGTTGGTTTCTGCCCGAGCTTTCATTGACAGTTTGGCGCGAGGAAGAGTGCCGACGGCGGCTAGAAGAGCGGACGGAGTGTCAACGTCTTGTGAAAGCGTGAACGAGGAGTTCATAGAGTCGGCAGGGGTGTTTCATGTTGTCGAGGGAAATGTTTAGGTCTGGACCTCTTGCGCCGCGTAGTGTTACCACCTGGCGATTTCATTGCTATGGCGGTAATGTCGGCCATGAACAGGGCAGAGAACCTCATGACGGCGTCGGCCAATACCTGCGAATAGAGTGTGATAAAGATGCGTGGCAGTTAAAAAAAAACAAAGCAGTTGGATTAATAGTGGCAGTCGCTGCAGAAACTGTTTGCGGAGCAGAACGTTGTCGATGCCTTAGCGCGTTCTCTGTGAGGCTGTGGCATTTGATGAAGCAACCGTGAAGGACCTCGATACTCGCGTTTCTCAGCGGAGACCAGTTGCTACCAGCGGGAACGTCCGGATGCTTCTATTCCTTACAGCATGGTCACAGTGATTCGTAGGCGACGGGAGGTTCGCGACGTATTATACTTAATTACATGAGGTTGGAAAGTGAATCGAGAGGACATAATAATATTTTCGCGCCTTACTTGTAATTTATTCCAGCTAAAACTAAGAGTCTTATTGGAGAAACCAGGCCCGCGTTGAGGTCCCAATATCACGGAAAACGAACCGCAACAGCCACTGCTGAAGCTTGGCTTGCGACCTGTGTAATCTTGATGCGTGTTACTTGAAACTTCCGAATCGCAACCTGAGAGACAGGACCATGCGATTGGTTCTTGCTTCTGCGGTTCCTTGTGTATCGAGTTGTGCGAGTGTCACGTGCCTGAGAACATTGACTTTTATTTTTCTTGTGAGTACCAGTGGCCACTATAAAGTGTTGAATGTTTTATGTGCCAAACCAACGAAAGGCACATGGCACGACGCAGCAAAAACACTGATAATAATTAGTGTCAACCACCTGGGTATCTTCTGGCGAACAACCAAATATCTCTGTTAAACGACACCTAGCTGCTTCGCCTCCATCAGATTGCGAGCACTTTGGCAGTGATTTCTACCCGCTAACTCAGAATTCGAAAGCCCGTGCCCTACCTTGGAGCAAACGAGGCGGCGCGTATAGCCACTAAAAATAAAGTTTGTTATTGAGAAGAAATATCTGAACTCCGAATTGAAAAATAAATAATCCGGTAAACGTCTGCGCAGCAAAGAGCGGTAACTGAAATTATGTTTTTTTTTTCTTAAAGTAAGGTCCTAGCTGTACTTACGGTGATAATAATAATAGTTTTACTGTTTTTGATGAAGCACTCCTGTAATTTATAATTATGCATGACTTCGAAATTCGCCAAAAAATATAGCTTTTTTTAAATTTTAATATCGACTGCAGAGTGGCGCACGTTTGGTGATAAGCTCTTGTGAGAACGATTTTTCTAGCTAAGGCGTTTTTACATTATTAGAAGCTGGGAAAAAAATACGCTTTATGCAGTTGTGGCACAGTATCGAAAGCAACAATTTGCGGTCGTCCCTACAGCTGGGCAAATGTACAGTCAATAATCGGTCCAGTACACAGCTGGAACAAGTTCCATTTCATTGTGCGTTCTACGCAGGTTTAACAGATGCTTTCCGCTGGCTCCTCAAACATCCGTTTATAGTTGAGCTTGCTTTTTTCACCCTCAGATCAGAACACGGAGCCCCGTTGCAGTGCATGAAGCTCGTCCTGCCGGAGTTCCTGAAGAAAAAAAAAAAGAATATTGTGATCACAGCGCCTAATTGGTTAGGCGCCATTGTGTCAGCTGACTCGTGGGTAAGGCACTGCGCCCGCTAGTTACTTCTTTTTTTATATTTTATTCACGAATTATATTTGGTCTTATTTTTCTTTCAATTAGGACAGAAAATGCCATCCGTAGGTCGAAGCGCGACGTCTCGGTTGAGGAAGGAGCCGGCTGGTGTGGACGACTGTTGGCGTATCATCCCCATCGTAGCCCTCTTGACGTTCCTCTCGCTTGGAGCCCTCGAAACAGTCGGATACCTGTACATCGAATTTGTTGAGGAATTCAATGTGGACAGAGAAACGGCGTCTTGGCCGCTTAGCCTGATGGTAGCCTTGGGATGTTCTGTAGGTATGTACACAAGTGACATAGTCTGTGGGTAAAGAAAGAAAGAAAAAAGAATACGCCTCGCAAGTGGGCTCATTTTTGTCTTCTGCGCATGAGAAAGGAAGTAGCGGTGACGTCAGAACGCCGAGCCCCGATTGGCTGATCGCGACCCCCTATCTGAGCGTCGTCTGCTCCTTTGCAACGTCGTCTGCTCGCAACGTCGTCTGCGCCTGTCTTACCTTTCCTACGACTTTCGGAAGTCGAGCGAGCTCGACTTGGCCTTTCAGAGAGGGCAGACAAAATAACTCGAGCGGTACGTTGTTTTTGTCTAACAACTAGCAGACGCGCATCAAGGAGGGAAGTCAAAGGACTCACTGGCGAGATGTCCCGAGGCGCCGAGGTTTGTTTGCTAAGAACCGAGAGTGAGCGTGTTAGTGTCCGCAAGTTCCCTCCCAAATACTTTTTCCCTCCTTTCGTGTGCGGCGAGACCCCTCATTCTTTTGCGGCGTCGGCGGGTTGGCGCAGTTAACGTCGTCTGCTTTACGTCTGCTAGTCTAAGCGATGGCTGCTTTACCTTTCCTGCGTCTGTCGGAGATCCATCGCTTTTTCACCGGCGAGAGTCACCGTTGCCTCGGGAAACAAGGAGATAACAAGAGGAAGAAATTTACCTCTTAATCTAAAACTGAGGTCAGCGATCAAAGTATAATACGGGAAGGGTTCACAAGGGTCGCGCGGGCATATTCCATTCACCACGCCAGCCGGTCGTGGGCAGACGGTCGCCGAGTGCCTGCTAGGCCTAACTGCCGTGCTCGCTTGGTCGCGTTCGGTTGATCCGTGGCCGTTGAAGCTTTTCCCGGGTGTTTCTGGATCCAGCGTTCTTGTTCGTCGTGGTCTGTTTCAAGTACTTTATACTTTTTTCTTGCTGCTTGAAGTCGGGACGCGTGAGAAGCACCCGTAGAAAAATAAACATCCGTGGGTCGTCGCGACCGTGACGCTGTCGGCCATGCTGATTTGATCGTAAGAAGTGCGTAAGACACCTTCGGAGCTGTCGTAGGATTTTGTGGTAACCTGCGCAAAGCTTACGAAAATTTCGTTTCGTGTATACGAATTTGTTCTTAAGTTTTGTCTTACGCACATTTTTTGGCGTAAGATCGTTTCGTGAATCTGGCCTCTGCACTTTCGAAAGTCGCAGGAAATGTAAGACAGACGCAGACGACGTTGCGAGCAGACGACGTTGCAGAGGAGCAGACGACGCTCAGATAGGGGGTCGCGATCAGCCAATCAGGGCTCGGCGTTCTGACGTCACCGCTACCCCCTGCGCAAGGAGCAGACGAACTTGCCCTCCGCATAAGGAAAGCATGCGGCGAAAGTGGAGGATGCTTAGAATGGGGTGTTTAACATTCTCTTTCTCATTTAGTTTATTTCCTAAATCTGGATCTCGCAGTTATTCGCCGCCAGGTAGCACGTCAAAGAAACGCCTAACTTGGGCCTAAAACGGCTTTGGTCGAGGCGTTAGTGACGGAGTAATTTTTTTTAAATATTTAATGTCTTTTCTCTTGCTTGCCGCATAATTGCCAAAGTTTCCTGCTTGAGCCGGATATTCCACGTGATAACCGAAGTAGCAGCAGTGAAGCCTAAATTTGGCACTACTCGTCAATTTCGGCTCAAAGTAGCCACAGAAACCGAGAAACCAGGAAGAAGCCTAACTTTTTCACTTGTTTGGCGGTTTAGGCGGTTTAGTGTCAAGGACGCCGAAGAACCCAGTGGAACTTACAGAGAAGTTCTGCGAGCAGACGTGTAGACGTGTAGCGCGGTGACTTGTCCAAAATGTCTGGGTTTTAGGCATATATGGACTGAGCCTCAAAGGCCCCTCTTTTTGAATGCGCCATGTGGACGGACACGCCAGCACCTTATCTCGGGGTTCCCCAGGAAAAGCATCGCGGCAATGGGGATTACCGGCGCGCGGAAACTAACCCGTTGCGCGCGAAGCCTGTTGAGTAAGGGGGTAAAGTTCTTTATTTCTAACTTTTGCGCGTGCTGTGGTATGTAATAGTTTTTTGCCGAAAAACTATGGTACGTGTTGCAGGTGTTGCATTGTTCGATTGTCAATATCCAGCGTAAGCACCCTGTGTTTACTATTTTTGTTTGGAGCTGGGCTTGCGAAAGAACGAGCCGACCCAACCTTTTTGGTCCTGCCAAAGACGGCAGGCTGGGTCTGGCGCATCCTTTTGCCAGAAAACTTAATAGGTTTGTTTTTTCTAAATGGAGCAGGAGGACCTTTTTCTGCGTTCAGTCATTCACGTATTGTTGAGCAGTGCGCTGCTCGAGTTTATTGTTTCGACTGATATTAATTTCAGTCCTGGACCCCTAAACTCGTCAAGCACAAAGTTGGGGCCGAAATTGACTGAGTGCACCGATTGGCCTATCACGACGATGACTACGCGCTTTTTTTTTTCGCCAACGTCGAATCGGCGCGCTCCGCGAACGTTCGTCTCCAACTTTTTGTTTGACGAGTTTCGGGTCCCTGATGTACGCCGCTTTTTTAAATGAGGTTGCGGCTGCTTAGAGGTTTTTGGAAGCAAGTTTTTCCTTTGAATTTTTTTCCATTGTGCTGCGGAGTTGTTTGGCCAAAGTTCTGGTTGTTTCACTTTTTCCTACTCTGCTCTACCGTTCGTTGTACAGTGCGGCACGTGGACAGGATATTTTGAAACGTGTCAAGCGAATGAGGGTCCCCGCTTACACGGAGACCTTTTTTTTTTTTTTCGATTGCACGCTCAAACCCTGCCGGTGAAAAGCTTTGCGGAGAAAAGGGGTATTCCTGTTGCTTGGTCAGTCAACTGTTTGCTTAGCAAAGTGCCCGATACGATAGAGCACGCGTTCCTTAACTGCCGGGACGTAGTGTTCTTTTTGGACGTTTTTTCAAAAGACTTTAACCTGTGATCTATTTGTCTCCTATGCCAAACCAAGCAATAGAAAAAAACGAGCGCGGCCGTTAATGCCCCATGGCATCCGCCATTTGTTTATGCAGTGAGGGGACAACTTTGTACCTTACGACATGATGATGCTTTTCGGCCTCCATAGCTTGTGGCTATGCCGCATGGCGGTGAGACACGCTGGCATCAACGTAAGCACAGCGTTTAGGTATTTTTAGAAAGAATCTGTTTGTTGAAAGAAATGTTTAAGGTACAGCAGCCCTCTTCCAACTTCTGCCGCCTATCGAGGACTTGGCGACCGTCGAAGATATTTGGCTGTTTACATTATCCACCGCGGCTATTATTTTGAAACTATTATTGTTTCTGTGATCTATTTGTCTCCTATGCCAAAACCATGCAATAAAAAAAAAGGAGCGCGGCCGTGGTCGAATGCTTATAAAGCTTGGATTCCAAACATAGGACCGAGGTTCGATGCATGAGAACGGAAGCACCTGTTTTGTTATTCCTGTGAATGTCGCGTTTTAGTTATTCGAGAACCCTGTTGCTTATTTGAGGTCCGAATGTTCTACGCGCCAAACCTTCTACGCCGATTGTTCCAGAAGCCCACGTGTGTACATAAGGGGCTCCGCGTGGCAAGCCGGAGTAAGTCTCACTCTCACCCCAGCGCTGGATCTTGCTACTATGCCGGCATCGACGCCTGCGACGCTAGCCTTCTTTTATTTTGTTGTGGGCAAAAGTTTGTCCCATCACAAATTTATGTCACATTCGTCGGGGGCGCACCGCACCGCACCGCGCTGCACCGACGGACGCGTCACGTTCGCTTGGTCGTGTCGGTGCGGCTGCACTACGTTCGCCTGGGACTTCATGCGGCGCGCGGCACCGGTGCGTTGCTGCACCAGCTGCACCGTCCGAAGGAGACCGAGCAGGTCCTCGGCACTGCGACCTTGAGTTAACGCTCTCCGCTTCCTTCGGCACCTCCTCTCTCTCTCTCGCCACGTCGTCGGTCTTCCTTCCTCGTCTCGCGAAATATGGCGGCCCGCAGCTCGAGAGAACGTGATGTCGGCGCTGCTATCTTCTTTCCCTCAAGCCCTCTTCACTGGCTACGATTCCAGCAGTGACGACGGGCGTCGGTTTTTCCCTGTTCGGGAAGTGTGTGTGTGTGTGCGGTGCTGCGTTGCGTCGGCCGCCCAGCAATCACTCCACCACGCCGGGCATGTGAAGCTTTCGTCGTTTGTCGGATTCAAGACGTCGGTGAGTCTTCGGACTTCGTTTGAACTTTTTCCTGGACTTTGGGTCCCGCAGGGGGGACTTTCCTTTTTCGAAACTTTCGTCTTCTTTGCACCGGCGAGCTTGTTTCCCGGCTGCAGTTTGTGTCGCGACTCGCGAGTGGTGAGTTGTTTCGCGTTGTGTCGGGAATTGAGTGCTGTCTTGTTTTTTTCGCGGCACCGCTGCCCGAAGGTTCGTGAGTGTGTTGTTGGAGTAAAGGGGTGTCCAAACAGGACTCTACAAAACGCACGACTACGACAAATCGTGAAAATTGAAGCGGACGCGCCCGCTTCAATTTTCACGATTTGTCGAAGTCGTGCGTTTTGTAGTGCCCTGTTCGGACACCCCTTAAAGAGATACTGAAGCGAAATTTGAAATACACCTATTATGGTCAGAAATAGGTTCAATATGATCAATGATATTCATAAATCATAATCGCGCGTTTGTATTTTGAACGGATGGCTATATTTTTCACCCTAATGGGCCCGATTGGGCGCGCGATCAAAAATCGGCCATCGGAGAGCGCGATGCGTCTTGGGATATTGGGCGCATTCGTGACGTCACTTGTGCCGGTCGGGAAAGGCTACGGCGTGAATGTTGTGGTTACGAGCGTTGCCACTTGGTGGCGCGTCGACGATTAACGACCTGTGACAACGTGGCCGTTTGAGATGTGCAAGGGCTGCACGCACGCTGCACCACGGGACCACGGCAAGTCGGCAACCACGGCAGCACTGACGAAACCAGCTCTGAGGCCGGATTCTCAAAGCGAATTCACGACGAAAAAAGTGCGTACGACAAATTTGAGAGAAAACCCGTGCTCTCGAAACGAAATTGTCGTAACCTTTGCGCAGGTTACGACAGAAACCTACGACAGCTCCGAAGCTGTCTTACGCACTTTTTACGATCAAATCAACAAGGCCGACAGCGTCGCTCAGTTACTTGGTATCGGCCACCAACGGACATTCATTTTTCTTCGTGCTCTTCTCGTGCGTCCCGACTTCAACCAGCAAGAAAAAAGGAAGGAGTACTTAAAACAGACCACGACGATCAAGAACGCAGGATCCACAAACACACGAGAAGAGCTACAACAGCCACGATTCTGCCGACCGAGCGAGCTCGGCAGAATATAGTAGGCCTAGCAGCAACATCGACTCGGCGCACCGTTGCTCCGGCGGTCCTTGGCCAAGACCGTCTGTCCATGACCGGCTGGCCTGCTGAATGGAATATGCCCGCGCGACCCTTGTGGACCCTTACCGGATGAGTAGTTTGATCCCTGAACTAAATTTCAGAGGTCAATATTTTCCCCTTGTCATCTCGATCTCCTTGTTTTCCGAGACAGCGGTGACGAACGCTGTCGTCGAAAAGGGACTCTCATTGATTCTATCTCCTTGTTTTGTGTGATATAGAGCTCAAATAAACGCCATACGGATTACCTTGGCAACTCGGTATGTACACTCTGTTATTAGTATGCCATTTTTATTCTGACTCGACGCTACGTCAGTGTCGAGCTATAGCAGTTCGTGGGAGCTACGCGATGTCGGTCTAACCTTTCTTTGCCGAGTGTCATGTCAGTATCGAGTTGCAATCGTAAAAGATCGGTCCAGAAGCGCTTACCGAAACGCGGTCTAACAGAGCGAATCCAGCACTTCGATCAAACGCGCGTGTCCGCTCCGAGTGTGAACAGGTATTTGGCATTTGCGTGGCTCTTGCTGACACCCTCGTAGTTCAAACATATCGTTTTTAACGTCGGCTTGCAGCTCGCGACTCGCAGCAACTAATACCGGCCGTGCCAGAAGCATGCTCGGGCCGTGTCGTGCAAAGAGCCGCAACGAGAACGAGCTCACTGTGGCCAACTACGCTTTGGCTTTCTCCGCCAAGGCTTTGCAAACGCGTTCAGGCCTAGGCGAATTCTGCCGGCACGCCGTATTG
This sequence comes from Ixodes scapularis, assembly GCF_016920785.2. Lineage (NCBI taxonomy): Eukaryota > Metazoa > Arthropoda > Arachnida > Ixodida > Ixodidae > Ixodes > Ixodes scapularis. The sequence continues at coordinate 63,207,193 of NW_024609846.1, read as the reverse complement.
CCGCAGAACGGCGCTGCTATTTTGGCACAAGTGATGTCACGAGAACTTCCCCCCATCCACCAGATGAGAATTTGAAATCGTTTAATTATGTTTAAAATTAGTTCTCCTGTGTTTTACAGCGCAATATTTATATTTCCGAGGTGATGCCTGTCCCTAGCCCATATTTATGCAACAAGATCGGCGCTAAAATTTCGTTTCACTACCCCTTTAACACGTGTTCGCATTTCGTTCTGATGGTTTTGTAGTGTTGTCGTCGTGCGCGGCCTTTTATTGCCTAATTAAGTTTCTTGTTTTTCTTTTAACCCCTGCGTACCCTCGCCTCTGTTGATTTTCATACCGGACGTGTACCTATCGCTAATCCGACAATAAAATCGCATATGTGTAAACGCTGTTTCATAGTCCATGTGTTTTTGTTTTTACGTTGGCGGGCAAATTTTCGGTGCAACAAGTACATATTTGAACCATCCACTTGAAAGACAATTTGTTACTTTCATCCTCGCTAGATGGCGCGAGCCGCCACCCCACTCTTGCGGATATTTTTTATCGTCCACCCGTCGAACTAACCCGTTCATGTTTTGCCCTTGCAGTGACCGCACGGAGCGCATCGCACGGCGGGATGCTTCGCGTTCGCCTGGTAGTGCGTCATGTGGTGCACCTACACAGTGGCATGGTCTGGGGGTCGACATTTTCTCGGTGCTGTGAGCGCCCCAGACGAATGCGACATTAGTTTCCTTCAGTCCTTCGTCGCCTCATCGATTGCCATTTATGACACTATGGTATAAGAGGTCATAACATATTCTGGGTGTGGGTCTGTCGGAGCGTCAAGGCCTAAAAACCGCCTGGAGATCTTTTAAGCCACATACTGTGACGAAAACCAACCCATAAAACATAAATTTATGATAGTGCGGATGATGTGGCTTCAACAATTACGAAGCTTGAAATCGCAACATGCGCCAGGCCATAACACAGGCATTTCAGACGCTCATTTTAAATAGAGAGCTGTCTCTTCAAACATCCTATTGATGCGTTAGCGTTAGTACCTTCATGTCAGCGAAGAGCTGACGCCGTCCATCTGCGGACAAACTAGTGAAAAGGGAAGCGTGCCGCAAAGAGAATTAAAACAAGGTCAATTGATGGATTCTTAGGGAATATGTTAGGCATGGACCCCTCGAAATGCCACACACGTCACCCTTTGAGAAACACTAACTCCGTAACGAAACCAAAAAAAGGCAGCAAAAAACAGAGGGAACAAAAGAAATAGCCAATACACAAAAATGAAGGGTTTTAGCGTTAGCGTTTCCTAAAAAAGGACGTGAGTGGCGTTTACCAAGGGTCATGCTAGCGCATTCTCTTAGGATCCACCGATGGATATTCCTTAAATTTTTTTTCTTTGGCTTTATCGCTCGCTGAACCCGCTCTGTAGATCGCGCTGATAGGTCATAAGACTGCAGTCCGGAGAAATTGATACGCAGGTATTTCACGCTGTTTTTACCGACGAAATTTAATTTAAAACTATGGCGTGTATTTACAACGAAGAGTTTTCTGTAGGAAATATGGCCACTGAGTGAAAGGACATAACATGTTTACTTTGAGCTCAACAATACGTGCTCATGACTTTATCATAAGGTAGACGGTGTCTTTTTTTCGCAAATGTTATTTTCTTCCCGATACCAGCGAATTTGTATTGACCAGTCGTACATGCTGAGTATGTACATACACGTTCTCGATTGATGACTTGATATTGTAACACAGGAACTGTGTTTTTGTTTCCGCAAACAATACTTCAGACTACGATCAATATCTAGAAGCTGGCACAGAGGACCGGCATTTGAATAGTTGATTAAATAATCAGCCCGCATTTCGACCCTATGCATTTCGTCCGTGTCATACCTCACGCTAAGTTGATATTGTAATGAAAACAGTTTCTCAGTCCTCACGACGTAAACAGAGAGGCCGAGTAAGAAAGAATTAATCTCTATAACCAAGAGATATGCATTGGTGATAAGAAACGTGATCCAATTATTGAAATTAGTTTATGCAATGACGATCACGCCTCAGGCGCACCTAAAAGCCTTGTTCTTGAAATTAAGTGAACGACATACCTACGTATTATTTCGATGTGCTTTTTCCAGTTACACACGCTTGTGTATGTTTATCACTTATATTTTGTGCGTAGCGGACTATGAAGTTTAATGTGTGAAAGGAAATGACAGCGAAACGCCTAATTTTATATAATCTACGCTTGAAACTAGATATTATACCGTTAACAAGATTTTTTTGCAAAAAACACAGTTCATTTCAGTTTCTTTCGCAAAAACTATCTTGAGGAAAGGGGGGGGGGGGGGGTATGTGATGCGTTCCTTTACTTTTTTACAACTATTGCAGAAATTCTCGATGTCAAGAAAAAAAGGAACCGTATACACGTTTTATAAAATGATGCCAGCGGATCCGTTCAAAGATCGACTTTTTTGCTACTTCTTAAAAATACCCGATGTGAAAAGAAACATTTTTATCACGTGTTTATCGCGTCTAACACTTAATCTTTTTTATTTCAGGCCTTATGTTGCCACCCCTGCATAAAAAGTTTTCTGTGACATCTGTCATGGTTGCATCAAGCGTTCTAGCATCACTTGGCTTAATGGCATCAGGATTTGCGCCTAATATAGCATGGATTTCTGTCACGCTAGGTGTGATTCACGGTAAGTGTCTGTCAAAAGAAGAAAAAGACTCAAATTAAAAGACTCCGACGCATGTCCTTTTTTTTACATATTGGAGCGCCAGTTCTCACTCACCATACCGTGAGTGAGAACTGGCGTTCAATTCAAATTCCATGAACCGTGTCGTACTGCTTTGGTTATATATAGGTTAGAAGAGTAAAGAGCTGGGAAATACTTTTTTGAATCAAGCAACTCATCCTGTTGGGAAGTATGTAAGTTTATTTTAATTCGCCGCCGTTGTACGCTGACTCACGAATGCTATTAGGACTCGCGTCACTTGTTCCTATTGGCAAAAAAAACCTATAAAATAAAAGATTATTCACGGAACAACGAAATTCGCCTGTCGGAAAGACAAGATAATGCCGGATTTTATGTGAGAGCACTGCACGGGCCACTTTTTAGACCACAGTTCCGGCCCGGGCCCGGCGTCACGGTAATTTACCCGCCCAATCCCTGCCCAGATCCTTGAAACAACCCTCGGCCCGACGCCGATCAATTTCTGTGTTACACGGCCCGGCCCAGCCCGCCACCTTTTAGAACCGGCCCGGTTCGGCTAGGGACCGAATTCGGTGTCATGTTTTCTAAACTTCGCCACGAGGAGTGCTAAAATATTGGGCAATGTAATTTTATGCACATAAGGCGACCGCTGGAGTTGCGTTGCTAGTACGCAATTTCTTTCCTTTTACATAAGTACTACCTGACGGAGCTACGAATAACACGTGTAAATTTATCTAGGCTAGTCGAATTGCGTCAAAAAAAAAATAGTAATCTAAAAATTAAAAAAAAAAATAACAAAAGACAGTATAGATGAATTGATTGACCTTTAGGCCTAAGCAACAAATGACAACTCCGACGGCGATTTTATTTTATTTCCAAGACGAGTTGACCTGCATTCGCAAAAGACATATGAATTATTTCCGCAACGAATTTGTTCACGGGCCGCTTTCTAGAAATAAACAGTATTCTTTCCGGGGCCGCAAACATACAAATAGTCTTTTAATTAATTCTGGAGAATTGACAGGGACTAGAAAGGTAACAAAATAAAAGTGAGACTCCGACAATACTTTTATTTCCGGAATGAAAAGAACACAGGGTTTTGTGTAAGAAGAAAATGTTTTCCAATGAATCTGGAATGCACAGAATCTTCTTGGCCATAAAATCAAGACCTGAAAATGTCTTGCTTTGAGACTCCCTTCACTTCAGCAGGTCACCGAGCATTCCACACGATTTGCCGGAATGGAAGTAGTTGTCTAACTCAGAATCACCACGGTCCGTCTCGGGGCCGTCGTGCCGGTCTTGAAACTCATCCAGGAGTATCCGTTTTAGTGGTTTAGCGCTGACGCATTTTTCGCAACCGCTCTCGCGTTCAGAAGGAACCGCCGGCATGCCGACCATCCTTTTTCTTACTGTGCTGTCGACAGCGCTCCTCTTTGCACCTTCAGTGCCCATCCACCAGTTGTGATAGTTGTGAGCTCATGCAGCCCCTCAATTTGATCATAGAATGCCACACTAACTTGTGTCGAGTATCGTGATAGCCAAGAAAGACGACGCAAAATATTCTAAAAGCCGACATGCTGCACTATTTATGAATATGCGGCGAAGAACTGACGAACTTCGCACGGCGGCGCGTTCGCATTGCGCGCGGTGCAACATCCACTGTTCCGACGCCACACGCAAAGCCAATTTCGTCGTGCGAAATTCGTCCCCTTTTCCGCTCCATGGTGTCCAGCCTTTAGGGAGCAAGGCAAAAACTACGATATGTGCCGGCTTGTGATGCAGCCCAGACATATATTACTTATATCATCGTGCTACGCTTGCTGTGTATCAATTCATTGATCTACAGACTGCCGTGATTTCTTCATAAATAAATTATGACAGCGTACATAATCGCATGTTATTTCAGTGCAACCCAGACGAAGTTCTACGTAAATATGTAATGAACGTTATGCTCGTTTTTTTTTCTTGTTTTTTTGTTGTTGTTTTTTTTCGGTAAGACGACGGTTTTAGCAAAGCTGCGATGTTCCCCACTGAAACCACATCTACTACTGTATTTGCACTCGTCGGCGAGCACGGATAGGGCCGCAGCCCCGAGCCCAATCCAGCTCCGCCAAAGTGTTGGCCCGAGCCCAGCCCGCGCCCGCAGATAAAAGCCCGCGAAAGGACCGTGCCCACCGAAAAACCGCCTAGACCGGCCCGTCCCGGCCCGCGTGCCGAGCCGGGCCCGGGCTTTCGGGTAACAGCCCGGGCTTTCGGGTAAGCATAAGCCCGTGCAGTGCTCTCTTGTATGTTTCAATTTTCGCGTAATGTTTTGTACATATACTATATACCGGTAGAATGAATTCAGATTAATATTTATGAAGTTAATACACCTCTGGGATGAAATTTGTCTATCTATATAACATGGAGGGATGTATTAATTGCCTTATTTGCGTACAAAGCAAAATAAAGTTTTATTTGTTTGTTTTTTTGCTGCTTCCAGGGTTTGGGGCCGGCACAACTTACATGTCGGGCAACCTCCTTACGATGATGTATTTCGACAAGCTCAGGGGCGTGGCCCTGGGCTTCACGTCCGTCGGATTGACACTGGCCGGGATGGTTTTCCCACGCTTACTTTCAGCCTTGAAGGACTCCTACGGGTTCAGCGGCAGTTTCTTTATATGGGGAGCTCTGATAATGAACCTAATCCCACTTGCGTGTTCACTTAAGGTGCCGCCCTGGCACACCCCTACAAAACGTGGCCACAGTTCGGCTCCGAGTAATTCCCTCGTCACCTCCAATGAAGTTAATGGCAGTCTTAAATACAGCACAGATCGCTGCGGAAACAGTGATAGCCCAAGGAGTCCGAACCCCGGTTTCTGGAAGTCAGTAATAGACGTCACTCGGAATCCAATCTTTTACGTGCTCTTGCTATCTGCGGCAATCTTCTACGCTGTCGAGTACGTTATCTTTACGACGATCGTCGATTATGCGGTGGATAATGGTACTGACGAGTCGACTGCACTGTGGCTAACACCCTGGTACCTACTTAACGTGCTCCATAGGGTGCGTTTGTTTGCCCCTGTTGGCTGATAAGGGACTTTTACCCAGAAATGTGTTGCTCACTCTGTGTTTGCTTCTAATGGCGACGTCCCTCTTGGTTCTTCCGTATGCGGTTGATTTTTGGATGATTGTGGTCGTGTGCACCTGTATGGCAGCTGGCTACGGCAGTACTTACGTGATGCACGATGTCTTGCTGGTCGACTACTTTGGAGTGGAGCAACTCGTCGCCCTGTACGGCATCATGGGTGTCGCGAAGGCTCCGCTTTTGCTTCTGACACCGAGCTTCATAGGTGAGTTTCTGCGAGCGTAGATTGAACATGCCGAAAGCTTGCATTGCCATACTTGAACCACTTTGCTTCTTATGTTGAAAAAATATTTGTATTTTTTTTTAAGTCCGGTTTTGTTAAAGCATTGTTTGAACTGTCTTGTAATTTATGTGTCTTAATCCGCGTCCGGACAACACGTTATTGTACATTGCTATTCAAATATAACAATACCACATATCACAGTACCACATATCAAAATAACAAAAATTACAATAATTCTTTCGGTATTATTAGTTGAGTCTACCGATTTATTTTAAATATCTAATCGTATTAAGTTTTTTTTTATAGGCTTTGTAACAAAACGAAGCGCGCTCTACAGCTGAAGCGTTAACTAAAAAGACGGATTTTAAAAATAGTTTGGACGGTGGAAAGGTCGAATGGTATTATTCCGCTTAATTTAAATATTCCGGTTGGCTACAATAGCAGTCTCAGTGACAGTCAGTCAACTTTCTATGAGAGGGGCAGGCTTGTTGGAGATGACCGACGTTTTTGATTCCTCGGAAGTAGCAAACAAAAATATGAAAACGTTTGGTCCCATTGAGCACGTTTCGACGAGGTAACTTTTTAAAACGAGTTAAATTTTTACTGACCAGTGTGGTCCGGTTTATTGCAAAGACAGTCAGATACAAAACACTTTGTTCGAAAGACATAGCCCCAACTCTTTGGTGCCAATTCCAAAACCGAATCTCCGAAGTTCTTTCGCGCTGCTCGATTTCTAGAAGCGCGGGTAATCTCCCTTTCTTGTCTTGAAAACACACGCTCACTCCATAACATTGAAAGGTAACGATGCACCGAGAACAGCATCGCTGTGTTTGTCTGTTTGCTGCTACCCATCACTGCGCGAGTCCGGATTGCGTAGAAGTGAAAGTGCACGCATCCACAAGGCTGACGTGCTCCCACACAGATGGTGCGTGGCGTGTTGTGCTCATGATTCTCGCCCGGTGCGAACAGTAACTATAACAAACTGCAATAGATATATGTGACATGATTTCTGGAAAGAAAAGCTAACCGGAGCGCGCCGTCAAAGAATATTTCCCCTCAACAGACGCATCTTTTTCCGAGATATGAGAATAAACAGAAAAACGGTACAAAATAAGTCTCGAACGTAACAGGGTCCTTTCAGAATAAGAGAAAGACAAAAAATCAGGTGATACCTTGCTTTGCAGTGCCAGTGTTACTCACTCTACATTGCTCCTCGAACTCAATTATCAAAATGATAAACAAATTCCGGATGCTCGAAGTGAATTTTTTTAGCAGCTGGAATTTCGTCCCCAGGCAGGGTTATGATTAGATTATCAACACTTTACCATCTAGTTCGACTCGTAGTACCAAAAATAGCAAAAAAACTGCAAAAAAAAAACAACAACTTTTTTGGCGTTTCTACGTAAGTGGAAGTCTGCGCATGCTAAAGTTCACTATTTAATGGCACTAGCGCATACTTGGTGGCTCAATTCACATTTCGGAGAAATCGAGAGAGTTTTAGCCCGCACCTAACAACTGTTTTCTTGCCTTCCATTTTCAGGAATATTCAGAGACACTCAAGGTTCCTACGATAACCTCTACCGTCTTGAAGGCGGCCTACTTATGTTTGCCGGTACAATGTGGTTGCTAATATTATGCTGGGAACAAATTACATCTATTAGGTCATTTACACTTAGGTCTCGTTAGAGCTAGACCTAACTATTTTCTCTGCATAAAGCCACATTTTCAACCACAATTCCTAACCTATGGCCTCACTGACTTTGACGGTGACCGTATGTAGACCACCATAAACAACCGAAAGATGGAGCAAGTTGAACTCAAACAAAGCATACATTTCTGTTTCAGGGCGAGTCTGCGGTTATTGTCATGACTAAGAACTGAAGCGATCAATTGCACTGTTGTATAACCAGGATCTCCAACGACAAGTAGCGATATTTTCATGAAAATCTTGTCGGTCGCGTAATACAAAAGCAGTTGAGGCAGTGATGGGGAGCAGTAAATATTTTATAATTGCCAAGCCGCCTTTTACAAAAAAGAAGAAAAAAACAAAGCAAATTTGGTACAGGGTGAGGCTGAAAATACCCTCTTCTGTATCTTCTAAATACACATTTCATTCAAGCAGATTATTTTTTCTCGTGACGACTGAAATTGCAATTCTAGTGTTAAGTAGCAACATCTTGAGGGACAAAATCGTAGTTGCGGAAGCTTTTAATTTTTATTTACCGACGTCTGTGAAATAAAACTCGAGTTCATTTTTGAAATGTATTTATTCCACGTCGTCCTTTGTCCTAGACTTATTTTACTCATATTACGTCTGTTAGTTTTTTATTTATTATAAAATTTTGACCTAGTTTTCATCTCTGGTTTGGATAAAAGACCCGCACACAATCGCCACAACAATGTGATACGTATGAACATGGTAAAATGACGCAGTTCGCAGTACGGCTTTAACAACATATCAGTCAAGGGGACGGGAACACAAAAAAGGTGTATATATTCTATATATATATGGCACTAAGATACTGTAAAAAATAAAAAAGGAAGCTATTTGACTAGACTTTCAGTTATGCAGAAACTAAAAAAGAAATATCAGATGTTCACTTGGGCCAGATTCGCCTTGGACTATATTGCCGCGCACGCAGGTGGCCAAGCAGGCAGCGCGCTTGTGGCCTAAAGGTTATCGCGCATGCCTTCCGCGCAAAAAAGCCAGGATTCCGTTACTGGCCGCGAAGACGCATTTTTGTTGACTCTAACGTAATGTTCTGGTAAATTCGAGAACCGTGTTGGCTGATTCGAGCTTAGAATGTTCGACACGCCGAACCTTGTACGCCGATTGTTCCAGAAGCCCACGCGTGTACAAAAGGAGCTTCGCGTGGCAAGCCGGAGTCAGTTTCGCCCCAGCGTTCGACTCTGCTGCCACGCCGACTTCGACGCCCACAACGCTCTGCTTTCTTCTGCTCCCTTTTTATTTTGGGGCACAAGTTCGCCCCATTAAACGTCTAATTTCTTCAGCTATGATCGCCTCATCACTTGTCATTCGTGACAATATTGTTAAAAATATATATAGATAAGGCGACGAATAACTCAAGGAGCTAAATGCTTATTGGGGCGAACTTGTGCCCGAAACAAAACAGAATAAGGATAGCGTTGCAGGCGTCGATGGTGGCGTAATACCAGGGTCGACCGCTGATGCGAGACCGGCTCCGGCTCGCCACGCGGAGCCCCTTATATACACGCGCGGGCTTGTTTAACAATCGGCGCAGAAGGTCTAGCGAGTTAAACATCCGGTCCTCTAATAAACAAGAGTGTTTTTGAATTCAACAGAATGCGACATTTACAAAAATACCAAAAATGGGTGTCGGCTCCGAGGCATCGAACCTCGGCCATTTGCGTGGGAGCCGAGCACGATAACCATTCGGGCGCGGGCGCTTTTTTTTTTTTTTTTTTTTTTTTTTTATTTAGTGCTAAAAACAGATTACCCAGATCTTTTGGGCAGCTGTAGAGTTAAAAATCCTTCATACACAACAGCACATGCAACAGGTTTGCCCAGTCAGGCGTTGCGTCCGTACACTCAAATACACTTTTCACCTGAGTAACAAGTTCAGTGAAATACTGTGGAGCAGATTTTGGTTTCTCCACTGCGTGGCGGACATCCATACGAGATTTCCACAAAGCAAACAAACTTAACACCATGATCATATCGAGCGGGACACTCTCATGTTTGTTAACAGGGAGGAACCGAATAGAATGGGATGTTATATCTATGTCCTTCTTTATGGTGCGCTTTAGGACGTCCCAGAACATGATTGCGTCCCAGCAGTCTATGAATACGTGGTCAACTGTCTCAGGTTGCTTGCACAGTAGACAGTTAGCACCCCAAGGTAAAAACATACCTCTCTCAGCCATCCATACTTTAACTGGCAGTGTGGCACTGTGCAGCCGGAAAAAGAAGGATTTCGCCGCTGGGGGGATCCACATCTTCTTTACGCGAACCAAGACATCATCCCCAGGCATGTTAATGAACAAAGTTCTGTACAACGGAGCGGGAAAGAGACTATCAATTAGATCTTTGGTCAACTTTTTTCTGGTGACACTGAACAAATACTCCCGCGAGTAACGCGCCATTAAGAATTCTAATGCATTCACCACCTCCTTCACAAAACCGACCTTCCTAGCGGGGAGGCCAATGGTAGAAGAAACCAGAACGGAAGGCAAGTGAGGAGCTATTCTTGTCTGAAACATTACTTGCAAAAGGGGATGTTTTTGGTTTCTCAAGAAAAGAAAACGTGAAACAATTTGTCGGACAAATAGGTGGGACAAACCGAGTCCTCCTTTTGACACTGGACGAAAGAGGTTATCGCGTCTCATGGGTTCCCCCGTGCTTTTCCATATGAAAACAGCAAACACTCTATGCATTTTTTGTATACTAGTTCGTGCACAGTGTAGGACTTGTAGTACATACCATAACTTGGCGATTAGAAAAACATTGCAGACAGTGGCCCTAGCAAATATCGACATGTCGCGGCCACACCATTTGGTTGCCCGCTTTCTTAAATCCTCAACAACGTCCGCCCAATATTCTGAATTAGTTTGCATATATTGTAGTGGGGTTCCAAGGTATTTGCTCGGAACGCAGCTCCATTTAACACCTCTAAAATATTGAGGCGTGGTATCCCACTCACCGTACCAGGTACCATTACATTTGTCAACATTAACAACGGCACCGGTTGCTTCGCAAAATTGTGTACACAGTTCTAAAACACTAGCCACACTCTCTTTGTTACTACAGAACACAGCAATGTCATCTGCATACGCTAGCACCTTGGTTTCTACGTCACCCATTCGAAAACCTTGAACTTGTTTCGACCGAATAATACTGAAACACAATGGTTCCAAATAAAGAGAAAACAATAAAGGCGACATTGGGCAGCTTTGGCGTACCGAAGAAAAAACATTTATAGCGGGAGACAATGAATTGTTTATAATTAATTTCGTCGTGCACCCCTTATAAGCCATTTTAACACCTTCGATTATAATTTTTCCCACATTAGCCCGGTCCAAAACCTCCCAAAGAACGTCGTGACACACCTTGTCGAATGCCTTTGCTAAATCAATTTGCAGCATTGCAATTGAACTTCTTTCAGCTGAAGAGCTTTCCAAAATAGTCTGCGCCACGTGAATGTTTGTCTGGATAGACCTGCCTTTAATTCCACAGGTCTGGTGTGTTCCGACCAGCCCGCAAATCACATGCTGAATTCGTCCAGCAAGAATTCTGGCAAAAATTTTATAGTCAACATTAGAAAGTGCAATAGGTCTATAACCAGTTACACGCTGTCGCACACTTATATCATCGGATTTGGGAATTAGCACTGTGTGTGACCGAAGGAACGATGGAGGCAAAGTTTGAAAATCATACGCTTCATGTACTACCCTGAGGAGAAACGGAGACAGGTCGTTTTTAAATTTCTGGTAAAACTCTCCTCCAAGACCATCCGGGCCAGGTGTCTTGTGTGACGCTAAGCCGTCAATCGCGTTTTCTACTTCACTCAACGTGATAGGTTCCTCGAGCCACTCTTTTTCCTCGTTTGATAACTCGGGTGCTTCCAGAAGCATCGACCTAATATCTGTCATACTCGTCGGCATATCCCGGCCTCCAAAAAGCTGCTCGTAATACTTGACGAAAGCGAGTTCAATCATATCTTTGTCAGTGCTGATAACACCCTGATGCTCAACGGCGGTGATTTCTTTATCTAAAGCGTACTTCCTTTCATCCGCCAAGGCGCGGCTAGTGGGCTGTTCCCCCAAAAGAAATTTGCGTGCTCTTGCTCGGACTATCGCACCGCGATAGCGTTCTTGGTGAAAGCCGTCAAGTCTTGCTTGCGCTTCTTTAATCGCCGAGTAATGCAGACCGGGATGTTTTTGTTGGTCCTGCAGTAGGTTAAGCAAATATTTGCTCATCATCCTCTCTTCGTTTTTGCCGTGAAACTTTAAAACAGACGACCTTTCTATAGCCCGTGATTTAACTTCTTGCTTAAAGTATTCCCACATTTCCATGCAACTCATGGTATTATCTGCGAGTACCGCCTCAAAAGCTTCTTTTACTCCTTTACAGAAAGTCTCGTCATTCAACAAATTGACATTTAATTTCCATAGCTCCCATTTGAAATTTGGTGCCCTCTTCTTTCCGCACCCCAACGTAATCGTGACAAGAGAGTGATCGCTAAAAAAGAGCGGTTTCACGTGATAATCTGAGACGATATTGCATATCTCTGCCGAAACATAAATCCTATCCAAACGCGCGTGGGACGACTGCTGGAAATGGGTAAAACGAAATTCTTTCCCCGAATTCTGGAGATGGGCTACGTCTTCTAATTTATATTCATTTATCAGGTCATTCAAAACTGTAGCACTCCGATCGAAATTTTTCTTGGCACATACCCTGTCCTCGTCGCTACATACACAATTAAAATCCCCCAAAAACACAATAACCTTGTCGCACTGTAGATACTGCTCCAAAAACTGAAAAAGTAAGACTCTTTCGCTAACCTTATTAGGCGCGTACAAACATATTACACGCACTCCTTGATTTAGACACTTCAAATCACAGATTATGAGCCTGCCTTGATCATCTGTGATAACGCTGGAAACGTTAAGCTGTTTAGACTTTTTAAGAAATAAGAAACATCCAGCGGACGCTCCAACAGAGTGACTTACGCAAACCTCGTAGCAGCGAAGGAAAGGTTTCAGTGCTTGTTCAATGTGGTCACTGTTTTCCATTTTTGTTTCCTGCAATGCCAGAATATCTAGCTCTTGCTCCCATACTAGACGCTGCAGTTGGTACTGTTTCTTTTTCGAGTTAAGTCCACGCACATTTAAAGTCGCAAAACGGAGAGGCTCAAGACCCGGTGAAGGGAGGGAAGTGCCTCGTGCTAGACCCGGTGAGCAATGAAGTCAAGCTAAAACTTCACTGGGTGCCATATGATGTACCAAACTTCAAAGTGCAAAAGGAGCTGGAAAAATTCGGGAAGGTGTCCAGTATAACCAGGGAGCGCTTCAGAGAACAAGGCTTTGAAAACGTCGAGTCAAACACCCGTCTCGTGCAAATGACTCTTCATGAGGGTATGACGGTCGACAAAATTCCCCACGAAGTGCGACTGGAGGGATGCAGAGTCCTGGTCCTGGTGCCAGGGAGAGCACCTCTGTGCCTGCGCTGCAGACGAACCGGGCACATCCGGCGAGAATGTCGCGTTCCCCGATGCACCGACTGCAACCGTTTCGGACATGCGACGGAGGAATGCGTGACAACGTATGCTTCCATCGCTCGGGACCGCAAGGAGCAGGATGAGTCGGAGATGTTCATGGACGCAACCGAGGCAGAGGAAGCTGTAGAGACCGCTGCACCGGAAGCACCAGACGACACGCCAAAAAGGCCGGACACTGGAGCGGGGAACGACGATGGAGCAGAGGCGTCCCACGACGGAACCTCCGCGTTCACAAAGCACCGGAATGACAAAAATGACATCCGTGAATACCCTCACGCAAAAAAGACAGCGTCGAAGGAAACCTCCATCTGTACAGCGGTCGACGAAGACCAGCGCCAGCAGTTCTATCCAAGCACCGGGCGCGTGCGCGCTTGGTAGGAGATGGGCAGGGCATTACTCTCTTCTTTAAAGAAAAAATCGTTTCGATGCAACGTGTAAGGAAACAAAGCAAACAGAAACAAGCAAAACATGGGAAAATACGGAAGCTGGTAAAACGCAGACCTATCAAGCGTATCACAAGATCACAATCCACAGTCTTATCCGGAGTAGTACCGCTTCATGTTCACTACGGGGACGACTTCAGGTCGTGGTTAGCGACGTGTTGATGTTCTTGTCCCATCAATCATCACCTCGTAGTTCAGATCTCCGAGTCGACGAAGTACCTTCGAGGCCTTATTAAAAATTTGGTTTGGGCTAGTTGGTTCATGGTAGGTATAAGGTTTAAAATTGCCAACGGACAGGGACGATAGGAAATAACACAAACAACAGGGACAGGCGCTACTCTCTCCTCATCCATTGCAAGACCGTTCAATGCTTATATGCAAAACTCATCTGCCTTTTAGATATCAAATAACGCCAAAAGCCAGTAATGCGTATTACAGGCACCCATCTAGGTAAGTAACTTCTATATCTAGTAGACATGCACAAAGTTTCACACAACATAAAAAGAGATTGACAGCAAATACAATGTTAACATTGTCTTTTCTGCGCCCTGGAAACTGGCTAAGGTATGTCCGATTATGACTAAGGTAGAAAAAAATGCTGTGCTCCAAGGAGCATGTAAGCCAATATACAGGGAGTCACAAAAGAAAATTTACACGCTAAGATGGCTCGCAAAAATAAAAAAAACTAGACGGATCTTGCAGCAACTTTCCTCAAAAATGTCTTTAACTGGTCGCATTGTTGTGCTAAGATTTCAAGTTGGAACTCCGAGTGCAAAGAAAATACAAAAAAAAAAAAACAATTGATAACTGATTTTTTTAACGGCGGAGCGGCAGCTGTCGGGGAGACACCGAACGACGGCCATGTTTCTTTGCCTTATCCAGAGGGGTCCGAATCAGATGAGCGAATGACGTTTTAGCGAACAGCGACGTTTGAGCGAATCGACGTTTTAGCGAATAACAAGGGCGCGCGTTAACCCATCCGCCGCGCTGCACTTACGCCGCTTCGCGGCGACAGTCTGCGGCGGCTCATAACAAAAATGGGAACCCAGTTGGCTTGCCCGAAAACGCCACTTCGCGGCGTCCGACTATTCGCTAAAGTGTCATTCGGTGAAACGTGCGCGTTCGCTAAAGCATCATTCGATCAAGTGAGTTCCTCCCTATCCAGAGATGGCGCTACGGATTCACTGGACGCTTTTGGTTGCGTAGGATATTTGGCAAAATAAAGTTGTTTAGGTTTTCAGTTAAGTTTCACTCTGCAGAAAGTGTCATGCCATAAATACGAATAAATAAAACCGCCAATGTCTGCTGCAGAAATGACGTACCTTCGTCTCCGACGGTTCTTGTTTCATGCATCGTCTGCTTTCGCAGTTTGACGTTCGTGCTCCTGCCTCAGTGCGTTAACTTCATTTGTTATCGCTGTTTTTTTGTTTTTTTTTTGTTCAACGCCTCACCATGCGACAACTGAGCTTTAAGGAGAGGTTCCAGGTGGTTCTGTGGTACAGTCGCCGGCCATATGAGCTCCCCGGCCGAACGCGGCAACACTCGACGCGCCGCGTGCGGGATTTTTGCTGATTCGCTCGACGTTCGGCCGGGGGAGCTCATATGGCCCGCGAATGTGCACAACAACTGGAAGCTTCAAGCAAGTCCGAATAAAGTGCCGGGCCGCCTTCAACAGAAAACCACCCTCTCCGCCAACCATTATCAAGTGGGTGACAAGGTTTGCCCAAGACGGGAACATGACAAACATTCCGAACCTTGTTGAAACATCGCCGAAACGAAGAGAGCAGCAAGCCGTTCTCGACGCCTACGACGCGCAGCCCCACCTCTCGATAAGGCGTGCTGCTCGTGTAGCGGGTGCTTCGCCGGCGAATGAACCCGTTCAGAGCGCAGCTCCTGCACGAACTGAAGCAGGAGGACTACGCACGGCGAGTGCAGTTTTGTAAGGACGAGCTGGCGCGGATCCGGGCCAATCCCAGCCACCTGCAATTCCTCGTGTTTACAGACGAGTCTGTTTTTCGTCTCGACGGCCGCGTCAACAAGCAGAACTGCAGGTTGTGGTCTGCCACGAATCCGCACTGGTCGACCGAACATGCAGTTAAGTCGCCAAAAGTTGTCGCGTGGTGCGGCATTTGGCGAAAAGGTGTCGTCGGCCCCTTTTTTTTTTTTTTTTCGAATCGACGGTGACCAGTGACACGTACCTCAAGATGCTGGAGGAACAGATTTTGCCGGGGCTCGAAACTGCACATATGCAACGCGAAGTTTGCATCTTCCAGCAGGATGGGGCCCCTCCCCACTATGCGAGCAACGTGAGAGCTTGGCTCAAGCCTCAACAACCCGTTTCCCGGGAGATGGATGGGCCGCAGCTCCCACCATGGCCCCCTCGGTCTCCAGACCTCACCCCTTGAGATATTTTTTTGTCTGGGGGTACGTAAAGGCCCAAGTTTACGCCCGGCGATCGAGGACCATCCCGGAGCTGAGAGAGCACATCATCCACGCATTCGAGAGGATCAGTGACGACATGCGGGAGGCCGTCTTCCAGGACCTCGAGAGGAGGCTTGAAAAATGCATCAAAGTTCGCGGCGAGCACGCCGAGCTGGTTGTCTAACCGTTTTTGTTTTGTTTTTCTTCCAAATGTATGTGCGCGTGAATGAGGCTTTTGACCAGAACTACGAAGACCGCAGTTCAGATTTCCACGGCTCTTTTCAGAGCCCCCAAATCGTTGCCTTATTCGGCGCACTCCCGGCTGCCTCTCGTGTCTCATTCAAACGTCAAACTGCGAAAGCAGACGATGCACGAAACAAGAACCGTCGGAGACGAAGGTACGTCATTTCTGCAGCAGACATGGGCGGTTTTATTTATTCGTATTTATGGCGTGACACTTTCTGCACAGTGAAACTTAACTGAAAACCCAAACAACTTTATTTTGCCAAATATCCCACGCAACCAAAAACTCGGATAAAAGCGCGCTTTTTCGTTCATTCAGCGTCCAGTGAATGAGTAGCGCCATCTCTGGATAAGGCAAAGAAACATGGCCGTCGCTCGGTGTCTACCCGACAGCTGCCGCTCCGACGCCGTTGAAAAAAATCAGTTATCATTTTTTTATTTTCTTTGTACTCGGAGTTCCGACTTGAAATTTTAGCACAACAATGCGACCAGTTAAAGACAGTTTCGAGGAAAGTTGCTACAAGATCCGTTCAGTTTTTGATTTTGGCGAGCCATTTTAGCGTGTAAATTTTCTTTTGTGACACCCTGTACTGACTGTGTCACTAGCGTCATCTATAAAATGCCGCTGAGTTACGGGAAAGTTTATATAGGGCAAACAGGACGCTGTTTCAATTGGTGGGCAAGAGAACACAAACTATCTCTACGCAACAATTAGAGGAGTCATCTGTCTTAGCATTGTAAGCGTTGTGGCTGCGAACCACTTTTAGTTTCAACGACGTTCTTCAAAAAAGCGAGAAAAAGAAACAAAGCGGTAGTTTTACAGAGGTTTTCTTTCTTAAAAAGAAGAATGACAAGGGCGTCAGCGCGCCATCTGTTAGCCTACTAGATAAAGTGACTTATCTAGATGGGTGGCTGCATGTAGAGTATTTTTTAGGCTGTTGGGCGGTTGTTTGGTATGTAAAAGGCAGATGATTTGCGCATATAAGCGTTGAACGGCCTTGCAATAAATCCGATGAGAGTAGCGCCTGTTCCTGTTGTTCGTGTTATATCCTATCGTATGTTATATCCTATTTGCGCTTTTAAAGCTTACACCTGCCTTCTAGCGTCCGAAGTCGCACTTAAGGAGTTTCTTGCTTAGACCGCGTTGTCCGTACCGGGGTCCAGACCCATACATGGTCTCCGGGCTTGAAACGAGCGTCGATCCGACGAAGGTTGTGCCGGGTGGCGTCGACACGTTCTTGATATTGAATCTGGAGTCGGGTTAGCTGGCGGCCTTCTTCAGCTCAATGTGCAACCTCATGATGTCTGCGCTGTGGCATTACGTAATGCAAAGCGTCATGCTTGGTCTTCGTAATGCCTGTGCGCAGACTCAATTTTCAGGTCTAAACGGATGTTCCGCCTCATCATTTGCTTTGCTGATTTCGTAGATCGCAGAGATTGGATCTTCTACTGTTTTGCAGGTAAGTAGACGCGCAGGGATTTTTTTCTTGTACTATGTTGACTTATTCATAAAACATTCTGACACACAGAAGCTGACATCTCATGTAATAGTTTGTGATTTCAGTGCCCATCTCCCGATATTCGTACGTGCACAGTGTGGACATGAATGCTTCGATCCCACTTCGCACGGTCTGCAAAAGTCGGTTGATGATGGTACTGCGCTGGGATTTACTACACAGGTGCCCGAAGGTGGTTCTTTCATTAATTTTATAGTATGAATATAAGAAATCTCCGCGGAGTCAAGAGAAAGAAAATAAAAACTGGTTTTGTAGAAGGAAACATTATCGCTCAAACTTCTTTCCCAAAATCATCAAATCATCGTTTTGAGCTATTCTGGCGTTTATTTCGACTGAAAAATCGGTGATGTGTAAAGAAAATGCAAATGGCTTAACTATTCTTCACTTGATTTGACCCAAATAAGCACCACAATGACATCAAATATTATTTAAGTATAGATGCAAAGTACAGAGAAAACAGTTTTTGAATTTCGTGGGTTGCTCAGGTGAGCCAATCTACCCGCAATTTTAGTGAAAGCTTCCATCAGCTTTGGGCACCTCTATAGACCGTTTTATCGTGGGTAGCGCCATTTTGAGAGCAAGAGAGAAAAGGGGAAAGGGCTACTGGCGCTTTCCCCCTTTCTGATTGTGTAGAAAGAGTGGAAGTCCCGGATGAGAGGCTTGGGCGGTGTTGGGCGTCTGCAGTGCCCCAACTTCGTTCGCGCTTTTTTCTACGTTTCAAACTCCCAAACTTAATTAGAGTCATGGTCTTCGATGGCGACAGTCCCCCGGTCATCGGGGCACCATTGCTGGGTGATAGGGTGCGCGAATAACGGCAGAAAGCGTCGAATACTGTCCGAGGACCTATGTAGCTTGCATGGAAACTGGCAAGGCAAGTACGGCTGGAATGTTTTTAAGCTCCATTGCTTTCCGCATGACTGGGAATGATGAACCATTTATACATTTTTGCTTGCCATGGGCCTATTTCAATGTAGCCGCTTTTAGTTGTAATCAGCAAGTTATACACGAAACGGGAACCTCAATTATCTTTGTAAACGCCCGGAGCTGCTACATATCGTCTTGCTCTACTGTTTTTATCTTCGTGCCCCTGTTCTTATATTTCCTTGTGAATGAACGACGAAGACGCTCCAGATGTACTTTTATCGAACCGCAGAAAGCCTCGACGCAGCCACGAATTATCTTACTATTTGATGCAATATTTTGGGTACTCACCTTCAATTTCTATAGCTGGCACGTTCGCTGCCGCTGTTTCCCCCGTCGCCACACTGGCGGATGCCATGACTCAAACAAAGAAACGTGCACACTGGGCTCGAAAACGCAGATCGCAACACACGAGACGTTCCCTGCAGCGACTATCAAGCGCCTGAAAGCGCCTTAGTCAACGGAAACAACCCACCAGCGGCACTCCAAGGACGCTTTTGCCGGCTCCCTGGTATCGCGGTATTCAAAAAAAAAAAAAAAAAAAGAAACACAATAGAAGTACGTTTTCAACAATTTCCAGCCTCACCCGGGGGCGAAAATGAGCCTTCAACTAAGTGTTGTAGATGATAAAATGTAGTCAGTCACCACTGCAAATTATCGCTATTAAGATAAATTCAGTAGCAAAATTTTACAAGCTGAAACAGCAGTTATCATGAGAAAACTCGCACGCACATTGCGAGCGTACCCATGTTCATTGGCGGTACAGCGTTTGGTGCGCGCTCCAATCACGAAATGTTCCGAGCGAAGTCGAGAGGATGGCGTTGACAAAACGCCTTTTCGGTTTACGGACGCAATCCACTGCCGCCGGAGACAGGGGTCATGTGGAAAGCGATGGCGCTCAAAGACATTGCAGCCGCTCTCGCCTTACCGGATTCCTTGCAAGCTACATACGTCCTCGGACAGTATTCTATGCTTTCTGTTTTTATTCGTGCACCCTATGACCGAGCAATGGTGTCCCGATGACCGGAGAACTGTTGCCATCGAAGCCCGTTACTCTAATTAAGTTTGCGAGTTCAAGACAGAAAAGAAAGCGCGAACGAAGTTGGGGCACAGCAGACACGAGCGTTTCGCCGCAGTAAGGTTGCAACGCCTATTGGCTGAGAGAAAAAACAAAAAAAAGGCAAAACAACACAAACCGGAAGTGACGAAAGTTTTTGTTTTGTTTGTTTTTGCTTGTTTCAATTTTATTTTTTTGTTTCTACTTTTTGTTTCTCCAAGTGTTTGTTGGGTGCTTTTTGGAGCGGTCGCGTCGGTTCCAGCGGTCTTTCTTGTATTATACGTTGTCGTGTTATGTGCCGCCGTATTGCCGAGTGGAGTTGGTCGTGATATGCAATGCTTGGGAACGAGCGTCGGCAGTGAAGTTCACAGCGCATTCATGCAAGCTAGCAGGCCCCGTCTCGCCACATGGAGGCCCGTGGGACGCTTGTTCGGAACGTAAAAGGTGAGTGGAATTTACCTACTCTGGTGGCGTTCGATCGTCGATGCGACACCGCAGTGGTGGAATTTGATAGCGCTTGGCTACCTCACGTAGCGTCGGGGACAAAGAAGGTAGTAGAGATAATCAACGGGAGTGGCATGTGGCTCCCGGATGCCGCCTGCGCCGCATTTGCATTCATTAATCGCACTTAAAGAAGGACCAAGCGCGTTGGGAATGTCAGCTTTTGACGAGCTCGTGCAGTCACAAAAGCGTTCTGTCGAAAGACGGGATTTACAAACAGATCAGGCTTCGCGAATGGCCCTCCCGGCGCGTCGAATTTGTGGCGGGTAATAATGTTACTGTTCATCCTGGTAGGCCTGCGATGGTGTTTTCTGCACAAATGCTGTATTCTGCCTCGTGGTACATTCACACCTGCAGCAGAACTGCTAAGCGATTCTGCTACAGGTTAATCGCGAAGAGTTGTGCTCTTCCATAATGTGCATGTTAAAGCCACAACAAATAAGTGCCTCTCTGTTCTACTTCTCCTTTGGTATTCAACTGGTTGTATTTTCTACTACATTTTGTTCAGAAAGCTACTGCGAGACAGGCATTATTGATGTATACTATCCAAAATAATGCTTGAGCATGAGACTAGGTAACACAAATACTTCTATATGTGCCTGCTTTTTGTGTTTTTGCAAGACAAGGTTTTATGTGCCTGCTTTTTATGTTTTTGCAATTCAACTGCTAGACCACTCTTCTCATGGTTATTGTTTTGTTGGGTGCAAAATTTTCCACCCCAGGTGTCCGATGCTTGCGGCTGATGGCTTCTACCTACGTGCATCAAACAGCGGGCCTGCACCTTCGCCGAGACAGCAGTAAAACAGTTTTGAGTAACTGCAGCGAGTGGGTCACCGATGCCGTTCCACTTCCTGCACTGCACTCCGCGTGGGTCAAAGGGCCAGCGCATGCCTTTTATGGGTCGTCGCCAGCCATAGTGAGTATGGCTTGGAGTCAAGTCATGCAAGTGAAATGCTTGTCACCTGAGTGACGTGAGTGGGGGGGGGGGGGGGGGGGGGGTTGCCGCCGCCGCAGTTGGTGGGGCTATGATGGTGGTCTCCGATCAGAGACCACCAAGCACCATTGCACTGTTCCTGGATGAACTAGCCACTCTTGAGGAAGAACAGGGTGCTTTGGGAAGAGCTATGGTGTCCGCTTTTTCACTAGCTCCAGCTGTCGCCACAGACATTTTGTCGAAAGGAGCAACATCTATGAATGAGTAGACGGCGCTGAATGGCCGCAAGGGGCCTCGCTTCTGATCGAGGGGGTCAAGATCGAGGGGGTGCGATTAGACACAAATGCGGCTTTGTTCCGTGGACACCTTCATGTGTGGTAGCACGAGGCAGTCATTGCTTGACCCTGCTTAAAGATCAACGACTGGACTGGTCAAGGGTGGCGTGCCTGAGAGTGGGACAGTAGACGGCTGTTCTATACCAACTTTAGACTTCATTCACCCCTTAACTGACAGGGCACTGGAGGCTACATGCTCGGTAAACCAGCCGATTGTCATTCTTGCATCACTTATCACGCCCCTTTCTCATACAGATGTGCAGGTCGGACATGAGGCAATAATAGCTTGGCCCACCAACCACATGGCTCCTACCGCCCTGTCAGCGTAGAGGTGAATGGAGCGTAGGGACGGCAGAGTTGGTGGGGTCTGCTGAGTGCTTCTGGCGTAGCAGTTCGGCAGTGGCGAGTTACTAGAGCACAAAATGCAATACCGCACTTCACTCTGAATGCTGCGAGCCATCGGAGCCAATCCAGTGCCGAAGGTGCGACACGTGGCCTGTCCGTTGGGCGCAACGGCACGTCGAGCACAGTGTCATCTGGCAGCGACAAAGAGTTGGATTGGCTCCGGTGGCTCGTATCGTCGGCTGCGGTACAACACAAGGTGAAACGGAGTAGAATGTGATGGCGTGTTGCATCACAGAAGGTGAGCAAAGTAAACAGATAAAAGTTTGATTTTTAGAGTGCCTTTAGAGCACATCACAGGCGCCCCAGGATGGGCGAGGAGAAACCTCCTCGCCCATCGATATATTGGCGGGGGACCGGGGGTAGAAGGGCCTCTGGGGACTGGGCGGTGCCGAGAACAGGCAAGTGTGTGCGACCGGATTTCGGGTAATTGTGGGAGACGAGGCCTAGGGGCCCTCTTTGTGTTTAGCTTTGGCTTTACGTGCGAATATCGGCGTAATGTCGCATGTCTTTGCAGTTTAGATTGAGTGTTTTTGAGCAATGTGTTTTCGGAACAAATAAAAGGGAGCGGAATTCCCGCTCCCGTGAAAGAACCAGGCTGGACTCTGGTTGTTTGACGGACCACGTGGGATCTGGCGTATCGGCGGCAGTATGCGATTTCCTACGATGTGTCCTTTAAGTTTCATATATTTTGGTCTTGCATTTTAACCACTATTGTATAACTTGTTCACACCATTGTTTAACATGTTTGTTTCCTATGGTTACATTTACAATTGCACTGTGTAATGCCCCTGGCTCCGAGGGTAAAATAAAGGAATAGAAACAAACCGATTCTGTAAGCTGCCAAGTTCAGTTACGATCTCCTCTTTCTGGATATGTACTGTATAAACTGAGCACCGGCCCTGGACAAGCGTAAGTCCATTGCCACAGACTGAATGCCAGCAAAGCTGCCGAGCCTCGCTTGTGTTTGGTCCCATGGTGGTACACATTAGAGCACTGTGTGGGCCTACTTTTCGAGGCCAGTCCCGGGCCTCCTGGCAACCCGTTCTGTTCGTCCTGACAACAAAGTGCGCTTAGTCGGCACACAAAGACCACTGTTACACTTGTTTGAACAAGATTGCAGCTTTAGCGGGCTGCTCGACTGCCGTGTTGTGGCAGCATTTTTTGAAAACGAGTTTCTTACGTAGGCTGCACTCAATTAGAAGGCTGGGAGGCATATTGAATCACATTTGTCCAATCTGCCTGCCAGAATGTGTGAAAGTAGAACAGATAGCACATCGCTCTTGGTAGAGCAGCTCAACCTTGACCAAGGTTTACGGTAGGCCTGCACAGTGGTTTAGATAGAACACATCTAATTTCACTCTCCTTTATCACAGTGTGGAGCTAAAAACTAGTGTGCCCTACCAGCTGGTGGTGGTATGGTGGCCGGTACTTTGCTTGCAGGACTTAACCGAGAAAAAGTTTTCGCCTTTTGCCAAGTTTCACTGAGGCACAGTATAGTTTGCTGCCTGATGTGATCGTAGAGCATGTATCCACCACTTAGAGCTACACGAGACTGGTTTGATCAAAATGAGATTTATATATTGTCCTTTCAGATATACAAAGTAGTAAACTTTATAACTTGCCATATAATTCTTTTCTTCTTTTAAGCTTTCTTTTTGTGCAAACAACACCAACAGCTGGCATTGAATTAAAGTATACCTAAAGTCGGCACGCCTTTGAACAACTCTATCGCATGGCCGCAAAGCAAGAAGAAAAAAAAACATAGCATATCGTCTGCTTTTTTTCCCTGCTCTCGCTTCGGATCACTGGTATGCCGATAGAGCAAATAGTCGTAACTTGTTATAAAATAAGGTGCGTAAGTTGTGCACATAATGATGGCATGCAGTTAGGTAATAAAAATAAGTGTCAGACGACACTTCACAAAGCAGAACAAAAAATTGCAATAAAATGCGGCAAAGAAAACAACAGAAAATAATATGCCTTTGCCTAGGAGCAGAGGGGAGATACAATTTGAAGCCACTTTATGGCGGCTGTGTCATGTGATTCCAAGATGGCAGCGCCTATGCAACGGTGGGTGAAAAGATCTAGAATTTTAGAAATAAATTGAAGGGATGGCATGAAACCATTGGCAGGAGTCTGCTCTGCTGGCTCAGATGCGACAGGGGTTCACCATCACTCTGATGCAATCACTGTACCAAAGTGCTTGCCCTATTGTGCTGCACTCTACTTCATCAAAATAGAGAATTTGCACCACCAATGTGCTGAAAAATATACTTCCTCAATGCTCAAACTATTTGCTAAGGCTTCGTTATATGCCACTGTCTTATAGCAGATAGTTTTCAACTTTTGATTATTGCTCGATTTACTGAAGGTATGAAAACTTTTAGGAAACTGCAGCAGCTGACCACATGGTCACCCCCTCGCCAAAGCGAGGGGTGACCTGCAGCCTGTTTGGAAGCCTAGCTTGTAGCCCAAGCTACTGTTGCATTAGTAGCAGACTGCATTTGGAAGACAGTGTGGCTGTAGCTAGCTTCAGTTGCTGCATTGGAATGTGCATCTATTGACATTAGGTGACCACAGCGGACACAACTTATTGTGCAGGGGAAGACTGGTGTGGTGAGATCAGGTGAGTATGTGGGCTCCTTTGCAGTGCTTTTCAATGCGGCCGCAGAACATAGGATTCTTAATAAAGACTGAAAGTAGATGGCAGATATTTTCTGGCACCTAATATTTTGACAAGCCTTGCATGAAAGGCTTTTCTTTTTCTTACCTGGAATATGGGGCTGAAGTATCAAACCGCCTGTGATGTCGCAAACAAAAAAGAATATCACTAGAACATCTCGGTGCTAATAGTCGCTGAATAGATGAGAAATGCAGGGCATCTCTAAATGCCCAACCTCCATCAAGCACTTGTCGCCTTTTCTCATGCTTTCGCTCTGCGTGATTGTTGAGGCTTGCAAGATGCCAAAGCATTGCCAAATGTAGGAAGCTCCTCCCTGCCATTCTCATCTTACATTTGGTCCTCGAGGCACACTCCAAGTTGGTACAAAAACATGTGATGGTCTACTGAAGACCCAGACACGATTCGGGCGATATGTTAGATATCGTCGTTAACGGAATGCGAATGGCTGGGAGTGTCTTACAAATGTCCGGCCTCTATGCATTGCCGAAGGTAGGAAGCCCATGCTGGAGGCAGGGAACTGAGGTTTCTCCCAGTGTCCTCACCTCGTGAGCGACTTTTAAAAGTGGCAATGCTACACTATGCAATAAAGATTTTTACAAAACCAATTTGTGGTTGATCTTATCAAAAGCATGTTATAAATCAAAATAAATTATATGAACTTGCTTCCGTCAAAAACAAATGGTGCTGTGTATTCAAATTTACATAAAATAGTTTTTCCTGAGCAACCTTCGAAAAAAAATTGCATTGAATAGTGCCGCTTTTTAACTGGAGTAAAAAGACCCATGTCTGTGTATAACTATCTAGACACTTTCAAACGAGCATACAGTAAGGAAACGAGGCAATGAATGTCTACCCTATACATGTCACCAGCATCCTTTACTTGTACTACGAGACCTCTTCCAGCACAATGGAAGATCATGATTTCTCGGAGATGAAATGCATGCTTGAATAAAGGGGAAAACAAATCGGCCGCCCTTAACAATGAAACAAGATATAAAATCTGCACTCACAGAACAGCCTGGTTTTAATTTCTTTATTGCTTATAACATTTTGCTGTCAACTGGATTGATTGCTGCAATGTTGTTAGTCAATATTGGTGAAAAAAAAGATGTGCTTGCATTGACCAAAGTGTGAACATAGTAAAAACATTTTTCAGCAAACACAGATCTCCAACAATATCCGGTCCCGCTGGGCAATGGTAGCAATACATGTAAAAAATGAAAGCCGTTTACAAATCCCTGTAACGCCGAATTGGAGCGCAGCTCTTGAGGAGGAGTAGGGAAGGGTACTGAGGGGGGTCACGTCACCTGCGGGTAGTCACGTGACCCCGGGGGGGGGGTCACGTGACCCCCCCCCCCCCCCCCCCTGGTTACGCCGACGCCGACGCCGCTCAGGCTGGAAACGGGCCCCTAAGAGCTACGCTCTAAAACATTCTCGCATCTAGGTCAGTTGACAAGCTTCAGAAAACGCCAGATGCCTTTTTGCGGTGCGTCTGCTCAGTGGCGCCTGCCTCACTATCAGCCTGCCCTATGGACAGATCCGAAGGAATGTTCGATGCACATTACCTGCAGTGAAAAGTTATTTTATTGCGGTTCTTATAGGCTCTTAGGCACCTGTTTCCGCATCTAGCAGTGTCGCCGTCTATGTAAGTACCTCGCTAAATTTAGCGGGAAATTGAATTGGTGTTGAGGTCACGTGACGTCAATTTTCCCGCTAAGTCTAGCGGAGAAACTGAATTTGTTCATGGGTGTTAGTCATCTGACGTCATTTTCCCCACTAAATTTGTGTTGGGTCACCTGACGTCAATTTTCCCGCCAAATTTAGCGGGGAAACTTGACTCGCTAAATTGGGCAGGAAATATAGCTAACATTTTCTGCTAAATTGGAGGGAAAGGAGATGTAAACCCTCCCCTCCTCGTCAAGTGCTGTGTTCTCCTTTCGCATTACAGAGAATTGTAAACGTCTCATTTTTTTTAACGCTGCTCTTCCGTGGAGCTTGTCAACCGATAGATCTGAGAACATTGCCGTGTACCGCCTGAGCGGAGGCATCCGTTTTCCCAAGCACCGGTTTTGAAACCCCCTTTTCTTGAATCCTTTCAAGAAGACGTTTAGTTAAAGGGAAATTCCACTCCATACTTTCGAGTTTGGGATTATGACTGTTTTTAGTGCAGTCAGCGTCCCTGATTTGCAAGGTGTAATTTTTTTCTCGCTATTGTGCATAGTTTTAAAGATATTGACGCCGGAAAGTTTTGTTTGGGGCGCGGCCAACAAAACTGAAACTAGCCGCTAGAGGCCCCGGCAACACTGGAAATCAGCCGCTATGTGAACGTGACGTCAGGATCGTTCTCGTTCAACGAGTACACAGGCCGAGCGGCACCTATACCTCTGTTGCGCTAGCCGTCTAAAGATAGGAGGTAAGCTGATTTTGTTTTAATTCTGTGTACGTGGTAGTTATCCAGCATATGAGCAAGAGTTAGTGCGTATACCCAAAAGCTAACGACTGGAAAACCTGCGAACTCGTACGGTGCCGTACTCGGCGGCTGCCGCCGTGCGTGCGCTATGCCGTACCCGTCGCTTGTATACCCAAAAGCTAGCGACTGCAAAACGAGGGAACTCGTTCGGTGCCGTACTCGGCGGCTTTTGCCGTGTGTGCGGTCTTCCGTACTCGTCGCTGGGCCTAAATTGTCATCGGGGCTCCGTGGATGGAGCGGCGTTGGTCTACGCTGCGCTGCCAGTGACGTACAGTACTGGAGGCCCTCTCGACAGGAAGCCTCAAAGCCCGAACACACGTCTGCTGGGCTGTACGCATCTGTATTTTATTTTTTTTCCTCGGGCGCGTAAAAGCCGGAGTCCAAAGTCCACTTGCCGAACAGCGTTCACCCACACCTTCTCCGATTTTCGGTCCGTTGGAAACTTGTGAAAAAGCACCTTCATGCTGCGCAGCGGGTTGTTTGAGCATCCCACAGCGCTACAAGTTTCACTCGGCATCTTTCAAGGAACAGCTGGGCAGTCTTGGGCGCATTGAGTTGCTCGCTAAAACGAGTCTTGGAGTCCTCGCAAACAAATAAACAAAAGGCTATACCGAAGCTACATGGGCTACAGATAAAAGCAACGGCTAAACACGCCAATCACAAGCCAAAGTAGCGGTGGTAGCAGCTCAGAGAAGCGCACTCCGTGCAACGCCTGGACCGGAGAAAAAAAAGAACGATACTGTCGTCACGGCCCAATGTTGCTATAGTGATCGGCCGCCCGCTAAGGAGCAGCGGAGCAGCGGCTCGCGGTGGGTCGCATATTTATCATCAGCATTAGTTGAGAATGCGGCGTCCCACGGAAGTAATATTTTGGCTGGGGTCGTATTTTGTGTCACTACAGCGATACCAGTAATTTATTTCATTTTGAGTTTTGGCCGGAGTTGCCCTTTAAAAGAAAATGGTGACAAACAACCTTTTAAAAAATTTGTTTTTAGAAATACGCAATCGACTGAACTTGGCTGCATGCTCTAGCATTTGCTTGTTCCGAGCCGGTCAGTCAGCAAGTCGGTCGCTTGGGCGGCCAGCATGTTCAGAGTATGATAGACAAGTTTTCGTGCAAGTTACAACCCTGCTGTTTTCACAATAATAATTTTACGTTCTGCCTGGTTTAGGGCCTCACAAAGAAGAGTGGGTGCTCAAAGCATAGGTCAACAAGCCTCACTGAATCGTGCGGTAGCCTTTAGCGTCTTTCAGATTTGCTTACGACAATCGAATGGATTCACTAAACGGCGCTCCTCTACAACTGCTTGTTTTAGGTGCAGTACATTCTGTTAACATAAAATAAAGGCCCACAGCTAAAGCACCTCAGGGATGCCTAGCAGGTAGCGAAACAAATTTCTCTGTACACTGTTAGCGAAAATGTAATATTTCGCCTGTTTACACCCCATTTTCACTCGTTAGCACATTTTTACACGCTCTGCTAGTGATAAATCGTCAAAAAATTACTTGGGGTAGTAAAAATTGGTGTTCCGGTTTCGGTTTACACGACTAGGCGTGTAAGCAACACTGAAAACACCCCAGCCCAACACCCCAAAACGTCGAGCGCCATGTTGCTTCTGCCTTGAAGCGGTACAGCGGTACGGCGGACGTAGCAGCCGAAGGTGAATGTTTGATTTTTTTTATCAAGTTTGTATAGAATGTAGCACGTCTCAGATTTTTATTACATGACATTCAAGAACGTTAGATTTGCTTTCAGCAAGCCGGCTCAGGCGTTAAGCCCGATTCACACAACCGGCGTTTAGCCACCCCGTCGATTGGAAACGACTCGACTGCTCGCCGGTTCTTTTGCGCGAGCTTTCGCTCGGGCGCTGTGAACCCTATGAACTGTGGTGCTCAAAGCTAGCACAATTAGGCACGGCTAGCGTCCCGGTGGAAGCTGCAGAGAGCGGAAACCGAAGACACCGTCGCATAAGAGTGGCGAAGCCGCGATCCTGCGCTGATCGTTGTCCCGCCACTCTCTCCGGCAATATCGACACTTCGCGGCTGGGTGTCTCGTATTTCGACGTTTCAGAGAAACTTGGCATTGGCAAGCGCGAGGAGTCTCTATATCGTTTTCTCCGTCGCCTGCGTGGAGGAAACACGGTGGCGATAGAAACATATGCTCATGCAGTCAGTCAACTTGGACAATCCCCCTGTTCCCTCAATCCTATCGCATTCTTTGACTGCGTTTGTGACAACAACGTTTCCCCAGTGTGAAAGCTTTCAGTCACAACGGGCTACAAACTGGGTTGTGCATTGCATGTAGCCCTGAAGGAATTCTTCGCCGGAGACACCAGCACATTAGTTTCATTGGTAAGGTGACCGGCCGCTAACGTGTTTGGCAAATGAAGCGATCACGGGTAAGTAGAAATGCAAACAATGTTGAATGAATATTAAGGTGGTTGTAGCCAGAGCCTGCCAGTTGAAATCAACCTTCAACAATATAGTCTGCGGTAACTTCTTTTTGCACTTAGGATTGCAATTTTAAACACAAAGCCACTCCACATAGCTGTCGAAAATCGTGTAAACAACAGCAGTCATCGTCCCCGGTTCGGATGAGCGAAGCCTTAGCTTGATGAAAAGAATGGCGGTCTATACTTCTTGGTTGTTTCAATCACAACCTCGCACAGCTGAACAGACAAACAAATCAAGGAAATATATCCTGCGCTGGCTTGCAAATCACAGCACACAAGCAGGGTACATAGCAGAGCAGAAAACACTGGCAATGAGCACACGGAGGCATGCAGCTTCCTTTCTTTTTCCCTCGGCGAATGATTGGTTTGCTGCAGCATTCCGTAAGCACGTCGACATTCAAAAGTTGAGCCTGATCTGTCTTGCAGTGCCTTGCGGAACGGCAAGTATCGCCCACCATTCCACAAGGCACTGCAGGACTCGCAAATGTGTGAACAGTGCTTTGCAATAAAGGCCATGATCGGGCAGCAGGTGCCCATCTAAAGACATTTAATATTGATTGGCATTGAACTAACCTTTGGGCTTCATCACGTAGCAAGCATGGGTGAGGTATAATTCAAGAACATTTAATGTTCGACGAGTTTAATACGTTGTGGTGCTTTCCCATCTGTTTCGGTGTCACGGAGTGGGGTTCAAATTAATAAAAATAATTCAATGATCCACTCTGAGAATAAACGAGAAATTACGGGAAAAGAACAAGAGAGCTAAGTTCGACCATTGACTAGCGCTAGGTCCACGCCTGGTGTATAATCAGTAGAGAAAGATGATGACACAGGGAGGATAAGCAAACAAAAGATTAGATTTAATAAAGTGAAAAACTAAGCTGTACACGGCAATAGAGCACTCAACACAAACCACACTCCAGCTCAAAGCTATGGAGCCCTGCGAGCCAGAAACTAATACTAAAACGACTCGACGCTCATAAAACCGGAATAAGCCAACAAAACAGAGACGAAAACCCGACACTAACAACGAGAGCAAACCGATATGGAGCTCGAACGTTACCGCTACACACATGGGATAATCCCCCAAAACAGTCGCGACAGAAAGTAGCACTGTGTAAAAATCTTCCCAACATTCAACAATTCATACTTCAGAGCCAGAGAACGCAGTAGACAAGTCCTAGAAAACCAGGCTTAGCTTTCCGGTAGGTGCCGAGTCCAGAGCAGTCCGTAGTCTGGAGTTGTCGGCCGAAGAACGGCGTCTCGAAGTCCAGCGGTCCAATTAGAGGCTTGATGAGGTCGACACCGCGCACCACACAGCCACACACGCTTCAGCACAACAAACTCAAACACTTGTCCGACAGGCAGGGCAGAAGCCAAAAATTACACGTTCCAAGACTCATCTGCAGGGAGTAACCGCGTTGAGTAGCGACCCGGCCAGCTCTGGGGTTGGACTACCTTCTTTGTTCCCGAACCCCCTTTTATAAGCTCGTCTACCGACCAACCTCCCGTTTCCCCGCCTTTCGGGTCAGTCAACTTTCAAGAAAAACAAAGCTACACAGCAACGACCCAAATGGCAAAACCTATTACATTTTTCAGACAACCAAACATATGTGCCCATTCATTCCCCCGTACGAGTCCAAAAACATCAATTATCGCCGATACATAGAACACGACAGGCGGCAGACTGAGCAAAGCCGCTGCCTTCAAAAAGCGCGCTAGCCAGCGTAAACATCTTTGTATCCCGGCGGCGCCCCTGCATGTCAAATCGGCACCATACGCGAGCCAGCATACGCACCCCTCCGTCCTCGAGGTCAAAGCCACAAACTGTGACCTGGGATGATCTACGTCGCCCGTTAACAAAAACCCATTCCGCAAACGAGCAAATTCGTTGGGGACTTAGAAAGGAACTACGACGGGACGAACTGAGATTAAGAGTGGCACCACACTCCCCCTTTTTGACCGTACCAACACTTAAAGTGGTCCAAAAAAAAGATCATAAAAGTATTTAAAAAAATGAAGAGAAGCCTGAATTTGTGACACCCAGTTTCCCCATCCTGTGTTTTATTTGTGCTTTTTCTATTACGAAGCAAGACATTATTCCAGCCGTAGGCACCAGATGTAATTCCCGTCTGCGATCATAAGATTATAGGATCCTAACTGCCGGCAGCTAAGTGTCAATTACATCCGGCTTGTGCATACAGTGCAACATCTTTTGCTATTCAGCCGATCATCACTTTACAGCCTGGGTATCTGTTCTTGTAAACGACAGTAGTGCTACATGTTAAACGGCTCTAAAGCGATAGAGCAAACTCACATCTCATTATCTTTTAGCTGAATAAACTGTTAGTTTGGTTATGCTTGTTATCCAATTTTTGTTTTAAATTTAATTTTCTCATATAAACACCTTACATTATAGAAAAAAAATCTTTTTATAGTATGGAGGTGTCCATATTAAGAAGACATGACTGTATCATCTTTGAAACTAGTTTGCCACAGCCAGTGTTATAATATGTATTGATTTTTTATGCAGTGCCTGCCTTTCCTTGCCCCTTGTGAGGACGACTGAGAAAGCGACTTTGCGCCACAACGACGGATGGCAAGTGTCCCAAGTGTCGTCACCTATAGTGGTCATGTGCTATGTGTTCGCAGCATTGTAAGCCGACCGTGGAGCACTTTCAAAAGGGAACTTTCGCCATGTGCACAGTATGGCCGTGTACAATACGGGGCACGTACAGTCAGAAGAATTATGAGAGGGAACATGCGGGCGCGTGTCACTTGGTACAGGCAGAGCAGCCTAGCAAGTGTCATGCTTGTGCACTGAGGGGCCCTGGTTTGAAGAGCCGAGGCAGAAGTTTCAGCGGCGGTGTCACCGCCCTGGCGGCTTGTCGCCGAAGCAGAAACGGGGTTAGCTAGCTTTGCTCGTGGCTGGCTTTGTGTAGTGTGTGTAGACCGGGAACGTAGGCTTATGAACTTCGGCAACAAGAATACTACACGGCTTTGGTGTTTTGGTACGAGCAACAAACGTGACACTATCTGCTACGACTAGCTACGACCACCCACCGCAGCGGTGAAGGCATCCAAGAAGCAGAACCTGTGTATTACGCCGTTGCCGTAACCCAACAGTGCTCATTTGTCATGGAGGGCTTTCCGCCCAGAGACTTTGCTCGTCACTGAGTGTTATTTCCCGTGTTTCTCTTTACGGGCCTCATACAGCAGTTCTTCAGTCTCAAAGGTGACTAAAAGTTGAGGGTGGATGGACATGCAGCAATCCCCTCGGTTGGTGCGTGTGACAGAACCTTTGTACGGCATCATCGGGAGGATGCTGTTGTGAGTTAGCAAGTTGTCCAATTGTATGTTCATTATGCTAATATTTGAAAAAGCTTGTTTAAAAGGATGCTGGACCAAAATTTCGATTTCATAAAATAAGGCCGCGGAAGCTTTCGGAAACTCCGAAACATCACTCATACATTAATATCTCAAACGGATGGCCGTATTCTTGGAAAGGAAAGGGCACAATCAAACAAGAAATGTGACATCATACTTCTCCTGGTACACTTTAGAATGAGGGGAAGCGGCCTCGCTTCTCTCATTCCCGCTTCGGTTCACTTGCTTAAGGGGATGAAGCCTAGAGGAGAGGGAATGAGAATCGCGACATCACATATCTCGTCGGCATTGTTGAATCCCACATGTTTCCAAAAATATGGCCATCCG
Organism: Ixodes scapularis; assembly: GCF_016920785.2. Lineage (NCBI taxonomy): Eukaryota > Metazoa > Arthropoda > Arachnida > Ixodida > Ixodidae > Ixodes > Ixodes scapularis. The sequence continues at coordinate 63,173,770 of NW_024609846.1, read as the reverse complement.
TTAGAAATAATGCTGTATGTGTGATGTTTTGGGGGTTTTGCAGCGTCCTGCCTACCGCCCCAGTGTTGTTTTGCAAAATTCGATTTTCGGTTAAGCATACCTTTTAATATGAATAATTGTGTCATCAGAATGTTAGAACATGTCAGTTCTACACAGCTACTCTCAAACATTTTCGAGTGGTCTCGCCTGCCAGATTCAAAGGGGGGGGGGCAACATGTACATGTTTTTATGTCTACAGCACAAATAGTTCCTATCATGCACTCTAAATAGCTGTCAATCGACAGACTGGGTAAAAGAGTGAGCACAAACAAGTCCAACTACCAACAATGCTGTCCATGGCGAATCTTGGACACCATGTCTTACGTTACAATGAACGTAAGACAATGAAAAGAACTATAGAAAGACCGCTGAGGCTACGTTATGTGGCCTCAGCGGTCTTTCTATAGTTCTTTTCATTGTTGCCGGTAGAGCAGCTACCGATAGGGGGGGTTGCGAGGACGTCAACTTTGAAATGCAGTTTCTTCACATAATGTTTGCACTTTGGGAAGTTTCTACACATATACCTTGAAGTCGCTATTGTACGGATGAAACAACTTTGTAAGAGTGTCTATGAAAACTTGGGCAGGGTTCTCTTTAACGTGCCTGACTTACAACAAGGCTGTCCAACTTGAGAAATTTCACTGGTGGGAAGCTTATTTTCATATAAGAATGGTGTACTTCTTCACAGCGCTGTATGTATCCAACAGAAACTCCAGATGTGTTCAATAAAAGTAGCATTTGCTAATATTGTGTTTTCTGTGTATCTGATGCACTAGGTTGTATTTGTTTTGAACGCTTGCTACGTTTAGGCTATAAAAAATAGTCTAAATTTTATGCCGACAAGCTTATTGAAAAAGAAGTGTTCGGTCTGAATAAAAGATTCCAGAAAATACACTAAAATAAATTGCTACTTGGGGTAGCAAAAATGGTGTTTTACAGTCGACTCTCAATATTTTAAACTCCAGGGCCCGTTTGCTCGAAGTGCTAACCGCGGCTGAAGTTAGCCGCAGTACCTAGGAGAGGGATTTTCAAATCACGTGACTGGCTCGGTAGGGATGCGGGGAAGCGTGGCGGTGCCCCGGTGAGTGAGCGCCGCACGCTTTGGAACTAATATGTCGTTGTGGCTGCAATACCGGGCGCGTTAGTCAGCAACGAATGGTGCAGGAGGCTTTCGCTTTTCGCTTTGCCTTACCTCACTTCATCACAAAGCATGAGCAAGGCTCTTGCCGCATTTTTTAGATAGTCTTTCAACTCTGGCCATTCCTAAGCCTAAATGAATGTGGTAATTGTTGGCTTAGCAACATCTTTGGAAAGCGGATTGTCTTGACTCTATCGGTCGGGTATTGATTGCACACAAAAGCAAACAGCATCCCTATAGACCTTTTTCTAAATTACCGAAGCATCTAGAAGAACGCTGGAGGTATAATTCTGGCCTTCCTCTTATAAAAGGCACTGGCCTTATAAAAGGCACTGGCCTTCCTCTCATAAAAGATTCGAAGTAAATAATCATAATAAATATTTGACCAACGCACGTGCAAGGCAAAATTTGTTTTAGACTTTTTGCTTTAAAACAGTTACTACTTCAGACGCCAGCACGTGCAACGCGTGTAACTACACTTGTAGCAAGCACCTCGGTGCTTGGGAAATTTAGAGAAAGGTCTAATATGGTCTTTTGGGACGCTGTCTGCTTTTGTGTGCTATTAATACCCGGCCGACTGAGTCAAGGCAATCCACTTTCCAAAGACATTGCCATGCTAACATTTATCGCGTTCATTTAGGCTTAGGAATGGCCAGAATCGAAAGACTATCTAAAAAATGCGGCGAGGTCATATGCTCATGCTTTGCGATTTAAATGAGGTAAGGCAAAGCGAAAGCCTCTGGCACCATTCATTGCTGACTAACGCGCCCAATATTGCAGCTACAACGACATATTAGTTTCAAAGCGAGCGGCGCTCACTCACCGGGGCACCGCCATGTTTCCCTGCATTCCTGCCGAGCCAGTCACGTAATTTCAAAATCCCTCTCCTAGGTACTGCGGTTAACTTTAGCCGCGGTTAGCGCTTGAGCAAACGGGCCCTGGAAGCCACACACTTTAGTTTGAAATATCAGAAGATTGAATTATCAAAATTCATCTAAATATTGTCACAAATAAAAACATACTTCTTTATTAAACTTAAAATCAGTGTGTAATGCGCCGAACTTGTGCTGAGAAACATAAATTAACAAAGACTTTTGATGGTGTCGAAAGGACAACTGCCTCAAGCAGCCAAGCGAAGGTACTTTTGTAAGCGCGTGGGTATCTAGAAGTTTCTGAGCTCGAACAAAAAAAATTTAGAGTCGTCTCATCATTCCAGTTACGCAAACAAAAGAAAGAAGGACATGCGCTGGCGGGGTCAGCGGCATGTGAGTCGATCACGCTGCTGACTCGGCTATTTGCACGTGGCATTACTCCCCTCTTGTGAAAGACTCGTCTTTATGCAACACAAAATTAAATTAACAGCTTAAACAAGACTAGGTCAAAATACAGTCTCGTAAATAGCAGATTTTCACAGTCCTACCGAGCATACCTAGTTCAGTTGAGTCGGAAGACGTGAATCGCCTACGGGTCGCAGAGGGCAGCGTGACAATGTTGATGTGCCATTGGCCAACGACTTAAAACTTAGGTCTCATGTAGCGAATAACCTTGAGGTCGAAGCACCACTTTAACAGTTCCTTGCTGCGACGATGAATCGGTGTTTAGATTCACAGTGGGTAGCCAGGCTGAAACTGGGCGTCGTGGTGACAAAGATTTAGCAGTCATCGTCAGGAAGCTGTGGCTTGCATCAAAATATGCGACCAAGCTGGCAAACTTCCTCCGTTCGTTGAGTGACATACCAGGCGTCGTCGTCCTGTTCGTCTTCGTGACAGATACCACACTTGCCGTAGGTATTTTCATCGGGTTCATCATCAAGGTCGCCGTCAAGTTTGTAGTCGTGGTTGTCGTTAAAGGGCAACTCCGGACCATACTTTCAATTTTGGGATTATGACTGTTTTTAGTGCAGTCAGCGCCCCTGAATTGCAAGGTGTAATTTTTTCCTCGTTATTGTGCGTAGTTTTAAAGATGTGGACGCCTCAAAGTTTTGTTTGGGGCACGGCCAACAAAACTGAAACTAGCCGCTCGAGGCCCTGGCAGCACTAGAAATCAGCCGCTATGTGAACGTGACGTCAGGATCGTTCTCGTTCAACGAGTACGCAGGTTGATCAGCAGCTACTTCTGTTGCGCTAGCCGTCTAAAGGTAGGAGGTAAGCTGATTTTATTTTAATTCTGTATATGTGGTAGTTATCCAGCACATGTAGGAAGAGTTAGTGCGTATACCCAAAAGCTAGTGACTGGAAAACCCGTAAACTCGTACAGTGCCGTACTCGGCGGCCGCTGCCGCCGTGCGTGTGCCATGCCGTACTTGTCGCTAGTATACCCAAAAGGTAGCGACTGGAAAACGAGTGAACTCGTTCAGTACCGTACTCAGCGGCTGTCGCCGTGTGTGCAGTCTTCCGTACTCTGTCGCTAGGCCTAAATTGTCATCGGGGCTCCGTGGATGGAGCGGCGTTGCTCTACGACGCGCTGCCAGTGAAGTACAGTACTGGGGGCCCTCTCGCTTTCGCGCTGCGGGTCAGTAACAGACACGAAGCTTTGAGGCTTTCCGGCACGGGCTGCTGCGTTAGGGCTGTACATGTCTGTTTTTGCATTCTTTTTTCCTTGGGCGCGTAAAAGCCAAAGTCCACTCATCGAACAGCGTTTACCCACACCTTCTTCAATTTCTGGTACGTTGGAAACTTGTGAAAAAGCACCTCCGGGTTGTGCAGCGGGTTGTTTGAGCAGCCCACAGCACTACAAGTTCTACTCGGCATCCTTCGAGGAACAGCTGGGCAGTCTTGGGCGCTACGAGTTGCTCGCTAAAACCAGTCTTTGAGCCCTCACAAGCAAATAAACAAAAGGCTATACCGAAGCTACACGGGCTACAGATAAAAGCAATGGCTAAACATGACAATCACAAGTCCAAGTAGCGGTGGTAGCGGCTCAAAGAAGCGCACTCCGCGTAACGCTTGGAGGAAAAAAAGAACGATACTGACGTCGCGGCCCAATGTTGCTTTAGTGATCGGCAACCCGCTAGCCGACCGCTAAGGTGCAGCGGCTCGCGGCGGGTCACATTTTTATTATCGGCATTAGTTGAGAATGCGGCATTCCACGGACGTAATATTTTGGCTGGGGTCGTATTTTGTGTCACTACAGCGATACCAGTAATTTCTTTAATTTCGAGTTTTAGCCGGAGTTGCCCTTTAAAGTCATCGTCCGGATTGTCCTTGGATAGCTGTCAAAGCCGTAGTCGGGATCGTCTTCCATGAAATTGTTTGAGTCTTCGCCTGGGTCATCATCAGTGTCGTCATCAGTCTCGTCACCACGGTTGAAGACTGTTTGTCATAGAGGCCGTTGTCAGGTTGGTTGTTGACATTGTAGCCGGGTTTGGTCTTTGGAGTTGTCGTCCGTTTCATCATCAGCGTAGAAGTCGTCATGATGTTTTCATCTAAGTGTGGTAGCCAGGGGCTTTGTCAAGTTCATTGTCCGGGTCGCTTCCGAGGCCATAGTTGAGGTCGTCGTTGGTGTCAGAGTTGGAGTCGTCCTCGGATGATTTCAAGGACGTCGCCTTCACGATCGTCGTCTTCAGAGTTATCGTGTTCACAGATGGTACGCTTTATGGGCATAGACTGCGTTACCCTGCACATCCACCAATATGTCATGAACAAAACCAAACTTGATTAATAAAACTTCAGATCAATGTTAAATGCAGCGAACTTGTGCCGAGAAACATAAAGTAACAAAGGCCGCACATACTTTGACAGCGACAAAAGGACGACTGACTCGAGCAGCCATGCGAAGCTCTTTTTGTAAGCCCGTAGGTATCTAGAAGGTTCCGAGCTCGAACAAACAAGATTCTCGAGTCATCTCAAACATTCTAGGCATGCAAACAAACAAAAGATTCCCCATTCCACCCAACTCCATTGCAGAGAATTGGAATTTTCTAATACTAATTCCATTCCTTTGAACTCCTGGAAAGGAAAAACTGGGCCCATTCCCACTCCTGGAATGGCTGAACTGCTGCATTCCATTCCTCTCAATCCCTCCCAATTGTGAAAATGGCACTTGACAGCTAGTACTAAGTTACCGGAAAATAACGTCGGCGTAAAGCTGGCGTTGTGAAATGCGTAGACAACTGCAAAATTCAAAACCCTACCCGCAATCATTGATTTTAGTAAGTTGAGCTTTGGTCGCACATAGCACTAGTGGCAATTGGTATGGGGGCACTGCAGATATTGATCGCACCACCAGGTGTAAAAGCCTCGTAACAGAGAGGAAAACTAAGTCGCCCATCTTTTCCACAAAAGAACCGTATATGTCCTCCACTTTTACGAGATACATAATAAGTGAGGATCACGTGTATTAACGAAGTGCGGGCGGTGTGACATTGTCCCTGCCTGGTGGCCTGCAACTGGTGCTGTAATCACACATGGTCCCAACAGCCTTATGGTTGCATCTCGCAGCACCAGGAACGACACTTTGGCTGTGTTCCAAATCTTACCCAAATAGATCCGAGTTACTCCGGTGGGTCGTGTCACGTGACAACACAGATTGAAAAGTGCTGGGCACGGGTAGTTTTTGGAACGCTGAGGTACAAAACCCTTACCCTGGATTAAGATCGAGTAAATTGCCCTTGTCAGCCTACAACTCTACAGTTTGGGTTGCTTCACTGGGGTTGCCACTTTCATCCTCGAAGGAACATAAGCAGTCAGATAACCAAACCGTCAGTTACCTAAGTGCAATAATGCCGTTTCGAAAGCCCCTTTGACGGCATCTAAGCAGCTCGCATTAGAACAAAGCGTATTCCATTCCTACTCTATTCTGGGCAAAATGTAACTGCTAATTTCATTCCCATTCCATTCCAGTGCTGCCACCATTTTATTTGCATTCGATTCCAGGGTTGTGGAAGTGCGGAATCGTTCCAACTCTGGAGTGGCAACTCCTCAACACTGGTGATAGTCACCAAGGCACCCAGTTCAGTGTGAATGCTGTCCTCACAGCCCATCCAAAGCTGTTATTACTGTAACAAACTCCAGTACAACGAAGTAGTTGAATTCGGAAGCCTGTTGTGCAGATTTGTACCTTGCATTGTTTCCGGTATTTTTTATTTCTTTTGTATTTTATAATGGACAACAACCGTTGTAATCTCGGTATTGTTGCCAAACCTGAAGGTTTTATCATCGGTGCACTTTTAAATAAATACATATATGCCACAGCCGCAGCTCAGTGATGAGCACTTACACTGCGACTTAGGTGTTTCGTAAGTATTCATTTTGATTGCGCGATAATGATGTTTGTCTTCTGTTACAATTAAAAAAACCAAAACAATATTCAACATGATGGATAATTTTGGACACCCGCGGCATGTGTGATCTGAGCATTTGTTCTTTTCATCTGAAGCGTGTCTCTTGCTTACTACCTATAGAGTATACGATGTTGTGGACGGAAAAGATGCTGCGACCGACTCCGAGCAATAAAAACATTCTGTTTATTCTCATGTCGTTGAGCTCGTGGTGACGAGTATGAGTAGCACTGTCATCTTTGGCGATGCCAAGGCTGAACCGATAGACTGCCGCAGAGCTATCGCCCTCAGCTCTGCACTGTGAGGAATGGCACGATTTTGTTGAAGTGATTGCGGCTCCAGAGTGCTGTCGTTGCTGTTGACATGTACCGCAAGGAGGATGACATACTAGAGAGCAGGAAAGAGAGCGTTTGGAAGCCGTGCATGGTAGTTGACGCCGAGGTCAGGAAATGAGGCAGCAGACGGGGGAAATCGACCCTGTCGTGCTTTCAGTCCGGCTCGATCAGTTTGGAGTGTACAGCCTCGGACTGAAAGGGGGATGCCGGCCGACTGCGAGGCCGATGCAACATCCCCTAATATGAGGAACCGAACTGAGAGCGAATGCCTGACATGGCAACGATGAGGAGACCCTGGTCGACTAGCAACATGCCTTGTGAACAGTGTGAAGATGTCGATGAATATTCACTTGCCAAGCCGGTGGGGCAAGCAAGGTGGTCGCAGCCCATTGTTGGGAGATGCCGGTGCTAGATGCGACAGAGCAGAGGTGGTTGCGGAGGCGCTGCAGATGTGGAGGCTGAGAAAGTTGAATATGTGCCTACTGCATTTTCGTCCGAAAAGGCAGAGCCATTGCTGTGCCCTTGGCCACGAAGAACATTCCCCTGGATAGCAGGTGCTCGGAGTCAATCATCAGGTCACCAATCTGTAGCACTTTCGATCTTGAGGACGGAAGAGACGGTGCAACAGACTCTGAGTTTAACTGTGAAAACATTCTCTTTATTCTCGTACCGTCAAGCTCGTTCCGACGAGTAGCTTGCTTTTATACACTGCAGTCATTAGCATTATAGTTGATCTAAGTATTTTGCAACACTATTAATACGACAGATTGGGCGAGTTGGTACGGCATAATTACGAACCAGCGCACAGGTAGACCAGTTATTCAAAATCTAAATACACAAAAATATACACTCGCACAGCGCTGATGTGAGTTTTTTGTGTTTGGATTTTTGGTAACTGTCTACCTGTGTGCTGGTTCGTAATATTGCAACACTGCCGTCTTTAGGCGGTGTGGAGGCTGAACCGATGGACCGCCAGAGGCCCATATCTGTATCTGTTTCATATACTGAATGCCTTTTTGCACGGCTCTGTGTATACTTTTGTCTTCCAGATTTTTACTGCTCACTTGTTTTTTTTAAATTTTATTTAGAGGATACTACTGGCCATTGAAGGCCCAAGTAGGAGTGGGGTACAACTAATGCATTCACACACCTACAACAACAAACAAATAACACGACATTAAGAGGTTTACAACAACTAACCAGCAAATATTCACGATATATATATTTAAAAGGGGGGGGGGGGGAGGGCGGTACAGCATGCATCAAGCAGCATGTAATTCAATCATTTATAATAATAGATGTGAAATTTAAAACTCATATTTAAGATTGAACATTATCAAACAAATGTGAATTTAATTAAGCTATAAATTTTATATAGACTGTTACTTTTTATACAATTTTGTCTAGATTTGTCAGGATACAATCTGCAAGTATGCATAAAGTAACTGGAAAGTTGAAAGAAGCAAATTAGAGATTGCAAAACCTACTTCTCAACAGATTTTTTTTCCCAAAGTATTTACGTGATAGTGCAGCTGAAATAAGGCTCCTTTTTCAGTTTTTTTTATTTGAAACACCTTAAAAATACATTGTTTTCTAAGATTTTTTTTTATTATTATGCTTGGAAAATTAAGTTACCGATTGTGTTCAGTTTATTCTAAACTATTTATATGAAATTCCAGAGTGCTTTTGTGCATAACAGTGGCTAGATAAGGTTTTTATAATTTCTGATAAAACAAACTGACTAGTTTCTCTTTAGTGACCGTTTCGCCAAGGTGACAGCAGAACAAGTAACGGATCCCGACGTCAAACTGTAGGAATTTGAGATATATGTTTTCTTAGCGAATGCACGCCACTGTTGTGACATATTTGAATATCCTTATCGCTTGCTTGGGCTCAGCGGGTAATGCTGGTCGGCACTAGCGTAAGTATAAAGGCTGAACTGCGTAAAGCGATTTAGCGAGCGACGGCGACAGCGACGAGTCAGCGACGTATTACGAAGATTTCTTTCGCTCGTCGCGTCACTCGGTTTTTGAATTTCTAGAAAACATCGTTCCGCTTTCATGCGGCTTGCGTCGTCGCGCGAGTGACCGAGCGTCAGCGAAGCGGGTCGCCGTCGCTGTTCTCGTCGCTCGCAAAATCGTTTACATTCGGTTTATACTTCACGCTGTCAATAATATCGACTCGAGCGCGCATAATTTCATTTCCACGGGAGCGCGTGTAAATCAAACCCTAAACCAAGACGGGGGCTGCAGCCAGCAGCTTTGAGAGCGTCATACAATGGATTATAGTTTGACAGAAGCAAGCACACACTTCGCTAGCGCATTCCAGCCTTGAGCGCTCGAACTTCCGAAAACGAAACCAGATTTTGCTACATTTTGGCTAGCTCGAAACATTTTTGTTTTTAATATAGGGTGTCTTTTAGCTATAATCTAGACTAAGAGAAATGTGTACCTTCCCAAATTATATTTATGTCGCCGTACTATATAAGTAATCATTGTGTAATATCGTTACGTTCATATAAAATACGGGGGGTGTCACCGGACCTTCGTCTGAAACAAAAAGTCTGCTATATATACCGAGCGGGTTTCTATTACACTTGAGTAGGAGTGTCGTGTTGTTAGTGCCTCTGTTCGTTGTTTGTGTATGTGGATTCTTGTATGTTGATCTTGTGGTATGTGCTGTGATGTATGTGTTGGTATGCTGCCGTCCGTGTTCGAGCGTGTCACTTCCACAAATGCTGAAATGTCTTTCATTTTTGTAGTTTTCTGCATACTCACTAGGTGGCGCAAGCAGCCGCCCAATTTTATTTTAGCTTTGTTTGTACGTAGTCCATTTATGTGTAAGGAACCACACCACATAGCTACAGTCTAGTAGAAAAGTAACCGCGTGTTTAAATGGCGCATAGCGCCGGCGTTCGGTTCGTCTTCGTTCGCTGGCCGTTTCGGTAGCCGATTCATACCCGGAAAGCCGCAAAATTTGCGTACACACGAGATATGAGTGGATACGTCGAAACGTCGCGTACAACTTTGCTCGCGGTAAAGAGGTGAGCGGGACGTCGGTAACGCCGGTCGGGTAGGGTCGGGTCGGGTCGGGTCGGTGTCGGAGCTATTCGTCGTCGCTCGCGGCAAACGGGCTTTTTCAATAAAGTTCATGTCTGTGGTCGCGAAAAGATAACTGCTGCGGAAATTACCCGGCGTCGGTGACAATGCAACCGGCTTGAGGCCTCGGCGATCGGCTGAACCGCCACGCGAACGAGACCTGCTCGATGGGGAAGCACGCTGCTGGATGCAGTCGATGGTCGCTCCCACTGTCGCGTAATCGCCGTAATGGATACGGCGTCGGCGCTTGGGGGTGAATGGTGAATGCTTGCAGTAGTTCAGCACCTATGGACGATTACGAACGAACAGGTGCAAACTACGCTTTCGCTGCGGCGAAAAGCCGTGTAAAGCGCTGGGCCTCGCTCGTCGAACCCGTCTTGCGTCAAACGGCCGCCATTGTAAAAAAACACCCCTAGACATGTGATCGCAGAACGAAGTACACGTTCAAAGATGTTCATTTTACACGAGACCTCGGGTGCAAACGAAATACACCGAGCCTCGCGTGTAAAACGAACACCATTTGGGGAGTCCGCCCTGGGACAACGGTTTACACGTCCAGGGGTGTACTTTTTCGCTGTGTGTGTAACAAAGCGTGCGTGGTTACCGAGAAATCACGTTATTCAGAGTGCAGATGCAGAGTACAACCACTGTACAGCTTTGTCTCCGTATTTGCATTATCTTCCAAGGTATTGTCCAGGTACAGGCGGCACTGCCGAGCAGACAAGCAAATAAATAAACATTTAACAAAGGGTACTATTCAGTTTCGTACCAGCACCATTACCGTCTTGCTTCGGCAAAACAAAAGCGGTTCTTGCAATTGCGCAACATAAAAAGAATAGTGCAGGTAGAGCTGCATGGTAAATACGTTTCTGGATATTTGCTAGCAAAATAGCAGGTATTGAAAACAGGAAAATTAACCAGAAAGTGTGATGGGTTTGGGAAGGAAAGAAACGTGGACAAAAGACAAGCAGTTCAGAGGAGACGACCCACCGAGCTCGACCTAACGCTGTACGAAGAACAATCTAAACCTGAAATACTACTTTCTGTAGAAACACAAGATACATACGATATTACACGATAAATAGCCACCAAAATTAACGTACCAATTAGGCAGTGCTGTTCGTAAGTCGCGTAAATCGCCGAAGTCACAGAACGCGTTCACGAAACAAAACGGCCATCTTGGAAAAATCAAACTAGCGATGGTGATAGCGATGGGTCTTCTGTAAAAACTCCGAGGACAAATTTAATCACTTTTTTTCGTTTTCTTGTTTTAATTATGTAAGGAACACATATTCATCTTAGCAGAAACTAAAATCATGGCAACAAAATAGCCTAAAGTTTGAACATTTAGCTGTGCCGAAATACACTTGGTAATGTCTATAAACCCTGTTTCAGTAATTAAATGCAAACAGAACACAGACTTGGAAACCCTTGCTGATAGCCTTTCCTTGCAAGTATGAATGGTCAAAAGCCGATGCAATGATAGGCTGAAATACTTCGGGGATAGCATGCTTAAAGTGGCCAGAAATATTAAACGGGGTATATCTATCGTCTTTCCATCAAACTTTTCGGAGCTTAATCTTCTCAATAATTACCTTCTCGCATGTTTCGCAGTAATCCGTGGCATGGATTCACCACACTATTTTTGTCAAGTGTGGCAAGAGGTATGCACCACCATCAGAAAAAAATATGACAATTTATTTAATTACGACAGGAAGCCACGAAAGGTGAAGATGGCAAGACTCGATCCACCAAAAAGGAGTGGGCCTAAGAGTGCAGTCTTGGTCCAAGATTCACGACTGTAACCTATGATGGATGCAGAGAACAAAGGAGTCCATCAGGTTAACAGGAACCAATATCTGACCCGAACATGCAGGGCAATGCAGAGCAGGGGCAAATTTATGGGTCAGCCTGGGGGGGAAGGGAGATGATATCATGGGCAAAATAATAATAATAATAATAATAATAATATTTATTTTGGTTCAGGAGAACAGCGGTGCCGCAGAAAGGCAAGTAGCCCATACCAGGAAGGCCTGCGGCGCCGCATCTAAGGACGATGGGATGAGATTGTGTACAGATGACAGAGAGGTGCTGACGATGTTGAAATGGAGCTTGTCGGCGAGGGTGGCGGGATGATGTTGCGGGTGATGTGGGTCGTACCCTCTCGTCGAATTTCTGCGGCTCTGGTCCTCCTGCCTCGCCGAAAGTTGGTCTTGTGAAGCCACCGGTGCGGCGGGTGGACTTATCATCGTCAGGCCGAGTAGGACGGCCGCCTCTGGGATGGAACCGGCTCGCGGCGCGCCGGGCTTCTGCTAGGCTTAACGCGGCTGCCACGAAAAATATTCATAAGTCCAGTGAACTTGCACTCACCAACACGAAACCGGTACCGATGAGCTCTAAATCACTTAAGGGGAGGCCATGCTGTCGGTGACCGCCGGCAGTGGAGACCGAGGGTCACCAGAGCCGGTGGAAAAAACCGTACCCAACGGAGCCGATAGAAATTGCGTCCGCTCGGGCCGGCCTTCTTCTTCCTCAAACAGATCTGGGCAACAAAATGTTGCCCAGATCTGTTTTGTTAACCTAATATTTGTTATATCACTAAACACCAACGTTACTAAAACGCTCAGTTGGAAAACTCACTCTTGGAACCTGGACTGCTGGCGTTCACTGAGACGAAACTAAATACGATAACAGCGCCACCCTTTTGCGACGAATTAAAACATGCAAGTTGTTTTATTTAGATACTGCAAAATGGACCTGCGAGATGGCGCCACGTAGAGTTCCTGTATAGGCTTTTTACAGGAGCCATAGTTGCATGACTGTTTTCCACGTACCGCCGCACCGCTACTCACCGAGATGCGATCATGTGAGGAGCAGACTCAAATGCCCTGCACGAAAGTACACATTGCACGCACCCTGGCATACGTTCCCCTACTTTTGAGCGCACCGTGCTGCCATTCGCCGAATTCAGTCACATCAGGAGCAGGCTCCATTTGCCGTGCAGGAAAGACGGCGCTACGGGGATGAACACGCAACTCTGGCTCCCGTAGGGAGCCTATACAGGACCTTTAGCGCCACTGGCTCTTCTGCGACTCGACGGAACCACTAAGTGTAGCCGTGGAGTTTCCTTAGTGGCTGCTGTGGGAGAAATGGCGGCGTTGCAACAGACTTCTTCCAAAACCGACGCGCCCCATCGCGGCGAAATACCACGCAGTGCCCTCTGGGAACTAGTTGGCTACTTAGATTTGGTTTCGACTGAGCAGCTTCATCTCATAATATCACGCCGCGACCGAATACGCTGCTCGCGTTTTCGATTATCTGAATTTTTTTACGAATGTACAATACACTCATTCTCGAGCGATACAAATCGAAGACCGGGGCACTTTCCTTGGTTCCAAAAACACCGGATATTATGCGTGCATATGCAAACATAGTAAGACGTGGCTTAGTCACCTCACCCCACGAGTGCATCTTTGAGCTCAGTGTCAGTAATCCCGTCCAGAACCAGTGACCAGTGAAAACAACTGAAATTTGATCACCTTGAGCCCTATACATATTTTGTTTGCAAAACGTACGCTTCTTGTTACTTCATTGGGCGAAAAGCAAGCCACATCCTCACAGGAGTATCAAAGTTGAGCCCACCGTTGGCGCATTAACTTTTAAGGAAACATAATAAATTCAACCTCACTACTGCACAAAAGTTACTATGATGTCTTCCTCATGTCATCACATATCTCACACTCAAATTTTAAGCTGATAGAAGATTAAATTTTCGCAAACGCTAAGATCGGCTAGCTACGACGGAGGCCCTAACAAGCGTCTCCTACTCCTCACTAAGCCTTCTTGGACGAGCTTTTACTAACGCCCAAGATCTGTGCCTGAACGGTGTGTCTGAAATTATCTCGGCATACTCAGTCAGGAAGAAAGCAAACACATAACAAATATTATGGCCATTAGCAACCGTCAAATGCGCTTTGAATAATTTCGTTCGTTCGGCAGTACAGATAAGAGATGAGAAGTGTGTTCGAATGGAGCTTTTCAATGGCGCGTCCGAGTTTTACTTCGCATACTCAGGCATATTAATAAAAACAGTAATTGCAAAAAGTTACATTTCGTCTATGGATGCACAAAAAACAAAAAAAAATGCTTCCTGATCAACAACACTAATGTAAAGGCGCGAGCTCGATGTATGCATACTTATTGGTTGCTACAGCTTGTTGATTCGTACATAAGCAAGGTCCCCCAGCTTCGCAGCGTCAAGATTCCCAGCACTGGCTCGTCCACATACCTCGAAACGCTAACAAAAAGGCTCAAGTACAAAAATACAACAAGCATTTATACATCTCAGGCTTGTGCTAAAGCTTCGAGGTCTGGCCATTTAGGTTAGTTTAAAGACCACAAATGGCGTTCTCGGGACCAGAAAACATGAAATAACGGCCGTTTATAGTCCACACTCCGTGTATAATCTCTTGTCGACGTGTCGATCGAAACCGAAACCATGCCACTCTCCTCCCTGGCTAACTAGTTCCCAGAGTGCAACGCGCGCCGTGTTGCATGCAGGAATTTATGGGAGTAGTCTATTGCGTTTAGTTCGGTTCTCGAGTATGGATGGAAGCCACTAATCATTTCTTCCTAACAAAAGCTGGCATATGTAGATTTTTCACTGAAAAAAGTTAACCTTGGGGGCCCTAGTACCCCCACGCTTAAAATCTGCCCATGATGCACGTGCCAAGAAAATGAGGGAGAAGAGTGGAAGAGAGCACGCAGGGACGTCAGGACACCCGAGCTCTGCTTTGAAGAATTGGTGGGTACACGTAAAGCTAGCTGCCTTTGTCTCCACTGCACTCGTCGAAGACGTTTGAATGCGAGAGCCAAACACTGGACGCCCGTGTTCTGCAGTCGAACGTGTTCAACGAGTGCAGCAGAAACAAAGACAGTTAGCTTTAGGTCTACCCACTAATCGTTCCAATCGGAGCTCTGCGTTTTGACATTCCTGCACCCTCATCCCCTCCTCTCTCTCAATATCTTAGCACATAGAGTTCTGGAAGTTTAACAACAGTGGCTAGTGAAAAATCCAACAGACATGACATCCACAAAAAAAAAAAAAGCTTTCTTTGGGATTTTTTAAAGGTGTTTTAAATTGCACAGCACTCGTAGGATCTCTTCGCACTTGACCCGTCGCCCGTAGCACACTTCAGGACTAATCGCCAGACGACCATCAATTCAGAAGACCGTCCCACACGATCTCGCAGGTCCCCCGAAAATGGGAGACGTGCGGAGGAGTGCGAGAATAGGCCAGCAGGTTGACATACTCTCCGTGACACGATTTGGAACAAGCAGGCTTAAAGCCAGACGACTCCAGAAAGAACGTCTGCACGTCCGCAGCTTACGTCCCCTTGGGGGAGGGAAACCAGTGGCTCCCACAACAGACACTCACTTTTCCATTAACAAAATTATTGAGACTTCTTCAATACAGCCGTCAAATAAAGCAATCGTGCTCAGCTGCTGAAGAGCTGCGCTTGTTTTGACGTTCAGTAGGTGCACCGAGAACTCCAACTCGAGTTACTCCGTTCGGAGCTGAGGGAGCGGCTACTGAACGCACCATCACCACTACTGCAAGGGAGGTCACATGGAAATATTGTGTCCCTGAACTGCTCCTGCCGCTTCAAACACCTTAGAGTTGTCAGAGCTGCTCGTCGGTTTCAAGTCGTACCCAAACCCAGCAATGCGTGTCGCTGTGGAGGGGGGAATAACTCATCAGCTGCCCAAAAACTATATGAGTAACTTATCCCATGAGTAGCGGGCCTTATAGCAAGCTCGTTTCAAATGCACTGGCATTATGCGAGTCATCTCCCAGAGTGCACCGCACTCGCGGAGTGCCGCATGAAGAACCGGTCTCAAACTAACTTACCGAGTGCAGCCTAATGCTGTCACCATTTGCATCGTAGTAAGAGCGCAGACCTCAAACTGAAATTAGCGCTCCGCTGTTCGACATGACGGGCAGGAATGCGATTGTGAGTTGCTCCAACAAGCAGTTTATATCTGTGATGACTTCAAACAGCTCGGCGGTAAGAGATATTTACAGATGGCATTAGTTCCCGTAACCAGCTCAGTACAAAACAGCTGTAACTTTTTGTTGAACGATACACTGCAAAAAAACTGTTTGCGCAAAAGCTTGATCAGAGCAAACGCAAGAAATTTGAAGGCTAGGCACATCTTGCGGAACAAAAGGATGCCCACACGACGCTTTCTCTGAAGCGTGCCCCTTCTGTAGGAACAGCCCAAGTTAATTTTAGGGTTAGAATATTGTTTGCCAGTTTCACGCTATTTTGGATGGGTGTGAACTTGGTGGCGGGCTCAGTCTCGTCGTAAAGCGGTACTCGGTCTTGTTGACTGATATTGCCGTTTCGTTTGACACTGCGAGGTGCAACACTCTCGAAGCTAGCTAGCTGTAGGGCACGTTTCATTCTTGATTATCGCCGCTTGTCCAGAAATCTCTGTGACACTTGTTACAAATGCAGGCTATTACCCTCGAGAATCCAGACATAATTTTTAAAAAAGTGCAGGACTGTGGAGAGGCAGCGCAACTTGCTTTGATCAGAATCGTGGTGCGATCAACAAGAGCTTGTTTGACTCCTCGTCAAGTGACGGTATAGTGACTCGTGCCCCCGAACGCTTGGATGCCCATCAAGCACCAACGTCCTGGACACATTCTGTTGGAGAACTTTTGCAATAGTAATCCTAGGGCTACCTTTGCTGCTTGTAGTGCTACTAGAGTTGGAATGAAATTCCATGTCCAGCATTGAGTCTCTGCCATGGTGTTTGCCAAGCTGAAAAACTGTGCTTCTGTGTTAGCAGCCAGTCAAACAACTGTGCCAAAAACAGCCTGTCATTGAGAAAAGGATGAAACTTCCTCATTTTGAATGTGATTTAGCTGTATGAGCGAGAGTGCCCGCCAAGTTCACGGACCTGCACCAATAGCTTTATTCTCCTCAAACTTTTTACTGAAAAGGGTGTAGACCTATATTCAGGATTTGGAACAGTTTGATTTGGTTCTTGGTCGTGCAGTCACTCAAGTCCGGAAATATAGGGACTACAAATGTCGGGATGGGCAGGTCTTTGGGCTCTTAAAGGGGCCCTCCGGAGCGTTCTGCGATGGTCTATTTATGGCGGTAACTCAATCTACAGGCCCTAAGGATCCTAAAAATCATAAAATTACGGTTGTGCGTAGCGGATTTCCCTATTAAAGTTGCTATCAAAGTCCCCGGCACGCCCCCCTTTCTGAGACGACCCCGGAAAACGGGAGGGGCATCTCTTTATGCGTCAGCCAATAGCAAGCGAAGGATTCTGGAGTCTCTGCGCGTCACCAACGCGGCCGACCGCCGATCCGCGGAGGAATCTCTCGAGCACGCGCGGACCGTCGTCGTCAAGGAGCCCGGACTTTGTGCTCGGCAGTCGTCGTTCGTCGCACCGCACCGTCGCACTGCTGCTGCAATACGCAGTCGCATTGCACAGATGACAAGGAAAAGTTTGACTCGTTGATGTGGAAGGATCGCAAAGCTGGCTTCGGAGTCGGGATCCATGGGAAGAAGGAACACGTGTCCCGCAAATGCACGCCTGCAGACGAGCCGACGCATCACCCCCTAGCAAGAAGCTTGCGGGGAGAAAACATAGTTCGCTGGATTTGGAGCGATAATTGCGGACTATGTTTCCTGCACCACAATTTAAAACAAGCTTAAAAAGTGTTGCAATAATAACGTTCGCATTCATCCCGAGATGCAGCATTTCCATTGGTCAAGTTTTAGCGATGGGCAGGGAATGGGGGATTGTCTTCCAAGAGAAAATAGTCTTGATATATTTCTTCTGCCATCTGCTTAATAAACGGTTTTGCAATCTATAACTTTGGATACATATTAACTTGCACCTAATACGCAATATAACAACATAAACCGACGATCGCAGAAAGCTCCGGAGGGCCCCTTTAAGGACACCGAAAGAGGGCAACAAAAACCTAAAATAGGCACTCTAAAAATCAAACCTTTATCCGTTTACTTTGCTCACCTTCTGTGATGCAACACGCCATCACATTCTAATCCGTTTCACCTTGTGTTGTACCGCAGCCGACTATACGAGCCACCGGAGCCAATCCAACTCTTTGTCGCTGCCAGATGACACTGTGCTCGACGTGCCGTTGCGCCCAATGGACAGGCCACGTGACACACCTTAGGCACTGGATTGGCTCCGGTGGCTCGCAGCATTCAGAGTAAAGTGCGGTATTGCATTTTGTGCTCTAGTAACTCACTGCGAACTGCTACGCCAGAAGCACTTAGCAGACCCCACCAACTCTGCCGCCCCTACGCCCCATTCACCTCTGCGCTGACAGGGCGGTAGGAGCCATGTGGTTGGTGGGCCAAGCTATTATTGCCTCATGTCCGACCTGCACATCTGCATGAGAAAGGGGCGTGATAAGTGATGCAAGAATGACAATCGGCTGGTTCACCGAGCATGTAGCCCTTAGTGCCCTGTCAGTTAAGGGGTGAATGAAGTCTAAAGTTGGTATATAACAGCCGTCTACTGTCCCACTCTCAGGCATGCCACCCTTGACCAGTCTAGTCGTCGATCTTTAAGCAAGGTCAAGCAATGACTGCCTCGTGCTACCACACATGAAGGTGTCCACGGAACAAAGCCGCATTTGTATCTACTCGCACCTTTGAGAAAATTGGTCCTGCCATAACCCACACCTTGTCGAGGTAGAAAACTTTCGGGCCCTTTATTTTCTGTGTTGTACAATACCCCAAGAGGTACCTCTGTTGAAACGGGACTATCTTGAACCCCTCGAACAGAAGCGAGGCCCCTTGCGGCCATTCAGCGCCGTCTACTCATTCATAGATGTTGCTCCTTTCCAGACTTGTACGTAATCCGTTACAAGTAACGAAATTACTTGTAATCCCTTACATTTATCGGTAATTTAGTAACGGAATAATTACATATTATCTAGAGTAATTTTAAAGTAATTCCCTTACATTTTTGACGTAACGGATTCCTTGTAATCCGTTACATTTTTTTTTTGTCAGAACCACCCCCCCCCCCCCCCCCCAATTCTAAATAAAGTTTTTTTTTTGTTTTTCATTTTTGTAAAGTCGATCGTAGTGACACTGTCACGCGAATCGACCAGCGAAAAGCGAGGCTTGGCACACTTCAGTTCCGCAAAGCCTTTTTTTGCAACACCAAGCCCCTGAATCTATCTTTTTTTTAGACCCTAACATCAATGTAAAAAAAACCCAATAAGCAGTTCTACAAAAAAAAAAAAAAAAGGGGGGGGGGGCCAAGTCATTTCCGCTTTTTTTTTAGTTCCTTTGTTTTTTCTTTGCAATCGAAGGCGGGGAGAGGAGGACACCAAGTGATAGTGCGCCTCTTCGAGAAGCTCGAGGCGGTAAGTGCACTGAAAAGAATTAACAACGTCCTTCTCGGTTATAGTGACTAGGACCATTTTCATAATGTCACAACACGAGACAACGCTCTGTCTACCCTACCCTTTTTGTGAGTCAGCTTTCTGCGAGCACTTATAAAATGGTAATAGTCTTCCTTTCTTCTTCTTCCTGTTTTGCCCCAGCAGGACGCATATTATCTCAAGCAGATATTTTTACAAATAAAACATAATAATGGCTGACGTAGACTCGATATTCTGGGCTTGAGGAGAGAGAGAAATTCGTGAGTGGGGCCATAGCGCGGCTTACTTAGTACTCTACCCTTTGCTGCCCGTGGCATCAGCGGACGTCTATCTGGAGAACACCGGAGTAAACTGCAGTCGGTCCGTGCTCCGTGTGTTTTTGAACGACACCAAGAAAGGTACACATGGCAAACGTGCGTTTACATTTCCTTGTTTTAACCGACGTTCTGATTAATTGTTGTTATGAGTGTCCTTCTTTTTCTTTTATTACTTATATTTATATACTGGAAACTTTTTTTTTATTCACCAACGTCTCAAGTGAGGCTCGAACTGTTCAGAACCAAAGGAAGAAGAATATCGACCCAGACCTTATTTATTATTTGATTATCCCCTTACTGTTACAACTATGTTTTGCTGTTGATGACTTTTACAGCTTCGCGATTTAGACAACGGATAATTTTAGTAGATCGGTCCGATGACTCCGATAATCATATCCGATACTTCGCCGCCGTCTTTGCGTATGCATCATATCGTTATCGGGTACCGTTATCGCGGGTATCGGAAGGATCTACTATATCTCTCAAATAGCAGGCAACGGCTGCAACGACGAAGCTTTGCTCTACATTCGATGTAAATAGTACTTCCCTTGCTTCGCTGAAGAAGCTCAATGCAGAGCATGAAGCATTCGTGAGGAACAATATGGCACTCCCATCCAGTGCCTCAGCTCAAATGGTGTTCAGCGTAGCAGTCGACATATTGAGTAAGAAAAAAGTGAACGCTGTTTACAACTCCCTGTAACGCCGAATTAGAGCGCAGCTCTTGAGGAGGAGGAGGGAAGGGTACTGGGAGGGGTGAAGTGACCTGGGGGGGTCACGTGGTCACGTGACCTTGGGGGGTCGTGACCTTGATGGGTCACGTGAGGATGCCGATGATGTCATTAGTGACGTCACTGATGACGTCATCTGTGACGATGACGATGCGGACTCCGATGACGTCATCACCGATGATGACGATGCGGATGTCGGTGACGTCATCAGTGACGTCACTGATGACGTCATCCGTGATGATGACAATGACGATGCGGATGCCGTTGACGTCATCAGTGACGTCACTGGTGACGTCATCAGTGACGATGACGACGACGATGCGGATGCCGGTGACGTCATCTGGGAGGTCACGTGACCTCGGCGGGGGTCACGTGACCCTGGGGTGGTCACGTGACCTCGGGGGGTGTCACGTGACTTCGGGGGGTCACGTGACCTCAGGGGGCCACGTGACTTCAGGGGGGTCACGTGACCTCAGGGGGGTCAAGTGACCCTGGGGAGGGGTCACGTGACTTTGGGGTAACCTTGGGGGTCACGTGACCTTGGGATGACCTTGGGGTGACCTTGGTTACGCCGACGCCGACGGCGACGCCGCTCAAGCCGGTAATGGGCCCCTAAGAGCTGCGCTCTAAAACGAAAAATGTCTCACGAGACTTTCGAGAGCCAGCTGTTGCTCAAATTACTCAAGGTCATTGAATGGAACAGGTGGCAACAATAAGAACTTGAATAACCCTCTTCCCTTTGTTTCTTACTTGAGGAAAATAATGTTAAAAGTAACGCCACGAAAGTAACGGATTACTTCTTGGGGTAACGGTCAGTTACTTTCATGGGAGGGTAATTGTAATTGTAATAAATTACAATTTAGTCTCGACTAATTGTAAATGTAATTCCTTACTATCTTTCAGTAACGTGTACAAGTCTGCTCCTTTCTACAAAATGTCTGTGGCGACAGCTGGAGCTAGTGAAAAAGCGGACACCATAGCTCTTCCCAAAGCACCCTGTTCTTCCTCAAGAGTGGCTAGTTCATCCAGGAACAGTGCAATGGTGCTTGGTGGTCTCTGATCGGAGACCACCATCATAGCCCCACCAACGGCGGCGGCGGCAACCCCCCCCCCCCCACTGACGTCACTCAGGTGACAAGCATTTCACTTGCATGACGTGACTCCAAGCCGTACTCACTATGGCTGGCGACAACCCATAAAAGGCATGCGCTGGCCCTTTGACCCACGCGGAGCGCAGTGCAGGAAGTGGAACGGCATCGGTGACCCACTCGCTGCAGTTACCCAAAACTGTTTTACTGCTGTCTCGGCAAAGGCGCAGGCCCGCTGTTTGATGCACGTAGGTAGAAGCCATCAGCCGCAAGCATCAGACACCTGGGGTGGAAAATTTTGCACCCAACAAAACAATAACCATGAGAAGAGTGGTCTAGCAGTTGAATTGCAAAAACATAAAAAGCAGGCACATAAAACCTTGTCTTGCAAAAACACAAAAAGCAGGCACACATAGAAGTATTTCTGTTACCTAGTCTCATGCTCAAGCATTATTTTGGATAGTATACATCAATAATGCCTGTCTCGCAGTAGCTTTCTGAACAAAATGTAGTAGAAAATACAACCAGTTGAATACCAAAGGAGAAGTAGAACAGAGAGGCACTTATTTGTTGTCACTTTAACATGCACATTATGGAAGAGCACAACTCTTCGCGATTAACCTGTAGCAGAATCGCTTAGCAGTTCTGCAGCAGGTGTGAATGTATCACGAGGCAGAATACAGCATTTGTGCAGAAAACACCATCGCAGGCCTACCAGGATGAACAGTAACATTATTACCCGCCACAAATTCGACGCGCCGGGAGGGCCATTCGCGAAGCCTGATCTGTTTGTAAATCCCGTCTTTCGACAGAACGCTTTTGTGACTGCACGAGCTCGTCAAAAGCTGACATTCCCAACGCGCTTGGTCCTTCTTTAAGTGCGATTACTGAATGCAAATGTTGCGCAGGCGGCATCCGGGAGCCACATGCCACTCCTGTTGATTATCTCTACTACCTCCTTTGTCCCCGACGCTACGTGAGGTAGCCAAGCGCTATCAAATTCCACCACTGCGGTGTCGCATCGACGATCGAACGCCACCAGAGTAGGTAAATTCCACTCACCTTTTACGTTCCGAACAAGCGTCCCACGGGCCTCAATGTGGCGAGACGGGGCCTGCTAGCTTGCATGAATGCGCTGTGAACTTCACTGCCGACGCTCGTTCCCAAGCATTGCATATCACGACCAACTCCACTCGGCAATACGGCGGCACATAACACGACAACGTATAATACAAGAAAGACCGCTGGAACCGACGCGACCGCTCCAAAAAGCACCCAACAAACACTTGGAAAAACAAAAAGTAAAAACAAAAAATAAAATTGAAACAAGCAAAAACAAACAAAACAAAAACTTTTGTCACTTCCGGTTTGTGTTGTTTTGCTTGTTTTTGCTTTTTTCTCTCAGCCAATAGGCGTTGCAACCTTACTGCGGCGAAACGCTCGTCAGCAGACACCCAACACCGGCGAAGCCTCTCATCCGGGACTTTCACTATTTCTACTCAATCAGAAAGGGGCAAAGCGCCGGTAGCCCTTTCCCCTTTTCTCTCTCGCCCTCTTTCAGTAAAACGGTTTATAGCAAATCCTAGCGCAATGCGTTAAGAACCCGGTTTACGCGGACGGTTCCAAGTGGGATCGAAGCTTTAGTGTACATGCTAAATATATAACTTTAGCAAAAAAATACTAATGAAAATCCTAAAGTATATTGCCACGCCCGACGCCGAGCGAGCACGTGCGTGGCCGGATGGTTACCGTGTTTGGCTATTGCGCGGAGGCTCGAGGTTCGATTCCAGGGAGCGGACTCTTCTTTTATTTATTCTTTTAATTTGACGTTCTCGTAAGTACGAGAACCTTGTCGTCTGATCGCGTTAAGGGCTGTTTATACTCCGACGTAACGCCAACGAGCGCACACGCTCGTTTACGCTGGCTGACGATGTCTGCGAACGCTGTCTGGAGTGTCTGTACTCCAGCATCAAGTTGAACGCGGCGCAGCGCAAGCAGCTTGACGCGTGACAGCGTAGCTTACGACGGACTTGGATATGCTCTACGTTCAACGTTGCACGACCACGGCGCCGACGTAGGCTATCCCAGAAGCCTTCGCGCGAATGCCTCATTCGGGAATCCGGTTGGCAGGGTCGTCGGGGCCAGTCGGAGTGTGCGAGATGCTCATTTCTGGGAACTAAACCTCTCGCCTTTGCCGTGTGTCGTGTGCTGTTGTCGTGTTCCCGTGTTGGTGTGCGTATTTAACGTTCGTGCGCTTGACTGGGCGAGTGTGTGCGTGGACGTGGACCGCTCCGAGGATGCGCTACTCCGATTCTCGATAGGCCTATCGACCTAACAAGCCGGTGGTGGTGGGCCGTGGTGTTGGGGTGCCGGCAAAAGCAGGAAGCACGATGACGCGCCAAAGGTATGGTTCATTAGAATTAGGGATGACCTAATGTGCGTGCTATTTATAATCATGTGCCGGTCGCACTCACCGGCCGTCGTTCCCAATCGAAAAAGCGTCGTGGAATGTACGGGAACGGCGGACACAGTGAAACTTCTGAACTATTTAGCCGGCCAGAAATTTTTGATTGGGCTGTCTCAGCTTGTAAGCGGTCACAGTTTGTAAACAATAGTATCGGTACGTGATGACAAATGGACTGAACCCTGTATTTTTTGTATAGGCTTTTTAAAGTGCTTTACAACTTCGAACACGTACATTGCATAATTTAGACACCGTCGGCTCTCTTTGGTGTCCGTTTCTTAAGTAAACGGGAAAAGCTACGAGGATTATAACACACCGGCTATCTGTCAGAAAGAGGTCTGTGTGCGATATCGAGTGCATCGATTTTATTGACGCATTCTACCGTAATCTCCGAGTCTCTTGGCACAATTCGCCACTTTCAGCGATGGTGGTACCGCGGTGTGACAATCTCGCTCCCTAGCTCCTGGATGATTGACTTCACAATACATGTGCCTGCCCACACCTTCCTCAAGTGAAAAATAAAGGTAAGTCTCTAATACAGCTCGTATATAGCAAAACTATAATTACTTACGCGTCGCAGACCCAGCAACGTACTGTTATTCTCGGACAATAATCCAGATGACAGCCATTTTGACGGGAACGAGCGCGCCCCCTATAGATCGTGAACGTTGCGAATTTCGGAGAACCTGCGAAGCAGCTAGGTTTGACAAACGCAATTTATTGAGCGTTTTTCTTTTTTTCGTTTTTGTTTTTTTTGTTTACATTTGTGGTGACATTTAGGAGAAAATAAATACTGGTTTGCATTCGTCATCACCATCATTTGCTTGTTTTTGAACTGCTAATCGCTAGCCAAAATGGTTGTATTGAAGCGCGACATGACAATGTGAGGACGAACCACACTGACCGATTGCCTCTAGGCTAGGTGGCGCAAGCTACCGCTCATAGCTAACCCGTAGAGACGATGCGGTTGCCACGGATGCGCGCATGTGCTAAGTGGGGCAGTTCGGGAGCGCGACAGAACAGCACACGACAAAACAGCACGCGACAAAACAGCACGGTCAAAACAGTACACGTCAAAACAGCACAGCGTCAAAACAGCACGGCGACAAAATAGCACGTGTCAAAATAGCACGTGTCAAAATAGCACGTGTCAAAATAGCACGTGACAAAACAGCACGGCGTCAAAACGGCACAGCGACAGAAGAGCACGTGCCAAAACAGCACGGCGTCAAAACGGCACAACGACAAAACAGCACGCATGTAAAAAGGCTGCAATAGGTAGCGTTCTATGAAAACAAAACAGAACTCGAAGAAAAAGGATTGGACATTGCATTGCATTATTTAACAGCTAGTGGAGAAGCAATAAAAAAAATGTACGCTGGCGGCGACGGGATCGCTTTCAAGTCAGTGTCCTGAGCGCTGCTGCTGCTGTGTGATTGCTAAAAACAAATAAAGTAGCAGTAGTTACTAATACTTAACTACGCTAATCTCTGAAGAGATTAGGTAGTTACAGTGGATACCTTCGCGTCGATGTGAGCTTCGTTGTCTGGTCTTTTTTGAAGTATTAGGAAAAGAGGAAAAGTTATTGGGAAAAAGATATCCATAAGTTCAAGTTACGAGCTGCCTGGTTTGTGGTGGTCCGGTGAGGTTCCGTAGTACTCATCGTTTCGTAACTACCACCTAAACGTAAAACGCCCCCCCCCCCCCCCCCCCCCAAAAAAAAAAAAAATAGTGGTAGATGCGCCGATTACAGATGCATAGAACCGGTAAGATAAAATGACTTTTTTTCGTGGAGCGTATTCAAGGTGTATCATGGACACCGGTTCTGCGGGGTTCATTCGCCGTGAATAAAATCTCCTGGAAACACGTGGCTGGAGCTTGCAGGCGAGATGTTGTACGTTTTGAGTTAAATTCACAGATTATTGCCGACAAAGGCCTTAATCAAGTGGAAACCGGTGAAGCAGTAACATGCCGCAGCCTCAATCCTTACACTGCAGCATGAGCTGAACACACCGTTGTGGCACAGGCTTTCTTTTTCTTTTTTTTTCTCTTAACAACTAACGACAGCACATTGCCGTGCGATTGAATTATTTATTGTGGACGATATCACCAGCAAACGTGCGCGTCAAAATGAGCAAAACTGCTCAAAACAATTGCGGTGGCTGAGCTCGGCTATGCCAGGATATACGTAGCGTTAGCTTATGCGCACGAAATGAGAGGCGCTATCAAGCGGCTCCGGTGCAGCGTCAGACTTGGCTACAGTGCAACGATGGCGCACAGCTGGGCACGCGGTGGCGCCAATGCGTCTGCCGCGGCTATGATGTCACTCCTCTGGAATGCGCAGACCGGCGAGGCGGGCGCGGCGGCGGCTCCGGTGCGCCAGCTGTGCGCCGTGTGACGTCACTGGTCCTCGCGCGTGCGCAGCACGGAGCACGGCTCATTATACGAGCCACGAGAAACTGTTCAACCTCGGCCAGTGTATCTCACGCTACAAAATAGCCAGAATACGCACCAGCGGGGGCTTCGGCACTGCCCAGGGAACAGTCATGCGCGCATCGAGTATACTCCCCACTCCGAACTTGCTTGGCCTAGAACTTCAATTCCTTTGCAGTGCCTTATTTGATACGTGCATTTTTAACTTCAAACGCTATATTTCGGGTTCAGCGTTTTCGGTTTAAAACGAATATAACAGGTAAAAGTACGCCGAATTCATTTTTCCGAATTCGGTCTTAACTGAAAAAAGTTCAGTATTTTCGAGGGCGTTTTGAGTGGTGTGTGTGTGTGGGCGGGGGGGGGGGGGGGGCGGGAGAATGTGACTCATAACTATAGGGTTTCGTGTTTTCGGATAAATATGAAAAACACCCGCCGGGAAAAGTTTCGTCTATACGGATTTATCTGATAAACTGAATTTCGAGCTGCCAATCATCCCCCCCCCCCCCCCACACACACACACCAATATATTTTACAATTAATGGTTTAATCAGCGCGTAGAGTAAATGGTCCTGGAAAAATGCCACCACACATATCTTTTAAATTTCGGCCAGGACAACAGGTCTTTGTACTATCGGGTCAAGACAAAGTCACTGTTTATGTTTCCGGTTTGGATCATACTATTTGTGCCTGAGAGGAAGGAGAGGTTGTGTTTTTGTAACCGTGAAAGCTATGGACCATAGAAACTACATAAAGTGGGGAAGAGGACAGTTGAAACTTCTTTATTTTATCATTTTCCGCTCTACCTCTTGCGGCTGCGCGGTAGGGTGATGGAATACGGGCTTCCCAGCGACTACCTCCAGTAGGTTATTGATTTTAAGGTATCGACATTTATCGAAATGACACTTGTGTGCCACTTTTCTTCTAGGCCAAATTAGTATTGCCAGTAGTAATGGCACCAACGCCAAATCCATGTGAAGAAAATATTAATTGATACAATGGCGTTTTTTTTCTCTTTTTTGTCCAGGATACGTTTACATTTGGATATTATTTGTTTATTTTTAATAAGAAACGCCGCAAATTTGAGTTCCGAATTTCCGAAAATTCGGAATCAAACAAAAATAAACTTCGATAAACTCTGAATAAATTCCGAACTTCGAAATTCAGAAAAACACCCTCCGAACTTGACGAAAACTAATCTCCGAAAACACGGAACCCTACTCATTCTGACCACATGATTACTTCCTTTCGCAGTTTTCAGCTTGTCTGCTAGATAGGTTCAAGTTTCAACAAAAGCTCCGGGGGTGCAGGGGTCTTCAGGACAAAATCTGGGTTTTTCAACTGATGGGGATTTGTGTCGAATTCTTTGTTAAAAGAAGAGAGTTTAATCGTGAAATCAAACAACGAAAATCAAGAGCGTCCTAAATACCGTGCATTGTTTAACACACCTAGCTTCCGTCTACTAAAGGAGGGCATAGATACGAGTGTTTTATTGTCATTTCTGACGTCGGTGCGAATTTATTACCTCTCGCAGTCATGAAAATGGGGGAAAACGCACCGAATACAATGCTCGCAAATTTCTCCATTTTGATATTTGCCTCTCCGACCGAAGTGGTACTGAAGCTCATGCTCGTCCTGTGTACAAATACGAGCACACGACGGTAATGGGAGATCAAGATAAGGCCCCAGTGCGTCTTACAAAACAGGTCGCATCGGCTGCCAAAGACGGTAACAAATAAGAAGACCAGTACTTGCTACTCAATATACATTTTACACAAACGCTTTTAATTATTGCTTTTTCGTTAGTGCACTGGTTTTCGTCAGAAACCTAACATAACTGAGAAGTTTATGAGTCTAAAAATATTCACCGCAATAAACCGAAAATTTTTGTTTAGAATAAAAGCCGAAAAAAAAAGTGCGCGGAATTTCAAATAATACAAACCGGGAACGCCAAACCCTAGCTATATTGTCAATGTCATATTTTATGACGCTGTGCTGTTTCGTCGTGTGCTATTTGACGCGTGCTGTTTTGTCGCCGTGCTGTTATGACGCTGTGCTGTTTTGACGCGTGCTGTTTTGACCATGCTGTTTTGTCGCGTGCTGTTATGTCGTGTGCTGTTCTGTCATGGTGCCGGGCAGTTCGTATGGGCGAGCTGGACCAGCGTCGGTCTACGCTGTGCTGTAAACACCATCGTTCGGGCACCTCTCAACGCGGCGTAGTGGCCGACGAACGTCGGTCTGCACTGGCTCACGTTGCGTTCCTGGACGTTGGAGTATAAACAGCTCTTTACGAATGTCCTACGCGCCGAAACTTCTTCGCCGAATATTCCAGAATTCCCCGCTGGTTCGAAAGATGCCCCACGTGACGGTCCGGAGTATGTCTCGCCCCAGGGCTCAATCTTGCTGTTTCGCCGATATCAACGCCAGCGACGCTAACCTTCTTCTATTTTGTTTAAGGCCCAAATTCGGCCCATTAAACGTTAAGTTTCTTCACTTATTAGCCGCCTCATCGTTTGTCATTCTTGACGATTTCGGTGGAAGTGCTGGGTAACGCAACCCATGAAGCGTACCCCTCGGAGGCCTCTCAGCGCAAGCACAATCTCCCGCTCAAGAGGAACAACCGCAGAGAGTATCGAGACCCGAGGAAGCCGCCGCACCCAAGGCCTACCCCCGGAATTCGGACTTTGGCCACCCAAGGCCAAGCAGCTAACGAGGCCGTCGATGGCGGCGGCAGCCGACGTCGCAGACCCCGGCCGTCGCCCCCGCCGTCGTAGTGACGTTGCACACCGGACCCCAATACCTTTCTACGGTGAGATCCACGAAAACATGGAGGACTGTCTGCAAGACTACGAGCCTGTAGCCCGCCACAACGGATGGACTACTGAGCAGTGCCTCCTCAACCTCTACTTCTCACTTGAAGGCACTGCGAGGCACTGGTTTGAAAACCACGAATCCTCCTTCAGTACATGGGAGTCCTGCGCCGTTGAATTGAAGCGGACGTTTATCAACCACCACCTTCGGCAGCGAGCGGAGGACCTTCTCTAAACAATGGTGCAGGGCCCCAAACGAAAGCGTAACTAGCTGTGTTGAAGATGTCCGGCACCTGAGTGCCTGAGCCGATCTGGAGGACTCCGAGGAGAAGAAACTTCGCGTCCTCATACGTGGCGTGAAGGGTGAAATTTTCGGAGGCCTCGTCCGCAATCCCCCAACAACCGTCGACGGTTTTGTGACTGAAGCCACCAAACATCGAGCGCGCACTGTCGGCCCGAGCAAGCCATTACCACCGATTCGCCGGCGTGCCTGCTCCACCAACCGTCGCATCTTTCCGATTTGACCTAAAAGAGTTACAAAAGAGAACCGGAGAAGATTATAATTTTTAAAGTACACCACAACAATTGTACTAAAGAACTACGATGTGCTAGGAAGTGCTATTTTGACGCCCTGTTTTGGCCATTGGAAGGGCGATGAGACCTATTATGGAAAACCTATACTTCATGCTAAATCCTAACCGCTTACCGAAGGCAGTTGAGGAGGTTTTATAAATTTGCGCGCACCTGTACCTCCGAGCTTGAGGCCAGTGACGCCTTTACATAAAACACTCAAACTAAAAGAAAAAAAAAAGAAAAGAAAAAATAATAAAGCGTACAGTTCTTTTTTTTTTCCACATCCTGAGCACCTGCGACGAGGCACAAGCTTCCATCGCTCTCTCTGTGGAGGACACGTGGCTGAATCCACTTCTGGATTTACGAGGTGCGCAAGACGAAAGCAAACCAAGCGGTGAAAGAAGGCACCGCTTTGAGAAAGACGAAACAAAGTTCAAGGTACTTGCATATGTTGTTATAATCCGGCAATGTTTTGTCAAGGCTGCCAAATTCTCCATATTACCATCTATTTTCTTCTTCTTTAAAGCGTGTACATGCTTTTATTCTATTTTCCTAAAGAGATATGTGGCTTGCACGGTTGATAAGGAGAAAATTGCTTTTCGGTGTCTGATTATCGCAAGGGGTTCTCTTAAATTAAGCAAACCATTTATGCTTCAGTGACAAAAGCGCGAATAGTAGATTTATACAGAAATCTATTATACTTTGTGCGATACTTCAAATTCAGCTCTTTCGTGAAAAGCTGTTGTAGACTAAAACGCAAAATGGGCCACGCGGCACATTTTAAGCTGAATATATGTCACGGCCGGCACACCAAATTCCTTCTTTCTTTTTGATCTGTGATTGTATATATCCTCAGTGTTGTTGAATGTTTTCAATTGTTATCATTCGTTTTATAATAATATAATATGTATACGTGAAAAATAGTGCAATCAGAACTGCCATGCGAACTACTGCAGCACCTCTCCTTTCCTTTCCGGCTTTTAAGTAAATAACCGTTTTTTGTAACCACATTGTATTGTTGTTTAAAGGTCATGGCGTGTACAAGGTTATTTATAATACTTAAAATATATATTAAAATCATTAAGACACAGACATATATTTAATTGGGAATAATTTGTGAATTTAGGCAGACGTTAGAGCACAACTCTGAGGGGGAAATTAGCAAGACAAAACAGCAGAAGTCGTTAAGCTAAGCTTATAAATATTCATTTTAGACGTACATTTATCAGGGACTTTAGCGCGGTCAAGATAGATTACGACAATTGTTGAATTTTAAGAAAAATTCCTGCTTCGCTTTTGTGCTGCATCTATGTTCTCAAATCCCGTGATACATAAATAAAAGGAAGAAGCACGCGAAAACCCTTTCCCCATAAAAAAAACAATAAAATAGTATGATTTGCACGTGCCGCATTATTGACCCCGTAAGTAAGACGTCACTGCTCCAAACAAACCGTAGCTAGGGGCGTTGCTATAGACGAATATATGGGACTGAATATCGCCCCAAAAGAACCAGTGTTCAAAACTCAGCCGGGCAATTTCAACGTCTAAAAATAATAAATCTAAGGAGACTAGTTTTCACACATTTACCATTACAGACTTCTGCCGAGTGTCGGCTGTTTCTAAGATATTCTCGAGAGCAACTTCCGGCCCTTGAGACGTCTGGATATACCTGCTGCAGACGATGAACGCATGCGAAAATGACTGACATATACTGTCTGTAACACTTTGAATCGTTAGCCTAATGACAGAATTTCGATCTTACATTTCTTGAAAACATGGTAGAACTAAAAGAACTCGGCAGGTGCATAATGCCCAGGGCTGATCAGAATAGCGATACAAATGTGTCGCTATAGTATCTTAGAGATTGTTTCGAGTATCTGTATCTCTGTATCGAGATAGACTAAAAATATATATTTGTATCTTAGTAGTGAAATACATTTACAATGTATGGCTTGTGTCGCGATGCTTTGCCAGACCTAGTTATCTCGTTACATTTGTTGCCGTTTTTACGCTACATTTAAAAGATTAGAACATCTATTTGGTGAAAGGCGCTCCAGAATTTAGAATATAAACCCGACCTATGACATAATCCATCACAGTTACCGGCATAAAAAAAACAATTGTTTTGGTTTAAAGAAGGTTACCTGCAATAATAACAGAATAAGCTCCTCTCCACAATGCCCTACACTCTTTCTAGTTTAGCAGAGCGAACGCTGTAAAGGAGTTGAGTGGAGAAGACGTACGGCTCTGTCATCAAATTTCCCAAAATTATGGGTGACTCAGAAGAATATACGAAGACAGTTTGAAATGCGCTCTCACGGCAAAACAGGATTCATTTCGCGCAAACGCCTTTTGTCAAGCATGGCACGCAGTCTTTACCACGGAGTCTTTACCACCTGTAACGCGGAGGACCCGGTTCGATACCCGGACCAGGCGGATGTTTTCGGTCGCGCACCAGTCACCTAGCTGTGTCTTGAGATTTATGTTTGTCCCTTGTACCGCTTGCTCCCCTTCTCCAGAAATTATTTTCGTCTTTACCGTTCAGTAACTATGTGGTTCAGGGGGGGGGGGGGGGGTGCCATACCTTTATAGCGGCATTAATGATAAATAAAACGTTCGAGATAATGGAGAGTGAATATATTGACACAGAAAGAGAGGCACAAAAATAAATTACCATTTGCATTCGCCAGGAACTACACACACCCCAAGTAGCACTGTTCGGGAAAAAGTGTATTTCTATAAGTATCTGTATCTGTATTGCGGAATACTTTTTCAACGTTTTTGCACAGGTGTCTTAAGGATGGTCGCGGTCGACCAGTGCGGTACACGGAATCAGTGGAGACATAGCTCGAGCATGTAGAATAATGAAACATATATTTACTACATAAAGAGCACTACGGCTATGCAAAAGAAAGTAAAGCCAAAAGTCAAACACTATCGGTACTTCGTGACCCAGTCCCCTGAATGTTGATCATCACTCACGACCTTAGAATGCTGAAGCAGGGTCAGCTACTCCTCATGGTCATCTCTGGGGAGCGATGTCGCTAGGTCGGGGTCATGGAGATCGGTGTGGTTGCTTCGCTACACTGGAGCGTGGCCAGTGGCTGGTGGACTCACCTCGGAGCAGAGCCAAGGACGTCTTCCTGCAAGCACACCCTTTGCTTTCTATATCTTCCTCTTCCTTTTCTTCGGCTAGCCTGCAGACAGCTTGCGCTTCCCTTGATTCTTCCTCTTCTTCCTTCGCAATCGTGACAATGCCCCCGACGTTCCAGAGATTCATACCTTGAATTTTCTTGCTTTTCTTTTTCCAGTTTCTTGTCTTTTCTTCATAGGCGATTGTTCGTCAGCGCCACGTGCACGGCACATCTGGACACTTCACTCACAGCACACAGCTTATCACCCCCAACGCCCTCAGCGCAACCGTCGGTACGACACTAACACCGTTCTATTTCTCAACATAATCCGTACTTGTGTCGCAGCAGGACTTTCCCAACCTGAAAAACGAAGTTACTTAATTTCACCTGCAATTACTCTATTCACAACGAGATAGAGGATTGTGAACTTCAATCCTCAGTCCCTTAATTCGTGTTGAATCATCCCCAAGTAAACAAAAAATTAACCCCCAAAATACTACGACCCTCATCCGTGATTATCATATAAACCTGCCCCCTCGTCTATATCCGACTCAAGACATCAGCGCCCACATTGTCTTTCCCTTTGATGTACTCCGCGTGGAGGCTGTAATCTTGTAGCTTCATGCTCCACCTCATAATACGGCTGTTCGTGTACTTTGCTTTATTGATGAACTCCAGTGGTTGGTGATCTGTCTGCACTCGAAAGTTTCTACCGTAAAGTTTCCAATGTCGCCGCTTATCATCCAATACAAAGGAATTGAAAAACTGCTGCTTACTCTCGACACGTCGAAATCAACCGGACCTGACGGCATTCCTGCTGTCGTGCTTAAAAACTGCGCATCTATCTTGTCGTGCTATTTGCAGAATATTTTTACAAAAAGCTTAACTGAGCGCAAGCTTCCAGATGATTGGAAAACCGAGAATGTTGTGCCGATCCACAAAAGCGGTAGCAGAAATGTTGTTAGTAATTATCGGCCTATCTCGTTGACGTCGATCATATGTAAAACTCTTGAGCATGTCGTTTATAGCAGCCTAATCACGCATTTGGAAGATCATAATCACCTTGCAAAAGAACAATATGGTTTCCGCTCCGGTGCATCATGTGTAACGTTGTTAGCTGAGTTTCGTCATGACATCGCAGTTGCAATTGAGTACGGAAAGGAGGTTGATTGTGTTTTCCTAGATATGTCCAAGGCATTTGACAAAGTAGATCATTCTCTGTTATTGAGAAAGTTAGAGTGTTTGAATATCCATTCCGATGTTTTAGCCTGGATTGGTAACTACTTAGATGATAGAAAACAATGTGTACTATCGAAGGGTTGTTCATCCAATAACGTTACTGTAACATCTGGTGCTCCCCAAGGTTCGGTGTTCGGACCTCTGCTCTTTCTGACATACATTAATGGCATCTGTTCAAACATTTCTTCGCGCTTTAAACTTTTCGCTGACGATTGCGTCATATATAGAGTAATTGAGGAAGACGAAGATTATCTCAAACTTCAATTAGACTTGGACCGAGTGTCAAACTGGTGTATCGATTGGCGAATGGAGCTTAATGCAAAAAAATGCAAAATGGTTAGATTTTCGAGGAAAAAGCAAGTCAGAGAAAATATGGGCTATACGGTTAACACTCAACAACTCGAAAGAAAAGAAAATATTCGTTATCTTGGTGTTATTTTCTCAAGCGATTTACTATGGAATAGTCATATTAATTTCATTACTAATAAGGCGAACAGCATGTTAGGATTTCTACGTCGCAATTTTCGCCATCGCCCCAAAGGAATTGAAGGAAACTTTATATTTCTCTTTTGTACGTTCAGTTCTGGAATATGCAGGCATAGTTTGGGACCCCCAGACTAAACATCTATCGGATAAATTAGAACGAGTGCAAAATCGCGGTGCTAGATTTGTCTCAAATATTTATAGGTTCAAATCAAGCGTCACGGCCATAAAGCAACAGTTACACTAGCAACCGCTGTCGTACAGACGAAAAAATCTAAGACTAAAATTTTTCTACTGTGTTTATAATGATAAAACTTGCATCAGTAAAGAAAATTACATTCGATGTCCTTTCTACGTGTCGGAAAGAGTGGACCATCAATACAAAGTTGCAACCATTAGCTCTTGTTGTAAATCATATTTTGTTCGAACTGCATTAGAATGGAACATGCTTAACGGAAATGCGTTTCCATCTGTGTTTTCAGCTGAACTGTTCTTTGTAAACCTCTCCCTGCAATAATGCCTCCAAGGCGATGCAGGTAACCTCAATAAATAAATAAAAGTACGAATAAATCTTAAATCTTCCCATCCCCCAAACCAGTGCTAAACATGCCCATTTCTATTGTTGCGAAGTTCTTCTTCGCCCTACTAAGTTATCGGCTGGCGTGAGCAACTGGATGTAGCACCCCGTCTCTCTCTTGTAGGAGCACCGCTCCCAAGCTTGCGTCTAAGCGTCAGTCCGCATTGTGAATTCCTTTCCCAAATCTGGAGCCATAAGGATGGGTGGCTCAGCAAGCAATTGCTTCAAATGGGACAACGCTGCTTCATATTCCTCTACCCACTCCACGTCATTTCGTACCCCCTTTTTTGCCGGGTTTGTCAGGGAGCTGCGAGCCCTGCGTAGTTGGGTATAAACTCCCTGTAACATACCGTCAGTCCGAGAAATGATCTTACTTGTCGTTTCGTGGTTGGTCTCGGTAAGTCCTGTATCCTCGTCAGGATCTCTTGGTTTGGAGCGATTAATACCAATCCTATACGATGTCCCAAAAAGCTTTACTGGTGAAATCCAATTTCGCCCTTCTTTGGTTTTATCTTCAGACCGGCAGCGCGCAACCAGCTCAAAACTTCCCTCAGTGTGTCGATGTATTCTTCCCACGAGTCTGTCGCCACCAGCACGTCGTCGATGTAATGGTATGCGACTATGCGTCGGATATACCCTCTAGCAGCTTCCGCATCACCCTCGTAAAAGTTGCTGCTGCGGTTTTCAGACCGAAGGGCATGAAACTAAATTGATACAACCCACTCGATGACGAAAAGGCTGTCTTTTCTTCAGACGCTTCATCCACAGAGATTCGCCTATACCCTCTGACTAAATTAAGTATAGAAAAGAACGTTTTTGCGTCTCACCTTCGCAAAAGTGAGGTCTACCCTTGGTAGGGTTCGGGATCGGACACCAGTACTTGATTCAGTCACCGGAAATCTTGGCAAACCGGTTCGAAGAGTCCCATTTTTTCACCATCACCATAGGTGCGTCATACGGCGAATTTGATCTCTCGGTAACGCCCTTTTGCAACATCTCAGTGATCTCTTCCTCCACCATCTCATGTATACTTTTAACGGCAATGGGTACTGTCTTATGAGTATTGGTGTGTGGGTGGTCTACTTAAGGTCGCAGTTGATCATGTTCGTCTTGCCTGGTAGATCTGAGAACACCTTCCCGTAGTCAGCCAGCAAGTCCAACACTTGGCGTCTTTTCTCCATGTCCAAAGTGGCTTCAATGACTACATTTTGCTCATCTTGCTGTTTCTTCAGAAACGGCGTTGGGACATCGTCCCCGTCTCCATCGTCATTGACGTCATCGTCACCGTCCACTTTCACTGCCAACCCGTACCTTAGGGCGACTTGTTAGCGCTCTTCTCTTTCTTCATACTTCTTCAGCATGTTTACATGGAACACTTTTCTCTTACCTCCTATATTCAACTCGTAATCTACCTTGTTTCCTTTGGCAGTGACGTCGAATGGACCCTTCAACTGCATCAGCGTTTTGTTCTTGTCACTTGGGAGGAGTATTAAGGCCTTGTCTCCTGCTTTCAATTCTCGCTTGACCTTCTTCTGGTCATAATGGCCCTTGTATTTTTATTTGGCACCCTCGAGACAGCGATGGACCATCTCGCACGGCTCCTCGAGCTTATTTCTTAACTCCAGGACGTATCCGTAAGAGGTCTTCAATTCTTGAGTCATTGCCTCGTTAGACCATACTTCTCCTAAGATGGTCAACGGCCCCCGTACCCTCCTTCCATAAAAATAGCTCTAATGAAGAAAATCTTGAGCTTGATTGGGGCACCTCTCGGTAAGGCAAAAGTAGCGCTGGTAAGTACCTGTTACCATCTCGAGGTCTTTCTTGGCACACTCGCCTAAGCATTTGCTTAATGGTGCCGTTGAGCCTTTCAACGAGGCCGTTGCACATAGGAAGGTAAGGGGCCGTTAGGAGTTGCCTCATCGACAACAAGCGGCTCACCTCCTTTATTTTATGCGACGTAAAATTGGATCCTCGATCGCCGAGAATTTCTACCGGTACGCCGTACCGCGTAAACATGTCCCTTAGGGCTTTGGCCACTTCTGGGGTCCCGATTGTGCGCAGAGTCACGGCATTCGGGTATCTAGTGGCTACGTCTACTATGGTTAGTATGAACCGCTTTCCCGAATCTGATTTGGCCGTAATGGGGGCAATAATTTCGATGGCTACCCTTTGGAAGGGCGTCGCTATGGGTGGCATTGTGCCCAAGGCTGCTTTGCCCGCTCTTCCTTTGGGCACGGTCCGCTGGCAGACGTCGCATGACCACACAGATCGGCGAATCTCACTTTGCATTCCTGGCCAGAAGAATTCTTCCGCGTCCAGGCCTATCGTTTTGTTAATTCCCTGGTGACCCGACATTACGCCATCATGGGCCATGGTGACGACAGTTCTTCTGAACTTCTCCGGTAGGACAAGCTGCTTTGTTTACCTTCCCGAGCTGAAGACACAACTCATATGACGCAAATTGTTCCTTAAAAAAACCTTCAGCGTTGTTCTCCCCCCGTGCTTAGAAGTGGCCTTGCCGATGTTACCGAAACATTTTTTGAGGCTTTCGTAATTTTTCTGCTTCATAAGCATCTATTCCGCAGTTGCCTCTAGTGGTGAAACCTGCGATACTATCAGTCCGGTTTGCGGTTGTCTTGGTAGAACTTTATTTGTCCCCGCTTCTATCATGTTCGCAGTGAGCATAGGCTCGTTACTGCGCGGCGCCAAGCTTGGTGCGCCCTCTCGCAATGATTACCAAGAACCATTTTGAACTTGTTTGACGATATCTTCTCGGCTGTTCTCCTCTCTTTCTTCTGTCGACGTCTGCGTTGCTAACATCCTAGCTCGTCTCATCTCTTCAACCTGGTTGCCATTTGGGTCGGGGTCGTTCACGGCTCGCACCATCGGCACGTTCCTGAGCACTAAGTCGTGCAACGGGCTGCTCACGCATTTTGCCATTACCCTTCCCGTAAAGTATGGGGTCCTTACCAGAATCTCCGCTTCCGGAACATACCTCACGATTCTGTCCAACTGAAACTCCGGGCTGAACCTTCCTGTGAACGACTCAGGGGAATCATCTTCTTTCGAACGACGACCGTGTTACAACCGGTGTCTTTCAAAACCATTATTTTGCAGTCACCGAGACGTTTCTCCACCACGGGCATGTTTTAAATGAAAAAGTTTGGAGCTCGTCCCACAGCAGCATTTACAATTGGAATCTTGGCGTCTTTCTGAAGTGTCACGTAAGATTCATCTACGTCGGTACCCCTCGCGTGGCTTGGCACCGTCCATACGCAGGATGCCTGAGGTCGGTTTAGTTTTGACCCGCGAGTGTTCGCTCGGTGCCCGGTGCGGCCACAGCTCCAACAAGTCAAACTCTTGGACGTGGACGGACGGCTGCGGCAGTTTTATGCATTGTGGCCGACCTTGTGGGAGAGAAAACACCGGATTGTCTTTCTACTTCCACCACTGGCCGCTCTTTCTGTGTCTGCCGTGCTCGACTTCTTAGTCAGCTCTTCTACCTTCGGCTTGCTTGCTCCTTTTGGTGTCTGGGCCTACAGATATAAATTGACTTTGGAAGCTACCTCCTCTAGTGCGTGGCAGTCTCGTTCCCTAAGGAACACCGACAAGCGTCTAGAACAACTCTGTAGAAACTGTTCCACGTTCGTTCCACGCCTGCAATCTCTGTCAATCGGTCGAAATACCCTGCTAAACCGGCGGCGAACTAAATTCTCGTTTCCCTGTCATCGGGTTTTGCTTCTCGAAATCTTTCTCGGCAGCTATCTTTCGTGTATCGGAATCTCTGCATTAGTGCCAGTTTGAGTTTTGAATAATCCAATGCGTCCCCTGGGGACATGGCCGACTACCGTCAGTGCTTCGCCCGTCAAATACAGACTCAACGTTGTGGCCCATTTATGCTGGGGCCAATCAAGTCCCATCCTCGTTCGTTCTAACCGCTGAAGATATGCATCCAGATCATCCCGGGCATTGTTAAATTGGGGAATCAGCTTGTGCGGACTGAAGTGATGTATCTGTAGGTTCGTCCCTCCTTCCCCATTGTCTCAACTTCTCTCAGATACTGTCACTGCGGCTTCCTGTACCGCTAATCTAAGTTGCAAAATATCCCACTCTTTCTCTAGTTTAGCGCATTCTAACTCTCGTTGTTGTCTAGCCATCGCTTTTTACTCCCTTGCGCTAGCCTTTTGGTCTTCTATCCATTTCCTCAACTCGTCTCCTTCGTAGCCTAACTCTTTCCCCGCCGCCAATTAATAATCGTTCGTTATCCGTACTGCCTCACTTACTGCACCAATCCGTGCACGTTCCGGCCGGCGTGATCAATTAAATTCAATTTTTATGTTCAGATCAAGTCATACAAATTAAGGGAATCCTGGCAGGCTCGCCAAATCGTTGCGGTCGACCAGTACGGTACACAGAATCAGTGGAGACAGAGTTCGAGCAAGTAGAATAATAAAACATATATTTACAACATTAATAACACTACGGTTATGCAAAAGAAAGTAAAGCGAAAAGTCAACCACTATCGGTCCCCGTGGCCCAGTCCCCTGAATGTCGATCATCACTCTACACCTTGGAATGCTGAAGCAGGGTCAGCTGCTCCTCATGGTCATCTCTGGGGAGCGATGTCGCTAGGTCGGGGTCATGGAGATCGGTGTGGTTGCTTCGCTACACTGGAGCGTGGCCAGTGGCTTGTGAACTCGCCTCGGAGCAGAGCCAAGGACGTCTTCCTCCAAGTACACCCTTTGCTTTTCTATATCTTCCTCTTCCTTTTCTTCGGCTAGCCTGCAGGCAGCTTGCGCTTGCCTTGATTCTCCTTCTTTCTCCTTCACAATCTTGACAAGGATGTCCCTTTGCATAAGAAAACAAATGTATCTCAGGATCCGCATTTTCGGCCATAAAATACATGTATCTCAGTATGTGTATTCCCGAATACGTTTTGTAGTATCTCTGCCCAGCCCTGATTAGAACGAATTGTATTTGTGTGCGATATGGGATACTGCCTGATGATAATCACCTGGAGATCTGCTACGTACAATGAGAGAAGCATCTGTTTAGTGCACATGTTATCAAATCGGAGTCAGACCCTCTTTTTGATTTTCCAGGAGTCTCTAACAATGACAGACCCTAACTCAATCGGTTCGAAATCCTCAACTTTGTATTTCGGGTTCGAAATACATAGCTCGCAATGGCCGCCATTGCTGCGTACTGATGGTTATTTCTACCTACTGGTTTCTTCGAACTACATCTTTGGCGGTGTAAAACTGACATGGCGAACCGGGTGTTCATGGCTCATGAATTGCTGGTATTGCCGGGAATGACGTCACATGCAGGCTATGTATATGGGTTTGTGTGTTTGTGGCAGTTTATAAACATCACACGGACAAAAATCCTGCCAATTCTTCCGTTTTGAGTGGGATGTCATATAGCAAAATACCTTGATAAAAACAGCAGGTAAATTTTTATGTCTGTTACGGACGTTTCGTTTGATCATACAAATGTGCGCTGAAGCAACTTACATGTTATCAGAACTCAATGAAAC
Source organism: Ixodes scapularis (assembly GCF_016920785.2). Lineage (NCBI taxonomy): Eukaryota > Metazoa > Arthropoda > Arachnida > Ixodida > Ixodidae > Ixodes > Ixodes scapularis. The sequence continues at coordinate 63,133,049 of NW_024609846.1, read as the reverse complement.
GTGTGCTGGCCTGCACGTCGACATTGGTATAGTTCACGTCGTCGTTGTAGGTGCCGCGGCTTCACACTGTTTTCACCCTTCTCAAATAGTGCTGGAGGCTTTGCTTGTAAGCGTTCGCGCGCTCACGCACCACCAGCGTCGATCACAACTGTGCACGGGAACCCTTCGCTTCCAAAAGCCCACAGAAGGTTGACCACGAGAATTCACAACTTTCAGCGATGGTGGTACCGTTGTGCAAAAATAGTGCTCCCTAGCTCCTGGATAATACCTAAAAAATGAAGGTGCTTTTTGACCCTTCCTGACGCAGAAGAATAAGGTACAGCTATTATCTTGCTCGTATATTATAAATCTAAAATTACGCGTCTCAGACCCAACCTCGCACTGCTGTTCTAGGACGATCTTCTAGATGACATCTATTTTGATAAGAACTAGCGCGTTCCCTCTATGCCGTGGAAGCTGCAAATAGAGGTTTAGTCGTGTCGAGTCGCGTACTTTCTCAGACAAAACCACAAAAACCCAAAAAGCTACCGTGTCACCTGCTGGCAAGGCAAAACCGGTTGTCCAACTTCATAACGGGTTTTTATTATCGTTTTAAGGCACTGAGACGATAAAAACATATTCGTGATTAGTTATTAGAATACAGAATGCTTAAAAAAACATATTAGCCTCTTATATCACACAAATACATACCTCACGTCGAGCCCCCGCTAGTCGTCCATAACAACGGCCCTAGCAGCGGTTTGTTTGGAGCACTGCGCCACGTTGTGACGTCATCACTTATGGGGTCAATTGCTGAACGAACATTACATAAATATGTCCCACTTCTTGAGCTGCTCCTGCAAGTCTTCTCCCGAATGGATTATGCATCTATGGTGGCTGCTTTTCTTTGACTGAGTGCGCTTGCGCCATAAGGAAAACTGAATCCTTACAACACTATGTGTTGTGTAAGTAATGTCAATGTTAGTTATTAAATACCTATCTGTTGATATGAACTTAAAGGTACAGGTACGGTAGCTCGCTGCCTGGTTAGGGCAGAGCCATAAAAAAGCGTACTCTAAGTTTATTAAAGGGACCACGACACGATTTTTCTACTTCTTCCTTCTTAGCTTTAATCCTCAACTCAAAGGCGAATTGAGAAATCAAGTCTTCGTGACATGCTTGAGCACCGGTGCGATGACTCCAAGCTTCCACTGTACTTTTTAAGCACGCCATACAACTTGCAATTTGCAAATGAGGATAAGTTCCGTCAGGACCAAGAACGCGAATCCAAATATTTGTTGACGGATTGATTGTTGACGAGCTAATACGTCCGAGTGACGCAGTTCTCGGGTCCAACGTGTGAGCTAGGGTCGGCTGACGTCATTTTGGCTCCGCTGACGTGCTTTGGGCATCTCGGATGTATCATGTAAAAGGCAGATAACTTTCGTAGGTAAGGAGGTATGAAATAGTCCGCTATATCTTAAAATGTTTGTACCAAAAGGCTGGCTTTTGACTTTCTCCGCTCTTTCTTTTCGCCCGCTAAACGATGTACGATGAGTAAAGTTCCATTCTAAAAATCATTTATACCAGCCCAAAATTTGTTTTATGGCCTCTTTAAGTAGTATACCCGTCGTTTCGCGGCCAGTTTGGTCCCTAGCTCACAGGTGAGTGCCGGTGGTGACATGCCTCGCTATTTGCACACACAGATGTAGGGAACATAATTATGTAGTATGAGCCGCTCAGCAATTATGTAGGAGACATAATTGTTGGGCGGTATACGTTTCCATCTCTTCGTTACATAAACCAAGACTTACCGAAGAGCCGCTTTCGCCAATGCTTATCCAGGGCCAGCACGATGCTCTCTTCGAAATCTATTGTGTAGCCAGTTCCTTACGCGTGTTGTGTTAGGGCACTTGAATTTACATGTTTCGTTCGGCCCTCGTATTTGTGTTGCTTGAACCTCCCTGGGAAGTTTTTCCTTTTCCCATGATATGAGTCCGAACAATCCCCACGCAGTACGCGGTGGACAACACTTCTCTTTCGTGGTCGTTGCTTCAGCAGGGGAAACGATGGCCGATAGATGCAATGCCGTAGCGGCAGAGTACACGCTAAAGGGCTTCGCTTGTGCGGCCATGCTTTCGGGAGGTCGCGGAGTCCTGTGATTGTGAGACAAGACAACACGCGCGCTGAACTCGCAAGCAAACGAAGTGGTTTCCAGTCCCGAGTAGTTGCGTCTTGACAGAACTTCTTCAGTCATGGCAGCGACTTACAGTGTTCATGGAGTATTTAGTTCTGACTAGCTTAGTAAACGCAAAAAGAAAATAGCAAAGCTGCTAAACTTTCGTAGTGTTTAAGATCTGGATGTCAATTCCCCGAAAGGGATCGGGCAAATCCTCCAGTTCGCGCATTCCCTATTTGTAGCCCCATTCGGAGTTGATCGGTGTTCTCGCACTTGTTTGAGTTATTGCAGCACTGGTGAGTGTTTCGCGGAATTTGTTAGTGGGGTTTGAGGAGGCACAAAAGACAGACTTCTGGAGACGACCGCGTGCCCACGTGGGCAAATGCAGTGCGCTCGATATATTTACTCGTTACCTATAACTTCTTTAATTTTATGTTTTTTTTTAATATAGTATAATAAATAATTACAAATAGTATAAATCCTAACAGACGTCTTGCTGAAAGCCTGCCAGTGAAGTTGCAGACTTACTTTGGTCAGCCGGACGTACAACCGTGAAGATTAGCGGTGCAACAAGCTTGGTGGCTCAAACGTTCCCACCTCATCGCGAATATAGGTATAAATATTCGCATATAATTTGCACTGCTGAACATAATTTTGTACTACTTTCTCTAAAACAGATGCAGTAGTAGCGATTGCAAGTTTTCATCAAGCTTTTGTTGAAAAAGTTTAGCTAAAGCTCATAGAACTTCTCAATGTAAAGGGCATAAAAGGCTTATTAATTAAATCAATAAGGAGGACGAGCAACGCCGGCATTGTTTTAATTAGTAGAATACTTCAACTCGACCCCAATACTTGAATATAGCACAAAATATAGCTAGTCATAAATACAAGGAATCAAAAGATAATCTCGTCTGTGGCATTGGGGAAAAATGCCGGCGTGAAAGGTGCACTTTGCGGGGCTGCGACTTTGAAGGAAAGAAAATGATGCAACATGTTTTTCGTAACTAAACTCAAGATTATGGTGGAGAATTATCACTATATATTTCAGGAAAATCAAAAATGATTATTTGTTTTAATTGCCCCTTGAAATTTCTTTCCTTTGTAATTTAGAACAGGTTTGGAGCGACATAAAAATGCCAATCTTTGAGATAAATCAATGATTTATATATCATTCGAAAGAACGTTTTAATAAAAATATATGACATAAGTTTTAATGTTGTAACTATTCAAATTATGTTGATAAAAGCTGTTAATTCTATCGAAAACACGTCAAAGAAGCCAGGTTTACTATTTGTGACTTGATATAGGTGACCTCTGCCATGCGCTACCTATTTCACTCAATAGTGCCCATGATAAATTATAAGTAAAAGCTATTTGAGATGTCTGATATTGTTGTGTAGTTTGTTTGTGTAGCAAGTTTCACCAAACAGGATGGAAACGAAAATTTCAAAAATCGAATAGGTCGTTCTGGCGCACTAAAGGTTTTTTTCTCTCTCTTTGAATATTATGTTTCTCGAAAAATTTGTTTTCATTACGTTCTCTACACATGTCGGAGAGTAACGCATAAAAATTGGCCAAAACAAAGAATACGTTCGGACTCGCGTGCATGATCTTATCTGAACAGATCCTTTGTCCTCGCGTTCGTCCATGTATTGTATAGACGATTCCAACAATATGGAAGTGTTTCCGAAGACGTTCTACCTCGCTGGTATTAACGACACAGAAGCAGTCGTCAACAGAACGCATGAAGGTTCCGGATTTTGGCTCGAAAGAGTCGAGAGCCTTGCATTCCATCCCTTACAAAAAATTTATATCTGGCCAGATCTGAAGATTTCAGATATGGCCATATCAAAAATTGGCCAGATATAACCTGATATGGTATATCTGCCAGATATAGCCTCATAACGCCAGATATAGCCTGATACCCCTGGCCGGATATGGAAATCCCAGATCTGGCTAAGTAAGGAAATTCCAGATCTGGCCAGGCATTTCAAAAGTACAAAAGCCTGAAATCAGCACTTTATTTCTTTTTATTGTCTACGATTCTCCCAAGTGCCCCGGCCCGCACTCGAGGAGTTATGGAAACGGTGGTCCTTCAGCTCCTTAGTAATCGCTACTTTTGACCAATTCCATGGTTACACAGTTTCGAGTGTAATTCGTAGTCACCGTGAACAAGCCTCCCATAGGGCTCAAGTACCTATCATATCACTTTTAAGTTTTTCGTAAATGGCAGCGTTCAGGATATTGTGGATTCTGTCCAAACTTCAACCAGGCTGAGCCGCCGAAATCTCTTTGTAAGAGATATGTCTGCGGCTCACCCAGGTTGAAGGTTGGACGGAATGCACAGTACTGACACTGGCGGGACATTTTAAAAGTGGTATGGCAGGTATTTGGGTCCTGTACGGCACGTGTTCAGGGTGACTCCGAATTACACTCAAATCTGTGTAACCATAGAATTGCTCAAAATTTTCGATCACTAGGCAGCTGAAGAAACACCGTCCCCATGATTCCTCGAGTACGGGCCGAGGCACTTATGGGATTTAGCAAATTGTCTATTCGGGCGTAATGTTAACACTTTGAAATAATTAAGCTACATTGAAATCCTAACGAAAACTTGCACAAATAATCTTAAACTTAAGCTTGTCGAAGCTGAAGTTTGGAATTATTTGTGCTAACATTTAGGTCGCGAACAATAAGTCATTCAGAGTTTTCTAACAAAGATTTTTTTTACTTGTTTTAACTTTTTAATATATTGAAAACCGGCCGCCAGATAAGTCTGTATATACGGCAGATAAGTGTATATACGCCATATCAGGCTGTATATATGCCAGATAAGACTGTATATACGCCAGATAAGTCTGTATATACGCCATATCAGGCTGTATATACGCCAGATATGTCTGTATATACGCCAGATAAGAATGTATATAGGCCGTATATAATCATATAATGTTTGATATGGCCAGATATGGCCCAGATATAAGATTTCCATACGGGATGGCCTCCATTTGAGGTTTGCCTTTGTCACAGATATAGTTCCCCCATGGTTCTCCCGCTGTCTTGTCTGTAGAACTTCACGCCAAACTAAAGATTGTGCAATACACCCAGAGTTCTGGTAATCGGTAGATCTCATCCAGCGAGAAGCGCGTTCTCTTCTGAAGCGTTTCGTCTGCCTAAAGAGCACTTCTGGCAACGGACACCGCTAAGCTATTAGAATACAGGTGAATAAAGACACTACGTCGAAGGAGACGAGGCTCTATTGTCAACTAGCTCTGGGCCAGAAACAACCTCTATGATGTGACCGGAGTTCTTTATATACGTTGGAGTACTTTCAGTGAGATGGGAGAGGAGCCTGTGGAGGTAGTTAGAAATGGCGCGCAGAGTTGAAGTTGCCAAGTCGACGACAGGTCGAATTGGTACCCCGTCCTTGTGCATCATGTGGAGATCGTACAGCTCCGGGACAGATCCATTCCACCAGATGAGTATCATGTAAAGGCTGCGGAAGTCTGGGTAGTTCTGGAAGATGATTGACAGTGTGTAATTGAGCGTTCCCTGCACTTTTCTTGTCCGATATCCTACCATTCTTCTAGCTCTACCTAGTTTGTTCTTTCCTTTAAAATTCATCTGTACTATCGTTCTCACAACTTCCCAGAACTCCGGAGAAGTCGTTTGTGCTCTTATAAAGCTGTTGTACCCATTACAAATCCTGATTACATGTTCTGCTATTTGCGTTCTGCTCTCTCCGCGTTCATCAGAGGGTGTGCCGCGGTTCGGTGACACACCAATCCAAGAACTTCACTTGGAGAGGCATTGTGAAATACCCTTGAGAACCTAACTTAGTGAAATACCCTTGAGAACTATGCTCGAATCAAAATTTACATTTGAGAAATTGAACAAATAAAGCGGCCAATTTAAACGCAGCTTGGAATATCTAAAAGAAGCATGTTTAAAAAAACGTTTGAGTGAATTTCTAATGAGTGAGGTTTCTTGATGCTGTTTTAACGACGCCAGATGGATGACAACGTTGAGAATTTTGCATCTATTTTCTGGGAGAAAACATTTTAGTCAAACGCTCGCACTTGCTTTCTGTTTTTTAGCTTGTGTTTCTTTTTTATTCCAGATTCCGCGTTGGCTGGGTGCGCTGTTGCCAATTTAGACAGTTTTCCACTATATTTAACGGTCTTGGGGGTTTTAATAGGATAAATATTAAATTTGCAGATAGTGAAATTTCTTGTGGTTTACAATACGCGTTTATTTTTGGATGTCTAGCATTTCTAAAGTCTGAACAAATAAATCCTGAATAGGTTAAGCTTCGTGGGAAGTTAGATTTATTGGGATTTTATTTGCGCTTACTCTAGGCAAATTTTTTGTCAGTGGCAATAACCCTTGTGACGCCATTGAGATATCACGCTGACATACATTGGAACACGCTCTGCGCTGATCTGCGTCGCAATGGTCGAACGCATTTCCCATATCTTACAGAAGAAATGAGACCAGTGAATTACCAGAACTAAAACGCTGGTGATAGGATTCAAAACTTGAGACTGGTTACTGCAAGTTTCAAGCGACGTCAGATATAATGACGTTCCATTACAGGAAAACACGCTTTTCTGCACACCATGTAAATATTTCTAGGGAGGTTTGAGTAGGTACCGAATGTGGTACAAAAATTCAAGGTGTACGTCGAGGCTCACGTCAATACACCTGGGCACAGGAAGAAGACACAGCGCATCTAGTTCTTTGCATGGGTGCTGTCTCAGTAAAAAACAAAATTTTCGCCCTGGTAAGGGTTATCTTATTCATTCCAGTGTATCTAGATTTGGTACAACAGTAAACGGCTTTAAAATCACCCTGGCACTGCGTGTGGAATTTCGCGGTTTTTGACGAATTGTCGGGATCCTTGATGCGAATATTTATTTATTTTTTCTGAGTTGGACATATTTGTCGAAAATGCCGAACAATCGACAACTGTTTTTGCCTGAGCGACAACAAGTATATCTGAAATATACCCTCCGTTTTTATCCAGCAAATATTTATAAGATAAGAAGAGCCAAGGCAGGATCTAACAATACTGAGGCTACTAATTTCACTATCGTTCCTTGGTGCCTATTTTTATTTTCATTATTGCAATCTTAAAAAGAACTTTCATTCTTCAGGTTGAAAATTTCAACATGGCTCTCACTGAAGTGTCACCGCTGAAAAGCACCGTGGAAAATCCGCAGCCCCAGGTTACTTCGTGGCACGTGATTTTGATTGTTGGCTGCATCACATTCTTAGCCCTTGGTGCCCTAGAATCCATGGGATATTTGTTCATCGAATACGCCAATGAATTCGATGTTGACAGAAGAGCCGCTGAGTGGCCAAATAGCGTCATGACCGCCTTGGGAAGTTCGGTAGGTACGTCGATGTTTTCTTGTACCCATTTGTAGAAGTTTGCTGTGTGTAAGTAATTCAACGCAGGATGGTAAAAAAGGCAATAATAAAATATTGTCACGTATGTCAAAGTTCCACAATCTCTTACAAGCTTTGCACATTTAAGCTGTAATAAAAGCTTAACAGGGGCTATTTACGGAGTTTTCACGGTTCCTTGTGTTCGTGCCATACGGATATTATAAACAAAAGTTTATAGCGTTGCGTCCTATGTTTAAAGCCACTACGTGTGGAGCTGTAATTTATCTAACTTGGGAATATAACTTCTAGGGAGACCTCTTGAATGGCGAAGAAACTTATATTCAAAATATTTCTATAAAAATTAACGTTACACCTTCTTAACGCGCTTGTGCTGGTATGCCACATCGGGTGGCACTCAGTTCGTCGAACGATGTTTTAGCGAGCAAATCCCCTCGCCCGCTGAAACGTCAGATTTTAACAGGAACGCAAATTGTTTAAAATGACTAGCCCACACTCGAAGTGTTCTAGTGAAAGGTAAATCGACTTGATATAATCTGGGCCATATTAACAAATGTTTTTTTTTTTCAGCTCTGTTCCTGCCACTTTTGCATAAAAGGTTTTCAATTATATTCGTCATGGTGGCAGGAAGCATACTTGCAGTAACGGGCCTTATAGCTTCTGGCTTTACAAGAGATATAAGAATGATTGTTTTTACCATGGGCGTGCTTCATGGTAAGTATCGTACATTAACTCCATTTATGCATGCGATTGTATGCATAAATGTACCTACCAATAGAAGTGTCCGGTGTGACGGGAAATTATGATTTCATAATGGAGATTAAGACCATAGAGATTACTGGATAGTTATACAGAAAGTAACGCTGAAAGATAACCAAATATTTTACCAAGACCACCAGACTAACTCTCCGGCATAAGACGATTTCACAGGCCCCACGAGCGCGTAGCACGCATTAGCCGCGTGCTCGTCGGGCCAATCCAATTTCTCATCACCAGTGCCACCTTTCTCTGCGGGGATATAAGCAAGAGCGTGATGACGTGACAAAAGAGAAGTATCAAAAACCACGTAGCTTCAAACAGTGTTGTACGGAAAGGCATTACAAGGAACGGTGTTACTGGAACGCGTTCCTTTCAGGAGGAAAGGGGAAACGCCGCCGTTCTATTTTGCATGGGTGGAACTGGAACGGGAACTCGTTCCATTTTTACTGGAACGGAAAAAAGAGCAGCGTTCCGTTTTCTTTCGTCCAGTGGGGTAATTTTTTTTTATTTGCAAGAGGGAAATTATAAAAAAGTATAAAAACAATATCATTACAAAAACCAGGATCTCGTTAACATCTTTGTTACTAATCTTAGGGTTTATATTGGGGGTTCTCTCTTGGTAATAGTTGGGTGCAGGAGAGCTAGTGGAAATTGATTATTTTTTCAGTGACCAGGACTGCTACACAAGAGCAAAATGTTTAGTCGAAAGAAAAGGCACACAAAGATAGACGACTCAAACTTAGCTACTTTCTTTGCTTCCATCAACCCTCGCACACCCAGTGATCCAAGGCCGGCTATAACCATGAGTAAACTTCCTCAAAGAGACCTACAGTTAAAACAAAAGAATAGGTTTCCAGACATCAAAGGAACCCTTGTAACCCGAAGATTGGTCACTTAAAAGATACATAAAAATTAACCTTTATTCCATCTCTCGCTGTCCGCACCTTCAAACTGAACAGTGAATCCAACCTTCCCGAGAAGGACTGGTAGTTTTCAAGACTCACCTTTCAAAAGCCCTAGCCTCTTCTTTACTTGGTTGTCTTGCGGATAGCAACATAAAAAAAAAACAAAAAAAAAAACTGTGGTTAAGTTCGCACAAGGGACTCTGTTAGATAGAGACGTGTGAGGTTGTTGTAAAACGATTGTGCGGTGTGAGGTAACAGTACATTTGGCTCCTCTTAATCGCCCACCGCAAACATGATAATGGTTAAAAAATGAGATTTTTAAGGAGTATATCTACAAATGAAACCCTTGCTTTCGCTTGTTTTCTTCCCCTGGGGCCCTAATCTTGACACTCGATGAAACAGACGGCGAGAAATTCGGCGGCCGTGATTGGCCGACGCCGCACTTGACCTTGGCGGTGGCCAATCACAGTTACTCGATTTCTCGCCGACTTCTTCGCCAAGTGTCCAGATTAGGTCCTTTGGGGCTCTAAGCTGGACACTCGGCGAAAAAGTCGGCGAGATTTCTGACGGCCACGATTGGCGAGCACCAAGGTCTAGCGCAACGCTCGCCAATCGCGGCGGTCAGAAATCTTACCGACGATCTCGCCAAATGTCCAGCTTAGGTCGCCGTGTCCTTCCACCACGGCATTCAAATTCGAATGTTGCCATTTGATAGAATAGACACAAAAAATATTTGTTTGATCTAATTGAATATGGTAATCATCAAAATACAAATGTAACGTATATGTAAAGATACGTTCCATTTTTTAAACTCTAATGCGAACGAGTTTCTTTTTTCACAAATGAAAGTTCATGTAACGGGAACGCGTTCCAAAATTCAGAAAGAACGAGGAACGTGCTTTCGTTCCTTTTTTTTCAGGAACGTGTACAACACTGGCTTAAACCACACTGTCAGCTTAGGGGTAAACGGTTATATATCGCTCGGGACGCCTTTTTTGCACGTCGTCGGGGCGTGGTCACGTGAAAACAGGGATCTCGCGACCACCTACGCGCGCCCTCGCCCTCTCCCATTCCACCCCCCCCCCCTCACCCCGCCCAAAGTTCTAGTTTTTATTTTGATCGTTTCTCTCTCCCAGATTTTTTTTTTCGTTTCTGTGGCTTTTTTACTTCAACATTTCTTTTTTTTTTCCTTTTTTTTTTATGTTTTGGAGGAGCAGGTGGAGGGATTCTTGCGAAACAAAACCACGCTGGTGGAGTCGCGCGCGCAAGGTTGGATAACGACAAAGAAGCCGCGCTCCGGAAGTGCGGGAAAAATCCTGACAAGGTTAAAACAGAATATGTTGTAAAATAAGCCCCTAAAAACACCCCCATATTTAGAGAATAATAAATACCGGAAATGTTACGATAACGAAAGAGGAACATTGAAGACAAGCAGACGCACAGGCTTTCTACTTTCCGCTAAATTTAGCGGAAAAATATTGTTGCCGAATTTAGTGGGAAAATTGTTCCGCTAAATTCAGCGGAGAAATTTTACCGCTCAATCTAGCGGGGCACTTTTTTCACTACATTTGGTGGGGACACCTTCCCGCTAAATTGAGCAGAGAGTTTATTTGGTAGATATAGCGGGGAAATTATTCCGCTAAATTTAGCGTGGAAATTTTTCCGCTAAATTTATCGGGGAAATCGTTCCGCTAAATTTAGCGCAAAAAATTCCCTGCTCCTCCCTGGTGACGTCACTTGAGACCCTCGTGACGTAACACATGACGTTACGTGTGACGTTATTATGGGCAACGTCCCCTAATGCAACGCTCGGTTATGCTGATGGTGACGACGACGCTGACGCCGAGGCCGTTAAAGCCGGAAACGGGCGGCTAAGAGCTACGCTCTAAAATTAACTTGAAGTCGGTATTCATTAGCTTGCTGCATGTCACCACTCACTCTGAGGTAATACTTCGGTCACATCTATATAAAAAAAAGAACGATTTTACGTAGAAAAAAAAATGGGAAAAACCACATCTGCGTCAAAAGACTCGCTTACTAGACTCGCCACCACAAAGTAAGATGGTAACTGCTTCGGCAGCATCTGGATATTAACGTACAGATCAGAGATTAATTTCAGCGCGTTGTCAAAATTCAGTTTTGTATCGCAAAAAAAAAAAAAAGAACGAAACAAACAAACAAACAAAACGCGAAGAGAAATGCCCTGGAGTGAGAGAGGAGAATGTGGCGACAATAAAAACTTTCAGCCTTTCCACCCTGGTGAAGAAGGAAGACCAGCGAAGCTGTACTATGGTGGGAATGAAAGAATGGCCGGCCGCAAGTCGGCAATCGAGAGTGGAAAGGCTGGAAAGATTGCCGCCATCTAGGAGCGACGGCGGCAACCAGACCACCGGCGATCTGGTTGTCTGGTTGCCGCCGTCGCTCGCAGATGGCGGTAGCTGTCCATATTTTTGTGTGGACATTTTTCTTGCCGGCGGACAGGATACTGGGGAAGCTAGCCCCTAGCAGCTCCGGTGTAAAAACAGGAATTGAGAAGATGGGGGAGGGAGGGTGAAAGGGGCACGTAGGTGGTTAGTGATCCTGGTTGTCATGTGACTGCTCCCTGATGACGTGCAAAAGAGGCGTCCCATATCGCTCCCGGCGATTCGTTGGCTGAAGCATGTTACCGCCCTGCAAAATGAAAACATGTGTAGCGGAGCCCCTCCGGGCGGACGCTTTATTTTAGTTGACGTACACGGAGACGCTACTCGCAGGAAAAGAGGCCCTGCGAAGCATGTGACATGATAGCGCCTCTTGATTGCTCCGGCCCATGCGCACTATCTGCGAATCTAGTACAAACATGTCTCTAGCATTCTCAATTTAATACCCCCACCTGTCCCCAGGTGCGCTCTACTTGTTTTTTTTTTATTATTTGTTGTAACGCTCTGTAGAAATTGCGCTCTGGCAAATTAATTAACTTGTGAGTTATCGGTGTGTACACGTCCCAATAACGGCACAGTGGTAGCATCAATTTGGCAAGATTTCTATCTTGATAACTTTAAAGACACACAATTATTGCAACGTATTTTAGAGCACAGCTCTTAGGGGCCCGTTTCCAGCCTGAGCGGCGTCGGCGTCGGCGTAACCGGGGGGGGGGGGGGGGGGGGTCACGTGACCCCCGAGGTCACGTTGTGAGGAGTGTCTGGCGAAGGACTATGCCAGGCGCACGTGCCGCGCACTTGCCGCGAGGGGACGAACACGGAATGGGAAAGACGACGAGGACGGACCGGGGGAACGTGCAGTTAGGTTCTGGGATTAAGGACGGACAGTAAAGGTTCCATCCTAACAAGTGGGGACTCGTCCGGGATCGAAGATGGACAACCTGGAGGTGCCAGATGAACTGATAGCCCGCCTTTTGAGACAAACCGACGGATCCGTGATGCAGCGGGAGCGAGCTTCTGTTCAAGTGCGCCAACTGCATCTGACTGCTGCAGTGCCCCCAGCACACGAACCCGAGGTGACCGCGGCTGCAGTCCACCCGTCTGGCGGCCCTCTGCCGAGAATTGCGGCGCAGTTGCCGAAGTTCACAGGCTTCAGTGATCGACAGTCGCCCGAAGAATTTATCGAGAGGCTGGAAAACTTTTGCTTGATTACGGGAGTCACCACTGAAAACCGTCTCAGCCAGGTCGTTCCGGCTGCACTGGATGGGAGCGCCAAATTATGGTGGCGTTTTATCGGTAACTTCGGCAGTTGGGATGATTTCAAGACGGCGTTTCGTGCCGAGTTGGCCTCAATCGACGCCAAGCGACGTCTAAAGGACGAGTTGAGACACCGCACTCAACACCCCGAGGAGAACCTCAAGGAATTCATTTACACCATCGCCGAATTTTACGAAAGAATCGGGGAAGAGGTGCCCGACTCAGAAAAGGTCGACCGCGTGCTACGCCAAATGCATCCCCAGCTCCAGGATTTGGCGGAAGGGACGCAGTACGCGAATTTGAGCGAGCTTGCCAAGGTAGCGGACGGCCTCATGGAGCGTGCCTGGCGGCGTCTTCAGTACAAACCGCCCCCCACAAGAAGCAACCAGGTGGCCTGTGACCTAGCTTTCCGGGCACAAGGTAACAGCGACTTCCCCGGGACGGACACTGCATTTCCCGCTACTTTCGCACCGGCTCTAGCAGCGGCTGTGTCATCTGCAACAGTCGCTATGCCGTCGACGTATCGCTGGCCACTCCACCCTGCGGCAATCGAACCAGCCTACTACAGGGACCAGCTTTCAAGGCCCACAACCTCATGGGGGAGTTGCAGATTCAGTTCTGCCGATGTCTCAGTGGCATCAGCGCCAACAAGGAGTCGACCGTTGCCAGAGATGTGGAGGAATCGGTCACTCCGCTCGCACCTGTGCCACGGGTCGGCGTTTGGGTCCAGGTCTCTGCTTCAGGTGCCAACAGCCTGGCCATTTTCAAGCACAGTGTCCGGGAAACGGACACTACTAGATGCTGTCCCGGTGAGCATCTACGACAGAGCGCTGCAAGTGGTGACTACTTCCGGGGGAAAAGAGCCTCTCCTTGACGTTACCACTGTGTCATCAACGTTCAAGGCGCTGCTGGACACAGGCTCCAGCGTCAGTCTCTTGGGTCGGCCGGCCATCGCAGCTGCTCAAGCCACATGTGCCACTCAAAAAAGGGAAATGCGCACGCTGCGACTGGCAACAGGGTGGTCCCAGTCCACTGCATCTCTTCGGTGCAAGATCCGGTGGGCGACCGGTTCCCGGAGACAACGGTTTCTGTGTATACCCGACCTCTGCAGAGACATTGTTTTAGGAAGGGATTTCCTTACAGTGACAGATATCTCCTTGCATGTGGCGCTTGGGGGATGGACATTGGAACAGAGCCCCACCGCACTGTTCCATTTGTGAAGGCCGTAAAGCAAGCAAGCAGCGAACTCGGGGCAGAAGAATATTCGTACTCCCTGGAGAACCTCTTCAAAGAGGAGTCAACTTGCGCCACCACATCCAGCCATAGTGCTACCGAAGGCGATGGAGACTCTGCAAAGACACCGGGAGTGTATGCTCCTATAAAGAAATTGTTGGAGATCTTTGGGCCAATCTTCACCAAAACTCCCGGCTGCACTACCCTTGCCGAGCACCGAATTGACACAGGAGACAGTCCACCCGTTCGTTGCAAGTTGCGCCGCGTCAATTCCAAGAAACAAAAGATCATTGACAGTTGCCTTCAAGACTTGCGGGAACAGGGACTTGTGCGTTGGAGCACAAGTGAGTGGACCAGTGCACCTGTTCTGGTGGCCAAAAAGTGCGGAGGCTTTCGCCTGGCCATAGACTACCGGCCGCTCAACGCACGCACCAGAGTGCCAGTGTATCCAATGCCCCGAACTGACTGGCTGCTGGCACAACTCGGGAGAGCAGAGTGGTTCTCAAGCTTCGACCTTTCGCAGGTTTTTTTCCAAATTCCTGTGCGCGAGGACGACATTCCGAAGACGGCGTTCATATGCCACCAGGGCACCTTCGAATTTACAAGGATGCCGTTTGGTGTTGCAGGTGGTCCAGCCTCCTTCCAAACGCTGATGGACAGAGTCCTGGATGGAATCAACCACCCATTTGCTATGGCGTTTATGGACGATGTACTTGTGTATTCAGAGACGCTGGACAGCCATGTTGCACATGTCCGAGAAGTCCTGGAGCGCATCAGATCAGCAGGACTCACCATGAACCCCGACAAGGTTCAGGTGTGCTGCCAGTCGCTGAAGTTTTTGGGTCATGTAATAAGCACTGGACAATGTAGGCCGGACGAGGGGAAGGTGTTGGCGGTGCTCGACTGCCCCCGACCTACCACAGTCAAGCAGCTGCAAGCCTTTCTGGGTTTGGTTGGCTATTAACGGAACTTTATCAAACAGTTCTCCATTATTGCCCGCCCCCTCACCGATCTCTTGAGAAATGACCGAAAGGGGATCTGGAATCACCAGCAGGAGCATGCCTTCACCCTGCTCAAGGATGCACTGGCTCACGATGCGGTGATGAGTTTGCCAGACCTGAATCGGCCCTTCGTCGTCGAAACAGATGCCAGCGGAGTTGGCATAGCTGCAGTGCTTCTACAGCAAGGCCCCGACCAACTGCAACCGGTGTCCTTCATCAGCAGGATGCTTACTGAATCTGAGCGACGTTACACCGTCCAGGAGTGGGAGTGTCTGGCAGTGGTCTGGGCAGTAGACAAGTTCAGACCTTACCTCGAGTTTACCGAGTTTGGAATCCACTGCGACCACTCCTCACTATCCTGGATGTTCAGCACCGACCAGGCCTCTCCAAGAGTCGAGCGTTGAGTGCTTCGACTCCAGGGCTTCAACTGCAAAATCAAGCACTGGAGAGGGCTTGCGAATATCCCAGCAGATGCCGTCAGTAGGGCACCTCTCCAGCAGGTAGACATACCTGATCAGAGCCTGCCTGAAACGCTGTTTCCCATCTGTGCACCTGAGTCGGAGCCTCAGATCACCTTTGAGGCAGCTGCAGCAGTGTTCCTGATCGACGATGTCACCTGCTTGAGCGGCAGAGAAAGATTAATTGACGAGCAAAAGCAGGACACTCTTTTGTCGAGGCTCCTGAGTGTTAAAGAAGGCATAAAGCTTCCTGATGATGACCCTGACCGGCGCCTACTGGCGGACTTGGCGGAAACAACCGAAGTAGAAGCCAACGGCCTCCTCGTTCAACTACGCGGGGAAAGAAAGGTGCCCTGGCTCCCTACCCATCTTCGCCCATTGACACTTAAGATGTCACATGACCATCCCACAAGCGCTCACGCAGGTTTTTTCAAAACTCTAAAACGCGTCTCTTCCCGCTTTGTCTGGTTGGGAATGAGAGCTGACGTCGCCGGGCACGTTCGTTGCTGTCAAGTGTGCCAACGCACTAAGCCCGCCGCCAGAAGCCACAAGGGCTTATGAGCATGAGCAGTCAGTGGGCCACTGCACCGATGGAGGAGCTAAGTGTGGACATTGTAGGACCTCTGCCCACCACACCTAGACGCAACAAACACTTTTTGGTGATAATCGACAAATTCAGAAAGTTTATCGAACTTTTTCCTTTACGAACAGCAACCAGCAAAACCATTATAGAGTGCATGGTGCAAGTTTTCTGCCGACACGGCACACCTGTTTCCATCTCCAGTGACAACGGCAAGCCATTCGTCAGTAAACTGTGGCGAGGTCTTTTAAGTCACTGGGGGATCGCCGACCGCCACACTGTGCCATACAGGCCATCAGCACAAATGGTAGAGAGGCACAATGGCACGGTGAAGGAGAGCCTTAGAGCATATTGTTCTACCCACAGAGACTGGGACCAGCACATTCCTGAAATCGCTTTCGCGATGCGCACGGCAGAAAGCGTCGTCACCGGATTTACCCCGGCCTTCCTTTGCTACGGCCGAGAGCTTCGCACCCCGTGGGAAGTGGCGGGACTCAAGGATGACAGCGAGCCACCAGCTTCAGAAAGTCATGCTTTTGCGGCGGAAGTCACTCGGCGCCTGCACGACGCACTCGATTTCGCTCGGGATCACCAAGAGAAAGCAAGGCAGGCCCAGAAAACTTATTATGACCGGCACCGGGAGCCTGCAAAAATACGTCAAGGTGACCTTGTCCTCCTTGATGCCCACACATTGAGCGATGCGGCCAAAGGCCTTACTGCGAAGCTTGCTCCACGCCGCACGGGGCCCTTCCGTGTGGTCCAGTGCCTGGGTGCTAACGACTTTGTGCTTAAGGACCCAGTTACTGGGCGAAACCGACACGTGGCTAACGCGGACCAGCTAACACCGTACCACGAGCCAGTTCCAGATATACTCCCGTCTGGTTCACGTCTCAAGAGGGGGAGACCTGTGAGGAGTGTCTGGCTAAGGACTATGCCAGGCGCACGTGCCGCGCACGTGCCGCGAGAGAACGAACACGGAGTGGGAAAGACGACGAGGACGGACCGGGGGAACGTGCAGTGACATTCTGGGATTAAGGACGGACAGTAAAGGTTCCATCCTAACAAAGTAACTCGCCCCCCCGAGGTCACGCGACCCCCCCCCCCCCCCCCCCGAGGTCACGTGATCCCCCCCGAGGTCATGTGATCCCCCCGAGGTCACGTGATCCCCCCTAGGTCACGTGATCCCCCCGAGGTCACGTGATCCCCCCAGGTCACGTGACCCCCCCCCCGACGTCACGTGACCACCCCTCCCCCGAGATCACGGGACCCCCCGGGGTCACGTGACTACCCGCGGGTGACGTGACCCCCTCAGTACCCTTCCATACTCCTCCTCAAGAGCTGCGCTCCAATTCGGCATTACAGGGATTTGTAAATGGCTTTCATTTTTTTACAGATTCTGTTAGTACGTATCATTGTCCCCAATTGCAAGAGTTTAAAAAAAATCGGGGATGGCTTTTTTTAGCGATTTTCGAAATACTCGGTATCAGAAAAAACTGTGCCATTAGAGAGTTTCTTGTATTTTTTCCCGCTAACCAGGTCATTCATATTTAGTTCAACGATGAACCTCATGCAGGGGAAAAAGCTGGCAAAGGTTGAAAATCCTATCATATTTAGATGTGAAGGAGAAAAAATATCAAAGTTAAGCGTTATATTACGCTATGTGCCATGTTTGCGATCTTTCTTTGCAAACTAACGACGTCAATGGGAAATTGTAGTAGACCGTTTCCGCAGCAGCCCGCTAAGCACCCGGATAGCGCTCCGTAATCCGCCACGAGACCTTGAACTATGCAGAGAAGGCTGGCGGCGCGCATGCGCAGCTGCGGCGTTTTCTACACGGATACCGTAGCGGAGGAGAAAAACGGTCTACTACAATTCCCTAGTACTTCGTGGTAAATACTTTGGGTCAATCCTCCCCATCCGTAATCCACCAATGAATATTTCTAGACCCGAAGTTGTTTCGTTGGAGGTGTCCGAAACGCCAACTACTTGCAATCCGCAGAAACCGTTCCGGACTGAGAGTGTTCTTTTAAATTTATCCCAAAAAGCGTCATTATAATTTTTTTTTTTCTTCGGGGAAAAAGAAAATGTCGGTTTTGTTTTGATAAGTACTCAGTTAAGAAAATATTTTTTCGACAAAATTAGAAATAGTTATTGGACGTGGTCGCTGAACTCTGAAAACAGCAATATCACCTTCGTTTATTTGACTATTTTCACAGGCTCTTAAAGTGTTTTCTCTTCTTTATTATTATTCCAACTATTTTATATAGTTGTAATATTAAGTTTCATTGTATTTTATATTGTTCAAGTTTTTAATTTTCTATTTCTTGGAACCGTATTTGCTGCATGTGGGACTTCAGGTTATAAATTATAGTATGTCCTCACACGTCAGCTATTTCATTATTATAGAAAACTGAGAAACTCAAGCCGTATCCCCATTTAAATTTTGTTACAAGACTTTTATCAGGGACTTCAACAGTTTACTTGAAGTTTAATAACAGGTCTTGTTTGTAAGTGCTTATTTAAAAGTTTATAATTAACTTTGAAACAGAACCCTGGGGAGCCACGCTAATATTGTATTCTCAAACGCACGATGCTGTTTCGGCACTTTTTTGCTGAAACTTACAATAATTATTCAGGGTTTCCTTCTACTTGCAGGTCTTGGAGCCGGTACAGTTAACGCATCCGCAAGTGTTCTGACGGCTATGCATTTCGAGGAACTGAGAGGATTTGCTCTCGGTTGTGTGGCAATTGGTAACACACTAGCAGGACTCGTCTTCCCCCTGCTACTTAAATTACTGACGGAAACCTACAGCTTTCGATATTCTTTCGTTATTTGGGGTGCTTTGGAAATGAACCTTGTTCCTATTTCATGCCTGCTCAAGGTACCACCAGCATACAGGCCCAAGTCAGGTAGAATGTCCTCACCGTCACCCACGATTTCTACGCCATTTGTTGGTGGCCAAGATCCACATAATGGCACCACCCAGGAGAGGTCCTGTAGGGCTGAAGAGCCTGGTCATATGCGCTTCCTAACAAATGTAATGACCCTGGCGCAGAACCCTGTCTTCTACGTACTCATCGCAACGGCATGCCTGTCCTCGATGGTGCAGTTGACGTTATTCACATCAATGATTGACTTCGCCGTGGATCAGGGAAGTTCGATATCTGATGCGTCGTGGCTCACGCCCTGTTACTTATTCTCGTGTTCCTTGGCACATATTAGTTTGCCTCTATTAGCCGACAAAGGATACCAACCACGGGGTGTGGTTCTGACTGAGTGTCTGTTCACCAGCGGTGGTGCACTGTTGCTTCTGCCGCACGCCAGAAGCTTCTGGATTATTCTGCTCCTTGTAGTTCTTCAAGCGGCCGGTTATGCTGGTGGTGAGACACTGCAAGAAGTCCTGACGATCGACTCTTTCGGCATGAACCGTCTGTTCGTCATGAAAGGCATTCTGGGGACTGCTAAGATTCCATTCTTCTTGTGCGCTCCAGCTTTAATTGGTGAGTTTCCTTTTACTACTATAATCGTTAGAGGTTTAAAACGGCAGTGCGCCTCTTTCGAATGTCGATCCTGTCTCAGAACGGCGGATAACTGAAACTCCTCTCTGCCGTTGAATCAACTTGTCGGTGACTACAACTAATCTCGGTAACTTAATTTAAACAAGCTCTGAGCATTATTTTATAGAAGGGAATCTTATATATGCACCAATAGCACAGTTGATATAAAGGGAATATTAAAGCTAAAGTTCTTGCACTTTTAAATGTAGAATAACATTGGCAGCAGAGGGAGGAGAATTCGTTTCTCGTACAGCCCTATGATTTTGTCAATCTTCAATACAAAGGCTCCTAAATGCATTCCCTTGCTGGTCGCTGTAATAACGTTGGCATCAAATTTAACAGCCTTTTTTTAACTGCATGCAGCGTAACTTTATAGAAACGCTCACGCGCCTACTTCACGAAGGACCACCTGGGCCCGTTTGCTTGAAGCCGGTTAAATTTAACCGCGGTTAAAAGTTAACCGCCCTTTCCTACTAGGTACCTAAAAGTACCTAGCCAAGTTTGACGAGGGCTGGATGAGCGATAGCTCCGTGTTTTATTATGGGGTGATAGCTGGTGTCACCTACTGGCTGTAGCGAACATACGTGGCTTCCGTGGAAAGGTTCCCGAAAAGGGGGGACCCAAAAATGCGCGCTGCCTGGTCCTCGCTACGCAGCGCGGCATATATTTGATCTTAAGAAACAATTTTATTTCTCGTCGTAAAAATAATCGGCCAGGTAAAACTAAATTAACCCTTGTTTGGAAATTTTCTAAATATTTGGCTGCATGAAGGGAAGAAAAGCCTCGTGGAAGTTTCCTTTCGGGTTCGAAAGTGGACGACGAAGTTGAGTCCCAGAAACGATGAGAAAGAAGTGGGCAGTGAAAGGCGGGCAGTACACCGGCAGCATGGTTAGCCAGCATGTAAGAACTGTATATAACACCGTCATATATTGAAGAACCTGTAACTCGGCTCCACTGAAAATTGACCTTTTAGTAAATTACGCGAACATCCAGAAGAACCCTGGAAGTGTAATTCTACGATCCGCGCGCGCTGGCCTTCCACTTATAAAAGATTTGAATTAAATAATCATAAAAAGTCTTTAACGAACGCGCGTGCGCGGCAAAATTTGTTTTAGGCTTTTTGCTTCAGAACAGTTATTACTGCAGACGCCAGCAGGTGCAGCGCGTGTAACTACTCTCGTAGCATGCACCTCGGTGCTTTTGAAATTCAGCAAAAGGTCTATGGGAACGCTCTCTGCTTTTGTGTGCTATAAATACCCGGCCGATTGAGTCAAGGCAATCGACTTTCCAAAGACGTTGCCATGCCGACAACTATCGCGTTCATTTAGGCTTAGGAATGGCCACAGTCGAAAGTCCATCTAAAAAATGCGGTGAGGTCATTGCTCATGTTTTGCGTTGTAAGTTGAGGCAAGCCAACCCGTAAACGTCCTGCACCATGCATTGCTGACTTACGTGCCGGCTACTGCAGCTACTACGACGTATTAGTTCCAAAGCGAGCGGCGCTCACTCACCGGGGCACCGCCATGTTTCCCCGCCGTCCTTATTCTGCCGGTCACGTGACCCGAAATTCCCCCTCGTAGAAAAATCCGGTTAACCGCGGTTAGTTAACCAGCTTCGAGGAAACGGGCCCTGGGGAGCTCGACGAATGACTAGGCCGAAAATATGTTTAGACCTTGAAGTGAATTATGCGCTGTGGCGTTGGCCATGGTGTAATCGCGTAAAGCTCATGTCCAGTCTTCCTGCAAAAATTATGGTTTGAACTGTAAACGTTTATCCTGTCGCACCCCCCCCCCCCCCCCCCCCCCGCTCCCCCATTTATAGCAGTGACTGTCTCTCCAGGTCACCTATGGCAAGGCAGGCGCAAAGGCTTTCTTTGGGAGCAAATGTCAGCGTAATATTGCAATTGTATGAAATGGTGGTTTTATAGTTTGACCGATCCGTTTTTCAAGAAACGCTGCGACGTGAATTTGATAGAAGCGTAAAGATTCGGTTTACACTCCTCTTAGTTCGCTGGTCTAGTAATACTTCTTACCTGAAAAGTATAGATTCCAACTACTTTCTAGTATTAAAAAATAAGAACCTTATTTCTAAATTTCGGGTATATCTTTAAACCGTAAGGCGCAAATATAAACATACACAAAATAAAAGGTGTTTAATATTACGTAATGTACTGGCGCTAGATATCGGACTCCATGGTACATTCGAGCGGAAAAGTAAGGGGGTGGGGTAAAAAGTTCAGCATGTCGCAACTTCATGAGAGAAACTAAGGTTGAAAGTACACGTTGCATGCTTGATATCTACATATAGCGTCATATAACTGCTTCAACCCTTCGTGAATCTAAAAGAAAGAAAATGAAAACAAATTAGCTAATTTTTATTGAATTTTAGTGACCGGGAAGTTTCTTGCCACAAGAGTGGTGTGATATCTCCATTGTAAGCAAAACATTTGACACGTGCAGTACGACACCTAGTAGAGAGTCATTACTCGCATAACGCAGCAGTTATACACAACCGCACACCGGTGCTATGCTCCTCCAGATTAAAACGAGTAGGAGTTTGGAATTGAAGACAGTTTCCCTGAGTTTTACAGCGCGAGGTTTTGCTTCGCGTGCTCCCAGCTACGTGGCACTAGCATATTCAGCCACCGGCCACGCAAATAAGATAGGATGTTAATTTTCAGAAGCAAGAATGTTCGCTAAGCCAAATACAATAATAAAACAAGAAGCACGATATCTGTTTGTGATATTCTGCGCGTAGATGGCACAAGTTCATAAGCACGTGATTGTTTGCAGCACGCCAGAGATGACACCTGATCGATTTTTTTTTGTTCCCACATGCACATTTTCAAGCTACTGACCAGTCAAACTGTAATAAAACCTAAGCAGAGAGACTTTCAGGTTTGCTCTTAGAACAAGAACAGCGTTGTTTGGAATATTTTCCTTGAAGTACGGGCAAAGTATTTGGGGTGGTTTTTGAACACTTAAGCTACTGGATACTAGGCAACATGCAAAGTATCTGAAACATGTTGAAGAATATTAAGCGCCGATACTTGATAATTTATAGGCTGAAATTTTGTGTTTAGTTTACATTCGACTGAGGGAAATGTAAATCCAAAGAGTATGAAGGATCGATTCGATATAATATTTAAAGAATCCAGGCATGCTTCTATCGGGGTGTTAAATTGGATGACGTTAAAGTCTTTTTATTGCCTAATGAGATTTATCTGCAAGGTAATATAATAGATAGATAATAGAACGTACAATTTAAGAGCATGTAGAGGATTACCTTCAAGTATTAAAAGTTAGCTATTTTAATTTAGACTGTGAAGTTTTGTTTGACGTAAAATGTTATGCAAAGCTGCGTTCAGTAGAGGCCGTATAAATGACGTAAGTGCCCGATAAAAAATACAATTGCCACAAGATTGCTAGAAATAAAATATAAAATGGTGGTGCTTGACATCAGGAATGTGCAAATTTGAAAGAAGGATATCACAGAAACAGAAAATATGCAATGTGCTTAAAAGCAACACGACATGGCCATAAACAGCCATGGATAGCTAATCATGTGCGTACATAAGGTTTGGGATTTTGTGGACATATTTTCCATCGCTTTCATTATTACCGGGCGGTTCGTATACACAGTGTTTTTTTTTTTTTCTTTAAGCTTAACAGATTTGCTTAAAAAAGCCGTAAAAGCTACACTTATGCAGCTTGTGCCGGTTGGCGATATGGCCTTGGGAACATAGTATATGGGGCTAATCGTGACCATCAGTCGGCTAATTAAGTCAAACGTGTTAATTACTATTTAATTAGTTAAAATGAATGCTTGATTCGAATTCGAAACTTCCTGAGCGTCATTAAAAATAACTAAAGTCATTTTTAGAAGTATGTTGTGAGCGTAGAAAGCTCAGTAGTCTACTAAATGCACAATCTGAGAGACAGGTGTAAGGCTGGGACTATGATAAGAGGCCCAAAAATCGCGCTGTCGCGTTATCGCGGCAATAGAATCTTAGAATTTAGAAAAAAAGGGTCAGTGTATTCCTCCTTAACCGAAGGAATGAGACTTTCACATATCTTCCTTCAGAATTGGAGTAACCTTGCCCCCTTCAACTAGAGAGGAAAGTTCATCCTCCGTCGATTCGGAGAGGCATTTATAAATGGTGGCTCCTAATTGAGCGTCTATTGTAGGTCTTTCCGGCACGCCATTGACGCTCTGCCACTCCCACCAAAACGCAGAGTTCCGGTAGTTACCGAAGAGGCAAATGCCTCCCGCTCACTGGTGGTCCGCCACTGCTTGCTCGGCAACACTCGACACAAAAGCACCGCATTGAGCATCTAGAAGCGACCAAGCTCACCCAAATAGAACCGACGGTTCCAGGGCACGGTGAGCACCAAATGACCACGGAACACGAGCTTTGCACGTCGTATATTGATTGGCAAATACGGCTGCCCGAGCAGGTGAGAAAGTCCGCACCCCAGACCCAATTTCGTTTCGTGAATAAAAACCCATATATGCCGAAACACACCGAGCCACAATGCTCAGTTAATTTCGCGTCACTTACACGTGCCTATTCTCATATCGCAATTTCTCCGTCGCAAATCCTACACAAGGGATACAAAGCTCTAGGGCCGATATGTAATCCCACAACATTCATATGGTGAACCGAGGGGTCCTCTACAACTCGCCAAAAAAATATCCTAGTGGATAATGCACTGTAGAAGCCCAGTCGAACGAAAACAGTTACACGGTCCACGGCCAGATGGAGCGCGCAAGCAGACTTTAAAAGCCCAGCGCTTTAAGCAAACTACTCCAGATGGCGCTGTTAGCGTCCTATTAAATATTTTTATAAAAAAAATAATATCTTAGCCTAGTAGTGTTACAACATACCCAATACGCACTTTCACCTCCACTGTACTTTCACGCTTCCAATCAAGAGACATGGAGAGGGCAAGACGTCGTTTGTTCGAAACCAAGTCACTAGTAGCATAAAATGTGGAACCTCTGAAGGGTGACAGTTTTCGTGAGAAAGGATTGTTGTATTTTAAATTCAGGACAATTTGATTTAGCTAAAATCGCAATATTAGAGCCTAAGGAACTAATAACGGGCTAGACAGCTTCGCTTACGTTTATTGTACATTACTTGAGGGATGCCATAAACAAGTTCACAGATAACACCAGCGGAGTCCATTGAAATACCTTCCGAATGCAGCAAAGGTAAAATGCGAGCAATGTATATAAACGAATGCTCCTTCTTTCTTTACTTTGCCCCTGTAATTGGGCGGTCTCACTTGTGATTCTCACTCCATGGCCCAGACTGTATTTAACGTCTTGCTCGAGTCACCTGCAGCTTTTCTCTTCCAAGTTTTCGTTTAAAAAACAAAAATACAAAAAAAACACGAAATAGTATACATAACTTGCCAATTCATTCAGTCTATCAGCAGCATTCATTGTGTGAGATGCAAATCTATAGTAATGCTCCTGCAATTGCGGCCATTTTCTTCATTTTCATATACAAGCTGCGATCCATGCGATGCCTGCTTTGTCAACCATGCCTGAAATGTTAGTTGAAGTTTCGCCTGCGGCTTCAGGCCGTACCTCAATAAAGCCACATATGAAAATTTACACTTCTTACGAAAGACGCGCACAAAAATAATTAAAAAGGAAAGAGTGCGCCGAGAGCTAACGTCGTCACAGCCTTCACAGGGCGAGAGGGGCGAGTCAGGGGAAAATTCTGTCCTCGCCATGACGTCACCCCGGTTCGCCGTATGGGGGCGCCGCGTGAACTTCTCGGGGCTAATAGTACGTCCCCCTGACTGTAAAACCCATCTGCGCAAACCCCATAAGTGTAGCGCTCATGGCTTTTTTCTGAACAAATCTGAGAAGCTTAAAAATAAAACAACCTGTTTAATAACACTTAGATATGTGATAAATTATTTATACGAATATAAAGTTTATTACGTCAATAAAATGGTGCGTATTTGGTCCCCGGTATCCACCATAAAATTACGAATTCAAGCCTGACATAACATACCAAAAATAGAAATGTTCTAACAAATGTTGAAATTGACTCGAAATGGTACCCTATGAGACAACCCTAATATACTTGAATTTATAATTTTTCAGGGATCTTCCGAGACGTCCAAGGGTCATACGAAAACCTGTATCACCTAGGAGGCGGATTGCTAATGTTTCCTGCCGTTCTGTGGTTAATGGTAGCGTGTAAAAGAAAACAAAAGCACATTTTTGTGCTTCATTGAAATAACGGCGTTATAAAGTTACGTTTTTTTTTTTTTTTTTTTCTCAAAATGAAGCAGAATCACTTGTTATGCTCAAAGTTTGAGAAAAATTCCCAGCGAACTTTATCTTCAAAGTCCTATAATGCATGAAATCCAGTATGTAGGTGCGATCGTTTCAATTGTTTGGAAGACGGCCGTTTCGTTTGTAAGTACGCCATGTTTTTTTTATAAATTCTGGGGAAACTTAATCGGCGCGTCAAGTGACCAGAGATGGGGATGGCGAAGGGAGTCAAGGGGGGAGGGGAGGTGAGCGGGGGGAAGAGGGGAGTAAGAAAGAGGGAGGGGGAGTGGGCATGGTAGGAGGGTGAGGAGAGGGATTGAGAGAGGGAGGGAAGGGGAAGCGAGGAGAGAGTGATGGGGAGAGAACTTGTGTAGCGTCACGTATTTTGAGCAGGAGAGAGGGAAGAAGGGCACTATGGAGGGTATGTGGAGGTATAGACAAAGCGAGGGGAGGGGAGAAAGGGAAAGGCAGGGATTTGGGGGTAGGTGGCGAGTGAGGGTAGCGAGCGAAGGGATGAAGCAAGAGAATATGTGTGTAACGTGACCTAAAATTTCTTGCTGAATTTATGCAAAAATATTCCAAAAGCCGGGAATCATAATGATAAAAAGGTAAAGTCGGAGCAGTTTTGGGTAAAGTCGGGGCAGTTTTTTTTATCATTGCTGAATTTAGCAGAGAAGTTGAATTTAAGGGGTTGTGCAACAATTTTAACGTTGAAAGAATTTGCATCTTCTACTTTTTACATAGTTTATCTTGTCACAAAGGACAGTAAACACATCTCCTTCCTTCGAAACGTTGCGATTTCACCGCGTAATTGCGAGGCAAAAAAAATAGAATATTGCCCGACCTGCAGCCGCGAAGGGCGGCCATGAGAAACACGCGGCATGACGTCAATGGGCGGACTTGCGAAAAGATAGAAAGATGTGCAAATACCTGCTCGATAAAAGGTAATTTTTTTTTATATAAATCTTGTCGTTCCAACATTAATATAAATGCGTCAAAAACCTGGTATCATCGACAAAACTTTTACTATCCGAGGTCAACAAAACCGTCAGCTCTATCTGCTACCGCGAACAGCCGCCAGACGCCGCAGGGGGACGGAGGCAGAGCCGGACTGGGGTGGCCGGACACGTACGAGACTTTCCTCCTTTCGCCATGTTGATCGCGCTGCGCAAGCACGTGGTCACGTGGTCGCGAGCGGGTGAGTTCTCGCTGCTAACTTATGGCCTTAGAGAGAGAGCTACACAGGAACCTCGCGCTTCCCCCTTTCACGTCACAACGCACGTGACTCTGCAGATGGTGAAGGAGTGTAGAGGGGCCTTAAACCTCAATGTCAATTTCTGGAGTAAAAACTAAGGCATGCAGGCAAAAGCGTTTTTTTTTTTTTTTTTTGTTCTTTACTTCAGGAAGGTCGAGACGCGAACTCCCAAACTATTTAAGCAAAGCACTGAAATTGTGGCACAGCTCCTCTAATGTATATGTTACGTGACATCAAGTCACGTGACGCCAATTTAGCGGGGAAATTGGGTTCCTGGTTACGTATCGTGAAGTCAATTTCTTCACTTTTTAGCCGGGAAATTGAATTGGTATCTGGGTCACTTCCCCATACCGTGCCGTTGGTACCAAGACCTCCGCTTCATGACTTTTTCGCTGACGCATCCAACCACGGACTGGGCGTTGTCACGCCAACCGCCGTTTTGGCAATCCTGACGGCACCGGGTCGCCGCATCTTCGAGAGGGAGGCCCTCGCCTGGGCCCTTGCGGCCTTGCTCGCCTCTCGCCTCCCCCCCCCCCCCCCCCCCCCCCTCCCCCCGTACAGTGAACCACACCGACAACCGAGCCCTGTGACTCGGGTCACCTTCGTTCTTTGTGTTGGGAACTTTGTGTTGTATTTTCGTATGTGAAAATAAAGAAGGAGCTGCGCTACAAATGGATCCCTACTGCTGCCAACCCCGCCGACGTGCCCTCACGACTACCGCGCTTCTTTTTAGCCCTCTCGCTCTTGTGATTGGCTGAGGGCGCGTCGGTGGGAGAGGGTTTTCGGGATAAAAGCCGTGGACTCTGCCTCTCCCGGCAGTCGGGATCTAGAGCGTGGATGGGAGAGACGGACCACTCCATCTAGGGTTTAAAAAAAAAGACATAGGATCCAGGAGAATGACAGGACGCACTGGTTCAGCGACATGCTAGTCATTTATTAAAGGTCCTCGCCCTTGCCGCTATTCCAAGAGCATCCGCATCCGCTACAACAGCCTTTTATCAGAGGTGGGGAAACGCTCGCGTGGTCAATTATACTTTGTCCCCGCGTGGTGGAAATGGCTGTGGACGATTTGGCATCCAGGCCACTTGGTCCTACACTTTCGATCCCAGGTTGTACACACTTCACCCCTTCTAAAATATCTTAAAGGGTAACTGCACAGAAAAGAAAGTTTTTTTTTTTTTAAACAGCCTAACTGGGACAAGCATGTCACGAAACAAATGTTTCGCGAAAAAAATATTTTTTTTTTATCAATATTTACGCCACACGACGTAATTTAGTGCAGTCAGAACCTCTCCACATTTGAAACTCCCGCTCTTTCGACCCCCGCGGAAGAGAAGTACGCCCCGCCCCCCACTCTCCTTGTGTTGCGGAGTTGAACAACGCAGCGTCTCGACTTCCGGTAAGATCTGGCAACTACGGCAGGCCGCGGTATTGTTTTGGTTTGACGCGGTTTGCGAGCACATGTAGCAAAGACGTGACCGGGAGAAGTGCCCCTGTGATGTTCCCGGAAGACGGAAAGTATCATTCGTAATCGTCGTGCGTGCTTTGAAAGCGAGGGGAGTCACAGGGTCCACGAGTGCGCAACCACAAGCCAAGGTTCACGACAGCGCTGCGTTGGTTTCGGCGATCTCGTTCTGTTTGGTGCAACACGGCGATGCGACAGGGGTGAAACGTTCGTGGTGTGTGTAATGCGGTGCTATGTGTGTTATGCGGGGTTGACGTACAACGGGTCTAGTCCCGTCGTCGTCAGGTGATCCAGTAAAACTGGTACGGGAGGACGCAGCGAGCGTTTTTAAAAGTAAATCTTCCTTCGTTCTGTTCAAAAATGTGGGA
Source organism: Ixodes scapularis (assembly GCF_016920785.2). Classification (NCBI taxonomy): domain Eukaryota; kingdom Metazoa; phylum Arthropoda; class Arachnida; order Ixodida; family Ixodidae; genus Ixodes; species Ixodes scapularis. Next base: position 63,103,926 of record NW_024609846.1, on the reverse strand, counting down.
GATTCAAGACGCCTACCGTGAGTAAAAAGCTGCGGGCGTTTTCAAATAAATTACGTCGTTTTAATTGAACAATGGACTCCGAATCGTTGTCCTAAATCTGCCGTTTTTATGCTTCGTGTTGTTGGACTGCGTTTGCACAGCGACGTGTTGCGCTCGTCCTGAGCTGTGAATAAATTTGGGCAAGATTTCGAACCTGTCTACAGATGTATGAACTGATACCCTTTTTTACGTAGTGAACATGGTGCTTTTTTATTTGTGTGTCTAGTTGCGGACGTTAGGTGCACCCGGTGCGAATCTCGATGGCCTCCGGAGCGATATGACGAGAACGTAACTGGACACGTTTGTCGCTACTTGAACGCCCGATTGCCTCCAGCCAAATAGCATTCCTTTCGGGGCGACATGGCTGCTAGAAGGCTCGCTGTCGGGATCACTCATCTGACATCTCCGAAAAGTCGGTATTTGCACGCGCAAGCAAACAAACAAAAAAGCACGCTAAGCAAGCAAAGAGGAAAACGAAAGAACCGCGCTATGAAAGCCAAAACCCCGCGTCGCTTCCTATCACTAACACCTGCGACAGCTGCTAAACACACACTACTTCACTTCAAGAAGTCTCACTCAAGCACCTGGGTCAGCACGAAACACTGATCACTTCGGCGAAACGATTAGTCGAGGTAGGCGAGACAGGCTGGAGCAGAGACTTCGGCGGCCATGAAAGAATGGCGAAGCTTTTGTTTGTTATGGTATGAATCCAAACGGAAGCGCCCGTCTTGTAAACCTTTCGTAAAGAATAATAACTCTCATCACATGGGTTATTCTTTAAACGTAGAAATATGCCGCTCAAAAGAAAATTGCAACATATAACAAAGGTTTAATAACCAAGATCTAAGCTGTCAATCAAACTCTTAGCCAATGAGAAGTATAGGAGCCGATGGGGATGCAACGTCACAGAATCCCAACTTCGTGGCGCGCGATTTAAGACGGGCGAAATAGCCGCAAACTAAAATCAGTCTCACGCAATAAATATTGCTGTAAAAAATGTTTTTTTTTCGCGGAAAAATTGTTTTTTTGACATGCTTGTCCCAATAAGGCTGTTTAAAAAAAGTTTTTTTTTGTTTGCAGTTACCCTTTAAGAGGTATTGCGATGGCCTTCTTTTTGGGTCATCGAGGGTCTCCGCAGATGGACGAACGCCGGTCCGGTGTCCATGCTTCCAGACGGTACCGATGCGACTGTGTTGGGTCTGATGATGGGAGCTGCGTCGCCGCCACAATGTCTCCGGTACGAAGCCCGACAGGAATAACTGGCCACATTCGAGAACGACGCCTACCCAACTGCAATACGGGAACAGGGCTATACTCTCTTCTCCCCCAAAAAAAGGCGAAAGGAGCACGAATATAATGCACTTAAAGCACGTGCTTCTTTCGTCTTGTTCACTGCCGTCGCAGGTTGTAGCTTGACAGAAGCGGTGTGCAATCTTCCGAAAGGTGGTCCGGTTCGCTGCCATATGGAACCTGCGACACATCTGCCTCCTTAGGTTCAAAGACAACTTTAAGATCGGCAACATCAATGGACCCGCGCACTTCACCCGACTTTTCATGCACGAGCTCGTAAGACAGGTTGGAGAGCTTTTTGCGAACACGGTAGGTCTCTTTAGTCCCGTCTCTTTGCTAAAGACGCCATGAAGCACCTACCAGCTTCCCTAACCGGATAAGTTCCACTCAGCAGTATCTCTCCCACCTTGAAAAAAAAAAGCAAATCCGAAGCAACCTCTTGGCTTATCTCAGCACGGTAGCACGAAATTATGGCGTAGCCGCGTAGCGTAAAAGGATGTTAAATCGCTTGCCACCAGATGGCAGGGTCAAGCAGAGTAATCGCACGTAGCTAGGCTAGGTGGCGCTAGGTACCGCCCAATTCATGTTTTACAAACAAAATATTTTTATTTTCTTACGCCACAATTGCGTTTCCTTTTCTTCGGAATCTCTAACACATGTAGACACGTTGCGCACACTACAAACATCAGGTCAACATATATTGAACGCATACACAGGCATCGCACATACAAACATCAATACAACAGCACACTACCCCGATCACTACTACCGAGCCCTGCGTTTCCGTCTTTTATAGTGGTCGTTTTGAACGTACGGAATTTTTCGGTGACTCTCTAAGCAAAAAAAAAAATATATTCCGAACATGTTCATTTTTTTCCAGCAATGTCATACATCTGGGGCTATTTTTAATGGCTCAGGGGGTGAATCTCTTATTAAAAAGAAGACGCTCGATCATGCCATAATTATTTGAAAGCCAATAAATCGAGCCGCTCCAATGTGGTTCCAAGCCATGAGTTTGTTTTCCCGCATGGCCCTTCGTAACCAGTATTTATATTGTAGTGTTCGTTTTTCTATTTGTGCTGTTCGCGCAAAGCTGCAATTGCCGTCTTGAATTAATCTCTATAGAGCGGATCTCCACTCCACTGGAAGTGATGCTTCACGGGCACAGAAATCGCTTTTCGATCAACTTGAATGCAGTCAAAGCCGCGACTTCCGACAACTGTTAAGGCCCGCTTCAGACGGAGCAATTTCACCCAGCAACTTGACGTCGCAACACCAGCAACACCGGCCGCCCGCGTTCATACGCAGCAACCGAATTGCTCCGACTTGCCATCATCATCATTAAATTTGATTCTTCTTTTACTATTTAGACGCCCAGCTATGCGCTAAAAACGCGTTCTTATATCTTCGAACGGCGTTGAGAATACTAACTAATTGTTCTGAAACTACTTATTTCCGAAAACGATCCATTCCAAACCCGAACTAAGTCTTTAGCTGTCATCATCACCATCACTGGGGTGTCACGTGAAAATATCGCGTCTCTGGTTGGCTGCAGCCGCTTCAACCGTCTTCGAATCTCCGAGTTGCTCGTTTGTTCGAGCCGGACCCGATCTCAGCAATTCGCGTCGATCTAGGGAAAGCTAGGGAACAACCCGCCAGCAACCTCAAAATTCCTGGAAAAGTTGCCCCGTCTGAAGCGGGCCTAAGTGTACGGAGCTACGCCGTTGCGAGCTCTAAAACTTCTAGCGCTCATCCCAGCGCGCCACTTAGAGGGCAGTTTCTACAGGAACCGTAATATATTTAAACAGCAAAATAAAGGATAGCGTTTTTTGTTTTTTTTTTCGATTTTGACTGTCTTTTTTTTATGCTAAACTTCCATTATAAATATACGTACTTTCCGTCATACTTTCGTAGTGTTGTCTTTTCCCCAGAGCGCAATCGCTCTCGGGGACCGACAGTCACATTGGCCACTGTACGATAGGAGCTTACCGTTCAGACCAGCGTTCCAACATGACTATCCACACGTCGATCGACTGCACCTAATCCCTCAAGTGGTTTTAAACTCTTTAATGTAAAGCGGAATGTCATCCTGCGACACCCCGGTCCCTCCGATAACGGCCCGACCAGCGGCATCAATGCCCGACAGTTTACGTCATCTCATCTTGTTGTTACACCACTGATAAGCGAACACACGGTCACATCGGCGATAATTCCAGTCTTCTGTTCACAACCCACAACACTGCCATCGCGATGTCGCTGACACGAAGAAATACAGAACCACGTTGACGATGTTGGTGACACGCAGAAGAATCACGTTGAACGCCGGTTGGCACTCGGCACGGGACAACGGAACCGAACTCAGCACGGAAGGCACCCAGGCAGCCGGCAGGAAAACCTGCCTTCCTTGGACGCAGTTCCCGCGATTTCCATAACGTCGAAAACGTCGACACAGTTCCTCGTGGTTTCGCTGCTGTAAGGCTGTAGTTCCGCGTGTGTCCCGCTAATTGGAGACGGCCGTCTTACCCAGTGTATGTAGCGCTGCTGGCACTGCTCCGGAACTTCGCCGTTTCTAGCGGCTTCGTTAGCTCGTTTGATAAAATTAGTGGTAAAAACGTCAATGCAACCGAAATGTTCTGCACGTTTGGACTAGAAGACGGAATTACAGGCGGCCTTCGCTGCCGCTGAAGCTCAATCAACTCAACATTAATTTATTAAACAACGTGCGCGATGTGCTCGAAAAACGAAACCGAAAGAAGATGGGTCGGGAGGGCGAAAGCTTTCTTCGGTCTGCCTGGAGGACGAAAACGTCTCGGAGAATAATAAGGACTTTAATTTTCCTTTCATCGGTCTGGGTTTGTTTATGTGTGTTTTGGTAAACAAAAAAAAAAAAAAAAAAAAAAAACCCACTTTCCTAGGGATCGAACCGTTGACCACTTGGTCTGTAGCGCGATGTTCTACCCCTGCGCCAACTGAACAAGGAGGAACTCGCCCTCCTCCTTTCATCTGAACATCCGTTCCTCCCTTCTCTGGGCAACTTGTCCGCAACAAGGAGGAACAGTCCCTTTTGCTACCTTTCTCCTCCCTTTTTTCTTAGAGTGCATGCTTGATGGATTTGTGCAAAGGAGACCATTTCCGAGCGAAAACGCGAGCTCTTTCCCCAAGTTAAGTTGAGCTGAAGTGAAACCCGTGGACCGGCTGATTCTGGTGCGGGTGACCCACAATGCCTTTCGTGCCAGTTTTGCGTCTCATTTTTTGTGTCGTTCTGTATGCGCTACAAACATGAGCTTTAGGTTACGGTTAAATCTTTCCGCGATTTTCGCCTGTGCGTGGCATGGCGAATTACGTTGGTGCTCTATTCCTAGTGCTTTGCACGCATCCACGAACACCCTGGTAACAAAATTAGACGCGTTGTCTGTACTGAGCGTTGCGGCCAAGCCAAAGCGCGCTACGTCTTAAGAGGGCACCCCCAGATTTCCCTAGAGCCCAGCTGGAGCAAAGGTAACAGCGACATCGTTTCCAAACGCACTGAGGGTGCCGCCAAGCATCGCCTCGCCAAACGTCGCTGACCGCGACCGAACCAACCGTACCCCGAGGCCGAAAGGGTCCGGCTCAATTTAGCGAGGAAATTTACCCATCATGCACCACGCGGTTACGCCCACGGCGACGGCGACGGCGACGGCGACGCCGACACCGACGCCACTCAAACCGGAAACGGGCGCCTAAAGCGCAGACCGCATTGCGCGTTTTTGCTCGCGATTCAGGCGCGTCGGCGTCAAACTGATGTCATTTCCTGCGCGCGTTTTCGCGGGAGCGTTGGTTTCTAGCCGACCCAGAACAAGACGCGCGTGCCGAGGTGTCGAAGCGGCTCTCTCCCAATGAGGGTCGGTCGAACTATCACGTCATCCTGGACAGTCCGCTGTTTCGTATCCAGCACTTTTCGAAGTGTTCAAAAGCATTTTTATTTTTCATATAAAAATTGCAAATGTGTTTTTTTTTACACACATCCCCGTTTTATTTACTTAATTGTTCATTTAATTCTCATTTTGTAGTATTTGCGTCAACATTTACAACGCGTGTTGGGAATTCTGTTCTCTGGCAACGCTGATAACGCGTGGCCGGCGGTGCTTGGCTTTGTCTGCATGCGGGTGCACCCGCGTGCAGGCAAAGCGCGCGGGTGCACCCGTTCATAGCGCGCGGAAGCCGAGCGCTATGAACGCTCGGCTTCCGCGCGTGCGTTCATAGCGCGTCGCGTTTTCGCGTGTAGAAAAACTCATTTGAAAAAGAAGAATAGCAATTTCAAGCCAGTGCATTGTATTTTAGTGCCCTACCAGGTATGACATGTATGAGTATATTGAACAGCATCTGTCTAGTTTGCGTACATACTAATGGTTCGAATTTATTTTGCACCTTGCAAAGTTCTAAAGATTCAATGCATCTTGATGCCTGCCTTCGGAATAAAATTTGTCATTGATATAGCAATCCTCTCTGTGTGCTTCTGCAACATATACTTTATTTTATGTATGTTTACACTGTAGAACTTGAGAGGAGATTCACTGGCATGGTTTCATGTAATGACAACTGTGAGGTGCCTCCTGACCTTTTAAGGCTCGTTCACATCTGCGACAAGCAACCGCTATGTTCAGACCTGCCAGTAGCTCTTTAAAATCGACTTTGTCGTTTTTGCTAGGGAAAGCGAGTGTTAGGCGACAAGGAATTCGAAATATACAAAATGAAAAACGTAATCTGCTTTATTAAAACACGTTCACACTAAGAGAGCGACTTGGGACAACATACAATACATTTCATCTGGAAAGACCTGGATGACTCTGTTACTAAGCGTAAGAAAAAACCAAGCTAAACGCAAGAATCTAAGTGTCTGCAGACAATCTCGGCAAGTTACCGCACTTTCTGCATGCTAAAGTATCAATTAGTAACAATAATCATTCTTAGTTGCCGCTACTTATATCCACGATTGCGTAAAAAAAAAAAAAAAAAGGAATCAGCAATACGCCGGCGTTGTCTGGAGGTCGCAAGGCAACAGGGAGCTGACAAGGTGCCAATGGAGCTTTGACACCGCTTTAGCTGTTTCACTACCAAGTCCGAAGAGCAAGCCTTCTTCTATCCACTGCACGCCACGCCTTGGAAATGCACACAATTGCCAGCGACCGTGCGTTTCCTGACATCCTGATTTGACATATGGCCGAAAAAAGCCTCCGCAAGTCTCCGAATCATGTAAAGGGAACTACGTTCCCCTGAGACATCTATGAAAGAACGGAAATAATCACGGATCGGGAGATGACACAAAGGGAATGTGAGCAGCTTTCGACTGACTGGAAGCCGTTTTGTTGAAGGCGCAATGAGAAATGCGTCGAACGGTGCTGTCGAAACTCTGCCTTCTCGTCAACGTACTACCACGATAAAAATTAGCTAGCTCAACGGGCCGCTTGATAAACATTCTGTTGATCTAGCTGTGGTCTCATCTCCATGTGGACAGGCGTCCAGCATTAATTTTCCGCAATTGCACAAAACATTTCCGTAATCGCAAGGATTTCCTTTGGCACTGAGGATCTCGGATGTGGCTTTATGGTGGGAACGATAATTTAGTACACATCGTCTTCGTCTCACCTTTATTTATTTATTTTTTTTTAGAGGGGCGGGGGAGCTAGTTATTAAATACGGTCCGCGTGTGGGGGTTGCCGGAGGGCGTTCAGATTTGTTATGGTTCCCGGGCCCGAAAAGTTTGAGCACCTCTGTTTTAGCGCACATCGCAAAGCTCGCACTGCAAGGTCAGAGCCACAAAAAAAAGATAAAAGAAATAAAGAAAGAAAGAAAATGTTTTGTCTACGAAGCCAGGCATGTTCCCTGATCTATAAATCCCACTTCCAACATCCCTTCTTCCTGCATTTCCGTCCAGATGGAGAAATCAAGAGACCTTCCCCAACCCTTGTATCTATGTGCAAACACAAATCTCTTTTAACTACAACAAGAATATGTATCATGCTAAACGCAGAGCCCTTGATTCTCATGATGTAACTAACGCCATTCGCGGAAACCGATAGCTCCAAATGATGTTCGAAGCACTGGCATGAAGAGTTGCTCGCTCAAAACCGCGGCAAACTCGCGACATCACAGAGCGTACCTAATTTGTTGCACGCACAATAAAGCAACATCCACCCCTCCCCCCTCTTCGCAGTTGAAAGTAATCATCAAAAGTTACACGAAAGCAGCTCTCGATCACCGGTCGCACGCCAGCTTTCGTGGTTGTGTTCGTTTAGCGCTAGTCCCCAACTACCAACTGGAATCACACAACACGATTACTTTCACAATCACTCTCACGTCCAAGGCCATTCACTGAGATTCACCGAACCGCCGAGTACAAACCCATTCTCTAGAGGACCGTCGACAAGAAGCGAAGCTTTTCAAGCGGAAATTCGGCATCTGGCGACGAGCGAGTGCTCCTTGTTGGGCTTCCAATGCGACGGCGACCTGCAGAGTCGTAGGTGGTTAAGGGACCTCTATTCATCGCAATACCTACGCTCAGTATTCGTCTTGTCTGTACTAATATTTGGCTTCAACACTCTAAGAAAAAAAAAAGAGGCAAAAGGTAGCAATGGCGCGTTTTCCTCCCTTCTACTGCCGCGGCCCCAAGTGGACACGAGAAGAAGAGAGGAACGAGACGTCTTTTTTTCTTCTCCAGGCACACATGAGAGAGGTTCCGGCCCTTTTCGCCTCATTTCCTTTCGGTTTCGTCCTTCAAGCACGTCGTTCGCGTTTTTTAATAAATGTTGAGTTCATTGAGCTTCAGCGGCAGCGAAGTCCGCCTGTAATTACGTCCCCCAGTTTAGACGTGCTGAACATTTCGGTTGCAATGATGTCTTTACCACTAATTTCTTACATACGAGCAAACGAAGCCGCTAGAAACAGCGAAGTTCCGGAGCAGTGCCAGCAGCGCTACGTGCGCTGGGTTAAGATGGCCGCCTCCGAAATGCGGAGCGACGTTGACGACGTGTCAACGACGTTATCGAAACCATAGCAGCTATTCGTTCATGACAGGCAGGTTTTGCTGCCTGGTGCCTGGGTAGCTTCTGTGCCGAGTTCGGCTCTGTTTCCCGACGCCGAGTGCCAACCGGCAATCAACGTGGTTTTGTATTTTTGCATGTCAGAAATATAGCAGCAACATCGCGATGGCAGTGTTGTGCCTTGTGAACGGAATATTGAAATTATCGCCGATATGATCGTGTGTTCGCCTATCAGTGGTGTAGCAACAGGATGAGATAACGTAAACAGTCGGGCATTGATGCCGTTGGAAGGGCCTGTGATCAGAGGGGGCGGGGTGTCGGAGGTTGACGTACTCCTTTACATTAAAGAGTTTAAGATCGCTCGAGGGATTTCAGTGCAATCAATCGACCTGTGGAAAGTCATGCTGGAACGCTGGTCTTAACCGTAGCTCTTATCGTACAGTGGACAATGTGACTGCCGTGTGCTCTGCCCTGTTGTCTCCAACCCGAGAGCGATTGCCCTCAGGGGAAAAGACGTGTGGAAGTATGACGTAATGTACGGATATTAACAGTTTGGAAGTTTAGCATCAAGGAAAGATGGTAGGAAAAATGCCCAAAAAATAAGTGTTCTTTATGTTGCTGTCTAAATATACATGCGGTTCCTGGAGAGACAATACCTCCAAGTGGCGCGCTGGAACGAGCCCTAGAAGTTTTCAAGCTCACCACGGCGTAGCTCCGTACACTTAACACCTGCCGTGAGTCGCGTCTTCGAGTGCATTCAAGTTGATCGAAAAGCGATTTCTCTTCCCGTGAAGTATCGCTTCCAGAAATCAATTCAAGATGACAATTCCACCCGCACGCGAACAACACAATTAGAAAAACAAATGCAATAGAAAAACTGGCTACGACATGCCCTGCGGGGAAGCAAACACATGGCCTGGAACCGCAGTGGAGGGGCTAGCTTGTTTCATTGGCTTTAATTTAATTCCGGCATGAGCGTTTACTTTTGACTAGGAGATTCATCCCCTGAACCGTTCAACATCCACTCTGATATATCACATAACTAAAAAAAATCAACATGCTGGGAATATTAATTATTGCTTAGGTGGTCACCTAGAAAATCCGTACCCTCAAAACGACGAGTAAAAAAGGCATAAACGCAGAGTTCGGAAGCAGCAATTGGGTTTGTACCCTGTTGTACTGATAATTGTATGTACCATGTATGCGTATGCGCTCAATATATATGTCCAGGTGATGTTTGTAGTACGCGCAATGTGTCTACATATGTGCACAATAAATGTGCCCGACGATCTCGAAGCTCTATGGTAGCTTCAGTAAATAAAATATTTTTGAGCACCTGAATTAGGCGGTACCTAGCTCCACCTAGCCTAGCTACTTGCAATTACTTTGATTTGAGCCTGCCATCTGGTGGCAAGCGATTTAACATTGTTTCACGCATCACGTTAACGTTTGGTTACTGCGCACCAATGAGTCAAGTAGGCTGCTTCGAGTTTGTTCTTTTGAGAGAGGCTGCTGGTTTCGCGAATGGTTCACCACTCCTCCGTGATGTGCGTTTGACGAAGAAATTGTGGCTCGCGGAATAGCAAACGTAAGACGTAAAGTGCCCAAGTAACTCGATATCGGTTGTCTCCGTTTAGCATCGCAGTGCTGACTACGAGAAGGCTGAGTAACTGCTTTCGAAACGCAAGTTTCTTTCCCTGCGGGAGGAATGTAGCTTCGGAAACAAACACAGTTCGCGGAAGGCTCGTGTTATGCTTTTGTTTGCTGCTGGTCTCACGCCGTGCAAAGGACGTAGCGTCCTCGTCAAAGGGCCACTGAAAAAAAAAATTTTTAACTGACTGGTTGGGACACGCGGTCAAAAAATTAATTTTACGCAAAAAAAATAATATTTAGAGCAATATTGAGGACGCGAGATTTATATGAAATTTTTAGCTCAAAGTACATAACGTCACGGAGTGGTCATACACTCTCTTCACCTCAACGTTATGGCCAAGGCGGTTCACCTCTCCACCATTCGTACGAAATGGTGAGAGGGAAAACAAGTGAGAGCGGGTGATCACCGACTAAATCGCGTCTCGCGCCGTCAATAAATGCTCTAATTTTTGTATGTTTTGCGCTTAAAATAATTTCTCGACAGCCTTGTCCCAACCAGACTGTTTCAAAAGAGCAACGTGTTCTTTTCATTAGCCCTTTAAGCTTTATTAGCCCCGAGAGCGAACACAAGCGTCGCTGCGGTCGCCGCGCCCGGATTGGGTGAGGTGTACCGTGACGTCAGGGGGAGTACTCCGCTCCGCGATCTCGCATCGGCTCGCTTCTCAGCACCGGTTTCCTGGTTTGGCGTTGTGTGCCGCAAGCTCTTCGAGGAGCTCGACTTCGTTTACTTAGTGTGCAAGACGTTGAGTTAAGCCGATATTGACGTGCTTCCGTACATTTTATAAGCCTGCTTGTCCCTTTTAACTTTAAAATTGGGTTTAAAATCCCGAAAGCTATCGGCGGAGGCCATTCCGCCGATGTACCTCCCCGATAGTCCACACGACACAAGGCAATCTTGCGAGGGGTCGGTGAAGCGGCGGCGTAAGTGTTTCAGACGCTGGAACTCTATTCCTTGCACGTTTATGATTTAAGACGATATTACATCCCGCTTTCAAGGCACTTGAATTGGCATTTATATCATGGGCCTTTGGGTGGTCGGCAAATTAGCTCGCGACCCTGACTCTCCGCTGCCACTCTGCATGCGCATGTTCGCAGATGTTTTAAAGGCCCTGTGTCTGATTATCTTTGAAGTGCTCGTGGAACAGTATTGTTTTACATAAATGTAGCTTCTTCGTGAATGAATTATATAGTTTACACACGCATGCAGGCATATTTCTTAGAAGCTGCACAATTACTGGAAAATAGTTTGTATGGTAGCAGCAAAAACGGCCGAATCGCCCCCAGTTGTCTGTATGATATGTATTGAACTGCCAAACTATGCACGGCAATAGTGCCGTAATATGCAATGTTTATACTTTTTCCTGACATTCTTTATTCCAGCCTTGGGTATTCCGAAAATACACCGTTTAGTCTGAATTGTCATTTCCAATTAAAAGAAACACTGCTGCACGTACCCAAAAGCTTCCTCAGCCTCCAAACTCCCTAGAGCTGGACTCTGATATCAGAGGCAAACAGGAGTAAAAGCAAGCATTCGAACGTCTGTCCAGAGGTAGATGCAGCACTAGCAGCAGAAAATGTGGAACCTGTGAAGGGCGACAGTCTGCGTGAGAAAAGCTTCTGGTATTTTAGCTTCAGGACAATTCGATTTAAGTAAAATTTCAATTTTAGGGCTCAAGGGGCTAATAACGAGCTAGACACCTTCGCTTACGTTTGTTATACATTACTTGAGAGTTGATATAAACAAGTCCACAGATACCACCCGTGTAGTCCATTGAAATACTATCCGAATCCAGCAAAGGTCAAATGCGAGCAATGTATATAATAAATGTTCCTTGTTGTTTTTTTTTTGTTTTTTTTTTTACTTTGCCCCTGCACTTGGGCAGTCTTACTTGTAACTTTCTTCATGGCCCAGACTGTATTTAACATGTTGCTCGAGCAGCATGCAGCTTTTCTGCTTCGGCGATCTTGTTTAAAAACAGATACAAAAAAAAATAATATGCATATCCTGCCAATTCATTCAGACCATCAGCAGCATTTATTGTGCAAAATGTAAATCTATAGTGATGCTCCTGCAATTATGGCCATATTTCTTTATTTTCATATACCAGCTGTGAATCATGCGTTGCCTGCCCTGTCAACCATGCTTAAAATGTTGGTTGAAGTTTCGCCTGTAGCTACAGGCCATACCTCAATAAAGGCTCATATAAAAATTTACACTTCCTACAAAAAAACACGCAAAAAAAATTAAATAGAAACGAGCGCGCCGTCAGCTAGCGTCGTCACAGCCTCCACAGGGCGAGCGGGCCGAGTCGGGGAAACATTTTCTCCTCGCCGTGACGTCACCCCGGTTCGCCGTAAGGGGGAGCCACGCGAACTTCTCGGGGCTAATTGAGCCCGATTTGCTCGAGGGGGGGGGGGGGGGGGGGGGGGGGGGGGGAGGGGCCTGCATAATGAGATGCAGGTGACGAATGAAATTCGCTTCTCAGCTTTCAGGACAAATACTTCTCCCTTTCTGAAGAACATAGGTAAAGCCCTGCATATCCGCGTATTATCCGCGGATATCCCTAGATATCCACAGTAAACTGGCGGATGCGGATAAAAATTAGACGGATTATGGCGGATTCCGGATCGGATGCGGATGTCAGGGGCTGCGGATGCGGATATCCGCGGATCCGGATCTAAATGTTTGCCCGGATGGGATTCAGTCTGTCGACTGATGTTTCATCTACAGATCGTTTCGTCGACTTGCGACGTTCCATCGAAAGGCTTCCCGTGTTCGTTTCATCAAAAAACCTGAGACGTTTCGTCGCACACAACACTGCTATTTTCACAACAAACTTTGTGCGTCTCGCCTGGATCACAGGGGGGAGGGGGGGGGGGGCACTCACTTGATCGAATGACGTTTTAGCCTACGCCCCTATTTTACCGAATGACACTTTAGCGAATAGTCGGACGGCGTGAAGCGGTTTTTTTCGGGTGGGCCAAGTTTGTTCACATTTGTGTAATGAGCCGCTGCAGACTGTCGCCGGCGAAGCGGCGTAAGCGCAGCGCGGCGGGTGGGTTAACGCACGCCCCCGTTAATCGCTAAAATGTCGACTTGCTCAAATGTCGTTGTTCGGTAAAACGTCATTCGCTCATGTGATATGGACCCGTCGACAAAACGGCGCAGGGGTATGTGCCCACAAAATGTACAGCGTCGACGAACCGTGTGTCCGTGAAATATATGTCCGTGAAAAGTTGCCCACGAAACGTATTTCCACAAAACGCGTGTCGAAGAAACGATAGGTATCTATAAGAAATATCTGATTCTTACTGGAGATCGCTTCAGTTCGTGGATTTCATCTCGTCAAAAATGCTATGTATAGAAAAGTAAAAGCAAAGAATGCAGGGCATCAATCGCCCGAGAAAGCTAGTTCTTTGGCAGGAAGAGAGCGGATAACTTTCTCGGGCAAAGAAAACCTCAAACGAACAAGTCAGAAGCAAGTAGATGAAACCTCCCCTCTCCGCAGACAGTGGTGTGGTCATGATACCAAAAGCAAAAAAAAGTGCTTCAACAGCGAGCGCGACCCTGTGGCTCCACGGTTGGCGAAGCTTCGGAATCAGCGGCGCACGCACATAGGCAGCCCTTCAATTGCCTGTTTCTTTTTTGTATGCTTGGAGTTCTTGCCAAGAAAGTCTGGTTGTTCATATTCGTCCGGTTACGACGCCAGGCCTCCAGCAATGCCAGCGGCTGCCGTGCGCAACCTCCGAAACCGCCCGCAGCAAAAAAGAAAAAAAAAGTTTTCTTTTAATATATATATATATATATATATATATATATCGGCCAGTTAAAACTAGTTAAAACTTAGCACCCGTCCTGTATACTTCTTGTCCTTGTCTTTTTTGCTCTATTTTATATGTTTGACTAAGATGAACCAACTAGCCCAACAACGTACCAGTCTAAAATATATTTCGGCGCCTGCAGGCCGCGATCTTTCTCGAACAACACGTTAGTCGATCCGATCAGGCCTTGGACTCTGACCTAGTGGCGCATTTGCCCGCTGGCTGACACGAAACACCGTGGGACTCGAGGCGGCTGCATGCGCCCGGTAACATCACAGAGTAGATTTTGTCTTCCTCCCACTGCTTCTATTCCGCTTTTTCCGAACTTTTTTTATATTTTTATGACATTTTTTTTAGGCGTTCAGACTTCCGATTCCGCGTACGGCAAGGAAAACGCGGTCGGCGTGATTTCCGCTGATTTTGCTAGTCTAAATGTAATCGTAACCTTTGGTGGTTAGCAAGACCACCGACATGGTTCCACGTTTTGCGGATGCGGTTCGGATACGGATACAAAGTATGCGGTTGCGGATCGGATACGGATACAATAATGCAAAAATTTTGCGGATGCGGTTCGGATGCTAATACAAAGTCTGCGGATGCGGGTCGGATGCTAATACAAAGTCTGCGAATGCGGTTCGGATACGGATACAAAGTATGCGGTTGCGGATCGGATACGGATACAATAATGCAAAAAGTTTGCGGATGCGGTTCGGATGCTAATACAAAGTCTGCGGATGCGGGTCGGATGCTAATACAAAGTCTGCGGATGCGGTTCGGATACGGATACAAAGCATGCGGTTGCGGATCGGATACGGATACAATAATGCAAAAAGTTTACGGATGCGGTTCGGATGCTAATAGGGAGTTTTCGTAGATCGTTTTCGCCGTCCCGCAAGGCCCTCCGCAATCCGCTACGATAGCGGGAACTCCACAGTCAAGGCTATCGGCGCGCAGGCGCAGTAGCAACTTCTTCGTTGCGGAACGCTTAGCGGAGGTGGCAACGCGGTCTACGAAAACTCCCTAATACAAAGTCTGCGGATGCGGGTCGGATGCGGATACTCAAACTGTTATGCGCGCAGGGCTCTAAACATAGGTTATAAAAGCGCTCCTCCCTTTACGGAAGACTATAGAGACCCTTTCTTTCTAAGAATGCATGCTCATTAGCAGCGCTTCCCTCTTGTCCGACCTTACAAGCAGCAAAATCAATCACTGAAGTGGCGTTTCGGATGATGGCCACCAGTGCGGCGACTCCGTAACTGGAACTTGCGGATAAAATACTATACGTCTGTAGGCCTTTACATGCGTGCTATCGACTGGTACAACTTAAGTTTATTTACTTTCACAAAATAATTTATACAAATATCTAAATTTCCTAAAACAAATTATTTAGCCATAATTTGAGCCCACTTTATTAAAATATGCTTTTTATTTCTTTAAACATTTTTTTTACTGTTAACGTTTTGTGGGTATCATTAAGTTAACTTTTTGTGGGCATCATTAAAGTTCCCTCGATTCTGTTGTATTTTCAGTAGAAGTGCTCAAACAGAGATACACGCATCCGAACCTGCAAAAAAGGTAGTTTCGGAAGTTGGAGTCACTGCAAGATTATTTAGCCTTAAAACACTAAGGAAAAGGAGGTCGGAAGTGTTTTGAAGGTCAAACGGAGACGGAATGTGGCGATGGAGAAGGGAAAGGGGCCAGAATTTATTGGACGTCTCCCTATTAGAAAATAGATCTCTGCCCTTAAGCCTCCTTTGTTCCAACGCCACTGGCTGCGCTTATCCCTTTTTCTTTTATTCCTTGAGGGGGATTTTAATTAGGACAACTGGGTCAGGCTGCATATTTTTGTTTATGTCAGGGAGTATATACATACGATATTCCTTTATTTCACATCTCGACTCTATCTCTTTGCGGCTAAGAACCACAAGATAAGGTCTGGAAGCGGCAGTCTATGTGTTGGAGTTACCATTCCAGTCCCCTTCTCGAGCTTTTTACCTTTGAAGTTGCGTGTGTCCAGTTCTATCAATGGATGTCGTTGAGGTAGTCGTGACAAATCATATGCGTTTTTTAACTAAGATGTTGGCGTGTATTTGATTTTTTACGATCGTCCTTGCAGAATCAATGTTCATCGTTGAAGTCTATTGGCAGCCGTCACAGGGATTCCTTTCACTTGTTCAAAAATGCCTGTGAGCGCCTCGTGACTGGTGTATAAGACAAACGTTCTTCCCCAAAGATAATGGTGAAACGTTTTTACACCAAAAATGACTGAAAGGGCTTCTCGCTCGATCTGGGCGCATCGGTTTACTGTGATTTTAACGATTTAGTTGCATGTGCAATTGGGCGTTCCTTTCCGCTTATCTTGTGGAAGATGACGGCTTTATCGCCTATCCATGACGCATGGGTTGCCAGGTAGTTTGTTTCACTTGGGTCAAAGTGAACGAGATCTCCATGGATGTCAGACGAGATTTTAAGACCTCAAATCCTTCCAGGCAGGGTAAACTCCACTGCTAGAGAACACTCTTCTTGAGCAGTTTGTTCAGGGGTGCACAACATTTCACTAACGCGGGTAAATACTTCCTATAATATTGTACCATGCTCATAAACGCTCTTAGATCATCAAGCTAAGTTGGTGCTGGCATGATCAATATTATTCCCGCTTTCTTTTGAGATCAACTTTGCATGCCCCAATTCCCAGGTCTTGAGTTACTTATTTCATGGTCCTCTGGAACATGACCGGCGCTGATGATATCCCAAATGGCATCCAGTTAAAGTTCAGCAATCCGTTGTGTGTGATGATAACGGTATACTTCCTTGTATTGTCCTCCAACTCCACCTATACGTATGCCTCCGACAGATCTAATTTGAAGAACTTCTGTCCTCCACGAGCTTCAAGAAAAGTTCCTCAGGTTGTGGAATCGGGTACTGTGCGACATTCAACTGACGATTGACAGTCAGTCTGAAATTTTCACATACCCTCGCGGATGCACTATTCTTCGGGCCAACAACGATCGGAGTGGCCCAATTCGCGGTTTTCACTAGAGTCAGAGCTCTATTTTCAAATACACTCTTCAATTCAGACTTCACCGCTTCGTATAATGCACACGGTAGTGGTCGTAAACGCATGTACTTGGAGATGCTATTCTCCTTGATCTGAAGTGTAACTTTGATCCTCGTGCACAGCTCATGTTCATTCTTGAATGGTTCTGCATATTTAGTTTGTAACATCTTGACGCTTTTTTTTGTGCTCGCAAACACGACGAACATTTTGTTTAGATTCAGTTTTAGTTCTCTCACACAGTGTCACAAAATCCGGCTGTGTTACATTATTCATGTCATAAAATTCGATGGTGTTACATTATCCGATCTCCCGGGTGGACGCGTCCTTCCAAGAAATTCGCGGGGTGTGAGCGGCTGTGTTACATTACTCACGTCATAAAATTCGACGGTGTTACATTATCCAATCTCCCGGGTGGACGCGTCCTTCCAAGAAATTCGCGGGGTGTGAGGGCTGGGACCCAGCTTCCACGAAAACGAAGCGATGCTGCCTTTGGGGGAGGATAAAGGGAGGAGCGGGCCAGCGTCCTGGGGTTCGGTTTCTTTTTGTTTTGTTTTCCACACCTGCGTGCTTGAATGCGGGGGCCTAAAGAGCTCTTTGGGGCAAAAGCGAGCAGTGTGAACGGGAAACTCGGAAGCAACAGACAGGGAATCGAAGGGTCGAGTTCGTGGAGCTCAGCGGTAGCGGGCCAGGTCCGGACTGGGGAAGACTTCGACGACGAAGTGTGTGTGTGTGATTGTGTGGCCGCTTCAAGCCGCCCAACCCACCGTGGTACCACCGGGGCCATTCCTTCCCCCTTCGGGCAGCGCCTCGCACGACCGTCACTTTCGGACACTGTGAGACAAGACTTCTCCTCCACTCGCATTTTTCTTTATAGTAATTAAGGTAGTTGTATTTCCGTAGTTGGTTTTTATTCTCAGGGGTATCCAATTGTATTATTTGATAACATTTAAGCTCCGAAGTTAATATTTTTTCCATGTTCAGGGAAGCTCCCGCGTAAGAGATGGTTAATGCATTGTAGTGAGCTGTAGACTTTGGGTTTTGCCCAATTCGTTGTGTGATGAGTGATTTTATCTTCACCGCCCGTGCACCGGCCGGGTGAAGTGCGTTCGAGTCCTTTTGTTTTCGCAGCTAGGCACTTGTTAACCTCTTTTTTGTGTGTGTGTGTGTTTTTTGTTTGTAGTATTAAAATTCGTTTCGTTGCAAACTTGTGGGTCTCCCCTTCATTGGCAAGGCTCCACCGAGGCGTGGACCTATCACCTGGTCTGCAGTCCTTTGTGTTTAAGCAGAGAATTTCAGCAAACCTGTGACACCCATGTTGTCTCCGACAAGTTGATGTGCCTTGTTCGCAAAGATTGTCTCAAGATTGTACTCTTTTCCTTGGAATTAAATCTGAAGTTTACGTTGACGGGTCTTTGCTGAAACTTCGCAGCTTGTGATGAGCTTCGCCGAACTCTGGTTTCATGAGGCGACGCCAAGTTTGAATTTCTAGTAATGTGACTTGTGAACCTGTGCCAATTTGAAATTCCCTCCCGCGGCTTCAATGTAACATGCCCCCCCTCCCCTCCCCCCCCCCCCCCAAAAAAAAAAGAGGAACCATCTCAAACGATGGGGTAAGTTTGCAATTTAACGGCGGACGACACCTGCGAAAATTGGTCACAAGTCCGCACGCGCGGCGTTTTCGCGTGGCAAGGAGAAACGCAGGCAGGAAGCCTCAAACGCTCGCAGACGACCAACGCTTTCGTCACCTCCTAGTAGCTCGCATTGAAAGCGCGGTCCATACACCACGTGACCCCAATCGAGCAGCTGGGAACTCTCTGTAGTGTAGGATCTCGCAAAATATTTCGGACACGATCTGCGGGCAGTGCGTGTGTTGCGATGAAAATGTTCGCTACCGCGAGGGGCACTGCAGCGCGCACGCGAATCGTTTTCATTACAACTCTGTGCAACCCCTCGCTCCCGCCGGTCACACTTCCCCTTCCAGCTACCATAGCGATAGCGTTAAGAAGCTTGTGTCGCATACTAGCCGGCGTCGGTGGCGTGACGCGAAAATCCTGATTGGTCAATAGGGTTGTGACGTCACAGCCACATTACCTCGCTTGGGAATTATAAACAACCCACAACGCTCACGAGAAACGTGACGTCGCGCGTGGAATGAAAGGGATTAAAAACATGACCTATATTGCGAAATAAATATGCCTCAAGGGATTTTACTTCATAAAGTAATTCATATACCCTAAATAAAAATGTGAAGGATTCTAGGTTCGATTCTAGTCAACGACCCCTCAGTTGCGAGCCAGACACGCCACTGGCTAGGCCACGTCTGCCGTACTTCCTGTTCACTGGCAGGATGAGCATGAGAAGCGAATATGAGGGCAATGCGAACAGGGCCCGATAAGCTATCGCATTCCGCTCTTGACGGCGAATCTTAAGCGTGCTCCAAGTTTTGGGGAGGAGTTCGTCGATTAAACCTTCATGTTCAGTTCATTATGCTTGGTCTCGTCACCTTCATCTGTGACAATATTATTGTCAATGTCATACGTACTTTGCTCATAGCAAGGTGATGTCGCAGAAGAGTAGCTTCGAGGTTAGAGCATAAGATGTAAAATGGTCGCAATTGGTGTATTAATATAAAGCTGCCCCATAAACGTGGCAGACTTTTCAGTAACGAACGCGAAAATTTAATTCAGCCTCAAGGATCCGTCATGGTCCCTAGTCTTACTCGAAGAGAATTTACTGTTGAAACTATTACCAGAAATAATCAAAGCCCACTTCATGTTATTTTTGCTATTTCTATTTTTTTTTTTTTTAATTAAGGTTACGCGGACCTTTTTGTAGTTTGTTTAATAATCTCGACAGCGAGTGCTCTGTTTTCGAATTCACCTGCAGCTGTGCTTCGGAGCTTTTTCGTACTGCGCGCCTGTACGTAAAAGCTGTAGTATAAACAAAAAAAAAAGAGGCTACAGAAGTGGGTAGCGTACGGGTCTGTTTTTCCTCGTCAGGAACACTTGTGGCGACGCAAAAAATTCCTCCACATTTTCTGTGAAAGACACGTGGTCAAAGGTACCTCTGCATTTATGGACTGGGCACTAAACGAACATCTAAAATCGAAAGACGACAGCTTGATGACACGAGAGAACGAGACTATCAGGTACCTGCATTTTTTTTTTATTATAGACCAACATCTCTCAAAGCTGGAGAGCTATTTTTTTTCAGTTTCTGAAAATCTTTCATACATCGTTTACGAGGGCAAAATTAGATTTCCGTGTTGGAGACAATACAGATAAAACACGGGACAACTGTTCGACTTTTAAATCGTTGACTAAAGGACACAGACATAATCAAAAAGCTTCAAAAGTATGACACCAAAGACTAAGCTACAATTTGGTGGCATCCGTTTAAGAAGTTACAATATTTAATAATAAACATTTACCAAAACTACATCCACAGCCAAAGCAACTTTTGCCAGGCAGCGCCTCCAATTTGTTTTTCGCTTGTTGTCTGTGCCACTAACAAAACAAAAGCAGGCAAATGTTAGAGAACGCTTTGACCTGTTTCTAGTGAGTTTAAAAATAGAAGCGCCTTCAAAGACTGATCTAAATGCGCTTAGTGTTCTGTGTTATCTTTCCCACTTTCCTCTCTTTGCTTAGACTGTGCGTTTTGCATATGTTAAGCGTAAAACAGATTACTGGTAGCGACGGTTTTCTTTTTTTTTTCTTTCCTTGTAGACACATCTTTCTATATCTATAAATAAGGATCATAAAGACAAATGTCCACTGATTTAAACATTCCTAGCCATTTTTAATTTTTTTTTCTATAGGCCAGTTTACGTTAGGTAACGTGGATCGGGCTATAGTAACTTCTAGTGTCACCTCCATGAAACTATCGTTATCATTACCCATTCTTGTTTTACGTAGACAATATTCTCGTCTGTCCCTTTTTCACAGAATTTAACATAATCCGGCCATGCGTCACAGTCTACTAACCCCTCCATATTATATTTCCCGTCGCTTAGATCATAAGAGCAAAGTGTGCGTCTTTCCATGCAACACTAATGCATTTTTTTATTTATTCATTCCGCGCACTTCTGTAGAGTGAAGCCACCTTCCTCATGACATTGCCACCATTGATGACCTATGCATTTTCAAAGATACTCTATCTAACTTTTTTATTTTTTTATATATGACAGTGCTTATTTTGCATGTTGTCATTTCTTTGTATTTCCCACTCCCCTCTGTAATGTCTCCGGACCTAGAAGGTAAATAAATGAATAAATATAAATAAAAAGGTCCGGCCGGCATTCGTCGCTATGGTACGATGGAGCCCATTAAGTGGTGCCGAAAGTACAACGTCCCTGACTCAACCAATGACTCACAGTGAACGCGTTGCAATGCTGAGGGCTTCGCTCTTCGTGTTTGGTTTAGCCGGCGGTAGCAAGCCCACAAAAACAACGAGAGCCGTGACGATGCCCTCTTGTCGCTGCCATTTTGTGGCTACCTAATTGTATCTATCACTTCGTAATGTTGTATGCTGTAGGGCTTAAAGTGAAACGGAGTGTATATCTATCTCGTCTCATAACTTTTTTTTATATTGCCGAGTTATTCAGACTTCATATTGTAATGCCTTTTGACGTTCACTTTGCGCCATTAGGCCGCCAGAAATGTCAAATCGTGAAGAACCACCGGATCCAAGAAGACGCAGACGAGCTCCCACTCCGGACAGCAAAGCGCACATCGTAGTGATCATAGCCACGGCGACCCTCCTCGCCGTGGCAGTATCGCAAACATCCGACTACATGAAGAGTGCGTTTATGGAGAAGTTTCAGGTTGACGAAAAAATGGCATCTGTGCCCAACACTGTTCTGTCGGTATTGCCGGATACTGTTGGTAAGCTGCGGGTGCCTGCATGGGTTCGGATTTTTTTTTTTTTCTGAAAGAGTGGAAGCGTTTTGAACTTTGTTAAATGTTATATCGACCTGCAGTTTCTTTTTTAACAAAGTATTTACCACTGACATCGCGGGACTGTTCAGAAGGACCACTTACGTATTGCCATGAGTGCGGTTACATATTTTGCCACTGAGGAAGAGAATAAGTGTATCACTGGAGCCAAGCGAAAACTAAGATAAAAAAATAATAAAACTTCATAGGTTTGCAATGCGTATAAGTTATATTTTTTTTGCAGGTCAAGACAGTCAGCCTTTTTGACTGTGCTAAACACTTTATATTGTTTCCAATAAGTTCTACAATCCAAAAAGTACATAATTAGTCTGCATAAAGTATCCCTTTTTTATGTTCTCAAAAATGGCTCAGCTTATACTCATTTATTTTATATTGACCTATTGGGTAAAAAACAAAAATAACTAACCACGTACTTTCCTCAACACACTTAGTCTTAATAGATTGAAGAATTCCGTGATCAAAAACTTGCTGTTCCAATCCTGTACACTGGGGTTCAAAAGTTCCTGTAAAATATTCGGTGCCGTAATTTGAAATATTCTTCGGTAGTATTCGCCCTTATCGTTCCGCAGTATTTTACAGTTCACGAAAGTTATTTGGTAATAAGGACGGTCATTTGTGAAAGTTATTTAGAAAAATATCACTTCCACTCCTCATCCGGTCATTGGTACACATTAACAGTTTGGCACATTGATACCTTAACCCCATGTTGATGTTGAAAAAAAGAAAAAAACTATGTGCAAATTTTGGTCTAAAAACATGTGTTTTTCTTGTGTGTAAGGCTTGTCAAATTATTAGGCGCTAAAGAAAACCAGCCTTCTGCGTTAAGTCCTTATTTCGAACTCTTTTTGTTCGCGTTCCGCCCATCGAAAAACATGCGGTAAGGGCCTCAGCACGCACCTCGTGTCGCTGCGCCGCAGTGTTCTTCCGCAGCATAACGGCCGTCTGCTTTCATCGCCGTCACCATGGCAACGAAAGTTGAGTTTCCGAACACCGTCTGGCAGCCGAGGTTTAATTGTTTTGTAATAAGCAGCCCCGAACCCTCGCCGCGAAGACGCGACGGTCTGCGGCTGCTGATGACACTCTCACGCTCATTACATTACACGCTCCTCAGTGATACACGCGCCGTCCGAAAAGGTCACTCGGCGTTCGTTGCCATGGTGACGGCGACGAGGCCGACGACCTTTATGCTGCGGGAGTACACTGCGGCACAGCGATACGAGATGCGTGCTGAGGCACTTCCCGCATGCTTCTCAATGGGCGGAACTCGAACAAAAAAGTTCGGAATAAGGATTCAACGCAGAAGGCTGGTTTTCTCTAGCACCTCCTAATTTTACGAGCCTTACACGAAAAGTGTGTTCTTTAACCAGCCCACGCCCTGTTTTTTTATTTTTTTTTTATTCCTATCATGGGTCTAGAACATCAAACTGCCGACAATGTTCCCCGTTTTGATGTATCCTAGATATTAGTACAATATTTTCATCTTAGCTGCAGTTGGGTGCGGTATTAGGTTGCCAGATCCGATTGTTATGGAGGTGCAAGGGCGGTACACAAATGACCTACCTACAAAATCACACCGAATGGTTGAACGGAGAGCTTACCGGTTTGCATGCGCGAGTCCTAAAGTAGAACGCAACGCCGTCGTCGTCGGAACCTCCATGGCACTCTTCGTGTTACGTGATTCTGTAAACGAGAGGCATTATTTAAACAGCTTAAAAAAAAGGCAGGCATGTCGCGCCTTTAGTATCTCACGATCATTCCGTAGCCATTCTGATGACGGCATTACTTATAACAACGTTGAGGAACCATTCACAAAGCGAGAAGCGAGAATGTGAAAAGTCGCACCCCGCGTTTCTGAACTTGTGAGTAAATATATATGCTATCTCTCTATTACAGAAGTTAGTGTAAAAATGCCGTGAATATTATCACATTATCATTATATTTTAACTATAGGTATACTCTAGTTTCCTGTTGAAAGCGTTTACTGGAGATAATTTACTTAATAAATCGGTTCATTTTTAAAAATAGAAGAGAGAACATTTCAGGTATCCTGGTCGGACCACTACAGCACACATTTTCCATACGATCCGTGATGATTGTGGGAAGTGTGCTTGCTTGGATTGGAATTATGGTATCTGGATTTGCCAGTAACATTCCCATAATGTCAGTGACACTTGGAGTAGTGCATGGTAAGCATGTTATAATTATATTAAATAAATAACAAAACTATGCATATGCTTTTTAATACGGTTTGACATAAAAGATTGCTTTTGCTGCATTTTATGGGTGGGAAAAAAACGAACTAATTTTGATAATGAAAAATTCTGAAAATAACATTCAATAACAGAGACGATATAATTAGGTTTACATTGTGTCACATAGATTTGAATTGCTACATTGAACGCCATGTAATTACGACAGAAACAGGGTGTGAACCGATTATGTAATACTAGTAATACCTATCGTTACAAAGCAAGTATGTAAATTCTTTTTTTTTTGTAAAATATCAATGCATTCATATTTATGATTTAACAAGGAAAAAATTACGTTGGCAGATTTTTAAAGTACCTGTTTCTATATATATAAAATATATATAATAGCGCTTTCAGGCGTGTCATTCAAGAGTCAGATTAAAAGTAATCGAGTATAGTTTGTTTTTTTCTGGCCAATTCATTAAAAATAACCTTTTCATATGAAAAGTACGCTTTCGCTTGATTTTTATACGTACCAAGTGAGACAATTTAATTCTCGGAATGGCGCTCGAAACCAAAGTTTGCTTTTTTCTCCGCTAGCGGCTGTTGGCACCCTCAAACTATTCGATTTTTGAAGCTAAACACATCGTAAAACGATAGTGTCTTTGCCAGAAACATTATTTTAAATCATTGTTTGGAAACCTCAAAACAACGTTTTCGAGTCGTTTTAATTGACGTCAGAAAGTCACCATACCTTAGTTCCATTAATGCATATCTTATTTCAACTTTAGAAAGAACCAAAATCGCAAGAGGCTAACTCAGGAAAATATCGCGCATGGCCGATTATTGTACCACATTTTTTAGTGAGGAATTTCAGATCTTTCATGCGTCATGCGCAGGAACTATGCCATCATAAAAATCCACTTGACAGGCTACAATTTGGTTTTATCCTCCGAACAGATTTACCCTAACCGTGTGATAACCTCCCAATAAACATGTTGATTGGCCATTAAAACTAACGCAATCGTTTCTAGCCAATTATCTTTTTGCACGCCTTTGGCACTCAAAAACACGAGCTTTCTCTATGGAATGTTTATCATACGCCATTTTTATGGGCTATGCCGAACATGTTGTTTCTGCTTATTTATGACTTTGTAGGAGACGACAAGGAAATAGAGTGGAGCAACAAGCGCAGGAGTGGAGTTGTCTTAGCCTCAGTGTGCGTCACAGTTTGCAAACAAAAAAGAGGTACAGTCCAATCTGATAGCAACACGCGCCACGCGCCGTGGCGTATCAGCCCACATTGGCTGTGATAGTACCTGCAGGTCTAAAACAAAAAAAAAAATATTTGTATTTTTTTTTCAACATTTGCTTGTCTTAAGGGTGGAAAAAATAGCCCTTAGCTTACAAAAATAAAAATGTATGCTAAGTACAAGGCAAACTTCGTACAGAAATGTCGAACACGTCAGGCATTTTGAACCAAGATTATCTTTAACATGTGTAGTATTGTGAGGTTGCATAAAGAGAATTCCTATATTGGCTTTTCTTACTCAATAATAGTTTTATTTAAATGTTCATGCTCACTCTATCCACCTTTTCAGGTATAGGAAGTGGAACGATTTTGGTGTCGTTGTATCTCCTAACGATGATGCACTTCAGCAAGTTCAGGGGAGTCGCTCACGGCGCTGCGTCACTTGGGAAGCCGCTGTCCGGGCTCGTTTTCACGGAACTTCTTAATTTCTTTAAGGAATCGTACGGCATCCAAGGAAGCCTTTTTGTGCTCGGTGCCCTCTCTATGCACCTCACGCCTCTCGCGTACGTATTGAGAGCTCCATTCTCAAGCAGAGCGCCTTCCATGAGCAAACGTCCTACCACAGTGGGAGCAGACATCTCCAATGAAAGCGGAAAGTACATTGAAATGCAAGAATTCGGAAAACCCAAGGAGGAACTTCCACAAAGCTGTGGATGCTACACCGAATTTCGGACCCTTTTTGCGAGCCCCGCCTTTTATATCGTGATTATATCGAGTGCAGTAACAGCCGTCATCGACACGATTTTTCTCACTACCGTGATTGATTTTGCAGTCGATCAGGGTAGCGTGAAATCAGATGCAGCATGGTTAAAACCATGTTATGTCGCAGCGAGCGCATTTGGCCGAATCTTTCTCCCTCTAATAGCCGACACAAAATGTCTGCGACGAAGCACGTTTGTAATGCTTAGTTTCGTGCTCGTAGGCGTCACGTTGTTGGTTGTTCCCTTTGCGACGACTTACTGGATAATTGCGGTTTTATGCGCGCTGACAGCAGCCTTTCTCGGGGGTGGGAGCGTTCTTCACGATGTTCTGGTCGTCGACTACCTTTCCATGGAGAGATTATCCATAATTCATGGAGCCATTGGCGTGGTCAAGGCTCCTTTGATCATCTCCAGTCCCCTTTTGGTTGGTAAGTAAGAAAAAAAAAACAAGAAACATATATAAATATCAAGTTATGCATTGGGTAGAATCTCGCGGAATTCATTCAAGCTAGAACCTTTGGCAATTAATTTTAATATAAGCATATTATTTTTTAATCATAAACGCTCACGCAAAATGGTTTATTTCGTGGGATGTCCTCTATTAAAGAGAACTGCACATTATGCAATTTAAAGCATCCAGAAAATGTACCTTCTTGCAATATGTTAGCAAAAATAATAAACATTTATAATATAAGTTTGCCAGCAACAAATGTAATTGGTATTTGAGTCACACCATTAATACGGAGGTATGAGGGATAGCAACTGTATTACCGATTTTCGTTTAATATGGATAATTACTGTATAAATAGCGTTCCTTTGGTAAGTCAACTAGGAAATCATCTTTCTTCTGCACTAAACTATGTATTCTTGTAAAAATGTATTTGTCAAGTCATTCCTAACTAGAATACCAAAATAACCTTATTTAATACTGAATTCAAAAACACCCAACAATTATTTCACAGGTCTTCACAAATTCAGTGAGTCGGAAATTCGACATGCGCCAATATGAATAAGGACATTGTATGTTCATGCTTGCGCCTAGGTGCAAAAACGAACACTCAAATAGTTCTCAATCGTCACCGATATTTTCGCAGGTGTTTTTAAGCGTACCTGTAAGCCCGTTGGTTGAATTCGCACATCGAACCTTGTATAATTGCGTTTGCATGTGAGTTCACTCTTTGACAAAAAACAATAAAACTCTTTGTTAGGGTACAAATCAAAAATAGCAGGTCAAACCACCTTAATTCGATATACTTTTTTTCAGGTTTTGAATAAACCGAACACGCAGTTCTTCCAGTGTATTTTTGTCATTGATGTGACGCATTTTTATTGAGATTTGATAACTGGAGATGTTAGATGTAAAGTGCTCAGTATGATGGAACATTTCATGAGTACAACTCTCTTTTCAGATGCACTCTACAGCATGTCTGGATCTCACAATAACCTGTACCGACTTAAGGGAGGATTATTAATATTCTTTAGCCTGATTTGGCTATCTGTCGTGTGCGGAGAACGTAATAATCGACTGAAGGTTCCAGCTGCCAAATCAGAGTAATTTAATTTCCATCATTCAAGGCCGGATGTAAATAAAACAAATCAGATTATTTTTCATTGATTACGTTGTTGACTCTCTCTCTGAAAACCGACGTTTCTTACTTTAGGCAGTGTGCTGTGGGGTAGGATAAAAAACTGATCGTAATTTATACTCGACATTTACGTGCGCTTCCACAAATGTAATTTTATTTCTTTTGTATTTGATGAAACTGATTCTTTGATTAATCAGTACACCGCTCCAAAGACTTCGGAAAATCTTGTGCTACACTGATGAACTCCTCGAACACAACGTCGCATGCACGCGCATGCACACTAAGAAATACAAATTGATTTATTGCAGCTTTGCTGACACTAAACTTACTGACACCTTGAGAAACGCAGTGCTTATAGCTTATTGTGTTCATGCGTTTTGCTTCATGATTCGTTCGTCGGCGTTCTTGTTATCTAATGCTCCAGTCTCATTGACTGAAGGGTAAGAAACGGAAGCTCGCCACAGGGCAAACCCTGTATACTTCAGCGGTCAGTCACTAAAGAATGTAACAAAGTGGTATCGCAGCTAAACTTTCCGGTAAGGTTTTAATGCGAAAGCCTTAACTGTCCCATGCAGCGAAGCCGGCGTTGTCTGCAACCGTCTGTAGCAGAAAAACGGAACCTAAATGTGTATTCCCAAATAAGAAAAAAAAAAAAAGCACAGTATTGCAATGCGTTATGACGGAAGCCGTCATGAAGTTGGCAGGGTTCGCCGCGCTTGCGCATTGGGGGGGGGGGGGGGGGTGGAGAGAGAGAGAGAGAGGGGAGGGAGGTGCGTGATGTCACCGCCGCAGCGTTGCGTGCGGTAGGAAGACATGGCGCGCTCTTTGTAGGAATGCGCTGCGCGTAGGAATGCTCTTGCATTCCGGCACGCAAGTAGTTTCATTGCTGCTATGGGCCATTTTTTCTTACGAGGAACTAATATTGGTACTAGGTCCCATCTAAGCAAATTTAATAGGCCGTGCAAGTATCACGTGACCTCCAGGAGGGGTGGAGGGACGCGCTAGGCGCGGAGTCACCTGATGCGTTCAGAGTGCTTGATTGTTTGCGATGGCTTGTGAAGAACGTGTGAAGAACGGTTTTGCCTCAGGCACTATCGCCTTCATGCGTGCTAGAAAGGCAACTGGGTGATGAAAAACTCTTTCGCATAAGAAAGAGCTTAAAAGAACCCCTTATAGAGTTTTCAGGAAGACCCTCTTGAGAGAACGCTTAAAATACCCTCTTAGTGTGTAAATAATTGACAAGCCGGCGAACCACTAAGAGTTCTTTTACGGTCAAATTTTCGTCAGAATGTAGTATCTCCTGTGGTGCTCCCGTAATGTTGAAACGGTGCACGTGTACAGCAGTTCAGCTTCGTCGTTGTTATAAAATCAAGCAGTTTTTTTTTTTTATAAATAGTAAGTTTTTTTTTATCGGGTACCTTCGGTCAGAATTTTATTATTATTGTTATTATTATTGCATAGTTTGAACGTTATCAATGCATACATTCTCAGCATTTTCTGTTTAGAGCCTAAGAAACAGTTTTACAAACCTGTTCATCTCAGCGGCCTTAGATATAACTGAAGACGCGTTGAATTTTCGTTGCAGTACCCCTTTAATGCTCCAGAATCGGCTGTTTCCTTTAAATGCATGCTACATTCTTTCTGGAAACCACAGACGTCTGACCGTTTAGCATATAATAGAGGTCCCGACGCTCGTTTAATTGCGCTTTCGCTAGAAAACAAAGCCGCATTTGTTTTTCGAAATGCAACGTCTCAACGCAAGAAAAAATATAAAGTTGGCGGTTAAGGAATGACCATATGCTACGTTTAGCCGGCGTCCGAACATGAATGTTTTCAAGCTGCAATTACCGATTTCCGTGTTTGTTTTTTTTTGTTTTTGTTCGGCTCAATGCTAGATTTAGTTTACCCTTAATTCTTTAAATATCGATTCTCATGTTGTGATACGGAAGTGTCCTGTCCATGCGTCGCTCGGCATGTGGTGGTGGTAACGTCTTGACTCATGACACCAGCGCTGACATCAAACCGCAGGGTGACGCTTCGGAGCGTCTTAGGTGTCTCGCGGATGCTAGCGGAGCAATGTCAAAGTAGATAGAAGGTTTATGTATTTTTTCAACTCATTTAACGCCAGTGCAATGAATGATTTACCGTCTATTATTATCTTGTTTTCGGGGTTGTAATATACGCAATCTTTTATCACAACGTTTCATTCGGCAACTAAGCCGAATGATTTAGGCAACTAAGCCGGCCAGACAGATTTATTTTTATCATTATAGCAGGGTTTACGCACAAATTACGTTCGCCGAGAAAATAAAGCCGGAAATAATAAAACTGTGCACAACTGCCATTTTGAAGGATCAAATTGACAAAAAACAAAAAGACGACCTTTATATTGACGTCTCCCTTACTGTATCATGGGCATTGCACTTTCCGGTAGTTGTACACTCAGTGTCCCACTGTTTTTGAAGAAAATAGGCGACTGGCTTCTTTCACTTCAAGATGACGCACGCCGAACGCCTTTGTGCTCAGCATTATCTCTCGCTGAATGGAAATAAATGGGTTCACCCGATTGCCAATATCAGGAGCTGAGCCCATTATCAAGAAACCGCTTATCGTGACAATTGAATGGCGCATGGCCACTTGGACGAGTTAACACTTATCCACCCAGAATTACTGATATCGAGACGTCAATGAATTATCGCTAAGTGCCACATTTTTGCTGCAATCACGTAGAGTCTCCAGGGGCCACAGGGGATGCAGTCCTGCAGCGTACGAAGGCTGTTAAAAGGTAGGTGTTTACCCCTGCTTTTTTTGTAGAATTTGAAACGTTCGTAGACTAAAAGGAAGGAACTAAAAATATGTAAGTTGTTTAAGATATTTTAATATTTTTTAATGTTATAAACATATGATCACATAGGGATAGGTAACACCCCCTCTGACACAGCAAACAGTCGCGCGATTTCCAATATTAAATTCAGTCAGCACAGTTCACCATTGTAGTGTAATACTGGCAAAGATATGAGCAGTGCTATTTTTTATAGCTGGATCTAACGGGCTTACGGGACAAACTATTAAAAATACGATAAATGTATTTTGTACTTTACTTTTGTTAAATAGCTTGTTTTGCACGTGGATATTTTGTATGAGTTATAGAGATTATGGGAAGATTGGGGGGGGGGGGGGGGTTATCCTTCAAATACGTCATAGTTTTGATATAAGGTTTCCTTATGTAAATTACCAAAGTTGTTACTGACTAGTGACTTAATTGGGATATTTAATCATGCAGAAACTAAATAGCTTCAAGCGAGAGTCCATTTGTTTTCTGAGGAGCGTTATCCTGGCGGTTTTCCTTTCTTCGTAATAGTGCTGATGTCAGGACTCGTCCGCGTGAAACAGACAGGAGGGAACCCATCATCGCAAAGAAGATGCATTTTTCGTTCTCGTCTTCTCATCATGGTCTCATTGAAGGGGGGAGAACGCCCGCTCGCTTGGTCGCCTAAGCAGTCGACTAAGATTTGTTAGTCGACTGCTTTGGCGCGCGAGGTGACTAGGCCCTAAACACGACCGGTGAATTCCAAGCGCTCTTTTAGGGGCGACCATCGCTCGCCACGTCATCATTTTATTCAATGACGTCGCTAGTCAGTGGTGAAACAAGTGCTACACGCGGCAGGTGAATTCGGGTGATATTGGTTATGTGGTACAAAGAAAGTCGTTGAGACTTATTTTTAATAAATATGGGCGGAACGATTCACGGTCATAAATAATGGACCGAACAGACCTGACTCCACTTTTCCACCACACGAGAATTGCCATGTTAAAATCCCCTTTTGAGATCATTACGGGCGGCCCCCATATCAACACAGACAACATATTTCGCTTCGCCACCAGAACTAACGCTAGAGCTTCACACCCAAGACATATAAACAAATTCCAGAAGACTCGCATAGATTGCTTTAAAACTCGTTTGTTCCTCGAACTATATCCGATTGGAATAGCCTGCACTCCAGCATCCCTAATTCAGAATCACTTGACAACTTCCTGCACCGGCTGATCATTTAATATTATGTGACTTGGATCATCATGTCAGAATCATTTGAAGATTTTGCAACTTTTTCCTACAATATACCTGCGCCGGGGTAGCAGGAGTGTAAAATAAATAAATATCAGAATTTTTTAGATAAAATATTTAGGCATAGAAATCTTGACACTTAAATGCTTGCACTCACTCTTTGAACACGTTCGTGCAATAAGGCATGGCGACAGAACTGACAATAAAAAATATATATTTCCGGATATTTTTTTATAAACCTATACGACGTGCAAGTTAGGCTGCCTCTTGCGCACCTTTACTTCGTTCCAGCTTAGGCCCGAGCGCGGCCGATGTTATGAGCCGAAGGGCCAATCAAACAGCGAAAGAGGCCCAACGTCATGGCGTGCTCTCTGCAGTTGATAGGACCAGCCGGTATTCGCTGTCTCTCTGTGGGTGCTCCTCCGCCGGCTAGTCCTATCAACCGCAGAGAGCACGCCAAGACGTTGTGCCTCTTTCGCTGTTTGATTGGCCCTTCGGCTGATAACCTTGTCCGCGCTCGGACCTAAGGTGAAACAAAGTGTAGCGCCCATGGGATTTTGTTTCCCCTCGACCTCAACTAAATGACGGCCTCTCCATCCTGCGTTCCCTGCTTGTTATGTATGTTGCCCTTTGATTGGAGTGCTCCTCCTCGCGTTACGATGCGCTGAAGACGCATTTTGGTACACTTTATCGCCGTATATTTGTGATATAATTGCCGCGTTGGGATAAATGTCGCATCAGAAGGCTAGAAATGGCACTTTTTTTTGGTGTAAAAAACTTTCACCTTAGGTGAATGACTACGACGCCTTGAATACCAGTGCTACATCCTCAAAAAGGTAATTCGAGGAAAATTGAAGCGGTGAATTCCGAAAATGTGAGGACATCGCTAAAGGACTGGGTTAAATCGAGGAAAAACACAATGATTGTTTCAAAAGGCCGAGGACACACTCCTCATGTGGCAAAAGCATCCCTGGCAAATGCTTGACTTGAGTGGGGACAGGTGTGGAGGCAGTTAAAAATACAAGACTCGGATTACGGTACGCCTCTAAACCGACGCGTATAACACCACAAAACTTCATTGTATAATTTTCGGGTAATTCGAAATACCGTATATAAAAGAGGCCACAATATTCAACTCAGGTACGCTCAAAGTAGAACGTCTTGAGTGGCTCAGGACTTCTTTGACAAGTGGCTCATAGACGTGGACGGCGAGTTTACCAGGAAGGGTCGCGAAGTGCGCGTATTTGCCGACAATTATACGACACAGTACAGGAACGTGCCGCTCGACAACATCGAGATCGATTCTTGCAGCCGAACACGACATCGAAGCTCCAGTCGTTGGAGCGAGGCTCGAGCTCGGACGTCGTATAAGTTGTGATTACCTCTTACGTATATATACGTCTAAGCTCGACAGGTAAGTATTACAAACACAGGGTTTTGGAGATAGTTGACACCAATGGGAGCCAACAACTCGTCTTGGGCACCTAATGCCGAAGAAGAGTTGTTGGTCCCTCCCACTATTTGATCACCGTGTGGAACAGAAACTTCATGAGCTCCCACTGAAGTGTTGCAACATAAGCAAAAGAGACCAAATCTGGAGCACTGAGTTATTAAAATAGCAACGAGAACATCTTACAGACACACGAAAAAGGACCAAGACAAGATATTGCAATCTGTTGTACGACTCGTGATGCAGATCGCACCATAAAAAATGACCGCATCTCCACGTGGTGAATGATGTTGATTGGGGCGAAGCTCTGGTGGTGCTGATGGTATTGATTTTGTTCATATGTAGTTCTGATGGTACTGATTTTTTTATATGTGGTATGGAACGTGGTTATATAGGCATTTGAGCATCTGATCGCAGCGCTCTCTCGCCTATAAACGTTAAACCAATGCATGCAAAGCTTAACGCGCTTATATACGCATTTGACCGCAGCGTCCTCTCCTGTTTAGACGTTGAGCGGCTACATTCAACGTTTCATCCACCACATCCCCAGCTCTTGAGTTACTACCACATCTCAGAACCGACTACTCGTCCTGCAGTCGTGGCCGAGTGGTTAAAGTGATTGACTAGAAACCCATCGGGGTCTCCCCGCACAGGTTCGAATCCTGTCGACTGCGCAGACATTTTTTTTCTTTTTTTTTTTTTAAGACGACAGATGAGATGGTAATCGATGTGAGCACGGACGCCGGACAAGGCTAGACCCTAAGGAGCTTCGCCCCTAAAAATTAATAAGAGTATGTGGATATAGATTGGGAGGCCCGGAAACTGTTGCAGCGTTTTTGTTGTTTTGTTTGGCGCGACTGTGACTGTGCATGCCAAAGCGACTCCGATGACGCGAAATTTAGCTGTTGTCGTTGTTTAGTGCAGGTATCTTCACTCGAGAATTCAATGGGCAGCGAGAACAGGTCTTTATATTTTGACGCTAGCCTGTCTTCATAATTTTTAAATTTTTCTAGCTTCTAGATATGCCCGGTTTCGCCCCTAAAAAGGTTAAAATAAAGAGTATTGTTTTATCCAAGGCTTACGCTATTTTGTGCCCTTCTGAAAGTTAAAGAGAAGTGAATCTTGAAAGACCTCGCAAGCTTTGTAAAGCTTCCATTGATAATGTTTTTCAACGAGTGTGTAAAAATTGTGTAAAACTGAATATAAGTTCTTAGGCAGACTCATGAAATCTTGGATTATGAGTTGAATAGTAAAAGGAGTGATGGAATGATGCAAACCGCTTCATATTGAAAGATCTTTTAAAAAAAGTAATGTTTATAACGCGTCTCTAGGGGTGACCTTCAATACCGAATGATAAAAAACTAACGGCGGCAAAACGTATTTTCTAACAAAAGGTCTGGAAAATTGTTAGGAAGATCTAGTGAAATCAACAAGCACTTTGTATACGTCTACTACGTGGAAAACACTGTTGACCCTACAAACAGGAAATCTCTGGCAAGGGATGAAGCGGATACTCAACATAGCAATTTTACGCGTCATTTTTCTCATGGAAAGTCCTGTTGTAGATCGCACGATGAGGATCGTCTTTTGAAGCATCGCCAGGCGGCTGCGTATCCTGAGCAGGACAACGTGACCTGCCTTTTTGATGGCACTGAAATAGCTACTAGCAGACAGAAGTCCACTTAAGTACGCTGACAAATCTCCATATTTACAGAAACTTGACATGCGGATTGCTGAGTAAAGTTATCAGTTCGTTTGCCTACGGTATAGCCTACATGAATAAATTCATTAGTTGTTTCAAATGGTGGGAACCATGTTACCATTACAGAGGTCATGAAACGCTTTTTCAACCTTTTCCTGTTTAGCTTTTCTCCTCAACTCCGAAATCGTGCATTCCACTAAACAGTTCAAGAAGACGAAAAGAGAAGAGGCCCCTCTTGCTCGGAATCTGGTTTGTGTACCCGGGCAGAGCCACTGTCCCCCTAGAAGATTAGCCCGTCGCTCAAAATTCAGACAGAAGTTGCTTTCCCCACCCCGTTCACCCCGAGGCTGACAGTGGTGTGGAAGCTACGTGCTCGTTGGGCCAGCAAGACTTACGACGTGATCACCCTCCTTCGTGCATACTCACGCGCAGAGAATAAGATCAGGTGATGAAAGAAAGGCGCCAAATTGGTCCGGCAAGCACGTAGCTTCCACCACATTGTCAGCTTAAGGGTGAAGGGACTAAGTGAGGTCTGGTTTCGTGTGATGTGCGTTTGGACCCGATAGCGCACTCTTGAGACCGCGGATGTATCACAGTGAAAAGGCAGAGAGCTTACGAAGGGGAGGAGGTACAAAATAGTCCGCTGTGTTTTCAAATTTTCGCACTGAAAGTAAGGCTTTTCACTCTCTACCTTTTTTTTTTTTGGCCCACTGAACGATGTGCTATTAATAAAACCCCAATCTAAAATGATTTGTTCCAACTCAAAATTCGTTTCATGGGCCCTTTAAGTCCCAGGCACATTTACATCTA
This sequence comes from Ixodes scapularis, assembly GCF_016920785.2. Lineage (NCBI taxonomy): Eukaryota > Metazoa > Arthropoda > Arachnida > Ixodida > Ixodidae > Ixodes > Ixodes scapularis. The sequence goes on along the minus strand of NW_024609846.1, from coordinate 63,068,274 downwards.
CATATGTTCTTTTTTTTGTTTTTGTTTTGCAGTGAACCTATTTATAGCTCTCAATGTATTTTAAACGTTTCCAGCATGGGCAATAGGTTATTGGCAGCAACCTTGTTTATGGGTATTTTAGTATTAAGAAAAGTGGAACGTCAATACGAAACTGTTGCTTTAAACACATTATTGCACTGCGCGTAACAGGAGTGGCGTCTCCATTAATTATGCTATTGTTTTTTTGTAAATACTGATAATCCCAGAATCGTAAGAACATTACAGGGATGGGCAACAAATGATAGCTCTGAAGCGACGAGAATAGAAAAAAAGTAAATTATTTCTTAGCGTATGATTCAAACGTTGCTCCTGAATGTTTAAAATCCGACAAAGGTGCATTGAACTCGTGCAATTTGAATTTTAAAGAATTTGCTAATCTGGACAAATCTTTGTTACAAATATGTGTTGAGATAGTTAAGTGATAAGCACTAAACTAGTAATTAGGTGAACCTGTGCCTCTGAACAAAAAACAAACATATACGGGGATGCCCGTCGGCTCGGGCGCTAACGCAAGACTGACTGGATGATGCAAGCTACAGTGGCATTAATAAACACTCTACGGTCGGGAACATTCTTGGCAAGGGCATAAGATACGTTTAAAAGTGAGCTGTAATTTTCCAGAACAGCAATGAAATGCCAAACGAAATCGTCTGGTGACGAAGATCGAACCCTGTGCCTCCCTTGGATTCCAGTGCGCTGCAGGGGCCATACATACATCTCTTTCTTTTTTTTTATTTCTATCGATATAGAAACAAAGTACACGCACCTTCCCGACACAAAACACATTATTTCCTGCAATGAATAAGTGGAAATATCAAAGATACAATATTTAAACATAAACCGGCAGTATATACATCTTTTGGTTTATTTCCGCGATATAGAAACAAAGTACACGCACTTCACGACACAAACTCGGACTTGGGATGTAATTGGGTACAAGTGGCGGATTACTTGTAATCCGTTACTTTTTCAGATAATTTTGAAATTATGATGTTACTTTTTGCCGCAGTAATTTGTAATGAAATTTCGTCACAAAATATTGGTAACAGATTAGTTTAATAAGTAGAAACAGAGCAATATAAACCGGCAATTTACCAGCATAAGTTCAGCAAGCTCAACAAAAGAGGAAACAGTTTTGAACCGAAAAGAAAACACGACTCTCGGAGTTCTCTTCTTCATCTTTGTTTATCGCTAATTTGCATATTGCTAGCATGTTTTTCTAGTGATTCTATTGACCGGTTATACAAGATATCGTAGACACTGCTGCTGAGTATGTGCACCGCTAGCTTTGTCTGTAGGATTTAAGGGATTATTTGCGGTCGCCGTAAGCTAGCGGGATGGTGGAAACAAACCGTTATTATAACGTACGGTAGAGGTTCAAATGGCGCTAGGGTCCTTGCGACTTCTGTGACGCAAATTAAAGCAGACAGCAACCAGTCTCCTTTTGCGGGGCTGCTGTGCATTTTTATGGGAAAATGTGCGTGCATTTTGTCTCTTGTGGGAACCACGTGTTCCCCGCATACTTATCTAGGCCTAGCTGCGGCAGTCCGTGGGGCGTCGCCGTGTCGGGGCGCGTCCCGGGTGCGAGGCGAGGCCGCATTCCCTTGCGGACGGCTCTCCCTCGCCTTCTCGGATGATTTGCCGAAGGCACACCCCTCGGCATCTTGATACTTGGACGCGTCCGCTCCTCCGGCGAGCCAACCTACATCCGATCTCAACCCGGCGTTCATTCCCGCGGGCTATATAAGAGGGCCCAAACCCAATGGGAGGGACTCTCGCTGGGAAAGGCTGTGCTCGACGGAGCCTTCCTTTCTTTTACTAATCATCCCCCTCCGTGATACTGTCAATAGCGGCAGCGCGGACTCCGATTGGCGATCCTGTCAAAAGAGACAGCGCCGTTATCTCGGACTTCGTTGGCCCTGGGGCCAACGTGTAACGTTAGCGTCAAAGAAACGCGTCATCATCCGGAATCAAGGATCCTTCTGTGTTTCTAAGTGGTACCCCCAAGGGAAAACCCACACTCTTTGCCTTACAATAGCAAGGAGCACGTTTCTCATTTGGGTCGTACCTAATAGTGCGTACCTTTATTAACACTGTAAATGTGTAACTAAATTAGTGAACGATGTTTAGCTTCGCTCTATTTCAGGCCCAAACATGTGTTGCACTGCAGTAGTGTACAAAAAAGCTACGATTCTAATCAAACTAACAATCAAAGGAAGATAGAATGTGCTCAAGGTTCGCCAGCATTCCGGTGACGCTTATATATTGCTAATATGTCAGTCCTGTCACTATATAAAAATAATCCCCTTTTGCATCTTTACCGGCGGTTAAAACAGTCAAAACGTAAAGAATAAAGTACGTGGGCTATGAAAGGTGTCTTTTTTATTATTTTCTTTGCCGGTAGCTTTTATCAGAAACTTAATGTTCCCAAAAATTTTGGGAACATTAAGTTTGAACGTACAACAAGCATCTTCGCAATGTTTTGAACGTACAACAAGCATCTTCGCAAAAAGCAGAAAAAATAAAGCAGTAGTTACTTATTGAAAATCGTACTATATTACGTGCCTTCATTTTATTCTGATTGAACCTCCAAAGGGAGTTACACATCCAGTGCTACTGCGTAGTTCTTGCCGTCTCTCTTGGATCCCCAGATGTCTTTCGTTCGTTTGGCACGTATAACCCCCATGCTGAAAAGCGCCGACGTCGTGTTCGCGCTACAAGCGGCCGACAGTGAACATGAATACATGTACGAAGCGGTTTTAGCACCCTTTTTAAAGCAATGAATTTTAAAAAAAGCGCCCTAACTTACCAATTATTTCGTCTGCCTGGCTGGAAAATGTTCCAAGCTACCTAGTACGTACGAATTATTTGGAATATTTGCTCTTAAAATCGAGCGCAGGGAGAAAATGCACTCACTTTCTCCCGTAAGAATGCATTCCCGAAGTAAATTTTTGATCGGTTGCTGTCTACTTCAATTGGCGACAGCACACTAGCGCCAGTTGAACCTCTAGAGTACATCATAATAATTCAATGTGTGGGAGTGGTTGCAGCTATCGCTGCTTTGGCAGCTTACAGTTGAACTGAGTGCACTTACATTATTTCTCTTAAATATTTTATTTTTAATATTTTATTTTCATAAAGACTTCCATAATGCGGACGTTTGAGACATGGAACGTAGTGTTGCAGAACACATTCCAGAGCATCAAAATTGTTTATATTATTTTCCTCAATGATTCTACCCAAAAAGTAACGTGAAAGTAATTTTTAACGTAACGAGTCAAGTAATTCGATGCTTTTCATGGGAAGTAATATGTAAAGGTAATTCATTACATTTGAGCCTCGGTGATTTGTGATTGTAATCCATTAAAGTTTTCAAGTAACGGGCACTAATCTGCACAAAACACATTAATTCGTGCAATAAATAAGTGGAAATATCAAAGAATAGCAAATTTAAACTGCCAATAGCTTAACCAGTAGCAATAACCCATAGTTTTGGGCAACAATAATTGTTATAAGGCAGACAAAAAAACATCAACCTGCATTAGGATTATTTTTGTAGACATTAGAAAAAAAAAAACACAAATTTATGATAAAACAGGTGAACGAGGATCAGTTCCGAAAAGTATCTTTTGCAAAGAGAGTGCCTCCAGAATAGTTTTATTGAGAAAGAACATTAGTATTTAGTAGCTGGCATACAAAAATGTCAATATTATATAAATATGCATTTGGAGGCTTCAGCCTTCGATTTTACATCTTCTGGCATAGAGGATTAACCAACATATTACGGCAACAAGTTTAGATGCAGATTATACCATTTTATGCTCAGCAACTAAACACCGATATTTGCGAGCAAATGGATTTACACGCTTTTATTGCAAATAATCGTCAAAGATAATATGACCCCGTCTGACCTTAGATGGCATTCACCACATATGCCAACAGATCGTAAATATGCCATCTATAGTACGTATAGACCGACTATAGTCAGTGAGAGAGACAAGCCTGCTTTCACCGTTCTGGCACAGGACATGGTTACTCGGTAAGTTGACACTTCGGACGTTGACATGGCAGACAACACACCTACTATTATTGCTCTGGAAGCGCGATCAATTAAATGCGGCATCCTCGTATTGTGCTCGGTTGCCAGAAATCCGCAGGTTTTTCCGCCAGTCCGTTTCGCATCAAGTCCAACCGCAGCCAAAGCTACGACTTGATGAAACTAATGCAGGAATTCCAAAAGGACATCGGCATGGCGCTGGTCGTTTTTGCACTGCCTCTGCTCTCCCGGACTGAACCGATCGCGCACAGTGAGCGAGCGCGTTCAGTAGCAGCTCCCTCAGCTCCGAACAAAGTAAAAAAAAAAAACAAAAAAAAAACGCGGTTTTAAACACAGGCTTTAAACCTGCTTCTACGCAATTTCCGCTTCCTCCCCTGTGCCAGACGGTCTCCGAAAAAACTGGAAGCAGACGATGGCGAGCACGATCGCTTTTATTTGACGCCGTTCTTGAAGAAGCCTTTACAAGGTCGTTGAAGAAAAAGCGGGTGACTGTACACATTAGCGCTGCTGTTCGAAGCGATGCAACGCGATCGAGTCCTTCCCTTGGCGGTGCAAAGGCAGCTACTGTTATAAAAACCGACAGAAAACGTCGTCAGCACACGCAAAATATAGAGCCCGGCGAATCTACGCCGCCAAATGCGATACTTTTATACAGCTATACGTTTGTTCTGCCCTTTCTAATGAACTTCATATAAAATGTATTTGTTACAAGCAAAAAGTGCCGAACAAATACAGGGACGCAGACGGAGGAAAGAGGACAAGGCGCACTCTCAGCTGAAGTTTATTGAAAATTCGCACTTTATATAGCCACAAAAAACACTGTTTACCCTATCTACTCAGCCCGCATTTCAAAGATTCAAACTCCTTTGTAGATAAGGATAGGGAGTGCCTAATTTCAAACGCCTTGTGTGATTCGCGCGACACTTTATCTTTGTACCTAGCCAAAATCTTAGTGTCATTGAAGGCCGGGGTGCACGAGTATCTATTACAATGAATTGCAAGGTGCCCCGAAGGCGCCGTTTTTGTAGAGGCAGCGTGCTCGCGGGTGCGATCATTAACGCACCTGCCCGTCTGGCCCACGTATGTCATCCCGCACGTCATGGGGATTTCATAGACGACGCCAGTGGCGCATTCAACGTACTTATTTCGACGTTTAGTAGTGCACGGATTTGAAGACGGCTGTACGGAATTTATCTGGCGACAAAGTCGCGCCATCTTATTGGGCGCTGAAAAAACTACCGGTACATTGTAGCGCTGGGCTACCTTTTAAAGATTGTGAGTGATATTGTGCATATATGGAATGACAACAGGCCTCGAAGTTGGTCTATCGCTGTTTGATTTCTGATTGCCTTTGATCTTTTTTATGAAGCTTTCTGCCACTTCAACCGAAGATCTCAGCGGAAAACAAGCCCTCTGCAGGCGTTCTATCTGACCCTCGAAGCTGCCTTGCGCACTGTGAAAACATGACTTTCTGAGGGAAGCCCCTAGGCACGAACTGGCTATGCCCCTTTTCACAACCTTCGAGTGGGCGGAATCAAAAGAAAGGATACTCTTCTTTTTTGTTCGAGGCGCATACTTCCAACAAACATGGTCCCAAAAAACAATAGCTTGAAGTCGCAGAATTGCAGTTTTCTTTCTTTTGGTAATTCATGCGTGAATACCAAGAGAAAGATAGGGTAAACCGGGTTTTTGTGGCTATATAACGTGGGAATTTTCAATAAACTACAGTTGAGAGTGCGCCTTGTGCTGTTTTCATTCGTCTGTGTCCCTGTTTGTTTTCGGCGCTTTTTGCTTGCAATGAACCAACTGGTCCAAATCTTCACTTTACTGTATTCGTTACACACGGGAAGTTCGGCCGCGCTCGGCGATCGAGGTTTTGTCGGCCGAAGCGAGCCTCAGCCAACATGCACCCCAATTGAGCTACGCAAACAAAACATTAATCGGGATCATGCTCTGTTGAGTGTCCAACCGGCTTCTGAAGTCGCGTTCATACCCTGCCTTGTTCTGTTTAGAGTGACCACCTTCCTACTAGCGAAATGCGGGACACGCGGGGCAGGGGGGGGGGGGGGGGGGGGGGGAAGGGGGGGGGTAAAGTAAGTTTATTAACACCCACACAACGAACCGAGGCTTTGTTAACACATTTACTATAGTGTACTGTTTACACACCTGCTAATTGTATTGCAGCAATTAAGCCCAAATAATTTCCACTCCCAGTAATATATCTTTTTTAATGTCAAACATGTTATTAAATGTGCCAAAGTTGAAAACAGAAAAATCGACTGTATCAAAACTCACTGCATCAAACGGAAATGAGAAGCAGTAATCTATTTCGGGTGATTGTTTCCTGCCAACGCTTACATTTATCAACATCGTCTTACACAAATTTTTCACATTCTGTTCTTTTTCGACCGTTTCCAGTGTGGCTGTCTTCACATAAAAATAAAAATAAACAGAAACTCTTTTGCGTTGACACAGCAATTTGAAAATAACTACAATCTCTTATATTTCAACTTTTGGTGAGCAAACTTTTCTTGCACTATTTTGCCATGGAAGGGATAGGCACAACGGCGCATGCGCGTCGGACCTTCTGCAAGAACGATGGTCGCTTCCCGTAATGCTTGGACAGAAAATTGCGTACCATTTCGATTCACACGATGACCAGCGACCTCCGCGCTTCCCCGTTCCCCGTCGTTCGGCAGCACCAGGAGCTGCGGAGTGAACTTGTATACGACAGTGTGCAAATTGCAATGCGGGACAGTTTAAACATTTTGGAATTTCGCGCGGGACGCGGGACAGGAGCCAATGCGGGATAGTCGCGCGAGTCGCGGGACGGGTGGTCACCCTAGCTTTGTTGAGCGCGTACAGGACTACCATCAATATTACCAAGTTTCCGTGCAACGGCGATCAAGACACGGCGTAAAATGAACGTTTACGTTGTTTATTAGCATATTCAAACCAAACTAAATACGGTCCAATGCATTTTTCGAAAGAGCTTTACCTGAAAAAGAAATTCGAACTTGTGATTCGTCTTACCTTGAGCACTTTTCATTAAAAAAAGCGAGCAGACCGCACACCCGCAACAGAACCGAAGCAGTTGATCCGGCCTTTTTGTTTGTTGTTTTTTTCTCTTTTAGCGCCGGAAATCGTCACTAGACAGGAAATGAGGTGAGGACGAAATGGAATGGGTCAGTGAATCCCTGACTCCGGGGCCGCTACTGAACGCGCCCAATGCGGCGTGATTCGGAGCTTTTGTCTCCCGACCTGTAGCTCACACGTTTTAAACAGCGCCCCTGGCGAGAAACATCGGCTATATTTTACGTCGCGTTCCCACTGTGCGTAGCGTTGCACCCTTTCAAACGCTATGTTTGCGGGCGTGAACCATGAGCAGACGCCGAGGGAAGCTGAGAGACGCTAGTTTACGTCCGTAGAAGGTACACGATGGACGCCGCCGCTTCACATCAGCATTGAATGGTCGCGTCTCGCGGACGCTAGCGGAGGCGCCTCTTTCGTGGTCGTGTCTCGTGAACACTACAGCGCCCCCTGGCCGAGAGAAACAGACCTATGCGTGATTGTTTCAGCCGTTGATAGCACAAGGACTACGAGCCCCGGAACGTTTCATCCTAGGCACACCCTGATCGGCTCCTGGGGATTACGGCGCTGGCTGTGGTCGAACTTGATGTGAAACAGAGCATGGATATATCTCAAAGCGAAAACAAGTGGCACAAAATATATATACTGTAATAAACAAAACCCCGAAACAAGGACAAATAAAAAAAAACGTTAGCTTGGCGATGGGTGTCCGCTTGGACTGTGGTGTCTCGGTGGAGGTCACTCCGTTTTGTGCACTGGTCTCTAAGTCTATTGCTGGATCGCGTTTGACCAGCGCCGCTTATGGACGAAAATGCGGTCGCGGTCGGCCATCTTTATGGTAGAGTTATATTATTTCTAGCCATCATAGTAATATGGCGGACAGCGCAATGGCGGCAGGCTGCCATTAAACAGCCGTGGATCTAGTACACTGTACCGTGGGTGATATTTTGTGCTTGATTGAAGTTGTTCGACGAAGTAGATTCTTGAAACCCGGCGTGAACGATAGCCTTATCTTTGAGAACCCGACAAATGTTCTACGAAAGCGTAGAACCGGAGGGAAGCAGCGCAGCTGGCATCAAAAGCAGACTCTGTACATGCATCTGCTTTCGATGTGACTTTCGATGCGTACTGTGCTGCGTTTCCACGGTGCTACGATTTCGTGAAACTTTCACCGGGTCCTCAAAGATTGGGCTACCGTTCACGCCGTGTTTCAAAAATCTGTTTGGTCAACAATTTCAATCAAGCACGAAATATCACCCACGCCATTTTGATGGCAGCCTGCCACCAAACTGTCACAACGCTGTCTGCCATGGGTGGATGAAAGTGAATGCAGCAGCTGTGTCTTGGCTAGAGGTAATATAACTCCACCAAAAAGATGGCCTCTAGTGGCCGCATTCGCGGAGCGAGCAAACCCGATCCAGCAATTTTAATAGAGGTCAGTGGTCTGGTGGCTCATCCCCGGCAACTTTGCGGCGGTATTTCTTTTTGTCTTATTCCCTCTCTTCCGTTTGTGTGGACGGCTATTAATTTTTGTTCACTCGCAAGTAAACTCAGCCACGTTCAAGATCTTATGGCGCCTTCTCCGCTCTTTTATTCTTCCTTGTCTCGGGGATCATCATGGTTTCTAACCAGTTTGCCTGCATACTTTTGGTCTTCATATGCTGTTTTTCTTCCGACGCATGGTAACAACGAAAAAAAGAACAGAAAGAAATATAACAGCTGTGCTTGGTTGAAAGCCTCATGACGTCAATATCTAGGAAGAATTCTTTCCACACAATGCCTCATGCACAGCTACTAGACGCCAGGCTCCTAGGTACGGGATTCGAGCAGATGCAAGACTGCCGTCACCACCCGAGCACCAAAAGATCTCGTTAGTGAGGCTGTGATAGAACACAACCGTCGCATCAAGATGAAGCGTGCGAATAGTGGGTGTCCAGCACTTATAGCGGAGATCTAATATTTCTTGATAAGTCAAATTTCTCCACGCAATTGTAGTACCGATAGGACCTTTTTACAGCGATAAAATGGATCAAACTGTGGCCTGAACAGGTACGTTATTAATGTCTATTTTTTCTACTCTTTTCTATTATCGACCAGACACCCTGAACATGCGAGAAACATTTAATGCTGTGCAATCGCTATATTCTCGGCCCAAGCTAGGGCACGTAAATTAACCGAACGGAAACACTTGCGACTTCGCGAGGTTTCATGATCACTTGCCGCGGATGATGAAATCAGTGCTAGCCTAGTTTCTCTGTTTAATACGAACAGCGAGACAGGTTTACGTTTATCCACGCGAAATTTTGATGTCGTTGTATTTTTTTATATGACATAAATTTTCAAAATTTTGACTGTGTTGAAATATGCAGACAGCATGGAAAGGCAGCGTGTGCATTTAAAATTGCAATCTCGCATTTAAACCTCGGTTCGACCCAAATTCAGCTGGTCTTCGATCGTCGAGGTAGGTGTATTTCTTAATTATGTTCCCCTAGAAGTTGACGGGAAAGTTGTACATAAGTAATCACCTTGAAAATATTTCACTAATTGTGATTAAAACATCCCCCTGGAAGAAGCTTCGGAAGCTTTCGGCAGCCTGTCCTATTTTTCATTGTTATTGTGAACCCCAGATTCTCAATGAACATATACATTCACGTCCCAACATGAAATGCTTTGATTTGGGTTTTTATACGTGCAGGGAATCAGCACCTTGGTGCAAATTCAAGACAGGCGCCTAATTATACCTCCAGGTAGTCAATTATCACAGGCAACTTTAGAGCTATGGGACATAATCAACCCAAACCTTTTTATTATAGCTTGGTAGCTTATAACACCACGTCCAATTAGATCACCCGGTGTGGAAGCACCCTAGTACTACGGCGGCAACGTTACCCGGCTGCATCTGTTGTGTAATAATATGACCTTTGCGGTCATTGCGCCATTAAATCAATAATTACTTTCATCATCATCACCCGACTATGTGTTGTCCACGATCCTATCTCCAAATTGAACGGTGTGCACTTAACCCTCATTCCTCTCCCCGTCCCTCTTTTTCACTCTTCGGCCCAGAGTTAACGCTAGTTTTAGCTGTGCACTGGTGCAGACGGAAGTTTTCTGCTTTTTCCTCTTCGCGTCTTTTCTCCTGGGTGGCGTCGCCTTCTGTGGAATTGGGAATAATCCGTTTCACATTAAGTTCGAGTGTAGGAAATGCCGCAAGAGCCATCTCTATGCTTTAAGCGTCCTGCCAAGCACGCGAGCGCGTGCAGCGCACGCATCGTTCAGGACAGCTTGCAGGTTTCTGTAGCTTCGACTTATTGAAAAGTGAAGCAAACGATAGTGCGCACGCTTTGTCACGTACTATCACTAAATAATGTATGCGATAGTTCCAGCCATAAAATAAAAGAACCAAGCGTGCGTACAACCAAGAACCAATAAAAAAATAAGATTAGACTTCCGGCACCCTAAAAAAAACTCTTCCCTAGTGAAAACCTTTATATGCCTAAGTAATGTCTTGGTCCAATAAGCACATATGATCAAAAACGATCGTATAAGAACGTATAATAACCTTATAACAGCATAAAAGACGACAAGAAACCTGATTAGAAGTTTCTTATAACTTCTTATATAATCACATAACGAGGTCATATGCTGTTGTGAAGTTCTTATATGTTCTTTTGTGATCTTATTTGACCATATGCGCTTATTGAACCAAGAAATTTCTCATACAATTGAGATTTTCACTTAGATTTTCAAAGCAGAGCGAATAAAAACTTAACCTACGGAAAAACGACGGTGATCATGGTCAGTGTCAGCTAACTAAAGATACCTCTGAAATGAGTGCCTTTAAGGTAGAACACTATGACTTCGCTAGTTCCGAGAGCAACGCGGAGAAAGTAGCAATTGTAAGTGTCGCCTCTCTGCTCTTTCTATGTTCTCGCAAACAATATAAGCGTTTACGATTCGAAACAAACTGGGGCTTTGAAAATTACATTTTAAAACGCATTACTCGATATGTAAATTTGTGAGTAATAAATCGATAACAAAAAAGAACCCAAAGGAGTTAATGTGGTCGCAGATTGCTAGGAAAAAAGGAAATAGCCAAAATGTGTTCTTCCACTGGTGCTTTGAAATGCCAGGGCATCCTGAATTATTTAAAAAAAATGCTTGTCCCGTTTGTTATGTTATACGGTCCACATTCCAAATCATTTTTTTTTAAATAAATGTAGATTGCTCCAACTTGGTCAGGATTCGCATGGCGTCTTATCTGTTGCACGTTTCGCAAATAGCCGAATGTTAGTGTCCCACTAGCTGAATTGATAAAGGTTTTTTGTTTTAAAGTTTTATAGGATGCGTTTATTACGCTGGTATTATATGCAGTTTGGTTGGTTCAAAAAATGTTAACAAAGGTGTTCTGGTTCGAGTGGCAAAGCAATCGGCATGTTTCGATACACATTCCCCGCCAGCCCTGTGAGTTACCAAACTTTTGTATTTTGTCTTTACTTTTGCTTTTGTTTTTACTCACCATTCGAACGCAGACGCCGAACGCCAGACGCCGGCGTTCGAACACGTTCAAAAAAGGAGAATAGACAAATTAGGCTAGCTTCGAATCTACATGCCACTCATTCCAATCAGAGCTTCAAGTTCCTACGTCCCCACACGCTCTCATCTCCTCTCCTATCTCAATTTCTACCCGAATAACCTGAATGTAATGTTTTAGACTTTTAGCAAACTTATTTTTGTTTGAAAACCCGAAACAGTTCCGGTCGCGCGCGTCAAAGTATGCGTTGATGGGAAAGCACAAGTTCCAGATACCTATAGCGTACTACAAACAAACGATCATCTAAAGCTCACCAGTATCTCTAAATTTACTTCGTGAGATAGTGGCAAGCGTCACTTGATTCAGACCTTGCATTTTTTTACTACGTGTGTTTTGTCTTTTACACCTACATTAGCCTAATCATTCAGGTCGATTGCGAAGCCTCACGACCGGACGGCACACATTTATTAACCGCGGAGTTGTTGGCTGTCAGTTCACATGAGTCATAAAACGTGTAAGGTGTAGTGGTTCATGCGTCATATAGTTTTCTCCAAAATAATTCGAAATAGAACAGTTTAAGATACGTGATCGACTACGGAATTAATTGTTTTGGTAATAAAAAGACAGAATATGTGAACAGGTTACACTATAGAGAGTTTTAGTATTACGTATAGAATCAAGCGCAATCACGAGGTACTCAATTACTCAATTTCTAAGTGACAGTTAAACATACAAAATAAGCCGTTTCTCTCGATCTGCACCACTTGAAGGTATAACAGGTTTAATTGAATTTAAGATACAAAGTAAGGGCTGTAATTGGCCGACAGTTCCTTCAAATCTTAAAGTCAATAAAAAAAAAAAATCAGGAAGGCAGCCCAACTTCGGCATTGGAACGAACGTGGAAAAATCTTGCGTGATTTTATGATTATTTGTGTTTCTTTTATTTTTCCTTTGGTATTAAGTTAATAACGGTTGTTCCGCTTAATCTTGCCTCTTATTTCCAGTGTTCTTGACGACGAGGAAGTTGTCTTGTTCATGTTTAGAATTTTAGTACTGGTATATATATATATATAAAAAGAATTAGAAACTATTTACAATCTTATTCATTTTTCGTGTTTCTTAATGTTTTTAACTCAACCAAAGTACTGTGAATTTACGTTTGTATTTTTTCTTTAATGTTTCTTTAACTTAATTGAAACACTGCGAATTGACGGTAGCGTTACATGCTCCACACTGCACATGCGTCACACACACTCAACGCAGCGAGCTATGTTCAAGTATACGCTTTCCCTCGTCTTTTGCGTTCATACGGACGTTACCACAGTAGATCAGCTACGGACTTGCGCATAGATGCTGCTTCCGCGAGCACTCATCCCCTCCCTCTCACCACAACTCCCTCCCGTCATGCTACGCGTCAGCGCTTTTCAGGACGGCTTCTATGGTAACTGAAATATCTCAAATAAAAACATATCGAAAAAGAAAAAAAAAAAAACGAATGACGAGCCAAAGAAACGGGCAAAACAAGCACTGACTTACAATTCGTTTTACTATGAGGAAAACCAGTGTTGTACACGTTCCTCAAAAAAAGGAACGACAGCTCGTTCCTCGTTCCTTCTGATATTTGGAACGCGTTCCCGTTACAAGTTCCATATCTAAAAAAGGAACTCGTTCTCGTTACAGTTAAAAAAAATGGAACGTATCGTTACATGTACGTTATATTTGTATTTTGCTGATTACCACCACGTTGCGTTGGATCAAACCAAGTTTTATATTTTTTATCTATCCCATCATATGCCAACATAAGGATTTGAATGCCGTGATGGAAAGGCAGCTGGGGAAGAAAACAAGCGAAAGCAGAGATTGATTTGATGATATATTCAACATTAAAAATCTCAGCTTTTAACCATATTCATGTTTGTGGTGGGCTATGCAGGCGAGCCAAATGTACCGTTGCATTGCACGAGCGTTTTACAACAACCTCGTACGTTTCAATCTAACAAAGTCGCGTGTTCTAACTTAACAAAAGTTGCTGATCGATGTTGCTGTCTGCAAGACGAGCGAGTGCAAAGAGGATAGGGCTTTTGGGAGGTCAGTCTTGAAAACTTCTAGTCCTTTTTCGTGAAGGTTGGATTTGTTGTTCAGTTTGAAGGAGAAGTTTTGCGGAGGGTGAAGGAATTACGGTAAATTTTTGTGTATTTTTAAGTGACCAATGTTCGGGATAGAAGAGAGCGTTCAATGTCTAGAGACTAGTAACCTGTTCTTTCGTTGTAACTGTGGTTCTCTTTCTGCAAGTTCAGTGGCGGCTGTAGTCGGCTTCAAATTTCTGCGTGTATGAGGATTTGTGGAAGCAAAGCAAGCAGCTGAGTTTGAAGCATCCCTCTTTCTGTGCCCTTTCCTTTGACTAAAGGTTTTAGGTTTTACTCTTTGGACTGCAGCCTCGGGCACTAAAAAAAGCATTAATGTCCACTAGCTTTCATGTACCCAACTGTTACCAAGTGAGGACCACACAAAATAAACCCTAATATAAGTAACCGAAACGTTAACGAGCTGCTCTTCGTAAATACATTGTTTTTATACTTTTAAAATTTTCCTCTTAGAAATAAATTTAAAATTACCCCAGTAACGAAAAAAAGGAACGCCGTTTTTTTTTTTCCGTTCCAGTAAAAATGTAATGAGTTCCCGTTCCAGTTCCACCTATGCAAAATGGAACGGTGGCGTTCCTTCGTTCCTCCTAAAAGGAACGCGTTCCAGGAACGCCGTTCCTTGGAACGCCGTTCCGTACAACACTGAGGAAAACGTAAACGCGCGTAACCTTAAACGTGCCATCACGTTGCTAACAACATCCCATTGCTTCAGTCTGTATAGGGAACCGACCTCTTTCTCACATAACGGAATCGACGGTGGACTGACGCATGTGCTTTCCTCGTACTGTCTCATAAGAAATGTTTCCGTTATCTCACGAGTCCTTTGGTTGGCGTGTCTCGTCATAACCTCTGTGTCAGCAAATTTTGGTGCACACCCATATCTATTACAATCCATCGCAAGATGCCACCTAGGCGATGACTTAACTGCCAACGCGTTCTTCCGCAATCTATCGTTAATCCATCTGCCCCAGTTACCAGCGTATACTTTGGCGCATGGCAAAGGGATTTTTTGTACAATTCCCACATCGCATTCTACAAACCTCTTCCTGTGTTTCGTTTCCCACTGCACCGCCGACCTATCCCCCTTCTCTTCCCCCCCCCCCCCCCCCCCCCCCGCCTTCCTCTGGTTCGATTCTTCCAAACCGACTGTTCCTGTTTTTTCGGTGCGGAGAACAATTACTAGAACAGTGTGTTTCTCCACTCACCTTTTTATCCGATGGCTAACTTTATGTATCCATGGAACTACCACAGGTTTGATTCTCGTCCTTGCCTCTCAAGTGTTCTTCCGCCACCCCGCAATCTCCCCAGGAGAAAAACGCCTACACTCTAAGAAAGAGAGGGTTTTGGGGTGTCCGATATGTAACACCCCAAAACGACAATTTGACGTTTAGTCTACAGACGTCGAACCGATGATACCAACTTTCAAGAGCGGCTTGCGTCGACCGACACAACTTATTAAAATAGCTGATGTATGCATTAAAGGCTACATTAAGATAATCAAGGTTTTTTAACCCTTCTGAAAAACCTCAGTGTTTTTTTTTTCTTCTAAAGTCTTTGATACGCACATTAGCTCTTTAGTACGTTATATCCAACAGTTATCAAGCCGCTCGTAAAAGTTGGTATCGCTAGCTCAACGTCATTGGACTGAACGACTAAATGTAATTTTGGGGTGTTCCATATAGGACAAGGGGCGTACCCCTATACTCCCCCTAATTCTATGAATGCACACTCATAAATAGCGTCGAGGAATGAAACTTTCGCTCCAGTCTCTTCACGTGGGACCTAAACTATATCATCTTGTGAGTACAGGACTTGGTAAACGCAGCCCGCAGGCATGTGAAGGCAATGCCCAGACTTGTACGTAACGAGTTACAAGTAACTGATTACTTCTAATCAAGTTTATTTATCTGAAACTTTAAAACGTTTCAATTACTTTTTTTTGTCGTAGCTTTCGCTGTAATTCAATTAATATTTATCTGTAATCACAATTGACAACTATTCAGTTATATGTTTCCGGAAGGAGTTAAAATTACTGTCTTTAGTTGTTTGCGGAAAACATCAAACATCGCTCAGTCTTTTCGTGCGTCACTCCTCTATGTTGAACTAACGTTGGACACTTTTTTTTTACACCTGAACAAGTGACAAAAAAAGCCAAGTTATCAAAAGAATTATAATGTCAACGCCCTCTGCGACTTTTTGACAGTCGAGCTGACTAGAGTAGCATAAAAGCAACGTAAAATGTGATCAACTACTTTCAGGTATTTTTTCAATTACTTTTGTGATGCCTCAAATTATTACTGTAATCAGTTACATTTTTAATTGATCATTGTACTTTTAAGCGGTTCCTTTTCTCAGTCACGCGTACAAGGGACTGAAGTGATTGAAATCGAAGAGAAGCAACCCCTTTTTCGATCTGGGGCACTAACACAAACATACATGTGACTCGTATAGTGACAGCCCAAGGCCTAAAAACTGTACACTTCCGTCTACAGGATCTTCTTTGGTAAAACTCCATCCCCTTGAGCAGGACTTAAAAACCTGTAACGATCTGGTTATGAAACGCTCTCTGTAAACTTCCGCTTGCAGATGGAACGACACCAAGTAGTGATAAACGTACCTAGATATTTGAGTAACCCCTTCTAGCTTTTCTTTGATCTTTCTATCTCATTTAGACGTAAGCACTTCACGTAGGACGGTGCAACACTTGTGCCAATGCAAGTGCATTTTTCTTTAACATGCATGCCCATCAAAATCAATGTACGTAGAACTCGGGTAGAATTCTTGCTTTTTTATGAGTTCATCCTCATTGATCCCACATTCATTTCTAAAGTTTCATCATACCGAAGGCCTCGCTCATCTCTCGAACCGTAATCAATATCTTTTGATGAGGAATATTGTAAAAAGGTCTTCCAAGTCCTGTCCTCACAGGAGGATCGAGAGTTTCAAGCCCCGGGTGAAAAGACTGGAAAAAGCGCTCTATCCCTCGACACTCCTTACGACTTTGGGGGAGGCCCTCCCGAAGAGACTGCGGTGTGGCGGAAAAATAATTGCGAGGCAGAGAGCGAGAATCAGGCCTGTGGTAGTTCCAGACATACACAAAGTCAGCAACAAAAAAAAAAAAAGAGTAGCGGAGAAACACATTGTTCCGGTGGTGTTTTCTGCACCTGACAAACTGGAAAAGTGTAAAAAATCGAAAGGTGTGGAAGGCAGGTTGCACGTGGCGAAGAAAAGCACATGAACAGGTATGTAGAATGCAAAATGAGAAAACGTATACAAAATTCCTTTGTCATGCGGCAAAGCATACCTTGGTCTGTAGGGCAGACGTATTAACGATAGATTACAGGAGGACGTGTTAATAGTTAAGTCGTCGGCCAGTGAACATCTTGCTATTCATTGAAACAGATTTGGGTGCACACCAATATTTGCTAATACAGGTTAGGATGCGCCATGCCATTCAAAGGACACGTGTGATAGCACCAGCATTCCTTATATCACAGTCCGAATAAAGCACCTGTGTCAGCGCACCGTCTATTGCGTTACATGAAAACAGATCTAATATATTTCACAGAGTGAAGTAATTAGGTGATGTTAGCAATGTAGTGGCATGTCTAAGATCACGCGAGTTTAGGTTTTCTTCATGGTAAAACCAGCTGTAAGTCAGCGCTTGTTCTGTCCAGTTTCTTTGACACGTTCTTCGTTTTTCTTTGTATTTTTTTGTTTTTTCGTTTGTGCAATCTTTATTTGAGATGCATGACCAACTAACCCAAGTATGCATTATAGCTCTAGTGCATTTTATGGAACACGTGCTTTGAAGCACAGCGCCTAGATGGCGTTTCACCGTTCTGTTTGGAACACTCCAGATTGGAAACAAAAATTTATTTGGAGCTTCAAGTGGCGGGAGGTTGACTGAAGGGGGTTGTAACTAAGAGTTACAACAATCAGCTATTTTAGAAACGTTGGGTCGTACGCAGCAACCCTCTGCGTGCCCTTCTCGGTGTTCTCGGTGTGCGCGGGCAGCACGAGACTTCTCCAGATTTAAAAATGCAAAATATATACAATTCGAGCTGCTGGTCACCATATTTGTATATTTATTTAAAAAAAAAAAAAAAGGCAAAACACGTTCACCGCAGGTGCCTGGATAGGGATTCACAACATTTGAGTTGTGATGGGATTGAAAGCATCGGACTGGCTTCACCTAATTCCGGCTTCGGATTGCTCGGAGTAGTTTGAAAAGGGCTCACCTAGATTGCGCTGCAACTGTTCGCGTACGCGGCGTTTTCATTCCGCTGCACTGTTCTGACGCGCTTCGCAGCGTTGCTCTGAGAGCTCGTGTGCATCGTACCCATTGCTAATGCAAGGGTATTAAGATATTTTAAAACTATCTGTATACGATCGTAATGCTAAGTGATTTAACCACTTGAAAAAATGAGCAATTTTATGAGCATTATTTTTGCAATAAACGTTTAGAGGCCGTTCTTATTCCTCAAATGTCAAACAACTTTCAGAAAGTACCTATTGTAGGCTGGTCACTTCGGTTTCTTTTTTGTAGTTATACTTGCATAATGTCATTTGATACTTTAGTTTCAAAGAACTCAAATATTGTCTATTTAAGAAAGATGGAACTAATTACTATAGACGTTTGCATTCACCTTCAACTCCAGAGTGCGGCATAATATTGACTATCAAACAACACTAAAGCGCCTCTTATGTTTCTCTTTACCCATTCTCTCATGCAAGGTTCCCTTTCTCTGCAGGCTCATATCGGCCTGAAACCGATTGATAGGGGTTTAGAAATCTACAGTTATCTCCAAAGTTACCCGGAACACGGAAACTGTGTCTTGCCATAGATGATGGGGAACGGTACACTTGATGGGTGCCACCGCTGAACGCAAGAGGTTGCTCGCGCGGTCTTCGCAGGCGTTAGAAAGCCGGAGCAATAGTAAACCAAATTTAAGGATTGGGGCCTATGAAAAATCTCCTAAAAAAGACCGTATTGTTCACTTTCATCTAGCCGGCGTGAAATGTTCTTCAATAGGATAAATAAAATTTATAACAATTGACGTAAATAAGGGCGCCCGATAGAGCGCTACAGGGCAGCCCTCTCTCTGGACCGTCTCATACTGCCCCACAGGACTATATTTGTTACCGAGAATGTCGCCAGTCTAGCGCTCGCCGGAGACAGCGGCGTGCTCCCCGGCGCCAGGAAAAGTATGATTACAACTGCCGTTTTGTAAACCCTTTTCTTGTCGCCTACTCCCTCTTTAGGCATTATTAGCTCTCCATTTGCCGAAATTAAAACTTAAAGGATTACAAATATTGGATTGGGTTTTCTTTCTAGGAATGCTGCCAAGGTTCTACAAAGTGTTTTATATTTATTCTAATTTTTGTATGTGGCAAAACTTAGACGACTGCCGTCTTCATGTTTTTTCAGGCTCGGCGGACATTTGATTAGGTGATAATCATCAAGGTGAGTTGACTAATTAATTAAAAAAATTTTAATTCACTTTTTACCGATTTGCTTTAGGGGTCATATAGCAAATACTGTCTTGACAACATTTGTAATTAGAGGCCAGACCAACTGAAATGGTTTGCGAAAATGTGATGTTTTTAGATATATTCAATAACAAATGTTTACGTTTTTCGGCCCGACTTAAAAGTTTCACGCAACATGCGAGCCGCAAGCCCACAATGACGCTTAGACGAGCGACAGAATCCTGTCAGTCGCATCATCTCTTGCGCCTGGTGCGTACCCGCCAAGGACAGGCTTCCGAAAGAGTGACATGATAGAAACGACGACCTCTCTCTTCCATGCGCCGCTCTGGTGAGAGTTTGCGGAGCGCTTTTTGCGTGCAATTTTTAAATCTGGTAGTGAAAGGCTAGAATGTATGAATTGGCATCTAAAAGGAATTGTTACATTTTTGCAAATTCTTTTTATTGGTCTTGCCTATAGTAATTGCCGTCAATACTGCAATTGCAACATGACCCTAAAACTAATAATTAAAATATAACTAACGGATTTTAGTTAAGTAGCCTAATTGCCACGACAAATATTCCCTCATCTAATGTCCACCGAACCAAATGAATACGTGATGAAAACGGCACTCGTCTCACTGTCACCCCATTGTCTTAAAAAAAAATCTGTTAGAACTAAAAATTAAACTTCCTGCCTAAATAGTTGTGAGAGATGGTAAAGAAGAAAAATTACATTTATTACTCGGTGATAGAATAAAATAGATAGGTGAATTTCCAAACACTTGAGCAGTGATGTGCACACATTTAAAATAAAACAACTTGCAGTTGGTGTGGAAGGCCGCCAGCATCTCAAAATTAAGAAACTTTTGTGTAGGCCAAAAGGGGCTCTTCACCAAGAAGCACAATATGCACGTACGAGACAAACTGAAAATGTGTGATTGCTTTACTGAACTGCCAACAAGACAAGTCCAGTACACTATCTCATGGGCATGTGAGCTACTGCTCAATAAGGGAAAGCAAGCCCTTCAACAACAACAAAAAAGTATCGGTGAAGAGGGGCCGACCCACTTTAGACGGATCTTTCACGCTCAAATGTTGGAATCTGTAGACTTCCTTAATCCCTTGATATGGTGCGGCGCTGTCGCCACAGAAGCGGGTAAGAGATAAGCAGCTCCCATGCTGTATTCCTTTTTGGGCCGCATGGTTGGCAGCACGAAATGTGATGCCTCAAAGGGGAACCGCCGCGAGTCTCAAATTAAACTACACTGTGGAAAAAAAAAACTCGAAAGAAAATATCAAGTGTTCGCAGAGCTTGGAACCAGATAAGCACGCAGTTGCGTCGAACTCTTGCGCATGTCTCCTAGAGTTTCTTATGGTATCATCTGCCAAATTACCCTTCGCAATACAGACCGTTCCGTAACGTTTTACTCCACGGTGCACAGTGAAAGCGATCCAGCATTTCCAACACGGTAAGCAAAATACTATCGAAAGAGCTTTACTTGCTTGCCACAAATTAAGTCTACTTTATAAGGATAATATATAGCGATATCTGGATAAGCTATGGATTCTTACACTAAATGAAAGCTTCAACAAATTAACTTTGTGCTGCGCGAAGTTTGTCGCTGTATTCACAGCTAGCTGAGTGCATTTTTTTTTGTGTTTGGCAGAAAAGCTGTTTTATTTTATAATTAATAATATTCGAGTTTCGACGAGCTTAAGCGTCGTGCTCATGTAATGCTACTTATTAGTATACGTTGCTAACTTTTGATGAGTAATCGTCATTTAGCTCAAACATTCGAATCGTTCGCCCTACGAAGAATGTTTTGCGTGCTTTACGTCTCCATGTTTCTGCAGCTTCCAGTTAGCTCCCAGTTAGGTTCTCAACTTTTTATATGTGATATCATCCGCCGTCCTAACGCTCACTTGCAATTTCGAGTTTTGTACACCGCGGAACTCATGAACGTGAAGAAAATTCAAGTTTCTCGCCAAATATATATTTTTTTTTAATTTTCTCTATAAGTTGTATATATTGTTTGCTTTCAAAGCACTGTGCCAAAAAAGCGTAGGCTGTAGTCCCGCTAGAGTGGCAAACGGAAACAAATCGAAAACGGCAAGCCTCGTGTACATGTAGCATGCACTGGTAGGCAACTTTGAAAGGCTTTCAGTCACTTCTGCTTGCACCGAGATACTGCAAGCCAGATAAAGATATCTTCCCGTGCACTCTGTAGTTGCTTGAGAGTTGTCGCTCTGGGTTGTTTAAATTTGTCGCGCTAGTAATATTCGGCATAACATGTTACTCTAACGTCACATTCAGATCGGTTCTTAAACACGCTAGATTATTACGCAAAATTAACATATAAATATTTTATACGCAAAACCAGAGTGCGTCACTTTATGATCAGGCAAATATACAAGAGTATATGCTTACCCAACGGCTGGATCTTCCCTCAAAACACTAATGCTACAGATGGCGAGTACAAATCGACGAGAGAGAATTCTTTCTTCTTTAGCAGCACATCCTTTACGGTTAGGGCCTTGGTCAAAAAACACAAACTATTTATAGTATAGTGACACATTGTGATAAAAAAGCTAACTTGAGCAAGCACAAAATATTCACAGATTTTTCGGCGATAGTTTAGGACTCGGCTTTGGGATGAACAATGTTCGGGCGCAGTCTAGTTTTCAATATATTTTTTTCGCACTCGCCCAATATTTGTGT
This sequence comes from Ixodes scapularis, assembly GCF_016920785.2. Taxonomy (NCBI): domain Eukaryota; kingdom Metazoa; phylum Arthropoda; class Arachnida; order Ixodida; family Ixodidae; genus Ixodes; species Ixodes scapularis. The sequence continues at coordinate 63,046,219 of NW_024609846.1, read as the reverse complement.
TTTATCAAACTCCAAGTCGCTACATATAAACACCAACTCAAGGCCGCGAACCTTGCACATCGTACGGTTCGTGCTTCTATGTAAACTGCCAAGTTTTGTGAAGAATGTAACTTAAAGTATTAATAATCTGCGTAGCCTATAGACTTCGCCCTATGAAGAAAAGAGATATAATATAATTTATATGTCCTAGCATTAATGCTATAAATGACGCAGCGCTATTTGGTCTCAAGCACTACTTGCTCAACCTTACTCAGTGCTTCATTAAAATCTGCACTGTATATAATTTGTATTGCCAATTCAGAACACTGCATATGCATTTCAAATTTAGGGCTTACTGGGGCCGGTAACGATATTCGCTTGAAGTGATATATTTTAAATTTTGCACGAGCCTACCCCAACTAGTGGACTCAAGTATACTCGCATGCAACGGCACTGACCAAGAAACTCGTTTCTTGCTGGTGTAATTTTAAGAGAAAGGAAAAATGTTTTCCTTTGATCTCTTCTTCGAAAGTCTTGATTACGAAGCTGGGGATCGCAGTGTCTTCCAGTGACGATATTTTAATGCACATCATATATTGGACCCGAACATTGCATGAGCACTCAATTTTTGCTCTAGATAATCAACAGCTCGACAAGCGTTCGGGTAGCCGCCCGTGTTCAGTCGCTGCAATGACGACAATAGCCGAACGATAACAATGTCTGGAGCTCTGCGCGTGTCCCGTGCTTTTCCAACTCCCGCGCGTGGCTAAGATCAACGTTGGCGGCATATAATCGGCTCCAGAGCACGTGGGCGCTTGCTCTACCTGCGAGTTGCGGGGGAGAACGAAGCTCGTTTTTGTTCAGTTTTTTTTCTGTTGCCGTGTGGTGAAAAACTCTCGCCTGTTTCATAGGTCATTAACGTGAACGATTTGTTATAAGTGGTTATTTTCGAAGAGTACAGCAATTCGTTGCATCGGATCCTTTAAAAAAAGAACCTGGAAGCTTGACCAATTTTCAGAAGTGCCATCATTGTCTTTGTTTGTTCAGTACACTTAGTTGTCGGACATATTTAACGCTTCAGTCTTCAAGACAGTTGCTAAATGTAGAATTAAGTTCCCCGGGATGTCCAGTAAGCTTTTTATTATCCTGAGGAAGTTTTGACTTTTTGACAGTTCTTGAGACAGGCACGCGACTTGCCATTTCAAGTGTGAAAATGCACCTGACCGTTGGAGGCAATTCTTCTCACCATTATTCCCACGATATCTAATGTTACTGTGAAAAGTACTAAGCACTAGCAGCCGAATTAGTTTCAGATATAAAGTGACGATACAATGTACGTGTAATATATGACCCGCCAGATGTTTTCCGCGTATTCTACTTGAAGGCCAAATTATTAACACGTGTGCGGAGTATAACTTCACAAGCATGAAAGACGTTCGTAACGCGACGCCAAGCGCAATAAAAAAAGGATAAAAAAACGAAAGCATCAGCGCTTTGTGATAAGAAGGGTTCGCAGAGTCGCATGTTGCAATCATCACGAAGTGATTCTAGATGGTTCAGGCTACTTCGCTCGCCATTTTATTCTTGCGTTACACAATAAAAGTATTTATTGAGCAATAGGCGACCCTCGTCGTTAAACTCTACGTCACTGTATCCACGGACCGCTCTAAGCAGCTGTCATTTTGTACACACCCGGCGTTTGTTAACGACACGAAAGGTTTGCGCTGTGCCGTCCTAACCTCTACACTATAGACCTTTGCAAAACCTTTCTGCGCGCTACCATCTTTGTCTGCTCGGTTGTAAAACGCTTTCAGAGCCTGCGCTGTTGCTCTGCTGTGCGGTATGTCAGACGCTGGGTATGCGTCTGCAGCTCAGTGACTCAGCATTTTTTGCCCGGGTGATAGGAGATGGGAAGGTCTATAAGGAGGAGAGATTTTTCTCGGTGTTTAAGCAGATACAAAATATTTCTTAGGGCACTCGTGCCTAAAAGTTATTGTGACGCAGTTAGATAGAATAGCTTTAAGTTTTTTCTTCGAGCATGAAGCACCAGCGAGTACATTTACCACAAGAGGGTTACTTCGGGCTCCAAAGCTCACCGTAGGTATACAGATTAACGTTCATCCTTTGCATTTTTATACACGAAAACTGCGTTTTCCAGCTCGCTCAAGTTTTTTCGGGTCCTAATCAACTGCGCCGGTAAGAGTAGTGGAAACATAAAATAGGATAGGCTGGAACTCAGTCTTGATCCAGTTCTTATTCTTACTTAAGACGAGCCAGGGGCTAAGGAGTCCCCCCCCCCCCCCCCCCCCCCCCGTCGATGGCCGCAATGACCGCTGTGGATGCCGCCGGGGCGATTTCGAAAGAAACGGATTCAACATTGGCTGATATCAATCGAGATACGTACCTGGTTGTAGGTACTGAGTTATGTCATCGAACGGAACCATTCGCCATACTTGTGCGTTTGAAGTACGCCACAAATGACGCAGATAATTATGCATATACATGCACACTAATGCGAGAGTGGCGGACTTCTTTTATTAACATAGTGGAACACGGCTTACGGAGGAGAAACGGTGTTTGGTGAAACCACCCTATGGTGCTTGCATGTGAGATAAATCACTTAAATTTTGTGTGCGGGGTTGAAAGTGGAAGGAACATCAACATTGGAATCACCTGGACGCCATACCGTCCTGGATGCAGAAGTAAATTATGTTTTACGTGCAACTATACGTCAAACGTTAGATCAAATATTAAAGCGAAGCTGAGCGGATTTCAATTTAGATAAAAACACTTAAGTTGCCTTCATATGGCATCCAGGAGCCCGAATACCTAGATTACATTTCAATTTTGTGCACGAAAGCTGCAGAAAATAATTTTCTAAGTACCGCTGAGTATCACGGAGCGAGATAAGATATCCAGATTTTTCGCGATATTCACTCTCGCGCATCTTTAATGCCCTTAAACACTATGCACACGCAGTCTTCACTAATTTAAAAAAGTCAGAAAAACACGCCACGATTGGTGTCAGTGCGGCGGAATATATCTGGCAAGCTTGCCATATCACGGGCTGCCCACATGAGCGAAAAGCGCTTGGCAACCGAAAGGCTTCTGTATGACATAAAAACTGCGGAGAGGTTTTTCGTGTTTGTTTTGCGTTTTGTTAAATGTTCGGGGAAAAGTAACGTCATATTCAAATTAATGGCATAAACGAACTCTACAATTCACCTCTAGCACGTTTCTTCAAGAAACACTTCAGCTCTTTTTAAGATGAGATAAAAATGTATTGAGAAAGCAGGGCTGGGCAGTGTCAACATAGTAATGTATCGCTATAGAATCTTGGGGATAGTTTTGAGTATCTGCATCTCTATATCGAGATACATATTTGAAAGAAATGTATTTGTATCTCAGTAGTGAAATACATTTACAACGTATGACTTGGATCGCGATATTCTGCCTGGGTTAAATATCTCGCTACATTTGTCGCTGTTTTACGATAAATTTAAAAGATAAAAACATCTGTACGATGAAGGGTTTTTCAAAATTGATAATATGAACCCGCCTAATAACATAATCCATCAGAGTCCCCAAGACAAAAAAAACAACAAAAAAACTGTGGTTTGAAGAATGATGCTCGCAAGAATAACAGAATAAGCTGCTCTCTCAAAGCCCTCCATTCTTCAATTTAGCAGAGCGAACGCTGTAAGGTAGTTGAGTGGAGAAAGGGCATAGCTCTGTTGCCCGATTTCCCCACTCTATGGGTAGCTCAGAAGCACATAAGACGACAGTTTGAGATGCGTCCTCACGACAAAACAGGGTTCATGTCGTGCTGACGTCTTTCGTGAAGCATTGCATGCTGTCTTAACCGTTCGCTAACTATGTGATTTACACGGGAGGGGGGGGTGGGGCATGTTTGTTTAGCGGTAATAGTGATAAATAAAGAGTTCTAAGTAAGGGGAAGTACCTAAAATGACACAAAAAGGAGAGGACGAGCATAACTTGTCATTTGCATTCGTCACAACCTACACTCTCCCCACGTATCGCCGTTCGGGAACAAATGTATCTCTGTAAGTATTGGGGTTTAATCTATCCTGAAGTTTAGAGTGAGATGAAGAGGGCCAAGGCTGCCGAGTGGTCCGGGTTTCTCACTGGAGGGGTTGCCCGGCACCGGCTCTTTCGTTCGTGTCTGGCTTCGAACTCCTCGTGTACTGGCGCCACCACGAGCCTCCATTTCTTCTTCCCAGCTAACGGCGCCGTCCCTTCACGTGCCGTGCTACTCAATATTCCCCACAGTATTTGTATCTCTATTCCGGAATACTCTTTCGCCGTTTTAGCGGAAGTATCTCAGGGATATCCCATCGCATAAAAGACAAATGTATCTCAGTATCTGTATTATGGGCTTTGAAATACATGTATCTCAGTATTTGTATTCTCAAATGCTCTTTCGAGTGTCTCTGCCCAGCCCTGTGAGTAGGTCTGGTCAATTTCTTTGTTGAGAAAGCCTAAACCTCCATATTTCAACGAAACGTTCTATACCCATTATTAAAGCAGCATAGTTTTGTAACAATTTTGAACTTGACAATAATGTTATTTAAAAACAAAAGCCATAATTAATAATAATGACTATAAAATTTTAAAAGACTCTTGTAAACTAAACATATTCATATAGATAATTAAAATAGTAATAATTGAGGAAATATGACAAACGCCTACCAATAGTGTGCGCCCAACTAGAGGACCCAGGACTATATGTATACTAAGATAATCAACTATCACAATACCGGGAATATCTGTCGATCCCTAACCTGTGACACTGCCCATGATGCAAGCATAGCAGACGTCACGCTCTTTGTCACGTGGCAAGCTATGATTTGAGGTCTAGACATACTTTTTCCATCGTCATTATACTTAATTTCAACATGAGTGAGAGCAGTACAGAAACGCACAAGCTCAATACGCAAAGCCGCGCAGAATCTCCTGGATTTAATTAGTTCAGACGGTGATACCATATGTACTGAAAGGTGACGTGCGCCTTGATGCTGCGTTTTTGGCGATACTTGATTGTCCTCGTCAGCTCGTAGCGTAATTGTAGCGCTTTGCCGCAAAACCTGCCCCGCGACAAGATTTTTCTCTCGCGAAACGAATGGGCTCCGACGCTATTTTTTGCCGCGTCTCACGCGCCTCGAGCAAGAGGAGACCAATCAGAGGCACCGCATTCAATAACTCATAATGCAATGGTGAAGGTTTTCTAGACATCCGAGCATTGTTTTGAAGCCACCATCGAGGCAGCAAGGCACTGGGCTACCCTTCAGCGTTTCAGTAGCGCAAAGGCCGGGCGTGCCCAAAATTTTTGCCTTCGAACCTTCTGCGCGCGGCGATGTCGCAACACGAGGAGCACACGATAATAATAACTTTCACGATCGTAAGCAGGTTGTCGTCTGGGTCAGCCATCAATGGAGAGGACGAGCGCAGCCGCAGGAGCCGAAGGCCGAAGCGAAACGCATGGGAAATCTCCCAGGCGCTCGTCACCATCAAGAGGGCACGAGATCTTGTGGGATGTCACGTGACTGCCGCTGCGGCAAACCGCGGTCTGACATGGCCCTTCCCCGCGGGAAGACGGCATGCCGCGTTTTGTTGCTAGTATGGCTATAGCTTGGAAGCGAAACAGGGTATAATGAACCTCCTCCCGTTCTTTGCAACTATTGGCTCAGCAGGTGCTCGAAGGAATGCAGATGCTCGATAATTTTTGGATTGTACTAAGATATTGCAGACAAAAGCTAAGTGTAAAAACGCAGTACAGCGATGTTGGGAGTTTTACTTTCTGGGTGGCGTAATATTTAACGGGCCGCAGTCATGACTGGATCGCTCATACTTCATACAGTGGACTCTAGGATCCCACTCATGTACGCGACGAGCTTGACACGGTGGCAGCTACAAATTAAACTAAATATTTACGTGTGTTTCACTGTATTAGCCACAAAGAGCGGATGAGGTCACTGGGTTTCAAGAAAACATTGACGATTACATACGTATCAGATTAAATATTCCGTAAGCATAATTCTCAATTAAAAAATAAAATACCGGTTTCGCGCGAACGAAAGAGAAAATCAATTCAAGACGGAAACGTTCACCGAAAAAATAAATCAAAATAAATTCCGGGGCTAGTCCACGCAGCTGTTGCGAATAATCCCCTCGGAATTCATAGCCGACAACAGCTTTCAAACGTCTAGGGTCAGTGTCATCTACTGAAGCTCAAAGGCCTTTTTCTTTTTTTTTTTTAATCTGCATTGAGCAGGTAAACTTTGAAGCGTACACAAGTCATTTTAATTATTCCGAGAAAAAGCTTCTGTCGGAATCGCCTTTGTGCTTCACGAAACAAGGGGTAGCTGATCTCTATGATACGCATCCCTCTATGACCCCAGGAAGGTGAACAGGAGGCGCCTCGGTCGGCTGCTAGTAAGCACGGCGGGTGGCCAAAATAGGCGACTTTAGGAATGCCTAACAACCAATAGATTCCACGCGAGCTCTGCGTCAGAGTTCTACAGGGCACTCGGGCAAATGAGCGCGACAGCGGGTATGATTGCGGCTGCAGGCCATCTCAAAGTTTCAAGCATCTCCCATTAGATGGCGCCACCTGTCGAACCAAACTTCATTGCCCAGGGGGTATAGTTGCTCAATTTTATTCGTGTCCTTTTTCTTTTTGTTGCGCATTTCTTAGTAAATTTTTTTGTAAGCTTTTTAGACACGTGTGGAGCAATAGCTTCCCTAGTATCGCTTTGAAGGTCCCTAGAGGATGTGTGCTTGTTGAACCAGTCATGCGTCTATCTTTAGCCACGTGATCAAGCTCCCAAGTATACCCACGTGTAGGAAGCGGGGTCGTGTAATAATAAGGGGAGGTTGATTGGGCCAGCGATTTCATAGCTTCTGCCACACTATAAGCTTATGACTGAACGGAGAATGGAAGACGTGGGTGAAAACGTGCATGCGCTACGATTGAAATTATTAGAAATAATAAGTCTGCGCAAAGATTAAGTACCCACAGCTGGAAAAATTCACCGGTAAAATATATTGTGGTCATTTGATAAGAAGTCAGTTCCATTATCGTTAGAAGCCAATGCCGTTAGCACATGTGCGATACGCCGGCAGAAAATATGGTTTAGACTTTTTTTTTTTGTTCAGCGTTATCGTTGAATTACTTCGATCATCGTGATTATATGTGATCACCCATTATGACAAACTTAAAAGTTTTAGAAACCCAACATAAACAATAAAGCAGTACAGTACGAGGGGGTTTATCTGTCACTGGTCCATAACTCTTGCCTTTCCCATCAAAAGCTACTTCCCTCGTTAATGGATTAAATATATACTTCTACACTGGAAGCTGTCTTATAAATGAACAAAATTCAAATTCAAGAATGGCAGCCATCTGGTGAAGTGCAGCCTTAAATTACTAGTATACGGCTAATTGGGGTCCATTTATTACTCAACAACAGCTGTGTATTTTCGCACCCTACATACGCCAAAACTTAACTCTTCCAGGCGCGAGGCAATTCCAGTGATATAGTTAGAGCTCTTCAACACGCTTATGATAACGAACCTTCCACCGAAATTGCCGTAGGGACAAAACCCACCGCTAAACGCAGCTTGGTCGATACGGGGTGTTCTTGTTTGGCTTCTCGACTCTGAATGAGAAAAGTCAGAATTACGATAAGAAAAAGTTTAATAAAAACAATTTCGTGCACACCTACATTTTACTAACTTTTAATTGATCACTATATTCACGCACCTATCATATTTTATTGACTTCCAAATTTTCTTTTGTTTGCAACCCGACAGATTCTTTCTTAACCTAAAAACAGCCAAGCTATTGAGCGCAAGTGTTCGCGGTGTCTTCACTAGCTGCCGCCACTCATGGAGCTGACTTTTGGCGGTGGGGACAATATTGAAATGTCTTTTTTAGCCAACCAAGAGGAATGGAGTACAAAATTGTGTTGGAGACAGCCACAGATGAAGGAAGTATGAACAGTTCATTGTCTGTGTAGCGCCAAATGCGCTTACTTTAACGAGAAACGCTGTGAATGCATTGGCGCATCACAGCAGTTTAGGTGTCGTTCAATCAAAGTGAGCTCAAAATTCTAATACTACCAGGTTGCTAGACTCCCAGCGGTTTTTGATAGACTATCGTAAAATTCCGCTTATTGAAGCCAGCGGCGACACACGTTAAATCTCAGCGATAGAAAAAATGCTCCCAATGTGTTACAGAGTGACCAGATGCGCGTGGAAGGACTTTTGGTATGGTGTAGTGGCTCGCGTGGCCAGGGTACAACACTAAGAAAATTTTATCTTCAGCTTTTTTAATTTCGTTGGTTGCGGGACTCTTATGAAAAAATAAAAAAAATAAACATTTGGAGACGACATAGAAAGATACCGATTGTTACACTATTCACATGTTGCATTACCTCTGCATTTTTAAAATCATATAAACTGATTAAGAAATCGTGTTAACTGGAGATGCCGATTGCGCATTTGAAAATAAGGATGTCTATCACGTCAATAATATTTATATATATATATACCAAGATACATGAATAAACGCGCCAATACAGACATGATTAAAAGTTCTAACTCGAATATTCAAGAGGGTTTAAAAAAAATCTCAAGGTATCAAAATAGCTAAAATATCTAGAGTGTTTACGCTATATTGCAGTATAGTGAATGGAGTAGAATTTTAAGAAATATTTGTTCGAAAGGATGTTTGTGACCTCCAGCAAGCCTACTCAGGTACTTCATAACTCATCGCGACCTCAAGACAGTATTTCACCTAAATAAAAAGGCTCAATGGAAGATTTAATCAATAACAGTACCAGCAACTTAAAGTTCGGAGCATATGTTTATCGTCGACTTGACTAATTTGCTTGTTTTGCATTTTTTTAGGCATGACCATAAAGGAACACGTGCGGCGAAATCCAGGTCTTCCTGCGAAAGATCTTCTTAATGTGGACGGCCCGGCCGGTTGGGTGGTTGCAGCTGCGTGCATTTGGATTAGCTTCATTACTGGAATCACGCTAAGACCCCTCGGTTTTTACTTCGTCAATTTCGTCGCCCGCTATGAGAGCGGAAGAGAATCAGTTGCTTGGACAGTCAGCTTGACATCGGCCTCTGTCATCTTCTCAGGTAAAGTATCATTTATTATACTATAGGACGTAACGTCATCGGTTCAGCGAAGTGAGACACGTCTCCTTTATTACTGACACTTGTTTTTTTTTTAAAGTCAGTTTCTTTAACTATTATAAATAAAACTGTTTGTAGGGAGACGCAGCTTACCTCTTAAAATGTTTGAGATGACTAAGTAAGTGACAGAGGAAATAGGAAATAAATACGAAACAAAAGGTTAGTATCCCAATGGCGGGTCCTTTTTACTTTTTGTTGCGTTTAGGGAAAAATAAAACGACATTAGTTGAGGGGAGACGAAGGTGTAGGGATGAATCAAGACCCGAGATGAGAGGCCCTAAGTCTCTTGAAAATGGAAGATGTTCTCGAATGCCTGCGTCGTCGTTGCTCCTGATCCTTTTGGAAAAGGAAACTTCAGGTGTCCTGGCTGTCGATGGCATCGCCTACTGTAGATTTCTATTAAAATGTGCAGTAAACGAGACCGCCAATTTGTTTTCCAAGCGCGAAAATGGCTATAAAATTATTGATTTTATCTTAACTGTTTTATTTTGTTCAGTCTCACATCGACTACAATTTGAACATGACTTCTTATTTTGTTTCATGTTGTTTTATATAACACATCTAAACCTTTGTTGCAGGTGTTCTATCGAAATTACTGCTGCGATGGTTTTCGCCGTGGTCTCTTATGGTATTAGGAAGCCTGTTCCAGGTGACTGGAGTCTTCGTCGCCTATTTTGCTCCAAATGTTTATGCACTTGCTGCTTCCTTCGGGTTTCTACATGGTATGTTCGAAGGATTTTAATATATAAAAAGATCGCCACAATGCCGCGCTTTAAAAAGCGGCGCTAACCAAATTAGTAAGAGTAAAATGCAAAAAATCTAACATTATTTCAGAAAGGTTGTTGAAACAAGGTATTGAAATATACTTTACATATCCACTTAAAACAGGCAGAGATAGATATTGTATCTACACCTTTCAATAAATCTTTAAAGGTATTTTTCCTTTGTTTTATTGTCCCAAAGTTTACAACCCTAAAATATGTCTATCAAAATAGGTGGAGGTTAGGCTACGGGGTATATTTTTATAGTACGCTAAGTTGGTTCTAGTTATAGTATTTACCCTATTAAAACCCCTTTGCACTACAATTTTAAAGAACGTCTTCATCGCGTGTCTCTCGCGATTGTTTTTTTTGTTTTCTTCTTTGACGGGTTACTGTACAGATTATTGCACACCACGTACGAAAACGTAAAAGCCACCTGGTATTTGACAGTATTTTTTAACACACGTTAATTCCTGAAAACTTTAGTCGAATCTAATTAGACCTAGCAGTATTTAGGAGAAGGGTAAACGTTAATAAATACGTGCGTTTTGAGCCAAAATATAAAACTTTATCACGTTTTCTGTTGCACTAATCTCCTTACTGCTGACTGTGTGTGCTTTGTATTATAATCGTTTCTTTGATATTTGGACGTAATAAAGCTAAAGTTGATAGTATATTTAAATTATTTAAGTTATCTCAAGGCTTTAGGTGCGTGACCTCAGTCTCAGGAATGTAGACAGGGGAGGGGGGCATGTGGCCTGCCCCCCCCCCCCCCCCCCCCCGAAATAATCCATTTCGCTGGGGCCTCCTCTCCCCCCTTTCCCTCATACAGCATTTTGTCACGGGTGCCCCCCCCCCCCCCCCCCCGAAACAGAATCCTGGCTACGTGCCTGCTTAGTCTACAGATAATATAAGTTTGCACCTAATTTCGTACTAATTCCCTTTAAAACGTTTAAAAATATACCTTTGTCACTAGTTCACGCCATAAAAAAACCCAAAAAACTATGAAATTCGTGCGCAATGTTTTACGAAAAGGTTAGTTTTGACTTAACTTGCACTTCAAATTCATTTTTTTATCCTATGACATAATTAATCAGGACGATAATGCATCTGCTCTGTTGTTACAAAAATGGTGATGTTTACCTTTGAATTTATAAGGCACCTTGAAGTATGACACACTTTGATTACGTGGTTAATTGCATGGTATAAAAAAGTTTCTAAACCTAAAAACTAATGTAGCAAATAGTGAGAGTGTTTATTCTTGCCATGCCAACCACACGATTTTTTCGAATAATATCTTGAATTTACAAGTTTCAGATATTTTATTATTCCATTGTCATAATCCGCCATAAAACAAGAATGGTATAAAAGGAGAGCGAAGGTGAAACTTCAAAAAATTATTTTTTTTCAGGCATAGGTGCAGGACTGGTGTTTGTGCTGAGTGGAACCTTCATTCAAAAACACTTTCAAGAAAATCGAAGTTTTGTGATGAAGCTCAACGTCACCGCGTCATGTGCGGCTGGGATCGCGTTCCCGCGACTTCTTTTGTTCTTCCGCCAAGAGTATGGATACACAGGGCTCATTCTGCTTTCTGGCGGCGTGTTGCTGAACGTTCCCGTGCTGTGCATTTTACTCAGGTAAGGACTACATTTCCAATTAGAATGACTCTTGTTTTGAGTGTAACCTTCGGTTCGTTCGCTAACCGCCAGCGCTTTATGTCAAAATAAATTTAGTCACGAATGTTAGATAACTGTATCAAATAGGATTTGTAGGGGGTTTTCCCTGGACGTCAATTTTGCGAGTACTTTTCGCAGCGCCTGGTCACAAGCACCTCGCATTCAATGTCTACAATGAATAACACTTGATTGGGTGGAATTTACGTACATCGAAGTTCAAGCTCTCTTCAAACCAATCAAGATTGTTCTTGGCTGAGAAAGTTAGTTCTTCTGGAAAATGGTGCAACGAATGTACTCGAGAATGTCGTTCAGTAACTACTACCTACTAAATCCAGATATATGAACAGGAATCTCAAGAAATGTAATCCTGATTAAAATTATTGTTTTTTTTTTGCTCATTGTGAAGTCGCAATGTTCTTCCGTCGGCGAGATATTCTAAAAAAACATCAACGTGCTTCATAAAAGATCTCTATAGCATGTTCCAACGCAAGAAGTTCAGGATAAGCTTCGTCTCCAAATTCACAGAGATGAAAGTTTTTTTATGCAAACCAGCAAAGCCACAAAATGTGCCAAAAACACGCAACGGGAGGAGCACAATTAAAATAAGAGCACCGACTTGACACAACAGAAAAAAAAGCATTTTTAGACGCTTAGCCTGGGTCAACAGCGACCCTTCTTGCAAGGTTGGTGTCCACGAAAACAAAGTGCCTCCCAATCCCGAAACCACCAGGCACATGCATCAGGAGCCTGAGAACAAATGCATGCTGCTGCATTGCTAAATTTAGGAATTGAGGTTTCGAAGGAGAGGGAGACGGGGGGGGGGGGGGGGGGGGGGGGCGGAGTGTGTTAGACTTCGACATGTTTTTTTATTCTGTTGCTTCGTGACTCCCACAGAAAACCGGCAAATCCCAAGATCAACAACACCATGTGCACGACTACATCCCCGAAGGTGTTCACAATAGACCAACCAAGTTCAAGTTCTTCATGCAGCAACCTTCGTTCCGGAGAGAAGTCCATGTTCAAAATGCCCATGTTTTACTTCACGGCAATATCGCACCTCGTGTTCTTCTACATTATCAACTTGCATTCAAGCATTGTGGTCGACACCATACTTAGCAAAGGAGTTCCGGTAGTGGAAGCGATCACCGTCGCTCCAGTGGTGACGATCTTCGACTGGATTGGTCGGGTGATCATACCTCTAAGTACAGAGAAAGGCTACACAAGCCGGACAACCCTGGTGATGATCGACTACCTCGTTGTGGGCGTCGGGCTCTTCGTGCTACCCTACGCCAACAACTACGGCACAGTGTTAGCTACGTGCGTCAGCTTTGGTGCGTTCAGTGGGCACGCAATAACAGTGCACAACCCACTGATGGCGCAGTACGTCGGGTTCAACCGGGTCAATGTTGCCAACGTCATTGTCACATGCTTTGCCGCCGCCACGTTTTTCACGAAGCCATACGTCATTGGTGAGTTCCACATTGATCCGATCAATATTTATTTGAAAGCCAGGGCCCTTTTAGCGGATATCATAACTCACGAACACAAAGACTTCATATCACACGAATATCTACTGAGGACCGCTGCAAAGGTGACTGGATAGGACGGTTCGTGCCTGATAATGTCAGAACAAGAATTGACCTTCGGCAGGACAATGCCGGCCCCGGCTTGATACCGGGTTGGCACGAGATAGTTTCTGTATTCCTTGACCGGGATTAAGTGGTTCTTTGGCGGTGGAACAATTAGGTCGTTTATATTTATCTACCCAATATATTAAGGGGTTTGAAATGCTGTATTGTTTAAAGAACACATTTTACCTTATACTAAACTCAACAAAGTACACAAAAAGCCTAAAAACCCTGCCACCAAAATTAATAGAACTCAGGTATAGAATTGATAAGGCAGTACGGATTATGGTATTTGTCTAGTGACTTAATATTGTTTGAGAAGGTTCTTAGAATACAAGCTGAGGTGCCATACCGTTCCACGAACAAAAAATTAAAGTGTGCGAAAACGACTTCAACCCTCGATATACTTCATTATAAATGAATGAATTGTATATATTTTTTCTGCTTTCTTGCAGGGTATTTCAGAGATCATCTAGGTTCATACGACGACCTGTATCGTATAATGGGCATTGTGACATTCTCCAACGCGGCAGCCTGGTTAGTCGTCAACTCCATAATGCGACATCGAAAAACAAGAACGTGGACGACGAGTAACTCCCAGCTAAAATTGTGTGATGAACCCGTGCTCATCAACTACCAGTCAATCTTCCTGACCTCAATGATGGCCGAGTAGAAAGTCGAACGTTGTAGTACGCAAGCCCTCGAAGAGTTGTTTTACGTGTGACTGCGCGCGTGCGTGTGTGAGTAGAAGTGACCTTCTGTCTGGGGGAGGGTCAGAATGAAAGACAAGCTAGCTGTGATGGGACGTTACGAGGGGTTAGATTTTTTAGGAATATAAACTGAAGGCAATGTATAAAAATAACTACATTCATTAACATATTTATTGCTCTCCATTAGGTCTGGAGTGTATCAGCGAAAATGAGAACTCATTACGTTGACTGTAAACAGCGTACACGCAGTTTAGTATTTCTTCAATTCAATGCTCCATTAGTACAATTATATAAAACGGTCTTTTGTTATTTTGTTAGCGCTTGTCCTGTCTACATGTTCTGTCTCTTGTCCTTTGTCTAACCTTTGCGCTATTTAATTTTTATTGCATGCATATCCCACTAGCCCACCCCAATATTTTAGTAGGCGTTTTGTTCCCCACTACTTTTGAAAAAAAAGAACATAATATAACTAGTAACAAGCCATCTCAAAATATGTTATTCTAAAGGGAAAATTTTAGCCTCTAACTTATCGGTTAATACTGCATATTGAACGAGTTGGTAATTGCTTCATCCACGTACCAGTGCCCAGTAAAAAAATCCCAAAAACAAAACAAAAAACACTAACATAGCGCTTCTTTGTGTGTTTGGATTTTTGAGTGAGCGTCTGCCTGGTGCGCTGGTACGTGAAACTTAATAGTGTCTATCTTTTGTTCCTATGTACTTCGAGTGATTTAAGCTGTATTTGTAAAATGAGAAAGCTCATGATATTTTTAAGAAAGGTCTGCTGGCAGATTGTTGCAAAAAGAAAAAAAAAACGAATGGAGATTTTAATGTTTATTTTTTAACAAAATAAAAAAAACATTTCGCAATTAAAATTCTGTTTTTTTAAATATAGAAGTCCTGCTGTACAGCACATAAAGCATCGAGTGAGACACAACAACGTGCTTCAACACACATATTTTGTTCGTCATCACGTTTGAAACCCTCTCTAAGCATCTGTGCAGTCATTAGAAAATAGAAGTTTTAGTAAATTAACCTACGGTATCGAACAATGAAGCGCTTATTCTCCAGCTGGGTAGTATTAATGTTTGGCATTGCGAGATGCTGTTCTGTTATCTGGAGCCTGATGTAGACCAATTTAAACTAGGACACTGTAAATCCCATGATTCACTCGTCTTCCAATAGGTAAATATGGCCACGTTAATTGCGTACTCATTATCGGTCTTAGCGTTTGTCCGTCTAGATTTTTCGGGGTGCCATATTACATTGACGTCTTCAATGAGCGTGTGGGACTGAATAAATAATGACGCTAAAGCATGCTTATTTCAACCGTATTAAATTTTACTTAAGTGATATTTTACTGTTTAGTCTCAATATGAGAACACTAACTATTATATAACCAAACTTCTAAGAAATGTAAAACATGCTCTATGATATAAAACCTGAACATCTTGGGAAGAAACAGCGGCGAAGAAACTTGGACAAGAGTAAGGGAACAAACACGACAGGACGGCGCTGAACTAACCACTATCGTTTATTACACAAAAATGGAAGGAAGAAAACAGGAATTATCTTAATCGAATAAAAATATAAAGACACACACAAACGTGCCAACCAAGCCTCATATTATGTCGACATAGGCCCAACCAGTGGCTACGTAATGCTCGTTATAGTCGATCGCATGTACTAGGACTCTTTGTCAGATAACGCCACTGACGGTTTGCTGACGCATCTCCCGCCAAGTTCCGAGGTAAAAAAGGTCTCGATAATTTTCGTTGCCACCCTGTCTCTATGTCTGTCCAAAACAGTGTCTTCACTAAAATTAGGCTGGCACATGCAGTCCCTGCAGTGTAAGGGCAGCAACCCACCCGACTGTAGCCCTGAGTGAATACGAATGCTCCCTAAGTCTATCATTTAGACAGCGGCCCATGTTTCCAACGTACACCTTGCCACAAGACAAGGGGATCTAATAGGCCGCGCCAGACACAAAGGCCACAAACGGCACTGCGTGCTTTTTGGAGCATTTGTTTTTTTAGCGCTTTTTGGCAATAGCACCCACCTTTGCACATATCTGACCAATTTTATGTGGGGCAGAGAACACAACCGGGACATCATAGTCACCTCCGACTTGTTTCAGGTTATGAGAAACCTTATGAAGATAGGGGACGACCACCATTTGTTTTGTCGAATTCAGTCTTTCTCTTCCTCCCTTTAGCTTTTTTTCAACAGAGAGCTAGACACCTTGGTCAAAAGGGCTGATGGAAATCTTGATAGTTTTAATCTGTTAACCTCGCCGTTCAAGCTATCCTTCATTAAGTGGACGCAGGACTTTTTTAGGGCGGACTCAAGACAAGAGATTGCTATACTCCTCTTCACCAATTTAGAGTGGCATGCATGACCTAGAATCCAGAATGACCTTTTTGTGCGTGGACTAAACGACCAACAAACACGTTTTTCTTCAAAGTGCCACTCTAAATTGGTAAAGAGGAGCACAGCGCTCTCTTGTCTCGAGTACGTCCTCAAAACGTCCTGCGTCCACTTGATCAAGGAAAGCTTCAACGGCCAGGTTAACAGATTAACACTGTCAGGATTTACATCATCCCTTTTGACCAAGCTGGTCAAAAGAGCTGGCACTGTAGGGACTGCATGTGACAGCCTAATTTTAGTGTAGCCACTGTTTTGGAAAGACATAGAGACAGGGTGACAAGAAAAATTATCGAGGCCTTTTTTATCTCAGAACTTTGCTGGACAGCGTCAGCAAAACCGTCAGTGGCGTTATCGGAGAAAGAGTTTGGGTACCTGTGGTCGACTATGACGGGCATTACGTAGCCACTGATTGGGCCTATCGCAACATGATATGCTGCTTGCTTGGCACGTTTGTGTGTGTCTATATATTTTATCTGATTAAAACGCTTCTTGTTTTCTTCCTTCCAATTTTGTGTAACAAACAACAATTGTTAGTTCAGCGCCGTCCTATCGTGTTTTTTCCTTTACGCTTGTCCACATTTCTTTGCCGCTGTTTCTTCCCAAGATGTTCACCTCAAACCAACTAGCCCAACGCGTCACATTGTTGATATAAAAACCCATTGCTAGGGAGGTGCTACAACGATGGCATAAAATCAGTGGCTTAACATGCTCTACAACTAGGGGTAGCTGAAAGCATACCGATATCTTGTAATGAATCGTGTAAGGTCTAAACACTGGCCGCATAATATTACTTTATTTACTTGTATTAACTATGCAAACGCACTGAAAAATGCCCTTGTGCTTAATCTTGTTCGTCATTTAATGAACATATTTTATGCCGTCCTGCGTGAACTCAAGTACAAATTACCAGAACAAACTGGTCAGAACTCGCTTTACTCGTATTGAGTATAACAGCACTGGGCAGTGTGCGTAAGCGTCGTTTCAGAGCATTATGTTGTGGCAGTTACAAAACTTCATTTTACGAGCCCTTGACGTCAACTTCCGCTCGTCGTCAGAGCGACGACAGATGTTCCTTACAATCAGTGTTCAGGGCGGGATATTCATCGGTGTTACTGACTTTTTCTAAACCTTTTCTAGATGTGTAAAGTTTAAGAATCTTAGCAAACGTGTGCTTCCATAATGGTCTGAAAGGAATAAAATCGATATCTGAAAAACAACGTAGAACCTGTCGTAATCGTCTCGTTTTTAGTGGGTCTCCAATCTGATAGCCTCATCATAGGAATCAAACACAAACCAACGAATGTAGTTATTATTTGCCCTGAAGAACTAGGTATTGTGTTCAACGACATTACGTACTGACGAACATCGTAAAAACGCATGACATCTTACCAACTGATTTTAGTATTCAGGAAGTTCTAGTAACTCTTCTAATTTTTTTAAACAACTTTACGAATTCCGTTTACTTACTTATTTGATCTGATATTTGGCACGTACAGTTATGTAACCAGCTGCTCAACTTCCAAAGTGCACTGTTCGCTCCTGCTTGCTCATGGATCCAGGTAAGAGCAGACTCAATCGGACTGACGACGCTCGTTGGCGGATTGCAAATGGTATGAAATCGCAATCGTGTAAAATGTACGGTGACCTGCAGGAACCCCAATACGCAAACTGTTTCCGACACATAAAAACAGTGATGAGTCAGAACATTTTATTTTTTGATAAGTTAAAAAGCGTATGAAAAAACTTTTTTTTTCTTTGCTGTTGTTTAAGTTTTTAGCTCCAAAAACGGCGATGTAGAAATAGCCTTACAAAAGGAGTAACTGTAATCGCTAGCAAGTGAGCAGTCGCGCAGCGTGAAATCAAAGTCGCAGAGAAGCTACGCCAAAGATAAGCAGCAGGATATTGCGCGAAAAGGGACGTCTATCTCCTACAGGCAGTTAAACGTGCCTTCCGTGAAGTATCGTATACGATAAAAAAACACCCACGGGTCGTCTTTACCGCGTGGATTTTTGCGGGAGCTTCGACAGCATGACACAAGCGGTAAGCAAACATCCTAATTATTCAGAACAAAAAAGGTCTTGTCAGTTTTATTAGTAAAAAAAGTAATGGTAGAAATATAATATTTGTGTATAGATGTTAACAGTAAGGGTTATAAAAGGGTTCTCGTTTGGTTGCTTTGCTTCGGAGGCCAATGTGCGGGCTTGAACAGGGTCGCACCTGCACATCCGTTGCCGCTGGAAGTTTTGCGCGTGGAAAATCAGGTGGCTTGTGGTTAGCAGCGTGTTTGGGAGTATGCCAACGGTAGCCATGGGTACGTTTAATAATATTTCTTTTGCATCTGCGCTCGGACTATACTTCGTTTCAGCTTCGGTCCGAGGGCGGCCAATGTTATGAGCCGAAGGGACAATCAAACACCGCAAAAATCGCAGCGTCATGTCGTGCTCTCTGCGCTTGATAAAACTAGCCGGCGGAGAAGCACACACAGAGAGACGGCGAATATCGGCTGGTCCTATCAACTGCAGAGAGCACGTCATGACGTTGTGCCTTTTTCGCTGTTTGATTGGCCCTTCGGCTCATAACATCGGCCGCGCTCGGACCGAAGCTGAAACGAAGCATAACAGTCAATGCTGAGATCACACCGTAAATGCGTGCTTTGCATCAGACTGGTTTCACCGGGAACAAAGTGAGCTTCGAAACTGTTAACATCACTCTTGTTCCTCTTTTATTAATTTTTTTGCATGGATTTTATTTGAGTGATTACATCTACACGAAGAAATTATTGGTGGCCGAGGGCAATTGTGGAATGCCTGTTGTACATTGCTCTGGAGTACTGGCTAGGGTGTCCAACGTATAAAAAATATATCTCTTGATTCTTGATAAAAAATTAAGCGTGTTCTTTCCGATAAGAGCTCTACTTTATTTCACGTCAGCTTAACTCAGATACGGTCGACTCTATGAGCTAATGAGACCAGTCTAGCAGCGTTTAAAGCGCAAGCAACTAGGCCGTTTTTGTTTGTGATTGGTATAGTGACGATAGAACACGTACAGAAACATGACGAACACCCTGTTTATTTATTTATCCAAGTTCCCTTAAAGGCCCTCATTGAGGGCATTATATAAGGAAGGGGGGGGGGGGGTACATAACACGAGAGAAAAAAACAGTAACAACGACATATGCGAACACATGGGGTGCTGCAAAGCAACGTGGCATCGCCACGAGCAAACGGCAATGCACAAATTAGTCTGGGTGCATGGGGAGCATAAGGGGATGACGCTGTCCGACTGGTCCCATCAGCTCGTAACATCGGCTGTGCCTGGACTTAAGATGAAACGAAGTAGTCCTTGCACTGTTAGTGAAACGTAGTGGTATCAGCGTTCCGTCCGCAGCCAAGGATATTGTCACGGGTGGTGACCAAAAGAAAACAGAAAATGAACAAGAAGAAATAAACGTTTAATGTGGCGAACTTGTGCCAAAAATAAAAGGGTACAAAAGAAAACAGCAGAGCGTCGCGGGCGTCGATATCGGCGAAACCGCAGGATCGAGCGCAGAGGCGAGACTGACTCGACAAGGTCGCGGGCGGCCTCTTATCTAGAGTGCGTCGCTATCTCGAAGATTCGGCGAAAGCGGTTCGAGCGTCGCGTGATCGGGGCGAGAATGAACACGCACTTTCTAGAAAACAAAAGCAGCGATAAATGATAGAAGTTACGTGCGGTACATGAATAAACGGGAACTTTCTGGAGGACCGTGACCGAGCGTTGCTTTCTCAGCCTTGCGCGCGGCATTACTCCCCCCTTTAAAAGTGCATCGCCCCGATGCAGTGTAAAACAAATCAAAAAAAAAAAAGAACGATAAATAAAGAGTCTTTTGGAGCACAAAGGGTCCACAGTCCTATCGAGCGTAGTACGGCTTCAGGCGCACGATGTGGACGACCTCAGGTCGTGGTGGGCGGCGTGACGATGTTCGTGTTCCGTCGGGCATCACCTCGTAGTTCAGCTCGCCGAGGCGACGAAGTACTTTGTAGGGTCCAAAGTATCGTTTCAGCAATTTCTCACTGAGGCCGCGGCGACGGATGGGCGTCCATACCCACACCCTATCTGCGGGCTGGAAGTGGACGTCCCTGCGACGAAGGTTGTAGCGGCCGGCGTCGACGCGTTGCTGGTCTTGAATCAGGAGTCGGGCGAGCTGGCGAACTTCTTCGGCGCGTTGAGCAACCGCCTGGGCGTCGTCGCTCTCGTTGTCAGATGGCTCATGGGGCAGCATGGCGTCCAGCATGGTTGTTACCTTCCGACCATGTACCAGCTGGAAAGGGGTGAAACCAGTGGTCTCTTGAACCGCCGTATTGTAGGCGAACGTGACGTAGGGCAGCACCTCGTCCCACGTCTTGTGCTCTACGTCGACGTACATAGAGATCATATCGGCGATTGTCTTGTTGAGTCGCTCCGTCAGCCCGTTGGTCTGCGGGTGGTACGCAGTTGTACGACGATGGCTGGTGTGACTGAGTCGGAGGATTTCTTGGGTCAGTTGTGCCATGAACGATGATCCGCGATCTGTAATCAGAACTTCTGGAGCGCCGTGCCGGAGGACGATGGACTCAATGAAAAACTTGGCAACTTCCACAGCAGTCCCCGAAGGAAGAGCTTTCGTTTCGGCGTACCGCGTGAGATAATCTGTGGCGACGATGATCCAGCGGTTCCCCGACGTCGAAGGCGGAAAAGGACCAAGTAGATCCATTCCGATCTGCTGGAAGGGTGCAGTTGGAGGAGAAATAGGCTGCAGGAGTCCGGCCGGCCTCGTCGGAGGTTTCTTGCGTCGCTGGCACTCGTGGCATGATCGTGTGTACAGGTGGACGGTCTTGGGGAGCTTGGGCCAGTAATACTTTTCACGAATACGGGCCAGTGTCCGGCTGTATCCAAGGTGTCCGGACGTCGGGTCGTCGTGACATGCTTGAAAGATCTCCTCTCGAAGGTCGGTCGGTATTACCAGCAGCCACGGCGAGTTGTTGTTCCCGAAGTTCTCTTTGTAGAGTACACCTTGCCGAATGGTGAAGGTCGGCACGGCTCGTGAGAAAACACGGGGTACGGTACCGCCGCGCCCTTCCAGGTGCTCGATTAAGGCTCGCAGCTCCGGATCGTCTCGTTGACGTCGTGCCATGTCATCGGTGTTCACTGCCCCTAGAAAGCACTCGTCATCATCGTCGTCGCTGCTGCCGGAAGGTGTTTCGACAGGGGCCCTAGACAGGCAGTCAGCGTCGCTGTGCTTGTGTCCTGACTTGTAAACCACAGTCATGTTGAACTCTTGTAGCCGGAGGCTCCATCGAGCGAGGCGTCCTGACGGGTCCTTGAGGTTCGCAAGCCAGCAGAGCGAGTGGTGGTCCGTGACTACGCGGAACGGGCTTCCGTACAAGTACGGACGAAACTTCGTGATTGCCCAGACGACCGCAAGGCATTCTTTCTCAGTCGTGGAGTAATTTCTCTCTGCCTTGGACAGTGTCCGACTTGCGTAGGCGATGACTCGTTCGGTGCCTTCTTGTACTTGAACTAGTACCGCGCCAAGTCCTGCGTTACTTGCGTCAGTGTGAATCTCGGTGTCCGCATCCTGATCGAAATGTCCAAGAACCGGAGGCGCCTGGAGTCGTCGCTTCAGCTCGTCGAATGCCTGCTGCTGTTCCTCGGCCCATTCGAACCTCTCGGCGTCCTTCGTGAGGTTTGTGAGCGGTGCGGAAATCCGTGCGAAATCCCGAACGAAGCGACGATAGTAGGCGCAAAGTCCGAGGAATCTTCGCACGGCCTTTTTGTCTGTCGGCACTGGAAATGACGCGACGGCGCGAGTCTTCTCAGGGTCTGGACGCACGCCTTTGTTGCTAACCACGTGACCTAGAAACTTCAGTTCGTCATAGGCGAACCGACACTTTGACGGCTTGAGGGTGAGTCCAGCGGTCCGTATGGCTTGAAGAACAGCTCGGAGTCGTCGCAAGTGCTCGTCGAAGTCGCTGGAAAACACCACGACGTCATCGAGGTAGACCAGACAGCTCTGCCACTTCAGTCCTGCCAGTACGGTGTCCATAACACGCTGGAAAGTTGCTGGCGCCGTACATAGTCCGAAGGGCATTACCTTGAACTCGTACAGCCCATCCGGCGTGACGAAAGCTGTCTTCTCTCGGTCCCGTTCGTCGACTTCGATCTGCCAGTAGCCGCTCTTCAGGTCCATCGATGAGAAGTATCGAGAGTGGCGCAGCCGGTCTAACGTGTCGTCGATTCGGGGGAGTGGGTAGACGTCTTTCTTCGTCACCGCGTTCAGCTGCCGGTAGTCCACGCAGAACCGAAGCGTTCCGTCCTTCTTCTTAACCAGTACGACTGGAGAGGCCCACGGACTGCTTGATGGCTGGATTATGTCGTCGTTCAGCATCTCTTGAACTTGCTCCTGGATCACCTCCCTTTCTTTAACGGAGACTCTGTACGGTGATCGATGCACAGGGCGCGCGTCGTCCTCGGTAATGATGCGGTGCTTCGCAACGGCTGTTTGGCGTACCTTCGACGACGTCGCAAAGCAGTCACGGTATTCGGCGAGGAGGTTCATCAGCTGCCGTCGTTTTGGGTCCGGAAGCTTAGGGTCGATGTCGAGTTGCGCTGGCGACGTACCGTCTTGCTGAGGCGGCAAGGATTCATCAGTAATGGCGGCGATTTCGGCGGAGTTTCGGAGATCCTCGACGTGGCCAACGGCTGCACCTTTCGTGAGGTGTTGCGTTTCATTCCGGAAGTTCGTCACGAGGACCACAGTGCGGCCATCCTGAAGTTCAGCTACTCCTCGTGCGACGCCTATTCCTCTTCCCAGGAGCAACTGGAGGTTACCTTCCAGAAGAACTTCGCTACGGGTAGCTGCATCGGTCACGACAGGTACGACAACACTTGATCGCGGCGGCAGATTCACGTGGTCGGCAGCGACTCGGACGGCGGCTGACGCAGTTTGGAGTTTCTCTGAAGGCGGAACAGGTGTTCGCAGCGTCAATCTGTTTTCTCCAAGGTCGATGACGGCGCCGTAATCACACAAAAAGTCCATGCCGAGAATGATGTCTCTGGAACAGTCTTGTAGAATGACGAATTTCACAGGACACGTCTCGCCGTGAATTTCGACGCGAGCGGTGCACCTTCCGACAGGCGTGATGAGGTGTCCTCCGGCGGTTCGTATCTGCGGTCCATCCCACGGCGTCGTGACTTTTCGAAGGTGGCGAGAGAGCCTCCCACTCAATACTGAGTAGTCTGCCCCGGTGTCAACGAGTGCCGATGCGTTTTGGCCATCGATAACAACGTTTAGGTTGTTGGACACCGTTGCAGGCGCGTCGGTGCAATGCGGGGCGTCGAGAGAGTGGGAGCGCTCCGGCGTTCTTGGAGGCTGTTTGCTTCCGTCGTTTTCGGCAACGTCACCTCCACGCGTTGCCGCACTCAGTTTTCCCGACGACGGAGGGGAGACAGGCTCTCTCGGCGGGATCGTGGCGCTGGGGAGGCTGAACGTCGTGGCGATGGGGAGCGGGCTTCACGGCGGAGTGACGACACTGGGGAGGGGGAACGTCGGAGGTACTCCTCGATGTCGTGAGGGCGTTCGCCGTACCTCGGGCGTGGGTCGTTCGGGTGGAACCCACGCAGGCCCATTTGCCGGTAGGGACAACGACGGTAGATATGGTCGGCCTCCCCGCAGTGGTAGCACAACGGGCGTCGATCGGCCGTCCTCCACACGTCGGTCTTTCGTGGAGCAGCTTGTTCTGGGCGGACGTACGCCCGATCTTCATGGCGTCGTGAATACTGCGGCGCTAGAGGTTCACGTCGAGGTGGCGCCGTATACGGGTGAGCAGGGGGCGGTGGCCGTCGGGTAGCTGCGGCATAGCTCAGCTTCGGTAGTTCAGGAGCGGCGCTGGCGAGAACTTCTGGCTGCAGCGCCTGCTGAAGTTCTTCCCGGACAATCTCGGCGACTGAGGGCGTATCCAGGCTTGTGGCAGCAGGTAGCAACTTCTTCAACTCCTCCCGGACGGCTTCACGGATAAGGTCACGGATGTCGGGGAGGGTGGTGCCCAGGTCGGATCCAGATGTCGCTAGAGTTGTTACGCCAGGGTGTCGTTGGTAGTGTCTGGCGCGGGCTAGCAAGGCCCGTTCCATATTTGTCGCCTCCGTGATGAACTCGTCGACTGTTGTTGGGGGATTCCGGATGAGACCGCCGAAAATCTCGCTTTTCACACCCCTCATCAGGTGGTGCAGCTTCTTCTCCTCGGTAGCCTGAGGATCGGCGCGGGCGCTTAGGCGGAGAACATCCTCCACGAAGCCGGTGATGCTCTCGTTGGGGCCTTGAGTCCTGGTACGCAGTAAGTCTTCGGCTCTCCCTCGGCGGTGGTGGTTGCTGAACGTAGCCTTGAGGTCGGTCTTGAAAATGTCCCACGACGTCAAAGAGGACTCATGATTCTCGTACCAGTGCTTGGCGGTACCCTCAAGCGAAAAATAGACGTTGTGAAGGCGCTGCTCGTCGGTCCAGCAATTGTGGCGGGCAACGCGTTCATACTGGTCAATCCAGTCTTCGACGTCTTCGTATTGCTCGCCGTGAAATGGAGCAGCCGTCCGTGGTGCGACGGGCAGATAAACGACGGCTGGAGCGGCCGGGGTCTCCGACTGGTTGGCCATCGTCGTCCTTTTGGTTTGCCTGGTCCTGGGTGGCAAGGGTCCTGATTCCGGGGGTAGGCCAAGGTTCCGGCGACTTAATCGGATCTCGGTCTGGTCTTCGTTGGGTTCTTGGGGGCTTGTGTTCGGACTTGCACTGCGAGAACTCGGGGGGGAGCGCTGCACGGGCATGCGGTTACCCCGCACCTCCACCATAATGTCACGGGTGGTGACCAAAAGAAAACAGAAAATGAACAAGAAGAAATAAACGTTTAATGTGGCGAACTTGTGCCAAAAATAAAAGGGTACAAAAGAAAACAGCAGAGCGTCGCGGGCGTCGATATCGGCGAAACCGCAGGATCGAGCGCAGAGGCGAGACTGACTCGACAAGGTCGCGGGCGGCCTCTTATCTAGAGTGCGTCGCTATCTCGAAGATTCGGCGAAAGCGGTTCGAGCGTCGCGTGATCGGGGCGAGAATGAACACGCACTTTCTAGAAAACAAAAGCAGCGATAAATGATAGAAGTTACGTGCGGTACATGAATAAACGGGAACTTTCTGGAGGACCGTGACCGAGCGTTGCTTTCTCAGCCTTGCGCGCGGCAGTATAGCGCATAGCGCGGCAATGGCAGCATTTTAGTATCAGCGCTATCAGTGAGGGTGCTCATAGTCATGACAGAATTTTCGGCGTTGAGGCATTAAGAATTTAGCGCGGTCGACTCATCCGCCAGCAACCCATGGCTCTACGGGTAGACGGATGGGGTGAACGCTAACTCTCGAGCAAATAAAAAAAAAAAAAGAGAAGGTAAATCCTGCGGAGAGATTATCTTGCAATTGAGCCACCAATGTTCAAGCCAGTGAGTGTGTGCAATCACCGTAATATCTTAACGCTCTGTTTCATCGGAATACGTCTTGAATTCGGTGTGTTCTGGTTGTGCAGAGGGTGGACGCTTAGAGGTAACGTCAAAATGCTGTCGGCGAGACACCGATACAACAGCTGCTACTTCTACTTGCCTGTCTGCCGAACGCGCTGCAAGGACCACATTTGTAAATACGAGGATTCGAAAGACCTAAACTACCGAATGACACCTAAATTTTACATTTTCGTGTCTATCGCTGCACACACTCAAAAGTAGAGAAGTGTCTGTGCCATTTTCGTTGACAGAATGAGTTAGCGTGCACAGCTATCATCGTCGTTCACGCACGCGCCGCCCAACATATGACTACATAAACACAAAAACTTCACTAAGCGCTTGGCGCATGCGTAAAGCCGCCATTACTTTAGTTCTCAGGAGGCAAGGTGCAGTGCCCGAGACGGCTCGTGCCGTCTCGACTCTGCACGCGCAGAGCTCCAGCAAGATTGTCGCACGTGCATAAAGACGAAAGTTCAGTCGATGCATTACGGCAACGTGCCGTAACCACTGATTTCTATTGTAGTAGGCTGGATGGCGGACCGTGGCCTCGGCAGGTGGGGCCGAGTGTCGCCACCGGCGGCCATTGATAGATGTTACCAAATGTAGAAGAGACTGTGGGAAAAACGAGAAAAAGGGCCGTCGTCCCCGTTTCTAGGTTGTTTTTGGCACTGAACCTTTGTGGTGGCTTTTCGATAAGCCCGTCAAATAGTTTTCGTACAAACATTAAAACTGACAGCCCTCGCAGCTCTTATAAAGAAAAAAATATATTGTGGTCGAAAGTGGCTCCGCTGGGTGAAAAATCTAGTGCAGCTCAATGAGGTTAGAGTTACCTAGAGTCACCGCGGAGTCGGTGGCGGTTTCGCTGAGCTGGGTTTAGCAAACGACAACCTCGAAGGCTTTGCTACGCGAAATTTGCTCACTCCCGGAAAGCGGCTCTCGAGGTGGAACTTCTTTGTCATTCATCAAATTCTGGGCTTCCCCGAGGACGGTCTTGTTGACGGCAGGTTTCGCCGTTTACTCCACTACGAGAGCGAGCTTGCCTGCTTAGCCGTAGGTGCTCCGGTACGTTTGATTCTTTTAATCAGTGTTTGAACGCTTGACAAATACCGATTAGATCCTCAAACACCCGATATAAGTATCGCGGCACGCCATGCACTCTTAAAAAAAAAGGAGTTCTACTTCGTTTTTCTTGGGGACTAAATCAATGTCACTGAGAGTGATCCCCCATAAACGGCCAAACCTCGGTTTAGTCCCTTCCTTTTCTTTTAGTCCCTTTCCAGTGATCCATTGACGTCAAACTTTTGATCCGTTAAAAGGAGTGTTCTTGACCTCTACAGCAGGGCATCAGGGACTAAGTTTAACTCTTCAGGGGATTAATTATGGTCCCTTGAGCGCCGCCGTGTCCAACGTTGGGGGAGTAACTTTGATCGCTTTGAGGATCAACAGTGGTGATTGGGGACTAACTTTCTTTTGATTGGGGACTATATTTCGTCCCTTTGGGAATTATGTTTTTCACTTAAAAGGATGATATTTATAGTGACAAGGGAGTAACTTTCGTTCCTTTCAGGATCAATTTTGACCCTTTTCGGGATGAATTTAACAGTAATGAGGGAGTAAATGTCGTGCCTTTGAGGATCAATTTGGACCCTTTGAGATTTTAATTTTATAGTAATGAGGGAGTAACTTTCGTCCTTTTGTGGACGAATTTTCACACTTTTGGAGACGAATTCGCTAGTAATGAGACCCTTCAGCTGTGAATAGGAGTGAAAGGTTTGCGGCATTGAACACCTTCCTATTCAGGAAAGGCTGGTTGTGCAACTTGTTTGAAAAGGTATCTCTTCTAAAACGTTGCACAAAGTTTCTTTTCCGAATAAGGAGGTATTCAATAGCGCAGACCCGTTACTCCTATTCACAGCTGAAAGGTGGAAATATTGCAGTGCATCTGAAAAGTCGCACACCTTTATTTGGGGAAACAACAAGCGTCCGAAGGTGCAGCCGATTAGCGAAAGAAAGCATACGACACGCAGACGAAATCTGTTGGCAGCAAAAGCACCGTCGTTATGCAGACGCATTTTTTTTTCTAACTTTAAGGTTTTGCTGTTATTGTCTGCATTTATTTTTTTTAACCAAAGGTGCATTTCAAAAAGATTATGTTCATTTTAATAAATCACGGTGGACGCGAGCCTCCGCGATAAGGAGGTAGCGCCATCTATCAATACAAACCGCCCGCCGTAGTCCCTGGGAAGTTCCTTGGCCCTATATTTTTCAGAAAGAGAGTGACGCTTTGTAATTTCACAAGGAAAGAACGACCTGTGAAATACACCTTTGACGAAAAGTTAAGATTTCTACGTGAAGGCGACGATTTTACGGTCCATTTTAGATAGAGCATGGTGACTTGGTGACCCTATAATTCTAAATTTAAAAAAAAGAACAAAAAATATGGTATGGGTTTTTGACCGTCAGGAATATATGTGCTCAAAAAAGTAAAAATAATGTTCACTTAAATGCGAATGAATTCCTTCAATGCATTACACAAGCAAAGAAAAGCGTTTTTTTTAACAGCATGTGTGGGTGGTCAGCAGCCTTGTGCCCATGCAGCCCAGCTTTGAATGTTTGAGAACTACAAGTCTCTCAAAACAAACAAATATGCGACAATATTTAACGAAGTACTGAAGGTCGAAAACCCATGCCAGGCAGAAATAAAGTGCCACAGCTTCCAGAGGGCCCTGTGTCATGGGCCTGATTTACAAAAAAACACACTGCAGCACTCTGCTGATGCCCTGGGACACAGTGCGATGGAATAGACTGGGGGGCATGTCTGAAACAGAAGTTTAGAATTAAGACAAATCATACAATCGAAGTCTTTCTACCAAAAAAAAAAATAAAAAAGGCCTACCCTTACGGCAGACGCAGGTAACTGATGATAGACTAGCTGAAACAGGTACAGCACATACTCCTATTATGTCGCAGCCCTGGTCGCCGGCATACCGACCACGAAGAAGAGATGCGTACGCCGCGAGCTTCGAACCCAAAATTTGATCTTTATCGCGATGTGGATGCTCTATATACAAAATGGCAATGTTGTCGACACAACATATTTCCTCCCTAAAAACAACAACCCAATAAACTAAATACAAGAAATAAAAGAAGGAACAGTGTAACGGATAATAAAAAACAGTAACATAGTTCATTACAAAGTCTCTCTGCCAGGCAGGCTTTCTCCTCAGCAGAGGTGTTCTCGTTGTCCTTGTACAGTGAAACCCGTTTATAACGAACAGCAGGAAACGCTACGATCAGTTCGATATAGCAAAACCCATTTACACAACCCAGCTACGACTTTCCTGACGATGAAAATCGATCTTTAAATCGCTGCAGCCACCCAGATCTTGCGGTGAAGCCCTCAACGTTCAGGAGGGATGCAGAATATCTAGCCTTGCTTCGCAACATCGGTCCGGAGACCGGCAGGTTCCGTGGACGAATGTCCAAAAACCATCGGTACAGCGCTTTTTCCACCTTGTTGTACGCCGGCTTGCGTATGCGCCTTCTGTCCGCGTTAGGCCGTTCACGGCCCTTGTCTCGGATAGCAGACTCAGCGTACTTCTGGGGATCTTGTAGGCGGCGGCAACGTCTGATTTCTTTTCGCCATGCTCCACACGACTGATGATGTCGACCTTGTCGGAAAGTGGCAGAGCCATCCGCTGCTTCGTCGTCATTTCGGGCGCGAACTAGCTGGCCCGCACAGTGAACAGAAAGTTCAATGGGAACAAGAAAGACGACAAAAAACGACGATTAAATTAACAAGAAGAAAGGAGGGAGGGAGAGTAAGACAGCTTTGCCTGTGGTTGACGCTTTCAACGGCATGTGACAATGCTATGGATTCTGAAATGCAATAGGCTTTTTGCCTCTTGGAGCGTGGCGTGTCAAGCCCCAAGTGAACCCGCAAGGTGAGGAGGGTGAAACTAGAGTGCCTACAAGCTCTCTCGGCGGGACATGAAGGCCCCCTAGGTCAAACTGAAGTGACTTTAGGTGAAACAGGGCCCGAAGGGAGAGGAGGCGAGAGCTTCTCTTTCTTTTCCATTCTTCGCTTCCGCCTTTTAAGAACGCGCTAGAAAGATTTTTTTAGCTTATCTCCGTTTTTCAATTGCTTTTCTTGGTAAGCAACCGCTTTGACCTTAAAATATTTTTTTTTCTGTGCCCCTTTGGAATTGCTTTTTTTCGCTTATTTTTGTTTGCAGCTCGAGCTTTTGGGATTTTTTTTCTTTCCTACACTTGGGGCGAAGTCATTGGCTGGAAGACGATTGCTTGCGCGTTTTTGGAAGCCTTCCCAGGGGAAAAGTTAGATATAGCAATATGTTGTTCCTTATAAAAAGTACTTTTTACATACATTTTGATTTAAATTTTTCGTGAGTTTGATATCGACAAAACTTCGCTGTATGTGGGTTTGTTCTAAACGGGTTTCTCTATTGACTGGGCTGAAGCTGCCTCTGACCCCGAACAAGCCACTGAGGTCTCGGGTACCGTCGGTAGCGTCGAAGCCGACACGGAATCCATCTCCGAGGTCTCGGTTGTCGCCGAAAAAGCCACGAGACCAGTCTCTGGGATCTCGGCTACAGCCGCATCAGCCGACTCTAGCGTTGATGCCGCTTGCTGTGATGCTGTCGACAGGCGCTTCCCCGCTTCTCCACAACCGGAAAGCGTCGACGCATTCCAGGTCCGGTTGTCGCTGAGGATGTAAGAACTTGGTCCATGTGTACCAGCGATAAGCATTGGGCGCGTATATTGCGATGTCCCTTTCTTCGGTATGTTTGGCTTGCGAACCCTGACGAAATCGCCCGGCTTGAAGTTGGGCGCCCTTGCTCCCCTCCTGGAGTCCGTGTAGCACTTACTGTAAGCCTGCCGCTGCTGTACTCGCGGTCTGAGGTCAGCTAATTCAGAGCTAGGGTTCGCAAAGAACTTTGATGACGGGAACCCCACAATGTCCAGCCTCGACCGAGGAACTCGACCATGCAGGAGCAGAGCAGGTGGCACCCCCGTTGTGGCATGAGGTGTGCACCTGTGAACGCCCAGGTACTCCAGGACGGCCACTTCAAGGGGCTTGTGCTCCAGTGCTGCCACCTGGATGAACCCCTTGAAGACCTTGTTAAAGCGCTCCACCTACCCGTTGCACTCTGGGTAATAAACCGACAAGCAGCGGTGACAAATTCCTCGTTCTTTCAGGAAGTCTTCAAAGGCTGACGACTTGAACTGCGACCCATGGTCCGTCAGAATTTCATCTGGTAGCCTTCTCTGCTGAACATAGCAGATAAAAATTTAATCACCGTCTGTGATGTCACAAGTAATGCGAAGCATACATCTGGCCACTTTGAGTAAAAGTCTACCAAGGTAATGGCATACTCGTGTCCACTCCCAGTTCTGCTGAATGGCCCAACAATATTCGCAGCCAGTTTCTGCCAGGCCCTTTCTGAAAGCGGAATTGGTTGAAGTGGTGCTGTGACCGGTTTGGCAGACTTGCCTGCAGACTGGCATTCACAGCAGTTACTGATGACCTGCTCCACCTGTTGGTCGAGACACGGCCACCAATATCGCTCGCGCAACCTTTGCTTGGTCCTGACAATGCCAGGATGCCAAGCAGATGTGCCAGCTCAATCATGGTGGCCATCAGCGACGCTGGGATGACCAGTCGTTCTCCTCGCAGCAGCAAGTTGTCCACCACTGCCAACTCGTCTCTCTCTCGGAAGAATGGAAGTAACTTGGAAGCCAACATTTCCCTGTCTGGCCACCTGGTTGAAATGTACTTCATGACAAGTTGTAATGTCTCATCCTTCTGTACAGCCTCTTGTAGTTCATGCTTTGTGATGCGAGATGACACGAATGATACAATTTCTTCCTCTTCTTCATGACCGGTAGGTAATGGCAACCTTGACAGAGCGTCTGCTACTTTGTTGTCGCTTCCTCGGTGATATGCAACTTCGAAGTTGTAATAGAGAAGGCGAGATGACCACCGTGAGATCCTCAGTGGCCTTCGGCCATTCCTTTGAGAGGATAGGAGAGTTACTAGTGCTTGATGATCCGTGCGTAGCTTGAACCGCCGTCCCCAGGGAAACACGTGCCAATGCGCGCTCGCGCACACGCAGGCAAGGGCCTTATTCTCTCCTACGGAGTACTTCCGTTCTGCCCAAAATCTGATCTTTATCGCGATGTGGATGTTCTATATACAAAATGACAATGTTGCTGACACAACAACTCCCGAAACCTAACACCCCAAACCAGTTACCCAAATATTGTTCTTGGCAAATCAAAGCTGAATTGGTCATTGGAGCAGCTGGAATAACGTCTCCAGGCTATGTCATCATCAGATGCCCAAACTTCACCACTTGGTTCAACTGGTAAACCAGGGAGTAGCACGAACAACGCAAAAAATGGACCATCTTCGGGCAACATAAAGTTTCGAGAGCACTGCGATATCTAAAACTCCTAGATGCGGTTGCTGTATGTGCAAAGTCTCTTAAAACGGATGCACCTAAGGCCTTGCATTAAAGACAGAAAGATATTTTGTTTATAACAAGAAATTCAGCCTTCAGGCTCAAAATACAAACGTGAGATGTTATTTACAGACATTGTGGATCATATGCAGCCTATTTATGAACACGAAGAGTATATTTCAAAGTTTGTTGAACTATCCCTTTAAAATATTTCCATACCACATAGCACAGACACTTCAGAATTTGTTTGTCCGACCCCCGTCTACACTTACTCCGTTTCACCTCAGTCAGGCCGAAGTGAATGCTACGTGCCATCCAAGCAAATCCAAAGCTGTGCGCGTGGCATGTGTCCTTAGAGAGCAGGCGCAGCGACACGTGTTATGCGCTATGTTCAAAGAGCACGATTGGCTGGGATTTCTCCTAGCATCCGTTGCGTCCGGACATAGGGTGAAAAAGTAATACCATGCAGCCCAATCCTACCAAGTGAGAAATAAGGGCCTGATTTTGTTTCAACATATACACACACTTAATGAGCAGATTAATCACCCATGCTAGTAGATTTTTTTTAAAAACTAATCTATTCAATGGTGCTCAGTGCCAAGTGTCAGGGCAATGCAACAACAAATATGAAGGCTGTATTTAAGCATCACATCAGTGATGCGAATTTATATATTTCTTTTTAACTGTAGCCATTGTCCAATTTTTTTAATGTCACTCATCACCAGACGGTCACTCACAATTTAAAATTAATGTACAGAAGCAATGGAAATTTCAGATGCGTACAGCTCCCCCCCCCCCCCCCCCCCCCACACACACACTCACTGTGAGATATCTCAAATTTAATATACATAGTTTGCACACACTTATGACATGAACTGAGTCGGCGCCAATTTGGTTGCAATAGAAAGATAGCTGGATTGGGACTTCCGCTAATAGTCAATGAAGGCTAAATTCTAAAGCAGGTTTACCTTGTTTCTCCAATTCTTCAACATCATCCATCCTTTCAACAGTCTGTTAGAAAATGTCGGGCTTTGGCTTGCCCCCAGTCAGTTCAAGGACGGTCGCCAGGTTTTCTGAAACAATTTAAAAAACAAAACAAAAAAACGTTGCTTGGCATCAAGGCTTGTGATGCGATAAAACTCAGCAAAAATTTGAAATAAAAACAGTTGATCTTTGGTTAACGTATAACTCGTAAACTATCCTGTAGAAAAGCAGCAGGCAAAAAAAATTCTCATTTCATTATCCACGGAAACGAGACAGCGCATGAGGCGGCCGCGAGGGAGCTAAACAGTCCTCACCCCTCGCGTGTCGCCGGAGAATCCGATTCCTCATCAACTAACACTGAAACTGCGAATACAACATACGACCCGGTTGAAGCTATGCGGATGCACAAAAAAGAATGGAAGCACCGACTAAAGGAATCCTGGAACCCCGAACCAAATTCCATTCCACCGAACCACTTCAAACGCAAGGAAATGGTGATATTACTACGAATTCGTACGGGTGGCGCAATAACAACATACACGACTCGAAAATTTGAGACCATCAAGAAAAGAAAATTGAACCTTGATTACGAACCTCCCGACCAAAGATATCAACTTTGCAAAAAAGGCGGCACACTCCCAAAACTTTACCACCTGATTTGAGAATGTGAGGCCCTCGCTACGCACAGAAGCGATGCTTGGGCCAAGCTGGGCCAAGACACTCCTAGCTCCTACGAGGAGTGAATCAGACCATTTGGCAAATCTAAAAGATGAGTCCGAATCTTACGGACCCTGCTCGATTATACGATGTCGGGCGACCTACGTGAGGACATTTAGAAGGGGAGCTTTCTAAGGAGAAAGTCCCGGGAAAGAAGTCACGCGCAAGTGCGACCACTTCTTTTTTTTTTCTCATTAAACGTTTTACACACACACATTATGAGCAACAGAATCGTAATTGCAAAAATGTCAGTAGGATAAAAAAAAAAAAAAACAAGACTTGTGGTGCTTGTTTTTGCCATGGGGGAAGTCCCAGTTAATAAGGCTATGGTATTGTTATCAGCATTCTGAGAGTAATTTTTTCCAAGCACATTTCAATATGTTTGTGATCACATTTATTTTTTTTCCGTGCTTCGACAAATGCTGTTAATACTTACTTTAAAATAAGCCAAGAATATAAAAAAGGATAAAGTACCCCAATTCTCCACATAAGCCAACTAATGTAGAATGCGTAGTGTTTTTGGTTGGCCAGTTTCGATCAGATGCATCTCAGCTATACCTAATCTCGCTCAGCATAAGGACCTTCCCGAGATATAAAGCTATTTGCTCGGTTTTCCAGCACTCCAAAAATATAACTAAAACGTTAGTGTTTTTTTTATATTACTGCTATAAAAAAGCAAGCATAAACTGTCCTATTAAGATAGTTTTTTAAAGGCATGTTTAACTTGAATAATTTCCACTGAATTGAGCAACAGGGCAAGAAGATTGGGCTTGCTCTCTTGTTCTGTTGAAAACTTCCAACAGGTTGGCCGGGCAGTGCCATTTTAAACATTGTTATCACATTGGGTATGCTCTCAAATCCAGCCAGCTGTCGTCATAAAACTGGTGGCCATGCTCTCTGCATATACTCATGTGCATTAGTGCAGGGTCAGGTAATGAAATACTTGTCCAGAGAGCCCATAGTTTCTGCCAACCCGTAAGCTGAGCCCTTAAAAGGAAATGAATAGCAAAAGACGAACAACGGCTTCACTTACTGCAAATGGGCTGAAAAAGAGAAGTGTATTACAACAAAGGGTAAAGTGCACCTTTGTTTTCTATATCTTCTGCATCATAAAGCCTTACCATGATCTCGCAGAACAGGGCCGGTCTTGGTTTTCCCTTAGTCACCATGAGAACAGTTGGCAGGTTTTCTGAGGCAACATCCCTAAATCGCTCCTTTGCCTTGACGTCACTACTAATACGAAAAAACACTGCAAAGATCTGCAAGAAAAATTGTTTTCACATCTTCAGTCTACTTGAAGATATTTGTAAACTGCTCTTTAAAAAAAAGCAAAAAAAATCCTGTTTTATTAGTTGTAACAAAATCGTAATTGATGTCAGTTGGATAAAAAGAAGACCCATCATGGTCCCAGGCTTCACCATGACAGGAAAAACGGCGCGTTTATGCCAGGACTGGAGCCGCAACCTGAAAGCAGATCTGCGCAACCGCCAAGCAGATGCGCCCGTTGGGGAACATTTTACCCAACCGCGTCACCGAGCCAAAGATATCTCCCTGCGGGAGCTCCCATTCGCTAGCAGCGCGAACGCATTAAAAGGGGGGTCGTTGTCTTATTAGGGTACTTACTGCTCCTAAAAGCATGAGCAACATCGTTAGTAAGCAACATATTACCTGGTCTGTGAGCTTTAGGGCTGGATAGTCGTCTACGACGTTAGAGACTGTAGGGTATATGCTGATGTACCCTCTTTGCCTAAGAATTATTTTCCGTGGCATCTTTCACCATCTCCATATAGGTAGCCGTTTCCCTCCTTTCTCTTCTCATTCTGTCTATGTGGCCGGCTATGAAATTTCAATCTTCACTCGTGGGCGAGGACGCATGCAGCTTCCTAAAATTAGAAGGAACGAAGTAAACGAATCTTGAACATAGTAAAACACTCCGAGATTGCGAAAAAGAAAGGACAGGCAGACAATCTTAATTAACTAGCACCAGTTTGTTTTCGCACTAAACTTCTGTTCATACATCAAGCATTTTTCTGTTCTTCGCCTGTGGTCGAATATTTTTTCTACATCGCAGGTATTTCTCTGATAACATTCGAGAGACAAAGGAGCCTACAAGCCCGAAATCAATAGTCTAAAGAGCTCAATAATCAGACACTACTCAGTTAGTTCAACACCTCCTAGATCGCAAGGCCTTAGTGTTGCTGGATTCTACCCCCTCTCATAGATCATCGCAAGGCAGACTAGAAAAAGTGCTGCATTAGCATTCAGCTGGAACACGTATTCTCACCAAGGGAATACGAGTTCTAGGCCAATGCTAACATAGCACTGTCCACTCTGTACCCTGCACTGAAATACGATAATCGACAAACAAAATCAAGTGCTAAGGTATTGGTATTTAAGAGGTGTTAGGCCAACTCAAAATTAAAGTGTCCTTCAAATGAAGCTATAGCAACATTTAGTGTCGTGATGACAACTGTTCATGGCATATGCAAATTTATTTTTACGTGACTTATTTTTATTTTTGTTCGCGGCTACTTCTGTTCCACAATGACAATGTTATGTAGTATAGCGCTATGCTTTATGTAAAATACTGTCATAAAGCATAGTGTCTGTCATAACCAGAAATTAATAATGCGAAATTGAATGACAGTCAAGACAAGAAAATTTAACCCTAAAGGGCCCTGAAAAAAAGTCTTTTTTAAACAGTTTGTAAGAGGCAGAAGTGTCAAAAAATAAATTTTACGCAAAAACAGTTTTTAGCAATATTGACGACGCGAGATTAATTTCAAAGTCTGCGTGCAAAGTCCATGACGTCCCGGAATGGTAATACGCAATTTCTCCCTCACTAAGATTGTCATACATTTCTCCACCTCAACGCGATGGCCCAAGGCAATCCACCTCTCCTCCCCGCACCCGAAATGCCGAGAAAGTGAAAAGGGTGTGACTACCGACTAAATCGCGTCTCGCGCAATCACTATTTTAGCAGTGACCCGTGGCCAGTTGTTTTTCTTTGTTTGTTGCATATTTAATATTGTTGACTTGTTACTATACGCCCTGTGCGGGAACTATAGGGGGCGCTTTGAAAAACGCGCGTAGCGCCGCTAGCGGAGGAGCTGGCGTTCGACAGTGAGGTGCGTTCAGCAGCCTGCGGCGCCTTTCCGCATGTCAAGCTGTGGCGGCGGAAGCGCGCACGGACGAAACTTTTGCATTTTGAGCCGGTACGTTGAGGGTGACGTTGCATGAGTGCTGAAGCAGAAGGGCATTTAGCTGTCCTCCACTTCTTATATATTGAGTTTGAGTCGTTATTAGGGGTAATTTCTCTAGTTGCGGCCGAAAAAGCAGTTGGAGCAATTTTCCGAAAAGCAAGACGGCCGCCACCATAATCGCTCTGAGTGGGAAATCTATTTCGCTAGTCGCTGTAAACGTAGGACTGCTGGAACGGTGATAATTGGAGGCGAGTGAGATGCTCACTAAGTTTGTGCACGAAGTGCTCTAAGTTTAATTAAGACAGCAGGTGTGAAAGTTATATACGTTTCTAACGAATAAAGAAATAAAGTTGTACGGGATATCCAATATTGAACCCAAAATGTTGTGTTATAGCGGGCTGTGCAAAGTGCAGATTTGGGCACACAGGTGCTTGGACTTGACAGTAATATGACACAGCACTTATTATACCAAAAAGATGTGGCATAGGGAAACCAGGTGGAAATTTGGTTTGGGCGGCGTAACGGAACCGGTGTTGACCATGAAACGGCTGTCAAAAGAATACCACTGGTCGTGGGAGGTGGAGACTTTACAGGTAGGAAGGGACTAGTGGACTGTACTTCCAATTGAAACAACTTTACGAAAGGTGGTTGCAAAGCCGAGAAAACAAAGTTGTCGGCCAACACACGGTTTGGCCGTCAAGGGCTTTTGCGCTCAGCGGTTGTGTAATAACCTGTCGTGCGAGGTGCTGACTTTCGGCGCATAGGTACTTTTACATGACTGTAACTTGACACAACGCTTATTATACCAAAACGAGTTGGTATAGCGAAACCAGGTGGAAATTTAGTTAGGGCGGAGTAACTAAATGGGAACTGGTTTTGACCGTCAAAGGCTGTCAAGATAGTACCACTCATCGTGGGAGGTGCACACATTACAGGTTGAAAGGGACCAGTGAACGGTACTTCCACTTCGAACCACTTTACGATAGGTGGCGCAAAAGCCGAGAAAAAAAAGTTGTCTACAGAACTCGGGGTGTCAACGTTTCCACATCCAAAAGCAGGCTGATCAAGAAAGAAAGCACACCCCATAAACTTCCATACTCAAACGTCGATCCTGTAGTGATTTCGAGTTTCATTGTTTTTTTCTTTAGATTCATATTTGTCACTTGTTTTACCGTTCGAATCTTTCTTCATGAAGTACAGATTGCGTGCCACACTTCTCGGGAAATATCATCGACACGTACGATGGGGACGAAACTTCTTTGGAAGGTATCCCTCCAACGAATTTGGCACTGCATAACCGCGAGTGTGGGATGGCATTTCAGTTCATCCCATCGGCGCTAACAGATGTAGACGTTACTGGTACGAAAACAAACGCAGAGCACAAAGCGGCAGTATAGAATATGTCAGCCGTGCCGACACAGTGGCAGCAGACATGATCGGGAGATCAAATTTCTCGCGTCGTACTGCACGGGTCCATCGTTGTCGCTGTGCCACAAAACATCGGCGAGGTGAAAAATTGTGAAACTTTGTCCCCACGAGATACGACCAGACTTGTACGTAACGCGTTACAAGTAATTGATTACTTGTAATCAATTACAGTTAAGTGTAATTTTGTAACGCTTCAATTACATTTGTCAAGCTGTAACGCTCGGAGTAATTCAATTACTTTTTTTCTGTAATCAATTACAAAATCAATTACACAATTACCAATTACATTTTTCATCCCACAATTCTTTTTTCTCACAAAAATCAGCATAGTCACTCAGCCATGGAGCAAAAATGATTGACATTTTTTTAACATCTAAAAAAAAATAAAACTTGGGTTAGTCGGCAAATCCTGTTTTCTTTTACGCCACGCTCTTCTACAAGCGCGCCACCAGCCTTGGCTGGGGAGTTCCGGATCTCGTTGCAGATTGCTGATAAAGTCGACGGGAAGCGGGTACTCGCTATTGACTTTTTAGTGGGCTTTGTTCCTTAGGTCGACGCGTCAGCTACACGACAAGGTCCGGGTCTGAAAACAAAAAAGGGAACAATAACCAAACAAAATTGTGTACGCAATATTTTACTGTGTATTTGTGTATTTCTGTTATCGCAATAAGAAGTAACGTGAAAGTAACTTGAAAAGTAATCAATTACTTTGCAGTAATTGTTCAATTACTTCTGGGAGGCAGTAATCAGTAACGGTAATCGGTTACTTTTTTGACTGTAGTAATTGTAATTGTAATCAGTTACTTTTTTTCAGTAACGTGTACAAGTCTGGATACGACGCATAACTATTTAAGTACTTAATGACGCAGCACAGGCAGCACTTCATGCCGTGAACCCAGCGCAACCGCACCGCTCCGACTGCAATGCGTACCAACGTACGCGGCGTGGTTTCGGCTTCGTTTTTTTTGGGTTTCTCACTGCCTACCTTCGGTACCGGCAGCGCGGCGGCGCGCCAGTCGCGTCGCAAGGAGTGTATATTACTGTCTTTATTTGATATATGTGCCTTTTCCCCTCTGTAATACTTTCGGGCCCTGAGAGTACTTTCAATAAATAAATAAATAAATAAATAAATAAATATTGGCCTAAAAAAATTATTTTTATTCGCGTAAAATTTATTTCTTGGCACGCGTGTCCTAACCAGACTTTTTGAAAATGCTCAGAGCCCAAAGCAATGAAAATGATCTGAGCCCAAAGCAAACACAACTATCAAATGACAACAAGCATACAAAAAAAAAAAAAAAACATTTTAAATAAAGTTTACAAGAGCAGCTTTGAACAATACAAAACACATATCGAAGCAACGAGCAAAAGATAAGTTATACATAGGGCGAAACCAAAATTCGAAGTGAGGATAACAAAATCAAAAGTATTACAAGACAGAACACCTCCACGCTAGGCTTTATAAACAAGTGTATCCTTACAGCGTTCAAGTTCAATTCCAAATTGGTGATTCCCGACCATGGTTGAAACCAGGGATGGGCAGTATTCCAAATACAAGTATTTGAAATACGTATCTTAAATACTTTGTGTATTTTGCATTTGTATTTAATTACAAATTGGGTAATGTATTTGACGTGTGTATTTAAATACTAAAACGTGGGTATTTCAAATACAATTTTGTGGACAAAAATATATCCCTCAAATTTATTGTCACTGTCCAGAGCAGGAAAACTACGTTCTGCACCAAATGCAGTGTCTCTCAATCAAGCACAAGCGTTTAGTGACTTCGTGATTACGGTGATAGTCCAGGGAAAGAATAGTGACGAAATCGACGTTCACAGGCAGACTGGCTAAATAAGTGCCTGTGACAACTTGTGATGCTTTCCAGCCTGATTTCATTCATATTTTTGCCTGCAACATTCTAAATGCGCGGGTCGTCCAGATTTTCGTAAATGGTGCGATTTGGAACAATAAAAAATTCTCTAGCTAGTGCTGCGCGTCTTGGTCGTCTCGGTGTTTGGTTGGTCTATACCAAAATGTAATCGGCAAGGAAAGCTGCTTGAAGCTCTGTACTTTTATCACCGGTTACGTCCAAGATGATTACATTTTTTTGTGTGATTATATTTCTATTACGTTACTAGAGCCTCGCACTCTAACTCCCGAGTGTGCGATGCAAAATTAAAATGAGATACCCAGAAACTCGCTGCAGGTGCCCTGAAGTCACTGATGCACGTTTTGAGGAATGTATTTAAAAAAAGTATTTGGAGGAGACCAAATACATTTGGTTGTATTTGTATCTTGTACTTAAATTCTTTTTTGAAGATGTAATTAAATTTGTAATTAAATACATTTTTGACGAAGCATTTTGTATTTGTATTTCGATACATATTTTCATGTATTTTGCCCATCTCTGGTTGAAACTATAAATCGTGCAGCGGAGCCGACCAGCATCTGCCGAAACATGGAGGGCCGAAAGACACTCGGAAACCCGCAGAGAAAGTAAGAACATAAAGTAACACTTAACTAAACGCGTGCGAGCACGACTTCGCGGCACCGCTCAATTTCGTGCACACGGGATTCTACAACGTTTCGTCCACTTTCTTTTTTTACCACGGGAATTGCATTATACGCCACAAATGAATTCGCGATCGCCGCTTTCAAAAAGTCCGCACTACGCGCTGAAACCCCTCGCTCCGCTCGTGGAAACTTCAATATTGATGAAGAACATGTTTATTTACGCATACCGGATACGACCGTACCTTTCGCCTAAGAGCGCAAGGGTGAAACTTTACTCTGGAAGCGCGAACTCGCACCAGGCCTCATACGAACCGCAACGGTTTCGTTAAGCTCGCATTACCTTGGTCGCCGACCGAGGCAATATGTGCCGAAAGACGCTTTCGATGAAGCGTCGCAAGTTTGGTCGATGAAACGAACACGGGAACTTTTCGATGAACCTAAGTTGCATTAAAGCGCTGCTGCGTCGACGAAACGATCTGCCGGTGTAACATCCTTTGTTTGATGAACTGACTGCCGTCGGGCATAGTGTTGAAGTGCTAGGCCTCGTTTGCACGCTAACATGGGCGAGTACGCGCCCGACCGCGTCAGAGAGCGAGCGCCTATCGTACAGGGTAATACAGCGACTTTATAAAGTATACTTTCTGAAATGCATATAACATTTCTGCTGCTCTACAAGTAGCCAAAGCAATCAAAACTCACCGTTCAATCGGTCGCCACTCCGACTGCATCCGACGAGGCATCAACCGGACCGCCACTGGTCAACATTGTCAACCGTCGCCTCTAGTTCAAACTTGGGTGCGGGAGAGGCAGTTGTAGAGCAGGTAGCCTCGTAACCAGCGCCTCCGCGTCGCTCGGATTCCGTTCTCATGTTTTTCGTGGTCGGAAACATTCACCAGGTATGAGCGTGTAGCCACAATTTCTAAACCCCGGGGCAAAATTCTTGGCAGCCATCATTGACGGGGGGACTAAGGTATTCATTAGGGAAGCAACTTCAGTGGGAGCAACTCCAGTGGGAGCAACAAAATGCCCGCGGGACCAACTGATAGAGTTACCGCTTCTGAGTAGAGGGCGCTGGGGTCTTGGGGATGAAGGATGGCGGTTGGTCCCTTTGCGTACCCTTTTTTTTAAGAGTGTGAAACACTCGCCTCCCGAGCACAGGGTACATGCTTCAATATTCTTCCTTTTGTTTGTTTCTCCCGTAGACTTGCATGTATTGCCTGGTATCAAGCAATCACCGCCGGTGGCGACACCGACGGGCTCCCGATCCACGATCCAGTCTACTACTGTAGAGATCAGTGGGCGTAACCAAACTGGCTGGTCAGAGCCGTATATGTAGAGAGTTTGGTCAATGGGAGGCGCGGGCAGAGCCAGGGCGTCCACCAGACTCGGAAAGGGGGCTTGGCATGCTCTCTTGACCAACCAGAAGCCGAAAAGAATCCCCTAGCGGTGGTAGCGAGAAACAGTTCTGATCAAAGGTCTATGTTCGTAAATGGTTTTAATAAGCGCGTAAGAGTGAAGTGTAGTAACTTTTCGTGGTTGAAAATAGGGTGCACGTGTTGTTTTGATCATGATCATGCAGAAAGATGTAAACAACGAATGCCCCGCTCAACTCTGTTTAACTCGGACAGAGTGTGACCGCTCAGACGGCAGATTCCCGACCCTCCGCGCTTGGCTTACGGATTACGTCGATCGTTCCGCTAGTCACACTCCTCCACCATCATTTCGGATGAGCGTGATTGAAACATCACGTGTACCATATTTTCAGTCATCGAGAGGAACTCTAATGCAGTTATCAGGTTTGTTTCTAGCGACCACCGCCAGGGTATTATTTCCGGCTTCTGGTTGGTCACATTCGAATTTCTGAAGACGCCCTGGAACACGCCCAGCCCTCTTTCAGCCAATGGCGCCTCCTCATTTGTCTCCTATACTTCCCAACGAATGGCCAAACTCTCTACATATACGGCTCTGTGGCTGGTGAAACCTGTCTATTCCAAGCAGGTAATCTGGCCGCCGCCATGTCTCTGCTCGTGCGGGCATGTGCGTGCAACTGCAAGCTTTGCCAAAGCCAACGCTACTAGATTACTAGATTACCTCAGTTGTGGAACTCCTGCGCAAGGGGAACCTCCCTCCCCCCCTTCAATCCGCCCTCCGTCGTTCGAAGAGCCACCTAGATTTTCGTTTCATACTGTGCGTTCCAAAGAGCACAGCTGAAGCGCCGTAACGCCGTGCTTCGAAACGGATTAACGTTACTAAAACCACTCAGCTGGAAAACTCATAATTTACTGCTCTGAAATAGTGGCACCGATTCGTCCTTGAGTACCGAGCTAATGCCGATCACAACGCCGCCATTTCTCCCACAGTGGCCACTCGAGGAACTGCGCCTGGCGTTCAGTTTGGCCTTAATCGGCCACTTCAGATACGAAACAGATACGGGGGAAGGGGTTTCAGGGTGCCGCCACCGTCTAACAAGCAGCCGCGCCGCAAAATACCACCGAAGGTAAGATGCACCGAGGTCGGGACGCGCTACCTGCAATTACCGTTGAGGCATGGTTGGATAAAAACAATATTAATTGTGCTGCAAAATCTTGCAAACTAAAGATTTAGAAAACATCATGCGCTCCTCATTTTGTACTAAACTCAAATAAAGGTTGCTACAAAAAGAGTTTTTTCCGTTTGTTTTTACGTTTCTAGTAACGTTCAAACATACCTATCGCGA
This sequence comes from Ixodes scapularis, assembly GCF_016920785.2. Lineage (NCBI taxonomy): Eukaryota > Metazoa > Arthropoda > Arachnida > Ixodida > Ixodidae > Ixodes > Ixodes scapularis. Next base: position 63,002,211 of record NW_024609846.1, on the reverse strand, counting down.
TTCCCATTGAATACACAGTTACCAAAGCAGCCGTCCGGCGGCGCGTCGATTGACACAAGGCAAGTCGTGGTGAGTGAGAGAGAGGGGGGTGTTCTTCGTGCATGCAGCCTCTATGAGCAGTTCCGTAACTGAGCTAATCTAATAACCCTGGCCAAAGCAATGTTGACGCGATAGCTGTGCATGCTTGCACGCGTGGGGTACCAGTGAGCCGCCATGCTTGTAATAGACCCTTTCCGAAAGTCAGTATACCCACCCCGTGCCGAGCCAAAGCCGACGCTATAATGGCGGCGCTGCACATCTTCCCCACACCATGAAAAGCGAACGGCTTCCAAAGCTTAGACCAGAAAGGGGAAAAGATGTAGGTCCTTTTACGTCACCTTCAATTCACAAAATCGAGGGTGCTTGATTTAGTCGAGCATGATTTTCTATCACCTCTACTAGAGCGGCAATATGGGAACTTTTGGGGCTGCCACTAGGTGACTCCGACTATTGAAATGATATATTGTCGATAGACCTTTCCACAAGAAGGCTCTCGGCGAGATTAGTTTTCAGTGTTTGTGCGTAGGGCGCGTGATTTTCTCGCTTTTCAAAGCGACAAACCTGAGCGTGCTGGGCTGATGAGATCGCAAAGTGGGCTGAGAACTTGTAAACACTGAAATGGTGTTTAATTTGGCGATCTACACCACGTGCCTGACGTGAGACGCTCCGGTTTAAACACTTTAAACACAAATTTTAGTATAGTGTACTTTCGCGTTTACGTCCTGTAGTTGCAGAACGTGTCTTAGGAATCGACAAAAACTGGGGTCCACTGCACATACAACATACAAAAGAGAGTCTGCAAACATAAGTCACCGCAATATCCGTGGTCCGAATGCCATGCGCCAAATTTTCTCGAACTCGTTGCCACTGAGCATTCCAAGCACAGATAACGCGGTCACTCGCGTTCGAATTTGTATGGAGACTGTCTTTTGTAAAAATTGGGTTGTGTGTGTGTTTATACAGCCTAGAACTTGGTCTGCCTCACAGGGGCGACGAGTCTCCCAGCTGTAGATGAGAAATTTAGCCAGTGCGGTACAGCCGCTAGCCTGGGGTCTTTAACGTGCATCACGCAGTAGTGATACACGACCGCACGCCGGTACGATGCTCATCCAGATCGAAACGGGCAGGGGTGGGGCTCGAACCCAGGATCCCTGGGTTCTGCAGCGCGAGCCTGTCGTATGATGCATAAGCATTGTGCCTCCGGCTTAACAGAGCAAGAGCTGTGGCATAGCCTACTCTATACTTATGGTGAATTCCACTCGTAGATCTGGAGTGCTTTCCAAAATCCGCGAGGGAGGCAGAATTCCGCTCCGTGGGACCCGCTCCGAATCGACGAGGGGAAGATAAACTTGCATTTTTGGAGCGACCTCCCCCATACCCCTCCCCACCCCTTCTCCCTCCGCCGTACGAAATGGCCGCTGCTCGAACTTGACAAGCCCACCAACGCCTCAGCCGGCTGATCTTTCCGACGACCAGTGACGACTGTCACTGCTTATCTGCAGAAGTAACACGCGACACAAACCGGTCGAAATTATACGTACCGCGGCGCCCATGTCACAAATAACGAAGACGTCCGCGTTCGGCACCGTCACATACCTTTCGGCCGCCTCGAAGCGGCGGGGCACGGACATGCAGCGATTGCCAGCGGTAGAGTTCAGATTTGTAGTACGACTTTAAAGGGGCGATGCAATGATTTTTTCTATTTTGCGCAAATACCGCTTAGAACGGATCCCTGACGTTAATGACCTGTGGAATACCCGTTCGTTTTTCACCACACGCAATCGAAGTCGCAGAAGAAAATAAAGAAAAACAAGCAGAGTTAACCCCCTCAACTCGCAGCCAGAACAAGTGGCCACGTGATCTGGAGCCGATTATATGCCGCCAATGTTGATCATAGCCACGCACTGGGGTTGGCAAAGCACAGGACACCCGCTGAGTTCCAGACATTGTTATGGTTCGGCTGTTGTCGTCGTCAGCGATTGGACAGAGGACACTACCCGAGTGCGTCTCGAGCTACCGATTGTCACGAGCCCAAATCGAGTGTCCACGCCATGCTCGGGTCCAATCTATGCGCCGCATTCAAACATCGTCAATGGGCGGCACTGCTACCGCCCAGCTACGTCATCAGGTTTTGCGAAGGAGAGATTGAACGAAAACACTCGGTTTTGCCCTCGAAATTACAGCGCAACAGATGAGTTCTTGGTCAATGGCGTTGCGGACGAGTATCCTTGAGTCCCACCAGTGCCAGTAAGCTCGTGTAAAGTAAAAAACATTGCAAACTGAATATTGTTGCTCCGCCCCTTTAATAAACACAGGTAACAAACCATCACTTGCGCGGTCGTTGCCTAACCACTTCTTGCTTTATTTCACGGGAAAACGCCGACGGAATGCAGTGTAAAAATTTAAACAATCACTGACTGCAGAATGAATAGGCCTAACCTTGCGTCTGCCTCCGGCTTTTCTGTCGTCCTTTTTCTCGTTCTTCCTCTCACGATCACAGACGTCAGCGCTAACGATTTGCCTCGCTCCACATCCCCGGCTTTTTATCCCTGATCTACGCGAGGTAGAAGCGTTCGAGCCGTCACAATCCAGAGTAAACAACCGACGCACCCGAACAGATCGAACTCCACGACCCGACCGGCCCGCCGATCTCTCTAACCTCGCCGCGCATGCGCACCGCCGATTTAGACGGAAATCACGTGGGCCGCTCTGTCAGCTTCCGGAGGGATCCGTGAAAACCCGCAGAGCAAGTTCGGCGGAGTTTGGGGCGCTCCGTGGAGCGGGCGCTGCCAGAGATCTACGATCGGAAGATGACAAACTTGAGCCAGATCTGCGAGCGGAATATGCGCGCTCCAAATGGAGCGCTTTTGGAGCGCTCGAGATCTGCGAGGGGAATTCACCATTATAAAGCCTGGCAGATCGCCACAACACGCGGCCACCGAATGTGAAAAGAGCGGCAAATAACGAGCGCCCCGTTGCGGCGAGACGCCAAAAGATACTAGTCCCGAGCGATGGAATGTCCGCTCGTGCTTCTCACGTTCCTCGGGCTACCTTTTCGTTTCTCGTCGGCTTTGAAAGCCATGATTCGGGTCCTCGCCGCTGCAAAAGCTGTGCCCTGACTACAGGCTCCCTGATAAATGCTGTGTGCTACCAGATCCTCGCACTCTAAATCTGCGACTGGGCACTCCATGGCTCCGTAATCGAACTGCCAGGCTTTGTTAGTAAAAAGGAGGCAACGTTACTAAAACACTCAGTTGGGAAACTTCCATAGAGACAGCTTTGAAAAAGTGGCTCCAAACTGTCTCCGAGCACCGAGCTAATGACGAACACAACGCCACCATTTCTCCCGCAGCGGCCACCTGATAAACTGCACGTGACTTCTTTTTTGGCTTCAAGAGCAGATACAGCGGAAGAGGTTAGAGGGGGGCCACCCCCGTCTCCCCGGCGGACGCGCCGCGTTGAGCTGCCGAAGTTAAAATGCACCTAGGGCGGGACGTGCTACCTGAAAAGCCCGCTGAGGCATGGTTGTATAAAAACAATATTAATTGTGCCGCAAAATCCTGCAAACTAAAGATTTTAGAAACATAACGCGCCCCTCTTTTGGTACTAAACTCCAATAAATTTCATACAAAAAGAGTCTTTTTCGTTTGTTTTTACGCAAAAACAGGCTTTCAAAAAGCTCAAGGTGACCACAGTACAGACAAATGATAAAGAGTAACGCTGTTGTCGCATTTAGCTCGGTCTCGGTGGACGCCAGCGGCCCAGGTCTCGACGGGGAGTTCCCCAACTGAGTGTTTTAGTAACGTTGAAAGGAGGCTATGTCTAGGGCTACAGTTGTTCGACTGTACTAAGGAAGTTAAGCGGATGTTTAGCGGCTTAACACCAAGCATGGCTTCTGTCACTCTTTCGACTTATACGAAATATCGAGAATAAATTAGTCTCGTCCGAAACCCCGCATTATGCGGGATGGGTAGAAGCCACTAAAGCGTATTAAGGAGCTAACTTTGCAACTCCGCAATATCGATTCGCGGAGAAATGTTTTCAGAAGCCTGCCGCAACATCCATCCTAGCTGGGGAATCGGTGGCCGAGTGGGCTAGACCACACTAGAGGCCCACACCAGTCCGGAGCACGTGGAGCAAAAACCCGCGCTGCAGAACCCAGGGATCCTGGGTTCAATCCGCACCCCTGCCCGTTTAGATTTGGATGATCATCGTACCGGCGTGCGGTCGTGTATCACTACTGCGTGGTGCACGTAAGAGACCCCAGGCTAGCGGTTGTACTGCACTGGCTATAAATTGCTCATCTATAGCGCGTGACTCGTCCGAACTTTGAAATGGCTGACCTACTAAACGCTGCCATAAATATCCACACAACCACAATTAATATTCCAACCTTGCTTCGTTCACAAACCTTTGACTCGGTCTGCAAATTAAGGTTGAAAGATGCTTGAAACATTAATGCAAGCAACTGCATCTGTGCACTTTTTGTATTGTGCAGGCATAGTTCCATAAAGGACAATTCTAAAATAAATATTTAGAAAAATTACGTCCGCAAAATAACATCGTCTGCCGAAATAGGGTAATAATCGGTGAAATCCCCATGCATTCATAGCCGAGCTATCAGAGTGTGTTATATATATATATATATATATCTATAGTGCAGGAACTTTGAAACTCAACTTTACTTGCCTGCAACGAATTAAAAAACAAACATATGTTAGTGTATGATAATTGTATCGTGTAAGCGCGAAATTTAAATTGACCTCGAAGATATCATAGCTGTGTTGTTCCCACTTGAGAAAATAAACCCGGTACTCGGGAGCTTCACTCCATTTTTCTCCCCCTGATTGTACCGCAAGGCAGGGGTCCCTCATTTTTTTTAAAGTCACTTCCGCTTGTTTTAACTACATGATCACCTAATTCTGTCCTCCAGGTCTGAGCTCGTGCACGCCATATAACCGAATTGCTCCTTAGTCACAGGCTCCTTGTCTTAAGTCTCGACTGCTTAAGCAATTCTTCAAAGTTTAAAACAATTCCAGTTGTTCGAGTTTGGTAGATACGGCTGTGTGTTTTGAATACGATATAGCATCTGGCGTGGTTCGCTGCCATAAAATAGTGATTTTCATAATTGGTGACCGCAGATGTGTTCTAGTATTAAGCCTGGTAGAAAACGAAAATCTGACTTGTAAGAAATGAGAGTGTGCAGGCGAGCAGGTTCAGAAACGACAAAGTTATAAGCTATGAGAGGTGGGAAAAAACAAAAGAATGAGAACAAGATCAGAAACTGAGTTGAAATTCATTGATTTCAGCACATCAAAAAATAGACCTCCATACAAATGAAAAGGAGGGAAGGAAGGAACCCAAGTGCGTAAAGAGGGAGTATGCCACATTCTACAAGACAGACTAAACCACTCTCCAGGGTCAACATCTGGAAGATAAACTTAGTTGTTACAGTGGATTTAAAAAGTCGCTATTTACTTTGCCTAAGGTTTTACGGGCGAATTTTTTCAGCAGTCGAAAAACGGTATACACTGCATAGAAAAAATTTTTATAAAGGTTCCGCACTTTATTTATAGACCTAACCTAGATAGAAATAAGACTAACAGGAGTTAATTTGCTAAACCCCTTTCATTACTTTAGAATTTGATATGTGAAAGCTGGAATTATGGCAGATTCTTTATAACGTTTTGGCATGTGTGATACCCGCAGCGATGACTTCCTCAGGGCACAGAAACGAAAATGAGAGCTCTCATGACTCGAATCTTCAAAGCGATGAAGCTTCACCAGGACGGGCTGTTCTGGTCGCCTGCATCGCGATCACTTTCATCACGGGTATGACGCTGAGACCTCTGGGTTTTTACTTCGTCAACTTCATTTCCCATTTCGAGAGCGCAAGAGAACCGGTCGCATGGGCGGTGAGCTTGACGTCGGCGTCCGTCCTCTTTGCAGGTAAGCAGTCAATTTTTTTTTTTGTATAAAACGGGAATTATGCAAAGCTAGCGGATATCAATCTTTACGACCTCCGGTTGTCTTGCTACGACGATTACCCTCTACATACTTCTTTATCGACTTATTTGATTTTATTCGATATGCCTTGACCTACTCATTTGATGGCAGCTGTAAGAATCGGCTTTCCTTGGGCTCGTGTCTGCGTCATTCGATGAGATGCAACGGAGGTGTCTCCCTAATAATGCGTTGGCGTCGCCGTTAATGACCATTAATTACTAGGGTGAAGGTGAATCCCTGAGGCGCCCTGTGCAGAGCCTAGACTGTATGTCTCACCATGACGCATCTCGTACTATCCTCGTTCAGGTTCTGTGTTCAGCAAAAAACAAGAACCTATATATAAGGGGAGAGTTGAGCTAGTTGATATGATGACATGATATTACAAACAGCGTACAGGTAGTGAGGCTCCATAATATTAGCTTTTTAAACTTTGCGGTCGGAACAAAAGCTTACAGTAAATTACTACTCCTCCTTCCTTCCCCCGCTTTGTAAATTATAAACAGGTATACGAGAGTCAGCTTCAGAGTTACTCCCAGCTTCATGGCGATTACCTCGGAGTACAGCTGACAGGTTCTGTTTTGAAGCTTGCTTGCATGGCGGTGAAATGAAAGTCGAATACAGACTGTATTTGCGGCTACGGGTTCCAGGGTTTCTAGGCCCCATTTCCTGTTTCTCATAAAAAAAAAAGCCCCCAAAAAACAGCACCTCTTTAGGCAACCTTACTTTGGAATAAGTTTTAGAGAACAGTGAAAGTTACTATTCAATATTAATTCGAACGTACTTTTATTTTTACAAAAGGGTGAGAGTCAGATTGCGCCGTATTTACATTGATTTTATCAGGCTCGGCGGACATTAGATGAGGGGATGATCGTCGTCGTGAGTTGGACAAGTAACTAAACCCTGCCAATTACTTTATTAATTGTTGGCTTTAGGGGTCATCTTAAAATTCCGATATCGACGGAAATTCATTGAAGTGCCATAAATATGACCAGGCAATCTCCTTTTAATCGCAAAAAGGTAATGTTTTTTCTAATATTAATATAAAAAGTTTCCCCTTTTTCTTTACCCAATTTTAAATCGCATTTAGCGAGAGCGCCGCGAGCCCTACACCCAGCTTGACGCTTGGAAGAGTGACCTACTCGCTTTAATCACGTTATCACTACCTAGGTAGCGTGTCCTTGATGTGGGCAGACTGCACAATTGACGAAGTGACTGAAACTACTATATGGCTTTACTAAGCGTCACAATGGGCACGGCTTGCGGTGCTCCCTTTGCGCGCAATTTTTTATCGTGTGGAAAAAGCACGATAATAGATGGGTTAATACCTGAAGAATCATTACCTATTTGCATATTCAATAAATTAATGTGGCTTTATAGAGTAGTTGCCGTCAGTACTTTAATTGCAACGTGACCCTAAAACGAATAATTAAAACGTTCATTAACAAAGTTTAGTTGATTATGGTCAACTTACCTTGACTCTTATGACCCCAGTAATTTTCCGCCGGGCCTGATAAATGCATCGTGAATGCGGCAAGACTAACTCTTACATCCGTTTTTTTTATGTATGTTTGAATTAAAATCAATCACAGGCTTTTTGTTTATTTGCCCTACCATACAATTTGAATAAAAGTTGTATTTCTACTGGTTGCTCAATTCAGCTTATTCCTCAATTTTAGAGTGCTTAATCTCGTTCAACGCATCATTCGGCCTAATTTTAAGGCTGGCGCGATGTCTCCTTTCTGCTGTGGCTTATTCACTTTCCTTGAGCTTAACCGAAGTTTTCCCTTCTTATCGAAGATGAGGGCATCTCAGAAGACCAAAAGGTTTTTGCTTTCTTTTGAGATTTTTGAACTTTACCATTTTAGCCTCAGGTATGTTTTCACCGTGCTTCATAAACTTGATTTTAAATCAATAAATTCTCTCAATCGAGAGGGCGTATGGCTCAAGATGGTCATATTCGGCTATGCATTGGACTGTCTATCTATTCTTTTAAGACTCCGCTGTATGCTCGGAGCCGATCTGGTGTATTTTGAAGGCTGCAGAATCAGGAGTGTCTCGGCTATTTTCTTTTCCTCGTTTTCATCTGCCTTTACAATCGGCTCATAAGGAAGAGAAACATCGTAATATAAGGCAACCAATTGGATGCTCTTCCGAAAAAGTCGCGAAGATGGTTTTGATAGTTATTTTTTCTCGCTTTTTGTCACTGCGATAAACTCCAGCGTCCAGAGTCATATAAGCAGTTAATTCTTTCAAAACTTAGAGAGGCATGTACATTGAACGAGTATTTGCATAGGCTGTTCGTCACTAAACCATCCTCACGATGGGCCTTAAATATTCAAGCCAAAGGTGATTTCGTCTGCCGATCGTTTCTCTCTCTTGTCTTTGAGGGGCTAGCGTTGCAGTCGGGTCTTAATTTTTTCAACTCCCGAGATTTGGCACTAACATTTAAACATTCTAGAATTTCGAAAACAAACTCGTTAACGTGTTTAAAATTTACAACAGATATAGTTTGTTTAAAGTAAAAAGGCGCACGCAAATAAACGAATGACTTTCTCAATCTGACATTTGGGACAATTCTTTTTTTTATTTTGTCTTGTATGTGGCTTAGACTCGTGCCTGTGCTTGGCTTGGCTTTGTGCTTAATTCGCTTCCCGCTTGATTTAGAAACTGAAACCATTCGTTGTGACAACAAAGAACGTATTTGTTCTCCAGGAGTCGATGCTTCGTCACCGATCTGTTTCACTGGCTGCTAATAGGGGGCCAAGAAGTCTAGTGCGCCACGGAAAAAAATGGGCGGTGGCAGTTTAATCAAATGTAACCAATTTTATTTTGTAATATGTTTGTAATTCACATGATACTTAAGCAAAAAAGTGGTGCTCTGGGCTGTATGACTAATTCTTGTTCGCAAAGAGTTTACTATAATAGGCACAATTCATTCAGTACATTCAGATATCATAAAAATCCGTGTATAAAATTAAAGTCAATGAACAGGCAAGATATGGGTTATTTGCAATCTTTGGACATTCAAAGTGTGGTATACAAATTTTTTTTCATTGACATACACACACGCTTGTCGCTCTGTTCTAGGCGTCCTGCCAAAGTTGCTCCTCCGTTGGTTCTCAGCAAGGTCGTTAATGATCATCGGCAGCCTCTGTCAAGTGACTGGCGTCTTTTTCGCTTGCATGGCTCCAAATGTGTACATGTTGGCCCTGTCCTTTGGATTCCTACATGGTAAGACAAGTTTGTGTTAACTACCAGCATACGCCATATGGAGGCGTGTCTGTTTGAAACAATCAGGAAGCCATTTTAAAATTTCAGTCAAAATGATTGCAATAAGCAGTAATTCCTTTTGCCTGGAATACAGGAACAGCACAAATTGCTTTTTGACCCCGCATTATAACAGCTCCTTTATTCGCGGGACCATTTTCTGAATTTCAGTTATTCATCTTTCGTATGTTTGCTTACGTTTTTTAATGGGTTATGAAAAACTCAGTAAAAAAGAGATAATAGTATTGCTTCGATTTAGCGTATATATACCACGAATAAAGAAGGCGCTTTCAGCCTCGACTCAACCCAACTAAGAGGAATATGATTTTCATTATATCCTAGCCATCTACTTTATAGAGTCTCGCTCACTTTGCCATCTGAATATATTCTAGATGCGAAGTTGCTTTTTGCATTTGTATAATTCCTAGTAGAATATTAGTTATGTTCAGCGCAAAGTCTTTTGGAGCTTAAGAATTGGAAACAAATCGAGGCAGAGTAGCGTGCAGTGATCGTATATAGTTCTGTACAATAAGAAAGTTTAATTTCATGCAAAAGAATGAATAGAAAGACTTCTTGTGCAGAAAAACTGCAGTCTAGATGCCGGTCGGAGGATTTTGAGGTGCACACAATCGTGAGAAAAGGGTGCTGACTCTCATGTCTTTGTTTCAGGTATTGGTGCCGGTCTCGTATTCATTCTCTGCGGGACATTAATCGAGGAACGCTTTAAGGAGAATCGCGCACTTGTGATAAGACTTAACGTGACAGCTTCATGTGCTGCTGGTATCGCGTTCCCACGCCTACTCCTGTTCATACAGCAGACCTACGGCTACAAGGGGCTGATGCTTATATCTGCCGGATTACTCCTGAACGTCCCCGCCTTATGTTTTCTGCTCAGGTGAGAAATTCGCACGTCTTCGTTTATCCATGCCTAAATACGTTGTCTTTTTCACTCGCCTGCGGATTTCACGGAACGATATCTGCTTTTCCCCAACGTTTTTTTTTTATGCGTGTCTTATAGGGTGCCATAACTCGTTGGACAAGTGAACCATTGTACCAGTTACTCTACAAAAAATAAATAAAGGATTGCTTTTTAAAGCAAGCTTTTACTATTTATTGTAAACAAATACATTAAAAACATTAGGTTTAAAAAAGGCATAACATTTTGATATGCGGCAGGGACTTTAAGTTGCATTAAAAGCTCTTTCACCACGTATGCAAAGTATCTGACGAATGTTCACGTTCCAAAGTACATTCTTCTACTATGCAATACCATGTGATATAAGAAAATGTTTATACCTACGCTGCTCGTCGCCGAAGGCACAAATATGTGCTACTGCAATCAGTCGTCGATATCGACCATGCGTAGTAAGTAGCTCTAATCAAAATGAAAAGATAATTTCTTTAAGGCGTTAACAAACTGAACTGTTTTTAAGGTAATAGCGGTAGAATAGCAAACAGATTTATTACGCAGGCTATTTTCGCAGGTGCAGACGCCATGCCGAAGTCTGCAAAGGCTGCCTCGAGTACTAGTCTTGCTCATTTCCTTTCGTATGAGATGCTATAATTATTATTTGCTTAATGTCTTCACACTGATAATGATTAGGAACCCAGTGCTTTGTACAATAGAACAATTCATATAAATATTACTACCACACGATGCTCCGTAGGTGTTTGTTACGCCTCTAAAGTCCCCTTCTACGGCGTGAGACTATCTAGGGACAACAGAAACACTACCAATCTCAGCATTAAATTAAACGTTTTTTACAAAAAGAAACAACAACAAAAACATTGCCGTTTTTTTTAAATTTAAATGTGGATTTCAGTGACATACACATGATTGCTTGATATAAAGAAGGCAGCCGACGTTCATGTTCACTGTATGTATTTGTGGCGCAGGCCGCCGCGTCTCTTTGAAACTTCGCCTCGTTGTTCTTCTCTTTTCTTTCTTCTTTGAGCTTGGGACGACACCGAGAATGCACATCTGAGAAGCAGCTGATAGGGGTTGCGCCGTTCGCAGACGCAATTGATAGGATAAAAACAGTAGGTTGATTTGAAAATGGGATTTATTTCCGTTCTGCCATGGGGCCCCATCCCTGGGTCGGCGATTACAGGAACAGCCTGTATGCGGTGATCAAAAGAAAAGAAAAATATCATGTCTGCCTGTTAAAAACGACACACGCACGTTATTTTGAAAACAAGAAAAAAAAAAGCTGTAGGCACCAAAACGAATCCAATTGTGTGTAAATGTTTATTTTTACCGATTTTCTATGGGTAAGTCTCGCCGAGAAGAAGAGTATTCGAACCTTTTTATATGCTACAATTGTAGTATTTGTACTTTTGCTAAAATATACTTCGTCTCATATAAACACTCTATTCTTTTTACACATGATCACCCTTCATTATGCGCAGGCAATCCAGAGAGAATGATACAAACCACAACATACCACAACAATCGCGGTCGGAAGTCTTCACGATAAAGCCACAGAACTCCAATCTCATCCAGAGCGGCGTCCAATGCCATCGAAAGACCATCTTCAAGTTGCCTGTGTTCTACTTCATCGCTGCCTCGCACCTCACCTTCTTCTACATTATTAACCTCTGCACGTGCATAATGGTGGACACTATATTGAGCAAGGGTGTTCCTGTAGAATACACGATCACTGTGGCCCCTGCAGCAACCGTGTTCGACTGGATCGGTCGGATTGTTTTCCCCATTGCTACGGAGAAAGGCTACCTTAGCCGGTCATCCCTGCTGACAATTGACTACCTTGTTGTGGGCCTAGGATTGCTTATGATCCCTTTCGCCTATAATTATTGCACGGTCCTGGCAACGTGTGTTAGCTTTGGAGCTTTCAGTGGTCACGCCATCACTGTTCACAGTTCATTAATGACTGAGAAGATTGAAGCCGATCAAGTAGCCCTAAGCAACGTCATCGTCACGAGCATCGCAGCTGCGACGTTTCTTACAAAGCCGTTCGTTATAGGTGAGCTTGAATTTGGTTTAATATTTACATCAGTACGAAACCATGGTGCTCAGAGGGTGTCTCCGTCTGAGGCATTTACCACGTTTTTAAACTTGGTTCTTAGATTTGCGCCTGCCAACGTTACAAGAGTGTCATATTGTTGCCTGCTGTGACCCTAGTTGTATCACTGCAGAAGATATGAATGCGGCAGATGACTACACTGTTGTAAGTCGCTCTATCACCAGACATTCGACGGAAAGCAGAGCATAGAGGAAATGGGACGCGCCGTACTAGCAGTGAGCCTTGCGTAGGGTCGCCTTGTTCGCAGCATTTTTACAGCCAACCACAAAAATAGCGAATCCAACAGCATAACACACCGGCGCGTGTCACGCAATTTGTTGTCACTCGGGGACCAGATGGGATGTATGGGCGAGACAGGACGGTAAGCAAACCTGTCCAAGATGCGTTAAAGCACTCTTGTCTGAATAACAACTTTACTGAAATTCGCCGCAGTTTGACCGATGACACGTTTGAAAGTGTAATGAACGTTACTCTGCTCGCGCTCTTTATTAACAGTTTAAGGTCAAACCAAACATTTAGCCTAACCATCAAAGTGGAAGCGCAACTGTCAGAGTCCTATATGGAAGGGATTCAGAAAAAATGACCAGCGAAGGGATGGCAACAGTAGCACAGCCGCCAGCCTGGACCTCTTTAATATTTTAGTAGTTGCAGTGCCAAACGGTATTAAACGAAATCTAAATATATTTGCCGCAATTAAAAGTAACATTATATTGGCGAAGTCTGAACACAAAAACGAAATTGTCGAAAGGAGGGTGATTCTAAGCAGAATTTTCAAGATTGATGACTGAAGGTCCCAAAGGATTTGGCTTCCGTTTATAAGCTTTTTTTTTTTTTTTTTAACGTTGACGGGAACGCTTTTTAGACCCTACAAATAATCTTGAACAGTAATTAGCTCAGAATTACGAAATTCATAACTTGGTTCCTGAAATCTACGGAGGGCTATTGGGCTGATCATGTTTGACAAATAAATTTGGAAGTATATATTTGTCAACTTTTAATTGTAGCCTTCCAGAAGGGCTGCAAAAAGTAAAATGAAAACTACGGTAGCGGGATTTAAACCCCGTGAGTCCTGGTGGACGAGTCATGAGCTGCCAACTCGACCGCGGGTCACGCGGTATATATCTCGTTTCGGAAGTGACAATCGTTGTGGGGCTGATATAGTTTTTTTTTTTAATGCACTCTTTAGCTACTTCACCCGTTTCTCGCAATATGCTCTCTGGCCTCGAATGCGCCGTGCCTATGCGCGGCGCGCGTATGCGGAGGCGCCAAGCGGTGGCGCGGCGCCTCCACATACGGAAGACGTCCGCATACGCACGAGGTCTTCATACTCAGGCGCCGCGCGTATGCAGACGACGTCCTCGACGTCGTCCTAGGAATAGTTCTTGAGGTCGCCATGGAGGTCGTCCCAAACGTCGTCATTGACGATGTTCGAAGTCTTCCTTAGGTCGTCCTTGAGATCGCCCTAAAGGTCGTTCTAGACGTCGGTTTGACGTCATACTCTAGGCAGTCGTCCTCGACGTAGTATTTGAGGTCGCCCTAGAAGTCGTCCAAGAGGTTGTTCATGAACTCGCCCCAGAGGTCGTCCTAGAAGTCATTCTAGAAGTGGTCTTTTATGACGTTGTCGTCGACGTCGATCTAGATGTCATCCTTGAGGTCGTTTTACAGGTCGTCGTAGACGTCATCCTCGACATCGTCCTAGCAAGCAGATAAGCCCGCACCACGCGTATACGGAGTGGCAGTACGCACACACTCACATTTGCGCCCAAGCTAGGACGCAATCATCGGTTTCAGTTGATCTAGTTGGTGCATGGCCAATGATGGTGGTGAAACAGCTTGAGCATTAAACGATTACACAGAGAGAGGAACAGATACCAAGCTGCAATGATGGTGGGGAACAGCTGGTACAATAAACGATTACACAGAGGGAGAATGTTATACAATTACACGGGGACGAAGCGATCACTTAATTTCCAAGTGGCGCACTGCTATCGCGCTGACGTCAATGATTGCGTCGGGAACCATTTATCAAATCGTTTGTTTACTGAAAACTTGCGTCGAGCTATTCATAGTGAGCTGAGACGTGAGGCTTAAGAATGAGTGCTACACCAATTCACAAACAACCGGTTGTAGTGGCTTCTGCAGACATTCTGTTTTTTTTTTGTTTTTTTTTTATACATTATATGTTGTCCAAGTACTAATTATGGTCGTACGTGTCTCACGCGAAATATTGTGGCTTCTATTTATGTTGTGTGAAGAAAAAAAAATTCTCAACGAAGAAATTGTTTTTGGCGTCGGAAGGAAAATGGTTGCGAGCGTCACGAGTAGTTCTGGCGAAAGGCGTCTCCCTCATTTAAAGGATCGCAACTTAGCCGTACACCATATCAAAACGTCCAGATCACCAGGCACGCAATCAAAGCTTTAGATTCCCTAACTTTCTATATGGCACCAGCTAAACATACAGGAACAGCAGGGAACAAAAGAGACAAAGGATGTAAAAAAGAAAGTATATCTTTATGGATTCTTCCCTTATGTTCAGCAGTCAGCATAAACAAGCAATAGACCAACTTGCTCAGTTTAAAGCCGTCATATAGTATATTCCTCAACCAAATGCAGCATGAACCTGACAACATCTAAAGTGGTGAATATAAGATATAAACATACCATGATTTTTGACGTTTAAAATATATAAAATTCGGCTATTTCTGCTCTGTTAGTGATACATAATTTCTAATTTAAGCGATTTTTAAACTTTTAAATTTATAGTAAATTTTCCTTTCTCTTTTTTAACAATTTCCTCCTTTCTTTCATTAAGGACGTTGAAACTTTTGAGGGGTATTTTTATATTTTGTGACTTTCTATGATGTTCCTCAATTAAAGAAGTCCTCTTTACGTCCCCGTCTTCGGTGTTTTATCGTTTGAAGTATTCGTATCAAGACACCAACACGCTGGTTTTCAATTATTAATATTTTCCGTATTGTTTCGGTAGGGAATAATGAGTGCAAGGATTCACGGGTTGCAGAAGGGTATTCATTGTTGAGTTTAGGTTACTCATTAATATTAAATTTTGATTATCTATACGTACCTACCTTATATTATCTTATTTAACGCCTGTCTCAAATAACAATGATTTCCTTAAAGTAAGATTCGCCCTGGATACTTATCAAAAAGTCAATAATCGGCGGTTAAATTAAAAATGAAATACTAAAATGAAGTATGTGAAGACCGGGGGCGTATATTTCCTAGTTACGCAGATAGCATGGTGTCTGGTAATCTTATTTATCAGCTCGAAACAATACGACTTGAAGAGGGAAGGGGGGGGGGGGGAGCGGTATCTTTAGGACTGACGTGCTTTTTGACGATTTCTTTTCAGGACACTTCAGAGATCACCTCGGGTCCTATGACGGCCTTTTTCATATAGTCGGTCTTGTGACTCTCGGCAACGCTGGAGCGTGGTTGGTGGTGAACTGTCTTACGCGGCACCTGAAGAAAAGAACGTGGATGACGGCCAACTCTCAAATCAGACACTACAAGGATCCTGTGCTAACTAATTACCAGTCCTGTTTTTTCACGACCATGATGGCCGAGTAGTATGGGTAGAAAATAATTTTACTAAAATGAAACGTTGCTTAAAGT
Source organism: Ixodes scapularis (assembly GCF_016920785.2). Lineage (NCBI taxonomy): Eukaryota > Metazoa > Arthropoda > Arachnida > Ixodida > Ixodidae > Ixodes > Ixodes scapularis. The sequence goes on along the minus strand of NW_024609846.1, from coordinate 62,986,222 downwards.
GTTACGCTGGTGAAAGGTTGCACCAAAATAAATGACTGATATCAATTTTACGCAGACTAAATACAATGACTGCCTAAATATTACACTAATAGGAAACCACGATACACTCTAAAACCGACGTTAAAAATGCTACCACCAGCTTTTGAGCGGGCATTCAGTAGTTTGGTTTTCGTTAAGCAACCTTGTGCTTCGATGTCATGTTAGCACTGAAAAGAGGTTCCTTGTTTGTACTGCTACTCTTCCTTTAGCGTGGTTTTCTGTTGAGTTTTCAGCCATCCAGAGAAGGATTTCTACTACTTATTATATTTTTGCGGCCATGGTTTTTAAGTGATTCAAAGTAATTTCGCACGAAGATTATCGAGAACTTTTGGTAGATCCTACGCTTTTCCTGATCAGTGCGAGCTTACGATTAGCTTCCAAGCTTCTGCAACGTGCATTGCACACTTGCAATGTATGTTGCAAGTGTGAAGATTACATTGTTGTTCTGAGTTTGCGCTGAGCCTGCATTCATTGTGGCGAGCTCGCTTTTCGGCCGGCAACTTTATCAATGTGTGTTAATATGTGCTACAGATGTTCAGTATCTACGATGTAAAGTAGTAAAACAGCCGTAGCATCTTACCTAACTGGTCAGGGATGCTCTTGTGACTGGGCCAGTCGTACGCTTTGCATTACCGAGCAACATTATTAGATTAGCTGAGTTACGGAAGTGCTCATAAAAGCTGATTGCACGACCAGCACACCCCCTCCCTTACAACGACTCGCCTCCCTTAGAGGGACCTTAGCCTCCCTTCGTTCGACGCGCCAGACAGCAGCTATGATACCTGGAGTGTACTTGATAGAATTTGTACGTTTCTAAGCACAGCATCTATAAGGTGTTACACCGTACTATATGAAACACACAGTTTTAAAACGAATATTTAGATGGCGCTTCAAACGATGGTAGGCGGACTGAACTGAGTAAGGGAGAGAGTATTCTTTCCGCGGGAGTTACGCAACTGAGGCAATTTTATCACAATGGTACCGGGGTATGAACTTTCCGTCCCACGATAGCCATGCAGCTGATTTCAACGGGTTGGCATCGTTCTCGAGCTGGTGGTTTGGTTTAAGTCACATATCCCCGAAACCAAACTTTGAGATAAGAGATGTACAAAACTATATAAACATCGGAAGAAAAATGATACCCCGGAATTCAAGGACCCTTCCTTAATTAAAAACAATCCTAACCCTAAAATCAATCAAATAGACCGGAATTACCCTTAATAGCCATTTGTGTGCGCGCTAATCTATGAGCGTTGATTTGCTTGGACGGTACTTGCTGGCAAAAATCGCGCATCAAAGTCCGCTGTCGGACATACGCTAGCTATCTTTCTTTTTGACAATGATGAAAGTCACATATTGTCCGTCCTGGATTCTTATTTTGCGCAACTTGGTGCATGCTAAGTTGAAACAATAGCCGTATTACTCTAAAACTCTAAACCGGATTTACTTGTCACGTGTAATGAAAGTGGTTATCTTTCCAGCGTGAAGTGTGAAAAAATGTAGTTTAATTTATGAATTTTGCCATTATGAGACATAGTGCTGGCGCTTTTCATTTTTATTTCAAACTAAAACTATTATAGGAGCATACCATTGTGCTTTAGAGAAAATAGGGGTTGTGTTTTTGTAACATTGAAAGCTATGATCCACAGAACTTTCATAGAAGGGGGAAGAGGGAACGGGCAGTTGAAGCATCTTTATTACACCCTTCACCTCTCCACCCCATGAAGCCACGGTATAGGTTACTGGAGAAGATGGAATAAATACGAGCTTCCCAGCGACTACCTCCAGGGTTTTATTGATCTTAAGATACCGACACCTATCGAAGCAACACTTGTTTGCGACGTTTGTTGCATGAAAAAGTAGTATTCCCAATGGCAATAATGCCAACGCCAACTCCAGCAGAAAAAAAATATTGATACAAGCGAGTTTTCTTCAATTTAGCATACGTTTACACACGAATATTTTTTATTATTTCTCTGAAAAATAGGCATTACACAACAAAGTTAAGCTTTGAATTTCGAAGAATTTGGAACCTAACAAAAATAAAGTCCGATACACTCCAAATTTTCGGAAAAAATAGATTCCGAAAAACATCCTCCGAATTTGACGAAACATGAACTCCGAAAGCACATAATCCTACTTATAACCCACAACTAAGCATCACTATAAAGGAATTTTCATGAAATATTAAGTTTGAAAAGTTTGAAATCGTTTAATCGTGCTCTACAATCGAAAGCTTTATACATGCATGGATCTGAGATGGTATATTGAATACATGATAACTCTATTGTTAAATATGTAACTTGGCATTTAATGGATTTGAAGAAAACAATTGGGGTGTCTGTTCTTAGGGGAAGCTTTGGCTTCGCCAAGGAATTTTGCGTTTTGTTTACGCAGCGTCATTCCCAACAAACGAAAATGCTCAAAGAGAACGAAACCACGAATCAATGGGGAGAACATGTCGTCTGTTTTTTGCGCAGGAGTAGCGCTGATTGGCTCTGACTGAAGGATAGTGCGTGGACATAGAAGCAAGTTGCCTGGATGTCGACCTACTCTCCTTCAATCGGAGTCAATCGGAGCTCTGCGTTCTGACCTCACCACAACCACTGCAAATGAAGCAGGCGAACTTTCGCTCCGCATAGACACATGATTCATTTAAAACACTGGCTCTTAAGAAAACGAAAAAGGAAAGCGTAAGAATAACTTCAAATGTATACGAAAGTTTCAGCTTCAATATAACAAACGCCGTTACAGACTTTACAAAACGTTATTTCTAAAATGAACTCTCGGCAGTCTTGCAGAATCATCAAGAAACCATTTGGCGGTATCTTACCGATAATTAGAAGCCCGTTGAAAATATTAAGATAAACGACAGTCTTGTTTTAGATGAAAATGAAATTGCCCAACATTGCATACGTTACTTTCAATCCCTTCTCGGAGGGAGGCAAGGGGGGAGGGGGGTGTACGCAAGTGAGTACGCATGTCGCGCGTCGTCGTTATCTTCAGATGCTCATTTTATTTCCAAAAGCGGTGTTTTGCACTGCTTTTAAATCCGAAACATAAATCTGGCTTGGGCCCCAATAGGATCCCAAGCGCTCTTTTTCCAAAGTACGCGGAGTCCTTGGAACGTTTCTTGATCGTTATATTCCAAACATCGCTACCTCCTTATCCTAGACTGGTGGCGATTACCGTGGCCTATTGAAATAAACAAAATCATTTTGTAATGTACTCTTGGTTAAAAAAAAGAAACATATAACCTCTACTTGCTTGGAGTTACGAATCTCGCCCCTACAGTTTACTTTATGAGAAAATTTCACTGAACGTTTTCCTTCATACAGGTCTACTCGTTCACGTCTACGTGGTGAAATTGTTGACATTTTACTTGATATATGTGTGTCAAAGTTTAACAAATTGACCGTATAAAAAATTAATTTTGTAAAAAGCGTTACTCGATTATCGGTAGGTTGATCGATCAAGTGCCCAGCCCAACTGTTCACTGGGTACGGAACCTTGTCATTAAAGTTAAGTCATTTGTAATAGAAACCCACGCAATCTGAATAAGTTTGTTACTAGCTGACCGATGCTAACAAGGTTTTGTGCCTGATCATATTAGAAACCTTCTACTGGAATTAGCCCAAAAAGATATTCCTTATCCATTTCATTTAGTCTAAATATTGAAAATATTTTTTCCTAAAATCGGCATGGCTGTGAGAAAGTCTCTGCGCGTTTTGTGGTGTTTTCATTGTTGTGGTATTATAAATAGAAGTCACGTTGCATTGGAATTTCAAAACTTATAGCTTCACAGGAAACACGCGGTCCGTTCAAAAAGTGCAGCCCTCTTCCACCTATACTACAACGACATTGCATTTGGTTTAGCCAAAATTGCAGACTTTTGGTTTCTAAAGTCACAGCTCATTAAACAACAATGTTTAGAAGCCGTCTATTCTTGGGGTATGTCTTCAATGCCATGATACGCTCTCTAAGATTACTTTAAGGACAAGCTATCGTACTTGCGTCCCAATGCAGACATTAAAGTTTCTCAGATTTCTCCTGATTTATTAAAGGTATGGATATAGTATTTGATTTCGTACAACGCATTCGCAAACACCAGCTCGTGTATAGATGGAAACGCTGTGACATCCGAATTTGCTGTTAAAAAGCAATGAGAGTGAATGACGCTATTAGAAGCGAAGCCCTTCTGGTTGTTCCCTCTTCTTTTGGCCTGAGGTTTCTTGTAAGGAAGGCGACTACCAAGACTTAAAGTTTTCAAGGACCAGCTCGGGGCTGGTCCTCCATAATTCGGTCTTTTGTGCAGTGTGCTGTAAAACATTTCTACGCGTTCACTTTCTTCCAGATAAACACTGACCAACATCTGTGAATGACAAGGCCAAAAGTATGTTCGTATTGTTATGTTTTTCTCTTTTTTACCGGAAACGCTATCTGGAGAGTTTCACACAGTACGTATAACCCGTGTTTAGAACAAAATTTTCTTCTGTTTTTTTTTATTGTGGGCCTTGTTTCTCTTGACCTCATGAGGTTTTATCCCGACATCGCTGGTTGTTAATTTTTGTCAAGCCAAAACAAAACAAAGAGTGAGCGAAATTTTCTAACACTGCAGACGACAACTTAAATTAAGAAAAATAAGTTAATAATTTTTTTCTTGGTTTTACCTTACCCCGATTCTGGTGGCTCTGCTACCATACGATACATTGTTGTGGTTACAAGAAGAAATGATTGCACGGGAGTAACAGCTCTCAATATCAGCTTTTTATCTTTTTTTTGTGGTTTGTTACAAGTAACACGCTATCAATGAAAGGCAAAGCAACTTGATTAATAAATAAATCGCAAAAGAGGAAGAAATAGAATGAAACGAAGTTACAAGCTTTATTTTCGCCTAGACTCAATCGAGGGACGGTTTCCCGGAGGAAAAATCCATCAATGGATTTTTCCTCGCTTGTAATTGTCCCCTGTGTCGCGCAAAAAACCTCTATACTGCATCATGAACCAACTAGGCCAACAACAAGTTTTAATGTAACCCTGTTTGGCAGTCAATGTTTTCTAGTGGACCGCTGACTGTGCCTGACTGTACGTCAAGCATGTCTGATTGGCCAACAAGTTACTCTGACCGACAGTCAAACTCCAGTCAGACTCCGCTTGTCGGCTTTCTGGTGGTTTCCTGGTGGCAGTCGGCCGCCGCGAAATGCCATCAGGATATCTTGGTGGCGATTCTGACTGTACATCGATTGTCTCTGACTGTACGTCAAAAAGCTTTGATGTGCAGACAGACGTACGGTCAAAGGACGTAAAGTTTGTTCGGATACCACTATTTCGTCAAATCTATGAATACGTACAGTAATCTATGCACGAGAAAACGATTTCGGGACGTGAGCCCATAAAACCGCTGACGTTAGAGATATGACACACAACCGACCGACAACCTTGATCAGAACCCGCCGAAGCGCCGAACACACTTCGCTTCGCCCATAGAGACTTCACCGAGCTTTCATGAACGATCGCTCTCGACTCGTTTTGTTTGCCCGCTTGCTCCAACCTGTCGATCCTGCCCGGGCTCTACAATGTCTAATGTTTTAGTAGAATTTCTACTCGACAAGACCCAGCCTGTTGTGAGTTCCGACGATGTAAGGGACTTTAGCGGTGTAGTTGAAGACGACAAGGTGCACCAGGTCTACTGGGCCGGTGACGCGCGAACAAAAGGATCGTTCTACGACGCGAAAGTACTCTACATGGCAGGTGAGTAGAACTGAAGTACGGCGAGTGATGTACGAGTGCTTTGCATAACATGCTGACGGCTTAACTGCATTTGCAGCCGAAGCATCTCGTAGAAAACGAATGGTCAAATCGAGTTTCCAAAGCGGTGGCATAGCACAGGGGTTAAGGTGCACGATTTGTACGCAAATGGTCGCGGGTTCGATGCGCGGTTGTTCTGCTTTTGTTTTTCTCGAACATTTTGTTTTATCGAGGCATTTGGCGATATTTATGAGTGCGTATAGCTTTACTCTTATATAAATGCTGCCCTTGTTGATGAAATTCCCTTGGCAGCGGCAGTCAGACGTCATCTGATGGACCTTCAGATGACGTCTGATGGTCCATCACGTTCCACCAAGGATGCTGACTGGCAGTCAGTGTCCCAAATTACGTACCTTGATGGAATTTTCAATAGGGTTGATAAAGCTCAAAGCTATGTCTGCGAATTCAGTGAGATATCTTCAAATATTTGCAGTGTCAGTAGTTACACACATGTGGGTTCAAAGATCATTGTTTTCGTATTGGAACTCGGACGCAAGACCTTCAATATCAGTCGGCAACCAATGACAATGGGTTAGAGAACTAAATACAAAAATAAAGTTCATCTCGGGCAAATACAGATTTATAAAAATACCCTTTTATAGATAGTAAGTTACCCTTGTGGGTGTTATATTTATTCCGCCGTTTATATCACGGCCTTGAGGTGACAGTCCTCGCAGGTTTAGCAGATTTATGGGAGAAATGTTTTTGGTGTAGGAGAAAGTTTCACCTTGTTTCTAACCAATTTTTTTGTTTCCTGATTTTTGTGGCGTCTAAATCAAGCCAATTTGTTGGTCTATTTAACAATATTGTTAGTTAATCCCTTATTTAGAATTCTTTAAAAATATAATTTGTTTAGTTTGCAGTTAAGAGAGAGGAAATAACAATTGGTGACAATGAGGTAGTTCCTCGAATGCCTAAAGGAGCAGTGCAACGATTTGAACGGGGAAAAAAATTGCGGTTAGTATTTTTATATTGCCTGTAGGGCCACAAATACAACAAAATCACGCTACCTTTCCCCTATGTACTGCAGTTCCGTTGCAGAATCGCAGAAGAATCAATTAACTATTTCCCGATCTGCAGCCGTGTTGAGCGGACTTTGAAAACACGGTGTGACGTCATCAGGAGGTACACCATTGTAAGCTAGCAAGTTGCCAAATTTTTCGCTCAGTTCATGATTACGTTTAGAAATATTGTCGGTTAAGGATGGATAAATATGTCAAAAGCCTCGCATATGGGTAAACGCTTACTAAGTTATCGCGGCGCCATTGACCCGGTATCATCCAGAGCAACGCCTCATGTACTAAGATGCCTGTTAGGTGGCTCGCTCTCCCATTGCGGCCGGTCTGCCATCGTATTGTAGCCAACCGCCACAAGGTAGCGCTCGCCTCCGACCCCATTTTTTTGGCTAGGCACGAGTATGTTTCGGTATCGCCCGACTCAAAGGGAACCGCTACAACATCATCATCATCAACTCGCGCAGGACGCTCGGCCATCTCGGCGCAACTGGCGCAGCCGGGCGCTCGCAACTGAGTGTTAATTTTATATATTTTAAGATTAATTTATTTTCAGTTTTTGGTTTACGGTTTAGCATCCTATTGAAGAAAAAGACCCCATTATTCTCTGTAGCCCTAGTCCATACTAACAAAAGGAGACGGAGACGAAAGTATAAATATGCCAAAGAGTGAGGCAACGCTGCGTAAGTTTGTCTTTCATTTGTGTACGTAGACTTGAGTAGCTGTTTTGCGGGTGCGCTGTTCCGCCTCTACAGCACCACGTCATTCATAGCCTATGCGGTTCAAAGGAAAGCCGACGCAACGGGCTCTCTGCGCTGTTAACGCCAGGGATGACACTGCACTATTCGATTTGAAGCACTATTCACACACTCCTACTAGTATCACAATAGCAGATGTCAAATCTCCCACGCTCTCGCGGCTGCGAGAGATAGTGTCAGTCGGCAGCGCCCCTCGCGGTCGTTGGAGGAAAAAGGAAGAGGGCACGCCACGACGCGCGCGGCTTACATGACAGGCATCTTAGCACAGGAGGCGTTGACCAGACCATCCGTGATGTACAGGCGAAACAGTGCACCCGGAAAACAGTCACCTGAGTCAACATACACACAAAAGAAGAGACATTTACGGAGCGCTGGCTGACAACTCTCGGGTATATTTACACATTTGCCTCTTCTTCCATTTGTATTATAGGCTATGGCCCGGGAGAGTAATTGGTCTTTCTTCTTTTCTTTCGATATGAAGCTAGATGTAAAGCTAACTAAATTGGAATTAATGTAAGGCTAGTCAACGCCTCCTGTATTAAGATGCCTGTCAGGTGGCTCGCTCGCCCGTTGCGGCCGTTCTGCCATCGTATTGTAGCCAAACGCCACGAGGTGGTGCTCGCTTCCGACCCTATTTTTTGAAAGAGCATTACGTCCACCTCCGTCAATCTGCCACACGGGGAGCTAACATCCTGCGTAAGCGCAGCCTATGGAGCTGTAATAGATTCATAGTGAGCCGCGAAATGTGGAAGGCGGTGGTGGTGCCAGGTTTAACATTCGCCAACGCAATGGTGTGTGTACCAGGTGACACAAGAACCGCCTTGGAGCGCAGACAACGAGAAATGGGACGCCAAGCGCTGGGCTGCACGGCACGGTGGCGAATGAGGCAGTGCAGGAGGACCTGGGCTGGTCGTCTTTCGAAGCGAGGGAGGCGACAAGCAAGGTTTCCTATGACGGGCGACTTCGTCTCATGGACCGGTGCCGCTGGGCGAAGAGGCTGTTCATATACACACATATGACTTCTCTGCAGAGCCGTTGGCGAAAGCGCCTTTACCAGCTTGAGAAAAACTTTAGCTTTTGTACAGAACCGGTGGAGGCGACCACAGAGGAAGAATGAGAGTCTGTGGTGCGGAAGAGGGTCCGCGAACAGGAGAATGTGCAATGGCTGGAGGCTGCCCGGACAACGTCAACCCTTACCATGTATGCAGAGTTAAAACAGCAAATCACGGCACAGACGCGGCTGTACGACAACAGCTTGGGCAGCCGCCTATTGTTCGAGGCTCGTGCTGGAGCTCTGCGCACACTGGTGTACAAACAGCGCTTCGGCAATAGTGTGCAGTCGACTGTATGCCAAGTATGCGAGGGTGAGAGCGAAACCGCAGAGCACATCATACTCCGTTGTGGCGGAATCCGACCTTCTGCCACTTCTGCCACCGAAGAGGCGAACCGACTACACGAAGGTGTCCCGCCTCTATGCGGCAGCGTTGGGCTTCTCGTCAACAAGCGAGACAGCCGATACTACTGAAGCCTTTTGGAAGACCATCGAGCAGACGAAAAGACGACTTGAGGATTGGTGGCATCATACACAACAGAGGGGGCGCTGAATTCACCCCCAGGCTTGGGCACGATTATTCGAGCCCGCCCGTTATAAAGGGAGCAGCCGCAGTATCATCATCATCATCATCATCATCATCATCATCATCATCATTTTTTGGCTAGGCACGAGCATGGTTGGGTATTGCCCGATTCAAAGGGAACAGCTACAACATCATCTTCATCAACTCGCGCTGGGCGGCGCAACTGACGCGGGCGGGCGCTCGCAACTGAGTGCTAATTTTATTTATAATAATATTTTTTTTTTCATTTTCATTTCATTTATTTAGATACCTTCATAACACTATAAGGTGACGGGTCGGTCGAAGCCAGTAGAGGCTTGAAGGACAGAACCCAGCAAATGGAATGTCACAGATAGCATAGAAGAAGTCCGTAGAGCACACATTTAAAACATGTATCGCACTATGTGAGAAACAGAAAATAATCACTCACAATATCCCAGCAAACATATTAGATACAACATATAACACAACAATACATTATTGAAATTGTACAATGAATTAAAGCGTAAAACTGTTGAATAGATTTTTCAATTTTCTCCTATTTGTATCTTGAAAGAAGTGGTCGGGGAGTCGGTTAAAAATGTATGGCACATAATAAGAGCGCTCTCGATTACCATATCTTGTGAAACACCGGGGGATTATGAAGCGATCACAGGTACGCAAATCTCTGCGGGGCTCAAAGGGATGTTTAAATTCGCTACACCAGAAATGAGAAAGAACAACACATTGCAAAAAAAGTGAATGGAAGTTAGGTAGTTGTAGAGCCTCAAAAATGTCAGCTTCTGGTGCAAGATCATAATGATAACCAACACTTCTTAACAAATTCCTAAGGATGCGGTCAATTTTAGTTTGCCATATTTCTGCACAGTTACCAAATAATGTGATGCCATACCTTAGTATACTATAAGCAAGAGCAGTAGCAATTGATTTTCTAACGGCAAATGGCATAAACACCCTATTATTGTAAAGTAAGCAGCACACACTGCGAAGCTTGCCAGAAACATGGGTTAAATGCGTTGACCACGACAAATCTGAATCAAAGAATATGCCTAAGTACTTAACAGTGTCAACATATTTCAGGGAGCTACATGTACAATCAAGGCAGCTGGATCTGTGTAACATAAATGATGAGTCCAATTCTACACTCTTCAGCGGATTCCTGAAGCAAACAAGTCTGGTTTTGGATGTGTTAATAGTAATATAATTGTCATAAAACCAGTCCATTAGACGCGTAAAATCATGTTGCAATAACTGCACACCTTGGCGGTAATTAATGTGACTAGAGACAAGTAAAGTATCATCCGCCATCCCATCAAGTACCATCAAAGTATAAAATAATGATATTTTATCATTAATTTTAGTTTCAGTTTTTGGTTTGCGATTTAGCATCCTATTGAAGAAAGAAATCTCACTATTCTCCATGGCCCTAGTCCATAATACCAAAAGAAGACGAAGACGAAAGCGTAAATATAACAAAGAGTGATACAGCGCCGCGTAAGTTTGTCTTTCTTTTGTGTGCGTGGACTTGAGTAACTGTTTTGCGGGTGCGCTGTTCCGCCTGTATAGCACCACGTCATTCATTGACTTTGCGGTGCAAAAGAAAGCCGATGCAACCGGCTCTCTTTGCGCTGTTAACACCAGGGTTGGCACTGCACAATTCCATTTGAAGCACCATTCGCACACCCCTACTGGTACCACACTAGCAGACGTCAAGTCTCCCGCGCTCTCGCGGCCGCGAGCGATGGGTGGATGGATGGATGAATACGGCTGATCCCTTTGGATCGGGCGGTAGCTTACGCCATCTAGCCATTTTGTTTTACCATTTAGGCTTAGAATATTTAAATGTGAAATCTATATTCACTCCACAGTGCAAAGAAAGTGAGGCTATGAAACCCCCTTGCCATCAGTGAATAAGAAAATACCTAGTTTTCTCTCGATTTCTGCCACCATTCACTTAATCTTTGCTTGGTAATCTCTACAGTCTTGAAATTCACTCTCCCTTCGCTGTCTCTAAAACCCAATGACTTTATTAAATCTATGTTGTCTTCGGTAGGCATAGGGACAAGCCCTTTACAGTTGAGTATCAAGTGCTCAGCCGTCTCGTCCTCCTCTCCACAAGCAGTGCACGCTGTATCCATTTCCTGGTACTTCACTCTGTATGTTCTGGTTCGCAGAACACCCGTTTTCGCCTCAAGCAACAATGAGCTTCCCTAGAATTGTCATAAACGCTTTCTTTGGCAATAACTCTTTTGTTTAATCTATAGCTTTCCAGAGCTGTCTTTGTCTGCATTCCCTCTAGCCACCGATCTCTTTCTGTGGCCTTAACTTTCTTCTTAACTGAGACTTGCTCTTCCGTATCTTCGCTATAGCCCCAAAACTTTCCTCTTAATTTCCTAGTGCGCTGTCTCCACTTTGTGTCTACACTCCTCATGTATAAATAGCTGAAAACCTTTCGTGCCCATTGCTCCCTATCCATTTTCCTCAACCTGTCCTCAAATTCTATCTTGCTCACCGCTTCCCTGCTCTCAAATGACGCCCATCCCATGTCTCCTTGTACTCCCTGGTTTGGCGTTTTGCAATGTGCCCCCAAAGCCAGTCCACCTACTCCGCGCTGTTTTATTTCTAGTCTCGAATGCACCTCGGATTTCATGCATAGCACTGCGTTTCCAAAAGTCAAGCCAGGCACCATGACCCCTTTCCAAATCTCTCTCACCACCTCATACCTGTTGTAATTCCAAAGTGCTCTATTTTTCATTACAGCTGCATTTCTGTTGCCCTTACCTACTATATACTTTTCATGCTCTCTGAGATATTCTGCACCATCACATATCCATACTCCTAGATACTTGTATTTACTAGCTCTCTCAACTGTAATATTCTGTATCTTCAGCCTCTCAACTTCATCCTCGTTAAAAATCATGACTGCTGATTTTTCGCTACAGAATTCTAAACCTAATTCCTCTGGTTAAATGCCTCCTGCACCAATCAGTCATACTTCTCAAATCAATATTCCATTTTCAGGAAGGACCGGAGTTACACAGAGAAGATTAAAAATGGAGGCGGTGTCCTCATAGCGTGTAAATCTTCATTTCGGGCGGTCAGAAGGGGAGACCTTGAAACGTATGAAGAGTGTGTCTGGGTTGAGGTTCCAGCGTCTGATGGCTCGAATTGCCTTCTTGGCTGTTACTACTTCCCGCCTAATTCTGATACTCGCGTTTTTGTAGAGCACTTCACAGATCTTGACAGCAAGGTTGACTTTTCTAACTACAAGGTACATATTTATGGCGACTTCAATCTTCCGAAGGTCGATTGGTCAGCTGACTTAATCCAGAGTGACTGTATTCGCACTCATGATAAGGCACAACGCCTATTTGAGTTTATCAATTTCAACCAACTCTTTCAGCATAACACAATAAAAATGTGTCCGGAAACATTTTAGATTTGATAATAACAAATGCTCCTGTGTTCGATATCGATCAGGCATGCGACACGCTTGTGCCAGTCGACAAGTTTCACCCACCGTTTTCCCTACATTTTTTCCTGTCATTCCAAGCGCGCAACACACAACCAGTGGCGAAGTTCAGATATGCTTATGGTGATTACGAGGGGTGATGTGGTCGTCTGCTCAGCCATGACTGGTCTGGCTTCTTCAGCATTACGAACATCGACTCTTGCGCCGACATGCTGACCGCGATTGTCCAGGATGCTATAAATGAATTTGTACCCAAAAGTTGCCCAAAAAGGTCAAAATTCCCTAATTGGTTTTCTGCAGATTTGAAATATTACATAAGCAAGAAGCGACGTTACCATAATCTCTATAAGAAACTAAATTGCGAGTATTGGTACTACAGATTCTCAATCTGTAGAGCAATAGTTAAAAAACTCCTTGCTCGAGACGAAAGGCTTTACCAGGATCGTCTGGAACATGACTTCAAAGGACAACCGCATCGTTTTTGGCGTTACAGGCCAACAAGTAAAGACAATGTCAGCGCATCGGTGCTAAAAGCGGACGGCAAGCTTTGTTGCACACCGCAAGAAGTATCCGGGATGTTCGCTCGGCATTTCAGTTCCACTTTTCTGCAGTCGGATAGCACGCCTCCGGTTTTTGACATCGAAGAAAGTTTTGATGGTTTAGCTTATGAAAGTATAACAGAAGATGAGGTATTACTTTCTGTACGTAGGCTCAAGTCAAAACTTTCCACAGGCTGTGATGGTATTGCAAATTTTATTATCAAGGGATGGGCTGAATACCTTGTTCCCGCTTTAACTCATGTATTCAATTTGTCGCTACGGCGCGCGGAGTTTCCTTCTCGATGGAAAATGTCTGTGGTCGTACCAATATTCAAATCTGGCGACCCCTGCGATGTCAACAACTTTCGCCCAGTGTCACTGTTGTGTGGTTTTTCAAAAGTTTTCGAAATGGTTATTTATGAACGTCTCTATTTTTATTTTAAACGAAAAATATCACCATTACAGCATGGCTTCCTGAAAGGTAGATCGATTAAGACTAATATGAGTGTCTTTCTTGGATATACCGGCCCTTTAGTAGCCAACCGTGGACAAGTAGACATATTTATTTTGACATGTCAAAGGCTTTCGACAGGGTTTCCCACAACATACTTTTGTCAAAATTAAAAAAAATATGGCTTATGCCCTACTTACTGTTCATGGTTTTCCAGCTACCTGGGAAACCGCCAGAATCAAGTCAGTTTCTCAGATTGCTTGTCCGGGCCGTTTTCATCATCATCTGGTGTGCCCCAGGACTCTAACCTTGGGCCGTTGTTATTTTTAGTGTTCATCAACGACTTGCCGTCGCAGGTGCTGCACTCCAAAATATTATTGTACGCAGATGACTTGAAGCTGTTCAGGAGGGTAGAGAATGTACAGGATTGTCTGTTGTTACAAAACGACGTCTGTTCAATTGAGCAGTGGTGCATAACAAATAGACTACAACTTAATCTCAAGAAGACTTCAGTCATGTCAATCAGCAGGAAACACGAGAGCATAGTGTTCAGCTACAACCTTTTCGGAGGGCACATAAAGCGTGTATCTCTTGTACGGGATCTTGGTGTTCAAGTGGACTACAGGCTGTTTTTTCATCAACATGTGTCACAGATAGTTAATCAAGGCCTGCGATGTCTTGGTGCGGTGTCACGGATAACTAGAAAATTTAGAAGCCCTCATTGTGTTCTTTCTTTATAGTGTTTACTTGTCCGGCCGCGTTTAGAGTTCGCATTCGTAATATGGAACTCTGTTTCTCTCGGCTACAGCAATGTAATCGAAGAGGTACAGCGGAAATTTATTCGTATAGTATACGATAGGCACATTGGTCGTCGGCGTTTTTACAGCTATAGCTCGGTATTAGCAGACATAGGCCTCCAGTCTCTTCACGACAGGAGGCTTGCACATGATATGAACTTTTTGAGAAAATTTGTGCATGGCACTCTTGATTGCGACGAGTTGTTGTCATCATTGTGCTTCCGTGTCCCATCTGGGAAGGCGTGTAAATGTATTCACACATTTTATACAGATATTCATTCAAAGTGTCCAATGACTCGCTTACAAGATACATACAATTCAATGTTTTTACAAGATGACATATTCACTTGACTTTATCTTAGTGTGCCCGTGGCAACCACTTTTATTTTTAACTAACTAGGATTTGATGACGCGTCAGACTGATTTCTACTGTGCTCCTCGGCAACTACACTGTCCTATGTAATACCCTTTTTATTGTTAACGCCACTGTGCGAAACATGACAAAGTGTACTGTCCTGTAGGCCTCACGGCTGTTGACCGGCACTAAATAAACTATCTATCTATCTATCTCTCCTTCCCTACCACGGATGCTCATTAATTCCTGCAACTCTGTCCTGTTGTTAGCCATTAGTACGATATCATCCGCATACATCAATCCCGGTAAGGATTGCTGAATGTTTTGACCTAGCTTACTGTAAGAAAGGTCGAATCCAAGCCCACTCTTCTCTAGTCTATCCTCCAATCCTCCCAGATACAACATAAACAGCAAAGCCGACAACGGGCACCCCTGCCTAAGGCCTCGTCTTATCTTTATTTTCCCTGTCGCCTTTCCTTCTCACGTTATAATGGCCTTGTTATCTTTGTAAATGTTCCTTAATAGTGCTGTTAGTCCTTCATCTAGGTTTAAGCTCTCCATTATGTCCCGCAGGTTCCTTTGGTTCACATTGTCATAGGCACCCTTGATATCCAGGAATGCCAGCCAGAGCTGTCTGTTTTCTTTTTGCGCTATTTCTATACACTGTGTTAGAGAAAATAAATTGTCCTCCAACCTTCTTTGTTTCCGAAACCCGTTCTGTAACTCGCCCAGTATGCCCTCGCAATCTACCCATTCCTCCAGTCTGTTCTTTATATTCTGCATTACCAACCTGTACATAACCGGTGTCACGGTTATGGGACGAACATTCCTAATATCAGACTTATCTCCCCTTCCCTTATATATCATACTCATCCTACTAAGCCTCCATTCATCTGGAATATTTCCTTTTGTTATCATGGTACTCACTAATTCCCTTAGTTTTGCCTTAGATTTAGGACCCAAATTCTTCACCAGCTTGATAGGGATACCATCTGTGCCTGTCGACGTGCCACTAGGGACTCTTCGTACCGCCTTTTCCTATTCTCTTTGTCCAAAATCCGTGATGTCACAAACTGGACTGCTACTTTCCTCGGTTCTCCTACCTTCCACATGTACCCGTTCCCGAAATTTCTCCTCCATCACTGCTCCTATATATTGTATCACATAACCTCCCTCTAATTGATCTCCCTCATGCGAGAGTATGAACCCCTGTCTAGCTTGCGTCGTTTCACCGAGTGAGTTAAGTTCTCCCAAAACTTCTTGGCAGCGTTTCTATCTTTCTTACTTACATTACTCATCCATTCCTGACCCTTTCTCTGAATTTTCGCATTGATCAAACTAGATGCCTCTCGGCGACATGTTATGAAATAGTCCCATTTTCTTTTTACTTCCGTTTCGGACTCCCCACTAGGCTTGGAATACCTGTGTTCTGTAGAGGCTTCCTGACGTTTTTGCATCGCTTGCTTCACTTCTTTGTCCCACCAGCTTTTTAGTCTATGTCCTTGCTTCCCCTTTCGTTTACTCTGAACTTTGTCTAGTTAACTTCTTAGTGAGCGCGTTGGTAATGATGTAGGTTTAGAAAGAGTTATACACGTAAAAACAGTTATACACGTAAAAAGCCTAGTTAAGCTCTCATAGGTCCAATCTGTATACCGTTGCCCTGAAACTGCTGCCTCTATTCTTTCAACAACTATTTCCAACTCTTTGTCGCTGCAGAAAGTTTGCTTTGTATTACGTTGTCTAGTTTCAACATTTACTTCTCTGGCAAAATTCAGCTTAATACGTTTGTGATCACTACCAAGACTTTTGGAACCTTCTTCATCTATTTTCATTACTTGTAACTTACCATATATTTTGTGTGACATGAGTACGTAATCTATAGTTGAATGTAGATTGCCAGTTTCCCAAGTTATGTGCCCGTCACACTTCTGACTGGTATTACATAAAACTAAGTCATGTTTTTCCACCAGTTTTAGTAATATGCTTCCAGTTGAGTCCGTATACCCATCCAAACCCTCAATATGGGCATTCATGTCTCCCATAATAATTATTTCGGAGCCTTCCCCTAGTTCACTAGTGTCTCTTGATATACAATCAATAATTTTTCTGTTTTCCTCTTTAGCACCTGCCCCTGCCCATAAGTAAACAACTCCAAGGACTGTTGATTCCCCAGCGACTTTTCCTTTCAGCCACAAATATTCGGCGCACTCCTTTCTGATCCTTTGAAAGTTCATATTCTTCCTAATAAATGCTCCAATTCCACCTCCCTTCCTCGTTCCCTCCATTCTGTTGCATTCTTCCCACACATAGTCAGGGTTGCAAGGTGGCTGCTCCATGTCTCTGAGATGTGTTTCCACAAACCCATACACCATTAAATCCCCCTTTCTTAGTTGCTCCTCTACCTCTACCCATTTTAACCTATTTCTACCACCCTGCATGTTAATATATCCAATGTCTGATTGTGCTGTTTTTTTATACCTGTTCTTACGTTTTCTCCTCTTTTTAACCCTGGGTGCCTCTCCTGACTTCGTTGGGTTTTCAATTACTTCAGTGCCCCCAGGGCGTTCGGTCCCCCCAAAAAAGCAGTCACCGTGCGGCCCATCCTATCCCCCACCCTCTAACCCGTGGCCTCACTGTAGTGAATGCCATCTGCAAAAGGGCGGGAGCCAGCCTTGTACACTTCTCTGTTTACTTCCATTACGTCGTACCGAAGCTGTCGACTCATACCCTTAATTACTCTGTTGGCTTCGACAACCCTTCTCTCCGTTAACCCGGACTGCCCCCAAAGTTCTGGAATGTTGCACACAACCACATGCACATTCTCAGACACGTCCCTCAACTTACGTATTCCCACGTTTAGCTGCTTTCCGGGGTTCTGGCTCCTACCCTTCAGCACATCATTAAGCCCCGCATGAACTATTACTAGGTTCCTTCCCTCCCGGTTATCCCACACCCCCTCACGTGCCGCGGTCATAGCATCCACCATACACTTCCCTGGCTGGACCTCTACGGTTACCCTCTGGTCTCCCTTCACCCTGTTATGTACACCCCTCCTAACCCGTGCTAAGTTAGAGCTCCCCACTACTAGTATCCTAGATCCCCCTGGTGCCTGCGCGCCTTTGTCCTGCGACTTATCTTCTGTCACCTGACTGCCCGACGCCTGCTGCTCGAAGGCGCCATTCAGCTGAGGTTCAATAAGGTCTCCAGCGTCGTCGAGCCCGCCAGCCAACAGGCCGGACTCGCGACCACCAGGGACCCGAGCCTGCAGACTGGTAGTTCGTCGCGCTAGAACTGACACTTCCTCCTTCCTTCCCTCTCTACTCTCACTCGCTCGAATTACCCCTTCCAGGCGCTCTACCCTACTGTCACACTCCCTCTTACGCTCCTCTAAACCCGCTTTCCATACTTTCCTCCAGCTCTTCCGCCTGCTTCTCGAGGCCGACCCGCGGCTCCCTCTCATAATTAAGCTGCCTAGTCAGCTCCTCTACCTGGGCCTTGACACCCACCCGCTTCTTTCCTTCTGCCTTAAGCTGGGCCTCAATCTCCCGAACTCTACCCTCCCATTCCCCAGTTACCTGCTGGAGCTTCACACAAAACCGACACTCGAAACTCATCCCCGCCGCCTCCTCCAGGCTCCCGAAACCCGTCTCCTCTAGGTAACACCACCTACCACACCCCTCGCACTGCACCAACCCGTCCCCACCCTTGTCATGCCGACCCAAATCTAGACCCATGTCTAGACCGGGAACAAACCGTCCCTTCCCGCCAAAAATTAAACAGAGCCTACTTTGCGAAACTAACGTTAACTGCTGCTGTTCAAACCTAATACTGCTACCGCATAGTCACTTCCAATCAACTCTCAAAAAAAGAGAGAGAAAAGAAGAAAAACTGGCACTTAGCTTCGGATGCTCGAGGAGAACCAGGAAACAGGTCCGCTCACCGCAACTGCCGCGATAGTGTCAGTTGCCAGCGCCCCTCGCGGTCGTTTCGCTGAAGGGAGGAGGAAAAAGAGAGAATTGACGCGCGCCGCTCTCATGAAAAGCATCTTAGTGCAGGAGGCGTTGGGCTAGGTAGTGTAATTATTTTTGGGCCCTAGCCTATAATACAAATAGAAGAAGAGGAGAAAGTGTAAATATACCCGATATTTCTCAGTCAGCGCTGCGTAAGTGTATCCTTCTTTTGTGTGATTGTTGACTCGAATGACTGTTTCCCGGGTGCGCTGTTTCCCCTGTATATCATGAGCAAGCAACTCGCCCGAACCTCTTTGTTAACAGACCATCCATTTCCGCTGATATTGTCCCCGTTGTAAACTGGAGTTGTTCGATGATGGGAAAATGTCTGCATCTCCTGTTTTTTTTTTTTTTGTCTGGACTTTGACCGGCCACCGGAACGATAAGAACACTGACCAGACGCGGCGTTCTGTTGTGCTTTAACGGAAAATTTAAAACTCGTGAATCAAAGGGAACGTAGAGGGCGGTAAAGACGGAACTCAACCGGAAGCTTTGTGTCCTCTCATAAGATCACTACGCACGTCATTCGGAAGAGGGCGTAGGTGTTGAGAGATTTCACGAACTTCCAATTGTTTAATTTTGAGATGAAAAAAGAACAGAGCGCGCCCAAGCGAAAATGGTGTTTTGTTCTTCATTCTAGAATTGACAGAAACTAACTCCCATAACTATTCCGCCGAAGGCCGAAAATTGTTGCACGTGTATTTTAAGGTTCCACATACTTCGGCAACATTTTTATTTGCACCGCGCGTGGGCATTTACGCTGCTATCTTACGCCTGTGTCCACTTGTGTGCCCGCGCGCTGAGACCTATACAGTGCTGTTTATAGCTGACGGAAGTCCTGGTGTCTTTCTTCTAGCCTCGAATGGTTATTAACTTTGTTATAGAACCTATTCTTTTTTTCAAGATATGTTCACACACAGTCGAGTATATACAAGCTGATGGAACCAATCGAACAATGTCAAAAGCGTATAATCAGGGTGTTTATGCTTCTTTACGTGTTCTATTCTTGCTGAACCTATTATATACAAAGGAGGCCCACTGACTTTGTTTTTGGCACTGCTTGATTTCTTCCATTAGCTCGTAGCGGCGGCTGCGTCTGCACTTAAAGGAGCTATGCAACAATTTTTGTACTTTGCGCAAATACCGCTTAAAACGGATCCCTAACGTTAATGACCTATGAAACACGCGTTCGTTTTTCACCCCACGCAATAGAAGTCCAGAAAAAAAATTTAAGAAAAACGAGCAGCGTTCACCCTCTCAACTCGCAGCCAGAACAAGCGGCCACGTGATCTGGAGCCGATTATATGCCGCCAGTGTTGATCATAGCCACGCGCTGGGGTTGGCAAAGCGCAGGACACGCGCTGAGTTCCAGGCATTGTTATGGCTCGGCTGTTGTCGTCGTTGCAGCGATTGGACACGGGTCACAACCCGAATGCTTCTCGAGCTAGCAATTGTCACGAGCCCAAGTCGAGTGCCCACGCAATGCTCGGGTCCAATCTATGAACCGCATTCAAATATCGTCACTTGGGTGTACTGCGATCCCCGAGTGACGTCATCAAATTTTGCAAAGGAGAGATTGAATAAAAATGATCGATTTTGTCCTTGAAATTACACCGCAACAAAGGAGTTTCTTGGCCAATGGCGTTGCGTGTGAGCATCCTTGAGCCCCAGGTGTGCCAGTAAGCTCGTGTAGAGAGAAAAACATTCCAATTGAATATTGTTGCACAGCTCCTTTAAAACGAAATATAGAAGCTTCGAAATGTTATACAGACGTTTGTCGTGTAGATATCATTTCGCCACCGACGAACACAGCCAGCGACGAACACAGTCGCGTACAAGACAGCAAAACCCAGGCAAGCGTATGGTTCCGAAAATCTGCATAGCTATCTTTCAGAGCAAAGACCAAACATTACGGATGCTTCAGCGGCTGTGCAATTATAGTTTTCACTTTCTGCATGACCAGCTATCGCTGAGTCCATGCTCATTTCAGCGCCGAATGTAGAGGCATTCCGCGACAAACGGTAAAATCATGCGTGACTGAAACCGCCAGCTCGGTAGGTTTAGCAATAAGCATTTGAGGCATTCGATAACTAGTTCGTGGAATAAATAATTGTAAGCTATTTAGTTTTTATTTCGCCCATCACTACTACTTTCTATGTTGATATGAAAATCCTAAAATCGGGGCAACGACAAAGATCAAACAGCCGCTAAAATGCTGCTATCACACGATATCCTCGAGTACAAATGAGTTTTCTTCCGTTGGAATATTACCAGAGATCTTCGAAGCCTGGGGCTCGCTTGAGTTTTGTCATATCCTACGCGACTGTAGAAAATTAAATTATTTTGTATTTATTAACACAATAAACACTTTGGTGATTCTAAAGCAAAATGACGGCCTCTAGATGTTTGGCGGTTCAAAATCTCGTCAATTAGACATTAGACATTTTTTATTTGTTTATTTATTTATTAATTCAAAATGGGGGGATTTGGTCAAATTACAGTATAGTCAACACTTAAAAGAGAAAAAAAAGAAGAGTGCCAACACGATAGCAATATCACCACTGAAAAAAACACTTTAACAAATTAGGTATTATACAAATTTTAGGGTCCAGGCACATATAACCCTTCATTGTGTGGGCAAGGGAATCACTGTAAACCGAAACTAAATAGCACTTAAAGAATCTAAAACAGCTACTCGGAATGCCGTATGGTCGCAAAGTGCGGTTATGTGATCAGAAAAAGAATTCTAGTGCATGATTGCGCGTGGCAGTAAGGAGTTATTGAAGGCAGATAAATCATCAAAAGTGCGCTTATAACGTCGGCTGGTAGCTAGACGGCAAGATTTTCGGTTAGCGGGCTCAAAGCAGGGGGGCGAAAACGTTAGGGTTAGAATAGCGTCATTTATGAATGATGCCTAAAAGGGCAGCGGTGCGGCGTATTTCAAGTGGTGGCAAGAGGATAGGGTTTTTAAGAAAGGAGACACTTGTTTGGCGAGAGTAGGTTGATGTTATAAAACGAACTGCACGATTTTGGATGCTTTCATTCTGATTGATAAGGTATTTCTGGTGGAGGTTCCATACAGCGGAAGCAAATTCAAGTATAGGGCGAACGAAAGTCTCGTACGCTAACTTGCGTAGAAGGAGGGGGGGCTGAGAAAAGGTGGCGTCGCAAGTATCCACGTGTTTTGGATAGAGAACTTGTAATGACATCGATATGGTTAAACCAGGGTAGGTTGTCAGAGAGATAAACGCCAAGGTATTCGTAAGAGGATGAGGATGAGAGGGGTGAGCTGCATAAAAGATAGGAATGAAGCGATAGCGATTGTTTGCGACTGAAAGTTACTAGATTACATTTTTAACCATTCAGAGACATAAGCCAATTGTTTCACCAAGCACTAATGGAGTTTATGTCTTGCTGGAGGATGATGTGATCGTAACATAGTCATCTGCAAAGAGGCGTGTTTTGGACGAGATGGAATCGGGTAAGTCGTTCACGTATATTAAAAAAGAAGAGGCCCGAGCACGGTTCTTTGTGACACACCAGAAATTACCTGAGACGTGTTAGATTGGCAGTTACCACACACTGTGTATTGGCGTCGTAGTGCTAAGAAGTTACATATCCAGGAGAGTGTAAGAGGGTCAATGCGAAGTTAAGAGAGTTCATCGAGTACTCGGCAATAAGGAAGACGATCATATGCTTTGGACAAAAATAAGAAAATGGCATCAGTTTGAGTGCACTGGTTCATGTTTATGTGAATGTCCTGAGTGAATTCCATTAGTGGCGATTCGCACGAAAACCCTTTACAAAACCATACTGCTTCTCATAAAACCAAAATTGTTATTTTCTAGATGAGATACTGTGTGGGAGAATTTGATGTGCTGGAAAAATTTGGATGCTACGCTCGTCAAGGATATAAACTAATAGTTTCCAAATAGGCCACGGTAAACATTTTTGTGCATCGGGATAATCTTGGAAATCTTCGAATCAGTGATAATTCGACCTGCGGCTAGGGATTGTTGAAAGAGTACACAGAATTTTACTGAATATTTCTTTGGTGTTCTTTAATATTTTTTGAATTTATATTGTCGTGGCCAGTGGACAGAGATATTTTTAAGTTGTCGATAAGCATTTCAATGCCGTGTGCAGAGATAGCGATAGGCACCTTTAAAAAGGGCAGTCGACTTCAACAACTGGAGGAATGTTGTCCGTGTCTTCAATGGTGAAGACTGATTCCAACTGGTTGTGAAGGACCGTCGGGTTATCAGCGTCTAGAATACGCGTAGCTTCGTCACTTGTTAATCGCATGGCACAGGGGTTTTCGTTAGGTGATATGAGTCGCCAAAATTTTCTAGTATTTCTTTTCAGTATTTGAAATTAGATCATCATAAAAACGCGTTTTTTTTTATCTGTCGCAAGCGTGTGACATATTCTTTGTTAACACTGAAGTAGCGTGACTAAGCGATGTCTGTTGCCAGTCGCTTAGCTGATAGTAGAGTCTTTTCTTTTTATTCCGTAGGGTCTCGAGTTGACGATTATAGCAGGGATGATTCGTGTCAGACCTATTCTTGACAAGTGGGATAAAGGTATTAATTAAATCGTTTATTTTTGTTTTGCCTAAGGTCCAGTTGTCGTCAATAAATCTTGCAGAGAAAGCTTCAGAAAATGATTCAATGAAGGACCAGAGACCGGTGTTAATTCCGCCGTAGTTATAGTCTTGTTGTACACCCGAATTTGTTTTCTACTAGGGCTACGGGTATGGGGACGTAGGGAAAGAAAAAATTGAAACAAACAATGATCACAGAGGCCAGCTGAGCAGGAAAGGGAAGTGATTGTTTGAGGTGCGGATGTAAAGACAAGATCGAGAAGTGCAAGTTCCTAACAGTTGGTCCTCGGGGTTCATTTGAAACGGTGTAAAAGTTGGTCCCAGGGGACCAAGTGCAAGGGCCTAACGGTTGGTCCTCGAGGTGCAATTGAAACGGTGTAACAGTTAGTCCCAACGGTGCTAGTGCGAGAGACTAATGGAGGGGCACAACTGTTACTTCCCTTCCCGTCAGTCCCCGAGGGGACTAATGGTAGTGTCAACGCACTTGCTCCTTTCGGGGACTAAGTCGCGCTCCCCTTTTTCTTAAAGTGTAATTGCTAAGTTTAACTCGTGTACAAGCCCATCGTGTGAGTTTGTTTTTCCTTTATGTCCTTATTTCCGTTAATAACTGAGACTGCCCTTGTTCAATCATTTGCACTGTCTGAAGTATTGAGTCTAGTATCTGGACCAGGGTTAGTCCCGATGTCCCTTGATAATAAGAAAAGTATGTTTGATAGACAAATCTGGGCGCAAATGACCAGCCACTTTCTCCAATTCAACTAGGAATTTGGACATCCTACCCTTTTTGAGTAGATTGCTCGCGACTGATATTCTAGTTGTAAACTATGAAGCCAAAACTTGTGGTATATATTAATACGCAACCTTTCACTGGGGACCAGATAGATCCTTTTTGACGCTATAACGTCTGCATTCTCAAGCTGTCCGCGACTTTACTGCATCTCAAACGCAGGAAACTGAAAAACTAAAACATGTCCGACATTCCGGGACTCCCGTGCACTCAAACATATTCTTTATTTATTTATTTATTTATTCATGGTACCTCAAAGGCCCAATTAAGGGCATTACATGATGGGGAGTACATTCAGGGTAAGTATCAATCAGAACAAAAGAATAGAAACAAAGTCAATAAAAAAAAAAGAAATAGAAAAAAAATAAACCACACACACAGAAACGCGCGCTCCGAGGAAAAAAAAAATCTTGGATTACAGGGAAAGAAAGCAAATGCAAAGCGAAAGTATGTAGATAAAAGAAAACGGATGTGAAAATGAAGTTATAATGCTAGCATGCGCGACAAGAACCCAAAAAGCAATGATTCAAACTAAATGATTACAAATAATAACAATGACAATACAAAAGTTCATTTTGAAGCAAAAATGACAGAGTAAAAAAGGCAATAGAACAACAAAACAGCAATTTTCAGGATGCAGTGGGGGATCATGGGAAAAAAAATGATTCGAGAGGGCATTGCGAAACATTTTTTTTATCAGATATGTTGACGATGGCGTCGGGAAGACCGTTCCAGTTCCCTCGTTAATCAAGTTTATTTTATTGGTACATCCATTTCAATATTTATACTACCCTAGGTCAAAATAGACAAACATATGTTAGGTTAAATTCTCCAAATAACATATTTGCTTTGCTCGATTCGCTAGTGAAGCTAAGGTGACAAAGACCGGTTGCTGAAACTAAGACACAACATAGCTACGAAACTTCCCCATTTACCGCTGCGCAAGCGTTTCGCCAGTAATTTCAGGCCGATCCATCAGCAATGAAATGGGTCTGGATTACGTGCTCCCCGTCAAGGAACGCCACAATCTGGTGTCCCTTCGTCTGTTAGTGTTTCGAGCTATTTCCTTTAATATGTGGCATGGCGTGTCCTAGATATATAGCCTACAATAAAGCATTGAATAGTGCGGAGCCGGATCGTCTTATAGAACAAAACAGCTGTTATGGCCTATTTTGAGGCTTTGATTTAAATCACCGATCCACATGTGCTGGAAAAGACAAATATTTGTAAAGCAAATAAGTTAAGTTTATGTAAATGGTTTCGTGATATTTATGCCGCCTTCGTGCCCTTACGTTGACAAGGTAGATAAAGACATTCGTAATAAAACTTTTTTTTTATTTCAAGTTCTCCTTTCGTTAAAAAGACGGTATGTATATAATTTAGTAAAATACAAGCGCTGCTGTGTAAACCGATGTTCGTCTTTGATAGGCGTGCTTGCCGTCGTCCTTATGAGCCACCCAAGAAATGTGCACGTAGGTTCCATCCGAAATAACTCTTTCGTCATTCTCATGGTCGATCGTCCATTCGTGTCGTTCTGTGGTACATCTTACTACCGATATCGTGGCCCACGTCACTGAAGCCAAGATTGCTCCGCAGCCGCAGGCGACGAACAACAAGTCGTATTCTCCCAAAGAATCCCGGAAATAGCCTGTTCGTAAAAATATCATTTCAATTTACCGGTATACCAAACATCGCACGGACAATCCTGTCGTGAAACATAAAATACATGCAGCCAGTTTTTATTTTGCTCGAAGATGTTCAGAAACGAATATTGTCAGAGTTATTAACCATTAGCACCTCCTGATACACCTAGAGCACTATATAGCTCCTACGGAGCAGGGTAGCGCAATCCTTTGATCCGCGTGTTTCGCCGACAACATGGCCGACAGAGCAGCTCGGCGCGAGTCACGTGGTACTCAGGGTTCCAGGAGGCGGCCCGCCCTATGGGAGAATACATGGAGATCGACTCAGCACGGCTGATTAAAAAATAAACGCCGAGTTCACACTTTCAAAACTAGTCTGTCATGAAGTTGGTAAAACATTTATCACTTTATCAAAGTTTTAATAATATTGGATGCGTGTGCAAATTTTGCGAAGGCAATTTCCAAAGCAATGGCGTTTGAAGCAGACGATTGATTTACGCAGCGGAGATGGACTTTATGGATTGGCCGGAGCGGGTCACGTGAAATGTGTGACGTCGCCGCGTCGTCTGCTGAATGATGCTGCTCAGACAATTTTTAAAAAAGAAATTAAGTTATTCCACGGCGCACAACGTAGCGCAAATTATTGTAAACTATTCCCTTATTATGTCCAAAACTATTGTCGTTCCATAGATCGCAAAAATAATCGGGAAGCAGCGATTTACTCCCGTTCGATCCCCATGCATTTGTGGCCGTAGTTGGAACCCCCGGGCATTCGCCGCTAGTCGCCGAGAGACGGCGTTCTAGATTGCGGTACTCTGCTGCGAAGGAGCTATATAGTGCTCTAGATACACCTTTCCAAAAATCGCTCCTAGGCCGCCGCCATGTTGCTGATGCTAATGCAGCTGGTGCGACTCTCTCGACCTATATCAGCTAGACTGTGAGCAGCGTGCCTGCCCACAGCGCCGAACGTGCCTCATATGGCCTCAGAGACAGGAAAAGAAGTAGAAGTAGAAGAACGCCAGCCAGCCATGACGAGCCATCAGCCTTCATTCAGCCGTCCCTCCATTATTTACTTTATTTTCATTCATTAAACATTTTTCTTATTCCCAAAGTCTTACATATGGCGCAGTCGACGCCCTCAACCTGCCTTCGCCACCTAATCGCCACGTAAGCCTGCCTGCCCGCTTTCATCCGCGTAGCCGAACGCGAAGCCATTTTTAAGCCTACCAGCCTCCCCTTTGCCCATCGCCCGCCCAGAACAACGATGTCACTTATCAACTAGGGTAACGCTACATCCGAAGATCTCGCGACCCTGAGCGTTCAGTTCCTCAAAATAGAACTTCAACGCCGAAACCTTAGCACAATCGGAAACAAGGAAGAGCTTATTGACAGGCTTTTGACTGATGCCACCCAAAACCCGCCAAACGCACTAGCTCCTGCAACGCTATTCCCGACTATGCCAGCGTTTACCACAGACGAAGCTGAGAACATGCAGCGCATGGCCGCATTCCTTCACCAGAACATGGCCGTAATGATGACGATGCTAGCCAATCAAGCGAACCAAGTGCACATGACAACTCTGCAAGATCTATCAGCTTCGCTGCCCACTTTCAACGGAGGCGGCACTCCTACATTCAAGCACTGGATTGAAGAGCTTGAACGCACTCAGCGCCTTGCAAGATGGAAAGACCCCACTCTTTTAGCCATCGCCCAAGGGAAGCTACGTGGTGTCGCTGCTGACTGGCATGCGTCAACAGGGCGACAACTTACCACCTGGACCATTTGGACAGCCGGACTGAAAGAACAATTCGGCCAGCAACTTTCACTCATTCAGTGGCAACAGAAGGTAACAGCCCTCACCCAGAAACCTGGCGATAGCCTTCAGCAGTATGCCTTCGCCAAGCTCAAGATCATGTCGCGATGTCCAGTCCCCATCACTGACAAGGAACGTATTGAATACCTTGTTCAAGGCATTCGTGATGATCAGATCGCCACATTCATTGCTGTCCACCGACCCCGAACAGTGGACGACTTCCTGAACATTGTGTCCGAAGTGGACCGAACGATAGACCATTCCCGTCTGGCCCGCACACCCACATTCCCAAAGCCAGGCCGGGATGGACGTTTCTCAGCAAGCGGCTCAACCACGCACTTCTATTGTACGCCTACCACATCACAAACTGGCCGTACGCGCATCGCGGATATGCCTCCCAACCAACAGGAAGCCAGGTACAATACAATTTCCGCAGAATATGGTTCCCCAGCATACCGACCGGGACAAGACATAAAAGAAGCCATCTGCTACAATTGCAAAAAGCCTGTCCATCTCGCAAGCAAGTGTAACAAGCCAAAAGAGCCTCCAAATCATTCCAAGCCAAAAACGCCACATGAACCTACAGCTCTAGTTAGCCAGCTAGATGTTTTGCAAGGTTCTCAGCTGAAGTGCCCAGTCGTTGCTGCTCACAACTGGAGTTGGCACAGTAAGCGCCTTTCCTGACAGTGGTTCCAGCATAACAGTCACCACTGCAAGCCTTGTCAACGAACTCGCCCTACTGCCATGGACAAAACCACCATTGCTCGTCGTTGGCGGCGCTTCTGTCACTCCAAAAGGTGTGGTCCCACTCCTGATTACAATTGGACCAATGTCAGCCACAGCCAAAGCAGCAGTCCTCGAAAGAAACGCCTTACCTCTCATATTGGGAGAAGACTGGTTTCGCATCGCACAAGCCGAGCTTGACATTAGGCCCCCAGAGCTGCCTATCATTTGCCTACCCAACAGAAACACGGTTGTACAATTTAGAGAAGAACTTTTACCAAGGATGTCCAACGCCGTGATCCTCACACGGTCGGCTCTCTCGCAGTTTGATCCTCCGCATGCTACGGCGAGCCTCTGCAGACCAAACTTGAGCCCGACGAGGATGCACCACTATTTAGTGAGCTGAACAACGCAGCTTGTTGTCATGAGCCCTCAACCTCTGCTCCGCCACAACTAGCGGCAACCGGATCACCAAATCAAAGCCTCACATATGGCTCACATTCATATGCATCCGTATCAAGTGAAACTACTCTTGATGGCGTTTGCATCGGCTCCCAGCTCACGACTAAACAACAACACGATGTGAAACAAATCTTGCTCCTCCACACTGACCTCTTCCCGCGTGACCTTCTCGACATTGGCCTCTATGAGGGCATTGAACATCAAATTGACCTTGTACCTGAGGCAAAACCATATGGACGACAGCCATATCGCTACACGGCGACGGATAGACAATTCCTTGAGACCCAGGTCGTCACGCTTCTAGACAAGGGTATCGCCAAGCCATTCTCGGGACCATGGGGATTTACAGCCATTATGGTCACACAGAAAAATAAGAAGAGACGGTGTGTCAACTACATCCCATTAAACAAGATGATGATCAACGTCCTGCAACCGCTTCCCCGGGCCGACGACATCCTAGACGATCTTGCAGGATGCTCTTTGTTCGCGGTCCTGGACTTGTGTTCTGCCTACTGGCAAATTCGTGTCAGGGAGTCCGACCAAGACAAGAGTACGTTCATTACGCATTATGGTACATTCAAATGGACCCGAATGCCCTTTGGATTGAAAAACGCACCAGCAACATTCCAACAGGCAATGAATAAAGTTTTTACAAGTCTGCAACCTAGACAGACCAAGTCAGAAGCCAGGACGTACCTGGACGACATCATTGTGTTTGCCGTTGGATTCTTGGAATTCTTGGACCGTCTGGATGACACTATGAGCCTTCTCCAACTCGCCGGCTTCAAGATTTCGTTAACGAAATGCAAGTTTGCCGTGGCCTTTGTTAAGTTTCTTGGGTTCCTGATTTTCGACAAAGGAAAAGAGCCAGACGCCTCCGAAGTTGGAGCCATGCTACGCATTCCTATACCATGGACCTCAAAGCAACTGCTCTCCAGGGTTCTGACAGCCAACTTTTATAGGAGATTCGTTAAAGAATTTTCGAAGATTGCTGCCCCCGGCAAGCTGTTATCCGAAGACCTGAGTTCAACTGGACACTGGAGTGTCAACAAGCAATTGAGACCTTTCGTGTAGCCCTCACCTCGGCGCCAATCCTTGGACAATTCGATGCTGTTGCGCCAACACCTGTTGCTACAGATGGCACAGCCACAGCCCTTGGTGCTGTCCTCTCTCAGAGGCAGAATGGCAAAGAGATTTTCACTGAGTATGCAAGCCGTACCCTCATTGAACCGGAACGCAAGATCCACAGCCTACCCAACAGACCAGGGACCACAACAGCACCGGACACAACCGAAACGACCACACGACTAAGATTTGTCCCTGTAACGATTTCAATGCAACAACAGAGCCCGAGACGGGCTCATAAAGGACCCGGCCGGACCCCGGCCGTTCTCTCGAACTCAGTCCCCTCGAAGTTCGTCCTCTCGAACCTCAATCCACGTGATAAACTACGTTTTCCATGCCAAGCTTAGTCCCAGGGTTTAACTGATTGCCAAAAAACCCTTCAATAACCCTGAAAAAAAAAAAAGATCGGATGTGAGCAGCGTGCCTGCCCACAGCGCCGAACGTGCCTCATATGGCCTGAGAGACAGGAAAAGAAGTAGAAGAAGTAGAAGAACGCCAGCCAGCCATGACGAGCCATCAGCCTTCACTCAGCCATCCCTCCATTATTTACTTTATTTTCATTCATTAAATATTTTTCTTGTTCCCAAAGTCTCAAAAACCCTTCAATAACGCTCAAAAAAAAAAAAAAAAAAAAAAAAAGGTCGGATGTGAGCAGCGTGCCTTCATCCTCACACGGTCGGCTGTCTCGCAGTTTGATCCTCCGCATGCGACGGCCGAGCCTCTGCAGACCAAACATGAACCCGACGAGGATGCACCACTATGGAGTGAGCTAAACAACGCAGCCTGTCGTCATGAACCCCCAAGCTCTGCTCTGCCACAAGTAGCGGCAACCGCATCACCAAATCAAAGTCTCACATATGTTACTGATGCTAATGCAGCTGGTGCGACTCTCGCGCCCTTTATCAGCTGGACATTTTCTGCCTCTCTCTTGGACTGTAAAGACCCGCTCAGCGCGGTTCTCTACCTAAGATTTTGCGGTTTTGCATTCGACATTTTCTCTCCTTTCTTGAAAACTTCCGCTTAGTTTTTTTTTTTTTTTTATGCGTGCTGCGTACTCTTTTTGTGTTATCTTCCATTGCGAGAAATAAGTATGGTAAAAGCCAGCCATTCAAGTTTTTCAGCTTTACATTCACAGAAAACGAAGGAGGTGAAGGACGTCGAACGACCCTCGACGCGATTTTGCGAACATTGTTCTCCCCCCCCCCCCCCCCCCCCCTTACAGGTAATCCGCGTAGAATCCTCAGTCGTTTTCAAAAATAGTTGTCCGGGTTGGGGTGGGAAACGGGCCAGTCGCGTTCGTTCCTTTGCCTTGGAGCGGTTGTGAAAAAAGGAAGCTCTCCCCAAAACGTGCCCCGAAATGAAGTCATCTCGGATTGCGTCCGATCGTCAAGATGTGACTGTCGTCGATTGTGACTGTGTTATTTGAGAACTTTCTCAAATAAATTCTTTTCGGATAACGCTGCATCGTGTGGTGCGTACGATATATTGTTAGAATTTTAACACTCCCTCAATTGTATGTCCGTGTCCTGTCAATCGGTAAACACGTTATTTGTGAGCGTGAAAAATGCATGCCTTTCGGCCCTCTTCTGTTGCAATTTATTTTTGACAACAAAGCGCTTTGTCGTTTCACATGCGGCGAATCCCACGGCGCCGTCAAAACTTATCGTAAGAAAAAAACGCAAATAATATAACTATACATTCCAGCCGCATTCGTTCTGTCGCACGCGTACCCAACAAAAGTAGTTCAGTTTTTTTTTGTCTTTTTTTTTAAACATGGTAAAATGCTTTCTCAATGTCCTTGGAAAAATACATGTACCACGAAGCACAAAATACAG
Organism: Ixodes scapularis; assembly: GCF_016920785.2. Lineage (NCBI taxonomy): Eukaryota > Metazoa > Arthropoda > Arachnida > Ixodida > Ixodidae > Ixodes > Ixodes scapularis. The sequence goes on along the minus strand of NW_024609846.1, from coordinate 62,954,373 downwards.
CGAGAAAAGACGAGAATTTAGCCGCCAGCAGCGTTTGAAACTGCGTCTACGCAGGCTGCGCCTATTGAAATCACAGTCCACTCGGTTAGGGTTAGGAGGGACGCCTGTGAGAGTCTAGCCTCAAACTCAGCGACTGGGCTCGAAAATGGTTTGTTGAACCTGGGGTCGCGTGTTTTTTGGAAACGGGCATATTCCGAGTACTGTTCAATACGAAAGGTCCCAAGCAAACTTCTAAGAATGTGCCATAGCTTTTTAATTCTTCTTTTTTTTTGTTTTTTTGTTTTTTTAATGAAACCAAAGCTTTTGTAGATTTTAAGGGTTAAAGAAATATGTTTCATTTTGAAGCCGAGAAGAATTAACTTTCAAGCGAGAAGGGTACATTTTGAAATATTGTAAGTCTGATGTAAGATTCGCACGTAGTTCTACAATGGAATGATTAAAAAATAATACTGCCACTCTGGTGATATTGATACATTCAATAACGCTCTCTTATATGTTAAGTAAATTTTTTTATCAGTGCATTGTTTTTAAGTTTTAAACACACAAACAAAAGCTCGTTTAGTTGAGGGGGTAGTGTTCTCAAGTAATAGTAATAAACAAAAACAAGAGTAAGACAATAATAATGTTAATAGTTATAATACTCAAGTTTTTAGAACGCTATAACTGTGTCAAAAAACTTACCGATCAAGAATGGTTTAAAAAATGAAAAAACTGCTGTGAGAGCCGTCAGCATGCCTGTAGCCATAAATATGTTGTCCAAACCGACGTGTTCGACAAGAAGCACAGGAAAGAGCACGACACCACAGCCGAGAAGGGCAGCTATTGCCATTGTAAATGTAAATATGACCCAAAAGCCACTTGCAAAAGACATCGCAATATAGAAACATCCCAGCAATGTAAGCAGAGCCGTCACAGATGTCTTCCTTTCGACCAGTTTTTTGTCAGTTAATGCCGGTAAGATCAATCTTCCGGCGAGGTCAGCCAAGGAGCAAATGGACGTCATGGTTACAGCATTGGACATACTTATTCCCCGACCAATGGTAAAATCAAGGAACAGGGAATTGTAGCAGTCGTAGCTTAGGCAAAATGCAATGAATGAGAAGGTAATTAAGTAGAACACCGGAGCCTTGAAAATAACAAGCGATCCTTGCATTGATTCTACCTTCTGCTTCGATTGGCCACCCCGCAGAGTCATCTGGCCTGAGATGGTATAGGGTTCATTGGCGCCTTGGAACTTCGACTCCCCTGGTTGTTTAGGTATATGCTCAAGGTTCTGCGGTACGAGCCAATGAGGTCGACGAAGGAACAAGCTGAACGCCAACGCGTTGAGCAAGATACTCCCAAAAATGAGCATGGCGCTGTGAAAGCCGTACACCTGCACTAGTTGTTCGAGGAGTTTTGGGAAAATAAAACTTCCAAGAGGGGATCCTGCGAAGTTGATTCCTGTGGCGAGAGCCATGTACTTGTCAAAGTGCTCACTGATAACAACTGGGTTCATCGCATAAACAATGCCACTTCCGAATCCTGCATCAAAAAAGAGAAAACATCGTCAAATCTTTGGAGAACAATATCATACTTTGTGTTATATTTGACGTGCATGACTGCATTATATTAAATGACCTAGCTCATTTATCATACTTTTTACCATCACATGTCTAACTTTCTTTGACATAAACGCCTCGGCGCATGCATTGAAATGAGAATTTAAATGAACAAAAGTAAATATCGCAATGTTCGCCTGAAATAACTTACATGGCATTCATAAAACATTCATAAGCATTAAATAAACATTTGGACCTGTATAGTCTTTTCTTCCACAGAACTCTTTTTTTTTTTCAATGTATTTTGTGGTCTACATTTACAAAATTGTTAATCTATGCCTTTCTTGACAAAAGATAGTAAGGTTCCTGTGGGCCGTATTTCACTCGGCGTCATAGTAAAAAAATGTATTAGAATTTTGATATTTCAATATTTCATCGAAAACCATTTATTCCACAGATTGTTCCAGACACTAGACCATAATTCAACATACTTAAACGAACACTTATAGCTTGTTTAACAACAAACATCAAGGCACAGATTTGCATACACGTTGTGCTTAAATTGAGTCATATTTTTAACTGGCTTGAATAAGCGAATGTTTTTTATTCTCTGACCTATTTCGGCAAACCTCCAGTGGAGAACGACAATATATTTAAAGAGCAAAAAAATATAGACATTAATTATACAACCTCTCAGAATTCCAGCAGAGTTGCTAAGAGACAGCTCCTCGAAGCCTAATGCTGACAACTTGAGCTTTATAAAAGATTTGTTTCCAGTAATTTTCCGCCATTCACATAACTGTCAGTTTTATTGGTGGAGTTTAGAACTACGGCATCTTCAAAAATGATTAAACTAAACATAATCAACGCGAAATATTTTATCTTTTATTATTATATTACCACACTTCCTTTGTAATTACTTAAACCATATATCACACAGCACTACATTTAGAATGCCGTATATTCATCGTATCTTATTCTTATTGGAGGGGTGGAACTTAATTTTCACACTTAATGTCCGAGAAATCAATATTGTGTGAATGAGCTCGAACTACTTTTATTATTGGCGCACATCACTTGTCAGAGTTGCTTACATCGCTGCAATCGAGAAGGTTAGCAACTCTTATATGAGAGAGCAGTGTCGCATATTCTTGACACCTGATGCCACGCAGACGAGGTTGTAATATAAAATTGATTTTCGGCTCTGGCAATGTAGGGGAAATTTTCTGCTTATATTTGTTAAACAGATGTGGTGGGCTTCGCCGCCCGTTTCATATAAATGAGCATTACAAATAATAAAATTTATAATCATAGTATCAAGTTTTAATATCCATGGGCGTACATGTTGGCAATTATTTCCTTAATTTATATGGTTCTTTTTAGTCATATTAATTTATTGGCCACAAATGTTTAGACGACCAGATGGGATGGAAAGGATCTTCCACCAAGAAACGACTCAAAAATATTCCCGCAAAAATTTGCATACAGCTCTGATAAGTGCAACTTTTCCGGAGTGCAAGTTAGTCTGCTTCCTGCGCAGGGGTGCAATGGTGTCAGAAGGCCAAGCTCTTATTGGCTGATAAAAAAAATAGTGGGTAGATATTAATGCTAGATGCCTTGAGGCCTACCCACTATCCTTCCGACCAAAGCCAATCAGAACTCGGCGTCATTCTGGCGTCACCGAAACCCCTGCGCTAGCATAAATTTTGGAGTGTATTACCTCGAGTGCACTCATTTGTCAAACAGGAAATTAAGTTTAAAACCGTTCCCGCAAACACCGGGCTAGCGTGTTTCTTGTTTGAGTGAAACGTAAATATAAATTTACTGACCGAGATCGAATGCTACCCCACATTTCTGACATTTCTGCTTTTTATGCGAAAATTACTTACCGTGAATTGCTCCTAACGTCAAATGAAGCATCCAAAGTTTATGAGCAAAAAAGCTGAGCATCACACCTAATGAGGAAACGACGGCGCCGAAAATGATTAGCGGCCTTGCTGTAAATCGATGTCCAATAAACGCCGCCAGTAGACCTAAAAAGTACCAGAGAAGCTGTATAATATTCGTCATATTATGAATTATACAGATCAGCTGGCTCTAGCAGTCAGTAAAAGCTATCTTGGTCCTATAATTTTTACTGATGGAACACAAAGTTTGATTTATTTGTTAGCGTATCTGTGGCACGCAAATATTTTATCAGTAGCATTTAACGGTGCCCTATCTCCTGAAACCTAAATAATATAATGTTTGTTAGTTTGTTTGAGTGTGTATGCGGTCATGCTGGGAGGATGGGAATATCTAATAAACAAGCATCTAAAATAAGATTTCCTAGAGTATTACTGATCTCAGCCTTTTGAAATATAAAGTTGATAACGCTTACACTAATTTTCAGCAAAAGCTTGACTGATTACAAAGAAAAAAAAACTCTCGGCGACTGTAAATATAAAATACATGTGCTAAAAAAGCGAAGAAATTAAAACTATATACAAATTATTTTATTTTATCTGGTGATGTACGTGGCATATAATAATATGACAGCAGCTTTTTTTTATTTTTTAACATAAATGGATGGGCTCTACCAGGTGAATATGCCCGTGGAGGAATCGCTGTGCCCTAGGGTGATTTCCAGCAGTTCTATTTAAAAGTGCGATATAAAATATCATATTTTAATGTTTTGCATATATTACCGAAGATGCCATGCTTTTTCTAATATCCACTGAATTTGAAATAAAGTCCATTGTCGGAGGTGTGGACGCATGCCATGTTTAGAAAGCAAATCATGACTCTAACTTTCTGTTTAATTTAGACGAAAATATTAAGCTTTTGGAAGAATTGTTTTTGAATAAATATTTTGCAATGCTGCACACACAAAAAATATGGCTCTTACAATGATAACGACTCTACAAAGAATAATGGTTGCGAGGCAAATCTTAATCGTCCATAATGGCATATTTTGATGAGCTAATTTGGGCAGCAGTTTCCCGATTTACTTCGGAAATCGTTTGGTACGCGATCAAGAAAGCCAGATATCTGCTTGTCTGAAAAAAGGGTTAGTATGTTACCCCAGCGAACTTTTGTTTCACCTTACTTTTATACAGGTAAAAACCCATACCTTAACAGGGCCTAATTAAGTGTACAAGGTGAATGGAATCACTGTGAAACAACATTGCCGTAAAATTATATAGCAAAATTTCTATTGCTTCAGTGATAATTTTAAGTGTAAAATGTGTTCTCATTGAGAAACATCAATAAATTCAGTTCTGTCTATATAAATTCTGTGAAAACGTTTATTGTTCAATATTCGACGAGCCTTGCCTGAAAGAACCCTCGCTCCTCCAAGAATCATGATTGTCCAAGAGGCTTCTTGATGGCTCACATTGAATTCGTTCATAATGGTGACGTAAAAGAATCCAGAGCACATTAAAGGGGCCAGGGCGAAGAAGGTGGTAAACGCACACGCTCCAGCCGTGAGCCAGCTCTGGATGCTGTCACAACCATATTGCTGAAAGCGCGCGAAGTGTGTCGAGTTTTGGTCGAACTTTAGCATCCCGGATAAAAGTCAAAACAATGAGTTTGGCCAGCATATATAAACTATGCATAATAGAATGTTGAAGCTCCGTTTGATTATGACTCTAGTGGGGGTGACAGAATGTAAAGGTTTAAGAAGACGTTAGTTAAATGAAACGACAAACCATATGCCAGATTTTTTTGAGTCGACACCTACCTAGCCTTAGTATTCGTCAAACCAAAAAAATGCCGCCCTGGGTACCTATGACATTAATTTCGGTGCAGCACATTTGCGATCTAGACAGACAATCTTCGTTTCTTTCTCGTTAATAATTAATTACAAGATGCATGCATTTTTTTAACCTTTATTAACACTTGAATATTATTTCTTCTAAACCTTTTTCGATGTTCTGAAAAAAAAAAGATTTGAGTATTCATGCGGATATAACCAAAACGTAAAACAATATGGAATGATAAGAAAACTTTAAGCTGACAGAGCCGCATGCCAAAACTAAATAAAAAGTATTATCTTTTTTTTAATGTAATATTTAAGAATATTTTACCTTTGGAAAATGATAGGGAGGTGTAGCCTCGGTCTCCGAGGTGATTTGAGTGATGTCGATGTCTTCTTGACGCTCACTCAGTGTAGGGGATACATTTTTGAAAGGAAAAAACTGACGAAAAAAACCACTACGTTTCTGCTTGTTGTGAAATGTCATATTTTAGCTGTTAACATAAATCGAAGCTTGCCCAGTAGCGAAAAGAAAGTGGGGAGAATTGGACCTAAACACAAAAAGAAAGGAATTATGCTCAGCTCCAACCGACAATGTTGAAATATGCAATAAAACTAAGATGCCACCTTATCTTAAGTCATTATTTTCATATAAAATACTCAAAATACAGAAAGGGAGGAAGTAGGATAGATTTGAGGGAGACTAATAGAGACATACGGAATTCCATCAGGTTCCTTTCAACAATACTCAAGATTAAGTACAAGGTTTCTTCTGTCAATTTCTAGCATCTATTTATTCTTTTTTTTTTTTTCATTTCACAAAATATAGCGCCGCCCGGCAACAGCTTGGAAGTCAACGAGGAGCTGCGGGTGATGTATACAGAAATTTTGCTCTGGCCTAGGTTTTCTTTTTTTTTTTTTTACTTTCTGACTGAGCAAATAATCACTGGCGGGCAACAGTGCCCTATAAAAGCTCTTCCCAGCGTATGATCTAGGCTCTCAGAGACAAGACAGCACATAATATAAAATATAAAAATTTAGTATCCACCTACAAAAAGCAGCCATACTCTGGTTACTATTGCGAGATAACTCATTTATTGTGACAAGCAGACGTGTCTGTCAATGTTGAGCTTAATAGTCATTCTGCTGCTTGAGTCCCCAGCCAACAGCACTTGTGGTGAGGTCGGACAACCGGTGCGCCATATATTTCAGTCTGCTTCTTGATTGTGCATTATACGTTCAAGAACTTAATGTTTTTATTCTTGCATTTTGTTCTAGGTTAAAGTAAAAATGCTGGATTTTAAGAAATGATTCTTCAAATATATTTTTAGAGACACCCTTTCGATCTCAACAGTTCAAGGTTGTAGCCGACCAACATTTTTTTAATTAACCAACGCAAATAACCCATCGCTTCTTATGCGGGCGAATACATTTATATAAATCAATACAAACTATCGCCGGAAACACTTTCAAATGGAAGAAGATACTCACAATAACTTTGTTCTGAGTGTGTCTGGTGTGAGAGTTTACTTGGATTTCCTCTTTAACAAATCATTGTTCGGCCATATGCAAATAGTCCCCGCCAAATGGGATTCGCCTCAACGACCGAACGGTGCTTTGCACGAAAGAGAACTCATATATACCTCTGTAAATTTTAACTCTTTTTCCATTTATCAGCAGGAACTGGCTTTTTTCTTTCCGAATTATTTTATGTAGGCGTTCGTGGCAGGACATATCTTACACGCCGGATGTGCAATAGACATGCGTGACAGTATTGTTTATATTTATTTGGAATACACACTGCGGGCCTTTTGAACAGGTCCCTGCCATTGTTGGGCAAAAAGACCTGAGATAACTAAGAGGAGGACATAAAAAAGGAATAATTTCACATGCCACTTTGCATTCAGATAAACAGGCGCATTAATAAAAAAAAATATTGTAATACAGTTTATGCCATATTATAAAAAAAACATTAGTCAGTCAATTGTATTGCATCATCTGAATTACAAAGGGCTTGTGGAAAAACAACGAGCGAAACGAAATTGTCTTTATAACCTGTAATTATAGTGAGCTTTATCAAAATCTGGAGCGAGAGAGGGCGTTCCAAGCAGATATACTTAAAAAAAATGCTAAAATAATGTAGAAACCAAAGGAGTAATTACCTATGAATGCAACAGCATTTATCGTTGCACACACGCTAAATTTAGCGGGGAAACAGAATTGGTATATATATAGGTCACGTGTCGTAAGTTTCCCCAGCAGGGGAAACTGAATTGGTGCTTCGGTCACGTGAAATCAATTTTTACGCTGAATTTAGCGGGGAAACTGAAAACACGGCAGAGAAACAAACGCGTATGGGAAAGAACCTTGAATAGTAGCTTAATAATTCTACTGCACCGAAATGCTTGTTTGAGCCATTATTGGTACTTCATACGTTCCTGAGAAACTTCAGGTAGTTCGGAAAATATAGTCATGTGTTCGATAGAACGCTAAATAAATCGAGCTTGTTTCAAACCTCAAATCAGCCGTTTTATATTTTCTCGTTTACTTGTACTAGGCGTTTGAGTGTAGTTTATTTATGAACGATTCTATGTCGTTTCTCAAAATAAAAATTTGCAGGTATGTGCTTTTTAAGTTTTGCAGTTTTTTTTTTTTATGTATTGGTTTTCAGTTGCAATATGCGCAAACAACGGCAGAACGATATTTAAAAAAAAAAACAAAAAAAAAAAACGAAAAAAACGTTTACGTGAATTTTTTTGAGATGCAGGAAAAGATTGCTCACCAAAATGTGTACACACATTGGTGGCCCCAGTAAGCAATAATATTTGCGAGTGGTGCACTGTGCTGCCAATATTTTACCGTGGAGAAGCACCTTGACATAAATTTGGGCGTTACCTATTTTGTTGAAAAAAATACTTCCAGTCTGATACCACAAGAAAAAAATATTCTCGGATATTTCCTAGCAAAAAAGTTTACTTCAAACTATAGCAGGAATTTTGAAACAAAAATATTAGTGCTGGACAATTGATCAATCCACCTACCGATGAGTCCGTTCATGCTTTAACCGCGTTTATTTTTTTTTATCCGGTTAATCATTAGGCTTTTGACGATCCGAAAAAAAGTAAAAATTAAAAGCCTTCACCACGCAGACATGGAAGAGTAAATCACTATGAAGGGCAAATATGAGGTGACCTTTCAACCTACACTAAACTGTAGGGGCTCGATTTGTAACTCCAGATAAGCGCGAGGAAGGTTACACGTATCACGGCCCCTTCAACACCGTGCGAGTGTGCGTCTAGGCAATCGTGAAGAATCAACGTCGGTCACTAGAGCCGAAAATATCAGCCACCCCTCAGCCTCATGCAGCTGAAGCATGAATCATTGATTTTGAGTGTTCTTGAACTGTTCTTAATTGCACATCAAGGTTGATTCATAATCGAAATTGTATATTGCACCGTTTATCACGTACACAGCAAAGGAAAAAAAATGGCGTTAAACAAATGTTGTACATGGAATTGAGAGACCGATTAAACGATTCATTTATATATTAAAAGGGTGACGATCAATTGATGAAATATTTATTCAACGTCCAGCCCAAGACGAAATGCCAACAAACCGAACTACGTTCGATTATTTCCACACGCTTTTTCTCGTCCTCGATCGAGCGGTTTGGAGCGCCAATACTTGTGAAGCTGTTGAGCAAATATAACGTGGGGCTAAACCACCGCCATCCGCTCACACGTCCTGCAGCCCGCAGTAAGCAGTTTCGGAATTTAATTTTTGTCCTTAGTAGTCCTATAAAATACACGATCCTAGCAATGTCAGTTTAATGTGAGTAACGAATGTTGAATCTGGTTAGAACTACGCACAAGTAGTTCTAACCAGATTCAACATTGTGGGTGGGCATGGAAACAGCCTGAGGATGCAGTCTTCTAATCCGTTCTGCTTCATTGTACAGATCCTGCTTTGCCTGTGTTCAGCGCCTGTCTGGGCATCGCCGTTTTCTCAAGTCATCGTCACAACAACGCTGGCCACGGAAGGATTTCCAGTTTTTCAAGATAAATCCGACGTATGTTTTGGCGTACTCGCGTACTGGCCGCAGTATGCCTTTACCCGGCACAAGGAAGCTACCCCATCGACATCGACACTAATCAACGAGGCTTCAAAACCGTGGAACGTCGCCAGTTCTGTCAGTGGGCATGGAAACAGCCTGAGGATGCAGTCTTCTAATCCGTTCTGCTTCATTGTACAGGTGGGTTCCTCTCCGTCGTTACATACTAGACGAACGAATAACGTCGTTCTTCTGCTGTTTCCATGCCCAAGTGTCATTTGTGTTACGGTCATTGAGTGTTATGATGTGGTAAAATCGTTACTAGCACTTTCGGGCGACATTAAACTCAATCCCGGCCCCATGAGCGACGTTCAAGCGAAACAATTCGCGGATTTGATGCAGCTGGTGAGGGATATGAATGAACGAATTTTGAAATCTGAAGTTGGGCAAAACAGTTTACTAGACAGTGTGAAAGAAATAAGAGAAAGTCAGAGTTCAATCGAAAGAAAAATTAACGACATCGGTAATCGACTTACGCTTGTCGAGAATAAAGTATCTGCGCTTGAATTGGTTGACCAAGATTTCAACACAGTGAAATGTCTCGCTGAAAAATTCAATTATGACAACGCCACTTGGAATGACCGTCTAAACGACCTTGAAGATCGATCACGTAGAGATAATCTAATTATTTATGGTTTGGCGGATTCTCCGTCCGAAACTTGGTCCGTTACTGAAAGAAAAGTTCTCGAGCTTGCTTCTGGCTCTCTTGAGCTACAGGTGTCTCCAGACTGCATTGAGCGCTCACACCGCATCGGTGCTTTTAGTGCCAATCGCTGTCGCCCAACAATAGTGAAATTCTCCTCCAATAAAGTCAAGAATTATGTATTTTCGTCGCGTTTTAAGTTGAAAGGTAGTGACATTTACATCTGTGAAGATTTCTCGCCAGCAACCCGCCAAGCTAGGAAAAAACTAACTGAGTTTGGAAAAGCCTCTAAAAATGTGTTTCAACTACGCTACAATAAACTGTTTATTAACAAGAGGTCTTATATGTATAACTCAGTGTCTGACGAAGTGTTTGATCTCGGTGCTAGTCCTGATAGGAGTGAAGGTGATAACGTCAACAGGCCTCCCCTTAACTTGCATCAAACGCCCTCATCTGATAGGCGCGAAGGAGATAACGTTAACATGCTTCGTAACATACATCAAGCGTCTTCTTCACCATAACATGTGGCAAGGGGCGTGGGCGCTATTCCTTTTTCCAAAAATGTGTCAGCACTTTTTAGCAATATAAGGAGTATTTTACGTCATCGTGATGAATTGTGTTCAGTTATTGATTCTTGTAGCGCTGACGTAGTAGCTTTAACCGAAACGTGGCTGTCATCGAATGTTCGGAATTGTGAATTATTTAGTTGTGATAAGCGTTTTAATGTCTACCGTTGTGATAGGGGTGCACGAAATGGAGGTGGCGTTTTATCGGCAGTTGCCGATCACATTGATTCTTTCTGTGTGCGTTTGAATAGTGATTTAGAAATAGTTTGTTGTTGCTTGTGTTTGAACTTCCAAAAAGTTATCTTAGCCGTGTGTTATCGTCCACCATCAGCTCATCCTTCTTTTGTTTCGAATCTTCATGATGTTTTGAACTCAATAATAGTGCGCTTTCCTTCATCTCCTATACTCCTCCTTGGTGATTTCAATTATCCTCAAATAAAATGGTCTCACCCGCATATTTTCTCTAACCCTTTCTCATCAGATGCGGAAGATTTTATAAAGTTATGTGATGACTTCAGCTTTTCGCAGCTGGTGTCTCTTCCTACTCGAATCACTGCTACAACTGCAAACGTATTAGATCTCATTTTGTCAACTTCACCTGAACTTATTTCTTCTGTTACTTTCATGCCGGCTCTCAGCGACCATTCGCTACTACATTTTTCACTTGATGTGCCAGCCAAAACAGCCCAGCGAACTCTTAAAAAAATACGAGACTATGGTAGAGGTGACTATGACTCTATTAACGGTGCCCTTGGCCTTTTTCTTAACGATTACTTAGACCACTTTTCTGACCGTTCTTTAGAATTAAATTGGACATTGTTTAAGACGCAGGTTGAGCTCCTAACCAATAAACATGTACCGCTACGTAACATCCCAATTGTTTCGAATTCCCCTTGGTTCAGTAACACTCTAAAAAGACTTTCCAATAAAAAGAAGCGCAAATTTCGTGGAGCAAAGTTAACAAATTCGGAGGTTAAATGGCTCGAGTATCATGAGGCTGCCAATGCTTATAAAAGTGCAATCGCGGATGCAAAGTCAGTTTATTTTTCTATCACCCTGCCATCACTACTAACCAACAACGTCAAACAGTTTTGGAAGGCGATTAACAGCAATAAAAACACCACACTGTCTCTGTTTACTTTATCAGGTGAACCTGTTTCCACCGATACTGTGCAAATATTTTCAATTCTACTTTTGTTGAATCATTTTCAAACTGTATTTCTTCAACTTTACCTCAACTTCAACAACGCGCTTTTCTGCCCATGTATCCCATCTTAATTCAAACAAGTGGAATTATAAAGGTAATTGAACAGCTAAAAATATCCTGCTCCGCGGGAGTTGACGGAATTAATTCTAAATTTTTGCTAAGAACAAAAGAGTATTCTTCTGTAATACTGTTTAAATTATTTGAGCAATCACTTACTCTAGGCTGTTTACCTGACGATTGGAGGGTGGGTAAAGTGATGCCCGTGCATAAAACCGGTGATCATCATTCTCCTCTCAATTACCGTCCCATTTCCATAACAAGCATTCCGTGTAAAATTCTTGAGCATATTATTTTTTCTCATCTCGTTCAACACCTAGAATCCAATTCATTCTTTGCTCCTGCACAACATGGCTTCCGTAAATCATTTTCGTGTGAAACTCAGCAACTCACCTTCACTCATGACCTTCACCTTATTCTTGATCATGGTTCCCAGGTGGATTGTATTTTCCTTGATTTCGCCAAAGCTTTCGATAAGGTGTCACATAATCTACTACTCCATAAGCTTAGCAAACTTAACATTGATCAGGATGTACTTTCATGGATTCGCGCTTTCCTTAATAACCGATCTCAATTTGTGTCTGTGAATAATACCTCTTCAAGTCCAGCTCCCGTGACATCAGGCGTACCTCAAGGCTCAGTGTTAGGACCCCTGCTCTTTCTTATTTTTATCAACGACTTACCTTCCTGCGTTTCGTCCTCTATTAGCTTATTTGCAGATGATTGCGTTCTTTACCGAGAAATAACTAACACCTCTGATGTTGCTATCCTTCAGTCTGACCTTGATTGTGTATTAATTGGTGTAACAAATGGAACATGCAGCTCAACACTAACAAATGTAAAGTAATGACTGTTTCTCGTCTTAACTCGCACTCTACTTTCTACTATCTAAACAGTGTTTTGTTGGAAGGTGTATCATCGTATAAGTACTTGGGGATCCATATTTCATCGAACCTGTCTTCGAAGCCTCATATTCGCTACATAACTAACAATGCTAACCGCATGCTTGGCTTTCTCAAACGTAATTTTCCATCTGTTCCTGTATCTCTCAAGCTACTACTATACAAAACCCTTGTCCGCTCAAAATTGGAATACGTCTCCCCTATATGGGATCCCGGTACTGACTTACTTACAACAGCAGTCAAAGCTATTCAAAATAGATCTGTTCGCTTCATTCTTACTAACTATCACCGTAGTGCAAGCGTAACATCCATGAAAACGTTTTGAAACCTACCTAACCTTTCTTCACGTCGTGAGTTATCCCGTCTTTGTCTGTTTCATAAAATTTATCATCACAATTCTTCCTTGCATCAAAAATTACTAACCCCTCACTCATATGTCTCGCCACGCGTCGATCACCAACACAAAATCGGTCTACCTGTTTGTAAAACCACTACTTTTTATAATTCATTCATCCCCAAAACAACAATCACGTGGAACCACCTTCCATTGTCAGTTGTGTCTGTAACATATGCCACCATGTTTAAGCGTTGTTTAACTACTTTTCTAAGTTAAAATTTCTTATGTTCGTGTTTCTATTCTTAGGTTGTCATTTTGTTTTTTAGTGATTTTACTTTGTAACCCACTCCCCTCTGTAATGCCCTCGGGCCCTGAGGGTACAATAAATAAATAAATAAATAAAATAGAAATGAACAGTAAAAAGAAAAGAGAGAAGAGACAAGCGCAAGCTCACAACTCTATGTATTGAAGGAAGAAAAAAGAAATAGACCGGCGGTATCACCTCGAGCCCAGGCCACATTCGCACGGGGGCACCCGAGCACGCGGAGGACACACTTTATCAACCACACTCAAACTATTGTAGAAAGGCAACTTCCTTGCCAGTTAATGCCACAGAAGGATGGCTGACGCAACGCTCGCCTAGGCAGAGTATACTAAAAGCTTCAAAAATTTCCCTAGTGCGTTTTTCGTGAAGTCTGCCAATTATCGAGGTTTTTTGCAAAGAAGGTATACACTTACACGCTTGACAATGCAGAGGTAGATGGCCCCGCACCGTGGAATTGAAAAAAAAGATTGTGTTCCCTTAAAGGGTGATTAATAAGCCGTCCTGTTTGTCCTACGTAGGATCTACTACAGGAAAGGGGAATGCTATAAATCACTCAGGTTGAACAGGGCACATTAGGGCGGATGTGCTTTGTGCAGCACCTGTGTTTTGTAATTTTTTCTACTTTTGCTCGAACTTTAGAATTAATTTGACCCATTTTTGGGTGGCTGACATTACTAAGGGGACTCCGTACCTATTGGCTACCTGTTTAAGATTGTGAAACATTCTGTGTATATACGGAACCACCACCACGCTTTTTTTTTTTTTTTGTCGACAATACGTGCAGCTTTTTCACATCCTTTTACTTTTTTTTTATCAGAGTTCCTACCATGTCAGTTAGCACCTGCATTGGAAACCCAGACGCTGGCCTCTCAATTTGAGCCGTAAAACTACCTTTGATGGTGTGGAGGCATGACTTCTTTAAGCCTGAAGTAAGGCAGGGAAGAGCTATGGCTCTCTCGACGCCTTTTGAGTGCGAGGACGTATAGTGTAGTAAACCTTTTTTAGGAACAAGTGAATATTACCAGCAGAGGTAGGTTGTTTGCACAAATAGGGGAAGGTCTAGAAATAGCAGTACACGTTCCTTAGGAGTTTTACAGGTAAAAATAAGTCCTAAGCCGCACTTGTGGAAAATGTCCATGATGCTACAAATTACATTATTGTCCAATGTTTTTCGGTACCGCCCCTAGCAGGAAATTATCTACATAAGCCATGCCTCCACACCGTCAAAGGCAGTTTTAATGCTCAAATTAAGAGGCTTACAGCGCCTGGGTTTCCAGGCGCTGAAAAAGTGAAAGCCGTTCACAACTCCCTGTAATGCCGAATTGGAGCGCAGCTCTTGAGGAGGAGTAGGGAAGGGTACTGAGGGGAGGGTAGACCCCTCCTTCTCCTCCTCCTTCTCCTCCTCTCCCCTCATTCTTTAATATGCTCCGGGGGGTTACCTGACCTCGGGGGGAGGGGGTCACGTGACTTCGAGGGGGGGGGGGGTCGCGTGACCTCGGGAAGGAGGGGGTCCCGTGACCTCGGGGAGGGGGGTCAGGTGACCTTGGGGTGACCTTGGGAGGGGTCGCGTGACCTTTGAATGACCTTGGGGGTCACGTGACCTTGGGGTGACATTGGTTACGCCGACGGCGACGGCGACGCCGCTCAAGCCGGAAACGGGCGCCTAAGGGCTGCGCTCTAAAAAGCTGCACGTAATGTTGACAAAAAAAGAGTGGTAGTGGTTCCGTATACTGTATCCACAGAACGTTTCAGAATCTTAAACAGGTAGCCAATAGGCACGGAGTCCCCTTAGTAATGTCAGCCCCCCAAAAATAGGTCAAGTTTGTTCTAAAGTTCGAGCAAAAGTAGAAACAATTACAAAACACAGGTGCTGTACAAAACACATCCGCCCTTATGTGCCCTGTTCAACCAGAGTGATTTATAGCATTCCCCTTTCCAGTGGTAGATCTTACGTAGGACAGACAGGACGGTGTATTAATGACCGGTTAAGGGAACACAATCTCTAAATTTCATGGTGGGGGGGTCACCTACTTCTGCATTGTCAAACGTGTAAGTGTACACCTTCTTTACAAAAAACCTCGATAATTGGCAAATTCCATTAAAAACACAATAGGGAAATTTTTGAAGCTTTTAGTATACTCAGCCTAGGCGAGCGTTCGGTCAGCCATCCTTCTGTGGCATTTACTGGCATGGAAATCGATTTTCTACAATCGTGTGAGTGTGGTTGTTAAAGTGTTTCCTCCGTGGTGCTCGAGTGCTCCCGTGCAAGTATGGCCTCGGCTCGAGCTGACACCGCCGGGCTGTTCCTTTTTTCTTCCTTCAATACATCGAGGTGTGAGTTTGCGCTTGTCTCTTTTCTCTCCCCTCTTCAGTGTTCCTTTCTATTTGTGCGCAATTTTAACCATGTTCAATCATTACCAACTCGCCCAACTAACTCCTTTACTACAATGTTGAATCTACCATAAGGGGGTAATACAATTCAATGTTGCAAATAACTGCTACCCGAAAAGTGTCTGATGATCGCTGATATTCTTTTTACATAGCACACCGTTTTAATAACACTTATGAGTGGCAGCAGGGAAAGTTTAGAGTTTCTGGTTCAACTCCCCATTAAGTTTATTGCGCCGCAAGCTCTGCCCACAAACACACTGTAAGAGCTAAAATGCAATCGGATTTGAAGAACATTGTCAATGATTGGCTTGACAAGCAGGATCTAACCGAAATGTTTGCACGGAAATGTATCCCGTCTTTTCAACCTCGCAATATTGTTCTTGGAGTTGTTTGTTAATGTTTTTGTCTAAAATTAGAACGAATTAGGGGATCAAATTTTTGATAAACATTGGGCAGCTCTCTGAAAATATTCACGCGCATTTTGCCCGTCATGCGGAATGTTGGGAGGTGGTCACTGCAAGAACGAACTATGGCACACAGATGCTTGAACATACTATCCCAAATATACTTCACCTACTTGAAGATAAACGAATGGAATTCAGTTCTATGTCCCTTAGAGAAATTCGGCTAATTTTCTCCACCACGGAATCTGAGCATGAACTAAACTTTTGGGGTCTCATAACTTCTGTCTGCAAATAGGTCACTTTTCTGTTATAGCTGATGATAAAATATATTATGTCTGAAACGCGCTTTGTTGAATTGTTGTATCAGGATTCGTGATTGTTTCTCTTTTTTTTTGTCGTCAAGCTGCGGCTACTGTACCTAGTATACGCTGTCAAAGACGTGACAGGCTGTGCCATATAGTTTTTTTATTTGATCGCCACCATCAACGTTCAATAGAAACTCTTTAATATTATTTCATTACTGTTATTGTCGTTGTCGTTGTCGTTGCTGCAGTTGCAGTTTTAGCGCGCATCTCTTGGCGCCAATTTCCGGCGTCGCCGTCGCCATTATCGTCAGCGTAACTGAGCGCTGCATTATGGGAGGTTTCCCGTAATGACGTCACACGTGTGACACCCTCGTGATATCATGTGTGACGTCACGAGGGTAAACGTTTTTCTCTAAATTTAGCGCGAAACATTTTCCGCTAAATATTGCGGGGGAAACTAAATTTAGCGGCAAAAGTTTACCCTCATAACGTCACACGTGATGCGCACAATCCGAAAAAAACTATTTCCGCTAAGTCTAGTGGGAAACTTTCCCGCTATAATTAGTGGGGAAATTTTGCCCTCGTGACGTCACGTCTAATGTCAGACGTTCCGTGCCGTGCGACGTCACTAGGGTAAAATTTTATCGCAAAATTTGGCGGGAAATTTTCCCGCTAATTTAAGCCTGGAAATAGTTCACTAAATTTAGCCTGAAACTTGTACCCTCTTACGTGACCCACCCCTCCGTACTCTCCCCTCCTCCTCAAGAGCTGCGCCCTGATTCGGCATTACAGAGAATTATAATCGTCTTTTTTATTTGTGGATTTGTTTATTGTGCTTGTTTTGTTTAGTGCTGTTGTTTATTGTTGTTGTTGTATGTAACTGTTTGTTGTTGTTGTTGTCATCTGGTTGCTGTGTGCTGTTGTCGTCGTCGTCGTCGTCGTCACTATTGTTGCTGTTGGAGTGCTACTCTATCACTGCCAACTGAAAGGTGGAACTGTAGCGCACTTTTTAATGTGCTGGTCACAGGGGTCTTCTTGGTTGACAGAGCTGCTGAGGAAAGAACTGAAGCCTCCAAAGACCAAAAACGTATTTCATTCCAAAAATGACTTCGGAATAGAGAAGTGTTGTTTCCCTTAGTTTACATATTACGCAACACAACTCACTTGATTGAAACCGAAACCATATGCCTCAGTTTCAGAACAACATACTATGTTTACACATTTAGAATTTTCTATATAAAAAAAAAAAAACCTGATACGCACCAAACTCTAGATAAGCGAATTCGTTTTTCTACACTCTAAGAAAAAAGGGTGCATACGGGTACTCCCCTCAGGGGAGTTAGACCGTGTCCCATATGTGACTCCCCTGGGGTGTTTGTGGTATCCTCTCAAGTTGGGGAATTCAAGTACTCCCCAGATATACGGGATCACATAGCACCCCCCTCAAAGTCCACGGGCCTCAACCGACACCCCTTACTTCAGGTGCTGTTAGGCGCCCTCTGTTACATTCGGGTACTTATATTACACTGCTAATTAGAGGAATTATATGAAACCATTTTCAACTCGCAGGGAGTCAACGAATCCCTTCTAAATAGGGTGCTTTTTGGCGCCTTTTGTGACACCCAGGTACTCATGTGACACCCGTAAATCCAGGCATTATTTAGTACCGCTTAATACTCTCAAGGAATCACTTGATCGCCCCTAAATTGGGTGCTTTGTGGTGCCCGTTTTTATACCTAGAGACTCACGTGATCCCCCTAATTGCGAGTGTTGTCAGACACTATACACAACCTTCGAGGTTTTCCGGGACTCCCCACTTTTGGGGTCCCCTTTGTACACCATGGGTCTCGCGGAGCTCCAAATAGTGAAGGCACTTTTTCAGACCCCGAAACTCAGCTAACTGGCTTGTTCAGGGGTGCTGGAGGGGCGATTATTCCTAAGGCCAGCTGTCATACGAGAGAGTTCTGAATTATTTGCGTGTCAAGTTCCTTAAGGAGGCACTTCGAGGAGGTTTCAGGGATAAGAGAATAATACCCACGGCAACGTGCCGGCATCAAAATTTAACTGAAAACTTCTAGAAACACACAATCCAGACATTTGAAAAAAAGTCCTGCCAGTCATGTCAGCCAACAATATTGTCAACCACGTTTTTATTGTAAAATGAAAAACTTGATACAGGTCAAAAGCTTAAAAAATAATTACTAAAAGCTTGTAGCCTGCCAAGAAGCTTCAGGGCTACCTTTTCCAGTGGTGGTTCTTTCAGCCCGATCGTACGTTCAAAGAGAGCCAAGGCGGACTTGATCCCCGTTGCATATTGAATATCCAAAGTTCAATAGATTATGAGGCTGAAGCCATGGATGACGTCGCCAACATCCACCGACAGGTCCTCCACCTGGACTTGGACAGCTGCAGAATAGAAGGCGTCCTCTGTAGAGAATAGGACCGTCAGATGAGTTCATCTTTCTCCTGGAACCTGCAATATAATAAAGTACCGCACTTAAAAAAAAAGTATGCAAACATGGGTCATGATTATACGTTCTATTATTTTTCATATTTAGATATAATAATCAGAGATTGCCTGCTTCCGTATGCTGTGTGAGTGCATAATTTTTCTTTTAATGTCACGTAATGATTTCGATGTTCGCAGCCATTAACTTTCCATAGACTGTTGAGGCCTTTCACCAAATGCTCACATATCACAAGATGAAGTGAACAGGTAGTGCTTAAATTATTTTAACATACATATGACCTTCATGTGCCTAGTACGAAGCGGGCACATGTTTAGGGGATGCATATAATTCGAATATGAATTTAGCTCAATTTGGACCCATTAGTGCAACGCCAATTCTCGAAACGTCCCACACGATTTGGTCATGTACTAAGCTAGAAAACTGGGCCAGTTTAACTTCGTAATTTGTCAGGACTCGTAAGGAACCCCGCCAGGCACGCACAGGAAAAGGAAAATATTGTCCTGCGCAGATCGCGTTTTCGATTTAAACAGTGTTATGAGCTGCGTCATTCGCTTGAAGAGCTCTGCGTATTCTGTGAGGACATCGACACGAGTTTCGCTGCATTTTTGTGATGGGTATGTTTTCTTGATCGGTTGCTTTAGCTATACTCTGCTCCAGCTGCGCATGTCTGAGGAATAGCGAGGCGTCCTTTGTGAGCCCACCTTCTCCATGTCAGTTCAAGGATCTGCTAGGACTTTGGCTCGAAAAATACAGTGAGGCTTTCATAAGGCATCTTATCACTGCGCTGCTCAAATTTGTTAAAAATCCGTGGAAACAAAAATGATTGTCTGAAATTAATATTGTTCTTAGAAATAATTAGTATAAATCTGAAGAAGCGTAAAAGGTTGAATATAGTAGATGTTAAGCATAGATAAAACAAGGACCCTACTACCTATAGTCGGTTACAAGTCAAGAAGGTAGGAGAAGCTCCACCCACAAGCGTGATGCGCCCGTTTCAAATCTCTCCGCAGTCGAAAGAAGAGTTCACTGTAAACCCTCCTTGTTCCGCTTCAGTGGATTCCAACTTGTCTCCGATCCCACTTTTTAAGAAAGCGACCTTTGTATTTATCAGAGAGGGAACCGAGCCCCTGAAAGCAGCCTTTGTATCCATCGGGGGGGGGGGGGGAAGCTAATCTCCAAAAGTCGTAATTGTTTCCGTCGGTGGGGGAGAGCTCTAATCTCCCTCTCGTGGCTTCCACAATGCTAAGTAAAAGTCGAAAGATAAAGCAAATATGTACAGAAAGGCAAGCCCTTCCTCGCGCGTTGGCCGCGACGTCACGGAAACGGTGGAACGCTATTGGATGCGGAGGTGGCGGAGGGATATCTGATTCCCTTTGAGGGGCATTTGCCGCTACCTTCTTGACCTGTAACCGACTATAGTGAATAAAACAACAATCTCTTCGCATTCCCTCAAAGTCCTGAACAGATCACCAACGATAAACACGTCTTCGCCGTAATGCAAGTGGAAGTTATACGTGTCCCAGTAACGTTCAGCGACTGGCGAGAGTCCGTCTAGCGCATATTCAAAGCAGTTCGCTATTGCCGGAGAATATGAAGGAACCTCTTTGCCTCCGCGGCTGGAGTAATAAATTGGGAGTGTGAATGCCTTTTGGCTGATTTCAACTACACATCAAGGTTAATTTAAAGTCCTGAATTGTATATTGCGCCGTTTATAACAATATTCAGCGAAAGCAAAATATCCCATTTTGACTTTTTTAGTCTATTATTCATGGTAATAAACTAAACCGATTAATCAATTAGTCAAGTGAATAAGAGAAAATATTTAATCGTGCTAACATGTTTTTTTACCGACGTTTAGCCCTACTAGTAACCAAGCTATTGAGATGCTTTGAAAGACTAATACATGAATGGTTTACTGAATTTCCCCTGAGAGCTCTTTCATTTTGTAGTCTTTTTATTTAGGCAAGAATTTTCTAGACAAGCCAATATTTATGTCAATATTTCGGTATTTAACATTTTGGAACTTAAATAAATATTCCGAGAATATTTCTGCTTACAACATGAGCTCGCCAATTTCGGCAAGCCATTGACTATGCGACTTTTGTTTTCTAGCACGAATTATTCGACTATAACACCAGTCGACAGCAGACTATTCCGATGGCCTTAAATATAATTTGACGGAACCAGTGCGCTCTAAGCAATTTGTACTAAGAGAAATATGAAGCGCCACATCTTACCTGAATCATCAGTCTCGTTGACGAACACCTTGAGGGCCGATTCTAAAAACGCTTGGCGCACTCCTTTCTCTGTTCGACTGCCACCAACAACGATAATTTTTGTAGATGTCTTGGAAGTCACGAACAAGTGACACTGGTGCACGCCGTTGAAGGTAGGACGGGAGGAGGAAGCAGACGGATTGCTGGAGCGGAGAGGAAGGAACATCCCTTCTATCCACCATTCCGCCTGCTTCCCCCTCCCCAGCGTACTTTTCCCTCGCCCTGAACCTCTAGTTGTTGCTTTTTTTTTATTTTTTATAACTTTTTTTTTCTTTTTTTAGAACACCCGTAGCCGTACCACGTCGCCGGTGACGCCATAAGGGTACGGGATGACACGGCTGTGAACCGGAGTTTAGAGGAAAGTCAATGCTCATCCAAGGGCAGAAGGGAACAACAAACCTGTCGAGTCCGTCCTTCCCCTAGCTTAGCAAAATCGGGTTGGAGGACGTAAGAGATTATAAGGAGCGGCCGGGTGCTGGCGCGCCTGCCTCCATTGTGAGCGTACGCTGGGAAAGCTTCAGCGAAAACATTTCAGAGCCTCGGGAGAGATCACCTTGACGTTAGTTTTCGTAATTACTTCGTCTTCGTTAGGCCGCGCTCTGTATTCTCCATCGTGATTTTATCGGAGAGCAGAGAAATTAATAAAACATTGACCAGATTTGTTTTGACGTCCTGTATCCACGTCTTGTGTATAAAAAAAAAAAAAAAACTCTTGCTTCGAGAAACGAATATTTATGGAAGTTTTTAAAATTATTTTTAGCTTCTCACTTTAAGTCGTAATATTGCTTATATAATGGGAAAAAAGGTAGTGAATTTTTGTGGAATTACTGATTTAGATCCCGGCCACTGCCCCATTGGATTCGGATTATCATCGTACAGGAGTGCGATAAAGGGACAATAAAACTGTTCTCCATTATCGTCAGATACCTCCAGTTTATAACCTATCAAACACTTATTATCACTTCTGGCCGCGCACGAGTAGTCGCAGAAAATATTTAATAAAAACAACTTGCTCTTGCACTTTGAACAGAAAAAGCGGCCACAAGTTTGAGGCAATGAGCTGTGTTGTCTATTTTTTTTTTCAATTCTCTCCGTCCCAGGGTTTACAAATACAACATGTTCTTTTCCAACCAGCTCGCCTGCCCTATGTATTTCTTGCGGATGATGTGCCGCGAATGATCATTACAGCAATGCGCAGAGGTTGTCAATGAACGGTGCACGTGCCGCACTCCGCACTCCGTACGCACTCCCCACTTCGTACATTTGGCTGTTCCGGCGGTCACTGCAGTGATTGAGCTCGAGCCAAAATTTGAATGTCCCGCAAGGCATCAATTGCGGCTAAGCCTAAGTGCAGTGCTAACGCAGTGCTCGAGTCCAACACATGAACCCCATTCAAATATCAGTCACGACAGTTCAGAAGGTATACCCGTGGTATATCAACGTCGTGGTTTCCCGAAACTGCGTCAGCAAGCTTTGCGTAGGAGCGACTGCAAGAGGAGTTCGCTTGTGCTTTTAAAACTATACAAAAAAAAAACAACAAAAAAACGCACAGTTCAGAGGCATTGCATGAGAGCATGAAGTTCACATACTTCTGTCAGCATTCTTTTATGAAGTGCCTAATCTTTAAATTCAGTATCGTTTCATGGCAAAATTTATTATTATTGCACGATGAGCGTCAAGATCCCACGTTAGCTTCCGCACTGCGGTGGCAAAACTATCCGTCTACAGTAAGAACAGTTTCAATCCAGAACAACTTCTGATTGCCTAGACCTCCTCACAGAAGATATGTACATACGTTTGAGTTTGTGACATGTCACATAGAGTGCATTGCAGCAAACACCCGAAAACATAAACTGAATTTGTTAAACTTAATCACGGTGCTGTTTTTGTTTTGTTTTTGGAGCATGTGTTTCGAACTTTCGATGAATGCGTGGGATTCCTAGATTGCTGTAAAACAAGCATCTGAGTAGCCGGTCATCGCACTAAAGCGAAACGTGGAAGAACGTTCTGTTAACGTTATAATATTGATCGGGACGCAGAAAAGACGATGGGCGGACATGAACGCCAGAGAAGAGGGGAAAAGTGAACTTGCGGGGCTCGGGACCTTTGTCTCTCTTGGGGAATGTCCGCCTGCAGGCCACCTTCTATCGTTCAGGAGCGCCCTCCCTGTGCTGCCCATGCCGCGCCCCTTCCCGATAACTTGCGTCATGAAACCCTAAACCTAGTACAACACGTTGTAAGCCAATTTTCTAACCGTGACACATCGAAAACTTAGAGAGACAATCCCTAACAGACCCCGGAATCGTGAAGCAAAATATAAAAACACAACCCTGCAAGAAAAGAAAAAAGGGTCATGTTTTGCATTTTGTACATTTTATTCCCTAAAAAGGGCCCCAACCACAACTTCAGAGTTGCTCACGAACACGTTTAGCTATTTCAGAGGTCGTTGTATGGGTCTTGGCAATCCTTTTATGCTCATTTAATCTGTCGTTAATGCGTCTTTATGTTTGACCTACATGCGTAGACCCGCAAGCTAGAGATATTTCATACACGACACTGTTCCAACAAACTGATTTTTCAAGATGACCCTTTTGCACTCATTCGTACCCGCGTGGAAGGGCGCCATCCTGTTGGACTTGAAAGCGGAAACAGACACACCTATCTACACCAAAGTCATTCGCATAAAAGCAGGAGCACAGGTTTAACCTGTGTGTCTGGGTTCTGTAAATAGTATTTTTAAGGTCGAGCCCCCTTTCATCGTCCCTTTTGTGTCTGAACGTGTGTGTGTTCGCATTCTTTCACCACAGCATCATAGAGAATGGTTTTGTGCGCCTCATGCAGATGGCGTCGCGAAAACTCACCCAGATGTACCCAAATATCCGTCACTCCAGCCGCCGCGCGTGGTTTAAAGACCCAAGATATTACCGTTTTTTTGCTTTGCATTTTACGAAACGGAATCGCGATATTTATATTAAAAATAGACGTGATTTTTATCTTTTTTTTTGAGATAAACGATACAAAAATTACAAGCTGCGAATTCCTTCAGCATTAAAACCATTCCATCCCCCCTTTAAATATTCTTGTTTTCGATCCACCGCCCAGCCCGTCTCACGTTGTAATGTTACCTCTATTCGGTCGGAACCCTCGTATAACAGGGACATAATAAACGAAAACGACCTAAAATCCGCTCGCAGTTTACGCCAGGGCCGTAAGTTTGTCGAAACTGGAACACACAAAATGTAATTTACGGAATGGCGTCTCGGCCCACCAGGCAGTGCGCCAGCGCCGTACATGAAGCAGTCAAGAAACTTCTCAAACTGACAAAATAAAAAAAGGATGGCTCCCAGAAGTTTTTACCCTAAAATATCCTAACGCGAACAGAGAGGGTCATCATACCAAGTGAAAAATTCCGACGATGTCCTGACTCCTCAGCACTAATAACTTCGGTTGGGCGAGGTAGGGCGCTGTGTAACAAAAACTTTGTGAAAAGTTGTGCTCTGAATGAGTATGGTCGCGGGCTTTTTATTTCACAATATTTGTACGATATATAAAACGCGGCATAAATTAATATCGGGTAAACTTCGAGAGTTCGCGAAAACGTCGTGCCCGCGGAACTTCAAATCTAGAATAAATGCTGTCTTCACGCTTTCTCCACGATTTTATCTCTTTGCTATATATTTCCTAAGTTAAGAGTTTTTCGGTCGCCAGCTCGTGCAGCTGACTAATTTGATTGTCACCGGAATGCACCTTTCAGTGCCTCCCACCGCTAAACAAATTAATGGCGAGATATTTTTATTATCGTTTTAGCTACCCAGATTGTCTCACATTAGTTTGTGTCCTCTATCTTACCGGATAAGACCAGCGACAAAGACATTTGTATCAGAAGCGTAAACAAGACCAATCTAAACCTCCTTTGAAGGTTACATGCTCAACCGTAAGCTTGTAAAAACTCGATCTCGCAAAATGTAAGCCACGGCATGGTGTGTCGGTCTGTCGATCTAGAGTTCCTGTATAGGCTCCCTACAGGAGCCAGAGTTGCGCCTTTGATTCCACGTGCCGCGTGCAGCCCTCGCCGCTATTCATTCATTTATTTATCCTTAACGGCCCGGGTAGGGCATTACATAAGGGGGGAGTAGACGAGAACTAAAATACACTTTGACACTTGAAAACGACAAAAATAGGAAAAGGAGAGAGTCAAAATAACAAAAAAGTGAAAGCCGTTTACAAATCCCTGTAACGCCGAATTGGAGCGCAGCTCTTGAGGAGGAGGAGTGAAGGGTACTGAGGGGAGGGTAGACCCCTCCCCCTTCTCCCCTCATTCTTTAATATGCTCCGGGGGGGGGTGTCACGTGACTTCGGGGAGGGGGGTCACGTGACCTCGGGGAGGCGTGACCTGGGGGTGACCTCAAGGCCACGTGATCCCAAAGGTGACCCCCACGTGACCTTGGGGGTCACGTGACCTGGAGGGGTCACGTGACCTCAGAGGGGTCACGTGACCTGGGGGTCACGTGGGGTCACGTGACCTTGAGATGACCTTGGAAGGGGTCACGTGACCTTGGGGGTCACGTGACTTCGGGGGTCACGTGACCTTGGGGAGGCGACCACGTGACCTCGGGGGTCACGTGACCTCAAAGGGGTCACGTGACTTGGGGGTCACGTGACCTTCAAAGGGTCACGTGGGGTCATCTTGGGGTCACGTGACCTTGAGATGACCTTGGAAGGGGTCACGTGACCTTCAGGGGGTCACGTGGGGTCACGTGACCTTGAGATGACCTTGGGAGGGGTCACGTGACCTTGGGGGTCACGTGACCTTGGGTTGACCTTGGTCACGCCGACGCCGACGGCGACGGCGACGCCAACGGCGACGCCGACGGCGACGCCGCTCAAGCCGGGAACGGGCCCCTAAGAGCTGCGCTCTAATAGTAAAAAACACAAAGTACTGATATGGTTTAGTCGTGAATGGTTAGTGGTTGTGTAAAGAGACTTCCTGGCGAAACCTTATTGGGTCAGTAATGACTACAATGTCGTCGGGAAGGGAGTTCCAGATGGCTATTGCATGAGGGAAAAAGGAAGTGTTGAAGGCAAGCGTTTTGCCTGCAATACGCTTGATGCATTGACTGTGATTAAGGCGTGATGATACTCGGTCAGGAGGAGCGAGAGGGGTGGTATGGGAGTATGGATAGTTATAGTAGAACTTATGCAATAAACATAACCGAGAGTTCAATCTTCGACTGGACAGTAAGGGTAGTTCTCGAGTTTCTTTAAGTTGGGTCACACTGATGTCATGAGTATACGCTGATGCGATGAATCGGGCTGCGCGGGTTTGTATGCGTTCCAGGTTATCAGAGAGGTAAGCTTGAGAAGGGTGCCAGATGGATGACGCATATTCAAGCTTTGGGTGAACGAATGTTATGTATGCAAGTTTCTTAAAGGCCGGCCCGCAAGCAGAGAGAAGGAACCCGACCCTCACTTTCCTTCTCGCCACTATGAAAGGAGGAAATCACCTCTCGTTTCCTCCTCGCCATTTTGCAATTTTTTCTTGTTTTTTTTTTTTTTTGCCAGCTGCCTGTTCTTTTTTTTTTGACAAGTTTGGGGTGAAGAACATGAGAGCGTCAAGGATTTGACAAGATTATCCAGAAGCCAGCCGGCACACCTGCGACAAGGAGCTGGACCAACCGAGTAGCTGCTTTGAGCGAGCTTGGGACTTGCTCTTCCTAACGAATTGGAATGGCTTTTTAGAGCGCAGCTCTTGGGGGCTCGTTCCCGGCTTGAGCGGCGTCGGCGTCGGCGTCGGCGTAACCAAGGTCATCCCAAGGTCACGTGACCCCCAAGGTCACGTGACCCCTCCAGGTCACGTGACCCCTCCCAAGGTCATCTCAAGGTCACGTGACCCCACGTGACCCCCTGAAGGTCACGTGACCCCCAAGGTCACGTGACCTTGGGGGTCACGTGGGGTCATCTTGGGGTCACGTGACCTTGAGATGACCTTGGGAGGGGTCACGTGACCTTGGGGGTCACGTGACCCCTTGAGGTCATGTGACCCCCGAGGTCACGTGGTCTCCTCCCCAAGGTCACGTGACCCCCAGGTCACGTGACCCCTCTGAGGTCACGTGACCCCTCCAGGTCACGTGACCCCTCCAGGTCACGTGGGGGTCACCTTGGGGGTCACGTGACCTTGAGGTGACCCCCATGTGACACCCAAGGTCACGTGACCCCCAGGTCACGCCTCCCCGAGGTCACGTGATTCCCCTCCCCGAAGTCACGTGACACCCCCCCCGGAGCATATTAAAGAATGAGGGGAGGAGGAGGAGAAGGAGGAGGGGTCTACCCTCCCCTCAGTACCCTTCACTCCTCCTGCTCAAGAGCTGCGCTCCAATTCGGCGTTACAGGAATTTGTAAACGGCTTTCACTTTTTTCAGCATTGGTTTGGAGGACGATTCTTGCTGTTGTAAGAGCAAAAATACCTTGTTCTGCTCAAAGGAGTAGTCATTGAAGTATCAATTTTATTATAAATATCTGATTTGGCATCTTTCGTTGTTTAGGCGGATTCATGGCGGCAACGGGAAGTACGAGCGGCGTTTTCTGTATATCAGGGATGGCGCTCCATAGACCAGTGGTTCTGAATCACTATGGTTCGTAAACCGGCAGAGGTGACGGAGGATCCCATCCGTAGTGGGTCTAGTACTTTTCGGTGTAGAGCGTTTTGCTGTAGGGCATTTCGGTGCGGACTTTTTGGTGCACAGACATTTCAGTGTACGGACGTTTTGCTGCAAATACGTTTCGGTGCGCGGATATTTCGGTGCACGGACATTTTGATGCATGGACATTCGACGCTATGGTTTGCCCTCGCCGGTATCTCTTTTCTAACGTACGCAGACACGCTTCACATCGTGTTTTCGCGTTGAGTTGATAGAGATAGTCTCCTCTATAAGGTTTTGGCTTTATTATTGGTCCTGCTTGTAGAAAAGGACCCAAACAGCAAGACGTTTGAAGATGTTTGTGTAGTTAGTAAAATTTTAAATATCTTGAAATGCGCCTCCTCCGCGTAATCGCATACGTCCGATTGTTAATAATAAATTGTGATGACCTCCCATGACAAAGAAAAACAATTTAATTATCACTTGCAACTCATTAGGAAATGAAGTAGGCGTGTGCGGGTACAAAATAAGTGTAATCAAGTCAAATATCGATTTGAATCAAGTAAACAAGCCGAATTTGGTGAATGCTAAATTTATTTTATTTGGTATCAAATGTTTGCTCATTCTCGTACGAAAAAAAACAGTGACCACAGATCATACACAGCGTATGATCTGGGGTCAACGTTTCCTTCCATGCCTTAATGATGTCGCCGGACGTAAAGAACTGCCTTACAATCGTGCTTATACAGGGCGATTTTTTTTTTAACGACTAGACATTTTTTTTATAAAAGACGTCAGAGTTACGCACTTGCGGTTTGTGCCTTATCTGTAGTCATCAAAAACGCCAAATCATTCGTTTTTAAAGAGATGTAGTGCACGTGAAGTGGCTCACGGCGTCCTAAAAAGACTCATTTGGACGCGAATCGTGCTACCGCAATCTTTTCGGCCGCCGCACTCCTCGCCCCTTTTACAGTGGCGTTGTCACAGCGATGCGCATGATTTGTCGCTTTGGCTTCATGACGTTAGGCTGTGCCACGCGGAGATGGAGCCCACATAAAATCAGAACTATATTTTCGCGCCCAAATCAGGAGGACGCCGTATCAGGACGCCGTATAATAGTGTACGCGCGTTACATCTTTTTAAGAATGGACGGTTTGGTGGCTTGCGATTATATGGCCAACAACTTTCTAAATACACGATGCCGTTTTCTTTTTTAATTAAAAGGCTAATTAGCGAATTTTAGGCAATCGCTTGGTTTTAGTTGCGTTCTTTCTTGAACCCAATCTTCGCCTCGCCGTATAGCTCACGTTCACAAAGCGTTAATTTGCACATTTTTTTTTCTAATATCCCTAGTAGGTGAAAAAAAAAAAAATTCTATATAAAACAGAGGGCAGTTCTTTTCTGACATAAATAAGGTGTGGGGACCGCGTCTTGCATGCATCTCTTTTTTTTTCCGGCCTATAAACACACGTCTCGGGACATTCCAAATTGAGTTTATGGTGGGGCGGGCGCTTTATCACGGGGTATTTTGTCATGTTTCATAAGCTTTATTACTCTAGTCAGAAGGAAGCCACGCGAGCCGTACCACGTTGCAAACAGCTAATCGGGTGTTTGTCAAGGAGCTCTAGAACTTTCCAATTGACATTTCGGTTCTTAATACATTTAAAAAAGTTTGTTACTTAGTCATAAACATTTAATTTATTAGGCATAATTAAAAATACTGCACTCTCGCAAGACGTCTGCCCAAAACATACAGTTGGTTTCATTGGCGTAAAGTGGCTGCGCTCTAATTTCGCGTTACAGAGATTTGTAAGCGTCTTTCATTTTTATGCTTGGTCTTTAAAGATTCGTGAAAGGCATTCGCCACCTGTCAAGCCGCGTACGCGGACAGCGCGGCCTCCTCGGCAAGTTGTTCCCTCATCGAAGACGACAATGAATAATAAAAGGTACGATCAAAATCTTGATGCCTGAAGAAAGCGCAAGTTTAAAATAATTCTAAGTTGATTTTATTTCTACTATATTCAAATTTCAACACCCGTCGCAGGCAGCATGAAAGGAAGCACTGCACTCTTGGCGCAAACCAGTGCCCAGTCAACGATCCTACACTCAAATACGCATCACCACCCGACCTGTTTGAAAAATAAATAATTTCCAGTAGTTTTGATAGAAGAGGCGAATTTTCTACTCAGCGTGATATTTTGTGGACCCAAAAGTCCTGTAGCCAAGATCGGTGCTTGACAGCTTCAGGAAGACGAAGAACGACGGATGCATTATTTCCCGCAAAAGTGCTGTTTTGACGTTGAATTCCACATAAAATTGTATATGCACAAATTGTGGCACGATACCGAACTTGCTTGATTACTTTTCTTGTAGAGACAACATAACCAGGCATAATCTACAGATATTGCAGAATTTATTGTAATTGGCGTACAGCGCGAAAGACAAGTATGGACATAAAGAACACAATAGAGCTCTGCATTTCTGCTGCATTTCTTTCTGTACTTGTGGACAGTTAGTCCGCATGACTATAGTCAAAAATTGCCAAATTGTTTAAGCCTACCCCTTTTTGTAGTTTTTTTCATAGATGAAATATACCATAAACCGTTTCACTTGTAATGGAAGTTTGTTTTTACTCTTCTTAGTAGCTTCAACGAGGCAACCGTCACTCTAGAAAGCACCCGTATTACGAACCTATATATTATGCCTCAGAAATGGTCAGACTGTGTCCCTCTGACTGCAATATCTTTGACCTGTAATTACTCATGATTATTACTTTGCACAAAAAACAAAAACAGTATAGGGATACAATCACTCTTCAGTGTGCCGTTGTTAGAACGAACAATTTTCACCTTTCTTGGTAGAGCTCAAAGTTCAGATAAAAATACCCATATTTTTTCCCTTTGCTGTGATGTTCAAGTTCCGTTCACTCGAGATAAATATGCGGTATTGTAGCGTGTGTGGCCGCATGCGGAAGTATCTGTATGTAAAAGAACTTGTTGTTGGGCTAGTTGGTGTTGACTATCTGAGTGTGTTTTAGAGCTGCAAAAAAAGAGCAACAAAAAAAAAAAAAAAAAGAAGAAAAGCGAGCCAGCCCGAACTTTTCCGAGCTCATATCCGGCCTGCCTAACTAATCCCTGGTGTTTGGGATTGAAGCAGAGAACCTTGAAGGGGTTACAGAGATTTTGTCGGGGGGCCGGTAAGCCCATTAGCACTCGTGCGAGAAGGCCGTAAAAAGCAAGGAGGAAAATGGAGGAGGAAAGGGGAGGAGGAAAAAAAGAAAAGAGGGGGAATCTTCTGCCACGCTGAAGAAAATTTTGAGCGCCCGCCTTTAAGGTGACTGGGCGCGGACTTTAAATTACGTTTCAGGTATCCAAGTGTGCGTGATGCCTCAGCTATAATATTATCGACATGCAGAACCCAAGAAAGCGTTGAGGTTAAATTTACTCCTAAGTAGTTATAAGAAGTTGAAGTATTAATTGGGGTGCCGCCGAGTGAATATAAATACGTATCTGTAGATTTTCTCCGGGTAAACGAAACGAAACTACGCCGAGATCCGATCGCGTGAGGAGCCGTATCAAGTGTCGTGCAGCAAAGTAGACGTTGCACGCGCCCCGGCGTACGTTCCCTGGCTTTTGAGCGCGCCTCGAACGCGCGGCGCTGCTATTCGCCGAATTCAGTCACGTGAGGAGCTGTATCCACATGCCATGCGTGAACGAGCAACTCTGGCTCCCGTAGGGACCCTATACAGGAACTCTACGTCGACCTGCCCGCCAGCGCCCTCTATGAAACAGTCAGGTAACTTTTTGAACTTGGAAGTAAATAGGAAAACGTAAAAAAAAAAAAACGAACAAAAAGGGAACGTCAGCAATTTCAAAGAATCTGTGAAGCAAAAAAGAAAAAAAGAAGTAAAGTAAAAACATAAACTCCAGGATCGGATTTAACTTTCTCAAGGCTAGTCATCCACGTTCCCCCTTCGCAAAGGAAGCCTGGCCCGAGGGCAGGCTTCCCCTTCCCATAATCCTTTCGAATCCCCAGGGGACTCTTGTAGCACCCCATTCTCTTTCCCCTTGCTCGCTCCCTCTATTTGAGAGAGGATATTCTTTCCAAAAGGGTGCTAACGCACGCTGTGGGTGTTGTCACGCCGTCTAACTCCCTCGAACTCCCCTCCTTTCTTAGAGTGTATATGCTACACGTGTGTTTTATTGTTGTGCTCTTTCCTGTCCGGCACACCGAGAGAACGATATACTGATCTTGGCGAACAAAATTAAACCGTGTTCCTCGTGGTGCCAACAATAAACTACGCACCCTCGAAAGTTCAGACTTCTCCACAGAAATCAGCTGGGAGAAAACAAAATATTAGAGAGTATGCTTAATGAAATAACAGTTCCAAGAGTCGCTTTGAATCTACCTGCGAAAGAGGTGTTTCATAGCAGAAGCCGATGGACTGGTTCTGTTTTCTACTCCCCCTCTCGGATGGCGCCACAAGTGACTCCGGGGGCACTGATCCGAGGTGTAAAGCTGATAGAGCTACAAAGAGCAATCAATCGGGAAGCCGAGCCAGCAGAGGCGATGCGTGAAGTCGCCAGTAACACCCTTAGAACAGAGCAGAAAACACTCAGTCCGTTACTGTTGAGAGACACCGATACGTCTCTCATAGGCAAGTATAACTTATCTCCGTTAATTCGGCTGAAGTTAAGTTTATCTTACTAGAACTCGGAATTTGATACTCTAACCTTCCGATTAATTGATTATACCGTATGTATTTACTGGTTAATCTATTCGCTTCTGAGTTGGAATTTTTGCAGATAAAATAAAAGTACCTGCTTTACTAGTCCGTGAATATTCGCCAAGTACAGAACCCAACAGTTGTTTCGCACAGTAAAACACTGTCAAGGTCTCTATGATTGTCATCTAAATTGAGTACAAGTTTCAATTAGAATGTGTATTTATTTCGATTTTAAAAATGATTTCGCCTGATTTCTTTTGCTTAATTTATTGCAAAGATATCTCCATGTAACCGAGATTTCGGTTGCATTTCAATGCATTTTGCCAGCTAGAATTAGTGAAACATAAATGGTAGTTAAACTTTTCTTTAGCTATTACGAATTTAAGTCGACAATACTTATCAAGTGATAGATGAATAGATTGAAAATTTGCGTTTAATCCGGTTAGAAGATTATTCAACGTGATTTCCCGTTTCTATATAACTGCAGCTTATTATCCCAACCGCTAGCGCAGCCTTCATGGGGTGTCGGGTTTTCTTCGATGCTTGGTTTATTTTTGTTGTGCTTGTTGCTCAAAAGTCTCGGCACTTGTCTTTCGGCTAAGGAAGAGCCTGTAAATGATTTAAAATCACAGCATGGATGATAGGCTAAAATGTGGATTAGTATGGGAGTTTTTCCTGACGCTCGTCAAGTTTGCAACTAGAACCGTACATTTATTCGCACTTATTAAACGGTTTCTAAACTGTAGGTGTCTAGTTTACTGTCTAGTATGCTTTTTTTCGCTCCCTAACGTTTGCCGCAACTAGACAATGTTAGCACAAAAACGACATCGGCGGTTTTGACGTTTGTCTCGGGTTGTATCCTTAGGCACCAAGCTTTTTCAGCATATTGTAGTTCGCATCAATGTACATTCGAATTACTTTGATCCTTCGAACGGCATACCTTTAATTTTTAAAATATAAAATCATTAAATTACAGCAATCGCTTGCTGGCGCGAGCCTGTAGGTATTTTTCAGTCTTCACGTGGACACTCGGTATAACGCATTATCCTCCGACACTCCAAAGGTGGCAGACTGACTGCATCCTGCATCCAGACTGACGCCAATGTAGGAAGTCTTACACGTTGAACGCGGGCATTATGTAAATTGCAAGTTGCAACCCGTCTAATCATGTGCTCATGTGTCAATGTTGAAGCGGTAAAAAAACTAAGCTATTCGTATCCGCTACAACTCGACAAATTATTACTAACAGAAGCCAGCTTGGTCTGATGTGCGCCGCAAATTGTTTTAAAAGTTTTTCTGGTTAATTTTTGCGTCCCTAAAAATTCCGGGCACGGGATTTACCACACATATTTTCGGTCCGAGTACGTGGGTAGAGTTGCTCAACTTTTTTACTTTCTTAATTCTGTATTGAATGTCGGTGTTTTTGTGAACACAATTAATCCTAATTAATGTAGTTACTTATGTAGAACAAATTGAACTTTAATAAATACGTTCACTGCGCGACAGGGTTGATTCAACAAAAAGGACATTGGCGCTTTTGACATTTGTCTCGAACTGTATTCTTAGGCATCAAGCGTTTTTAACATAGGGTGGTTTGCATGAATGTGAGTTCACATTACATTGCTGCTTTGAACGGCA
Organism: Ixodes scapularis; assembly: GCF_016920785.2. Taxonomy (NCBI): domain Eukaryota; kingdom Metazoa; phylum Arthropoda; class Arachnida; order Ixodida; family Ixodidae; genus Ixodes; species Ixodes scapularis. The sequence goes on along the minus strand of NW_024609846.1, from coordinate 62,920,096 downwards.
CACCTTTAATATTTAGAAAAAAAATACATAAATTTCCAGCGACCGCTTGCTTGCACTAGAAATCTCATGTTATGTACATATTAATTTCAAACAATTTTTCTGTTATTAAACTGAATATTTCATTAACTTTAAAACGCACAATAAATACGTCTACAATTCTGCTTCTTCCCATGCTTCGAGTTGTGACAACCACTACGTGCATGACCAATGAAACATTAAAAAATCTGTATAAGAAGTGTTATGTTAATTGCTCCAGCACTGTTGGTATTTTCAAGCTAAGTTCTGTTGCCTCTTGTTCAGTATGCAACAACAGGCGAATCCCTCGGCCAAAATACATGAACTGAGTGGTGTAGTTGTTAGCACACCTGACCGGATTTTGGTACCGCCGGGGTTAAAACCCCAACTCCACCGAAGATTTTGTTTTTCGGCGGCTTCGTAGACCTTGTTTCATTCGATCAAGAACGGTTCATTCATCTGAATATTTTGGAATATTTACTCTTTGAAGAACACGCACGATGGTGAAAGTGCCTGAAATATACTGCAATCTACTTTTAATAACTAAAGTATAGCTTTTGAATAATTTTAGCATACTTTTTGTTTCAATGGCGTGCTGCACGCGTATGCCCGCTGTTGACGCCTTCACATTCGGCCATGGTGACCTAAGCATTAAACAAATTAATTGGCTGCTAGTAAACACTATACACATTTTACGCATCCTCTCCAAACAGTAGTTTCTGCTCTTTAGAGCTCCAAGTCGCCAAACTTTTAGTGTATAAACGACTGCAAGGGCGTATCTATGTAGTCAAAGCAATAACATTATCCACCGCTCAATGAAAAGAAGTTGCCATGCTTTATGTAGCGCTTCTGCTAAACTGCCTGCCGTAAATAGCACGTATGCCTTGGTTAACTTTCCAAGAATTTATTTCTATTGTGTAGAGCTGGCCCATTGATCTATTTAACAACCAATTAATCGATTAATGCTTTAATCGCGATTAATTTTTTAACAGTTTAATCAGTAATCGTTTGCGTAATCAAAAGAACCCAAAGCTTCAACGTTTTTGCCACGCAGATCTTGAGGAGTACACCTGTATGAAGGGCAAACTTTACGTGAATTTTATTCTGGAGTCAACTGTAGGAACGAAATTTGTAACTCCAAACAATTGCAGAAGGCTACACGGGGCTCCCCACTTCAATAGCTTTCGAGTATCCGGTTAGCGCAGCAGAGACTATTGTGAACAACCAAGGGAAGTCGCTGTTGCCGGAGAATATCAACAAACCTCTCCGCCTTGTGCAGCTGAAGTAACAACCTGTGAGTGCGAGTGCCTAGCAACTCTTCCCAACTGCACATTAAAGTTGACTCAAATCAAATTTTATGTTGTGCCGTATGTTACGTATTGAACAAAGGCATATATATTTTATGCATGGAAATTAACAAGACCGACTAATCCATTAATTAATCGATTAAATGGTGGCAACTAATCGCGTTCAAAGTTTTAATCGACGCCCAGCTGTAAAGATGTGATATTTCTGACTGCATTCGGCACCTCCTTAGCTCATCTGAGTTTACCTGTCTACTATAAACAGGGACCATAGTGAGAAGATTGTTCAAAACTCGCCTCTCCCCGATTTTCTTAAACTGTCAGTGACTGTAGTCATGCTCAAAATAGCTACAATTTTGTTCGAGCGATATACTTTTAGTTTGTTTTTCTCTATCATGTTATTGCTTCTTAAAAATTTGTTACTTGCCTCGATTCTATTGATAAGCCTGGGAATCACGTAATGTGTCGTGCTGGTATTATCCGTACGTTATGATTTGCTATGCATGGTTGCGGGAGCATAGGGTAATTTCTTATGCGTTGCACACACGACACCCTTGTGAACTCCAGGTTCATCTGGAAGGTTACCAAAAAACAAGCTTAACATTTTTCGAGTGTTATGTCACTAGCGTGTTTTAATAAAACTTTTTTCAATGGGTTTTTTCCTCTTTGGCGGGTGCATGAAGGGTATTCGATTCTTGGCGCTCTTGGATTCAAAGGACTTCCATGTTGTACCCCAAGTGATCTCCAAGGGAGAATATTTATAACGACGGTCGCGTGCGGACGTAGTATGCTGGACTAAGTACCACTCACACATGACAAACGGCTGCGGTTTATATTCCGTTCCACTCTAAGTGCAACCGCACCCGACGCTACGATTCCATGGTATCAATCAAGCACAGTCAAAATTGAATCGGCCAGGCCCTTGTCGTCTTTGTAACGTTAGCTGTCACCGGCTACACCAATCGTGAAAAATCAGGGCGGCGCGATCATACGCTTTTTTCTCGCGTGATTGGTTTAACATGTAATAAAAAACCCACAAAAAAAAAAAAACGCGCGCCTTGACAATTTGTGTTTTGCACTGCTTGATTGGCCCCATCAGGTCGCAGTGTCGGCTGTGATTTGATTTGAGCATAATAAAGTTGAAGTAAATATCCCTCGCCGCCGACGATTGTCAGCAAACTGAATATTGCGGACTAGTACTACTCGACACCTGCTGTCCCTTGAGAAGAAAGTATGCTGCAATAAGTGGGTCTCGACGCCGACGTTTCCCTGCGGACTAAATATGCTGGAGTAAGTATAATTCGCCTCCGACGGTTGCCCGCAGACCAGTGTTGTACACGTCATCTTTAGAAGCGTATGCACTTGGGCTAGTTGGTGATTCGTGTTTGTGAGGGTAAAAGCGCTAAAAACAACGGACAAGTAAAAGAAACGTACAACACACAGCGCTTGCGAGGGTAAAAGCGGTAAAAACAACTGACAAGTAAAAGAAACATGCAACACAGAGCGCTTTGTGTTGTACGCTCTGTGTTGTAGCGCTCTGTGTTGTACGCTCTGTGTTGTACGTTTCTGCGTTGTACGTTTCTTTTACGCTCTGTGTTGTACGTTTCTTTTACTTGTCTGCTGTTTTTAGCGCTTTTACCCTCACAAACACGTCATCTTTGGCCGCTGATTTTATTTCCTAGAAGGTCTTTTGTTACCGCTTTTAAATCTTGTGTGAGCGAGGGTGGGCCATCACGCCCAGAGGCCGCTGCTGACCACCCAGAGTGGACAACGTCCGGGGCGCGCAACAGCGCACGAAGGACAGGCGTGCGAGGATGTAAAATATGGGGACACGCCCACAGAAGGGAGAGACGGACCAAGGGCACGGAGAAGCGTAGGCCGGATGCCCGGCATTGTTATACTTCACTACTAACAACCCTTTGCTCTTACTTTCATAAATGTAGTTTCTTGTTTTGGAAACCCCGGCTTCGTGTTGTTCCTCCAGGAAGGATATGCAGTTAGGCAACTCTACCACATGGCCCCCAACGTACTTTTGCTGCCCTTCTGTCGGACCGACACGGGGCTGGGTTTCTTCTCTCGTTAAGTTTTCTTTCAACTGCGGTGTTTTTTTTTTCGAAGTAGTGCTTGTATTCGCGACAGCGCGGTCGCTTGTTGAATTGGAGCCTGAAAGCATGGCTTAGTCACGCAGGGGCGTGTTTATCGCTTTGGGGCCGTGTTTAGTTTTCTCGCGCGCTGGTGCTGTCCTGGAACTAATTTATTGTGATTCAAAGTATTAGACATGCAATGAAGTGACATAGTTCCGTACTAGAATAATTGGATGTGGGGCGGTCAGTTAGAGTGCCCAGATGTAGTACAGCTGCATCTGTTGTCTTGAAGGTAAGTGAACTGGGAACAAACAATGCGAGCATTGCAACAGGAAAGTGTTTTGGGCAGTACAGTACAATACCGAAATTGTTCGTTTTAGGGGCTTTTACCATGGGGGGAGAAAAAGAGAGCAACCAATGGTGTTTATCTCAAACATTTGATGATACTGTAGCCCCCGAGCTACAAGGACGAGAACGACAGCGAGATAGGTGTGTTTCGGCGCCACGCGATTCGTGGCGGGTGCCACGAGAGTCAGTGAGATTCGGGGTGACCTGGTGCACGGACGTTCTACGATGGCCCGCTCCTGCATCGCAACTAACCATTTGTAAATATTGTAAATATAAATGTAGTTACACAAAACCAAGCACGCTACATTTCTGGTGACCCGGACATCCGCCGCCATGGCTACAGGAGCTGACCAAGACGTCCCCCTCGCCATTGGAGCTACCACTGTCCTGACTCTTCCTAAGTTCTGGGCAGAAGATCCAGCACTCTGGTTCGTGCAGGTGGAGAACAAGTTCCGCCTGCACCGAATAACCTCCCAGATAAGGCAGCACGAGCTCCTCATCGACGCCCTCCCACGCCAAGCCGCCACCGAGGTTTGAGTGTGCCACTCCGTATGACACACTCAAGGATGCTCTCGTCAGTCGCCTCGTCGCTTCAGAGCAGCGACGCCTCCAGCAGCTCCTTAGCGCTGAAGAACTGGGTGATCGTCGCCCATCTCAGTTCTTGCGTCACCTACAACACTTGCTAGGCGACAAGGCGGCCTCCCTCGACGGAGCCATCCTTCGAGAGCTTTTCTTACAGCGGCTCCCGTCTCCCGTTCGCGTCGGCTTAGCTGTGGCCCACAGTCTTCCACTCCTGGAACTCGCCGAGCTAGCTGACCGAATCATGGAGGTCAACAGCCCTACCATCGGCGCAACACAGCGAACTTCCGACCTTACTTCGGACATCGCCGAACTCCGGAAGGCCATGGAGAAACTGACGGCAGAGGTGTCCGAGCTTCGACGAGAATCCTCCCAACGTGCTCGGTCGACGGCACGGCACTCGCGAGACCGTGCAGGCCAACGCTTTGGTCGCGACAGCTCCCGTCAACCCTCACCATCTCCTCCGTCTTCTACAAAGTCGCTGTGCCGATACCACCGACAGTTTGGCTCTGAAGCCCGCCACTGTCGGGCTCCCTGTTCCTGGGACCAGGGAAACGGGATGGGCGGTCGCTAGTGGCGGCCAGCGACCGATACCAGCCTACTAGCCGCCTTTTCCACGTTCGCGACAAGATCAGCGGCACACGTTTCCTGGTCGACACAGGTGCAGAAGTAAGTGTCATCCCTGCCTCTACTTTCGACCGCAGAAATCGTACCCAAACATCTTCGCTGCAAGCCGTCAACGCTTCCCTCATTGCTACCTATGGACAAAAATCACTGACCCTGGACCTCGGTCTCAGACGTCGGTTTCAGTGGTTGTTCTGGGTAGCTGACGTAGAGCACGCGATCGTCGGTGCCGATTTCTTGCGAAACTTCAATCTCCTCGTAGACATGAAGAACAAACGACTGATCGATTCAAGCACCAAGATATACGTCTCGGGAGTCCTATCGCGGGCTCCAACGCTTAGCCCAACTTTCGTGAAGCCGCCCGCAAACGAGTTCACCCGAATCCTGCAGAAGTATCTCGATCTGACCAAGCCAAGAAACTTCGAGGAGACGCCGAAGCACGATGTAACGCATCACATTCTCACGACCGGACCGCCAGTTCATTGCCGACCACGTCGCCTTGGACCTGACAAGCTGCGCGTCGCTCGTGAAGAATTCGAGCATATGCTTCAACTAGGTATTGTCCGACCCTCATCCAGTCCCTGGTCATCCGCCCTTCACATGGTGCCCAAAAAGTCTGGCGACTGGCGCCCCTGTGGTGACTACCGCGCCCTCAACGCCGCAACAGTGCCGGACCGCTACCCCATCCCAAATGTCCAGGACTGTACATCGTTTCTGACGGGCACGACAATCTATTCCAAAATCGACCTCATCAAGGCATACCATCAGATCCCCGTTGAGCCATCCGACATACCGAAGACCGCCATAACAACACCTTTTGGCCTCTTTGAATACGTTCGGATGCCATTTGGGCTTCGTAATGCGGCCCAAACGTTCCAACGTTTCATCGACGAAGTCATCCGTGGTCTCCCCTTCTGCTTTGCTTACCTGGACGACCTCCTCATTGCCAGTGCGAACCCGGATGAGCACAAGGTCCACTTGGAGCAAGTCTTCGGTAGGCTCCACGATCATGGAATTGTAATCAACACCGACAAGTGCCAGTTCGGAGCAACCGAACTTGAATTTCTTGGCCACAAAATTAACAGTCAAGGAATCAAACCGCTTCCAGAAAAAGTTCAGGTTATTTTGGACTGTCCACTTCCAACAACAAAGCGCGCTCTACGACGATTCCTTGGCCTTGTCAATTTTTACAGGCGTTTTGTGCCACAGTGCGCAGTGTTGCTACACCCCCTGGAAGCCCTACTCTGCAGTTCCACCGCAGAGAAGTCACCCCTTGCTTGGCCCCCTGAGGCAGCATTTGCTTTCGACAAGGTTAAGAAAGAACTCGCGGATGCCACCTTGCTTGTACATCCTTCACCTGAAGCACTGACTTGCCTGATGGTCGATGCTTCCAGCGCTGCTGTTGGCGCCGTCTTGGAGCAAAAGATCGACAACATTTGGTCTCCCATCTCTTTTTTCTCACGAAAGCTGCAAGACACTGAAAAACGCTACAGCACTTTTGGTAGAGAATTGCTGGCTACCTACTTGGCTGTAAGCATTTCCGACATTTCCTAGAGGGACGCCAATTTTTCATCGCGACAGATCACAAGCCGCTCGTTCATGCTATTCAGTCGCCCAGTCAGAACCATTCCCCGCGAGAGTGCCGTCACCTCTCCTTTATCGCAGAGTTCACCACCGACCTGCGCCACGTGAAAGGAAAAGACAACACCGCTGCCGATACACTGTCTCGTTTGGACCTCAACGTCATTGCTACAGAGAAGACGCAGTTTACCTATTCTGAGCTTGCAGAGGCCCAAAAAGATGACGACGAGCTTCCATCCATTCCCGAAGCCGGCACTTCACTGATATTTGAGGACGTATTTTTCCCCGATCACGGTGTCACCCTCGTCTGCGACAAGTCCACGGGAACACCACGACCTTACGTTCCAGAAAACTTACGTCGTGCTGTGTTCACGTCGCTAAATTCGCTTTGCCATCCTGGTGTCCGCGCAACGCAGGAACTGATTACGAACCGTTTTGTCTGGCCCAAAGTCAAGGCCGACGTTCGTGATTGGGTACGTTCCTGTCTTGCCTGCCAACGTTGCAAAGTACAGCGACACACACGAACACCGCTCGGAGCCTTTCCACTTCCGTCACTACGTTTCGAGCAGGTGCACGTGGACATCGTCGGACCTTTGCCCCCATCACGCGGTTTCACCTATTTATTGACGTGCGTCGACCGTTTCTCCCGATGGCCTGAAGTTTACCCACTCGAGAACATAACGGCCGAGACGGTCGCCAGAGCTTTCCTATTTACCTGGGTAAGCCGTTTCGGAGTACCTTCCACGGTGACGACCGATCGAGGACGCCAATTTGAGTCCGCTCTATTTCGTCAACTCACGTCCCTCCTCGGCTGCTCCCGTACGCGCACAACAGCTTACCATCCTGCAGCAAATGGCCTCGTGGAACGCCTTCATAGGCAGCTAAAATCAGCACTTCGCACGCAGTCGTCTCCCGATGCTTGGGTCGACAACTTGCCCATTGTGCTGCTTGGGTTGCGTTCGACGCTCAAACTTGACCTGGGGAGTACGGTGGCTGAGCTCGTCTACGGTGCTCCGCTACGCCTGCCTGCGGACATGATCGAGTCGCCTACAATACCAGACAGCGTGGATCCCCCCTCCTTCGTCCACAAGTTAAGGCAAGCAATGTCAACGCTTCGCCCAGTCCCATCACGCCAACAAACGCAACCGAAGGTTTTCTAACATCCTGCGCTGATTGAGGCTACACACGTCTTCATCAGGAAGGACGCACCGCGGAAGCCGCTGCAAAACCTCTACGATGGACCATTTCCTGTCCTGGAAAAATCACCAAAATACTATACCCTCTTGCTTCGAGGTAAACGCGAAACCGTCACAATTGACAGACTCAAACCGGCTTTCTTCTCTCCCTTCGATTCACCAACGTCCAAGCATCAGGTTAACCCACCAATACCCACAGACCACCAAACAAACTCCACTCAAGTGGCCCCAGCCACTTGTCCAAGGGGGGGCACCTGTAGCCCCCGAGCTACAAGGACGAGAACGACAGCGAGATCGGTGTGTTTCGGCGCCACGCGATTCGTGGCGGGTGCCACGAGAGTCAGTGAGATTCGGGGTGACCTGGTGCACGGACGTTCTACGATGGCCCGCTCCTGCATCGCAACTAACCATTTGTAAATATTGTAAATATAAATGTAGTTACACAAAACCAAGCACGCTACAATACTATTCTTCGACTTAGGATGCTACATGTCAGTCATCAGAGCAAAAAAAAGGGGCTAGATGAGCTGTGGACAGTGTCCGGCAATGAGCACAAAACATGAGCTAACGCTACTATGAATGTGATATGCTCCTTGTTACAAACAATAAACCTTGTAAATAAATATACTTGCAGTTTTCTTGGTAGCTACCTATTTGCATAACTGCTCATATTAGACCACGGTTCTCACCACTTCACATTCGCGGCTTTAATGCAGTCTACGTCAGCTGCAGAAAACACGTTTAACACTGTTTTGAGAATCTGCTGAGTAATCCGTCTGTCACAGCAATATGACACTTTACAAGTCATTTCCGAATGCTGTCGAACATCTCGCATGCCTCTCGAAAGGTGCAGCAGGGAGCCGTTCGCGGGCATAATATTTGACGCTGGAGAGACTGAAATCGCAGGCTACCAGTTCAATAAGCAAATCAAACATAAGCTTCTTCAACAAAACCGCGGGCGTAACGTAAGGGAATGTCACACACAAATCTTTGTTCTTTTTGCTAGAAAATAAATTCACTCTTCATGTATATAACTTTGTACAGCCTTTGATAAGACAAACCCCAAGGCTTCATAATCAGAACTCGTTAAAACCAATTTTTGACCTCACTAATCGTTTCAAGTTTTTCTTCATTTCCCGCACCGTCGCTGATGGAATGGTTTAGCCACCAGCGTTTTTGAGAACGATGTTTTCCGGAATGCTGTTGATGTTGTTTTTTTATTCTTCATTATTGTTATATATGATTTATAAGCGAATTTCAAAGTAAAAAAATGTGAAGTATTTCCCCTGTTTTTTTTTTTTTTAACTTTGAACACTGATTGTTAAAAATTAAACTGTTTGTAATTGTGCGTGTATTTCTGCTTGGAAATTTGACTCGGCCTGTTTTCCCGTTATTCTGGCTTAGAAGTGACTGATTTTGTACGCGCTATTTTTGCTCTCCTGTTTGGGCAATCCATTGGCCTGCAGGATGTTCTAAATAAGAACAAAAACACAGAAAAGATGAAGACGCATCACTGCACAATATTGGTCATACCAACCCGAAGCGAAGCCTAATGTTGATGGCTTTTTGTGAAAGATACTAAAGTGCTTGTAATATAAAGCAATACGATTACTATAATTTTCTATTATCCTAAGGGGATACAAAATCGTGTTTTAAAACGGCACGAGACCAAGTATGGTACTTTATAGTCTACCGTGCCATAATTTACGAGACTGTAAACGTGCTAATTTATAAAATTCATTCAAAACAACTGCAGATATGGGCATTGAAAAGCCACCTAATCCTTTTGATTGATTCGGCAAAAATCTACAGTAATGAACAAGTACATGATATAAAAATATTGACTAATCAATAGGTGGAAAAATAATTCTGAATTATTTATAAAATATAAATAATCAAAAAGCATGCTATTGTAATGCACGCACATTTCACGCGATCCACTGGGTGATTGGCTCAAAGAGGGTCCCCTTGCACGCACCTCATTTCGGGGCTTTTATTTGGTAATGATCCCAGCAAGTTTCCTCTAATGAGCGCATTTATTGGTACATTTTAAGAGCTTCGCGACTCTGCTTTTTAAGAATGTATCAACGAAACTGAGGAAGTGGACAAAAATAAGACCGAATGGTAGCCGAGACTGTAAACGTTTTCTTAAACACCACTGAGAATTCCTATAAAAAAGAAAGACGTTTACAATTCCCTGTAATACCGAATTGGAGCGCAGCTCTTGAGGAGGAGGAGGGGAGGGTACAGAGGGAAGGTTATGCCCGTCCCCCTCCTCTGTACCCCCTCCTTCCCTTTCCTCGTCCTCTCCTCCTCCTCCCTCCTGCTCTCCTTCCGCTCCTCCCCTCCTTCTCCTCCCTTCACCTCCTCGCTCCTCCTCCTCCCTTCCTCCTCCCCTCCTCATCCCCTACTCCTCCACCTCCCTCCCTCCCTTTCCCTCCCTCCTCCCTCAAGACGTTACTCGTGACTCTCATGACGTCAACCTTGAAGGCCTCGTGAAGGTTGACCTACTACTTTCATCGTGACCTTCACGTGTGACCTTCGTGGCGTCACTCGTGACCCTCGTGACGTCACACGTCACGTCAAGTGTGACGTCCTTATAAGAAACGTCCCATAATGCAATGCGTGGTCACGCCGACGTCGACGTCGGCGGCGACGGCGACGCCGCTCGAGCCGGAAACGGCGCTTAAGAGCTGCGCTCTAAAAGATACTGTCGATAACGCTAGCTGTCGATCAGGACTAGGCGTAGAATATTTGAGCCCGGTTAATGGACACCCTTTAAATGAGCAATTAATCGATGAATCGGTTTTGTTCATTCCCCGCCTAAATGTTTTAAGAAAGTCAAAAATTAGGTTGTTCGCCTATGTTGAATATGTGATAACCGGCGCAATGTACAACTCTGAATTTAAAATCAATCTTCATCTGTGCTTGAGAACAGGCCAGAAACAAAAGTAACACTCACAGATTATTATTTCAGCCGCAGAGGCACAGCGTTTCGTTGATATTCTCCGGCAAAACCAAACTCCTTTAACTGTTAACAATATTCTCCGCTGCGCCAAACGGACACTCGCACTGCAGTGAAGTCACCAAGAGACGTAAAACCTGCTCCGCTTCTTTGAAGTTACGAATCTCGCCCCTACAGTTTACTTCAGGACAAAGTTTCACCTAACGTGTGCATTTATACCGGTGTACTCGTTCACGTCTGCGGGATGAAAGCTTTGAACTTTTACTTGTTTGCCGTTTTTCCAAATTTAACCGATTGGCCACTTAAGAAATTAATCTCGATTAAACCATTACTCGATTAATCGGTAGATTGATCGATGAAGTGCCCAACCCAACTGTCCATTGCTTAACGAATCTTGGCATTACAGTTATGTCAGTTGTAATAGAAACCCACGCAACCTGAATACGTTTAGTACTCACTGCGCGATGGCAATAAGGTTTTTGTGCCTAATCATATTGGCAAACTTCTACAGGGATTAGCCCAAAGACATATTTCTTATCCACTTCCTTCAGTCTGAATACAAGAAAATGCGTTTCCGGAAGCTTGAGATGGCTGTGAGAAAGTATGTGAGCGTTTTGTGGTGTTTTCATTTTCTTTTTTTTTTTTGTAATATTAATAGGAGTCACGTTGCATGGGAATCTCAAACTCATTGCTTCACAATAAAAACGCGGCACTTTCAATAAATGCAGCTCTCTTCCGGCTAATCTACAACAAGATTACATTTGGTTTAGCCAAAATTGCAGACTTTCGGCATCTAAGGCCAAAGCTCATAACTTCTATACAAACTTCTTAAACATAATTTTTAAACAAAAATATTGAGAAGCCTTTTTTTGGGGAGGGGGGGGGGGGTGTATCTGCAACGTCATGAAAGCTCTCTATGACAAGTTTAATGCCAAGCTATTCTACTTGCGTCCGAATGCGTACATTGGTGTTTCCCAGGTATATCAAAATGCATTAAGCGTAAGGATAATATTTAATTTCATACAATGCGTTCGCAAACACCAGCCCGAGTAGAAATGGAAACGCTGTGACATCCAATTTTGCTCTTAAGAAAAATTGGAAGTGAATGACGCCATTGCAAGAGAAGCCTTTCCAGTTGTTCCCTCTTCTTTTGGCGCGAGCTTTCTTGAAAGGAAGGCGACTACCAAGACCTAAAGTTTCGAAGGACCAGCTCGGGGCTTCCCACAACCAGTGGGTTTGGAAACAGCCCCCTTAGTCTGTTCCATAATTCGGCCTTTTGTGCAGTGTGCTGTAAAACCTTTCCACGCGTTTACATTCTACCAGACAAACAATGACCAACATCTGTGAATAACAAGAGCCAAATGCATGTTGTTGTTTCTGTTTCGTTTTACCGGAAACAGTATCCGGAGAGTTTCACAGAGTGCATACAAGTCGTGTTTAAACCAAAATGTATTTCTCATTGTAGGCCTTGTCTCTCTCGACCTCACTGAGGCTTTATACAGACATCCCTGGGAGTGCATTATTGGTAAGGCGCAGAAAAAACAAAGAGCGAAGGGAATATACTAACACTGTAGACGACAACTGAAAATAAGAAAAACAAGTTAATTGCTTTTCTTGTTTTGCCACTTACGATTGCAGTGGCTCTCGTACCATACGATACCATGCTATGGCTATAAGAAGAAATTATTCCACAGGAGTAACACTTTTCAATATTAGCTTTCTACCTTTCTTGGGGGCGAGCTACAAGTAACACTCAATCAATGAAAGACAAAGCAACTTGATTCGTAACTAAATGGTAAAAGAGGAAAGAACGAATAAAATGAACTTCTAAGCTTTATTTTGCCTACACTCAATCGAGGGACGGTTTGATAAAGCACAAAGTTGTGCCTGCGAATTTAATGGGATATCCTAAAATAGAAAGTGCAGTGCCAGTCTTTAGGCACGTGTGGGTTCACGTATCAGTATTTTCGTACTCGGACGCCAGACCTTCCTTATCAGTCGGCAGTCTATGGCACTGAGTTAGAGTATTAAACACAAAAATAAAGTCCCGCTCGCAAATACAGAATTATAAAAATACCAGGCTTTATATATCCACGGATGTCTACATATAGGTAGTAAGTTGAAAGTAGGTTACACGTGTGCTGGTATATTTTTTGCGCCGTTTATATCAGGGCCTTGACGTGACAGTCCTCGTAGCTTTAGCAGATTTTTGGGAGAAATGTTTATGGTGTGGGAGAAAGTTTCACCTTCTTTCTACCCGACTTTTTCTTTCCTGCTTCTTTTGGCGTCAAGATCAAGACTAATAGTCAGCCTATTTAACAATATTGTTTGTTAATCCCTTACTTAGAATTCTTATAATATCAATTTGTTTGATTTGCAGTTAGGAGATAGAAAATAACAATTGGTGACACTACGAAAGCATATCGAAACCTAAGGGGACTGTGCATAGATTTTAACATCGAAAGAAATTTCGGCTAGTACTTTTATATGGCCTGTATATGGGCACAAATAAAACAAAATCGCGCTACCTTTCGCCGATATACTGTGATCCCATGCGGAATCGCAAAAAAATCAATTCACTGTATCCCGATCTGCAGCCGTGTTGAGCAGACATTGAAAACACGGTTTGACGTCATCAGAGAGCAGACCGCTGTAAGCTATCAAGTTGCCAAACTTTTTGCTTAGTTTATGATTAAGTTAAAAACTATTGTCGGTCAAGCATGGATAAATATAATAAAAGCCTAGTATTATAAGTAAACGGTTACTAAGTTTTCGAGGCGCCCTTAACTAGACTTGTTCGATGATGGGAGAAATGACTGCATTTCCGTTTTTTTTTTTGTCTGGCATTCGACCTGCCACACGACCATAAGAACACTGACCAGACGTGGCGTTTTGTTCTGCCTTAACGGAAAATTTAAAATTCGTGAAATAAAGAGAACGCACGGGGACTTCATTTCGCGTCCTCTCATAAGATCACACCGCACATGACCAGTAAAGCCGGTGCAACTGTTGAGATGTATCACCAACTTAAAATTGTTTAGTTGGGAGATGCATAAAAACAAAGGTCAAGAAAGCGAAAGTAGTGTTTTGTTCTTCATTCTAAAAGGGACAGAAACTAACTACCAAAACTATTCCGCCGAAGGCCAAAAACTATTGAATTGGAATATACGGTTCCAGATACTACCGTAGCATTTTTATTTGCATCGCACTCTGGCATTTTCTCTCTTATCTTACGCCTGCGTCCACTTGTGTGCCTACGCGCTGAGGCTTAAGAGTGCTGTTCATAGCTGACGGAAATCCTAGCACCTGTGATTCCATCCTCTCATGGTTGGTGACGCAGTCAAGTCTAATGCAAGCATGGTGTCCGTTATGTTTCTTTACGTGTTCTATTATTGCTGGACCTATCATGCAAAAAGGAGGCCCACTGACTTGGTCTTTGGCGCTGCTTGATTTGGCCCATTAGTTCATTGCGGCGGCTGCGTCTGCACTGAAGTTAAAACGAAATATAGAAGCTTCGAAATGTTATAGAGGCAGTTTATTTTATAGACTACACTTTCGCAAGCGCAGAACAACGCCAACGACGAACACGGTTGCGGAAAATGCAACAAAACCCAGGAGAACGCATGGTTCCGAAAGTCTGCATAGCTATCTTTCAGAGCAAAGATCAAATATTATAGATCGTTCAGCAGCTGTTCAATTGTTTTCGCCAAGCCCTGCATGACCAGCTGTCGCTGAGTGTATGCCGATTTTAGCACCGAATGTATAGGCGTTCCGCGACAAACGGTAAAATCATGCGTGGCTGAAACCACCAGCTCGGCAGGCTCAGCAATGAACTTTTGAGGAATTTGATAATTAGTTCGTGGGATAAATGATTTTAAGACATATAGGTCTTGTTTCGCCTATCGCTACCACTTTCTATGTTCATTAAACATTCGTAAAATGGGGGGCAACGACCAAAATCGGACAGCCGCTGAAATGCCGTCCGCTCACACGATATCCTCGCTTATAACTGAGTTTTATTCCGTTATATATAACAGTAAATATTAAATTATTTTGTATTTATTGACATAATAAACACTTTGGCGATTCTGAAGCAAACTGGGGCCTCCAGATGCTTGACGGGTCGAAATCCCGTCAACTACACACCTATGAACTAGGTATTCAGCCATCCTACCCTATTTTGAGTAGATTGCTTGCAACTGATATTCTAGTTGTAGAAATCAAACCAGAAACGTGTGGAATAATTTAATCGACAACCTTTGACTGGAGCCAGGTTGATCCTTTTCAACGCGATAATGCCGAACGCATGATAACTCGGACTTACTGTTATACAACGTTGTACTTTTTAAACGCCAAGAAGAAAACAAGAGCAATATCTATCAAGTTAATGTGTTAAAAGCTAGCTCGAACGCGTTTAGCACTCCTGATTTTGGGTTCTTTGCCAAGCGCTGCATTCTATACTGACGCATTCGGCACTTTGGAAGGAGTTCTTCGACCAACAAGCGTCTTTTGCAGCGACGGTTATCGGCCTTTCTCGCTGTTCATCATCCGTGGAAATTCAATTCATTTTCACGTGGTCAACTCAAGGGACGCCAATAGACGGCGCCTACCGTCATCGGGATTGTAAAAGAAGACAGCTTAACCAAGCCTTTCGCAGTTCGGCAGCAGTTCTTCGTCCAACAAGCAACTAATATATGTCTTATTAGCTTTGAAGATAAAAGACTTTCTCTTTTTTTTTCTTTTTTTTTTAATTGCTGCCGCACACAGCACGTTTGTGTTTTCTACCTGCAAGTGTGTATTTGTACTTTCTGTTTCGAAGTGCATCACAAATATTTTGTGACGTTATAAGCAAAATATGCTTTGTGATAAACATGAAATGGCCAAGGAAATGGCCAAACTATTTGAAGATCTTAAGCGAGAACTGAGGCAAGGACACAAAGAGTTAAAAAGCACGATTGAAAGAGAGTTGCGCAGAGAGTTAAGGGAAGTGAAAGCAAGTATGGAATTTATTAACAAAACGTTCGAGGAAATGAAGGATAAGCTAAATCCAACACTAAAGGAAAATGCGGACTTCAGGGCGGAAAACAATGAACTTCGGTCGAAGTGCAAGCTTTTGCATCAGCAGACCAAAAAAAGTGAAAGTCGGCTTGTAAAGTGCGAGTAATACAGCCAAAATCGAAATGCTGAGATAAAGGGAATCCCACCCCAGCAAAACTAAAACATCCTTGACGTTGTTGGAAAACCGGGAGTCGTGATTGGTGCGCCCATACTTGAAACTAATATCGAGGTGTGTCACCGTGTGCCCGTTCCGAACAGCACGGCTAGGAACACTTTTGTTCAGTTCATGCGCCGGGACAGGCGAGATAACTTCCTTGGGCATGCAAAAACCGACGCGTCACTTACGGGGACCTTGGCATTAGTTCGGGTAGCTCTGTCTTTGCGAACAATCACCTGTGCCCCACGCAAAAAAAAAAAAAAAAAAAAAAAAGGAAATTGCTGGGAGTGGTTTTAGCAAAAAAAAAATATCATGCAACTGGAAATTCGTCTGGTTCCGAAACAATAGCCTATTCGCTCGCAAGGCTGAACAGACGCCGCTTCTGAAAGTAACCTGTGTTGATGACGTGTGCAAGATAACGGCTAGCTAGCAAACCTGCTTGTGTTGAGTTTCTAGTTGCCTGCTTGAAAAACTATGTCTCAAACCTTCATTTCACCTTCTAAACTAAAAATCTACTTCAGAATGAGTCTGCATTTCAGATGACAATTGTTCACCTAAATGTTCGATTTGCAAGAAATAAGCACAATGACCTCGCTGTTTGTTCGACTGCATTGGACCGAATATTGACGTCGTCATGCTAACTGAAATGTGGTACACATCGCGGACTGTTAGCGCGAACACGACATCGGCGCATTTTTGCATTTTACTTCTAAATAGTATTAGCGAGCACGAACTTTTGTCGCTTACAATATACAACTAAATGAGCTCTTTCAGTAGCAATAATAACTTGGATGACGTCTCTTGATTTCAAAAAGAAAAAGTGGAAAAAACCGGCTATTTCTCGTGTCGCACTCTGTACAGTTGTAGTGCTCATTACTTTTTGCTTCCGGGATATTTTCATGTCAACTTAAATAGAAACGATAGGCTAAGCGGTGGTGTTGCTATGTTGGTAAAAAAATGAAAGAAATTGTGAGATATTTGAATCGTTCTCTAAAATTACTGAATTTTTGAGGTTGTAAATGTACGTTTCAAAAATACGCTACTCTCCGTTGTATATAGGCCACCTAATTCTCCAGTCATACCGTTTTTTTTTTTGCTTGTTTTTAATTTTCGCGAAGACAATGTTTAACTTTGTCAATGATCACAATTACAAGTTAATTGTGGATGGTGACTTCAACATTGATATGATTTCAAACTTTGGCCAGAAAAATGTCTTTATCAAACCTGATTGTTTCAAACGGGTTGTCGAATGTTATCATACATCCTACAACAATAACACACACGTTATCTTCTATGCTTGATTTGTTCATCACGAACTATGAAAAATCGGTGGTATCATCAGGTGTTTTTTCTACTGATAGCAGTGATCATCTTTTATTTATTTTCGTTTGCACAATGAGCACTCCCAGAAAGGCCGCAGTGACCTTATTACAGTGGTTAAAGTTTTCGCGAAGAAATTAAAAAGACATCTTGGCGAAATATTTTTCAACAAAACCAGCAAATTCCTCATATGATTTATTTCTCGGTGCATTTAGTCCAATTTATAGCAGACATTTTCCTTTTGTTAACCTCAAAGCATCTTAGAAGTCACGTAGGCCTTGGATCACACCAAAGCTACTCTCTATGATACGGGTTAAGAATACTTTTCATCAAAAACTTTTAGGAAAAAAAGAGATTGGCAAGTTTGAAACCTTAAAAAAATACCGCAACACGCTCACAAGTCTACTAAGAAATACTAAGCGTGACTACTACCATAATTTTTTCAATCCATTAGAAACTAAGAAACCTGGCGTTATGTAGAAATTGATACGATCAATACTAAATCATAAGCCACTTCAAAACGTGCCCCATGAAATAAGCATAAACACCGCTAAAGTAACAAAGGTGAACATGGAAAATGCGTTCAATATTTTTTTGTAAATGTTGGTACTCCTGGTGTGTCATCGTTCTGAAATTAACAAAGCTCTAGAGTTTATGCCAGTATCGTATACGAAATCAATGCTCTTATTACCCACGGATGATTCAGAAGTCTACTCGACCGTCATAAATCTTAAAAATAGCAAAAGCATTGACGCCGATAACATGCAGGTAAAATCTATAAAATACGTCATTGATATTATTGCACAATATTTAACATATATGTATAATCTCGCAGTAGAAACAGGCTGTCTTTCCTAAGAATTAAGGTATCGAAAATTTGTGTTCTACATAAAGGCGGTGATAGGCTTGACATAAATAAATATAGGCCCATCTCAATTCTTTTCTCTTCTCTAAATTACTTGAGAAACTAATACACCATAGACTCATAACACATCTTGATAAGCATTCTTTTATTTCCGATGCGCAATTCGGTTTTCGTAGTCAGATCTACCGAATTGGTTTCAATAAACCAGAAAGAACAAATTGTAAAAGCTTTTGACAAAAGAAAAATGACATTCTCATTCATCTGTCTTGATTACTCAAAAGTTTTTGATTCCATCGATCATGATATTTTACTAGCCAGATTACCATTTTTTGGAAGAAGAGGCGAAGCACTTTGTCTCATAGAAGCATACTTAGTAAATAGAAACCAATAGGCGTCTTTTCCGAATTTTCATTAGCATAGGCTTGCTATCAAATCGGGTGTTCCTTAGTGTAACATTTTAGGCTCATTGTTATTTATATTACACAAAAACGAAATTGTTCATGTGGCCAAAAGCGGTGATGTAAACCTGATAACTTTACTCTGATGATACAAGTTTTTTTCTACCATAACAATCTTTGCACTTGTATTGCTACAGTGCATGAAGTACTAAAACAAATCTCCGACTGGACGCTAAACAACTAAATAAAATTAAACTCTAAAAAGACCAAAGCTATTTTGTTTCGGCCCAAAAATAGGAAAATAAATATTCCACCTCACCTTACAATAAACAATGAAGAAATTGAGTTCGTAGACTGTATTAAAGCTCTGCGTTTGTTGTTTTTTCATGACATAAGCTGGAACGCGCACATAGACTATGTGCTACCCAAATTATCTAAAAAGGTAGGCCTAATTACAAGATTTAGTAGTTCACTTCGTACTCGAATTAAATGAACTGTATATAATATGTTAATTTATTCTCACTTAGAGTAGTGTAACCTAATATGGATAACCACAACAAAAAGTAATCTTAATAAGTTGCATCTATTACAAAATAAGGCAGTACGTGCAATTTCAGGAACTTCATTTCTTCATCCCAATGAATCATTTAAATCCCTAAATGTAAAAGCCGCCAAGCACATGTATGCTTACAAGCTTCTGTCAACGTATCACAAGGCTCTTCAACACAATATTGTTAATTTCATTAAACTAGCCAACCTAAAACATCACATCATCCTATGAAACCTAAGACAAAATGGGCCCTGGATGATTCGCCGAACGCGAACAAATTACCTAAATTAGACGCTTCATTTCAGACTGTGCACCATGTTAAATAGCTTGTATAGAAAGGGTCAACATTTAGAATCACTATAATATAGGGAATTAAAAGAACTTACTTTTCCATGCGATTTTTGAATACTGCTGATATTTTTGTTATGAATAGGATGTATTATTTTATGTACGATTGTAGCATTGCTTTAATTATTCGTGTTTTTCTTTTACTGGCTTGTGTTTTTTTCGTTTATATGTTTGCATCAAATCTAGTATTGTATAAATCAGGCTTTTTTATTGGTTTGTACTCCTCTCTCTATACTGTATAGTTGTAGTCCAAATGTTACTTGTTAAATTGTGTTTAAAACTGTCGCGAAGCGCACGCGGGTTGGGACCTTTGTCAAACTACTCTTTAGCAGCTTTTTTATGCGAGTCTCTGTTGTCATGTAAAATATGACAACAAATAAACTTAATTTGATTGGATTTGATTAAACTTTGGGGCAAGGCTAGCATTAACCCTCCGAATCTTCTAAAAAAATTCGCCGCTAAGTACGAATGCGTTCTTAGGAAATCCGTGTCATTCTCCACTACTCTGCTCCTCCACGATTTTTTTTTATTTATCTACTTTCAAGAAACGCTTTTACACGAGCGTTAACATGAAACCAATGACACAAAAAGATCTCAGTTTGCCACATGCATTGATAAAGTTGATGGATCTTACAACATTGAATGAAGTGGCCATCTGTTCTTTCGAATCAACGGTCAGATCGACGATTTTTGAACACTATTGCGTTCTATCTCCCACGAAGTAATTTGTACTCAAATATTTAAATATGCCCATAGGTAGCGGCAGCCCTCGGTAAAAATACTACGAAGTGGCGCAGAACGTTGTCAAATTAACCTTTCATCGGAAGCTTAGACACCTCAATGAAGAACAAGAACAAAAATGTAATTACATTCGTTAATCTCCACCGACTGATGGGATGGTTTAACTGAGGTTACGGGAGCTTAAGGAACAAAGGGCGTGGCTTGTTTGAGTTGTTATATTTACAGTACGCTTCATACTTCGTGATCCGTTATTCGGCGTTCTTAACGGCGAATGCAGCAATCTCGTGAACTGCTGAGCGAGAGTGTAGATGTATCGACACGCCATGGCCTGCGCTTCGTATGCCGACAGTAACCACAGTGGGATATGCGAATGGGCTTGACAATAAAAACTAAAAATAAAAGTGGTAACAACTAGAGATGCACTTTAAACAAAACAACAAAAAAAAGTCATTGGTTGCTGGGGATTGTGCGTTTTTTTAATGTATTATTCACTACTATTTGTTCTTTTATTTTACATCTTGAGTTTAGCATGCTTTCAACACTTTCTACTCCCTCAGCTTTATTTTGTTTGCTAAACTAAGAAATAACGATCTTGGAACTTGAGTGAATGGCCACCGTGGCAGTTTGCAAATTGCCGCGATATCAAGCACCTAGTTTTACGGTATTTTTGAGCATCCTAGAGTTTCTGTCCCTGTTATGTAAAATCAATGAAATGAAAAGAATCAATATCATTCTAATAAGTCATTTTATATGCATGCATTATTCCCCCGGGCCAGTGCTTGTGCGACACACACAACGCTTTGTGTGTGTCTCACATACAAATATAGATCCCAATGAATAATACATTTTTAACACTGTACTATAACCTAGGTATAACAACTTATACCTAGGCGATAGTGAAGTGTTCAAAAATGAATTATTCATTGAGAGCATTATTTTTTTTACATTTTGAATTTAACGTGCTTTCAACACTTTCTACATCGCGAGCGTTATTTTTGTTTGCTCGAATAAGAAATAACGGTATTGGAACTTGAGTGAAGGGCCACCGTCGCAGCTTCCAAATGGCCATAGTATGAGGCCCTAAGCTTGATGATATTTTGAAACACTCCACACATGCTGCCACTCTTATGTGAAGTCAATAAAATGCAAATAAATTAATAATATTCTAATAAGTCATTTAAAATACAGACGTTATTCAACCTGATAGTGCTTGTGACGCACTCAACACTTTGTTCTATACCTTACAAAGTTGCTCGGCAGATTTATATATGTTCAGTAATATGCGTGGATATTTATATACTAGGGAAGCAGATTAGGCAAACCACTCAAACCCGTTTTTTTTCCTCGAGAGTTCTGATCATTTTTAAAGACATTATTAGAAAATCCTCGTATATGTTTCAAAGACCTCAGTCGCACCTACGCAATATTGCGTACGTAGAAATATAAAAGAAAAGATTGCTTTTGCTTTAACAATTTGTTGATGCCACTAAAATTAGCCTTTTTCTGTCGCTGGCGCGTTGGAAAACTATAAAACGGTGGACAAATTAGCTGGTGTGAAAAGGGTAAATCCCGTCGTTTTTTCTTTATTAAAAAAATAAAGGACGTTTACAAATCTCTGTAATACGAAACTAGAGCGAACTTTCCGCACTCTGCGTACTCTCCCCTCCTCCTCCTCCTCAAGATCGCAGCTCTTGAGGAGAAAGAGGGGAGCGTTCGAAGCCTTCCATCCTCTTCCCTTCCTCACCTTCTCCTCCTCCTCCTTCACTTCTTCTCCTCCTTTCCTGCCCTCCTCCTCCCATTAAATTTTCCTCTAAATTTAGCGAAAATTTTCCCATTGAATTTTGCGATTTAAGTTTACCAGCTAATTTTAGCGGGGAGATTGACGTCACGTGACTTCAAGACCAATCCAGTTTCATCACTAGACTTAGGGGGGAACTGACGTCACATTTCGTGTCACGTCACCTATGAATGAATTCAGTTTGTCCCCTAGATTTAGTGTGAAAATTGACGTCATGTAACGTCAACACCAACTCAATTTTCCACAAAATTCAACGAGGCGGTTACGCCGACGGCGACGTCCACGCCGCTCAACATGGAAACAGGTGCCTAAGAGGTGCGCTCTAAAAAGTGTTTCCCTCTACTTACTAATATCTATTTTTGAACCTCACAAAAAACGCCCTGCATTCTCAAACTTTAATATATATGACACCACATAGTAGAACAAGTCTCTGAAAGTTACAATATACTTATGACTGCCAATATTTTATGAGAATTAGTAAATTATAGCACAGTAACATGAGTCATCCGCTATATATGGCCTATTGGGAGTGCTGTACATATTATTAATGTGTTTAAAACATTTGACACAATCGCCATTAGCGCCAGCATCTCAAGTTAAGACTTGATATCCGTGTTGCCGTATCAGCTATTCATACTTAGGACGATCATTGGGCAGAAATTTTTTTTACCAATTCTTCAGCAAAATGGCATTGGCTGTCTGCATTTTCAAGCTGTCCGCGACAGAGCTGCGTCTCAAGCGCAAGATACTGAAGGTCTAAAATGTGTTCGACATCCCGTAATCCGGTGCACTACACGATGTTTTTTACCCTAAAATATGAAAAGGGCTCCTGAAATAAAGCAATGGTTTCTTAGGGTTAACATCATCAACCGCAAGGGATGATAAAACACAAATGTCACGACGATATTTTAAAAAAATTATCTAAATTTTCTAAACAACGTTTATCAAGCTTATCTTATTGTTATATCCACTTCACTATTTATATCGCCCACAGTCAAAACAGACAAACAGAAGTTAGATCTTCTACAAATAAAATTTTGCTTTGCTCGATTCACTAGTGAAGCTCAGGTGACAAGGACCAGATGCTGAAACTAAAGCTCAAAATGGCGACACAACTTCCCCATTTACTAGAATGGAAAGTTGCTAGTTGGTAATAATCCATATTGAAAAACAGCGCCTCGTCCTCTGTGTTCTCTTCTATTTGTCAGTGTGTCATTCGCACTATTTTTTAATATGGATTCTTCCCCATGCCTCTACGGAAGTGTTTCGGCAGTAATTTTTTGCTGATCCGTCAGCAGTGAGATAGCTCTGGGTCAGACTTGGACGTAGTTCAATTACTCTACTCAAACTACTGTAGTTCAACTAACTACTTTTCAAAGTGACTTGGTAACTTTCAATTAAAACTTTATTTGGGTAAGTAGTAGTTAAATTTCTATACGTTTTTAAGGTAACTTCTACTCAAGTTACTAACCACTTTCAATATCTAGTGCTAATTTTGCTCATAACGAAAGTTTGAGCGCAGAAATAAATAAGACGCCGGCGGATGAGGTGGCATTCCCGAACAAGGGGCCCCTCACATTCCGTTCCCACACATTTATACTCGGAAAGCCGTAGAAACTGCATCACAGGCGTCCTTGGGCCATGGTGGCGACGAGCTGGCTGACGACCCGACCAAGGCTTAACAAGCCTTGGTCGGGTATTGACCTAATCCGGTAATGCACGCCGGCGCCGCGCCTCCAGCTGCAACCGCGGAAGGAGGAGGCACTCCTATTGTTGTTGTTGCTTTCAAGTTGTCTGCCTTTAATGAGGTTTGCCTCAAGCCGTTTGGGATTCCACGGGAGACGCCACTGGAGTGACCCTGAAGCTAGGCGCCTGTTCCCATGGTCGCTTCGTCATCAGCGCATACGATTTGGCAAAGCTGGCCTCCCCCGCGCACAAACGCAGACACAGATAATACGTTCATGGGAGCACGTTCCCGCTTCCAGGTGCAACTGCACGAGCGAAGATGCTTGTTCAAGTAATCCTTCGCGTCCTTCCAACCTTCTGCGCCTGGGAGACCTTCTCTTTGTTTAAAACTATTTACTTGTCAGGGGTGTCTGGCGCGTCAGGGTATCGTAGTCGCCGGCGAGGATTGCGAGTCACCCTTGGGAGATCCATTCGTCCGGATGATTTGATAGTTGCGCGCGTGACCTGAACCCTTTACGGTCAGGTGCACTTGCTCGTAGCGCGTCTCAGCTTGGAGTTGGAGCGAAAGTTTGCGCTGGGAACCTCCTGTGTTCACACCCCCCCCCCCCCCCCCCCATCCCCCTACCCCGCCCGTTTTGGTTTCGATGAGTTTTGTACCGACACGAATTCGCGTAATCGCTGCTACGAGATGCACGTTAAAAAACCCAGGTTAGCGGTTGTACTGCACTGGCTAAATTTATCATCTACAGCTAAGAGACCGATCACCCGTTGAGGTGCATCTCCATCAAGCCTGTATAAACGTACAAAGCAAGCCAATTTTTTTTTTGTGCTCTTGCTCAGCGTACTCTCCGAACGTCATGGGAATAAAGAGGAGCCAGTCATACCAAACTCAACTTGCCGAAGAAAAAAAAAAGAGGAGAGTTCATTATGAAAGACGCTCTAGCCGAGGCAAACCTCATATGTTTCGTTATGGACACCTAAGATGCCGACATTCACTTGCCCGACTCTGCACACCTTGTTTCTCATATTCAACGCTGCCGTTTCATCCAGAGCATCGGTGGAACGTCTTTTTAGCTTGGTTGGGCCCGTTTTTAGGAGGAAAGGGGGAAAAATCTCCTATCAAGAACTTTGAAAGTTAATTGCTTCTGCAAGCGAATAAACTATTTTGGTGACACGCAAGCCATAAAATGACAGCATTCATTTTAGGCTCCTAAGTTTTTTCACAGATCAAAAGTGTTGTTCATTTTGCTACCACAAAAGTATAAAAAGTAACTTCGAAAGTAACTTCAAAGTAACGCGCTAGGTTTTACAGTAGTTAGTAGTTTACTCAATTACAAATGCGTAATTTCTACTCTACTCCAATTTTGGCTTCGATAATCAGTAAGGTAACTGCCTTTTTTGAGTAATTTGTACACGTCTGCTGTGGGTTAACTACTGTCAGTCAAGGCATGTCACATTCTGGTGCCCCTTCATCTCTTGGTTGTTTTCTCTTTTTCCTTGAAGGTTTGGAATGGCGTGTCCTAGATATATAGCATACAATTGGACATTGAGTAATGAGAAGCCTTGTTGTCTTATACAACATACCAGCTGCAATAGCCTATTTTCATGCTTTGTTGTAAAAAAAAACGGTTCAGATGTGCAGGAAAAGATAACTATTTGGAAATCAAATCAATTGACTTTGAGTAATTGTTTTTCTAATTTTCACGCCGCCTTCGTGCCCTTGCATTCACAACTTGGATAAAGACATTCGCAATAAAACTTTTTTTTTATTTCAAGCTTTTTTTTTTGTTAAAAAGACGGAAAGTATATAATTTAGTAAAATACAAGCGCTGCTGTGTAAACCGATTTTCGTCTTTGATAGGCACGGTTGCCGTCGCCCTTATGAGCCACCCAAGAAATGTGCACGTAGGTTCCATCCGAAATATCTCTTTCGTCATTCTCATGGTCGATGGTCCATTTGTGTCGTTCTGTGGTACATTTGACTGCAGATATTGCGGCCCACATCAATGAAGCTAAGATTGCTCCACAGCCGCAGGCGACGAACAAGAAGTCGTATCCTCCCAAAGAACCACGGAAATAGCCTGTTTGTAAAAAGAATTATTTCAATTCACCTGTATACCAAACATCGCACGGACAGTCCGGGGGTGAAAAATATAATACATGCTGCCAGTTTTAATTTTTCTTGAAGATCTACAGAAACGAACATTGCGAGAGTTATTAGCCATTAGCCTCTTTTTACATTCCGACTACTATTTCAGTACAAAAGGTATCAAGCAAACTCTTAAGAATATGCCAAGGCGCTTTATTTTTTTGTTTGTTTTGTTTTTTGTTTTTAGTAAGATGAAACTAAACCTTCTGTAGATATTCAGGGCTGACCACTAATGCTTCATTTTGGAGTCGAGAAAAGTTAACTTCGATACTAGAAGAGAACAATTAAAATATTGTAAGTCTGATGGAATATTCGTACTTAGTTCTTCATTGGAACGCTTTATGTTACTCTGGCGACATTTGCTAATTTTATAAAGTTTTGGAGTTTGACTTTAGCTACCTGATTTTTCGGTGTGTCATCGCACTCCTTTTTTTAAGTTTCTAAACACACCTACAATGGCTCGCTTAGTAAAGGGGGTAGTGTCCACAAGGCAAAGTAATAGGAAGAATATGAATAACAAGAGCGGTAATGCTAATAGCAATAATACTAAAATAGTTAGGAAATCATAACTGTGTCAAGAAAACTTACCGATTAATATAGGTTTAAGAAATAAAAACACTGCTGTAAGAGCCGTCAGCATGCCTGTAGCCATGAATATATTGTCCAGGCCGGCGTGTTCGACAAGAAGCATAGGAAAGAGGACAACACCGCAGCCGAGAAGAGCAGCTATTGCCATTGTCAATGTAAATATTACCCAAAAGCCACTTGCAAAAGACATCGAAATATAGAGACCTCCCAACAAAACAAGAAGAGCAGTCACAAATGTCTTCCTTTCGACACGTATTTTGTCATTTAACGCCGGTAAGATCAATCTTCCCGCAAGGTCAGCCAAGGAGCAAATGGACGTCAGGGTTACAGCATTGGACATAATTATTCCCCGACCAATGGAAAAATCAAGGAAAAGCGAATTGTAGCAGTCGTAGCTTAGGCAGAATGCAATGAATGAGAAGGCAATTACGTAGAACACCGGAGCCTTGAAAATAACGAGCGATCCTTTCATTGATTCTACCTTCTGCTTTGATTGGCCGCCCCGCTCATTCATCGTGCCTGATATGGTATAGGGTTCATTGGCGCCTTGGGACTTCGACTCTTCAGATTTTTGAAGCACATGCTCATGGTTCTGCGGCACGAGCCACGAAGGTCGACGAAGGAACAAGCTGAACGCCAACGCGTTGAGCAAGATACTCCCGAAAATGAGCATGGCACCGTGGAAGCCGTACGCCTGTACGAGCTGTTCGAGGAGTTTTGGGAAAATAAAGCTTCCAAGAGGTAGTCCTGCGAAGTTCATTCCCGTGGCAAGAGCCGTGTACTTGTCAAAGTGCTCACTGATAACAACTGGGTTCATCGCATAGACGATGCCACTGCCGAATCCTGCAGCAAAAAAGAGAAACATTGTTAGATGTTTGGAAAACAATGAAATTTTGTTTGCCGATTCGGTATGCACGACTGCATTATAATAAATGAGCGAGTTCATTAATTGTACTTTTTACCAACACATGTCTAACTTCGTTTGACATAAACGTCTCGGCGCACGCATTAAAATTAGAATTTCAACTGAACTAAACCAAACATCGCAATGTTCCCCGGTAATAACTTAAATGACATCCATAAAATATTCAAAAACATTAAATAAACGTTAGGACGCGTATTGGTTTTCTTCCATGGCTCTATTTTTTGTTTATTATTATTGAATGCCATGGGCTCTGTTTACAAAATTTACCAATTCGTGATTTTCTTCACAAAAGATCGTAATGTTCCCGGGGGCTGAATTTCACGGGGTGTCAGTACCAAAATAAATTAGAATTTTGATATTTTATTAAAAACCTTTTATACCACAGAATGTTCTAGATACTAGACCATATTTCAATGTATTTAAACGAACACCTTTATCGTGCTTAACCTTAAACGCCAAGACAGAGTTGTATATTTTGCGTTCTGCTTAAATTGGGCCATTTTTCTTTAAACTAGCTTTATTAAGCGTTTATTTTGTATTCTCTGACTTATTCCGGCAAACCTTCATGGCCGAACGATAATATTTTTAAAACACAGAAAAACACATTACTGTTAATAATACAGCCTCTCAGAATTTCAGCAGAGTCGCTAAGAGACAGCTCATCGAATCCTAATGGTGACAACTTCAGCTACACAGATTTGTTTCCAATGATTTTCCGCCATTTACATAATTGTCAATTTTATAGGATGAGTCTAAAATAATGGCAACTTCGAAAAATATTCAACAAAACATAATAATCGCGAAATTAATTTATTTTTATTTTTACATACTACACTTCCTTTGTAATTGCTCAAACATATTTCACACATCACTACATTTAGAACTCCGTATTTTCGACATATGTTATTCTTATTGAAGGAGAACTTAATTTTCATAATTAATGGACGAGAAATCTACATTGTGCAAATGAGCTCAAACTATTTTTATTATTGGCGGTCATCACTTGTCAGGGTTGCTTAGATCATTGCAGTCAAAAAGTTTCGCAACTATTAGATGATAAAGTAGTGTCGGATATTCTTGACGCTTGATGGCACGCAGACAAGGTTGTAATATAAAATTGAATTTTGTTCTGGCCATGTAGGGGGAATTTTCTGCCTATATATTTAAAAGATATGGTGGGCTTCGACGCCCGTCTTACATGCATGAGCGCACCACACAAGGAAATTTATAATCATAGTATAGATAGAACTCCGCCGCGAGGAACGAGCCGTACGCCATGGTTGAACCAAACCAAGCAAGAAAATGACGATGTTTATTGGGATGGCGTAATGTACGATGACTGTACAAAAAAAAACAACGAAGATTGAGCTTCTTCACACTCTCCCACAATGACGTCAAGTCATTGGTGAATAGATTCCGTGGGGTATAAAAGTTTAACGTGTCTCCTAATGATCGTACAATTAGAAAGACGCACCATAGCCACTCGGATGTGCCAGTCTCGTCCAGTCAATGCTGCTACAACTTCTCCCGTTTTCGAAAGTTGTCGCGGTTATATATGTTGGTGGGCCAACACTAGAGTTCCTTTCTTCAGGGTTCCTACTTCCTCCAGTGCACTGGAGGAAGTAGGCACCGTGAAAGGGGCAGATCGTAGACTGGTCAAGTATTCCCTCTTCCATTTACGCCGAAAATGATCCGCCATCTTTTGACGGTAACTCCCCCGCCTGTTATATTGTCCTTCAAGGGAAGGCACAGGCTCTGCGCTGGAGCTGGTCGAAGTGCAGTAAAACACTTTCCCACTAGGAAAGCTGAAGGGGTGAGTGGTTCCTTTTCGGTGGTTTCGGTGTACACGTATGTCAGAGGCTTAGAGTTTATTACAGCCTCAATTTAAGTTAAAACGGTTGTCAGTTCTTCAAGTTGCAGTAGCTGTTACCCAAAACTTTCTTGAGAGAGGACTTCACCGACCGGACCATCCTCTCTCAGAACCCATCCTACCAGGCAGCCCTCTCGATTATAAACTTCCATTGTATCTGCCGATCAGCGAAGTAGGCTTGTGTCTTCCCTAAACGCAATATTGCCCACAGTTTCTTCAGGTCCCTTGAAGCACGCTAAAACGTTTTTGCATTGTCAGAAAAGATGGCTCGGCACACTCCTCTCCCTGACACAAACCTTCTGAAGGCCATCAGAGAGTGGGTGGTGGTCATGTCGGACTAGTTCAAGGTGAATGGCACGGGTAACGGCACAAATGAAAATGCGGATGTAAGACTTCTTGTTGTTGCTTTTATCCTTCGTGTTGAGTGATCCTGCGAAGTCTTGGGTTACTCTGTTTCGAGGAAGTGGAGCAACTGGCTCGTTGGCAGCTCGGCTGTTGCCACGGTCACAGATCACACATTTCTTCAGCACCTTTTTACCACCTGTCTTCCCCTAAAGACCCAGAACTGTTCCCGCAGTTCTGTCAGAGTCTCGAGAGTGCCAGCGTGGAGAAGTCGTCGATGCGTGGCGTTGGTAAAGTGCTCGGTAAAATTATGATTTGATGGAAGAATGATGGAATGCTTTGCATTGTCGCACATGTCAGCGTTACTAAGGTGTCCTCCGGGCCTCAGCATCCCGTCCTTGTCCAGGCATGCATTCAGGTCCCGTAACGGAGAGCTGCTTTCCATACGTGCTGAGCGCCGAAATTGGAGCTCTCTCTGAAACGCCTCCTGTTGAACTTGCAGGATCAGACACGTTTGAGCTCGCGCTACTTTTTCGGTCGAAAAAACAACCCTCGTGTTTTTGGCTGGGATGCCTAGATTTATGAAGAAATCGTCATAAAAAAGGCAACAACTCGAACAAGCTTCGAAAGGGAACTGTGGGGTTGCATAGGCAAATCCTGTTTTTTTAGTGTTACGTTATGGACTCAAATTTGTTTCTTCTCTCCATCTGCCGCTGTCATATCAGCACCCGCTTCATGCGTCGGCCAGGCAGCAGGTGGCTCCGTAAGCCATGGTGGTCGGTTCCACCATACCGCGGTCGGCTTTAGTGCTTCGGGTGCCAACCCCCTTGTCCAGACCTGAGCTGTTTGAAGTAGTACAGCAGGTGTTTTATCGCTCTCTCTGCCAGTCATAGAGGGTAACTCTGTTGCTGTGTTCTTACTTTTCTTCCAGAATGGGTCACACATTTGAGTTATGTGCCCTCGCCTGCATGTTTCACGCTTGATTCTTTTGTTGCGACATTCTTTGAAGTGTGTCCATTGATCGAACACCGCAAGCATCGTCCTGCTACTCAAAATCTCTTCCTCTTCTCCTCTAGAGAAATTGAGGTCTGGCAATCTCATGTCGCGTGGTTCTTCACGGCACAGAATGCGCGCGGTGCAGTCTGCTTGCAGCGACTAGTTGAGGAAAGAGAAGCGGCTGATCCCTTGAGAGAGGCCTTTCCGCCTTCTGTTATCTTGGTATGGCTCATATTCTTGGGTTCTCGCTGACGAAGTTATTGAGCCTCCTCACGGCTCTCCACTTCGAGCTTCAGGAAGCATTGTACGCTCTCTATTTTGATACCGTCGTTTTCCTTGTCCGTAAGACGTTGACACCTGTGGTAGTCAACGACGAACTCTCCTAGCAGCATTCTCAGTAGCGCATTGCAGAGCATAGCTTGGTAAGTGTCGCTCTTAAGCCCGAGCGCGGTGAGAGCGGCCATATTACGTTGCAAGTGGTCATAGAAACGTGTTAGTCCGCTTACCTCACTCGAGTGTCGTACTGCTGGCAAATCAAGTAGTTGTGAGAGGTGTTCTTGAATAATAACATCAGGTCCAACCGAAGCGCTTCCTGAGAAGCTCAACGACGATGTCGTAGTTTTCTTCCGCTGCTTGAATGCCGGCTATCGCTGATGCTGCCCTTCCCTTAAGCGCTGACCGCAAGTACAATAACTTCTCGGCGTTAGAAAGGCTGTCGTTGCCATGTATGGCTTGCTTGTACCGTTCTCAGAAGGGTTGCTAATCGGTAGCTGCACCGCCAAACCGTTGAAGCTCCAGTTTCGGCAACTTCACCTTAGAGGTTGCAACGTGTCCGTCACCTTCGTTGTGAATTCGCGTTGTAGCGACTTGGGGGCTCGCTCGCCGGAGTTCCTCCACCTTCTGTGTGATGGTGGCGATGTACATGACCATCTTGTCGTCATATTCAATCGTGTGGGCGTAGTTTTGATCCGCGTGTCCGTCAGATATTAGTGGTTCAATAGATGCGTTCACGTTGCTCAGCTGTATTCGAAACTCACTGAGCCTCACCGATAATACGTTGAGGCTTCGCTCGTCTGAGTGGTTTGCGACAGCTGCGTCGATGTCGGAGATCAGTATCGTTACTTCAGACCTCAGAGCCGTCCGCTTCTGCTTAAGTCGTTCCATGGCGTCTCTGGTTCTCGCGGCGTTGCGGCGTCACTAGGCCTCTTTGAGTGATAACGTCGGTAGCGTCGTTGGAACTGGTTCTCTTGCGGCGTCCCTTGGCTCGTTTCGTTGCGGCAGGATGCCCCGTCGTCCTTCATTGTGACTATATCGTTGTCATCTCGGGTTTTCGGCACCAAATTTGATAAAATTCCGCCACGAGGAACGAGCCGCACGCCATGGTTGAAGAAAGAAAACGTTACTAAACCACTCAGGTGGGAAACTGCCATAGAGACGGCTCTGAAAAAGTGGCACCGACCCGTCCTCCAGAACCGAGCTAATGGCGATCACAACGCCACCATTTCTCCCACAGTGGCTACTCGAGGAACTGCACGCGACTTCCATTCTGGCTTTAATCGGCCATTATGGCGCCGAAACAGATACGGTGAAAGAGGTTGCAGGTGCGTCACCCCCGTCTCCCCAGCGGACGCGCCGCGAATTACTATCGAAGCTAAGATGAACCTAGGTCGGGACGCGCTACCTTAAATCACCGCTGAGGCGCGCTTGTATAAAATAATAATTATTGTGCCGCAAAACCTTGCAAACTAAAAATTTTAGAAAACATCACGTGCCCTCAATTTGTACTAAACTCTAACAAAAGTTAATACAAAACAAATTTTTTCCGTTGGTTTTTACACAAAAACATGCGTCTGAAAGCTCAAGATGACCACAGTAAAGACAAATGATATAGGGAGGCTCTGTTGTCGTATTTAGCTCGGTCTCGGTGGCCGCCAGCGGCCTATGTTTCAACGGTGAGTTTCCCAACTGAGTGTTATAGTAACGTTGAACAAAACCAAGCAAGAAGATGTTAATGTTTATTGGGATTTCGTAATGTGCGATGACTGTGGAAGAAAGACGAAGATTGAGTTTCTTCAAGTATTAAGCGTTAGTGTACATGGGCTTACGTGTTGGCAATTATTTTCCTAATGTTTATGGGTTTTTTTTAGTCTCATTATCTTATCGACCATCCATGTTCATCCTCAGCATTCCGGGACATGCTCCCCTTGCGCACTCTCTTGGTTTTTCTCAGCAAAACGCAGTTAAATGATAATTTCAGCCAAACTACTGCAGAACTCCTTAAGTTCCCCGAGTTATCAGTAGACGGCACTAATGCACTCTTATTTAATACCTTACTTGAACCTTAGGATTGCGTACTTTTTATTCCTGGGCCCGATAATTTTTTTTTTTTTTGCATTAGGTTATATGGGCTATTTTGACAAAATTTTGCGTTTCTTCTCACTGAAATGAAAACTCGTGATGTTTTCGAAGAATATAATAGCTGCCAACTCATAGCACACGACGCAGTTACAATTTCGGTATTTTAATTAAACTTTTTTATTCCTCAAGACTTTTCGTATGCTCGCTTTTTGCCCCTGTAAAATTAGCCCTCCGCCGTGAACCAAACAGCTGGCGGCCAAACTGCCTATACACAAACTCAACTCTATGACGTCACGGCGCGGTGGTGGCGCGTCGGTCGCACTTCCGGTCTGGGGCTGTGGGCATACGTATCCATACGAGACGTGTGTTTCTGAATTGTTTTGAAAGGAACCAGACAAAAATTCGCCTTCTCGTCAAAACGCCGCGACTGGGGCCGTACCAAAAGTGTCAAGAAAGGTTTGAAGGTCAGTTTTCACGTGCTCGGTTCTTCCGAGAATCTGGATATGTGCCGTGAAAAGGGAAAAGCAGACGCCGTCGGACAACGATTGCTTTGGCGGGAAGCACTTTGGGTTGAATTCACGGATACTTGTGGTCTTCAGATTCATTTGTTTTGTTCCAACATGAAGGCCAGAAAACCGTCAAGTTGTGCGAACCACCTGCGGACTACGTTCAGTGCGTCTTCAAGTTCAAACGGCCGCCTGATCGTTCGAACTGTCGTCTGCTCTTTCCAACGTTTCTGCTTGTCGTCTGCTCTCTTAGACGACGCCGGCCCGTAGACCAAATGTTGGCCCGGCACTTGCGATACAAAGTAAGTGCAGGCCTCAAAAGACGTAAATTTGAAGGTTGGTAAGCAGGCTTAATGTAAACAGTAGATACAATGAGATATTGATCATTGTTGCCAGTGACCATCACCGACTTGTTATCCCTAATTCACTTGATCCGAATATGCTTGCGATTTTCAGTATCGACTTCGACCATATCAGCTACGGTTCTCACGCGTTTGCATCCGCAGCGGCGTTGCGAGTGAAAATTGCGAGCGAAATCGCATCATGCGAATCAGGCTTTAACGTACACATCGCGACACTGTTAGCGCGAACACGACATCGGCGCATTTTCGCATTGTACTTGTAAATAGCATTTGCGAGCACAAAAGTTTATCGCTTATATTATAGAACTAAGTGAGCTCTTTCCGTAGCAATAATAACTTGGATGACATCCCTTGGTTTCAAAGAGAAAAACTGGAAAAACCGGGGATCGCTTCGTGCTAACAGTGTCGCGCTCTGTACATACTGCGGCGTCCACGCGGAATGAGTCACCACATGTCACATTATTCACGCGAAGTTTTGTTTTGCAAAGATCGAGCCTCGGTAATTTCGCTGACGCCGCTCAAGCAGTCAGACATCGACAGGAAGACGTAGAATCTACGATTCGAACGCGAAAAAGGGCAGGGGGATTCACACCGACGCCGACAACACCGCATTCCAATGGTTTGTTTATGGGTGACGGCGAGCTTCTTGCCCACACGCCCATCGTGCATGAGCGGCGCCGGTGGCGTCCGCTAGGGGCGCTCTAATTTGTTTGTAAACATGAGTTGGTGTATACATAGGCTAATCGAAGAAAAAATTTGTACGACGCGTTTGTGACAGCATATTGGCTAAGAATGCGGAGGTTATAATATGACCATGGTAAAAATTAGATGTTTACAATCAAAATTAGTGCTCTAGATTTCAAATATAAGCGACTGTTATATAGGGTAAGAAACACTGGTATTGTACCTATTTTGCTTTGAATTTGTCTATGTACGTAAAGTTTTAGGTCGGTTGCACCCTCAAACTGAACAATATTATTTGAGGCTTGCATAACTAGAAATATTCACGACAGATTCTAGCGTCACACTGAGCTGTCATGCGGGACCGTCCCTGTGGACCGTCAGAGTGGATCGTCGCGCTGCATCGTCATATCAGACCGCAAAGCTGGACTGTCAGATTGGACCGTCAATTTGGACCGTTATTAAAGTAGCAATCAAATTGTGGTCGCATGGACATGTGACCGTGATTCGTGCTGCAAGTCCGTGGGCGGTCCCGGGTCTATTTTCCGAGGAGTACCATCCACCTCGTCTCATGCTGGGAATTTCGGTAAAATGGTGGTTACATAGCCACGTGACCGTAATCCCTCGGGTCATATCACAATCATTGATGTGGGGTTACGTGACAATTGTCCGGGATGTTCCGAACACCTAGTTACATGTTGTAAATAGCGGACCAATGGTGGTTCGGTGGTCACACGGCCATAATTGATGAGGTTCCCTGACCATCACCCTGGGTGGTCGCGTAAGTACTGTCCGCGAGGACCCGTCCACTTCGTCACATGCTGGAAATAGGGCACCAACTTTGGTCACGTAGTCAAGTGACCACGATCCGTGCGGTTACGTAATTATCATCCATGGGTCGTCACGTGACTTTCGTCAGCGGGATCCCCTCTAAAATGTGACCACGCCAAAAATAGTAGACCATAGGTGGCCAGATGGCCCTGTGGCCATAAGAGGTAGGGTCACGCGACCATTATTCATACTCCGTGACCATGCACTGCATGCTTTTGAGTGAGATGAAACACACCATGTGCTTTTCCAGTCTTTGTCGTCTGCACGATCAAGGTTATCTAAATATATTAGATGGCAGCGCGCACGACTCAATTACTATGATTAATACGTCCGAAAAGTGCAATCGGCTGTACGTGCGGGATGCCTTTAGTAATATAAACAGGCTATATTCACGAGCATAAGTCGTCACAGACCAATATTGACTTTTTTCCAGACTTGGACGTAGTTCAACTACTCTACTCAAACTACTGTAGTTTAACTACTTTTTCGAGTAACTTGGTAACTTTCAATTACAACTTGATTTGGGTAATTAGTAATTTAATTTAACTACTTTTTTCAGGTGACTTCTACTCAAATTACTAACTACTTTCGAAATTATATAGTGCTAATTTTTTTCCATCACGAAAGTTTGAGCGCAGAAATGAATAAGACGCCGGCAGATAAAGTGGCATTTCCGAACAAGGGGCCCCCTTGTTCGGGAAGGCGTCCTTGGGCCAAGGTGGCGACGAGCAGCCAAAATATAACACCGGCACGCACGAACGCAGGAAGAGATGCTTAACAAGCCTTGGTTTGGTATTGACCTAATCCGGTAATGCACGCAGGCGCCGCGTTTCCAGCTGCAACACTGAAAGACGGGGACACTCCGAGAGTTGTTGTTTTCGTGCTGTCTGTCTTTAGTGAGTTTTGACTCACGCGGTAGGTTTCACGGGAGGCGCCACTGGAATGACCTCGCAGCTGGCCGCCTGTTCCTATGGTCGCCTTGTCGTCAGCGCATACGCCTTTGTAAAGCCGGACTCCCCCGCGCACAAACCCCGGCACGGATAATCCGTTCATCGGAGCACGTTCCCGCTTCGATGCTTGTTCACGTAATCCTTCGCGTCCTTCCGACCATCCATGGCTGGGGAGCTCCTCTTTGTTAAAAACGATTTACTTGTCAGGCGTGTCGGGCGCATCAGAATATTGTAGTCGCCGGCGAGGATTGCGAGTTACCCTTGGAAGATCATTTTGTTGGACCCGGCGTCAGCGGCGAAGTATACTACTTTTCATCTTCTGTTAAACCAAATTTTTTTTTTTTTTTCAGTCGCGTAGCACTACCACTACAACGGGACGCGCAGTCGTCCGGATGATCTCATCGTCGTGGCGTGAGACTTGAACCCTTGACGGCCTGGTGCACTCGCTCAGCGTACTCAACTTGACGAAGAAAAAGGAAAAAAGAAGGAGGAAAGAAGAAACACGTGAGGTTTGCCTCTACCCGATGCAAACCTTACGTGTTTAGTCATGGACACCTAAGATGCCGACACTCGCTTACCCAACCCTGCAGAGCCTGTTTCTCAAATTCAACGCTGCAGTTCCATCCAGCCCGTCGGTGGAACGTCTATTTAGCTTGGCTGGGGACGTCCTTAGAAGGAAAAGGGGAAAACTCTCCTATCAAGAACTTTGAAAGTCAATTGCTTCTGCGAGCGAATAAACTATTGGCGAAAACGCAAGCCATAAATAGACTGCATTTATTTTAGGCTCGCAGAATTTTTCATTGATCAAAACTGCTGTTCGTTTCGCTACCGCAAAAATATAAAAAAAGTAACTTCGAAAGTAACTTCAAAGTAACTCGCTACTTTTTACAGTAGTTAGTAGTTTACTCAATTACTATTACAAATGCGTAATTTCTACTCTACTCCAATTACTTTTGGCGTCGATACTCAGTAACTTAACTTAACTACCTTTTTTGAGTAATTTGTACATGTCTGCTTTTTTCCAACATACTGGTGCTGATGACGATGACGAGGAGAGGGATGTTTACTTTGGAACGGGAGGGCTGGCACTGTCTTCCTGACGAAGCCTGAAGGTGTTTAAGCTCTTAATTCTTCCTTAGTCGGACTGTCCTCCACTAGCCTTCCAGTCGTCTTTTTATTATGGCTACTGTAGGCCTGTGCGAGCCGCTGGAGGTCGTCCAATTTTTCGTGGCACGCTTGGTTATTTTTTTGCACGCAAGTTCGGCTCATAGGTGGGGGGTACTTCATTGGAATAGTCAAGCCCAAAACCTAGGCCTAGAGCCATTCTTTTGTGTCGGAGGCCAATTTTACTCCTCCATATTCCAGTACGATGTGCCAGTCTGTATGGTCCTGGTCTCCACACGCTCGGCACACTCTCGCAGCCACGGTCGCAATCTCCCTCTAAGTCGTCACAGCTATTCCCAGAAAACTGACGTAAAAAGTCATTTTAGCCGAACTATTGCAGGAATTGTTATATTTCTCGTAATATCTAAATGCTGAAGAATTAAGGTCTTATTATTTTTTCATGTTTTAACATCAGGAACAAGTAAATTTTTGTAGAACATTCGGTTCTACAAAAATCTTGAATTCCTACCCATTACCATACCGTTCCCGTAGGTACTAATATTGCCGCAGACCTTGGATATATTCAAATTAAATTTGTTTTATTTTCTGAAATACTTTTTTTATTTCTTGTAGACTTTTCTTATTAATCCCAGTGTTAGCCTCTGTAAAAGTACCACTTCCCCGACATCAACGTACTGCGGCCGGAACCCCTTTACAAACGCTGATGGCGACGAGAGCGTTGGTATAATAACTTTACAACGTAATTTTATCAAGGAATCTTGACAAATTTAAAGGCCTTACATCATCATTAAAACTCCAGGACTTTATTTTGTATGACGTATTAATAAAGAGGGTTAAGCGTGCTAGCCCCTGTCATAGGTTGCTTCTTTGTATATGCTATCCTGCAGGATATTTGGTCAGTAGTCAAAACTAACACCGAATACTAAAGATTTTACTGCAAAAAAAATGTATTCGCCCTGTTAACCCTAATCTTAACACATACAACAAAATTTTTACACACCCGTTTGTACAAAGAAATCGCAACGAAAATTTGTATAAAAAATTTGAAAGGGAAGCCTGTGACAAAAGACCCTCTTACCACCTTAGGTCACAGACAGCTTCGACCACATCAATATGGACGAAGACTTAGACAGTGACGGCGATGATGACGACGCGACGACGTGAGGGCGTCGTCCATCCCTTGCCGTCGGATGTCCTTAGATATTCGTCGGACGTCGCCGACGACGTCGGACGATGTCGAAAATTTCTTTGTCGTCAAAGACGCCGACGGCGGTGTGGACAACGTCTTAGGTTGCTGAATTTTGTATCCTTAAAGTACAGACGAAAAATGTAAGACATTTTAATCAGGCTGACTAAGACTGGGAAGCATAGAGTGTGTTTAGTTTAGTTTGAAAGGGAGAGAAAGATAAGGGGTCAGAAAAGATAGGACAGAGAGGTTAACCTAGGTCAACAGTCCTGATTTGCTACTCTGTTTGGGGGAGAGGGTTATGAGGAATTAAAAAGGAAATGAAAGGATAGGGGTAGGATGCAAATCATGAAACTCGTCTAATATTAAACAAAAAGCACGGGCGCACGCACTATAAAACACGTGACAAATGAAGTTGCGGCGCGCTACTTTCAGTGAACGCAGAAAAGCTTCCGTGGCCCTCGCTGCTCTCTGAAGTCTTTCCCAAGTGCCGAGCACTTTCCTAATAGAAAACAGTCGGTTGTCAAATTACACCAACGTATTCTTTAGGTATTCTCTTTCCATGTCGTAGATTGCGCCGTCGCACAATAGGTGAGCAATTGTTTAATCGCATCTCCACGATTGACACTCCGATGTTCTGGCTTGCCCGATGCGTTAAAGGAACGACTGTACATAACCAACGCCTAGCAGGAGGTGATGCGTGACTGCCCCTGTCCTGAATAGATGAGTGCACGTTGCTGCGCAACCACACATATAATCGCCTCTCTAAGATGAACGTATTTTGTGCTTCCTTACCTTTCAAAGCACGATGAGGCTTTCTCGGAGGAATTGATTTATTACAAGTAAGTGCTGAACCTTCGCAATCCGTACGGTTTACACAGTTGCACCTCCTCAAACGCTCAATCACATCGAATTGTGGCTTGTACAACCAATTTGAAGACATCGATCATACAATATGGGCATGCCAAACGTACGAGGATCAAAATTGACGATAAGATTTTATGCAAGCCACAAGAAGTGAGCCAAGCATTTGCTAATCACTTTAGTTCTTGCTTTTCGGAACGTGACAGTGTGCCTAATGATTTTTAATTTGAGGGATTTGCTGACTTCTTAACATACCACAGTGTAACCGAGGATGAGGTGATGTGCTCGATACGGAAGCCCAAACCAAAACTTTCAACTGGGTGTGATGACATTCCTAATTTTATTATCAAAGGATGTGTTGAAATATTTATACCTATCCTGACACATATATTTAATCTGTCCTTACAGTATGGGGTTTATCCTTCTCGGTGGAAAATTTCAGTTGTAATACAAGTCTTCAAGTCAGGAAATTCTTGTAATGTCAATAATTTCCGCCCTGTGTCTCTTCTTTGTGGCTTTTGAAAGGTTTTTGAGATAGTGATGTATGAACGCTTGTTCTCATATTTTAAACAAAACAATTCACCTTTGCAACACGGATTCCTCAGGGGCAGATCAGTGGAGACGAACTTAGCTACTTCCCTTGGTCATAATGGTCCCGCAGTATGCAACCGTGGTCAGGTGGACACAGTCTACTTTGACATGACAGAGGCCTTTGATAAGATTGACCACCAGATACTCTTGTTGAAACTAAAAGAATACGGACTATGCACTTTGTATTGCGCATGGTTTGAAAGTTACTTTTCAAATCGCCAAAATTATGTTAGATTTTTAAATTGTGTATCGGAGACATTTGCATCTTGATCTGGCGTACCGCAAGGTTCTAACCTTAAACCATTCCTGTTTTTGATATTTGTTAACGATCTACCATCTTCCATCAGAAACTCGAAAGGGCTAATGTTCGCCGATGACTTTAAACTTTTCCGTGTTGTTGACAATGTAAATGACTGTATTCAGATACAAAATGACATCCGCTCCGTTGAACATTGGTGCTTAAAAATAGGCTTCAACTGAATCCAAAAAAGACAGTAGTAATGTCCCTTACCAGGAAGAAGGGGAGCGTAGCCTTCGACTACACTATATTTCAAGAACAAGTACTGCGGGTTGTCTATGTACGGGATCTTGGTGTCTTTGTGGACTCGAGATTGGATTTTCGCCTCCACGCCTCTCGCATTGTTGGTCAAGGACTTCGCCAACTGGGTGTAATTTTGCGGATGACAAAAAAATTTCTTCGCTCTGAGTGTCTTTTATGGGGTGTTGTATAGTTTCTGGCCTGGGTGGAACCCAAAAAAAGGGTCCCTCCCCTCAAAAGGGATTAGAGGGGATTATTTCCCTGGACTGCCGCCCCTGGAAAGGGATAAGCATGGATTATGCTCGGACCACTTCTTTGCATAAACCCGAGGCAATCGTCGCGCTCTGATAGGACGTTCGACGCGGAGCTTTGTTTGACGCTCTCCGATTATATTAGAAAGAAAGGGAAGTGCATGCGTGGATAGACTGAGTGACGGGGGGCAACGGGGGCTTCAAGAAAGCCGGGTGGCTTTCTTGAAGTTTCTCGAAATGCGGCTTGTCTTGTTTTGGATCGGTAGAAACACTTCGCTACTTCGAGCAGCGAGCGGCCGCTAAATTAACCGCTGATGCGTCGTCATACCGACTCCGTGGAATTTGGCTTGTCTTGGATCGGCAGAAACACTTTGCTACTTCGAGCAGCGAGCGGCCGCGAAATTAACCGCTGATGCCGAGTAGTTTTCGTGACGACTCGCCCATGTCTCTTCAATCTGCAAAATGCGGTTTGTTTGCTTCGCTTTTCTACGAACGTACCGATATTGTGAAGCAAGGTGCGTTTCTCGGGCTTTGCGTAATCAGGATAAATCGTGTTCTTTTCAATACGCGTCGATTACGTTGCACCGACTCCCTCGTGAACCGCGCGCCCGAAAACCACGAGAGGCAAGGTAAGCGAACGCCTCGGACCCCAGAACCGCGCGAGACGGCAAAGCCCGCCGAGGAGCCTCTTTGCTCTCCTACTTCTGCGTGTTTTCTCGTACTATGTCGACTTTGCGGAGTAAGAAAAACAAGGGGAAAATAAAAAAATAAAAGTGAAGGGCAACCACACGCGCGTCTCTTCGTTTTATTATTTGTGTCCCCGTCTCGGATTAATAATGAGTCGTTCTCCGTCTATACTCCCTTTCACCTTATGTTGTACCGCAGAGAAGGCCAGAAGCGCGAGCTCATAGCGTTGGCAGCTGCCCTTGTTGCACGAGAACTTGTACCGTCGAGATGTGCCCTAGAGCAAGGAGCTCGCGCTTGTAGCCTCTCCTGCGGTACAACACTAGGTGAAACAGAGTATAGCCTGTGTTTTTGCCACGAGTTTGTGACGTGTAAGCAACGCAACTGTTCACACTGCTTTTATTTATAATTTTTTTCCGCTGTGGATTTTTTAAATTTTTATTTGTGCCTGGTTCTGCTACTCTTCTGCTCTCGCCTCCCCTCCCCTCCATAAAAGAAAGGCCCACACAATAACGTGTTCCAGTAGCCTGAAGCAAGTCACTCTCCTATTCTTCACCGTTGAAATATTTTAGGCTGTACAACAGTAATGTGTGCACACTGAAAAGTAACTTCTTGCTGCAATGTTTGTCGTTGAATGTTGGATCACCAGCACAAATATTACTTACCGATGAGTGCCCAGGACAGCTTAAGAGACACCAGTGCACCCTTCAATGGTTCAAACCACTGCTTCATGCACCACACAGGTGACTGTGGCATAGTGACAAGCACAACCAGGGTGCTTGCTGTTTAATGTCAGAAACACTTTGGAAAATGCAGTTACCACATGACCCTGAAGTCCTAGAGAATCTTAAACCTTGGTGCCATACAAAATAACTAAGCTAAAGAAACCGTCAAGGAAGAGTCACAACAGGTGCAACCCACAGCTTCTCGTGACTCCACATACCGGGCCGGGCAGCTGTAAATCAGCGAGCAGGTGTCGTAGAGTAGCTGCCACTGCAAGCGGTGCAGTGTCTCATAAAAAGAAACGGTTGCTGGAGAAAGCTCCCATGAATGCAAAGTCTGTGGTGAGCTTGGAGTAGTGATGGTGATCCTGAAGCAAAAAGGATTCAAGCCAAGCCTGTTCCTGTGTTCCATGACGTATGGCATCCTCCCCTTACCAGAATTCCTGGCTGTTATTTTCCTTCCTTACGTGCGCGTGCCCCCATCAGCAGCAATAGTAATAATTGCACGTTGCTTCGACAGGACGTGCTGATTTGGAGGGGCCTGGTGGCAGAGTGTGTTAGCCCACTGCAGCTCGCAGTGTGTGGAGCGAAAACTTGCACTGATCGCCCCTGCCCATTTTGACCTGGATGATCACTGCACCTTCACATGGGCGTGTATTACTGCTATATGAATCATCTTAAAGACTTTGGGCTATCGGTTGTACCGCACTACTCAAATTTCTCACATAGAGCGTGACAAAGTGTCACCATGCGCTACCAGACCGACCTTCCTTCTTCTCGACAAATAATGTCCAATTTTCTTTGTTCCTGCTAATTTGGCAGTTGAGTAAAAGAGAAAAAAAAGAACTACTTTTGTGTGTGATGGGAAACGTATAAACCTCTCCATATACCAGGTCTACCTACAGCCACCTGAAAACATCGCACCTCTTCCAAGTGTGAAAGAGGGTAGGCCTGCACGCAATCCACTACACCCTGTTTCACATTATTTTGGGAAACTGTAGAAACTGCGGCGTCTGTGCAAGCCGGAGGAGTCTGCTGTGAAATTAGCACACTTGGGAAGAACATACCCCATGTACCTAAAGACATTAGATGGTTTTAAAAAGGCATTCATACTTTCAGTCGGCTTCCAAACTCTAGCAAAAATGTTGGTTTGTACCATAGAAGTTTCAATTTACCCTGCTTGAACTACAAGGAAAATAACTTCAAATTCACAATAGTGCTGAACGCAACTAAAACACATGGCGGAACGGTGGCCCGAGTCGGCTAGCACGTCTCAGCTCCGGGCATGTGGAGCGAAAGCTTGCGCTGCAGAACCTAGGATCGTGGGCTAAATCCCAGCACTTGCTCATTTCGATCTGGACGAGGATCATACCCGTAGGCGTTTGTGTAATCACTACTACATGATGCACGTTAAAGATCCCAGGCTTTCGGTCATACTGCGCTGGCTAAATTCCTCATCTACAGCGGCAAGCTTGGCACCATTCGAGGCAGGCCGACCTTTCGCTGTCTAAACATCCTCAACACAATGCTACATTTTTTTTTTAACTGAAACACGTACAAAAGAAAACATGCCTATGACATTGTACAGTAATGCATTGAACTGTTTGTGAATGCTTGTGATACACAAACGGGCAAAAGGCAAGAACGAGAGCATGCACTTTCACACTGTGGCAGCAAATACACCACACCAGCCTCCTTTGCCGTTGTTGCCATGGCGGATGGAAGAGCAGGGCAGCGAATGCCGATATGACTGAAAACATTGTAAAAGTTATTGCTTTGCTTTTAATAACAGTTCAAAAAAATTTAGTTAATAGCTTTTCAAAACAAAGCCACGGTAGCAGTACTTTTTGGCGCAGATGGAACAGTCTGCCGCGATGGTGAGGAAATGCTGTAGCCGTTGCCTTTTGCCAAGTTATGGAGAAACACAGCACAGATCATTCCACTCGGAGAGAAGACGCACCCATGAACCAGAGCGCTCAGACGAGACTTTTCCTCGGTGTGTCGTCTGCGTCAAGAAACGAGCTGTACAAATGATTCGTTAGCATGGTTCCAAATCTCACATTTAGGCTATTTCAGGTGCAAATTTAGAAGTGGGGGTTAGCATGCAATGCCATAGTTGATGAAGAGATTTACAGGGCACAATTGTGCAACCATCTCCTGTGCAAAGGAAACAGAAAACTGAAAACAAGCACATAAACAATGTGCACAGTCAGTCTGCTCTGGCAACAAAACAAAAAAAGCTTTACACCAATTTGGATCGGAACTCATTGAACCCCCTAACAGCGGAGTCTTAAAAAAAAACATGAA
The DNA here is from genome assembly GCF_016920785.2 of Ixodes scapularis. Classification (NCBI taxonomy): domain Eukaryota; kingdom Metazoa; phylum Arthropoda; class Arachnida; order Ixodida; family Ixodidae; genus Ixodes; species Ixodes scapularis. Next base: position 62,875,653 of record NW_024609846.1, on the reverse strand, counting down.
AAAATAAAGCACCCTCCAACAAGCAATGATTATGCATATTCAAGGCATTTCGTCGACGAAAAACAAATCCGCCGCCTGAAACCCGGTGCTTGCTAAGCCTTCCAGAAAAAAAAACCAAGGGTGCTTACACTATTGTTGATATTTGTGGCAGTGTTACACACCAACTCATGTTTACAAAAAAACCGGAGCGCCCCTAGCGGACGCCACCGGCGCCGCGCATGCACGATGGAGTGTGGGCAAGAAGCTTGCCGTCGCCCATAAACAAACCATTGAAATGCGAATGTTGTTGGCGTCGGTGTGAGTCCCCCTGCCCTTTTTCGCGTTCGAATCGTTGATTCTACGTCTTCCTGGCAATATCTGACTACTTGAGCGGCCTCAACGAAATTATCGGGGCTCGTTACACCGCAAAACTTTGCGTGAATAATGCGACATGCAGCGATTCATTCCGCGCGGACGCCGCAGAATGCATGCTTAAGCCTGATTCGCATGATAAGATTTTGCTCGCAATTTTCAGTTGCAACGTCGCTGGGGCTGCAAAAGCATGAGCCATAACTGAAATGGTCGACGTCAATACTGAAAATCGCAAGCACAATCAGACCAAGTGAACCAGGCATAACAAGTCAGTGACGCCCACTGGCAACAATGATCAAAATCTCCTTGTACCTACTGTTTATATCGAGCCTGCTTAACAACCTTCAAACTTCAGTCTCTTGAGGCCTGCACTTCTTATCACAAGTACCAGGCCAACATTCGGTCTACGGGCCGGTGTCGTCTAAAAGAGGAGATGACAAGCAGAAACGTTTGAAAGAGCACACAACAGTGCGAACGATCAGGCGGCCGTTTAACCTGAAGACGCACTCAGCGTAGTCCGCAGGTGATTCGTACAACTTGACGGTTTTCTGGCGTTCATGTTCATCAAATAAATCTGATGACCACAAGTATCCATGAACTCAACCCAGAGTGCTTCCCGCCCAAGCTATCGTGGACTGGCGGCGTCTGGTTTTCCCTCTCAACGGCACATATCCACGTTCTCGGACGAACCGAGCACTAGAATACTGACCTTCAAAGCTTTCTCGACTCTTTTGGTACAGGCCCAGTCGCAGAGTTCTGACGAGAGAGCAGGTTTTTGTCCGGTTCCTTTCAAAACAATGCAGGAATACACGTCTCACATGGGGTACTTTCGCCCACAGCCCCAGACCGAAAGTGCGCCCCGCACGCCACCACCGCGGTGTGACGTAACTGAGCCGAGATTGTGTATACAGAAGAGAGGGCGGGGGGACATATAAGTCACATACCTGCCTTTTAGATGTGGCACATGGGACAGAACGCTTGGTACGTTCAGAAGTAAGTTGGATGTGATCAATTATATCCATAAATAACAATCGCACATTTGTAATTCGAGTGGATGGCCATATTTCTTGCTCCAAACAACCCACCCTGGCAGGCGCTCGACAAGTTGCAGTCGGAGAAGAGTTCATTTGTTACGTCGCTTGCTTCGTATCCCACAGACCACAGGCCACGCTACTTCCAGGCTGGCGCGATTATTGGCTTTGCCACTTGGCGATGCCAGCACGTCACTACTTGGCCCTCTGAGACGCCCCAGGACCGGCCATGACAGCCACGGCTTCGCAGTTGCGTTCAGGTGGACGCGCCAAACTTCCATGGAGCAGCACTGCTCTAGATTGGCGTTTATCTGGTGGTCTCATTGCCTATGCTCCATCCCACAAGTTGTCTTCAGCAGGTGCAAAGGCACGAGCACGTTGCTTTCAAACGTGCCATTCTTGCGCCAGTGCTCATGCAAACAAAGCTCACGGCAGTCCTATGCCCCCGTGCCCTCGCCTTCGTCTTTGCTGCGCACACCCTGCGAGACCGAGTATAGTCGACATCTATGGCTGGTATCAGCACAATTGAAAGCGCGATAAATCTTAAGCTGTCTCTAGGTTCGTATGTAAGAACAATCGTGCATTTGCGTCAAGGATCGAGGGAGCCAACTATGAGTTTTGCAAAGTATGAAATCGGAACCATATTAGCCTCTCGTGCAATAGACGTAGTAGCCGGAGGCAGTGCCGCCAGTAGGTGAAATTTCTCTGGACGTAATAATGGAATACCTATGCTAGGTGATTAACGCATGAAAGGAGCAGCAGACAACATACCGAGCCCAAAACAGCCATTCATGCGCTGCGCAAATGAACAACATCACAGAAGCAGTAAGGAGGGAGCCGCTAGATGTTTAGTACAGCCCACCACGGGGTACAGCTGAAAATGGCGAAATGCCCACACTTGGCTCGTGCCCTCTCCTTCGTTCGCCCTGCCGAATTCCGTGAAATTGCCCAGATGCACATAGACAGCACGGCAATCGGACAACATGGCGCCACTCTGAAAGCCCCAAGTTGAATGATGTATAGCCATTGACAGGTGTCACCACAAAGATAAGAGTTGCAGCTGCTTGCTTTGGCTTCAATGGTACAAGCTGTGCCAAAAGCTGCATCGACCTACTTTGCATAGCTAATACAACCAATGCTAGACAATAATACAATTAGATAGCCAAAGCGGTGCAAGTGACAGCACTCCTAAGCCCCATATTTATTGCTGTAGCAGACACATGGGCCATAGTCGCTTGCTGTGTTCGCTATTGTTAGTAATAGCACCCGAACGGCAGCATGGCCTTGCAGTTGTCCCATCTACGGCACAAGCTTATTGCCTTCAAGAATGCTTTGGAATCTCGTAAGCTTGGAGCATGATGGGGCCTAGAGCCTGTGCAGCCAAAGCACAACGGAAGGTGACGAGCGGGTGCTGGAGGCCTGCCTGCTTACCTACAGTGACACGGGACAGGTTTATGAACCTCCGAAAGGATGAGTTCACATGAAATTCACAACCGTTGCATTGTGGATATCGCATTATTTTTCTGTCTGCACGCAAGGGCAACATTTGAGACGCCACGCAGGGTGCTCGCTCATTGCCCGGCAACATCAACATGACTTTTGAGGCGGTTCGCTAGATTCCGAGCGGCAGGTCACAGCTGCTGTATTATATTGAGTGGTGCCATCTATCCGAAGTCAATGAAAGTGTTCCCTCCCCGCTTCCCACTTTGCTGTTGGCCGGCGACTGACGAGCCTGACCTTCGACGCCCAAGTCGGTTTTCTCCGGTTTCCCCAATGTGCCCTCATGGCACATCATAAATCGAGCGATCCGAAGGCGGTGTACAGCTGAGGAGCAGAACAACTGCCGGAGTTATTTGGCCGAGGTCCGAAAATCGTTTCGTGGCCCCTAGACCAGTTTTGCTACGCACAAGCAATCGAAAGGATACAAACGTTTAGATATGCCCAACTACCTCGCATAAGGGTGGGTCCAGGAGCCGCCACTGAGAGCAGAATGGTCGACATCCCGCAGGCCAGCTAAGCTTGATGTTTACAAGATCACGGCCAGTCAATCCGGTTTTGGTGGCGTGTCGTCATGTACACAATTTTGTGCTGCACACACGACTGGTTGGATTGTTTTCATCACTACAGAGCATCGCTCGTTAGAGAAATGGAATGGCTCTTCTTAGTGCTTGTACAGTCGGGGACAAAAGTCCCCAGGACGGGTGAGCTGTGACTGAAACGCAATGCTGTGCCATCTGCCGGCTGGTTGGCTGGTTTCGAGATTACACAAAAGCGCATGCGCGTCCTACTGTGCCTGCAAACATGTGTGTTTTCCCGCTCGTCTACGGCACGGCGCCTAACTCGGAATCGGGCGCGTGGTAGGGGCTCGGAGATAGCGCTTACTGACACGGCACCTATAAAGCAAGAAGTCACGGCAGCTCAAATGAGCGATAAACTCGACTGGTTATAAAGCAAGGTGAGCTGACATGGCGAAATGTGGCGCAATGTCGCAGGCGGTATCTCCAGTTTCGGAATGTGTAGCAGACGCTCGTCAGCCGCAAGCGCCATCTCCGAGGCAGTACCACGCGCCCCATTCCGAGTTAGGCGCCCTGCCACAAAATAGCGGGAAAACACACGTTTGCAGGCACAGTAGAACGCGCATGCGCCTTTGTGTGATCTCAAAACCAGGCGACGCGCCGGCAGATGGCAGAGCAATGCGTTTCAGTCGCAGCTCGTGCATCCTGGGGACTTTTGTACCCGGCTGTACAACTCACCGCAGGCAGGTTAACGACGAAACATCCCTGACGAAACATCCATGAAACCTATGTGGCAGTTTTTTTGCATTAGCAAACCAACATACCAGTCTGACTATAATTCGCAAGCAACAAAAGTCTGGCTCCTCTACGAGATGATGATCATCCTTTTGGTGCTCACGGCTTTCAGTGGTGGATAATTGTACGCACTCAAAGATCTGGACACCTTTGATGACTCACATGTAACGAAACTGGTCTTAAAGACTGGAGATCAGGTGGTCGTGGATGTCCGTCGACTCGCAGCCACAGCTCACTGTCTTGGACATGTCACCACTCCCACGCAGACCTCCAACAACATTCTAAATCTCCTTGCAACAGCAGTGGAAACCCCAGCACAAGCACACCGGAGGAGCACTTTCAAGTACAGCACCTTCCACAGGAATACAAGGAAGGCACGCAACCAAACAAAACAACAAAGCACCTCGGTGATGGCTTGCTACCCTTCCTGGAAGAAACAGATTAGTTGCAGGCAGTATGACAGGCACGCCCGTAAGAGACCATGTTGGAATCTAGGCTTCATCACTTTGCTTATGGTGAATTCCCCTCACAGTTCTCAAGCGCTCCCAAAGCGCTCCATTTTGAGCGCACATATTCCGCTTGCAGATCTGGCTCGACTTGGTCATCTTCCGCTCATAGATCTCTGGCAGCTCCCGCTCATTGGGGCGCCTCCAACTCCGCCGAACTAGATCTACAGGATTTCAGAGATCTACATGCAAGTTGACAGAGCACGCTACGTCATTTCCCCTCCCTCGGCGGTGGCTCCACCGACGGCAATCGCTGTGCACGCCTTGCCGCTTCGAGGCGGCCGAAAGGTATGCGACGGTGCCGAATGCGGACGTCTTCCTCGTTATTTGTGACATGGGCTCCGTGGTATGTATAATTTCGTCCGGCCTGTGTTGTGTGTTATTTCTGCAGCTAAGCAGTTGACAGTTGTCACTGGTTATCGGAAAGATCAGTCAGCTGAGGCGTTGGTGGGCTTGTTAATTTCAAGCAGCGGCCATTTTGAACGGCCGAGGGGAGAGCAGGGGGGGGGGGGGGGGGAAGGAGTCCCTCTAAAAAGGCGAGTTCATCTTCCCCTCGTCGTTCCGATGCGGGGCCCACAGAGCGGAATTTCGCCTCCCTCGCAAATTTTGGAAAGCACTCCAGATCTACGAGTGGAATTCACCATTAGTTTGAGAATCCAAAAAATAAACGAATGTGGACAAATGCAGTTTTGTTTTGCTCTTTGTATTTCCTTAAAATCCTCGTGACTAGGAATCGCAGTGAACAAATTGAAAAGAAGATAAGATTAGACGCAGGGTAATATGCAGCCTCTTATCTTCAACGATATCCGTCGTTCCGCTCTCGCTCCTCAACAGATTGCCGGCAGCTTCCCCGGAGGCGACGCTGACGCTTTCCGGACATGCGGGAAGTAAAACATCATTTGATCAAAGCAGGGCTCTTCGACAAGGCTGAGTCACATGTTCCTTGCAAAACGAACTTCACTTACTGACGATGTTCTCGAATGCCGACGTCAGAGCGCGCTTTCAAAGCAACAAGCGCACACCGTTTGTGGTGTTACGCGGACAGCACGAACGCGCGCTGTCCCAACAAGCAGTCTCGACAACGCAAACGTTTGTTTCGTTGTGGGATACGACAACAGATTTCATAAAAGCATACCTCCGCAGGCACGATTTCAGCTACAGCTACAAATCGTGCCAGGTGCGCAGAGAAAGAAACGAACGAGAAGACGTTTCGAGCAAGAGTTATTTGAAGAAAGCGATTGTTATTTCTGCATCCTTAAATACTTCTTACTGTACTAATGTAGAGAATGCCTGGAAATGCTCGAAAGTTGACCATGGAAGTGAAAGTGAACGTACCGACTCATCTCACAGCACAAAAGTCGCCATCTTGACATTCCGATTTGGATTTGGATTGGATCGATGAATGGATGATAACGGCTGGTGACCAGTGTTGCCGAGATGCTCGCTTCTTTTTTTTTTTCTGATTGCAATCCAATTTAACATTTTTTTCAAGATTTTCTAGATTCCGCCGGGGAGATATCTTAACTTACTGTTAGCCTTTTTAAAACGTGTTAAAATTATTTGTGAAATTTAAGTGAAAAGTAAACCAGATCATGGCTAATCAACACCTCGCTTGCGTTTACGATTTTTGTCCTTGTGGTCCGGAGTTTGATCTTTCCTTCTGTTCGTTTTGAACGAAATCATTAGGCTGGATGTGCCCGAAAAACAATTTACGCAGGTTAACAAACCTTCTAATCTCTGTTATTCCCCGACACGTCGTCAAAATCCCGGGCCCTGGGATTTGGAAGATTCGTTAGGCCTAAGGATTGTTGGCCCGTCGGTCATTGGGATAATGGCTTAATGTGCCATATCAGCGGAGTCAGCATGTTTTCTGATGGGCTTAAGCGGCTAAAGCCAAGGTGCCATGCTGGTTGCCGCACCGCGGCATTCAGGCAGTTGTGGAATACGGAAGAATGAATTTCGAGCGAACGCGTTTGTTTCATCGATACGTCTTCCCACGTTTTGGGGACATTTCTTTTGTTGCGACGTTGCCATGAATATGCATGGCACCCTTGGTTTGAGATAAATAGGTCTGGTTGCGACAACGTGTACGCCGCTACGTTTAGGTAGTTTAGTGACACCGGGTTCTGCGTACTGCGAAGACTTGTCCCGATGACTCTCGTTGCTGTCTATCCAATCACTCTGATCCAACGCAAGTGTGGTGCTTCATACTATCACGGACACACTACTACCATCTAGATATCGAAAGCACAGGAGAAAAGTAACAGCCCTTACAAATGAGAAAACAAAATTTTTCAACACTTTGGTACACCCGAGACGAAGACAAAGTCTCGGTTTTACCGGACGTCTGTGCTCTTTATGTTATTTCTAACAAATCCTTGATTTGGAAACGATTTGCCAAAAGCCTTAGCTCCAGTGAGCTCTGTATGGTCCGTAGCCTTCGCTCCAGTGAGCTTGCTGGTGAAGGGAGTTTTGCTATGACAACAACATCAAATACGCGGGCTAGCTCAGTCACCACACTTGCGTTGGATCAGAGTGATTGGATAAGGGTCCATATCACAAGAGCGAATGACATTTTAGCGAACGGCGACATTTGAGCGAATGGTCGTTTTAGCGAATAACGAGGGTGCGCGTTAACCCATCCGTCGCGCTGCGCTTTACGCCGCTTCGCGGCGGCAGTCTGAGGCAACTCATTACAAAAATATGGACTCACTTGGCCCACCCGAAAACGCCGCTTCGCGGCGTCCGGCTATACATGCCTTGCGCCTGACGTCACGCCGTGATGCCCCGCCCCCGGTCGCCATTGCTCCGTACCACCGGAGGACCGGAGAACCTACAGAGCGTAGTCGACGGCGTGTTTCGTCCGACCGTGACGGGTTTACGCAGTTTGAGAGCGTAGCGGTTTTTTTTTTGTGTGTGTGTGTTTGTTGTTCTCCGCACAATTTGTAAACAAATCGTTTTAATCTATTTTTACCAGCGCCCACGGGCTAAATATGCCGTCGCCGGAGGAGCGGACGTTGCCGCTCTGCGGAGATTTCTTCGACGAGCTCGTTGGGCCTACGAGAGCGAGATATGCGAAGAAGGTGGAACTTTGCGACGGCGAGGATCCCTACAAACTTCGCGTCGGCGTGGACACGACATTCGACGCCGCCTTTTTCCCTAACGTAACTCGCTGAGCCTCGAGCGCTGCGACTCGAGGCTGAGCGATCTCCTTCGTCCGTCTAACCGTGCTTCAAACTCGGCGCCCAGTCAGGGTTCGTGTCATCGAACAACTTAGAAGGAGCTCCTGTAAAACAAAGAAAAAAACGCCATTCGTTGACGCGCTCACGTTCGCGAAACTCGGCGCAGCAGACAATGCTGCGCCGTGCTTTACATTTCATTTTGCGACAGCAACCGGGTGAACGCGTCCCGAAAACGGAGAACGACAAGAAGCATTTCTTGCCTGTAACAAAGTGCTCGCTGCACACCTGTGTGTTCACGTTCGCGACCAGGTCGGCCCTGTTAATCTTCGCAAACCACATGCTCCTTCGCTTCTTTGACAGTTCGTGTGTCCGCCGACACTGAGCGGAGATCACCTTCGGTAGTTGGAAAAATCTTGCATCATTAATGGTGTTACGATCACGACGCTTGTTGCTCTTAGTCCTGTTTGCACAATTAATAACCGCACATGCAACCATCTACGTAGCGAAACTTTCGCTCAGCGAGGCAAACTGACGGCCCCTCCAGGGAACTTCCTATGCAGCGATGACGATTTGGTACGGCGCAATGGCGACGGCCCTCCCAGCATGCAATTTTAATGACGTAGGTGCAAGGCATGTATTCGCTAAAGTGACGTTCGATGAAACGTGGGCGTTCGCTAAAACGTCATTCGATCAAGTGAGTGCCTCTCATTGGATAGACAGCAACGAGAGTCATCGGGACAAGTCTTCGCAGTACGCAGAACCCGGTGTCACTAAACTACCTAAACGTAGCGGCGTACACGTTGTCGCAACCAGACCTATTTATCTCAAACCAAGGGTGCCATGCATATTCATGGCAACGTCGCAACAAAAGAAATGTCCCCAAAACGTGGGAAGACGTATCGATGAAACAAACGCGTTCGCTCGAAATTCATTCTTCCGTATTCCACAACTGCCTGAATGCCGCGGTGCGGCAACCAGCATGGCACCTTGGCTTTAGCCGCTTAAGCCCATCAGAAAACATGCTGACTCCGCTGATATGGCACATTAAGCCATTATCCCAATGACCGACGGGCCAACGATCCTTAGGCCTAACGAATCTTCCAAATCCCAGGGCCCGGGATTTTGACGACGTGTCGGGGAATAACAGAGATTGGAAGGTTTGTTAACCTGCGTAAATTGTTTTTCGGGCACATCCAGCCTAATGATTTCGTTCAAAACGAACAGAAGGAAAGATCAAACTCCGGACCACAAGGACAAAAATCGTAAACGCAAGCGAGGTGTTGATTAGCCATGATCTGGTTTACTTTTCACTTAAATTTCACAAATAATTTTAACACGTTTTAAAAAGGCTACCAGTAAGTTAAGATATCTCCCCGGCGGAATCTAGAAAATCTTGAAAAAAATGTTAAATTGGATTGCAATCAAAAAAAAAAAAAAAAAGAAAAGAAGCGAGCATCTCGGCAACACTGGTCACCAGCCGTTATCATCCATTCATCGATCCAATCCAAATCCAAATCGGAATGTCAAGATGGCGACTTTTGTGCTGTGAGATGAGTCGGTACGTTCACTTTCACTTCCATGGTCAACTTTCGAGCATTTCCAGGCAATCTCTATATTAGTACAGTAAGAAGTATTTAAGGATGCAGAAATAACAATCGCTTTCTTCAAATAACTCTTGCTCGAAACGTCTTCTCGTTCGTTTCTTTCTCTGCGCACCTGGCACGATTTGTAGCTGTAGCTGAAATCGTGCCTGCAGAGGTATGCTTTTATGAAATCTGTTGTCGTATCCGACAACGAAACAAACGTTTGCGTTGTCGAGACTGCTTGTTGGGGCAGCGCGCGTTCGTGCTGTCCGCGTAACACCACAAACGGTGTGCGCTTGTTGCTTTGAAAGCGCGCTCTGACGTCGGCATTCGAGAACATCGTCAGTAAGTGAAGTTCGTTTTGCAAGGAACATGTGACTCAGCCTTGTCAAAGAGCCCTGCTTTGATCAAATGATGTTTTACTTCACGCATGTCCGGAAAGCGTCAGCGTCGCCTCCGGGGAAGCTGCCGGCAATCTATTGAGGAGCGAGAGCGGAACGACGGATATCGTTGAAGATAAGAGGCTGCATATTACCCTGCGTCTAATCTTATCTTCTTTTCTGTTTGTTCACTGCGATTCCTAGTCACGAGGATTTTAAGGAAATACAAAGAGCAAAACAAAACTGCATTTGTCCACATTCGTTTATTTTTTGGATTCTCAAACTAATGGTGAATTCCACTCGTAGATCTGGAGTGCTTTCCAAAATTTGCGAGGGAGGCGAAATTCCGCTCTGTGGGCCCCGCATCGGAACGACGAGGGGAAGATGAACTCGCCTTTTTAGAAGGACTCCTTCCCCCCCCCCCCCCCCCTGCTCTCCCCTCGGCCGTTCAAAATGGCCGCTGCTTGAAATTAACAAGCCCACCAACGCCTCAGCTGACTGATCTTTCCGATGACCAGTGACAACTGTCACTGCTTAGCTGCAGAAATAACACACAACACAGGCCGGACGAAATTATACATACCACGGAGCCCATGTCACAAATAACGAGGAAGACGTCCGCATTCGGCACCGTCGCATACCTTTCGGCCGCCTCGAAGCGGCAAGGCGTGCACAGCGATTGCCGTCGGTGGAGCCACCGCCGAAGGAGGGGAAATGACGTAGCGTGCTCTGTCAACTTGCATGTAGATCTCTGAAATCCTGTAGATCTAGTTCGGCGGAGTTGGAGGCGCTCCAATGAGCGGGAGCTGCCAGAGATCTATGAGCGGAAGATGACCAAGTCGAGCCAGATCTGCAAGCGGAATATGTGCGCTCAAAATGGAGCGCTTTGGGAGCGCTTGAGAACTGTGAGGAGAATTCAACTTAAGCAAAGTGATGAAGCCTAGATTCCAACATGGTCTCTTACGGGCGTGCCTGTCATACTGCCTGCAACTAATCTGTTTCTTCCAGGAAGGGTAGCAAGCCATCACCGAGGTGCTTTGTGCGTACAATTATCCACCACTGAAAGCCGTGAGCACCAAAAGGATGATCATCATCTCGTAGAGGAGCCAGACTTTTGTTGCTTGCGAATTCCAGTCAGACTGCTATGTTGGTTTGCTAATGCAAAAAAACTGCCACATAGGTTTCATGGATGTTTCGTCAGGGTAAAGTTAACCTGCCTGCGGTGAGTTGTACAGCCGGGTACAAAAGTCCCCAGGATGCACGAGCTGCGACTCAAACGCATTGCTCTGCCATCTGCCGGCGGGTCGCCTGGTTTTGAGATCACACAAAGGTGCATGCGCGTTCTACTGTGCCTGCAAACGTGTGTTTTCCCGCTATTTTGTGGCAGGGCGCCTAACTCGGAATTGAGCGCGTGGTACTGCCTCGGAGATGGCGCTTGCGGCTGACGAGCGTCTGCTACACATTCCGAAACTGGAGATACCGCCTGCGACATTGCGCCGCATTTCGCCATGTCAGCTCACCTTGCTTTATAACCAGTCGAGTTTATCGCTCAGTTGAGCTGCCGTGACTTCTTGCTTTATAGGTGCCGTGTCAGTAAGCGCTATCTCCGAGCCCCTACCACGCGCCCGATTCCGAGTTAGGCGCCGTGCCGCAGACGAGCGGGAAAACACACATGTTTGCAGGCACAGTAGGACGCGCATGCGCTTTTGTGTAATCTCGAAACCAGCCAACCAGCCGGCAGATGGCACAGCATTGCGTTTCAGTCACAGCTCACCCGTCCTGGGGACTTTTGTCCCCGACTGTACAAGCACTAAGAAGAGCCATTCCATTTCTCTAACGAGCGATGCTCTGTAGTGATGAAAACAATCCAACCAGTCGTGTGTGCAGCACAAAATTGTGTACATGACGACACGCCACCAAAACCGGATTGACTGGCCGTGATCTTGTAAACATCAAGCTTAGCTGGCCTGCGGGATGTCGACCATTCTGCTCTCAGTGGCGGCTCCTGGACCCACCCTTATGCGAGGTAGTTGGGCATATCTAAACGTTTGTATCCTTTCGATTGCTTGTGCGTAGCAAAACTGGTCTTTAAAGGGGCCACGAAACGATTTTCGGACTTCGGCCAAATAACTCCGGCAGTTGTTCTGCTCCTCAGCTGTACACTGCCTTCGGATCGCTCGATTTATGATGTGCCATGAGGGCACATTGGGGAAACCGGAGAAAACCGACTTGGGCGTCGAAGGTCAGGCTCGTCAGTCGCCGGCCAACAGCAAAGTGGGAAGCGGGGAGGGAACACTTTCATTGACTTCGGGTAGATGGCACCACTCAATATAATACAGCAGCTGTGATTTGCCGCTCGGAAGCTAGCGAACCGCTTTAAAAGTCATGTCGATGTTGCCGGGCAATGAGCGAGCACTCTGCGTGGCGTCTCAAATGTTGCCTTTGCGTGCAGACAGAAAAATAATGCGATATCCACAATGCAACGGTTGTGAATTTCATGTGAACTCATCCTTTCGGAGGTTCATAAACCTGTCCCGTGTCACTGTAGGTAAGCAGGCAGGCCTCCAGCACCCGCTCGTCACCTTCCGTTGTGCTTTGGCTGCACAGGCTCTAGGCCCCATCATGCTCCAAGCTTACGAGATTCCAAAGCATTCTTGAAGGCAATCAGCTTGTGCCGTAGATGGGACAACTGCAAGGCCATGCTGCCGTTCGGGTGCTATTACTAACAATAGCGAACACAGCAAGCGACTATGGCCCATGTGTCTGCTACAGCAATAAATATGGGTCTTAGGAGTGCTGTCACTTGCACCGCTTTGGCTATCTAATTGTATTATTGTCTAGCATTGGTTGTATTAGCTATGCAAAGTAGGTCGATGCAGCTTTTGGCACAGCTTGTACCATTGAAGCCAAAGCAAGCAGCTGCAACTCTTATCTTTGTGGTGACACCTGTCAATGGCTATACATCATTCAACTTGGGGCTTTCAGAGTGGCGCCATGTTGTCCGATTGCCGTGCTGTCTATGTGCATCTGGGCAATTTCACGGAATTCGGCAGGGCGAACGAAGGAGAGGGCACGAGCCAAGTGTGGGCATTTCGCCATTTTCAGCTGTACCCCGTGATGGGCTGTACCAAACATCTAGCGGCCCCCTCCTTACTGCTTCTGTGATGTTGTTCGTTTGCACAGCGCATGAATGGCTGTTTTGGGCTCGGTATGTTGTCTGCTGCTCCTTTCATGCGTTAATCACCTAGCATAGGTATTCCATTATTACGTCCAGAGAAATTTCACCTACTGACGGCACTGCCTCCGGCTACTACGTCTATTGCACGAGAGGCTAATATGGTTCCGATTTCATACTTTGCAAAACTCATAGTTGGCTCCCTCGATCCTTGACGCAAATGCACGATTGTCTTTACATACGAACCTAGAGACAGCTTAAGATTTATCGCGCTTTCAATTGTGCTGATACCAGCCATAGATGTCGACTATACTCGGTCTCGCAGGGTGTGCGCAGCAAAGACGAAGGCGAGGGCACGGGGGCATAGGACTGCAGTGAGCTTTGTTTGCATGAGCACTGGCGCAAGAATGGCACGTTTGAAAGCAACGTGCTCGTGCCTTTGCACCTGCTACAGACAACTTGTGGGATGGAGCATAGGCAATGAGACCACCAGATAAACGCCAATCTAGAGCAGTGCCGCTCCATGGAAGTTTGGCGCGTCCACCTGAACGCAACTGCGAAGCCGTGGCTGTCATGGCCGGTCCTGGGGCGTTTCAGAGGGCCAAGTAGTGACGTGCTGGCATCGCCAAGTGGCAAAGCCAATAATCGCGCCAACCTGGAAGTAGCGTGGCCTGTGGTCTGTGGGATACGAAGCAAGCGACGTAACAAATGAACTCTTCTCCGACTGCAACTTGTCGAGCGCCTGCCAGGGTGGGTTGTTTGGAGCAAGAAATATGGCCATCCACTCGAATTACAAATGTGCGATTGTTATTTAGGGATATAATTGATCACATCCAACTTACTTCTGAACGTACCAAGCGTTCTGTCCCATGTGCCACATCTAAAAGGCAGGTATGTGACTTATATGTCCCCCCGCCCTCTCTTCTGTATACACAAACTCGGCTCAGTTACGTCACACCGCGGTGGTGGCGTGCGGGGCGCACTTTGGGTCTGGGGCTGTGGGCGAAAGTACCCCATGTGAGACGTGTATTCCTGCATTGTTTTGAAAGGAACCGGACAAAAACCTGCTCTCTCGTCAGAACTCTGCGACTGGGCCTGTACCAAAAGAGTCGAGAAAGCTTTGAAGGTCAGTATTCTAGTGCTCGGTTCGTCCGAGAACGTGGATATGTGCCGTTGAGAGGGAAAACCAGACGCCGCCGGACCACGATTGCTTGGGCGGGAAGCACTCTGGGTCGAGTTCATGGATACTTGTGGTCATCAGATTTATTTGATGAACATGAACGCCAGAAAACCGTCAAGTTGTACGAATCACCTGCGGACTACGCTGAGTGCGTCTTCAGGTTAAACGGCCGCCTGATCGTTCGCACTGTTGTGTGCTCTTTCAAACGTTTCTGCTTGTCATCTCCTCTTTTAGACGACACCGGCCCGTAGACCGAATGTCGGCCTGGTACTTGTGATAAGAAGTGCAGGCCTCAAGAGACTGAAGTTTGAAGGTTGTTAAGCAGGCTCGATATAAACAGTAGGTACAAGGAGATGTTGATCATTGTTGCCAGTGGGCGTCACTGACTTGTAATGCCTGGTTCACTTGGTCTGATTGTGCTTGCGATTTTCAGTATTGACGTCGACCATTTCAGTTATGGTTCATGCTTTTGCAGCCCCAGCGACGTTGCAACTGAAAATTGCGAGCAAAATCTTATCATGCGAATCAGGCTTAAGCATGCATTCTGCGGCGTCCGCGCGGAATGAATCGCTGCATGTCGCATTATTCACGCAAAGTTTTGCGGTGTAACGAGCCCCGGTAATTTCGTTGAGGCCGCTCAAGTAGTCAGACATTGCCAGGAAGACGTAGAATCAACGATTCGAACGCGAAAAAGGGCAGGGGGACTCACACCGACGCCAACAACATTCGCATTTCAATGGTTTGTTAATGGGCGACGGCAAGCTTCTTGCCCACACTCCATCGTGCATGCGCGGCGCCGGTGGCGTCCGCTAGGGGCGCTCCGGTTTGTTTGTAAACATGAGTTGGTGTGTAACACTGCCACAAATATCAACAATAATGTAAGCACCCTTGGTTTTTTTTTTCTGGAAGGCTTAGCAAGCACCGGGTTTCAGGCGGCGGATTTGTTTTTCGTCGACGAAATGCCTTGAATATGCATAATCATTGCTTGTTGGCAAGTGCTTTATTTTTTTATGTTTTTTTTTTAAGACTCCGCTGTTAGGGGTTCAATGAGTTCCGATCCAAATTGGTGTAAAGCTTTTTTTGTTTTGTTGCCAGAGCAGACTGACTGTGCACATTGTTCATGTGCTTGTTTTCAGTTTTCTTTTTCCTTTGCACAGGAGATGGTTGCACAATTGTGCCCAGTTAATCTCTTCATCAAGTATGGCATTGCATGCTAACCCCCACTTCTAAATTTGCACCTGAAATAGCCTAAATGTGAGATTTGGAACCATGTTGCATGCTAACGAATCATTTGTACAGCTCGTTTCTTGACGCAGACGACACACCGAGGAAAAGTCCCGTCTGAGTGCTCTGGTTCATGGGTGCATCTTCTCTCCGAGTGGAATGATCTGTGCTGTGTTTCTCCATAACTTGGCAAAAGGCAACGGCTACAGCATTTCCTCACCATCGCGGCAGACTGTTCCATCTGCGCCAAAAAGTACTGCTACCGTGGCTTTGTTTTGAAAAGCTATTAATCTAAATTTTTTTGAACTGTTATTAAAAGCAAAGCAATAACTTTTACAATGTTTTCAGTCATATCGGCATTCGCTGCCCTGCTCTTCCATCCGCCATGGCAACAACGGCAAAGGAGGCTGCTGTGGTGTATTTGCTGCCACAGTGTGAATGTGCATGCTCTCGTTCTTGCCTTTTGCCCGTTTGTGTATCACAAGCATTCACAAACAGTTCAATGCATTACTGTACAAGGTCATAGGCATGTTTTCTTTTGTACGTGTTTCAGTTAAAAAAAAATGTAGCATTGTGTTGAGGATGTTTAGACAGCGAAAGTTCGGCCTGCCTCGAATGGTGCCAAGCTTGCCGCTGTAGATGAGGAATTTAGCCAGCGCAGTATGACCGAAAGCCTGGGATCTTTAACGTGCATCATGTAGTAGTGATTACACAAACGCCTACTGGTATGATCCTCGTCCAGATCGAAATGAGCAAGTGCTGGGATTTAGCCCACGATCCTAGCTTCTGCAGCGCAAGCTTTCACTCCACATGCCCGGAGCTGAGACGTGCTAGCCGACTCGGGCCACCGTTCCGCCATGTGTTTTAGTTGCGTTCAGCACTCTTGTAAATTTGAAGTTATTTTCCTAGTAGTTCAAGCAGGGGAAATTGAAACTTCAATGGTACAAACCAACATTTTTGCTAGAGTTTGCAAGCCGACTGAAAGTATGAATGCCTTTTTAAAACCATCTAATGTCTTTAGGTACATGGGGTATGTTCTTCCCAAGTGTGTTAATTTCACAGCAGACTCCTCCGGCTTGCACAGACGCCGCAGTTTCTACAGTTTCCCAAATTAATGTGAAACGGAGTGTAGTGGATTGCGTGCAGGCCTACCCTCTTTCACACTTGAAGAGGTGCGATGTTTTCAGGTGGCTGTAGGTAAACCTGGTATATGGAGAGGTTTATACGTTTCCCATCACACACAAAAGTAGTTCTTTTTTTTTCTCTTTTACTCGACTGCCAAATTAGCAGGAACAAAGAAAATTGGACATTATTTGTCGAGAAGAAGGAAGGTCGTTCTGGTAGCGCATGGTGACACTTTGTCACGCTCTATGTGAGAAATTTGAGTAGTGCGGTACAACCCATAGCCCAAAGTCTTTAAGATGATTCATATAGCAGTAATACACGCCCATGTGAAGGTGCAGTGCTCATCCAGGTCAAAATGGGCAGGGGCGATCAGTGCAAGTTTTCGCTCCACACACTGCGAGCTGCAGTGGGCTAACACACTCTGCCACCAGGCCCCTCCAAATCAGCACGTCCTGTCGAAGCAACGTGCAATTATTACTATTGCTGCTGATGGGGGCACGCGCACGTAAGGAAGAAAAATAACAGCCAGGAATTCTGGTAATGGGAGGATGCCATGCGTCATGGAACACAGGAACAGGCTTGGCTTGAATCCTTTTTGCTTCAGGATCACTATCACTACTCCAAGCTCACTACAGACTTTGCATTCATGAGAGCTTTCTCCAGCAACAATTTATTTTTATGAGACACTGCACCGCTTGCAGTGGCAGCTACTCTACGACACCTGCTCGCTGATTTACAGCTGCCCGGCCCGGTATGTGGAGTCACGAGAACCTGTGGGTTGCACCTGTTGTGACTCTTCCTTGACGGTTTCTTTAGCTTAGTTATTTTGTATGGCACCAAGGTTTAAGATTCTCTAGGGCTTCAGGGTCATGTGGTAACTGCATTTTCCAAAGTGTTTCTGACATTAAACAGCAAGCACCCTGGTTGTGTTTGTCACTATGCCACAGTCACCTGTGTGGTGCATGAAGCAGTGGTTTGAACCAGGGCCGTAACCAAGGGGGGGGGGGGGGTTAGGGGGTTCTGACCCCCCCCCCCCCCCCGACATTTTTTTCTGGGTACGGCCCTGGTCGGTGCACTGGCAGCCAGCCGATTTTAATCTCCACCTCTGCGCACGCGCAGTGGCGCCGGTCGGATACCGGGTACCAAACCGGGACCGGTTCTCCGGTTTGCTGTAACTCTATATTATATGCCACCGATGCACATGATTCATAGGCGAAAATAAGACAATAGACACTTTCAAAATGGCCGCCGTTGTCCCCAAAACACCCCCCCCCCCCCCGAAATATTTTTCTGGGTACGGCCCTGCTTTGAACCATTGAAGGGTGCACTGGTGTCTTTTAAGCTGTCCTGGGCACTCATCGGTAAGTAATATTTGTGCTGGTGATCCAATATTCAACGACAAACATTGCAGCAAGAAGTTACTTTTCAGTGTGCACGCATTACTGTTGTACAGCCTAAAATATTTCAACGGTGAAGAATAGGAGAGTGACTTGCTTCAGGCTACTGGAACACGTTATTGTGTGGGCCTTTCTTTTATGGAGGGGAGGGGAGGCGAGAGCAGAAGAGTAGCAGAACCAGGCACAAATAAAAATTTAAAAAATCCGCAGCGGAAAAAAATATAAATAAAAGCAGTGTGAACCGTTGCGTTGCTTACACGTTACAAACTCGTGGCAAAAAGCAGGCTATACTCTGTTTCACCTAGTGTTGTACCGCAGGAGAGGCTACAAGCGCGAGCTCCTTGCCCTAGGGCACATCTCGACGGTACAAGTTCTCGTGCAACAAGGGCAGCTGCCAACGCTATGAGCTCGCGCTTCTGGCCTTCTCTGCGGTACAACATAAGGTGAAACGGAGTATAGACGGAGAACGACTCATTATTAATCCGAGACGGGGACACAAATAATAAAACGAAGAGACGCGCGTGTGGTTGCCCTTCACTTTTATTTTTTTATTTTCCCTTGTTTTTCTTACTCCGCAAAGTCGACATAGTACGAGAAAACACGCAGAAGTAGGAGAGCAAAGAGGCTCCTCGGCGGGCTTTGCCGTCTCGCGCGGTTCTGGGGTCCGAGGCGTTCGCTTACCTTGCCTCTCGTGGTTTTCGGGCGCGGTTCACGAGGGAGTCGGTGCAACGTACTCGACGCGTATTGAAAAGAACACGATTTATCCTGATTACGCAAAGCCCGAGAAACGCACCTTGCTTCACAATATCGGTACGTTCGTAGAAAAGCGAAGCAAACAAACCGCATTTTGCAGATTGAAGAGACATGGACGAGTCGTCACGAAAACCACTCGGCATCAGCGGTTAATTTCGCGGCCGCTCGCTGCTCGAAGTAGCAAAGTGTTTCTGCCGATCCAAGACAAACCAAATTCCACGGAGTCGGTATGACGACGCATCAGCGGTTAATTTAGCGGCCGCTCGCTGCTCGAAGTAGCGAAGTGTTTCTACCGATCCAAAACAAGACAAGCCGCATTTCGAGAAACTTCAAGAAAGCCACCCGGCTTTCTTGAAGCCCCCGTTGCCCCCCGTCACTCAGTCTATCCACGCATGCACTTCCCTTTCTCTCTAAAATAATCGGAGAGCGTCAAACAAAGCTCCTCGTCGAACGTCCTATCAGAGCGCGGCGATTGCCTCGGGTTTATGCAAAGAAGTGGTCCGAGCATAATCCATGCTTATCCCTTTCCAGGGGCGGCAGTCCAGGGAAATAATCCCCTCTAATTCCTTTTGAGGGGAGGGACCCTTTTTTTTGGGTTCCACCCAGGCCAGAAACTATACTACACCCCTTTTGGGTATGTATTGTGCATTGGGTAGATCACGCCTCGAGTTCGCGTCTGTGGGTGGGAACTTTGTAACGATGTTACATAGTAAACTTATTGAAAACGTTCAGCGTAAGTTTAAAAGAATCTTATACGACAAATAGATCGGCCGCCGCCGTTTCTACAATTACCATTCCGTGCTCACTGACCACAGTCTAGTGCCTCTGCACGATAAACGAATTGCAAGATACATGCATTTCCTGCGTCAAATTGTGCATGGTTCTCTTGATTGTGCCCAGCTGCTGATGTCGCTGAGGTTCCGGGTACCGTCAGGGAGGACATCAAAATGCAGACGCACGTTTTATCCTGATGTGCGGGCCACTCGCCCAATGACACGTCTGCAACAGGCTCAGGATGCCTTTTTTGCTGAAACAGACATTTTCGCCTGATTGTGTTTTTATCTCATATTTTTATGTATCTGTGTACAGGACAGTGCACTGCTTGGCTGTTTGCAGGCACGCAAATAAACCCCATCTATTTATCTATCGATCTATCAAAAGAGGGGCGCTACCCAAAACCTTCGGCAAGCTAGAATTCATCGCCAGCACAATAGAATATTTCCTGTTCCTTGCAAGTACACGGGCAAAGCGATCTGCTGCGCTCCAGTGGGCAGGACGGCAGCAGCTCGTTCACCATGTTAAAGTGCAACTCCGCTCGATTCCGAAAAATTTAGGCTTCCATGTGATTCACATTCACAAAGCACTACTAAACAACTCTACGTCTTCGGATTCGCGAAATGTGGAATATTATTTGTGTAATACTAATTTGAACATCAGCAGATACCGAAACCGGAACTTCGGTTGCGTCAGGCAACATTGATCTCGGGTCGTCAGAGTCATGGCCACGTCACGTCGAACCACGTGGTCTTGTGACGTTCGGGAGGGAGCGAGAAACAGGACACGCGACGCGGGCAGCTTTTTTTTTTTTTTTTTGTTATTGGACACTGGCAGGTCGTTTCGCATGCGTGGACGGTGATGGCCCGGGGGAGAGAGGAGGAAGGGGAGAAGACGAAAGTGGAGAAGGGGAGCGGAGAAACAGACCGATAAGCACGCAGGGCAGCGCAAACTAGCGCATCCGTGTTACGGTGATCACGTGAACGCCCGGTCAGCCAACACCGGGAGGGGAAACTCATGACGTCATCGTTCAATTTTGCTCTGAGAAGAAAAAACAAGCAAGACGTCAGAATGACGTAGTCATGCCTCTGACCTAGTGGTTCAACGTTGGCCGCTCCAACTCCGTGGCATTGACTGCGCTGATGATTGCGCCTCGCGCCGCACGCTAGAGTTGGCAGATTTCGGCGACTTGGCTCGCTTGAAGGTTTGCCTGGTCAGTTTATTAAATATATAAACGGAATTAGATCGTAATATTAGACATGGGGTCTTCCTATATGATACTAAAGAGGGCTACATAGTTTTCTAAATATCAAAAATGAAGCGGAGTTGCCCTTTAAAACGAGTCTTCTTTTTTGTGCAGATTCTGCTGCGGCCTTCCGGGTACCTTCACAGAATTTCTGCTGCCTCGGATGAACAGTTTCAAGGTCAGATCGTGGCGATTTCAAGCGACGTGACGAGTACCATGAATTGTACTGACGCACAATCTTCCCCGATACCCTCAACTGTTCTGTGTGACAGCGACAACCGCGGTCACGCGTTCACGGGCTACTTTCTGACGCCCACCGGGACGACTACGGCGCGCGTCGCTGGAATAAAAAGCTTCGGACAAGGATTCGACGCCAGTTGGCAGGACGGCCGCAGCTGATTTGCCATGCTGAAACGAGTCTTCTTTTTTGTCCGGGTATGTGGAAGAAGGGATAATCATTGTTACCAATCCAATAATCGTTTTACCCACAGCAATATTTGCGTTTTTGTTTTATTGTGTCAGAAACACTGTACAGCCTTTGCTGCGTTGTGGCGACATTGAGGCCCATCCTGGTTTCATGAGCGATGTTCAGGCTAAGCATTTTAGCGAAATGTATGATCTTTTACAGAACCCGAATGCTCGCTCGCTCCAGTTTGAACAGGCAAAGTCAAAGCTGCTTACCAGTGTAAATAAGATAAAGAAAAACCAGAAAGCTATGCAAGAACAGGTGACTCAAATTAACAAAAGGTTGCATGCCATTGAAACTAAAACAACCCTTCTTGAGTCAAAATAGCAAGAACACGGTATCGCCGGTCAAGCACCTGATAGCTTACGGAATGAAAACATTGCTCTGCGGGAGCGTCTTGATATAGAGGACCGGTCTCGTCGAAACAGCGTTATCTTTTACGGTATTGTTGATCTTGCTTAAGAAACATGGGGTGACGCTGAACGAAAGAGAACAAGCCTGCTCTCCAAAAGCTCCTTGCCTTCCATAAACGGAACATTTGGTATAAAGCGCTCACATGGGCTAGGGGCATTTGCTGCAAACAAATGTCGCCCCATCATCGTACAGTTTTCTTCCTTCAAAACAAGGGATCGTATCTTATCTTGCAAGGTGCAACTAAAAACGGTAGGCGTGGCTGTCAGTGAAGATTTTTCTGTTGCTACTCGCCTAGCTAGGAGAAAACTAATAGAATTTGGCAAATCCCAAGGAAGTACTTTTAAACTGCGTTTCAACAAGCTTTATCAAAATAACAACTGCTATACGCACAACCACCAGAAAACTGAATAGGTATGTCAACCTCATTCTCGCGCTGGGAAAGAAATATTAGCGTGCCTCCACGAATTTCAGCTCCTCTTTCTCAGCCGTATGGCTCCACCTAGCGGTCCGAGAGGGGTGGGAAACCAGCGAATGTGCAAGTTGTTTTTTCTAACATCCGAAGTCTGATTAAAAAACGCGATGACATCTGCTCAATGATTGACTCATGTGATGCTGGTTTAGTTGTGCTAACTGAAACTTGACTTTTCTCTGAAGTTAATGATCTACTAAATATTTCATTGTAGTAAAAGTTTTAATATTTACCGCCATGACCGCAAGGAACGTTCTGGTGAAGGAGTTTTGATAGCAGCTGTGCCGGGACTTAATTCTTACGTGATAAACATAAATTCTGATCTCGAAATAATATGGGTAGGTCTTTCCATTGGAAACGAAAAGCTAGTATTAGGTTGTTGCTATCGTCCTTCAACAGGATCGAATATAGTTTTGCTGAGCATATTCATGATGCAATAAACCTTGTCCGTGTTCGCGTTCATTACTAACTCATTTTTCTTATGGGCGACTTTAATTATCCCGGCATCATCTGATCTGGTTTAAGCTCTTCATCGAAAAAACCCTCAACCAAATGCAACCAGTTTTTAGATCTATGTTTTGACTTTAACCTTTCACAAATGGTACCATTTCCAACAAGGACAACACACTCTTAGGCGAACGTGCTCGACCTGATACTGACTGACACACCTGATTTAATTTCTGATATTTTATACCTTCCAGTTTTTAGTGATCACTCGTTGCTTTAGTTTTCTTGTATAACTCCCAAGTTCCGTAACCCAAAACGAATCAAACGAATTCGGGATTACTAAAGGGCCAACTATGCAGCGATTAATAGAGGTCTCTGCTGTTTTTTTTATGACTTTTTGCCAGCGTTTTACAAGCGTTCCGTTCAAACCAATTGGGATTTATATAAGAACAAAGCCATTTCTTTATTTTATTAACACATTCCATAACACTTAATTATAACAAACACTCCGTCTCCATGGTTTACTCCCAAATCTGAAGGCTCTCAAATAAAAATAAACGTTCGCTCAGAAAGGTAAAGCGATTTGACTCGGAGGAATACTGGCAAAGTTATAATCTCGCAGCAAATGAATACAAAAAAAGCAGTAGGGGAAACTAAATATTGCTTTTTTAAAGGAGTGCCTCCCATCTATGCTAATGAATCATCCGAAACAATTTTGGTGTTGAGTTCCCAGTGTTGAGCGTTCTCTTTCCCTTAAAAATAAATCGGGTGAAATGATTCCCGATTCATTGTGTTTGACTATTCTCAATGACATGTTTTCTAGTGCATTTAACAATGTTACTAATACACTTTCTCCTTCATATCGTTCATATGACTTTTTTTCCATGAATCCAATTGTCATTGATGTGAATGGCATTTTAAAAAAATATATAGTCAAGTAAACAATCATCGCCGTGTGGTGTTGACATTATTAATTCAAAGTTTCTAAATAATGCGAAAGAATATACATCTATAATTTTCTCTAAACTATTTGACCAATCTCTTTCACTAGGTCAGATCGCAGACAACTGGAAAATTGGAAGGGTGATTTCATTACAAAAGACTGGAGACAAACATTCCCCTTTTAACTTTAGACCTATTTTCCTCGCAAGTATTTGTTGCATAAAGTTATGGAGTGAATTACCTCCTGGGTAGTAATTTGTCAAACAGGGAATTAAGTTGAAAACCGTTCACGCAAACGGGCTACTCTAGCGTGTTGCTTGTTTGAACCAAAAATAAATATATATTTTCTGACCGAGATGAGACGCAGCCCCACATTTCTGACGTTTCTGTGTTTTATGTGATAATTCCTTACTCACCGTGAATGGCTCCTAACGTCAAATCCAGTACCCAAATTTTATGGGCAAAACAACTGAACATCACACCTAATGAGGAAATGGCGGCGCCAAAAATTATTAGCGGCCTTGCAGTAAAACGATGTCCAATAAACGCCGCCAGCAAACCTGAAAAACAAAATACCAGAGAGGTTTTATGATATTCGCCACATAGTGCATGATACAGATCAGCAGGCACTAGCGTTCAGTTAAAGCCATCTTCGCATTATTGTTTTTATTGATGGAACACGACGTTTGTTTTATTTGTTAGAAGAGCTGTGACAAGCAAATATTTTATCGGTAGCATTGAACTGTGCCTTATCTCTCGAAGCCAAAAACAATATTATGTTTGTTAATTTGTTTAAGAGTGTGTATCCTCACAACATGCTGCGGTCATGTTGTCAGAATATGAACTTCTAGTAAACAATCTTCTGAAATGACGTTTCGCGAAATATTACTGGTATCAGCCTTATGAAATATACGTTTTATAGAGCTTACACTAATCTTGAGCAAAAGCTTGACTACTTAAAAGAAAAACAAACTCTCGCCGACTGTACCATATAAGAACCGTGTGTTAAAAAAGCGAAGAAATTAAAACCATATAAAATCAATTATTTGAGCTGGCGATGTACGTGGCATATAGACCAGCTCATGTTCACAAGCAAACAGGAGCGTCCCTAGCGGACGCCACGGGCACCGCACATGTGCGATAGAGCGTGGGCAAGAAGCTTGCCGGCGCCGATAAATAAACCATTGGAATGCAATGTTGGCAACGTCGGTGTTTGTCCCCGTGTTCTTTTTCGCGTTAGAATTGTTGATTCTACGCCTCCCTGGGCAATCTCTGACTACTTTAGCGGCTTCGGTGAAATTAACGAGGCGATCCATTCCGCGTGGACACCCCAGAATGGACGCAAAAGCCTGATTCGCATGATCAGTTTCTGCTTGCTATTTTCAGCCACGACGTCGCTCAGGCTGCAAAAGAACGAACCGTGGCTGAGATGGTTGACGTTGATATTGAAAATCGGAAGCAGAATCGGACCGAGTGAATTGGGCATAACAAGTCGGTGATAGGCACCGGTAACAATTATTAACATCTCCTTGTTTTTACTGTTTAAAGCGAGCATACTTCCCGCAACCAACCTTCAAACTTGAATTCTTTTGAGGCCTGCACTCCCTTCGTACCGCAATTACCGGGTCCGGCTTTGGTCTACTAACCGCAATCGTGTGAACGAGCAGATGACAACAAGCAGAAACGTTTGAAAGAGCAGACGATAGTTCGAACGCAGTCTGCATGTGGTCCGTAGAACTCTGTGATTTTCCCCCGTTCATCTTGGACGAAAACAAATAAATCTGACGACCACAAGTATCCGTGTATTTAACCCAAAGTGCTACCCGCACAACCAATCGTGGTCCACTGCACACTAAACATTGTAACACCCATAATCGTGTAAAAAGGGTGTAAGAAGGGTGTAGGTTAGGAAAAACACCCTTTTTACATGTTTTTTACACGATTTCTGAATATCGGTGGGTGTAAAAAGGGTGTGCTGACGTTTTACACCCTTTACACGCCCTCTTTACGCCCCACTTGCAGCGATGGTGTCTGAAATCGTGTAAAAAGGGTGTATGGGCGAATTTTACGCCCTTCATCCACACGGTGTGAAAGGGGCGTAATGGTGATGCTGTCAAATACACCCATGATTTCATAGCCGTTCATATTGAATTGAATTGAATTGGTTTTTATTTAGACACTCGGTCAAGGGTAACAGGACAAAAGGCAGATTATCTCTGCGTGACGTGGTCCTATCACCCGTTTAAAATGCAAGCAATATTTATTGCTTTATTACAATACAAAGCAATATTTATTGCTTTGGTGAAACTGTTGTTGATGTACGGCGGTACAAACATCGAGTATAATTAATCGCCACACGGAGTCGCGTATGATTAGGAAGTGCTAGAGAATAGTTTTTGCAACTCCTATTGAACTCTTCGTTCGACACGAGCCTAAAATTAGGTTTCGCGCGTGCATCAGTTTTATCGATTCAACCTTGGTTATAAAAAAAATCAACTCCGCTCGCAAAAAAAAAAAAAAAAAAAAACATAATGAAGACGTGTAAATATACAAACTAGGCAGCACACACTACTGCGCTGTTATGGAATTAAATCGGAAAGATTGTGTCGATATTATTTTGGTCTAGCCAATATCTGAAAAATGGGATGGGTCGCGCCGACGCTGTCCTGACATACCGTACTTGACGCCGTTTTTGGTTGACTGTCAAGAGTGTCCTGCGTGAATCGGCTATGCCGGCGAGGTATTTCTATTTCTTGTTTGTCTAAAATCCGACGTAAAAAAAAACAATACAAAGCAAGATTAACCGAAATAGAATCTGCTTACTTTTAACCTGAGAAAGACCTTTTAAGTTGAAGACTTGAACAAACTGCGGCGCCCTCATTTCGGATATTACAAACTCACCTGACTGGGTTTCGCACCTTCACTGATACTTTATTTTGGAGTGTAGCTCTGAAGAAACAAAGTCGCAAGACAATCGAAAGTGCCGGATCAATGACACCCCCAGGGACGCGACTCTTATCTCTCCGTAATGACACCAAAATATCTAGCTTTCCGACGCTTTTTTTTCCGGTTCTTCTTTGGTACACGTGAAACCGCGTCTTCGGCGGCGTTAAAAATGGTTTTTTGTATTTATCTTGTGATCTCGCGGTCCGCACCAGATCATGCGCGTCTACAGGAGTGGCAGTTTGAGGCGCTCAAGGTTGTACTACGCAAAGCAAGCCCTGGCGAGTCCGATTTCGCGACCTTCCCTGGGCAGGGCAGGTGGCAATACAAAACAGCAGAGGGAGATTAGCGGCTTTGTCCAACCCCCTTTGACCTCGTCTTCTGATAAGCCTCGAAACCTTCTTTTGTGTCTTCGTGCTGCTGTGAGCGAGTGCGAAGGCCACTTCTAGCAAATCAGAGGGGTGGCGCAAAACACGTGACCGCTCTCCGTAGGACAAGGACGCTTGGACGAAAATTTTTCACGTGATTCGCTCTGACGCGCTGATGGGCTACTGGGGCCGTAGTCTTTGCAGTAAGCCAAGTTATGGCGAGTTGTAGGGGCCACGTAGGTCCGGTTTACAAAAAGGGGGGCGCCCGTCAGTGTATTCCTGTTTTTCGTGCGTTTGAGTCGCGGCCGTGATTTTTCGTCGTGAACGGCCGGAATACATCCATGCCAACTTTTCGGAAATGGTCGTTTATTTCGTCGGAGTCCATGGAATTATTGTGCTGTATTTGTTGGACGCGTTTCGACAAAGAGCTGCTCATCGGCGGCCGCGAGACTTCCGTTGAATGTGATCGACCGCCTTCAACCTCGGCATTGTGTTTGCGTTGTTTTGTGCTGCCCGAATCGGATTACGCATCTATCACGACAGAGAGGTGCTCATCGGCGACCACGAAACTTCCGCTGAATGTGAGCGACCGCCTTCATCCTCGACATTGTGTTTGTGGATAGTTCTGTGCTGCCCGAATCGGATTATGCATCTATCACGGATTACATGAGATCGCTGTTTTATTTGTGAGTACTCTGCAAGCATGCTTTTGATAGTAGTCCAAGGGGGCTATGTTCGACAAATGTTTTATTTCTCCTAAAAGGAAACGGAAGTGACGGAAGCGACGATATCGCGTTTGATTGGTTGGAAGGTCAAATGGCGAAAATAGGTAACTTTCGTCATTTGAACCTCTAACCAATCAAACGCGATATCGTCACTTCCGCCACTTCCGTTTTTTTTTAGGAGTAACGAAACATTAGTCGAACATAGGCTCCCTGCTTCCGTTTCAATAGACCATTTTACGGTTTACAAACATGAACTGCCGCTTACGTCTATAGCAACTCCCGGTCGTACCGTCTTTGCAAGCCTGTCAGTTTTGTCCACGTCACCAGTGCAAGGAAGCATAAATGTCACAAGAAAAGTACAGTTGGAGATTCAACTAGGGCCTTCGGTTGTACAATTTGAAGGGGTTATGAAACAATATCCGGTTGAAATATTTATGACCTTACACGCACGGACCGTCACTGGTTTAGAAGCGTCTCGGTCGGGTGGAATTGCGAGGATAAAAAAGAACTATTTCTTTCAGTCTTGCCTTCGTCAAGTTTGATGACGTGCGCGTGAACGTAGCTTTGCCCTTTGGCACGCTTGTAATTGCACGCACTTGCCCGCATAAGCAGAGACATGGCTGCGGCCAGATGACCTGCTTGCAATCGTCTATAGAGAATTTCGTAGAACCTGTTAGAACATTGATTAAAAAATAAAAAGTGAACCAGGCATTTGCAGTCATTTTCTCGTGCACTCTTTTGGGTTATTACGCGCTACTTCATGGGTGTTGGTAATCGCGCCTTTTTTTATTTCCCTTTCTGGCGGTGATACACATAATTTAGAGGTCGTACTGCGCAGGCATAACGCCCCAATAAAAAGGTGTACAGTGGAAGCACACCCTAATTGAAAGGTGTTCGAAAGAACGCCGTCCTATAAGGGTGTTAGGGAAAAACACCCTATTTTATGGGTGTTAGAATTAACGCCCTTTGTTTAGGGCGTTTATCTACACCCAAATGGGTGTTAGTTATAGGACAAGCCATTTACACCCACAAGGGTGTTACGATGTTTAGTGTGTGGCGTCTGGTTTTCCTTTTTCACGTTCCTTGTCCACGTTCTCGGACGAACCGAGCAGGGGAAAGACATGTGAAAACTGGCATCCAAACCTTTCCCCACTCTTTTGGTACAGCCTCAGCCGCGGCGTTTTCGGGAGGAGGTTGGTTTTGTCCGGTTTCCTCCACAACAACACAGGAAAGCACGTCCCGCATGGTGACTTCCGCCCACAGCCCCGGACCGAAAGTGTGCCCTACGCGCCACCACCTCGCCGTGACGCAACAGAGCTCAGTTCGTGTATACTAATATGGCAGCAGCGCTTCGTTTTTATTCTTCAACATAAATCTGTTGACTCTACCAGGTCAACATGCCCGTTCAGGAATCGCTGTGCCCTTCGGGTGATTTACAACAGTGATTGCAAAACACTATGCAAAATAATCGTATATTATACAATTTTAGCGCTTATCTCCCAAGGGAGTCATGTGTTTCCAAATATCCACTTTATTTGAAATAAGGTTCATTGTCAGAGGCGACGAACGCATGGCCTGTGTAGTAAGCAAAACAGGTCTGTAACTATATATGTTTAATTTAGAGCAAAGTCTTAAGGTTTTGGCAGAATTGTTTTCGAATAAATATTCTGCCATGCATTACACGCTAAAAAATCGGGCTCTTAAATTTACGACTATGCAAATAATAATGATCGCCGCGCAAATATCCTTATTTTCCCATAATGACATTCTTTATCAAATCGTTTGGGCAGCAGTTTCCCGATTTACTTCGGAAATCGTTTGATACGTGATCAAGAAAGCCAGATATCTGCTTGTCTAAAAAAAGGGTTAATAGGATACCTTAGGAGAGTATCGCTTCACCTTACTTTTGTACAAGCAAAACTCATACTTTAGCAGGGCCGAATTAAGTGTACAAGCGGAAGAGGGTCACTGTGAAACAACATTGCCGTAAAATTAAAAGAAACACATTTTACTGCTTCAGTGATGATTTTAAGTGTAAAATGTTTGCTCATTAAAGAACATCAATATATTCAATTTTATCAATTTAAATTCCGTGAATATTTTTACTGATCAATGATCGACGAGCCTTGCCTGAAAGAACCCTTGCTCCTCCAAGAATCATGATTGTCCAAGAGGCTTCTTGATGGCTCACATTGAATTCGTTCATAATGGTGACGTAGAAGAATCCAGAGCACATTAAAGGGGCCACGGCGAAGAAGGTGGTAAGCGCACACGCTCCAGCCGTGAGCCAGCTTTGGATGCTGTCAAAACCATACTGCTGAAAGCGCGTGAAGTGTGTCAAGTTTCAATCGAACTTTAGGATCCCGGATAGAAGGTAAAACAATGAGTTTGGCCCGCATATATAATCTATGCATCATAGTGTGTTGAAACTCCGCTTAATTGAGACTCTAGTGGGGGTGATAGAATGTGAAAGTTTCAGAAGACGTTACTTGAATGAAACTACCAACACTAAAATTATATTTTTCTGAGTCAACAATCACCTAGCCCCAACCAAATATAATGCTCCCTGGGAACCTATGACATTAATTTCGGTGCAACACATTTTCCATTTTGAAATAAAATCTTAATTTCTTTTTTGTTGAAATTAATAACAAGATTCTATGAATTTATAACTATTTTAAAAACTTCGGCACTGATTTTAACTAAATAATTCCTCCATTTCCAAAAAAAATATATAATACATTTATGTATTTTTGCTCATGTAACCCAAACGTAAAAAAAAATACGGTATTATCCCAAAACTTTAGGCTGAGAGCAACATCCCAAGCTAAATGAAAAAAAAACAGTGAGTGCGCGGAAGAGCTGGTAGATCTTGATCATGATGTAGAAAATCCAAGACTGTGGTGAAAGCTGGGAAGCTTGGTCGAAGTACAGTACGGCACTTTGGTCGCAAACGGATATTGTGCACAGAGAGCGCAACAACACTAAGAGGCTCATAGGAGAGACAGTTCGTATCAAATCCATCGATAATTGTACAGCCATGCTTCGATACAACTCGGAAGTAGTTCCAGAAAGTTTTTTTTTTTTTAATATAATGTTTTTTATTATTATTATTTAGTTGTAAGTGAACGTGCAACGAGTGATTTTGCGGGCGGGGTTCAGTTGGAGGTTATATCAGTTCTCGTTTAGATAAAGCACAGCCCTTCCAGACTCCGGCTGGAAAGGAAGTGGGTCCGTGTGTTTGTTGTGTTATGTTTGTTTGGTTTAATGTCCCAAGTTTTCAGTTTGGGATTGAGGTCACCATTTACGGTTGAGGCGACGACCAGTGTGGGTAGGATTGTATAGATAACAAAGGTTGACCTTGTGACGTCGGTGGTCGCTGCTTAGGTTGTGGATATATAAGACATTGAAGAAATAAACGCAGTAGCTGAGTTCGAGACGTTCATTTCCCCTGTCCTTTTTTCTTCGACTAAGCTTCCCAGCTTTTACCACAGTCTCGGATTTTCTACATCGTGATCCCAAGCTAATTTTATCATACTTCTTAAGGCGATGGCAAAGAATGTTTTACCTTTGGAAAATCGTACGGACGCTCAGCCTCGGTCTCCGAGATTGTTTGAGTGATATCGATGTCTTCTTGACACTTGTTTAGTGAAGGAGGTGCATTTTCAGAAGAAAAAACCTGACGAAAGGTATCCCTACGTTCCTGCTTCTTGTGAAACGGCATATTTTATATGAAAACTTAAATCGAAGCTTGCTCAGAAGCAAAAGCAAAGCCTGTCGA
Source organism: Ixodes scapularis (assembly GCF_016920785.2). Lineage (NCBI taxonomy): Eukaryota > Metazoa > Arthropoda > Arachnida > Ixodida > Ixodidae > Ixodes > Ixodes scapularis. The sequence continues at coordinate 62,844,381 of NW_024609846.1, read as the reverse complement.
GGGAAAAAAAAACAAGTCACAAAAGCAACGATTTCTAATAAGAGAGGATGAAGCCCTTAAGCTTAAAGCAGCTGCAGGTGAAACAGTATTCACTGTTTGTTTTGTGGTCCGCTGTAGAGGAGAATATTAGAGCACAAGTTATAGTTTCTTATCACTTTACGAGTAATACAGCAATTAATTAGAGCTCACTGTTTGTTATAAGATCGATTGTAGAATAAGCTGGGCGAGAAATTAAGGTTCAAATAATTATATAACCCCGTTCCTTGAGATCGTGTTGCCGTAGTTGTCTTTCCCTTGAATTTGAAGCTATTGCAGAAACTCACAAGTTAGGTGCGGATATACACTTAAAGCTCGTCACAATTACTCCCACGACCTCAAGTGCAACTAAGGCGTTTTAGTTGAATAAGAAAATGAAACAAATATAAAACGAGTGCATTGCATGCGAGACCCGGCTTGTAAACATATGTCAGAATTATAAAAGAGAATTCTGAAGAATAAAAAGAAGGTCATTTTCAACATAAAGAAATAGGAAAGTTACGGAATGCGGGGAGAATTGGACATAAACACGAAAAGAAAGAAATTAAACTCAGCTCAGACCGACAATGTTGAGGTTCGTAATAAAACTAAGATGCTACCTTCTCTGAAGTCATTTTTTATATAATAAACTCAAGATTCACAAAGGAAGAACATATAAAACATTTAAAGAGGACAAACACAGACATAAAATTCTTCAATTGATATAATTGTGTGTATGTGCTTACCCCTCTTGTTTCTTTATAATACCTTGCCATATGCAGTGTCTACAACGCGCTCTCCGCAACTACCTTTCAACAATACCCAAGAATACGTACAAAGTTTCCTCTGTCAATTTCTAGCTGAGGTTATGACTTAAAATGACCTCGAACTGACTCAAGTGAGGCCACTATATTATGAAAAATAAACAGAGGCCGGAAACAGAAAAGGTAATTAATTGTATGAAGGATCGGCCGCTAACTTATACTATCATTCTTACATTTCGTCCCTCCCCAATTTTGATGTCAGTATTTAATATTTTTTATTCATATGACAAAAGATAGCACCATCCGGTAACAGCTAGGGAGTCAACAAGGAGCTGCGGGTGATGTATACAGAAATTTTGCTCTGGCCTAGTTTTTTACTCTCTGGTTGAGCAAATAATCACTGGTGGGCAACAGTACCCTATAGAACCTCTTCCCCAAGTATGTTTAGGCTCTCATATACAAGATAGCATACATTAAAAAAACTATAGAATTTTACAATCCATTTTAAAAAAAGTAGCTATACTTAGGTTACTATTGTGCGATAACTCATTTATTCTTAAAGGCGGATATGTCTCTCAGCGTCGAGCTTATTAGTCATTCTGCTGCCTCTGTCACGAACGCACAACACTAGTGGTGATTGCGCGCAGCCAGCGAACGATACATTTCAGTCTTCCTCTTTGATTCCACACTATACGTTCAAGAACTGTATGTTGTTATTCTTGCATTTTGTTTAAAGTTAAAGTAAAAGTACCTGATTTTCAGGAAAGGATTCTCCAAATCTACTTTTAGAGACAGCCTTTCGATCTCAACAATCTAACGTTGTAGTCGACCAAATTGTTTTTTAAACAACCCACGCAACTCACTTACCGCCTCCGCTTTTGGCGAATAAATTTATATAAATGAATGAGTAATCTCGCCGGCAATAGTTTCAAACGAAAGAAGATACTCACAGTAACTTTATTCCGAGTGTGTACGGTGTGAGAGTTTTCCTGGATCCACTACAAAATAATTATTGTTCCGCCATATGCAAGTAGTCCCAGCCAAATGGGATTGGCCTTGACGATGGAAATGTGCTTTGCCGAAAGAGAACTCACATATACTTCTGTAAATTTTAACACTTTTTAGGTTTATCAGCAGCAACTGTCTTTTCTTTTTTCGCATTCTTTTATGTAGGCGTTCACTACAGGACATATTTTAAATGCCAGATGTATAATAGACATGCGTGGCAACATTTTTTTCTTGTTTATTTTGAATGTGCACTGCGGGCCTTTTGAACAGGTCCCTGCAGTTGTTGGATAAAAGAGGGCTGAGATAACTAAGTAGATGACATAAAACAAGGAACAATTTGGTCCGCCATTTTGCAATCAGATAACCAGGCGCATTAGTGAACATAAGTTTATTGTAATAAAACTGAAGCCATATTTTAAAAAAAAATCCTTAGTTAGTCAATTGTGTTGCATCATCCGAATTGAAGCATACCACATACCGTATTCACTCGAGTAATAGCCGCCCTATTTATGAACAAGGGCCTTGTGTCTACTTTCCCAGAGAACACAATCACCGTGCTGCATATAAATAACACAGCGAATATCCAAATACAGAACACGATTCTCCATACAAACGCAATCTTCACAGATGGTATCTTCGCGCGAAGAGGTTATTTTTGTCCTGTAAAGCGCTGGAATCATGCTGCCGATCGCGGTGATTGGCAAGCCGCATGCTTCGCAGAAAAGCGAACCCACAGGTGTTCTTTATAAACAGTCTTGCAATTAGTCTAGCAAACACGGTATTCTGCTTAACTATATAAAGTCAATAAAATGCAAAAAAAAAGTATAATATTCTAATCAGTTATTTAGAATGCATGCGTTATTCATCCTGCCAGGGCTTGTGTGACGCACACAACGCTTTGTTCTATACCTTACGTAGTTGCTCGACAAATTTATATATCGCCACATGCCAGACGCACGGGCCGGATGGCACAAACTATCACATTAAGATATGCGCGTGACATCGGGCAGTGCCACACACCAGACGCACGGGCCGGGGGCACGAGCGTGTGGCACTCGTGCCATCGCGTGACTGTGAGCTGTGTTTTTTAGTACATTCTTTTGATCTACTCCGCTGAGGCTTGACACTAAAGTGAAGAAGTTAAAGTTTTTGTTGTTCCGCAGGGCCGGACTTTTTTTGGCGTTGTACATAAAGTCGTGACATTAATGCGTGGAGGTGCGGGGTACTGCCCGCACATGCTCACGTCTAGGACATCCTCGAACAGCCGTGACCCCAGCCCAGCTAGGGACGGCCACATCGAAGGAACCACGTCATTAAGCACCGACGTTCGCTCAAGCCGACGAAAGCAAGGCCTACCAGCAGAGTACGGGCCTACCAGCGGAGTAAGGGAGTACGGGCTACCAGCAAAATACAAGGCTTCAGCAAGTAGCGAGACCTCAGGCACCGGGATCCGGTGCCTGAGGCCCCGAGCCAAATAATTTTGCAGGTTCCGCGAACACCGAAGGCTTTCCACGGCAATCTTTACGAAGACCCGGAAGGGTGGGTCGAGCATTTTGATCAGGTAGCGATACTCAATGGCTGGGATGGTCCATTGAAGTGACGGAACATTTACTTGTCGCTTGAGGACACAGCCCGCGTTTGGTTGGAAAACCGAGAAAAAAGCTTTACGTCATGGGAAGAATTCAAGTCCCAGCTCCTGTGGACCTTCGCCAACGCGAAGTGCAAGGAGAGGGCTGAGCATTTGCTTCAGGCAAGAACGCAGCACCCCAATAAGGGCGTCGTCACATACGTTGAAGACATGATTTTCCTCTTCCGTCATACCAACCCGATCATGACCGAAGAAAGGAAGGTGCGGCACCTGATGACAGGCGTCCAGCAAGACCTTTCCGGAGGTCTCGTGATGAATCCCCCTTCGACGGTGGCCGAGTTTGTCGCAGAGGCATCTACAATCAAGGAAACGCTGCAGGTGCGCTCCCGGCTGTACGAACGCCAACTGCCGAATGCCTCGCAAGACGGTCTAGTAACAGCTCTCGTTAGCACCAGCAACGTCCTTCGTGAGCTCATTCGAGGCGTTGTCCGTGAGGAACGTCAAAAGTTACAGGCGCCGGTACTTCAACCCACCAACGCCCCGGTGTCAGCAATCATCCGTGAAGAAGTTTAAAACGCCCTTGGCATAACGCCAGTGCAAGACGGAGCCTCGGAACCGCGCGCATTCTGTCATACGCAGCCGCGATGAGAAGTTCTACACCCGTCATTGAATTCGCCAGGCAAGTTCAGTCAAATCCGTGGTCACCACGGCAGTTCACTCGGCGCCCTAAAGAACAGCGCCCACCGACAAGGAAAACCGAGGTTTGGCGCACATCGGATCACAGGCCGCTGTGCAACCACTCTTGCGAAGCAGGGCACGTGTATACCGGCATTGCTTCTTACGCCAAATGGGACTTCGCGGCTTCTTAACTGATGCTCCCCGCCCGCGCAATACGACCAGCGACCACCCGAAATCAAGGTCTACCTCAACCAACCGGCTGGTGCTTCAGCTGATCGACGTCTGTCTAGGTCTCCGCCACCGAGACGTTACGAGTATTCAGGACGCCGCTCCTCCCTGACGCTCCCAGGGCACGGTCCCCAAGCCCACGCCGGGGAAGCTAAATGGGGCGACTTCGGGAAGTGAAGTTGCCCGCCGCCAAATGCTAGAAGACCCTCCAACGACGCGAGGCGCACAAAACGACGACATGGAGACACCGTACAGCGACGATAAACTAACTACCTCCCACCTCCCCCTAGTTATCGACGGATAAGAAGGGACTGCGCTGGTCGACACGGGCGACGATTATTCCGTGTTAACGGGGGGTCTTGCCGTTCGACTGAAGAAAGCTATGACAGTCTGGGATGGGCTTGGAATCCGCACGGCCGGACGTCATTTATTTACACCGGTCGGCAGATGCACAGCAAGAATCTAGATACGAGGAGTTACGTTCATCACCAGTTTTGGCGTTCTCAGGGCTCAAGAAGAGTAATACTCGGAATAGACTTCCTTGGGGAGAACGGCGCGATCATAGACCTACGTAGGCAAGTGATCACATTCTCCACTATTCGATGCGTTGAAGAGGAGAAATCAACGCTACGGCGTTTTCCACTCCGTGTAACGGATGACCACGTTTGTCCCCCGCCATGCAGCAGCATGGTCGTGACCGTGAGAACCGAGGAGACCGCCTCTTCAGGAATCGCCGAGGCGAACTCTTCTCTTCTGCTGGAACGGAGAATCTGCATAGCCAGGAGTCTCGTTCAGCTCCACGACGGAACAAATGAGTTTTTACTTACGAACTTTCGCTGCGAGTACCAGCATATTTCCCGTGAAACTACCATCGCCTATCTTGAGGACGTCGCTAATGTCAGTGGGTCCTTCTCACTAGAAGCTTCATTGCCAGACAAGATAACGACAGCCTCCACAAAAACATTCGACGTTAGCCACGAACTTCCAGAAAAAGAAAAGGAACATCTGCTGGATTTTTACATAAGTATAATGACTGTTTTTTATTGTCATCGAAGGTGTGCCGGATGACTGTCGCAAAACATCGGATCATCACGGACGAAACAAGAACGTCGAAACGGCAGCCACCGTACAGGGTCTCGCAGAAGGAACGAGAAACAATACGGCAACAGGTGAAAGAAATGCTCCATGACGACGTCATACAGCCACCAAAAAAATCCCTGTGCATAACCTATTGTGCTTGTGAGGAAAAAAAATGGTATACTACGATTTTGCGGAGACTACCGTAAGCTAAGCACGGTCACCAAAAAGGATGTATACCCGCCGCCTCGCATAGATGATACTCTGTACAAGGTGCGTGGTGCGAAGTGGTTCTTATCGATGGATCTCAAAACAGGCTATTTGCAGATCAAAGTGAATGAAAGAGATCGATAGAAGACCGCTTTCGTTACGCCCGACGGTCTTTATGGGCTTAAGGTCCTCTGTTTGGACTAAGCTCGGCGCCGGGCACATTCCAGCGGATGATGGACAGTGTTCTTGCCAACCTCAAGTGGAAAACATGTCTTGTGTTCTTAGACGATGTCGTAATGGTTTCTACGAGCTTTGAAGAGCACCTGAATCTGCTAGAATCTGTACTTCAAGCCATAAGGACCGCTTGCTTCGCACTTAAGCCGGAAAGGTGCCACTTCGCATACATTGAACTTACATTTTTCGGCCACGTCGTGAGCGCAGAAGGCGTTCTGCCTGATCCTGAGAAACCTTCTGCCGTCGGACTGTTCCCTCCTCCCACCGACAAGAAGACCGTGCGACAGTTTCTGGGACTGTGCGCATATTATAGACGCTTTCTGGATCATTTTTTTTCAAAATCGCCGAACCGCTCACACGCACACGATGTCTCATTTACGTGGACGGAAGAGCAGCAGTGTGCTTTTGAAGAGCTTCAAGGTCGCCTCCAGTCGGCACCAGTTCTCGCACACTTCGACGAGCTCGCAGAGACCGAGACCCAGACTGATGCTAACAACGTTGGCATCGGAGCCGTTTTAGTTCAGTGGCAAGATGGAGTCGAACGGGTGATTGCGTATGCCAACCGCTCACTGTCCAAAGCAGACTAACTATTCGACCACGGAAAAAGAGTGCCTCGCCATCATTTGGGCAACCATCAAGTTTCGTCCCTACCTTTTAGGAGGCCTTTCAAGGTAGTCACGGATCACCATTCTCTATGCTTGTGCCACCCTCAAAAATCCTTCCGGGCGTCTCGCGCGCTGGAGCCTGAGACTTCAGGAATTTGAAATCACCGTGGTGCATAATACGGGGCAAAAAAACAACGACGCGGAGTGTCTCTCTCGTGCTCCTGTTGACCCTACGCCGCAAACCGATGAAATGGACGACGCCTTTCTCGGAGCTATTGACACTGCGATCATCGTCCACCAGCAACGAACAGACTCCGAGCTTCATGCTTTTGTTGAGCACCTGAAAGGCCGTGATACGCCTGTACAAATCGCATTTTCTCGAGGTCAGTGTTCATTCTGCTTAAGAGACGATGCTTTGTACAAGAAAAATGTCCAACCAATCACGGCCTCATACGTTCTTGTCATTCCGACTTCCCTTGCGACGAAATTTGTTATGCCAGCCACGACGATCCAACGTCGGGACACCTTGGTTTTGCCCGCACATCCGCGAGAGTCCGTAGGAAGTACTATACTGGCCCGGAATGTACGCGGCTGTACACTTTTACGTTAGGACATGCCGCGAGTGCCAGCGGCGTAAGACGCCGCCTGTGAGGCCCACCGGCGTTCTTCAACCGATTGACCCGCTGTCAGCACCACTTGATCAAATCGGAATTAACTTGTTGGGCCCTTTTCCAACATCCTTTCCTCCTCTTCTTTAACTCCCGTTAAATTCCTCCCTAAATTCTCCTCTAAATTTAGCGAAATTTTCCTCATAAATATAGCGGGTTAAGTTTCTCCGCTAAATTTAGCGGGGCAATTGACGTCACGTGGCCATAAAACCAATTTGATTTCCCGCTAAAATTAGCGCGGCAGTCACGCCGACGCCGCTCAACTAAGAAACGGGTGCCTAAGAGCTGCGCTCTGAAAAGAATTTCTCCCTACTGAGTAATGTAAATTTTTGCTTCTGAGAGAAACCGTCCTGCATTCCCATATTTTAATATATACCACTCTACATAATAGAATACCTTTGTGAATGTTATACTATGCTGTTTGGCTGCCAATGATTTATGAGAAGTAGCAAATTATAGCCCAGGAACATGAATCACCTTGTATATATGATATATACGGAGTGCTGTAAATATTTAGAATGTGTTAAACATTTGACACAATTGCCATGAGCCCAAGCATCTGAAGTTGTGACTTGATGTATTCGTGTTGCCCCATCAGCTATTTTTCCTTAGGATGCTCATTAAGCTGTACCGTTTTTTTACCATTTGTTCCGCAAAATAGCATTAACTGTCTAAGTCGTCTCCCCGCGTCTAAGCGGCACCTCAAACGCAAGAAACTGATAGGCTAAAATACGTCCGACATCCCGGAATCCGGTGCACTGCAAGATGTTTTTTACCCTGAAAATATTAAAAGGGCGCCTGAAATAAATCCATGGATTCTTATGGTTAACATTATCAACCGTAAGGCATGTCGGAGCACAAATGTCACGAGGACATTTAAAAAAACAAAAAAAAAATATCTGTATACCCTAAACAACGTTTACCAAGCTTATTTTATTGGTACATCCACTTCAATGTTCATATCGTCAATTGTCAAAACATACAAACAGATGTTAGATTTCTCCAAACAAAATTTTGCTTTGCTCGATTCACTAGTGAAGCTCAGGTGACAGTTGGACCAGATGCTGAAACTGAGATACGAAATAGCGACAAAAGTTCCGCATTTTCTGCTTTGCACGCGTTTCGCCAGTAATTTCTGGTTGATCTATCAGCAATGACATAGCTCTGGGTTTAATTGCTCTCAGTCAAGGCTGGCCACAATCTCGTGTCAACTTGTCTGTTAGTTTTTTTAAGCTTTTTTCGTTTAACATGTGGAATGGCGTGACCTAGATATGTAGCCTACAATTGGACATTGAATAGTGCGGAGCCCGCTTGTCTTATAGAACAAAACAGCTGCTAAAGCCTTTTTTGAAGCTTTGATGTAAATCTCCGATTCAAATTTGCAAGAAAAGACAAATATTTATAAAGCAAATGAGTTGAGTTTATGTAAATGGTTTCGTAATATTTATGCTGCCTTCGTGTTGTTACATTATCAAGTTGGATAAAGACATTCGTAATAAAAAAAATCTTTATTTCAAGTGCTCTTTTCGTTAAAAGACGGTGTGTACATGATTTAGTAAAATACAAGCGCTGCTGTGTAAACCGATGTTCGTCTTTTACAGGCATGGTTCCCGTCACCTTTATGAGGCACCCAAGAAACGTGCACGTAGGTTCCATTCGAAATATCTCTTTCGTCATTCTCGTGGTCGATGGTCCATTCGTGTCGTTCTGTGGTACATTTGACCGCAGATATTGTAGCCCACGTCAATGAAGCTAAGATTGCTCCACAGCCGCAGGCGACGAACAACAAGTCGTATTCTCCCAAAGAATCCCGGAAATAGCCTGTTTGTACAAATAATTATTTCAATTCACCGGTATACCAAACATCGCACGGGCCATCCTAGCGTGAAAAATTAAATGCATGCTGCCAGTTTTCATTTTGCTCAAAGATCTTCATGAACGAACATTGCCAGAGTTATTAGCCATTAGCATTGTTTTAATATTCCGACTACTTTTCAATACGAAATGTCAAAAGCAACGTTTAAGACTGTGCCATGGCTCTTTACTTTTTTGTTGTTAAAATGAAACCAAAACGTTTGTACACGTTCAATAAATATGCTTCATTTTGGAGTCAACAAGAATCAACTTCTAAGCTAGAATGGCACAACTAAAAATATTTTAGGTCTGATATAAGATTCACACTTATTTCTACATTGGAATTATTTAGTAAATAATAGTGTCACCCTGGCGAATTTTTATAATTTCATAAAAGCTGTGGAATTTATCTCAGGAAGATTTTTTTGTTGTTTCATTGCATTCATTGTTTTATGTTTGTAAACACACATGCAATAGCTCGCTTAGTGGAGGGGTAGTGGTCTAAAGTAATGGTAATAGGAATAATAAGAATACGAAGAATATTAATGTTAATAGTAATAATACTAAAATACTTAGAAAACCATAACTGTGTCCAGAAAACTTACCGATTAAGAATGGTTTAAAAAAGGAAAAAACTGCTGTGAGAGCCGTCAGCATCCCTGTAGCCATGAATATGTTGTCCAAGCCAACGTTTTCGACAAGAAGCACAGGAAAGAGCACGACACCGCAGCCGAGAAGGACAGCTATTGCCATTGTCAATGTAAATATGACCCAAAAGCGACTTGCAAAAGACATCGCAATATAGAGACCTCCCAACAAAACAAGCAGAGCAGTCACAAATGTCTTCCTTTCGACCAGTTTTTTGTCAGTTAATGCTGGTAAGATCAATCTTCCCGCGAGGTCAGCCAAGGAGCAAATGGACGTCATGGTTACAGCATCCGACATAATTATTCCCCGACCAATGGAAAAATCAAGGAACAGAGAATTGTAGCAATCGTAACTTAGGCAGAATGCAATGAATGAGAAGGTAATTACGTAGAACACCGGAGCCTTGAAAATAACAAGCGATCCTTCCATTGATTTTACCTTCTGCTTCGATTGGCCACCCCGCACAGTCATCTGGCCTGAGATGGTATAGGGTTCATTGGAACCTTGGGATTTCGACTCCTCTGGTTGTTTAAGCATATGCTCAAGGTTCTGCGGCACAAGCCATGAAGGTCGACGAAGGAACAAGCTGAACGCCAACGCGTTGAGCAAGATACTCCCGAAAATGAGCATGGCACCGTGGAAGCCGTACGCCTGTACGAGCTGTTCCAAGAGTTTTGGGAAAATAAAGCTTCCAAGAGGTGATCCTGCGAAGTTTATTCCTGTGGCGAGAGCCATGTACTTGTCAAAGTGCTCACTGATAACAAGTGGGTTCATCGCATACACAATGCCACTGCCGAATCCTGCATCAAAAAAGAGGAAGCATTGTCAGATCTATGGAGAACCATGATATTTTGCGTTGGGATTCGGCATGCATGACTGTATTATATTAAATGACCTAGCTGATTTATCATACTTTTTAACCAACGTATGTCTAACCTCCTTTGACATAAATGCCTCGGCGCATGCATTCAAATGAGAATTTCAAATGAACAAAGGCAAACATCGCAATGTTCCCCGGTAATAACCTAAATAGCATTCCTAAAATAATCATAAGCATTAAATAAGCTTGTGTACGCGTATAGCTTTTTTCCATGGCACAGATTTTTTGTTATTTTTTTTTATTGAATTTTATGGGCTACATTTACCAAATTGTCAATTTATGCGTTTCCTGACGAAATATCGCAATTTTCCGGGGGAGGGGGGGGGCTGTATTTCACTGGCTGTCATAGTACAAAGATAAATTAGAATTGGGATATTTCATTGAAAACCTTTTATTCCATACAATGTTCCAGACACTGGACCATAATTCAACGTACTTAAACTGACGCGTTTAGCTTGTTTAACCAAAGGGGTGTATCATTTGGGTTGTGCTTAAATTGAGCCATATTTTTTAACTGGCTTGAATAAGCGAATATTTTATATTTCTTACCTATTTCAGCAGACCTTCATTGGAGAACGACAATATTTTTATAGAGCATGTAAAGCATAAAAATGTATTTATACAACCTCTCAGAATTCAAGCCCAGTCGCTAAGAGTCAGTTCCTCGAAGCCTAATGCTAACAACTTCAGCTTTACAAGAGATTTTTTTTTTTCAAATGATTTTCCGTGATTTAGATAATTGTCTATTTTATAGGTGGAGTCTGTAGAATCATGGCAACTTCAAATATTATTAAACTAAACATATTATCCGCAAAATATTTTTATCTTTTATTATCATACTCCCCCCCCCCCCCCCATACTGCACTTCATCTTTAATTACTTAAAACATATTTCAAATAGCACTACATTTAGAATGCCATAATTTCATCGTATCTTATTCTTATTGGAGGGGTAGAACTTAATTTTCTTAGACTTAATGTCCGAGATATCAATATTGTGTAAATGAGCTCGAAATATTTTTATTATTGGTGCTCATCACTTGTCAGGGTTGCTTACAGCACTGTATTCGAGAAAGTTCGCAACATTTAGATGATAAAGTAGTGTCGCATATTCTTGACGAGTTATGATGACACGCAGACAAGGTTGTAATATAAAACTGATTTTTGGTTCGGGCCATGCAGGTGAAATGTTCTGCCTACACATTTGAAACATAAGTGGTGGGCTTCAACACCCGCCTTATAAGGATGAGCATTGCGTAGAATAAAATTTATAATCGTTAGTATACATGGGCATACGTGTTGGCAGTCATTTTCCTAATCTTTGTGGTTCTTTTTGTCCACATTATCTTCTTGGACACTAATGCTTAGATGACCTAGTAAGATAGGGAGCATCTTGCACCAACAAGCGACTGCAACATTTTTCCATAGAAATAGGCATACGGATCTGATGTGCGGAAACCTATGCGGAGCGCAGTTCGTCTACTTCTTGCACAGGGCTTGCGATGATGCCAGAACGCCCAGCTCTTATTTACTTATTTCAAAAATAGTGGATAGACCTCAACGCTAGAAGCCTTGAGGTCTACCCACTGTCCTTCAAAATCGAGCCAATCAGAACTTGGCGTCGTCTGATGTCACCGGAAACCCTGCGCAAGAAGCACCCAACTCGCTAGCCGCATAAAGTTATGAAGTGAATTACATCCTGCGCGGTCATTTCTCAAACAGGGAATTAAGTTTAAAACCGTTTACGCAAATAATCGGCTACACCATCTCGTTGCTTGTTTGAACCAAACGTGAATATAAATTTACTAACTGAGATCAGACACGGCCCCACATTTCTGACATTTCTTCGTTTTATGTGATAATTTCTTACTCACCGTGAATCGCTCCTAACGTCAAATGCAGTACACAAAGTTTATGCGCAAAAAAGCTGAGCATCACACCTAATGAGGAAACGACGGCGCCAAAAATTATTAGCGGCCTTGCAGTAAATCGATGTCCAATAAACGCCGCTAGCAAACCTGAAAAACAATACGACAGAAGTGTTATACATTTGTCACATTTTGCATGATACTGAGAAGCAGGTACTAGAATTCAATAAAAACTATCTTGGCGTTATTATTTTTATTGACGGAACACGATGATTGTTTTATTTGTTAGCGGAGCTGTGCAACACAAATATTTCATCGATAGCACTTAACGGTGCTTTATCTCTTGAAACCTAACCCAGGCACAGTGTTGTACGGAACGGCGTTCCAAGGAACGGCGTTCCTTGGATTCAAATTCGTATGTTGCCATTTGATGAGATCGATTAAAAAAAACTAAACTTTGTTTGATCTAACTAAATATGGTAATTAGCTAAATAAAAATGTAACTTATATGTAACGATACGTTCCATTTTTTTAACTGTAACGGGAACGAGTTCCTTTCTCACAGATGGAACTTGTAACGAAAACGCGTTCCAAAAATCAAAATGAACGAGGAACCAGCTTCCGTTCCTCTTTTTGAGGAAGGTGTACAACACTGCCCAGGCAGCGCACAATATTGTAGCGATATTCGTTTCGGGTCAGTAAAGGCGTGCTAGTACTGCCCATATTTTTGTTGTATTGGGAAATTTGTGCCGGTACCATTTTGATACTGCCGATGTCGAAGGGATATCAATTTTATTGCGGCGACGCAACGGTGATATATATGGTATACGAACCGTGTTTTCCCTAAATATTGTTTCTGAATCGGCAAGAACTGGGCAGTATTAGGTATTTTCGGCCGATTCCAAAATGATATTGAAAGAAAGCCGGTATCATTTTGACGCTGGCGGTGTCCACGGAACATCTGTCACATTGCACCGACGCAATCCTGTTAAATAGTGTACGTAAACCGGGTAACCTCTACAGGATTGACACAGTTGTTTATTTTTCTTTCCTCCCAAAAAGAGAACTTGGAAAGGGAGAGGGGGAGAGACGGGACGACATGAGCTAAAGAGGAGGAAAAATAAGAGGGAGAGTGAACCCAACCTTTTTAGTTCAACGAATTCCGACACTATACAGACGTAACCTCGCGTTACCAGACTCCTTGGCACCTTCACCAGGCTAACGCAGCTAGCGGCGTTCATGAAAACTTTGGTAAAGGCCACCAAGAGTCAGGGTGACGTCACGATGACGTCAAATATGTTAATAACCCACTCCGGCCATTAGGACGGGTACAGCTGTTAACATCCGTGTTACTTTGGGGCACTCTTTCTGCGCTCAAGCATTGGGTTCTTCTTTCCACCCCCTCAAAACATGGCGTTACGATCGACACTGCCGCCGGGCCCCGCCGTCTGTGGTAACCGTTGCAACGGTGCAACCGGCACAACGGTCGCCGACATCCGATGAGCGCGATTGTCTGCTTTGAGTGTTCTGCGAAAAACGTGATATTCGCTCAGTCCTCGGTAATTTGACTTCGGACGTTCTGGTGCTCTCAGAAGAGGATGCCTTGGCGCTAATGCACTGCGAAATGCTGCGGGAGCTTCAGCGAGTCGAAAATCGTGTCGTTCTTTCTATTCCCAAAGGAGTTCCGAAGCGACAGTTAAAGTTTCGTTTTTCATCGGTTTCGTTTCAAGCCCGTTTCATGTAGTGCGATCCTGGTTGCGATTTTTAGCCTCGTGCGGCAGAAACTCCGTGAACATAGCACTTAAGCTGTCGCCCATGATTGTTTTCATTTTTATTTTCCTTACGTAGGAGCGACGTTGCACCTGAAATTCGCAAGCAGATCGAGCCCTACCACGTGCTAAGCGCACAAAACGACACGGGCATTTTTGGTGCTCTCTTCGTTCCGAAAGACCCTTGCCTTACTTTTGTGGGCAAGCTTGAAGGGTGCTTTCTGGCGTGCATTCTCAGTCTGGTATACAAGGATGATGTGATGAAGACTATTTGTGCTTTCATGGCAGAACAATTGGAGAATTTTCTCTGTCCATCACTTTACTAGAAGGTCCCCCAGATGTTCTACTCTAAATCCTGAGGCATTTACGCCTTTAAAAAGAAGAGATTTGCAAAAATCTAATTTTAAGAGGTTTGCAGCTGATAGGAAAGCACAGAAACCGTGACGCGGGTCGTCTATCACCTGATTATATATATATATATATATATATATATATATATAACGGGCATGGTGGCGGGAGGCCGAAGGCGTGGGTATAAAACTGAGAAGAAAAATTTTCTTCCTGACGAAGGCCGGACTCCGGCCGAAACGTCGAAGGTTAAATCGTCCGTTGTTGCTGTTTTTCATTAAGGGTTTTTTTCTTCTCAGTTATATATATATATATATATATATATATATATATATATATATAGAGAGAGAGAGAGAGAGAGAGAAGAAAATAACCCTTAGTGAAAACAGCAACAACGGACGATTTAATCTTCGACGTTTCGGCCGGAGTCCGGCCGGAGTTAGGAAGAACTTTTACAGATAAACGCGGGTGGTATTTACACAATGCTACCGTCGAGTCCAAATTTCGGCGGGTTGACGGTTGGAGCTTTCTTGAGAGAGAAGCGTAGGGCAGTTCTTATCCAGGTGAAGAACCTTGACGGTCGGGGCCAAGTTTCAAGGACGGCGGCATGACGGTTGTAGCTTCTTGAGAGGGGGCGCACGGTGACTTTGTGTCCGGACACCGTGACGCAAAGTGTGTCACGGTGCCCGGACACACTTCGTGTGTTTGGGCACCGTGACCTGGACGATAGCAGGGTGACCTGGACGATAGCGTACAATAGACGAAAGTTACGCGCGCAAACTGAAGTGCTGTCTCCAAAAAAAAAAAAGAAAAACGGCACGGTCACTTGTGTTGTTTTCTGGGGCATGCATGAGTCAGACCTGGAAGGGTACAATGTTAAACCTAGAAATAAAAAAGAAAGAAATACAATGAATATCAAAACCTGGAAATAAAAGAGAAAATGTGATGGTCTAGTTCCGTCCACAAACACAGTAACGCTGTTAACAATAATATATATATATATATATATATATATATATATATATATATATATAAGAAGAAATGAACTCTTAGTGAAAACAGCAACAACGCACGATTTTATCTTCGACGTTTCGGCCGGAGTCCGGCCTTATGTATATATACATATATATATATATATATATACATTGCAATCTTCACGGATGGTATCTTCGCGCGAAGAAGTTATCGTTGTCCTGTAAACCGCTCGAATTATGCTGCCGATCGCGGTGACTGGCAAGCCGCATGCTCCGCGGAAAAGCGAACCCTCAGGTTTTCTTAATAAACTGTGCGGTTATTACTCAAGTATAGACGGCAAATGTGTGCTCCTTGTCTCCTACCCACATGAGGATCAGCTTCTTTGAAGTTGCTCTGCAGGGATTTATATTAAAAAAAATATATATATAATATAAAAGCACCAGAAAACGAAAAGCAAATCCAAGAGAAATAAATTCAGGTTATAACGCGAGTAATGGTTACTGCCTAACCCAATTGAGACAATTCGTGAAAAGACAACGATCTTCGAGATATTTATGGTTAAAACTTTGCCTTCGCTCGATTAAAGACCGCAAGCTGATTATAATCCGCAGGAAAGTAACGTAGTTAGTTCTGTCCCAACAGTCACTATCATTTAATTTTTACGCGGGCGCATCCACTAAAGGCACGCTGTCGAGATAGTTACGAGGAGGCCCGATACAACTGCGTCAGGCTTCTACGCACCACGATCAGGCGTGCCTTCCTGCGTGCGGTTGTGAATCAAGCAAGGGAGGCAACCTTTTAAACGAAAAATATCTCAAGGGTTGTTATTTTTTTCCTGTGAACTGTCTAAAATGGGTAAGGCTTTAATCATTTGTCCCGTTAGACTGCAATGGCGGCATGGCCAACGTGTCATTAATTCAAAAGTTAATCAACATTCTTTGATTAACTTTTGATTTATGTACCCCCCCCCTCCTATGTAATACCCTCTCACGAGGGCCTTTAGGGGTAATATGAATAAATAAATAAATAAATTAATATTCTTTCCAGCAAGACATCTTCGCCAATTTTAGACTCTCCTCGAATATAACCTTTAGTAACAAAATTAAGTCGGACGCACGACCCTCGCTCTAAAATCAGACCTCACTTAAAGTTGACTATAGGCAATCATATTTGTGACCCTTGTCATTTTTACGCTTAAATAGCCGCGCTGATTGGCGAATATGGACGTCCCGCACAAAAGTATGCGCTTGGGCAGCTTAAATAATGTAACAAATGTTATAACTACTCTCTTTATTGTCAAAGTCTCGAAGTAATTACAAAAAAATTAAACGCCCTGTCCATGACGATGTTCCAAAATTAATGAACATTTTAATGCAATGTTATGTTCAACACAGGTCACACAGGTTTTTATTGTGACATCTTAACCAGCATTGCTTTCAGCTTTCCGTTCATTAACGATCGGGGTGCAGTGTCCTTGTGTAAAAGCAGTTTTTGGAGCAGTATCAACTGCTGTGCAAGTGCGAGAGGGTAGTGGATGTTTTTGATGTAATAGATGGCAAGGTACATGACAAGAGCTTTCTCCAGTGTGCACGAATCACAGAGTGGAACAAGTTCTCCTGGTTTTCCGTGGTAAATCACAACCTTCTCAGCTGTTGTGTATATGTGAGGGGCATACAAAGTGCGTTTGTCTGGTACCTTTAGCTGGGGAATGAACAGACAAAAAGAAATTAACTCAGCAAGCTTGGGGAAATTTTTATATCGTTGGAGTGCTGAACGTTTATCAATAGTGGTCCGACAATATGTGTATTTTGTTTCTCGTTAAAAGTACTATAAGAGGACATTGTCGGTCTGTATGTCATAAATGCTTCAATCTCACTTTTTTTGCCAACCTAAGGCATTATATTGTTACGTGAATCATACACATCAGAAGTATTAAACTTGTTATCGGAAATCTTATTCAAGACAACGCACAGAAGTGAGTCTTGAAACCTTCCGTACCTGGTTGATGAAGAGGTACTTCGCTCAATGTAAAAAAAAAAAAAAAAAAAAATGTAAGGCGTTTTCTGTGCATGTTCAAAAAAATGTTGACTAGATTACCGCATCCACATGGGCAGGTGCTTGCCTTTGGAACCTTAACTCGGACTCAAAAGCAAGCTGCATATAAGAGACATTCAGTATAGAAACTTGAACCAAAGCTGTGATGCAGATTCAATTCTGCGTTGAGTATAATATCTTTCTCACTAGCCAAACATCAAGAATAGCTTGTGAAGATTTGGTGTCTTAGATCCAGGTGAAACAGCAGCGACGACAAGTTCCGATCCGAAACCATGCACAACAGCCGCGTGCAGTCACAACCGCAATTCCCGCAAAACCAAAGTGTCGGAGACTCGGAACTTGGCCGACTCGGCGGTGAAGGCAGCAAAGCAACACCTCCTAGAAGAGAAGGCCGTAGCGCTCTTCCCGTGACGTCGCAAAGGAAGGCCCTCAGGTGCGCGCCTCGAAGCAACCGTCGTAATACGCTTTTAGTCACATACGCGTGTCTTATTAGCTAAAATGAAAGCTGCACATAGCAACGGGTCTAGAAAACATTTTATTACTCGGGCAAAATATTAGACCGCTAAATAATCGGTATGAAACGGTACGAGGCAGGCGTATAAGAGAAAACATTGAGTTACGCAATTATTGCTGTAGGAATGCATATTTTATACAGAAATGCTCCGACAAAATGGCGAGACACTCGCCATTTTGTCGGAGCATTCCCGAGATCTTCCCGGGTTCCTTCAGGAAAACCTCGGGAGGACCTCGGGTTCCTTTGGGAGGACCTCGGGAGGACCTCGGATACCTTCGGTGACCTCGGGAGGTCACGTGAACCCCCCCCCCCCCACCCCGTCACGTGATACCCCCTCCCCGAGGTCGCCCCCGAGGTCACGTAACCACCCCCTTCGAGGTCACGTGACCCCCTCCCTGAGGTCACATGACCCCCCCTCCCCAGGTCACATGACCCCCCCCCCCCCTCAGTACCCTTCCCTACTCCTCCTTAAGAGCTGCGCTCTAATTCGGCGTTACAGGGAGTTGTAAACGGCGTTCACTTTTTTTGGAGGAAACAAAAATAAACAATCGTATCAATCGTGTAGAGGTTACCCGGTTTGCGTACACTATCTATCAGGATTGTGTCGGGCGCAATATAACAGATATTCCGTGGACATTGGCAGTGTCAAAATGGTATCGGCTTTCTTTCAATATCATTTTCGAATCGGCCGAAAATGCTTAATTCTGCGCAGTTATTGCCGATTCAGACACGATATTCAGAGAAAACACTATTCGTGTCGCATATATATCATGGTTGAGTCGCCGCAATATAACAGTTATTCCGTCGACATCGACAGTAGCAAAATGGTACCGGCACAATTTTCCCGATAGAACGCAAATATCGGCAGCACTCGCACGACTTTCCCGACCCGAGGCGAATATTGCCACGATCTTGTGTGCTGCCTGGGAATATTAGCTTTGTTAATTTGTTTTAGAGTGGGTATGCGGTCATGTTGTGAGGATATGAACTCCTAATAAACAAGCTTTTAAAATCAGGTTCCCCAGAATATTACTGATCTCACCCTCATGAAGTATAAGTTTGATAACGTTTACATTAGTTTTGAGCAAAACCTTGACTGACTAAAAAGAAAAAAAGAAACTCTCGCCGACTGTAACATATACGAGCCTGATGCTAAAAAAAGCTAAAAAATTAAAAGTATATTAATATTAATTCTTTTATCTGCCGATGTATTTACATGGTATATACTCATATGACAGCAGTTTTTCTTTTTTATTCTTTAACATAAATTTATCAGCTCTACCAGTGAATATGGCCGCGGAGGTACCGCTGTGCCCTTAGGGTGATTTACAGCAGTGATTGCAAAGCAGTAAATAAAGTAATCATGTATTATAAGTGGGGTATGTACTTTCTGGTGTTTATTTGTGAGAAAAATCGGCGTATGTTTTTCGGTGCTATTTATTTTCGAAACACCGGTGTATTTCGGTGGAACGTCTCACGACGAGGCTAAAATCAGTGATTATCGGTGGAAAAAAATGCGATTTATCACAGACCGAGAGTTCCAGTTTTATTCACATATTTCATACACTGCTCGAGGAAGCATATATTTCTCACACTTGGTTATTATAGTAGATGCAAGCATACTTCGAGAGCCTTGCATCTGCCATGGCAGCACGTTCCTTGCGGTTCACAAACCGCAATTTTGAAAACGCACGCTCCACATTTGCGCTGGACAGAGGAAATCCCAAGTGTCCAGCGAGGCTTGGGACAGTGGTGGCCAGTCAGGTAAATGAAGTTTCCAAAATAACACTGGATCAACGGTGCTAGTCACAGCATACTGGCAGTAACAAAAAAACTCTGATTCTAGGTCACTCAGCTAGCTCTCGTCTCGGAGGACCAGCCGATAGATACATTCATAAGGTTCAAATCCCTCTGGCAGCTCTACGTTTATGCACGGATTAACAATTGGCACGCGGAACCAGAACGACGATTCATCCATGAAATCTGTAGCGTAGTCATCCTGAGCTTTCCGCTTACTTCCCATCCTGGTGGCCTTCTACTCCGCGTGACGACGAAGGGAAGCAAGTCTCACGTTGAGAAAACCCGCAGACGCGAGACGGACGAACCTTCTCAAACACGTCTGCAAATTTTTTTACAGAACGGTCTTTTTATATACAGCGAAAAACTCACCCGCCAACAAAACCCTTTTCCGTTTCCCCAAAAGCCCATGGAAACTAAGCAGATAACAAGGAACGCATCTCAATTCTAAAAGGTCAGTAGCCCTGCACAACACGGATGTTGGCAGTGTCTTCCAGGAAAAACAGCAACCTCTGAATACATGGCTTGCACCGACATTACTTGGCCAGACATAATGGGGAAAGGGCACGTGAGAGCGTACCCTCCACTGCGTTAATTTTTCCACAAAAGAGGGCCATGGGCGACACAATGGGGGAAGGCCGTGTGAGAGATTAGCTTCCACTGCGTTAACTAGACGCTTTTGACCCCCAGAAAGGAGAACGAACTGACGCCACGTGCAAGCCATGTATAGACACTGGAAGAATGCAGGATCCACGAGATAACACGTTTGACGAACCTCTACGGGGAAAGGGTTTTGCTAGGTTTGAAACGTGCAACGACCGGTGTGTTTCGGTTTTAACCGGGGCGAAAATATCCAACCACCGGTGTTTCTCGGTTTTAACCGATTTTGTATTTTCGTCTCCGACGGATGTTTATCGGTGTTTTTCGGTTAAAACCGGAAAATACACACCCTAATTATAAGGTATTAGCGTTTATATCCGAAGATATCGTGTTTTTCCAAATATCCGCTTGGTTTGAAATAAAGGTGATTGTCGGAGGCGACGAACGCATGCCACGTTTAGTAAGGAAAACACGACTCTAACTGTATGTTTACTTTAGAGGAAAATCTTAAGCTTTTGAAACAATTGTTTTCGAATAAATATTCTGCAATGCTGCCCACGCTAAACATTTGTCTTGTTAATTTACAACGATTATACAAATAATAATGATTGCCAGTCAAATCCTCTTATTTGCCAATGATGATATATTTTGATAGACTCATTTGGGCAACAGTCTCCCGATTTGCTTCGGAATTAGTTTGGTAAGTGATGAAAAAATCCAGATATCTGCTTGTCTGAAAAAGGGTTAATATGGTGACCTCAGGGGACTGTTGTTTCACCTTACTTTTATGCAAGTAAAAATCCATACTTCTTTCGGGCCTAATTAAGTGCACAAGCGGAAGAGAATCACTGTGAAACAAGAATGCAGTAAAATTAAAGAACAAACATTTTATTGCCCCAGTGATAAATTTAAGTCTAAAATGTTTGCTCATTAAGAAACATCATTGTATTCACTTCTGTCTGTATAAATTCCGTAAATACTTTTACTGTTCAATGATCGACAAGCCTTGCCTGACAAAACCCTTGCTCCTCCAAGAATCATGATTGTCCAAGAGGCATCTTGATGGCTCACATTGAATTCGTTCATAATGGTGACGTAGAAGAATCCAGAGCACATTAAAGGGGCCAGGGCGAAGAAGGTGGTAAGCGCACACGCTCCAGCCGTGAGCCAGCTCTGGATGCTATCACAACCATATTGCTGAAAGCGCGTGAAGTGTGTGAAGTTTCAATTGAACTTTAGGATCCCGGATAGTAGTTGAAACAATGAGTTTGGCCAGCGTATATAAACTATGCACAATAGAATGTGGAAGCTCCGTTTGATTATGACTCTAACGGGGGTGATAGATTGTAAAAGCTTGAGAATACGTTCCTTGGGTGAAACGGCAAACCCTAACACAAGATTTTTCTGAGTCGACTTCCACCTAGCCCTTATATTTGTCAAACCAACAAACTTCCGCCCTGGGCACCAATAACATTAATTTCGGTGGAACACATTTGCCATCTAAAAGGATAATCTTCATTTCTTTCTTGTTAATAAGTAATAAGAGGACTCAATGATTTTTTAACTATTATTAAATCTTTGTCTCTCATTTCTTCAAAACCATTTCCGCTGTTCCAAAAAAAAAGAAAAAAAAGAAAGATTTGAGTATTTGAGATTTGACTTGCGCTCTTGCCTCTCTATTTTCTCGTCCTTGTATTTTTTGCGCTTCTTTAGTTGATTTGAGTATTCATGCTCATATAACTAAAACGTAAAAAAAATGGTATAATCCGAAAACTCTAGGCTAACAGAACCCCATCCCCAAACCAATTCAAAAGCGTTGTCATGTTTTTAAGGCGATGGCCAAGAATGTTTTACCTTTGGAAATTCATTGGGAGGCGTAGCCTTGGGCTTCGAGGTTATTTGAGTGATGTCGATGTCTTCATGACACTCGTTTAGTGCAGGAGATACATTTTCAAAAGAAAAACCCTGACGAAATGAATCTCTACGTTCCTGTTTCTTGTGAAACGGCATATTTCAGATGTTAACTTAAATCGAAGCTTGTGCGGAATCAAAAACAAAACCAGTCGAGAAAAAGGAAACAGGTCAAAAAAGCAACGATTTCTAATAAACAGAGGATGAAGCCGTTAAGTTTGAAGTACCTTCAAGTTACATTGTGTTGGCTGTTTTTTGTGGTCCGCTGTTGAAAAGAATATTGGAGCAGAAATTATAGTTTTTTATCACTTTACGAATATTACTGCGATTATTTAGAGATCACTGTTTGTTGTAAGATTGATTGTTGAGCAAGCTGGGTGACAAATTAAGGTGTAAATAATTTTATAGCCCCATTCCTCTAGATCGTGTTGCCCTAGTTGTCTTTCTCTTGAGTTTGAAACTATTACAGAAACTCGCAAGTTACGTGCGGAAACACACTCAAAGCTTGTCGCAATTACTCCCACGACCTCAAGCGCAACTAATGCGTTTTAGTTGAGTTAGGAAACGAAACAAATATAAGACGAGTATATTGCATGTGAGGCCCGGCCTGTCAACATATGTCTGTATTAAAAAAGAGCATTCTGAGGAATAAAACGAAGACAATTTTTAACATAAAGAAATAGGGCGGTTACGAAAGTTGGTAAAATTGGACCTAAACACGAAAAAAAAAATTAAGCTCAGCTCAGACCGACAATATTGAGGTTGGAAAATAAAAGTAAGATGCGCCCTTCTCTGAAGTCATTTTTGTTATTTAAATACTCAAGATACACAAAGATAGAAAACATAAAACATTTAAAGTGGACGAACATAGACATAAATAATTCCTGAAATTGAAATAACTGCTTACGTATGTGCGTGCCCCTCTAAATGTTTTTCTTTTTTAAATAGTTGCTTGCTCTGTGTTGTGTTTACAACGCGCTCTCTGCATCTACCTTTCAGCAATACCCAAGATTACGCACAAGGTTTCCTCTGTCAATTTCTAGCTGGAATAAGTACTTAAATTGATTTTGAACTGACTCAAGTTAGGCCACTATATTATGAAGAATAAAGAGATGCCGGACACAGACGATAATATTATATGTATAAAGGGTCGGCAGCTAACTTATAGAATCATTCATACATTTCTTCCGTCCCCAATTTCGGTGTCACTACTTATTGATTTTATTCATTTCACAAAAGATAGCACCGCCCGGTCACAGCTTGGAAGTCAACGAGCAGCTGCCGGTGATGTATATGCTAGCAGAAAAAGTGCGCTGACCTTTTTTTCTACACTCTGGCTGTGCAAATAATCACTGGTGGGCGGCAGTACTCTTTAAGAACTCTTCCCAACGCAGGATTTGGGCTCTCAATTACAAAATAGTATATATTAAAAATAAAATAAGAATTCAGTATCGACCTAGAAAGAGTAGCCGTACTCAGGTTACTATTGTGAGATAAGTCATTTATTGTGACAGGCGGATATGTCTGTCAGCGTCGAGCTTATTGGTCATTCTGCTGCTTCTGTCCCGAACCAACAGCACTCGTGGTGAGGGCGCGCCACCAGCGCACCTTATATTTCAGTCTTCTTCATTGATTCTACACTATACGTTCAAGAATTGAGTGTTTTTATTCTTGCGATTTGTTTTAAGGTAAAATAAAAATACATTGATTTTAAGAAATTATTCTCCAAATCTGTTTTTAGACATTTTTTTCGATCTCAATAACCCATCGTTGTAGGCGACCAATACTTCTTTTAAACAACCAATGCACCTAACTTATCGCATCTACTGCGGCGAATACATTTATATAAAATTAGCGAGAAATATCGCCGGCAACACTTTCAAATGGATGAAGATACTCACAATAACTCTATGCCGAGTGTGTACGGTGTTAGAGTTTTTCTGGGTCCACTACAAAACAATCATTGCTCCGCCATACGCCCATACTCCCCGCTAAATGGGATTGGCCTCGACGACGGAACGGTGCTTTGCCGAAACAGAACTCACAGTCATTCTGTAAGTTTAAACCGTTGTTTTCCCGCTTATCAGCAGGAACTGACTTTTCTCTTTCCGCAATCTCTTATGTAAGCGTTCACGGCAGGACATATTTCATCTGCCAGATGTCCAACAGGCATGCGTGACACTATTTTTTATAGTTATGTTGTACACACACTGCGGGCATTTTGAACAGATACCTGCAGGTGTTTGACAAAAAAGGCTGAGATAACTAGGAGGAGGACATAAATCAAGAAACAATTTCATCCGCCATTGGCATTCAAATAAACAGGCCCATTAATGAACAAAAATCATGGTAATACAATTGAAACGATATTACAAAAATCATTAGTCAGTCACTTGTAGTGCATCATCTGAATCACAAAGGGCTTGTGCAAAAACAACGAGCAGAACGAAATCGTATTTATAATGTGTAAGCAGAGTGATCTTTGTCAAAATCTTGAGTGAGAGAGGGCGTTCCAATCAGAAATACTTAAAGGAAAAAATAATGCTAAAGAAAATAAGCAACTACAGGGGTAATTACCGATGAATGCGACAACATTTATCCTTGCACACACGCTGAATTTTGCGGGGAAACTGAATTGGTGCATAGGTCACGTTTCGTCAATTTTTCCGCAAAATTTAGCGCGGAAACTGAAAACGCAGCCAGGAAACAGAAAAGCCATATAGAAAAAGTCTTGAGGAGTAGCTTAATAATACTACCACATTAAAAAGCTTGTTCGAGCTATTATTGACACTTCATTTTTTCCTGTAAAACTTCAGGTAGTCCGGCCAATATAGTTACGTGTATAAGACAACGCTAAATAAATCGAGGTTGTTCTAAACCTCAAAACCCGCCAATCGAAGTTTTCTCGTTTACTGGTACTAAGCGCTTGAGTGTAACTTGATTATAAACGATTGTATGCCATTTCTCAAATTAAAAATTTGCACCTATGTTTTCTTTTTTTTCATTTTTGCAAATATTTTACATGTATCGGTTTTTAGTTGCAATATGCGCGATGAAAGGCAGAACAATGTTAAAGAACGTTCACGTGAATTCCTTCGAGATGCAGGAAAAGATTGATCACCAAAATCTGTACACACATTGGTGACCCCAGTAAGCAATAATATTTGCGAGTGGTGCGCTTTTCTTACGATATATAACCGTGGAGACACACACAAGCTTAAATATGGGCGTTACATATTTTGATAACCAAAATATTTAAAATATTTGATACCACGAGGAAAAGAATTATCGAATAGTTTCTAGCAAAAACAGTTTACTTCAAACTATAGAAGGAATTTTGAAACAAAACATTAGTACTGGGCAACAGATCGATAAACCTACGGATTAATGGATGAATGCTTTAACCGCGTTTAATTTTTTAACCGGCTAATTCGTTAAGCTTTCGACAAACCAGAAGAAAGTAAAAATTAAACGCTTTAACCCCACAGACATGGACGAGTAAACCTTTATAAAGGGCAAATCTTAGGGGAAATTTTAACCAAAGTAAACTGTAGGGGCCGACGTGAACAATCCAACGTCGGTCACTCTAGCCAGAAAATTTCACTGAACCGCTCTGCCTCATGCAACTGAAGTGAGACTCTGTCAGTTTGAGAGTTCTTGAACTGTTCTTAATTGCGCATCGAGGTTGATTCCTAAACGAAATTGTGTATTGTACTGTAAATCACATACACAATAAAGGCAAAAAAACAAAGACGTTCCAAACATAATATGCATGGAAATTAAAGAAACAGAGTAATCGAATAATTAATTTATTAAAAGGTGACGATCAATTGGGTAAAAATATTTATTCAACGTCCAGCCCAAAACGAAATTTCAACGAACAGCAGCGGGTGTAAACCTTGTGTGTTTTTTTTTTAATGCTCCAAAGTACGTTCGATAATTTTCACGCGCTTGTTCTCGGCCTCGATCGAGTGCTTTGGAGCGCCAACAGTTGTAAAGCTGTTTCGCCGATACAACTTGGGGCTAAACCACCGTCACTCCCTCACACCTCTTGCAGCCCGTTGTAAGCAGTTTGCAGATTTGTTTTTGCTTTTAGTTGTCATATAAAATGCACGACTAGCATTATCAGTTTAATATGAGTAACCAATGTTGAATCTAGCTTTAGTGGCTAATACATTTTCATGTTTCGAACATCTGCTACTCGAAATGTGTCTAATGATCTCAGATATTCTTTTTTTTACATTGATAACCGTTTTAATAGCCCTTATGGCTGGCAGCAGAGAGAATTTAGAGTTCGGGATGTTCAACCCCACATTAAATTGATAGCGCCGCAAGCTCTGCCCACAAAGACGCTATAAGGCTATAAATGCAATCGGATTTGAAGAGCATTGTCAACGCTTGGCTTGAAAAGCAGGATCTTGCCGAAATGTTAACAGGAAGGTGGCTCCTAGCTTTCCAACCCCCCATTATTGTTCTTGTCGTTGTTTGTTGGTTGTTATTGTTGTTGTCTAAAATTAGAGTCAATTAGGGGTAAAAATGTTGGATAAACCTTTGATAGCTCTCTGAAAATATTCACGCGTATTCTAGACGTCGTGTGGAATGTTGGGAGGTGGTCACTGTAAGAACGAACTATAACACACAAATGCTTAAACATACTATCGCAAAAAAACTTAACCTGCTTGAAGAGAAAGGATTGGAATTAAGTACATTGTCCCTTAGACAAATTCGACTAATTTCCTTCCTAAATGAATCTGAGTATGGACTAAACCTTTGTGATCTCATAACTTCTGTCTGGAAATATGTCCCTCTTCTGTTATAGCTGATAATAAATTATAATATCTCTGAAACATACTTTCTTAAATTCTTGTAATCAAAATTTGTGAATACTTCT
This sequence comes from Ixodes scapularis, assembly GCF_016920785.2. Taxonomy (NCBI): domain Eukaryota; kingdom Metazoa; phylum Arthropoda; class Arachnida; order Ixodida; family Ixodidae; genus Ixodes; species Ixodes scapularis. The sequence continues at coordinate 62,817,197 of NW_024609846.1, read as the reverse complement.
CTTTTTTTGTCCCCGTCGAGCTGCTGCTACTGTGCCTAGTAGGCGGTCAAGGACTTGTCAAGCTGCGCCATACAGCTCTTTTATTTGATCGCCACCATCAAGGTACGATAGAAAGAAACCCTTTACTATTATTATTATTATTAATATTATTATTATTATTATTGTTATTATTATTATTATTAATATTATTATTGTTGTCGTTATAGCTGTCGTTGTTGTAGTTGAAGTTTTATAGCGCACCTATTTGTGCCCGTTTACAGCTTGAGCGGCGTCGCCGTCACCGTCACCGTCGGCGTAACTGCGCTTTCCATTATGGAAGGTTTCCCATACGTCAAGAGGGCAAAATTTTTCCGCTAAATTCAGCGGAAAAATGTTTTCCGATAAATTTAGCGGGAAATTTTTTTGCTAGATTTAGCGGGAAACTTTACCCTCTGACGTCACACGTGACGTCACGTGTGACGTCATGTGACGTCACACGTTATGCGCTTAACCTGGAAAATTGTTTCCGCTAAACTTAGCGGGGAAATTTCCTTACATTTGAGCGGGGAACTTTTGCCCTCGTGACGTCACGACTGACGTCATACGTGACGTCGCGTGTGGCGTCACGAGAGGAAATCTTTCTGGCTAAATTTTACAGTAAAGTTTTCTTCTAAATTTAACAGAGAAATTTTCCACTAGATTTAGCACAAATATTTTCTCACTAAATTTAGCGGAAATATTTCTCTCCAAATTTAGTGAAAAAATTGTACCCTCTTGTATTCACACGTAACCCTCCCCTTTGTACCCTCCCCTCCTCCTCCTCAGGAGCTGCGCTCTAATTCGGGGTTAGAGAGAATTGTAAACGTCTTTCATTTCTGTCGTTTTGTCTATTGTTGTTTTGTTTAGTGTTGCTGTTTATTGATGTTGTTTCTTGTTGTTTGTTGCTGTTTGCTGTTGTCTGTTGCTGTTTGTTGTTGTCGGTGTTGGAGTGCTACTCTATCACTAGCGGCTGAAATGCGGAATTGTAGCGCGCTCTTTAAAATGCTCTTCTCAGTGGTCTTTTCGTTTGAGTGAGCCGCTGAGGAAAGAACTGAAGCCGTGAAATATCAAAGACGCATATCACTCCAAAAATAACTTCGGATTAAAGCAGTGCTGCTTTCTTTAGTTTGCATATTACGCAATGCAACTCGTTTCGTTAAAACCGAAACCATCTGCCTGAATATCAGAACAACATACTCTGTTTCCACCTTTAGTATTTTATCAATCAAAAATATCATGCGCACGAAAGTCTTGATCAGCGAATTTGTTTTTATATATACATGTGTGTTTTATTGTTGTACCTTTTCCTGTATACCGCTTTCCTGTGCGACACCCGAAGAGAACGATATACTGATCTTGGCGAACAAAAGCAAACCGTGTTCCTCGTGGTGCCGAAAATAAACTACGCACCCTCGAAAGCTCAGACTTCTCCGCAAATAGATGCTGGAATAAAACCAAATTTTGCAGGGTATGTTTATTGGAATAACAGTTCCAAAAGTCGTTTTGAATCTACCTGCGAAAGCGGTTTTCTATAGCATAAGCAGATGGATTGGTTCTGTTTTCTATTGGACTTCTCGGATGACGCCACAAGGGACTCCTAGGGCTCTGCTCCGAGGTGTAAAGCTGGTAGAGCTACAAAGAGCAATCAATAATAAAGCAAAGCCAGCTGGGGCGATTCTTGAAGTCGCCATCGACTTGGCCACAACAAAGCAGCAAAACACTAAGTCTGTTTCTGTTGTTAGACACCGGTCTCCTGTAAACAAAAATAACATTTCTCCTGTAATTCGGTTAACGCTAAGCTTATCTTCTTATTAGAACTCGGCAATTGATATTTTGTCCTTCCGATTACTCAAGTAATATATTTGACTGGTTAATCTGTTCGGTTCTGAGTTGGCATTTTTGAAGACAAAATGAAAGCACCTGCTTTACTACTTGGTTAATATTCACCAATTTTAGGACGCAACACTTGTATTGCACGGTAAAACACTTTTGAATTCCCTATGATTGCGATCTATATTGACTGCAGGTTTAAATTAGAATGTGTATATATTCCTGCGCGCGCAGCTGGCCAAGTAGGCAGCGCGCGCGTGGCCTGACGGTTATCGTGCCTGGCTCCCACGCGAAAAGCCAGGGTTCGATTCCTGGGAGTGGCGCATCTTTTTGTTTATTCCTGCAGACTAGTATTCTGATGAATTCTAGAACCGTCTTGCTGATTCGAGGTTAGAATGTTCTACGCGCCGAACCTTCTACGCCGAATGCTCCAGAAGCCCACGCGTGTACAAAAGCGGCTCCGCGTGGCAAGCCGGAGTCAGTTTCGCCCCAGCGTTCGACCCTGCTGTCACGCCGACTTCGACGCCCGCGACGCTCTACTTTCTTTTGTTCCCTTTTTTTTTGGCACAAGTTCGCCCCATTAAACGTTTAGTTTCGTCAGTTATTATCGCCTCATCACTTGTCATTCGTGACAATATTTCTATTTTAACAATTATTTCGCCCGCTTTATTTTTTTTTTTTTGTTTTCATTGTGAATATATTTCTGTATAACCGAGATTTCGGTTGCATGTCTATAGATTTTGTCATTTGTTTTACAGCCAGATTTAGTGAAACATAAATTGTAGTTAAACATTTCTGTAGATATTACGTATTTAAGTCAGCACAACCTATCAACTGATAGATGAATGGATTGAAGATTCATGATTAATTCGGTTAAAATATTATTCAACGTCCGTCCCTCCTTGTTTATAACTCTGGCGAATTCTCCCAACCGCTAGCACAGCATTCATGGGGAGTGGGGTTTTCGTCTATGCTTGGTCTATTTTTGTGCTTTTTGTTGCTCAAGAGTCTCGGCTAAGGAAGAGCTTGTAAATTATTTAAAATCCCAGCATGGATGATAGGTTAAAATGTGGATGGATATGGGAGTTTCTGATGACGCTCGTCAAGTTTGCAACTGGAACCATAAATTTATTCGCACTTATTAAACAGTTTATAAATTCTAGGTATCTAGTTTGCTATCTAGTATGTCTTTTTTTTTCAGCCCCGGACGTCCGCTGTAACTTGACAATGTTAGCACAAAAACGACAACGGCGCTTTTGACGTTTGTCTCGGCTTGTATTCGTAGGCACCAAGCTTTTTTAGCATAGGGTAGTTTGCATTAATGTGCATTCGAATTACATTGGTGCTTTGAACGGCATACCTTTGATTCCTAAAAAATAAGAACATAAAATTACAGCAATCGCTTGCTGGAGCGAGCCTGTAGGTATATTCCAGTCTTCACGTGAACACCCGGTATAACGCATTATCCTCAGATACTTCAAAAATGGCAGTTTCATTCCGAAAACTGATAGCCGAGAGAAGATTCGAGATGAATAAACTGCCCTGCGTCCAGGTTGACGGCAATGTATGAAGATCTTACACTTTGGTACCGAGCTTTATGTAAGCTGCAACCCGTCTTACGTTCATGTGTTATTGCTAAAATGTTAAAAAAAATTATCGTTTTTCTTTTCTGTTAAAATCTGTGTAATCGATAATAACAAAAGCTAGCTTAGTCTGGTGTTCGTCGCAATTTTTTTTTAAATAAATGCTTGTGTCTTTACACCTTCCGGCCACAGCATTTACCACACATATTTTCGGTTCGAGTACGTGGGGAGAGTTGCTCAACTTCTTTACTTCCTGAATTCTGTATTGAATGTTGCTGTTTTAGTTCCCACAATTAATAATAGTTAATGTAGTCGCTTATGTATAACGGATAGAACATCCATAAATACGCCCACTGCATGACAATGTTAACACAAAAAACTCCATGGGCGCTTTTGATATTTGTCTCGAACTGTATTCTTAGGTATACGCTATCAAGCGTTTTCAACATAGGGTAGTTTGCATCAATGAGCGGTTGAAATTACATTGATGCTTTGAACGGCATTGATTCAATGCTTAGAAAAAAAAAAGTTCCAGTGATCGCGTGCTAGCGCGAGCAATCTCACGTTATGTGCATATTAATTTCAAACATTTTGTGTGATTTAACCAATAATTTCAGCGACTTCTTAGGACGGATGCTTGGGCGAGTTGTTTATTCATCATGTAGGAAATAGGGCAAACTTAAACTCACTCAAACTGAAAATGCACGCACTCCGGGAAAAAATATCACTCCCGTCGCGCTAACTTAAAACTTAGTTTGTATACCCGTCTTCTTCCTTTTTCTTTTATCGGTATGAAAATTGATTATATCTCGCTTCGTTGTCTTTTGTACCAAACAAATGGCTATGTCTATGACACATATGACCCTCGAGCTCTTTTTCAGTAAGTGTAATATACGGACTACTAACAGAGGTATAACTCGTTTTCAAGATATTAGCCGCCTCAATTATCTTACGTGTTAATTGGTAATGGTTCTTTCAATTACTGAAAAAAAGAATCAATATCCACAAGATCGCCTGTATCCGACTATAGCCAAGCATGAACCCCACAAAAAAAAAAAAACAAAAAAAAACCACCTAAAATAAGTAACACAATAGTCAACGAGAGCCTGCTCTTCGTAAGGTTATTGTTTTACACTTCTTAGAGTTTCGCCGTCAAAAATAATTAAAAATTGCCTCACCGGACAACAAAACAAGAAACACGTACCCTTTTTTCCTAAATGTAACAAGTTTCTGCTTAAGTTCCCCCGATGCAAGATGCAACGCCGGTATTTCTTCGTTCTTCCTAAAAGGAACGCGTTCCAGGAGCGTCGTCCCTTCAAACACCGTTCCGTACAACACGCTAAATTCTCTGGACTATGTATTACTCTCCGCCGAGGGTCGCGCTACCTCCGGTCTGAGTATACTGAACGATGTATCACTCGCAGCGGGCAGTCGCGTTCTAAGAAAAAAGAATCGCTTATATCAGGAGTACCTCTGTTCAAAGGATGACGGTGACCATGCAGTTTTTAAGAGGTATCGCAATCAACTGACATCTGCACTTAAAAAATCAAAAACAGAATATCACAAACGTCTTTTTCATGACGCCCACAAGAAGCGTCCTGCGATTGTTTGGCAGTCGATAAATGAAGTGCTTAAACGCAGCAAGCAGAAGAATTCAATAGATGAACTTTCACTTTCTGTTGAGAGCGTATCAGGAGTACAACTATCTGAGCTCTTTAACAGACATTTTACTAACTTGCCTTCTAGCGCGCACAATGAGCATGCTTCCTCGTTTATCTCGCACCGTGTAACAGACACAATTTTCCTACAACCTACAGACGAATTGGAAGTGATCCGTGTATTTATGGGATTGAATAACAGTAAAAGCCATGACATAGACGATATACAAATAAAGTCCGTTAAATTCGTAATCGATGTGGTGGCCCCACTCTTGGTATATATATTTAACTTAGCATTGTCGAGTGGTCAATTTCCGAATAACATGAAACTCGCAAAAGTTTCAGTTTTGCATAAAGGTGGAGACAAAAATTTAGTTACAAATTATAGACCCATCTCTGTTCTTCCAATATTTTCTAAAGGGCTGGAAAAAATTATATTATATCGTTTAGACAATTTTTTTACGAAGACCTCAGTGCTAACTGACTCCCAGTTCGGATTTCGCAAGGGAAAATCCACGGAAAGCGCTCTGATATCACAGAAAGAAATAATATTACACAATATAGAATGCAAACTGCTGACACTGGGAATATTTATTGACCTTAGCAAAGCGTTTGACTGTCTTAACCATTCGACGCTCCTTGATAAACTTTCATGTTATGGCATACGTGGCACGCCTTTGATACTTATTCATTCATATTTAGAACACCGTAAGCAATGTGTCTCCGTGAGTTATCATGTTTCCTCTTTGCAAATCTTGAAGTTTGGTGTGCCCCAAGGCAGCATACTCGGCCCTCTGCTGTTCAATGTATATATAAATGATCTAGTCAATATTTGCCATCAAGCACGTTTTGTAATGTATGCAGACGACACGAGTATATTTCTGTCTGCATCGAATATGGACGAACTTATACCCATGGGAAACTTAGTTTTGGAAAAGTTTCTTTCGTGGTCAAAAATAAATGGTCTTAAAATAAACACTGTAAAGTCCAAAGCAATTTTGTTTAGACCTGTAAATAAGCACGTTATTAGTAATTATACTCTAGAGATTGGAACTGACCAGATTGAAATAGTTAAACAGCACAAAACGCTAGGTGTCATTTTTTCAGAACATATGCAATGGGATAATCACATCGAATACTTAGTTACGAAACTGTCAAAAGTTGTTGGAATAATATGCCACTGTCGCTCCTTGTTGCCTGTAAATATTAAAATGCAAATTTATCATGCTCTGTTTAGCTCACAAATTAACTATTGTCATTTGGTTTGGGGCACAACAACCAAATCTAATATTAACAAACTCACGATCCTACAAAAGAAAATGCTGCGTTTTATTGCAAACGTGCCTTACGACACTCATACTGAGCCATTATTTCTTAAATTCAACATCATGAGGATTGCCAGTGTATACGAGTACCGTTTGCTATGTTCTTATTTATTTTCGACCGCTGAGTTTGCTTCTTTTTTGTCTAATGTATCCCATCTGACAAAACGTGAATCCTTCATCCTTGTCAGACGCAGAGAGTTCTGGAACGTGCCTCATTTTCGTACAAATTATGCACTCCAATCTATTGCGCATAACCTGCCTTCATTACTTAACAAGTTCCTTATAGACCACAATGATATTCACTGTTTAACAAAAAAAGATGTACGTGTTTGTTTTGTTTAGTCAAAGTGTATTCTGTAGTACTTGTTTTTTTTATAATGCCCTGTAAGTGCAGGGGCACCAGGCCCAGTCAAGCTACCTCATGGAAGCTTTTTGTCTGGTGCCCTCAGCACAATATTGCTGAAATAAATATTACTTACTTACTTACTTACTTACTTACTAGTGCGAGCGACCGCCGGCGGTAAGTCATACTTAGTTAAGTTGCTTGCCCTGTCGTTCATCTCGTACTAGTAGCACCGAGCGAAGGTGCAGGACTTCTAATCTCCTGTCCGGTGTTCGATTCCCCCTGAGCTCCTTGGTGAATGTTTCTGATTTCGATTGTGTGCCCCAAGTTATGATAATGTATGAATTGTTTGGAGTAATTATGCCTTCTAAAGGATTTGTTTGCTTATCTATTGCCTACTACGGGCTATGCGTCTTTTATGTTGCCTTAGTTTAAGTGTAACGCTTCCTTGAGATATTCAGGGCCTTACGACTTTCCGCGAAATACAGTCGACAAACACAATCTGCTTTAAAATGACGTTATTGCGCGGCACGTGAGAACTATTTTTCTAACTTCTCGCAGAGCTGCAGTTTATCTGCCTGTCGTACTTACCAACCTCGACATGTTTATCATATCATAAAAAAAAAATATGTTGTTTTTCTAGCACCTGTTACTTCTTCCAAAAGCATGTGTCCTCTAGCAAACTTGAAAAACACAAATGACATGCGTACTTTCTGACTTACCGTAGCAATATATATATTTTTTCTAACATTGCATGCGTCACGGGTTTCAAACACCTGTGCCCTGGGATTGCATGTTCGCGAATCGGACGAGGAGCGTTGCGCACTTAGGCGCTTCGTTGTGCTATTCATCTCCCTACCATTTTCACCCTCCCTCTCGTTCACTTTCCTGCTAAGCCTGACTCAACAGCTCCGATATGTAGCAAGGCCGTGGTGCTAGGTTTTCAGCGCCACCGAGCGGAGACCAGTGTGGGACGCAGAATGAGCACAAGTGGTCAGTGTTCGGCTGGTGTTCCTCTCTTCGCTGGTGGAACGCGAGTTCTAGCCAAACGTAGTATTCGCGTTCGATCTGGGTCCTGGTGTTATCCTCGATACTCGGTTTCACCTCAATACCCGTGGTGTAAAAAGTCCGGCTCCTTCTGGAATATTACTCACTTCCCGCTGTATGTGGAGAATTAAGATATATGTAGATGCACTTTGGACTAGAAATGCGTTATATTATCGAGACGCACACGTCTCAAACGCGGAAAACGTTGCTTCTTCCTCCAACAACCAAATGCAGCAAAAACTACATCGCACGGCGCAAAAACAATCCAAAAAAGCTTTTTTTTCTTTTTTTTCTTTTTAGTTGAAAAGGAGTATAGTGGGCGACGGAGGAACGTTAACTCGCTGGAAGTTGCTATCTGTATACGGGGTGTATTTAGTTTAATTCAAACATATATCTTCCTTCCCCTAATAGGGGGCGAGAGTTAGAAGTGTTTTGTCTTCGCCATTTAATTATCGGATTCCTCAGAAATTATATGAGGGGTTAATTGCCAAGGCACGGTGAGTAATTTACTAAAATCACGCAATTGACTTCTAATATTAGTTTTAGGGTTCTTGTTTGGAGTTGCAGTATTAACGGCAATTACCATTAAAGGCCAGATCAATTTTCGAAAAAAATTGCCAAACAGTAATTGTTTTTTTAGATATAATTCAATTAATTTTCTTGATTTCCTTTTTGCCGGATTTAAAACTTACGCATAACAAGAGCGTCGCGAGCCCGGCCCACAATAACACCTGGAAGGATGACGACATGATTTCGATTATGTCATAACAAACTCGGCAGTGTATGCTTGGTGGGCGTACCGACGAAACAAGTAACGACGTCACCTAAACGACTATGTCGCTCTTCCAAGCGTCAATGTCACGCAGGCCTTCATGCGCTCTTTTTGAGAACAATGTTTACATCGGGCGGGATAGAACTCAGAAATTGATCGCGGAATATTATGGCGGTCATGGGACGTCCAGGCACCATTTTTGTTACGTTGATTTCTTTAGACTTTGGAAATTTCTGCGGCGTTTTGGTGAACTAGACATCAAGATATATTGCAAGCGCTAAATAAACAAATTTATTGAATCTTTGCTATGAAAACCCCTGTGTTCAGCCCCAAATTATATTAATGCCTAAAACAAAGCCTAAATCAGTGTTATTCCCAGACTTCTTGGCAAGAGCAGAAATCGATTTTAAAAAATGTATTTGTGGAGTACACTAAATAATATTTTTTTACAGGAACGCTCTCCAAAAATAATTATATAAATGAGGAACTGTCGAAGAGTAATTAATAGGCTCACATTTGGTACCTTTCTTCGTGTCAAGGCATAGTCTTTACTACTTTTTTAATTCTGTATCTTTTATATAAGGTAGCATATCAGGGAAAAACTGGATGCGCATTTTGAGTTGCGATGTGTCGTGTGGTGTCTTCGGTATATGAAAGACATTTCTAAGAACGTTTTTAGAATATTTTATTAAACTTTTTTTTACGATGACAATAAATAAAATAAATTATTCCCCGCGCTGGTTAAACTTTATTTTTAAGTAAGCAAGTGGGCACTTAACAGTATGTTTCTTAAGGGTTTATCCCGTAGACATTCCTTGTAAACGAGGTGTATAATCAAGGGATGAGCGAATATGTCCCCACCAAAATGTTGGTTGTAGTTTGCGTTTGGTCGATAGTCCATTTGTTCTTTACGGTCTTCTGTCTTGCATATTCTGCAACCACCCATGTCGATGACGCCAAAATAGTAACACAACCGCAGGCCACAAAAAGAAGGTTATAAGCGCCAAGGGTGTCACGGAAGTAACCTGTACACAAAAAAAAAGTAAAATTTAAAACGGCTCACATCTACATTTCTGCATTTTTGTTTACCAGAACACAATGTAATTGAACATCAATCATCGAACTCTCTGGCGAGTAAGAGACAGATTAACTCCGTAGTTTCTGTCAATTTGAAAAACGTAGGGCGGGGTACGTGCATAGCATCCTATTGTTTCGCAGCCCATGAGAGTGAGGCATCACCAAATGAACACTCCTAGGTACGAATCACTGAGCGAGACGGGTGAACATAAAAGCTACATGATAGGCTTCTTGAGTTGTCGGTGGCCATTGTAAAGAAATTGTCAATAATTTATATTGTTTATTATTGTTTAACTCTCCTCAATTGTACCTCTCGGACTTTGCGGGTTTGCCGTAGAGGCAGTCCCGCGCCCTTTTAATGCGACTGGACCGTATGGGGGGGGGGGCTGCGCGCGTGTTACTGATGGCATTGCACGAGGCTGTCACATAAACACACCAGGTTTTAAACCTACCTGCCTTGAATTTGCTTTTACTTTTCGTTACTATTGTTTTTTTCGAAATTTCCATATCATTCGCAATAGTGAGCATGCCTTCCGGCTTAGAAACGTTTTGAAGATAAAATGCGAATAAGAGCACCACTTCCGCGTTGCTTCGGGGCAGTATAGCCCTTACGTCACCATCGAAATATGTACGATGTTCGCTTTTGTTTCGGTGGCAGGCACAAGTTTGCCTCATATAACCATTCTTTTTCTCAGTTATATTGTCGTCACTTCCCCCCCGGGACATTTTGGGGATGTGAGGAGTATCCCCAACTAGACTCAATTCCTTCAACCCCTCCCCTCCCCCCTCCCCGTTGAAGACCATGAAGAATGCCCGCGGCGAGGACTACGAGGGTGGATGAAACATGGTGAGTGGTAATTAACGACATGGATGATTGACAACGTCGATGTACGACGGTAAACGAGGAGTAGCGATAACAACGAACGACAACAACGGACGAAGAACGATAACAACGACAGCTGCGAATGACGAACGATAACGACGTACAACAACAACGAACGATGAACCACAACGGTAAACCACAAACCGCAGCCACGAACCCCAATGATGAAATACGAAGAAGCACAGCCGGCAATGACAACGACGAACGACAGCGATGACAACGAGAGATGGCTGAGGATGAAGGTTATAAATTACCACGACCGCATGCGATAAGTGGCGACGACCAATTCTTACGACTAACGACGACGAGCACGAACTGACTTCACTGCCTACAGAAATGAACTATCCGAAGGAACTGTGACCGCGATGGACGATGAGGCTAGAACATTTGGGTTCGCCTTCTGGTGTCACTAACTTGTATGTTTCCTGTGACACAAGAAAATGATATTAATTGTCCTTTAATGCTCTATGTTCATTACAGTCACGGCTCCGCCTGGTGCTTCATTTCTCTGAATAAAACATCCCCATCGAGGCACTAACTCAGGCGATTCTCTTTTAGCTATTAAAAGCTGAGCTCCCAGAGACATTTAAGCAACTTAAAACACAATAGTAGATACATGTGCCGAAAGTTAAGTTCGAAGTTTTAGAAAGGGTCGCCGTCGCTTAATATAAATAAAATTATTATAAGGACTGCAGCAAGATCCATCCCGGCCTCTTCTAATAACATGTTACATTTAGATAGGTTCACATCTAAATAACATTTGGAGGACTAAACTAGCGTAAAAGGATGTAGCTTACCAATAATTGAGGGCTTGGTAAATGAGAAGACTGCTGAGAGTGAGGTCATCAACCCTGTTGCCATGGCTATACTCTCGAGACCAACATACTCTCCAAGAAGTACTGGAAAGAGCACTACACCACAGCCGAGCAAAGCCGCTAGTCCGAGAGTCAGTGTGAAAATATAGCCGCATTCGCTGACGTAAGGCAGCATGATGTATAATACCCCAACGAGGGAAAGCAATAGAATCATCAGTGTGCTTCTCTTGACGAGATTCCTGTCCGTCAACGCGGGCAGGATCAACCTTCCCGCTAGGTCGGCCACAGAGCACAAAGATGTCATTCCGACGGCTTTGCTTTTGGCTATCCCCTTGTCAATGGCGAAGTCGACGAGAAGGGAATTGTAGCAATCGTAACCCAGACCGAACGAGATGAAGGAAAAAGTAACTACGTAGAACATGGGCAAGCGGGCGATATTCAGACCTCTATAAATTAAGTTAGGCTTGTCGTTGTGGCTTGTAACTTGGCCTGTTATGGATCCCGAGATGATGAAGGGTTCAGTCGGCCCTTGAAATCCTAGCTCACATATTTCAGAGGTGTTGCTCACTGTGGCGCGTTTATTTAGCCAGAATGGTTGACGTAGAAACAAGCTGAATGCCACGGAGTTAAACAGTATGCCGCCAAAAATGAGCATGGCATAACGAAAGCCGTATAATCCCACGACGTACTCTAAAAGTTTGGGGAAGACAAAGGTGCCAAGAGTGGAACCGGCGTAGTTGATGCCCATAGCAAACGCCTTGTGTTTAATGAAGTGTTCACTTATGACAATCGGGTTCATTGAATAGACGATTCCACTGCCAAATCCTGCGTGAGAAAAAGAAACAAAGGAAACTTGTGAGCTCCGGGTTCTTGCAGCATTGTCTATTGACACCTACTTTTGAGCAGCGTATATTTCGCTTAAATTATAGTGTGTTGCTAATATTATGAAGTATAAACATGAATTCCCCCTATAACCTTAATACGCGAACCAAACGAAATACCAAGACGAGCACTTCTGTTAGATATCAACCCTTCCCTCCCCCCCCCCCCCCCCCCCCGCGACATTGGAGGAGATGAACAAAGTTAATCTCTTTGTCTATCAGCACGTGAGCAGAATTTTTGTCAAGTTCAGATAACTAACCAGATGCAAGATGTTTCATCAACTATTGAAAGGCATTTGTGAAAAAAAGGTTTGCATGAATGTGTAAAAGATTCATTTTGGTATCGACTGCAAAAGACATCAGCTAAGCACTGTAAAGTGATAATTTAGAACTACCTAAAGTGTACGAAACATGTTTCTAAATATTAGTCTTAGCTGGCACAATCCATTTAGAAATGTGCTGCCCGCCGTTAAAATTTGCCATAGCGCCTGTTACAATGCAGAAAACAAATACGTGCAATCTAAGAAAATCTGTTCTTAAAAGGTTCTTCGACACCCCAAGTACTGTTTCAGCTCGTGAAGACCGGTTTCGCCTCAAGCACTATCACCCCCGTGCGCACTCGAAAGGCAACTGGGTGATGACGAACTCTTTTGCGTAAAAAATGAGCTTAGAAAAACGCCTATAGGATTTTTTTTTTTTTCACACAGAATCCTTTTAGGGCTGCTTAAAAGATCCTTTTAGGGTACAAAAAATGGGCATGACGAAGAACCCCTAAGAGTTCTTTTACAACAATATTTTTTTAGACTGCACTCCACGCTATCCTTTCGAGAAGTTAGGCTCCCTCTAGTTGTCGACAACTTAATAAATGCCCAGGGCGAAGCTTATATTCACACTTCTTCGTGATATGTTCTTTGACGCTCTTGTCGACTAATCACGCAGCTTCATTGACTGCGGAGCCATGATATGATACCCCGGATTCGCCACTCGCCGCGTTTCTCGAGCTATCAGTGACCATATAGGTTCCGCCCTTCCGAAACTACTGGAAGAAATGCGCCAGAAGCTTCGAGTTCAAGGAGATAACAGTGTATGGCGCGCGTCCTCTACGACCACGTGAGCCTTAAACAACACAGCGCTGACATATCGGTTCGCGATGACTGGCGACACGCGCGCGCTGCGGAGGCTGACGTTGTTTCTGGATGTCACTTTCGCTGCTTCTTTGTGCATACACAAACTAGGTGTTCACAAGCAAGCCCCTTCTTTCACATGAGGTGGGGGCTGTACCATACTTCATCTCAGGAGACTTCATCCCAGACACTTTATATCAAAGTTGATTCATCCTAAGGTGTTTCATCCTTCTACACTTTATCCCATTAGCATTCCGCACTGTAACATTTCATGCCAGAATAATTCATGCAGTATCCAGGGCCGTCCAGGAAACTTTCGAGAGCCGCTCACTTGATACCATGTCACCTCATCCCAGACACTTTATGCCAAAGACGTTCTATCCCGAGACGTCTCATCCCAGGACGCTTCATACCAATGACATCCCATACGTGGATATTTCAAGTCAGAAAATCGTCTGTCTAGAAGATAAAATTCATCTCAAAAGACTTTATTTCAGGTACTTTAGGCCAAAGACGTTCTATCTCGGCACGCGTCATCCCAGGGCCCTTAAAACCAAGGAAATTCCATACCTTGATATTTCATACCATACAGTTTCCCGCCTAGATGATGAATTAGTAAATCGGCTTTTCACGTCCGCATCCCGCAGACGCACTTCGCCTTTGTCAAGGCCTTCCCGCACTTTGCATTAATAACCTATCTGTCAAGCAGTACAGCGGTCCCGACTCATTAGTTGGCATCGGGTTGTTTATAGAAGATAGCTACCTTTTGGGCTTCTCGTGGAAGTTCACCGAAGCTCTTCTTCAAAGGTTGCATCTAGACGAAGCACAGGAGCGACTTTGAGAATACGACATGTAGATGCGAGAAATTCCAAAAGGGACGCCGGGGACGTGTTGTTACAGCAGGTGAGACGACCACTCTGACTTAAGGAAACACGTGACATCTACCGAGTCCCGAAAATGTCGTTGCGGCACGTTTACGAGATGAGGTCAAAACTGCGGCCAAACGTTTCCTCGACAACTCTCGAAAGTTCGTAACCGCCTGCCTTCAAGGGCAAGACCGGCAACTATTGCTAAGCTCCCCAAGCTATCTTCACTAGAAAGGATAGTGAACAGAGTTCGACGCGGTACACATGGCGTTGTTCAAGAACCCCACAAAATTGAAGACTTAGTTATACCGGAACACCAGCGTTTGACAAGAACATTGTCTCCTAAATATTTGTCGCAGGGGAGTCGGGACATGGCCTCCGATGATTCGGTAATAATAAATTTCGCCTCTAAAATGGACCTGTGCCGCTTAAACGCCTGTAGCACCTGGTTGTGCGACGGTATACTTAAAGTATCACCAGATATAGTTGACCAGCTTTGGGTTTCTCGTGGCCTCTACAAAGGCAGGTTGCTCTCCTTGCTTTCTGTCTTTGTGCGAACAAGCACGAAACGACGTACAAAAAAAGCAACGCGCATGCTACTTCAGGCTATTGACGATGCCACCTTAAGACCACGACAGATGCGTACAGTAGTCATAGACTTTGAATTGCCTGCCTGACGTCGAGGTGCATGGATTTTTATTCCATTATGTGGAAAGAATCTGGAGCCGAATTCAAGAGCTTGGCATGCACGTGCGATTTATTGATGAATCCAGCTGCCACCTCATGCTGAAGGAATTCGTCGCACTGGCTTCTGCTATATATTGAACGTCTGCGACCGATATCGGATGCTGACAATACAGCTGCTGGAGTTGCTAGGACGAACGTAACAGAACCAAGACTTCTTAGACTACTTCCAGAAAACCTGAGTCGGTCTACACCTTAAGAATCCCAGAATCGCATTAACCATGTGGAATTGCAAGCGCGTGACAGAAGTCAGCCTTCCCGGAACAAAGAACAGCATACAATTATGGCACAAGGTATCCCAAAGCTCTATCGGTGCATCTCACCCTACAGTATTCAAGTTGATGGACGCGCTTACTTCTGAACAAGTCTTTGTGAACTCGCTGACATCCCAGCTCGACGTAGGTCATGAGCCAGGGTTGTATATCAAGAAAGAATACGAGCGTTCAAACAAGCGTCTGAAGAGGATGCTGTAGGACTACAGCACTCAAGACGCAGACAGCTTTCTCAAAGCGTGCTCAAGGCTTGTACTTAGTGATTGTTACTTGAGTGCATTATTCCAAATATAGTCATATGAGGAGTTTCTTAGCCTGAATCGGTGTGCTGTGAAGTTTTGTTATGTTTTTACGTTAATGAGTGTGTAACTGTCAAATAAACATTTCATTTTTTAATATTTCCGGTGAATGTTGGCTTGGCACGATACATTTCGGAAGGGTTTCGCGTGGCATCGGTTCCTGCGATAGTAATTATTTATTGTGTGAAGCTTTGAGAATAACTAAATTGGACTATTACTACAACACTTTTTAGCGGCACTCCAAATAGGGTTAAAAAAAAGAGAGCGGAGATATAAAGAGGAAACGTAATGACTCTAAGTGGAATGAACCGACTTTCGCTAAAGTTCAATACAGCGAGCAAAACCCAAAATGGTAGTATTGTGAAAAAAAGGCTTTTTATCGTGGTTTAATATGGGCCCGTATCAGATAGCAGGAGGTTACAACTGATGAAATTTGCTCGTTTTACATGAACGTGACGCAGCCACGTAGCCAGGATTTTATTTCGACAGGGGGGAAGGGAGCGCCCATGGCAAACCGCGATAAATGGGGCAGGGGAGAGGAGGTTCCAGCAAACATAAGGATTTCGGGCAGCCCCGGCCCCCGGCCCTCCCCCCTCCCCCCCCCCCCCCCCTCCCCGGCTACTTGCCTGACGTGACGGCTATGATGGTCCTCAATGAATAGTCTGGAATGTCTCTTTTTGCATGTGCTCAGCAACTCGTGGGTGCACCAACTTATTCTGGTATGAAAGGTATGGGTATTAGATACCACTGGCATAGAACGTCCTGGTAAAGACTGTCTTAGAATGAAATGTCTTTGCTATGAAGTGCGTGGGATTAACTGCCCTGGAATGAAGTATCCTGCTATAAAGTGTGGCAGAAGCAGTGGAAGCTATAAACCATACTGGTATTTAATATATATGGAATTAAACGCCTTGGGATGAAATGTCTTGGAATGAAACGACTTCGCGCAAAAGTGTCTGGGATGCACTGTCTCGGTATGAAGTATCTTTGGGTGAAGTGAATAGACCCCCAGGTGGGGGCGCCGCGCATGCGCTGAAACCAGAATCACGTAAAATAAAGCGCCTGCGTATGCCCTGTGCCGACACGAGAGCTGCCGCAGTGGTGTAACGTCAGAAAGTTTAGTTGGTGTATAGTTTTTGGATCCCAGTTTCCTCACGGCTTCGTTTTGCCAGATAATAGGAACATAACTCACCGTCTTATTTCTAACGATAGCTATGGCATATATTGACAACGACCACCGTATCCCTTACCGCAAGGAGGTAAAACCTATTAGTTTATTGGTTTCAGGTGATTAATTGTCTAATTATTACTTTATACTCGTAATCTGATGTCTGCCGCGATCGATAACGTTATTCCGCGGGACTACTGTTCTTATTTTGTAGGCTCTTATTTGTAATTCTCCTTCGTCTTTGGTAAACGCCATGCAGAGTAAAATAATTTCGAAAGGTTGTGAATCAGAAAGTGCTCAAATAACTTCCGGAAATAAAAACAGACAAACAAAATGGAAAAAAAAATAGAAGTGATGATGCGAACTCGAATTTTGGGTAATATCCTGTTCTCTGCTCTGATATGCTATTTCCTTCGGGTGATATCCTATTTCTGCAGGGAGGGGGGGGGGGGGGGGAGGTTTGTTTTTTACGTTGAATAGAGAGAGATCAGAACGATCGATTTTGCTAGGGCCTATTGCAAGATGTAAAGAAAAAGTACTTTCCATTGAGGTATACATATTACAATGACTTGGCCCACCAAAGTCCACGCCTTTTTTATTTTTTTTAAAGCTGAAATAGATACTTAAATATAAACGACACAGTTAGCCTGAAAGCAGATTCCAGTTTTGATGCGGGTGACAACCAGGAATGCCACAAATAATTGTGCTTCCGTACTCTTAAACATTCAGATTTATTCGCCCAAACGTAACTGGGTGGTTAGATGAAAACAAAAATGTACGCTACATTCGATGCTCTGAAAAGCACAGCTCGAGCCATCGGTGGCCATTAAAAGAACATCGGCTATTGCACTGCTAAAAAGATCAACTTTACACGGCTCAGAATTATGTTGACAATATGTGAAAAATCGATGCAGAACAGATTCATCACATATCGAGCAAGAACTCGCACGAGGTATCAATAGTTTGCGTTGTTACTTACCATGTATCAAGCCCAGAGTCAAGTGTAGCACCCAAATGCTTTTGACAAAAACACACAGCGCTACACCCAAGGCGGACACGATGCTCCCAAAGATAATCAGGGGTCTGGTAGTAAAGGCGTCTCCAAGGAAGCCCGCCAGCAATCCTGCAAAAGTGACAAAACACTGCCATTGTTTTTCACGGCATCTTTCTCACACTTTAAGCGCAGGTTTTTACGCGTACCGTAGACCCCCGTAATACTCACTCAAACGGATATATTTAGTTGACCCAGTAAAAATTCTTATATTTTTTTTTCTTAAATCGAAACGCACATACAAAATATGATAGCGATACTCGATAAAATACAATGCATGCGCAAAGACGGCTGCGAAATATCGGGTATCTTTACCGGATTCATGGGAGCGATATACTAGAACTCTCTAATTTCACCCGTTGCAAATAATTCTGCCTGTACTTTATTGCAGCATAAGAAATGCAGGACAATCTGGATATCCAGAACAAGCAGGATAAAAAATTCATGGCAAAGCCCTCCATTATTTTCAGTTTTGTAAGCGAACTCTGGAGTGGAGGAAAACAAAGCCAAAGTAGAAAGAGTGAAGGGCTTTAAATGTATTTAATAACAAGGAAAATAAGGAGCACCAGGTCATCTGGGCTTAATCCGTCATTGCTGTCTCGGGGTGGATATAATGGCGATTAAATAAAATGAGTGAGACGAGCCTCCTTTTTGAAGCGGAGGAGGGGGTTGAAAATATCTTTCCGGTGCTTGGGGGAGCCAGATAATCTCGTCCAGTCGGCCTAGCTTTTGGGTCTTCTAGAAATGCTTCGTAGTGCTTATTTTTTTATTTAAATATTTTAATAATATATTAAATATATATATATATAAATACACATATAAATATAAACATAAAAACAAATTATAAAAAATAATAAATACAAAAATAATAATCATAATATTGATATATATTTAATATTCCAATATAAAAAAAATAATTATAGAAACTAGGTATAGTTATTATTATATGTCTATGTTTAGGACTTAATGCGCCTTACACAATCCTTGGATGCTTATGCATTGCCTGCTATGCCGCTGTGTATGTTTTATGTTGTCTTGGCGTTAGCGTAACGAGTTTGTCGTGACATTCAAGCGTGATGCATCTTGTTTGAAATCTAGCACATAAGCACATTTTTATTAAAATGTTCATTCGCCGCCGGTTGTTTCCAGCCGAATAGGAGAGTCCAAGGTGAATTTGAAATGCGGTATTTTTGTTTTGTTCACCTCATAAGACCAGGCTCTTTGCGGAGCACTGTATGTTCGCGGACGACCTTTTTTAGTTCGGCTGCCTTCACTGTGAGCTTTCTGAGTTTCCGTGACTTTCTGACGTCGCACGAGCTTTCGAAGTGCACGCGCTGTTAGTTAACACAGCAAGGAAGGCGCGCCGTGATATTCCGACAACCGAAGGGTATGCTCTTACCCTTAAGTCTGTCAGTGAGTGTTGGCTCGGGATCTTCTACTGGCTTTATGTGTGCTAGGATGAGTGTCTAGACAGTGAGAAGTCTTTCTCTCTTTTAACTAGCTTCCTATGTATGCGTCCCCGAAAAGGAGTATGTAGGCCAATAGAGTATGGCTGTTGGCATCTATCTCTTCAGAGGCGATCAGACGGCACTGATTACAAGAACGAGCTCCTGTACAACGCCCTGTTCTTATCAATCCTCTCAAGAGGGTGGCTGGCCATATCGAAATATGTGACCCAGCAGCATGCCTTAAAGGGGCGGTGCAACGATTTTCGGACTTCGGTCAAAGATTTCTGGAAGTTGCCCCCTGACACTTCTGAAGTAAAGAACAGAAAACCGATTTCGCCTGCGTTTCCTAGTTTTTGCGTAAAAAAAAGATAAAGATTGGTATTTCGGGCACTCCTCAACTCACTCCCAGTCTTCAGGGTCACACCTGGTCGCACTCCCAGTGACGTCATTCGGAGTGCCGTGTACCTTCCCGTGTGCTATCTCAGAGGACGCTTCCCCTCCCTCTCTCTGCGTGCATTAGCGGGCGCTATGCTGCAGCTTAGAGCCGAGCAAGGTCACGTAATCTTTCCGCCGTAGTTCCTTCGGCTGCCACTTGGGGCTGCAGGTGGGAAAAAAAGCTCGACTTTTGCTTTGCGATTATGCAGCGGAATCGCGACATTTTTAATGAAGGAAACGTTTTCTCTATCCTCTGGGACACGATAAACAACGTAAAAATGACGAGATGCAAATTCTTTTAATCATAAAAGTGTTGCACCGCCCCTTTAAGATCACGACTCTGGCTTGCTATATTCTACTATAGTCAGATACTGAACCCTGGCCCAGTGACACATTGTTTGGAACGGCGTGTTTCTATAGGAGAAAAAAAAGTGGCATGGGCGCATATTGATCGCGCTGCGATGTATCGTTCTAATAATGTTGTCAATTTAGTGATTTTTCACTTCGCTTAAAGGTGTAAAAAGTATGCCCCAAAGACTTACATCAATGTAGCCTCGGGTGTAAGTCTCTGGAACACCCCTTTAACACTCCAAACGTTGTAACATTTCTTGGTGTGCTGGTCTGAAAAACAACCCCAAAGCTTTTTTTTTGTATTTCTTTTAATGGCTTTCCCTGCCTTTTATTACTAGAAACACGCAGTTGTCTTTAAGTGCCGCATCGTAATTTACCTTTAATTTAAGTGGCACGTTTTTTTTTTGTTTTTTAATCGTAACATAGTTTGTTGCCTCATAGAACGTTCTTAATATTTGAAGGATGTCAAAAGGGTTTGGCAAAGAACGCTCGCTGCGTGGAGGTAAGGCGAACGCACTTTTGGCCACGTGTTCGCTGCACTGATCTCGATTTCAACTTTAAACAGCTTTAACAGAGGTTGCGTTAACTACTATTCCAAATAATTATTGTCTTCACTAGTCATTTCTACTTGGAAGTACATTACTTAGAATTCCATATATGTTTTACGTGACATATGGACGAGGACAAAGCAACACACATTAAATATTGTCTTTGCGGAGACGCTGATCTCCGAATTGGTGCGTTTCAATTGTCTAATCTATATGTATTGCGGTTGACTAGTCAATGAGTTCGTGATTCCTCTCTCGTGCGTGTTTTATTTCATCAATATGTTCTTTTTTTGTGCATCTAAACGCTGCATGTGGAGTTTGTTTATTCTTAACTTGCTTAATTTATTTATTGCGTGACTGGTCTCTCAAAAGACTGGAGTTGTTATTTACCATTTGCAACGTCTGCAAATAAAGAAAAAAAACGTTGTCAGATTTATGGTCTGCAGAATCGTGTAACTGAAAACAAAGTAGTGAGAAAAAAAAAGTAAGAAGGAACAGATCCTATTCGAAAATGCGCGCCATCTATCAGATGATAGATTATTTGTATTATTGTTTATTGTATTTTTTTTATAAATTTATAGTGATTTTATTATTGTTATTATTATATTGATAGATTATTGTACAAGCCATACTCATTAGCCGGGTCGCCTATGGCACGCCATATTTGTCCCTCAAAATAACCGAAAAATCGAAACTTAATATTGCCCTGCGCCAAGCATACAAGACCGCCTTAGGACTACCTCCCAAAACTTCAACGAAGAATTTGTTGCTACTAGGAATTCACAACACCTGGGAAGAGTTACAAGAAGCACATCACATCTCCCAGTTAGAACGCCTTAAATTAACACCTACCGGACGAGCCACACTGAGAAAGTTAGGCTACGCAACACCCTCCTTGCAAGACCACAAAGAACGAGTACCTCTGCACCTAAGAAAAGCCATTCGTGCAGCCCAGATCCCGAAGAACATGCATCCGGTTAACAATAAGGCTCGGCGCATTGCTAGAGCACGAACCATGAACACCAAATACGGCGATAGCCCAGCTGCAAGATACACCGACGCGTCCCCGTATCCGCATAAGCCAGCCCATGCTGTATGTGTAACCAATGCAGCAGGGCAAGAAATGACCGCACTCACAGTCCGCACAACATCTACAGAAGCCGCCGAAGAAATTGCCATAGCCCTAGCCGCAACGACAGGCGACGATATAATCACAGTGCTCACAGACTCTCAGGCAGTGTGTCGGAATTACCTACGGGGACGCATCACGAAAACAGCGCTTCGCATCCTCAAGGCCATCCCCCGGCTCCCCGAAGTACACCTAGTCTGGGTACCCGGACACGAACACCTCGAAGGTAATGAGGCGGCACATGCCGCTGCCCGCGCGCATGCACACCGGGCCATTACCCAAGAGGGAACAACCTCACTTGTTGCCCCCACGACCGACCTGCTCATCAACTATGCCGACATACTAGCCCACTACCGTCACGACCGAAGAAAATACCCGGCACCGCACCCAAGATTATCAAGAGATGAAGCCACCACCCTCCGAAGACTGCAGACCAACACATATCCCCACAGAACCCTTCTTCACGCCATCTATCCCGCTCAATACCCCGCCACTTGTAATTTTTGTCCTTCTCCCGGCAACCTTTACCATCAGGTATGGGAATGCCAACGAACCCCGGACCTCACTCCCAAACCCACCCCATCCTAC
The DNA here is from genome assembly GCF_016920785.2 of Ixodes scapularis. Classification (NCBI taxonomy): domain Eukaryota; kingdom Metazoa; phylum Arthropoda; class Arachnida; order Ixodida; family Ixodidae; genus Ixodes; species Ixodes scapularis. The sequence goes on along the minus strand of NW_024609846.1, from coordinate 62,794,942 downwards.
GAGCAGTGGATGGCCTGTCTGACCAGCCCGGACCCTGGGATCCAGCAAGACTTGGTGACAAGGGCCCGGATAGCCAGCCGTAGCCAAGGTATCCCGGACTAAGGATGCCCTCCACCGGGCGGGTGCCCTAACATCTGCACCTGATGCTCGATAAATAAAGGTTTATTCATCATATCAGATAACGTTCCCATTATCCGGGTTCGTCATTGTTCGGGTACGTACTCTGAGCATGTCTTGGATACCGGAGCTGCGCCACCGCTCGGCGAGGACTCGGATCCAGTCAAACGCCTCGTGACCAAGAAACAGCCACCGCCAATGTTGCTTGACGTGGTGTTGAAAAGAGCCTATCAGTGCAAAGCACGCCGTGCACCTCGCCTTTCGCATCGTTAAAGAACATCATTCCCTGTTCATTCCATGGTAACAGACTTCTTTAGAAGCAATAAGCGTAGCTAGCCCAGGGCATCTTATTATCGCTCTGTTGCCAACGGGATTATGTCAATAGCAGGTATAGAAAGCCGAACAACGAGTCCCTAAGCAAAAAACATAATAAGCAACGCCCCGGGATTCTTAGCCTGTCAGTTAACAGAGTGGTCAGGATTGCTAAATCAAGAAACGTTTTCTCCTTTGCCCCTTTCCAATCATTTGGATAAAAGGCGCTTACACATACAATCTAGCCAGAGGCGCACTATGGAAGCAATGGCGAAGCGATTGAGTTTATCTGGATTTTCGGAGAACACTAAAACCAAGGCTATCTGCGGCAATTAGTGCCTAAGCGATGGCAAAATAAACCTACAGGGTGTGCAAAAAAAACGAAATGTAATCGCCAGCCCGGGACACAGTAACAGTCTGAAAAAGGCACAAGGGTGGTACTTAAAGTTTAGGATTTCTGGTTTAAAAAAAACTTCTACGAACAAATACATCAACTGGTAGTCGTGGACTTTTAATTGGTGATTTTATATTCACTGGTGCTTTAGCACTCTCCTCAAACGTTCGAGGATTTAAAACATTCAATATCGGAAACAAGACAGATTCAAGTAAAACAAAGGTCTGTAATTATTGATATCAATAACCGGTGTCCAACCTTAAGTTCATCATTCAGGCTTTCTTACAACACACCCTCAAAAACCGACCAAAAAATTTTTTAAGAGAGATTTGTTGAGTGTTTATGTCACTCGATGGTGGTGAAGTACCGTCGAATCACGTCCTCAGTAAGGGGTAAAGGCCTGACCTGACAGAAATCTTGCACCTCCCAAGATCATGATTGTCCAAGATGCCTCCTGTCGGCTCACGTTGAATTCGTTCATAATGGTCACATAGAGAAATCCAGAGCTTCTCAGCGGAGCCAAGGCGAATAAGGTGGACAACGCACAAGCTGCCGCAGTTAGCCAGCTGTGGATGCTGTCAGGCCCATGTTGCTTAAACTGAAAAACAAAACAATAAACCTTTTAATGTATTCTAGGTAGCTTGTTTTAAATATTGGCTTGTATAAAGCTGACAGTCTTTAATGACAAATACATGAAGAGTAGCGTGCACAATGGGACACAGTTGGCCCAATCAGGTATTACGACAGAGTTTTTTTCAATTTAGCTCTAAATGTTAATGCCAAAAACAAACTTGGCACCAAAATCTGGTATCTTTGCTTAGAAATTCGCTAATAGATTAATATTGAACATTCATTACAGCCGCCTTTTTCTTTGTGACAGAGCAAAAAATATATGAGATCGTGAGAACGAGCTGGATGCGACGCGCTCTGCGTCTCATAATATTTGACACGGATAATAATGTCGCACACAATCGTTATAGCGATGGATGTTCGTGGTGTGGCCGGGCAATAGAAGAAATATTCAGGAGCTCAAAATTTGTAAGATGTTTTGTTGGGAGCGAAAGTGGCGAGTAACTTTCTACATCGAGGCCTTCTAGGGGGCCAAATGCTTAAACACGTGTGCGTGCGCGTGCGTCCGTATGTGTGTGTGTGTGTGGGCACGTGTATGTGTGTGTGTGCGTGCGCGCGCGCAAGTGAGTGTGTTTGTGGATCTGTGCAATTTTTGTTTGCGCGTGTGTGTTAAAGATACGCATTCATACTTTGAGAGCACCACCGGCAAGGCAACTTGAGTTGAAGAGCACAAAAACTAAACATTGCTCACATTAGCACATTAATTAATGTGCGCCATGACGTGATTATCTAAACTTATATTAAAACTTTAAATAGAAAATCTCGTTGCGACCAAAGGAAGATGTATTTTAGAAAAGATCGGCCACATGTATTGCACACTCATTATTGTATAGTATTGTAACAAATCTAGTACACTACCGGGAATAGCCTCAAGGAGTTTGATTTGCCTTAGAGAGTCAAGTTGTTTTTCTTTTTACATAAAAATTAAATTAAACCCCAGCGCAATTAACTTGAAGCTTCAGTAAGTTTTAAATACGTCGGCAAATATCCCTTGTATATTGAGCAGAAAATTGATTTGTAAATGTTGTCGGCATGTTGTTCAATCCCTGTCGTATCGTTACGACGGGGATAGAATATCAACGCACAGTTCCTTTGCAACTTGCGAAGGGGTGGCGTCCGAGCTCAGGGTATAATTGAAAATTTTAACCACGCCATACTTCAACAATTGAGCTTACCTTAGGCTTTGCCTGGGGATAACTAGACGAACACTGCAGATGCTTCGGTGAAGCGTAGAATTCTGGTGATGAGTCGCCGAGAAAGCTGATGAGATTCGAAGAGGAACAACTATAAGGAATGCCGGCGTAAAGGTCTCCTTGCTTCTTAATTTCTGTTTCGGTCCTCATTACCACAATAATGGAGGTAGGTTCTAACAAAAGATGCTTAAGTTTCTGGGAACTACACTTGGGAGATCACAATTCAATATATCGCAAGTAACTATACAACAGTTATGGTGAATATCCAACCCTCATATAGTGAGTCCATATTCACAGTCGACTAGCCTATTTTGCGGGCTCCGCTGCAAGAAAAAAGAGCATGAACCACCAGCTCGCCCAAGCTGAAGTATTAACAAGAAAAGAGCAAAGCAACCCGTTATAAGCGACGTTGGTTCAGCACCGGATGTGAAGCTCTGTCCACTACAGATAAGGCACTACTGCAAAGAATAACCTTTGTAACGAAACAGATAAATTGCTCAGGCTCTCTACACCTCCCACTCCTATCGGCGAACCGTCATCTTTTTGCATTGTTTGCTATCAAATATTTTATTGGTATCCTTTCAGTTTCCATGCTAATGTCAGCCCAACTTTGAACGTCAGCCCAATTTAGACATAACTAAGGCATCCGGATGTTCCTTTTGTCGATTGTTTGATTTTTTTGTTTTGTTTAAACATGGTGTGTTCAATCAAGAGCAAATAGGTCGAGTTGAAACTAAAAGGTAGACAACAGATGTCTTGAGCAAATATGTAGTTGTTAATATCTAAGAGATGGCAGAGACGAATAATGAAGGCTGATTTCACCTTAGCTTGTGACGTTCATATTCAATTGCAACGACAGTGCTATCAAGGGAAAAATATTCTTATTTCACAAATTTTTTTTTATATTTAAACATTACTGCGCTGCGTCAACTATAGGTGCATTAGGAATTGATGGGCAAGTAAATAGCTTTTGTTTAACGACTTTGTCACTGAATAAATGTAATGCTAAGCCTATTCTGGGTTGCGTGGAATGAATTTCAGAATCAGATTTGAAATGTCACAGCGAATTAAAAATTACCGAATGTCTAGCGGTAGTATATGAGCCACTCCAGGCGGCAAAATGACCCTGAGATATATATATATATATATATATATATATATTATTGGTAGTGTTCCGGGCCTTAAATGGTTTTGTAACTGTATGTACTGATTTTTGGTGTTTTAGTGACCCCAATTTACAATTTGTAATCATCGTGATACTCAAAAGAAATATTTGCACTCTGATTCTTCCCATTTTTCGACACCATTGTTCGTTCCTGGTCAGTACACTTGTATGTATTCGAGACCCTCCTTTCTTCACAGCAGGGCAAGGTCCAGGGCCGCATATAAAAAGAGCTGGGGCGCTATTTGAGATCGCTTGCAGAAAAATGAGAAATACCGAATGACTGAGCTTGGGTCGAGCGCAAACGCAAACCGTTTCACCGCGCCTCACCAAGGTCACTTTATTTTGATGCGTGACTTTATTGACAATTCCGGTGTTATCGGCTTCAAAGTGCAGGTTTGGAAAGGGGCGGGGGGTTCAAGAAGCGTTGAAATTTCATCTAGAATAAATTTTTGTCTGAATAACGGTTGCTACCAGGCGCAAAAGAAAGGGATATGTAAAGAACCATGTGTAGAGCCGGTGCAATGTCATATCTTCTCGGTCATATGACGAAGCCAATGCCAAAGCTAGGATGAGGGCCATATTAGTAAATTATCGATGTATGAGTTGAATTACTTGGTATCCATGAAAGAAGGGATGGGGGGTTTTGAAGGCCATTTGGTGGAATCAGCGCTGAATGTTTTCATTAAATCTGTGGGTTTAATGTTTACTCTGATTCAGATATAAATCAGAGGATGGCGGGCGCTCGCGATTTTTGGTTCTTAGATTGTACATCGAAAGTATCTACATGCGCTGGCTTTGTCACACAGGATCAAAACTTGGGACTAGTTTTCTTTTTTATGATTCAGGCTTTCGACGGGCTATTAAAGAGAAGCATAGCATATCTGTCTAAAAAGTTTTTTTTTTGTTTCGTGGTTTTACTTCATTCAAGAAATATTTTTATATTCGGGTCGCGAATGCTAATGACCGAATAGATGCATTACATGTAAGTCCCACTTTGGCGAAAGGGGATATAAGACTGGAGGGAGCTCCGGCATTTCTGTGACCAGGCCCTTGACATTTGCACGAACCGAACTTTTAATATATTGATCTGGTGAAGACCAAACATTGGGGATGTCTGCCGATAAATTTTAGCGGTGTCGTTACAAAACGTCGCAAGAAATAAAGTTGTTCTAACTTCCCCCTCATTTAACATAAATTGCCTATTTTTTGAAATACCGAAAATATAATGTACGACGTGAAAAATCGGATTCAATCGGAGATTACACTAACAAACTGGAGAAGGAAATAGCGCAAAGCCCCTCTACCCCCATTTTACTTCTACACATCTATTTCCAACTAGATGTATTCTTTATAAGTCGGATTTCAGCACCCGCTTTACCTCTTGTTTTGCAAGTCTTATGCGTTTAGTTTTGTGCCAATTTTGAGGTGGCGGCAGCACCCTACCCTCAGAGGCAACAGCCAGCCACCACCAGGTCATTTAGATTTTCGTAGTCATATTGTTCTAAAGAAACACCCAGAAGAGTGAGGAGAGTGTGAACGGGAAAAAGCAGTGTCATGACTGCCTATCACCAACATACACAGCCAAATGCAAATCAAACAAAGCAAAGCTTTAAAAAAAGAAACACGAGTACGGATGTAAACTGCCATCTTGTGAAAACATGCTGTAAAAGTATCACTCGCGTTAACTGCTGCAAACATGCGTTTTAAAGTGGACTCGTTGTCTATGACTGGAGTCAGACGGCGGCAGCCCGCGGACCTATTGTGATCCGCGATGCATTAATATCGAGTACCGCACACCCCCCCCCTCCCCCCCACACCTTCACCCTCCCCCCCCCCTTCCCAGCACCTCTTGCAGAAAAACGTTGGAGCACTAATGGCGCAAGAATTATTCTCTTGCAAACCCGGTCTAATCCGACGTATTAACTGTGAAACAGTGCGCTTGGGAGTTAGATGCTAATTTATATTCATTGTATTATCGAACAGCAATTGTTGTGCAACACGGTGACGCATTGCGAATCAAAGATAAATGTCGTAGTTTGATACAGATCGTAGGTCGTAATTTTGTTTGGAATCACGGTTTATATTACTACCAATTACAATATTTTTTGTCAAACACAGAGGTGTACTACGGGGACGTCCACCAGCGCGCAAAAGTTTGATGGACAAGGAAAGCAAGAGTTGTTCAACTTCTTTACCTTGCCTCCTGAACAGATCGCATTTTTTTCCGGCGTCGAAAGAGGCCCTTGCAGAATCTCCTTGATCCTGAATGCTTGTGCGGTTTGGCATTACTGGCCGATATTTTTAAATATACTTTATAGGCTTGACCGTAATATCAAAGAGCTAAGAAAAAATCACGGTAAAGTCGTTCTGAGATGTTACAGTTTTCGGGCAGAAGCTTAGCCCTAGGCAGGCACGTATGCAGGGGAAGTGGGGGGGAAGAGCCCATGGGACCCCCCGCCCCCCCCCCGAGATCTTCCATTTTGCTGGGGCCTCCTCTCCACCTCCCCCCTCATACAGCATTTTGTAAATGATCTAACTTCCTGTATTAAACACACGCGGTTTTTGTTATTTGCTGATGATATTAAGTTGTTTACAGCGGTTAAAACGGTTGACGATTCTGAATGTCTTCAGCGCGATATAGATTCTATTTCGGCGTGGTGTTTTTCAAATGACCTACTCTTAAATGAGTCAAAGACGAAAGTTATGTCCTTTTCTAGGAAGCGTGAAATTCTGAGTTTTCCCTATGTATTAGATTCCACCAATATTACTCGCGTTGAGGTCATCCGTGATCTAGGCGTTTTTATGGATCCTGCAATTAATTTCAACCATCACGTGACCACAATTACGAATGCTTCCTTTCGAGTGCTGGGAGCCATTACACGAGTGACACGCGATTTTTCTAAACCACTTTGTATTTTAGGTTTGTTTTCTTCACTGGTGCGTAGTCGTGTTGAATATGCCTCAGTTGTCTGGAACTGTATTGGAGTGTCAAATTCAGGTTTAATTGAGAGTGTTCAACGTAGGTTTGTTCGTGTTTTGTTTGATCGTTATTTTCAACCGAATTATTTCTATAGTTATGAGAGGATTTGTGAACTCGTGAAGTTAGACTCGTTGCACAACAGGAGAACAATTCGTGAACTGACATACTTGTATAAGATTGTACATGGTATAATTGACTCCCCAGAGCTACTCAGCCACATCTATTTGCACGTTCCTCGTCAGTCTTGTAGACTTTATACTTTGTTTTATCCTATCGACTTTTATCATGCTGCACCCATAACACGCCTACAACTGACTTATAACCATTTAGAACGAATTTGTGCGAACGCTAGCCTTGATATATTTGATGAAAAGCGTAAATTTCGACAGTGTGTTGAGGCTATTGTTCTTTCCTAACGTTTCGCTTTTATCCTGTTTAGCGTTGTATTTCTGAAGGAATAAGTGCACCACTAAGGAGGCGTCAAGCTGTTGGTGGGTCACTGAAAATAAGAATAAACAATAAACAACAACAATTACAGTTTTCGGGCAGAAGCTTAGCCCTAGGCAGGCACGTATGCAGGGGAAGTGGGGGGGAAGAGCCCATGGGACCCCCCGCCCCCCCCGAGATCTTCCATTTTGCTGGGGCCTCCTCTCCACCTCCCCCTCATACAGCATTTTGTCATGGGCGGATCCCCCCCCCCCCCCCCCCCCCCACTCCGAATAAAGATTCTGGCTACGTGACTGACCTTGAGGATATCTTTGAACAATGAATGTCTCGAATTTTCTTGTAGAAACTTCGAAACCCAGACAAGCGAACTATTTCAGCGAGAAATACATACCTGTGATACTACGCAATCTGAAAAGGGAAATCAAAGTCGAGCTTGCTCATTTTAAAAACAAAAAAGTCAAACGATTTTTACGTTTTTATTCTTTTAAATTTGTCTAAGTGCTTTTGCAAAGTAAAAGAAAAAAAGCTTTAGCAGGCAATAATAATAACAAGAACAATAAGAAGAACAAGAACATGGAGAAATACAAGTGTTTAATGCAGTATAATATAATACAGAGAATATAATTGGTTTACGTAAGCAGCAGTCTGTTTTTAGGTGAGCCAGGCAACCAACTCGAATGCAAATGTATATTAGTAAATAAACAAACAAGAAATAGGTTTTAGCCACATATTATGACAACCAAGCAACAGAGTAAAGGCACATTGCGCGTGAACACATCATGTTTGTACGATAAAGAACTATATGAGTTGTGAAGGCGAAAGCAAAAATGTCGTTCTTCCGCTCCCTTAGTTCGTCTGCAGCGTAGTGGCGTGGGCGGCCATGTTTCAGGACTGCCGAGGTAGCGGCGGCCGACGGTCGAGCGCGTGCTCTCGTGACCGGCGCTGACTTCAGCTGTACAAACTCCTCCGAGTTCGCCCGAGCTGGCTCTGTGGCCAGGCCAAGCGGCCAGGCTGGCTGCACCGCACTTCTCCGGCCTGCCGCGTACGCTGCGCCGCCATGGAGAGGGCTCCTCCGGTGGCGGCTTTTGGAACCACGCCGCACGAGAGCCAATGGGAGCCTCGTTCCTTAATGACGCGCGCCAGCCAATGGGAGCATAATCCATGAGGGATTTGGCTTAACTTCGCTCCCTTTGGAGAGGTGAATTTAGCTGACGTTTTGCGTGGCTAATTGCGTGGCTTCGAATCTGGGATGCTGGGATCCTTTGAGACAGGGGAATTTAGCTGCCGTTTGGCGCCGCTGATGACGTCGGCTCGCTTCATAAGACAGTTAATGCTTTCGCATTAAATGAAAAATATTTAGAGGCTGTGCTTACGGCGCGAAACGAATTTGTAGTCGGCGCCTGTGGGCGCCGCGAAAACGTGGCCGCTATTTATCACGTGACTGGTCGCTATTTATCACGTAGTGCTTGCGCTCCTTCGGAAGCTTCCTGTGGTCTCTAAAAGTTATATTAATCTTCGTATGAACTGCAATAAAGAACGAAGATTAGTAAGTAACTATTCGAGCCAAAATTAAACTCCTGAAAGAGCGAAGCACCACGTGCTAGACCTGTGCGCCGGTCAGAAATTGGTGGCGGTGGCGCACTGGTGTGTTCCCTTCCGGCGGCGGCGGTGGCGTGGAAAACGCGTTGAACCGGCGGCGCATCAGGCTCAGCGTGCGGCGGCGGCGTGAGTTTGCGGCGGCGGCGGAGCAAAGGGCTACCACGTAACTAGGGGCGGCTCCCGCGGGCGCCAAATACAAATTCGTTTGTGCCGTAACGATAGCTCTATTTTTTTATTCATTAAAATTTCGTTTTATGAAATTATTTCTCCATCTAAGCTGTTCAAAGAACAAAAAAAAAAAATTCTTATGACCCCCTTCAGATGTTCTAAACATTTTTGATATCTGCGACAACCTCAGCACAATACACGTACAATGCCTTCGCATCAGCTTGGCATTTCACAGTGTGAGGTTTTGTTTTGAACGCCAAAAAACAAGTTCGTTGTGGTGTGATGAAGATAATCTTTTTTAAGGTTCGCTGTAGCACGTCCCAGTAGAATTGAGCACACTAACGAAAGATTGACACGTGGTCGGCCGTTCCTGGTTAATTTCACAGCAACCAAATGATTGCCCTTGGATTCAAAAAGTCTTGCATTGAATGGCGCCTTTGCAGTATGGCTGGAGCTGCGTGACTCCACCCATCATTTTGCAATATCTAACCGCCGTACAAAACGGTGACGGAGTACAACAGACTCTGCGCTCTTCTGCCTTTCACCAGGTACGGGTCACGGGTTTGCTATCTGTTTTCGTTTTAATGCGAAAGCGAGCCGACGTCATCAGCTTTTGAAACCGCGCCAAACGGCACCTTCCCCTGTCCCGATGGAGCGAAGCCTTTCGCCTATAGGAGAAATCTGATGGATAGGCTCCCATCGGCTGGCGCGCGTCATAGTTTAAGGGAACGAGGCTCCCACTGGCTCTCGCGCGGCGTAGTTCCGAGGAGCGTAATCAGAAAAGCCCTCTCCATGGCAGTGTAGTGCACGCAGCAGCCCGGCCGCCGAAGAGGGAGCGCCTGGCCGCGGAGCCCGCACGGGCAAACTCCGGAGAGGCTGAACGGCCGAGCTCAGCGCGGCGCGGCCACTTCCCAAGAGCGCACGCTCGGCCGTCGGCCGTTACCTGGCCAGTGGCGAAACGTGGCCGTCCACGCCAGCACGCCGCAGACGAACTAAGGCAGCGGAAGAAGGACATTAATGCTTTCGCATTCACAACTGATAAGAAGTGCTTACGCGACCTCGGAATTGTTTTTATTCTCCTTCTTCCTTTCTATTATACGTCTGAATTTGACTATCACTGAAACCTATACGATTCTGACGGAGTATCATATAATAGCGTTGTTGTAATTTTATATACACAATCGCTAACGGATATGGTGCCGCCATGAAGCACTTCACACTACAAAGCAGGACGCAGATACCAGAAATCTCTAGCTCGCCCCCATGCCCTAACACGAAGACGAACGTGCGTCATTGTTCGAAGTGCGTCGTAGTCTCAATAAGAATGGCCTCTCTAACACAGGAAATCATGTGTTTTTTTTTTATCCCCTAATGAATGTTATAGAAACAATGGCAGATAACTCAGAAAACGCCGGCGCTTTAGCATTACAACTACGGGCTGAAATTAGTCAGATCGAAAAAGCGCGCATGGCATTATTTCAGCCATTTAGATTATCTCAAGGAAGGGAAGATAAAAATTGCAGCAACGAGTTTCATTGCTTCTAAACCTTGTGCAATGAAGTTTGAAGTATTTATTGATTGCTCCCTCAAGTCAACAAAGTTAAAAACATACTATAGCATGTGCAAGGCACACTCAACCAAACGATTGGTAATATCAGACTTTTAAAACTTACAGAGTGCCTATGGTCACACAACTGAAGCTTTATACACCCTAAGCGTGAAATCAACCCTTGACCTTAGTAAACATTCCACAGTTCCTGGTGTGCAGAGAGACGGGCAATCTTAGGTCCTTAGCCAGAAACCGCCTTGAATATAAAAAAATCGAAGGTTCAGTGAATAGTACTTTTGCTCCATCCACAGCTTTCGCGAATGGCTCACAACATTTCGATTCCTCCCCATCGTCTGCTCCCTCCCTCACTCTGACGGGCATCGGTATCCCCTTACCTGTATCGACAGGTTTACACAATGACCTGAGACGAAACCCATCACGTATATTGAAGCGGACACCCTCGCCCGAGCTTTAGTTGAAATATTGATTTTCACTGTCATCATGGGCAACTGATCGATTAACCTACTGATTAATCGATTAACGCTATCATCGTGACAAGTTTTTATCCGGTTAATTGGTCGAATTTTTAAGAACCATAAGAAAGTAGAAATTTAACGCTTTCACCACGCGGACGTGGACGAGCGCATATGCAAGAAGGGCAAACTTCAGATTAACTTTTAACGGAACATAAACTATAGGGGCTAGAATTGTAACTCCAGACAAGTACAGAAGGTTGCACGTGTCTCCGTTACTTCAATACCGTTCGAGTGTTCATTTCGTCGCGCAGAGACCATTGTGAACAACCAAAGGAGGTCGCTCTTGTCGGAGAGTATCAACGAACCCCTTTGCCTCATGCAGCTTACGTTACAATCTCCGAGTGTGAATTTCTTTGAACTGTTGTCAACCACACGTCGAGGTTCATTCATAATCAAAATTTTGTATTCAGCGCTTTCACACATATCCAGCTAAAAGGGTAACAAAAAACAACAACAAGTAATTCTCACATTTAAGAAATTTGATGCATGCACAAAACCGACCAGTTGTGCAATACATTTAATCGAAGCCCAGCCCTTCTAGATTCCGTGTCTTCTCAACCATCACGACAGACTGAGGCCGGCAATTTGCGTACACACTACTCCAGCTGCTCCTCCTTGAAACGAACCGCGTCCGCACAGCAGCCTACCATCTGATGGCCAACGGCCTGGAAGACGCTTTTATCGTTCTCTTAAACCCATTACCCATAAAGACCCAATTAAGTAGAGCACCACCTTACGGATGGACCTTTTTGGGCTGCGAGCAGCTGTCAAGCTTGACCTTGGTCGTAGTATGGACGAGATGGTGTACTTCTTCTAGGATTTCCCTTGTTGCTGCCCGGCCCGTAGTATGACCACCATAGTTAAAGTTCTTACGTGAATAAAAAATGTCTTAATCTATTAAACGCATATATGATTAAATAAGATCATATAAGATCGTACAAGAACCTTACGCGAACATAGAATACAATGCGAGAAAACGTTGTAAGAAACTTCTTATCGATTTCTGATAACTGCCTATATAATCATATATTGTTCCTTTATGTTCTTATAAGGTTCTTATATGATATTATTTAATCATATGCGCTTATTGGACCGAAACATTTCTTACACATATACTATTGTATACAGTGGCCTAGAGTTGGGTAGTGAGCTCCATCGCCCTCTCTCGCCCATGCCTCGAGGAGAGGCGGTCTGTGTCGGTTGTTTCAGAGGCCGATGGGGGCGCTGCTGTCGACTCTTCCTGTCACCGCCCATTTCAAAGTGAATTTCCGCCATCCATCCATCCATCCTAAAGCGTCCAGTACGCCGGGCGTACCAACAGTATGTGGGCTACACCAGGCCGCTTGTGTTTGCACTTGGCTTTGGTATGGTCCCTAAGTGAGTGACTGCAATTCACGTGTGCTCGTCTGCATCCCTTTGCCTCAAATCACTGTAATTACTGTCGTCTTGCGGCATTGTTCTTCGACTCAAATGCAAGAATGTTTAATTGCCGGTGAAACTAGTGTTTAGCACCTGGCTGTAAAACAGGATACGATCTCGTGAAGGACGCGCCAAAAATGTCTTTGTTCGGTATACCCGAAGAAGAGGAGCATCGAAAATATTGGGATAAGAACTTGCATCAGACTAACCAGACGTTGGACAAGACCTCTGCTTCGTGCGAATTACATTTTGATCCCCATTCCATAATTACAGGTTACGAGCACGTCACCAACGGTAAAGAGGTACGCGTTCAGCATGGGAATCCATGCTTTCGACCGACGCAGTTCTTACGATTCTTCCGACGCATACACGCGCTGATACGCGCGTGATCGCAGAAGAGCGCAGAAAAGCTTCAAGAGGATCCAACTTGAGCTCCATCTCTCAATTTAGACATGAACCGCCTCAGCAAGCGGGGAGCGGTGACTCCACTACCTCATTCTAATTCACTGCAGTATGACACAACGCGCTAGTTACGCAAAACGTAGTCATTTATGGACTGTTTATGCCGCGCGCTCGGACCCAGAAATTCTACGCGCATAGCAGTAGTAGTTCCTCATTTTTTTATTGTCCCTTATATTTGCCTAGCAGTAACTTTGCTGGCATGGGCAAGAGTGGTTGCAGTGGTTGAAGGCGTTCCATGAGGCCTCTAGCCTGGAGGAAGTCCAGCAAGGCGTTGAAAGGTTTGCGACACCTCTTGCGTGTTCCGCCTGGGAAGAGGATGTCGTGTGGTGGAGGCTTGGGCCCCCCCTTGCAATTTGTGTTTTGTCTGTACTCTTTGAACTTTGTATGCCGGGCATACCAACAGCATGTGGTCTACCGTCTCTGCCTCGTTGCAGTTGTGGCAGGTCCGGTATAGGCCGTCTTCATTTAGTGCAGGAACACGTCTGTAGCTGCCGCGCGTGTTCGGAGTTATACGCAGAATCGTTGCCTTCACACGCGGCAGTCCTACCAGCGTTCCCCTTGGCAAGGACGGTTCTCGTTTCCCGCTTTTTACGTGGCCTCGCACATCATGAATGGCTTCGAGCGGGTCTGTCGGAGTGTCAACCAATGGTGGTTCCTGGTGGGTTTTCGCTGCAAGTCTGTCTGGCTTCTCGTTCTCTTGAGCTCCGACATGCCCGGCACCCACTGGGAAAATTGCGTTCTGCATTTTGTCTTTAGGGCGCTGACCACAAATGTTACCGACGTTGTTAAAAAGTCAGTGCAGTCTGCGTTCTTCAGTCTCTCCAGGGTGCACTTAGAGTCTGTGAGGACGACTATCTGCTGAAGTGGCAGCCCCTAAGATGCGTGTAGGGCTCTGTCGATGACCACTAGCTCCGCTGTCAGGAAGGACGCTGCCTTCTGCAGTTTTCCGCTCCACTCCATTCCTGCCTTCCGGATGTAGAACGACGCAGTGTTTGAGGTTCTCGACCGGGTTTACCGACCCATCTGTCTAAATTTATAGCTTTCCAGCGTGCTTCTTTTTCAGGCGATCCTCTACTGCAGTGTTGGTAAGCAGAGCTGGTTGGTCTTTTTTGCACCTGAGATTGCCTATTCGAATGCCACTCACGATTTCTGCTACATTCCAGTTGCGACTTTTGCGTCGTCTTTTGACGGCAGCGGTGCCGCCACGACGAGAAATTCCTGCATTACGATATTTTGCTCTGCCACAGTCAATTCTTGCATTCGTTAAAAAAAAAAAAAAAAAAAAAAAAAACATCTGCCTGGGGTGGTAGTAGCTATTCTTGAAAGCTGGTGCCGTTGTCGCATTTCCTGTTGCCTTATGCGTTTTGCCCAGCCCCCCTTCCCCCCATCTCTCTCAAAACTGTTTACTAAGTCGAAAGCCTTATATGTCTCATCCTTCAGTCGGCCTTCAAAGTTCTTGAGCGAAAACGCGTCGACGACACGAAAACGACGAAAATACGCCAAAAGTGCGTCAAACATGCGTCGTCAGAGAGCGCGCTGTCTTCGCAGGATCGCTATTACCGGAACCACAGCCGACGCCACGATCCGAGTGAGCCAATGAAACGGCGCCAAAAGTGCGTCGTCAGAGAGCGCGCTGCCTTCGGAGCTTCGCTATCACGTTTACGTGGCCAATCAGGCGAATTAGAGACAATAAAACTAAGGAGCATGACAAAGTGAATTAAGAGGAATTAAAGTGAATTAAGTAACTCATGGGGGGGGGGGGGGGGGGGGGTCTGTCTTTAATGCATCGACGCTAGGGCTTTCACCTTCAAGTCGTCTTACGGATTATATAAGAGACCCTGTGACTTCTTGTTCAGGCTCTTGGGATCCCCACTGCCGAGCGTAGTCCCCCTCTATATAGCCACTGAAGCTTCTCCATGCCCGTTCGTGATGGCGTTATGTATGATAGCCTATACGCTCCGTACGCTGGTGTTTAAAAAACAAAAACCTGTGGCGCCATCTGGTGCTCAAAGGAGGAACTACTGGTACGTTTCTGGCACTCCGCTTCCGCGGGCGAGCTAACGTTTCCCAAGCCTCGTCATGTTGTCCACAGCATTGCGGGCAAAAAAATAAGAGCTGATTTGTTCCTTGCGTGTACGACTGGCCTCAACGGCGGTATGAATAAAACTGAGACGCTATCCTTGGTGAAATTCGAGCGATTTTCCGGCAAGCCGTAAAAAGCGGAGCCGGTGGTGCGTCGGCAGAATTCAATCGGAGTGTTCCACGGTGTGACCCGTGGGCTAATCTGCATCGTGGGCACCAAGTCCCCACGATGCAGATTTGCCTGTAGTTGCCGCCACCGTTTTGGTGCAAAGCTCTAGTGGCAGTCCGTGAACGGAGAAGCTAAAAGTCCTCAAGCTTCTCCATTCGGGTTCAGGGGGTCCTTTAAGCAGGGTGGTGAGGCTCATTTCGTGGTGAACGAAATGATTCTCACAGCGTCTGCTTAAATACCAGTTTTTTATGAAAAAGGGAAATCTGACGGCATGACGATAACGTGGTGTCGGAACTTTACATCAAATAATATGTCCCTGAAATTTGTCTTTGAAGCCCCGAAATATGCGGTGTAAACCTCCTTTATCTGCCGGCTAACATGTCTGCACCTTTTTCTTTGTGACTACATTTTAAACACTTTTCGTCTGGTTCGCGTTTGTTCAAGCTTATTCATTTGTTACAAAAAATCAAGACGCATGTAACAGAAATAAAGAAGCTCGCTGATTTTATTTTGGGTCATCAACAACAGCCGCAGCGATTGTGTTACCCGGGCATAGGGCGCGGGTGTTGACAAAATTGCCAGCGCGATTCCGCGTTTTGCTATTCTTGAACGTTGGCTTTGCGAATGCGGTTCGTGCCCAAGTTAGGTTATTGAATTTTGAAAAGGCGATTGAGAGTCGGTAGCCTGGCAAAGCTCCAGGACCAGATGGTCTGGTCCTGGTCTTTTTTTTTGCGCTGCGTATTTAGTGAAACATACAGACCCTAAGCATACAGACCCTAATTGGACTTGGTGACCTCGCTATGGCAGGGACGCTAAACAAGCGTCTTTTCTTCATTCTTCAGGTTTTTCTGTGGCGTGTGGCAAGCGACACCGCAAACGACTACAACAACCCGGTGCTGATAGAGGATACCGTCAACGATGATGCAACAAGTCACGGAAAACGCACCCCCAGAGTACAGCTTCGAGTGCGCCACCAATCATCGGAGTGTCATAGAGTAATATAGTCAACGTAAAGAGAGGACACTGAAGCCGATTCGCGGCCCAGATAGTGCGTTTAATGCCCTCCGCTACATGGCGCTTTTCTGTGATTTGGTTCAAATCAGCTAGAACTCTTTCCGTGAGAAGTATTCATTTTTGAAATTGTTGCGCCTTAGAATTATCTAAAGAGCTTAAAACGACTAAGGGCCGGTTGCACCAACATCGTTTACCTTAACCTAAAGCGGCACTTTCTTAATTCGGCTTAGCGTGCTACAACGAGCTCGGATAAGCACGGGTTTAAATTCCGGTTGCACCAACGTAAACCCGGCTTTACAGACGCGCCCCTAGCTAAACGCTGGATTTGCGTAGGGAATGCAGGGACAAACAGAGCGAACTAAGGAACGCTCAGAGGGACGAATACGATTGGCGGAGAAAAATCACGCCATGTAAACAAAAAAACTGCCGTAGTAGTCATCGTCGGCGTCTGCTTTTCGCTGTATTTCTTCGGTGAGTCTCCAAATTCAATCATTTTTTTCGCTTAACTTTCAATAACAGAAGTCAAAGCTTTAAATAAACACGAATGCTCTTTACATCTGTGATTGTGTAATTAATATCGGCTGATAACAGGATATTTTGACAGTGGCAGTAGTTTTCGTGCTCACATTTTGAGATGAAGGAGCCATCGGGGGCCCCAAATCTCACCGAACGCGAGAAGGACACTCTACTCGCTACATCGCTGAGGACAAAACATCATCGAGAATAAGTAGGCAGGTAAGGTGACTACTAAAATCAAGTCATGCCTGAGACCGATGAAGTTCAAAACAGTGACGAACTCGCCACGGCAGCTGCGAAAATGCCCGGAAGTCGTCGAATAGAAGTCGTCGAGAGGTCAGGTCACGAGACCTTGCACCGACGGTCCTCGTTGCTACCAGCAAGGTGACAGAACTGCACTGTACCGTCGTTGAACATCCGCCGCAGCCAAACGGACTTCAGTTTCACACTGTCGAGTTCAGAAAAAAAAACAAAAAGAAAACTCCCACTAGTACATCACATCGTGCCGATAAGAACGGTCGTCGACGTCTCTTCGCATCACCTTCCCCAGCCTGCCCCGATACGGCAATGAACGAATCTAACACAGTAGTCGTTACGATTTGTCGTCGCCACGAATGAAAGGTATAAAGCAAAATATTCCTAAAAAATTGCGATCACCAAAAAAGTTACGGTTATGGAACGATACAGTTTTCTGAAGCCAAGATTCTACTCGCGAGATTAGGAAAATTCACTGAAGATTGTCTCAAAACTCAGAAAACGAAAGAAATTGAATTTTCGCTGTTTTATTACTTAAAAGCGCCGCGATCTAATGCAAACGGCAGAGGTGTGGACAATCAGCTGATCACCGAGATCATGTACTGCCACTATTCAACGCGCTGATCGGATTGAAGGATACGCGCTGCAAGTGTAAATAAACAAGGTGGTAAATAACAATACGTTACAGTTATGCAAACATTAGTAAGTACATACGAATAAGCTCGTTGACGTAAGAACCAACGGAAAGACAGACGTGAGCCCCACAGCTCCGTACGTATCTCGGTTAGGGCTGAGACGCCCTGAGAGTGGAGAGCCTACTTGAAAACAGGGGTCGATAAACACTTCACGCGGCAATATTTTGTATCCTTGTCACAATCGAAGGTCATTCTGTTGAGAGTTTCACGCCGATGTAGCCTAAAACACTGCACAACCAATGCAGTCCACCGCGTCGACCGCAACAAACCAGCCGCCATGACCATGTTTTCAATCCAGGATTAAGAAACAACCAAAAGCAAAGCGCCCAATGTTGAGCGCTCAAGTTAAGCGTAATTTAGTGCTAGAGTTAGCGATAAGCAATTTTGGTGCAACCGAACGAAACCAAAACTAAGCTTAGGTTCCCGGCTAAGCTCCGCTTTGCGCTAAGCGGCGTTGGTGCAACCGGCCCTGAATAGTTTTAATTTAATACGTCACAAAATCACGTAAGGAATGGCGCCTGCCACGGCCTGCCGCGTGCCCGCTTGCCTATACGCCGTCGCGTCAGCATCATTCTGCATAGCCTCCGCTCGTCCGTGCGTCGTTCGTCCGTGCCGTATATACGTGCCGTGCCGTCCGTTTGTGCTTTCTGCTGCAGCGTGTTCGGTCGGCTTCGCATCAAACAAGGTGACGCATGACTGCCCGCGTGCTCGCATGCTCGGCGTGAGCTTGTGAAGCCGAGTGGCTTGAGCTTCTCGCGCTCTTGTTTCCCTCGGGCTGTCTGCAATCGTGTGTGCACCTTGATTTTCGATAAAATTTCATTGAAAAGGGACTTGACTTATTACTCTGCGAACGCCATTGTCCATGGATTTACAGATGACGGTGTTGAACGGTGTTTCAGGTAGATCCTTGGTTGTTCTGTTGTGCTCTCTGGAATTTCCAGGAGGTGGGTTCAGCCACTTGCATACACTGTTGTGCACACTTCAACACCGTTTTCTGTTATCCGCAGTCTCCTCGTTTCTCTCATTGCAAGAGCTTAAGACTGGCTTCACAGTAAAGGCTTTGGTCTGTGATCAGGGCGCTTCAAACGTAAGCCTGGCCAACCAACTTGGTGACTCTGTGGGTAAGCCGTGTTTTTTGAAGTTGATAACGAATATTTTTACTTTATCTTTGATGTTTCGCACCTTATCAAAACAACCAGGAACAATCTCCAAGCACACAAATTTTGCATTGTAAATGAGGTCATTGAATGGTCCCATATTGTTAAACTTTATCGTTTTACCCTTGTGATAAGGTTGCCATTGGCTTTGAAACTTACTGAAAGACACATTTTTCAAAACCCTTTCAATAATATGAAAGTAAAACGTGCAGCACAGGTAATGAGTGCCTCAGTCTGTCTTGCAATCCTGTTCATTGTTTATGCCAGGGAGCTTCCTGAGGCAGCCATGGTTACAGACTGTTTCTGCGATAGAATGGACAGCTTTCTAAATAGCTCACAATTCTAGAAGACAGGGCAGAAGGTGCGTCATGCCATTCTGAAACAAGAATCTGAGGTATTTGATTTCCTTCACCTGCAACTCGGATCGATTTCAACATGGAAGTTCGAAAGTAGGATGCAGTCAAAAACCACCATAGGATGGCACGTTACTATAAAGAGTGTCCCCGTGCTCTGGGAGGAGCTTTCAAATAGCCGTAACTTTAAGTTCTTACTTACACGACGCCTGCAGCAAGACCCACTTCAGAACATTTTTGGAGCTATATGACAAATGCAGGGCTGCAATACAAACTCAAAGTTGTATCAGTTCACCTCAGGACTGAAAGAGATAGGGATAAAGAAACTGTTCAAACTGTCGAACAATGGAAACGTAGAGGATGACAAGGCTGGACCTCTTGAAGGAGTTGCCAATATTTTTGCATCACGAAAGTTCAATTGCAGACAATCTGTAACTTCTTCCAGTTGATAACTTCCCGCCACTCGAGGATATTTCTGAGCTGACGTCAGACATCAGGTTTAGCATATTTGATGACTCGTACGCTTGTTACGTTAGGGGCTATTTGATCAAGCATTTCCTCGGACTCACAACCCACGGCTGTGGCTGTTCTCAGCTTCTGAGGGAAGAGTCTGACAGCTTGGCCAGGCCTCACTTGTACTTACTTGCACTTAAAGCATATCACGTGCCTGGAAAGCTCTTCGGGAATCTAATATACCATCCCAGGCTTCCTTTAATTTCATTCAGCAACTAGAAAATTGCTTTCTTGCCGTAATAGAGAGTGTGGCGCATGTTTGAGGAGTGTGTGCTATCTTGTATCGCACACTTTCAGGTCTTGGTAGTTTTGGCATTGCTCAGAGTGCCACAAATGGTGTTTAAAAATGTTGCGCAGAATACGCTTGTGTTGGCATGTTCGATTTCTTAACTGGAACCTGGACAAAGTTTGGTTACACTCTTCAGTTGCTGTAAAGCAACTAGACAAGTTTAACTGTTAATAGTGTATTAACGAAGGTTGTTGCCAAATCAGAAACAGAAAGTGCGTATTAATTGAGCGGTGCAGCTTGCATTCGAAAAATCGGTTTCCCTTATTTCCAGCAAATGTGTATCACGGCCCCTTTGCAAAAGTATTAATCCACTTTCTACAGAATTTCTATGGAAAATAGTGTATATGTGCTATAGATATTAGATAGAAAACGTATCCACTTTTGTATCCACTGCCTATAGTTTTTTAGCCGTTTTTTTTTTTGAGCCATACTTTTTTCTGGTCAAATGTATTTCGAGGAATGTTTAAGAACGTTGAATATTGTCAGATTCCGAATAGAGTTCTCAGTGTTTGGTATTGGCACGCCCGCATCGTGTTTCAGGCTATGCCAATTCGTATGTTTTATAATAGCCGGAAATTGGGAAATCCTACTCTTCGCTGTGTGTTTTGCACTCTTATTATAATCTTTTGACTGGTTCATGTTCATTTATTTTTGTGAGTTGTATGTTTGTAATAAAATATACAGAGCGTCTGAAGTAAATCATGTATATACGAATGTGAACCAATAAAATATTTTCGAACCACTTACTGTTGTTGACCCCAGAATGCTCCACCAGTTAGGA
The DNA here is from genome assembly GCF_016920785.2 of Ixodes scapularis. Taxonomy (NCBI): domain Eukaryota; kingdom Metazoa; phylum Arthropoda; class Arachnida; order Ixodida; family Ixodidae; genus Ixodes; species Ixodes scapularis. The sequence continues at coordinate 62,774,147 of NW_024609846.1, read as the reverse complement.
GTCAATGTGGAGGTTGTGTAACTTCAATGTTTTACAGTAGTAAAAACAAACAAACAAGAGATACGCATCTGTTTTGTGAAGTAGAAATTTTGTTTTACAGATTTTGCACCGATTATATCGTAAAAATTAAAATAAAACTGCGTCAACATAAAAAAAAAAAAAGAAACAGTGGCTCCGGGAGCCGAAGAGCTCCCGAGAGCGTAGCGAGGAGCGACGCAAGAAGGAAAGATGGGGGGAAAAGAGAAAAAGAAGGGTACCGAAGAACAGGAGCAAAATGCCCAAACCGAAACTGAAACTAACTTGACCGGAACCGGAACTACATTGTGTTTAATGCCGTCCGCTAGGAGTGCTAGCTGTCACTCTTCTATCTGGGCCGCTGGGGCCTATGCCAGTGTCCGCTCTTTACCTTGTGTATATTACTCCATGGGAGTGTCACTTCAACTACCTCACCTATGAATTGGTGCAACGAACTTGTGCGCTCCAGTGGACTTGGCGACTTCGCCATGGTAGGGACGCTAAACACGCGTATTTTCTTCATACTTCAGGTTAGTCACCAGTAAGTACCCTGCGAATTGTCATCTAGTGATGATCGCTGTTTGCTCCTGACACTAAGTCCACGACACCTTGTTAGAAAAGTTGCCTCATTTTGTAAAGACTTGTTTTTATCGCTCTTGCTTTTGTCAGGAGATGTAGAGCCGAACCCTGGTCCCACTACTGAAAAAAATACTTAACCAGCTTCTTGCTGGTCAAACGGAGATACGAAATAACATTAAGAAAATCAGGGAGAAACAAGGGAGTTTGGATATCTTCATAAAGGACGTATTGATTAGACTGGATGAGGTTGAAAAGGATGCGACTTCGTTGAGCGGAAGAGACACCCAAACCGCTCCTCCTGCGCAGGCAATTTGTGAACTGAAGCGTTCAACCAAATTACAGGAAAATAGGCCTGTTGACTTAGAAGACCGGTCTAGAAGGAATAATCTTGTTATGCTTGGGCTTAGTTAACCATCTGGAGAAACAGCGAAATCGCTCAAAAACCACGTGCTTACTGAAATCTTCCAGTCTAAATTGGACGTGACAGTTCACATTGTTGACCGGATGCATTTTCTTGCACGAAAAGAAGGGTCGAAGATAAGGCCGGTAAATTTACACTTCGGGGACTACGGAGAAAAAATGACGGTGCTTAAAAATTGTAATCGCTTGAAAAAAAAAAAATTCTGTCCAGCAGGACTTTTCGAAAGAAACGCTCATAACAAGAGTCAAGTATATAGAAATCATGCTTATTAATTAAGGTGTTTTCTTTTGTTAGAACTTACCAGAGTTGCGTCGACATTGTTTTTTTTTTAGCTTTCTCTGTGCGTGTCGGCGTTTTGGAGGAAGCGTTTGCGTGGGCAGAGCGGCAGAATTTGAAGAGATTGGTCGGTTCCTAAGGGGGAAAAAGGCCCCTATGGGCCTACAAAAAGATTGCGGAGAGGATTTTGGGGGATTCGGACTTTGGATTTGATGGAGAGAAATTGGGGACGGGGGTCGAGACATTAGACGAGGCAGGATGGTCTCCCAAGTTGGGACTTGTAACTAGAGTGTAAATAAATGCACATAGTTCTATTCAAGAAGTGAGTCGACCCGTCACTCAGCGACGTTCGTGGCGCTCCAGACCATTGGAGCGGAACGTGCCTCCAACCCCACCGGGAGGAACAACACCAACAAACTTTAACTAAAAGGAAGTTGCTTTGGGAGAGCGCAATGCCTAACAACAAAAATGGCGACAAGGTTTTCTTATTACGCGACAGGCTGCATATAAATGGGGATATTTACTCTTGGGATAATATCAAACAGACACGGGTACTACATCCTACGAAAACCGCGCCTGTGCCCGACCACCCATGACGCCAATCAAGAGAAGTGTTTCGCCTTGTGTCTTAACACACGGAGTATTATGAATAAACTAACAGATTTTGAAACCATGCTGCTTGACCTAGACACTCACGGAAGGCTGACAACAGAAACTTCGTTGCATTCCGGAATGGATGATAGTAAAATAATTCCGCCAACTCGTAAAATATATCGGAACAACAGGCCGTCTCGAGGGGGTGTCGGTATTGTCTTAAAAGCTGACATAAAAGCATTTTTACTGCCAGGCATGCCTAGCCCCGAGAGTTTATCGTGTAAGATAGACTTTTATGGGAACAGTGTAGTCCTGGGTATTGTTTACAGACCCCCTAATGCCAGTATAAAAATTATAGAAGAGCTCAGTGACTACTTGGTTCGTTTTCGTAATGATCGTGTACGGCTAATTTTAGCCGGTGATTTTAACTTGCCGCACATTGATTGGCCATACATGAGACCAACAGGTTTGCAAACTCGCGATTCGGAACTGTTACTGGGGGGTGCATTTTCGTGCGATCTAAATCAAGTAGTCTCATGGCTGACCAGGGTGGGTTCCACAACAGAGACTATGTTGGATTTAATTTTTGTTGGGCGCCTAATATCAGATTACACTGTTGATGTGCTGCCGTACGGACTGCCGTACCATACGTCGCTGTATTTCACGTCAAGCTTTGTAAAAAAACAGTCATGAGAATGCAATACAAAAATGGGTGGTTGAAATTTACAACGCTGCCGATGAAGTTAGTATATTGGACTATTTGGCAACTCATTTTGATTACTCTAGCCACGAATGTGAGATTGACACCTTCTGGACTATATTCAAAAATATTTGTAATCACTGAATCGACAGGTACGTACATCCCCGACAAAATAAAAATAAAAAATAAAAAAATCACGACAAAATAATTCATCGATAACGAGGGAAATAATTAAAACGCAGGCTTCAGCGGAAATGGCGGAACCACCCTTAAGAGCGTTCAGCTATTTCCAACATGCAGCTGGAATTAAAAGAAAAAAATAGTATTGCGAAGGATTCATTTTTTTGGGCACTCTTGGCAACGTTCTTAAAGAAGCACCCAGTAAGTTCTGGAAGTTCTTATCTGGGACAAAGAAAAATAAGTTGAGTGTATATCTGTTGACGGCTGCCAAATAACTGATCCTAAAGAGATTGCGGTAGTGTTTAATCAGTACTTTTAGTTTGTTTTCAGTGTTTATAGGCAAACGGCAGACAATGAAGCAAGTGAGTCACGCAAACTGATGGGAGAACTCTGTTTGTGTCAGGAGGGTATCTTTAACATTTTGCTTAATCTGGATACTTAAGAAGCCAGTGGACCAGACAATATAGCGTTGGCATTTCTTAGGCGATATGCCGAGTGGATGTCCCGTTGCTTGTACGTCATTTTTGACCTGTCATTGCGAAGAGGGACCCTTCTATCAGACTGGCGTTGTGCACGCGTTCTGCCAGTTTTGAAGAGTGGGGATGCACAAAGTGTGTGCCATTACAGGCCAACATCCCTTACCTCCGTTAGCTGTATGATGCTCGAGCATATTATTAGCAAACATATTACGGACTATTTGGAAACCAATATTTTGCTTACAAGTGCACAGCATGGCTTCCGGCATAGGCTGTCGACGGTAACCCAACTGGTTACAATATTTCACGATTTCACGCTAGCAATTAATAAAAGAAAGCAGTTTGACGCCATTTTTTCTAGATTTGGCAAAGGCGTGATTAAGTATCGCACAACAAACAAACTCGTACAGAAATTCTACGCAATACGAATGAGAAGCAGCCTTGTAGAATTTATTCATTCATATCTTACGAATCGCTCCCAGTTTGTAGAAATTAACCACCACTCTTCAGGTCCCATACCGGTCACATCGGGCGTCCCGCAAGGGTCAGTTCTCGGGCCCATTCTATTTCTTATTTATATAAATGACTTTGTTGAAACTGCGGGTGAAGGGGTTATTGTACAGCTTTTTACTGATGATTGTGTGGTCTATAAAGAAGTAGAATCCAGTGAAGATCAAATTAAACTGAACGGAACTCTTCAAAACATATTCCAGTGGTGCGAGGAGCGGCAAATGCCATTAAATTTGAATAAATGTACAGTGCTCCGAGTGACAAACAAAAAGACAGTAAAAACATTTTCTTGCTCATTTGGCAGCGTTAGGCTTGGGGAATCAACGCAAGTAAAATACCTCGGTGTGACAATTACTAAAAACTTGAGTTGGGACGCTTACATTTCCAATGTGTGCTCCACTGCACTCAAGACTCTGTGGTCTCTAAGAAGAAAGCTACCGTTAGCCCCGCCCTCTGTTAAACTTGGCGCTTATAGAACATTAGTAAGGTCACATTTAGAGTACACGCGCGTGCTTTGAACCCATACACACAAAGGAACACCGAAGACCTAGAAAAAATACAAAAACTAGCAGCAAGATTTATTTGCAATAGATTCCGGCGATTATACGGTCCATTACAAATGTTAGACACACGGGTCGCTACCTGAATGCTTGTCAAGCTATTGATTATCACCAGCCCAAATCGGGTGCTCGCGCAATGCTGGGCTCCAATCTATCAGCCGCATTCAAGTGCCGTCACTGGGCGCCGGTACTGAGACCGCCACACAACGCACGAAATTTTGCGAAAGAGAGATTGAAAGAAAACATTCGCTGTCATTCTTGAAATTAAGCCGCATCAAAGAGGTTTCTTGGTCAATGGCATTGCGTGCGAGTATATTTGGTTCGTATTAGTGACAGTAAACTCGCGTAAAGGGAAAAACGTTCCAAATGAGCGTCGTTGCACCGCGCCTTTAAGTTTGTGGCATAAGTTCACCTCATTAAACGTTCATTTTTCTTTCTAAATTCATCTCTTTTTTTTTCATTGGTGACAACATTCACCAGGCGAAACGTGCATATAAATCAACGCTTAAACAATTATGTGCATGGAATACATAAGCTCACAATCAATCCTTACAAACGTCTTTTACAAATGCAACCACGAATACTAGCTTATTTTTTGTGATTATACTCACTGACAACACAGTGAGTATAATCTGAAGGTACCTAAGTATATCGCACTACAAGTCAACTATAAGAACTATAAAAACTTTAGGAACTGTAGGAACTATAGAAATGCGTGCGATAATTTCTGCTGTTTAGAAGTTCCGAGGTTCTTCCTTTGATTGCAGTATAGTCGTGAAATGGTAAGGGAGAATTATAAAATTATCTGCATGTTGCAACAGAAAGACACTCATTATCGACCTTTTTTATCTTTAAAGATACTGTTTTTTTTGTTTTTTTTTTTAGTTTGCTCTTTTCACGCGACACACATCGCGCGAATTGGCGCACGGCGTTAAAGCTGAAGGTGAATACGCCACGTGAGGCAAGACAAGTGGATTAGAAGCTTCTGTCACGACTTTCGGGGCATGGTAAATAGTGATATTCTCTTGCATACCTAGTTAAAAAATAATAATAATTACTTTGCGCTTATGTACGTTTAGAGTATGCCGTCCCGAAAAGCGGATGTTACTTTTTGTTTAATTTGTGCTGTTAAATTTAACTACGACAGTTAATAATGCCCATGACAACCACAAAGAGTGGTTCACTATTTATCGATAGTTAAAATTATGTAGCCGATTAGCGCGTTAAAATTATTAATCGGTAGGTTACCCGATTAATTTGACAGCGTAATAATTATTTTTTTCATGGGCATTCATTAGTGGTGCATGTGCTTACAAAAGAAAGCCAAGACCGCTTTCAGTGTGATAGAAGCGATAAAATATATGAAGTATGTAGTACGTGTGCTCCAGAAAATGTTCAGGGTTTTTGCTGCAGCTGATATAGGAAGCCGCAAAAGCTTATCACAGAGCACTGTATTTTTTTAATGTAATTTCACGATGAAGGCGGGACTCTGAAGTTTTACCTAACACGTTAACGACGTCCAAATTTATCAGCGGTGTACTTTCTCAAGGCTTTTTAGTCACGGAGCAGCGTCCCCCTCCGGTAGCAGACGTAGGCCATCTATACGTCATTGCTAACCATAGATGGCGTTAGCTTCCATTTTTATGCGTGTTCAAGTGCCGTCTGTGTATGGAGAGGATTTACGCAATGGCATCTCCGCCTCCGTGTGGAAGCCCATGGAAACCAGCCTCGCACGCTCGCAAACGACCGCTATCGCCCTCTCTCTGTCACCTTGTAAATTAAATATCGGACTAGCTGCCGGTTTACGCCAGAAAGCGATAGAGGGCCCAACCGTTGTAGGCTTGACGCAAGGACGTTTATATATTAAAATAACTATTTCGACCCCTATAATAATAAAAAAAGTGTATTATTATTATTTTGACGTCGCAACGCCACTTCCTGAAGGCGTGCTAGTCTTTTCAATATCATCTTGACGTCTCCCATTAAAATATTTTTCACCTCTTTTGGACATCTCAAACTTCAAACTTTGAAGCTCGGACTGAAAAGCGATCCGAAGTGGCGGTGAAACAAACAACATCTGGCTTGCAAGCGCCGCCTCGGTTCAATATAAATTTTCCGAAAACAGATGTGCAGTCGACTGCAGTTTCAACGACTTTTTAAGTGATGTGGAATGCTTGTTTCACTTAAATGTGCAAACCGTGCGAAATAAATCTGAGGAGTTAGGTATTTTCCTAAACAGTTTCAACTTTATATGGGATGTGATCGTGCTCACCGAAACGTGGTATACCTGATGATAACTCGGTCAACTAGAGAGTTATGTAAATTTTAATCATACCAGAGGCTATAGAAAATGGAGGAGGAGTTTGTATGTGTTTAGAAGGCTTTCGAATCTACTGTTATTATGTGTATTACAATTACCACGAACGACTATCAGATAGTGATTCTACAGCACAATAAAATAAGTGTTTCTGTAGTGTATCACCCGCCGGAAAGGGACATTTATTATTTTCAAGAATTTCAGAGTCGTTTTTTATGTATATCGGGGAAAGTGGACTCCAGCCACGTAGCCAGGGGGGCGGCCCATGGGGCCTGGCCCACCCCCCGAAATCTCCCATTTTGCTGGGACCTCCTCTTCCCCTCCCCCTCATACAGCATTTTGTCATGGGCGCCCCCCCCCCCCCCCCCCCCCTCGAAACAAAATCCTGGCTACGTGCATGGTGGATTCACTTTCCTTTTGGGCGGTGGCTTCAACATAGATATGTTTAAATCCTCGCCATATCAACTAAAATGTCATTATTTCAGTCATACGGGTTGTTTAAGGCTATCTCTAAACCCACTCGTATCTCATCTCAACACGTGGCGTTGCTTGACTTGTTTTTAACGCATGTTTGTGAATCTGATGTTTTCCCTGGAGTGATCGGAGAAACCGTCAGTGATCACCTTCCAAGTTATATTCTTGCTGATGCAGGTTCAAATGGAAATGTAACCTGTGGGAAATGGAGTATATCTTGGAAATATACGCACAAAGAACCTTGAACGTTTTGAAGAATACCTAAATTGTGAACAAAAAGTAAGGGCGCAAACGAGCTGGTGTACGGTGCACATGGTTGAAAAAACCCCGAGACTGCGGGTAAACGACACAACACTAAAAAGTCTCTAACTCTAGTGTTGTGTCGTTTACCCGCAGTCTCGGGGTTTTTTCAACCTAAATTGTGAAGGCTGGAGAGCGGTGCTATCTAGCACATCGGCTGACGAGGCGTTTGATTATTCTCTTGGCAGGTTTATTAATGCGAAATCATTAACTATCCCATGGAGTGGAGCTCGCGGCGCATTTAGCCGCAAACAAACGCGAAAGGAATGCCCATTCTCCCATTGGCTTAGCAAAACGGCTCCTCTCAGTGCTGTGCTGTGCCGCCATGATTTTTCCAAGGGCTGCAAGTTGCACGTGCCTCGTGCATCGACGCACCTTGCTCTACTTTTGAAACAGGAAGGGGCTTTAGCGAAACATGGCCGTCCACGCCACTACAGCACACACAAACTAAGGGAGCAGAAGAACTACATTCATGCTTTTGCATTCACAACTCTTAAGTGCTTAGGTGTCTACCTTGCTTCAATGCACCGGCAACGTCTGTCCAGGATATCTGAAACGGTGTATCGTACCATGTGTGCATTTTTCTCTCTATATCCCTTAGCTATAACTGTTAAAGAAAAAAAAAGAAATGTAAATGCAGACTGCAAAGCGTGTTGGATGTTTTTGTGTCCTTTGTAGGAAACCACTGTTTCCAATTTTGAATTCCCTGCGTCATTACATGGGCGTTTCCCGGTCGGCAATTTTCACAAAACTTTGGTATCTTCGAAAACCGAACATTGAGCACTATACTTGCGAGTCTATCTGTTCTCTGTGATTCAGCACATTGTTAGTCAGGTCGTAGACCTGCTTTTGAACTGTGCCTCCAAGCGTTAGTCTTCATTTTATTTTGTAAGATTGTTGTTTTCCTTACCGAGTTCTAAAATTTCCCCGCAAATCTAGCAAACCCTGGGTTGCGCGTAAAATTTAAAAAAAGTATAAATAAAAAAGCCCTTTACAGCCGATTTGTGAGCAGCATAAATACTCAAATATTGTCTTTATTAAAAAAAATTACTATTCCCAACCGTAAGACAAGCTTTATTACAAGGTAATAAAAAAACAGATGTTGTTTGAAAAAAAAAAGACATTTCCTTGTTAAAATACAGGTTGCAGGAAGAGAGGGTTACAGAAATTACGATTGATGGTGTAGAAGTAAGTGGCGTGGCTTTAGCAGAAAAAGGCAAGGAGTATTTCGTTGAGTTTGTACAAAGCATACAATCAGAAATGCTTCGAGATATTTACTGCGTGCTAACGAAAGCTTGTTTCTTTTTCCTACTGATGATGGTGTTTCAAAATATAAAAAGTAAATACTCCGACATTTACGACCTTCAAATTAAACCAAATAAGTATGAACTATGGTTGATTGTTTCATGTTTCACGCACATTTTTAATCTAGCACTAAACAATGGAACTTCTCCTAAAAAGTGAGGGTAGCAAAGGTATCAGTTCTCTACAAAGCCGGAGATAAAAAAATGTAGGAAATTGTAGACCCGTTTCCATTTTGCCAGTATTTCCTAGATGATTAAAAATGGTCATCGCATCAGAGGTTAAATATTTTTTTGTGAAAAATGTTCAATACTTAATTTGTATCAGTCGGTTTTACGAAGGGTCGTTCGACTCAAATTGCATCGATAAATCAAAATCAGTTAATTTTAGATCATATCAAAACGAAGCTGGTAACACTGGGTGTATTCATCCATTTCTGGAAGGCTTTTGACCGCCTAAATCACGAAACGTTCCTCCAAGAGTTACAACTCTATGCTATTAGTATTATTGCAATGAAAGGGTTAAAAACAGTCTTTGAGACCACAAACAATGCATAAAAATTGTTAAGAAACTATCTGACTTTAGGCCACAAAAAGCAGGTGTACCTCAAGGCAGCATACTTGGACCTCTTCTTTTCAATTTAAACGTAAACTACATTCTAAACATTAATCATAATGTACGTTTTAATATCTACACAGACGATACGAGTGTCTTTGTTTCAGGAAATCACACCAGCCAAAATATAAAAGGTGCAAATAAGTTTCTTGTTAAGCTGAATGCTTGGACGAAAGGTCATTCATTGCAAATAAATGAGAGCAAAATGATGGCAGTTTTATTTAGTGCATGTAACACAAATAGCTTTCTTATGGTAAATAATTTTTAATGGAAATAAAACAGATATAACGGATATCGTAGAAGTTTTTTGGCATAATCTTTGACAAGTATATGATGTGGGATAAAACAATGCAGCGTATATGTGAAAAACGATTTTGGGCTGTTGGAATAATTTATAACTATCGTGATACACTCTTCATTTTGATTTTACTGCTCACCTATAATTCTCTTTTTTATTCGCAGTGTAACTTCTGCTTTTTAGTTTGCGGTAACATGACGTACACAAATCTTAGAAAAATAAGAAAATCTGCAAAAGAATGTAATTCGTATTATATACCACGATCCATATGGCAGTTACTCGTAGCCACTCTTTAATAAATTTAATATTGTACATACTTGCTCTTTCCTACGAAAACTCTTTTTAAAACAATAAAAAAAATGTATCCAACAATTACGAGCCTTCAGCGAAGGAAAAAACTTATTGAAACCCGCTACGTAGAAAAATGGATAGTGCCGCACTCCGGAAGAAACTCCGGGATTCAAATCTAAAATATATACTCCCCTATTTTTAAATAGTTTAGACTCACTGAACATAGATATCATTTGTTAATCTATAAAAAATATACGCACGATATTTATTTAGGTATCCGTCAGTGTTTAAATACTCGAATCCAAAGTGAGTCCATGGTTCTATTATTGTATGTTAAATTGATTTTTTTTTTATATTTCACGTCTATAATTACGTGCACGGGATTTATCTGTCATTGTTGAATATACTTGAATGCAAACTGAAGGTATGTTGATTCTTCAACGTTAACTTGTTTTCTTGTATTTTTGTTTGTGATTCTGTAAATCTGTTTCCTAATTTTTCTGATCTGCTGTTGCTGTTGGTGGATGCAAAGGTTTTGTCCAGCAACAACTAGGTTGCTTTTTTCTCTCTGTCCTCTCTTCATTTATGGAGAAAATTGAATAATATAAATTTAAATTTGATATTGAAAAAAAAAGAGAAACTTCTTAAAGAACTTTGGCTATCAGGTCGAACGTTACGTTTGCTTGGTTATGCCTAACATTAGAGAATGCGGCACAGTTGTTTTTGCTGACTCATTTCACGAGCTTTGTATAGACAAAGAAGTTGAATGTTGTGTCATAAGACTTGAAGTTGATTGTAAAATGCGTGTATCTGGTACAACCTCGCCAGAACCTTTGTTCGTTCGCGCCGGTCAAGAAACATCAAGAAGGCATGGTTCGCATTCAACACTTTTTATTTAACATCCTGTTCGTTTCGTAGTTAACCCGCTTGGTATGCACGAACCAAAAAGAAAATCTAAACAATTCAATGAACTAACGAAACCAGGATAATACATTGCGGGACCCAGATATGCAAGCTGAGACTGCAACGTTTCGAAGACGGGCTTCACGATATGGAGGCACAAAAAGCGTGCCAAAGTTCTCAGTGTTACGTATTGTACGCACTAACATTTGTTACGTGCAAGCAAGGCAGAGGGATATCCAGCTCGCCTTTGTTGTAGATTCAATATATTAACTGAGACGCGTGCCGAGGCGAGCTACAACGTCGCTGCCTGGCGTGTCACATCCTAAAGGATAAACTGTCGAGCCAGTCCCACACACATGCTGAATAAGACATTCCCACTGTAAACTAGGACCGAAACTTAAGTACTAAACACATGGCTCCGTCAACACATCAACTCAACACCGAGAAAACCCTCGGAAACTAAACAGAACGAAACCACGAAACTGCCACTAGTCTCGTACACGTTACTTGCCACTAGTACACGTTGCTTGCCACTAGTCTCGTACACGTTACTGAAGAACGTAACTTATCACAATTATTATATTGAAAATGTAACTGATTATAGTAATCAATTACGGCATCACAAAAGTAATTGAAAAGTTACCAGAAAGTAGATTATTACTTTTCAGGTTATTTTTCTTACTTTTTTTTTTACGAAATAATATATGCATACATTTGTTCGAAGTGGTTACATTCGAACAAATGGCTTGGAACTACCAACGCCCTGTGAAGATTTTCCATTTTATAACTCCAAGGAAAGTGCGCATGACCATCTTCGTGGGCATATTGTGAACAAAGTAAGCTATTTCTAATATAATTCGTTACTTACCCCAGTAATAGAGGTAGACGTATAAAAAGAGAGAGAGAAAGAGAATGATTAATAAACAGCTACATGCTGGACTATTGAAAATTCCGATCTATTAACAAAAGAAAATCTTAGGTTAGAGAACTCTCTGTTATTAGTAGGTTCTATACAAGAACGCCCTAAGAACGTACCACCTACTCAGCTATCAAGCTAGTGTGCTGCTTGATAGCTGAGTAGGTGGATGTTGATGTTATGTTTTCGCTACGTTGTTTTGCACTTACCTATTTCACTATAAATCTTTAGTAGCGAGCACTACTTCGTCCTGTCGTATATGTTTGTTCACTTCGTCTTCTTCGTTTGAGCTGTTCTCATCATGCATAAGGTATACCAAACCGCCCAAATCGTTAAAGTACAAGCACGCACTGGTGAATTCTTCCGAGATGGAGTGGACGGGGGGAGAGGGGTCTTTCTTGCGCCTAGATGAGGTCAGTGCAGAACACAGCCGTTTATGTCGTGGCCAAACCGGAGTGTAACAACCCGTACACAGGAAACGAGGCACTCTCGACAGCTCGATTGTCAGAACGTCGCTGGGCGCAATGATAATCTAATCCTTTTGGTACCTTGATATAATGTTTAGTCATTCAAGTGTCAAAAAAGTGTTCAACGTTTGTGGAGCATAGACAAGTGACGCGGGGGCCGATAAGCGATTTTTGTTTACGTAAAAGAACTCAATCATTCTAGCTCTTTAGGAAAAATATATTTGATTACTTGTACTTGATTACAGAAAAATAGTGATTGAATTACAGTGAACGTTACAGCGGAAAAAAAGTAATTGAAGTGTTAAAAAGGTACCAAAGAAATTGTAACGCCCATCCACTTCACATGAAGATGGAGGACCAGCGTAACTCTTATCTTTACGACAAAAGCTACTAGTTTCCTCTTGGCATCGGCCGCCGGATCTTCGTCAGTCATTTTCGTCCGGTGACGACGTTCCCACTCCCGCCTCTGTTGCCGCTGACGCTCTAGCCGGGCACGTTCTTCATCGGTGAGTGGAAGATCAATCGAAGCCGATGGACCCACACCATCGGCCGCACGACGTTGGGCCGTTGCGCGTTCGGCTTCTCGAAGCCTTCGCCCACATTCGCGCCGTTGAGCGTGCCGACGATCCTTGTAGGCGCGCTCTTCGTCTTCAGAGCGAGCAACACGCGGCCTACCCGTGGCGAGTCCAAAAGGCAACCGATAACGTCGCTAGAAAATGGCTACGTCAAGAGGCAAAGGAACACAGCCATGTGTTGGTAGCTATTGTAGATTTTACAGGGACGTTACGGCGAATTGCTACATTGAGAGAATAAAGACATACATACATGAAGGCCATAGGCTCTTTCAATTCACGACGTTGTAAGTTCTAAACCCAATTTTTCGAGACATAACCTCGAGGACAGTTTTGTCCGATTAGATCGGCGCGTTCTGCCCTCAGCTTCGTCACAGCACACTCTTAGCTGAAATACGTCGGTGACCGTAGATGATAAGAAGGGGTCAAGAGTCAAGACCTCACTATCTAATAATGCCAAACAAGGCTGACTCACGCGAGTCGCCCCCCCCCCCTCTCCCCTTTTTATTCATACTTTTCACGACGAATCGGAGCGAGGGAGCGCCGTCTAAACGGGAGTTTTTTCGTTAACATCCATGGAGGCATTGTTTTTTCAAGATCCTAGCACGTAACAGCTTTGCTGTAAAATATAATTGATTACAAGTAATCAGTTACTTGTAACTTGTTACGTACAAGTCTACTCACCACTGAGCTGGCTCGAGTATGCTGTCGATGACGTCACGGCGCTCTTGAGAGATAAGAGGAGGCAGAGATGATCGCCGCATGCCAGGCGGAAATTGCTGCCCGTATTATTCAAGATAAGTGCGGTTTGTACGTGTAGGTGTATGTGCGATAACTGAATTCACGGGACAAAACCGTTAGAAGTCTGCTCCTAACTCAGATTTCTTCAAAGGTTTTTCAGCTGGCCCTTAAGTTAAAACAAAGAATAATTGTTGCTTCATTTTTAACATACCATGCAAAAAAGAAAAAAGAAAAAACACAGAGGAAGGGATAGCAGGATAAGACGGGACTTAATACTTATATATTTTATTAAAAAGCAAACAAACACAAACACGAGCTTAAGGAACAAAGTGAATGTTGAAAATTGTAATCCACGGGTGTCGAACTCCGGTGTTGTGTCGATAAACAGGCTCTTTATCCTACAATTAAAGTAACTGTCATGTCGGGGTAGATGCTGCAATTAGGAGGGCGATATCGACTGGCACGGCAAAGGTTGATATTCCCTTCGATTAGAAACTGCATATGCCTTATATTGGCGAGAAGATACACGCTGATAGTCACTATGGCCATTCTCACTTGGGACGCAAGAAATGTAGTTAGCGTTGCATCGTTTTATTCAACAACGTTACTCATTTTTTACCGCGAACATGATGGCACTATCTTAACGCCGATTATTAAAATCTTTTTATATCGTAATCCTCTTCTTGAGTAGGAGTTATAAAAGTCTGAGCTCTCGTGCAAATATAGCTTGGCAGATAGAAAAACCTGAGAGCAACAATGTCCTCTGTTCTGAGATTTTCTTGTGGATTCCATTTCTTGGTTCCGCTAAATTTCTCTAAAACAGAAATGGCAATCCAGATGCCGCAGCCGCACAGGCACATTCCACCACAAAGATTGAAAACTGCGTCGTAAGTGCCCCAGTTGTCCCGAAAGTATCCTGAAAAGGTAAAGAAAAAAACAAATTTTGTATTTAGTGTATTTTGCACAAAGCCCGCCTGAAATATCCCTTATGTCAAGACTACGTCAACAGTAAGTGCTTTTCGTTTTTTGCCGATTTGCGCCGTTTTTGTTTTGTTTCTTCTACGCATAAATCAAATGGTGGGCATAGTCTCGGTGCGTTTATGAAAAACTTAAACCCCTTAGAAGCCTTGAACTGTTCCAAAAAAATATTTTTTCAGTGCTCGAGCAGGAATTGTACAGCACAAGATGAAGTTCTCACCCCCCCCCCCCTCCCTTCTTTCCCCTCAATACAAAATCTAATAATCCAAGATTTACGGGGTGAAATTTATTTTCAGTTGCGAAACCGAAACAAACTTCTATTTCTAAACGTCAGCTTCAATATAGAAGTTAGTTTTAGTTTCGCTTCTTATCCATAACGTGTGCCACGGCTTGGATATTACGATAAATATATTTTTTGAAAAACAAAAAACACATATTTTACATATTTTCTCTCTCTTACACACGGTAAACAATACTTACACAAGTATTGTTTACCGTCCTTTTAAAGGAGGACACCGCCGCTTCTTAAGTGTTCAACTTGTCTAAAATTCAGCTGACTAAATTGATAATTTCTTTGAAACTGTCATCCATCATATTTTGGGAAAATAAAAGTAGGTCGCTTTGGTACTCACTTTTCGGTTTACCTCGTCGGCATAAATTTTATTAGACAACTTTCTACTCTCTACTGTGGAATCCTTTTGTATTCGCACATGCTACGTGCGGGCAGGCAAACATGCTAATCGGGAAGCGCTAGTATGATTCTTGCTGTCTTAGGTGAAACTTTATTTGCAATGTTCGGTGATTTATGCTACGCAGTTTGCGACAGATTCAATGACGAAACAAACTGCGGTTGTTCCTCACCCTTGCAAGTTGAAGGCCAAGCATACTGAGGTAGCAGTGGACACGAGACGTGAGCATAAAGAAGTATTGTTGATTTTCATCGCGTGTTCTTCAACCTACTTTTTTGACTTCGTCTTTAGACCCTTAGGTGCTATGAATAACTGATTCGCTCGAGAACAGGCTGCACATCAAACCTGCCACCACAGTTGTCTCTTCTAACCACTAGGTGCCGTAGATTTCTCTAGAGTCGCCTATAGTAAGAGACAGAACAAACTTCTGCAAGGTATAACAACCGAACGATTGGACGCGAGTTCTGCGTCAGGGTTCGGCGGGGCACTCCGACGTTCGAGCTCGAGATCGGGTCTAATGATTGCGGCCGCACGCCGTCTGAGCATTTTACAAATTCCCCACAAGCTGGCACTACCTGTCAAACCAAGCTTCATTGCCCAGGAGGTATAGTCGGCGGCAGAATAATAACACCATAGATGCTTCGCGTGGAGCGCGAGCTTTCTGGCCTTGATAAGAACTTCACCACACACGCAGCCAAAATCGCGCCGGAAAGTAAGGAGCGCGTGCCGCAGTCAAAGCATCTACTGAGTTCATAGCCTGCTAATGATGCTACGTCCTACTTAAACTTCTTGCATGTACACATCGCGACACTGTTAGCGCGAACACGGCATCGGCGCCTTTTCGCATTTTATTAGGAAAGGGTATTAGTGGGCACACAATTTTACTCCTTATATTAGAGCCCTAGATGAGCTCTTTCTCTAACAATGATATTTTTGATGACAGCCTTTCGGTTTTAAGAGAAAATCACAGAAAACTGGAGATTGCTTGTTCGCGCTAACAGTGTCACGCTCGGTACTTGCACTGTCCGTCCGAATGATTCAGAAAAAAAGGACGAAATATGGAAATTACGAATGCACGTCTCAAGTGTCATTCGTGTTAGGTTGAAAACTTGCATTGAAATATTCTTAACTTTGAAATTAAGGCTAAGAACAACGTTACTAGAACAACTCAGTTGGGAAACTGCCATAGAGCCTGCTACGGAAAAGTGGCTCCGATCCGTACTCGACAACCGAACTAAAGGCGACCGTAACACTGCCATTTCTGCTGCAGCGGCCACTCCGGGAACTGCACGGCTGCACGTATTGGTTTAGGTCGAGTCGCGCAAAAGCTGGTGGCGAAATCTCTCAGTGCCATTTCGCAGTAGCTATATGAACCAACTTTTATGTTTTAACTCGTCGCTAAAGGGTGTCGCTGTTAACGTATCCAGTTTGGTCTCGGTTCCCGCTCGCGTACACCGAGACCAAACTGGAACTGGACACTTGAGTGATGCGGAGCGCATCTTTGCGCCCGCGGTCCTGCTCCCCGGTGGTCGGGGCGCGAAGCCACTCCCTTGCCTCCTTTGTAGAATGGAGGGAAGTAGGGCTCACGTGTGTTGCGCGTCTCAGGCAATGGGGAGCAAGACCGCGGGCGCTGGGATGTGCTCCGATGAGAAACTGAAATCTAGAAACGCGTCCAAATAGAGCGTTTTTACAAAACGCCGTAACATGCTGCCCCGGCGTTATAGCCTTCCGAAAATAGTTGATTTAGTGGTTTTCAATGATGCTCTACAAGTTTCTAATTGAGACCATATGTCCATTTTCAGTAATTAAAAAAGTTAATTAACGAATTTAAATTAATTAACCGACTTATCGCAAAATTAGCCACCCACAGAATGTCCGCCTGGCCGTATAACCCACCTGCATAAATAGCATTAGTGTAGCTTTCACTGTTTTTTTTAAACAAAGGTGTAAGAATAATAAAAAAAAAACATATATATGGATATATATATATATTCCACTGGCCTACTTAAGCGTAGAATGCTTCTACGCGTATCGGCACTATAAAGCCTCAGCAATGGCTGTTTGCGTTTGTGGGACCCAGGTTAAACTACAATGTTTACACTTTTACGGTAGAAACTTACAATGCAAACAATACGACGTCTTCAGGTTAATTTACTTTTCATTTATTTTTTCTTCTCGCTTTACGGCTGCCGTTGGTTTCTACAGCAATTACAATTTCAACGGCATTGGTGTTTCACAGTGTTGTTTTAGCGTTGTTTTCTCGTTTTTAGCCTAGAATCACGTTTCTTAGCAGTGTAGTTCATTTCATTTTTACTTCAAGACTCTCCAACCCCTCCCGGCAAGTGGAACCGCACTCTTAGTATTGAGGCGAAAAAGTATTTACGGCCTAAATTAACAAATATACAGGGCCATGGCTCATCCGTATCGCAACTGCAACAATGATTTTCTTAAACTCTCTGTCACTTACATTCTTTTTTACCTATGCCAACTTAGGATAGTGCGAGCGCACCTGTTTGTCCACTGCTAGAAACCGCGTTTACTAAATAGCCTGCTGCGTGCCGTACCTACCGCCATAACGTCACGTTTGCTTCGAAGGAAAAAAACGGGAAAGCCCTAGGGGAACCGCTTACGAGTAAAGATTCCGTTTAGATATCAAACTAATTATGTCTTGCTTTAGTACATTAAGTAACATCCCAGGAAACAAGGTACCATTTTGGAATCAGGGGTAGAAGTGAAACGACGCCTTTAATTAATGTAGTTCAGAAATTAGCAGAGCACCACTCTAAAGGTACATTTCTAAAGAGACGGTACTAATATACCGGATTTTAATTTCTGTCTGCCTTTGTATTATATTCAAGTTTTTCAATAGCGTATACTCCGTCGCGTATTATGTATGTGGTGTCCTCTGGGTATGACAAATATCCTTGTCAAAATTCCATGAGACTAAAGATGATATAACAACCAATTACGAAAAATAATGAGCGCATTTCCAGAATGGTTCTTATATTCAGATGCTTACTGTCCGTTTACCGTTCTTTCTAGCTCGGTAAAAATATGTTTTTGTTTCTTCTAGCTTTTGACAATATATTTTTACGTGCTCATACGGTTTCATGAAACAAAGAAGCTGTAAAGAACTTTCGTGCTTTCTACTGAAGTTTTCATTCAAGCATGTCTTTAAACTGTGCTTTCCTTTTACAGAGGGGCCTTTAACATATAGGTTTCGCAAAGCAGTACCAAACTCAGCACGATCAAAGTCTATTGCGCAGAGAAGGATATATGAGGCGTTTTCCATAATCTATCTACCAGCGTATAGATAAACATAACAAACCTGCTTAAACAAGTCTCGGCATGTTGTGGCGTGACTGCACAACATGGCATTCATGCACCATTGCGGCTCTGTGGGTGTCAACCGCTCCAAGACACAGGATATCGCGAGATTCCTCGCGCGGATAAAAAACAATAGATTCTAGATTTGGAGAAAAGATTTGTAAAACAATTTCTCGCAAAAAAAAAAATATTTATAAGCTCACGCGTTCAGTTTATAAGATGCCTGCCACATCATCTTCAAGGTTAAATTTTGGTACCGACACTTGAAGTGGGCTAGATAACTCATTAAATATTACCGACACATTAAACGGACTGCGGAAAAAACTTCCAGAAAATTGTGTATAGAAGACAAGCAGTTCATTTTGTCAGTCAAAATAATTAAGGTTTCCCGAGTAGCTGAAAAAAGGGAAATCTCGTCAGCTCGGCTTGGAAAATCATTAATGCGAAATGGGGCATATGAATGGTTAGCACAAAATGGCTTCCAATAATACTGAAACCACACCAGAAGGGCTCAAAGCTCCCGTTCTGTCGAATAACTTGGAGGTGCGCAGTGAAAACCCAACGATTGTTTTTTTTCATATGGTTGTGACTGGAGATGAGATTTGGGTTGATCAAAGTGATCTAAATTCCAAAATGAACTTGATGCCGTGGAAGCTGAAGTCAATCCTTTCCACAAATGTACAAGACAGACAAAATCTGCAGGCAAAGTTATGGGCACTGTTTTTTTTTTCGATGTGGAATGACCTTTACTTCTGGTGTTTATATCATGCAAGACAACCATAGCCAGAGAGAATTAGTTAAACACACTGATTGCTTTTCGGGAGTCAATCAAGAAGAAATGAGGAAAACTTGCAGCACCCCTGCTCTTTCTTCAGGACAACAAGCAGGTTTACATGGCACGTCAATCACGGTCTTCCATTCAAGAATTCGGGTTCATGCTGCTCAACTACCTACCACACGGTCTTCACCTGGCTCCCTCCAAATATATCCTGTTTTGATTTTTGAAGAAAATTCTCTGTGGACAGCAGTTTTCAAGCTTTCAAACGCCAAGGATGCAGGGACGTCAAAGACTGAAGGGTACGTTTTTAATGGGTTAAATTCATTGCTGCAAAAGTTTATGAAGTGTATAGAGCTATCCTATAACTACATAAAAAAATTAAAAATTGTGTGAAAACTCTTTTTTTTTCTACTGAGGTAGATAAATTATTGAACGCCCGGCGTATCTCTTTTTTTGTCATTTAGAAACGGAAACGGATGGCAAATCAGGTTAAACATGGAAAACATTTAATCACCATAATATTGCTTACGAGCACGCATGGTTCAAATTAGAGGCGCATCTGCCTCCAGCCTAAGCCTACTCTTAAACATACTTTTTTAGAGCGCAGCTCTTAGGGGCCCGTTCCTGGCTTGAGCGGCGTCGGCGTCGCCGTTGGCGTCGCCGTCGCCGTCGCCGTCGGCGTAACCAAGGTCATCCCAAGGTCACGTGGCCCCCAAGGTCATCCCAAAATCACGTGACCTCCAAGGTCACCCCAAGGTCACGTGACCCCCAAGGTCACGGGACCCCTGAAGTCACGTGACCCCCCCCCCCCCCCGAAGTCACGTGACACCCCCAGGTCACGTGACCACCCCCAGGGTCACGTGACTTCGGGGGGGCATCCGCATCGTCATCGTCATCATCACAGATGACGTCATCAGTGATGTCACTGATGACGTCACCGACATCCGCATCGTCATCGTCATCATCGCTGATGACGTCATCGGAGTCCACATCGCCATCGTCACTGATGACGTCATCAGTGACGTCACTGATGACATCATCGGCATCGTCACGTGACCCCCCAAGGTCACGTGACCCCCCCCCCCCAGGTCACTTCACCCCCCAGTACCCTTCCCTCCTCCTCCTCAAGAGCTGCGCTCTAATTCGGTGTTACAGGGAGTTGTAAACGGCTTCCACTTTTTTTTTCTTGCTTGAACTCGAACGTTTTTTCCCATTCTATGTATTTGGCTATGTTTACTTATAGGCCCGGCATCAAAAGAGGTTAACAAAATGGGACTGAATAAATGAATTGGAAGTCCAGTGAAAACTGTCACACAACTGACACATGTCTAATATATTGTATCATAAACAGGATCTATCAAAATCTGCAGCGGTAAAAACAGTTGTCGTTTCCTGACAAGCGGTGTATTTGACGTTCCGTATGATCACGATGGCCCGGTGACGCTTTGAATGACTTCATACGTTAACATTATAGAATATTTCTATGTTGAAATTTATCACAGAGGTGTACGTGTATGGTACCTTGTTCAGCAAAAATATACAAGGGTTAGTTCACGTGAATACTGATGACAAAGAAGAACATAATTTTTTAATGGAGCCTGTCTTTATTTAGAGCCCCCATGAAACTGTCAAATGACATGGTGGTTTTTATTGCGGCCAAACGAATGGTATAAAATGAAAGCCACTACAATTTTTCTCCATTGCACTAGTGTTTTCTGTCGCAATAACACCACTAAACCACATCACTATATGATGACTTTGTAAAAAAAAAAAAGGACTTAGCTGGGCGTTGCTTGGCTGCGTAGATATTTTCATACTTTCAAATCATAAGCACACCCACTACTGGCATCTCTGTAGCAAATCGTAGTCTACAACGTTAAGAACTTCATCTATGGGATTCAATTGATAAAGCCATCCATCCATCGAATTCACGCTAATCTTTGATCGGGAGTAATGCGACGGGAAAGTTCTCAGTAATCAACTTATCAATTTAAGAGGATATAGCAGTAGAATTTCATCTCCGATAGGAACTTTTTCAAAATCCAGATGGCACTGGGGGGCAAGCCTTCCCACTCAACTGCTTACGCGATATAGTGCTATTTCCAAATAAAAATAAAGAAAAAGCTCGACTTTTTGTTCCGGTTACCAGCGGACAGCTTGACCCTGAAAGCCCCCCACTTAACCCACCCATCCCGTCTTACCGCCCTGCAGAAGGCTCTGCACCCTGCGAGCTGCGAGAATGGCTTTGTTTTTTATTTGTTCAAAAAGAGGATAGCGGGGAGTGTTGTGGGCCTCCGAGGCCATCGCGAAGAGGCCCTTTGTCCCATTCTTACCAGATTAAGAAGAAAAAAAAAAAAAAAACGCGGTTGGAGAACGCTTCATTTAGCTGCCTGATACTTTGGATTCATTTGGCCCGGTTCTTCGCGTTCCGAGGTTTTTCGTACGATAATAGCATGTAGACTGTTGATATCGTCATTACAAAAACGAAATATGCCATATCGTGATTACAAAACGAAGTACGCCATGTGTCGTGTCATAATGTAGCGAAATAATCTACCACAAGTCAGAACGGTGCTGCGTCCTGAATGACGGCCCCTTAGAGCCTACTTTTCATTCCCCCGGAGCAGTGCTTTAAAAAATAAAGCTACTCATTCTAAATAGTGTCTGATCTCCTTGTGCGAAAAACGAAACGAAATGAGCCACTTCCCGATACCATAAGCAGCCATTACAGTCCCAACTTATTTTTCTAGAGCACCGGATTTCAACGGTCACCCCAATTCCTAAATCGGTGTGCGTTTTCTAAATGGCGTGAAACCAGAACTATCTGTTGTAATGCCGAAATGCCAAAAAATTAATAACCACAAGTTTAGATAGTGTTGCGTCTTATATGCGTACTGATCAAAGCGTAGTTTTATTGTCACAAAGCTATGCTTTAAACAAGTTATTAAAACAATAACTTCCATAATTACCTGTTCCGATTAATCGCTTCTCAAAACTAAATTGCCACTAAGGCCCTAGCATATTTTACCGAGCACCGCATTTGTTGTTGTTTTGTTCGACCGGACGAGACGCGGCCACCGCAAATCACTGAAATAAGTAAACGCACACAGTAAAAAAGTAAAAGTGCGCTGGCTGATTTGTGGGCCATGTGATTACATTTTTTACAAAATCACAAGTACATTTTTTTTTTTCGAAATGAGTTCATTATATGTCGAGCGAAACTGAGATAAAGTCGAATGTTTGCGTGCCAGTGAACCATGTACTGCGGCCACCTCCGCAGTGGTCTTCGTCGGATACTATGACCGATTCAAGTTTAAAAACATGAGATCGGTGCACCGACGGGTATAGTCCTTATTTCAGCAGAGAATGCATTATTTCAGTTTCTAGATTTATCTTTCAGAAAAAAAAGGAAAAAAAAGTTTTTTTAGTAGAGTTTTAGAGCCGTCTCGGAAACAATTTAGTATTGGCTGATAATATATTCCATGGTAATTTTTGCCTGATTCTTGCAAGGCAAGAATCATCGTGCCTACACTGCCACAGGGCCTATATTTTTATTCGCGCAATCCTAATCTCCTGGGGACAAAACCGCTGTTCTGCCAGTGATGCTACGGCGAGGATAGAGCAACCAATCATTAAACTGATTGCAAGCTCGTTCTCGTGGCTATTAGAGGCACCATATTGGCGCGGACGGCTTCCAACTTTGTTCTCAGTTGAAGTGGAAATTTCCACAAACCTCCGCAATGTTGCAAAGAAAGGTTGACGAAACGACGAACATTTTATGCTTCCTCTTTGCCCTGGGGATAGACCCGTTGCTCTGGGGCAGGGGGCGCCAGCAAATCCGGAAGACTTGCTTGCGCTAGACGCGACCATGTTACGCTGGCCGCATCATCCGTGTGGCGCTGTAACGTTCGATTTTGCACGTGCCACATTCGAATAGAAGCAGATGTCAGCATCTGTAGATGCGCGATAAAAAAACGTAAAAAAACAAACAAAAAAAACAACAGAATTATGCATTTTGTGGCCGCCAGCGTCCCATTAAACATTCCTTTCACCTTTGCTTTCTTTCATAGCTTCCGCGAGCACGTATGTTTCACTCTAGGTGATAGCGAAGCCGAAGCTACTCGCAAAAGGGCGTCCTCCTGAACGATGCTCACACTGCACGAGCGCGCGTGCTTGGCGGGGACGCTGAAAGCTCGGAGCTCGCTCTTGTAGCCTCTGCTAGAGTGCCTCCCTAGCAAAAAAAATCATTTGTATGAGAAATTTCTTGTGTCCAATAAACACATATGAATTACACAAGATATATAAGAACATATAAGGACACATAAGAACCATATAAGAAGTATATGAGAAGTATATAAGAATTATATAAGATATATAAGAACCCCATAAGAAACTTATAAGAAACTTCCCACTAGTTTCTTATATGGTGCTTGTATGTTCTTATATATCTTATATAGTTCTTATATAGTTCTTATATGGTTCTTATACGGTTCTTATATGTTCTTATATATCTTGTATGATCCATATGTGTTTATTGGACACAGAAATTTCTCATACAAATGAGAATTTTCAATAGGGCTCTGCTTCACTGGCACTTAGAATGGAACAGTGTAGAAAAAAACTAGTGGGGAAGCGAATTGATGCATGTACTAAACGCGAGCCAAATATTCTATTTTGCTCGCCTGGAGCGCTGCTCAGAACTTGAGAGCTACGGGCCTGTGGTCGGCCTTCCACGATTGGCCAAATGCTGACTATGACGTCAGCAAAGGATTTCTCATCGACGGAAATAAGAGGAATGTAAGAACTTCGATTTTGACGGTGTTGGCAGTGTTGTTTTAAGAGCGCAATGATTTCCAGGTTCCACCATGCTCATTAGAAACACCATCGAACTTGTTTTTCGCAAGGTAATGACGTCACGAAAGGTAACCATATGAGGGCCCCACTAAAACTTCTCGCCGCTAATAGGCCCGTAGCTCTCAAGTTTTGAGCAGCGCTCTAGGCGAGCAAAAAATAGAATATTTGGCTCAGGTGTCAAACATGCGTCAGTACGCTTCCCCACTAGAGTTTTTTTTTACTTCGTTCCAATCTAAGTGCCAGCGTAGCAGAGGCTACAAGAGCGAGCTGCGAGCTTTCAGCGTCCCTGTCAAGCACGCGCGCTCGTGCAGTGCGCGCATCTTTCAGGAGGACGTGCTTTTGAGAGTAGCTTCGGCTTCGATATCACGTAAGGTGAAACATGCGTGCTCGCGGAAGCTATGAAAGAAGGCAAAAATGAAAGGAATGTTTAATAGGACTCTGCGACCGCGAGCTGCATAATTTTTCTTTTTTTTTTAAGATTTTGTTATCGCGCACTTTCAGATGCTTGCATTCGAACGTGGCACGTGCAAAATCGAACGTTACAGAGCCACCTGGATGGTTCAGCCATCATAACATGGTCGCATCTTGCGGATGCGCTCGCACCCCCTGCCCCAGAGCAACCAGGCCTCCCATCTCACCAGCCAGTTTGACTACGCCACCGTTGCCGCAATGCATCGAGAGAACTTTAGTATTTCAGCTTGTGCCCGAACCTCGCTGGAACTCTGGGCGTGAAAAGCACGAGACGGCACGAGCCGTCTCGGACACTGCCGCCTGCTTCTTGTGAACTAAAGTTATGTCGACTTCACGCATGTGCCGAACACTTGATGAGATCGGTCTATTAGAGGGGGTCCACTGGCTTGTGGCTAGGGTAGGTTTAGTTATATGACATATCGAGGAGTTTTGTCGGTTTCTATTTAGGGAGAAAAAAAAGGGGGGGGGGGGGTACAAAGCTGTGCCTGAGTTGTCGTCGAGCAAAGGAATAATCGGGAAAATAACCCCGAAGAAAACAAAGTGGCAAACGCGTATGTTTCAGGACATTTCATCGAACGCCGTTTCATCGAAAAAGTGCTCGTCCCTGACCGAAACGTTCAACTGCAATAATTGGCCAGTATTTTTAAACAAAGAATTCTAATAGCCGGCCAAAAAACGCTGCTAACAAAACAAAACAAAAAATTTGGGACTAGTGGAGGGAGACGTGGTGGAACCCGACCCTATCCGCTTGGGTACACCCCATGCAGGTGTGTCCTCCGTCGTGCCATCCAGGCGTCTGTCGTACGAAAGGACAATGAAAATTTTTCAAATTTTATTGCAGAAACTTTACGCATACAATGAAACGGCGTTTGATAAAATGTCCGGTGTAGGGGCGAGTGACCTTCCAGTGCGCAACAGAACCTTAGGTACCTCACTTTGTGAAAATGTGAGGGCTGAAAACCGGCATCGTCTTTGAGGCCCGTGCGATCATCTGCGGTTCCAATATAAAAAAAGGTTCAGATCGATGCCGAGGTCACAAATCTCGGAAAAAAAAGCTAATAGAAGAAAATCTTACCGCAAGACCGACCGACGCGGACAAAAGCTCATCGGCCTCTTTTTGAATGCGGTGGAAACTCACCGACGATTTTCGTTTTCGGAAATGGCATTCTTTTGGTATATAAATAAAAGAAACATTCTTTTCCATACTTTTTTATTTGTTGGAACTTAACATTTCTGGTGTGATGGGTCCTGACACAGTTTGGGGGCTCTCTGTGGTCGTCAGGTGCAATGACGAGGTCACTTCGTTACTGTTCATAGTACTGATCATAGAAATCAACGTTGAGGCAATGTCTTTATAGAAAAAGACGTGCCTATCCCTTTGTTAATTGTTCCCATTCTGCAAAACTGTGGACTTCTGCTTCTTCATTCATTTTGGTGCCTGCAATTTTCGAATATTGTATAAAAGATCTCCGTTTGTGTTCCCCACAGGGCCCCTAGAGTAGAGCCGCAAATACTAAATTTAAAAGCTTGATCGTATAATTCTTGAGTGGGTTTATCTCAGCATCTGACAGTTTTTCGGTAAACTTTTCTCCCGTGAGCCTCTCGGTGTTGCGCTGTTATCCGGCGGAGAAAAACTCACTGGAAATCCGGCGGATGCGGAGAAGAGCTCACCAGACTTTGGATAGATGCGGAGAAAAAACCTCACCTTTACAAACCGTTTCAACATTATTTCTTCGCTGCTCTCGATATTTTATCGAACTCTGTTATATCAAAGTTATTTAAATGAACGCCATATAATTGAACGCAAGAGACCATTTGCTCTATTACTCAAGCATCAAAGAGAATCCAGGGATTGGTGTTCCACGCGCCACACGCCCACGCCTTCCCTGTATAAAAGGTTCGAAGTAAGTAACCAAAATAAAGCATTGATGAACGCGTGTGCAAGATGCCATTTGTTTTAGAAAAGTTACTACTGCTGAGGCCAGCACGTGTGGCGCGTGCAACACCAATCGCTGCATTATCCTTGATGCTAGGGTAATATAGCAATAGGTCTATTTCATCGAAGCCGTTTCGTAGAACACCGCTTTTTCGAACGTCATGGTTTATGGCCAGATCGTTTCTCGTTTTTGTAAATAGTGTTTTTTTTTTTTTCGTTCAAAGGATAAAGGTAATGTCACGAATGACAAATGATAAGGCGGTGAATAACTGAAAAAAACACAAAAAAACTAAACGTTTAATGGGGCGAACAAAATAGAAGGCGTCGATGTCGGCGAAACAACAGGATCGGGACTGACTCCGGCTCTCCACGGGGAGCTCGTTACCTACACGCGTGGGCTTCTGGAACAACAACCGGCGTAGAAGGTTCGGCGCGCAGAACATTCTAACCTCCAATAAGCAACAGGGTTCTGGAATTCACCAGAATGCGACATTACATAAAGAATAAAAAAAGGTGTATCCGCGGTCAGGCATCAAACCTCGGCTACTTGCGTGGAAGATCAGCACGGTAACCGTTAGGCTACGGGCGTGCTGCCTGGTTGGCTGGCTGCGCACGCGGTAATATTATGTTCGGTTTTTCTTTTGCTTTGTAGTAAACAATGACTTCCTTCGGTTATGTGGCCTAAGACGAACTTGATACTTTTTGGGGGCCAGGAGTCGTCAGGTGCCGAGACGGAGGTAACATTGTTGTTCGTCGTAGTACTCAACTTTGAGGCAATGCCCTGTCTCCATGTAAAAGTTAACAAAAAAAAAAAAAACATTTGCTGCTTTTTTATATGTTCGCATTCTGCAAAACTGTAGATTTGTCTGCCTCTTCCCCATTTTTCTTAGAAAGTAAGCTGTTCTTCTGGGGCTGAACGAGAACACTTGGTTTTACAAATATACGAATACGCAAAAAGCGCGCGAGCGCTGAGCAAAGTGCGGACGTGAGTTTTAAATATAAACACCGCAATGCGAAAATAATAAATTTCGTAAATGAGCTTTTCTCTGCATCTGTCGATTTTGCAGTGAGCATTTAACTGGTGAGCTTTTCTCCGCCGCCCGTTCTCCGGTGACATTTTTTTGTTCGCCGCTCATGAGTAACAGCCGGCCAAGGGCTCATCGCAGCCAAGACAGTGCAATCTACGAACACCAAAACAAAAGGCGTGCGGGTTCCTGTCTAATACATTTGCCTCTATTTCATAAAATACTGATTCAAGAGTGTGTTGGTTCGGGCCAAACAAAGAATCTTCGGCGCGACTTGCACAACTTCCAAATAGCACCGTGTCACGCCTACTTCCAAAAAGCTTGTTCTGTTTTTAGCTTCACTGAATTTTTTTCGCAATGTTTGTTTTATTTGGGTAGAATCAGCCTCTACAAGCTGATATGCAAAGCGAATGTCGAAATTAAAACAAAATCGACGAACTCACGTATGTTTCTTCCACATTTAAAATAAGTAAACATTTTAAATGCATATCTGCAGAATATTTGAAATCGCCAGATCAAATTTTATCTATCCTATTTCGAACAGAAAGAAGTGGTAAGACAGTATCTACTCTTTGACCCTTCGGTAGCTTTTGTCTGCCTGCATTTGCTAACTTGAGGCCTCACGCATGGACCGCTTGAAGCGTGAAATCTTTCACTCCCATTTTCTTGAACCGAAATGCCAACAAGGAATGGAACGTCTTCCCAATGACGCGCTCCGGCGATTGCTCTCACTAGGGAGCTCTCACCCACCCGCTAAATATCTCCACCGCCAAACAAAGAAAGAAAAACAAGCTTTTTACTTGCATTGGTGCGACCCCAAAACACCAACAAAGAACGGAACATCCTCCCAAGGGCGTGCTCGGGCGATGTATTTACTCACTATCGCGATAACCCGCAAAATACCTTCAACCCCCAAACAAAACAAAAAAAAAAAAAAAGAAACAGAAAGAAACAGAAAAAAAAAAATCTGTTTCGAGAGGCACCCTTCCTCAAAATCCCCACTCTCAACCCGACGACCTTGAAGATGCAAGTAGTCCGGGGGCAACAACACATTGCGTAATTTCAAGAGCAAGTATTGCGGACACACTCATAGATGGCGCCACCAGACAGCTGGATTTTTTGACGTTCTGATAGGCTACAAACTTAGTCAAATTTTATTACAATGAGAATCTCTCAAAAAAAGATCTTGTAAGAGATATATTCAAAAAGTCCTGGTCTTGAATATTGTGGAGCCTAAATTTGTATTTAGGCCCCGGTTTATTTTTAAATGTTTACGAAGCACGGAACGAGAGAAAAAGGCTTTTTCAATCATCTTTAAGTTCCCGTAAAACTTTTTAAGCTTAAAAATCGAAAAATGTAGCGCCACAATATTACTCAGTTTTTTATTATCTTTCTAATAAAACCAATCCCAAGTCAATCCGTTCGGTGGTTCTCGAGAAAAAAATACTAAAAAGTTGCCATTGGAATTGCATAGGGCTTGGGAGGTGCGGTATCCTCTTAAGTAAAAGTCTGAGAATGTTCTGCCATAGACATTTTCCAAACTCAGTCGAGCAACATTGGCGGTCACCCTTACGCGGGCACGGGGCCCATGATTGCACCCGAGTCCTCGCCGAACGCTGACGCAGCCCTTGTGGTGTTCAATACGTGCTTCGAGTATGTCTTCAAACGATGCCGGGTACGGATGATCGGCGCAACACCTACTAAAGGGCGCGTATATTGTTTTAAAGTGTCTATTGGCACAACTCTGACTGAACTAGCTGGCAATGCACCTAACGTATTTTATTTCCTCAGAAATACAAAGGGACTTACCAATAATCGGTGGCTTCCCAAAGGACAGAATTCCGCAGATCCCGTACACCACTCCAAAGGCCACTGACGCCATCTCCACACTTACGCGCTGGGTGATGATAACGGAAGCGCTCACAAGACACGTGCCGATCCCAAACCCGATTGCACAGGTCACAATGAAAAGGAATGTGTACCAGTTCGCGAAAGGTAGAAGTAAGAAACAAGTCCCCATAAAAGCCAGAAGAACCGCCATAAGGACCCTGCTGTTGAGTCCATGGTCAATGGCCGTCGGAAGCAGTAACCTCCCGGCAAAATCCGCTAAAGCTGTCATGGATACCAGCGTTACCGCCTTGGACAAAGAAATTCCCTTGTCAACGGCGAAATCAACAAGCAGCGAGCTGTAACAATCGTAGCAAAAACTGTAAGTAAGGTACGTGTAAAGTATGATGTAGAAAATCGGATTCCACAAAAGATTGCGCAAGTCTTGAAAGAGGCTCGGCTTCGAAGAGTGTTTGAGGATTTTGACAGCGCTTCCGTTCTGCTGAGCGTGTGATATAGCAGTTGGAGAGCTTATATCAGGCTGTTTCGTTAGCCAGTGAGGTTGCCTAATAAACAAGGTGAAGGGCAGTGAATTGAGCGAGATGGCCCCCAAGAGGAGAAGGCTTCCTTTGAATCCATAGGCGATAGCTTGAAGCTCGATGATTTTTGGAAACACAAAAAATGCTAATGTCGATCCAGCGAAATTGAGGCCAATGACAAGGCCTTTGTGTTTAACGAAGTGTTGGTTGATGCACGTTGGGTGCGTCAACATCACCATTCCTGCTCCGGCACCTGCAAGGAAAACAAAGAGGCGGCATCATATTTGCATCGTTAACTCTGAACAATAAAACCTATCCTCGCAAAGTTTGACTCAGCGAGTAGTAATTTAATACGCATTGGTTTAGCAACTTGTATGAATGTAACCTTCCTCATACAAAAAGTATATTTTGGTTACAATTCGTCCGGGATTGCAAATGTTTAACTACGAGCATCATTCAAATATTATTTGTAATAAAGCTATAGAACACTTTCAGAAAGGACAATTCTGTCTTGAGCAATTGCGTAGGCAAACTTTGACTGGCTTGCAATTGATTTGTTGCGTCGAACACTGTCAGTCGTCTAGCCTACATAATCAGTTCACGTGCACACTTAATAATAAAGAGCGTTAGTGCTGGGTACAAGAGCAACAGCAAGCGATGTGCGTTAGCTTGGCGTGCTACACGCTGCGTATGCGCGTCGTCGCGATACGCCAATCGAATACCGTAGTTTGGGCTCCGGCGCACATGCAGTGTATAACAATCAACGCTAACGCAGACGCGCAGTGCTTGCGTGCGCTCTTGTAAGCAATACTAAAACTCACTACTGAGTTTTAGTGTTGAATATATAATTAAACTCAAGCACCGTGTTGCGGTGCTTGAGTTCGCGGATTTACGGGTTTCACACTAAGCGTGCGCGGAGTCCCAAACTACGTCTCGGATTCGCGAATGGCGACGACGCGCACGCGCAACGTCGAGCATGCAACGCTAACGTAAACGCACAGCGCTTGCGTTTGCTCCAATACGCAACACTAAAACCCCTTAATGCTGTTATCACTCGCGGTGGTGGACGGGCGTCCAGCTCCCTCTTAATGGCTGACGCCGGTGAGTCTATCTTTTAACTTCGTATTTATTTAAATACGCTGCTTTGTGACAAACCCCTGTCTCCGTACTGTGCACAAAGTGCTCGAAAAAACTATTGGCAACAAATACACCCCGAGATAACCAAAAAAAAAAAAAAACTGTTCACTGCACGCTACCTCTCTTTCGTGCACGAAATTTAGAAGAAAAGAGTTCCGTACAACTTCATCAAGCCTGGCAAGAGGTCCGAAAAATGTTGGGTTTAACATGATCTGTTGAAATACATTAACATAAAAATAATGTGTGTCGTAAATTTGTCAAATCCATAGATAGCGAAGATCCGTCAAAGTTTAAGACATTCGAGAGAAAAAACCGAACGCATCGATAAAAAAGCTAAGCTTTAATATCATACAAAAGTGGTTAACAATATCGAGAAAAGTAAGCCAGAGACATTATGGAAAAATATTAACTGCGTCTTGAAGTCTTACGATCAGAAAGCCATGTTAACTAAAATTGAACACCGAGGAGAAAAGTTTTCTGGTACGTCGCTTGCAAATGCTTTCAATGTCTACTTTGTCGACCTAATCAACAGCACTTCGAGTGCAACGAAGAAGAAATTGTGGCTATATTTATGAACATACGCAATCTTCTTTTTAACTTTAATTGACGAAAATAAAGTAATATCAGCGTTTCGAAGCCTAAATAATACCAAAGGACATTAAAATGACCTGAGTATAAAACCACTCAAATTTGTTATTAACTTATTAGCTTCACCATTAACGATCATGTTAAATCTTTCAATGTTATTAAATAAATTTCCTGAACATATGAAAATTGCTTAGGTCGTTTTGATATTTAAATGTGGCGATATTAACTTGTTGGGAAACTATAGTCCAATATATATACTATATAGTTTGTCTAGAGGCTTGGAAGAGATCCTTTATGGTAAACTGTCCGCCTATTTGGAGCGTTTCTCTTTAACAACCGATTGCCAGCACGGTTTCAGGAAAGGAAGCTCTACTAAATCCGCTCTACTGTCCCAAAAAGAAGTAAAGATTAGTGATATCGAAATCAAACTGTTGACATGAGCGATATACATAATTTTTTAAGGCATATGACCTAGTAAATTAAAGTACTCTTTTAAATAAACTACAATGCTACAGTTTACTGGCTGATGCAATCAATTTATTGAAATCACACTTGTTGGAGCCTAGACAATTTGTACAAATCAATGCTTCAGTAACATCTACAAAAACAGTGATAACAGGTGCACCTCACGGAAGTTTCTTAGGTCCCTTGTTATTTCTTCCATTTACTAATGATATTGATATTGTATTCCAGACTCTACAGTTATAGCCTATGCCGATGACGCTACATTATTTTTCAAAGACAATACATCTGACCAGATTAAAAATACGGCGAATCGTATGTTTTCTACACTACACCTATGGACAGAAATAGATAAATTACGAATTAACGCAAACAAAACAAAGTGCCCGCTATTCCGGGGTACAAACAGGGCAATTTTATCTAACCTAAATATCATTTTACGTGGGGGTGCATTTGAGGTAGTAAAGTCCTTCAAGATATTAGGTGTTATATTTATAAACCACTTATCCCGGAATGAGCATGTGGACTATATTCATAGAAATGCTAGAAAAGTTGTAGGTACATTGTCCGGATACCGTACAAGTTTCACGCCGTCAGTTAAGAAAATTATTTTCAATGGTCTCGTGCAGTCGTACTTTTTGTATTGTCAACTTGTAATGGGGTACCACTACCTTGCAATATATAAAAACAAAATCCTGACTCTGCAAAAAGAAAAAATAAACACTAAGACTGGTCGTAATGTGTCGTACTTTTATCACACAGATGCTCTTTTTACTCAATTTAAGTTTCTTAGAGCACATAATCTACATTATTACCGGCTCCTATTATCGTTTAAATCAGCACGAAAATAGAAGTACTGTTTTATTACAATTATCGAACTTAACTACAAATGTTATCTCCTGTCACACACGGCTATGTGAAGAGTCGCATGTACCAACCCCCCGCACAAACCATGGTATCGCATCCATCAAATTCCTTCTACCATGTTTATTAAACACGTTGAATTATAAGAACTTCAGTCATAATTGACTTTTTGATGACTTTATGTTGATATTATCTACCTTTTAAAATGCTTTTGATATTAAAGCGTATTGAGTCAAATATTGCAAAGGAAAAGACACCTCTGTACATAAGATTAAATAGGGAAGTTAATATTTCACTGTGTTAGATACGTACTGTACGCGAACTCTCATCTTGGAGCTGAGGCCTTGTCAAGCTGCATTTATTGCAACTTTTTGCTCCAGGTACCATCGTTCTATGTGAAATAAAATCAGATTTTTTTATTGATCGGTTGATTGGTCCACAGCTCTAACCGACTGGAGGAACCTTCGACTGCTGGGACGTTTGAAAAGGCCCCGCCCATGCCATTACACACGTGGTGAGGATGCACTCTAAAAAAAGCCCGTGCGTCTACTTTTCCGCACAAAACTTGGAGAGCCAATCACCCCAATCCAACTAACAGAGGCAGCTCAACGAATGAACCTGACAAAACATATATTTAGACAAAAAAAAAAACGCAGTTTGAGTTGTGACATTAAGCAATGCAAAACATCACGCTTGCAATGCTTTATGTCATAACTCAGACTGCGTGTTTTGGTCTAAACATGTGTTTCCGAATCGTCCGAGTGTTGTGCGGAGAAGTAGACGCACGGTCTTTTTTGAAAGTTTGAGTTGCATCCCGAGTTGGGCAAGTCAGAGCGGTTCGACCTTTAGATCGAAAGATTCGAACGTTGGCTTGCGGCTAACGAGGTTGTGGAACGTAAGAAGGCAGATATCTTGCTTGCGACGCTTAAGGCACCGACCTATGACCTTTTACGAGACCTCGTATCTCCAAGAACAGTGACAGAATGTTCGTACAAAGGTCTCAAGGAAGCTCTCATTCAGCATTTTAAGCCCAAGCCAATCAAGATTCCACAATAGTTCCGCTTATAAAAACGCAATCGGGAGGAGGGAGATATCGTGGCTGACTTTATCACAGCGCTTAAAAAGCTCTTGCACACGATGCCCTCTGTGAACGTTGCGTGTGTGGGAGGCTGTACAACACTAGAGCGCACGACACAAGAGCGCCGACAGTAGAGCGCCGACAGTAGAGCGCCACGAAGTTATCGCGCGCGACACTAGAGCGCAGCGACGTTAGAGCGCGCGACTCGAGAGCGCCGCGACATTAGCGCGCGAGACTCAAGAGCGCTGCTACGTTCGAGCGCGCGACTCGAGAGCGCTGCTACGTTAGAGCGCGCGACTCGAGAGCGTTGCTACGTTAGAGCGCGCGACTCGAGAGCGCACCCAGCACACACCACCTTAACCGAGCGCACGTCACGAGAGCGCACAACCGGTCCAGCGCGAGTGGCCAGCCCGGACCGACCACTTGTTTGGGCATCGCGTGTCTTAAGTAAATTGGCAGGGATTTATGACGCGGAATTCAGCAATGACAGTGCTAAACCAGTCAACGAAACTTTTGCGCGTGACAAACCGAGAAGTGTTCCAAAAAACTGACAGGAAAAAAAAAAAAAAAAAGTTAATATCTGTAGCTTGCATTTTTGCAGGAACAAATATTGCAGCTGACCTAGCTTCATTAGTTCTTTGATTTTGTTTATCATAGATTTGCAGGCGGATTTTTCGGTATCCGTCAAAAGACTGGAAAGATATGCGTCCGATAAAATTGCGCTGAGCTTTCCTTCGATGAGTTTTTTACTCATACTTTTTTAGCGGTGAACTTTCTTCATTATGAACATGGACGTCAGAATACCATTTAAACTTATGTGAGGGACGTCTAAATAGCCACAGAATAGATCGGAGCCACAATGCCTGTCAAGAATAAACCAAATATAGATAAAAGTAAACTATTTATAGTATATCCGAGAGGCACACGCAGCTCTGTGAAGAAATTTTAGACTCGCTGCTCCACTCAACTGCAAACTTTCCCGGTAGCTATATGTCCCAGCACACTCCCCTGTCCCCTCTTTTCTCTGGTGGCAGTAAAAACTTGGTTAGAAAGAGTCGTACCCGTTTTAGTTTTTATTAAAGGCATATTCAATAAATCGAAAATCACAAATTCTTCAATCCGATGAGTCGCACAATTTGTTCTGTCTGTGGAACCGTGGGTACATCACACATTTTGCGGTGTTCGCTCAAATGGGGTGCGTTCTCGTGTCGGACGCTGAACTAGTGCGCTCTCGAGTCGCGCGCGCAACTGGTCGTGCGCTCTCGTGTCGCGCGCTCAACTGGTCATGCGCTCTCGTGACGTGCGCTCTAGTGTCAAGCGCGCTACAGTCGCAGCGCCCTCGTGTCACGCGCTCTAACGTCGGCGCTCTAGTGTCCCGCGCTCTAAAGACGGTCTGCCGTGTGGGTTAAGGGAGGAGTATTACATCAAACGCCTGATCATCGAGAGGATGATAACTTTGAAGTCTGCTTGCAAGATCGCCCTATAGGCTTGGAACTCGCCAAACAGAACACTTTTTAGCTCACTCAACATGAATCTCCTCACGACGGAAGTATTAAGAAAGCGCGTCCAACAAAGAACCCGGCGTCAACAGCGTCAAGCACTCCTGCATTACGTATCTGCTACCGTTGTTGCGATCATCCCCTTCATTAGGACTGCCCTTACAAAAGGAAATTTTGCCATAACTGCTGGAAGAAGGGACACGTGGTTCGAGTTTGCCGGAGCGAGGCATGTGTGCAAGACGCAGTAAAGTTTTAGATAAAAAAAGTCTCCAAGAGGCCTACATTATTCTGCATACAATAGATTGCAGCACTCACAGTGTCGGCGACGCCTTTTAGGTCCTGCTCAAGCTTGCAGGAAACCCTGTGAAAATACTGCATAACACTGGAGCGTCTCTAACCATAATTTTAAATGGACAATATAATGTATCGCTGCGCAATTTGCAACTCCGACACTTGACCTTGCATATCCGCTCAAACACGGGCAACACCATTCCTGTTCTAGGAGAGGCGCAAGTTCCCGTCCCGTAGAAAGATCAGGCCGGGACGCTACCATTTCCGGTCGTCCAAGGAAATCTTAACCAGGCTTGATGGGAAGGAACTGGTTACTGCACATTCGCATCCACTGGTCCCACATTTTCCCCGTCATAGAGTCTGCATCTGAAAACAAATTAGCCAGTCTTTCCCCTTAACCAGTTGCAGCCTCTCTGCACCGATTGCTTTGGGCATTGGGCAAGACAACCGTGAAAATAAGCTACGTTGACTGAACTGAACACAAGAAGCAGCCCTACCTGTTCGTCAGGGACAGCTTCTCGAAGTGGACAAAAATCCTACTCACAAACGCGACAACAGCCGCTCGCACCATTGATTTTCTGTGTAATCTCTTCACATCTTATGGAGTGTCCTCGCAGGTTGTCTTTAATAACAGACCGCAGTTTACTTCCGCAGACTTTCAAAAAGTTTTTATGAATAAACGGGGTGAAGCACATTGGTACATCGCCATAACATGAATGATCAAACGAAGCGTCTGAGTGAGTGGAGCAGTTATTCAAGCGAGCTTGGATGAGAGACCCCGCACCAGGAATCCCAACTAGCTGCACAGACAAACAAGGACTGGCCAGAGTTCTTTTGAATTACAGCACTACTCTCGACACTATCACGGAGTGGACACCAGCTAAACTGTGTTTCAAGCGGCTGCTTCGAACTTGACTTGACTAAACCAAGTATAGAACGAACCGTGAATAAGCATGTGCGCAAACAACAGTTGGTGCATGACAAGTCCCGAAGATCCATTCGTAATTTCGAGGCAAATGATCGCGTCCTCGTTCGAGATGTCCACAGAAACTCTTGGTCCGCAGGAATAATTGTTTCCCGAGGAAGACCACTTTAGTATGTTAGGGAAGTACAAAATCGTACGATTTCCGTTCACTTTAACATCTATTACTTCAGACACTCAGTTTCCGAGTCTATAGGTAACCAGGGTCCATCACCATGGATGCTTTTAGTTCCGAAAGAGAATTTTAGCGAAGCCACGGGGTATGCTTTAGGTTTTCCAAGTTCATCAGAAGGAACCCTACTTCCAGCGATGCGGGTAAGTTCGGCGGAAGACGCATTTAGAACCTCATCGAAATCCTCGAATCATGCGGCGTCCCTCGGACACACAAGGCATACTGCCTCACGCGTCCGGTGCTGTTGTTCGCGCTTCTACTTAAAACTAAAGCAGGAGGAATGTGGTACCTTAGACAGAAGACGACGATCTGTTGATGACCACATTTTGCGTGCATGAAAACGCCTGGGCTTTGAGCATTTAAGAACCGGCCTTCATCAAACCAGCGCAACACAGCACTATACTACACAACGTCCTCATCTAGCATCGATGTGACTCCAAGCAGCAATTTAAGGAATTCTGTTTGATTCTCCAGCAGACAGTATAATATATAGAGCTCGGGAAATGTTCACGTCGCGAGAGATAATGACTATAAGGTGTAAACAATCTACAGCCACAGACATGGTGGAAGCGCATCTCGCAACGAATAAAGGCTGGCGTGTAAGTGGGCGGGCCTACAATACTGTCAGAAACATTTAGTTCCTGTCTTTTGCAGCATGGAGGGCTAACACTTAGCCTAGGGTGGCCCGACTACAAAGCTATACTGATGGCTTCCCTCTAAATTTGGGTTTCCCATAATTACGCTCTTTTGGTTCCTACCACGAGCTTTTCAGATAGATGTCAACTAATAAGAAAATGCAAAGATCAAATGACTTACCATTGACAGCGAAAGCAATGCTTAGCTCCTCAATATTGGTCGCAAAGTATGAACAAATCAATCCAAATGAACAGAGGAAGCTCCCCACTATAACTACTGGCCTTACAGTGAATCGCTTTGCCAGAGGCCCAGAAACCAATCCTGAAAAGTGCCACACATGTTCCTGTTATCAAAATATTTCATGACGGCCTGAAGCTGAACTGGTTGGTCTGACATGCTTCCTTGAATACCAGCTGAACCTAGAGTAAAAGCGAAGGAGATGAGAAAACAATAACACATACTTTTGTACTATCGACCTTTTAATGAAAAAAACTCTTTTTTTCCTCGACCCTATCCGTAGAGGTAATCTTCATCATCTGTCCGATCCGGCAGATGAAGAAGAAGTTACCTCTACGGATATGGTCAAGGAAAAGGAAGTTTTTCATAAAAAGGTTGATAGTCCAGCAGTGTGTGTCTTTGTTTTCTCCTCTCCTTTGATTTTCCTCTGCGTTCAGCTGATATTCAAGAAAGCACCACTTCGATTTAGGTTCTAAAAAGTTCACTGTATTAAAAAAAAAAACTTGTTATCATCATTGGGGTGCAGTGTTACTGTTCTCTTCCTTTCAATTGGCGCATTAGGCGTAGGAATAGATTTCAGACTATCCACGTATAAAGCTCTAATTACAAAACAAAAAGCCAATCACAAAGGAGAAACACGTACAATACAAACTTCGTGATGTATGTTTTTTTCTTTTGTCCTTGTTCGTAGTTTTTGATTATCTTAAACGATCATTTAGTTAGCTCAAACGAACATCTTACTGGAATTATCTCAGTTTTGTGTGTATCATTTTACTTGTCTTTTTTTTCTGAAAAGTAAATAATATCGCCGAATGCTAAAAGTGACTAGTAACTTTCAAAAAGTTGGTGGGTATCTGGTGACCCTTAGTAATACAAATGAAAATTTTAAGTCACCTTCCCTTACTGGGTTACGTTATGATAGGAACGGAAAAGGAAATGGAACACGTAATGAGGAAGCGGTTAGTCAGAGAGCTGTCTGTAATCTAAAAAAGAAATTAGATGAATCTAGCAAAAAAATACAAAGATGAAAAGGAAAAATGTTTGTGAAAATATAGTGGTTCGAATTTAGAAGTTTACCTGAACATTTTTTTTTAATTGGTTTTCGTAAAGAATGCGCAACGTCAATAAGGATTCATTTTATTCTTGAGGAAGTTATAAACTCTTCTCAAAAGATTATTATTATCTATATTTTCGTATTATTATAAGATTATTATTATCTATAAGAATATATTTTCTATATTCCATATTTATTTTTAATAAATGCCTAAAAGTTAAGTGCTTTGAAACTATTTTGAATTTTTTTGCATGTGTACGGTTTAAACTGAATTTTGAGTGCTTTCTACACTGCACTAGTAAATAAATATTGGTTGCGCTGTACTCACATATATTTTTCTTGTTTAAAATATATCTACAAGCTCTTTTTTCAACGCATCTGGTTTATTTAAGGCCACACTTCAAATTTTTATTATTC
Organism: Ixodes scapularis; assembly: GCF_016920785.2. Classification (NCBI taxonomy): domain Eukaryota; kingdom Metazoa; phylum Arthropoda; class Arachnida; order Ixodida; family Ixodidae; genus Ixodes; species Ixodes scapularis. The sequence goes on along the minus strand of NW_024609846.1, from coordinate 62,734,799 downwards.
TGCTTGGTTGTGGTATAGCGTAAGCTTTTGGCGTGGTGCAACATTAAGGCCATGGAAGCTTACGAAGGTAAGCTTCCATGGCACATTATATTTTAAAAAAAAAGTGCATCGACGAAGCGTTAGTGGTTTTCGGGCCTTGCGGCACTTACGTCTCAAAACTATTATCTTTAGCTTTAGAAGCATGTGGTTTTTTTCAGAGAGCAAGTACGTACTAACTGGGTTAGTTCATTTCCTCAGCAATATCTCGGACGTCAATAATCAATAGTTAAATGTTTTGCGTCATTATTTAGTCCTTATCAATTAGTTACGATTGCATATTTAATAATTAAAATCTACAGGTTTATTTCCAAAAACTTTTCCAGACAGATTAAAATGCCTGACCTAACAGTATACATGTATTTCTAAATATTTGCAAAGAAGCAAAATAGGCTAAATATTTAAAATACACAGTTACCTGATGCCAGCATTGCAGCTGTCGATACAATAATTGGCCAAGAAGCCTTTAACCTTGTCACGTGGAAGTGTTCCACAGTTTGGAAATAGAGAATGCCGGATGATCGTATGCTGGCGGAGACGAAGAAGCTTGACAGAACACAGCAGGCTGGAGCAAAAGGATTGGCCGTTAATAATATTGCACCAAACCCGCCGTTAGAGAAATTTCTCTGACCACTGCTAAATTTTTATAAAACGGACAATATTTGTGCCGGGTGTTGATGCTTTTCAACATTAAAACAAGCTTGATTCTAGCGGAGACCTTCTGGAGTTTAGATTTGTGCGCTTGTTATTTTATTGTTCAATATATGACAGTGGGATCTCTGCGGTGTGGTTTTGAAAAGTGTGAATCCTAGGAACACTTTCTCTTACCTAGCCTAACTTGTTGCGTTAATTCAGAGTGAGCTGTTTTAATACTCCATTGTCGGCTACTGGAATATGTTTTCTTCGCTGAAAGCACAAAGCACTCTACATGTTTAGTTAGGGCTTTGCTGAAGAAGACACCCCTCATCTCTGTTTGTTTTGACACCATACGATTCAGAAAAGATTGGCATATACCCGCGTTGAAACCTACTGGATACTAAGAAAGAAACAGTAGAATAAATACGTTCATTCCCTATTTAATAGCGTATGAAGGCCAAGAAGAAGTAGGAAAGTTAGCGATTTACACATGTGACTTCTTTTTGACAAGAGCAGTAATATTGTATTACAGGGATTTATAACAAGAAGTTTGTTTTCGTTTTGGTTTTTAAATATTGTGAGTGTCTTGACGTTCGCAATTTGAATTCCCGTGGCAAGCAAATAAAAAGCTAACTTTGAGGTTGTTATTACCGAACAACATTTCTGAGTACCCTGACGTTTTTTATTTCCAAGCTTCCAATCGCCATTTGCGTATTTTTTACTTTTCAAATGACTCCGTCATTATAACTCTTGCTTTCATTGATTGCCTTATACGTTACTAAATTCACTCGTAAATTAATGCTAGCGGAATTTACAGTCATTGCATTAACATTTTTCTTTACTTTAAACTGATCGAGGAGCATCAAATATGTTCCCACCTATTATTCACAAATACTGGTAATTTTCTGGCGGGGCATATTTTGCGTGAATGCTTAGTTATCAAGAAGTAAGTCCCCCAGTTTATAATCAAGTGGCATAGCAACTTCAATTTTAGGATTTGATTCTTGCAAAACTATTTTCGGCCATTATCAAGAAATCCAAAATTGAGAGAGCTTTTTTTTTCTTCCTTTTGTTTCATTTTTGGCGTGTTTATCTTTTGTATTACTAATTGTAGGTTGCTAATTGTAGACCGGGATGATACCACGACGTATAGCAGTCACCGCGTACATAATGCTGACAAAGATGCAAATGAGTCTGCATTACCGAAATATTTATATTCTTCGTGCATTTTTCATTGTATACTTGTTTTTCTATTTCTTTTCTACGCCTGCACAAAATAACTCTTTTCCTCACGACTTATTACCATTTCGTAGATCTGATTTTTTTTTTTTGCGTTTTCTCTTTTACTATATACAAGACACTTTTATTTTCTTGGGCTGGTAATTATTCGTAATATCAATTTGAGGCTGATACTATTTCATTTATTTTAAACTCATTTGTGCATGCAAACTGTTTTAGAATAAATCGGCTTAAAACGCGAGCCACAAAACCAAATCTGTTTTACATACTACGGCGGTGGAAACACTTGGGCAGAATTTGAATGTAATTATACTTTGTTTTTTTCATCGTTTCAATTATTGCTTTAGTTATTCTATCCTTCTAACCTGGAATGAATTTGTGAAGGGGAACCTCTCATGTTTCCTGAAGCTAGGACGGTAAAGCGTACCACAAACTCAGATAGGTGATAGAAAAGACGTGTCAGCTGCAGGATAAATGAAACGAATAAATGAAATAACATAAAGCAGTTTATATTTTTTTCCTTTGGCTTCTTTCTATTTCGCTGAAGCAAAAGTGATACGAGATGAGGCGTTCGGGACTACCCGGCCGTCTTAATTTAGTGCGAAATATACTAATGGCTAACAGTACTTTGTGTGTCTAGCATACTGACTAGAAGGTAAAGGGCTTGCTTTGCCATTTGCCCACTGTTTGCTAAACTCAGTTATTACGTTTTGCACTTAAAGAAACAGCCAACATGTCAATCAGCCATGTCTTTAAACTGGAGCAAACATTAAGGATGGACACACGTTAGAACTAAAATTTTAGAAGCGCTGGAGTACACCCACCTGCAGTCATCCAGCTGTATATGCTGTCGGGTCCGTACATTCGCATGCCGGGTATACTTTCAGAAATTGAATGTAAGTCTTTGCAAGTCATGCCCAGTTTGTTAGCCGCTGATTTCTTCAGAAATTCCTGTGAGTTTTGCGGCTGTAAAAAGTATTTTATTACAATTTTTCAATGCACTTAACCTGTTAAAATATCAGCACAACATTAGGGGGTCTAACAAAACCAATCCCGGCTAATAACATGTAGTCTAAACTATGGAACAATATGCAACCATTTAGGCATAAGCCTGTCCAACGATTGTCTAGGCAAGAGCTGCCTGCTAAATTCCAAGGTTTTTCAATTGTTTTTATATATATTTTATAATAAAATACGTTTTATTGCGACAATTCGTGTTAAATTAGGTTAAATAAGACGACTGCAATATTGTTTTAACAAACTGATAGTTGACACGTGATATTAAAGGGGCACTGACACGTCAAAATCGTGTCATGTTTTATAATCCGAAACGATTGAAAACGATTCCTGGACATTACCCTCAAAAGTCGAAACTTGAGATTAAGAATTCAGTATTTGTGGAGTAAAAAAACAATTTCCAAATGCCGAATGCGAAGTTCCCGCGAGATCCGCGCCAGTGCAGTGACGTCAAATATTGAGCTGCCCTGCGAGTCAACTTTCTTTCACGCCTCCGCTCCGAGGCCTTTGCCGCCACGACCCAAAGCGAGGAGGTGAGGAGCGGGAGAAAAGGGCGCCGGCGTACCGGGAAAACCCGGTTTCCTCCTTGCGTGCCGTGCCGCCTGCCTATCGCTGCGAGCGCCGAGAAGACGACGCTTGACATCTCACAGGTTCTGCGTGAAAGGCTACCCCGGCGGAGTCACAACTGAAACTACGATAAACAGACACCAGACCTAGTTGTTTTGACCGTTTGACGATTTTCTTTTCGAAGTCTGAGAGGTCGTCGGTCACCTAAGAAAGACCCACTTCCCCCTATTCCCTGACTCACCGACCATCCTCTGCTAAATGCATCGAGAGCCGCCATGTTTTCCGAGGTAGGATACAAATCCAGGAGGCGACATCACACTGGACTCCGATTTTTGGTATTTCAAAAACAAGGGCGTAGCGCATTCGCAGTTGCGTTAAAAAATATGTTTTACGACTGCCGTTATTAAATGTTATAGAAATTTCGCCTGCAAAGCTTCTAAATTTTATTATATTTAACATCACAAATCAAAAGAAGCGAGGAGGTGGGAAGCGGGAGAGAAAAATGACAAAAAAAAAAAAAAAAAAACACGCGCGCGCGTGGGAATGTCTTTTTTTTTTTTTTTTTTGCAATGCGGTATTTTTTTGCGTGTCTATGACTACAACTTGCATCGTTTTAGACAATAAGAAATGGGACATTCGGGGTGTCAGTACCCCTTTAAGCACGGTAGTATTGTATTTTCTGAATAGCAATTATTCCGTTCTGTCTCTTAGTAGCAGTGGACTACTTAGTCGAATAAACCTTACTGCATCTTGACGTCTGGGGGTTCCCATCTGGTCCTAAGGCATATTAAAGGCGACGAGAAACAAAATCGGCCGCTGCATCTAATACTTTTAGATCAGTGACATCAATTCGTCTTAGCGAGGTACGTTGCTTCGTCAAATTTCGAGGCACAGCTTCGTTAAAGTTCAATATCCTAAATATCCTCGTAAATTTCGACGACGGACGCTGGCACAAGTCGGTGATTGACGTCGCTGAGAGTTGGATTTCGTGCTAGAGACGGCTGACAGCTCCACAAACGCAGGGTGTGGCTCAGTATGTTCACGCTCCTGGCTCCGTGATTCGTTCTTCGACGTCCTAATCAGCAAATGGCGCGCTCTGATTGGCTGCAAAGTGCCATGTGACACTCGAAAGTCACCACACTCTGCGTTTGTTAAGCTGGTAGTAACTACACTTTGGAGACGTGGTGCCATGGGTCAGTTAGAGCAAAGTAATGAAAAACAAATGTCAGACGCCACTACGGCGGGTTTGCTAATTGTGGCTGGTGATTTTTCTTTCCTTTCTTTTTCTTGGTTCCGGTGGTAAGCTATTTTTAAGTAATTATTTGTAGAGTAAATTTACATCGCACGAAGATTATTTTCAATCTGATCTTCAGCAGCCGTCATGGCATGTATGTCGCAATATTTCGTCCTTGCTACATGTTGCGCCATCTTTTGATAGCAACACCAAACACAACATGCACGGCGCAACTCGATAGTCCGTGTTGGCGTCCGTCATTGAACTTTCCAAGGCTTGTCTCGTTTCTTTAGTCGAAGGCAACTACGGCTTGGAATTCCAGAGGTAAAATGCACCGCAAATATACAGCCTTTCATTGAAATTCGAACGAGCTCGATTTGCAGGCGCCCGCTTTTTCTTGCGAATTTTATAGCCAGATTGAACACGAACACTGCGTCAGCACCTGGCAGGGCTTCGTGTCTAGTCAGTACTTGGAAGGACGCCCGGCCTTTGGTCCAATATCTAACTTAGCACCATCCGAGTGTTATGACGTCACGTTGAGTTGGAGGAGGGGTTTCACATATTTTGAATATTGTCGCTGGTACTGGCTCTGTCCAGCGTGAACATAACCCTTAATATTAGAAAAAACAATCAATCTTGAATATGTCTGGCTACTCAGGCGCTTGGTGGTCTGACAACACGGAATACATCGCCATTTTAATGTAGGCAAGCGTCGTTGGAAGCACGGAGGGGGCATCGGAGACGACCGTAAGGGCAGTGTGCGATGGCACGGCAGCTGTGTTTTTTACCTCCCAATGATGGAATGTGAACGATAAGCTCAACCAACTGTTCGTACGCATTCCACGCGCTCTACGTGCATTTCGTAGCCCGCTGGGACGACTTGTTGGAACGGGGGGTCGGATGCTTGGACCCATGTGTCTTGCGATGCACTGCTGATACACTATAGTGACATTTGCCACATTCTAATTTGTTTTCATCGTCTTTCTCTGTTTCTTTTGGCGGCCGACCAGCAGATCGCTCTCATGGGCAGGCACCGGCCTGCTGCCTCAAAAACTGGCTGGTAGGCAAAACAAACACGAATGACTCTCTCGGCTCATGTTGTCCGCGATAGCACAGTCGCGTGCGGTTGAACGCGATCGCAAGGTTCGGTCGCCAGCGTTGGTCAATCTATCTACCCTCGGTAACCGAGGGCCCACAGCGCACATCTAATTCTCTAAGCCCAGGGCAGAAAACAGCAAAGAAACAACGACACGTTCTTCTGGCCCAGGTTAAGTCTTCCGTGCTGGCCTCACGGCCGTCGGCCTGTGCAATTACATTCCAATCTCTACTGCCATCGAACTTATGTCGCGGTAGTTCGGATGTGTGGAAGACGAGGTTATTAAAAAACCCTATTATAGCCCACTGCATCGAATACATCTAACGCAACCACGAGGTCACCCAGCACGGAATCGGTGGCTCCGAGGCGAGAGCGCCGGCCTACGGATTCCCAGGTGGCGGGTTCGAATCCCGACCGAGGTGCCCGCAATATGACGGAGGCTTATTGCGGAGAAGGCGCCGTGTAACCGAGCTTTCGGTTGCACGTCAAAAGATCCCCAGGTGGTCGAAATTAATCCTCAGTCCTCCGCTGGGGCGTGCCAGATGCCCGTCGTAGGTTTGGCACGTAAAACCCCCAAATTTGACTTTTTTTTGACCCAGCACGGAAAAAAAATCTACTATTTCTTTAGGCCTGACATTGCAGTAAGAGCCTCCATTCGGCCTGTACGTTCATCGAGTTAGGAAGACTCCGTGTCACCGTGCGAGCACAATGCCCTGCGCACCCTTAAAGATCCTCCATCGGCGTGCCTGAAAACACTCGGTGCGGCGGACGAGCAGTATGAAGCGACTTCACGCACCGCTTCGTCAGCACTTTCCGTCTGCTTCGTTTATTGCTGAGAAAGCAAGCTTTGTGCCACATGCTTTGTTACCATTGCTGTCCGTGATTCCGCGTTGTTTTCACAACGGCAGGTTGCAGTGCAGAGAAATTTTGACGGCAACGAGGGGAACGGTCGCAAACACACGCAGATCTGACTCGCTCCGCCTTTAACCACGCATGAAAATTGCGAGTGATTTTCTTTTTCCGTTAGCAAGATGGCGCAGCTAATTTCGCACAAGATCTATTAGTTTTTTTTTTTAAAGCACGCAATTTTCTAGGTTATATATAGTAATGTGCGTCCGCGTTCTCATGTTTATAACTGCGTGTTTTCAGAGAAGTTCGGCCGACCACGTCCTGTTACCATTTTTAATTTTTACAAAAAAAAAATATATATATATATATATATATATATATATATATTTTGTATACTCAATGCCTATCAGAACAAAACCTAAACTCGTTTTACAATTTTGCTCTCTTTGCAGAAAAAAAGTAGAAGCACACTCTCAGTGCGAAGCGCTATCCACTAATTGTGCGAAGTTGGCATTTCGGGCACCTCTCCCAACAAAACTGTCATGGTGGCGGGTCTAGAAATATTTACGTACATACAATGTACAATGAGGATTGACTTAATATACCTATGATTAAGTATCGACGTTGTTAATTTCTAGAAGAAAAATCGCAACATTCTGCAAAAATACTTACATATTATTATTATTATTTCTTTGCGCCTATAAATAACCTCACTTTCACACATTTCCAGTGTGTTATCCTGTGTCTTATTTATATTGCCGCTAAATATGGTTGTCCTGGGCAGCGAAATAAATTTATGAGAAAAGCTGAAATGGAATCAGTTTAATAATTACAAGTAATTTGGAACTCCATTTAAAAATAAATGCCATTTTCGATTTCTTTTTTTAACTTTCCTACATTTAAGGCCAATGATAGGTACTAACAGAATCTGCAAAAAAACATGATGCATTGTTTTTGTGTACTTCAAGTTATAAAGCTTGGTTTTTGCAAAGTGTAAAAAGGCTCGAGGGTGGCCCGAAAAGAAACAAATTGATGACACAGACGCTGACGGTAGTTTTAAAGTGAGAATTCTTCGTGCCGTTTTGTACAAGAGTCGCAGAAAATGCGTGCGGTCCGGAGCCATCGAGAGGCACTCTCATGTCGCATGCTTCGCAGGGCCTGTTTTCGATAGCCGGCGTGTCGGGTCTTTGTGTACGCCACGTATAGAAAGGCGGCTCCGCGGAACATTTGTTTATCTCAGGATTTTGCCTAGCGGTAACATAACATGGCGTTTTGATAGGAGACCCAGAGAAGTTCACCTGCCTTTCTCGTGTACCCTCCGGCGGACGCTTCGTGAACATCGTCCGTGAGTACTGCATAGGCCTAGCGGCTGCCCGCGTTTCAATGGCTGAATCCTACAGCTTAAAGCGAGTGTTCTGCACTGACTATAGCAACAGGCACAAGAAAAAACAATCTAATATCGAACGAACTTTTGCAGTGTGAAATATTTGGACATCGCTTTATTAAAGGGATACTTAATCCAGATTACGAGCTCAGAAAGATCGAGGTACACGTAAGCATTTCTTATAAGTTGTGAATGCGAAAGCATGCAAACCACTGGTCCGCTCCCATTTTCGTCTGCTGCGTGCTGTTCCTCGCCGGTCAGCGCGTGTGCCCCCCTGGGCACGGTGGCCTTGGACGCTCCGTGCCCAGGGGTACAACGGCGCCCTGATGGACATTCAGCGCCATGGGGTGAGCGGTCGTGGAAACTGACGAGCGCAGCGGCCAATAGGAGCCCCGTCGACGCGCGCCAGCCAATGGAACCGAAGGATCGGTGAAACTATACGCCGTTTTCGCGCTTCAAACTGACGACGTCAGCTCTCTCAACAAGACAGTTAATGCTTTCGCATTAAAAAAAAAAAAAAAAAAACAAGGCTGGACGAATAGGCGGGGCGCTGCAAAACCCCAAAAATTCACTTATACAGCGATATTTCTAACGGATCGCCGTATTTCTGGAAAAGAAGTGCGCGATTAAACATGGCCGACGATGCAGGCGAGAGACACACGTCACGCTTCTCATTCCGCCTCCTCCTCCTTACGTCCCGTCCAGCTGGTGAACCGAAGCAAGGACGAGAGAAGCGAGGCCGCATCCCCTCATTCTCGAATTTGACAGTGGGACTATGACGTCAAAGACCTCGCTTGATCGCGCCCTTCTTTTCCAAAAGTAGGGCCATCCGTTTGAGATATGAATGTATGAGTGACGTTTTGGAGTTCGTAGCGTCCCGTTGAACGCTTCTGCGGCCTTATTTGGCGAACTCCAAATTTCGGCTCAGTATCCCTTTAAGAAAGCATATGCTAGAAGCAGCTCACTCTATCCGAGATGCCGACGTTCTGTGTCAGAACTGCTTCAGCCGGTTCAAGAAGCTCGCCAAAAATATCCGGAGACAACTGAGCCTGACGAAATTCGGGTTCTTCAGGAAGCAGCGATCGAGGGCCCCAACAGGTTCATTCGATCAACAGAAATATCACATCTGAAATCACGGACTGAGTTGAAATCGCTATGTCGGAAGCTTTACGCAAGGCGGAAGAAGAGGGAGATCGAGAGCGTTCTCCTTAAGAAAATTTCATCAAGCCTCATTGCAGCATGTGGAGTCGTGGAGGAGCCTGGAGCCTAGTACAAAGCTGCAACATGTGTCCAGAGCTCTTAAGCAACCTGAGAGCAGGCACGTAGCCGGCAGAGAGGGGGGGGGGGGGGGCCGTGTGCCCCCCCCCCCCCCCACCCCAAATCTTCCATTTCGCCGGGGCATCCTCTCCCCCCTCCCCCTCATACAGCGTTTTGTCATGGGCGGGCCCCCCCCGAAACAAAATCCTGGCTACGTGCTTGCCTGAGAGATGCGTTTTTTCCCTCTGATTCGTACCAAAAACGATGCTGTCTCCAGACCTTGCTCCCGAGGAATCTCTCCCAGCAAGAAACTCAATATATAATTCTTTCACCAACTCGCCACCTGATCCAAAAAGCAAGGAAGAACCAAGAGCAGAGTGCCGAACTGAAATTTTTATCGGTTCGGTTCGGGTTTGGGTTCACTGCTTTCGGTTCAGTTCCTTTTCAGTTCTGAGGAGCAAAAATAACGGCTCGAACCGGTTCGAACCGGTTTAGGTCGCTAAATTGAGAATATATTTTCGCGTTGTTTTGGCAATAGGCACAATTTCAACCGTGAAACGAGAAACTTCGCAACTTTTTATCCCTCGCACAATCCACTTTTATTTTCAGGTCTCAAAAATAACAAATTGCCTTATTTCATTTCAACGAAACAGAAAATAAAAGCTAGATTAACATACAAAACGTCGTGTTTATACTACTCAACCTTTATTTGTATACCTCAGTCGCTTATATTTTACCTGAATGGAAAGGTTATCAGTCTGGTAGGTCGCCTAAATACCCGTGATTGGTACCACTTGGAGTCGTAGTGTTAAAAGTTGAATTCTAGTTATGTTCCTGAACTTGGGAATTAATTAGAGTGCAAAAAATCGTGGAATGGGCACCTCCTTGCCACATATACTGTGAAATCTAGTTTACGAATTTTTTTTCAGAATATGTATGATGACGACGCCACTGAGCTAAAAGCAATATTTTCAAAATGTGACAGAAGTTTTAGGACAAGGCCTTGCAGTCTACCTATTATAGACACACCAAGCGCCAGTCACAACGCTTCTTATTCTGGTCAAATTTGTTTACACACAGCACCATGATGCAGGTAAATAATCATGCAGAAAACAGTGATCAAGGTTGTCCATTCTAATCGATACGAACCCTCTTACTCAGATCGAATCTGGTCTAAAATAGCGCGTAGCCAAGTGAACATTTTCTGCACTGCTTGGCGTTTGATGTTTGTACTTGACAAAAGGCCGGTCAATTCAATTTGGGAATAGGCACCACTTTTGCTAATTAGTGTTTTTGTTAAACAGAACCATAGTAGTACTTTATATTCTACGTGACATTGCAGCTACCTAGTTGGTCACCTTCTGGCGGTCTGCGTGCAAAATCGTAACAGTTCCGCCACGCGTCCCTGTGTATTTTGCTTTTGTCCCACCCACAGATCCATAAATAGGGATGTCGCGAACCGCCCTAGGTTCGATTTCGAAAGGTTTCGATATTTTAGAAGCGAACTGAGGTTCGAATCGAAAAAGTTCGATATTTTCGTACCGACCGAGGTTAGAATTAGAAAAATTCGTAACTTATGATCACAGTGGAGTTTGGAATTCGAAAAGTTCGAAGCTTTTACGGTTTCTAAAATTTCGGGTTCGAATATTTCGAATATTTTTGTTTTACTTTAGGTTCGATTAATTCGAAGATTTCAAACTTCCCTAACTTGAAATTCGAAATATTCGGAAATTTCGATTTTCCTGGGATCCAAAATTCGAAGAATTTGAAGATTTCGAAATTCTTTGGATATAAAATTCGGAAAATTCGAACGCTTCGAATTTTTATAGACATAAAGGTCGAAAATTCGAATCTTTCGAACTACTTTCTACATAAAGTTCGAAAAGTTCGAAGGCTTCGATTCTCTTTTAACGCTAAATTCGAAAAAAAAACTTCAATGTTTTCGAATTTCTTTTAGGTCCAAGTTTTCAAAGTTCGAAGTCCGGTTTTCATGTTCCTCCACAGTTTCAGTTTCAAATAAAGTTTTCGCGACTCACTGGTTTTCACTAAATCAGGTTTAGAAAAGTTAGGGTGTGATATTTAGACTCCGCGAAGTTGGGTCAGGGAATTAAATGAGACGACGAGTGTCCCGGATGTGCTGGGATATTTGCCAGTGCAGAGTGACGTGTGACCATAGATCAGTAATTGTGAGCGCCAGCCCGGGGAGGGGGGGGGGGGGGTCGTTAACGTGCCTCACACAGTAGTGATCACACAAACGCACTGTTGTACGATGGTCATCCAGTTCGAAACGGCCAGGGGCGGGCAGGAGGTTGAGGCTCAGAAAAACCTTGAAGCGACCTGGCAAACTACCTCCCTACCCCCTGCACGCTGGTAGTAATCCGATCGAACGCCGCCCCAATGACGCTGGCATATAGTAAATTAAGTTTGTAATTGTCCTGGAGGTTTATTTTCTGGGACGGAGGAATCGCCTCGCAAAAAGCACAGAAGCCGACACAACTCGATGTCGAGGAGCGTTCTACCATGCAAGCGGCGTCGGAAGAAAAAAAAACGGGGAGAAAGGGGGGGGGGGGGGGGGCTTTAGCTATAGTTTCCCTCTTCCAGATACTTCGGAATGTTAAAGAAAACAATACGGGGAAAGAGGGCGTGGTCGAGCTTATTCTAATCTGCAATTATTTATGCATATGTATAGCTACTGTTGCTCTTCACTGCATAAAAGATCCCGTAGATGGTCATTCTCGAAAACCCGTTGACAGAAGGCACTACTTGTCGCATGCTTAGCAGTTCGGAAGTTCACAGCTATGTCTTTTCGACCTAAATAACTGTGCCATTGAGAAAAAAATAAAATAAATAAAAATAAACATAACGATAAATGCGGGGCTAAAAAGATGGTGAAAAAAAAAACTATAAAGAATTTGCCGGAAGTGTTGTATTCTTGCATATTCAGACTCAAAACTTCGAAACAAGTTTCTCCTACCAAAATGTGTACTGGATAAAAAAAAAAAAAAAAAAAAAAACACGTCCCAAGAACGTGAAGCGAAAATAAAATGTTTATTTTTTAATGACGTGCTGAACTTGAACAATATTAGATATTTTCTCCCATGAGTTAATTTATTCTTTAACGTGAAAAAAAATAATAAATTCATTATTTTGTATTTTGCAGACGGCAATGATATGTACTCTCTGTAGTGTTAATTTAAATGCTATACCTCAAGCAACTTAGACGAAATAAAATACCAAGTTTAGGGCTTAAATATTCGTAGATACAAGTTTGGACATTTCTTCGAAACTTATCTTGAATAACAATAATCACATCTTAAGACGACACTTACCTAGGCTATACATAGATCATTCTTAAAAGTTTAACATCTCTACCATAAATAGCTTCAGCTATAGCGCGCTTCAAATATAGCACAAACGACAATCGTCAAAAAAACCGTCGTCCTTCCTCGCCTCTTCGGGAATTTATTTCTTTAAAACTAAACGTGCTTGAACATTAAAATAAACGGCATTGTCTTTCCTAAGGAACGCAGCCCCGCATGTAAAAATTTGAGAAAAAAAAATTACGAATATACTGCACTACTTGAATTGAAATGAAACCGTCCGCTGGTCGTTCGAAGTTCGACGAATGTCGAACCTTTATTCTAAAAGTTCGAAGTTCGTCAAACTTTTGACATTTCAGGATCGAAAGTTCTAAACTTTTCGAATTTTCTTGATAAATAAGTTCGAAAGTTCGAAAATTGTCGAATTTCTTAGCGTAAAAAGGTTGAAAGGTCGAAAAGCTTGAAACATTTTAGTGCGAGAAGTTCGAAAGTTCGAAAATCATCAAATTTTTTGGTCAGTCAAGTTCGGAAGTTCGACAAGCATCGAATTTTGCAGCGTGGTAAGTTCGAAAGTTCGAAAAGGATCGAATTTTTTAGCGTAATCAGTTCGAAGGTTCGAAAAGCGTCGAACTTCTTAGCTTAACAAGTTTGAAAATTCGGCTTCCGTCGAATTTTGCAATATAGAAAGGTTGAAAAAACAAAATATTTCGAACCTTTTGAACCGCTTGATTCGATAGTCAAAACTTCGGTTCGAAAAAAGTTCGCAGCATCCCTACACGTATCATTGTTGTTCATCCCATACAAGACAAAATAACAAACTTCTATGTGGTTTACAAGTTAAATATGTGTCAGGAACACATAGTTTTTTACAGCAGCTTCGAAATCATAACTCTGTTTAAAGCTCTTCCAAATCACTTATCACTTAGACGTGCCTTTCGAGGATAAAAACGTGTAAAACGATTGGCAGAACAGATTTTAGACAATTTGAGCGCGCATTTACTTATGATATATATGTTTAAGATAGTGGGCCCTTTATTTATGTTGTTAGCCATTCAGTCAGTAATTAAATATATTTTTATTTCCATTAATACATTTGACTGTAGCAATTTCACATAACCGCTTGAGACCGACACGGGAGGACGATACTCGAAAACTACAACTGCTGAAACTGCGGAAACGTGTTTTTTTTTCGCTAATAGACAGTGTGAAACACCGGGTCGTGGGATATGTCAAAATGACTTTGTCTTTATATTGTAGATCTGAAGGGAAATGCGCGAAATGCGAAGAAAGAGAGAAAATAAATTGTATTCTTCTGGATAATCCCATGCACAACGCCTTACTGCAAAAATAAATACATAGTGAGCTATGCAATAATATTCCTAATTACAGAAATAGTGCGAAGGACAGAGAATATATTCCTAATATAGATCCCATTTAGACATCGGCTTGCACAAACTCGAAACTTCGCAAAATACGGTCTCGGGAAGCTAATGCTGTATTCGGTTTTACGGGCACTTGTTTTTGGCCCACAATTTACAACTCCCTGCTTCATCACTCATGCGCGCTCTAACATTTTATTAGGCAGCCACATATCATCGCGAGACTGCTATATATGCAGCACAGCTTTTAAAATTTGGACGTCCACTTTGCCAGTGTTGAGAACATCGCATTTCACTAGAAAACTAAACTTTTAACATGGTTTGCACTTGACGTCATTGCACTATATGCTGGTGGACATTACGATTTGTTCCTGCTGAGAAAATCAAATAAGGTGGTGCAAAATGCACGCTGCATAAGGTTCACGCTCAGTGCTAGTTGTGTATTTGAGAGAGAAATTATTCTTGCTTGGTGCAGCGTCGTAAGGAACGACGCGAGCGTCTGGCACCACGAAAACGCACTTTCTGGCAGCAGTGTTTTTTGCAAACAAAGCAATTTCCGGTGCCATGCTTTCTGCACTATGCCGAGGATTCTCTGCAGAGGAACCTTTAGAACACAGTAAATTTTCACAACCCCCTCCGCCCCCCCCCCCCTTTTTTTTTCCCTTTTTTGATGTTTCTCTAGACAATACTTATTATTCCTGAGGGACTCGCTCCTCCGTTAGGGGTGTTAATTCGACAACTATATTTCTGTCATTTATTAACCGTAGTCCTCCATTTTGTTTCTTTTGCACCCGAAAACGGTGAAGTTTAAACAAAATACGGAAGTGGTCAAAGTCTGGGGAAGAACGTAAGCACGACACTACAGTAAGATTTTGAGCAGCTGCCAAGTTTCGGCTGTCCCTCTGAAGCCACTAGGATCTTTCTCTTCAGGTACCCCTCCCGGTTCTATTTAGCGTTGGATTAATAAGACACATTTAGTCCTTTCAGTGCTTCTATTTAGGGGGACAACTTTCTGAGACAGTTCAGCAACAACCAAAACCTGTTTGGATGGCTCAATGATGTGTACATTTAAAATGGGTCGTGCAACAATTTTTGTACTTTCAATAAGTACCACTAAGAGCTAATCCCTGACGTTGATAACTTGCAAAAACACCCATTAGTCATCCTTTCCGCTCACTGCCAGACGCAGACAAAATTAAGGAAAGAAACAACTCTCGCCTTTTCAACTCGCTATTAGAAAAAGCGACCAAATGATCTGACGCGAATTATATACCGTCAATGTTTAACGTAGTCATGAGCCGGGGTTTGCAAAGAATAGAACATGGGTTGCCCTTTAGAAATTGTTAGAGTTCGTCCATTCACATCTTTGATTTAGCACGAGCCATTGTCATGTTGATTGTCATGAACTCAAGCACTCGACTCGGGTTCATGACAGGCGCGTGCGTTACGGTGTTACGTGACTCGCGGTGAGAAGTCGCGATGCCATCTGACGCCAACGGTGTCAAAACGCTAATATATCAGGTGACGTTCTCATTTTGAGTCGACTTCACACAGCGAGTTACGTGACTACGTCACGGGGCCACGTGACGTGACATTGCTTGACACCATGTCTTGACACCATGACGTCACGTGACCACGTGGCATATGCTTAATCATAGTACCAAAACAAGAGCCCCAGAAAAGCCCATGAATTCCCATACACTGCAGATCGGTATATGACAATTTCATCGCTACATAGGAATACAGTTGCCAATTTTTATTTTTCAAACATTCCTCTTGTAACACAACGCAGCGCTGCTCTTGCGAAGGAAGCGGGGTGTGTACGGAAGGGAGGGTTCAGTGTGACGTCACGGGACGTCACGTGTCACGTCAGACGTGACGTCACGTGTGACGTCAGGAGGGTGAAATTTTTGCGCTAAATAAGGCGGGAAAATTTCCCGCTACATTTTAGCGGGGAAAAGTTCCGCCGGATATAGCCGGAATATTTTACCCTTGTTAGATCACACGTGACGTCACGTTGACGTCCCGAAGGTGAAATTCCCCCTAAATTTCGCGGAAATATTTTTTTCGCCAAACGAAAGCGTCTACAAAGAAGCCACTTCGGAATTAAGACTCGTTTCCACCAGAATCTGTGAGCAGTGTAGTACAAAGCGGCTTCAACGAACCTCATGAAAATGTGATGGTGAAGAATTATAAATAAAGTTTTACATTTCGGGTACCGTTCAGTATCAATCTTTTTCTTCGCGTTTTACGGCCTGTGGGTGCCTTTTCAAGAACGCAGTCCAACTCCATGGGGTGAAAGGCTTCTCCGTTCTTATTACCGTCTGAAGGCGACTGCGCACGGCGGGAAGAAACCTGACACTCGGGCCCTCTGTGCGTCAATTTATTTCTTTTTGACCGCCCTCAAGCATTTTTACAGTTCGTAAAATTAATGAATTCGTCCCATTCATGGTGCTGCGGTAGCCTCAATCTGGTCATATTTCTAGCTTTATAACTTCAAATACACAAACATAATGTGACATGTTTTTGCAGATTTTGTTAGTACATATCTTTGGCCTTAATGTGGGAGAGCTTAAAAAGATTCAGAAATGGCTTTTTTAATTAAGTTTCAAAGTAACTCGTAATTATTAAAGCTACCTCCGTTCAGCGTTTCTCATACAATTATTTCGCTGCTCAGGACAACCTTTTTAGCACTCATATTAACAAGGTACAGGACCACACGATGGCAGAGTTTTTATTTTTTTATTTTTGTCGAATGTACTATGTTTGCGATTTTTTTCCGCAAATTACCAACGTCAATATTTAATAATACATATTTTGACTCAATCCTCCTTATACGTAGTTTTCCAGTAAATATTTTTAAACCGGCAAGCACGACAGTTCTCTTTTTTTTTTTTTTTTTCTTTTTTTTTGGGGGGCGGGGGGGGGGGGGGGGGGTAAGCGGTGAAACAAATGCTAACTTCGCGCAATGCCTAGAAAGCTCTTCGCACTGAGTGTGCGTTTGTAATTTTTTCCCCCCAATGATTTTTTAATTTTTTTGCAAATCTGATATCGGTATTGTTCTGATGGGAATTGAGTCCATAAACTTATTTTTCGCAAAAATTAAAAATTGGCGCCGGACATCGTCGGCCGAACTTACCTGAAAAACCCAAACTATCAGTTTCCGGAACGGCCTCCAACCATTCACCTCGGCCGCTCGATGCTCCCCTAAAGTGACGGTGCATATTATATCCGAAATCGGCAAGCTGCCGAGACGAAGTACTACAATAGCTAAAGCCGACCGATCAGTCAAATGTAAGCGCCCAACTGCAAGCGGTAGCACGTTTTGAAGCACCGCGTACTTCATATACACACGAAACTGACCACAACGATTGAATGTCTTTATTGGTACATTGATGGAAACTCCGAAAATTCCCCCGGGATTTTCGCAACGTTCAAACGATGAAAATAATCAACAATCCATCTCTGAAGTAGAGCGAACTTGACACAGAAAAACAAAATCGCCACACAAAATAAATGAGAACAAGAATTTAAACCCGTAAAAGTCTGCACGCCGTCTAACTCTCGAAGATAGCTCACTGCCAACTCGAGATGCTGACGCGTCTGACGCGCGTGACAAGTTGACACGATGAGCTTGTCACGTGCATCACAAGGTCATCGGAAACCTTCACTTTTTTGTTTTTCGGTTGAAACCGAATTCGGGTGACTGAGTTCGGCATACACTTTTTTCGGTGTGTATCGATTTAGACGGAAAACGTCAATCCCTACACGTACCTTAGTGAAACGTATAGTGAAAGAGTCCCGCGTGAATACGCGTGTACCTATACTGTTTCATTTCAAGTTCAAGCTTAGCCGAAGTTACAATCCGATGGGGTCCGTCGAGCGGCGCCAGAAGTGAATAGTCATGGCACTCCTTGCCTTTGTAAGCTTGCCTCTCGCCTGCTAAACTAATCACGCACAGAAAGAGTCACGTCAGGTCGTAGCGCCGGCCGCGTTCGGACCGAGCGGTGCTGAGTGAGCGCGCTCACATCCGAGGTGGCAGGTGCTCACGGAGGCGATTGGAGAGGAGAACACGCAACGTGCTTCGCGGGAATCGACGAACAACGCGGGGTCGAAGCTGCGGTGTGCCAACGCCAGAAACCCGCACTTTGCGTTCCCCTTTCGCTCGGCGGTTCGCTTGTTCATGAATTAATTTTTAAAGGTGCGCGACGATGATACGTTGGCAGCGAGCCCTGAACTACGCATACAAAGTTCCTCGTTGCAGCATTAATGTGAGTCAAAACACAGTGTATTCAATGTTATCATTAGATCTTTTATCACGATATTGTGCGAAAGGGGCACATTGTTTTCGCTTTTAAGCTTTAAGATGTCGTTTTTCTTCTTTTTTTTACACACTGGCTCTGCATAGGCTTTAGTTTTGTTACCTTTTCCGTCGTATTTCCACCATCACAATCGAAATTACTGATAGCATTTTTATTTGTGTTTTCCTAATCTAAAGAAACTTTCTTCGATACAAACCGAACACCGATGTTGGCATAAGATTTCTAATAAATTATTTGACTTTTTAATTTAGTTCATCTCAAGTCTCCAGACGTACTCTAGTTTACAAATCAAAACTGTCTTCTTTTGCGGTGTGGAGAATATTTCACAAATCTTTGTAAGCGATTATTATTTTATGGTGCATACATTTATATAATTGCATTCCAACCACGAGTGACCGAGCTGCAAAGACTCTAAAAACTGGAATTATATTGCCGCCTATTCAAATTGTAGTCGCTTATTTACATCGAATAATTACAGGGTATTTAGAAATAGAGTCCCGTCAAAACCCCTTTATTCGATGCTCCGCTCTAACATAATTATTTGCCTTAACTCCATTGTGCTTATATTTTCCCCCATTAACACAAGCATTTAAAAACAAATTTTATACCTACAGTTAATGACGAAAGACACGAAACATGCGGAGGAATTTTAGCTGCGCTGGGTGATTCTTTATCAGCTTTTCTTATCTCCGGCGTAAGCTAGATTGGGCGAAGGATGTTTCTCCCGCCATATTTAGTGGTCACGGCACGGTGGCTTGCCGGGATTTCTTGTAACGTATAACGCTCGACTCATCTCATGAAAACCACCCCTATAACACATTATGTGCTAATATCTTTATTGCGAACACGACTTCTCTAATGTATTTATTACCTACATATAAACACGACGAAACTATATTAAAATGGATGTCGAATTTCTTCCATACATTAGAAAGTATAGTTGCTGTTTTATCTTAAGTACGAGATGAATCGTTTCTTGCCTTAATTAAAAGTTACTTACGTTTAAAGGTGTTTTTCCTTTTCAATACAAGTGCCAACGTTGGCGAGGGTTGCTGTAGTGCACTGGTGAAGACATGATAACTACAAACCGTAAAAATCTGCCGCAGTGGCGTTCCACTTCTTTCTCTTCCCACCTTTCTCTCTCTTTCTCTTTCTGCCTCTTTTCTAGAAGAATTCAACAGCCGCGGATTTGACGTTAGGGTTCCGTCAGCGAAGCATGGAATTTTATTTCTTGATCGCACCTCTCGTGAAGCATGCGCGCGTGACTGGAATGGGGTGCGGCCAAGAGGAAAGCAACGTTTGTTCGCTCGAACTTGTTGAGAAACTCACCCCTTGCCTTATGGATGAAAATCTGACGTTATTGCTAGAGTCATTTAATTGTGTAACCTACGCCTGAACCAACTTGGAATGTTCAAAATGAGATCCATAGAATGCTATAAGTTGCGCGAATCCGGTTGATCCCGAAGTAAAAACGGCGACCCCCCCCCCCCCTCCAAAAAAAAAAAAAGAAAAGATCAAAATCTTGTTTTCCATCATTTTTGTTTTGTTTGTTTGAAACCGTTGAGTGCAAAATTACATTATCTGTGCAAACTTATGTGATTATTAGTAAAGTGAACTCATTTTTATTATGTTTCTACAGAACTAACTATTTGCGACTTTGTTGATCCGCAGGCAGCTAAACAGCCAAAGGGACGAAATAGTGCAGGTACCGCCGACTCCGCCGCTCTGCATCCCACTAGTGCTTCCGCAGCTGTCCGCCTTCGGCCCGGCTGGTTTCTCTTCGCCTCACGAACATAGGATACACTGTTAGCAAGTGCCGTGTATTTGGTGAATATTTGGGGTGAAAAACACGCTATTTACACAAATTACCATAAATTTACACGATGAGTAACGGATAATACGTTCAGATATCATGCGAGGTTGTAAAAAACGTGTTTTGGTTCGGTCATACACGCATAACCGTGTAGCCGACATCGATAACACGCATCGCCTCCGGCGACGACCGCGGCATTGCCGGCTATCGAAGCACCGGAATGCTTGGGGACACACTTAGAAAGGACCGTCGAGACAAATGCCGCGGAAAGAAACATGTCTCAGAAACAGATATGCACCAAAAGCAATTACGCCATGTCGCCGGACGTTGGCGAAACCCGCGCTTACCGTGGCTCGCCGCCATTTTCTGATCGATGGCAATGCGGCTTCCCTCATGTCGCCCATGTTTGCATTTAGTTTAGGGCTCTTGATAATAGTCTCTTACACACCATAAATAAAGTCATGGGTCCAATTATTCGTTCAAAACAGTTAAAATGGATATAAAAACCGTGTCTTCGACGTGAACACGTGACATTGCAGTTGGTTTCGTTTTTGCTTCAACCTTCAACGCTTCAACTGCTTCAACTGCAAGCGATCTGGCCGATCTGGCCATTGCGCAAGCGCAACGTCGATGTACGGTGGAAGCAAGAGCCGGTTGGCTTTCGTTCTTTTTGTTTGACCGGAGAAATTTCCGGCAGCCGCTATTGTTTTGGTTTGACGGGACGCGAGAAGCTTCGCATAGAGCTTCGCAGTTTGCGAGCACATAGTGAAGACGTGACCGGAGAAGTGCCCCTGTGATGTTCCCGGAAGACGGAAAGTACCATTCGTCGTGTGTGCTTTGAAAGCGAGGGGAGTCACAGGGTCCACGAGTGCGCAACCACAAGCCAAGGTTCACGACAGCGCTGCGTTCTTCGGCGATCTCGTTCTGTTTGGGGCAACACGGCGATGCGAGAAAGGGCCGAAACGTTCGTGGTGTGTGGTGCGGTGCTTGTAGGTAGAAACCCGCACTAACGCGGAGCTCATATTGGTTGTTGTGGGGTTGCGTTTGACGGGTTTAGCCCCGTCGTCGTCAGCTGATCCGGTCCAGCTGGTCGGGGAGAACGCAACGAGCGTTCTTAAAAGTAAATCTTCCTTCGTTCCGTTTCAAAATGTGGAAGATTCCCGACGCATGCCGTGAGTAAAATGCTGCGGACGTTTTCAACAAAATTACGTCGTTTTAATTGAACAAGGGACTTCGGATAGTTTCCCTAAAGCTGCCGTTTCTATGCTTCGTGTCGTTAGACTGCATTTGCACAGCGACGTGTTCGCACAGCGACGCACACCGCTCGAGTAGATGATTCGGTCCCGCAAACGACCGGTTATACAGAATTTCAGGGAAACTTAAGTCACCACCGATGTTTTCCTGTAAATCTCGTGTGACTCGTGTGAGTTTGTTGCGCTCATCATGCGGTGTGAATAAACTAGGGCAAGATTTTCTACCTGCCCGCAGATGCATGAACTGAGACCAATTTTTTTACGTAGAGAACATAGTGGTTTTTCTTTACATTGGGAAGAGGCCCGAATTTGTCTCTTTTCCCTCTGGCACTGCCCCAAGTTTCAAGTTGCAGTTTCAGTAGACATACCTACTAACAGGTACAAACTGCTCTAAAGCAGGTAAAAGACTGGGAAGTCAGGACGGTGCGGACACCGTGTTTTGCGCTTCTCGCAAGGTGACTGATGCTTTTGCGAGGTATGCGGAATATGCAAGCGATTTTGTTATGCCCTTCGTTTGCGTCTCCAGAAAAAAGAATAAGATTATTTACAAATTTAGGCGCAATCACAAGCCAAGATTTACGATAACAGTGCGTTCGCTTCGGTGGTCTGTGTAGTGGTATTATACGCTGCTTTCTGCAACACCGCGTCATGACGAAGAGCTGGAACGGTCACGGTCTGTGCTGGGCTAGCGGTTGACAGAAACCCGCATCGCCCGCATCGGCACCGAGTGCACTTGGGCTGTTGATGCTCGAGCCTTTCATACGCGGCTTGTCGCCAGCTGATCCTGCTGCTCGACGGTGAGGAAGCGGCGAGTGTGACCTCTGAAGTAAATGTAAATCCTCGTTCATCCAGTTATCCAGTGTCAAAGTGTGGAAGATGTCCAACGTGTACTGAGGGCGGGAACTACGAGCGTTTTGCCTTGCTTTTATAACCGAAACCAGAGCAGCGAGATAATTGCCTTGCGTACTCCAAAATGACGCAAGCAATAAGTTTCAACAGGTCGAGTACGTCACCGCGGATGTAGGCGAGACTGTGCACTGTTTAAACGCTTGCAGTATCCACGAGTGCTACCAGAAAAACGACGTCAACAGAGAAGGAGCTCGCGATTTTAGCATAATGCAGTGCCACGGGCTCGTGAATTTTCACTGTGGCTACATAAAAATATTAAAAAAAAAAAAAAAAAAACGCATCAGCGCCACATTAATGATCACGAATAACACCGGTCACAAATTCCCAAGCCTCACCGCTTCGCTCGACGCCAACACGACATACGACAACAATCTGCATCAAAACGCCCCAAAAGTGAAGGCGTCTGCTCCCGTACGCGTACTACAACTAGCGGAAGTGAAGTGTTGGGCGGATGTCCCTCACAATAATATATATAAAAAATGCCTTGCGCAAGTATAATTTCCATTGATTATTGAATACGTACTGATAAAATCCCAATCATTTGTTTTTCTATCTGATTCAAGCGAGTCGGACTGCTCATAACACTGGTCGAGCATGAAAATAACAAAAATTTGAACTTTTTCATGGCCGGTTTAAGATTTATTGTTAGTACATCGCTGTTTTTCGCAAAGGACTCATTTTACAGATTTTGCCTCCATACTTTTTAAATGCAAACAGTTCTTACATGCGGCTGTCCATTGTGCCGTGTTTTGTGTCTTCTTCTATAAATCGGTAACGGTCAGCAACCAAAGAGCTCACCCGTACATGTCAAGCATATATACGCCGCGGGGAGAATCCGTTGTTAGTAGGAAGCGTAGGAAGTGTCGGGCGTAGTGTCGGTGTTGTGTTTGTGTATGTGTTGCTGCTGTGTCATACGTGGTGCTCGTATTGTCTGTGATGTATGTAGAGTAGCAGTCTACTCGTGATAGTTCCCACCGTATTCACCGACTCCTGCTTTTTTTTTTTGATTGGTGCTAGAAATCGCACTAGGTGGCGCAAGTTACCGCCCGATTACAAAAGTTTGCTTGAGCTATTTATCCATGTAAGTTCAATATTCGTTTTTTTTTTTGGTTTTTGTTTTTGTCTAGCGGTTTTGTCGTAGCTGCCGACGCCACCGACCGCCGACGATGCACGTAGGTACCTTTGCACGTAGCTACGTTCGCCGCTCGGAGACTGTTTACTGTGCATAAAAGACATCGAACGAGAACGAACGCGTCCTGTATGCTTTCAGTTCGGCTGAAAGGCGCGGCTGGCTGGGCTCGTCCCTCGCCTGTTCTCGGCTGCTGGCCGCCATGTTTCGTAAGGAACACGTTGAACCGTGCTTCTCGGAAGGCAAACACGGTGTAGCGTGTTAACTTTACACAGCACCTCATGTGTAGACGAAAAACACTGATGGCTCCGTGTAAAACGAACACGTTTTGACGTGTCCGCTATGGGACAACAGTTTACACGTCTGGGCGTGTTATTTTTGCTAACAGTGTAGGAGCCTTGACTCCTTGGGAGCTTACGTGCTGCCTTTCATGCGCGATAGTCGGAATCCTGAGCCCTTTGCTGCTCTCGTGCCGTTGCGGTCCACCTACTCTGCTTAGCGTAGCGCATTTGCGACGATTACCGCTTCTAGGACGGACAAAAAATCTTGCGTGGTCAGGCCATGTGTGTAAGAGAGACGGACAGGCCGTGTGTGGAAGGGAGAAGAACTGGAAGAGTACCGTCCGGGACCGCACCCATTTCCTTGACGCGCAGAGAGCTTTCCAGAACGCCGGAGCAGCGGCGTTAAGAGCGAGGAGGAGAGGAGACCGTCTCGCCATTTGAATGGCTTGCACGGAGGAGCTATTACTCTCTCCCCGCTATGGCGATCTGGCGTTGTTCATATGCGAAATTCCTCGAGGAATTTCGCATATGAACAACGCCAGATTTTGATGAATTACATTTATATCTGAATAGCTATCGCTGTAAAATGGGGTTCTGTGTGATAAGCCAAGTATGTAAAAAGATTCCGGGAAAGCCGACGTTGTTTTCCCGTGTGCTGCAAAGGCGGTAGTCCTGCCTCGAGGTGTAGGTGGTGCTCCACCGACTGCATCCCTTTGTTTGTTGATTTGGTGAAATATAGCGAGTGCTTTCCGTCCACCTCGAAAACATTGTTGCTCTCCCGTTAGCAACAATATCCACGTGTGTGTTTGTGTGTGCGTGCATGTGCGTGCGTGTGTGCGTGCGTGCGCACGTGTGTGTGTGTATCTTTGTCTTTGTGTCGGTGTGTGTGTGTTTTGCAGTTGCGGGGACCGTTATTTCTTTGCGCATTGTACAGTGCCTCTTGGGTTTCGACGGCGTCATGGCCTTGGGGCTTCGATCTGGCGCCGCCGTAGCGTCGATGAGCGTTAAGAGCCCTCTCCCCGCCGGCAACAACTGGAAAGGAAAACACTCGCTTCAAACTACCTTGGAGCACGTGGCTCTAAGGTAGTTTGAAACGAATAGCTGAGGCTTCGCGGATGAGGAGGTCAGCGCAATTGGAAGCCCGTGCTCAGGCAAAACGGCAATTTTGGTCCGATCTTGACCCCACAACACGTCAACTAAAATACCCGACTTTGTACATTAGGTATTATTTGTTTGTATAAACGTTTTCGTGTATGCATAGGGTAAAATTGACGGTTTTCACATAACGTGTCCCCCTTCTTATTCAACGCTAATGGAAGCTCATCGACAAACAGACCACACAGCTTTTGTAATGAAGAAAATAGGGACTCCTCTTCTGCGCTGATGAAAGATCCTGCTATTAACGAAGAACTGTTTATGTAAGTGATAGGATATAAACTCTTTACAACGGATATGACCAATTCGTCAGTAAATGTTGGGGGGAATAGTCATAACCTCTGGTGACTTCCCCTACCGTCCTCCTTGACCAAACACACCATCAGCGGGGGCCCCCAACCACAGCCAAACTCGACAAACAAGGTTTCATACAAAGGTGGGCGAGCCAAACTCCTCCACAGCCGTAGGGGGTCCCAAGCTTGCGAGTTAGCGGGCGGACGACTCCACAGCCGAAGGGGGGTTGGACATGCAGGGTGCCCACCAGAGGCAGGATGATCTTCACGGCATGGTTCAGGGCGCCCAGTCCTCTGCGGCCCTTTGGTGGCCACTTATATGCTTAGCAGCATCCAGAATGCTTAGCACCATTCTGGGGTCCTCCAGACCACCAATCAGAAAGTTTTAGAAGGACCAATCAAGAGGGGTTTTCTTACCCTAGTGAAAAAAATCATTTGTATGAGAAATTTTTTGTGTCCAATAAACGCATATGAATCATACAAGATATATAAGAACATATAAGAACAATGTGAGACCTATATAAGAACTATATAAGATATATAAGAACAATATAAAAAGCTTATAAGAAAGTGATTTACAAGTTTCTTATATGGTGCTTGTATGTTCTTATATGTCTTATATTCTTCTTATATAGCTTTTATGTGATTCTTATATGGTTCTTTTTTTATCTATCTTATATATGTTCATATATATCTTGTATGATTCATATGTGTTTATTGGATACAGAAATTTATTATACACGTGAGAATTTTGAATAGGGTAGCACAAATCAAAAGGCTCGGAGCCCATAGTAAATACGAACATTCCAAAAACAAGCGCATACACAATGCGGAACATATTCCAAACGAGTATCACAAGAGTAGCCATAAACAATAGAAAGCACATTCGTAGACAGAGAAGTTATGCATACACAGAGCAAAACCACCTCAGAAGTAGATCCCAAAAGTAAACCCGCAAAAGACAAAACATTTCCAACGCCGGGGCGCTGCGACCAAACTTCAAGCTTACGGCGGGCGCTCACGTTCACATTCGCCCCCATTTGGGGCCCCCCGACTCCGGTTGAACACATGGGCCGTTCCGTAAAGACGAGCGAACCCCCGAAGAAGGCCAAAAACAAAGTAAACCTATAGACTAATAACTCGCGCGAGCAAAACTTCGTGACACCTTCCCATTACGAAAAAAGAGTGACCTCGCTCTCAATATGCACACATACAATTTCTAAATCTTAATCACGAGGTCAGTTGACGCAGATTTTCAAAAACGTAAAACTGAATATCGATCTGTCTCTCAAAGGAAAACCTGCTTCTGTTATAACGTGCATGACATCAGAAATACACAAGAAATTACCTTCTATACTTATCGCTAGTCCGAAACTTGTTGATCCGCAGTCGACGAAGTCGTCGCTTTAGAAAATTCTTCAAAATTCCAAATGGTAAATGAGATTTTTGCATAAGCAGTAGTCACTTCCATCGACGTTCAGAACACACATTTTTTGGTGATTATTTCTTAGCAGATTGAATGAGATGCCGCAGTTTTCGGAAGTTTGAATAACTAGGTCACTTGTCGAGGGGGCGCCCTAGATAAACTATAGCTCTTATTTAGAAATGTGCCCTCTCTCGCATGAAGCAGAACATCGGGGTGGTCCGCCGAAGTACCTGACTGGACCGAATCCACCAACAAAACAACTCGCACATAAGGAGCAGTATTCGAGAGCTCTCAGTGTTGCCGTTGCCCAAAACACGGCTACTTATATTGGCTTGAAAATCGAACTCGTTACTTTGACGGTTCACACGTCCCTCTATCCTTTCTCAAGTATACTCAACATCGCGCTATTTCGCCGTATTGAACCTTAGTGGACTTTGTCCCACCGACAAGGAGAGCCACCAGAGTAGGAGGAGAATTTGCGCAATTACCGAGTCCATCCAGAGAGTCCATGCAGTATGGAACATAGCTACGGCTTCTGGGGGCCCGAGGCGCTAGAAAACAAAAAGGTTATGATAAGAATACATAGTCGAGCTGAACTCCCTTTTCTATGTGCACACTAATTACATTCTTGAGCACGACTCTTATATACACAACTAGGGCAACGCACCAGCGACAAAATTACATAACTTTTGGGTCGAGGAAGTTAAAGTTGATCCAAAATGTCTTGAGCGACGTCAGTGTTCGAAAGTTCCAAGTCGGATTAATTGAAGAGGCAATCGGCACTTTTCGCACAGTTTTTCAATTGTGCACGGTACTTCACGAGGAATGGACGGCAATTTAGAAGCGGGCGGATAGTTTTCACTTGTTTTGAAGACGCTGATGTTCGGGGATTAGGTGCTGTCTTGGAGAGAGTTCCGCTGAGGAGGATCGTCAGAGCAATGAGGACGAGGAGGTTCGCCATGGCGGTGCTGCGCTGAGATGGCGCAGTCTTCTCAGTTGTCACGGTGCCACCGCCCATGATGAGGGATCTAGGGTGCCTCCGCTGGGTGAATTCGACGAGTCCGCATACCTTGCTGCTTGAGGACGGGCGAACTTGGGATTGTAGAAATCGGTCGTACCTCGCACACCCCACCACTTTTGTCACGAAGAAAATAAAAACTCATCTTCTCTCCGTTTATGAACGATCTTGCTATTAACAAACACAACTGTTTATTTAAGGGATAGGATATAAAATCTTTACAACAGACATGGCCAATTCGTCAATAAATGCTGCGAGGAATAATCCTAACCTCTGGCGACTTCCCCTGCCGTCCTCCTCGACCACACCTTCAGCAGGTGCCCCGGCCACAGCCAAACTCGACAAACAAGGATCCACACAAAGGCGGGCGAGCCGAACTCCTCCACAGCCGTAAGGGGTCCCAAGTTTGCGAGTTAGCGGGCGGAAGACTCCACAACCGAAGGGGGTCTGACGTACAGGTTGGCCTCCAGAGGCAGGAAGATGTCCAGGGCTTGGCATCCGGGAGCCAAGTGCCTTACGGCTGGCTGGCTAATACCCTTCGGTGGCCGCTTATATAGGGCTCAGCAGCATTCTGGGGTCCTCCAGACCATCAATCAGAAAGTTTTAAAAGGACCAATCAAGAGGGGTTTTCTTAGCACCAATCAAAAGGCTCGGAGCCCAAAGCAAATACGAACATTCCAAAAACAAGCGCATACACAATGCAGAACACATTCCAAACGAAGCTCACAAGACCAGCCATAAACAATAGAAAGCACACTCGTAGACAGAGAAGTTATACATACACAGAGCAAAACCACCTCCGAAGTAGAGATCCCAAAAGCAAACACACACAAGACAAAACATTTCCAACGCGGGGCGCTGCGACCAAAGTTCAAGGTTACGGCGAGCGCTCACGTTCACATTCGCCCCCCTTATGGGGCCCCCCGACTCCGGTTGAACACATGGGCCGTTCCGTAAAGACGAGCGAACCCCCGAAGAGGGCCAAAAACAAAGTAAACCTATTAACTAATAACTAGCGCGAGCAAAACTTCGCGACACAGCAGTGCGGGGCCAAGCAGCACCAGCTCAACAATGCGAAGGCCTATAGAACCATGCCTCTGACAGAACAACCACAAATAAAACATAAAGGTATTTCAACCAGTGTCTAGACATCCGAATGTATCCGATGAAATGTTATCCCCGCCATCAGTGCCAACTGCTGCTTATTTGTGTAATGATTTAGTGTCACAATACAAAAGCTAATATTCAGAAAACTACTGACTCCATACACAATAATCAGAAAGTTAGGCCCTGCTCCGAGCAGGGCACATTTATATACTTTTCGACATGGTACCTAAGCTACCAAAATTGTTTCGTGGAAATTGCCATATTTCCTTTCAGCCTAGCATGGCAAAAAGAAAACGCTACGGCCCTTTCCAACCAACCAGAGAAT
The DNA here is from genome assembly GCF_016920785.2 of Ixodes scapularis. Lineage (NCBI taxonomy): Eukaryota > Metazoa > Arthropoda > Arachnida > Ixodida > Ixodidae > Ixodes > Ixodes scapularis. The sequence continues at coordinate 62,705,754 of NW_024609846.1, read as the reverse complement.
CGAAGCAAAGCACTTGACATCTCTCCGCGGGAGGGGTTCACTTAAACGCAACTTAATCTGACGCCTAGCTCTGGCGCTCCGATTGATTCTTTGGGGTTGTATCTTTAGCATCTTTTTTTTTTTCAAGTCGTGCTGAGGCACTTGTTTACTACCTCAGTCTGACTCTCCTTTCTGCCAGAAGGATCCTCGTGATCACAGATAGCCTTCACTAGGAATGCCGCGAACCACCCTAGGTTCAAATTCGAAAGGTTTCGAAATTTTCGAACCGAACTGATGTCCGAATTCGAAAGGTTCGATATTTTCGACCGTACGGATGTTCGAATTAAAAAAATTCGCAACTGTCAAAAATCATGGCGTTCTGAAATCGAAAAGTTCGAAGCTTTCACGGTTTCTAAAATGTCGAATTCGATTTTTGAAATATTTTTTTACTTGAGAATCAAGAAATTTGAAGATTTCGAACTTTCCTAACTTGAAATTCGAGAGAATCGAATGTTTCAAATTTCTTTGGATCTGAAATTAAAAAAATTTGAACGTTTCGAATTCGTATAGGCATAAAGTTCGATAAATTTGAAGATTTCGAATTTCTTTCTACATAACGTTCGAAAAGTTCGAAGGTTTCGATTTTCCATTAGGGCTAAATTCGAGAAAAAAAAGTGAAAGCCGTTTACAATTCCCTGTAACACCGAATTAGAGCGCAGCTCTTGAGGAGGAGGAGGGAAGGGTACTTGGGGGGGGGGGGGTTAAGTGACCTGGGGGGGTCATGTGACCTTGGGGGGTCACGTGACGATCCCGATGATGCCATCAGTGATGTCACTGATCACGTCATCAGTGACGATGGCGATGCGGATTCCGATGACGTCATCAGTAACGTCACGGATGACGTCATCCGGTGACGTCATTGTCATCGTCACTGATGACATCATTAGTGACGTCACTGATGACGTCATCAGTGATGATGGCGATGACGATGCGGATGCCGGGTACGTCATCAGTGATGATGATGATGATGACGATGCGGATGCCGGTGACGTCATCAGTGACGATGACGTCATCGGGGAGGTCACGTGACCTTGGGGGGTGTCACGTGTCCTTGGAGTGACCTTGGGATGACCTTGGGGGTCACGTGACCTTGGGGTGACCTTGGTTACGCCGACGCCGCTCAAGCCGGGAACGGGCCCCTAAGAGCTGCGCTCTAAAATGAAAGCCGTTTACAAATCCCTGTAACGCCGAATTAAAGCTCAGCTCTTGAGGAGGAGGGAAGGGTACTGGGTGGGTGGGTCAAGTGACCTCCGGTGGCGTAGGGTCACGTGACCTTGTGGGAGTCACGTGACCTTGGGGTGTCACGTGACGTGGGGGGTCACGTGACCTGGGGGTCACGCGACGATGCCGACGACGTCATCAGTGACGTCACTCATGATGTCATCAGTGACGATGACGATGCGAATACCGATGACGTCATCAGCGACGTCACTGATGACGTCATCAGTGATGATGACGATGACGATGCAGATGCCAGTGACGTCATCTGTAACGTCACTGATGATGTCATCAGTGGCGATGACGTCAACGGGGGTCACGTGACTTCAGGGGGTATCCCCAGGTCACGTGACCCCGGGGAGTCACGTGACCTGGACAACTCTCGTGACCCTCGTGAGGGTAACTCTCGTGACCCTCGTAAGGGTAACTCTCGTGACCCTTGTGAGGGTAACTCTCATAGCCTTTGTGAGGGTAACCCTCATAACCCTCGTGACCCTCGTGAGGGTCACCCTTTTGAGGGTAACTAACACTCGTTACCCTCGTGAGGGTTACGAGGGTTAGTAACCCTTGTAGCCCCCGCGATCCTCGTGAAGGTAACCCTCGTGAGAGTAACCCTTGTAACCCTCGTAACCCTCACGAGGGTTACAAGGGTTACTGGCGGTTACGCCGACGGCGATGCCGACGCCGCTCAAGCCGGGAACGGGCGCCTAAGAGCTGCGCTCTAAAGCTTCGAAGTTTTCGACCTTCTTTTAAATCCAAGTTCGCAAATTTCGAAGTCCGACTTTCATGTTCCGCCACAGTTTCAGTTTCAAATAACGTTTTCACGCCTTAGGCTTCATTTACACCGCCGGCGTCTCGCCCCGTCCCGGCGAAAGCGCCGTGGGCGCCGTGCCGAAAACGGGACGGTGCGGGGACGTAGGAGTGTTCGAACCAGCGGCGACGGAGTTGCCGGCGGTGGCTTAGGAATAGATGGATGCTGCCGACTGCGTCCCCTATGTTATATTGGGCGGTAGCTTGCGCTACCAAGCTTAGAAATCGTTTATTCTTGCAGAGTACCCGCCCTGATCCAAAAGGGTCTTGGTTCACCTGACTGACTGACTGACTGACTGACTGCACCTTTCAAATTCCGCGTCGAACGTTTATATCCCGTTAAACTGCATAACCGGTATAACCTATTAATTTCGGGCGCAATTTCACGCTTCCCTCGATCTCTACTACCAATCTTGTAATCCCGTATCTGTGGCTGCTGTGTGGCGGCGTCGACCACCAAATGTAGCGGGCAATCGGCGTTGATGGGCGCAGCCACAACTGTTTTGTTCCTTGGAGCTTGTTTTTGGGTCGCCGATAACGATCGTGCATGTTTCAAAACATTTTATTTGTCTCCACGTTTCGAAACAAGAACGACAAGATCCACCGCGAGCACGTTTTACATCGATCACTCCTTACGCCGCACTTCGTCCCCGATGATCGACGATCGTATTTTTTTTTTCCGCTGTTCTTCCTTAAAATCGCATTTACGTCTGTCGCAAAGGAACCGATGCGGTCTCACCATTTCGAGCAGCAGCTCAGCGGTAAATCCTAATCTCTGTGCCCGTTGTTCCAAGAGCCGTAAACATCACACAATGCGCCCGTCGTCCGGCTGGCATCGCTCCTTCCCAAAAAGAGCTTTGTTGGCTTCGTGGCTTAGTCGTTAGGGCAAAGTACAGTCAATTCCCCCTCCCGCCTGCCGAGGCCGTGTCCATGGTCACCCAACTTTTGAGAATCCGCCAGATTCAGCGAAAGTTTCCGATTTTGTGATTGGCCGTCCCTCGATGGGGCGGGGCGCCGGCGTTCCCGGTCTCGCGCCGGTGCCGGGGACGTTGGACATTTTCGTTCTGCTCATTTCGGCCCCGGCGGCCGGATTTCGGTCGGAAGCCGGTCCCAACACCCTCTCCCCCGGCGGAAAGGACAGCCGGCGCTTTTGCCGGGCCGGGGGAAAAAACGGCTGTGTGAATGAGGCCTTACAGGTTTTCACGAAATCAGGTTTAGAAAAGTTCGGGTGTGATATTTAGACTGCGCGTAGTTGGTCAGGCAATTAAATGAGTCGATGAGTGTCCCGGATGTGCAGGAATATTTGCCAGTGCAGAGTGACGTGTGACCATAGATCAGTAATTGTGACCGCCAGCCCGGGGGGTCATTAACGTGTATCACGAAGTAGTGATCACACGAACGCACTGTTTAACGATACTCATCCAGTTCGAAAGGGCCAGGGACAGCTGGGTGGTTGAGGCTCAGAAAAACCTTGAAGCGATCTGGCAAACTGCCTCCTTACCAGTGTTGTGCCCTGTAAAGACTCGGGGCTTGTCCATGTAGTCGATCTCCGCTGGAGCCATGCGTCGCCCAGGACATCGGGCAGCGTTGGTAGCGAGCCAGGGTGTCTCTTCTCAAACTGTTTATTTACATACTATGTACAGTCTGCCGTTCGGCATGAGAACAACGTGAGAACACGCAGAGGGAGCGTAAAACCGCTCCCTTTATAAGGTCCCCCTTCCCTACGTCCCTAGGCCAGGACGCCGTTCCCCAACTGGTCAGGCACCGCCCACTCGCACGCACACGCACACACAGAGGATAAGTGCTCTTCCGGTTCCTCCAGGCTTGTAGTGGCAGTCGTTTCTTTAGTGACGCTTGAGATTTGGCCTTGCTCCTGGAATCTAGGTCGAGGTGACACCGAGAAGCTCATTTCCAAACGTCCGGGCACCGCCTATGAGCACGCCCAAACGGACACACCGGTTAATCGTTTTGTTGGCTCTAAGAGAGCACGAACGCCCGGAGGATACCGTCCCCCTCCCTAGTCGGGACGGAGAAGACCTTGGACGCCGATATCCGGGCAGTTCCCGTTCACGGCTTATCTCCTCCTTTCGGCTTAGCAGGGATCACCGTGGCCGTTGGTTCCTGCTTGGACGCCTCAAAGAGAACGCATTTCCGTTTCAGCATCCAACTTGAGCCGGTATCGACGAAGGCTTGTCTTGCTCTTTTGTCGACGGTACCAGGGCAGCGGGGAAAATAATCCCGGCTTGAGATTGTCAGCGAAAGGCGCGTCCTCGGGAATGTTACAAAAGGGGTGGCGATCCGCGTCCAGGTCCGGCCGCGAAGGTCGTTCGTTACAGCCCGTTACCGAAGAAAAGTAACGAAATAGCGTTACTCGTTACCCTCCCCCCCCCCCGCCCCCCCCCCCCCCCCCCGCTGTCCACCTTTGCTGCACAAAGCAGGAGGGGAAGAGGGGGAAGGGGAGGGGGATGTACCGCAGTCGCTCGTTCAAGCCCTGTGAATTGTAACTCTATGAAAAAAAAAAAAAAAACAAAAAAAAAACGAGGACGAACGGAATTAGCTGGTAGCCGAAGGTTTGTCTCGCCTTCGAGAAGCGAGTTAATGTAGCCTTTTAACGGATGTCTCTTTTAATCACAAAGTTTTCTTTTTTAATGTTTACTGTGACGGATGCTGGTTCCGTGCAGCGATAAGCTTGTGCAGGATTTTGAGATGGATGGGTGAATAGATGGACTGTTAAATGGAAAACCCACCGGTTTAGGAAATCCAAGGTTCCGAAGTCTTAGCAGCAAGATACGGCATTGCCTGGGCATTGCGTGCTTGAGCGCAAGTAGTTGCCCCTCGAGCAGAGAAGCTAGATCCTCCATTGAGCTTAGTGGCCTAAATATTGTTTCCCTAACAGTCAACTTTCCGTGGGGAGAGGGTACAGGGGCCCGATCAGGATGGTGACAACCGATGATGATGTTCGCCCGATGCAAGCCCCCCGGAAAGTCGAATAAGAAAAAAAAACTAAAAGTTGTTCGATCTCGGTGGACACATTACGATGTCGGCAGTTTTACGGTGGCCAGTGTGGCCACGTTTATTTTCAAAACAAAACGACAAGTCAACGGTAATATACAAAACTTCCAAATTTCAAACCCCATACTTTAGTCCCCCGTCTCAAGAGCCGAATTCCCCCGAGAATCCTCTCGGCAGCCCTTTTCTAGACTCGTAGAGGCCTCCTTTTCCTCCAGAGATGGACCAATCGCTTCAAATTTCACCACTCCCACGTGGTACACTGTCATCCAATGGTCGGTGAGCTGTCATCCTGGGGCTCCAACCGCCAAACCTAAATTCCTTGTAGAGTTGTTCTCTGCAATTTTCCCAGTCTGACTGGCGCCAACCGCTAAGTTATTGCATCGGGCAAAAAGAGACAATTTTACAGTAAGCGGCAAAACCCTCTATATACAGGCACATTCGGCTAAAAGCCACAACCAGCTGCAAGAGGGGATCTGTCCGAGCAGACTCCCGAAACACGAGACGTTTCTTAACGACCGCGGGGGAGCCGTTCCCACCTCCCAGCCGCTCTGCCCACGCAAATGCTCCCTCCAAAACGCCGACACTCACAAAGAAAGCTAAACAAAAACGATGCCGACGCAACTGTAGATAGATAGACTTTTCTAAAACAAATCTTACTTATTTCTAACAAAATCCTTCGTTACTTAACACCTCCCCACCAAGAATGTCGCAAGTACATTTGCTGTTCGCGCAACATCTGTCCCCCTTTCCGAGACATGCGCGTAGCGTACAAAAACAAAACAACAGCAAAGGAGCTATACGCCTCGCAAAAAGACCTGTTGGGCGACAGAGAAAATTAACAAAAACAAACAAACAAACACAGTTCGGTGCGTCCGAAACCCGCACTTTCGAGATTCCACCATGACCAGTATTTATATCAAGCAACAAAAAAAAAAAAAAGGAAAAACTGTTACCGCAAACAACCAACCCCAAACGCGAACAGAAAAAAAAAGGGGGGGGGGGGGGGGGGGGGGTTGCTATACCTAGCCTATACCCGAATCTGTTCCTCCATGCCTGCGCGTCCCCGTCGTCTCAAGTGCCTCGCGTGACCGAGGCAAAGGTGTTGCCCCCGCACCCGGACACGCGGAGGCCGGTTTGTTCCCGGAGTCCACGGCTCTATGCACTATTCCAGGGCAGTTCTGCTTAAGGTGCCCCAGCCTCCCACACGAAAAGTACTCTTGCGGTCGAGGTTTCTCAACCCTTCGCTGGTCGCCCCCAACTTCCGCAGGCCCACCCCGCATGTTCACCTGTTGCCCCTCGGCCGCCCTCTGGGGCTCCCAGTTTCGATCGTGCTCTCTTCGAATTTCTCAGCAAATTCCGCTACTTCCGTTGGCCTTAGCCATTCTTTGGTTTCATTCTGATGTACGTAGGCCCGGACATCATCCGGCATGACATGCTTGAGCCGATCTGAAATGATCAGCTGCCTTAGATCATCTAGTGTCTCTACTTCGCGGCTCTCCATGAAGTAGCCGAACATGGTATTCAGATCGGTAGAGAACTGTGCCCACGACTCCTCCTCTTGTTTGCGTGCGACATGAAACCTCCGCTTATACTCATCCGGAGTCATCCTGAGCTCGTCGAGGATAACGTCTCGTAGCTCCTTGTACTGGAATACCCGTCCTTCTGCTCTGTTTGCCACAACGGCGCTCGCTTTCTCGTTTAGAAAAGGCAGGATGAGTGCCCCCCGTGTAGGCCCTGTGGATCCTCAGAACTCACCAATATTGTTTCAGCGCCTTTAAACCATGCAGGTACCAATGTGTCCGTCTCGGGCATTGGCGCCAGCACCGCACGTAGCTCCTTTGTATACCGTCCGGCTTTCCCCCCGTACCCCGAATATTCTCTTCCTGAGGCTGCCCCGTTATTTTGAGCAGCTCTAGTTTTATTTTCTTGAGTTCTATCTTTAGTCTCATGAGTGTTATCTCAGCACTAAGGTCATTCGAATATGTTGGCTGCCCTCCCTCACTGGCGCCAGTGTCTGGTTCCGAGTTGGCGCCACTGAGGGAAGACCCTGGGGTCTTCGATCTAGTTTTTCTGGTCATGGTGAGCCTCGGAGAAAACGGGAATGGGACTCACCCACTGTTGTTTGGCAAAATCCAATTAGCCGCTCCTCCAGTCGCCGTCACCCACTTGCCGCAGTGTCCCCACTCGGCCTGGCGATCGTGCCTGCCGTCTGGAAGTCTCAGCTCCTTCTTCGTTCACCGAAAAGAAGAAAAAAAACATCACACACAAAAAAACGCACAATTTTCCGGCACCACAACGAAGTTCAGCACTGCAGTGACGATCTCGTCTCTCCTCTTGAGGCTTGCCCCGATATTCTGTCGCCGCTCGCTGAAAATGCTTCGCCGGTTCGCAGGTGAAGCCGCAGGTCGTGCTGTTCTCCGGCGGAGATGACGCCCAGGACCACCTGTCAGCTGCCACCACTCCTTTTGGGTAACTGTACCCCACGGGCTTCTCGCGTAGATATTGCCACGGTCCTCACTCCGGCAGGAGCGAGCCTTGTCCGCGGTCCAGCAGACGACTTCTTTGAGTAACTGTACCCCCGGGCTTCTCACGTAGATATTGCCACGGTCCTCAATCCGGCAGGAGAGAGCCTTGTCCGCAGTCCAGCAGACGACTTCTTTGGGTAACTGTACCCCACGGGCTTCTCGCGTAGATATTGCCACGGTCCTCACTCCGGCAGGAGCGAGCCTTGTCCGCAGTCCAGCAGACGACTTCTTTGAGTAACTGTACCCCACGGGCTTCTCACGTAGATATTGCCACGGTCCTCACTCCGGCAGGAGCGAGCCTTGTCCGCAGTCCAGCAGACGACTTCTTTGGGTAACTGTACCCCACGGGCTTCTCGCGTAGATATTGCCACGGTCCTCACTCCGGCAGGAGCGAGCCTTGTCCGCAGTCCAGCAGACGACTTCTTTGAGTAACTGTACCCCACGGGCTTCTCGCGTAGATATTGCCATGGTCCTCACTCCGGCAGGAGCGAGCCTTGTCCGCAGTCCAGCAGACGACTTCTTTGAGTAACTGTACCCCCGGGCTTCTCACGTAGATATTGCCACGGTCCTCACTCGGCATGAGCGAGCCTTGTCCGCAGTCCAGCAGACGACTTCTTTGGGTAACTGTACCCCACGGGCTTCTCGCGTAGATATTGCCACGGTCCTCACTCCGGCAGGAGCGAGCCTTGTCCGCAGTCCAGCAGACGACTTCTTTGAGTAACTGTACCCCACGGGCTTCTCGCGTAGATATTGCCACGGTCCTCACTCCGGCAGGAGCGAGCCTTGTCCGCAGTCTAGCAGACGACTTCTTTGAGTAACTGTACCCCCCGGGCTTCTCACGTAGATATTGCCACGGTCCTCACTCCGGCAGGAGCGAGCCTCGTCCGCAGTCTAGCAGACGACTTCTTTGAGTAACTGTACCCCCCGGGCTTCTCACGTAGATATTGCCACGGTCCTCACTCCGGCAGGAGCGAGCCTTGTCCGCTGTCTAGCAGACGACTTCTTTGAGTAACTGTACCCCCGGGCTTCTCACGTAGATATTGCCACGGTCCTCACTCCGGCAGGAGCGAGCCTTGTCCGCAGTCCAGCAGACGACTTCTTTGGGTAACTGTACCCCCCGGGCTTCTCACGTAGATATCGCCACGGTCCTCACTCCGGCAGGAGCGAGTCTTGTCCGCAGTCCAGCAGACGACTTCTTTGAGTAACTGTACCCCACGGGCTTCTCGCGTAGATATTGCCACGGTCCCCACTCCGGCAGGAGCGAGCCTTGTCCGCAGTCCAGCAGACGACTTCTTTGGGTTACTGTACCCCACGGGCTTCTCGCGTAGATATTGCCACGGTCCTCACTCCGGCAGGAGCGAGCCTTGTCCGCAGTCCAGCAGACGACTTCTTTGGGTAACTGTACACCACGGGCTTCTCGCGTAGATATTGCCACGGTCCTCACTCCGGCAGGAGCGATCCTTGTCCGCAGTCTAGCAGACGACTTCTTTGAGTAACTGTACCCCCCGGGCTTCTCACGTAGATATTGCCACGGTCCTCACTCCGGCAGGAGCGAGCCTTGTCCGCAGTCCAGCAGACGACTTCTTTGGGTAACTGTACCCCACGGGCTTCTCGCGTAGATATTGCCACGGTCCTCACTCCGGCAGGAGCGAGCCTTGTCCGCAGTCTGGCAGACGACTTCTTTGAGTAACTGTACCCCCCGGGCTTCTCACGTAGATATTGCCACGGTCCTCACTCCGGCAGGAGCGAGCCTTGTCCGCAGTCCAGCAGACGACTTCTTTGGGTAACTGTACCCCACGGGCTTCTCGCGTAGATATTGCCACGGTCCTCACTCCGGCAGGAGCGAGCCTTGTCCGCAGTCTAGCAGACGACTTCTTTGCGTAACTGTACCCCCCGGGCTTCTCACGTAGATATTGCCACGGTCCTCACTCCGGCAGGAGCGAGCCTTGTCCGCAGTCCAGCAGACGACTTCTTTGGGTAACTGTACCCCACGGGCTTCTCGCGTAGATATTGCCACGGTCCTCACTCCGGCAGGAGCGAGCCTTGTCCGCAGTCCAGCAGACGACTTCTTTGAGTAACTGTACCCCACGGGCTTCTCGCGTAGATATTGCCACGGTCCTCACTCCGGCAGGAGCGAGCCTTGTCCGCAGTCCCGCAGACGACTTCTTTGAGTAACTGTACCCCCCGGGCTTCTCACGTAGATATTGCCACGGTCCTCACTCCGGCAGGAGCGAGCCTTGTCCGCAGTCCAGCAGACGACTTCTTTGGGTAACTGTACCCCACGGGCTTCTCGCGTAGATATTGCCACGGTCCTCACTCCGGCAGGAGCGAGCCTTGTCCGCAGTCCAGCAGACGACTTCTTTGAGTAACTGTACCCCACGGGCTTCTCGCCTAGATATTGCCACGGTCCTCACTCCGGCAGGAGCGAGCCTTGTCCGCAGCCTAGCAGATGACTTCTTTGAGTAACTGTACCCCCCGGGCTTCTCGCGTAGATATTGCCACGGTCCTCACTCCGGCAGGAGCGACCCTTGTCCGCAGTCCAGCAGACGACTTCTTTGGGTAACTGTACCCCACGGGCTTCTCGCGTAGATATTGCCACGGTCCTCACTCCGGCAGGAGCGAGCCTTGTCCGCAGTCCAGCAGACGACTTCTTTGAGTAACTGTACCCCACGGGCTTCTCGCGTAGATATTGCCACGGTCCTCACTCCGGCAGGAGCGAGCCTTGTCCGCAGTCCAGCAGACGACTTCTTTGGGTAACTGTACCCCACGGGCTTCTCGCGTAGATATTGCCACGGTCCTCACTCCGGCAGGAGCGAGCCTTGTCCGCAGTCCAGCAGACGACTTCTTTGGGTAACTGTACCCCACGGGCTTCTCGCGTAGATATTGCCACGTTCCTCACTCCGGCAGGAGCGAGCCTTGTCCGCAGTCCAGCAGACGACTTCTTTGGGTAACTGTACCCCACGGGCTTCTCGCGTAGATATTGCCACGGTCCTCACTCCGGCAGGAGCGAGCCTTGTCCGCAGTCCAGCAGACGACTTCTTTGAGTAACTGTACCCCACGGGCTTCTCGCCTAGATATTGCCACGGTCCTCACTCCGGCAGGAGCGAGCCTTGTCCGCAGTCTAGCAGATGACTTCTTTGAGTAACTGTACCCCCCGGGCTTCTCACGTAGATATTGCCACGGTCCTCACTCCGGCAGGAGCGAGCCTTGTCCGCAGTCCAGCAGACGACGACTTTTTTGGGTAACTGTACCCCCCCGGGCTTCTCACGTAGATATTGCCACGTTCCTCACTCCGGCAGGAGCGACCCTTGTCCGCAGTCCAGCAGACGGGACCCTTGTCCGCAGTCCAGCAGACGCGACCCTTGTCCGCAATCCAGTAGAGGAAACACTTGTCGCATAGAGCCCAGGTACGCCCCGCCTGCCTCCGTTGATGCCGTCATTTTCGCTCACCGCCCGTCGCAGGAAGTCAGCAGGATCCTGTCGACTGCACCAGTCAACTTTCCGTGGGGAGAGGGTAGAGGGGCCCGGTCAGGATGGTGACGACCGATGATGATGTTCGCCCGATGCAAGTCTCCCGGAAAGTCGAACAAGAAAAAAATCTAAATGTTGTTCGATCCCGCTGGACACATTACGACGTCGGTAGGTTTACGGTGGCCAGTGTGGCCACGTTTATTTTCAGAACAAAACGACAAGTCAACGGTAATATACAAAACATCCAAAATTAAAACCCCATACTTTAGTCCCCCGTCTCAAGAGCCGAATTCCCCCGAGAATCCTCTCGGCAGCCCCTTTCTAGACTCGTAGAGGCCTCCTTTCCCTCCAGAGAAGGACCAATCACTTCAAATTTCCCCACTCTCACGTGGTAAACTGTCATCCAATGGTCGGCGAGCTGTCATCCTGGGGCTCCAACTGCCGAACCTAAATTCCTCGTAGAGTTGTTCTCTGCAATTTTCCCAGTCTGACTGGCGCCAACCGCTAAGTTATAGCATTGGACAAAAAGCGTCAATTTTACACTAAGCGGCAAAATCCTTTATACACAGGCACATTCGGCTAAAAGCCACAACCAGCTGCAAGAGGGGATCTGTCCGAGCAGACTCCCGAAACCCGAGACGTTTCTTAACGACCGCGGAGGAGCCGTTCCCACCTCCCAGCCGCTCTGCCCACGCAAATGCTCCTTCCAAAACGCCGACACTCACAAAGAAAGCTAGAGGAAAAAAGATGCCGACGCAACTGTAGAAAGATAGACTTTTCTAAAACAAATCTTACTTATTTCTAACAAAATCCTTCGTTACTTAACACTAACGTTTCCAGTTTTATGCACAATATTGCTATTCTAAACGTAAGATCAGGCGTCGTGACCTTTTCCAAATACCTAGAGTATTTCACCAGTTTTGGTCAAAAGTAACGAGTAAAGAGTAACGTAATTTCATAGCCGATACCGTAAAAAAGTAACGAAAATACTTTACTCGTTAGGCATTCAGAATACTAACGAGTACGTTACTGCGTTAGCGAAAAATGTATCGCGTTACCAGTAACGTCGTTACTTGTAACGCGTTACCTCCAACACTGCTCCCTACTTCCTTGCACGCTGGTAGTAATTCGATCGAACGCCGCCCGAGTGACGCTGGCATATTGTAAGTTTAGTTTGTATATGATGCAAAAACCTGAGACTGGGAATGAAATTCGAAAGAACAGACAGAAAAAAGGGGTCAGGACACCGTCTCAAACTCAGCTCTGGACAACGTCTCAAACTCAACTCAGCTGAGTTTGAGACGTTGTCCTGTCCCTTTTTTGCTTTATTCATACACTATTTCTTGCGAATTTCGTTCCCAGTCTCGCGATTTTGCATCACGATCAACATAAACCAGCGCGCCTGCACCTTGACAATTTTTTAGCTTGTAATTGCTTTGGAGGTTTATTTTCCGAGACGGAAGAAACGCCGAGCAAAAAGCGCAGAAGCTGACACAACTTGAGGTCGAGGAGCGTTCTACCATGCCACTGGCGTCGGAAGGGGAAAAAGGGGGGGGGGGGGGAGGGGGGTAAGGGGGAATGGAGGGGGGGGGGGGCTACAGTCTCTCGTTCCCCCCCCCCCCCCCGCAAGATATTTCGGACTGTTAAAAAAAAACAAGACGGGGAAAGAAGCCATGGACGAGCTTATTTTAATCTGAAATTATTTGTGCATATGTATAGCTACTGTCGCTCCTCACTGTATAAAAGACCGCATAGATGGTCATTGTTAGAAACTCGTTGTCAGAAGGCATTACCCGTCACATGCTTGATGGTTCGGAAGTTCAAAGCTATGTTTTTTCAACCGAAATAACTGGGCCATTGGTAAAAAATAATAAATAAATAAACATAACAATGAATACAAAAATTTAAAAAAAAACTGGAGAGAAACAAGAAACTATCAAGAACCTGCCGGAAGTGTTGTATTCTTGCATATTCAGAGGCCCAGAACTACGAAACAAGCTTCTCCTACAGAAATGTGTACAGGCTAAAAGAAACACGTCCCAGGAACGTGAAATGAGCAAAAGAAAATTAAAAATGTTTTTTTATGACTTGTTGAACTTCAACAATTTTAGAAATCTTCCCCTATTTATTAGTTAATTTACTCCTCACCGTGAAAAAAAAAAATACATTAGTTCGTATTCTGCAGATGGTAATGGATATGTACTGTCTGTGGTGTTAGTTTAAATGCGATACCTCCAACAATTTAGACGAAAACAATTACCAAGTTTGAGGCATATTTGCCCGTAGATACATGTTTGGATATTTCTTCGGAACTCATCTTGAAGAACAATGATCATATCTTAAGACGATACTTACTTAGGCTATACACAGATCATTCTTAAAAACTGTAACATCTCTACCATAAATGGCTTCGCTATTGGGGAGGAGATCGAAGAGTCACGCCGCTAGCGGCCCGCTTCAGCTGTGGGGGCAACAAACCGAATTTTTTTGTTTGTTTTTGATCAGCGATATCGAAGATGACGATTCGAAGGTCAGCATTGGTCAGAGCGAAGCGCTCGTGTCCAGGCCGTGCATGACGAGGTTCAATTTCTTTGTTATGCTGTGTTAGTAAACACCGGGCTGTGGGGACAACAACCTCGGCAAAGCGCCCCCTATAGTTCGATCTCCTCCCAAATAGCGCGCTTCAAATATGGCACAAACGACAAGTGTCGAAAACCCGTTGTCCTTCCTCACTCCCTCGGGAATCCATTTCTTTAAAACCAAGCACGCCAGATGATTTAAATAAACGCCACTGTCTTTCGCAAGGAATGCGGCACCGCATGTAAGAATGCGAAAAAAAAATTACGAATGTACCTCACTGCTTGAATCCAAATGAAGCCGCCCGCCGGTCTTTCGAAGTTCGACGAACTTCGAACTTTTACCCTAAAAGGTCGAAGTTCATCGAATTTTTTACTTTTCAGGAATCGAAGGTTCGACAATTTTCAAATTATTTATATTAATAATGTCGAAAGTTCGAAAATTATCCAATTTCTTAGCGTAGGAAGTTCGAAAGTTCGAAAAGCTCCGAACTTTTTAGTGCAAGAGCTTCAAAAGTTCCAAAATCATCGAATATTTTTGTCTATCAAGTTCGAAAGTTCGACAAGCATCAAATTTTGCAGCGTAATAAGGTCGAAATTTTGAAAAGCGTCGAAATTCTTAGTTTAATAAGTTCGAAAAATCGATTTCTGTCAAAATTCTCGATGCGGAAAGTTCGAAAATTCAAAATCTTTTGAACCTCTCGAAACGCTTGATTCAATCATCAAACCTTCGCTTCAGTAAAGTTCGCGGCAGCCTTGACCATGATTGTAGCTGCATTCGAAAGACAAAACAAGACCATCAAAGCGATCGTCATGATTCGCTTTGATTACTCCGGTTGACGAGTATGTGACGATCTGTCCAGAAAAGATTATACGTCTGGCACTTGATTACTGCCCTTCGTAAATCGAAGATTTTTTTTTTTTTTTGGTATGACGTTTTATGAAGCTAGGACTTGCTTGTAAAAACTACGCTGAAGTATAAAATTCCTACTAGTCATGCTCCTGTCCTGCTATTACATTTTGATGTAATCAACCAAGTGGGACTTCAATGAACGGGAAAACAATATATTTCAGGTTCTCTCCTTTCGTTATTATTAAAACGTTTTTGAGTCGCTCTGTAATAATCGCCGCCCGATCGGTCTGTGCTTCGCTCGTCTCCCAAGGAGTGACACAACAAAACGAGAAGACAGCGAATGGCCTTTCTGTACTTCCCAGTAGCCCTTCCTCGAGAACCGGCAGTCCGGGCCCGCCGACCCTGGTTGTCGCCCGTCGTTTAGAGCTCGGAGTAGAAGTCCGTGTTTAGGCCTGCTCCCACGCTAGCGCTGCGTACGCTATATCTGTTCCGGTCTATCATAGCTCGAGTCTCGCTCCGGAACGACTTCTGGATCGTCTTGGCCTAGGTTGGTATGGCCACGGCTCGCCGTTCCCGCCTGTCCTGGTCCGAACCTTGCTGGTTGACCGCTCCGGGGAACGTCATGGGTCTGATCAGCTCGACCGTTCCTGCCAGGCCCCAGCATCGCGCAGCACGCGCTGTCTCGCGCCAGCTCGTCCCTCGTCAGCCAAGCTCTTGCCACGTGTCCTCTTCCCCGTCGTCTTCGAGCCTCGTCTCCCACAAAGTATACATGGACAAATGTTCCTCATTATGAAGGAATCTTGAACCCAGTTCAAAAGCAATAGGAAATTTCTTGTAGTTGGAATTTTGTCTTTTGGTGTGTGTTCTGTTTACGGCGATCTGATTGAAAGAACGCCATTTGACTCAACGGTTGCATGCATGAAGAGAGCCGAGGTTTTATTTTTAAGATCGCGTTTGATGTATGCTTCTGGAATTCCCTTTCTAAAGAATTATTTTTTGCGAATAAAAAAAAAATCTAAAGATAAACTTGCGCCTATCGAGCAGTGTTCTTACCACGATATCCACATTAGGAAATCACAAATTACATAAACTCGACACTTGTATTGGGTTCTGGTATTGCTCGCAACGGGCTTGTGGTTAAGATAACCTTAGCATCCTCACATTTTTGGCAATAATGCGTGCATCGTGCTGAGCGTTAACCTATACGCCTCGCAAGTGGGCTCATTTTCGTCTTCTGCGCATGAGAAAGGAAGTAGCGGTGGCGTCAGAACGCCGAGTCCTGATTGGCTGATCGCGACCCCCCTATTGAGCGTCGTCTGCTCCTTTGTAACGTCGTCTGCTCGCAACATCGTCTGCGTCTGTCTTACCTTTCCTGCGACTTTCGGAGCGAACTCGACTTGGCCTTTAAGGGAGGGCAGACGAAATAACTCGAGCGGTACGTTGTTTTCGTCTAACAACTAGCAGACGCGCATCAAGGAGGGAAGTCAAAAGACTCACTGGCGAGGTGTCCCGGGGCGCCGAGGTTTGTTTGCTTAGTGTCCGCAAGTTTTCTCCCAAATACTTTTTACCTCCATTCGTGTGCGGCGAGACCCCTCACTCTTTAACGGCGCCGGCGGGTTGGCGCAGTTAACGTCGTCTGCGAGCAGACGACGTTGCAAAGAAGCAGATGACGCTCAGATAGGGGGGCTCGGTCAGCCAATCAGGGCTCGGCGTTCTGACGTCACCGCTACCCCCTGCGCAAGGAGCAGACGAACTTGCCCTCCGCATAGTGTCCATAATGAAGAGGAACCTTGTCGTTTTATTTACATTCCAGTTATTTCGATTGATCCTCTTTCGATTGATCCTCTGTTTAATACTCAAAACCAGTGATTGATACGATTACTTGCCTTCTCCAAACGTAGGGTATTGAAACATTGCGGGAATTTTGTCATCCTGTTATTATATCTTGTTAAAGTGTCTGAAGTAATTTAAAGGGAAAGGACCAGGCACGTAGCCAGGGGGGTGGCCCATGGGCCCCCCCCCCCCCCCGAAATCTTCCATCTTGCTGTGACCTCCTTTCCCCCCTCCCCCTCATACAGCATTTTGTAATGGGCGCCCCCCCCCCCCCCCCCCCGAAGCAAAATCCTGGCTACGTGCCTGGAAAGGACAATATATGGTGTTAAGAGATCCTTTTCGCAGTATATTATGTAAACGATGAATAGCATGCCAGCCCCCAATAAGAATTCCCATGGTGCTCCAAAAATATGTGTGATGTTCAAATGTGTCAGCAAGCATTAAGTGCACCCTAGAGATCAATATACTGCTGAAGTGTACAGTGTGACACCGTTAGACCGAACGAGCGATTGCCGGCTTCTGCATTTGTCTTGGAATCGAAAGGCTGGCATACAAACTACCAGAGCGGTTGAGATTTCTAATTCGGTAAACTTGTGTGCCCACCAATACCCTATAAAAGTAGCATGCTAAATAAAACATTGATGTCGTGTTCGCGCAAACCTTATTGCACATACAGTCTAAGTACCTGATGAGCATTCTTATCAGCTATCTTCATGAGAATTACGCACGTAAACAAAAACAACCGCCTGTTTCCAACAATTCGTCCCCCAGAATGACTCAAATTAAGGATAAGGTATTTTCCTCCATTCTTGGCCTTCTACCCCGTTTAGCGCGGGAGCCCTTTGTCCTGCCTCACTCTTTGATTCGCAAGATGGCCGCGCGGTTTGACAAGCGAGAACTAACGACCGCGGTTACGTAACCCGCGCGCCACGAACACTTTCTTGCTCGTTAGCCGTCAGCAGATCGTACAATGTTTACGGAAAACAGCCGTATGCCCGCGTCATTATCTCGGAGGCCGTGACTGAAATCGTAAGCCGTTTCTTGCGCAATCACGGCCGACCGGTTCACGCTCGGAGAGTAAAACATCCGCCGTAAATAGCTGGCTCTAAGTGACGGTCCATCCTCGGAGTAGTTCTCCTCGAGTTGTTGCAAACAAGCTGGCTTTCAAGGCCGCCTGTGGCGGTTCCCTTGCAGCGGTTTCTCTCCATCGACAAACCAGTCAGGGCAGTTGGGTTGCCTGGTATGCAAGGGCGCCGCCATTTGAACAGAAAGTAAAAAAAATAAAAACAGGTGTTAGTTTCATTTGTGTTGTGCACTGGAACAGCCGCGCGAAAACCACGCACTGGTAGCGTAAGGAAACCCGGCCCCGTCTTCCCGTCTTCTCTGCTTGACCGCAGTTGGATTATGTAACACCGGTGAGTGCTTTACAGTTTCTTGTTGCATAGAATTTCTTCTTCGAACTTTTTAACCCTTTGTGATTGTGTGTGCATTTGGTTCCTGGCTTATATCTTTTTCTTTGCGCTTTTTTTTACCGATACTGGCACCAACTAACCCAACTTCATGCCTTATAGCTACTTAAAAACATTATTATATGAAACTGACATTGGTAGTGAGATTGTATTCGATTTGTAGCGTCCTATACTGACATAGAGTGTAAATTTAGGTACCTGATATTGATAATGTATGTCTCTTGCTCGTTACTTTCATTACGCGAAAAGAAGACAAAACTTCCACGTGATAAAAACCAACCTAAAAATAAGTACGTTACCTGTTATTATACATTACCTTCTTTCGTTACTATTCTGCACAAACACCCACTGACATGGCACTTGCTGGTGCCACGTCGTCGTTATACTACATATGCAACATCAAAAGTTGCAGTGAATGGTAGTGTAATTAACCGTCCCAGAGTAACTTTTCCAGTTCCAACCGGACTCTAAAATGCCGGAAAATGCTAAATCAACTAACAACTCAAAGTTCTTCAGACCGTTGTGCGGCCGATCCTATCATAAATTTTAAAACCTATTCCACAGCTTTTAGCTGTTGAAGCAAGTAAGTACCAATTATATCTACATTTTTATGAAGATTTAGTACCTTACGCGATGTCTTCCACCTTGGCCATTTTATTTTGCCAAAGATTTGTGCAAATGCAATAATAAATGAAAACGAGTAAAGCCGTACTTTTGTGACCTTAGAAAAACGCCACGGCATTTTAATGCTGAAAATAAGAAGCTCTCAAAAAGCGAGTCATAAAGACCTTTCACCCGTGTTGCAAATACGTGTATAGCCTTTCAACTCACCACGAAAAACATAGAAAGGTGACGCGATAGTTTTCGAAAGGTATATATGTTCTAACAGCGGTTCTACATTTTCCGAAATCCGCAAGATACTAACTTAAAAGGAATTAATCGCCAAAAATATATAGGGCGTTTCGATCATTCATTCCGGGCTTCGCGAGCGGTATATTTTGTGACTTTTTTTTTTTTTCAGATTGCAATGTTTCGCCATTCGAAGAGCAGTACTATAGTCACAGAGCGCTCAAGTAACGCAGGGTTTGGCTTAACAAGTTCACGTTGATTCCTTCGTGATCGGTTCTTTAGAATTCTTATCGCCCGATACGGCAATCTCATTGGATAAACTTTCGAAGGAAAGGAGGTAAGCAATGGTCCGACATATTTTCAAATTTTCGTACCGAAATGCGGGCTTTGACTTTCTACCCTCTTCCTTTTTGACTCACTAAAGGATATGCGATTAGCAAGATTTCAATAGAAACTTATTTATCCCAGCCCAAAATTGATTTCATGGCCCCTTTTAAGGAACTGCAACAAGGTGGAAAGTTGGGCGAGTTGGTTGATGGTCATATTGAATGGGTTAAAACAGCGCAAAAAAGACGATGGACCAGTAAAAGGAAACACACAGACACAGCGCACTGTCTGTGTGTTTCCTTTTACTGGTCTTTTAATTACTTTAATTGCTCGTTGCTTTTTTTAAATGATGAACATAATACAGTAACTGGATACGAGAAGAACCATCAGCAGCATAAATAGAGCAGGAAAGAAAAAATAGCCGAAAAGAAAACACGATTTTTTCTATGACCGGTTACTAGAACCACTAGAAAAACTGGCAAGGCATGTACAAATACACAAAAGACAAAGATCAAGTAAGACAACGCCGAGTAGGCCCTCCGTCGCCTTCCATCGTGTTTTTTCTTCTTCTCCCGCGCAAAAGAAAGCTCTTCGTGTTTGTTTGTTTTTGTCTTTTACATTGTATCACCCTTTCAAACTTCTTCGACGTCTCCCGCCACCAGCACAGACATCAAACGCGGGTCCGTACCCCCTCGATTTGCGGGTTCACAACTCGCGTAACAGATGATGTAGCCTTGCGCGAGGGGGTCGAGTTCTTTTTGTCTTTGATGTGCGCTACATTATTCTAGCACACTCTTGAGGCACGGCTGAAAAGCGCCCGGCGCGAGGCTAAGAGCATCGTCCTCGAGGGTACGGATGATACCTACTTCTTTTGGTTTATTTGTCTAGGCATGGTAGTCGAGGCCACTCCTCACTTTACAGTCAACTTCCAACATAAAGGGGGGAGGGGGAGGAAGCAGGTTAGGCCATCTAAGGAGTGCTGACAGAGAGAGAAAGAGAGAACGCGTAAAAGTGGTGTGATCCTGTATTGTTTTGTGAGACCATTGCCACCGCTTCTCTCGCTCTCTATACCCTCCCCTCCCCTGGCCAGCACGAATATTTGTATAAAAGTGAGAACCGGTGAACGAACGATGACCCGTTACCGCCACTTTTTCTTAGACTGGCTGAGTTTTCGGTCATGTAGTGTCCGTCGTCTCCATGGCCATATCTTAATGAGACGTTCAAAATGCAGGGCATTAAAGAAAGCGGAATCCTAGAGTTTCAGTGCATACTTTGCTTGACAAAAAAACAACAACACATGTCATCAGCAAGAACAACAAACTCTAATCGACACAAACACATCAAGGTAAGCTGGGACACCTGCATTCTGCATTGGATATACATTGGATATACATTGTAACGTAAGAACCAAGTTTTTCTTTTCTTCTGAATAGCAAGTGAAACACCCGAAACGGAACGGAGCTTTCGGAGATCGCTTCTTTAGCTCCGAATCTCGTAGCGGAGGTAGACGCTGCTACTGAGCATGCGCACTACTAGCTTTGTTTGCACAATTCCAGGGATCAGTTCCAGAGGCCTAAGCTAAAGGGATGGCGGATGTGGTTCAAGTTTTCGGTGCCTTGTCAGCTTACAGGGGACCGGAGGGCACCCTACACTCTTTCTTTTCAATACAATATTATGTCTAAAGGGATTACCATAATATGGGCGTATGAGAAATGAAAAGCAGTGCTGCAAAAGGTTTTTGAAAAAAAAATCAAAATTGTTTTTGTTATTTTCTGGATAAGTGTGCGGAAAAATGAACGTGAAAGTAATTTGTAACGGTAATCCGTTACATTCGAGGCTCGCTAATTTGTAATTGTAATACATTACATTTTTCAAGTAACGAGCACAAGTCTGCAAACACGTGCGTACGCACAGGCCAGAAGCGTAAGCTCACGGCGCACCCTTTGCGCTTGATTAAATGAGCGAGACGACGGATGAGCAGCACTAAAAACGACTAACGCTGTGACGTTAAACTTTCGGAGCTGCACTATCGGCTTTTCGGCTAGTGTCAAACACCTGTGAACAGCCTCGTCTAGCTCCGCGCAACATCATCGCATAATACTTCGTTTCACATTAGGTGCGACCGCATGCAGCCAATGCTACGATACGACGGAGTCAATCAAACATAGCCAAAAAACGGAACGTCATGGCATTCATCATGTTTATATGTGCGTTCTGTCATTGCTAAACCAATCACAAACAAAAACCGCGCAGTGTTTTTTTTTCCTGTTTTGGTACGCGTGTTTGTGGTTGCATGTGTTCGTGCCTTCGACTGCGGTCGCATTTACTATGCAACAAAGTATAAAATGGCGCCCACTCGACAATGGGCAGAATATTCAAAATAGCAGTGCCCCTGACGGACCAGGTGCACTCTGAGAGCAGGAAACTGCGAACAGGTAGTCTCGGTTTCGGTTTTCGCTGGGTCGTGCATCTGTCGTCTGCTCACGTCTTCGCACCACAATTGCTCTCATCTCCGTGGATTGCTCCACACTTAAGCGCGATGCAATAAGTACCCATTTCTTCTCGTCGCTACATATAAGGCGCAGCGAATAACGAAACAATTACGTGATTTAACGTTGCAGCGCACCGAAAGGAAAACTTTCACAAACACGCCTACAAAAAAAAAGAAAAAAAAAAAAAAAACTCAATTGCCAAGCGCTGTCTTACGACTCTTGGTTTGTATCGATTATCTTCGTCTTATACATACAGAGAAAAACTTCTTAGCGCTAAAAAACAATATGACAATCCAAAAACTTTAAACTTTAAAAATTTTAACATTTATTCGCAAATAACTATAGGAGGATAAATAAAAAACAAAAAGTAAAGTTGAAAAATAAAAATTGATAAATAAAAAATGAAAAATGAAAAAAAAAAGAATTTTCACTATTGCTGCCTGCGAAACCTGCCAAACCAAATATTGAAATTCCCAGTTTGAAAAAGTAATAGATGGGCTGCTGACACACCTGTCATTTTCACGCCGAACACCCCGCAGTCACTACAGTGTATTCCTAAACGTCCCGACTTGGCGTTAACAATGTCGTTGACATACTCTCGAAGGTGGTTATCTAGACACCGTTCAGTCTGCCCTATGTACTCTCCTCCACAGAAAAGTGGGGCGGAATAAATGAAATCTTCTACACAGGAAACAAAGTTCGTTTTGTGCCTTCTGTATTATTTTAAGGCGAGTTTCCCTTTTTGTACATGCTGTAGAGACTTTCGGGGCTGAAAAGACTACATCTACATTAACTGTATTGACTGCACTCTTAAGGCTATGAGAGAACTTACGCATGCAAGACACTAAAATCGGTCTTCTTGTCTTGTCCCTAAGGTTTCGTTTCACGCCTCCACTTTGCTTAATCTCTTTGAGGTACCCTTCAACCACCGAAGTCAACTTGCGACTTCCCCGTTAAAGCTCTTTTGAATTATGTGCCTGCATGCCTTTGTGATCGAAAGTTTGGTGTGCGCTGACCGAGGATATTGCCTGTTTTAAAAGTGTTTGGAAGCATTGGAAATTACGTACGAACTACCGATTGAAGGACCCTTGAGATTCCTGAGCCTTAGACTAGAGGTGTTAACCCGCCAGGTACGCTGTTCTTAACACCGTTGATTTTGGTACCTTTCGTGTCGTCGACGTGTTTTCGCTCAAGGACCTTGAAGGCCGACTGAACGATGAGACATATGAATCTTTCGCCTAATAACAAAAAAGGCCGTCCGGCCCCAGGCATCGAACCTCTGCCCTTTGAATGGTAGCCAAGCACGATAACGCTTGCTCGGAGACGCGCGTGGCAATATAATTTCCTAAGCAGATGCTTTTCTCGCTGCATTTTTTGGAGATCTCCATGCGTGTGACGATTTTCATCAGACATCATCCCATATCGCACGGAAATACAATTCCTTTTTATAAGACTGATTAGTTTTCTTAGGCCTGCTATGCTCTAAATAAATGCAAAATCAAAATAGCATTATTGTGCAAATGATTCAAACTGTTGCAGATGGCATACTTTGAACATTACGTGTGCGTTCGTCATGCCTTCGTCGTCTACAACAGGCATTTCGAGGCGTGTCGAGGACGGGAAGTTGCCGTCGCAAATATTTCAGAAACAGCCGATTCTCGGCAAACTTCTGCGGTGGTAAGTGCGAAATCTAGACTCCCTTAAAGGGCAACTCCGGTCCATACCTTCGATTTTGGGATTATGACTGTTTTTAGTGCAGTCAGCGTCCCTGAATTGCAAGGTGTAATTTTTTTTCTCGTTATTGGGCATAGTTTTAAAGATATCCACGCCTCAAAGTTTTGTTTGGGGCGCGACCAACAAAACCGAAACTAGCCGCTCGAGGCCCCGGCAACACTGGAAATCAGCCGCTACGTGAGCGTGACGTCCGGATCGTTCTCGTTGAACGTGTACGCAGGCCGAGCGGCACCTACCTCTGTTGCGCTAGCCGTCTAAAGATAGGAGGTAAGCTGGTTTTGTTTTAATTCTGTATACGTGGTAGTTATCCAGCATATGTAGCAGGAGTTAGTGCGTATACCCAGAAGCTAGCGACTGAAAAATCCGTGAACTCGTACGATGCCGATCTCGGCGGCCACCGCCGTGCGTGCGCTATGCCGTACTCGTCGCTTGTATACCCAAAAGCTAGCTAGCCACTGGAAAACGAGTGAACTCGTTCGGTGCCGTACTCGGCGGCTGTTCCCGTGTGTGCGGTCTTCCGTACTTGCCGCTAGGCCTAAATTGTCATCGGGGCTCCGTGGATGGAGCGGCGTTGCTCTCCGCCGCGCTGCTAGTGACGTACAGTACTGGGGGCCCTCTGGCTTTCGCGCTGCGGGTCAGTCCCAGACACGAAGCTTTGAGGCACTCCGGCGCGGGCCGCGGCGCCCGAACGCTGGGATGTACACGTCTGTTTTTTCTGTTCGTTTTTCCTCGGGCGCCTAAAAACCGAAGTCCAAAGTCCACTCGTCGAACAGCGTTCACCCACACCTTCTCCAATTACCGGTCCGTTGGAAACTTGTGAAAAAGCACCTCCGTGTTGCGCAGCGGGTTGTTTGAGCAGCCCACAGCGCTACAAGTTGCACTCGGCATCTTCCGAGGAACAGCAGGGCAGTCTTGGGCGCACCGAGTTGTTCGCTAAAACGAGTCTTGGAGTCCTCACAAGGGCAAATAAACAAAAGGCTATACCGAAGCTACACGGGCTACAGATAAAAGCAACGGCTGAACGCGCCAATCACAAGCCGAAGTAGCGGTGGTAACGGCTCAAAAACCGCACTCCGCTCAACGCCCGGACCGGAGGAAAAAAAGAGAACGATACTGACGTCACGGCTTAATGCTGCTTTAGCGATCGGCAACTTGCTGGCCGCCCGCTAAGGAGCAGCGGCTCGCGGCGGCTCGCATTTTTATTATCGGCATTAGTTGAGAATGCGTTGTCCCCCGGACGTAATATTTTGTCTGGGGTCGTGTTTTGTGTCACTACAGCGATACCAGTAATTTATTTCATTTTGAGTTTTGGCCGGAGTTGCCCTTTAACGTATTTTTTTTTTTTTTACGTTTAAATTCCAGGTCCGATTTTTTACCCATCGTTCTTTCGGAGTTAAATTCAGCCCCATGTATTCGGCCATCACCCCTAGCAACGGCTTGTTTGGAGCGGTGACGTCACACTTACACGGCCAGTTTTATGATTTTCCATTTTTGCAGTTTGGGGTTCTAATATTGTTTTTCGCGCATAAGAGAAGCTTTAGTCTTCGTACGTAAAAGAAGATAATGAATACAAACCAAGAGTTGTGACTCAGCGCTCAGCGATTGTGATATTGTTTAGTGTGGGTGCGTCCGAGAGTGTTTTTCTCTTGGTGCACTGTAATATAAAATAACATGAACCACCAATTCGCCCAGACAAGAGTCCAAACAGAAACAATTACGATTTTCCTGCCACGGGGAGCGAGCGAAAACGCCGCAACGGCGAAGTCAACTGGACGCAGATCGACGTACACCGAACGCCGTGCCAGCTCACTGCGTGCATGTGTTAGCAAACTTTAGAGCAAACACTGAGACTAGTTCTCCAGTTTTATAACACCCTTCCTTCGCCAATCGCTGTTTTCAATCAGGCTAACGCAGTACACGACGAGCCTTTCTGTACGAGAATGCGTTCAAGCGCGAGCATGCACCTCTTGCTACGTTGTTGTGAGGAAATTGGCCACTGCAGTACTAGTCTCAGTGGATGCTCTCGACGTTGCAAACAAATGTACGCAGTGAGCTGGCTGGGCGTTCGGCCGCGTACGTCGATCTGCGCTTACTTGACTTCGCCGTTGCGGCGTTTGCGCTCGATCCCCGTGCCAGCAAAGTCGTAATTGTTTCGTTGTTCGTTGTGTCTGATATGGGTCCATATCACATGAGCGAATCACATTTTAGCGAACAGCGGCATTTGAGCGAATCGACGTTTTAGCGAATAACGAAAGCGCGTGTTGAGCCAACGCCTCCTAGAAGAGAAGGCCGTAGCGCTCCGAGTGGTTACGTCGCAATGTCGGAGAAGGAAGTCCATAGCGCAACTGCGTGAGAAAAATTTTCTGGCATCGACGTGATAAAAAACGTTTCTTGTCGAGCGGCGCTGGTTGTTCGAGAGCATATATCCGACATTAATATATGTTTTAAAAGCGCAGTATTGTACAATTTATTATATATATATATATATATATATATAATATAAGCGTAATATAAAACGCGCTACCAAGGTTGAAAGTACCAATTTTATATTTATGATTATCCCTGTAACCTCGGGACTACGTGCCATCCCGCAGATCCCCACACTTTTCGAATGAACCGGTCCGCTTCGACGTTTTCTTCCCTCGTACGGGCTCCGACTCTGGTAAATTTACGTTGTGTGTGAGCTGCCGACTGTCTAAAAAGGAACGCTGAGACTTTCAGAAGGGAAGGGAACCGAAAAAAAAATCCAGTCATCACCACAGGAAGCGCACGCGAGCAAGAGATGGGTCGACGAAGTTAAGCCTCCCACACTGCTGCCGCCGCTCTCGTGTTTATGTGTGTGTGGTTCTTTTGATCCTTCCCGGCGTTTCCTGGTCGTCACCGCAGTCTCGGGTAGATTTTTTTTTCTTTTTTTGTGTTCGCTTGATACTACGGCATTTACGTGGATTCGCGGAACAAGTCCTGCTACGGTTTGAGTGACATGTGTGGCAAATAGCCAACGATAACATTGGTCGATTATCGATAGACTTCTCTTTCGACAGAGAGAGACTTAAAGTGTGTGTTCAAAAGTTTTCGTCACGGATATTGTGCGAAGTATGCATACGATCGAAAGGTGAGAAACAACTTATTTACGGGCTTTACGACAGAGAGAGACTTAAACTTCGTGTTCAAAAGTTTTCGTCACGGATATTGTGCGAAGTATGGATACGATCGACAGGTGAGAAACAACTTATTTACGGGCTTTCTTGGTCATGTGGGACGCGAGTAACGTGCTGCAGTCGGTTTTTTTTCTTTTTCGTGATAGAATGCCATCTTGGTCGTTGTTATCCGTGTGCAGTTGCGTCAACATTTGTAAATATGCATGGTAATATTCTAGTTTTCACTGTAAGGTGAATAACAAGTTTCTGTGATTATACAAAGTGCGTTGTTTGTGCTTATGTGCTTATTCATACTAATGTTATTTTATTGCCTTTACCGCTTTTATATAGAATCCTAACTGTATTAAGGTAATAGTATTATGGTATACAAAATAAGATATTTTGTTCTAAGGCAGCTCGAGCCCATAGGGAGAAGTAAATTAGTTGACCGTAAATAGTAATTTTAGTACCCCTGCCACACGGAGAAGTTAATATATTGTCATTAAATGATATGGGATAATCAGCTCGCAGTCTTGAGTGATTATACGAGCGTCGCAAGCTGATTTGTCGACCCCATAATGTCATTCGATCAAAATTACATTACTTCCATATGGCCGGGGTATGATGCAAGAAATCAGTGACTGCACGCGATAACATAGCTTACATGATCGTAAGTGACACTTACCTAGCCGTGTCCGCGTTGACTACGTCTACCTAACTTTTACCTGTAATCTGTTTTGCTGTGTCCAGTCACTCCGTGTCTCGCCATTTTGTCGAGGTATTTATGTGTAAACTATGCATTCCTACAGCAATAATTGCGTGACTTAATATTTTCTCTTATACGCCTACCTCGTACCATTTCATACCGATTATTTAGCAGCGTAATATTTTTCCCGTGTAATAAAATATTTTCAAGACCCCTTGCTATCTGCAGCTTTCAATTTAGCTAACAAGACAGGAGTATGTGCAGAAAAGCGCGTTACGATGGTCGATCCACGCGCGTTGCCTTCGCTTCGACGCGCGCCTCCGATGGCCTTCCTTCGCGACGTCACGAGAAGAGCGCTACAGCCTTCTCTTTTAGGAAATGTTAATTGACCCCCCCCCCCCCCCCCCCCGCGCTGCACGCACTTACGCCGTTTTGCGGCGACAGTCTGCGGCGGCTCACTACAAAACTGTCAACCCATCTGCTCCCCCCCCCCCCCCCCCCCCCCCCCTAAAACGAAGCTTCGCGGCGTTTATGGGTGGGCCATTTGGTGAAACATAGGCGTTCGCTAAAACGTCATTCGATCAAGTGAGTGCCTCCCGTCTGATACGTAGCGACGAGAATAAAGGGGTATACTTACTGGATCGCACGTAATTGTAATGTAATCCACGACGACGTGAGCAATGGCGGTGCGGTCAAGATAGCAGACGACAGATGCACAACCCGGCGAAACGGAAACCGAAGCTACCTGTTGACAGACTCCTTCTCCCAAAGTGCACCGGAACCGCTAAGGGCGCTGCTATTTTGCATATTGCCCATTGGGGGCCCGAGCCCGATGCCGAGCGTCTTTCGACTCATTCATTAGACAGGAGTTTACACCTAACGCTGGCACAACACGCGTGCTCAATCTTTGTCTACACTCAATTTCCCTGTGATAATATCAAAACACTTTAGGGCTTTGATTTCTTTAACTGGTGTTGACTGCAGGCACTGTTTACGGTTTATTTATTTATAAATTTATTTTCCCAGCGAACGGCTGCGAAATGCTGTACACTCAATTTTCTCTCAAACCTAAATTTTTCATTAAAAAAAAAGATAATAAATGATGAAAGGAGCACTTGGCTAAACGCTTGCATCCCACGCTGCGCCCGTGACAAGCCGGCTTTTTCGAACAGTCCCTTCGGTGGAAAGTAGACCAGCACCGCCTCCTACGCAACCAAGGACGTATTGTTTATCTGCGTCACTAACCGAGGGCCAGCGCGGGATGAAGGTAGGCCAGTCCCGAGTCATTGATCATTCCCCGGCTGAGACATTCACCGATTGTCCTGGCCGATCTGTTTCCCGAGCCGGACTCCTCTGGGTAACGTAGAAAATAAAAAACTACAGCTCTAGTGGCTGGAACGCGTCTCCGACCGTTGTACGCACTGTGTTCAAAAAGGTGGTCCCTAGATTTTCGTCTGATGACCTCATAGAAATGTCATCCTGTCGCCGACTGCGATCCTGGCGGTTTAACTGCGCCGGTGGTCGATGTGGTTCACGCCTGTTCTGCTGCAGTTTTACGGTACTCGGAGGCTTCGGCAGCCAGGCGCTGGGTCGCCGTGGCGGCAGCGACACTCGCGTTTTCTCGTGCTTTGTGTCTGAACTTTTACTAGGACCCCAGGATTGCGACATCCGACGGCGTAACACTCCGGCTTTTGTAACGAAATTTGTAGCCACTTCGCGAACCCCTTTGATGTGTGTGTGGGATAGGACGCTAACCACACCAGTTGGAGACGCGTTCCCGACAATGTACTGGGTGTATCAAGGAGCGGCCAGGCTCTTTAAATCGACCGCAAAATTCGGTTTCTTCACCTATCGCATTCCAATTTTGTACAGCGGTGGCCACAGGTGGTGCATTTTAGAGCGCAGCTCTTAGGCGCCCGTTTCCAGCTTGAGCGGCGTCGGCGTCGCCGTCGCCGTCGCCGTCGGCGTAACCGCGCGGTGCATTATGGGTAAATTTCCCCGCTAAATCTAGCGGAAAAATTTCCCCGCTAAATTTAGCGGAAAACTTTCCCCGGTAAATCTAGCGGAAAAATTTCCCCGCTAAATCTAGCGGAAAAATTTCCCCGCTAAATCTAGCGGGAAAATTTCCCCGCTAAATCAATAATTTCCCCGCTAAATCTAGCGAAAAAATTTCCCCGCTAAATCTAGCGGAATAATTTCCCCGCTAAATCTAGCGGAAAAATTTCCCCGCTAAATCTAGCAGAATAATTCCCCCCTAAATCTAGCGGAAAAATTTCCCTGCTAAATCTAGCGGAATAATTTTCCCGCTAAATCTAGCGGAAAAATTTCCCCGCTAAATCTAGCGGAAAAATTTCTCTTGAGGTCAGGTGACCCCCCGAGGCCACGTGACCCCCACGTGACCTTGGCGAGGGGGTCATGTGACCCCTCCAAGGTCACGTGACCACTTCTCCCCCACCCCGATAACACGTGAACCTCAGTACCCTTCCCTCCTCCTCCTCAAGAGCTGCGCTCTAATTCGGCGTTACAGGGAGTTGTAAACGGCTTTCATTTTTTTTCTGTAAAATTCGCAAAGGGCGAGCTTACCTGAGGAAAAAGTAAAAAAAGAAAAAATCTTAGCTCCTATGGAAACGCAGCGAAGCCACCGGTCTTTAAACCATATGGACGCCGTATGGTGTGAAGACCGGTGGCTTCACTGCGTTTCCATAGGAGTTAAGCCTTTTTCTTTTTTTTTTTTACTTTTTCCTCAGGTAAGCTCGCTCTTTGCCAATTTTATAGCAAAAATGCACCACCTGTGGCCAATGATCGGAACGCGATAGGCTAAGAAACCGAATTTTTCGGTCGATTTAAAGAGCTTGGCCGCTCCTTGACAGAACCAGTGGTTCGGCCTTGCTCTCCACGGGGTGTTCATACCAGAAGCCGTTTCGAGGGAAAAGGTGAGCGTACCGGTTCCGCTCTTTTCCGAGACGAGACTTCGCTCTCTCTGCTCTGACCTAAATGAAGAACGGTATAATTTGGCATCTTTGTTTTGGTCCAGCGTGGAGAATGGCCAGTGGCATTGAACCTTGCCATGCGTGTCGGTGTCTGCATCTACTGCTCTTTCTGACCGACGTTTACTTTTGACTGTTTTATGCTAGGTTTTGTTACGTGTGCATGCACAAGCAAAATCACGCACAAACGCCTACTTGGAAATGCAGCGCTTGAGGTCATGGAGTATTGCAATCGCTCTATTCTAATATCCTTTGATGACGCACTCCCCCAAGGGCGACGAACGCTTTAAGGCCGAGTGGCATTTGCAGCCGGAGCTGTACCCAGGCTCATGGTCGGAAATAAATATTGTTACTCTGCGCGGAACATACTTTTGATTATTATTTAGGTCAGTCTGTCTAGGCTGGAAAAAGCGGTGGAGAAACTGCATCGTGACGTCGCCGGTGGGAGGAGCCCAATCTCCATCGCCAACAAACTAAATCGGAAGAGAACTGCACCGTGACGTGTCCGGTGACGTCGCCGAAGTGTGGCGATTGAGTTGAAACTAAATCTTTTTTTTTTTTTTTTCTCCCTACATGTAATTTCGGAGAATCGCAAAACTCGGCAGTGAAGGGTTCTAGAAAGCAATACTCTTAAGTATCCGAAAAGTATTGTGCAGAGCAATTTAATTAAACTATTTTTTGTTGAAATTTGTCGCATGAAATATTTAGTTTACTTAAGTTACACAAAAACTATTAGCATTAGCTCCAGCCCTTTACGTTGAGCAGGCAGGCAGTCATAGCCGACAACAGGAAGAAGCGGAAGTAAAGTCCTCGCGTGCCGGTCCACCAGATTAGCCTTCTGAACAACTTTTTGACAGAAAACCAAGTTTTAGTGAGGGCCGCCACTGACAGTCTTCGGACCCAGCCTGAGCGGGACGAGTTGTGGGACGGAATTGTGGACGAGCTGAGCGCCCAAGGCCTGTCCATCAAAACGCGAGCAGAATGGAAGGGCCACTGGAATACTCGTGTGTGCCACGCCCCAACACGGGATTTAGATGTAGCGTGTGCTGTTCGGCTGTGTATAACTACTGCGTGGTGCACGTTAAAAACCCCAGGCTAGCAGTCGTACTGCACTGGCTAGATTGCTTATCTACACTGAGTAACAGTGTCGCCATGTTCAGGCAGACTAACCTCCTGCTGTATAAACAATTAACGACAAATTTGACTTTTTTTACTTTGTTTCAGTACGTTTGTGCAACTTCTCGCGTGCTGCACGAGAAAAAAAAAAAGTTCCTTCGGGGGTTAAATTTTCGATGAAGTAGGAAGCAAAAAAGAAGAAAAGAGAATATTTCCCTCAAGTGGGGTTCGTAGTAGAAGAGGAGGAAAAAGAAAATCAGTTGTTAGTCCCACGGTGTGTATGGTCTTTTCTTTATGTGTATACACATTTATTGTAGTTCAGCTGGCCTTACCTGAAGTCGCTGTTTTAAAATAAAGTATAACTCTCTCTCTTTCTCTGCCTGAAGTGTGAACCCAGTAGCTCAACTTAAGCCTGTTACCGTTGCTTGGCTCTTCGCTCAGTCAAGTCGTTTATATGGGGTGCACTCAAATAAAAACACAATCGTGTTGAATCGTCTAAGAGTATTTAGAATAATTATCGATCACGACGCTCAACTTGCATCGCTCCAAGAACTTCCTTTTTTTGAGCGCCTTCTCTGCTGGAGTTTGCTGGAAACACAGCCACTTCGATCCGGGGCAATCGATGATAGCGTTGGTGACATCAACAAGTACGCGAATCGCAGATCACTGTTGAACACCAATGTTTTCGTCACTCCCGACGGTTCCCTAGAAGCCGCCAGCAGCGTAGATCCGTAGAGCTGCGAGGACTTGTTCTTCGACCGTCAGCACACGGGGCCCTTCGTGACGCCGCCGGAGCTTTCCACGAAACTGGTCCCACAGCCAGCGAGCAGGGTGTCGAACCGGAACCGAACCGAACCGAAAACCGGAACAAAACCGTTATTTTTAGCCGAACCGGAACTGAACCGAACCGAAATCTTCGCCGCCATCTTGGAACTGAACCGGAACCGAACCGAAAAAAAATATAACGGTAACCTGTTCAAAACGGTTCAAGGTAATATTTTTTTTATTTTTTGTTAGTATCACAAAAAGACATATGGGAATAAAAAATTGGCGGCTGTATTTCTATCTATGGATCAAATCGTCATATACAGAATTGAAAAGTACGGTAAGTTGTGGGTTTTCATGGCACTATGATTAAACATGTGTCACGTTGCCACGTGACGTCATGGTGTCAATACATGTTGTCACGTGACCTCTTGACGTCACGTGACTCACTGCGTCAACTCGATTTAATTTGAGGAAGTCACTAGATGTATTAACATTGTTAACAGCATGACGTAACATGACATCACGATTTCGGACCAAGAGTCACGTGACACCGTGACGGAAGCGATTTTCATAACACATAGTCGAGTGCTCGGGTTCGTGACAATCAGCACCGCCAAACATTCGGGTAGCGGCTCATGTCAAATTAATATGATAGTAGCCCAACTCTAACAATATCTGAAGCTCAGCCCAAGCTTTTGCTTTCCAAACCTTAGCCGCCTAGAGCGTGACTGTGATGAACACTGGCGGTATCAGATCACGTTGCCGCTTGTTTAAATTGCGAGTTGAGGAGATATCGACAGCTGTCTCTTTCCTTTATCTTTTCTGCATCTGCTATTAGGGGAAAACTAATGGATGTTTCCGCAAGCTATCAACGTTAGGGGTTATTTCTTAACACTATTTATTGAAACTACAAGAAAAAATGTTGCAAGACCCATTTTACATTATTGAGGCACCCAAATATTTTTTCGTTGTTGCTGAACTGCATCCGAAAGATGTCTCTGAGAATAGAAGTACTGAAATTACTAAATGCGACTTATTAATATGACGTTACATAAAACTACACGTGTGTACGGAAGGAATACTAAAAAAAAAATATCTTAGTGACCTTAAAGAGACAGCCGAACGTTGGCAGTCGCTGTAAGTCTCACACGAGTGTCGTTCTCAAGTTATTGCCCAAATTTTGACTTCCTCTGTACTTTGCTTAAAGGAGCTATAAAAATATTTCTATACATCACTAAATACTACTCAGGATCACTCCCTAACGTTAATAACTGTTTGAACTTGGCTTCGCTATTTTTTCTAGGCAATGGCAGTTGCCAAACATTTCGACAAATATGAGCATCTTTCATCCCCTCAACTCGTAGCCAGAAGCGGCCACGTGGCCTGGTGCCTATCTTATGCCAACGTTAATCATACCCCCGCGCTGGGGTTTTAAAGAAAGAAAACGCGTGCTCAGCTTCAGGCATTGTTAGAGTTCGGCTATTCTCATCACTGTAGTGGTTGGAGATGAGCCACTACCCAAGTGTCCGCCGAGGCATTGATTGTTACGAGCCGATGTACAGTGCTCACGCAGTCCTCGTGTCTAATCCACGAGCCGCGCTCGACTGTCGTCAGGCGGGTGGTTTTGATCCTACAATTGCGACATCACTCTTTGGAAAGGCGAGAATAAAATAAATAGTCTCATTTGATCCTCGCAATTACACCGCGACAAAGATGCTTCTGAATTAGTGGCGGCCTGTGCGAGTATACTTGGGCCAGAGGACCAGTACGCCTCGAATGAACACACACCAACGGTGGAGGCAATGCCTCAGGAATGCTTTCAGCCTTTCCACTCTGGTGAAGAAGCTGTACTATGGTGTAAATGAAGTAATGGCCGGCCGCAGGTCGACAAGCCAGGGTGGAAAGACTTTAAAGGTTGCCGCCACCTATACGCGTCGGTGGCAACCAGACAACCGGCAAGCCAGTTGTCTGGTTGCCGTTGTCATTTATAGATGGCGTTAGCTGTCCAGAGTTTAGTGTCATCATTTGTTTGCTGACGGACACGACACTGGGAAACTAGCCCTTAACAGCTCCGCTGTATAAAGAAGTGCGTGTGTGTGTGTAGGGGGGAGGGGGGAGGGGTGGAGGGGGGATTTTTAAAAACATACTGTGTTGTAAAGGTTCCTCTTCCCTGCATCTTTGGCGCAGACCAAAAAGCGTGACTCCGGAAATTCCTTTGCTTGTAAAAACGCTCCTACCAAAAAGCACGTTTTTGTCGTGCCAGACGGATATATTTCTTCAACCTTGTAAAACAAGTACAGAGTGTGTATTTGAACTGCGAACCTGAACCGGAGTGGACTAGTATTTTAAAATCACTCCTCGAAATGCGTGATTTTTAATACGCTGTGCAAAAGAGCTGTACAGCGCTGTTAGAATGACATGAATGTTGCTGTAACTACCATGAAATGAAGAAAAAAAAAAAACGCTAGCGCCGTTCCTAGTGAAAAGCGTCTGACTCGCAACTAAAGGGTCGTGGGTTCGAATCGCGCCCAAAAATTCTTAATTTTTTTAAGGCAAAATAATTACTTTCAAAAGTGAGATCATTTGAGACATACGGCGACCTTTAATTCGCATTACATGTCATGTTTTAATCACTCTCATTCCACGCGTGACGTCACGTTTCACGTGAGCATTGTGGGTTGCTTGATATTCTTGCGCGAGGGTATGTAGCTCTGACGTCATGAACCTATCGACCAATCAGGATTTTCCAGTCACGCCACCGACATCGGCTTTTCTGCGACATGAGCTCCTTAACGCTATCGAGTTGAAATCATCAGTTAGCAAAGGTGATGCTCCTTTGCAAATTAAATTGACCGGCATCTTGTCAAGAACAAACCTCTACAGCCAGGCTATGCCAGCTTATTCTTCATAAGAAAATGTTCACTTGGGCAAGCGCTATTTTGGGCCAGTTTCGATCTGAGTGCGAAGATGCGTATAGATTAGAGTAAACAATTGCGATTACTTCTTGCTGCATCATTAGTGGCGTGCATGCGGTGCTGCGTGTAAACAATGTTAGGTTAGAACAACAAGCATTTGGATTGCCGCTCGGTGTTTCTATAAAAAAATAGACTGAAAGGATTTATCCTAAAACTTTTGTTACATTCTGTTCGTCATCATATACCTATATATTGTGAAGTGTATTTCGTAAACCTTATTTAATAATTAGCATGAGCACGAGGTGCTCATTTTATAATTTTATGTGATGTAATTAATTCCTTAGTTCAAGGACTCAATCACGATTTCATTTTTAACACTGCGACACGAAGTTGTACCAATAACGGGTATTTTAAGCGACCTACCACACTTTGCGACAACATTTTATACCGTGTAAATAGATCAGCTTGAACATTAGAATTTTACTTAAACACGAAGAAAGCACAATAAAACACAGTATAGTTGTAAATTTGAAGCTGATCTATTTACAGACATGTACCAACCAGCTCAACTCTTTACTCTTGTACTTAAACATTTTGATTCAGGTAAAATATGTGTTACTGCTAAACAAAGGGATGTGGAGTCGTATGAACACGACGTTATGTATTTTAATGTAGATTTTTTTGTACTCTTGCGTCGAAATTAAATAACTGAATTTAATATTTTTGGTGCCCAAAAACAAAAGTAAATTGTACGGACGATCGAAGAAACTATATAGTTAGTCGTTTCACGGCGTAAATAGTGTATATTGCCAGAAGAACGCGAAAAATATATTCTCAATTTAGCGGTTCAAACCGGTTCGAACCGGTTCGAACCGGTTTGAACCGTTATTTTTTGCTCCCCCGAACTGAACCGGAACCGAACCGAAAGCCGTGAACTTGAACCGGAACCGAACCGATGAAAATTTCGGTTGGACACTCTGCCAGCGAGTCACCCCTTTGGTCAGCCGGTATTCGCCCACAAACCTCGCATCGCTCGTCTCGAAAGCATCCCGGTGATCTCTAAGAACTCGATCCGCTGGCGAACCCAACAGTAGAAATGTATATGTTAGGGCCGCCATCAGGGATGGGCAGTATTTCAAATACAAGTATTTGAAATACGTATTTTAAATACTTTGTGTATTTTGCCTTCGTATTTAAATACTAAAACGTGGGTATTTCAAATACAATTCTAATTAAATACAATTTTGCGGGCGAAAATACATCTTGTTTTTATGCATGTGGTTGTAAGATATAGTCTCCCTACTTTATTCGGCCATGGGGCTTCCTTTCTTTTTCTCCTCCGGCTTTATTTTAAAGGCACTCTCCAGAGCAGGAAAAAAACTACGTTCTGCATTGAATTCAGTGTCCCTCAATCAAGCACACGCGTTTAGTGACTTTGTGATTACGGTACTAGTCCAGGGCAGACTGGCTAGATATAAGTGCCTGTGACAACTTTTGAAGCTTTCCAGCCTGATTTACATCCATATTTCTGCTTGGAACATTCTAAATGTGCGGGTCGTCCAGATTTCGTAACTGGTGCGAGTTGCAGCAATAAAATATTATCTAGCTAGTGATGCGCGTCTTGGTCGTCTTGGTTCTTTTTTGGTCTATACCAAAATCTAATCGACAAAAAGCTGCTTGAAGCTCTGTACTTTTTCCACCTATTACGTCCAAGCTGATTACATTTTTTTTGTGTGATTATATTTCTATTACGTTACTAGAGCCTCGCACACTAACTCCCGAGTGTGCGATGCAAAATTAAAATAAGATACCCAGAAACCCGTTGCAGGTGCCCTGAAGTGGCTGACGCAAATTTTGAGGAATATATTTGGAGAAGTATCTGGAGGAGACCAAATACATTGGGATGTATTTGTATCTTGTACTTAAATTCTTTTTTGGAAATGTAATTAGATTTCTAATTAAATACATTTTTGACGCAGTATTTTGTATTTGTATTTCGATACATATTTGCATGTATTTTGCCCATCCCTGGCCGCCATCTTTTGCGATGCAGAACGATCTCCGGCTTCGTCTCGACCATTCAGTTAACTGCATCGTCAAAGTGCATCGTGACTACATTTCGACGTCACCGCCAACTGCATCATTTTATGAGCATAGCTCGAACTGCATAGAGAAAAACTACATTTCAACGTCATGCCACATGACCCGAGAAAATAGCCAATCAGCGCCCGATGCAATTTCTACATAATTTAGTTTGCGTTCCAGGTTACATTGAGATATCCCCAATTCATATTTTTATTTTTAGCTTAAAAAATGATATTCTGTAAATATATATATATATATATATATATATATATATATATATATATATGGGTGGTTTCATCTCAAATCGTGCAGGCAAAAAGGGTCGAATTTTTAATTTCGATGAAAAAATATATGTTATGGCGCCGTTTCTAAAACCGCAGTCGACACAAACCGCAAGTTCGTCGGAGTTTTTGTTCTCGACTTATGAATTTTTAAAGAGGCCGCGGCGAAAAGCAGTGTTTTTCACACCCGTCGTGGGTCGGATGTTTCGCTTGATCTCCCGCCATGGATTTGCAGTCCACATTATATTATCTTTTTTGAAGCACTCTGTGGACACATTTAAAAGGCTTCAATACTATGAAATAATTTTAGGCCTTTTGCTTTTTTTCTGTAAAAATGTCAAAAACGCCTCCTCGGTCAATTGTCGACGAACTTTGACAATTAATTTCTGGCGATCTACTTAGGTTACACCGATATTTTTTATGAGCACGGAGAGCCCAAAACACGCTCTTTATATTTATTATAAAATGCCTTGGCTGTATAAAATATTCTTTCCGGTACGTTTACGTTAATATTATGCAAAAACCAAAAAGTACCATTTTTGAAATTGATTTTCTAAAAAAAAAAACATTTTTTATTTCTTTCATTTTTTGTTCAAATGTAGATATGATAGTTGTCTACACGAAAATCAAGCCTAGAAAGTGTATATTTTGTTTGCATGTTTTATATTTAGGCCTCAATATCGGAAAGAGACGTCTTTGTTTTGCAAGACCTAAGTCAGACATAGCGACCCATGCGTCTCTATGAATTGTGAAAAAGTTTTCTTGAATTTTCTTCTGTATTTTGTAATCAACTATAAACGGATTTTGTGGTAATGAATATTTATGTATGTTTTGATAAGAGCGGGAACCATGAGATACATATCTAACCAAATCAGCAGGCCTAGTAGACTTTCAATAACCAAAAGGCACAGACGTTGTATTGTTTCGATTTATAAACCTTTCAAAGTAAACAAGCACGACTAGCTATTAGCTGTCATATTACTAAGACAAAGAAAGTCACCACATCGTCGATATATTATATACAATTCTTTACGGAACCAAACACTGGGGCTTGTTCACCGCACATCGCACAGGTCACCAGGGAATGTCCTTTCATTTCCCTAATACACAAAAGTGGTGACACAGAAACGGTCCGAAACACACAGAGAGTGTGTCATGGAGAGGGGTAGGAAATAAAAATAAATAAATAGGAATTAAATTTCCCAACTCCGATCTTAACGAAAATTACGTTAAAAAAAAATATAAAGTATTTAGGTTCGAGCGGTGGCAAGGCGATAGGTCCACGCCTGGTGGAGAGTCAGACAAAGAAGTCGACGGCACGTAAAGGTAAAACAAAAACAAAAATCAATAATTTAATAAAGACGGGAAAACTCAGCCGCACATGGCAAGAACAAAAACCAACTCCCCCGGCATTCCCTAAACGGGACGCAACCAAATGCGTGCGAACACGCTCTCTACATCACCGCCAGGCCGCTACGCCATGGCGAAATAAACCCAACAACTGAACAGTGCTAACAAACAGTTAGTAAGAAAACATAAAAAAAAAAAGAAAAAACGTTCAGAAAAAGCCGCACCCGAGAAACAAAGTTCAGCGGGGCGAAGAAACACACACGAGTCGGCCCCACGACATTGAAGTCTGGCAGGATGACGGCGTCCAGATGATGCTCGAATCTGCTCCTCCCTCTATTACGCACATCCACGACGGCTGTGCGGAACAGTGGTTTTACGAAAGAAAGTGAAGAATAGATTCGAGCAGGCGATGCGCGAGAAGGTAAGCGAGACTATGCTTCAAGCTTCATATCGGGAGAGGAGCTTTCGAGGTAGTTTCTGCAGTTACTCAAACTTTCTCTTTCCCCTTCCCTTTTTCAAAAGAACACGTCAGCCGGCGCTAACGTTTCATCTCGGGAGAAGTCCACTCTTCACAAACGGTTATAGTTGACAAGGAGGCTGACTTCGACCCAACTAGTCGCTGGGCAGAATACAAACAGAAGTATATTTACCAACACGCTCGTTTTAATGTAAGTCTCCGGGCTTTGCTGTTTCCAAAAGAGATAACCCTTTATAAGGACAGAACGAGCGGGTTGGTGGGGATAATTAAACTTAAACACTCCCTTCCCGTTTTCTTCCTCTAATAGATAGCCCTTCGATGCTATCGGATCTCCGAGGAGAGAGAGAGAGAGCACGGCCGTTTCAAAGTAAGGATAGGGCGC
Organism: Ixodes scapularis; assembly: GCF_016920785.2. Classification (NCBI taxonomy): domain Eukaryota; kingdom Metazoa; phylum Arthropoda; class Arachnida; order Ixodida; family Ixodidae; genus Ixodes; species Ixodes scapularis. The sequence goes on along the minus strand of NW_024609846.1, from coordinate 62,666,341 downwards.
TCGAAGCAAGGGCAAACAGGTGGTATCGTTTCACGCATGCACGAATGGCTGGTTTCAAATTTCCCCACATCCCTAACGAAACCGGCCCATCTTCGTGTGTGCGTCTGCGGGATTTCTGTCCCGCGCCGCCGGTTTTAGCGCGCACGCGGCGTTGTTTTGGGTGGCAGAACAGTTGTTGACCGCGGACATTGTAAGCCGTGGTGTCCTCATCCTTTCAGGCAACGATTCCTTTGCTTTCCCTTGTGCAATACTCTGACAGACTCCTCCTGGGTGGCTGTCACTGTTCGCCGCGTCAACGACACAATCGTACCATTTCACTCCTCGTGACACAGGGTGCGCTGCTCGCTTTACTGTCACTGGCCGTCCCATCTAACACAACGAGCGCGAAAGGTCGTGGTCATCTGCTGGCTCCGAAAGGGCGGGACGTTCATGCAGGCCAATGAGGGCCCCGAATCAAAAAGACGTCTGCCGACTAATACACGTTAAAAGTTTACGACACCTGCTGGTATGTTAAGAAGTGTTGCTTTCTCTCTTTGGAACTCCTCCGATGTTGCTTGCAACCTATAATAAAATTTAAATAATCAATAAATATATCAGGGTGGAAATACTGTATTTCATTATTATGTGGAACCGTTGAAAAAAAGAAAAACCCTTTTTCCAAGCTTGTGAAGACGCGCAATTCGCAAGTCCATTTCGAGCCGTAAAAACATGTTTTTGTACGATATTGATGCTTAAATGTAGAACATACAAACAAAATATACACTTTCTAGGCTTGATTTTCGTGTAGACAACTATCATATCTACATTTGAACAAAAAATAAAAAAAATAAAAAATGATTTTTTTTTAGAAAATCAATTTCAAAAATGGTACTTTTTGTTTTTTTCATAATATTAACGTAAACGTACCGGAAAGGATATTTTATACAGCCAAGGCATTTTGTAATAAATATAAAGAGCGTGTTTTGGGCTCTCCGTGCACATAAAAATATCGGTGTAACCTAAGTAGATCGCCAGTAATTAATTGTCAAAGTTCGTCGACAATTGACCGAGGAGGCGTTTTTGACATTTTTACAGAAAAAAAGCAAAAGGCCTAAAATTATTTTATAGTATTGAAGCCTTTTAAATGTGTCCACAGAGTGCTTAAAAAAAGATAACATAATGTTTTCTAAACATCTATAGCGGGAGATCAAGCGAAACATTCGACCCGCGACGGGTGTGAAAAACACTGCTTTTCGCCGCGGCCTCTTTAAAAATTCATAAGTCGAGAACAAAAAATCCGACGAACTTGCGGTTTGTGTCGACTGCGGTTTTAGAAACGGCGCCAAACATATATTTTTTTCAACGAAATTAAAAATGCGACCCTTTTTGCCTGCACGATTTGAGATGAAACCACCCATATATATATATAAAAGTCCAACTTTCGATGCTTTCTAAGACCGACCTACAAGCCATCCAAGATTTACTTGAGTTGTAATACAATCAAATCGTTTAATGAATTAGCTTGAAGCTACACAAAGTACGCGCGCTATTTGGTCCTATGACCTTTTTTGAAAAGAATAGACACATTTTTTTTCAATTTATTTTAAAATCTGCGTCTTTTTTTTATTTTTTTTTTGCATATTGAAAGTGTTGTAATTCGGCCAAGCAGTGTGACGACGTATAAGATTATATTTGAACTAAATCCAAAAGTTAGTATGCAACAACCTGAACGTGCAACTACAGCTGTTACTTCTTAACGACCATGTTGAAATAGTGAAGATATAAAATTCCCTGCAACAAAATCTCAATTCTTTGACGCAGCATTTTACCTCCGGATAGAATATTGGTTATCGGTTCTTGGAGACGATACATCACTTCTGTATAGAACCGGTTTCTGTTTTTGTACACAGATATGTTTCACAAGCTTTAACGTGCATCGTATTCTGAGGCCGCCTCGGTATTTGAGAAATATATATCATAAATAAAAAAAAGATAACTGAATTATTTTAAAATCAAAGTTTTTTTTTTTTTTTTATCAAGTTTGAATGAATTACATTTTTCTTTTTTGAAACTTTTTATTTATTTTGAAAACATATATTTCGACACGGCGAACACTCTCTCCTGAGATACAAGTTAAGAATGCGCTACAAGCGTTTCCACACCATCAGCATCTCTAGCCTCTGCTTATTCGCGATGCTCAATAGTCTGCTGCCGAGGCACACGCTCTGCTGACGTAACAAATACTCGTCACGGCTACTGCCTTTCATGTTTGGTCCGCAGCACACCTATTTGATGCCGATGGTAGTACGTGGTAATGTCTACTTGGTGCACTCTCACCTTGCATTCATCTGCGGTAGACGAGATACACTGGCGCCATCTTATAAACGCAGGCGAAAACACGTGTCCATAAAGTTCTCGAACACGATAAGGATGGCGCTGTCACTCTCTTTACAATTACAATCAAGCCTCTTTGTGTTTTTTTTTTTTTTTACAAGTACCGCCAACCATTGTTGTGGAAACCCGCACCGCAAGACACGTGCGACTATGGTGCCTTCATACGCGCTTTGTCTACGTGCGACAAGCGGGTGCTCCGCCGCCATTCGCTTTCAAGGGCCGTTCATTTCAATGCTTCGCCGCCATCTGCTTCCAAGGGCCGCTCGAGATACGGGCCTTGTGCACTGGCACATTTGACCCCACTTGCAAGACAAACGGCAAACGCATCGAGCGCCCTTACTTTGCAATGCTGCCGTCTACGGTTTCTCTATCGCCGCTAATTACGTGTTTCCGTGAATGCCGATCGTATTCATTTCCAGCATCACTCAATAAATGTCTTAACCGAAATGTGTTTTTTTTTTCGTTTTTGCCTTTTAGCGTGGGCAATATAGAGATCCTTTGGCAACAGGGATGGGCAGTTTTTAAGATAGAAATATTAGAAATTCACATTTAAAAACACTTTGAAGATTTTGTATTAATATACGTATTGGTTACTGTATTTTTCTACTTTATTTAAGTACTGAAAATTTAGTATTTCCACTGATTATAATTTAAAAACTGCCAAAATACAATTTTGACACTGTTCTTCGCAATTAAATGCGGTATGCCCTCTTCGCGATGGGAGTCATATACAAAGAGTATGTAACTTGCTGCGCTTTGCTCATATTACACATAAAAGAAAGAAAAAAAAACGAAGAGTAGAACAGGGAATGAACGGGATGGATACAATTATTAAAATTTTGGCTGGCTGATTTAATTGTTGAGATGTTGCATTAACGGCATGTTGTTAGAAAGGGTTTTATTGCCTTATCTGAGCCTTCAAAATTATGCTCGTACTGAATATATTGTGTTTCTAACATTATACCGGTAGGTATGACAAACAAGTTTTATTTTTAGAGCTGCAACTGTTTCTTAGACGCTTTATTCTTGGTATATATAGAAACTCGACTCTCTGTTCGGTGTCACAGTGTTTTTCTGCTTGTTTTTTCGGGGTTAGATACACGGGGACATGCGCCAAGGGAAAACACTTTTTTATAAGTTCGTACAATAACTAAATGTAACCTTTACAGTTTATAGAGCTTGATATTCTTTTTTATAAATCTGGTGTCAGTTACAATACGTATTTGTTCTTGTTTTTTTCTTCTTTTTTTTTGTGGATGCAATGCACATGCTAAATATTTTTTTTTCCGATGTGAGACATGACAATTTACTTAAAAGTGCACAGTAAACTCTTCTAATTCGCTCATTTTAAGTTACTCAGTGCAATGAACATCAAACATAATGTGCCAGACCTCTTTTAGTCTTAAACAAACAAAAAATCGAAAGACAAAACGTATTTTTCAAAACGGCTAACAAAGGATGTTAGCCCTTTCGTAGTAAGGTAATAAGCTGGGCGAGCTCGTAAATGTTGAACATGATGAAAAATCACGCACAAAAAGACAAGGACAAAAGAGGACGGAATACAGAACACGTAGAGGTGAGTACTAACAATTCTGATATAATAGGTGAAGAGAAAAAACACAAAGCATAACTAAACTGTAAAAAAAAAAAAAAGAATTAGTGTGTGTCTGCTTAAACGGGCGACTTCTTTTTCAGCTTTAGATGAGAAATTTAGCCAGTGCAGTACAACCGCTAGCCCAGAGTCTTTAACGTGCGCCAAACAGTAGTGATACACGACCGCACGCCGCTACGATGCTTATCTACACTCTATCTCAATAAAACTGTACAGTACAGTAGAAGCTACAGTTCTCGTGAGCCAATCACCGACGCGAACCTCACTCTGCACAATGTTACTCCGCGGCGTATGAATACGCGCCGACCAAAAAGCAGAGCGCAGGAAAAGACGACAACGACGACTTCACAGCTACGGGCAGACTTGGACGTAGTTTAACTACTCTACTCAAACAACTGTAGTTTAACTACTTTTCCGAGTAACTTGGTAACTTTCAATTACAACTTTATTTGGGTAATAAGTAGTTTAATTTAACTACGTTTTTCAGGTAACTTCTAATTACTAACTGCTTTCGAAATCTTGTGGTAATTTTGCTCATGACGAAAGTTTGAACGCAGAAATAAGTAAGACGCCGTCAGATGAAGTGGCATTCCCGAACAGGGGACCCCTCAGAATCCGTTCCCACGCACTTATACTCGGCAGCCGTAGGAACTGCATCACAGGCGTCCTTGGGCCAAAGTGGCGTCGAACAGCCAAAACATAACACCGGCGAGTACGAACACAGGCAGAGATGCTTAACAAGCCTTGGTCGGTATTGACCTAATCCGGTAATGCACGCAGTCGCCGCGCCTCTAGCCGCAACCGTGAAAGTCGGGGACACCCCATGGGTCGTTGTTGTTTTCATGTTGTCTGCCTTTAGTGAGTTATGCCTCAAGCGATCTGGGGGCTCCATGGGAAGCTCTCCTAGAATGACCTTGCAGCTGGGCGCCTGTTCCCATGGTCGCCTCGTCGTCAGCGCGTACGCCTTTGTAAAGCCGGACTCCCCCGCGCACAAACGCAGACACGGATCATCTGTTCATGAAAGCACCTTCCCGCTTCCAGCTGCAACTGTACGAGCGACGATGCTTGTTCACGTAATATTTCGTGTCCTTCCGACCTTCTAAGCCACGGAGACCTCCTCTTTGTTGAGGTCGGTTTATTTGTCAGTCATGTCAGTCGCCCGCGAGGATTGCGAGTCACCCTTAGGAGATCCTTTTGTTGGACCAGGCGTCAGCGGCAAATTATACTTTGTTTCATCTTCCGTTAAACCGAAACAATTTTTTCTTTTCAATAGCGTAGCACAAGCACTGCAACGTGACGCGCAGTCGTCCGGATGACCTCATCGTCGTGCCGCGAGACTTGAACCCTTGACTGTCAGGTGCACTTGCTCAGCGTACTCTTCGAACGTCGTGGGAATAAAGAGCCATTCATAACGATCTCAACTTGCCGAAGAAAAAAGAAAAAAGGAGGAGAGTTTGTTATAAAAGACCCTCTAGCCGTGGCAAACCTCACATGTTTTGTCATGAACACCTAAAATGCCGAGACTCGCTTACCTGATCCTGCACAGCCTGTTTCTGAAATTCGACGCTGCCGTTCCATGCAGCGCGTTGGTGGAACGTCTTCTTAGCTTGGCTTGGGACGTCTTTAGGAGGAAAAGGGGAAAACTTTCCTATCAAGAACTTTGAAAGTCAATTGCTTCTGCGAGCAATAAACTATTTTAGTGAAAACGCAAGCCATAAAATGACTGTATTTATTTTAGGCTCGCAGGGTTTATCACGGATCAAAACTGCTGGTCATTTTGCTACCACAAAAATATTAAAAAGTAACTTCGAAAGTAACTTCATAGTAACTCACCACTTTTTACAGTAGCTAGTAGTTTACTCAATTACTACTAGAAAGGCGTAATTTCTACTCTACTCCAATTACGTTTGGCGTCGATACTCAGTAACTTAACTTAACTACCTTTTTTGAGTAATTTGTACATGTCTGGCTACGGGTGACCCTCTTTGTGTCTCCTGATTTATATATAAATACCGTTAAATAACAATCCAGCGACCTGATATTATGAGGACGCCTGCAACAAAAGAGGCATCCTATCTCTGCACGAAGGAGGCCTCTTTCGGGGAGGCCAGGACATTCTCAAAAATGTCCGCCACGGCATCGAAACCACCGATTGACCTCGAATCGGACAAAGAACAAGCTATGGAACAAGCAAGTTCAGCCACACTAGTGAACGACGGATACAAAATTCCTTTGAAGGCAACTATTGCCGAAATTATTAGCAGCACCTCATCGACGCTCGTGTCTATCCTCGACAACAATAATAATAATAATAATCTTTATTTCCTTTTAAAGAAATGGTGGAGCGAAAGGGAAAAAGCTTCAACAAGAAGCTTGACTGGCCCTCAGCCCCATCGGCAGCCAGTGAACAAGCAGTTTTCGTGCAATGAGAAAAATAAAAAAGAAAATCATACAGAGAATTATACATTATCAAATGGGATAACAGAAACAAGACACAGAACACTTAAACATGTAAAAATATATTACGCAACTCTTTAAAAGATATCGTTTGTATATTTCTATTTTCTTCTTCAAAGTTGTTTAGAGGCTTTGGAATTAAATTCCCAAGCATTTGCTGCCCATAATTTGACCTGCATGTGGGAACCTTCCAATATTCATTATGGCGGGTCAAGTAAACCGTAATATTTTTTTCTAATCTAAATATCTCGTTTAAAAGAACAATTTCTTTTTTAATTTCATTCTTAATGGTGAGTAGAAGTCTACAAGCAGATAGCTTATGAATTTTTTTTTAATATTTGCATATTACTAAGCATATTCTCAGTGCGAGAGTCATAGCGCGCTAAAGATGGCTCTTAACTTTTTTTTTTTTTTTTGAAGCAGATAAATTTTGTTCAGGATGGATGCCGTTGTTGTGCCCCAGACAAGGTTACAATAACTGAGGAGTGAGTAAAACAGAGGATGGTAAATAATTAATTTCACGCGAACTGGTAGAAATTGGCTGTGGCGATACGGAATGGAATCTGACTACGGTGAATACGAGACCGTTCATGGAAAGGAGGGACGCAAGACATGCCAGAGAGTAGCGCCAGCCTCAAAAGACGAAATCTACCTTCATGTCGGGCGGAGCGTGCTGTATGTCCCCATTGACAACCAGTAAGTTTATTCACTCGGCAAATTCAAGCTTACTGACTTCCTGAACAACGCTGCGCCAGGCATGGTCACTGTTGTTCGGGTGAAGAAAGCACGGAACATTGTTGAGGTCGATGTAAAACGACCTTTATTCAAAGCTGAGCTCCTCAAGCTCACCAAGCTCTGTACTATGCCGGTGAGAGCCTATCTACCAAGAGACCGCACAAGCTGGAAAGAGAGGACCCAGTGTGTTGCGATCTTTGATTGCTTTTTGTAATCGGCCGCATATCGTCTTGATTTAGAGATTTTCAGGATGCTTAGAGCCAGCACAGCGATTTATCGCCAAATTTACGCGATCTCAGAAACCTCCTCAAAGCATCTTTAAAGAAACGTCTTGCGCTCAAACTGCGAAGATGCCCCAAATACCAGAAAGAAACGCTTTTGAATATTACCATAGATGTGTAGGGACATATTTTCGCAGCAGGAAAAGATATTTTTGTAATGAATGTTTCTTGAGAAATGGAAGCTAAAAAGAAGACAGTTGAGAGAAGGCGACGTGGCCTTCTTCTCAAAATAAATGTGATGGCGGGCGACGTCAGAATGTGAAGAACCGCGCACACCAAAATGAATCAAATTTATGCTGTTTTGAGTTACCAAGAGTTTTTGAAATGCGCATTTGACTAATTTCATGATCATAAGCGGTCCTCATTATTTTTATATTAAATATGAAGGTCCAAAAATAATTAAACACTGTAAAACCCAAGATAAATTGTTTTTTTTTATCTTGCCTTTTCCAACTTGTATCTTCTCTTAAGTGTACGATGTCAGCATACGGAAAAAAATATTTGTGTAAAAATAGTTCAGCGGGATAAAATACTCTCGCTTTATTTCTAACTTGTATTTAAATACTTTACTAGAAAGTGTAATTCGATTAGTGATTAAATACATTTTCCCCAAAGTATTTTGCTTTTGCATTTCGATATATGTTAAGCCCTTTGAACATTCCTGCATGGCAGTGAGCAGAGCATATAACTTTCTACAAGGTCGGACGCTCGTGCATATCTTCGGATTCAATATGACAAAACGGTGGAAGCTACAGGCCAAGTGAACCACTTACGGTGCCGGATGCTTACAGGTGACGACGCCCCGCAAAAGCAACCATTCCTTAAATGCTGTTACGTTTTTTGCTGCCAGGATTTCGTTGATTCACTACTCTTTTTGAAAAATAAAGTTTTTCATATGTGGTTTTTCCAATGAACATGTCACAAATACCAAAAATCCTATTATAATCCCAAAATGTTTTAAGAAATATTCAGGGCAAGAGATAATACTCGTACCATTCAACTCAAAAATGGGAACGAAACTCCGGATTCTGAGCCAGAATGAGCAATGGTGTTCAAAACTATCTCAGCCATATTCACGAATGAAATTAATCATAACACTCCTAGTTTGCGCTTACCTGGCTATAAGCCAATGATTAGTGTTTACATTTCTGCTGCTAGCATACTTCGTCTCATTGAAGCATTAAATCTAGCTTCGTCTTGTGGTCTTGACAACAAGAACCAGAAAATTCTCATGAACAAATGATATTTCGAGTGAAGTACTCAAGATAATTTGCTTTCAGCGATTACAGCCGTGGTGCTTAACATCGGACTGTGAAATAGGGAGGGTCTTAATATTAACTGCAACGGCGCGTTACGAACAAGGATAAGAGGAGAGGACACATAGAGTGAACACAGCGCTGTTTCTTTTTATGTGTCCTCTGCTGCCGCGGCAAATCGAAAAACGGTGTACGTTACACATTTCGCTAAATTGGATGAAGTGACCTAAACTCACAGCCAATCGCATTGTAAGTCAAAAAGGCACCAATCCTTCTAGATTAAACCCCGAATCACAAGAATACAGAGCCTACTAGCGTTATATGGGACCCATAGATGGCTAGCACGCAATGCCACTGACAAAGAAACTCCCTTGTTGTGGTGTAATTTCAAGGACAAAATTGAGCGTTTTCTTTCAATCTGTCCGTCGCAAAACTTGATGACGTAGCGTAAGGATCACAGTGTCGGCACAGTACCCCCAGTGAAGGTATTTGAATGAGGCTCATAGATTGGACCCGAGCATTGCGTGAGCAATCGATTTGGACTGGTGATAATCTATAGGTCGAGAAGCATTCGGATAGGGGCCCGTGTCCAATCTCTGCAGGGACGACAATAGCCGAACCATAACAATTTCTGGAAGTCAGCGCGTGTCCTGTGCCTAGGCAACCCCAGCGCGTGGCTATGATCAACATTGGCGTCATATAATCGGCTCCAGATCACGTGGCAGCTTGTTCTGGCTGCGAGTTGAGAGGGTGAACGCTGCTCGTGAACGGTGAACGCTGCTCGTCAGGCATTCTTTTTAAGCGGTATTTGCGCCAAGTACAGAAATCGTTGCATCGCCCCTTCAAGAACTCCCGTGCCTATAATGTCCCACGGAGCATGCGAATATTTGATCAGCGTAACTTATAGGCAACGAGCCGCTCGAGAAAAACATGGCAAGTAAGTGTTTCTTTCGACAACTACAATCTAAGCTGCGTTCAAGGTAGTGCAATGTCATGATCACTGTTGCCGCAATGTGTTCATAAAAAAACGTTATTTCCTCTCGTCAGCCGCTTTGCATGGTCCCTGGATCTCAGCAGTGCGGGATATGTGCGTGCTATGCCGAAAAATAGACTCGCGGCCCAAGTTCATAATTACTCCGCAAGTAATTTAGGAAATACGGCAGATTTACGTTGCGGCACAAGTTCCTCTCGGAGGATGGACGGCATAGTTAACAAAATTATACATTGAATTGAAAACAGAGCAAAGGGCGGGCGGGGCACGACATCGCAAATGCAGATGCCTGGAATTGTTCGAACCAATTTATAAAGCAAGCTTTTATCCTTCGGTGATCTTTGTTTTCTTGTCATGTTTTGTGAAGTACCGCTACTATTAGCGACGTACGCGACCAAGTGCGCGGCTATGGTCGAAGTTCGCGATTGGCCAGAACAATTGCTTCTGTAATATTAAAATGCATGGCAAATCGCCGTTTCACAGCGAGGCAACTCTTGCCAATCACGACGAGGCAAATGCAAACCCTGCGAATCGCGGCGAGGAAAATCCTGGTCCTGACGTCGGGAAAAAAAAACAACATATGGGGGCGCCAACAAAACATCTCGGCGCTGATAAAAAAAAAAAAAAAAAAAGCACAAAGAAGATATTAACACTCGCTGACGTACAACGGTGAAATAACGCGCGGGCGTGAACATGCGTCTACTTTATGATGTGCCCTATTTTCGCGTTTCATTTTGTTTGTATCCGTGTCATCTCCCGCAGACGACTGTACAACCCTCAACCTACCCGACAGCGAATGTGTAGCCATCCTCGAACAAGCCCGCCCTGTCCACTACGTTTGTTTTTAGCGAGAGGCGCACCTGAACAGCAGTATAGTATAGTTCCTGAAAAAGAAAATTATTTTTTTTTTCTAAAGGTAAGCATAACTTTCTCAAAGGTCAGTTTAACAAAAAGAACGTAGAAAACAGCGCTTCTTAAACTCTATTCCACTATAGGTACGACCGCAGCCAACGCTACGTTTCGATGGCGCCAATCTCTTCGTGGTTTTGCGATCATTGCCTAAACCAATCCTGCACAAGCAAAAAGAAAAAAAAAAGCACCGTACAACGCATGCTACAGCGCAGTATAGCGATATTTATACTACAACATACTAGTACACCTGGAAAACGGGAACCAGAGATATAATTTGTACTTGTACAGTCAGGCAAGTTAAGAACACCACGCAAACGAAAGCGAACGCTTTTTTTGCTTGGTGTGTGTTTTTGTTTTAACTAGTGCTGACGCAACGCGCTTCTCCACGTGAACCGACAAGAAAGAAGTTCATTCGTGCACGTATAGTGTAGTTACTTTTTTTCGCGGAGTCGCCGTTACCTGAGCCAAAAAAGAAAGAGGATTTTTTAAAAGTCAGGGCGGCGATCACTCGTGCAGACGCGGGTGAAAGAAAGAAAAAATAATAAAACTTGTTTTGATCATAATGATAAGCCCAGAACAGAGAATGTGTCTTGCAAGCTTTATCCGTGCGTTATGGCTACAGACCTGTGTCTGATCTGTTCCATGAACGCCGCCATGTTTCTTGATGCTAACGCCATGACGTAGTTTCGCGAGGCTCCGTTTTTATTGTTCTTTTTTTTTAGAATCCTTCGGACATACCGTTGTGCAAGAACATCTAAAATGCATAGTTACGAAGCTGTAAGAACAACACCGATGCCAAAAGTGCTGTGAAAAGCAAAAGCTTTGTTTTATGCGCAGCTTCTCTTTTCTCAAGAGCCTGCGTCTAAGGTTATTATTTCCCCTTTTATCGCTGCGGGCTAGGATTTCGGACACTGGTCTATACTTCGTTTCAGCTTAAGTCTAGAAGAAGACGACGCTACGAGGTAATGACACCAATGAACCTGTGCCAAAAGTTCAAGTCACTAGGCCTTTTCTGTTCGTGATTGCTTCAGCGATGATAGAACTCATTCAGAAACATGACGAACACCGTAATGATACGCGTTTGACGCTGTCTGAATGATCTTATCTCCTCGTAGCGTCGGCTGCGTCTAGACTATAGGTGAAACCATGTATAGTTAAACTTGGCTACAAAAGCTTCGAATGGTTTTGAATTCATTACGCACACGACACACTCAAGTGCTCACTGGGCTTGTCAGAATGATCATGACAAGTATAAATTGAAAATGTATTTAGCAGTGGAATGTGTCTGACGTGTATATTAAATTAGAAGTTTCAAAAGGGTCTTCAAATACTTTACTGGGAAATAGACTTTACTCCGCGAAAATCCATTGGCGTTGGCGCCGACAGATTTTGCTTATTGGTTGAGCGGCTAGCTGGGCACAGCCTCAGGGTTTTCCCCTGTAAATTTGGAGGAGTGGGTGCCGCCATCCATCGCCGTGCCTTCCCGTGGAAACGACGCAGACAGCCGTCTTTCCAGTCTTGGCGAATCCGCTATCTCGCTGCATCGACAGTAGCACTTCCAGTCGGAGCAGAATGAAAGCGCGACAGCGTCGCTAGCGCGATACGCATGCGTTCTCTCGGGTGGAGGTTTTTCTAACTGCTCGGGGGTGAATTGGCGCTGAAGTCGCGCTCCCTAATGCAAAGGAGCGATAGTGTGCTTAGATGGGCCAGTTGGTACATTGTGTCGTTGTTCTTCTTGTCTCGGTCCGTGTTTTTTCGGCGCCTTATACCCTTTGGAAAGGAGCGAGCTAGGCTATATTCTCGTTATACTCTACCTCACTAGTTATGCGGAGCATTTTCAAAGGTACAAGGGGAGACTGTAATGTTATCAGTTGACCTGGAGGCGAAAGAGGAACTTCTGTTTTGCATGGACTCTTTCGTACGCTCTAAGAAATGCCGGCGCGTCTACTTACTCGCATAACACTCGAAAAGCCAATCTCCGCGATCTAGGAAATCAGCTCAGCGAATGATGAGGCAGAACATCTGTTTAGATCTCAAAATTAAGTCTGCGCTGTGGCATTACGCAATGCAAGCATGACGCTCTGCATTGCGTAATGCCACAGCGCAGGCTTCATACTGATGTCTAAACTGATGATCCGCCTCATCATTCGCTGAGCTGATTTGCTAGATTGCAGAGACTGGCTCTTAGAGTGTTTTGCGTGTAAGTAGACGCGCAGGTATTTCTTAAAGCGCAGTATACCCCATCATCGCTTTGCGCCTCTTCTGAAGTTATCTGCAACTGAAAATTCGTACAAAGCGGCTTTTCTCTCCCTCACATCAGTGACTTTGACAGCACTGCGCGCAGCTAGTGAGGTAAAGCATAGAGAAAGAAAAAACACTTTATTGGTCCCATGTTCATAGCGCGGAGTGTGTGTGTGTGTGTGGCGGGGGGGGGGGGGGGAGGGGGGAGGGGGGCTGCGATTTGCAGTTACCAAAGTAGCACGAGAACGTTCTGAGAACATTCCGGGAATGTCCAAAAGAACATAAGCAATATTCTTGGAATGTTGCAAATTTACGTAAGAACATTCTTTCAACGTTGTCAGAATGTGGCGCAGGGTCGGGGAATGTTTTCTAGCTGACATTCTCAGAACGTTCTGAGAATAACATAGAACATTACCAGGGCATTCAATCAACATTCAAATGTTCGAACAAGGTACTAAGAACGTTCTCAGAACACCGCAAGAACTTCTGTGAGTTTTGTGAAATGTTGCAAAGTTATGCAGGGACATCCTTTCAATCTCCTCAGAACGTGGAGTGGGTACATCGCTACCTTCAAAGAACATTCTCTGAGGACAATTTACAAAGATTCCACAATTATGGCTTGCTTAGGTTACAGCTCCAAGGAGCCGCACTACATATATGGATGTGATAAAGCCCCTCACAGGGCGATATTTATTCATCGAAATAGATTTTTAGAAGGCGCAAGCACAAGCTAGCCGATTTTACAGCGCACCAGCCTGAGCACGTACTAGTGCCAGTTTACTCCTACCTGTCACTTGTCAACGTCTTTCATTCGAAATGTGCTGTATACATAACCGATTACTCACTCCGAGCTTAAGAACAAATACACATGGCATCCCACAATCAACTGGGAAATAAGTTTTTCAAAGTTTTAAACCCCAGAAACAAAAAATCTGGTCCATTTATAACTTCCCCTTTACATACGCAGTGAGTGCCAAGTTCATTACCCCAAGTTTTGAAAACCGTTGCTTTCCTTCTACACCTTATATCACGTTCCTCGGTAGACTCATATAAATTAAAAGTGATCCCTTATGTTGAGGTTGTAGAAACTCCACTTAGTTTGCATATTTTTGGCACAAAATTTGAGAACCGTAACCTAGCCAATAGGCTAGAAGAGATGGAACAGTACCAAAGGGTAAACAACCTGGAAATCAAAGGAGCGTTTTACGATGACGGTGATCCCACCGCCATCGTAAAACGAATCGGGGATTTCGTAGGTGAGCTTATTACCGACGCGGACATCGACACTTGTCACAACGGGCTCACGAAAAAACCGACAGAAAAAAACATTATCGTACGGTTTGTACAACGCAGCAAAAGAAACTCGCTGAAAGAAAAATGCAAAAAGAAATGCATAACGACACCCGTTAGTGCCTTGTCTTACAAGCCGAAACGGTTGCTATTGTGTTTATTTATAGACCCCCTGCTAGTAGCAAAGAAGTTTTTCTCTGTTTTTAGAAGGTTTTCTAAATTTTTTTGTTCGTTCCCCAAACCATTTTTTATTATGGGCGATACAAACATTGACCTCCTCAAATGTGATATCTGTGCAATCCGGTTCAATAATCTGTTTTCCGCTTACGGTTGCTCAAACACTGTGACACTGCCCACCCGAGTGACCTTAGAAGCATCAACTTCTATTGACATATGTATAACTAACCTAAACGCTAGGGAAGTCACGTCACGTGTATTTACACACAGGCACGTAGCCATGGGAGGGGGGGCCCATGGGCCCCCCCCCCCCTCCACCGAAATCTTCCATTTTGCTGGGACTTCCTCTCCCCCCCCCCCCTCCACCGAAATCTTCCATTTTGCTGGGACTTCCTCTCCCCCCTCCCCCCTCCCCCTCTCCCCCCAATTCGAAACAAAATCCTGGCTACGTGCCTGTTTACACATAATATCAGCGACCACATGCTAGTTTTTGATCTAACATTTTTCTCGCGAGGAAAAATACAGCTGAACGTGAAATCTACTCCTACCGACCAATAAACGACGAATCACTAGAAAATTTTCGCGCTTTGATCGATGAAGCATGCTGGGAAAGTGTTATTTTAAAACACGGCCCAAACCTTGCTCACGCAAACTTTTCTTGAAACTTTAAGATTCGTTACTATACTGCATTTCCGCTTATACAGGTAAATAGGCGTAAAAAAAGGTCCGAAAGCCGTGGATCACCAATGACTTATACAGACGAATTAAGAAAAAGGATAAGCTGTACCACAATTTTCTTAACTGTAGAGACCAACGCCTTCTCACCGAATTGAAAAGAAAAGAATGAATAAATTGAACTCCGATCTCAAGAATGAAAAGTCAGAATATTATCAGGGCATATTTTCAAATGTGTACAATGACCCTCGAAAGATGTGAGAAACTGTAAACACAATCACTGATAGGAAGAGACGCGTGCAAAGAATACGAAGTGTTACTGTCGATGGAATAAACGTAAGTGGCCAAGAAATGGCGAATCTGATGAGTATGCACTTCGTTAACGTTGGTTCACCAGACGCCAGTTTTCGAAACTGCGAGTCCCACGAAAGTTCTTTGCAACGCTGTGCCACAGAGACCACCTATGGATTGCGAGAATGCTATCACCAACAACATTATACGAAGTAGAAGGGCTTAGACATAAAATAGAAAAAAAAATAACGCTGCAGCTGGTGTAGACGATTTCAAATCAAAGCCTGTCAAAGATGTCTCTCAACAAATAAGTGAACTCTTGTCACATATAATAATCGCACTTTGGAAACTGGTATATTTCCAGACGAACTAAAAGCTGCGAGAGTTACCCCGGTCTATAAAGGAAGAGAACAGCTTCTACAAAACTACACGTAAATCTTGGTTTTGCCGATATTCTCAAAAATATTTGAGGGCGTTATTAACCTTAGGCTAAAGGGTTTTTGTATAAACACAATGTAATAAATAAATGTCAGTACGGCTTTCAAAAATCAAAATCAGCAGATGAAGCACTAGTAGAGGTAAAAGATAAAATTATAAATAACAATGAAAATAAACTGTAAACCGTTGGCCAGTTTCTAGATTAAAAAAAAAGCATTCGACACTATTCAACACGACATACTACTAATCAAACTTCAACAATATGGCATACCTGGGGTTGCCCTGACCTTAATAACAAAAACTACCTTGAAAGTCGCTCGCAGTTCGTGCACACCACTAACATTTCTTCAGCTATACTCAAAATTAAGCACGGGGTTCCACAGGGGTCTATACTGAGACCGTTATTATTCCTTTTTTTACGTTAACGATATCACAAATGTTCTAAACGCCCCGGAGCTTGTCATGTACACGGACTATACTAGTGCATTTTTTTTTTTATTTCAGCTCCTAAAGCATCCCTGGAATTAGAGACAAAGAGCTATTTGAGGCATTTCTCAGTATGGCTTCAGAACAATAAATTACGATTAAATGCAAGGTAAACAGAATATATAATTTTCTGTCCTGTAAATAAACTCGACAACACTAAGGTGACTAAATGTTTTAAAAATGAGATTATAGAGGAGTTTAGTGAACACAAATTTCTCGGCGTGTGGTTCAATCGCGCATTAAATTTGATTGCTCACATAAATAGGCTAAGCACCAAGTTATTTTGAGCCGTTGGATGTATATACAAGATACAAAATCCTATACCCCTTTGGCTAAATAAAAAAAAAATGTATTGCTCACTATTTTTCTCAAAACTTTATTACTGTATTTTAGTTTGGGGAACGACATCGACCACAAATTATAATAGACTGGCCGTCTTACAGAAAAAAAGTTCTACGACTTTTTGAAAACCATAAAGGTAACGCCCAAGACCTCCCCACCGGTTCAATATTCAATAAAAATGACCTACTCAAAGTCAATCAAATCTATTATTTTAAGCTATTACAAAAATACTCAACGAAAACCTTTTCATGACTTAGCCAGATGACGGTAAACATTACACACTTCGACACATCCATAGACGACCTCCTAAAATACGCACCAATTACGGGAGACAGACAAAATGTTTTGAAGTCACCAAAATGTTAAATAGTACAGAGGAACTAATTGATTTTAAATATAATCTACAATTTAAAACAAAGAAATCTAAAAGAAATATTGGTGGGCAGTTACACTGTGTTAGGAAACATATGCAATTTCATAAATTATATTCATATTTGATGTTTGGTATTTATGTATTTCGCTCAGGCTTTTAACCTTTTCTGACAAAACTGTTGTGCGGTTGCTTTTTTTTTACTTGTTTCTATGTATACCAGTGCTTACATCATGTTGTCTTGACGGCATTTCTTGCGTGAACGTTTTGCACTATTTTACAATACTGTGCTAAAGCTGTAAGGTGGGCAGAGACCTCGTCAGGCATCACGCCTTTAGTCTCAGCCCATCTCCAGACCCGATCGGGAGAAGAAAGAATAAAGAAAGAAAGAAAGAAATATAGTGGATGATGTTTCGAACCACAGGTTGCGTGAGAGCTTCGTAAAGTTGGCTTCACATGCGAAAATTCTAGGAATGTTCGCAAGCGTATGTTTCAGGAATGTTACGTATATGAATTTTCGAAGGGGTACATTCTGAGGACATTGTGCATACGAATGTTCGCCAACGAACGTACGTAGAAGGTTGAGCAGCTTACCTTGTAGGGCATGTTCGCATAAGAACGTGCCTAAAACGTTCCGAATAGTGTTTCAACGTTCCTTCAACATTCAGAACACCCAAGGAATGTTCGCACAACATTGCATTCTACTTGGGTACTTTAAGTTCCCCTTAAGTCGTTGTCGTCGAAGTTGTAGAGATGAGTCTTTTCTGATATGGTGTAGAAGAGCGGTCCAGCAGGAGTTAAAAAGGGCGGGACGTGAAGCGACCCAATCTTCCCAGCTCAGTGGGTGAAGAGAAAGTCTGCTTGTGATTTCAAGGTTTGTGACGGTGCAGTCCCACAGGACATTTTTATTTTAGGGTATCTATCACATGCGGCGAATGTGGAATGGCCTTGTAGGTCGAGTATTCAGTGTGTTATGTGTGTTGTGGGTAACGTGCCCGTTTGTGCTTGTCTGAAGAGTGGGGGCTCATGTCGTGTGAAGAGTTTGCTTGGTGACGGAAGTGTGGTGTGTGCGTGTCCGTTATCGCGTAGTTCGCGGGTGCGTTGCGAGTATAGGATTGAGCGATCCGTGTATGGGTCGTAGTCTTGCGGCCAGGGGATGGGAGTGAGGGGTTTTGGAGAGAACAGTATATCACGGGTGAGCCTGTGGGCCAGCTCATTGCCCCAAATCACTAAGTTGGCCGGTGACCGTTCGAGAAGGATGCGTTTGTCAGTATGAAGCTTGGCACGGCGTCCGTGTATGGTTAGGTCTAGGGGCGGAAGGGGGTAGTATTTTCATCTGAATTCGTCCGATTACTGCCTTGCTGCCTGAGTGCATGTTAATTATCCTAAAAGGGTATCAGCGTTTAGGTTGGTGGCCGTCATGAAGGCTTGGATTTCTAGACCTGAGCTCGATTGACAGTTCTGGTAGCAGAAGGTGTGGCTGTTGGCCTCCTGCGTAATCGCAACCACGTCATCCGAAGTGTCGTGGTTATATGCTGAATCAGTGTAAAATATGCTGTCGGATTTCCTACTTCTTTTCGAGGGTACGTATAGCGCTTTGAGTCCTAGCTCTCTTGGATAACGAGGAAACCCTCGTGGTAACTGAAGTAATCGCGAGGGAAGAAGGTTTATCGCACTCGCCAATATATCGATTGGCTGCTTTGCCTAAGTCTTGACGTCATATGCCCGCTTCGCTATCAGCTTGTGCGTTAAGATCTACCTAGTGTCGTTATATGTTTATGTAAAGGGCTACGCTTCGTTATCTGGGAGCCAGCTGCTCGGGCCAACAGTCGCCTCTTCACGCAGGCTCCCGTGTGTCATGCAGGTCCTGCTGCTTGCGTTCCCTTTCACCTCCTCTTGTCGTACCGATCAAAGGTGTTGAACTGCGGATTGCTTTAATAATGCGAACGCTTTAATAATCACAAATCTTATTCAAAATCACTCCCAAGCCTACCTCTTTCAAAACACCTTAGCCTCCCACATCATTCGTTCGGGAAACTTTCGGTAACGATCCTTGAAACCGGATTTAAGTCAGACCGCGAACGGGAGCAGCGCGAATCGTATCTCATATACCAATTCAACACGATCGATAAAGGAATCCAGGAATCCAGGATAAAGGAATCCAGGAATCCAGGATAAAGGAATCCAGGAAAATCCAGGAACACTTGCAGCGGTTAAAATGTTGTCTAAGAATTAACAGGGAACACCAATGCTCACCCTTACCAAGTGGCACTGTATTGGCTGTTGGAATTGGACCATGATTTTGTGTGTGTGTGTGTGTACGAAACAGTGAGCTTTGCACACATGCTATGTACACGCTGCGTCCTTTTTTCGTCAGTTTACCCACTCATATGAAAGTTCCGTTCATAATCATTTTTTTTTTTCTTATTGAAAGGCGAAGCCAATCTGCGCCTTCCGCGTAATGCTGTCCTGCTGCACACAACGTTACTCGGTCTTGACCCTAGGCATGCGTATTTATTTGTATTTATTTTAATTTTAATTTTTAGTCTAATGTATTATTTTTTCAATTTGTATTTTTAATTCACTGTCCGGTACGACGACGTCTTTGCAACTATATCCGGGGGAATCCCCCCCCCCCCCTCTCCCCTGAGCCCCCTGCCCCGCGATCTGCCCCTTGCTCCCCTCTCCCCTCTCTTCCGCGGCGTGCGGCGCCCGAGGGGAGGTGTGGTGACCGTCGCGGAGACGGACATCGGCTTAGCCTTACGGGCAATTAGTACCGAAGCCGTCGTACCAGAGCCTGTGCCGTCCGTTTCTGACCTATTGTACCCATCGCAGTGTCGGAGATCTCATATACGCCTCTTTAGCTTTGAAACCCGCCGCCCTACCGTGAAAGCGCGCTCAAGTCACTTTTTTCTTTTTTTTTTTTGGCGTTTCATTTTGTTTTAATATGTTTGCTCTTTTCATGTCTTTTTACTTTTTTTTTTTCCTGACGTCACGTCCTTCTCGTCCCATTGGCCGCTTACTGCTTTGCGGAAACTGATGCCCTCACATGTATGCCACCTCCTGACGAAGCCGAGCCTCTCGGCGAAACTGTCGTAATACATACAATAAACTCCTAGCATAGCAACTCCGCAAGTACGCATCTCTGACTTATATATATATATATGACCTCTTGGGGCTAAGTAGGCTGTAGGCGTATTTTATAAAAGTAGAAGCCACCGAGGGTCAAACAAACTTGGAAGGTTTAATTCAACATGTAGAAGTTATACAGAAACCGCGACGTTTTGAAGGGGGACCCTTCTTCCTCAAGCGGGACTTGAAAAGTGAGGAAGAAGGGTCCCCCTTTGAAACGTCGCGGTTTCTGTATACCTTATACATGTTGAATTAAACCTTCCAAGTTTGTTTGACCCTCGGTGGCTTCTACTTTTATACATATATATATTATATTGCTTCTGCCGATAATGAGTAAATGGTGAAATATACAATTTTGATTATGAATCAACCTGAATGTGCTGTTGAAAACAGTTCAAAGACACTCGCACTCACAGATGCTGCAGACACTCACGCTTCAGCTGCCTGAAGTAAAGGAGTTTGTTGATATTATCCGGCAAGAGCGACCTCGTTGGATTGTTTTCAATAGCCTTTGCTGCGCTAAACGGACACTCGCACGGCGTTGAAGTGTTCGAGACGCGTGTAACCTGCTGCACTCGTCTGGAGATAAAAAATCTTGCCTCTAGAGTGTACTTTAGGTTAAAATTTCACCCAAAGGTTTTATCGCAAAGAAAGTGTCCCCGTCCCCGTCTGCCTGGTGAAATAGTTATATTTTCTCTCCTTTCGGTATGTCAAATTTTGACCGATTAACTGGTTTAAGATATGAATCGCGATTAAAGCATTAATCGATTTATTGATAGGTTAATCGACCAATTGGCCAATCTTTCCTGAAACGTAATAAAAATATTACAAAAGCACTTTTAAGAGTAATTTACTAAAACTAACTGATTGCTTCCACTTTCGTCTTACAAGAATGCCCTAAACGACAAGTGCGCTCGCTACGAGCGCGTCAAGGACCGTCAGCATGATGCTATTCCCGTAACTCATATTCACTTTGGAAGTATATTCCTTTATTATGACGACCCTCTCATGCTTTAACCATAGTGCCCCGTAACCATACGTGACCGGTGTAGTGTATTTGCCTGTGTGGTGCAGGGGCTATTGCTTTTAGTTTTTGTTTGGCGTATAGTCAGGCTGACTTCGCACCAGCGGCCGTTTTTTTTAGGAGATCTTGATTGTGACTGTGCTGACGTCACGGGCTGGTACATGTGAACCAGACGGGGAAGGTGCATCAACGCACACAAACTGCTGTTATCTGCGTTTGGATCACAGCTGTCAGAATGAAAAGGGGAAGGATTTGACAAAGTCGTGAACAGTATGAACTAGCAGAAGGAATAAACAGTAAGCAAATAAAAACAAGCAGCGGCAAAGGGATGTAAAAAAACGCGGCTTCATTTTAACAGAGAATGTGTTGACGGACTGGGTTTCATGCAAAAAGAGTAAAGCTCGAATGTGACGAAAATGCATTAGACACAGGTTAAAAGTGGCATGAGGCATACTCAACCCAAAGTAGACAATACATAAGCGCTCAAAGAAGAGACATTCTTAGTCATAATTAACCATAGGTACTCATGTTAGGGTGTATTAATTGTAATAAGCGAGATATACCACGCGGCACAGTGGAAAGCGAACCTCGGATATATATATATATATATATATATGGGCGGTTTCATTTGGATTCAGGCAACGAGGGGCAGTCGTATTTTTTATTTTGCTTCAAATTTTTATATTTCATGGCACATGTTTTAAGAAGAACAGTCCTTTTTATTTTATTGTCTTGACATGTTTAGTTTCTGAGAAAAAAATCTCCACGATGCGGGAAAGAACGATGATGTTTTGAAGATTGTCGTATGTGGCGTTTTTGAACCACTCTCAATCTCAAAGTATTCAAAAGAGAGCGTCTATATTTTTTAGTGTGATATATATGCAAGTAGTTAAGACGACATTATAACTACTAGTTATTATTCGTCGCTCCAATATTTGTGTTGTTCTGTCCGTCCCTATGTTTATTCTTTCTGTTTTTATTTAACTTCACCAACGCGCTCACGTCGAACTAAGTCCCTAAACCTGCCTCCGCGAACAACCGTGACCTAAATTGCGGATTTTTTTGTTTTTAGTTGACTATGTTTAGTATCGCTTTTAAAATAATACCACGTGTAGAACCTTTCATTACCTTCTAAATTAAGCAAAGCTTGTGTTTTTATCATGTACGGATACTGAGAAATAAGTTATGAAACACAGAGGGTTTCACTTTTCGCTCAATGTCAGCACGCTGTATAAAATAAAAATATTTTTATTTTTATTTTCTCACGTCGCGTTCTCTTTACGCCTTTTTTTAGCCAGAATACATTCCGTTAGAGGTCTTTGCCTTGGTTTTGAGTTTTAATCCTCTAAATATGCTAAAAAAAGAGCAAATGCCGATGGTGGGTTTTGACGATTTTCATGTGTGGCGTTTTTGAACAACTCTCAATCTCAAAGTATTCAAAAGCAAGATTCTATATCTTTTTTATTGTGATATATATGCAAGCCAGTAAAACGACATTGCAAGTACTATTTAGTATTCGTTGCTCCAATCTTTGTAAAAATTCCCAAACATGCCTACGCGAACAACTGTGACCTAAACTGCGGATTTTGTTTTTGTTGACTATGTTTAGTTTTGTTTTTAAAATAATACCAGGTGTACAACCTTTCACTGCCGTCCATATTATGTAAAGTTTGTGTCTTAATCAAATACGAGTACTAAGAAATAAATTATGAAACAGAAAAGGTTTTCACTATTTGTTTTCACGCTGTAAAAAAACTTTTCTAAATTTTTTTCCGTTGCGTATTTTTTACACTTTTCTTTTAGCCAGCAGACATTCTGTTAGAGGTATATGCACTTGTTTTTAGTTTTAAGCCCCTAATTATGCAAAAAAAAGTTCTGATGCTGGGTTTGTAGATTATAGCTGTACATTTTATTTTTTATTATAATAATCTAAGGGACGTTTAATCAATACTGATGTAAAATACATTAATATTGTTAGGCTTATAATAACAAGTTTGCAATTCCAAACTTCTGAACACTATAAAATCGCAACTGCCCAAAGCGGGTTTTCAGACAATTTCCGCCGATATCATGATGGGAGAGGCCTCAAGCCTAAACCCTATGCGCTACATAATCTATACCACGTTAGAAATATCAAACTCTGATATTGTAACTTAAACTAGATTTTTAAATGCGAAATTTTATATTTCTAATGCGAAATTCATGTTTCTAACAGAACAGAATCATTTTAAGCATATTTAGACGCTTATTACTCAAAACCAGTGCATATACCTCTAAGGAATGTGTTTTGGGTAAAAGAAGGGTGTAAAACAAAACGCGACGCAAAAAAAAAAGAAGAAAACATTAATAATGTTTTTTTTTTCTATACAGCGTGCTGAAATTGGAGGAAAGTGAAAACCTTCTCTGTTTCATCATTTATTTCTCAGTACTCGTACGAGATTAAGACACAAACTTTACATAACGTGGAAGGCAATGAAAAATGCTACACGTGGTATTATTTTAAAAACAAAACTAAACTTAGTCGACTCAAAAAAAAAAAAAAATCCGCAGGTTAGGCCACAGTTGTTCGCGGAGTCATGTTCGGGAATTTTCACAAAGATTGGATCGACGAATAGTAAATAGTAGTTGGAATGCCGTTTTACCGACTTCCATATATATCACAATAAAACATAGAGGCACTCTTTTGAATACTTTGAGATTGAGAGTGGTTCAAAAACGCCACACACGACAATCGCCAAAACTCACCATCGGTGTTTGCTCTTTTTTTAGCATATTTAGAGGCTAAAAACTCAAAACAATGGCAAATTCCTCTAACAGAGTGTATTATGGCTAAAAGAAGGGTGTGAAGAAAACGCGACGCGAGAAAAAAAAAAGAAAATTTGAGTTTTTTTATACAGCATGCTGAAATGGAACGAAAAGTGAAAACCCTCTCTGTTTCATAATTTATTTCTCAGTGCTCGTACAAGATAAAAACACACACTTTGTTTAATTTGGAAGGCAATGAAAGGTTGTACACGTGGTTTTATTTTCTTAAAAGCGATACTAAACATAGTCGACTCAAAAGAAAAAAACAAATCCGCAATTTAGGTCACAGATGTTCGCGGAGGCATGTTTGGGCATTTTTACAAAGATCGGAGCGACGAATAATAAACAGTAGTTATAATGTCGTCTTACCTACTTGCATATATATCGCACTAAATATATAGACGCTCTCTTTGAGTGATTCAAAAACGCCACACAAGACAATCGTCAAAACCTCGTCGTTCCTTCCCGCATCTTTGAGATTTCTTTTCTCAGAAACTAAGCATGTCAGGACATTAAAATAAAAAGGATTGTTCTTCTTGGAACATGCGCCACGAAATATAAAAATTCGAAGCAAAACAAAAAATACGACTGCCTCTCGTTGCCTGAATCCAAATGAAACCGCCCATATATATATATATAATTGTTGATATATGATGCATATAAAATGAGCAAGACAGATTAATTGATTCATTTATTGATTAGAGGGTGGCGATTAATCGGGTAAATTTGAATCGACGCCCACGCCTAGCTTTAGGGGTAATGTTCCTGATAATACATTACCGCTGCTTCAAGGTCAGTCAATAGGGCTCCCTAAATTTATGTGGTTGTCTTACTAACTGGATTTTCATTTGCTCTTCCGAAAATTCGTGTCTGCCTTTGCATAACTGATGTACGCAGCACAGACCGCGCAACTAATGACGGATTTGTTTTTTATTGCGATCGTGCCTAGTATTTTGTTTTCCGGGGTCCAGTTTAGATGAACGGAACTGATGACCTCTTTTGCTGCTAGGTTCAGTTATAAGAAGACTCAGCAGGCGACGACGCCTGCGCCACCCTGCCACTTTCCTTGCTGTCGTTCATCTCTGCAGGAAAAGGACCTGCCAGTCACCAGAAAGTCCATTTGAAAAAAAAGCAATCGCATCCCGCCCTCAGACGACCGAGTCAACGATATTGCGAAGTCAAGAAAGCCGCTTCCGCACAAAATTTCAAAATAATTTACACAACGTTATCTTCGTGAAGTGCTGGCTGATCCTCCGGAAAACAAAGTGATAGTGAATCGGAACAATGACGCCTATCACTGGAAGCGTGTGTTTCTCTGTCTAAAAAACGTAGGATCCAAAAGGTCTACAAATACAGTGATTGCACTCTGACAGGGCACACTCCCTTATAGCAGAGTTTGAAGTGTTTTATCTGTGAGCCCTCGGGTTCTTTCTAAATCTCGCTGTTAGATTTTGGACTTAGCAATCATGTTCGGACGCCCTTGCCTCGACGACGCCGTGTCTGCAACAGTGGCGGCCACGTGCTTCCTGCAACACGAGGGCTGCAGGTCCGTTTCGCTTAGTTACGCGCTGCTCTGCACACCGCTGCTGGGTGTTTTTCCAGCCGTATTTGAATACGGTAAAACATATTGTAGAGGGTTTCGCTCCTCCCGACAATCTGTCTGCTTTAGCGTACCTAATGCATTCCCAAACCTCGAAATAATGTTTTATTTGAGTCTGCGTGACATGGCGCTTGCATTAATTGCTTGATTATAAACATGAAAATCCTAGAAGTAACGCAATTTATTTAATATAAGAAATAGAATTTTACTAGTATTTCTCACGCCGAGAACTGCTCGGGGTATTCGTTGAATGACAGCTTCTGCTAGGCCTATACTTAACGGACACGGGCTGTCGACAATCTGCTTGAGCCATGTGTTTCGGCTGCACACTGGTCGCCGGTCTGCAAGGAATCGTGCAGCACGACCTATTCAGCTTTTTCTTGGTGGAATCGCGTTCTTCAAGTAACGTTTACTGAACAGCTGTGATATGTTGTGTTCGGTGTTTGTGCGGTACAACAGCGCATTTCCTTCAAATCAATCATTTGAGAATGTATTTAGTGTCAGTGGCGTACTGAATGTTTAGTGTCCCTAATGTATTTAGTGTTACTGAACGTAGTGTAGTATTCAGTGTCACTGACGTAGTGTACTAAACAAGAAACAAAAGATGATGGCTTAAAAAAAACATTTCAAAAGGAAGGCATTGATCCAGCTCGCATGGCTTAAGTTATGTCAAGTATGTCAATAATAAAGTACATGATAGCCCGCGAGAGCATAAAAAACGTAGGGCCTGACATATTATCTTCCATCATCTCGCTTCGGAATTCGTTCTTTGGCATTGCTATCAACTAAAGCCGAAATGTTATCAGCTGAGCAGTGATAATAAGATTCTTGTAACTATATTTGGGGACAACTTTTTGTGGCGATGGAGTTACAGCTAGACAGCCGAAGCACGCCGTTTCACTGCACAGCTGAATATAGTTCAACCAAAATAATTTGCT
This sequence comes from Ixodes scapularis, assembly GCF_016920785.2. Classification (NCBI taxonomy): domain Eukaryota; kingdom Metazoa; phylum Arthropoda; class Arachnida; order Ixodida; family Ixodidae; genus Ixodes; species Ixodes scapularis. Next base: position 62,639,915 of record NW_024609846.1, on the reverse strand, counting down.
GAGTGTAACTTAAAAAAAAAGCTGAAACGCTTTTTGAAAAAAAAAAAGAAAAGCTAGAGGGGTCTTGTGGCGTATTTGTATCCCGTGAATCTAAATATCACGTTCATTTTCTCTGAAGATGTAACTAAACGTAAAAAAAACAGGAAAAACCTCCGACCAGTCGTGGCGTCATGCTAGGATCCTTGGGCCGCCAAGCGCATGTCGCCCGTGTGGGCAGCGCGTGCACTTGCAATCTTGCCAGGTATATTTTTGTGCACTGACATTAGTCGTGGCGTCTCTTTTTGACCTTTTTGAAAATAGCAAAAGTGCGCGTGCAAAGCTTTGACAGGCGCTGAAGATGCGCGAGAGCAGAGATTCCGAAAACTCCTAATATGACGTCAGACGTCACGCCCCGGAAAAAAGGAGGGTGCAGCCTCCATGCACCAAATTAAAAAAAAAAAAAATCGATATTTGTGATTTTGGAGGCCGGATGAAGACGATTTATGCGTTTTTCCCCGCATACAGAACCGCTTCAATTTCCCTTTGAGCAATTAAAAACATATTTCCGCAGTTGAATCCCGAAGGAAGAAGGGCTTTGATTTCGTAATGTTTCTTCATTATTAGCCAGGAAGTTTCGAACATATAGCTGATGGGGAAAACAGTTCAGAAAACGCGAAACACGAAGAACAAGCACGACAGGGCAATGCTGTACTCGCAACGGAATATTTTTAATAGAGGAAACAGATTTCAAAGAACAGATGCACACTATCTTATAGGATCGCACAAAAAACACAGGGCAACTAAGCTACCGGTTAGTAATCTTTATTTCTTACCCGCTCACTAGGTGACTCACTTTTTCCCACAGGAAAGACATCTCTTTTTCTGACAGCGCCAACGAAGGTTCACTAACACATGAATGCCCATGGCATGAAATATGAAAAGCTTCTATTATCTCTGTTATCACCTTATCCCTAGATGTGCCCAGAATGGTGACCCCGCAAAAATAAGGCCAACACTTGCAATTTCTGCAATAAATTGGCAGAAGTTCCCGAATCGTGGATCCGAGCGAATAAGGATGTTCTCTTAATCCATCATTCAAACGTCTACCGGTTTGTCCCACATAGCATTCGTTGCACGACAAAGAAATCTTATACACAACACACAAAACCACACGCGACAGAAGGTTTTCTGTGCTTCTTGGGGCACTTCGCCTTCGAGCGTCCATCTTTACCTGCACCAACCCTTTAAGATATAGGTATGTACTATTTTTGGGGCACCGAGAACACTACCAGTATCCCATACAGTGTATAAGATAAACAGGTGGGGATACGGCCCATAGAAGCCTGCCGCAGCGCCGTGACCGGATTGTGTACTCGTCTGCTTGCGGGTACCGCCGATTTGCGACAGATGGCGCTGCGGCGAGAAGAACAAAAATCGGAATCGGATTTGCATGAAACTCTATGGGAGAGTTCGCAAAATAAACCAAGAGCACAACAGTCCACCATTGAAAATCCACGAGAAATCATCTCCGTCAGTTTAGCCGGTCGCCACCGGTCGCCCACCCGGAGTGAGAGTTCGCGGTGTTCCACATAGATGGCGCCACAGAAAAAAAAGAAAACCAAGGGGGACACAATCCGGTCGCTCATTTGGCTCTCGTTTCCCCACCTGTCTATCTTACACCCTGATCCCATATCTACCACCTACTTGTTTCAAGTTATGGGGTACACAGTGGAGGTAGGGGATCACCACCATGCACTTTTTTTTTTCTATTGCGCGTACGCCAACTCTACACCCTTGGCTTTTTTCAGAAGTGTGTTGGCTATACTTTTGTCAAGAGTTCAAACGGGAACCCCGACTCCTTCAGTCTACTAATTCGCCGTCCCAAACCTTTGATCATCTTATGCAAACATGATTTTGGAGGGCCGACCCAAGGCGCGACATCGCTATGACACTTTTGACCACCTTTTGAGTGGGAAGATTTGGAATCCAGAATCGCCTTTCTAGAACGCGGCAAAAACAACCAAAATATAGTTTTATCGCCCAGGTACATCGTCGTCTTGGCAGGTTCACCACTTTGGACACACACAGAGATAGTGTGACGAGAGAGATAATAGAGGCTTTCCACATTTCAGAGTCACTGGCCTTCATGTGTTAGGGAACCTTCGTTGGCGCTATCAGGAAAAGAGATGTCTTTCCTGCGTGGAAAAACGGGCGACGTAGTGAACGGGTAAGAAATGTAAATTACTGACACGTTTCTCGGTTGGCGAGTGTGGCCCTGTGCTTCTTGAGCGATCGTTTAAAACGCTGCGTATGCGTTTTTTTTTTTTTTTTCGCTGTTTCCTCTATCAAAATTCTTCAGTTGCGAGTACAGCATTGTCTTAGTTTTTGTTCTTTTTTGTAGTCAGTGATTTCTGAGCTGTTTTTCCCGTCATGCATAACGTCAACACACTGGACCAGTTCACTATTTGTCTTAGCTCTTTCGGGTTTTCTTGATTTAAGTTCGCCGCAGGTTTCTACTCTCCTGCAAAAAGTCGTCTTTATCTTGTACGTACGTCGTTGGCTAACATCGGTGCGGTGTATCGGTTGCACATTCTCTGTGCTCGCCCCATTGTTGGCCCCCGTAGGATTTTCACGAATTTTGGCAAACAAGAATTGTCCGAATAAGCCAAGTAAGTGGTGAGCAGCGTGTACGCACAAGTGCGACAGATGGCACCGAGGCTCTCTATTGTTAAGTTATGCCGGTTGGTTAACGAGCTCACCAGCGTAATCGAGCAGCGGTGGTAATTGAGCCCAGGATTCCTGGGCTCTGCAGCGCGAGCTTTCGCTGTACGTGTTCCCAGCTGTGGTGCGCCACTTGACTCCCCCTAAGGTCAGCGGTAACTGAACGCGATCCAACTGGAATTTGTCTTCGCGCTGTGGCGTGTGCCTTGCAGCACCAGAAGAGTTTACGTATCAGTTTCCTCAAAACACTGAAGCGCTAATGTCGCAAAACCAATCAATTTTAAGGAAATCTGTCACGGTGTAATTTACCTGGTAAGTAGGTCCCACTGCCTCAGTCACAGCGTTAGCCTGCGTTTGAAAACGGATGAAACATTGGGAATGGGAGGCGGATATGTCTGCATGCACGGCAATCGCGGTTCAGCGCCCTCATCCGCGATCCTCACGCGGAAAGATGAACTCCGGCAACTGCGTGACTGTCACGCCAAAACTCAAACTGTAACCGAAAGAAAAAAAGTCCGGTGCTGCTTGGCGCCATAACACTAAGTCGTTAGCTCTGCCTACCTCCCCCTCTAGCTTTCTCTTCATTGCCACAGAAAAAACACCCGAGTTTAGGCACGCCCGGCGTTTCGTTTTTAAGCTATCAATGACTATAGTTATTTAGTGTATATCTTTATGTTAATATAACTATGTGAACTAAGTAACTTGAAATGAAACTGAACAAACGTTTTCGGTAATATTGGATTACACTGGATTACAGTCATCGGAAGGTTGTGATCCCGTGCCAAACTGTGAAGTACGGGCGCGGTTGGCGGCTTCTTCAATTGCACTGCAAGGGCTGTCAGTGCAGGCTTGACCCTGGCGGGATTACCATCGGAGGACACAGGAAAAGAGTGACAAGAAAAACTATTGATCTTTTTTTTATTACAAGTCTGGGGATGGATAGAACCTTCTGTGGCTTTCTTTCGAAAGGACTTTGCGTTCCTGCAGTCAAATATGAATAGCTTTGCGTAAGGTTTCATATCTCGGTAACAACGTGGCGCTTGGTTCGCAAGCATGTTTATGTCTGTTTTTATCTCAGCTTACTTTACTTGCATTCTTTAAGGTTTCCTTAGCGCCTCAACCCCATCATATTAAAGTCAAGTATCTGTTGTTACATCTTACAGATGGATCCAGCGCACGGGCAAGACATCAATAAGACTACGTGATAGTTCCTTGCATTATATAACGAAACGTGATGCCGAAAGTCTCAGCGAGAACGGGGACTTGGCTTCCAAGTTTTAAAGGTTTATCACAACTTCCTCAGCATGGCCCCGACAGCATCCACAGCTGGCTCATCGCAGGTAAGAGTGAAGCTTCACAATCGCTTAATCATCTTATGAGTTTTTTTTTTTTTTTTTTTTTTTTTTTTTAATGCTGCAAATGCCTATGGTGACTGATAGCTTATGACAGGCAAGGCTTGGCAAGTCTCGAGCACCTTAACGTCGCCCCGCAGCCAATTAATGTGCGGTATTTGCTGATAAGAACCCTGAAGAACTCATTATAAAGCAAGAAGTGTAAACATAAGGAACCACGCCATGCATTTCTTAAGAAGTCAATGACTACAATGATAGTATTTTCTTAGCAGAGTGTAAAAGTCTTCGTCAACCAGTTATTTGTTACGAATCTTAATTAAATCAACTAGCGCCTGTGACTACGATATTTACAATGTATGCATAATTGCCATCGTATGTTTATAATGCGGAAAATAAAATAAAGAGTGTGAAACTCTTGTTTCCGACAACGACCTTACAGGTGCACTAAAGACGTTTGTGAGATCATCTGTTCTTGGTGATAACTTATCTTACTGGCTGTAAGCATCCTAGAAATCCAACAATTATGCTTGTGTGACACCTATTTTCCTACTAAAAATGTGATAGAAGTTCGTGCCACGCACCTTTCTGAGCGGTCAAATCTGGAACGCAGAATCCAGCGGAAGCGCCGGCGGCGTAACGATGGCCATCCTCACGCCATCGTCAAATTGTAGCATAAAAGAATGTCCAGCATATAGAATCCACCATATATTCTACGCTCCCTAGTTTTTATATTATATGCTAGACCTCATACGCCGCTCAATGCAATATAACACTATTCACTCAAGGTCGTGTTAACAGAACGAAATGAACAATTGTGTATAACTGAATTAAAGCACCAAGGAAATACATTACTGAAAAATAAACGGATATTCCTAGTATTTTACTGCCGTCAAGTCCCTCTAAAAACGATCATCTTGAATGAATTAGCATTATTCTTAACGTTGTTGTTCAAACGCACTGTGTCTCAACGTGCCCGACAGCGTCAACACGCCTGGTTTAGTCGCCTCATTTGGTTATGTAGGAGCCTGCTCGATGTGCTGCTTCTTCGCCATGGCCGGAAGGCGTTCCTCTGGTTTCCTGTACGTATCCATCCTGGACACCTTCCATGTCAACCGCCAGGATGGGTCTTGGCCACTCATGATTATGGGGGCCCTCATCTACCTCTCAGGTAGTGTAAGAGTTTTATGGCTACTGACAAACTAAGACGCGTAAGACGTCACAAGTGCAATCTTATTTTCGCTCCGCACCCGATGACATCTCAGCACTAGCGGGTAACAACTCTAAAGAACGAATTCCAAACACAGAAGCGTAAGGATAAAATGACACGCCCTCTTTGTCGAACGTGTAGGTGACTATTGATGATGGACTTGAAACAGCCATGGCCTTGTTGCATAGTTGGAGACTCGAACAGAGTAGCATGCCCGGGCGGAGTCCGAACTTCGTCTGCCGCAAGGTTACACTGGTTTATTTACATCACTACATGCAAGAAACCTTCAATATGACTTTATTTTATTTAGTCAGTCGAGAGAGAGTACACCTCAGATCAGTGACCTGCTTTTTTAAACTGTTCATCTTTCATAGGTCACTAGGTAGGAATTTAATTACTCAATTTGGCAGCCAGTGCCTGCTGCATCTAGACAGGAAGCTTCTGGAAGCGACCTGACGCTGTGGAGGGACACGCCTCCAACGATGTTTAAAACCAAGAGGCGTTATTGGACGAAAAGGAGAACCGACTTGGCGCCAACAACTGCTTTGGTCACCCTCTTGTCACCCTCCTGAGGGTAACCAAAGCTGCTGTTAAAGCCAAGTCAGCTCTCCTTTTCGTCCAATAGCATCCCTGTCTTTCAGTCATCGTTGGGGGCGTGTCTCTCCCCGGCGCTATGTACCCTTCAGAAGACTCCTACCTCCATGGCCTGTTGCCAGCCGTCGTTCTTGCTTTCGAGTACACATTACACTCAGACAGCAAAACTGAGTCAAGTCCCTTGTACATGAGCTTGACTTTTGTTGACTTTTAGTATGGGTTGGCACACGCAGTGTATTTGAACCCCTTTTCAGACGCGTAGTCTTCCACGGCTCCAGTTTACGTCATTAGTCGACGAGAATGCGGCCCGCTGCGCTTTCGATACGATAACCAGGAAGAGAGACCAAAAGTTTCTTCTCACGGTGCCGATCCAGACGCCGTACCTTCTGGCTCACCTCGAGCGTGTCGTTTCTCACTGACAGCTCGCACCTATGCCGGCAACCCCAGGATGAATTTCACGGGGGCTTCTGTTTAGGCGACGTTCGGCAAAACATTTAGGAATGTGATCCATGCGACATAGCGTCGGAGGGTCTTCAGGAAGAACCGGCATAACTAACAGGGAGTTACCGTATTGTCAGTCGCAACAGCCTGCTGCACTGGCCGCACTTTGCCTCTGCTTTAAAAGGTCCTACTTTCTAGGCAGACTCACTCCCTCTATACAGTTTCGTTTTATTCAAAATTGTTCTGATGATTTTGGTATTAGCAGCTTTTGGAGACATTGTAGAGAAATCAGTCTTGACAGCTGGGTATTTGAACACTGATCGACTTTACTGGAACGATACCGGGAGCAGTTTCGTACTCTTTTAGAAGTAATTTATTTGTATGTTATATTCAGCAAGCTCTAAAACTAGGTTCGTTACTTAGTCTAAAGATTACATTTTCGCGCAATCACTTTCAACGATTTTTGAGTCAATAATTATTCCCGGTGACTCATCGTGATCAAATTGAAATATTTGTGTATTCATTCTTTTTTTAGTCAAAGCAACAAGAATGAGCTGAGTACCTTAAGTAAGAAGTCCTTGTTCATGAAAATATCTCTAAAGTGGAAAGACACCAAAAAGATCGTATAGGGTTATTTTTAACATGGCTTTCTTTAAGAAGAAGTCATAACTGAATGACGCACTGAATGTAAGGGCGCAAACGAGCTTGCGAATATTAAGCATGACAGAAACAAACAGACACCTTCTAGTGCATCTGTCTTTTTTACCCGCAGTCTGGTTTTTATTGTCGTTCTAGTATATTGTACACTGGCTTCCTGCTTCTATATAGAAGTCTCACGTTATGAGAAGGTGAATATAAAAACAAATTGCGGTTCATAGTTCGTAGCGTTTAGTAAAGAGTTTTCTAAAGCCGATCGCGCACGGGAAATGAGCTGGCTTTATTCTTTCATACTTTTTGCAGGCCTCATCACAGGACCGTTGGCGCACAGGTTCACGGCAAGGCCAGTGATAATCGCTGGAGCCCTCATCGCGTCTGTAGGAGCGATGCTCTGCTATTTCGCGACGACCATTGAATTCCTCACTGTTACATTGGGTGTAGTTCATGGTAAGTTATGTCGAACATATTCGTCAGTACTTCTTACGTACAAATACCTATACTAAACACTGACGTAAATATTATTGAGCATATAACGTAAAATAACAGATAACAGATCTTAGATGGTGGAGTCGTTCATAAGTCAAGCGCACATATGCAAAACAGCGACCAAGGTATGAGACCGCGTCAGCTACCATCCTATCTTAAAGCGTGATTTAGCAACGTTTTGGTTAGATAAGGGAAAAACTCCTGACCGAGACAAACGATCACAGCATTTATGCTGGCTAAAGAAGGCCTACTATTTATGTTTAAGATTGTTTCAAGAGTTATAATGCCTACAGGTTGCTTCACTTTGCTTAGGATTGGAATTTTTAAAACTCTAGATATGTAAGATTGTTCACATACAGACATTTCAGCAGATCACCCTGCCATCCTACTCAGAGTATAGGCGCACAGCTCCAAAAGTTAATTGTATTCAGCACCCCTGATGGGGGCTTGTGTATCACAGTCACAGTAAGACAGAGAATATCAGGTGACAGAAGTAAATAAATTGTTGTAAAAATCGACAATAGCCTAGCAAAAGCACCTTTAAAATTCGGAAAGATCTACGTTAATATTGAGTACCTCAATTCACGAGCAATTTATGAAATGAAACACACCATGCACTCAACGCGACAAAAATTACAAGTCCTCTGCAAGTCTCCCTAAAATATCAGCACGCGCTAGCAAAAACTAAAACGAAGTGCCTTTTTCCTTTGTTACAGCCATCGGAAGTGGAATGATCTTCGTGGTATCTCCAACGTTCATAAACGAGCACTTTGTCAAGAACAAGGGGCTCGCTATGGGCATCAACTTCACAGGCGTCACCATGGCTACATTTGTTTTCCCGAAGCTTCTCGAGTACCTTACGAACAAGTTCGGCTTCCGCGGCTGTCTCCTCATCTTTGGTGCCATTATATTAAACGCTCTAGCCTTCAGCCTATTCCTTCGCCGGCCAGGATGGGTTAAGACCGCAGCTCTTCACAGCGCAGAGGGCTCGACCTTGAAATCAGTCAACGAAGCGCTCGAGCTAAAAGGCAGTAATCCAGTTCAGAATAAGCAAACGGGTGGGACGTTCCGCCAGGCACTTAGCGTCTTCACCTATCCCATATTTTACGTACTCATGTATTCTTTCGTTGTGTACAGCTTCGGGTTTGAGTGCTACATATCCCTTTTTGTGGACTTTGCTGTCGATCGTGGTGTCTTTGTTTCAAGCGCCGTTACTATGCTCTCGATGAGCGCCATCGCCGACGTTGCGGGAAGACTGACTCTTCCGATGGCGGCCGACAAGGGCCTTTTGACGAATCGGAGTCTGATTACTATCACCTTCATTTGCTTCGGAGTCCTTTTCCTGGTGCTGCCATATATTCACAGCTATGGACTCCTATTCGCGATTGCAATTGCGCTGGCCTACTTCGTGGGCACCATACTTGTTCTCTTTCCGGTGCTTCTTGCGGAGTACTTGGGACTTGAAAGGGTGTCTATGGCCTACGGCATGGTGATCGCCTCTGCGGGATTCTTCTCCTTTGCGAAACCATCCGTCATCGGTAAGTTTTTGTGTAACTTTTGTTTTTGCTTTTTTTGTTTCGCTTTTTTATTTTTTTTAAAGGTTGGATAATTGGTGGATACAAACTTGAATTTTTGAACAGCGAGTGCTTGAGGTTACGCGAACGCCTGCTTCATTGAGACCAAGATTTCATTCTCAGTCCTTTCATTTATAAATTTTAACTCTAAGGCATTAGTCCCCAAAGCATACAAGAATTTGGCCCAGAACACGTGTTGGCGGCAAGCGCTACTTTGTGAAATTAAATGGTGAGGTGCATCTCCATATTTTGTTTCTGAGACATTAAACTCCACTCTTAGTGAATATCTTTACCATATTCTCTAATTACGTTTGCTACGGAGATGACCGAGCAATATCGCGCCCCATTGGCCATACTGTCTCAATGTCAAAAAGGCTCCCACCTTTTTTAAGGCGTCCACCTTATTTTACACAGATACAATATGGCCATTGAACAATGTGTGAGGGTTCTCATTGGCTGAATGAATGAAAAAGACGGATGAGAGGAGCATCGACTGCATCGCTGTGGTTTCTTCTGTCAGGTGCAACTAGAAATGTGCTACAGTGAAAAAAAGCACCAATTGCCTATTTTCTCAAATACGGATTTAGAAAAAAACCGGTCTGCGCACTTTGACCGCGGGCCCCCTTACCCTTCCTCGGAAGATGAATAAATGTATACAAAGTAGGGCTGGGCATTTGATCAATTAATTTAATGATTATTCGATTAAGGGTTTAGTCGCGATTAATTTTTTAACCGGTTAATCGGTAAAATGTTGAAAAACAAGAAAGTAAAAATTTAACGCCTTCACCACGCAGACGTGGACGAGTACACCTGTATGAAGGCCAACTTTATGTTAAATTCTTACCTAAAATAAACAGTAGGGGCGAGATTTTTTTTTTTTTTTTTGCTAACGATTGAATAATTTTGTACATGTCCCGGTTACATCAGTGCCGCGCGAGTGCCTGCTCGCGCGCTAAACGGGCGAACAATCAGAGGTGTTCGGTAATGCCAAAGTATATATATCAACGAACCTCTTTGATTCTGTGGCTGAAGTAAAACTTAGTGAGTGTATGTAACTCAACGGTTATCCACTGCATATATATGCTGATTTAAATCAGAAATTGTACATTGCGCCGTTTTTTCACTTATACAGCAAAGGCAAAAGAAGATTAAATTCGATTTTTAAACAGCGTTCATATGAATGAACGAACCCGATTAATCGAGTAATTAATCAATTAAAGGGTGTCGATTAAACTGGAATCGACGCCCACCCCTAGTATACAGTCAACACCACCTAGGGGTAAAGCCGTAAGTTTCTGTTTTCTACGTCACCTACAGCAGGCCTTTACGAGAGCACATATACCGACCACGTTATGAAGTTTTGTTGGACAGGTAGCGCCATCTTACCTGAACGTTTGATAAGCCTGTAAAGGTCTGCAGCCTCAGTCGCTAAGCCTGATCTGGAGCTCGAACGTCCGAGTGCACTGTCGGCCTGTAAGGCAGCAATCGTGCCCGGTCGTTCGGTGGCACAGCGTGGAGAAAAGTTTCCTATTCTGGCCACCAGCCGAGCTGACCAGCAGCCGATTGAGGCGCCTTTTGTTCACTGCCCTGGAGCTACTGAACACGAGAGCTTCGTCGGTGTTTTTCTTGTAATTCGTGTTCAGTCAGTGAGAACAAGAGTTCCTGCCAACCTCTGATGCAGCACTGGTGCTCAATTCGTGCCTAGGGCTGCCTCTAGGTACCGCTGGTACAGCTCGATGGAGTGCCAACACGATATCGTTGTTTTATTTTCGCATTTTACGGATAGTTGTTAAGCAAGCGCAAATATTGCTGCTGCAGTTGGTGCCCAGGATAAGTACTATTTTCTAAATATTAGTTGTGTTGACATGCTTCCAGTAATAAGAAATAAATGAAAGAGTGGCGACAGCTTCTTCCTGCTAAAGGAATCTTGTTATCTGCATCTTTATTCAGCATTTAACGATTGAAATGAAATTGTAAAAATGCCCTAACTTTAAGAGAAGATGCCGCTAGGAGGCGCATTTTTGATTTGCTAAGACGATAAGACATCAGATAGTTATAAAGTTGTGCCCTCTCCTTTTAGAACGAATTATTAGTTTTCATTTAGGTTGTATATTTTGTGTCCAGAGGCAGGAAAAAATATATATATATTTTTTTTTATGCACACACCGAGGCACACTAAAGTTGTATTAGGAGCCTGATACAGTAACTCATTTTACTCCCTGTGAAGTGCAGAGAGCCACTATCTAGCCAAAAGCTGTGAACAATTTTTTTTAATTTAGGAAATAAATAAAAGTTATTATAAAGCCCTTTTTTAGAAGCCCTTAAGAAGTTAAAAGTTTGCGCAAACATTATTAGGTTGTTGCAATTTCAAATAGATATGGACACTTTACGTATCTTCATGATAACACATAATAAATTTCATTATGATTGTAAGGTTTTAAGCGCTAAGAACTGAGTGCTCAACCTGTAAAAGCCACCTAAACTTGCAAAACGAAAAACAAAAATGCACTTGGAAGTCCAAACGAAGCATGCTCTACAAATATATTCTGCAATAACATAAAATATGACCAGAACAAAAGTATGATGAATAGGAAAGAATAAGGGTCAATAAAACCGTCCAACACCGTATGCTGTAATTTTTCTTGGTCCACTTGCACCATGTGCCGTTGGAAATCATTTACATTAGCTGTTCCTTCCACCTCAGCATTTCGGTCCTCACGTGGTTTGGCTGGCAGGTTTCGCGGCAACGGTATTAACTACAGCGTAAAGGAAAGAAATCGATTCCTGTTTGAAGGAAACGCATAAATTGGTGTCTGGAGATATTAAGCTAAAGGTTGGCACATCAGTGGCCGAAGAACGTGTATTAAGGGAATAAAAATTTTAACTGAAAAAACTTTCCTGTCATAAAAATTTAGAAACGAAAAACTTTAAATCCCCACCTACGCTTGCCGTGTGCTAACCAAAGGAGTCTCATTGCCACAACAGCCTATAGATGTCGACAGGTGGGGGTCGGCAGTGAAGGCACCGAGTACCCTATTTTCAGCGGCACCTTCGCTAATGATACCCCGACGTCCCCTTGATCCCTTCTTCCGATGAAGGGGATCGAGCGGCCGTGGTGGTAAAAACGGTTGGCCATCGATTCTCGAATTTATAAGTTTATCATAATAACAAAAACACGCAGGGACGACTAGCGCATAACGACGACGTTCATTTACATATGGACATCTATACTGAGTATATACGTAAAACATATGACGTATGTATCACAAAGTTTGATTTGGAAATTCATAAAAAAAACTAGATAAGTCGGAATAAGATATTTATCAACGGTATGAAAAATACATATATTTTAAGGGACGCTCTGAGACGCAAAAGTGAATACTGGAGGGGGTATTTTCGTACAACGGGTCTTGCGTACAGCCGCAAGTGTCCTCTACTGCAGAGAGTGTGAAATACGCGTTAGCCTTTAAATTGTGGGAACCGCCAGATTAATGTCCGTTCAAAATATTTGGTATTCCTATCTGGAGAAAAGCAATGTTGCCAAAAATTATTTGTACAGTTGTCTTGAGTAACTCTCCGGTGCTGGGAGCCACTTGGTTCAAACCGGACTCCGTTGTGTATTTTCAGGGTACTATCGCGACGAGATCGGCGCCTACGATACTCTCTTCACCATATGCGGATCCCTGATCCTGTTCGGAGCTTTCATGTGGATCGTCGTCCTGGCTCTGGAGGCAAACCGGAACAAGAAGGTCTTGAACCTGCAACCTGACTGCCCCCAAGAGGACGTGACCGTGACGAAACTCTCGAGGGACCGGCACATGGATGTGTAAATTATTTATGCGCCTCAAGCGCTCGGGACGTTTTTTTTTATGTTTTTTTTAAGCAAGAAGCTTGGAAGTAGGGAGAGTGCTGGGAAGTAGTCTCAATAAATACCGGGCGTCCGAAAGTATAAAAGCCGCGAGGAATAAAAGGGGAAGTCTTCGGGAAAATATTGGTTGCCTGCTCAAATTCGATAATTAAGGCTAAAGCCTTAATTATCGCGTAATTGCCTCATTACGCGAAAAAGCGGCGGCGGCGTTGTGCCCAAAAGATGGTCACACAAATACGTCATCAAGCACACGCTTCATAAATAAAACGCAAAGAAGCACAGCAACGCAGATGCCTCGGCACGGAAGCTGGCGGGGGTCGCTCAAGGTCAAAGCGGACGCGCGTCGCGCGTCAGAAATAAAACACAAAGAAAAGCACAGCAATGCAGATGCGTCGTCACGGAAGCCGTCTTGAAGCCAGCGGGTTTTGCCGCGCCTGCGCAGTGCGCGAGCATGATGTGACCGCCGGAAGGCCGTGAGAAAGAAGACGATGTGGCACACTGCTTGTAGGAATGTGCTGCGTGTAAGAATGCTTGTTAAGGTGCCAGCTGAACGTTTTAGCGACACACACACAGAGACGAACAAAAGAAGGCAGACACGGCGCTGGATTAGCAACTATTTTAATGAAATCTTCTTTCTCTTTAGTCTACATAATGCGCTAAACGAATTCTTCCTCTTATATCTGAACCTTCGTCTTCCACTCTTCCTCTTCTTTCGTGTGCCTCAAGCCGTCACATGTAGGAATGCTTTCGCATTTAGATACGTAAGCAGTCTAAAGTGTACCGAGCGATTTTTTTCTATCGCTCAGTCAGCTATCTGTGTGATATTCTTTAGTGCAATTAACAAAAATTAGACATTTTGTTTTACTTACTTTGAATCTTTATAACCAGAACTTTTTGACATATTTATGGCATGAATTGTTTAAATATGCCTACTACTACACTATAATAAAAGCCCATGCGTCTACTTTTCCGCACAATATTCCGAAAGCTAATCACCACAACTTACGGAGGCAGCTGAGCGAATGACGATGCGAAGACATATCTGTTTAGACCTAAAAACGCAGTCTGAGCTGTGTTTTTAGGTCAGACTTTTTTAGAATTTGCTCAAGTCCTGGGGTGTGTTAATCTTCATGGAGGTCAAGGCTTACTTGTGGTCCGCCTAAAATTTCTCAGATATTGTGTACTGTATGTCCGAGCGACAGACATAAAGCCTTCCAAAGTGTTTTAGCATAGTTTCGAAAAAATTTTCTTGTCACGCTTTGCTGTAAAAGTTAATTGCTTTACGTTTTTTTTTGTTTTTTTTTTTAGTAAGTTAAGTATCAACAGTCGCCAGAACGAAGTAAAAAGTTACCTGAAAGGCCTCACACTGTCAAACACCGTCGTATAAATTGAATTTCTCATGGCCCTAGTTTCTTATCTCTGAGTAAGTGAAGAATTCTAAGCAAAACACCAGCGATGTCTTATGCTAATTGAATTTTATAAATGTATTAGGCACTGAGGTAGTGCAATGGATGCTATGGATGCCGGGTGTGTTCACTAGAGACTCTTAAACAGGCTGGACTATGTAGCAAAAATAATAAAAATGAACCCTATCCCAAGCCGTATGGTCCTTTAGAAGAGCATTTAGCTAGCAGTTTCGCAGATCATATTTATCCAAGACTTTCTGAGCTAACTTGGCTTCTAAAACTGTGCCTGGTGCACATTTAATCTCAGTCGTCTCTTTCTGCTCACTGTTTACATTAGAGGTCCCGAGGTGCCCATTTCTTGATTTGCAAAACGCACGTACTTGTCGCTTGCGTAAGAGTACCTTTCTAGCTACCACTGTAGTTTTCCTATCTTAGGACGGGTAGGTGCGAAACAATTAAAATAAATCAGCATTTCAAGAGAACAAAGTTTTAAGTTGTATAATATTTCAGTCGGTGCGGCGTCTTCAGAAACTCCAGGTGCTTGAACAAACACCTAGTTTTGCGCCAGCTTTAAGGTTAAGCACAAGCGTTTATTTTTGTGCGAATGATTTATATTTTAAAACAATGCTTCAACGTAAAAGAATCACTTGACAAAGGGCTTACTTAAAGAGACACTTAACACACAAATAACGTATTTTTTACGTGCCTGGGGTGGTCATGTATGCCGCAAATGAAAATTTGTTTTAAGAAAACGTTTTATCAGGATATATACCTCGCAAGTCTTGTTATGGGCGATACCGTTAAACCTGCTTCTATTTAACGGTCTACATGTTCAAATACACGAATACTTCGGAACCGTCACTTTGGCAGAATGTGTCCCGCGGCAGAAATATGCGATAAAATGTTTTGTATTAAAACTGCGAGATAGGCTAGTTTGTTCTGATTGATCATAGATATATCGGTAAAGAAACAAGGACAAGAAGGTAAGTAGCACACAGGACAGGGCATAACGTTCTACTAAATTTATTAGGATACGCACAAAAATGGTAAAACGGTGCATGCACAAATAGGATACACTTAGATTAAAAACCCCAAGAAGCCGGACGACACTAATAAATGACAAAGGCTTCGGTGATAAAGGAATGTTCCTCATCGTGTAGAGATAAAAAATGAGCACTGTCGGAGACAATCGGCCTATGCGATTTTTAATCTAAGTATATTCTCTTTGCGCATGTGCAGTTTTAACATTTTTTTGTATATTCTAATAAATTTCGGTTCAAAGTTAAGCCCTGTCCTGTTTGTCCCTTATCGTCTCGTCATCGATTTTTTTAGGCGTATATCCCCCTAGCAATGTTATGATTTTTTTATTCGAAAAAAAAATTGTTTCAGAGGGTCAATACTTACCTTCTACAGAGTCGCTATGGACTTAAGAAAATTCTTCATTCATAATTTATTTGAACAACGTCCGAACAAAAATGCAATGAGATCATGTTTAATTTACACATGCTTCGTCACTACGTACCAAATGCATGGCGCGACTTCAGATGATGTCACTCACTCAAATTTTAAGAATATAGTATAGTATACTGTATAGTTTATGTGATATTTTTTAACTCTAAATATTTATGAGTTGAGAACTCTCGTAACCTCCGGGTTTTAATGCTCTTGATGAATCTTGAAGAATTTTCGTATATGATAGAAACTTTATCTGCGAATGATAATTATTTGGCATTGGTAATATTGAAATACAAATAACACTATTTGTACTAATAAACTTGGGCCAAACATTTGTTTCTCAACGGACTTACGGTATATACGAACTCATCTCTGTTACTTCACGGCGCGGTGGTGGCGCGTCGGACGCACTTCCGGTCCGGGGCTGTGGGCGGAAGTGCCCATGTGAGACGTGTATTCCTGCGTTGTTTTGAAAGGAACCAGACAAAAACCTGCCTTCACGTCAAAATGCTGCGACTGGAGCTGTACCAAAAGAGTCGAGAAAGGTTTGAAGGTCAGTTTTCATGTGCTCGGTTCGTCCGAGAACGTGGTTATGTGCCGCGAAAAGGGTTAACCAGACGCCGTCGGACCACGATTGCTTGGGCGGGAAGCATTTTGGGTTGAAGTCACGGATACTTCTGGCCATCAGGTTTATTTGTTTTGTTCCAAAATGAACGCTGGAAAACCGTCAAGTTGTACGGACCACCTGCGGACTACGTTCAATGCGTCTTCAAGTTCAAACGGTCACCTGATCGTTCGAACTGTCGTCTACTCTTTCAAACGTTTCTGCTTGTCGTCTGCTCTTTCAAACGTTTCTGCTTGTCGTCTCCTCTTTTAGAGGACACCGGCCCGTAGACCAAACGTGGGCCTGGTACTTGCGATAAGAAGTAAGTGCAGGCCTCAAAAGACTTAAGTTTGAAGGTTGGTAAGCAGGCTCGACGTCAACAGTAGATACAAGGAGATGTTGATCATTGTTACCACTGGCCATCACCGACTTGTTATGCCTGATTCACTTGGTTAGATTCTGCTTGCGATTTTAGGTATCGACGTCAACCATCTCAGCTACGGTTCACGCTTTTGCAGTCCGAGCGACGTCGCTACTGAAAATTGCGAGCGAAATCTAATCATGTGAATCAGGCTTTAGCGTACATTCTGCGACGACGACGCGGAATGAATCGCCGCATGTCAGGTTATTCACGGGACGTTTTGCGGTGTAACGAGCCTCGTTAATTTCGCTGACGCCGCTCAAGTAGTCAGACATCGCTAGAAGGACGTAGAATCAACAATTTCAACGCGAAGAAGAGCGCGGGGACTCACACCGACGCCGACAACATCGCATTTCAATGGTTTGTTTATGGGCGACGGCGAGCTTCTTGCCCACACCACCATCGCGCATTGCGCGGCGCCGGTGGCGTCCGCTAGGGGCGCTCCGGGCGCTCCGGTTTGTTTGTAAACATGAGTTGGTGTACACCACTGTCACATTAGAATTTCGAAAGCCTTTAGGTGGGAGGCTTCTAAATAATAAGTGTAGCATTGCATTCCACAAGACATGCACGCGTAAAGTCAGAATCACGAGCTGATTTGGCGCTTGCCCAAAGGCCTTCCACATAAAGGCCTTTTAAGGTGCCATCATAATGTAGTGCCATCATAATGTCTTCGCGGCGGCGAATATCTCAGAACATTTTGATTTAATAAAAAACACGGAGACAAGATGCCCATAAAACAGATGTGTCGGTTTAGCTTGGCAACTTTTTTTATAATTTGCTCAAGTCCTGTGGTGTGTTAATCTTCACGGAGGTCAAGGCTTACTTGTGGTCCGCCCAGAATTTCTCAGATATTGTGTACTGTCTGTCCGAGCGACAGACATAAAGCCTTTCAAAGTGTTTTAGCATAGTTTCGAAACAATTTTCTTGTCACGCTTTGCTGTAAAAATTAATTGCTTCACGTTTTTTTTTTTCTTTTTTAGTAAGTTAAGTATCAACAGTCGCCAGAAAGAAGTAAAAAGTTACCTGAAAGGCCTCACACTGTCAAACACCGTCGTATAAATTGAATTTCTCATGACCCTAGTTTCTTATCTCCGAGTAAGTGAATAATTCTAAACAAAACACCACCCATGTCTTATGCTAATTGAATTTTATAAATGTATTAGGCGCTGAGGTAGTGCAATGGATGCTATGGATGCCGGGTGTGTTCACTAGAGACTCTTAAACAGGCTGCACTATGTAGCAAAAATAATAAAAATGAACCCTATCTCAAGCCGTATGGTCCTTTAGAGGAGCATTTAGCTAGCAGTTTCGCAGCTAGTATTTATCCAAGACTTTCTGAGCTAACTTGGCTTCTAAAACTGTACCTGGTGCACATTTAATCTCAGTCGTCTCTTTCTGCTCACTGTTTACATTAGAGGTCCCGAGGTGCCCATTTCTTGATTTGCAAAACGCACGTACTTGTCGCTTGCGTAAGAGTACCTTTCTAGCTACCACTGTGGTTTTCCTATCTTAGGACGGGTAGGTGCGAAACAATTAAAATAAATCAGCGTTTCAAGAGAACAAATTTTTAAGTTGTATAATATTTCAGTCGCTGCGGCGTCTTCAGAAACTTCAGGTGCTTGAACAAACGCCTAGTTTTGCGCCAACTTTAAGGTTAAGCACAAGCGTTTATTTTTGTGCGAATGATTTATATTTTAAAACACTGCTTCAACGTAAAAGAATCACTTGACAGAGGGCTTACTTAAAGAGACACTTAACACACAAATAACGTATTTTTTACGTGCCTGGGGAGGTCATGTATGCCGCAAATGAAAATTTTTTTTAAGAAAACGTTTTATCATGGATATATACCTCGCAAGACTTGTTATGGGCGATACCGTTAAACCCGCTTCTATTTAACGGTCTACATCTTCAAATACACGAATACTTCGGAACCGTTACTTAGGCAGAATGTGTCCCGCGGCAGAAATATGCGATAAAATGTTTTGTATTAAAACTGCGAGATGGGCTAGTTTGTTCTGATTGATCATAGATATATCGGTAAAAAAACAAGGACAAGAAGGTAAGTAGCACACAGGACAGGGCATAACTTTCTCTTAAATTTATTAGGATACGCACAAAAATGGTAAAACGGTGCATGCACAAATAGGATACACTTAGATTAAAAACCCCAAGAAGCCGGACAACACTAATAAATGACAAAGGCTTCGGTGATAAAGGAATGTTCCTCATCGTGAAGAGATAAAAAATGAGCGCTGTCGTGGACAATCGGCCTATGCGATTTTTAATATAAGTATATTCTCTTTGCGCATGTGCAGTTTTAACATTTTTTTGTATATTCTGATAATTTTCAGTTCAAAGTTAAGCCCTGTCCTGTTTGTCCCTTATCGTCTTGTCATCGATTTTTTTAGGCGTATATCCCCCTAGCAATGTTATGATTTTTTTATTCGAAAAAAAAAATTGTTTCAGAGGCTTCAGTCAATACTTACCTTCTACAGAGTCGCTATGGACTTAAGAAAATTCTTCATTTATAATTTATTTGAACAACGTCCGAACAAAAATGCAATGAGATCATGTTTAATTTACACATGCTTCGTCATTACGTACCAAAAGCATCGCAAGTTCACATAACGCACTAATAACGCTTCTAAAAACAGTTCTTATCGTACGTTTACAATGGTCGTTTTCCGCATTCATTCTCAACACACACCTTAAATATCAACTCACATCTTGATTAGATGCACTCAAAATATTTCCTTTCCGCATCAGCTAAATCAGGTATACTATTCAACTAAACAAACGCACACTCAAGTCGTTTACAAATACGGACGTATAGGCCATTCTGCACAAGCAGAAGGCATCTTGCGCTTATGTAGAAACCTGCGTGTTGATGGCTAGAGGCCACGGTACAAAAGGCGACTCATGATCCAGGCATGATGCAGCAAGTAGTTGCATCATACAGCTACCTAATTGGTCCACCAGGCTGGTAACGAACGGCGGTTGCGCTGTGACTCGAGGAGAAATATGTTGTCTAATGCAAGTTCAATCAAAAACCGCAACTCCAAAAACGGGGCACACTTTACGCGAGTGATTACGACAACGTCATTGGATACGGATTGGCAGTTGTGAAGTTGATAGTACGCGTTATCAGGGAGTTATAGGGAACCGGTTATGCACATCTTTAATGGTAACCATGGCCCCCCGGTATGAACTGCACATATGCGAGTCCTCTGCTGCAGCGCATGCGTAGTTTGTATCGGAGGGCATATCGGTACCGTATCGTACGTGCAAAACCGGTTCCCTAAAACTCTCTATTTACTGTTAGAAACAACGGTTCAACTTGATATTTATTTTACCTCTTATCCTGGAGGTATGCGTAAAAGGTACGAATATCAGTTGTTTGTATTACCTCGAACACCATCTACAATAATACGACGTTCTGGACTTGTCGCGCCCGTGTTTCTTAGGCCGACAGTGACCGTGAAGAAAATCAGATTTTCGAACACGTTGTAACGATGAAGTATTTGGGCTAGCCAGGGATGTACAATGAAATGCTCTCGGCAACCATCCGTGACTCCAGCTTATGAAACGCAGCATCCTTCTATGCGATTGGTGAAGTGAATAGTTTACAATGAAACAATGTTTTGACTTTCAGTAAAATATGGACGACACGCTGTGCCGCGCCACGCGCTTGTAGTCCACGTAGTGGCCGTCGTCGAGCATAATTAGGGAGGGAAGGTAGGAAAACTTTCCCGGGGAAATGTCTCTTCCCGTAAAGGCGTGTTGAAGAGTCCACTTTGTCTTGACGGTGTTGCGGCTGACTGCTGCTACAACCGCCCAGGCCAACGACGCTGAGATGGCGACACAACCGCAGACCACGAACAGGTAGTGGTAGGATCCCAGGGTGTCGCGAAAAAAACCTGCGTGGTGAAAATGTAAAACTCTAGATCGACGAAAGGGATGTTGAAGCGTACATCATTCGTCTGTTTAGATAGAGAGTGTTCGGTGCTATTTACTTCTGAAGTATAACCATTAAATAGTTGTGCAAATCTGCAGGACACTCTGAAATTTGATATAAATAAATAGACTGTAGCTTAAATTTCTTGTTGAAAATCCTAAATAAATTTTAAAAGACCGCCAAGGGTTTTATCCTATACATCAGGAACATGAATGCAAGCTCTGTGAGCCTTTAGCCGTCCTGCCGTCCGCGAGAAAACCGAACCCTGTTTTTTACACCGCAAAAATAGACGACGAAATCGTGGAGCGCTCACACTCCAGCTCAAATTCGAGCAAGATTCCAAAGTTTCAGCACCACCCCTTATCTTATTCAAAAGTTATAAACTTTTCTGAAAATTTCAATGGGAAAATGGCAGCCAAAGGAGCTCTCGAATACGTTCAGCTCTATGGCGCCAGAAACTGAAAACGGGCGAAAATTGACCCCGTTTTTCCACTGAAAATTTCAGAATATAACTTATAACTTTTGAATGCTATAGCGGTTGGTGCCGAAAATTCGGTATCTTGCTCAAACGGCTAGGGCTATGCTCTGACGAAGCTGGAGCTCTCCGCAATGTCTAGTGGATTTTTGCGGTGCGAAAAACAGGGTTCGGTTTTCTTGCGGACGCCCGTTATATCGTAGTATGTACCCTGTATTGGTCTGCACCGGAGCCACTTAGCCTGACTATTAAGATTGAAGTCATTTATTTCTGCAGCGTTCGCTCGTAATATATGAATTACTAGAGCATGCTAATATTTCTGCGCCATTTGGTACTAGGGAAACAAATAGTAAACTTTCATGTGTAATTATATTACAATAAAGACGCTTAAAACATTCCGAAACTCATGCATGTCGAAAGACAGGAAAATGTAATGTGCAATTTATTTTAGTGTGCCGCTAATCAATAGGTTTACTTCAATAAATTCCTTCCTGAACGAATTACTGTTATTTCAAAAAGGCAGCGAGGTGATAGACAACTTTTTAAATTTATTCGATGTGTGTGGTTATATTGATAAAAAATAAAAATAGAAAACAATTTTTTTTGTTACATGATATGTTTTTTTGCTATAAAATTCCGTCGTGATGAAGGAAAATTAATTTTTATAAAATATACTGGAGTCGATAAAAAACAGAGCGTTTTTTTCATGATTCAGAGCTTAGTTGTTGTATTTACTTCGCGAGAAAGATGCGATGTTGCTTTTGTTAAAGTATTTTTTAGGTAATCTGTAAGGATTACTGCCTAAAAATTATGTGAATTTTATAATAGCGCCCTGTTGAAAAATAAATTTCTACATAAGCTTAAACATCTTCATGTCGCCTACTAAATTAACAGGGTCTTACAAAATAATTACCCTCTTATTTCATAATTTTTAACCGCAGTTATTTTATTCCAAAGCACTGGCGACACAGTTGTCATTTGAATACATGGCCTCAGGCTAGTGAATGAAATGTTCCACAGTTATTGTATATTTAACAAAACACAAACAAAACGAAAAACGGTCGATGCAGGTTAAAGACGAAAACCGACCAATCAGCATAATCTTCTCTTGCTAAAACAAGAAAAAACATTCGTATAATAACAAAATACGAACAAAATTACTAACAGAGTAAGGATGTCTAGTTGGGTTAGCTGCTTTTGCATCATGGTGTAATACGCCAAAACAACAAGGACGAAAACGAAGGGAGAACTGGGCCATTACAAAACAAAAACGACCAGAGAAATTCACGAAGCCTTTTTGATTAGGTCCCACCGCGACAATTATTGTGTAAGCAATTGTCCTTGTCTGATGAAATTCTACAATTTGAAGAACTAATGACGCTGGCATTTGAGGGGGGGGGGGAGGGGGGAATAATTAGACCATATCACTGTGTTCTGCCAAGTGTGCCTGCTTTTATATTATTAAAATTGTGTCATCGAAATAAACAATTCAGTTGAAAGTTACGCCGCGTCCTGTCCAGTTCTCCCTTCACTTTCGTCCTTGTTTTTTTGGAGTATTACACCATGTTACTAACAGAGATAAACTTACCGATAATGGACGGCTTGCCAAAGGAAAACGTTGCCGACAGGGCCGTCAGCATGCCAGTCGCCATAGCCATTCGGTCTATGCCGACGTACTCGACGAGCAGTACAGGGAAGAGTACGACTCCACAGCCGAGCAGAAGTGCCACAGCGGACGTTAGCACGAAGATGATGTCATAGCCTTGCTGGTAAGGCAGCACAATGTACAGGACCCCGACTAGAGCGAGCAGGGCCATCATTAATGTCCTCCTCTTGATCAGTCCCCGATCCGTCACAGCAGGAAGGACCAGCCTTCCAACCAGGTCAGGCACCGAGGAAAGAGACATCATAGTCACCGCACTGCTCATCGGAATTCCTTTGTCGATGGCGAAGTCGATGAAAAGGGAGTTGTAGCAGTCGTAACTTAAATTGAATGAGATGAACGAATAGGTGATGACGTAGAACATGGGAAGCTTGAAGATGCTCAAGCCCATGAGCATCGATTCGGGCTTGTCTTTAACGATAGCGTCCCTGTCGGCTATAGATCCCGAAATGGTCCACTGCTCGGCACGCCCTTGGCACTCCGTTTCATCGGTGACTTCGTTTAAAGTTGTGGTGCTCTCTGACTTGAGCCAGACGGGCTGCCGGAGAAACAGGCTGAACGCGACGGAGTTGAGTAGTAAGCCACCGAAGATAAGTAGGGCGCCGTGAAATCCGAACACACCCACGAGATATTCGAGAAGCTTGGGAAAGACGAAGGTTCCGAGCGTCGATCCGGCGAAGTTGATGCCCATCGCCAGTCCCTTGTACTTGACAAAGTGTTCGCTGATTACTATGGGGTTCATTGCGTAGACGATCCCGCTTCCGAAACCTGTGATGAAACATAAAATAAGGCATAAGATTTTTTTTTAAATGTGCACGCTGAGCTACTTCACAGATTTTTAAGGAGTGAGAAGGAAGGGAGGGCTATAGCGTCTTTGATTTAAATTCGTGCATTATTCACTTGTGACCATGCATAAACATTATGTTCGGCATGGGAGTAAGAACGAATGGCGCAAGTGAGGTACTCTAATGATACAATTGCGGTATGAGTGAGTTTAAATTTCTTGCGACGTCACGTGTGCATACGAAACTGTGATTATGCAGACTCAACAAAGCCAGTTAAAGGATCACTGTAAAACGTCTCCTGGGAGTAGCTAACCTATTTGTGACTATGACATGACCCCTGTCATTCCAGCTGCTTGCGTATACTTAATCCTCTAGTATTTTGATCACAGTCTATCAGATAGAATTTATGAGTTTTATTGTATTTTAAAGTCTCTGACACCCATTGCAAGCTTTTTTATTTAAATCTTTTTAGACGATACAGGGTGGTGTCAGATATCTAAAAAATTACAACGCGACTTTTTTTGGTCGAACGTACTTCACAATTGTCTGCGCCCTCCAAACCAACAAGATGACTCCTTACTTCTTCATTTTATTTTTGATCCCGCGTGGACGGATGTCCACGCATGTGATCTAAATAAATATTTAAAAATCGCTATTGAGACATTTAAAAAGAGTGAAAGATTAATTTCTATGGCACTTACCAATAACAGTCATGAAACGTATACTTAAGGCTATGGTGTACAGATTACTCTGTCAATTTTGAGGTATCACAAATAAAACTAGAAATCAGCAGCAGACATTAAAGCTCCACCTTCTCTTCATTAACTGATTGCTTTCAATATGGCATCACCAAACGGCTGCACTGCGAGCTCGGCGCCCGATCTGCAAATCAGCTGATCAGGTGTCTAATTCGGTTATATACGACCTTTCACGCTTCGAGAAATAAAACTCTCGAACGTTCGAAGAAGCTGAGTTTGATGTCTGACTACAGGTTTTCCCGCTCATTTTAATCCAAGCGACGACCAATTTAATCCCGGGGTCACTCAATTTAATCCAAGCGCCATACAATTTAATCCAAGCGCCACACAATTTAATCCCGGGGTAAGTCAATTTAATCCACAATATATATATATGCACTTATTGTGATCAGTGGTCGTGTTTCGCTTACACATTTGGTAACTTAGAACAATTGTTTGTACAATTTGAAAGTTCGGGGGGCAATTGAGAATTTGATCACTAATGTGATTACTTTGAGTTACTAGTCCCACTATTGACGAGGCTTAATTGATATGTTGGTTACTCTTTTTAGAGCGCAGCTCTTCGGCACCCGTTCCGGCTTAAGCGGCGTCGGCGTCGCCGTCGCCGTCGGCGTAACTACGCGGTGAATGATGGGTGAATTCCCCCGCTAAATTTAGCGGAAAAATTTCCCAGCTAAATCTAGCGGAAAACTTTCCGTGCTAAATCCAGCGAAAACTTTTCCCAGCTAGATTTAGCGAAACATTTGCCCCGCAGTTTAGTGGGAAATTTTCCCCGCTGTCTAGCGGGAAATTTTCCCCGCTAAATCTAGTGTAAAATTTTTCCCGCTATATTTAGCGGAAATTTTTTCCCGCTAAACCTAGTGGAAAGTTTTCCCCGCTAAATCTAGCGGAATATTTTCCCAGCTAGATTTAGCGAAAAGTTTGCCCCGCAAAGCCTAGCGGAAAAGTTTCCCCGCTAAATCTAGTGGAAAGATTTTCCCACTAAATCCAGCGGAAAATTTTCCCCGCTGAATCTAGCGGAACAATTTACCAGCTAGATTTAGCGGAAAATTTTCCCCGCTAAGTCTTGCGGAAAATTTTCCCCGCTAAATCTAGTGTAAAATTTTTCCCACTAAATTTAGCGGAAAATTTTTTCCCGCTAACTCTAGCAAACAGTTTTCCCCGCTAAATCTAGCGGAAAATTTTCCCAGCTATATTTAGCGAAAAATTTGCCCCGCAAAGTTTAGCGGAAAAGTTTGCTGCTAAATCTAGTGGAAATTTTTTCCGCTATGCCTAGCGGAAAATGTTCCCCGCTAAATCTAGCGAAAAAATTTCCCAGCTAGATTTAACGGACAATTTTCCCCGCTAAGTCTAGCGGAAAATATTCCCCGCTAAATCTAGTGTAAAATTTTTCAACTACTTATAGCGGAAAATTTCTTCCCGCTATATCTAGCGGAAAGTAGTCCCCGCTAAATCTAGCGGAAAACTTTCCTCGCTAAATCTAGCGGAAAATTTTCCCAGCTAGATTTAGCGAAAGGGCCCCGCAAAGTCAAGCGGAAAAGTTTCCCCGCTAAATATAGTGGAAAATTTTCCCGCTAAATCTAGCGGAAAGTTTTCCCCGCTAAATCTAGCGGGAAAATTTCCCAGCTAGATTTAGCGGAAACATTTCCCCGCGAAGTGTAGCGGAAAAGTTTTCTCGCTTAAGCTGGTGGAAAATTTTTCCGCTATATCTAGCGGAAAATTTTCCCCGCTAAATTTAGCTGAATATTTTCCGTGCTAAATCTAGCGGAAATTGTTTTCCGCTAAGTCTAGTGGAACATTTCCCCGCTAAATCTAGCAGGAAATTTTCACCGCTAAAATTAGCGGAAAATTTTTCCCGCTAAATCTAGTGGAACTTTTTTCCCGTTAAATACACCGGAAAATTTTCCTCGCTAAATTTAGCGAAAAAATTTCCCGGCTAAATCTAGTGGAATATCTTCCATGCTAAATCTACCGGAAACGTTTCCCCGCTAAGTTTAGCGGAAAAGTTTCCCCGCTAAATCTAGCGGAAAATTTTCCCCGCTAAATTTAGCGGAAAAATTTTCCCACTAAATATAGCTTAAAATTTTCCCCACTAAATATAGAGAAATATGTTCCCCGCTAAATTTAGCGGAAAAATTGTGGGGTTCAGGAAAGACGTCCGTCGATGCAAATTAACAAACTGATCTTTATAACCGCAATAAAACTGAAAAAGATCATCAAAAGGGGGCTCCGCTGAGACGCCCTGCTGCACCGTGGAACGCTGCCAGTCTCGTGCTGTTCTGTTCGAGCCCGGAGCTCGGTCCCAGCGGTGCTGCTCGTGTTGCACGCTTAAAACGTCAATAGGGAGTTTTTGTAGGCCGTGTTTCCCCCTCCGCTAAGCCCTCCACAACAAAGAAGCCGCTACTGCGCCGGCGCGCCGATGGCCTTGACTGTAGAGTTCCGGCTAGCTTAGCTGGTTGCGGAGAGCGTTGCGGGACAGCAGAAACGATCTACGAAAATACCCTATTAGCTCCAGACGTTGCGTGAGCCACCACAATAAGTGTCGCGCTTTGGCACTACAAATTTTCTCCGCTAAATCTAGCGCAAACTTTTTCCGCTAAATTTAGCGGGGAACATTTTACGCTAGATATCGCGGGGAAAAATTTCAGCTAAGCTTAGCGGGGCAAATTTTCGGCTAAATCTAGCTGGGATGATTTTCCGCTAAATTTAGCCGGACAATTGTTCTGCTAGATTTGGCAGGGAAAACATTCCGCTAGATTTAGCGGAAAAAGGTTCCGCTAGATTTAGCGGGGAAGCTTTTCCGCTAGACTTTGCGGGGCAAATTTTCCGATAAATCTAGCTGGGAAAAGTTTCCGCCAGATTTAGCGGGGGAAATTTTCTGCTAAATCTAGCGGGGAATATTTTCCGCTAGATAGAGTGGGGAAAGTGTTTCCACTAAATTTAACGGGGAAAATGTTCCGCTAGATTTAGCAGGAAAATTTTCCGCTAAATTTAGCGGGAAACATTTTCCGCTAGATTTAGCGGGGAAGCTTTTCCGCTAGACATTGCGGGGCAAATTTTCCGATAAATCTAGCGGGGAAGCTTTTCCGATAGATTTAGCGGGGAAAATTTCCAGCTGAATATAGCGGTGAATATTTTCCTCTAGATTTAGGGGAAAATTTTCCGCTAGACTTAGCGGGACAAATTTTCTGCTAGATCCAGCTGGGAAGATTTTCCGCTGAATTTAGCGGGAGAAATTTTCTGTTAAATATAGCGGGGAAAATTTTCCGCTAAATTTAGCGGGGAAAATGTTCCGCTAGATTTAGCAGTAAAATTGTACCGCTAGATTTAGCAGGGAAAATTTTCTGCTAGATTTAGCGAGGAAATTTTTCGCTAAATTTAGCGGGGGAATTTGCCCATCATGCACCGCGTGGTTACGCCGACGGCGTGGGCGACGCCGACGCCGCTTAAGTCAGAAACGGGTGCCTAATAGCTGCGCTGTAGAAAGAGTAACCAACATATCAATTAAGCCTCGTCAATAGTGGCACTAGTAACTCAAAGTAATCAGATTAGTGAACAAATTATCAATTGCTCCCCCCAAAATTCATATTGTATAAACAAGTATTCTAAGTTCCCAAATGTGTAAGCAAAACACGACCACTGAACACAATAAGTGCATATATATATATTGTGGATTAAATTGACTGACCCCGGGATTAAATTGTGTGGCGCTTGGATTAAATTGTATGGCGCTTGGATTAAATTGAGTGACCCCGGGATTAAATTGGTCGTCGCTTGGATTAAAATGAGCGGGAAAACCTGTAGATGCCTGACCCAAAGCCGCGCGTGATCCCGACGAAGACGTTGACGGGTCAGCGGTTCTTTTGCTCAACCCAGATGTGTGGCGTGTCAGCAGTGGTCACGTAGCATTCCGTACGCCAAGCAGTCAAAGATCTTTATACGGAACTTATGCCCTGAGTCTAATTTCTTACTTGATTGGGTCAGTTTTATTGCGACGGTCAGAAAAGGTGATGTGGTGCATCCAAAACCGCAGGGGTGCCTAATGTGATCAGTGATCGGGATCGAGCACACGTTGGTCGGATTGAGGGCAAATGGCAGTTTGTCCTCCAACGTCGAGTAGTGCCGACTTTCAAGGGGAAAAGTTCCAGCTTTAAGTGAATAGCACGAACAAATATCCGGTTCTGCCATGTGCCTATCTCAGCCTGCGTCCAGCGACGTTTAATGGCGTATAATATTCCTCGATGAAATACCTTATGTTTGATTAACCTGCCATCAACATTTGACGTTTGGCTTCGTACGCCTCCTCCCTTGGCAAAAGCGGCAATCTTCAATAGAGGTTTTATTTGTACTCACAAACCCCTACAGACGCTTATATTGATTTCATCGTTGCTGTCAAAAAAGTGCAGTGAGGAAATATCAGAAACTATGAACCGGGCCCTTGCCGTTTATCTTGAAGAATTGCAGCCCATCATACGTTACATTTTCAGTTCTATCAAAATTTGGGTAACAGTGTAGCTTCGGATATAACAGCATCGTGGCAACCCCCCGTAAAACGCGCGTGCAAAGCCTCGCTTCTTAAGTCGCTCAACCAATTTTTCTACGTCTGCTATCTTATCTCGCCCATTTTAATATGTTTTCGACGGCCTAGACAGCGCAGGTACGGGATATCACGTAAAGGGCCAGATTGTGATGAATTAGAGTAATATAAATGACACTCCCGGTTTGAAAGCAGCAAAAGTAAAGAAGGAAAAAAATAGCGTCACTTTCACCATACATGTCATCGACACACGAAAACGCTTCGTGGTCTGGTTTTTGGACTGATTATTTTTAGCTCGGTTCATAAGCGTCGTACATTTCCAGGTGTAAGACTTGGAATCTTTCTTTTTTATTCAACAAAAATCCTTCCCGCTTAGGTGAGTCAGAACCTTTTTGAATTATTTTGTTGCTTTCTATAATTACATAATTTATCAAATAGAAACCGAAGTAGTCAGTTTAAAACTCATTAGTTTACCCATTGCCAAGTCATTACAAAGTGACCGCTACAATGTGTGCGGAATTGGCACAATCAAGTTATACCAAACTATACCAACCTATTTTTATACTTACCCCAAGCGTTCCTTTTGTCGTCAAAGCCACGTTTAACAAGTCAGATTATTTTTACCAGCGCGTGACAGGCGGCAGCTACTTCCTTGAGCGGTTTCGGTCACGCAAAGTAAGATTAGAAATTGTCTTTCTTTGCAACTAAGTCATTTGTACAGCCCACGAATGTTGCGTCGAAAGGAGGGAGCTCTTTTCCAGCGGTATAAATTTTATTTTGTGAGTGCGCATTGTTTTGTGCGTGTTTTTTTTTTAGTATGTGTGTCTGTGTGTACGAGCGTGAGTTTGTGTGTGTGTGTGCTGGCGTGTGTGCGTGCGCAAGCAAGTATCTGTATTTTGTCTCTTTTTATACTTGTGGGCGTTTGTCTGTGCGTGCTTGCATACATATTTGTGCGTTTGTGTTGAAGATAGCGCGTTTTTCTTCCAAATGAGCACTTTGTAACCACGTTCATAAGTATTTTCGAAAGTTAATTTAGGTACTGGCACCTTATAAATAAATTGTAATGCGCATGCTTGAACAGCGTGAACGATAGAACTTAGGAAGTTTACAAGCAAATGCCTATATCATATTTTCCTAACTTTCCCTCAACATAAAAATGAAAAATGTCTACACATTCACTTCACCTAACCACAAAGCCTCAGTATGGATCACTGGAATTTGACACGAACGGAACAAACAAGGGAGCACCCGTTTTACCGTTTGTCTCTTTTGTTGCAAAATGAAGACCTTCTGTCAATCCTACTAATGCGGAATATAGTGTCTATTCGTCGCAACGACTTATGTGGTAAAGGTTGAAGTTTGGCGAGTGCTTTAATTTATGAGTAAGTCATGTTTGCGATGTTCGCGTTTGTGCCACACTTCAGTGCATGATATGTAAGAATTATTCTTTGCGCTCAATCGGAACTAAGATGAGCCAAACATGCTGGAATATCAATTCTGTCATATATGCGCTTTGAATCGAAATGCCTGTCACAAGTTTAAGGCTAAATGCTACCTCTGTCGCTTTCTCCGCTTGTCCGCATTATGAAACTTAAATCATTAATTCCCTCGTGGTGTGCGCAAAAGCTGGCACACTCTCAGAAAAAAAGGTGTATTATTACACCCCTTGTCCCATATAATACACCCCAAAACTTCAATTCGACGAACATCGCCCCATAATCGAAGAGGCGGCCCCAAAGTTTACTAGGGGATTGATATCCGTGTGGTACAACTTATTAAGATAGTTGATGTACGTAATATTGACCACAAAAAAGATTAGCGCAGTTTTCTTGGCCGTACTGCAAAAGCTCCGTGTTTTCTTTCTTTGGTCTCTGATACGTACTTTAACAATTTAATAAGTTATATCGCACCGTTATCAAGCCCCTGGTAAAATTTGGTGCCGTCTGTTCGACTATAGGGCGCTCTACGTCGAAATTAAGTTTTGGGGTGTATTATATGGGACAAAAGGGTGTAAGGTGGTACCCTTTTTTTTTAGAGTGCATGGTTTACTTTTTAATAAAAGATGACTTGTGCTTCCGGCTTGATTTAATATTTCATAGAACTTTCTGAGTACATGTTAGAAAAAAGTTTTTCCTTTTAATACGCATGTTGTTCTACCCTATTAGAGAATTCGTAAGAGTTAAAAGTGATAGGGCATGGAAGCATTGGGAATGGCGGTCCTGCTCCACGGTCCAGAGTGCCACTGAGGTATACCTTCAAACGCCATTCGTTCTTTCTTGTTTTCTCCGCTTTTCAATTCCGGAATGTTCAATAACGCCATTAATCTCTGACGCTGTATGAACATATCTGCCAAAAGAGATGCTGGTCTTGTTATTTCTGCCGTTTTATTTTGTAGAATTATATTTGACGGGGTTGTTATCAACCATTCAAAATAAAAAAACCTTGCTATAATTTGTCTAATCCTACAATAGACTAAAGTCCAAAGCAACGGGCCGCCAAGTGCAATCACGTTTCAAGCTAAACTACGACATCCAGATTTGAGGAGTACGAATAATGCCCCGAATCCAAAAGCCCTGCATGATTTCTATAGCTTCGACACTGCAAAGCGCTTGTGTGTCGTGGCTTTCTTCGGAATTCAAAATTGTTGAGTCACTCAGTGCTATTCGTTTAGAACCACTCTCCATTCATACCCATCAATGATCCGAGACGCAGGCACTGATACGTGCATCGAAGAGAAATATTCCGCAAATTCTAAGTGGCTCGTGATTGGATCTCGCGGTCCGAGGCTTTTGCCTTTACACTCTAAGAATAGCCCGTGCGTCTACTTTCCCACACAACACTTGGAGAGCCAATAAGCGCACCTTACGAAGGCAGCTGAGCGAATAACAATGCCGGAACATATGTTTGGACCAAAAAACGCAGTTTGAGTTGAGACATTAAACAAAGCAAGAGTGACGGTTTGCATTGCTCAATGCCACAACTCGGACAGCGTTTATTGGTTGAAACATATGTTTCGGCATCGTCATTCGCTGACCTGCCTCCGTAAGTTGCGGTGATTGGCTCTCCGAGTGTTGTGCAGAAAAGTAAACGCATGGTTATTTTTTAGAGTGTAGTCCATCGTAGGGCGAGACGAAGTATATTGAAGTTGCAGTACCGACAGAGAAAAACACACGTCTCCCGTGTCATTACATAAGACATTTTTTAGACGTTACCCACTATATATGCATTGATATGAAGCGGCTAAGATAACTTTTTTTTTCCACGACGTTCAGAGAATTTTTCCTTCAGTAATATGTCGCTCCTAAAGTACAATACGAATATGAAAATACCATATCGAAATATATGGACGCCGGAGAAATCACTCACCGTGCACTGCTCCTAAGGCGGCGTGCAGCGTCCCAATAGAGTCGGCGAAGAAACTGAGCATGACACCGAGGGCTGAGATTACGCTTCCTACAATGATCACAGGCCGCGCAGTGAAGCGGTGGCCCAGGGGTCCCGCCAGCAGTCCTATGACAAAAAGAGCAAAATAAATAAAGGCTCGACTTACCGACGTAAATGAAAAAACACAGTTTCTTTTTTTTTTTAATCAAACCTTTTTTTTTTGTATTTTTTTTTTTTTTGTAAAGACTGGGCTTCTCAAGTTGTGCGAAGTTGCTACCCTATTTAAACTTAGGAGTCTGCAAGTGAGCGTAACCGGTTCAACTATTCAACATACTTCGCAGGTAAAATAAGAAGGGAGGTATTATATCACTAAGTACGGGTCTGGTCCCAACGACCTGAAATACTGCTATGGAATTTTGAACCTATGACTTTGGTCATTATGGCTAAATATTAGTGCGTGATGGGGGATGAAATCTGTTCTGTCTCTTTGTAACCGACATTCCACCTTATTGATTCACTTTAGACATAAGAACATCGCAAAGAGAAAGTGGTGAGGAGTTTACCTTTCATTTAGTGTCTTCATAATTTTTTGGAAAATCAAGAAGAACACTATGACTTTTTTAATATGAACTGAGTGCTATATTCTCACAAAAACTGACTGCAACAATTAACGGTTTAAGGTAACAAACATGTTTCCCAACAAAATACAATATCTACTGTTTAGCATTTTGCGTCGATGTCGGCTAACAGAAGGACAAAAATCTATGTGCCTAAGAATGACTGACGCAGCACGCTACTGCTGGTTTTATGTGCACTCTATTGTCAAGAAAAAGGCAGAAAATAGTATGGACCCGAAGTTTCGACGTTTTAACTCGCGGCCATATTTTTGCCGACTAGGGTGCCGCCCTTCGGGCACTTCGCGGGGAGTGCGGTTTAGCAGACATTTTCCCCGTGTGCGCTGGAGTTAAAACCGGTGTTAAAATCGCACACGACAGAAATACAAACGGCACTCTCAAAGCAATCGTGTAGACTGTGCGTACTGCGGCGTACCACCGCGATTTCCGCATTCCCCACCTGTGCAGCAAGCCCCGTCCGGTGTCGGGAGTAGAGCGCCGCTCTCGTCTACGAGCTACGCTAAAACAATCTGGTCTATAAGTGCCAACATTAATCTGGAACCTTCCAGAGGAGCAAAGAAAGATAAAAATAAAAACTAGAAAAGCAGGGCTCGAACCCCATGCCTCCGCATCAGAGCCTTGTGCACTGCCAACTTGATCCTTGTCAAATCGTGCATCCTCAATTGTGACAGCCTTGGTCACAATTGAGGATACACGATGGGCGAGAAAAGTGTATAAGCCTCTATGCATAAAACGTTTGAACATTAAATGAACAAACCGTACCCTGAAACTAAAATTACAATGCCGACAGTCAGGTTCAGGGGCAAAACAGGCTACCTCTGTGAAAAAGAAAGTAAAATGAAAGTAAAATAAGCCCAGAGAAAGATGTGAGGGGAAAGAATACAGGAAAATAAAGCCTTAACTATGTTTGGTACGAAAACAAGAAATAAGGAATATACATTGGTAGGATAATGTACGGTGGAGCTTGCTGTTATTCGATGCTTGAACAGGAGCATTGAGGACTAGGACATGTAAGACAAGGTATGAAAAAGTGCATACGAGGTGTTCTGAATGCCAATAAAAAAAATGAGACATTAGAGCATGAGGTGTTGAGGTGCATATGGCTAGCTCCTGCCCTCCCGGAGGGGACAACGTGTTCAGCCGGAGAGCTGGGGCATGCAGATGAGATTCGAATAATGGATGATAAGTGCATCTTAATAACAAAGAGGAAATCGGAAGACTGGAGGAAATTATTTAGGGAGAATAGAATTAAATAAAACTAGCTGACACAGCTGTGGTACACAGGGCAGACGCAAATTGGGACCCCCTTCCGCCTGACTCCGGCCCAAAGCCTCCGCCCTGTCTTCCAGTGGGCCCAGTGCCGGGGTAACGCCGACTAGGTTTGACCACAGGAATATTGGCGACTCCCTCGCAGGGCGGAAGAAGCGGGGGTGAAGTTTTGTTTTTTTGCTGATTCCCCGAAGGTTCTCCTAGTGATATCCCACACCGCCTGGTTATAGTTACGAAATTGCAGAGGGTAAGCAAATTAGCGAAGGAAGGAGATCATACATTTGGTTTTTAATTTCTAGTACAGGTGGTGCAAGCTACCGCCCTATATAAATAGTACATCCGTTAGCATCCATCCATCCATCCATGCACAAGGCAACAGAAGAGCTGTAAGAAGATTGGGGGCCACAAACAATTAGTACAATTCTTTACGAAATTCGCAGTACCTTGTTATAACACGGTAGCTCTGCAGTAGCGCCCTTATGACAGAACGTATCGCAGAACTGTCGCATACTACGAGAGATGCCGGGCAAGAATCATTGTAGCCAGTATTTCTACCAATTTGTTTGTGCACTAAGAAGTCCTATTTTACGTTAACGAGAAGCCTGATATTTGAAAGGCTTGTCATTTCTTATATAATTGACGCGTTGGCAAGAAAACAGCAACTGAAATAGGTTCAATGATTGGCTGTTGTAACTCATTACGCTGTAGGGTACGGATAGGTGCATTGAAAGTAAAGCCGTGAAAGAAACTCACCTGACAACACTCTTGCCCCCCCAAGAAGCATGATGGTCCAGACCGCTTCTTCTCGGCTCACGCTGAACTCCTTCATGATGATGACATAAAGGATCCCGGACGACCTCAATGGAGCCAAGGCGAAGAAGGTGGAAAGCGCACATGCTCCTGCAGTGAGCCAGCTGTGGATGCTGTCCGGACCATGCTGCTGCGAGTTGAAACGGGCCGTTTTCTCAGTGAACATGTGGTCCGCGCTCATCGTGCTCTAAAATTAATTAATTGTATCATTAATTGAATTCATGTTTATTGTGTTCTCACAGAGCTTCCAGGCCTATAGAGGGGTGCACGTGTATGAGGCGAAATACAGAAAGATGACTAACTGTTTATCATTTCTATGCACTCTTGTTGAACTCCTCAAAATATACTAGTGAAGAAGTCCACGTCAAAGCTTTCTAACGTGCCATATATAAGCGTCATGCGTTTCAGTGGAGGCCTACATTCAAAACCAGAATGGCAAAACAGAAATATGAAAATGTATTTTTCGTCCAGTAATATAAAATGGGATTCTACTTTGTAGCAAGGGGAAATCAAGAACAGGGTTAAGCACCTTATAAAGAAGCGCCATATCGCGAACTAGACCTGTATTCGAGAGAGGCGAACGATGAAGTGTGGCTAAGACGCACATAACAATTATAAAAGCAACTGTCTAAGGTGGGATTTCCCGAAAGACTCCAAGATTTTCATTTTAAGCGCGAGCTCCTGTCAGTTGCAGAAGATGCAAAACGAGCGCGTTCTCACCCTCTCCACTTCTAAGTGTTTTAGCCAACCTCTACATGAACTGGAAAACCAATATTGAGTCTTGGCAACTTATTAGGTTCTGTACAAACGCTTTAAAACTTGTCTTCGAAACCTTCGCCGCTTACGGAATGGCGAAACAACGGTCATGGTCTACCCCCGTCTTTAGTAGTTTTTGTATCTGCAACATCTCTTGCGATTCAGCAAAACGTTTTTATTTTTAATTTTAAGAAACAGTCTGCTGTTCCTTCTGACTCAGCCTGGGAATTTCTAACGATTGTCTTAGTCACAAATTGCCACACAGGGGAGACAACCTCGTCATTTGAGAAAATCCTATGATTGACGACGCAGAGGTTAGAAACACGGGAACTGCAAATGCAAATCAGTTGTACTGTGGAATGGAAAGATTAACGTCGATTTTTTAGGGTAAAATGTTATGTGCTGCTTCCCTTTTTGCGTCGTAGTCACAATACAGTCTATCTGACATCCCTCGTGTATACGTGACAACCCTCCTAGCCACGAGGAATATCCCATGAATACCAAACAGACATAAGATTGCAAAAATGTGCAGAAAAATGTACTGGAGTGTACTATACCACTACAATAGAAATCTTTCCCGTCGCCTATAATATCATTTGCACTTTTACGAAGCTTTTATATTTGGTTATTTGGGTTTTAGTTGTTGGTCGCGTGATGTTTAGTATAAAAAAATGTGTGTTACTTCTTTCAATAACATATGTTCACGTGAAACCAGCGCTCCAAAATTCTTACAATTTCTTCATCACAAAACAATTAAAATGCTTTTCTTTTCACATATAGTCTACAATCAATGCGAGTATCTCCGTATCACAGGCTACACAATTTGAAGCTCCGAGTTGGAGTTGTTGCAACGCAGATCAAAATACAATTACAAAAGTTAACTCAGACCTTTAAAAAGAAAATTAACGACTTCTCTGCACATTAAAAAATATATTAATTATTTCCCAGAACTATTTTACTGCAGCATTGATTTGAAAAAAACTATAATTCGCAAGCCGCTGCTTCCTCATAATTTCAAAAAAATGCAAGCGTCCTACCAAAGTGTAGGCATATTTATCAGTTTGTATTTTTTCTTTGCCTAACATTTTTCTAACTTAATCCCGAGCTACACATTCCTCTGAAAAATAGTATCTTATCTCTGCCTTTGTCTTGTATTCATTTGTTGTCCCAGTTCATTTCACGTTACTTATAGTTGGTGCTTCAGTAACTAACACAAAAAAAATGTGTGACGACCATGACAATTTCGATGCAGAATGGTCTTTCTTGCTATTTTATTCCTAGTATCTTGTTAAGAAGTTCAGTTGTTCCTATCCTTGCAAGGTTTGCACGTATTCATTTGAGATTTAGTTTGAATCGTGGTACACATCGCGACACTGTTAGCGCGAACACGACACCGGCGCATTTTCGCATTTTACTTCTAAATAGTATTAGCGAGCACGAAATGTTATCGCTTACATTACAGAACTAAATTAGCTCTTTCCCTAGCAGTAAAACTTAGATGACTTCCCTTAGTTTCATAGGGAAAAACTGAAAAATCCGGCGATCGCTTGTTCGCGCTAACCGTGTCGCGCTCTGTACATGTTTAACATTGCCGTACGTTTTCAATATAAAGTAAAAAAAAGAGACAGAAGTAAAAAAAATACCTAGTTTTTGAGGTTGGAACGGAATTCGGCATACGCAGGATTTCTCCTAATGGATAGGTTTCATGCTTGGCTGAAAATGTTCACTCAATGCATGATGTGGACTGCGATTCCATACCTTTGTCATTCAGCCAAAACATTCTACAAAATATATGCATAAAAAAGCCATCTAAAGCTTTTCCCGAGCATTAAACAAGTAAAGTAGTCCTCGTGATTTTATTATCTCTTATTTTGTGAGCAGAAGCATACATCATACATTGAAAGATATAAACGTGCTTTATGAGAAAAGAGAACCGCATTTTTCAGTCGGGAAAAGTTAGCTATACATCTCTGAAACTTAAAACTTCGTAAGAATGTAACGCTAGAGGTTGTGATAGAAGACGAAAGTTTGAGAACATGGCGTTACCTGGGTCAAAATATGATTGAGAAGATAAACATTTGGCTATGAGCCGATGTCTATCAATGAATAATATTATCAAAACAAGAATCATCATTGTTAGCTCCTGTAGCATCGATTTCAGTAAAACAAAATTTTCAGAAAGAAAGATAACAATATTATCTTTCTAATCGACAAGTGTTTTTCACTGATATAAATTTCACAAGCGTTGACAATATTATTATTTTTTAGCGATAGTAGGCTTTGGTGGAAGTCGGCTCATAAAGAATTTTCTTTTTTCTCAATTATTCTCTGACAAATGCTACGTCATGATCTCAATCTTTCGCGTTCTATCCCAACCACTAGTTTCAGATTCTCACAGAGTTCGAGCTTTCTGCGATGTATAGCTTACTTCTAAAGACCGAAAAACGGGGTTTTCTTTTCTCCGGAACTTCTTTCACAAATACTTCAGAAGATATTTTCTACAAACTAACGTCAGTAAAATTTATATTTCATAGTACAGAATGTGGAAAGTGAATACATTTAACGTTCTGGCCGAGACGACCTTTTTTTACCAACTTTTTCTGTATTCTTGTGTGACAATCACCCTCTGAAAATGGATAATGCTTGTTCCAATTTTTAAAGTGCTGAACATTATGTTCATATTATTACAAGGTAGGCCCAACACACTTAAATATAAACCAATGCACTTAAACAATACAAGATTAATGTTTAATTATTTTATTATGAATAATTTTGCGACATACAAGGGTATTGGCGACAGTATGCAGAAATCATCAAGTTCATTCCGAATATTTGTGTTACATTAGTTTAATATTTTGACAATATATTAGAAAAAGTTCCAGCTTCGTTGAACGAATAACATTTTATTGATGCATGTTTTTTGGAATATACACATAAATACAAATGAACTCCCTCACATATCTTAGATAGGCTTTAGTAGATATGGCAACTTTAATAATTGGTACGGATTCTGTGACGATACCTTTATTCTACATGTAAGACAAAGAGTAATTTGCCGTTGCTCGACATAATCTGGGAAAGAAAGTATGACTGATTCTCTGGTTTCAGCTTTGACTGTTTACTTCGAGAATATCAACCACTTTTATAATCACCATACCGCCAGACACAGAAACACTCAATCGTGACCAAACATAGACGTCGAGAGAAGTACTTTTGCAGTCAATCTTATTCACACACTCGATAGCAACCGGCGACTATCGATTGCGAAAGGGATTAGTTTCATTTCATGGAAGCATCAATGCTTGACGCTAGATCATGCGGAGAAGTGTTGTTTGCTGGAATCTTGGCTCGCACCCATGCGGACTTTCCCCACAGTCACCGTACGTATTATCGAACACCTTGGCAGTCAGCAGATTCAGATCCCGCAGCCGGTTTTTCATTCTCAATCACAAACATTTCCGGTCGCTTTTACTCTGTTTACGGGGTTGATTATCTTGAGATTCAGCGCACATACTTAGCTCGAAGTCTAGAACGCTATTGTGTCGTTTGCCTTTGATTGCAGCTCTTCGTTGCAACCCGATCAATATCAACCCGATCAATGTTTTCTGTCGCTCTGGCAGAACCTTCTATATGCCCACCACTCCAGGAAGCAAATACGCGTCCGTCTTGTGAACGGATTACGTTTTGCGAAAGTTGTGCACTCCACATTTATTATTTATTTATTTAACAATACTGTCAGCCTTACTTGAAGGCTATTAAGGGAGGGGTAACAACAATATATATATAGTAACATTCGAAATTGCTCACACCAGACTTGTACTTATGCGGCTACCGAGATAATCCGCATATTTATAAGGGAAAATCTGAATGCCACTATTAACTGGAATATTAAAGCCCTCTCCAAATGCCCAAAGAATAACCGTGCAGTCACTCCACACCTATCCTCGTGCGCTTACGGATTTTGGTGGGAATCGAAAAGGAAAACACGACGGATATCCTGCTATTAGCACAGCAGTTAGGTTACAAAGAAAGAGCTTTTACAATTTTTATATACGACCAAACTTTGCTCCAAATAAGATTGGCTGAGACTGTATTTATGTCGGAATAAGCGAAGTTTTCGTACATCTACAAGCTAGGAGTTTTACTAAAAACTGAATAACTCCTGTTTAAATTTTAATGGCTCTTGAAATAAAGAAATGATTGCTTCGAGATAACGTTATCGACAGCGTCAACCGTAAGGTAGGGAGCTTTAAGTGATAATTATACAAATAATTACCAAAACTTAAGCAACTTTTTTACGTATTCGTTTTCGCTAGCACACCCCAACTAGAAATTTGCAGCCCGTCGTTGACATGTTTCGTACCTGGTGCTAAACTTCAAGCAACTAAATTCTGTTCCGCTTTGTTCCACTCTGTTCTTTGCGAAGTTGGCGTCCTGAGTCCGCCACACCAACTCAAAGGGAAAAAAAGCGCGCGAAGCTACATGCCCGAGAAAGGAAAATGTCGGGCGCGTTATTTTTTTTTTTCATCATGTAATTTATTATTGTTTTTTTTTTTGAAGAAGAAGAAGAATAACTATCGTGGACTGCGTAGTGGAATGTAAAACATTCTGGAATAAATCTAATCACCGCATCGCCTTGCGATGACTCGCTCCCAAACCCTCTATGCAGGTTTACGTCACTTCCTCTTGGGACTTCCGACACTCTTTCTCAACTAGCTCTAGTATTTAGTCTTCTCAGGGAATAAATATGCCATTGAAAAGCGCTTAGCCAAATTTAGTAGTTTGATTTTTAACGGCAGCTATGGCATATAAAGAACTGGCAGCACATCTTTGAGCTTAATGTGGCAACTAAGAGAAATATTTCCAAAGTTGGATACTAAAGTTATGTACTTAATCTGCTAATTTCCACTTTACACTCAGAACCAGAGGTCCACCACGGTCGCTAACCTTAACGAGAAGGCATCGTTTTGTTATTTAGTATTTTTTTCTTAGATTATAACTTGTCTTTGTGAACATTTCTTTCCGTATGTATTCTAGCTGTGGCACTTGTCTAACCGACACTGGGCGGTATTTGCGCTTGTGGAAATGTCGTGGGAACGTTAAGTATCATGGTATGTATTATATTAGCCTCAATTTATTTAAGCCAGAAAGGAGTCATTTTATCTGCATGCAACTGGGGACGTGCGTTCCCAAATCCCTTGAACAAAAATATATTATCGGCACTAAAAAAAAAAAATAACACAAGGTACTAACCGCCGGAACGATAAAATCGCCACGTGCGACATTGCAGTTTCTCAAATACAGCGAGATCAGGAGTGGCCGGGCAATATTCACCTTTCAATCTCGGTTTTTCTTTTTTTTTTTTGCTTTTTTGGCAAGTCATTATTAACTAAGATTTTTCTTTTTGCCTCATTGGTACTGTCATTTATGA
Organism: Ixodes scapularis; assembly: GCF_016920785.2. Lineage (NCBI taxonomy): Eukaryota > Metazoa > Arthropoda > Arachnida > Ixodida > Ixodidae > Ixodes > Ixodes scapularis. The sequence continues at coordinate 62,598,689 of NW_024609846.1, read as the reverse complement.
TTTCTTGACATTTCAACCCTTTCCAAGATCTAATGACAGTAAAGCAGTAGATGAAAAAAGATATCGGTGCTTTCGGCAGTCAAACCAAAAGAGACTCGATGTGTGCATGCATGCGTGGCTGGCGAAAGCCTGAAGCCTGAACCGAGGTCAGGGCAGTATCGTGATAGTATATTAGAGATACTTTCGAGTATCTGTATCTCTGTATCAAGATACATTTGAAAATGTATTTGTATCTCGGTAATGAATTACAATTTCAATGTATCTCTTGTATCGCGATACTTTGCCAGGCTTAGGTATCTCGTTTCATTTGTTGTCCTTTTTACGATAAATTAAAAAAAAATAAAACATCTGCTTCGTGCCAGTTGGTTCGGAATTCATAATATGCATCCGCCCTATAAGGTTACTTGCAAGAATAACAATGTCAACTGCTCTCACAAAGCCCTCCACTCTTTCCCGTTTAGCAGAGCGAACGCTGTAAAGGAGTTTAAAGGAGAAAAGGAACGGTTCTGTTGTCCACTGTAGGTGACTCAGAAACATATAAGACCGACAGTGTGACATTCGCTTTCACTGCGAAACAGGGTTCATTTCGGGAAGACGCCTTTTGCCAAGCGTAACAGGCACTCTTTACATGATTAAAGATTAAAACAGCGCAAGGACACGGACAAGAACAAGAAGGTAGACAAACAAGGCTCTGACTTACAACTGAAGTTTATTCGTTCTAACAGCGAGTATAAATAGTGTATTGTCACAACAAACAAACATGAATAAAAACCTTGACCTGGATACCACGTGCTCACTAGCCATCCCTATGCACTGTCACTGTTTGTCTAAATAGGAACGTTCCTTATCTGACAAAGATAGTGACGGAATGCTGACACAGTTTTGCCCCAATCTTCCAATTACCCGCGCCTCAATGATTTCCCGAGTGAGTTTGTCTTTATTTTTCCTAATCACTTCACATTTGTCAAAGACGGGAGCGCAGCAACAGTCTCGGCAGTGCAGGCCAAGGTGACCTGACACAACTCTAAACACGTTATACTTGTGCTCCCGCAGCCGATCATTGAGGCATCGCCCCGTTTGCCCGACGTATCTCCTGCCACACGAGAGGGGAATAGAGTACACTACTCCCTCCACACAGTCTACGAATTGGTCGTGGTGTTTTTTGGTGCAACCCTGCTTTTCTTTAGAACAGGAGTCCTTCTTGTTCTTGTCCGTGTCCTTGCGCTGTTTTAATCTTTAATCATGAAATACCAACTAGCCCAAACTTCTACTTTAATCACTCTTTACAGTTCTAGAACAATGTACTTCAACGGGCGTGACACCATTTTTAGTGGCATTAATGATAAGCAAAGAGTTCTAGGTAAGGCGTAGTGCATAAAATCGCACAAAAAAGGAGCACATAACTCACCATTTGTTTTCGCCACGAAATACACCCTCCCTACGTAGCACCGTTCGAGAACAAATACATTTCTCTAAGTATCTATATCTCTATTATGGAATACTTTTTCGCCGTTTTTTGCAGGAGTGTCTCAGTAAAAGGCAAAGTATTTCAGAATCTGTATTGCGTGCCTTAATACATGTATCTCAGTATTTGCATTCCCGAATACGTTTTGGAGTATCTCTCTCTAGCCCTGCCCAAAACACATGTGAGCAAAAGTTGGGACGAACCGCGCCGCCAAGCAGCGTAGCCATAGCAACCGTCGCACGTGACGGCCCGGCATTGGGCCACGTCATAGCGTCGGCGCGACGCGACGCGATTCTTGCTAACATGTGTTTCACGCTTTAGACAGAAAAGCGGCGTTCTGTGACCGTGCGTTCAAGACCACTGTGTCGTGAAGGGCTGCAGTCTGTCGACCTCTACCGTGCTATAAATACAGCACGCGCCACGCAATTTCGATCCCTCTCTGTTGGCGTGACTGCACGCCAGGAGTCGCATATTCGTCAGCTTCGGCAATCGCTCGTTTGTGCCAATACGTTTCAGTGAAGACTGAAGCATGCTTTATCCTGACAGTTCATTTATTTTTAGTTGTCTCTTCGCGCGTTTTTTTCTTCCGATGCGAGGAAACAAACTGCGCCTCACAAATGTATCACGGCCTTGGAAGGCGCACCCGTTTCGCATTCGGTCATGGGTATATTCAATTGCCCAAGACCGGCCCGCAGTGCACCCGCATATTGCTTACAATTTGTTTGAGCAGTGATTTCGTTTGGTTTGCGTTTTTATGTAAATGCTTGTTTCTATAACATTTAGAAATTCGACTTTTGATGCAATATCAGAAGCTTATTTAAAACCGCCATTTATGAGATGTTAAAAAATAAATAAAACCAAAATGATAAACAGAACACTAGGGTGACTGTCGTCTTGGGTACACGGAGCGCGCCGCCGTTCACATAATATGTGCGGGCTTCCTCCACGTTGGCTCTACAGAAAGGACGCAACAGGTTCTTACAACATAGAGCTGTTTCCCTGGACAAGGCTTAACGCACCCGTGGCTGTACCAAATAAAATGTTAATGCTCTAAACGCCGTTGTACTTTTGACGAAGGTCATTCCAAGTTGAACTATTTGATCGAGTCTACCTCGCTGCTTGAATCGCAATAAAAGTTTGAGTTCGGGCCAAATAACAACAATTGTGACATATGTTTGACCGCGAGTGTCGAAGTCATGGTTTCGGCTGTGACGAAACTAAGCTGGATACGATCGCGTAAGCCCGGTTGTCTCCCAACCCTCAACTCGAATATTATTTTCTTCGTCTTAAAACATATGCACGTGCAATCTAGGCTGTATAAACCTAACAATGAGTAACCATTCCCATGATACAGTTCGGGATATCAAGACCTGTTGTGCAAGTTGGTTAATGGTGCTAAATGAGCTGGGCCGCGTAAACACGAAGGACGAACACGAAGGAGTGAACAAGGACAAGCGCTTGTCCTTGTTCATCTCTTCGTGTTCGTTTCTTGTGTCTGCCTATACAGGTTTATACATGTTAGGCTTAACATTAAAACGATTTTAAACATAATAATACGAGTAGACTAGTGTGTAAAGTGCCTAGTTTTCGTTTTGACCATGTTATCTTTTAAGAAACATACCAATATATATGCAATAACTGGATATATGCTACATTAAAATACGAAAGTTGATATAGCCAAAGGGAATCATCGGGATCCTGGCGTTTTTGAGAAAAGAAGATTATTTGTGCTGTTCATAGGTCTTGATTTTGTTCAGTAGTTAAAATAATTTTTATTTTATGCATTTGTTTTCGATCATAGTGTCAATGATCACATTAATGATTAAATTTCGAATATATATTACGAGCTCGAGGATTGTTTGAGATTATATATATAATTCTTCATGTAATGGTATCTTAGTGTCGTGTTCTAGGCAGATTTCAAACACACGTACTGAGCAATTTAGATGTAAGTAAATACGATTAGTAAGTACGATTGCTTACAATAATAACTCACAAACAATTACAAAAATACATTTCATTCGTTACACTAGAAAACGTGTTGTTTTAGTGTGTACTAGACATTGCTAACCCTATAACATTTTGAAACGTGTGCTATAAATGTAAATAAATTTTAATGCCAATATCTAAAATAACCAAGATATATTTATATCATTTACGTGCAGCTAAATTTGCAAAGACGGGCTTCCGTTCTATTCAAGAAAAGTATGTAATTCAACCAAAATATTTTAACGTTGTACCAACAGCTACCTGCGGAGACTCTCCAGAACTATTCACAACGCCAACGCCCTATAAATGGTGGGGTGGTAGTCTCAATATGGCGGAAGAGACGGGGATAGATTCTCCGAAATTTCCCGAGCGCCTGCTTGCTGACCCTGAACAGTGTTCTCAAATTAATTCATTTGGCTACAAACACGAAGAGGTCTGGGCAGGAGCAGATATCATCGGTGACAGAGATGCTGATGTGCGTTAAGAAAATGAAAATGGTGAATTTTAAATATTGCGTAGCGGAAAAAATAATTTCTATTTTATCGCACTCGTTTTTTTTTTCTTTTTTAAGGCTGCACAACGCACGAACACGCCTACCAGAACCTCGCGTTAACAGCAGCACCAAGACCAACAATCCCTGCCACCGTCTCCTCCGTCGTCCCCACTCCTCTGGTTCTTCGTTCATCCACGAGAGGGCGAGCGACGGGCTGGAGTTTCCAATAGTCACTGATATCTTAAGAAACGCGGCGCTTGGCAAATCCTCAGCATCTATCACTCCGCAGCCAATGAGATTGCTCCCAAATTCGCTAACTATTCCGAATCGAAAGACTGTTGCAAACCACGCATTGCGTTGTTTTTTTTTTTGTTTTTTTTTTGTTGTGTTTTTTTTTCCAAGTCCTCAGTGATTTAATACTTTGTTTCACCTACAGTTCAGGTGCATGCCGACGCTAAGAGCTGATGGGACCAAGCGGACAGAGTCAAATGAGTACAATCATGACGTTCGTCAAGTTTATGTATGTGTCCTACCATCGCTGAACCAATCATACACAGAAAAGGCCCAGTGACTTGAGCCTATTACGCTGATTGATTGGTTTCCTTGACACGTAGCGGCTGCTGCGTCTGAATTTAAACTGACACTAATTATAGACCGGTTAATTGAAAACCCCGGAAGGAGGCGCTGTTGGCAAATTACGTCCCCGCGAAATTCCGGTCAATGGAGAGGACGAACACCCATTATAGCACCGCTTTTTGCAGCGTTCATGAAATAATTTATGACGAGTTTTCTAGTTAATTAACAAAATGACCTCTTCGCTAGAGATTTTATGGGAGACTATTTACTACTCCTGTAAGACGACCAATCCCCCTTTTCTGCTATATAGCACGGCCGAACTACACCTTGCTAGATGCTCAACTTGGTAATATCTGTAGAACTTCATCGTCCAAAAAATGTTGACATCAACAGGCTCGAAACGTTTGCCTAAACGGAGCGACAGGAAGTTCCTTGGGCGGGGGGCAAGAGACGGCTAATGTGTTTGTAAACGGTAAAAGAGTTAATAGGAGCCCCGTTTATATTTCAATTAAGCAAAGATGCCTCCCGTATATACTTAGCCGGGGAGGAGCCAGCAAAAAAAGGAGTCCTGCTTGCTATTGATTAGTCGTGGCGAAGTAAAAGTGGCTCACCTTTATGGGAATTGTGGAAACACGTAAGCTTGTTAAAATAAAATACACAGAAAACAATAAATGAATAATATGATTTTAAACGAACCACACGCACAGAAACCCGAGTATTGCGTGCACAAAAAAAGAAAAGAGAACTTTGCTCGATTTCCAAACGATCAGAATAGTCTTTTAGTTGAGCAACATATATATTGCATTGCCTAAACTATAATTTTAGCTAAGGTTTAATCTCGACAAACGGTACGAAGCAAACCTGAAAAGATAAATAATGGAAGACAACTTATAGGAATAAACAACTCAAAAAGCACGGAGTGCGATAAAGAAAAACATACGACCGGGGTCAAATCTAATCTTTATTCCTGTCCGCGTTGTTTTCCATATTTTTTTTTTGTTTTTTTTTTGGATATGTGCAACTGCTACAAACTACCCAAAATTCTCCGCATTGCTACTCTTAACAAATTCTTAATTTGGCCTTATGTGCAGTTCGAAGAAGATTTTTTTACAACCAGTGTTCAGCGGGAGAGCAAGTCCTAAGCTAATTTCCTCAAATATGGGTAAGGTAGGACAAGGTTTTTGAGCAAACTTTCGCATGCTGTCGTTGTAAGAGGAAGTGCAAGCGGTGGTAAACATTTCCCTACTTACGCTTCTGGTGAAGCCAGAGGTCGCCTTTGACCGTCGCCACTTCAGTGTCGTTCGTTACCCGCAACGCGGAAGCCACATGCACTGGTCACCCAAAACGTGACGCCGAGAATAAGATCCCTTCGGCCATGCCATCGGACAAGAAATCCCATACGCAATCGATCGTCCGTGAATTCCGACCGCGAATGCTTCCCTCCGCCGCGATTGGCGCAAGAAAATTCGCGTGATGAGATAATGCGCCTGAGCGGACAGGCCTTCCCAAGCTACGCCTCGCCCGCACGCTTCTCCATCCTCTACGCTGCTGCTCTGCCCGTGCTATCCCCCTCGCCCCACGCGGTCCGCAGACGACAAGCGCGGACTGCGTAGGACACGCTCGTGTGTATACAGCTGTGTTTCCAAACAAGATCGGTCCACACAGCTTTCGAAATGACGGTTCCGGTGTGTTACGCATGTTTTAGTCACCCCGAGGCTGGAGTCGCCTTAGTGCGCGTCTAGACCCTCGAATATGTCGGCTCAGTGTTGTCGCAGGCAGACACGCCACTATGCAAATTGCAAACTAAAGCTATACAAAAAAAAAAAAAAAAAAAAACGACGTCAACGTTTTGAGCGAACAACCGTTACCGCGTGGCGACAAGGACGCTTGTTGCGCGAGATATTTTTGACGTCCAGGTATGTTGACAGTGAGAAGTGCTTCCGCGTATCGAAACCTCATGGACATTCTCGTCAGAAACCAATCTTTCTGCTTGGCGAGCTAAGGTACACGAACGCGCGAGTTGGTTTTAACATCTGACGAAGCATTTTTTTTTTTTTTGCAGCTTTGACATTGGGTGGAAATAGTAGCGAATTCCCCAAGTTTGCCTTTCAACGACTTCTTTTGAGGACTTTGTTACTCTTCAAAATGACAGCTTTCCAAATACGCCTTAGATCACTGTTTAGTTAGATATTAAAAAATATATATATATATATATATATATATATATATATATATATATATATATATATATATTTGTCCCTTTTAGTAAAACGAGTTTTGAATTGGAACAAACATTAGCTGTACACCAAATACGCGTTGTAAAACGACAAAAATGAAGGTTATCTCTCACGCTCCGTCGACACCAAAAACAAAACACTTCATTTGTTGTTGTTTTTCCTCGTGTTCCAAAAGTACTCTCCCTTTTTTTTTGTTTTCCCAACGTAAAAAATGTGAGTAACTTAGAATTTCGAGCAAAGTATTTTCTTGTTGTATACGGGAACTTGACTCATCAAGAGCAGAATCGGGGCCCAAGTTTACCTTGTGCGCCGATTGGACTAATGCGACGATGACGCCGCGCTTTTGTCGCCGAAGTCCAATTGGCGCACCCCGCGCACTTTAGGCTACAAGTTTGTACTTGAGACGCAGAAGCCTACACGCCCCATTGAACAATTTGGTTGCCCCAAACCGCTGCGGCAGTCTTCTTTATGTATCACTGAAAGAATAAACCAGAAAGCTTGTACTATGTACGTCTTGCTTGACTAACAATACTTTACTCGCCCTCTGGATAGCATCTGTGGGTCGAGGCTAATGGGGCACCCGTATCCGAAAAATGGGACCAATAATATTCTAACATTACCTGCTTTCAGCTACTGGTGTGAAATTTATTTTGAGGGGATGGAGCGCATAATAGATTTACGACGTTCCAGCCATTAGTATACATTGTACAAGGAAGTGGTTAGTAATGATAGCTTAGGAAAGGTCAGGGGGTGAATAATGCTTACAGAGAGCGGATCAGGAAGTGATGCCGGCCTTGATCTTTAACAAGCGAAAGACAACTCGCTCAAAACCTTGACGCGTCGTTAAGAGCAATTTTTTCTTTCTTTAACGGCTACAGGCTTCCGCGTCTGGAAAGTAGCATGTACGCGAAATCTAAATGCTGGCGGTAACGACTGCAATTTAACGCTAAGCTCTTCATTCTCAGAAGTGCCCTTATACATAGTATCTTGTGATAGCCTCAGGGCACAATTCAATGCTCTGCCGAAATCAGTTTCACCACTGGGGAGGATAGCTGTGTTACGCTTCGAGGTACACGAGGTCCGAGTCGCTAAAGATATGGGATGTCTACTTGCCATTGGGACTGCATGACCATTTGAGCACAATATATCGTTCACCTTATTAAGTAATCGAATCAATTAAAGAGATATTCATCATTGGTTCTGTGTTTCAAGGGTAAGTATGCATCCAGGCTCCTCTGAGTATATGCGACTCTAAAGCGTCCAGGGTCCTACGTCGCGAACAGGCCATCTGTGCCGGTCACTGCGCAAAAAAAAAAAAAAAAAGTAAAATTTTGGTTAGCGTCAGCTCGAAAGGCCGACTTTGAGAAGGAGTTCTTACTCAGTCATCTTCAGTAGAACAAAACTTTAGGAGAGTCCAATGTCCTTACATTGCATTGGATTTCGGCGTGAATCATGACAAATTGGTTTTCCCAGTTCCTTGGTCTGAACACGATTTTTGCCCAAAAAATGTTTCTACGGCCACGCCGCGTCGTCAGAGTACCGCTGGAACATGACGGTGATTTGGGGAGGAAGGTGGATTATCTGACTCACCTTCCTACCGAGTCGGGTGTACTCGGCCATTCCGCCTTTTTTTTCTCCTTGTGAATCAGTTTGTCCGTGGGGAGGCCAAATTTGCGTGCCTTTCTTGCCGGACTTTCTCGGGCTGTGTTTTCCGAGCGCGTTTCGGAGGTAGTTCATAGCGACGCGGAAGATCCTGTTTACCCTTCCCTCTGACTACACCGTAGCCTTGGTAGAACGTATACACGTAATAAATACGTTTGTTTACTCAAGGTCACGAGGCTAAGTTCACTGCCTAGGTCGGCGAAAAGCCGACTGCTCGTATTAGCAAATTACGGTGCCCCTTTCTTCATATTTTATGGTCTGCGACGCGATTGTTGGTCTTCCGATGCACGTGAATTGCTTTCCCTTCGCCCATGAAATTGGCCAGGCACTCTGCCAGACTCGCGCGGAAGATCTTTTTTCGCCTAGTATCGCCAAAAAAAAAAAAAAGAGTACAATCATACATTGTGGACTTCAGCCAAAATATATTGCATGGCACGTCTAAGTTCAAACCAAGTCAAAAGATTACTAATTGACTTCGTGTTTATGCATCCTTCTTGTATATGCAAATTCGACTTTTCGGGTGAGAAAGTCGCTGATTATGCAATGAGTGCCAAGGAAACAACAATAACTGCGTCGTTTCAACTTGTAGTCTAAGCAACGTGCGTGAGCTCACTAACGCGCAGAACAAGGATAAAGCCAATCTCGTCGAACAATAACCAAGTCCCAAATAATGACGTAACTCATAATACGATTAAGTCTAAAAATTGTGATTTGTAAAGGGACCAAAAAGCATGAGGTTTTCTTGTTCTTTGTCCCTACGCACAGTGTATGTTTTAGAGCTGTTCATATTTGAAGCTTCACATTTGCTGGAATCTTTCTGTTGCACCGTGATTGGCTGTCTTTTTCTTCTGCAGGAATATAAACTCACCTGTACGTTCATTTGCGTTGAGCTAAATTATCTTAATATAAAAGAAACACGGTGTATAGGCAACAAATCATTAGACTGTGGAAATACCGTTCTAACTGGACAAACCAGACAATAGTCCTGAAATCCCGAGCAGGGCGTTCCTCAAAGCTGTGCACGTATGCGCTTCCGCATGAGGTCGGTAGATAAAAATAATCAGAGGCAGAGATAGATGCCAAGTACCAAGTCATGTTCGCCAGGTGTTGTTCGTGTTTGGTGTTTGATATCTTTATTATATTTGGTCAATCTTTATTTGTTTGCCGCATGGCGTTCTGTTGCGTTGCAACGGGGTTGCCTTACTAAAGTTGAGGGAAAGCCTTGACCAACCATCTTTAGGAAGAGGTTATATTATATGTACACCTTGAAAATATTCAACAACTTTATACATGGCTTGCATTGACGTCACGTCAGCCGACATTGCTCCGTTCCATGCTCCTCTGTCCGAACCTTCTGCAGCATACATTTGACACCATCAAATGTCTTCTTCGCGGCAAGCTTTGCCGAAAAGAACAAATTCAATATTGCCAAATGATTGCTGCATAAGGTACGGGCACATTAGAAGCTGCCATTGCTCCAATGGCGGCTTCTACGGTGCTGTTTCACGTCACGTGCAAGCCATGAATATCAAATGAGACCTCATTTAGTTTCGGAGACGTTATCATAACCTCTTAACGCGTGAAACCTGCAGAATTCGAACCACTATATTATACGATATGTACGAGAGGTGAATGAGTGATTGAACAGACTTATTCTTAGCAACCTGACGACAGTATAGTTGGGCAAATAAGCTGAGGAGCTGGACGTGACAGTTTAAGGGGGGGGGGGGGGGGGGGGGGGCACTATATAGAAAAAAACAATTTCTGCACAAAACAATAATATAAAAAATGTTATATTTACCTCCACCAACATCGAGGGAGAATTCCCAGAAAGTCTCATTAGTTTACCTTGCATAGTTTTTTTTTTTTGTATATAAAATATGTTCCGTCCATTGATGCTAAAGAAAAAATTGAGGTTGTAACATTTTGAACGCATTTTTCTCCATTCCCCTTTTTGGCATAAATTTAACTTTCGGAAAACTATCTTTTGTTCTTTCGTAACTTGGATTCATTTTTATAAGTTTTTCTGGGGTGAAATTTTAATGTGGAGATACCTATGGAGCTTGTATTTTTCTATTTTCGTAATTTTTTTATGCTCAAGTGCTAAAAGTTTGGACAAAGGATGGAAATCTTAAAAAAACATTGTTTGTGTTTATACGACTTTTTCCATGAAAAATTGTATAATATAGAAATATACCTCCAAAGTTATCTGCTCTGAACTGTCCTTAAGCAATATAACAATTTAAAATGACAAATTTATAAACAGTTTCAAAACGATAGTTTTCCTACACAGACAGGCCCACTTTCATCTTTGGACATCTGCAAATTTTTTGTACTTCACCCAGGTTAACTGGATTTGGCAGAAATGTTCTCAACATCAACGAAAAGAAGCCTGTAAATGTCATTTAAATCAGACAAGTGGTTCAAGCATTCACATTTTGGGCTGAAGATATTAACTCTTCCAGAGTGAATATTTTATGCTTAATCGTGCTCACGGCGACATAAATGTACAGTGGATATAAACTGGGCCAAAATGACTCGTTTTTCTGCTTTGATTTTTGGAGTGCTTCATATTCTGACGTCAGCCAGTTTCTAAGGTGATTCCTGGCACGGGTAAAGCAACTAAACCTATATATGGATTGAATTTAGAAAAAAAAAAGTGATTTACTATATATGACTGTTCGTAGGCTAAGAACCCGGAGTGGTGACATGCTTTATTTTTATTGTGTGTGAATCGCCTCATTTAATTAAAAACAGCGTAACTCCGCGACCGTGCTGGGACGCTTGACTGGAAACCTTGGAGATTATCCGCGACTGTCACTGTCAGCACCGACGACAGATAAAATAAATATTCTCATTCCAAACAAACTACTCCGAATATATATGAGTGGCGAAAGAAATAAGATGCAAAAAGAAAAAATAAAGATTTGAAAAAAAATACACCCAACCTTTCGTGCAAAAATAGTTATGTTCAAACGAATGTCTCCTTACCAGCAAAACTTGAGCGAATTGTAATGCTACTATTTCACGTGGTAGTAAACATTCCTCCCATACTTCTATGAAAAAATAACCACACTTTGTAGAGTAATGCAGTATCGTGGCATTAGGTAATAATAAAACACTGATCATTGACCACTCCGCAAATAAGACATCCAACACGCACATGTTTGCATTCTAGATCAAGACGATATTTTCTTCCTCACAGCGTAATTATAAGATCTCGGTAACATAAATAGACACCAATAAACAATACAGGACTCTTTCTAAGACGACATCGGCGAAAACGTGATAGTGGGAATTCAAATGCGACTAAAATTTGTGTTTGTGTATACATGTGGTACATAAAGGGAAGTTAGGCACACATCACGTACATGAAGGACACTGACTATGCGTTCAAACGTGCTGATCGCTGCGCGATGGCCACTGGTAACTCCGATAACAAGGCAGGAACCGTACGACGACGTTGATGTTAGGCATCTTTTTTCATGTGAAGGGACACCTCCAATGGTAAACTGTTTTGTCTAGGCTCTTAGGACGTACCGATAACCACGGAAACCCAGCGAGTATGGCATCCATTGGTAGACCCATATACCCTCTGGGGTGCCCAGGGGTGTCGCACCACCAACACCCGCCCGCCTGTGCTGCCGGTTGCCCTCTCCCCCTCATGGTCACTGCAGCTTTCGCTCTAAAAGAAGATCCAGTCCACCTACTTTCCAACAAAGCACATGGAAGAGCTAATCGCTGCAATCTGCAGAGGGCTTGAGCTAGGTGCATACGGAGACTTAAAATACGTTTAGACGCAAAATGTCGTCTGCACTGCGACACTGGGCAGGACGTAAGCACTTGAAGCTCTAATAAACCAGAGTGATTTTAGTAGGTCTGAACAACGAGCATTTTGTTTATTGTTGGGAAGCCAATTGGATTTCCACCTAAGTCAGTAAGAATGTCAAAGAACGAATCACAAAGCAAGGAGCTGAAACATAATGACCACGCCATGCGTCTTGTGCCACCTCGCTGCTTGCTGGACGTAGAAGACATAATATATATATATATACAGCTTTTTATTCTTTTAAGATTTGTTTTAAAAAGCCATAAAAGATACATTTATGCGGTTTGTGCGAGTGAGATATATGGCAAGGGGGGCATTATATGGGTGGCTAATCTGTGCCATAAGTCGGGTAATTAATCAGAATTCCTTAATTACCTTTTTAGTTAGTGACAATAGACATACGGTTCAAAAAGAAACTTTCTGAGCATTATCGTAAACCACCAAATCAACTATTTTTTTAACGACTTGAAGCTCGTGGGAACCTTGTGGGCGCGCCAAAGTGACCACTAGTGAAGTAGGCGCAAAGCTGGCAGTGACGGAAGGCGATAATGTTTTAATCATCCGCGTTCTGCCGCGGCTAGCTTTGCGCCTGCTTCAAGAGTGATAATTTTGGTGCGTCACCAAGTTTCCCACGAGCTTCAAGTCGTTCTAAAAATAGTTAATTTGGTGGTTTTCGATAATGCTTAGTACGTTTCTGATTAGAACCATATGTCGATTTTCACTAACTAAAACGTTAATTAAAATATATTAATTAATTAGCCGACTTATCGGAAAGATTAGCCACCCATATAAAGTCCCCCTTGCTGTATAACTCGTTCCCGCTAACCGCATAAGTGTAGCTTTCATTCATTTTTTACAACCAAATCTGTAAAGAATAAAAAAAACTGTATATCCGTACATCAACCTAATTGACGCAAAATGCTCCAATTTTTGTAAAAGGTTTAAGTCTACGCATCAAACGTGATGGAAGTCGGCGCAAAGTAAGTAATTAAAAAAAATTATATTTATGTATTACATGTTGTTCACTTTTTACGTGTTTAACTAGCGGGTAAATATATTTTTCCATTGCCGCCGCGACTGCTTCTGTAGAGTGGCCGAGGACCATGTCAAGCTGAATTATCAGCTTTTTCTTCGGCCTCCCCCATTTTTCGTTAAATGGGAAAATAAAGTATTCGATTTTTTTTTTAATTAACAAGGCTTTCCCTATTCAACTTCCTGCGCAAAAGTCTGAAGTATTATTTTACTATATTATACCCACTCATGTATTGCAACCCAACAAGCTCATCCTGTGCAAATATCTATAATCAACATTAAGCTAAGGGCGCGTCACCCTTATGTTTTTTTTTTTAATTGCTCGCCACCCCTCACCTTCTCCTTTTCTTTTGGGTTGATTGTGGCTCATAGAAACATAATATGTATATTTCAAGGAACTGCAGACTTCATAAAATAATAATAAATCATTGTGTGCGCGGAGCCTAAAGAAAATATGAGATTACACGATTGAGCTATCGAACTCCGTGTTAGAATTTGCAATAAAATTTATTAGCTTCTCAATATTACTCTAAAAAATGTCTGTGCGTCTACTTTCACACATAACACTCGGACAGCCAATGACCGCAACTTACGGAGGCAGTTCAGCGAATGATGATGCGGAAACACATGTTTAAACCAAAAAACGCAGTCTGTGTTGTGACATTTAGCAATGCGAAACGTCAAGCTTGCATTGCTTAATGTCACAACTCAGACTGCGTTCTTTAATCTAAACATATGTTTCCGCATCGTCATTCGCTGAACTGCCTCCGTAAGTTGCGGTGATTGGGTCTCCGAGTTTTGTGCGTGAAAGTAGACGCAAAGACTTTTTTTAGAGTGTAGCGGTAAATGGTAGCCATACAAAAACAATACTATGCAAGTAAAAAGTGATAGTGCCATTAAAATATGTCTTAGTGCATTTACCGGAATGTATGCAACTGGATCAAATAAATTGAGTGTGCGTAAGTCGTACCTTTCTCTAAGCATGCAATGGCCCCTACGGCAAGCGGAAATCAGTCGAACGCATAACGATCCTATTTGTTCACTCAGGGATTCTTTGATCTTTATGGCCACTTTCATTTTAATTTCTGGCTAGTTTCCTGCCGTCGTTGATTCTAGCAACTAATCCAGGAAACATGCCAGAATTAATAGTGTTCTATCCGACATTAGTACCTTCTCATTTGTACTCACCTTTAAAAGCGGAACCACTTTTCTGGTGTTGGGTTTCTTGGAATTGTCACGCAACATAATGCTCTCATGAGTGGGTCCTCTACTTCACAAAAAGGTATTGCTATCTTTATGCATCTAGTTTATTGACTATCCTAACTAGCGTCACGACGATGCTGTCAGAGAAAGTCAAGCGACAGCAAAATTGTAGGTACGAATGATTAATGGATCTTTATCAAACTGCTTAGTGTTGTAATATTTTTCCTCTGCAGTTAATGCCTGACGACTATCATTTTATAATAAATTGGTGTGTCTTTTGGGCTAGTAAATCTCCCATATAATTACAGAAACTTATGTCTAGGTTTCGAAATAAAAAGCCGGCATTTTCGTAATGTGCACACGAAAGTATATGCATTATCACTTTGTAAGAGCATATCTAAACGTGTTTCTTGTTACATGCCTTCCGCTAACAGATAGAAAATAACGCGTTAAATGCCCCAAGACCCCGCAAGCTAACTTTACCGAAGAGAACTTGAATGTCCAGTTTTCCGTATCTACAAAGATATTTCAGTGAAAACGAACAAAAAAAAAAAAGACAATATTTCAACAAAACGCTACAAAAAAAATTATGTGGTATTGTTTCGCCAGTTCTGTACGCCAGCGTTCTGACGCTGAGATTTACCTCAGCAAAATACGATGTCGATGTAATGTTATGCTCCTGCAGCAATTCTGGTCTTGGACCCCGATCATGACGTTGCGCATGCGCAGCGTAAATTCATTTCTGGGAGCGAACATTTTCTGAACTGTCGTTAACTGAACTACGGTGTCTGGGAGACGTCTCTGACTGGTGTGTTTAGCGTCCCATTTTTCTCATGCATCGATAGTGGTCCCTAAGTAGCGACAAATGACGTCAAAAAGCCGGAGTGTGCTGCTGTCGGATGTCGCGTTCCTAGCCGTTGGTCGTAGAAATTTCTGCCGAAAACTATGAGCGAACGTGAGTGTCGCTGTCGTCACGGCGTCCCAACTCTTGGTTGCCGAAGATTCCGTGCACTGTCAAGCTGGAGAGCGGCCTGCAGCAAAACAGACGTCTGCCACATCCTCCAGCGCTGCTGTGACACCGCCAGGATCGCGACCGGCTACAGCGTGACACTTGTATGACGTCGTCAGGTGGAAATCGAGGTACCGTTTTTTGGGACGCGGTGAACACACCAGTAGGAGACGCGTTCCAGGCGCAATAAGTGCACACCCTATGTTGCCCTGATGTACTGTATACTTAAATTCTACGCATCAAATACAATTCGCAAATATTTCTATAGCCGGAGACCGGTCAAGAGTAAAGTGGAAGCTCCTCCCACCTCCTTCCACTTTAGCTGAGACAACGCTGGAGAGCAGGTCACCTCCCCTCCAGCATTCGTTCTGCTAAAGTGGAAAGAGGTGGAAGGAGCTTTCACTTTGCCCTTAACACCAAATATAACAAACATCTCAGTGACTGAAAAGCTGCTGCAAGCGTACAACGAATTTTGTATTTTTTCTTTTATTAGAACCCGTCCACTTCCTCTATTTTTCAGGATCCAACGGATCCTTGCGAGCAAGCACTCATAATGTCATTTTAACAACGTCAAGGCACTGAAAAAGGGCACCGCACAGTTTACTTCCTTCCGTTCGACACTTAGACACTCACGACTGATTCAAGGACGGTGTATGTGACGAATGGAGACCTTCAAAAGATAATTTGACTTCTTCCGCAACACCCTTGCACGTTGGACAGACTTTCGAAGACACCTACACTGTGACTTTAACTCGACAGAGAAAGAATAATAACAAGTCCCACCACCCACCTTATAAACCTTAAGGCAACGAACATGAACCTTCTAGTTCTTGTAACCAGCCGGTTGTTTAGCTGACAAAAAATATCAGAAAAAATAACACACAGTTTGTGGTCGTTACACAATGTGCCGCTCCTTCACTTCGGTGTGGCGTCATTCACTCCCACTTCTGAACGTTTACCAGAAAGTTAAATAGTGCTCATGATACGAAGTCTGAGATAAACCATGCTGAGAAAGGATGGATCGTCAAAGTGTAAAACACACGGCAGGACTGCTAACATATTTACAAAAATAGGGCAGGCTTGCTCAAAACAAGCTGTGAAAAAAAATTAGTTAAAATAACTTGAATGCAATGCACTTCCAAGGACAGCGCACGAGCAATAGATGACGCGTGGAGTGCAGCCTTCTTGGCGACGTTGAGTTAGCCCTGGGAATGCTATCGTTCCTCCTGCTGTCTCAGTCAAGATTTTTTATTTGTTTTGTCGGCTTTTGTTCATTCCGTCTCACATGGTCTCATATAAAATGTTTATTTTGCAGTTTAATTTCAAGATGTGACAAAGACCACGTCACATTTTGCCTATTCCGCCGCTTTATCCTATATTATGTAAGCTCAGATTAAGTTAGGCTCGGTTTGACTTTGGGCAGGCTTTGTTCATGTTAGGAGAGCCGTGCTATAGTTAAGGAAGACTTATTTAGGGTACGTTTGGTTCGGTTTGGGTAGATTAGGTTCAGTTATGTTGGGATAGGTTAGGTTAAGTCACGTTAGGTTAGGTTAGGTTAGGTTAGATGAGGCTAAGATTGTTTAGGCGATGTTGGATTAGCTTAGATGAGGTTAGGTAAGGTTAGACAGCCTAGGTTTGGTTAAACTAGATTAGCTTAGGCTAGTTTAGTTGAGGTTAGGTTAGGATAGGTTGGACTAGGATAGGTCGGGTTGGATTAGGCTATGTAAGGTAAAATTAGGTTAGTTTAAATTAGGTTAGTAGGTTAGGTTAGCTTAGGTTACGTTAGGCCATATTAGTTTAAGCATGGCAATATTAGGTTAGGTTAGGTAAGCTAGTTTGGGAACGTAAAATCTGTGTTTTATTCGTGGTGACAGCCTACCTTGTAAGTTGGGATCCATGTCGGCATGCTTCTTTCAAGGCCTCCCAGGAAGTAAGCAGCAGTTCCTGGTTTCTCCGACGGGTGGATTATCCGATGTGCGGCCGGCTATCGATTTGTTTCCCGACTCCAGCACCGCACAGGAGGCTCGTGCTCACTGATAGTTGCCCGTCCTGACTAACTTGTCTGCCGCCGCTACCCCGTTCATTCTTTTTTAGAATCGTCCTTTTCCGCACTTCCAGTCTTGCAACCACGTTGCGACTTCCGGGTGTGTGCTCATGAGCTGACCTTACGTTCCATACCGCTTGGCGGCATCAGCAAAACAGCCGCACAACCAATGCTCCGTTTAGAAATATTCTATTGACCTCCTTTTCCTTATTGTGTCAAACAATCACCTCGTATTAAACATGACTTTCTCCGCCATTGTCAGCGCGTCTGAAATGTGTCATTACGGTGCAACACGACCTCGGCTATGCATATAAACGGGCTGATATTCCCCGACACTTCTCCCTCTCCCCGATAGAAAATCGTTGATCCTTTTTAGCTAGATGAAAGTTCAAAGGACGACTATAGTTTTTGACACCCCAAGAAGAACTCAAAGTTTGTGCAAAGTTTATACACTGCCCGAAATAGTTTTCTACATAATATCCATATGAACTATTCTTTTTTTTTTTTTACATTTGAAACAGGCATTTATTTTAGCTCACCCTAATGTCTGTATAAAAAAAAAGCTTTTTTTTTTTGCCTACTGGTACACTGCGACTGACCCGGAGCGCGGCCCGTAGTTTTTATTCCCGTAGCAGTAAACACGCGATAATAAATGCATGCAAAGGTTGCTTAATTTGTAACATAAAAAGAAAGTTCATGCAACTGCCCGAAAGGCTTACTTTTAGTTTATTCTTGTCATTGGGTAAAATGAGTATAGTAAAGCTTTTGTTAGCTCACCTTAGTATGTGCAATTGTGAACTCTTTTTTTACTTCCTAATACATGTGTCTGACGAAAAGCGCGATTCGTAGTTTTTATACCCCTTTTTTTTTTACCGCCAACATGAACACTGCATTGCTGAAAGCTGGTCTACAAAACAAATGTTACGCCAAGGGTAGTGGCAAGATGACAAAGTTTGTGGTTGCAGCCGCTATTTAATTTTAATGTTGGAAGACAATTGCCTGAATGATTCAATGAGCAAGTGTTTCTTAGTGGACCTTGAGAATACCTCAACGTATACCGAATAAAGATACTAGTTTCTATTTGAAGACATCTAAAAATCAATCGCTATTTTTTAAAAGAAAAGTTAAGTTCTGAAACTTTTAAATCTTCTTTTAAGAGTCGGCGCTACTTGCATCCTGGCATTGTCTAACAGTTCGGCCATGCAACATTCAGTTTTGGTCAAAAAACTATTTTTACATGTTTGTGTCATGCGGATTGTATCCTTTGCAACTAGTAATGCTGATTTAAAATTTTAATATTACGATACAGACGAAGTAAAATAAAGAATTCGCAATTAATTCAATGCATATTAGATGATAAGCCTACGAAAACAATAATCATTGCGAAGCTTGACAAGTCATGACGCTTCTAAAAAACGCACTTCTTCCAGACGCCGTCTTCTCTCGCAGTCATTCGTTTATTTTTATTTATTTATTTATACTACTGTTCTATGTTCAGGACCGTTCTGGGAATGCTACATATATAATAATACACGAACAAATACAAGCTTAAAATGTCAAACAATATTAATTGGAGGATGAACTCATGTCACAAACTTATACGGAAGAAACACGTGGAGGAAAAAATCAAATACAAACAAAAAAGATACAAGCGAAACAAATTGAGTACTCACTCGATGTTGAAGTGTTGTCTTATAGTTTAGAAGGATGTTAAAAAATTGGAGTTCACTTTTTCAGCGGGTAGGTTATTCCAGTCTTTGAAGGTTAGAAGAAATAATGAAGACAACTGAACTACATTATTACGTGGCAATGGTTCTACAACATAATACTGATGTGGGCTACGTGAATTGAAACGCTCAAAAAATAATACGTACTTCTCCCGATTGATGTTGATCATGCCGTGAATTATCTGGTACAGTAATTTCAGTCAGTTAAGTGTATTTCTGGAATTAAGATTTGGCAGGTGAGCTTTATCGAGTAAATCGGTAACTGAAGTTGATCTATTATATTGCCCCCCCCCCAAAAAAAAAAAAAAAATCTAACCGCTTTTCTTGGTACCATTTTTAGCCTATTTGTGTTCGCTTTTGTGTACGGATCCCAAATTATACTTTGCGTTTTCCAGGATAGGGAGAACGAAAGTTTTGTATGCTAGTAAATTAGTATCAGCAGCTTCCTGTCATAACTTGCGTTTTTTGAGCCATGGTTTTCTAGAAGCTTTATCTACAACAGCAATGATATATTTGTCCCAATTTAAATTGTGGGTAACACGTAGGCCTAGATAAGTACATATATAGCAACTGTTCCGACCCGAGTCACGGAGGCAGCTCAGTCAATCCTAGATCTTAATATGTTTAAGATTGTTTCCGATGACTGTAGCGTAACGGGTTCACGTGAGTTTGAATATCCGTAGCATTAACGCAACACCTACAGTTAGCTCTTTTACTAGTTTTGAAGCTACGGATGATAAATCGATTATTGATTATCTACACTTTTTCCACCAATTTTGAACACGTTTACGACGTTGCTTATTTGCCGGTAAGTTCAAGAGCTCCGTTATGTCTTGTATCAATAGATTATTTTTGCTATCGGTAGAATAACAAATTAAGCGACACAAGACGCGACATCGGTGGATATTTACTTCACCTAAAGAGACTTGTTTAAAAAAAAGGGTAAAGCAAAGGTCAAGAACAGCTCGGAGTTAAGCACTCTCAACGACGTATTACGCGTCATGCTACGCAACGTGCGTTTTTTTTTTTCTCAGTTTTTGAGGTTACCTGTTTTATTTTGACTGATATTTAGAACTGAGAATTAATTACATTCGGTCTATCAATCTTGAGAATATTGCAAGTGAAGTCGATGTCCATTTTCATAGAACTTCACTGCCTGCTTTTTTTTTCTGCTCAAATCGTTAATTAGTTGTCCTTATCTGACAAAGCTTGAAGTGGTATTAAGTCGTGACGTAATATTTTTTCAACTGCTGAATACAAAGGTAAACCAATCGCGCAGTGTCATGCTTTACCTATCGTTTTTGTTTCTTTGTCGCTACTCTGAAATTAATCCCGGGCTGCTTTACGTGCTCTTCATTAATCTGAAACACTTAAAGGTACCCGGCACTCACTTCAGAGTAACGACAAAAATGCATTGGATAAAGATTTAGCACGTACATAACGAGAGCTTCTTACGAAAAGCCTAGTTTCAGTAAGTAATTCGTAATTAAGTTTTAGTAGTAGAAAAATGCATAACTCTACCACAAGTTAACGACTATAGTAGTCCCAGTATTTCAATCAGGCGGCAGACTGAATGTTTGTAAGTACAGACATATTTCTCAAGAACCACGGGTTGCAAGTCACCTGATCCCATCATTGTAACTAAGTATTTTGCTACATTGAGCCGATCAACATTTTCAAAAAAAAAAACATGAACGTGAATAAACATAATGTAAGTAAAACAGCGCAGAACGACAAATACCGGCAGGAAGGAACAGACAAAACAGGACAGGCGCCGACTTGCAACTAAACGCTTTATTACAGAAAACATCAAACGTCAAAACAAAAGGGAGCAATCTACACCTGCGCCAAACTTTCTGTCTCATCCCATAGGGCACCGGTCATCCACATGCCGCGTGCTCCCCTCCCCCCCCCCCCTTTCCCCTCGTCCCATCCACTTTTCTTCACGCGGCACGGGGATGACCAGTGCCCAATGTGATGCGGCAGAAAGGTTGACATAACCCCGTCTTAAGCGGGCCTCACAGCTTCACAACACGGCTTCCGTAAAACATATTCGTGCGAAACTGTATTGGTATCTTTCACTCATAAATTAAACGCCATTCTTGACCGGTCATCACTTGCCGACTGCATCTTTTTAGACATCTTGACAGCATTTGATGAGGTGTGTCATAAGCTTTTAATTCTTAAATTAAGCCAACTTAATCCCTATCCTAAACTTCTTATATTACTTGAAATATTTTATTCTTTCCCGTTTTCAGTTCGTTTCAGCTAACAGTCTCACATCTCCCCCAGGTGGCGTCCTCTCTGGTATGCCTCAAGGCACTGTGCCTGGACCTCTCCTTTTTCTTATCTACATTAATGACCTCTCTTGTGTTTCTTCCTATATTCATTTGTTTGTAGGTGACTGTGTAGATTTCCGGCAAATTTCATGTGATAACGATATAACCACTCTTCAACCTTATCGTAACGCCGTCTCTGTATGATGCAAAACATGGTGCACGGAACAAAACATTAGCAAATGCAAACTTATGCGTGTTTCTAGAAAAATTAATAACTCTAACCTCATGTTGGGTTATCTTCGATGAAACTTTGCAAAAGCACCTTCATCCCTAAAGCTACTGCCATATAAGTCCTATTTCGCTCTAAATTCGAATATGCCGTTTCAGTTTGGGATCCCAGCCATTATATCTTAATACACTCACTTGAAATGGTTGAAATAAATTATGTTCGTTCTATATTGTCTAACTATAATACAACTGCAAGCATCAGTACAATTAAATCTAACTTCGATCTGCCATGCCTAGAATCTCGCCGCAAAACCTTTGGTCTCTGCCTCTTCCACACCGTTTCTTCATCCTTCATTGCGCTCCAAACATATTTACCCTCCCCCCTCCACAATAAATCTCATTTCAATTAGATCATGTTCATAAAGTCGGGATTCCAATGTCTAGAACTAATGGTTTTTTCAGACATTCTTTCCCCGCACATCAGTGGAGTGAAATGGACTTCCTGCTCCAACAGCAACAATCGAAGTTCACCAGCAGTTCAAGAACGCCATAGCTAATATTGTAATATTGTATAACTAGGAGTCAATTTACTGAACTAATAATCACTGCATTTGTTTTTATCTATACTAAATACATTGTACCCACTCCCCACTCTAATGCCCTTGGCCATGACGGTATATGAAATAAGTAAATGAATTGAAGAAGAGTAGAGGTGACAGTAGAGAGCTCTGCCTGAAATCTCTTTGTAATGCTGCGAGTTGTGTAGTTTCTGCTTCCCATGTTATATTTAACTTAATTTGTGTGTGCACCTGCTAAAGAAACCTGACCAGATTTGGATCTATATTATACTTGTTCAGCTGACCCCATAGGCTTTCCTGGCTCACATGATCGTACGCGCTCTTGATGTTCAAATAAGCTAACCATGAAGGAGTTTGGTACTAAACTGCTATTTCTATACATTGTATTGTGAAGAATAAGTTCCAGTCTTCTGTCTCTTTGGAATCTAATTTTGAGCTAACCTAGTAGTTGCATATCTTCTGCCCATTCCTGCATCCTCCCTAATGCTCTCTGAATAGGTCATCTGTATAGAACTGAAGTTACCATTATTGGGCGATTTGACAATGTTGTCTTTGTTTCCTCTGCCTTTATATATCGGTCTCATTTTACTTAGTTTCCAACCATTGGGTACCTCTCCTCCCATAATAATTTTACTAATCACATGCCGTAACTTCAATTTGCTTCTTTTTTCTAGAGTTTCCATGAGTTCCATGGGTATTTGAAGTTAAAGCAACTAGGCAGCCGAGCTGGTTAAGAATAGATGGAGTAACCTCGGAACGAAGAGACAAAAGAAGGACGGACCGACACGAAACTGCGAGTTTCATGTCTGTTCGTACTTTTTACTCCCCTCGCCCCAGAGTTACTATGTATATCAATGGCCATGTCGTCTGGGCCTGTCGCTGTACCTGCTGGAACCTTACTTTCTACCTTGTCCCGTAACTCTTGTGGTCGTCTTTATTGTTACACAGTTCTGCTCGCCCTCTACACTGCTGCTTTCAGTGCTATCAACTGCCCCCCTCTGTCAAAGCGGGAGAGAGCCTCTTCCATTGTCGGCTAATATATTCCCATGCCTCTTCCCCCTCTACTCTTCTCCCCTCCGGTGTGGTCAGTACGTGGTGGAAACCCCCTGTCTTTCTCCCTGCGATGTAATGTGCTCTCAAATCCTTTTTACCGCATTCCTGTATTTTTGAATTTATTTCCATCACCTGCACTCCCAATTTTGACCTGTATTAGAGCTGATGCCTCCCTTTTCCGCTCTTGGAAGTTCTCCCATTTCGATACTAGTTCAGCAGGCAAGGCTCCCCTTTTCTTTTCGCACCTATGCTCACTATATCATGTAATATGGCTGCTTTGATATCCTTATCCCACCAGCTTTTTGATTTGAGTCTTCGTTTTTGCTTTACTCTTTGTGTATGACTATGCTTCTCTAATTCACTTTTAAAGATTCCTATTAGATCCTAGTACGTTCATTTTCTTTCTGGTTGTTTCGATACTATGTTCTCAATACTTTTGGATTTATTTTTATTTTTTTGTATTTGAGCTTCACATAGTTTCGGCTTACCCGTTCGTTATTCAGCTCGTTGTTCTGGTTCGGATGAGCCAGTTTAATTTAAATTCCTTTGTAGTCACTCGCTAAGCTTTTTGTACCTTCCTAGTCTATTTTCATGCTACTTAATCTGTCACACAGTTTGTAAGACAAGAGGCAGTAGTCTATTGTACATTGTGAGTTGTTTCATTCCCACGTCATTTTCCCGTCGCATTTTACTTGTGCATTAACTAACACAACGTCCAGGGCATCCGGTTGTATCTACGAACCCGTCAAAGACTTCTAAGAGGGCATTCATGTTTCCTGTGATTATTATTTCCTGATTAAGGCCATTTTTTTATGTCTCTCGATATGCATGTAAAGTGTCCTGTATTTTCCTCCCTTGAGTCATCTCCTGTTTTCAGGTAAGCGAACCCCAGAACAGTGTTCAGACCTGTTACCCTGTTAGCCATAAGTGTTCTCTCCAGGTTTCCTTCTCTCTTTCCCAGTCTGGTCCTTTAACTAACATTCCTTGACAGCCGCCTTTGCGTTTACCTCCCCTCCGGTTGCATGCCATCCTGGAGTAATCTGGTATGTACGGTGATTCTTCCTCATCTTTAAGGTGTGTATCAGCTACCCCATACACTGTGACAATTTCAGCCTCTAATTGTTCACCAATCTCCTCCCACTTTATTTTATTTGTATCTCCCTGCATGTTTATGAACCTATGTTGAGCCGATTCTTTCTCTTATTTCTACGGGGCTTCTTCCTGCTTTCCCGGCTGCTTTTGTGGTACTCACACCCAGAAATACTCAAAAATGTATTTGGAAATACATACTGGGATGCATGAAAATAGTATCTGAAATACTGATACTAAAATATATCTCTAAAATGTATCGTGATACGTATCTGAAATATATTTTAAAAAGAGGCAAAACGTATTTGTAAATAAAAGATACAGGAATGTATTTTTGGGGAGGGCAGAAATAGAAATACTGAAATACTGATACTGCAATACATTTTTTTAAACTTTCTTTGAGACCCCAAATGAGATAAAGCTTGAAGTCTGAAGTGGCAGTTTCTTATCCCACATTTACTTTCCCGCAGGCTTGGCGTTTCGCCTCAAAGGTAGTGGTTCCGGACGAAGAGGAGTCTTCAATGGGATCAAAAAACGTTCCATCAAGGATTGATCGCGGTTCTTTCCCCAACTTCTTGTCTGTCGAACGAGCGATGCGAAAAGATTTCGACCTCTAAGTAAATTTCATGTCACCCTAAATCCCATCAAAACGTCACCACGCTCCTGTCCAATAAGGGCGCCCCTGTCCAGAATCACTGCATCACGTGAAGGACGATTGAACTGGTATTTTTGTATCTGTAGGCCTTAAACATGAAACTTTACCCACACTGCTGTATGTAAGGAAAATACGTACATTCCTTGTAGGTGACCTCGTTGAAGATAGTGCATGCAGTGGCATTTGGAATTTTCGAGAATAGTGAACCACATGAAGCATCTTGGAACACATACCTTATCTTCTTTACGGTTGAGAAAATAATACGGCAGCATCAGTATTGTGATAGTCATTCCTGCCAACCTGCCCACGCTATGACGCATGGATGGCAGTCCTCAAGTTTCGCCCAGCGCCGTCCAAACAGAGGCCCCCATGGAGGGCGACCTGAGATTTGGCCTCCTTCATGGGTATCGGATCACCAGAGCAGCGGGTTACATTCACGTCGACTGATGACGTACCTTTGAGCCGTGCAATATTACGGGCGCGGACGCATTCGGATATTTGTTGAACTTCACTTAGTGAGTCATCCTACTATTTCAAGTCAACCACCACCAGGCTCGTGCTGCGACGGACTATGACTCAGTTTTGCCGGCTGAGTGCACTGTTTAAGCTAAGGCAAGAGAGACGGTTAGTAGCAGGCATTGGCTGCCAGCAAACAATGACTCATGAAATCCTAACCAAGGGACTTGCAGCAGTAGATGCGCCGACTCCACTCCTGGCACGCTACTTGGTTCGAGTCCCCGAGTCCTCACAACTTCTCAGAAGAGAAAAGATGGCGCATAAAAAAATAGTTCGAAGAATAGGAAGGATGGCTAGTTAACATACCTTAGTAACAATGCCCCAGCACCTCCTTAATCCGAAAGCCCTCAGAAGAAGAAAAAAAGGCGTTCGGACTTTTGTTTGTTTTTTTAGCGAGAAGGGGGGAGGGAGCATTTCTGAAGAAATGTAAAGAAATACATTTCATCCTGATTGTATTGTGATACAAACAAACATTGTGAATGTATTTTGATACAGGAATACAAACACCGGTGAAAAAAAATGCATTCCGATAAAGAAATACAGATGCGAGATGCATTTCTGATATACTATCGCAATATATTTGTGTCGTTATACTGCCCAACCCTGCAGGGGCCTTCCCCCGATTCCGGTACTTGTACCATCTACACCAGTGCCCTCCGGGCTGTGTGGGTCACCAAAAAAGCGGCAACATGCCGACCCAGCCTCTCTCCCACTCTCCTACCTCTGTTTGTACTGCAATGTATTCCACCCCGTGTGAAAGGGCAGGAGCCAGCCGCATAAACCTTCCAGTTTATCTCTTTAATGCCGTACTCAATCGTCGGTTCATCCCCTTAATCACTCGATTAGCCTCAATGACCCACCCCTCGATGTCAAGAGACTGTCCCCGGAGTCCGGACACATGGGATAGTGTATACTTCCACACGCAGCTTCTCGCTGATCGCTCTTCTTCGCATACCCAATGCAGCCTCTCTCTTTTTCAAGTTCTGGCCTTTCCCGTTCAACACGTCGTTGAGTCCTGCGTGGATCAACACTAGGTTTTCCTTCTCCATGTTGTCCCACACTAACTCCTCCACTTTGGTATTGGCGTCTAACATGTAATTTCCTGGCTGGACCTCTACCCGCACCCTTTTGTCCCCTTTTACCCAGCGTGGCACTCTCTCTACGATCCTTGCCAAGTCGGAGTCTCTCACTACGAACTGCAGACGGTTCAGTCCCTCTCCTTGCGCTACGCTGCTACCCCCTTCATTTATCACCGGTATGAGGTTAGGTTTTATCAACCCACCTGTTTCTCCTTCCTTTGGCACTGTTTAACTATAGGTCCTAGAAACCTCGGCACATTGATACTTTAGACACGTGTTATTGTAAAAAAAAAAAAATACTATCTCCAACCTTTGGTCAAAAAACATTTCTGTGTAAGACTCTTCAAATTAGGAGGCGCTGGAGAAAACCAGCCTTCTGCGTTAAGTCCTTATTTCGAACTATTTTTATCACTTTTCTCTAAGTGAAAAACATGCGGGAAGGGCCTCAGCACGCACCTCGTATCGCTGCTCCGTAGTGTTCTTCCGCAGCATAAAGGGCGACTGCTTTCATCGCCGCCACCATAGCAACGAACGCCGAATGAATGGAAGCACGCACGGTACCGCCGCTTGAAGCCAGCAAGAGCTGCCGCGATTATCCCCAACGTCGTCTGCTAGCCAAATTTTAATAATTTTGTAATGAGCAGCCGCAGACTATCGCCGCGACTCGGCGTGACCGCAGGCCGAAGGGAGGGGGGGGGGGAATAAACCCCCCTTTTCCCCCCTCCACCCCAGTGATATACGCCTCGTCCGAAAAGGGTTGCCCAAATGGCATTCGGCGTTCGTTGCTATGTTGCAGGCGATGAGATCAGGCGGCCTTGATGCATCAAAAGAACACTGCGGCGCAGCGATACGAGATACGTGTTGAGGCCCTTCCCAGATGATATTCACAGGGCGGAACTCGAACAAAAACAGTTTGAAATAAGTAAATGACGCAGAAGGGTGGTTTTCTGCAGCGCTTCGTAATTTTACGAGCCTTACACGAAAAGCGTGTCTTTTGTGTGTTTTTTTCATACACAATCTCGAGCTCAGTTTTTTTTTTTCTTATTTTATTTTTAACATGGGTTCAAAATATTAAACTGCCTAAACCTCCTTTATGTCCGCACTGCTCGCTTCCTGCTCTCTAGTTCGTTGCGCCTCTGGCTCCACCCTCGCTGTCGACTCCCTATTCATCTCTAGCCAATGTGCTTCTAGGTCGACCCTCTTCTCGGCCTTTACTCTGAGAATACCCGGCACTTCTGCCATCGTTGTTCGTCCGTCCTCGTTCTTCCCTTTCTCTTCCTTTACTCCCCACTCTATCCCCCACTCCCCTTTTCCTCTTTTCTAGCCCTGCCTTCCACGCTTTCCCCTTGCTGAGCTCCTTTACTCGCTTCTCAAGTTCGGCCCGCTTCACCCGGTCCTCGTTAACTCGGCCTCCATGTGCTCTAGCTTGCCTTCACAGTCCTTAGTAAGCTCTTGCCGCCTCAATGCAGGCTCCCCCTTCTTCGTCAACTCCCCGGCCTGCGTCTTGAGCAGGACCCGCTTCTCCCGCTCTTTCATAAGACCCCCTCATATCTTCAAATCTAGCCCCCCCCCCCCCCCCCCTTCAACTCTCCTTCTAGCCTTCCAAGGCCTTTTTCTGTCATTTCACAAATTTGGCAAGCGAAGCTTTTTTCTTCTCTGCATCTCCTACGCTCTTCAAATCGGATTCTTTTAAATAGCACCACCGCTTGCACTCTCCGCATTCTGCCATGTTCAAGTCCCACAAGGAGATTAAAAAGGTAAGAGGGGGCATGACGTCAGCCGTGTACCCTCCACAAGCCATGCTCCCTTGTCGCGTCGCCTCCTTTCGCATTTTCCTCCTTACCCTTCTCACTTATCGGACCAACGTGACCACAGCACGTGACCGTCCCGTTGCTGGTGGTGGAGGGTAGCAGGGAGTGTGGTGCTGGTATGGTTTATTTATCAGTCATCAAAACTAGAAACTGGCCCTCACCCAGCCGACCAATTCTACGGCTACTGCGCTTGGTTATGTACCATCAACTATAAAGTAAATGCATTCTGTTTTCTACAGACGGTTACCATCCTGAAAACGATAGTATTCGACGTGTAACGCCAGCGCTGTAACGGTTGTCTGCTGGCGTGCTTTTGGTAATGTACCGTGCATCTGCGGGGAGTATTCTTTTTATCTCCTGGCCACTAATCTCTACAGAAACCAAAGCAAGAATAAATTATATACACACAGGTTGAACCAATACTTGCGCATTTTTACGGCGATGGTTTCTACGCTCGCCTGCAAATGATAGCTGCTCTCTCATCGCCTCTCATGTTATATCCCACTACAATACGTTTGGCTTTTTCTTTTCGTTGCGGCCGCTATGCTGGTCGTCCACTGGGACATTTTATTGCGGTCGTGACAACTTGAACCAGCTAATCTTGACTCGAGGTTGGGAGATGTTTTATTGACTATTGGAAGTGCACGGAGCACACCACGCTCCACTTCGATGGGGTCCAGTCAGCGCCGCGACAAACGGCCGACATCCATCGTTTCCGCACTTCGGCGACCGTCGGAAATCTAAGAAAATTGTTCATCGATTCCTGTTGTCGTAAAACTATGTGTTTGTAATACCCGAAGGGCTTACCGGTGAAAGGTAACCCCTGCTAAAGAAAAGCAAGTCCGATTGCGGCAGCCGACCACGCTGCAAGCGCCCACTCGTAGCCAGAGGAAATTAGCCTCCCGGCGACGCCAGGCTTTCGTTTTTTTTGCGTTGCGATTGCGGCGATTTCCCTAATCGTCTCGTGTACCAGCAGCGGTCTGTCGTCTGCTCGTTATCCGCCTCAATCGCTTGCTTGCTTTCCGTCTAGCCTTCGATCTGATAAAACCTACCGGACGGAGCGTCGCAACCCTGCAGGGACTCCTTCTACAATTAACCATCCATCTCGCACGGGACATGTCACGCGCACCAATTGCCCGAGAGATCTACGGTTACCTTGGCCACGCAATCGTTTAAACTTTTTTATGTCTAGGCTTCACAAATATTGCAACGTACTCTCTCCTAGTTTTCATAACCGCTTTGAAGTCCTCCTTTACCTCCCTGCCTTTTCAACTCATTGCCTAGCAACTCAAAAACCGCGCATCTGTCAGAAAAAAAAGCCCGCCAAAAACTGTACAAAGACCGACCCTACTCTACCTTCCCATGGCCCACCCGGCCGCCTACGTTAACCCTAAATTCCTAACGCTGCCGCTATTTAAATATACCGCTATCACACCATACACGCTTTAAAGACAAAAAAAATATGAAGAAAACAAAAGTACTACAGCTTCGCAAGTCGACCACAGCTCGAAAACATGTCCACTCTGCATGATGTTTATGTTAATTTGGATAAATGATGCCTACAACTATAAAATCCTCTTTTCTTTCTATCTACCAGTTTTGGATATCTTCAGGTTAAATTCACCAACCCTGCCCTGAATGGCTCTGTAGAGACCTAGAAAGGTAGTTCACTATTGCAATCAATGTCAATAGGAAGGCACTCTGTTATGCAAACACTTTCCTGTTTACTCTTTGTCGTCTTCAGTTGTTTTTATTTATCATGATCAAGACACCTCCTCACCTCCTCTAGTTTCTATTATGCAAAAAACAATTCGAAATTATCAAGGCAAAACACGATGCCTCCACCAGATTTAATATTTGTTTTAGGTGATACAATTACATCGATTTTATTCGGATATCGGTTCGAAGACTTAAAGTTACTCTAGTGTATTTTTAGATTGCGACTATTGGTGTGCAAGACAGCCAAGAGGCGAATAAAAATATATTATTGCGTAAGCGTACCTAATACGAACCAGTTTGATCATAAATATGTTTTCATTGCCTTTTTTCGGCAGTTCTTATCATCCCCTTTTCTAAATTGTTCTGATTGCCCTCGTCCTTGAGGCAAAATATTAGCTGGTCTCATTTTCGCTGTCATGTCTGTTTAAAGGGACCATAAAATGACTTTTTTTTCGCCTGCCAAATAACTTTTACGTTAAACCTTCAATGTTCACTCGACCCCGAACAGGCATCCCTTTTAGTTTCGGTTAATAACTTATACAAAAAAAAATTCTTAAAATACCGAGTTTTTC
This sequence comes from Ixodes scapularis, assembly GCF_016920785.2. NCBI lineage: Eukaryota > Metazoa > Arthropoda > Arachnida > Ixodida > Ixodidae > Ixodes > Ixodes scapularis. The sequence goes on along the minus strand of NW_024609846.1, from coordinate 62,567,844 downwards.
TCCCTCTCAAACTCACCGTAAAACAAGTTGCGGTGTAATTTTGACGGCAGTGATTTGCTCTGTAACCCTAACCGGAAGTTCTCTCGGCAGTAGGAGAATGGGAGCATTAGCAAAGAGCTGGCTGTGTACCGGTAGGTTTTACCATTTACTGCGCTGATGGCGCAGATGCCACCGACATATTTTCTGAATCGGTGCCTCTCATCACTGCGGGGGCCATGGACACACCGCAGTTGAGCGAAATTCAATTAGATATGTTGTGCTACAGCGACAGCATGGGACTGGTTCCATAAGCCGGTACGCCTGTTACAAAGTACGGCCACTCTTCCGATGAACACTCTAGTTCCTAGTCGGAACCAGACGCAAGGATGATTGGCGACTCCAATGAATGGAATGTTCCGAGCATACACGGATGATGTTAGACCTGAGGTCCCTCAAACCGATGAGCCTGCACCAAGTGCTTCGACGTGGCTTCTCGAGTGACAGCGGTGAAACTGCAGCCGTTTCTTTTTAAGCTGCGTACTGCACAAACTATAATTTGGGCACTTGCAACGCGCGCGTTACCTACGAATTCGTCCGTTGTGACCGGAGCGACAGGAACAACCGCTCTGCGCCGAGCGTACACAATCCTGCAACCACTGGAAAAAGCGCAGCAGGTTGCCAGCACGACAACCGCTGCTCCGCCGCCCTCAGCCGTTTCCGCGGCATCGCTAAAAAGGAGACGTGCTGTCACTCACTGGCATACCGGAAACCTCACAGAGTTTTCTATGGTCTTAAGCTTTATTAACTTTTAGTTTGTCACGATAGGCTTGGAGGGCAGTGTGGATGAAAAATGAAAGAAAAAAAATTGACAGCCTCTCCACCCCGTGAAGAGGTAGGAGGGGGATCGGTGGCCGAGTGGGCTAGCGCACACCAGCTCGGAGCACGTGGAGCGAAAGCTCGCGCTGCAGAACCCAGGAATCCTGGGCTCAATTCCCGCCCCTGCCCGTTTCGATCTGGATGAGCATCGTACCGGCGTGCGGTTGTGTATCACTACTGCGTGGTGCACGTTAAAGACCCCAGGCTGGCGGTTGTACTGCACTGGCTAAATTGCTCATCTACAGCTGGGAGACTCGTCGCCCCTGTGAGGCAGATCAAGTTCTAGGCTGTATAAACATACACACAACCCAATTTTTAAAGAGGTAGGGGTAAGTCCAGCGAAGCTTGCGCTCTGATGGGATTTGCTATGTTGGGGTTTAGCTCTATTGGGGATTTGCTACGTTATCGTTTGGCGCCACGGTGATATCCGTCGCGCTAGCGATTGGCTTATCTGGCTCGATCATCGTCGGTGGCATTGACTCGACGCGCTGGTTGAATTGAGGTTTCTACTCGTCAGGGAGAGCTTGGTCGGCGCTCAAAGTTGTCGGGCTGGGAGCAGCGGCAACGGTGGTTCCACGTTGGCGATGTGCCCATTCTCGCTTCTGGGCGCGCTGACAATCCTCGTGCTCCTCTTCGGAACGCACAACACGGGTGAGACCTATGTGAAGTCTGAAGTTCAACTGATAAGTACAGTTGTGCGATCTCAATGTCACAGACAATTGGAACACACACGACTGGTGGGTAGATACAATGACGTTTTATTATAGCGCGGCTCCGCCAATCCCGGCGCAGGCTCTAGTGCGCTCGCACAGGTGGCCGCCGAAGAGCGCTCGCCATTGCGTAATGCCAGGAAGGAGAGGGACGCCGCGCGTGGCGAGGAGTATACATGACTCGGGAAAGAGGCGGCGGCGGTGGAGAGGTATAAAGTGGAGCATACATCGCTGTATTTGAAAATTGTTGTTCTACGGTCGGTCTGTTGCCAGAGACGATCCGCCAGAACCTTGCTATAGACCTTTTCACCCTCCACCGCATGGGCGCTGCCATCTTGGAATCACGTGATGCGGCCGCCATTAGGTTGCTTCAACTTGTCGCTCCGCTCTCCCGTCCGCGCCTTGGCGGATGCGTTGAATTCGTGTTCTTCGTCGCGTTTCACCGCGTCTCTTGCCTTACTCCGTAAAGTGTCGTCCGATGCTTATACTTAGCATGCAATTGCATTACATCATTAGGCGCGCAACTTCTGTAGTTGATTTTGTAACACGTTTTGAACATGTTTTATCGTCGGCGTGCGGGATACGTTTGAAAAGGTTTTACAGGAACAGGAATCAGCGTTAGCACTTGCGCACATTAAATACATATATGACTGGAGGAGAGCCTCGAGGGTTCAAATACCAATAACTTATGAGAACTGAAGTTTGGTTACTAATAAGGGCGGAACATTTGCAATAGGAAGCCCAATGTTATTATATATATATATATATATATATATATATATATATATATATATATATATGTATATATATATATATATATATATATATATATATACATATATATATATATATATATATATATATATATATATATATATATATATATATATGTGAGTGCGCATTGGTGCCAAGGAAGAAAACAAAACCACTCAGCGTAATTAGCCACGTGTTTTTCCTGAAAAAATGGTGGTTTGTAGTTCCAACAGATCGAAAACAGTTTCTTTTGATTACACTAGGGAACTAGTGGACAGGGCGCGGGAACAAACATTTAGTTTGAATAATTTTTTATGCTAGAAATAATGGCACCTTAACATTAGGCAACTTGTTTGTTCGCAAAATCACACATATATCTGTTTTACGTTCTTAATCGCGTGTGTGATATAAGCATTCGCTTTATCGGTTTATTTATGAATTCCACGGAATTGTATATCGTGCTTGGCCCCATGTCTATAGTTTTCAGTTGCTTTAGTAATTTTTTAATATAACCATGCAATTTCAATTAATTTATTCCAACATAAATAATTTAACTCCCCGCGTAAGAAACTACCACAGACAACTTGATAGTGCCTATGATTCATAAAATGTGACGCCGAAAAGAATCCTTCTGCATGAAAATCACCGGAGTGCAGCTAATTGTCGACCTCGAATAGGGAGTTACTTTCAGTAGATGGCGACATCAAAATGTGCAAAGCGCATCGTTTGCAATCAGTGAACAGCTTTCTACAAAGGTCCATTGGGTGGTGCCTGGCGTTCGACTTCAGCCAAACTTATCGGAGATCATTTCTTTTGCGCTCTTCAATTTCATTCGGCAAATTTTACGGAAGATGAATATCAGACTTTATTTGAGGCCTGGCATTCACTTATCTTACCATTCTCATACCTTGAGAACGTCGTAAGCAAATGTCCATATGACAAAAAGTTTATTTCATAAGGCCAATATTTTGAAACGCTGTAAATGAGTACTTTAGTTAAAGAAATGTTCTAGTCAGCATAGGCTGGTCTATCAAAATATTTGTCGAGCGCTTAATTTCTTTAAATAAAACAGGCCGAGACAATATTACTTTTTTATATTATCTCCGTGATTTTATTAAACGTGTCTAGTCATTATAAAAGACATTTCCAGTCTCGAAGTTAGAAAAGGTTGGTGTACGGGAACCAAATATCGAACAGCAAACTTGTCAGGTCATCTGTTCTTGGTGATTCAGGAGATTGTTAATCATGTTGTCGACCTGATTTTTCACTAAGCACTCATGCAATATAGTCTGTTGCAATACAAGATGATCAGTTCAATATCTGACTTGAGCGCGAGCTATCTACTTCCGTACCGCTCGGTGCACGCGCAGCCAAAGCACGGCGGCAGGCAGCGAGCGCACTGTGCAGACGGAGCTTGTCCTGCTCTTTATTTTTTTTCTTCTTGAAATTAATGCCCGCGGTTACGGACGTAGACTATGGTACACCTCCCTGTGCATCAGCGCAGTTGTTTCACCGCCGAACCTGGCCGAAATTAATGATGGACGGAATCAGACGTATATAGTGTTCGTAAAAAAAAGATCGCAATTTAGGCTCGAAACCACTTCGTGGTTTGCCAAGTGGCTCAATACTATTGTTTCATTCGCTGTGTGCTACTAGAAAGAAATTCATATCGCAAAATTAATCGAAAGTGGCATGAAACAGCATCACAATCGTGTGTACGTTGAGACCGAAACAGACCAAATTGAAGCAACCTAATGGCGCCGAGTGCGCCAGCGTCCTCTACCCGCCGGTCAGGCAACTACTGAAATGAAAAGGTCTACAGACAGCGTCGCTGTAAAATATGGAGTGCGCCGTCTTGGACGGTCATGACTTTAAGAACACTACTTTACTGATAGTACAAACCTCGCCACACGCTCTTTGTATGAGTGCAAAGGACGACGTAATCTTAGCAGAGATATAGCAACGTAGAAGTATGATTTTGTGATCACATAGACGCAGCGATGGTTAATGAATGTTAACACTAATCAATTTTTAAGGGTGATGAAAACGCGTCAAAGTTTGCATCTTTCATACACGCCTTTATATAAAGTACGCACCAGTAATACCTTGAGCTTGAGCACTCGCAGCGCAAAATAAGAAATCCGGGCGATGTTCGAGGACACAAATGCTAGGAAAGCACCACTTTAGTCGAAGTAAACAAAGACGACGGCACGAGCGTTTCTGCTGTCTTGAGGGTGCCGCCAAAACAACGCCGCATGAGTAGATGGATCTTCCCTTATTCGCGTCTCCAGCTTGTTACTCGCCCTCCCGCGGCCAAAACAGGAAGCGCTATAGGGAGGGTCCTCTTCGACTCTCCTCCTCAGCGGGTACGGTGGAACTGCTGTCGATCATGGCTCGCCGTATGCCATTTTCGAATGCAAACAACACTCTTCACTGACCCAATGTAGTGCTGCAGCCGGTATGGGATTGTACCTTAGTAGAGAGTTTTAGTATTGCGTATAGTAGCAAACGCAAGTGCTGTGTGTTTGCGTTAGATTTGCGTGCACCCCGTTGCGCATGCGCCAGTCCAAGGGCACAATTTCGGGCTCCGCGTACGCGCACTGTGGAACAAGCGAAGCTAACTCAAACAAACCGCGTTTGCGTTTTCTCGTATACCCAATAGAAAAACTTACTACTCTTTCACCGGCTTCCATCGTCAACCAAACGTGCTGCAGTGAGTAGACGTGCAAACAGGTAGGCGTTCCTTCGAACTGAGAAGGCTGAGGTTGGCAAAACGACGGTGCGTAACATTGAAAGTAACTAAATGTTAAAGAAAAATAATAACTAAAAAAAAAGTAAGTAGTTTTTTTCTTTTCTTTTTTTTTGGAAGGGGGGGAAGGGGGTGATTTGGTCCAGAAGGGTATTGCAGGCGACTCTGGGGCCGATTGTCAAAAATCGCGTCCTTGACGGCGCCATATGCTTTACTCACAATTAATATAATTTTACATGAATTTTTGAGACTAGCTAGAATGTTTTCATTGTCCTTAGATTTTTTTAAATTTATAACTTACTAATTAAAAATGCTGCAATTTTCACCACTGATGATAATTTGCATACTTTTGATTGTCATAGTTGTTCGCGCGTTTGAAATTAGATCATAAGCAACAAATTACATGGGAGCTTAAAAACTACGTACTAAAATAACTTCATTTTATTAATAATATTATTAATACAAATTGCGACAATGTATGCCCCCAATAAACGCCCCGCTCACGAAATCCGTCATTTAACCATAATAGCCTTTCCAGAAAGGTTTTGTTCGGTTTCCTGCTTAGCATATGAAAAACTCTCATATCGGTACCAAGATAGACAAACAGTCAAACACTGGATAAATATAAAGTCCTGTGCGTCACACGTTGCTTTAAAAAACACAGACACGTCAGCTCTCTGACTTGGATTCTGTTTTCGGTTTTTAGTGGCAAGAACAGCGTTTCCCAATTTAAAGGTTTTCTGAACATACTGTACAAATGGGATGGGTTCTGCTATTCGTGTGCGGGGATAATGTTAAAGCAATTAACCATCTAAATATAAAAAAAAATATAACGCCCGCAGTTTATTATTTCACATGACCATTATCTGAGCGACAAAACTCGGCAAGAAAGTACAAATATCTGCACTGATTTTTATTAACAAAAACAATATCCTATATTACCAATAAGTTTTATGAAAGACCATGTCTTTACAGGGACACTGTAGTACTCTCCAAAATATTTTTAAGTGCCTGGATCGGACACGTGTCACAAAATAGTTTCTACGAAGAACTTCTTTAACTCAAAAATTACGCTGCCGGACACACCTTGAGTTATGAACGAATCCGAAAGCCACGCCTATACCGAGAAATTAAATTCAAAGTAAAGGTTAGTTTCGGTTTCATTCGAAAATTAAAACATGCATTCTGGCGTAGATATTACGCTAAACTCCATTTTGTGTTTTCAGGATGAAGAGGTGACCTGCGCTCATAACACCCTAGTTTCTTCGTATAACCAGAAATAATTTGTGTCGCACGGTGAAGCCAGCACGTACAGGCTCAGCAGTGGCACGGATCGCCGACCCTCACTATAACCGCCATTTTAGGAAACGAGTGGCGCCACTTATAGGGAATCGGAGCCGCGAATAGCACGTGCTGGGTTATCATCGTGACACACGACGAGAATTCAGTCAAGGATTGCGCTCTACGCGAAACGATGCGCTTCCACCACGCCGATCACGTGAACGGTCTCCACCGACACCATGTTTTGCAGCAGAGAGCAGGAACAGCGCAGGCGCAGTCTTATTTTTATCTTCCTTCGTTTACCACACGATAGATGGCACATGGCTCCGAGCATTACGAAATTCGGCAATTTCCGTCACATCGCTAGTTATTCAACAAAATGTGGATCAGAATATTCCTTCACAAAGCTTTGACGAAACATGTGCCGACTATTTATTGTTTATGATTGCGGTGCTATTAAAGTAGGCTCTTGTCCAATAGGCGGCGTGGATTTGGCTGACGTGCATTGGCACCGCGGAGGCATCGCAGTGAAAAGGCAGAGACCTTTCGAGGGAAATAAGGTATAAAAGAGTCCGCGTATCTCTTAAAAGTTCTATGCGAAAATATTTTCCTTCTCTATTTTTGTGTTTTAATTTTCTTTTCACTCCCTTTACTATGTACGGTGGATAAAATTGAATTTCAAAATCGTTTCATGATCCCTTTAGTTCACTGTCTGCTTTTTGAGATAATGAAAAGGTTTTGATTAATAACGGAAATATTTTACACGAGGCTGCTTTGCATGATCACAACTCCCCCCCTCCCTTTTTTTTCCACACTTTCTTACCTGGAGAAAACGGGAACCGTCGCCTTCCCTGAAACGAAGCCACTATATTGTATGACAGTGCGTTCATTTTCTTCTCGCTAGTCAGAAAAACAACTCCGGCACTTTTACACGCCGTTTCTGCCATTTGGGAGAAACCTACACACTTTAAAGTAAGTGTTGAGATGAATAACTGTATTGCATTTTTGCCACATTAACTATTATGTACTACATCATTGATTCGAATTTAAGTAGAAATTTACTGTTTTGGATTTAGTGAATGATTTACTGGGGTCGACGGATACTTTTTACATATTTATTTATCTTATTTATTTCCGAATACTGCCAATCTCTTCACATTAACTGAAGAGCGTGTTGGTAACATTGACTGGCAACAGAAAGAATAAAATATTCTAAGGAGGTTAGGTTATAGAACGACCCCCACCATCACTAGAACTTCCTACCGAGAACCCCACGATACAGGTCCAGCTAGTCTATCGTGGGTTGGAGATGACGGTAGGGAGTTCTAGTGATGGTGGGGGTCGTTCTATAAAAGAACAAGTCAGAGAAATAAATTCGCAACTGCGTTTTGAGACTTCGTCGTGTTTCTCCTTTTTGTTTCGCCTGTGTGAGGGTTGTCTTAAATCATTATGTAACTAGTTTGTTCAATTATATCTGAAGAAAAAAGTGAGTATCTGAATCTGTCATTATTTAGGGAATGCTCAGCAAGTGTACCGCTGTGCTTATTTTTAGTGATTTTTACTTCTGAATGCCTTGCATCCTATAAAAAAAGGTACAAAAATGTAAATCAATCAAGTTTTGCGGGATCAGCATTGGTCAATAGTCCCGCTTTTGTTAGAGGCAATGTAGGCAAATCATAACGACCGTATTTCGGATAAATAGATATTGCATCCTTTATTTGAACACTTTAAATGATACTTACATTCTTCTGTGTATGCGGATACCAGGTCATATTCGCGTATTCTATACTTCGTTTCAGCTTCGGTCCGAGCGCGGCCGATGTTATGAGCCGAAGGGCCAATCAAACACCGCAAAAAGCGCAGCGTCATGGCGTGCTCTCTGCGCTTGATAAGACTAGCCGGCGGAGGAGCACGCACAGAGAGACGGCGAATACCGGCTGGTCCTATCAACTGCAGAGAGCACGCCATGACGTTGTGTCTCTTTCGCTATTTGATTGGCTCTTCGGCTCATAGCAACGGCCGCGCTCGGACCGAAGCTGAAACGAAGTATAGTACTGGGCGCATCATTGAAGCGTAGGCTAAAAACTTGATATCACAAGTCTAATCATTTAAAGTTCTCGTCAAAAAATTTTTTTCACGAGGGCTTCTTTGTTACATATTTAACGTGCGCGTTCCAGTTCAAATCAGATGTTATCATGACGCCAATGCTCTCATTTGTGGAGACTCGGCGCAAATCCATACAGTTAACACTGTAAGGAAACTCAAGAACATTTTTTTTTGTAAAGTATATACACACTGTTTTGTCTAAATTCAACGCCATTTGCCAGTTGTCAAACCAGTTGGTCACCTTATTTTCAAGAATAATTTAGCAAAGGTTTATCATATTAACCTTTAATCTCGAGATAAATAATACAATCATCATCAAATAGTTTTCTATGCGATTCGATGCCATCTGCGATATCATTTATAAACATAAGTAATTGAAGTGGCGCCAAAACAGAACTTTGCTCGACACAAACAAGTAGTTCAACTCGGCGTGACGAAAAAAAATATATGTTTTGGCGCAATTCCTATAATAAAGGAAGACGCAAACGGCAATTTCGTCGGATTTTTTGTTCTCAAGTTACGGACCGTTGAAGCGGCCAAGGTGGAAACTGACGTTTTTCCAGCTTATCGGAGGTTCCATATTTCGCTCCATCCCTTTCCCCTACTTTTTACGCTACATCAATACACTCTTTGGGAACACTCTCGACATATGCCTTTTTTATGCTAATTAAGCGTCTAGGTCATAAATCTCTTGATGTTTGTTTTTTATTGGTCAAACCGCCTCTCTGCGACGATATTTGACGAAGTTCAGCAAGCTGTGCCGTGTGACCTAATCAACATTTTCAGAAAATTGACTTCAAACTTACCAGTCTTTCTTTATAAAAACTCAAAAAGATTGAAGTCGATTTTCTAAAAAAAACAAACACCTTTTATTTTTTTCATTTTTTATGCGCAGTTAGGTAATATAGTAGTCTGTCAGGACCTACCAACAGAAATTGTGATATATTGTTTGTATGGCCGCTATTAAGACTCAAAACTCGTGCTGTGAGAGTTTTTAACGGGACTTCGCATAGACGCTCAGCTGACCAGAATTTTGACCTATGTAAGGTTCTCCATTTTATGTTATTACTTACCCAATATGTGAGCATAAAAGCAAGTAACGCAACATTATTTATCCTAACAATATTTATCTACTCGGCAGTGGCGTGATTTGCAAGGTGTGTGTGCTTCGCCCAATGTATTGACGGAGAAGGTACGTAACATCGAGACCCCCGGACAAACTTAAGTCACGAGGGAAAAGTCTAATGGTGAATTCCGCTCGCAGATCTCGAGCGCTCCAAAAGCGCTCCATTTGGAGCGCGCATATTCCACTCGCAGATCTGGCTCGACCTGGTCATCTTCCGCTCGTAGATCTCTGGCAGCTACCGCCCCGTGGAGCGCCTCCAACTCCGCCGAACTTGGTCTGCGAGATTTCAGAGATCTACACGGAAGTTGACAGAGAGCCACAGAGCGCGCTACGACATTTCCCCTCCCTCGACGGGGGCGCATGCGCGACGAGGCGTTGCCGGCGGCCGGCCGCGCTGGCCGCGCCGTCGACGAAGGGACGGAGTCGAGTCGGTCGAGCTGGGTCTTCTCGGATGCGTCGGTTGTTTACGCGGAATTGTGATGGCTCGAACCCTGGTACCTCGCGTTGAAAGCCGGGACAGGAGCGTGACAAATCGGAAGCGCTGACATCTGTGATCATGAGAGAGATAACGAGAAAAAGAACGGCAGAAAATCGGAAGGAGGCAGACGCAAGCTTAGGCCTGTTCATTCTGTCGCCACTGATTGTTTACTTTTTATACGCTGCATTCCGCCGGCGTTTTTTTCGTGCAATAAAGCAAGAACATATTAGTCAACGACCGTGCCAGTGATGGTTTGTTACGTCTGTGTTTATTAAAGTCCTACCAGCAATTTGAACTCCACCGATGGCAATCGCTCCGCGTGCCCTGCCGTTTGGAGACGGCCGAAAGGTATGTGACGGTGTTGAATGCGGACGTCTTCCTCGTTATTTGTGACATGGGCTCCGTGGTACGTATACTTTCGCCCGTCCTGTGTCGCGTGTTATTTCTGCAGCTAAACAGTGACAGTTGTTACTGGTCGTCGGAAAGATCAGTCGGCTAAGCATTGGGGGGCCCGTCAAGTTCGAGCAGCGGTCATTTTGAACGGCCGAGGGGGAAGCGGGGGAGGGGTCGCTCCAAAAAGGCGAGTTCATCTTCCACTCGTCAATTCGAAGCGTGACCCAAGGAGCGGAATTTCGCCCCACCTCGCGGATTTTGGAAAGCGCTCTGGATCTACGAGTGGAATTCACCATAAGTAACCCGGCATGAATCACTGAAAATAGAAATGAAACCTAAACACATGTCTAACACATTTGAAGCCTTACATGCTAAGAAATGCTCGTTATTTTACGAAAGAGTCCGTACGCGCACAAAATAAACCGTACTTCCTAAGCGTCAGATACTAAACCGTACATATGTTAATGCACTGCATATCTGTTTGACATTAGAAAATATGACAATTAAACATCAAGTACGGTATTACAAACTCAGCCGAAAGCAACAGGCCCCAGAGGAATTCTCCAACGATCTGTATTCCCCCGTATTGGGGGAAGCCCGCACCCGCACTCGTGAGTACGGACTTCGAAATATTTCTCTTTTTAAAGTACACTACTCCAAATTTTATTAATGTTTATAGTTGGATATGGGGGGTAACTGCTAACGATAAATAGAAAACCTTACATAAGCCAAAATTCTGCTCAGCAGAGAGCGCCTGTGCGCAGTCCCGTTCAAAACGCTCATAGCACGAGATTCGAGTTTTAAGAGCGGCCATACAAACAATATATTACAATATTTGTTGGTGGTTCCTGATAGACTACTATATTTACTAATTGTGAATAAAAAATTTAAAAAATAAAAAAGTGGTTCTTTTTTAGAAAATGGACTCCAAGCTTGCTAGTTTTTCCAAATATTCGTCCTTCAGGCACATGTAGCGCGTTATATACTTATTGCAAAATATTTAAACTATATTCAAAGAAAATAGCATCATTGGAGCTTTACGGTGCTATAAAGATCATAAAAATATGTTGATTAGGTAACACAGCACAGCTTGCTGAAGTTCGTCAAATATCATCGTAGAGAGGCGGTTTGACAAATAAAAAAAAAATTAAGAATGTTATGACCTAGACGCTTAATTAGCATAAAAAAACATATGTCGAGAGTGTTCCCCAAAAGTTATATTGATGTAGCGTAAAAAGTGGGGAAAAGGGATGGAGTGAAATATGGCACCGCCGATAAGCTGGAAAAACGTGGTTCCAGCTTGGCCGCTTCAACGGTCCATAACTTCAGAACAAAAAATCCGACGAATTGTCGTTTGCGTCTTCTTTTATTATAGTGATTGACTCAAAACATATTTTTTTTCCTCAAAAGTAAAAATCGAACCCTAAATCTGTGCCTCAGTTGACATGAAATCCCCCCCCCCCCACACACACACACACATATATATATATATATGGGTGGTTTCATCTCAAATCGTGCAGGCAAAAAGGGTCGAATTTTTAATTTCGATGAAAAAAATATATGTTATGCCGCCGTTTCTAAAACCGCAGTCGACACAAACCGCAAGTTCGTCAGATTTTTTCTTCTCGACTTATGAATTTTTAAAGAGGCCGCGACGAAAAGCAGTGTTTTTCACACCCGTCGTGGGTCGGATGTTTTGCTTGATCTCCCGCCATGGATTTTCATTCCACATTATATTATCTTTTTTGAAGCACTCTGTGGACACATATAAAAGGCTCCAATACCATGAAATAATTTTAGGCCTTTTGCTTTTTTTCTGTAAAAATGTCAAAAACGCCTCCTCGGTCAATTGTTGACGAACTTTGACAATTAATTACTGGCGATCTACTTGGGTTACATCGATATTTTTTATGTCCACGGAGAGCCCAAAACACGCTCTTTTATTTATTATAAAATGACTTGGCTGTATAAAATATCCTTTGCGGTACGTTTACGTTAATATTATGCAAAAACCAAAAAGTACCATTTTTGAAATTGATTTTCTCAAAAAACCCATTTTTTATTTTTTTTATTTTTTGTTCAAATGTAGACATGATAGTTCTCTACACGAAAATCAAGCCTAGAAAGTGTATATTTTGTTTGTATGTTCTACATTTAAGCATCAATATCGTACAAAAACGTGTTTTTACGGCTCGAAATGGACTTGCGAATTGCGCGTCTTCACAAGCTTGGAAATAGTTTTTTTCTTTTTTTCAACGTTCCCACATAAAACTGAAATACAGTATTTCCACCCTGATATATTTATTGATTATTTAAATTTTATTATAGGCGGCAAGCTACATCGGAGGAGTTCCAAAAAAGAAAGCAACACTTCTTAACAGACCAGCAGGTGTCGTAAATTTTTAACGTGTAGGAGTCGGCAGACGTCTTATTGATTCGGGGCCCTCATTGGCCTGCATGAACGTCCCGCCCTTTCGGAGCCAGCAGATGACCACGACCTTTCGCTCTCGTTGTGTTAGATGGGACGGCCCGTGACAGTAAAGCGAGCAGCGCACCCTGTGTCACGAGGAGTGAAATGGTACGATTGTTTCGTTGACGCGGCGAACAGTGACAGCCACCCAGGAGGAGTCTGTCAGAGTATTGCACAAGGGAAAGCAAAGGAATCGTTGCCTGAAAGGATGAGGACACCACGGCCTTACAATGTCGACGGTCAACAACTGTTGTGCCAGCCAAAACAACGCCGCGTGCGCGCTAAAACCGGCGGCGCGGGACAGAAATCCCGCAGACGCACACACGAAGATGGGCCGGTTTCTTTAGGGATGTGGGGAAATTTGAAACCAGCCATCCGTGCATACGTGAAACGATACCGCCTGTTTGCCCTAGCTTCGAGCGCCCTATCCTTACCTTGAAACGGCCGTGCTCTCTCTCTCTCTCCGGGGAGATCCGATAGCACCGAAGGGTTATCTATTAAACTTGAGGAAGAAAACGAGAAGGGAGTGTTTAAGTTTAATTATCCCCACCAACCCGCTCGTTCTGTCCTTATAAATGGTTATCTCCTTTGGAAACAGCAAAGCCCGGAGACTGATATTAAAACGAGCGTGCTGGTAAATATGCTTGTGTTTGTATTCTGCCCGGAGACTAGTTGGGTCGAAGTCAGCCTCCTTGTCAAGTATAACCGTTTGTGAAGAGTGGGCTTCTCCCGAGATGAAACGTTAGCGCCGGCTGACGTGTTCTTTTGAAAAAGGGAAGGGGAAAGAGAAAGTTTGAGTAACTGCAGAAACTACCTCGAAAGCTCCTCTCCCGATGTGAAGCTTGAAGCATAGTCTCGGTTACCTTCTCGCGCATCGCCTGCTGGAATCTATTCTTCACTTTCTTTCGTACAGCCACTGTTCCGCACAGCCGTCGTGATGTGCGTAATAGAGGGAGGAACAGATTCGAGCATCATGTGGACGCCGTCATCCTGCCAGACTTCAATGTCGTGGGACCGACTCGTGTGTGTTTCTTCGCCCCGCTGAACTTTGTTTCTCGGGTGCGAATTTTTCTGAACGTTTTTTTTTTTTTTTTTCAATGTTTTCTTACTAACTGTTTGTTAGCACTGTTCAGTTGTTGGGTTTATTTCATCATTGCGGAGCGGCCTGGCGGTGATGTAGAGAGCGTGTTCGCACGCATTTGGTTGCGTCCCGTTTAGGGAATGCCCGGGGGAGTTGGTTTATGTTCTTGCTATGTGTGGCTGAGTTTTCCCGTCTTTATTAAATTATTGATTTTTTGTTTTGTTTTACCTTTACGTGCCGTCGACTTCTTTGTCTGACTCTCCACCAGGCGTGGACCTATCGCCTTACCACCGCTCGAACCTAAATACTTTATTTATTTTTTTAACGCAATTTTCGTTAAGATCGGAGTTGGGCAATTTAATTCCTATTTATTTATTTTTATTTCCTACCCCTCTCCATGACACACTCTCTGTGTGTTTCGGACCGTTTCTGTGTCACCACTTTTGTGTATTACGGAAGTGAAAGGACATTGCCTGGTGACCTGTGCGATGTGCGGTGAACAAGCCCCAGTGTTTGGTTTCGTAAAGAATTGCATATAATATATCGACGATGTGGTGACTTTCTTTGTCTTAGTAATATGACAGCTAATAGCTAGTCGTGCTAGTTTACTTTGAAAGGTTTATAAATCGAAACAATACAACGTCTTTGCCTTTCTGTTATTGAAAGTCTACTAGGCCTGCTGATTTGGTTAGATATGTATCTCATGGTTCCCGCTCTTATCAAAACATACATAAATATTCAATATCACAAAATCCGTTTATAATTGATTACAAAATGCAGAAGAAAATTCAAGAAAACTTTTTCACAATTCTTAGAGACGCATGGGTCGCTAAGTCTGACTTAGGTCTTGCAAAACAAAGACGTCTTTTTCCGATATTGAGGCCTAAATATAAAACATGCAAACAAAATATACACTTTCTAGGCTTGATTTTCGTGTAGAGAACTATCATATCTACAGTTGAACAAAAAATAAAAAAAAAAAAAATGGGTTTTTTGAGAAAATCAATTTCAAAAATGGTACTTTTTGGTTTTTGCATAATATTAACGTAAACGTACCGCAAAGGATATTTTATACAGCCAAGGCATTTTATAATAAATAGAAAGAGCGTGTTTTGGGCTCTCCGTGGACATAAAAAATATCGGTGTAACCCAAGTAGATCGCCAGTAATTAATTGTCAAAGTTCGTCAACAATTGACCGAGGAGGCGTTTTTGACATTTTTACAGAAAAAAAGCAAAAGGCCTAAAATTATTTCATGGTATTGGAGCCTTTTAAATGTGTCCACAGAGTGCTTCAAAGAAGATAATATAATGTGGACTGAAAATCCATGGCGGGAGATCAAGCGAAACATCCGACCCACGACGGGTGTGAAAAACACTGCTTTTCGCCGCGGCCTCTTTAAAAATTCATAAGTCGAGAAGAAAAAATCCGACGAACTTGCGGTTTGTGTCGACTGCGGTTTTAGAAACGGCGGCATAACATATATTTTTTTCATCGAAATTAAAAATTCGACCCTTTTTGCCTGCACGATTTGAGATGAAACCACCCATATATATATATATATATATATATATATATATATATATATATATATATATATATATATATATATATATATGTGTGTGTGTGTGTTGGGGGGCTGAAAACAGAATATATATATATATATAACTTCTCTTTTTTATAATCGACGCCAGGTCGTATAAACCTAATATTTTACCTCTTATTCTGTACTCAGAGGAAACTACGGCTGTGGCTTTCCTTTGTCACAAATACAGGAAAAGAAACTTTTTGACATGCCGGCACCATTTATTCTAAAGCAAACTACGTCACATTGACGCGTCAATATTAACAGTGTAATTTGACATTCCTTTTACGTACAGGAAACATTATTAGCGATATCTATAGAGGACACCAATGACCGCTCATCGCTCGGTAACTGGTGAGGCAATTTGCGGAGGTCGGCGTACACAACGGAGAGAGGGCCACGATTAGCTTGGCAAGCCGTGACCAGCTGCGGACATTGTGACCAGTCGTTCAATAATGGTCAACAAGTTTCATGTTTGGCCTTTCCGCATGCATTGTCCCGTTTGGGTTTGTAATCAGGTACGGTGCTTTAGGCCGGTTTCGCCTATGCAGTACGCTGCGTCACAGCCTTGGTAGTTTAACTTGTACAGTGAGTCCCCACAAAATATTTACAAGGTTTTTTTTTCTCTACACCTTTTACAAAAACTATGCATCGCCGAACATCATTCTGCACCAAAAATAGCGTTAACGGTTTAAATTAGATGCCAAATTTTCATAGCAAACCGTTGTCTTATTCAAAAGTTAATGGAGATTTTTTTTTAATCTTTAAAGGAAAAAGTGGGGGCAGTTTTTCTGTAATTTGCGCCATTCGGCTCTCTTAATGGCCAAATTACAGCACTGTTGGCCGTCTATTTGCCATTAAAAAATTTAAAAAAAAAATTACATAAATATTTGTTAAGCTAACAGTTAGTTCTAGAACTTTTGCATCTAGTTCAGACCGCTAAAGCTACATTTCGGCTTAGAATTAGCGTTTTGCCACGGGAAGGGCGGGGGGGGGGGGCAGACAATTTGTACACGGCATTATTCATGAATCCAAAGACAGTGCTATTTTGTGGTATAAGTATTAGCAAAGTTCAGACGTGATTTTATGAGCTTAATGTTGAAGGGAAGAGATCCCGGCGAATACTTAGAAACACCTTCACGCACTTCAGGTGTAGGTGCTACGATGTTTGAACTTTTTTACTGCTCTAGCGACCCACATTATCTGGCTGAAAAAAGGATCAAAATAAAAGACAGGCAGAAATAATACTTATAAGGGACAGACAAATGGAGAGCTAAGACGTGAGTGTTTCGTCCATGGTAGATGCGGTCGCCAGGGTATTACCTAACCAGTTTTCAATCACGTTCATTTTCTTGCGTTGTTCTGGTCCTACTGTACACACTCCGAACGTTTAAGAACACAATTTGCTCTGAGATCCTGGGCGATGTCATGCTTTAACTCCAGGTACTTGTACACCAGCTTTTATTTCGAGAGTTGCCTTGCCCCCCTTTTTTGCCGGCTAATATTCCGTCAATTCCAATTGCTTGGGCAATACTTTGCGCTGCACAATCTTGATAAAAAAAAAGAGAGCACAGTTATTTGTAACAACAATGTTAACTACAAGAACATTCAAACACTCACTGATCGTGACCATTTGGTAAGACGCCTAGGACGTGTACTATGTTAACTTTCTCAACACGCGTTTTTTCCAATATCCATTTGCAGTTTCTGCTGTTTTCTTTTATGAGTACGATAATCCACATGACGGCTCCTCCAAGGACGATGGAGCCACAAAGCCTGAAGAGGTTGTCGTATGATCCAGTCACGTCCCGGAAGTAACCTGCAAGAATAGAAGCGCACATTTTACCGCGCGGCGCAATTTTTTAAAGTCACATAATTTATGAAAAAACCTATGTAAAAACTAACAACCAACGACTCAACAAATAATGAGAAAATAACGTCATCAAGGCGACGGTTTAGCAGAAAACTCAATAAATCTGGCAAATTTTATCATCTTTTTTTAGATATCGTCACATGCCACACTGTCTGGCACCTGAAGACGCGGAATATGGCTTAGTGCATAATTGATTGAGCCGAAATATACTGAAACGAAATCGTATTCTCCATAAAGATGACTTTGTCAGGTATAAACAAAGCACTTTTATTTCTTGCTGAAACTTTAAGAGGTGTCAATGGGCACGCGGCGAGGAACGAGATAAACCTTTTTGTACACGTTGTGCCCAATCTGAAGTGAAAACAACCTGAATTCATAAAAGCAGACTAATTTTCTTAACATGAAAGAATAAAAAACATATAGGGTCTAAGACAGAAAGAAATGTTTCAGTTTAGTGTACATTCTTGAATCCGGCAGGATTGTGAAATATTTGCCCAATTATTGTTTACCTGATATTTTTATCGACACCGACAGCATAATTGTAACGCTAGCAGTGTCGAGTCCGAGTATCTTAGGATCTCTTCGCAGCCAATGAGATTAGGGCGTCCGTCAGAAAGAACAAAAGAACGATTCACAAAGGAAGAAACGTGAACATAAACATTTGCAGCTTTATTTCGATCTAGCGATGAATCCATTATATGCGGAATTGCATACGCCGTCTGTTGGCATCACATATCGGAAGATGGTGCCACTAGTTAGAACTATAGCTAACTCGGTCATCCGCGAACACGACCGCCATTAACCCTCTCCAGTTTTTGGTATAATTGTTTTTGTCAAAGCAGCTACGTTTTAAGGGTTCACCAGGAAAAATGCGCCATCTAAATGCACATTCGGTGAGCATTAAAGCTTTCTATTGTGCGGGCGCTTATTTTCTGGCTTGTTTTACAGCGCTAAGATCCATTGTAGAACAATGAGGTGTTCTTCAAACGGATACTCAGTGTATGTGCACATAAATGATGAGGCAAACTTCGCCCGATAACCATAGGGAGTCATAGGTTTTACTTACCAACAACAAAAGGTTTTCCGAGCGACGTCATTCCCGCCGAAGCTGACACCATACCATAGGCCATGGACACTCTCTCGATGCCCAGGTATTCGGCGAGGAGTACGGAAAACAGGACCACGCTGGTGCCGATGAAGAAGGCTATCCCAGTGGCCATCGCGAACACGGCACCGTAAGACATCGCGTACGGAAGCATCACGTAGAGAGTTCCCAGCATTATAAAGCTGGCTGTGATCAACGTCCTCCGTGACAGTATCTTGCCGTCCGCCATTGCGGGTAAGGTCAGCCTCCCGACAAGATCTGCAATGGAGCTGGCCGAAAGCAGGGTGACGGCGTGGGATACACGGACTCCCCGGTCAATGGCAAAATCCAGCAAAAATGATATGTAGCACTCAAAGGCAAAACTGAACGCGATGTATGAGTACATTATCACGTAGAACATAGGACTTGAAAACACTGTCAATCCGTGACGGAAAGACCCCGTGTTGACAGGCGCTTTCTTGACGTCCGCGTCCTGGGCGCGCGGGTCTTCCTTCTCTAAAGGAAATTTCTTGGCCGCCAGCGCCGCCTGTTCGGCCAAATGACGCTTGAGCCAGACAGGTTGTCTCAGAAATAGGCTGAATGCGATGGAGTGGAGAGACAGGGCGCCGAAAAGTAGAAGGGCGCCCCGGAATCCGTAGTGGTGCGAGAAGAACTCGAGGAGCTTGGGGAAAACGAAGGTGCCCATTGTGGAACCCGCGAAGTTGATGCCCATGGCCAGACCCCGGTACTTGAGGAAGTGTTCGTTGATCACCGTCGGGATCACCACGAACACCATGCCGCTTCCGATGGCTGAAACAAAATGCAGCTCATTAAGGAAAGGGAACTAAAGAGCCGACCAAAAGAATTTTTAAGCCGTGTGTTATAACAGATGTCGTAGAGTCAAAAATTAATGATCGATGGGTGTAAAGGCTGGGGATATGTTGTGAAAAGGACAGAAGAAACAAATTATTTTTTTTTGTGACCCATGTGTTAAAAATATCTAAAATGACTTATATTAAAAGCAATTGTATAATGTGTTTAATGAACATCTAAGAAATGTAGGATTACTTATAAAAACTTATATGCTCCATATGTAGCATATACATTTTATTATGATTATTCAAAAATTATATAAAAATATTCGTATTTTCAATAGGAAGACACCGAATAGCAATTTATAAAAACTCACAGGTAAAATGAGTACATAATCATTTACGGTAAGCATATATATAACGTCCCTCAAAAAATATTCAGGGCGTTTTTAGATAAAATCGAAAAACCATGTCCGGTGACCATTTTTAATATTGATGGAAAATATAAAATTTCCTGGCTCTATGCCCAGAAAAATAAAGCCAATCCTTGGAACAACAAAAAAAAAAGATTGTCATTGCAAAAAAAAAAAAAAGTGTAAGCACCCTTTCAGTCACGTGCGCGTTTTGGGTATCGCGTGATGTTGGCATTTCGGGCGGCTTCTAAAAAGAACTGTTGTGACTACGGGTTTAGATATATTTACTGACGAATTAGGCATAGGAAGGATTTACAAGAAGTATGGGCATTTCACTAAATATGCATTGATTTGAAAATCATTTAAAAAAAATCCACTTTAGTTTTTTTTTTTTTTTTTTTAATCTCCGAAATTAACGTTTATAATGTCTAGTAACAGAATCTGCAGAAACATAATGCAATATTCGTGTAACTTTTAAGTTATAAAGCGAGAAATATAGCCAAATTGGTGCTAACGCGGTTGCCATAAATGGGACGTGCACATACCCGTTCTTCACAATTTCAGTATTATTAAAAAGCGTAAAAATGCTACACGGTGATCAGGAAAAGACAGATTGACAGAACAGAGCTGGACGGTAGTTTTGAAGAGAAAATGTTTAATACATTTTCGTTCACAACCGACCCAAAGACGGCCATGGGCCGGAGCGATCGAGGTGCGCCAGCCTGTAACATGCTTCGCGGTGCGTGTTTCAACAGCTGGCATGTAGCCTCTCCGTCTACGCAACGTAAAGGAAGCCACCACAGTGACTTTGCAAACAGTTCAGCCTACAACCTTGGTGGCAACATGATATAGGAGCTAGGGCACGTCAAACCTGCGCCGTCTGCAAACGCCAATAGATCTGCCGCCCCGGAGGTCCGCACAAAGCAAAAAAAAAAAAAAAAATACAGAAAAAAAAAAAAATTAACTGCTTGAGATTGTTTGTATTGGGCGTTTTCAGATAGGATCAAACATCCATGTCCGGTAGACATTTTTTTTTTTTTACCAGACAGTTTATTTTATTTGTTGCGCAACCGCAACAAACATATTAGAAGCCTTTTTTCGGAAAATTAAATTTCTTTTGAGGAACGAAAATCACAAAGTCGCTGTCTGTTTTTGCGACTTGCGTGAAACCGTCCCTTTGGATATTTAAAAAAGAAAAACTGTTGTCGCCTTAGGGTCGATATTTTTTTTTGTACAGAGTCTGTACATAAAATAAAAGGAGGCAAACATGTATTATAGATTACAAAGCAATTGAGAGCTTTATAAATAAGGATCTTAAAAGACTAGAAATTCAAATTTTTTAACATGATCTCGACGCGACTTTTTTATATTCGCATAAATCTCATTGAAATTGAAAACGATAACCTTTCTAAAAAATACACTGACATGTACACAGGTTACCGATTTTCCAAAATTAGAAACCAGTTTAAAATGAAGTTCACCTTAATCTTTCTTCTACTTTGCGCAGAACAAGGCTCACAATCAGTCCCATCAGGCCCTTCAGAAATGCTTTGAAATATTTTTAATTTTGAATTCCCAGATCGCTAAAGATACAAAATTGTCGTTACGGGAGTAGAGATAGATACGACGTTGGCAGATTTCAAGCATGGCAAGAAAGGGTATGAAAAATGTAGAATGTCTGTGAGGAGAAAGCACTGTGATATGAGTTCGTGAAAAATACAAATTCATACAAAAGATTACACGCGAATTTGAAGCGCAACTCTACAATTTAAATACAAATTTCTCCGATTAGTGAATTTGGGAGCCTACCCTTTGTAGGGAGCCTAAGCTGTTGACGACCATATTTAAATAGTGATAAGAAAGAACGCATGTTTAAAGTGGTACAATTGAAACGAGTTTAATGAATCAAGAATCTGTGTGCACATTCGGCGCTTGTCAAGTGCATTCTTTCTGCCGGACACCGACCTGAATCGTCACAGCGCTCTCCTGGCACTCCGAGGAGGAACTTTCTTTTCACGGTTTGCCTGTTGCTGTTAATGTTCGTTTCTTCTCAGCGGCACCGCAAGCTCGCGACCTCGATCTGCTTTTCGCCCAGCCATAGGAAACTTTACTCTCAAAGATATATATTTTTTGCGTCTACTGTTCTTGCTAAAACAGCTGTATTTCCGAACTGTTGGACCGCGTACTTTGCCTCAAGTGACAAGGCTGAATTCCACACACAACAGAAACTGAGTCCCACCTCTTTGCTTTTATGTCCCTGAACGCTTTAACGTCAGCTTTCGGGACGTGGATTAGTTTCACGTTCGGCAGTTTAGTGTTCAGTGGGGCAACCATCTCTGACGCCGACTTGATCACCGACGTGGTGGGCCCTCGGAGATTGTATAACGCTGCCTGGTGCTTGGCACGACCCCCGATTTCATCGCAGGCACTCTTGCCGAGTCCTTTTGCGGTAAATTCTATTTCGCTGACGTGTACATGTTGCTCCGCAACTCGTGTAGTCGGTCTTTGTTCTGAAAGTGGCCTGCTGCACAATCACTGACGTAGGTCACATGAGCATATTCAAGTTGGATTTCACGATTCTCCAAACTGTTTTCATAAAAATTAAAACACAGACAATCTCATTCAATCGGAATTCTTTTTTTAGCATTTTTTGGGCGTTGTTCGTATTTTTTTTTTTTTTTTTTTTTTTACTGCGTGGATCTATTGGCGCTTACAGGCGGCGCAGGTTCAAGTTCTGTCGCGTCTTACCTCCTATATTATGATATCGTCAAGGTTGTAGGCTGATTTGTTTGCAAAGTCGCTCCGGATGCTTCCTTTCCGCCGCGTAGACGGAGACTCTACACGCCGGCTGTTAAAACAGGCACCGCGAAGCATGTTACAGGATGGCGCCACTCGATCGCTCCGGCCCACGGGAATTTTTGGGTCGGTTGTACGAAAAAGTATTAGGAATTTTTCTTTCAAAACTACCGTCAACCTCTGTGCTGACAGTTTGTCTTCTCCTGACCACCCCGTAGCATTTTTACGCTTTTTAATAATAAGTGAATTGTGAAGAACGGTTATGTGCACGCCCCATTTATGGCAACCGCGTTAGCATTAATTTAGCCATATTTCTCGCTTTATAACTTCAAAGCCACACAGATATTGCACTATGTTATTAAAGATTATGTTAGGAATCGTTGTAGATTTGTCCCGCTAACCAGGAATACAATATTTTATGCACAAATGAACTTATACAGGGCAACACACTGCCAAAGTTTGAAGACCTTAGCTTTTATAGATACAGAGTAAAACAATCTTTAATCCAGAGAGTTATTGTTCAATATGCCGTATTTGCGATTTTGTCTCTCAAAATAACGGTCTTAATTGTCAGTGATTAATACTTTCTGTGAATCCTTCGTATGTCTAATGTGTAAGTAAATGTGACTAGACCCGTAGCCACAACAGTTTTTGAGGGGAAGCCGCCCGAAGTGCCAGCATCGCGCGATATGCAAAACGCGGACGTCACTGAAAGGGTGCTTACAAATGTTTTTCGCAAAGATAATTCTTTTCTTTTCAAAACAAGGATTGCCCTAGTGAAAGAAATCATCTGTATGAGAAATGATTTGTGTCCAATAAACACTTATGAATCATACAAGATATATAAGAACCATATAAGAACTATATAAGAACTATATAATAACGATATAAGATATATAAGAGCCATATAAGAAACTTATAAGAAACTCCTCACAAGTTTCTTATATGGTGCTTCCATGTTCTTATATCCCTATAGTTCTTATATACTTTTTATATAGTTCTTATATGGTTCTTATATGTTCTCATATATCTTGTATGATTCATATCTGTTCATTGGACACAGAAATTTTTATACAAATGAGAATTTTCAATAGGGCGGTTCAATTCTTCTGGGCATGGCGCCAGCGAAATCTGTTTGGTCACCGGACATGGTTGTTCGATCTTGTCTGAGAACGCCCTACAGTGTTTTAATCGCCCAAATAAACTATGAATAGCCCAGTCTATACAAAGTCCAGTCCAGACGCAAAGGTTTCAAAATGAATCGTTGTCTTATTCGAAAGTTATAGGAAATTTTCGAAAATATTCTATAAGATGGTGGTCGACGAAGTCCGTGAATGCATCAGGTTCATTGGCTCAATCTAGCGAGAACGTGCCCCCTTTCCTCAGTGAAGGTTTCAGTAAAACTCTTTTAACTTTAAACAAAAAAAAACGGTTTGTTTTGAAACCTTGGCATCATGTAGAGAGCGGTAGTGTTTAATTTTGGCGGAAACTGGGCATTTGGCAATTCGTACTTTATTTTTGATATGAAAGCCGGACTATAAATATTTTTCGGCAGCACACTGTAGTAGTGGAACGCTTCCGCAGCACATATCAAGCAAGACAATCCCCAGTTCTAGTTATTATTCTTATTCAGTGCAGTGGAAATGTTACACCTGAATTCATCATAAACCTATATTAGCATGCAACATCATTGAAAACAAGATATCGCGAATGCATAATAGATGAAAAAGTTAACTTCCCGAAGAGGGGTAATCACAGTGAAAATTCCGCCTCTACCAAATTTTGCCTTTCAAAGTCTCTCCCAATTATATTCCCATTTCATAGCAAGGTTCATTCATATCCATGTGTTGGCTTATGGTGCATTTATGCTTGGGAATTTAGGATGTAACATATTCCGTCTTCAGAATAAGAGCCATAAACTCCATAATTATGTTTTGATCCGCAAAAAAGAACGCCCAAAAATATTTAGAACTAAAATAACATTTAGACCTCGTATACACTGGGAAACGCCGGGGTACTTACCGTGAACTATACCAAGAGTGACCACGAGATACTGAATACTGGTGGCAAAGAAGCAGAGCATCAACCCGAGCGCGGAGATGAAGCCTCCCACGAGCGCCACAGGCCTCGCTGTGAATTTGTGAGCCAGCGGACCTGAAATGAGACCTGAAACAAAGGGTTTTTATTTCGCTCGCGTATGCATTACTTGACGTTGTAACGAAGTAGACCACATGAAGTCTTGAAATGATTGCCGATTGACCGCTATGTGATTTCCTATTGCCTCGGGGCTGTGTTCGGCCTTTAATATGTTGAAACCGCTACCTATATACCCCTCAACAGCTGCCCAGCACTGCGGCGCTGCAAGCATTATTTGCAGTATTTATTTATATCGTTAAACGCCTCTACACGAAGTCTATGGGTTTTACTGGTCAGCATACTCTTAGCGCGCTGTTTGCTATTTAGGGATTAAAATACGGCGTTTTTCACATTCTTCCTTGAATTCTAAAATAGACACTTCTTAGCCCATTCACCTATTTCTTTAAGACTGGACCATTCATACAATATCGCCCATCCCAAGACCAAGTCCATAGCCTATCAGCATTTACTTCTACCCCAATATGTCGCAGACTGGAACGGCCTTCCTGATGACATCGTCAATATGACCAATAACCGTGAGCTTCGCCTCGCAGTAACCAACCACTCCCCTCCGTAACGCCCCTGGGGCCCTAAGAGAATCTGTATATAAATACAAAAAATACAATCCAAAATCGCTGCGCTCTAATAACATGGACGCTGCACTTTGTCTGTTGCAGTTTGTTGTCTTTGGTACACACTATAGTCACGTTCGCAACACTGTGCGGTGGTTGCAGCAGAGAACGTTTGGATTCTTGGCTGCAATACACCTCTCCGTTGCTTCTCCTCAAAGCTAAAAAAGACGAATTGCTGGGCTGTGGACGCATGCGCGGCGTCTGATTTTCGGGAGAAAGGAACTACTGCGCATGCTCAGAACAAGTTCCACAGCTCCGCAGGTAATGATGGCGGCGCGCAGGGAGCGGTTATTGTAAAAGTCTGTAGTATCCGAGGAATTGCAGTTCTTGAGTCCAACACTTTTTTTGTCCTGGAATTCAGGACTTTAAACAAGATGCGAAAAAGCAAAGGTGGGGTCAAACGTTCTTTGTCCAGAGTCTGGGTATCCAGGTACTAATTCGCCCAACAAATGCAAAGTTAGGATTCATTGAGGATAGTTTGACTGTTATTTGGCATATCTGGCCTCCTAAATTTAAATACAAGTGCCTAAACTAAGCTTCACATTTTTTTTTCTATGTGGCAACTTTGGGCCACGATTGACAAAGCAGTGCAAGATATGTTCTTCGCTGCTGGTAGTTTGGCCGTCACCTAGCAGTCTTGATCCTAAATAGCCAAACATGAGCCAAAGTTAGGATTCACTGTGTTTGTTCGGATTTTATGTGGCACATTTATTCCAAAATTGACAAGAAAGGCTAAGATTTATGCATCGCTGGTGGAAGTTCGGCGGTCATCTGGCATCTTTCGCACAAGTCAGGCACTGGGACCCAATGGAATATGCATCTGCGCATGGGATTTGCATACCCGTCACACTATTGAACAACTCGAACGTATTCAGAAACGGGCAGCTCGGTTTGTCTCCGGCAATTATGATTTCTCTATAAGATCATCTGAAATACGCCGCAACCTGGGATGGCCTCTGTTGGAAGACAGACGAAGGTACCTTAGGCTCACTTTATTTTTCAACATTCTAAACGGTAGGACTGGCATCGAGAAAGAACGTTATATTAAGGAGCCCAGTTATGTGTCGCCCGGTACAGATCATCATTTAAAAGTACGAGAATATAGATGCAGAATTAACGTTTCCAAGCACTCGTTTTTTCCACGAACAATACACGAATGGAACAATTTACCAACTGAAGTCATCTCTGCGGCTCCTTCCTCCTTTCCTACTGCCCTAAAAACTTGCTGTTTGAATAATTTTTCACTTTGCCCTTCTAATAGTCCCAGTCACTATACATTGTTTTCATATATTGTACAGAATGTTGTATGTTGTATTTTTCTCTTAAGATGTCATATCCAATATTTCTGCATCACGATAGTTCTTGTGTATCTCTCTATGTATCGTTTGCCATTGTTTTGTACTGCCTTACCCCCTTTATAATAATGCCCAGATTTGGGCGATGTAGGTATTCGAATGAATAAATTAATAAATAAAATCTCCTTTTGAAGAGTCCTAAAGAACACCTTCTCTCTTACCGGCCAGTAGGAGGACTCCGCCCATGAGTACGACCGGCCAAGACGCCTGGCTTCGAGTCGTGTGGAAGGTGTCCAGGATGGAAACGTACAAGAACCCGGCCGATCGCCTGCCTCCGACGCCGAAGAACGTCGCAAGCGCACATGCCGCTGAGAGAAATGAAACAAGAACATGTCACCCAACCTCGAACACAAAATATTAGCGAGAGTATTGGGGTTATTTCGGGGAAAACTCAACACGTGTTTATTAATTTCGTAATATTTAGTGTTCCCTTTTTGTTTACAAAACATTAGTTTGCTAAATATTTTCTTTTGTTTTTATTTCTAGCAATTTTATGCCGGTTGCAAAATAAATCGGCAAACTAAATCGAACACGCAAAAAAAAAAAAAAGAAATCTTATATAAACCTTATTAGACATGTCGTGGTAGGATACTAGAACGTTCCTTAGCGCTACATGCTCTATCAGAGTTTTGTAAAAAGGATTTATTCTATTTGAACTTTCATAACAAACAGAATTCTATAGAAAAATAACAAAAATAATGAACACAATATACCTATAGAAATTGTTATCTACCATATGAAAACCCTATTTGCTTTTGTGAGTGGCGTGCCATACCGATTTATAGTTCATTTATTTTTTCAACATATACCGATATACCGTCCACTTACAGATCTTTACATCTGTCCAACTTATCGACGGGCCACCTGTGTGACAGCCTCTCAGAGCCTGCTGGTACCTCTTTTTGGGGGTGCCTCACACTCACGCGTGGACAGCTGCTTCCAGTTCATTAAATACCACATAATGGCGTCCTTGCAGGCTTGTTTTTTTTATTGCGCCCAACAGGTCATCAACATTGGCGGCCTGATCAGGCCATACTGATGCGCTACCAAACGTCTAACTGATCGTCCGCCATGCCAAAAAACGGCCGAACTCGATCAAATGGCGGCCAATCATGGCCTCACGCGAAAGCACACGATGCAATGCGCAGTGATTGACCGGCGCCTGATCGAGTTCGGCCGTCTTTCAGACACCAGTCAGACGTTTGGTCGTGCATGGATATGGCCTTATTAGGCTCGCAGTGGTTATCATCTTTTGGGGTTGTGAAAAAAAAAACTGCGAGGACGCCATTCCGCGGTTACTGCTAAGCTGAAAGCAGCTGTCCAGTTTTGGAAGTGAGGCGTTTCGAAAAGGTGGTTCCCGCAGGCCATGGAGAGGCTGCCACACATGCGAGGGAATTTGGCTCAAGGGGGAGCATTTAGAGAAGTTAGACATATGTTCAGCCCCTAAATGGGTGCCTGCAACAAAAAAAAAAAAGAGAGGCCGCATCTCCACGTGGTGAATGATGTTGATTGGGGCGAAGTTCTGGTGATGCGGATGATACTGATTTTATTGTTCATAAATAGTGCTGATGGTGCTGATTTTTTTTTTTATTGCTCATAGGTAGTGCTGAGTTCCGGGTTGCGTTTTGACTTCATTATTACTGCTTTATGGTCGGTGAAATGCAGAGCCAGTGGTTCTTCTAGCGGATCAGCTTGGATCCGCTAGAAGCCATGGAAACGCATCTCCACCGCTTAAGTCAACGGTCCATGTCAGAAAGAGAATGTGTGGTATGGATCGAGGTTATATACGCAGTTGAGCATTTGACCGCAGCGCCCTCTCGTCTATAAACGTTGAGCCAATGCATGCAAAGTTTAAGGCGATTATATACGCATTTGACCGCAGCGCCCTCTCCTGTATAGACGTTGAGCGGCTACATGCAACGTTGGAGTGTAGCGTAGTCCTCTGGAGGACGACGACGGAAGTGAACAATGCAGATGTCAAGGCACGCCCCGCTGAAGACCATTTAATTGAAGGTGCCGAGTACATACGGGAAGTCTATCGCGCGTTGCAAGAACCCCCAGACTGGGTATCCTTATTAGATGAATTGGTCTGTGTAAAACGCTTTTAAATGTAGGTTCAAAGTTTCACGCGCTTTTAACATTTTCACAAGTGTGAGTTTTGTTTTTGTGTTATAGCGTTTCAATGTCTAACCAGGCAATAAAGAAAAAAAAAATGGAGTGTAGCGTAATGGTTAAGACGTCTGCCTCGTAGGCAAGCGTTCCTAAGCACGTTTTTTTTTTGTTTTTCTTTTAGTTGGGCCGATTTTCGTGGCAGTACAATTGATGTGAGCACGGACGCCGGACGGATGGGCAAGGCTAGACCCTAAGGAGCTTCGCCCCTAAAAACTGTAAATCAATATGGTACGCCTATCGTAGCGTCAAGGGGCAACTTTTTCTAGCCACAGTCCGGCCAAGAGGCCAAAAGGAGCATCGACTCACGAACGATATTCAGTAGTAAAGTTGGGAGGGAGAAGGGGTTGGAGGTGGGGCTGGCTATCATCGTGTACACGTCTTATTTAGGGCATTTGAGATCTAAAATCTAGGGCCCGTTAGCCAACTATACCGTATCTGGTTGAAACACGTTGCCCTAAACATGTTTTTGACTATTGTGTTTCGTGTCCTATACAGCCCATGCATCGAAAGTTGCGAAGTGGCCACAAATAACGTAACGGCAGCCGGCATGGCAAGTTGAAGGATGTCGGGATCCTCGCGGTCATTTGAAGAAGTTCCGGCCAAACGTGCGAGCGAACGAGAGGGTCGTTGTCATCACGGTGTCCCAACTCTAGGCTGCTGAAGTTTGCTGTCAAGTAGGGAAGGGGCCTGCAGCAGAACCTGCCGCAGCCACCGACGCGGCTGCGCCACCACCAGGATCGCCGCAAGCAACGGCAAGACGATTTTATGACTTCATCAGGCGGAAATCGAGAAACCATGTTTGAGGACGCGTTAAACACATGAGTCAGAGACGCTTTCCAGACACCATAATTGAAATCGAAGCTTTTATGTCGGTATCGGCATGATAA
The DNA here is from genome assembly GCF_016920785.2 of Ixodes scapularis. Classification (NCBI taxonomy): domain Eukaryota; kingdom Metazoa; phylum Arthropoda; class Arachnida; order Ixodida; family Ixodidae; genus Ixodes; species Ixodes scapularis. The sequence continues at coordinate 62,538,098 of NW_024609846.1, read as the reverse complement.
AAAGAACTATCCTTCAATATAATATGATTCTGAAGAGTTGGTGTATGCGCATGCAAATAATTAAATTACGTTACGCGTAATCTTGCTGACCAGTGTGGGAAAGCCATTCTATTGAAGCTCAGCTTCTTTAAAGACAATTTCTAAACCAATATCTTTAAAACAGGACAAAATATATACAACCTCATCATTCGTCACTTAGACAACGCCTCACGTTTGATTGTAAAAGTGAGAACCTTCGCAATGCTTGAACAACTTGTCCGCTTTACAATTCGCCTGATTCGCGACACTATGAGCGCGAAAGTTCATAACTTTTGATTTAGAAACATTTTAAGTTTTTCTTAAAAGAGTGCAATATTCTTGAAGTATGTGAAATCTTCCTTTTTGTAGGTTTTTTTTTTTGTGTGTGATCAGTGATACTTGTCTAGACTCTAGACACACCGCCACGCATCCTAAAAAGTAAGAACCAGCTTGCAATTCACGTGTTGCGCAATAGCCGGTCCTTCGTCATAAACCTGGTCATAACAAGTTATCTTGACGCAAGCGAGGTGGATCATTATTAAGCCAGGATAGAGATAGGTGCTGTCATTGCTTTCCTTTTGGAATTATAATCGGAATACGAGCGATTTTCTGCCACTTTTTTACGGTATATAGTTTGTCTTTTTCTGAAGTCTCCTTTTAAACGATTCGCAAAACAATGAAAAGAAAGCGACGCATTAAGAACATTAAATGCTAATTTAATGATGCAAAAAACCACGCAACCCGTAAAGCCTATGCACGAATTAGAACCGGATTTCCAACTGCACACGGTGGTCAATTATTTTTTTTTTTCTAAGACGTTTATTGCAGTCTTGTATGATAAGCAGGTATGAACGAGGAGTGTCTTTGATCTTCGGAGGCATATGATATAAAGGGTTCTGTATGACCTGGTTTAGCATAAAGGGAATTATGTGTATTTTATCCTCATGGAATTGCAGTATGCTCTACGACGAGCAAATGTTCGAAAAAGCGTCTTTGGCGGATCAGACCACAAGGAGTGGCTCACAAATCAAAGTGCATAACGACCGTCAAGGAGAGCGCACGGAACGCGTATCCACCTGTCATAAGCGCCCCCTTTCCGGGCTCGGATCTCCTTGCATTGCCGCTACTTCCCTTTGCATGCGCTCCTATGGGGCGCAAAGTTCTGTGCGCTGAACGTCGGAGGGAGTATAACTGTTATGCCATGCCTTACACACCACGCTATATCTACGGGGTGTACCACACAACAATTTACTGGGTTCTTTTCCCCTCAATTAGATACCCCGCATCGCCGAATGCCCATCCTTCGTCCAAATGAAGCAATATAACCAATGTTCTGAAATTTCTCATTGGAAAATGGAGGCCGACTGAGATCGTGACTACAAGGAGCTGAATTGTGCCAATTACCAAAATTGGACGAAAACGGGCCCCATTCTCCCCCCAATGCAATCTTCAGAAAATAACACTACTTTTGATTGAGATAACGGATAATTATGAAACTGACATCTGCTTCGCCCCATAGCGATATATTGCGGCGGAGGATGACTGTTCGGGAATTCGCAATTTATATTTGCAATAACAAAAAACTTGAAAAAAATTACTATCGTTATTTTTGTTGTGTTCTTGATGGATTTTTTTTTATTTATTTTTTTTTTTTTAAGCTGTTTGTCGGGGGAGGTGAGACGTGCACGTTGTACATTTGGATTGGCAAGCTGTCCCCCATTTTGAAATGCTGGCGTCGAAAGAGTGAAATAGTCGGGTGACTTACCCGCCGTCATCCAGCTGTGAATGCTGTCTGGGCCATGACTCGGCATTCTTGAAGGCGCCGTGGTGTCCTCCGCACATTTCTCTGCGTCTTTCATGGCTTGCACTCGGCTACTTCCCTGGCGATTCCTTTCAATTCCGGTCCCTGGACGCAGCTCGTGTTACGACACGCATCTGCAGAAAACGTCGTTGAATGCGTGAGCATTCCGATCTTCGACGACAGCTCGATGGCTGTGGATTCAACGAAAGCGAGGAACACGGACACTCGATGCTACCGCACGTGTTGCCGTGTCATCGCTCGCTCGCGAATTCAATCTCAATCAACGCTCGTAACTCGCGTCGACTTAAGGATCTGGCAGGCTACCCCATCCCTATTACAGCAAAATTTATACAACGCAAGTGGCATAAAAAATTTTATAGGTGCGTCATATGCAGTAGCAAATATCTTCACGTCTCACAGACTTTCGTCGTTCGACCCCGATCCCTGTTATGGCAGAGTCAAGGAGGAATATCCTGTGCTAAAATGAGTAATGCTCACATTAAACAAAAAAAAAAATATTTGATGATCGCGACTAGTTGTTTTCCTCCTTCAAAATAAATTCACGGCGCGTATTGCGTTGGAATGAAAGTGTTCGCTTGAATGTTGAAAGGAAACGACACTCAAGAAACATAACTTTTCTTATAGCCGCGGGATCACAATTCATTGTAGATGATAACGTTGTTCAGTGCGGCAGTGATAACGTCACAGTAATAAAATTACTGAATTTATGTAATTTTGTCCCTTTGATTACCATAAATGTGACTTTACTTCGGATTTCAGTTTGTAATCTATTTAGTTCTTGAATTCGTTTAATTTTAGTAAAACTAGTCAATTTCTTATTCTTGATAGCATTCAAGCGATTATTTAAGCTCTATCTACTTGAAAATAGCTTAAGAGAAGGGATGAAAAAGCTTAATTTTAATACAGGAACAGGAAATGTGGGGATCGACTCGATAGTGTTTAATCTATTCCGTCATTACGGTACAATAATGCGTAGAATAAAGCGTACACCTACAGAGTTGTATACTTGTTTTAAGGGCAAAACCCAATCAGTTTAGGGCCAGAAAATATGCAACTTCAAATCGCCAACACTTGAATCAGGTTAAAACAATACCTTGCTGTTTTCTGCTACGTATGCTGTTAAGAGGAAACAATTGCTTCACCCTGGTAATGAGTTATTACAAAGTAATTTCAAACGAGTGTCGTTACATTCATAAATATTTTGTTGGCCTTCGCCTGAAATTGCCTGTATTTTTTTATCATTTTAGGGAAGTAATTAGTGACCTGATAAGAGTGACTCTGTTAGCAGAAACATGCCACCGGCGATTTTTCTTGCTCCTTGATCAAATGTGAACGCTGTCATTTAAACTAATAATATGAGCAAATAAGCTTATGGTTGGCATTACCATCCGTAGTCGATTTGGGTTTTCGTCACCACCATTTATCAGCAGCGTCCAAAAGGGTGTCCATGTCTTGCTCGCTATAACTGTGCCACGCAGTGTACTTAAATTGCAATATAAAATCACATAGGCCGCCTTTAGATCACGTTCATATTATTTTGTAGTCGAGACAAATCGCCGCTCGAAGCTATACGCCTCGCAAGTGGGCTCATTTTCGTCTTTTGCGCATGAGAAAGGAAGTAGCGGTGACGTCAGAACGCCGAGCCCTGATTGGCTGATCGCGACCCCCTATCTCAGCGTCGTCTGCTGCTTTGCAACGTCCTCTGCTCGCAACGTCGTCTGCGTCTGTCTTACCTTTCCTGCGACTTTCGGAAGTGCAGGTCTTTACGAGCGAGCTCGACTTCGCCTTTCAGAGAGGGCAGACGAAATAACTCGAGCGGTACGTTGTTTTGCATAACAAGTAGCAGACGCGCGTCAAGGGGAGAAGTCAAAGGACTCACTGGCGAGGTGTCCCGAGGCGCCGAGGTTTGTTTGCTAAGAACCGAGAGTGAGGGTGGTTAGTGTCCGCAAGTTCTCTCCCAAATACTTTTTCCCTCCTTTCGTGTACGGCGAGACTCCTCACTCTTTAACGGCGTCGGCGGGTTGGCGCAGTTAACGTTGTCTGCTTTACGTCCGCTAGTCAAAGCGATGGATGCTTTACCTTTCCTGCGTCTGTCGGAGATTCACCACTTTATTACCGGCGAGAGTCACCGTTGCCTCGGAAAACAAGGAGATGACAAGAGGAAGAGATTACCCTCTTAATCTAAAATTGAGGTCACCGATCAAGGTATAAGACGGGAAGGGTTCACAAGGGTCACGCGGGCATATTCCATTCAGCACGCCAGCCGGTCGTGGGCAGACGGTCGCCGAGTCGGAGTGCCTGCTAGGCCTATCTGCCGTGCTCGCTTGGTCGTTGTCGGGGGAATCGTGGCCGTTGGTGCTTTTCCCGAGTGTTTGTGGATCCAGCGTTCTTGTTCGTCGTGGTCGGTTTCAAATACTTTTTACTTTTATCTCGCGGCTTGAAGTCGGGACGCTTGAGAAGCGCACGTAGAAAAATAAACGTCCGTTGGTCGTCGCGACCGCGACGCTGTCGGCCATGCTGATTTGGTCGTAAGAAGTGCGTAAGACAGCTTCGGAGTTGTCGTAGGATTTCGCCGTAACCTGCGCAAAACTTACGAAAATTTCGTTTCGTGAATACGAATTTGTTATCAAGATTTGTCTTACGCATATTTTTGGCGTAAGATCGTTTTGTGAACCTAGCGTCTGGCCTCTGCACTACCGAAAGTCGCAGGAAAGGTAAGACAGACGCAGACGATGTTGCGAGCAGACGACGTTGCAAAGGAGCAGACGACGCCCAGATAGGGGGTCGCGATCAGCCAATCAGGGCTCGGCGTTCTGACGTCACCGCTACCCCCTGCGCGAGGAGCAGACGAACTTGCCCTCCGCATAGATGCTCGTGACCGAACCGATGTTTAAGCCGTAGTATCCTACTATAAAAACTTGAACGTTATTGTTTTCGCTGCTGTGCGCCCACAGTTTTGAGTTCGTACTTAAAACATAGGCAACATGTTCGTTTACGCTGTTTTTCTTCTACAATCAAACCAATTCCTTCTGGTGTTCACCAGAGCAGCATATTAGGTCCGTTCCTATTCAACATATATGTGAATGATATAGTTAATAAGGATGAAAAAAGAAAAACTCGTTATGTAAGCTGACGAAACGAGCCTATTTTTTCAACCGGTGAACCAAATTTAGTTATATGTCTCGTTAATAATACATTGCCCAAATTAAGTTCATGAGAAATGAAAGCTCAAAGTAGAACAAAAGCCGTTATATTTCGTCCTTAAAATAAACATGTATCGTACAATGCCAGCCTTACCTTAAATACGATGCCTACTAACATTGCGTATTCTTTTAAAACACCCAGTGTTACTTTTTTCTGAAAACGTGTTTTGGGACGACCAAAGAAATCAGGCCACCAAAAAGTTATTTTTCATCGTCGGGTTGTTCTACCCTCCGTCTTGCCGATTTCTGTACGATTACTTATCTGCAACTTCCTTTTTTTTTTGCTCGTAAACTTAAACTATCGTCGCCTAGTATGGATCACGACTACTTCAACAAATTTAGATAAGATATTTTCACTCCAAAAGAAAAAAATCACAACTATATGTCACATTTCGTATGACTCTCAAACTGCTGATTTGTTCTGCACAAAATCTGTTCAAAGACAGGTTGAGCGTTAGTTTAAAAAACGAATAAAAAGAAATTCTCCCTTTCGAGCTGACGTTTCAACACTGGCCAAAAACATTCAGGCATATCCTACTCGTCACACTGGATGTTGCGCTGAATGTCCCTGAATGTCCCCTGAATGTCCACTGAATGTTACACTGAATGTCCCTCGGAGAACAAATAATGGTAAACAAATACTCGTATACACCCTACCGTAATTACAGCTTTACAAATAGCGATTTCAACCGTAGCTGAACAACTGCAAAGTTTATACAGTTCATGCTAAAAATACGTTCATAATTGACCGTTTTTTCCATGTTTTCATTTTTACATTGTTTCTCTTGGTGCCTGCCGTCTGTTTTGTCATTCTAGGGTCCGGAGGCTAGTCGAGCTGTTTCTTTCAGCTTTTTTCTCCAGTCTCCCCTTCATCACTTTCATGAGAAAGAAACTATTTTTATTATTTTTATTATTACTATTATTAGTGTTATTACCGTATCACCAGCACCATTATCAGTATCGTCATCATCATCATCGTTAATATTAATAATATTATTATTATTAGTGATTTTTTAATATTATTATTATTATTATTATTATTGTAATTGTTGTTATTCATTTGTCGTGTGCCTATATATTGAAAAACCTTAAACTGATTTCACTCATCGGAATGAGTCCGCTACAAGTCACAACATCTGTGATTCCTGTGCAGCGGTAAAGGTCGAATATTATTCAGTATATAGGCTTATTTTCAATTTACTGAATCAAAACATAACCAAACCCATATTTGCATATTCAACCCCAAAAGCAATTGTCGGTGGCGAAGTATGCCAAACCAGTCGACGGGATCTGCCATTATCTGCTCTATTTTAATCTCGGAAGGCACCGTTTTCCTCATTCTAAATTCAGGTAGGAAATATCCTCTATCACCAGGTATGTCATTTACAAAAACGTCAGTGAAGAAACAGGACAGCTGGTGAACTTGCACTATACAAAAACACGAGGTCTCCGGTTCTCGTAATAATTATGCTATTTACGTGGCGCATCCAGAGAGTAAGAACTGCTCATAGCCTAATTAAAAGTATGTTGTGTAGTCGTTTTTTTTCCCGATCATAATACAGAACATGGCGAAGGATCGCCTGCATTTTGCCGAACAAATCTATAAATCATTTTTCGTCTGAGCAACCTGTCACTTTTTTAGAGTTAAAACGTTTGTATGCCCTCCTCCTCGTCGTTTGGATTGCACTTTAGAGAATATATATTGTCCTACACATAAAAAACGGAAGCTTCCAAAGATTCCAAAACTTGTTATCAACTCGCCACTTTGACGAATACCACGAAGTTATAAACGGCTCGGTTTTAAGGCTGCGGTCCCACGGCAGCCATCTTGAACAAGGCGTTAGTTCAACCAATAGATGGCGACACGCACCCGTGGGGTGGCCGAAAAATAGGTTGGCGGTGGGATGGCTCGAGCACCATCACGTTCCCCTCGTGGCCTTGCTCGTGCCGCTGCAAGCTGTGCTCAGCTGGCTCAATAGCGGGGCCCAGCAAACTCATGTATGCGAGAATCTCGGACACGCTGTTAGGCGGTTGACACGGGCTTTGGCAATAAATGTTACCAAGAAGAAAGGAATCAATTGTTGATTGACGTGCCAATATTCTGCCAATGAAATTTTTTTCTGCAGGAATGCATGCTCAGTAGATTCAATTTTCCAAGACACCAGTGGAAGCGGACGTCTAGTAAACTGCTTCGCGATTTACTGTATTTACCTCGCCATTATAATGACGACTGAAAAGTGACGTCACGAAATTTTGTGTTTCACGGGATTCGGAAGATGTGGTAAAGGTTGTTACATTATAGGGTTCTCAAAAAACAAACGGCCGTTGCAATATTTTCGGAAGTACCGACACACATTATGTTGTAAATACAGCTTAGGAGGAATATGATGAAAAGCATCAGTACAAATAGGAAGACGTTTATTTGCAATGAAGGCGCTATGATTGAGCGGCGTTTAGCGACGGCAAGTGATGAGCGTTCGGGAATTCATAAGTTCATATGATTGCTAACTATGTACAGTGCCCCTCAAACTTAACGCCGCCACTAGATCGTCCGGTTTATTCACTTGTTGAGCTATTCCTGAACCTAGTGGTCGAACTACTTGGGGAACATTCGCGTCCCTGATGAGAACCCAACCAGTGGAACATATTCGAGGAGCTGCAGCGACCAATTTGTCTTTGGGTAGCATGCAATAGATCAATATTTGCGTAATCGAGTGTAACCGAGTGGCGGCGTTAAGTTTGAGGGGCACTGTACATGCGGACAGTGAAGACCTGTTTTGTCGAGAGATGGAGTCGCGGTGATGACCTGATATCGGACGACTCGTAGCAGACGAACAAGCAAGTTTCTTTTCAGCGAATGGTAAGCGCCAAGTGTCAAGCACAGCACGTCGCTGCCGACGTTGTCGACGTTTCGAGCACTTGCCGCTTTCGACAAAAGTATTGGCACCTGGGCTAACTTTGCGGAAAGACTCGAAATATTCCTCGAGTCGAGCGCCATCATGAACAGTAACTGAAAACGATCGACTATTCAGTCGGAGGGTGGCAAAACGTATCCGCATCTGTGGAGTCATGGTTGATGCGTACTGTAGGTGATTGGAAGTTTACACGATGCATGCCACGACGTTCAAACGCGTCCTTGACGTTCTATGCTCTCTTTTCGCTACTTTTGGTCTACCGAAAATACTTTTCTCTGATAACGCGCCGAATCTTCTTTCAAATAAAATATACAAGTTTTAGAGCGCAGCTCTTAGGCCTGGTTCACACTTGCGAATCGGCGGGCGAATCTGCAAGAATTCAGCCGCCGGGCGTAGCGTACACTGTGCATTGCCGCGGCCGATTCCGCTTCGGCGGCAGCGGATTAGCTCTAAGTGTGAACCAGGCCTTAGGGGCCCGTTTCCAGCCTGAGCGGCGTCGGCGTCGGCGTCGGCGTAACCGGGGGGGGGGGGGGGGGGGGGGTCACGTGACCCCCGAGGTCACGTGACCTCCCCCCTGAGGTCACGTGACCCCCCTCTGAGGTCACGTGATCCACCCCCCCCCCCCCCCCGAGATCACGTGATCCCCGAGGTCACGTGACCCCCCTCCCCCGAGATGACGTGACCCCCCCGGGGTCACGTGACTACCCGCAGGTGACGTGACCCCCCTCAGTACCCTTATAATAATAATAATAATCTTTATTTTTCGGGTGCCCTAAAACGGCCGAGCGGCCTTCTCTTAGGTGCACCAACTCGTACAATAAAAACAAACAAAAATCCTACTCATTAAAAAGAAATAGATATGCATATACACTGACGCGCTATGAAGTGACCAAAAGTTCGTCCAACTGACAGCGAAATGTAGGCAGGGGTGTGGTGATGTCAACTTGAGGTGGCACAATGCTGTTATATAATGTCTGTAAACGAGAAAGAGGTGACACACGGCATGGTGAGCAAATATCAAAACAGGTGAGCTGTCTCGTCGCACGGAAAGGAACATGGAAATGGATTTTACTAATAAGCCGTGAAGAATCAATGGCACCATTAATGATCTTATGCAGGAATACCAAGTCAAGGACTGTTCTTCTGTGTGATAAAAGCTTCAGCGAAAATCTATTCAGTAAGCATTCATAGTTCATAGACCCTTCCCTACTCCTCCTCAAGAGCTGCGCTCCAATTCGGCGTTACAGGGATTTGTAAACGGCTTTCATTTTTTGAGAAAAATAAAAACGGCATCAGGCACCACCTTAGTGCACCATACCATCCTGCAACTAGCGGGCGAGCAGAACAGATGGTGTGGGAAACGAAGAAAGCCCTTTTGAAGCTTGCGGAAGAAGCAGTTCAGTGAAGAATCGCCAGGCTCTTGTTCCGGTAGCACGCGACGGTCTCATCTTCCACGACAAAAACACCCGCCGAAGTAATGTTCGGCGGACGATGAGCAACACCCCTCGATCTCATGACACTATAGCCTACGAACGAAGATCGAGAGATTCCCCAATCGGGAGTAATGACAATTTATGCGATTGGACAACTCGTCTACGTGAGGAATTTCAGCGGAAGTCCGGCCTTTCATGCAAAACTTGAGTAGAAAAGGCTCTATGTTGTTTGACCAGAATAGATGGATGGATATCAATGCCATTAAATGTAAATATAATGAAATCACAATACTTTCTTTGTGTATTGTGTAATTGCCCGTGTATTTGGTAGCAGAAGCTATGGTGGTGATTTGGACCTTTCACACCAGGCTCCTTTTTTTTTTTTATTTTCGGCTCATACTCTTTTGTGGTTTCGGTAGTCTATAAGAATATTTTGGAACGGGGACACTTTACCTCAACGAGGCCATTTTTTTTTCAAGCAGTCCAACAGGGGATGCTGCTAGGAATCTGTCCTTCATATTAATGAATAGCAGCGCTTTCGAACAGTGCAGTTTTCATGTGCCACGTACAGTTGTAAAGCGGCATTCTCATTGATTTTACCATATTTTGTTGAGGGTGAAGAAAAATCTTTGGGTACATGACACTTGAAACAAGTCTGGCCCTGTACGTTGTGGTTCGATGCCCACTAATGCCGTCGTCCTTATAAAGCCTCATCTTTTAATCATTACCTCGTCACCTCATATTGATCTTCATCAACAGTAAGTACAATAGGCTACCGCCATATTACAATCCGTGAATTGAAAAATTGAGTCGTTCAGTCCTTCATTATGTTTATTATTTATATAATGTTAGTACGTTACATTACCTCGAGACGATCGACGTCTATCGTCGATCTTCAAATATACTTGTATATTAGGGATGGGCGAATATTCGGTTATTACGAATAGCCAATCGAATTCTGTTCAGTTCGTCATTTGCTTCGAATCGAATTTAAGTATTCGACAATATAAGATTATTCGACCTTTCTAAATTCAGTCAAACCCGACCATATCGAACCCGTTTACGTCGAATTATTCCTTATATCGAGACATTTTTGTGCACAGTGATGTTACAGTGATAATATATAGCAAAAACTATGGTTGCATCGAACAAAAATAGCAGCCGCTACCGATATATTGAACTACCAAGACCGCCGTTTTGCTCTGCAAGCTGGCTTTCCCCCAACACAAGCGGCAACATTGGGGGAAAGCCAGCTTGCAAAGCACGCTGGCTTTTTTTTTTTTTTTTTTTTTTCCCGGGCGGCCACGGTGCGGGGAGAGGGAGATCCGTGCTCCCTCTCCCCGCTCCGTCCGCAAAAGAGAATATTATTTTTTCTTCCAAGCAATTGACGCAACCACCCACAAAAAAGCAACTAAAAAAAAAAGGCAAAAAAAAAAAATGCTAGCTTGTTAATTAGCTGGTTTCCCCCAACGCAAACACCTTGTTGTAGGGGAAAGCCAACTTACAGAGCAAAACGGCGCTGTGCAGGAGAAGGTGCGGCCGCTAGGACGTGCTCCGTGCTCTCGGCATAGTTCGGCGCTAATGCGCGAGTATAAAAAGCAGCGGCCCGCAGCATTTTGGAGTCCGTCGATAGCGTAGAAAAATATCGTTGTGGCGGATGCAATGAAGAAAAAGCAGCAGAAGATGCAAGACTACTTCATTGTGTGACATTTCAGCAGAAAGTGGATTTTCGAGTAAAATTCATTAAAACTTTTATATCCAATTACCCGCTATATCGAACTGGTAGACGTTTTCTTGCGAGTTCGATATAAACGGGTTTGGCTCACTCTAGCTTGGATTTCCGGCCAGGTGGCGCAAGCTTCGAACCATTTTGACCATTTCGTGATCCCGAACTCAATACTCTTGAAATTGACAATTACAGTACTTCTAATACCAAATTAGGGCAAATATAAAACTATAGTTTAAACATATCTTGTGGTATTTGTTGCTTGTACTATTCGAACTATTCGATTCGAAATTATTCGGCCAAAATCACTATTCGCTTCGAATTCGATTCGGACCCAAAGTCCTCTATCCGCCCATGCCTACTGTATATAAATTAGACGCACAATCACAAAGAACACAGCGTGCCGCCTCTTTTCTTTGGATCTGTTTGAAACCAGCGCAAGCTGGCGTTCTCTTTTCTGGGACGGTAATAACGGTCACTCATAAAACCCGCGTTTCTCCTACCCGGCCGCTTCCTCCTATCATGTTTAGTTGGTTATAACTAAATAAGCTATAATAATGGGATATTATTCACATAGGCGTAGACTACGGGGGGGGGGGGGGGGGGGGGCATCGGGGCTCGTGCTTTTCCTGGGGAGATTCGGGGAAGGGGGGAAGGGCGGAGCCCCCCCCCCCCCCCCCCCCCCCCCCCCGGGCCATGATCCTTACCGAGACGCTGATTACGTGCCATGTAACGAGCTTCTAGTAGTGGTATGTAAACAAAATAACGCACACAGCGACGGACACAAGGCGATATACATACGCTGTAAAATGTACCCATTAAAATAAACTACTGATAATTGCCGGTGTAAAAACAAATTGCGCGGAAAAGGACCCCCTCCCCCCCCACCCCGGGAAAATGGAAAGTCTACGCCGCTGATTATCCGTATTTAGTTTCAGTTTCAGCCAGGGGAAAAGAGGTTCCCGGGAACTAGAGCCGCTAAATCAACTGCTAATAGAGTATCGGCACTCCGTTCCCCCACATTGTTGTGGGCGCTGCCAGTTTGGTGTTTGTGCACAGCAGACGCAACTGCCGATCGTCATGATTCAAAAGTGCGACTTCCTCAGCATTAGATTCGGTGTTAGGAGGCTCATGTAATATTGCTTTGCTTTGCCGCGAACTGTTTAAACATGTGTGGAGAACTAAAAAAGCGTTTCCAGTGATTTCAGATAAAGCTTCAGATAATTGGCAACCATGATTTTAAGGCACAATATTGTGGTGTTGGAGTATTTAGGGATTGCTTGGATTGAGGACTGCAGCGTGGTAATTTACGTTCGTTTAATCCGCCATTTCTGATACACCAATGTTGCCAACCCGTATAGTCGATTTCGCTAAATCAAGGACACTACAGCTACCCTCCTTGTGAGAAGATGAAATTGAGAATCTAATACATCAAATAAAATGTTGCAAAGTAACAAAACAAAATTAACTAAATGATGTGCTGTCGATGTTCAGCTGAACACTTGCTGAGATGAGTTCTTTCATTTTGCAATAGTTCACTCTTCTTCACAAAGAATTTAAAAGGGATTATGTTGCAAAGTCAGCAAGATGCCGTGGTGGCTTGCGGTTTCTGACAGGGTAGCGTCGATGAAGGGGGCTCTGTCGTCTTGCAGGCACTGATGGCCCTGGTGCTGAAATGCAACTGTCCGTGCTGGACGGTGGCATAGTGTCATCTAGGTCGGTCTCTGCTCTGCGTGGCACTCGGTTGATCCTGGAGGCATCCTTGAAAAAACTAGCATTCCGTGTGATCATTCGGTTGCCTTGGGATGCTTTGATCTGAGATCCATGAATGCTGGTAATGGTATAAGGGGTCGGATCGTAATACGACGTAAATTTGTTGTGTTGGGCTTGTTTACACAGGACTCGCTGACCCACCCAGAAGCGATGTCGACGAGCGCCTCTCCGTGTGTCAGCTCGATGCTTGTTGTAAGCCTTTCTTGCAAGCTCTCTTGACCTCAGTCCTTCTGATTCAACTGTTCTTGGGGTTGGGGCTGCATAGAGGGGAAGGAGATTCCTCATTGGTCTTCCAAACAGCAATTCGTAAGGCGTTTTTGTTGTTGTGCCTTGTTTCGTAGATCTGTAAGACATCAAGAAGGTATCTAGCTCAGCCTTCCAGTCCTTGTTTTCGAGTTCACTGGTGTGCACCTGTTTCTTTAATGTCCTCATGAATCGTTCCACTTCACCGTTGGCCTGAGGCCATAGCGGTGTGACTCTGTGGTGTCGAAATCCCAGCTCTTGGGCAAACTCAGCAAACTCTGTGCCATGGAACGGTGGCCCGTTGTCCGTTTTCACTTGTTCTGGGATGCCAAACTGGCCAAACACTGCTCGGAGGTTGCTCAGCACATTGCGTGCGCTTGTCGAATTGAGGACCTGTACCACAGGGTATCGCGAAAAGTCATCTATCACCACCATTGCATATTTCCCATCGGGAAATGGACCGCAAAAGTCAAGGGATACTTTTTCCCAGGGACTGCTGGGAGGTTCGGTGATCGCAAGTGGCTCTTGAGTTGTTTGGGGTACTGCAGCTTGGCATGGAAGGCAACTCTTCACCAGCATGTGCACAAGGTTGTCCATGCCTGGAAACCATACCTTCTCTCGTAGTAATTGTTTCGTCTTTACGATTCCCTGGTGACCTCGGTGTGCGAGTTGCACTGCACGTTTCTGGAGACCAGTTGGAAGGACAAGGCGTGTCCCTCTAAGGATGAGACCTTCTGGTGTTAAAGTGAGTTCTGCCTTCATAGCTGCAAATGGCTTTAGTTCTGGTAGCAGCCAGTCGTTACGTAGAGGATGCTGGATGGCTCTCACCAGTAGCTGCAGCTGTTGGTCTGCCTTAGTCTGTTCCACAACTTCCTCGACCGAGAAGGCTTTTGGGATGCACTGGCGTTGGGTGAAGTTGACATACTCATCAGGAACTTTGGCGATGCGAGTGCCTGTCTCCTGTTGTGGCACTGGGTGTCTTGAAAGGTAGTCCGAGGGGTTGCTGCTTCCAGCAGTGTGTTGTACGTCAAATGCATACTGTTGGATGCGGAGAGCAAGGCGCTCTATGCGGGCAGATGGTGACGACCTTGGGTTTCCCAGGATGCTCACCAGGGGCTTGTGGTCTGTCAATAAAAGAAAGTTTGCACCACACAAGTAGAGCCGAAAGTGTTCCATGCCCCATACTGCTGCCAACATTTCTCGCTCGATTTGGGAGTAGCGGCTTTCCACTGGTGTTAATGCTCTGCTTGCATAAGCTATCACTGCGACCTGTGCACCATCTCGTTGTGTTAAAATGGCACCAAGTCCGTGTGGGCTTGCGTCCACAACCAGCTCTGTCGGCTTGGCTTGATCGAAGTAGGACAGGGTAGATGCGTCTGACATGACACGCCGCAGTTCGTCGAAGGCTTTCTGGTGTCGTTCAGTCCACTCCCAGGTTGCATTCTTTAGCGTCAGTTCACGCAGTGGCTGAGTAAGGTCAGCAAGGTTTCGTAGAAACCGACCCGAGTAGTTGACCATTCCCAAAAGACTCTTCACCTCTTGAGGAGACTCTGGTACTCTTACTTGTAGGAAAGCCTCGATTTTCTTAGGGTCTGGGCTAACACCCTTTGATGAAAAAATGAGCCCGAAGAAGGTCAGCTCTCGCTGGTGGAAGTGACACTTCTTTTCATTGAGCGTTAGTCCTGATTCCTGAAGTCGATGTAGGACTGCATCTAGAGCGGCGTCATGCTCTTCTTTAGTCTTTCCAAAGACCAGAATATCATCACTGACATTTAGGACGTTTGGGATGCCGTTTAGCACTTGGCGAATTGTGTTCTGGAAGATTTCTGCTGCACTGCTGATGCCGAAATTGAGACGTTTGTAGCGGAACAAACCAGTGTGCGTTGAAAATGTTGTTAGTCGTCTCGAAGACACGTCCAGTTCCAGCTGATGATAGCCGTTTTTCAGGTCAAGGTTTGAGAAAATGGTTGCTCCGTTGAGAGCTACGATGATGTCATCAACTGTTGGACACAGATGTCGCTCTCGTTGAATGGCAGTGTTCACAAGGCGCATGTCGATGCACATACGAATCTCATCGGGGTGGTGTGGTTTCGGTACAATAACCACTGGAGACACCCATGGTGTGGGTCCAACTGCTGGCTCGATTATGTCCTCTGAAAGGAGACGGTCAAGTTCTGTCTCCACAAGTGCTCGCACTGCAAATGGAATGCGTCGGTGCGGTTGAGCGACGGGAGGAACAGTTTCGTCCGCGAAGAGGTGGATTTGCTGCTCTCTGAGTTTGCCAACTCCTTTGAACAAGTTAGGGAATGATTCCACGATCGACTTTCCTGTTGGGGAGTCTTCGACTTGGTATGTGATTCGAATAAGACCAAGATTTGATGCTGCTGCAAAGCTTAGAAGTGGTGCGCAGCTTCCTGGGGTGACGAAGATGTCCTCTTGACTGCACCTTTCCTTGTACATCATGCTGACTGAGACTTTTCCCAGAAGTTGCAGAGGAGACGTTGCTTTGTATGGAAAAACCTTTACGGATGTTTTCTCCAGTTTCTCATCTAGGTGACAGTTCCGGAGCTCATCCTCACCAACAACCGACACGGTTGCACCCGTGTCAATCACGAAGGTGATTGGAACATTGTCGACTCTGATGACAGCTTTGGGAGACGTGCTTGCTGGAGGCAATGTTTTTGCTACAAAAACGTGTTCTTCACCGCTTGAACTGCTGTCTTGGCGGGTCTGGCTGATAGTTTGTACTGTCTTGTTTGATGAACGGCACACCTTAGCAAAGTGTCCGATCTTGTTGCAGGCTTTGCATGTTTTTCCCCATGCAGGACAGTTTGATCGTCCGCCGTCATGTGGCCATTTGCCACCGCAGTTGTGACAATCTGTCGACAGGCTGTGATGTTGTTGTGTCTGGTAGTTTGGTCGCTGAGGCGGTTTCAAACTTCTTTTTGGCTTGCTGCCGCGATGCTGCTCATCCTTTCGTACTGCGAGGACTGGCTTCTCGGCGCTCCGCTCGATTTCAGACACATCGTGCTCCACGTCCTCGAACATGCGTCCTTGCTTGAGGATATCTGGCAAGTCCAGCGAATGCAGTATGGCATACTTCCGCAGGCGCGTGGATATGGTCGCGATGATGATCTGATTCTTTATCTCGAGATCAACGTCTGGGAAGTTGCAATGACGAGACAGCTGCCGGAGCCGCGCATAGAAAGCATCGAGTGACTCACCGACGTTCTGTTGTGCTTGTCGGAAACGATAAATGGCGAATGTTGGGTTGATTCTTGGTGCGAAGTGAGCGTCGAGCTTTGCTCTCGCGGCGTCGTACTCAGATGTTGACGTTCTCGCTGCGCCTTGCGCGGTGCTGCTGACAGTTGCCGATGACGAGTCGTCCGGGAGAGACCGGTAGAGATCATGCACTTCCTCACCGGCGTAATGAAGGAGGAGCGCTTTCTTGCGTACGTCTGACGTGATGTTATACGCAACGAGAAAGTTCTCGAACCTGTCCACCCACTTGGCCCACTCGAGGCCGATGTTGTTGGCATCCGTCGCTTGGACGTTGAAGCTCGGAAACGGGGGCAGCGTGTGTGCCATGTTGACCCGTTCCGTTGATTGCTGTGGCGGTGCTCGCCGATGATTTCGTGGTGCACGGGTTCTAGGGGTCTTTCGTTACCACGGACGGCACTTCTGACACCATTGTGGTGTTGGAGTATTTAGGGATTGCTTGGATTGAGGACTGCAGCGTGGTAATTTACGTTCGTTTAATCCGCCATTTCTGATACACCAATGTTGCCAACCCGTATAGTCGATTTCGCTAAATCAAGGACACTACAAATATGATCACGTGTTGCTACTCTGAAGCGTAGCTAATTTAGTGGCACTACTGGTAACAATAAGGAAGAGGCAGGCGTCAAAAGGTGGTGGCTTGTGGAACCCACGGGGCTTCCGTCATGGCCCCTTCAGGTACTACAAGCTCCTTGAACAAGGGCATGAATAGTGTCATTAAATAAGCTACGCTTCAGGGTAACGACACTTGGGCATATTGTGGCTTAAAATCATGGTTGCCAGTTATCCGAAGCTTTATCTAAAATCACGGGAAACACTTTTCAGTTTTCCGCTAATGTTGAAGCAGTCCTCAACGGAGCAAAGCAATATTGCATCAGCTTCCTGACACCGGATCTAATGCTGAGGAAGTCGCACTTTTGAATCATGACGATCGGCAGTTGCGTTTGCTCTGCACAAGACCTAAAATGGCGGCGCCCACAACAATGTTGGAGAACGGAGTGCCGATACCCTAAGCGCAGCTCATTTATACCCTAGTTACACGGGCGCTTTCAACTGCCATTGAGTCAACTGTCGTTGACTCAATCGCGATCGGCCGGAGTTACAGGGCGGCGCCAACTGTCATCGAGCCGCTGACAGTTGAGTTCAGCTGAGCTCCCCTACCTCAGTTCAACTGAATGGACTTCCCCAACTGAGGCAAAATGGCGCCTGTCCGCGGGACCGCTGCCGCCGACCATCGTTTCCGAGGCACTTACTGTTTCGGAATGCAGGGGGAGGCGTCTAAAAAGAATCGTAGCAGCAAAATATCCGGGAACGAATAGATTTAGGCGTCCGAGCTGCCGCTAAAACGATCCCGGCTAGCCGGCAAGCCACCAAACGAGCGAAGATGGCGGCGGGCCCAGCTGTGTGAATGGACAGATAGTAATGGGTGCACCCATCGTAGCGGGTGGTAGCTAGCCCACCTAGCCTAAAATATGCGCAACTTAGCCCTGAATTTGCTTTGGTACTGATGTAAACACCGCTAAAAAGCAACAAGGTATTAAACATGATGTACGATACACTTATAGTAAATAAAATATGTTTCTCCGAGTAGATTACTTTAACAATTAGACTGATCACGAGGCACAATAACTAGTTTCGTTTTAGCTTCAACTGGGTTCTAGAGAGCCGTGTAGCACCATCTCAGTTCAGTTCGGTTCAATCATAGTTGGGGCCGATAACTGTGATTGAACTCAACGACAGTTCAAAGCGCCCGTGTAACTAGGGTATTAGTGGTTCTAGGCACGAAGTGAACTCGGGTGTACTCTCTTCCTTTTCGTTTTTGTTGTTTATAGGTTTCAATCATATCGAATAATGAAAACATTACATCACACTACGCTTCTGTAATTATTTATCTTAGATTTATTAACATGGCCCAGTACTGAAACCATTCATTTGTCGATAGTAAATCTTCCAAATATTTTCCAAATGTGAAGGTAAAAAGACATGTACATTGATGATGATACAGACGCCAACGCCACCCACGAAAATTTCTTGAATTAGAAATCAGCAGTTTTGTCTGCCATCCGGCAGGTAGCGCAAGAAAGCACTCAAACAGTTTATAATTGTTTTTAAAATTAACTAGACTTTACACCTATCAAGAAACCGAAGCGGGATCATTGTGAATATCGAATACATCGCAATGTATATATATATTTCATGCAATAAATGTGATTAGATGCCAATAAATCTGTTTGATGTCCATAAAAGATATGCGTCAAAAACAGGTAAGTTTGAAGGGCTCCTGGCGCGTAATGACTTTGAAAATGAACAAAAAGCCATCGTCCACTCCTTGGGCAACCATTGTATTTCTAAATGTTATAAGATATTTGATCATAATTTAATTATGTTCTCAGCTGCATTTTGAGCACCGTGACTCGAAGCATGAAAAAGAGCTACGTTTGATATACAATATCTAAACGAACAAAAATGTACACAACATTAATATTTTTTTGTTTATTACCAATTATAAGCACCACGTCTGTAGCTAATTTTACTTCCCTTGTGTTTACTTCCTTCATGTCATTAAAAAAACATTACAAATTTATGGCAATATTTGGAGAGATGAACAAAACAAAGTAGTGCAAATACCAAAAAAGTATATCGTTACATTCTGCTCCAACATCATCCTAACAAAACTGCTTTATTGGAACTGTGTTATGTTTAATAGATTCTTCATGAAACTTAAACCAGCGGAGCAAGTGAGGGTCCGCGCCATCATATTCGCAAAACTACAAATGCGCATGAGTAGTATAAACAAATACATACACAATATCAAATAATACAGGACTACTTTGCCTTTCGAACGACATCAATCGCACAAAACAGTATTCAAAAAGCGATGAGAAATGGCCTGCCAAAAAGTACCTAAACTGCCACATTCAGTGGGACCGTGGCCTTAAGTGCATAATAGAAACAGTGTTAGAACCTTAAAAAATAATTTACTGACAAAAGAAAAATTGGGTATTTTTAAGTATAACGAATTCTCCTGAAAAAAAAAGTGTTTTTAACACCAAACTCCTCCCCTTGATACAACGAAACATTGTTTTTTATGCCAACATATATTCTTTCATGTATGAGGTTTTATAGCGCTATTGATGAATAGTGATCTACCCCAAAGAAAATATTCTCACGTCAACTGTCAATTTGCCTTTTTTTTAGCTCGCCGTTTACTTTTTTTCGTAGAACCTGACCCGCCGTTCGCTAGTTTCAAGAAAGCAAATTATAAACAATACTTTTAAATACTAGAGCTTTTAGTATATACCATTAATATTTTCTTTTTTGTACAACCATTCACCGTGTTGGATTAACCGGAGACTGATATAGAGTAGAAATATTAAAACGTAGAAGAGACAGAAAATAGACGGGAGACGTCGTCATGTCTATTTTCTGTCTCCTCTACGTTTTCATGTTTCTTCCCTACCCCTAGCTGTATCAGGTCAATCCAACATGGTTAATATTAACCAGCTCGCCTGCACCCTTACAATATTGTCACAACCATTAAATACAAAATAACATCAGGGCACTTCGATGACTACTTTCGAGCAAATAAATATATTAAAATATTATTCAGTACAGAGTAAAATTACTTTAAAAATCGCACGGAATCAAATCACCACCTTAAAATATTTCCCCCGAAAAATAAACATTTCTCTGGCTGGCATCTCCATGCAGTATTCAACTTAACTGGTTTGAATAGTAAATCTAGAGGTCGGCCTCCACCGTCGTCATGTTTTAAAAATATTATTATTTATTGTTCACTTAACCGTTCCCATTTTTAACTTTCCTCTTCAAAGATTTTTATGATTCTCTAACTTACCCCCTTCTGCACTTCTTGCTGTGCGAATTCAAAGCGTCAAGCTACTATCGTGCCACAAGTTGCGTGCAGCACTAGCACAAGTGCCTCGCGTTTCCAATAAGCTCGTAAAACCGCACGTTCTTGTGCTTTCCAAAACGCCGCGCAACACACCCGAGGTAAAATAATACGTTATGAGCACTTGCTGTTCCATACCTAGAATTACACGCCGCGTACTGCTTCCTAGTACGCTCACGAGTCGCCGAGGTAGTGATCTTCCCCTAGACATTCTTTTTTTGGATCCAGCTTTGTTTTTTTAATAACGCGGGTTTTTACAGCGACCTGAATGGTGCGCTTTCTCGTATCGTGGGCGTGGATCATCCCCCAAATGTCTCGCATGTTTCCACCTGGAATATCCGAGAATGGAACTCGAATACATCAGCCCTGCGTAAACACTTCCGCGTCATGCGAACGTGCTCGGAAAAATAAGGCGAACTTGGCACGAGTCGACGGCGGAGGTCGGAATGAAACAGATGTCGACACATTGACCTCAAATCGACTTACTGTCCGCCGGTGTGTACCGGTTCTTTGGAGCACGTGGGATGTCTGAAACGAGTGTTTAGTACGCCAAACAAGAAAGACGCGGATAATGAATTCACGTATTAATCGGGTCGAAATACGCCTTGTCCTTCACTGTACGCCATTTTCGCGTTTTCTTATCTTTAGAAGCGGTGGCTGTTTATTTCGATTGGTCTACCTGCTTAGAGCCCGCGGTCCTGACCGAGCGATTGGGACCCTTTCGGCTGCGTGATGTTTTTACAATCTGATACGTGCGTCCGCTGAACGGCCGACGAGGTCCGCTCGGCTTGTCAGCTAACCCAACTTTGTCGAAGCTCCTGGACTCGAGTACAGGCCGTTTTCCGCAAGGACAAAGTAGGAGGCAAGGGCTATCTTATCGTTATCGTGGATTTGTTTCTTTTTATCGCGTGAGAACCTTCACTAGACGCGACGAGGGTATAGCCTGCGTAAGCCACCGTGGCATCTTACCCCTTTTTGGCGATGCGCCGGTTCGTTTTACGCGTCCGACCCCAGCCGACGATACGACCGGCTGGACCCAGTTAAGCGGTGTTGAAATTGCATAGTCACTGCGTTGTTGTTTTGTTTTTTGTTTTATTTTGGCTTCGTTACCGCCGGTTAAAATTAATCACGCACAAAAAATAAAGAAAGCCCGGAATGGCGGCGGAGCGGCGGGTTCCTACTGTGTGTGTTTGGTCTATGTGAGACCGAACGCGAAAAGACGGCGAGCGAGGCGACGTGACGAGGCACTTTTGGCGCTGCTTTATTGTTGGCGCCACCGGATTGTAGCGTCGGCTACGGTCCGACTTTGAGTGAAACGGGGTGCAGCTCTAAACTGGACCAGTTTAAATTGCCGCCGACTGCGTATCTTTGCGATTGACAACATATATTTATAGAGAAGTACTTTATTTCGAGATGGCACGCGAAGAGGTTTGTGACCCCCGTGGCGCATTCTTCTGAATAAGAACGAGAGCATGTGTATAAAAAATGCTGGCTTTTAAATAAATAAAAGCAAATATCCGCAAAAACAAAAAAGAAAGCTGCTTTTTATCGCGAGATCGAACAATTCTGGCGGCGTGCACTCGCTGACTTGGAACACGAAACTCGCCATAATTTATATCTACGGGGTGAGAGGCCTTTCATAACTGAGAGTAGTCCGCCTTTTTGTGCCTATCTTTATTTTTTTTTCTTTATTGATGCTTATATCTTTTAAAGCAGGAACCGAATCAACAGCGCTTTCCTCGCCTTCCCCTTTATCAACAGCAACGCCACAGGGGCGTAAAACGCGGAATAAATTGTGTTTTCAATCAATCCTTAGATAGAAGGTAGATAAGAGAGTGCCGTCTTAATACTCGGCGTTCTCCAAGATACCTTTATTTTTTATTTCTCCTCGTGTATATTGTTGTTTCTCCTCGTGCATACTGTTGTTCCTTCGTCGTTTCCTAATGTCCTTTATAATCCCAGTTCAATTATCAACCTCGGAGCAGCAAATAGAAAGCCGGCAGTTGATGCCACTATATTATTTACTTTTTTTAATATGTTATACGTTCTATAAATTATCAACTTGCACACCGATGTAATCATCCCTAACAATAGGTTCCTTAGGCTTAACATATACCAAAAACATTTACGAATTTGTAAATTTTAATTTTCGTTAATGATGTTAGTTGTGTGCCGCTTTTTGTGTTAGGACGTTTTTGTTGTTTTTTTGTTTTTTTTCTATGCCCGCCGTTTCCTACATAGTCATGCCTAAAATGTATATACAAATTTACGTTGCCTTATTACAAAAGAGCGCTAACATATTTTTCTTTTTAAAAGTGTATTATGTTATATTTTCTGCTAGTTTAAAGAACGCAGTGTGTATCGAGTTTCAATGATCCAAATAAGCTGAAGTAAATTTAATTTCGACTTACAGCACTTTCTCAAGTATGGTGCTTGGAACGCGTTTTCCGATTCGTGTGTTTAGCGCGTCCAAATAACGGTCCCACGATTTCCGCCTGGGGACGTCGTCATAGAAGTGTCATGTTGACGCCGGTCGCGACCCTGGCGGTGTCCCAGCAGCAGTGCTGGATGTAGCAGGCACCTCTTTTGCTCCACGTTGATCTCCAGTTTTGACAGTCCACGGAATCTTCAGCAGCCTGGAGTTGGGACGCCGCGACGACAAAGACACTCGTGTTCTCTTGTGCTTTTTTCGCCGGCATTGCCACTACCAACCGCCAGGATGGCGACATTCGACAGCGTGACACTCTGGCTTCTGTGACGTCATTTGTTGCGATTTCGGGACCACTTTTGATGTAAGGGCAGCATAGGACGACGCTAAAAACACCAGTTGGAGACGCGTTCGAGGCTAAAGAAAGAAACCGGATCTCGATCCAGTGTTTCCCAAACTGTAAGTCGCGAACCCCAAGGGAATAACGACAGATATAGCGGAGAGGGGCGAGGCGAGGGGTTCATCAGGCGTCTTGGGGACTCGAAAAAGAAAATGTTAACTTAGCTTTTCTGCGGCGACGTCGATGGAAACGACGTACAGGTCGGAGCTCAACATCGAGCAGGGACTGGGAGCTGCCGGGCTTAAACTCCCCCTTTGTTTTTAGAAGCTGCGCTCTAACAAACAAGTTCACTTCAGGGATTAAGAATAAAGTCATTCCTGCTGGCATACAATTTGTTTCGGCCGTTTTTAGCTCAGCCGTTTCACTGTGACTATAAAAACTATGAAATAAGATTTTAGCGACATGTTTTATGCAGTAAATTTGTGTTTGTTCATGCACTGAAACCCAGAAGCTTGGGACATAGCAAAAAGTTGGGGAGAGGGTCGCGACGAGATATTTTATATTTCTGATGGATCTCAAGGTAGCAGAGTTCGGAAAGCGCTGACCTGAACAGCTAACCTTTATTTCTATAATTCGGATGTCGTAAAGCATAGAGGGTTGTTCTTAATCTTTCTTGTATGACAAGGTCTAACCTCCAAAGCAAGCTGTTTTATTATTTTTATTTTCAAGATAATGTTGTACATGTTTTAAATTTCAGTTCTCTTGAAATAAGATAGGTCTGTCGTTCCACCAACTCCTTTTCTATACCAAATATGCCAATGCGGTAAAACATATTTTAAAAGTTCGACGCATTCATGTAAGCGGCTTCGTCTTCCGACCTTAATTTTGTATACCCTCACCGGTTGTTTTTTTTTAGCCCTAACAAATATATGTGCTTTTGTAAAGGGTAATCGAAGATGAATCTATTGCCCTACACTAACTTTCTCTTTAATCATACAAATATGAGCGCAACAGACGGAGCACAAGAAAGGACAGGACAGGACAAGAGCTACTTTCAACGTTAGTTGGAAACGTCAGTTAAATTGTCAGTTCAAAGTAGCGCTTCTTCTGTTTTGTCCTCCTTTTCCTTTGTCTTTTGCGCTAATATTGTGTGACGCTCAACCAACCAGGCCGCAAGCGTATTTTGTCTCGCTTTAATTAATTACCGTATGAATTCTTTCCCGGATTATATGCCCGTAGCGATCAGCTGAAACTTAGCTAGCGTGTGGCAGTCGGTTATCACCCCAAACATATAGCGGAAAACCAAAGCACGGAGCTCAAATTGCGCGGCAAATATAAACTAAATTAAACCACTCATTACAAGCTGTATTCGAATTCAGTTGCTGACAACTCAAGAAACGCATGGCGTAGTTTATTATATTTACTATTCTTGCATCTTCATCGCCATTATGTCGTATGCAGTCTACCTTTAATATTATATGCGATTGTGATGTAGATATTTCTCTTGATTTCGTTAGTTTCAAGTCGGCCTTGCAAAAGCGCATTTTATCCAACCAAGAGTTAGTGGAAGGTTGTATTTGCTCTGCAAACTTTTATTTGTGCCCTTACAAATGTCTGTGTAATTTTGTGCATGTTTGTATTTGAAATAGTGTTGCTGTGAAAACGAACTGACGGTGCACCACACAAAAGTTGTTAGAGCTGTTTGTGGGCATTAAAGAAAAATAAAACATTATTATTATTATTATTATTATTATTATTATTATTATTATTATTATTATTATTATCTTCACGCTTCTTGCGTCCTGATGCTAGACTCTTATTGATTGCGGCGCGAGAGAGGAATGCTCGGGATTCACCATATCCTGCGTGCTTTACGTCGTCGGTTACTACGCGGAGATCGAGTCGTCTGCGTGTTGGGCAGTGGTGGCGGTAACGTCAAAACGACGCCGGGCTCTGATTGGCTTTGCTTAAAAGTATAGTGGGTAGACCTCAATGGCTGGATGCTCTGAGGTCTACCCACTATTTTTTTTCTTTTTTTGATCAGCCAATAAGAGCGCGGCGTTCTGACGTCATCGCAACCCCTGTGCAAGAAGCAGACGAACTTGCCCTCCGCATAGACTTATGCAGTCACTGACAGCTTAAGAAATGCCGGGCGTGGGGTGCCCCGGAAATTGTTTCGTCAGTCTACACCTAATTGGGTTGCAACATTAGCCGATAAGAACGCCAAGGAACCAATCACGGAGCAAGAAGAGTTATTATAATAAACCCCTTCCTCGAGCTGTTTAAGCTCTCTGCAACTACTGGTGCCCATATGTTTCGGTGGCGCCCTCTTGGGGTTTCCTTTCGTAACGTCACGATCAGAATTTTTCTCGCCACGATTAGCGGGATTTATATCTGCCTCGTCGTCGTGATTGGCAGTTGCCTCGCCGTGAACCGGTGATTTGGCAGGCATTATCAGTGTACACAGGAACCTAGCTGTCATTAGGCCTACCGCGAACTTCGAGTCGAACACAGCGACGCCTTTGGTCGCGCACATCGGCAACAGTTGCTCCTCAAACCAGTTCGGCTGATTTAGTGAGCTCAAATTTTTACGTTTAGAACGTCATCCGGGCCGTCATGAGCCCTTCGCTACTTTGCTTCCCTTCTTGGTCACCCAAACTTACCATGCCTCCACCGTATATTCTCCAGTGCACAAACAAAGAAAAGTGAAGATACCGGCTCTTCTGTAAGGAACACCGGGCTCCGCACAATTTCGAAATGCATTTCCCGGCGCGCCGCCGACACCACCACAACAACCACCACGCCTCGATCGCCTACTTCGTGCGCCGAGTCAACGAACCGGTGCCCCTCCCACCTGCGAGAGACGCACGGGCAATCGGTAAGTGCATCTGGTACGCTTCGCAAGCTCAGCTCTTCGGGCAGCTGCGATAAAGCCGACCCGCGCCGGTGATCAAAAAGTGCGCTACTTGGCAGGTGTGTGCCATGTGGTCCGACAACTTTTGCTTGTTGAATACTTTAACCTCCCGCACATTTGTTTCTTTCTTCTTTTTTTGCGAAGCTCTCGGCAGCCGACGTTTATTTGGAGAGTCGTTTTACCGAAGGTTCACTGTACTATATTGAGTGCATCTTATCTGCTCTTCTGAGAGGGTATTGTGATGTCTGGCCATAGCGAAAATATCGATGGCTCTCCTTTTCTATGCAGTTCCCAGTGTAGCGGAACTATTTAAGGACCGTCAGAAAGTAGCGATTCAGGCGACTTGGCTCATGACTATACCATATAAAAACAGCTCGCGAAAAAGTAGTGCTTATGAAAGGAGTAGACAGGACGAGCGCGCGACCTTCTCGGCAGATGTGGGTGCGCCTCTTTGTTCTCGCGTGCATGTCATTTTTAGCGGAAGGAACTACGCTCTTTCTTCAAATGCAATAACTTCTAAGCGTTTTTTTTTTACTGCCAATGGTTTGGGAACATTTTCTCTGGCGCCTAGAAACGGCTTGTAACAGAGGCCCACGAGTCTTTAGCCACAGAAGGAAAGCTCCTCGGTGATCGTTTTTGAGCCGTAGGAATCGGCTGAAATGCGTTACTGTCGACGGGTCACGTACATTTTCCCAAGTGAAACGCAATAGAAATAATGCACTGGTAGTAGAAACGAATAACTTTCCTTGTTAGAGAAGACGAAAAAGAGAGTGAGAGAAAGAGAACGAGAGAGAGAGCTTACTTAACAAACACAATAGGATACGACACTTCAAAGGCCAATCTCCGGATAGGGCAAATACTACCTAGAAGGCAAAGCCTTTGCGTAATCATTAGTGGATACCCGACAGGGAGCGAACACACTGAACTTTGACGAGAGTACATTGCAAAGCGCTAGACTCGTACGTCTTATCGTCACCGCCTGCAGCGTCGCACTTGTCAGATGCAACAAGACAAGCTGGCGGTGACGCTGATGCGAGCTAGGCAGCGCCGCGTAGATTCACTCCTGATTGGGAAGGGGGGGGGGGGGGATGCAAGCCTTGTCCTCTAGGCGGTATTGTTAAGGTTGCCCTAAAATGCAGTTCATTTTCCGGCATTGGTAATATACCTCGCCATGCGTTTCCGCGGCACGTGTGTGTTTGTCCTTTATCCCATTTGTTGTTCGTCGCCTCCGGCTAGAATCATGTGCAACATTCATCAGCTCGCCTCTTTTACGCCGCCCCCCCCCCCCCCCCCCAAATCCGAAAACTTTGTCCATCCGTCCGTCAGCGCATTTTCCGCTAAATTTAGCGGCGAAACTGGCGTCACGTGACGTCACCCGTAACGTGACCTATGCACCTTGGTAAAAGTGACGGCATTTGACCTAGACGCCAACTCAGTTTTCCGCTACATTTAGTGTGAAAATTCGCGTCTTGTGGTCAAAACATTTACTCATGTGCCCCTCTACATTAAGGGAAAAATCGACGTCACGCAAGCTCTACACCAATTAAGTTACTCGCTAAATTTAGCGGGAAACTTCACGTTTTGTGACCTAGACGCCAATACAGTCCCTCCCTTCCCCCCCCCCCCTAAATTTAGCAGAGGAAATCGACGTCAGGTCACGTGACCTATACAACCATTCAGTTTTCCCGCCAAATTTACCAAGGAGAGGGGAGAATATAAGTCACGTAACACACCGATCCCCCCCCCCCCCCCTTTATTCCCGATATATAATGCATTACGTGCATTCTGGGAATTTGAAGAGAAAGGTCGCTGCCAATTTATTAACCCTGTCTTCTATTTAGATGACTTCGATATCGACTGAACTTCGGAGCTTAAAAAGATAGTGGACCGCTTCTTTTGGAAATTTTCTTCCGTAGCCTGCGATTGACAAACTACCACGCTCAAGACATCTAACGTAATTCACTTTCACTTCTTTCTCCATACGAGAATGTGCGTTGAAAGGCCGCCGGCGGCAAACCAATTCAGACTAGGTACCACGTGATACACACACGATGAGTCTCGATCTGCGAGCGCGTCCAACTAATCTAGTTAAGGAGACCAAAACAGTAAACAAAGAAGACGAATTACCTGCGTCAAGATCGCGATCCCGCGGCGCACAAAACCGGGAATGCATGCAGCTCGATATCCAAGCGACAGATTGAGTCCGGGCGTGGGTACGCCAGCGGGTATTACGTGAAAGCATGGGAGTCGCGCTCACCTTTTCCAGCCAATGTTACGTTGTAAGCGCGCGCGAAAGCCAGTCGCAATGTCCTCTCGTGCACGGGGTCGCGTGCTGGTGGGCGGCGCGGCAATAATGAGAACGGGTTTGGATAGCGAAATCTCGCCACTGACCCGGCTGCCGGAATCCGCTCGCCACCGGACACTCTTTCTACACGAAGGCTGCTGCGGCACTCCGCCCTGTCAATCTGCAAAAGTCGACAAGGCCGCTTCGCCACGTTTTTCCGTTTGTTTCTTCTTAGAACAGCGTACAGTAGACATAACTAAAAAAAGAATATGAAGCGGTCCCCATTGGCCCACAGGAGCCATTTACCAGCTGCAACCTAGTAGGAAGGAATGAAACGGGAGATATCTACTAAGCACTTTGTAGGCGCCGGAATTACGTCCTTCCGGCTGAGTAGATGCCCGTTCGATAAGAACTGTTCAAGTTAACCAGAAAATGGTTATATGGTTACAGTGTGGCTATAATAAACCAATCCTGGCTGCTATCGGGAGAAGATCGAGGTTAGCGAATGTCTCACCCTTGAAGTAGAAGCAAGGTGAGTTATTATTATTCAAAGAGCTCTGATTTGTCCGTGGTGTGATACGGGTAAGCCTCCGGCAAGTCTAAACCGGTGGCTGGTTCGCCCCTTTGGTTTGAAAGTAAACGAATCCTAGGGTGGAGACTCCAGAAACACTGTGGTGCGAATTCTTGTCTTTCCCTTTATGGTTTGTGGAACTTGTTTTGTTCCTCTCTCCCTCAACATCTTATTTCAACGTTAGTATTGCATGCATGCTGAGACTGGCTGTTCGGTCATGCATAATTTATTTTTGGAGTGAGAAACTTCCACGAATTACACTGATATTAATGATAATGTGAATCGAGACTAAATGCTTCCTCACTCATGCTACAATGCATAAGAATTTGTCCACATAATACCGGGACTAAGAAAAGTGGGCTGCAACTGTTATTTCAAGCATCCGTTGTAATTATTAATTATTTTCTTGGCTGTTCGTCACGTGCACTTCTCGCAACTTTTTTATACTTTGCCATTTCTCCTAACAGGGTCATCAATATTACAACACAAACTTTCTAAGGGTAAGAAACAAATTTTGAGGGTTCTGAAATAGTTCTACAAACAATAAAACATATACATGTTAAGTGTCTCAAAATATTACGTTCCAATCGCTGCACAGGGTTGGTTATCAGTGCAAACACATGTATTCAATACGGCGGAACTACTTCTTTGTACTGTGAATACTTCCTGGAACTCTATCTCCGCACACAAACTTCTACATCAATCTGATAATAAGCTTTTATTTAATTTACTCCAGAGTCCGCAGTGTTGTCAGTGTTGTAATAAGCTAAACAAATGCGGCTGTCAAATATGCGGCTGTCAAAAATATAATCAGTGTTGTAATAAGCTAAACAAATGCGGCTGTCAAATATGACACCTCTAAACTTAGAGGTTTGCCTAATCGTGCACGATAGAACCAGCAGTAAGTATGTAAGGTAGAAAAATGTTATAAGCGTAGCAAAATTGGTATGAAACTAAAGCTTGGATTTCAATGTTCTTCAATGTACTACAAATCTACCGCCATATTCGATTTAAATAGAGCGCCTTTCCTATCAACCCAGAGGCTCCCATGTTCGGGAGTGCCTCGAAGTAGAGGCTTTGGGACTGTCTCCTTTACTATCATCCACCCGACCGTAATGTGAAAGGCCGTCGACATTTTAGCTACGCGGTGCGACAGTAGTAACTGAATCTCGGCAAGATATCTAGGTGCGATAAGTTCCCACTCACGCGATGGCACGTCGCATAGCAAAGCCCTCAAACATACGACTCCACTTCGCTTTCTAACGCCAGACATTAACATGTGACTGTCAAACTTCAGATATTACTTGTTATGGCTGCTATTACCCCTTACACCCAACATATTGTGTTTGCAGCAATCTATATCCGAGCACTAATTATATTTATCAAAATAAAACTTTGGTAGCTCATATACAATGTATCACGAGAAAAATGCTAGTGAAACTTTTGCAGTGAAAAGATAGATTGCTACTAAATTATAAAACAAAGGTCGCATATTTTTCTCACGAAGTATATTTAGTTCTTTTGTCAGTTTCATGACTCTGCAAGGCACTCATACTGTTTCCTTTTTTCGATTCTTCACATTACACGAGAGAAACAACTTCGCCGATATTGCGACAACAGGAAATCCGGAATGCGCAGAACTGCCGAGAAAACGTGTTTCTTTTTTAAACATTTCTTCGCTGTTTGTTGTTTAGGATGGTTGTACCATTACAAAAAGTTTTTTTTTAAATAATAGCTATACCCTTTAACTTAATGTCTTGTTATGCCTTCTTTCCAATAATATATGTACTATAGATTTATACTTGATTTTGGGTCGTGGAAATGTTATGCTGTGAGAACAAAACATTGCTGCGATGCGTGCTCTATTTCGTGCGTTGCATCAGCAAATACCTTTAGAGATTTATCCAGAATACTCAATAGTCATGTTATTCATTTTATGTAAGAGTTCTTAACTGCAGTGCCAAAACTAGCAGTAAGCCCTGGCCTTCAGTAACAGCCAAATAAACTTGGCTATGTGTACCTATGTATGGTTATATCCGTCTGCGAGTTTTGTATATTACTTTGCGTACTCATGTGTCTTGATAACCCATGCTGTGTTAAGAAATCCATTTTTTTTTTTGTATTGTGACTCCCCTTACTGTAATGCCCTTCGGGGCGATGTAGGTAATAAATAAATAAAAATAATTAAGTAACGAGCTTGATACTATCCTAGATTATGAAACGGGGGGTATTCCACATTCAGCATTCGAATCGCGCCATATCCTGTAGCTCCAATTTGTTTAATCAACGTGACAATTATTGATCCCCATATTCTAAATTACTACAACCATTGGCACGGGATACACACCAGAAATCACCAAACAATTCGTTCTTGGTTGCTTTTTCACTCGGTAATGAGCGTTTCACGACCGTCACCGCCCTCGTTTTCTTTTTTTTAAACAAAAGCCAACTATAGAGTTTTAGGTATGGTTTCAGCATCTAAAAAAGACACAAAACCGTGTTTCCATTTTGTGGTTTTAGAGGGCTTCTGACAGGGTTACGTGAAAAGACTGCCCCAAAAAGAACTCCCACCAGTAAGTTCTTTGGTTTAAAAAAAATATAGCCAGGAGAAGTGTGGCGAAGTGAACAACCTACCTATCAGCCTTTGCAATAACAGGGCTCATTGCGCGAAGTATTTCTGTAATATTAAAAAGCTTTATTCCGCCGCTTTTGATTGGCAATAAATGCATTCGTTTTCTCGGAGCGATCGGTTGCTTCAATTATGAAATCGATCCCGAAAGCTTTTCGTTCGAATTTTATCCAAGCTCGATGAAAATGGTCCAGTTTCGGTTCAACTCCCGAGAAAGCGCGATAACAACTGAAAGGGGCCAGGTCCGTTTATATTCACATATTAAGTAAACTCATGACCATGAAAAAGAAACCTTGCTTATTTTCGTTACAAGGTTAATTAATAAATTAGTGAAGCTGTAACCTGTTCATTACTTGCCTGCGTGGAACAAAAACAACCAGCCTGTTTCACGCGATGCACTTTACTAAGGAGTAACCACAATGTGAAAGCTAACCGAAGGAGCAGTATTGACGTTATTACACACGTCTCGATAAAAATGATAGCTCTGATCCGATAACATATATTTAGGGGAAGAGAAAGTTAATGATTAGAAGAGCAACAATGTTCGAAAAGCTCCGAGGGAGCTAGAACACATTCCCTTTCTGCCATCACTTCGAAATTTTGTTTTTGCAGTAAGCGCGGTTTGTAGCTATGATTGAATTGCCCAGTATTTGCCTTCAATTCGAAATTAGACATCACGTGCACAGTGCGAGATTCTTAAAGAAGGTGACAAGTAACACCTACTGTAAATTTTTAGGAGTGTTAATTTTCTTGTCAAAAACAGTGGCCTGTGTACCTAGGTAGCAATGACTCCTACAAACATCACAGTTTTCTGTACCTCATTTTTATAACACCAGTTATGACACTGAAAAATTAGTCTTCAGAGAAATTTCAACCTATGTCTGTAAAATTGAACACAAATAACACCAGATATTCTTTTTTCTTGGCAATAGCTATCTTCTTCTGGCTTATAAAACTAAGTTTATAATTTCCCTAAGTTTCTTCTGAAGGTGAACTTTGGGGGTTCTCAGGGAAAGTAAGCGACAAATGTGGGTATTACTTTAAATAAAGATATGCAGAAGTCTCAAAAAAGAAAGGTGATGGCAATGATTCAAAATACAAAGGCCAACTTAAAAGCTTCCGATAAAAATTTGGAAATAAAAAGGTTGTCCTTATTTTTTTTTTGGATACTCTTTCATACGTCATAATGCTTCACTAAAAGTAAAACCCGCAAAGATAAATTTCAGGTTTTGCTTTGGAACGACAAGCGCAACTGTCCCGTTCAATCCCAATAAAGCAAAAGTAAGCCTTCCTCTTTCTTTTTTTTCTGTGGTACAGGCTAGTAGGAAGCAAGAAAAAAAGTTTCCTAAATTCTGGGGGCCTCAGAGTTGTTATCAATATTTTACTAAGAGACGCATCTTCTGCGTTGGTCACCACTTTGAGGCCTCCGGGAGTCGTCTTTTTTGGTATGTTGAGGTGAAAAAAAAAGATTTTTCAAAGAAACACCTAAAACTGTTGAACAATTTTCTTAGGTATATAGGGGCGTGCACGTTTTCTCTACGATTACCTATGCAGTGTACTTGACGCTCCAAACTCGACTTGTATCTATAAATATGAGACGGACTACAAAATGTACAATCTCAATCAGAAGCAAAAAAAAAACTAAAAAATTTCGACAGGACTTTTACCGCGCAGGTATTAAGAAATAGGGGTCCACAATTAACGATAAAGCAAAAATACAGGTCAAAACGCGTTCGCATAATCCCACATGAAATTACCCAGATCAAACTAATTGCAAGCCCTACGGACAAGCGTCGACAAACATTGGCTTCAATAAATCAAAAAGAAATAGAAGCCAATGTACCTTGTGTTTGCGCGAGGAAATGACCATTAGATGTTTCATTTCATATTCCTTTTGCTTCTAATGACATCCGTTTACGTTTCAGAGCTAAACGGCTTTCGTTACAATAACCGTATCCTTTTTTTCATTGTTGGCTAGCACGGTATTGTAATGATTAGACATGGCCGATTTTCGTTATTTTACAATCTTTTTCCACGCGTAAGAACTAATAGGTATGAAAAAGACGGGATTATTTTCTTTTGTTATTTTCTCTGCGGCTGCATTGTCAACGAAGAATTTTTATTACACTCACTGGTCAATGGGCATGCGCATCCGTTTTGATTCGGTTCTTTGGGTTACTTCGAGGGTTATTTCTGCAAAATTACGGTCCTGCAAATACCTGCTGGATTGCCTTTTTATTTATTTTTTCAGCAAGTCCACGAAAGACGCACTGAAATAAAATCCATAAACAAGATGGCGCATTAAAACCCGGAACGACTCAAAGGTATCGCTTTTTGAATCAGCAGTGAACCGAGCACCAATTATGCAAGGCGAAAGATGAGATATAGTGTGCATGGCTGGAGATACATACTCGTGTTGTTGTTTTTCATGACAGGGCAAACTGTTACAATGTAAATTTAAGTGAGTTTCTCCGAGATCGTTGTAGAAATAACCCTCCATACAAGCCGCCTCAGCATCCATCAATCATTATATTTTCTGCCTGTCCTCACTTGTTTTGTTTTCTATGCTACCGACAGCATCACCCTAACAGAACGGTAGAGGTGCGCAGCAATGCTCATCACCTATATTGAACATCAGCGCCGCTGTGATCCTGTCATCCCGCCTCGTTAAGGCAATTATCCGCAGCAGCAGACCAAACACCAGCCCATGGCTCCGTCGCCCTGCCCCTGCTCCGAAACCATGACAAGCCGAATCACACGAGGCCGACCGACGATCCGCCGTCTCTGTTCCCAACCCCCGGCGTTTTGAAGCTTCTTGACGTGACTTCCCAGCCCGGACCGTGCCGTCGTGCGGCTGTGGCTAGTGCAGAGGTCTTTGATGCTGCAGAAGAGGCTGAAATTCAACGTTCTTCATCTTCATCCTCACTCTCGCTGTCGGCGGCCGTCCTTTGTTATTATATGTGTGTGGCTTTGTAATTGTGCTTCATGTGTTCGTATATTCACCGGCCGGGTTGGCCGTTTTCGTCGGAGGGAGGACTGTTAGGAAGGTGAAGATGACGAGGGAGCAGTGGCACGCACGCCCCCCCTCGCGCCAGGACCCACGTGCCGGCTCGGCTTTCATAAATCCTTTGTCAGTTTTATCATCGTGTCCTATCCTTTCTGGAGCTGACAACATCACACCAATGAGATAATATTTTTTTTCAACTTGCCATTATACATGCTTCGTCATGGTGTCTTTCGTTAAACTCCATGCTCAAAAAACAATCTCTCGAACATTTATCACTTCCTAATATATATATATATATATATATATATATATATATATATATATATATATATATATATATATATATATATATATATATATATATATACAACGGGCATGGTGGCGGGAGGCCGAAGGCGTGGGTATATAACTGAGAAGAAAAAAACCCTTAGTGAAAACAGCAACAACGAACGATTTAATCTTCGACGTTTTGCCCGGTGTCCGGCCTTATATATATATATATATATATATATATATATATATATATATATATATTAGCAAGTGATAGCTATTCGAGAGTTTGTTTTTTCGACCTAAAGTTTAACGAAAGACACGAAAGACCATGACGGGGCCACAGTAGCAACATGAAAATATACCTGATTTAATGGAATTATCATAAGGGGCTATGAAGTAACGAAAACCAACAGATGAGCAGACGAAGTCAGTATAGCATTCTCGCGAATCTCTCACCTGTGAAATTGTTCCCCAAACTGGTTAGATTCTGAATGACTACCATGTGTTGCACACTTTCACTACGCATTGCTATTCAGGACTGAATTTGTTGTTGTTTCTAAGCAAAACCGCGATACATACACTTGCATAAAGAAGAGTTGACGTGTTAAAGTTTGATGTATGCCTTGTTGAGTTTTGAATTTTTCCGTTATGATGCAAAACGCTGGGAAAGAAAGAAAATGAAACTCACAATGTGTGTGCGTCCGGCGCCTTCAGCGAGTCCACTGATAGGTCACCACTTCATTGTATAGCAAATATCTTTTTCCGTTCTGTACGGCGACATCGACAATGCTTTGCTTATCGATGTTGCCGTGCTGACGTTTTCTTCGTATATCTTATCTATTGTCTATTGTCGAGTAGGGGCAGAAACATTCAAATCCTCCTCACGCTAGGAATTGCTCAATGATTCTTTGGAAGACTTTACATAAGACTAAAAGCAAAGCTGTTCGAAAAAAAAAATGTCGTATTTTTTTATCAGCGAGCTCAGAAGTAGCAAAACGCACGTTCATGTTGTGTTTAATGTTATTCTCCGTTTAATGTTACTGCAATTTTCTTTACAAATGGTTGCTTTTTTTATGCATGACTTTCATGAATGCCATATTAGTTTGATGTCCCTGTAATGTTCTTGAGAATATAAAATTTACAAAATTTGGGAAGTATTTTTTATTTACTTGATTGCAACAATTCGCACGTCTGTTAAAAGAGCCAAACCTGCAGAGAATCGCAAGAATTAAGTGGCATAAGGTGGGTACATTTTAATAAGCTCCTTCAAAAACAAGCACCTATTTCATGTGATGCCGAAATCGATAGTTACTTTCGTAACTAAGAGAATTTATTTGTGTTTCTGGTGACAGATCCATCCTATCTTATTAAATTTCTAAAAATTAAGTTTGATAAAATGAACCCCCTTTCCGCGCGGGGCGGCGGAGAAAAGCTCACCGGAGAAAAGCTCACCGGAGATAAGCTCACCGGAGAAAAGCTCACCGCAAAACCGGCAGATGCGGAGAAAAGCTCACCGATTTTGTTTTTAACTTAGCGGATTCCGCGCCAAACCTGGCAATTTAACACAATTCGCATTCGTCACTTCATTTAACATATGTCCTCGTTTTTTTTAATATTCTTGAAGTTCATTGGACATATTTACTCATTCCTCAAAAATTTCTAATCACCCATTTTGTATTTAAAGGGAAGATGGGGCACTTCTACATTTGAGAAAAAACGCTTGAATTGCGTTCATTTGGCCTCTAGAATAACAGATATCACAATTATATTTCAATGCGACACGCCGGAGAGCCATAAGAGCAATCTGAAAATAGGGCTGAAGCCCCGCCTCCCTAGCCTTGGCAAGCCAAAAGATCCGTCGATGACGTCACGTACAGCGACTGTCTTTCGCGTTTTTCTCGCGTTTAACAATACTTGCGCAGCAAATGGTTTTGGTATTCGGGTTCAGGAGGTGAAAATACACTAGAATTAACTTATAACTCATTTTTTTCAAGAAGCTCCGTAGCTTCCCTTTAAATGAAGCCACAAGTATAAAATCGTACACCGGTAAAAAAGACAGCAATTTATTGACAGCTGACAGTACGCCGTCGGTAGCTCTGTCAGATGAAAAGGTTTGTTCTTTGCGAGCTAATATGAACCGTTTCAGCTCCGAATATTGTGCACTGCCTAATAGAAAAAAAGGCGTTTGTTGATTTAATCAGTGTCCGCTACATGTTTTCTTTCTCTTAATTTCACTAACAAACCTTTAGTTGCGAGAACAGCTTAGTCTTGTCGTGTTTGTTGTCTTTACTCAGTCGCCGTCATTTGAGCGGTTTTTATCATGTTTAACGTTTGCCAACTCGCCCAATTCTCTCCTTTACATAATACGAGTTCTTATATAGTTCACGAGTAACAACAATGCCAGTGTGCGGCTCTGAAGGTCGTGGATGGCTCACCGTAGAAGAAGCACTATCCCACAAAGGCAACATGCGGATCGCCAGCACGAACGGCTAGAAAACGTGCATGTCCGTAGAAGAAAGAAGCCTCGATATCCTACTGACTGTTTTTTCCTTTTTCCAAAAGTTAACAAAAGCTTCTAAGAGAATTTCAAGCAGGGCGTTGTTGCGCATCCACTTCCGGATATTCGGCATTTACAATATTGTTTTCTTAGGTTTAGGCAGACATTAAGTTTTCAACTTTTTCCTGTTCTTCAAGTTCATAAAGCTCTCGATTAGGCTTTCGTTGCCTAGAGAGCAGGCCACAAAAAACACTCGCCCGCAATTATTATTTTGGGAGCAGTATACCCAATTAAGCTTAACAAATATTTTAAAAAATTAGATTTTCTTTTTTACGAAGCTGACGAATTTTAATGATAAATTGATATATGTTACGCATGATCCAACAGCCTTTATATAAATAGAAGAAAAAAAATCGGTGAGCCTTTCTCCGCATACGCTCAATGGCCGGTGAGCTTTTCTCCGCATCCGCCGGTTTTGCGGTGAGCTTATCTCCGGTGAGCTTTTCTCCGGTGAGCTTTACTCCGGTGAGCTTTTCTCCGGTGAGCTTTTCTCCGGGATTCTTCCGCGCGTGTCATAGAATCTTTGGCAATCTTTTATATAATATTTGGCAAATCAACGTCGGTTTCTATCACCATAACGTCGCAAAAAACATACACAACAATATTCTAGATGCGTTTCCATTCAATGTAATATTACGAAGTATATACCATGAAAACAAAATGAGGCTAATGCGCTTGTCCTGTGTGTTTTTCCTGTGTGCTTCTTCGTCTTTTGTCTCGTCTTTTTTTACACTATTGTTAATATGAATGAGGCTAATGGAATGCGGACATAAACTGTGATTCCTTAGTCTCTTGGCATCGACTTATCTGTGCCTCGTCATAAGGTCAACCTTCAAAAGGAGAGAGGTGCGGAAGTCGAGGCAATCGATCTCTAACTTCTTGAATGACCTCCTCATTGTCAGTT
This sequence comes from Ixodes scapularis, assembly GCF_016920785.2. Lineage (NCBI taxonomy): Eukaryota > Metazoa > Arthropoda > Arachnida > Ixodida > Ixodidae > Ixodes > Ixodes scapularis. Next base: position 62,499,869 of record NW_024609846.1, on the reverse strand, counting down.
GTTAATTTTTTTAGATTTAAATAATTTGATCTTGATGCAACGATATAGCTCTTCTTTGCGAGAGACGGGTTGGTGATCAGTGACAGCTGAAAAAACGCAAAACGTAACTGTTATGATTTCGTGATTTTTTTTTTTCGTGATTTTTATTTTTTTACGCTTGTTCTTATTTGTTAATGCCGCAACCAGAACGGTTGAGAAGCGATAATTACACGCTTAGTACGGGTGTGCGAATATTCGAAACTTCGAACACTTCGCGAATGATGTTTCCTATTCCATTCGATTTGCCTCGCTCTTTCGCTGTTCAAAATATTCGAGTTCTTCGAATACTTCGGAAACTAGGAATTACGCGGAACTCACCGAATAGTGTCAACTCGCGGTAGAGTTCCCAGTCTTGTTTTTGGACAAACCCAAAAAGCTAACCTAAGTTCCTTTTTTTTTTATATGATGCATTGTAACATTATTTGCGGTAGCGCGATCTGTCCTTTGCTTGCCATGATGTCTGGACTCCGGAGTTGGCGAAGTGGTCGTGACGCAAACGCTGCGATAGATTTTATGAAGTTTGCAACGGCCCGTGCGTTGTCTTAAACACAAACGCGACGGACCACTCTCACTACTGTGGATAAAGATATGGATTTACGGCTGACCTCTGCTATCGCCGATATCTGGCTCGTGTTATTTTCCGCTTGATTTTCCGGTTCATCAGTTTGCCGGTATTCCTTTTGTTATTTATTTCTATGAGTTTTCACTAATAAAAGCGAGACTTGCTTCCTTCGAAAGAAACAAAAACAAGCGATGTATTTTTAATTTATTCCTTCTTTGTGTTGCCCTCTATCGGCAGATCTATTGCACACGGAAAGAGATGGCGCAAAGTCAGGGCCGCTGCACGGCGCAATCGCACAATCAGCACGATCTTAAAAAAAAAAAAATTAGGTTGTTTGTATGTTTATACAGCCTGGAATTTCGTCTGCCTCCAGGGGCGACAAGTCTCCCAGCTGTAGATGAGATATTTAGCCGGTGCAGTACAGCCGCTAGCCTGGGGTCTTTAACGTGCATCACGCAGTAGTGATACACAACCGCACGCCTGTATTATGCCCATCCAGATCGAAACGGGCAGGGGTGGGGATTGAACCCAGAATCCTGGGTTCTGCAGCGCAAACTTTCGCTCCACGTGCTCCAAGCCGGTGTGCGCTAGCCCACTCGACGACCGATCCCCCCAGCACGATCTCCAACTCCGCCGTGGCCTGCCGACCCCCCTCTGCTCGTGTACTTCGGTTTACGTTCACGTGGTTGCGTTCACCCGCGTAAAACGATTTTGCACAAAGTCGGTGCAGCTGCGCGACGCGGTCTTCTACTTTGTATTGTGGCTTGCCGACCTGCCACCGCTTGTGTACTTTCGTTTACGTTCACGTAGTGGCGTTCGTCCGCGACGCGATTACCGAATGCGTTGTGGCTTGCCGACCCGCCTCTACTTGTGTACTTTCATTTAAGCTTTGTAACTTTACTTTTTGAATGGTGTTTTACTGACTGATCTTTTATTTCATCTCTATTTTATCGGTCACAAGTGTTACATTTTTCTTATTGCAATAAAATTGACTTTTTCATAAATGTTTGTTGAGAAACAAATTACAGTTGTGTTTTAATTGAGCATTTTTTATATGACTTGTGCGATTCAAGGCAAATTAAATTTACATAGCTTATCTGCCATAACAATTTGATTACATGTATGTACTTGGGTCTGATGTAACCTAACTAGTTTTGTTAGTATGGAAAATCGAATTTGCAAAGTTTATGGGAAGGATTAAGACAAATTGAAATACTGAAATAAGAAAATGAACATACTATATCAGTGAACGTAAGCGTATGTGGAATACAATAAGGCATAAATTAAAGCCCTAGGATGCTTTATAAATGTTTTAGGAAACTTTTAAAGTCTCCATTTTCAAACTGATTTATTGCAGGGAGTCTAAAAGGCACCTAAAAAAGGCCTGATGTCCTATTTATTATACGTGTACCCTTTATTGCATATTTTACACATACACCTACCAGAGAAAAAAATATATGAAGTCTAGATATGGTGCTAGTGGAGATATGGCTTCCATAAAATAGTAAAAGATGTAAATAGTTCACTCACAAATAATATTAAAAAAACATCCGCTGACCCATTTTACTTCGTTTGCAAGACAATATTTCAAGATAAGAGACTTATTTAATGAAAATCGTTCAGGACAAGACGATAAGTGCCTGCAAATCGTCGAAAACCGCAATTTAAAAAAAAATATATATTTTCTTAGTGTATTTTTGCCTTGAAGAGCAGTGGTCTCCCCTTAATTGACATCAAATAGAAAATATTTGTTTTAAAAAATTTTATTTTTCGAAACTACTATTTGTATCCGAAAATATTTGATTTGATTCGATTCGTAACCTTTATTATTCGATTCGATTCGCTTCGAAATATTCTGATATTCGCACACCCCTAATGCTTAGTACTCGCCACGTACTCAGTGTGCCTAAAGTTGTTAGTTACTATAGTAAAAGTGGCATACTTCTTTCCTAATGACCAAACCGGAAAGTTATTACCCTCAAGAAACAGTTATTTTATAAGAAGAAAAGCATCACTGCCGGCCATCTGTTTTGTTGTTATCGTTTACGAAAAGGGGATATATAAAAAAAGACTCATGAGCACAAAATGCTATGGTGGGGTTAGTTGGCCGGTTGGTTGCACATACTAAGAAATACAAAGCTTTAGATACAGACGAGGGTGTTGTCCAGTCTAATTCATGTCCTCGTCTGTTTCTTGCGCTTTATATATTTAGGACTCGCGAAGGAAGAAAAAGATGCAACGTGGGTTGCGATGTCTGGCAACGTTTCTCGCTGTTGTACCTGACTGTGTTTAAACCTCTCACTTTTTTTTTTCACGCATCATTCTGAGTTAACTCATAAGAACGCGGCGCATGAAACAAATAAAATAATTTCAATATAATATGATACCTAATACACATCATGCGAAGAATGCACGGGCGTTTACCCTTCCCTTTTTTTCCTAACCTACAGGGTGATACAAGGTGACGCCAGGCTCTTTAATTCGACCGCAAAATTCGGTTTCTTAACCTATCGCGCTACGAAAGTGGTGCAGCGTTGCCCACAGATGCAGCATTTTTTCTGTGAAATTTGCAAAGAGCGAACTTACCTGAGGAAAAGGTAAAGAAAGAAAAAGGCTTAGCTCCTATGGAAACGCAGCGACGCCACCGGTCTTCAAAAAACAACGGCAACGTTTCGCACGGGAGACAAGAGATGGCGCAAGCGGTCGCGACGCCAACTGCCGCCAACGAACGAGTAGACGACGCCGAGAGGCAGCGTTTTTAGCAGACAAGGAACTATAGTTCCTTGTTCTTACCGCGCCTATTTTGGTTTCTGCGACTGTCGCCGCCTGCAGAACGCGCGCCGCTTTTGAGTCGAAAAGATTGTCTGCTAAGACGCCGGCTCTCGGCGCCGTATGCTCGTTCGTTGGCGGCGTTCGTTGCGCCATCTCTTGTCTCCCGTGCGAAAGGGCGCCGTGTTGTTTGAAGACCAGTGGCGTCGCTGCGTTTCCATAGGAGCTAAGCCTTTTCCTTTCTTTACTTTTTCCTCAGGTAAATTCGCTCTTTGCAAATTTCACAAAAAAAAAAAAAATGCACCATCTGTCGGCAACGCTGCACAAAGTCGTGGCGCGATAGGTTAAGAAACCTAATTTTGCGATCTATTTAAAGAGCCTGGCGTCTCCTTGCAACACCCTGTAAAATGTTCAAAGTACAGAAGAACGAAATAAGCGCCAATATTACTACTAAATGGGGTTAATAATTACGCGACAAGTAAACATTTCAAAAAAGAGTTATTCGATTTCTAAGGTGGAATTACCATCAAGTTGGGTGATGAGCGTTTGTTTGAACAATTTATCTTCGTAAACGCAAATGCGCGGTTCGATAGTGCACGGTTAACTTAATGTGCCACGACACCTGTTGTGCAGAAAATATTTACCTTCAGCATGATCGCACTCACGTGAAAACAAAAACTCAAAATATATTTTAAAAACTCGCAACTGAGCAAGGACATAAAGGAACACGCAGGACGAGCTGTCATGCGTGTTATTTTCTTCTTTAGTTGTGTGGTGTTTTTTATCATGTATTTTGTGTGCAAACCGCCCCAATCTCCACCTTACTACAAAAAGTGTGAAAATCGAGCTTTAACCGAACGGCAAAAGTGTAAAATCTTTAACGTGTAACAGGTACCAAAAGCACTTGAGAATCCCATCACCGCAATATATGCGGTAAGAACTAGCCAGATGACGAGTTCACACAATGTTTTTTTGTAGAAACAAACCGCATTGAACCGTTAGTATAACGAGTCACTCCAGGACTACTGTGATATTGCTCTTTATTGAGGGGTAGCATCATAATCAACATATTATAAATTAAATGAATGGAAGAACATCTTAGTTATGGTTCGTTGGATAAACATTAAAAAAAAAACGCAAATGCTCGTGCTCCGTACCATACTATTGGTCAGAAAAATGTTAGTACTTGCTGGCGCGCTAACCCAATTGCTACATCTATGCTCTATTTTATATTGTTGTTCGCACGCTAATGTTAACTTTGCAGTCACCTGACCAATATAAATTTTGTGAAAAGAATGAAGTCCTAGGACAAATAATGTTTAAATGATGCACAGAGCTCGTGTTCCACGACTCGTACTTGTCACTAGAATATGTTCGATTATCGAAAATTCAACGAAAATCAACAGTTTACAACTATTTTTTGTGGATCTCTTGGTGGTACAAACCCGTTTAGTCTACGCGTAACCTATATTTAGCTTACTTATTCACTTAAAAAAAATATACAGTTAAAAAGTCGTGTCCCCAAGTTTGATCGAGTACGCTACACTCACCGTTCGTTGTTGCCGTTCGCAGGAATCTCTCGAGAAATTAGGAGCGGCATCGTTCTTGATGTCAATTAACATCCCTATACCAGTCGCAACCGAAGTGAAGAAGACCTGCCCGCCGCCGGCCTGGAACGTGTTCCCCAAGTAAGGAAAAACCAGCATGCCGTTGCGTTGTCGCCTGGAAACTTCTTTGCGAGAAGAAATCCCGTACGGTCGGCTGAGTCCGACTAACTGCTTTCACTTATTTTTTTTCCAAGAAAGTGAAATAACGAGCGGAGCTCCCAGTCTGTAATTTCAATTACGGCTCAATCGCTCCTTTCGGAAGCCTCCTATGTTTCAATGCACGAGGAAACAAAACAAAGCGACAACGAGTTCGCAACGTTTAACGCACGTGTCTTTTCTCACGTTGAGTATCTGGCTGAAATGTATCCTACAAAGAACTCTTTGGCGTCATATGCTTCCAAGTCGTTACGCGCCGTCTCAGCTTAAGAGGGGGGGGGGGGGGGGGGGGGGGACGCGACGCGAGACACCGAGGTCGATCCAGCGACGTGTGAGAGTCACGTGACCTTTAGGCGGGTGACGCGGTGTGGATCTCGTAGTCACGTGACACATTCACGGCGCTGGATTGGTTGGTAGCGCCCGCTGCGGTTCATGGCATGGTGAAACGGAGTACAGATGTCAGATGTGTACTCTTAGGAAAGACTAGTCATTACCCTAGTGAAAAAAGTCGTATATATGAGAACTTCCTTGTGTCCAATAAACATATATGAATCATACAAGAACATATAAGAACCATAGAAGAATTATAGAAGAACTATATAAGGTATATAAGAACCATATGAGAAACTTATAAGAAACTCCTTACAAGTTTCTTATATGGTGTTTTCATGTTCTTATATATCTCATATAGTTTTCATATAGTTCTTATATTGTTCTCATATGGTTCTTATATGTTCTTATATATCTTGTATGATTCATATGTGTTTATTGGACACCGAAATTTCTCATACAAATGAGATTTTTCAATAGGGCAGGCCCCTATATTGGGCAGCTTAACGTTACCTGCTTCGTAAACGTTGATTTGGTTCTGTGTTCATGAGACAGGGAAGAAGTGAAGCCACTCCAGAAAGGGGGAGGCGGGTTCAAGAAATCGGAGATCTACGACTGGCCCAAAGATCTATCTTGTCCCTTTATTTTTATTTATTTTTTCTTATGACCTAAGAAATACTTTTTTTTTCAGGGTGTATTTGAAAGAAGTAATTGTTTCTTCATTTTGAAATCAAAACACCCCCCCCCCCCCAATCAGGTCTGGTCGAATTCAAATGACACGCTCCTGTAAGATTGCTTCATATAGCTTAAAAGTTTAAGCATATTAAGTTATATTTTCATTTTCTACAGCGAGTTCGAACATCTAGTAGTGGCTAGATAGCGCATTTTCTGTGAAGCGAGTCTAGCTTTTCCTGTCAGTTTTTTTTTTCCTACGTGGTATTACCTTTGTTGCGTATTTTTTTCACTTGTGTGCACTAAAGTGAAGGCCTGTTGGACTGTTTGCGCACATATAATAAAGATTATTATTTTGTGAGAATAAGACCTCTGAAAGCCGCCTTTTCCTAGTGTAATAATTTTTCGTAGTTTCAAACCTCGCTAGATAAACCAAAAGGTGCGACTTTTACATGTTTCCATGTTAATATCCGGAGCCTTCGAAAATATTGGGATCATTTTCTCATGATGACAAAAAATATGATGTTTCATGTCGATGCATTTATACTTACGGAAATTAATGTCTCGGACCCTATGCTTTATCAGATCACTCTCAAAGGCTACAACAACTTTTGTTTCACGCGTTCAAATCGTAGCGGCGGAGGCATTGCGGTTTTTGTTCATCAAATGTGGCAAGTTTCACCCTTTATCTAGATTTTTATCAAGTCGAAAATTTATCTATCAAACTTGACAATTCCACCTTCTCACTTTCTCTGTTATATCTCTACAGGCCTCCTTCAGAAAATGTTCGAATGTTTTTAAATGAGCTGCAGGCAACTCTCCTCACATTATCTTCCATACAGCAACTTTGTTTGGTGGGTGACTTTAATATAGACACAATGAACGCAGTCAATTCTATCGTATACGACTATCTTAACATGTTGTCGAACTTTGGCTTAGAATGCGTTCTTGGTGCCCCAACCCGAGAAGAAATTTTAAGAACAAAGTTAGTCACTTCCTGCATTGACCATATTTTAATACGAGCACCAGGTGTCTCTGTGGAATCTGCTGTGATTCAGGAAAAATTAGCAGATCACTACTTCGTGGTGCGTCAACTAACACACACAGTGGAGTCAAGCTTTAAATGCGAAAGTTCAAGAGAAGCCCAAGTTACTGATAATGTTGTTTTCGACAAGTCAGTCTCACGACTGGCGGGCCTTTTTGGGTACAGTTAATAACACTGATCTATACTCAAGTTTTGTTCATGTTTTTCGCTCGGTTACTGTTGCTGACAATAATATACTTAAGTTGATTAAAGAGAAATAGGTCCTGTGGAGTCGGTGTTGCCGATCTCTAAACAACAAAGATTTACCAAATGAATTCAAGCAGTTAAGAAATAAAGTAAAACGCTGTCATTCGTTCTGCGAAGGGATAGTTCTTTAAATCACAATTCGAAAAATTCAGATTTAGTTCAGCCGAAACGTGGTCAGTGATTGATCACTTCCGAGGCACTGGTTCTGAAAATTCTATTGACCAAACCCTCGAACGCAATTTTGGGTCACTTACCTTAGAATTAGCAGACGACTTTAACTACTTCTTTGCTAAATACTCTGCCGTGCCAAGAACCAGTGTTGTTAACTCATGCACCCTAAATAATTAATTTTTTGCTTCAGCTTTCCTTTTTTGCTTAGACGAGAAGGATCTGCGCTCCGTTTTATCTAGTTTCAAAGTCAGCAAATCTGCCGGTATTGATGGTATTCGAGCGTATGATCTTCAGAGAAATTTCACATATATTAAGAACGTTCTGCTCGCTACGCTGAACGGTTCATTACGTCTGGCAGCATACCTGATGAGCTCAAGGCTGCTATTGTGCGGCCACTTTTCAAAGGAGGAGAGCAATCCAATGTTGCAAATTATAGCCATATTTCGATTCTACCTATTTTAGGACAAATTCTCGACAAACACGACTTTCTGGAGATGAGCAGTTTTTTTTAGATAAGAACGAAATATTTTCACCTGCTCAGTACGGATTCATTACTGGGAAAGGCACGCAACCGGCCCTTGATGATTTTTCTGATTACATATATTCAACATTCGAAAGTAATATGTTTGCATGAGCTCTTTTTCTTGATGTGCCCAAGGCTTTCGACACTGTCAGCCATCAGTTGCTCCTAGCAAAATTATATTGCCTTGGTTTTCGTGGCCCGTTTTATTCTTTACTGAAAAACTTTCTATCTAAAACGTCCCAGTTTGTCCTGATTGGAAACTTTAAGAGTTCTTGGCTTTCCTTACTGGCGAAAGTGCCTCAGGGTTCTGTTCTCTCTCCTCTTTTTTTCAAAACTTTTGTGAACGACATGGCCCAGGCTATCAACGAATGTAAAATTTACCAATATGCCGATGACACCCTCCTTGCGTCACGTCCTATCAACTTTTCTGACTCATTCCACACACTCAAAATAAACGCCTCTAATATAATAGATTGGTTCGGCGATAACCTCCTAGACATAAAGCGCTCTAAAACAAAGCTGGTATATTTTCACAACCCTCTTAAAAGACGCCAGGCTCAAGTAAAGTTTTTGCTCCACCCTTCCAGTTGCGCTCAATGCAACTGTATCAATCGAGTCTGTCGATCACGTGAAATACTTAGGTGTACATTTCGATTTTGATATGTCTTGGAACACACATATGTCATATCTTTGTAGCAAATTACGAATTGTATCCTGTATGCTTTATAATACTAAATATTTTATGCCAGTCGGTATTAGAATAATAATCGTTCATGCACTTCTTTACAGTATCCTTCGATACGGTGTTACGGTGTTCGGCAACTGTTCGGATCGTTGGCAGTCCAAACTTAAATTTTTATTGAAAGGAATCCTGACAAGCGTCGCATATAATTCTAATTGTTCTAGCAATAATGGTATTTTTCGAAGTCTACAATTGCTAAATCTGCGTTCTCTTTTTTATACAAACGGTAGTGCTCCGTAGCTTTTGAGTTTAAAACACTATTTCAGTCTCCCCGAATACTTCATCGCGTTCCTCGTTTTGTAGTGCCAATTTGTTCGACCAGGTACGGTAATTGCACTTGGAATTACATCACTGAAACAACTGAAGAAGGAACTCAAGCGCACCAACTTTGATTTCATCTAGCATCTCTTTGCTGTGTCTCCATGCCTCGGGCTTGAACTGTATTTAGCTTAGTTAATTTTAACTTAGTTTCGCCTTTTTCCCCCTCTTACTTTGTTTTCGCTTAACGCCTTCGCGTTTTCTTTTCCTTCGTGCTTTTTTTCGTGTTTTATGCTTTTTAACGCTTTTTGTGCTTTTCTGCTTGGTGCGTTTTTCTTTCTTCGTGTTTTTTTTTTTTTTATCGTTCGACTTTTTGTCTTACATTGTGGAATCACAATAACGGTTTTTTGAATGTTTTATGGGCGTCACCATACAAGCCCTCTGCAGGCTTTGTTTTGATATGTCCGTATTTAATACTTGAATTCCAATGTGTGTGAAAATAAAATTTATTATAATTATTATTAGTAGTAGTAGTAGTAGCAGAAGTATCTTGATTTTAGGCACACACAAGCAAACCATTTCTACTGTTTAGACATCATTTGAATTGAGCTCTGAATGTCAGCCACTCTTTGAGACCCAAAAGGTTGTTCAATTTTCGATACATACCTGCAAAAGAAGGGCACATTGGACTCTTGTTCGTTCATTTATTTTCCCTTTGTCTGGCTGACGCCTTATACTGCGGCGCTTTAGACGCAGCCAACTTTAGTGTTAAAACGTTTTTTTTTTTCCAATAGTACGTTTTCGAAACATCTGAACATTCATCGATGTAACAGAAATATTCGCAACATATGCATAACAAACATGTATTATCTTGTACTATTTCGTTACACAATAAGCAGGTGTTGTGTATTCTTCCCACAGCGAAAAAGACTGTAAAATTTATGGCATGCACAGACACTGAAGAACAGTCAGGGCGACACAATCTTGCAGTAGCAACAGTAGTAGGATGCAGAGAATGCGAAGTAAGAAGATTCCAACCTCTGCGTTAGGAAGATAATTTATATGCGATGTTCATGCAGTACTGTCGCTGCTGCCAAGGAACGTAGTCGTCCGAAACATCCCGTGTTTCCTCTCCCCTTTTTGTTTTTCACGTCTCATCTCTAACGCTTTTAGTTTTGAGCTACTTAGATAACGAATCAACGATGTCGACTATGCAATGGGAATTCCTCGCTGTCGGCACGTTGCAGCCCGTGTTGTGAAGACAATATAGCCAATGTAGACAGCGCAACGCTATTGAAATAAAGCATTTTTCGTTTTTGTGAGTGTGTGCGTGCGTGTGTTTGTGCGCTACGCTCAGAGAGGACATTGAAAGATATATAAATTTGACTGCTTAAGTGATTAAGTTGGAGCGCAGAAAGAGCGCATTGCACCACACTATATATCTTCTTTTCTTTATCACAGCCCTTCTGTCGTGGAAGGGCTAAAAAAGACCTGATCGCCTGTTGTTATTATAAATGCTGCTTTCTGTACATATCAAATTACCGTTGCTGCCAAGAAACGTAGTCGTTTTCTGAACATTCTTTTTCCTTGCTGTTTAAGATAACATCGCACGCGTCATTCTACTGAGGATGTAGCCAGTCTTGGTGATTTCAACAGCACTAAGCAGTGCGCTATGTGACAAAGATATTCAGTAAAGTTCACGCTTTATGTAACCATTTATTTTTTGTGTAATCAGAAGAAGAATGTTCTGTCTAGAATACTTCACCCACAAAACAAAGCAAACATTCGACATTTGAAGAAAACATAAGCTTTTCGTGCAGATTCCATACGATTTTTCACAGGTGCGTTTTGCAATAAAAAGTTGAATTTGTTACGCGTGCCGTTCCACCAGTGTAAGCAACCCGTAGACACATAACATTTTTTCTAGCCTTAGAAAATCTTCGTCCTTATTTATATTTTGCATTAAACTGAAGAAATGCGTTTTAACACCAAATTTTTACATGCACAATATTTTTGTAAACCTCCAGTTTTCTGATTTAAACACTAAGTTTATGCATTATTTGGCAATGCGACAGTGCATATTGCAGGATATAGTTCGGAGTACATTAATATGTCAAGGTATTCCCTGGGCAGCTATTCAACTACGTCGGTGCATAGCCGTGCGGCTACGCAATACAGACAGCTGATGTTTTCTACGGATAATATAACATGTACATATAAATAAAAATTACATTTTCTCTTTGATTTGAGAACTTAACATTCGTTATCAATTAGAACAGAATTTTATATATCGGCAATAAGTATACATGGGATCATTTTGATCAGCTGAAAGGTTATTCAGGTAATATTCGTTCTTGCTCTTCTCACTGCAAGGATCAGAGGCCAGATTCACAAAACGATATTATGCCAAAAATGTGCGTACGACAAACCGTTATAGCAAATTAGTGTTTACGAAACGAAATTATCGTGATTTTGCGCACGTCACGATGGAATCTTACGACAGCTCCGGAGCTGTCTTACGCACATTTTGCGATCAAATCAACATGGCCGACAGCGTCGCTCAGTTACTTGGTCGCCACAACAAACGAACATTTATTTTTCTACGTGCTCTTCTCGCGCGTCCCGACTTCAAGCAGCAATAAAAAAGAAAGAAGTAATTCAAACCCACCACGACGAACATGAACGCTGGATCTACAAACACCCGGGAAAAGCTACAACCGTAACGATCCCACCGACCAAGCGACCGCCAAGGGCGAGCTCGGCAGTATATAGGCCTAGCAGGCACTCCGACCTGCTCCGACGCAGCTTTGCACTGACGATCCTTGGCCAAGACCTTCTGCCCACTACCGGCTGGCTTCCTTCGTGGAATATGCCCGCGCGACCCTTGTGGACCCTTCCCGTATTAATACTTTAATCAGTGACCTCAATTTTAGATTAAAAGGTCAATCGCTTCCCCTTGTCATCTCTTTATCTTCTGAAGCAGCCGTGATGAACGCTGCTGTCGAAAACGGACTCTCATCGATTCTATCTCCTTGTTTTGTGTGAGATAGAGCTCAAATAAACGCCTCATAGATTACCTGCGCAACACGGTATGTACACTATGTTAATAGTATGTGATTTTTATTCTGACACGACGGTATGCCATCGATGCCGGTCTAACCTTTCTTTGCCGAGTGTCACATCAGTATCGAGTTGTAATCGTAAAATATCGGTCCCGAAGAACTTACCAAGACGTGCTCCAAAAGCGCGAATCCAGCACTTCGATCAAACGCGCACGTCCGCTCCGAGTGTCAACAGGTATTTACGTGCCTCTTGCTGACACTCTCGTAGTTCAAACGTATATTCTTTAACGTCGGCTCACTCCTGCATCTTCGATGCCGCGCAAAACGACGCGGTGATTTGTTGTTATCTACAACGCTTTGCAAACGACTGGCACTGGCCGTTTTCATTTAGCAACGATGACAGTTTTGTTTACTTCATAGCAATCGAGTTCGTAGCAGCCAACGAAGGCGGTTATCCCGATCTTTGCTTTCGGGCGCGTTTAAATAGTGTTAGCGTCGACATATCACTACACGGAAACAAATCCCAGACGAGCGGTGGAGGAAAGACCGCCTGTGTTCGTTATTAAAAATCCACGTACTCCGGTCGGCTCCGAACCTTGCCGAGCTCTCCGATTGGTCGTTCTTGTTGACGAAGACGCCCTCGCCGTAGCAAAAACCGGCTCTCACGGGGATCAGGTTCAATTGGAAGCTTGAGTTAGACCAGAAGTTCTAGTTCTTCCGTACGAGAACGTCGCTTTTCTCCTCTTACTTAAGAACGCATCCGTGAACACCGATTGCTCCTCTTCTAACGATGTTCTTAACTTAAGAGCTTTTTAGCTAAGTTGTGGTAACCTAAAAAAACTTTTGTTAATCTGGTCTCAGGCTTCGAAATATTGTAGGGGTAATGTAATTAACCAGATCTGTGGAGCCCAGAGATCCCAAGATTTTAGTGCAAACGCTAACGGGAGTATCTATAAGTTACTTGCAGAGGCTTATTGACCCGTTGCTCTGGGGCATAGGGCACGAGCGCCTCCGGAATACTTACCCAAGACGCGACCATGTTATGCTGGCTGCACCATCCAGGTGGCTCTGTAACGCTCTATTTTGCACGTGCCACGTTCGAATACAAGCATCTGTCAGCATTTGTAGATGCGCGGTGAAAAAAACGTCTCAAAAAACAAAACAAAAAAATATGCAGCTCGGGGCCGCAGCGTTTCATTAAACATTCCTTTCATCTTTGCATTCTTTCATAGCTTCCGCGAGCACGTATATTTCACTTTAAGTGATAGCGAAGCCGAAGCTACTCCCCAAACGCACGTACTCCTGAACGATACTCGCACTGCACGAGCGCGCGTGCTGGGCAGGGACGCTGAAAGCTCGCAGCTCGCTTCTGTAGCCTCTGCTACGCTGGGACTTAGAATGGAACGGAGCGTAAAGAACTGTAATGGGGAAGCGTATTGACCCATGTTCCAAACGCGGTCCAAATATTCTATTTCGCTCGCCTGGAGCGCTGCTCAAAACCTGAGAGCTACGGGCCTATAAGGAAGAAGACGCCTTGTAGCACGTTCACGGAACAGGTTGTCTAAATTTGTTTTACTTTTTTTTTCCTTGGGTGTATTAGGTGCCCTTATTGGTTTGAGGCAGGCCCTTAAATAGTTCATACCCTTCTTTGTGACTAAGCTGCTCAACCTCCTTGGCCAACAAATTACTTATTTCACGTGCTAATCTAACTGAAGGACTGCTATTCGTGAATGAAGGACGTTCAGCATCCGGTTCCAGAAGACGAACGGAAATTAATGCAGATTCCGACCCCCTAGCTCTTCTTTATGTGGAATTTGCATAGATGGATATTTTATCTTAAAACTTGGAACCAAAGTGTTGTAATAAAGACACTCGTGCCCGCTGCTCAGCCTTGATTGAACTATCAGAAAACGTGCGGTTACAAAATTCTTAATACAAACTGAAGGTGCAAATTCCACCAAAGAGTCTGATAGTGCATGTAATCACTAAATCTTATTGGCACTTAATCTTCAAGGCTCTGCTCGCAATTTCAATAGAGATACAGATACTAAGCCAAGGACCTTGAACGCGTGATGGAGGTTTGTGCAGGATCCTTCCCTTCTACCCTCTTACAACATCACACTGGTGTACACAACAAAAAGGCTAGAGATATAGATGGCAAAGGTTTCGCTAAAGTTCTACCTCCAGGAGGGATAAAAACAGACAGCGAAAACTGATATAGTTGAAAATATTTCAATATTGCCCAACCCATCCCGATATTGACTAGGAACTGCACACGTGAAGTTTTACAAAGAGCAATAAATATTTCATATAAAAAAGGTTTGCTCGAAGACTTCCGACTTTAAGCACGTCAACCAGAAAGTCGTTGGCAGATATTTCTGTAAGGTGGATGACCTACTTTGAATGGCTGTGTGAAGGATTCTCAGTTTGGACGAGTTGACGTTTCGGCCTGAGTACGGCGTTCCTCGGGAATGGTCACAAGGAAAAAAGTGCCAAAACACCTGGGCTTTATTACGTGTCTTATATATAACTAAAGCAAAGTTCGACAGTAACAATGAGCTGAGTAGCGTTATTTAGTAAAAGACCGCACCCTCACAGTTAGCATGGCGTTTAATTAGAATGACCAAGCCCAATGATATCCTTATAAATAAATATGAAGAAATATTAGACTGCATGGTATATCTCGAAAATATATTTTCTGCTTCATACTTTTTTCTTATACAGTCATTTTACGGGAATGACAAAAGAGTGACTTTGAGTTCTTTGCGGGAAAACAGACGAAGCGGTATTTTTTTAGTTTAGGTCAGTATACTTAACAGACGTTAATGGTCTAGACTCTTAACGAAGGCACGAGGAAGTGAATTTGGTAGGAAGAACAGCCTCTTAACAAAACGTAGAAAGCTGAGGCTTCCCGCAGGTTGCTTTGAAGATAATGGTCTAGTAGTGTGCATAAGTGAGATATACGACAAAGCAAAATGTATTTTTTTATTATTATTTTTTTTTTTTATCATCACTGGTTATAGAAGTTTCGTCGTCCACTTCGAACAAGCTGCAGCATTCTACTACCGCTATTTACGTTGAAGCACATGCGGCAAATAATTGCAGCCGTTATGCTAAGGCGCCGACGAACTGGGATAGCTGGAGAGAGGAGCACGAGCATATAAAAGCACGGGAAAGGAGGACTAGCGACTGTTTATAAAGCCATCATTCTGCGAAGGTCACAAACACACAAATTGTATGTCTTATGTCACAACACTAATATCGGAATCAAAGCATTGATTTTCCGTTTTTAGAAAGGAAAGGCAATACCTTTCGTGACGTTTTTACGGTTTGTGATTTATATCTAGCCTTTGATCAATATCTTTATGCGTAAGAAAGATGTACCGGTCGGAATGGAGCTATTAGTGTGTTGTCACTAATGATTCACATATTTATTTCTGGCGCAGAACGACCTTCACGCATATGAGTATCGAACTCACTTCTTAGGGTATGGCACTCAATCTCATGACTATTTCTTCAAAGAAGATTTGGCAGTCCCAAGAAACTACTAAGTTTGAGCTATCCTTAAATCCAGCGCTAAGTTACCAGCTTGAAGTAAGAATTACGTGCTAGTAATACGCGTGCTGTTTTGTTTGTTTTTATGAAATTGTATTCTTATACATGAATAAATCTTGAATCAGTGAGCAATGGAACAACCCTTGATATATCTTTTTCAAGTCAAATATCCCGAAGGAAGAATCCATCAATGTAACCCTGTTTGGCAGTCAATGTTTTCTAGTGGACCGCTGACTGTGCCTGACTGTACGTCAAGCATGTCTGATTGGCCAACAAGTTACTCTGACCGACAGTCAAACTCCAGTCAGACTCCGCTTGTCGGCTTTCTGATGGTTTCCTGGTGGCAGTCGGCCGCCGCGAAATTCCATCAGGATGTCTTGGTGGCGATTCTGACTGTACATCGATTGTCTCTGACTGTACGTCAAAAAGCTTTGACGTGCAGACAGACGTACGGTCAAAGGACGTAAAGTTCGTTCGGACACCACTATTTCGTCCAATCTATGAATACAAAAAGTAACCTATGCACGAGAAAACGATTTCGGGACGTGAGCCCATAAAACCGCTGACGTTAGAGATATGACACGCAACCGACCGACAACCTTGATCAGAAGCCCGCCGAAGCGCCGAAAACGACACTTCGCTTCGCCCATAGAGGCTTCGCCGCTTCGCCGAGCTTTCATTAAGGATCGCTCTCGACTTGTTTTGTTTGCCCGCTTGCTCCAACCTGTCGATCCTGCCCGGGCTCTACAATGTCTTATGTTTTAGTAGAATTTCTACCCGACAAGACCCAGCCTGTTGTGAGTTCCGACGATGTAAGGGACTTTAGCGGTGTAGTTGAAGACGACAAGGTGTACCAGGTCTACTGGGCCGGTGACGCGCGAACAAAAGGATCGTTCTACGACGCGAAAGTACTCTACATGGCAGGTGAGTAGAACTGAAGTACGGCGAGTGATGTACGAGTGCTTTGCATAACGTGCTGACGGCTTAACTGCATTTGCAGCCGAAGCATCTCGTATAAAACGATTAGTGAAATCGAGTTTCCAAAACGGTTTCGTAGCGTAGCGGTTAAGGTGTGCGATTTGTACGCAAGTGGTCGCGGGTTTGATGCGCGGTAGTCCTGCTTTTTTTTTCTTTTTGTTTTCTCGAACATTTTATTTTATCGAGGCATTTGGCGATATTTATGAGTGCGTATAGCTTTACTCTTATATAAATGCTGCCCTTGTTGATGAAATTCCCTTGGCAGTGGCAGTCAGACGTCATCTGATGGACCATCAGATGACGTCTGATGGTCCATCACGTTCCACCAAGGCTGCTGACAGGCAGTCAGCGTCCCAAATTACGTACCTTGATGGAATTTTCAATAGGGATTCCCTAATACCAGAAGAGTCGCAGAAGAATAAGCGAGTATCCGAGTGTGATTTTGACTGCGTTTTCTAAAACGCTTAACTGTAGCAACAAACTAATCTTTCAAGACGCCGTTTCACGTTTTTTGCCGATACCACTCTGGGAGATAGTTTTCTTTACTGCGGTGAATTACTAGCCTATGTGCCTGGTCACGAATCGCGCGGGAGCCACAGTGTCATCAGACGATTTTAGATGCCCATGAAAAGGTGCACTTTTTTTAAATACTGTACACAACTTATTTTTCGCGGGCTCAATATTTCGCGATTAAAGTTAAAGCTTAAGTTTAGGAATAATTCGTTTGGTTCTAATTTTCGCGACGCGATGGGACCTCAATATAAATTCCAATCTGTTTACGTTCTACCGGAATTGTTCGCGGTACCTATTTTTCACGTATTGTAGGCGATTCGCGAAATTCGGTGAAATTAGGTTCACCCCAAAAATTAAGTTGTTTACAGTATTGTTTTTGTGCTAAGCGTTTTGACAAAATTATAATTTCTATAGCCTGCTTTGAAATCTGCGCAGGCCCAAAACGGGCACAGCAGAAAGCTTGTCGTCTTGCCTCGCCGACGTTTGAATAAATGCTTTTTGACCGCCTTGCCCCATTTCAACCTTATGGGCTTTTGTGTAGCTCCGTGATGAAGTCTTATATGAATATATGTTAAAACACAGCAGACTACTAGATCGCAAACGCTTTCAAGTACAAACACTCACTACACATATTTGCTTAAGCACGTTCAATCCCATTCAGCTCATTTAAAAGAAATCAAAGTGAGGGAGCTTTAATGAATGTCTGAAAGGGCATCCTGTGAGTCACGAATGCCAGCGTCAAACAAATAAACCCTACCCAAGCAGCAAACTTCCCCAGCTCGTACTTGGGCCAGTTTGGCGCAAGCTTGGGCCAGGCCTCAGCCAAGTTAGCTCTAGCTCGCGCCAGTCTGGCCCACGCCTGGGCAGAAGAAGTGTGCTACTTGGACAGGTTTTCTAATTTGACGTAGGATTATGACAAAAGGTTTAGCAATATAAGCACATACACCTAGTAAGACCCTAATTATATTCAGCTGTCTTGGTCGGCTGTCGGACAACTGTATGTGATACGTTTCAATTTTCATATTCTTAGACAGAATTAATTTGAAGTTCTTCATTTTAGCTTGGCACTTGAACCAATAATATACACACGCGGAAGAGTTGGCAGGCAACTACGTCTGTTCGATCTTTCGGGCTGCTTTTATAACACACTTCCTTTACAGGCACTCTGTACACGGACTGACGAACGCTTGAATGGAAAAACATATGTGTACACAAACTACACGAAAGAAAATCGTTCTTATGATTTATTCAAAAGTCATGGGCAAAAACCTACAAAACCAAGCTGGAGATATTTAATCAATAGCAGTGCAATTGGCAACCAATTTCTATTTCTAGAATGGTTGAACAAACAGAAAGAAAAAAACTCACCTGAAGCCAGGGTATAGTGTTAGACCCGAGACGCAATTCGGAAGCTGGCAGGAGAGCGAAGGCAAGTGTTCCTTGTAGATCCTCGGTCGCCACTGAATATAAAGTTGGCACTTAGTTACCCTTCCCCGTTCCTGTGCATTGGTAAAGAAATCAGAGTAAGCAAAAACACATTCGTGCGCTATCGCGTTTTTGGCACACGAGCTGCGTCGCGAAAAACGGTAAAAGGCATTTCCTCTTCTCGTGTTTTGAAACTTCCCTCTTTAACAGTATTAAAGTTACCAAACTTGCCCTTTTTAGTTATGATGTTCGTCAGCTATAAGTCTCATTTTACCAACAACTCTTAGCTACGTCACTTTATATTTTATAATTCACGACGCTGATTCAGAGCTAAGTCTTATCTTACTAATGACTTTTCACACCACTATTTCATAATTGATATTTCACCACGCATTGGCCATCAGTTCAAAGCTAGCGTCCCTAATTGTACCAATAACGCATATTACCATTCATTCGTCTCTAAAACTTTCTTCTGGTATGGAACAACTTTACGGCTTTTATTTTACCCGTTGTTATCTAACTACATTTTAGAAACGCTATTAACACCCTTCATTCTTTTGAGCCACCACAAAATAAGTGTAAAACTACTCTATTTGGTTTTATTAGTATATTTTGTTGTTCCCACTCTCCTCTATAGTGCCGATGGCCATGAAGGTAGGTAAATAAATAAAAAAATATTAATTAATCAAATAATATACGTGCCTTTAGTTCAACAACGCACTTCACCATGTTAAGAATAATATAAAGAATAAACAGATCCCTTATTTTTGTTTGCCACAAAACTCACATACATGCCTACGCGACCTCTATGTAAGGTTTTCTCTTTTTCCCTCTCCTGCCTTCTTTCTGCTTCTCGCCTTTTTTACATAACTAATGTTTTAGGTACGTATGATTCATTCTTTCGTGTTGAGATTTTTAATATTTATAATGGAAGTCTATTTTACAATGTTGGTGCATAGCATTTTAATTTTTTTTTGTACGTACTTCATATTATACTTAGGGTTCTGAATTTTTGGCAGGTTATGTGTGAGGAAATTGTATGGTTTTTTTCTTCCGAAATTTAGTTCTTACTTCAAACATGCGTTTTCCTGCGAGTTCGCTCATCGTCCACATAATTTTGAGTTTTTCAACACGTTTCGGCGTCACTGGCCTAACTAGAGAACAGCTGTCAGACATTTTACTTAAAAAACCCGCGTACGCACCAAAATAGAAGCTGGGTCTTCCGGGATCTTCATGAGTTTATCAGGAATACGTTCATGCAGGTTATTAAATACGCTCACCTGCCTCGAGACGATATGTCTGCTGCTGGATGGGCCGATCGGAAATCCGCTACACAGCTGTTAGGAGGGCGCCTTTTTCATTAGTCGTACTAACAGGCACGCGGCAAAACTGCAGGACATAAAGGCTACGATGGTTGCACAAAGATATGTGCAAGGCACCAAGTGAAACGTATTCGTTTACTTAATTAGCGAAGAGCTTTCGCTTCCTACCAATCGGGCGCAGGCACGAAGAGAGCCTGACTGAATCTTGAATCCCTCTCGTCAGCGCGGTTACGGCAAGGGAGCGAGCGTACAAGGTCGGTCTCTAACAAAAGGATACCGGAGGAAATGCCAGTGAACATCTGGATATCCGACTTCCCTTCCTCCATCGCTGTAATCTTTGATGCCGCGAACTTTAAGCAACATGTTAAAACGGACATGTTGCTTGAACGGACATGTTGCTTGAGGGTGCGCTGTTTCCTTGTCATTCAAGCAACAATACAAGGAATTCAGCTACTACAACCACTCCCTCTCTGTAATGTCTCCGGGCCTTGAAAGCACGATAACTAAATATATAAATAAATAAATAAATATAGGCGCCTGGAACGCCCGGATCGGGGTGGCCGCGAAGGCCAGACGTGTTCGACTATTGTCGCTGGAAGGTTACTCTCTTTTTGTGATCAGGGCTCAATAGACATTTGTTTGTACCACCTATGAAAAAAGTGGAAAATAAAAAACAGAAGACAATTGCCAAAGCTGTTTCAGAATTAAAGGAAAATATGAAAACCAGTAAGGTCTTTACAACTGGTAGTCCCCAAAGTCCGGGTTTAAAGCGGTAGCCTTATCTGGGAACCTCTTATGGACTTTGTTTGCTCGTGTTGGTAGCACAGTCAGAGGGGGGGAAGAAAGGGGGGGGGGGGGGGAAGGGGGGGGGGGGAGTGTTCGCGCAACGCTTACGTTTCAAAGTCTTAAAATTCATAGATTACGATATTAGAGAAGCATTCGCCAAAATTTGTCTTGACTTCAAACAATTGGTTTCGGGATGTGGAGAGCATGTTGTTTATTAATTTCACCGTAAAATCTAGCAGCAAAATGAATGTTAGTGGCTACGTAAAATGACGTGATGATATCACCTGATGCAAAGACCTGGCCCCACGTGGTGACGGAGTCCCGTGACCTTACATCACAAAGCGTTAGGTTTCGTGACAATTTCGGTGCTAAATTTAGCCGGGAAATTGAAGTCAGTGTCAGATGGTGGTGTCGCATGACACCATGACATCACGTGACGTAAGGCTACATACGTGGTCATGTTGCACGACCTCACAACACGTGAGCACCTAACATGACGTCACGGTGTCACGTAACCTGACGTCACGTTACGTTAAGTGACGCGACATCAATTTCCGTTCTAAGTCTAGCAGGAAAATTGACACTAAAGTGTCAAATTATGGTGTTACTAGATACCCTTACGTAACACGACGTGCCCACGTGATGTGACGCCACGGTGTCACATGACGTCAGATGACATGACGTCAATTTTCTCACTAAATTTAAAGGAAAAATTCACATATTCACGTGTGACAGCAAGAACGGGGATCAATGAAAAGGTGGGCACGGATGACGCCAGGCAGAAATACCTGCAGAAATGTTAATATTTACGCATTGCAGTAACGCACAATTGATACATGCAAAGGATCGGTTCAGTTCTTGCAAATGATTTCCCTCTTCCAGTGACGCTAAACACAGGAATGCTTCCCGTTGAGAATATCCTTGAAAGGTATTTTGTTTTTTTACAATTTTGCCCGGCTTTTTTTCAAGTCACGTACCGTTTTTATGCGTTCGAGTTATTACCATAGAGGCACCTTGGTGTGGAGATCTGTGCATGTCAGTTTCATTGAATAATCAGCAATGACGAGATGCGTTTTTCCTTTTTTATAGTTTCAATCTCGAAAATTTTCTTTAGTTAAGGAGACCAAATATCTTTAGCATCGTAAACTCTTCAAACAAATCTAACAATAAAACTCATAAGGCACATTGCAAATGACTATCAAGGTTACCTCTTGCAATAAATCGACTTTGCAAGCGGGCGGACGTAGCGCTACACCAAACCAGGTCACGGTAACTGAAAGGCGAATTAAATAAATAAATGCAGATAAGTAGATACAAGTATTGGATAGTTAATAAACAGCAGTACGGATATGTGTCTGTATCTCAGTCCCATAAAAAACAAAAACATATTAGGAGAAAGAAAATAATCTGGCTGCCGAAGTCTGTTTCAAAGATCACAAACTGAAGATTTTAAGTAAAAAACGATGTTATAGGAATAAAATTTATTACATTATTTCTGAATATCGAAACAACCTTCTTTGAGAGAAAAAGCTGTAAAAGTCGTTTGGAGGGTATTATTATTTAGGGCATTTTTCCTTACCTATGCCCAAAATTTGTCATGCAGCATTGGCTAGTTTGGGAAGGATATTGATCGTAAAAATATACCCGTATTCAGTGTTACGCTTCATAAACTATGTTTCGTAAATCCTCGTATGTAGTGTTATGTTGCATTACGAAAATTACACAATAACAAGTTTCTTCTCTATTTTTATCTTTTTTTTTTATTTGGTTCAGCATGGTCATACATCTATGTCAAAGTTCGTGTCACTCATCTTTCAACTTCTGCAAATTACGTGGGCTACAACACTGCCTCTTTTGCCTGTCCTAGTTGAGTGAAGGGCAGTGCTCTGCGGCCCGAACACTGCGCGCACCAGATTATGGTCACGCAATGATTATATAGAAACTTTCCAGCGTAATAGGGTAATAGATGAGGCTAAACGATTTATCGTTGACGTTTTCTGTAGAAACATCGCAAGGGCCAAAACTACAGTTTTGCGTGTACGTGCTCTTAACATTTTTTTTTTCGAATATCTTGAAAATTTGCGTTCCTATCAAGCCGTACCACCGATGATTTGGATCTTCTCGCAGGTTACATTAAAGCTCCCTTATCACCCGTCACACACTTCGCCATGTTAAATCGAGTAATACTAACGGTTCCCCGTTTGTAATCAAGGATGGTTCCCACATGTTGTCGATGCAACACATATATATGGCTCAAAAGAAGCCGCATAAATGCACCAAACTAAAAAGTTGACCCAAGATGAGTGATACAACATTCTTTAACGATTGTAGACGCCGCTCCCAAGCGTATTCAATCGCCGTATACAACACCCCAGGCTCAGGGTAATAAACGTCAGTGCGGTGATTTGAACTTAGTCAATTGCTCATTTTTACAGCGAATATGAAGTGCAAAGAGAAACTGCGTTGCTTATAGACAAATAAATCCCCATTGGAGAAGTTAATAATGTCAATGTTAATGCACACCCGCGGTTCACTTCAGGTTCAGGAATGTACTCAAAGTACTTCCCAACACTGACCACACTATATTATTCTACGAAGGAAGCGGTAGACTGATTTGCAAGTGTTCCCTCAAAACCGGAAAAGATAAAGAATAAATTCAAGCGCCTGATTGCTCTCAGACGAACTGCGCGCCAATCATTTGGGTAAAGAAAAAAAACGATAGAGGAAAGTTAATAACATATATCAATAAACACTCTAACCCAAAATGCAATTTTCTTCGCAGATCGCGTTAACGAATAGGAGACAAGTGGGATCCCTTGGTCTCGTCATTTGCTTGGGATTTCACAATACATCGTTTCTTTCGTAATATCTTAGTTTGTTTAATTCTACCCATCGTTTCCATTCTGACGCTTATCGCGTTTCTCTCAAGTATTCCTCAGGCGTGGACTCATCATGACTTTGATATCGGCAGGGCTTTGGCGGCTTCGGCATTTTCGCTGCAGTAAAATTCTCTACGAAATTATCTTCGACTGTCTACCGATAATCAGGCCCGGCTTGCTAGTAGCCGCGTTCTAAGGGGTATTTAAATGGAAAAGAAACCCCTCCTTTTGCTCCCCGGCAGGAGCATCACGTGGTAACAGTGTCACGCCTTTGCGCGAAGTCGCGTTGATGTAGCTATCCAAGGGGGATGGGGGAGCTTTTTCTCTGGCTACACAAACAGTCGACGTCTTGGCGTGGGATCTCTTTGCAATTGGCATTATTTTGGTCGCGTATCTGACAACTTTGCAGATTGGGCTCTGCGGGATACCATTGTTGGCACTGGGATCGTCTACATTGTGGCTTGCGCATGTCGCCTGAGGCTAACGTTACTAGAGGACTCAGTTGGGAAACTCACCGTTCAAACCTGGGCCGCTGACCTCCATCGAGACCAAGCTAAATACGATAACAGGAGAAATGGCGGCGTTGCGATTGCCATTAGCTCGTTTCTCGAGTACAGATTGGTGCCACTTTTTCATAGCAGGATCTATGGCAGTTTCCCAACCGAGATGTTCTAGTAACGTTATCCTAGGCTTTCGAAGTCGTCGATACTAATCAATACCGTCATCAAGCCGCTCCTTATACAATTGGTTATGTATTCCACATTAATTATGTTGCATCGACTCTTCAAGAAGCATTTCCTTTTTTTAGAAGGAAGCCGTTCGCCGATTTCTGCATCTAACAGCACTGTTGCCTAATCGCGTATCGACGTGTAAAATTCGTCTCCATTATTCTACTCTCGTCATTGTGCATCAAGCCCGGAACTATATGAACAAAAATGACTACCCTAAGTGGTCAGAATGGCGTTTTGAAGGATTTGACTACCCCAAACGGCGAGTGACTAGCCTTTGGGAAAAGTGACGATCCCAAGCCGCTGTGGAATTAGCACTTTTCTGCATGTGACGTCGGGGATAGTCACTTTCTAATCCGATATTCAAGTGCAGGCAGAATTCTAAGTGGAGAGAGTCAAAACAAAATTAAAAAATAGAGTTCTCTCCAACCTGTACCACACGAAATATAACAGGTTTAAGCCAATTAATAAAACAAATTGTGTTTTGTGCAGGCAGTCGTAAATTATATTAGTAACATAGCTAAGTACAAAAAGACCATAAAATATGTTCTTTAGCTTTAGTGATCGTTCAAAATCCGCCAAGATCACATCTGCTGCGCAATTCCCGTGAGTTAGTGGAATAAAAAAAAAATGTCAGCATTAGCTGCAGTACTGGTTTTCGACTGTTGTGAAAACAGCTGACCGTGTGCTTGGTTTGACGTTAGTGTTTTCCGAAACAAGGTAAGGGTATTGTTTTGCCGTATGTTGTTGTGGACGTTATTTAAAGAAAATCATTAGTCGTATGTCTGATCTCATTGAATCATATGTGTCTCAGTCGCCCGAACTGTTTTCCTGAATCTCAGACTTTTGTTGAATTGCTGAGCTTCACCAGTCGTTGTGGTGATCTCCTGGTGGTACCTACGTAGCGAGGGAGCTTTCCAATTCAGTAGCGGGTTCGAGTTCGGCGGCAGTGTAGTAATTGGCTTAGATCATTCCGTGATCACGGGCGCCATTTGTGGTGTTACAGGTGCCAGCTGGAGCCCGAACTCGCGCCTCTTTTGTTGTTCGTGTTTTTCAGCTTTTCTTTTCTGCTCTGTGATTCATTAAACCTAAACGTAAACCTAAAAGAGAATCACCTCAAACTCGTCTCCCGTCAGGGCAACCCATAGCTCGGCCGCTCTACCGACCCTTCCTGGATGTCTCCTACTGCCAAGTAGCAGCCTGATAGTCGAACCACTAACATCGTCGCCCCTCCATCAGAGAATCACTACATTTTGGTACGTCGGCCGCTACCACGTTTCGGTGCGTCGGCCGAGCCTGTCGGCCCATCCCGCTCTTTCGACTGTTTGACTTTTAGAGCACAGCTCTTAGCGCCCGTTTCTGGCTTGAGCGGCGTCGGCGTCGGCGTAACCGCGCGGTGCATTATGGGTAAATTTCCCCTCTAAATTTAGCGAAAAAATTTCCCCGCTAAATTTAGCGAAAAAATTTCCCCGCTAAACCTAGCGGGAAACTTTCCCCGCTAAATGTAGCAAAAAAATTTCCTCGCTAAATTTAGCGAAAAATTTCCCCGCTAAATCTAGCGGTAAAATTTCCCCGCTAAGTCTAGCGGAAAAATTTCTCCGCTAAATGTAGCGGAAAAATTTCCCCGCAAAATCTATCGGAAAAATTTCCCCGCAATATCTATCGAAAAAATTTTCCCGCTAAATCTAGCGGAAAAATTTCTCCGCTAAATCTAGCCAAAAAGTTTCCCCACTAAATCTAGCGGAAAAATTTCCCCGCTAAATCTAGTGGAATAATTTCCCCGCTAAATCTATCGGAAAAAATTTCCCCGCTAAATCTATCGGAAAAATTTCCCCGCAATATCTATCGAAAAAATTTCCCGCTAAATCTAGCGGAAAAATTTCCCCGCTAAATCTAGCCGAAAAATTTCCCCACTAAATCTAGCGGAAAAATTTCCCCGCTAAATCTAGTGGAATAATTTCCCCGCTGAATCTATCGGAAAAAATTTCCCCGCTAAATCTAGCGGAAAAATTTCCCCGCTTCATCTGGCGGAAAATTTTCCCCGCTAAACCTAGCGGAAAAATTTTCCCGCAAAATCTAGCGGAAAAATTTACCCGCTAAATCTAGCAGAAAGATTTCCCCACTAAATCTAGCGGAAAAATTTCTCTGGGGGGTCACGTGACCCCCCAAGTCACGTGACCCCCAAGGTCACGTGCCCCCCAAGGCCATGTGACTCCCTTATGCGACCTCGGGGGTCCCTAAGGACACGTAACTCCCGCCCCCTGCTCACGTGACCCGCCCCCCCGAGGTGGAGGAGGAGGATGAGGGGAGGAGGTGTAGCAGGCAGGATCACGATGGAGGAGGAGGGAGGGGGGTGTACCCTCCCCTCAGTACTCTTCCCTCCTCCTCCTCCTCAAGAGCTGCGCTCCGATTCGTTTTTTTATTCAAGAAAACGTTTTCATCATAGACGCCTGTGACCTCAACAGCAGCCATTGAGCTGACATTTTCCTCCGACTGCAACTACCTCAAATATGACGAACTTTCCACGCATATACAGCATTTCTCAATATCATATGTCGTTGACTCGTCCTCTGTGCTTCGGAACATAAGTGTCGTGTTCTGGTGTTTTTTTGTTTTGTTTTATTATTATTATTGTAGTCTCCCTGTAGCAATTGTTTAAAAAAAAAATATTAGGAAGAGGAAAGCAGTATTTTTTTTCGTTCTGCTTTAAAGTGGCACGGAAGCAAGATTTTAGAACCTATTGCTCTGTGTAGACCTGATGTCCTTCATGACAGCAGCTCACAAACAGCAGTTTCTCGTTTGTAAATGCAAGAAAAAGCAATTTTAGAACAAGTAAAACGATTTTCCATTACCACCTCGTAGTTGGGCGGCCGAGCTTCGTTGCAATGTTTCACGTCACGGGCTCATCAGGAGCTACGCCACACCGCAGCGTGTCCAATCGATGCTGGCGGAAGCCAGTGGTGCTTCGGGCACCTCTCAGTTCTAGTACTCCATACCTTGTGCATTCCTACTTGGTGGGATCGTGACGCGTTGATGATAAAGCTGGCGCCATTTAGTGACGACGATCGTAATACGCTACCCTTGGCCGCGCATGGGCCCGTGACGTAGTGAGCCTGACGTCACGGGCAAATATCCCGAGGCGCGTCGCGCCGACTTGGTGGCTGATTTTGAAGCGGTCGCCAGAATCCGTCGGTTGGAACGAAAAACATGGTAATCTCCTAAAATACAGGCGTGTGATTATCATTTACGGATATTAGGGACCATTCAAGAAGTTTTTGCGCAACACAAAGGACAATCACAAGGGAGTAGACACGGACAAGCGCACCTTTCAACTAGTTTATTCGTGCCCAATCAACCACGAACATCCAGAAAGAGCACGCGCAGCATGCTACGTAGAAGGACAAAAGGAAACAGAAAAAAAGAAAAAAAAAGAAAAAGATAGAAAATTCACACACCAAGACACATTCCCCGATAGTCGTTATCATACTAGCAACCCAGCTAAAAACTGAACTTCACTCTCAAACAAAGAAACCGAGGTATCACTAATAGAGCACTGCACGGGCCCGGGCGAGGCCGAAAGCCCGAGCCCGGCCCGGCCCGCAGGCCCGGCGGCACGGCACGGGCCGGGCTCGGGCAGGGCAGCACGTGTTTTCTCGGGCCCGGGTCGGGCTCGGGCTTGAACAAAAACGTTTCCGGGCCGCGCCGGCCCGGGCCGGCCCGGGTCGTGCTTGGGCGGTCGTGTGCCGCAAATTCTAAATTGTTAAGAAATTAAAGCTTGCTCATTCATCTTTTGTTCATTAAAAACAAAAAAAAAAAGGCCAAGCGCAAAGTCACTACTGCGCCGCTCACAATAACAAAAAGGCGTCTTGCAGTTAAAAAACCTTCAAGCGGATAAAAAAAAAAACAAAAAAAAACGTATGGACTTTACCAGCATAGTGGGAGAGTGCGGGCAAGAAAACAAGCGGCACTCCAGTCGCAGGGTGCAACATGACTGTATTTTTTCTCTGCTTTTCAAACTTAAAAAGAAAATAAGAAAAAACGTGACTTCCACTTTTTACTTTCTGCGGGGGCCTACTGTGCCACTAAAAACAAGTCAACGTACTCTAAATAAATTTTCTTTTACGACGTTTTTTGAAGATGCACTAGCGAGGTTGTGGTTGTCTCTTCTTTTCTTCTAGAATTTTTCCAGGTTCGAAATGACCAATAGAAGTGACCTATGTCGTGCCCGCGTTACCAGCCCTCCAATAAGAAATAGACGCTTGACGAGTCCATCTTTTCAGATAAACTTTTTGTGTTATCATTTTTTTTTTTTACTGCCACCGTATGTCCCGGTGGAAGCAGTGGAAGGTGGTGCGCCATTATTGACAATCAGCGAGCTTGGTATGACCTACTTTCTACAAACTTGTTGAGAAGACAAACTTTAAGAGCTCTGTATGGGAGACATATCTCAGGGCCGTGGACTGCAGTACGTCGGTGCCGAAGGGACATGTTGAATGTCGTTCGTTCAAAGGCTGGGACGTCTCATCTTAGTCATCACAAGTGCAAGGTTTTATCGAACAGAACAACGCAAGTATTTCTAATTTTTCATCACCTCAATGCCCTAAACTTCCCGTGCCCGCAGACGTAAAGGAGAAAGTGAGGACCACGTGCGCAAAAGGTATCCATGCTAAAGTCCGTGTACTCTCAGTTCGAGGAGATAGAAGCTCCGACGGAGTTAAGGAACAATCTAGTAATGGAAAGCGTGAACAAGACTTCACTCAACGAGTTAATCGAGTTCCTGCAACCCTTCAAAGATGCTAGCGACGCGCTCAAGGAGGAAAGACGTCCAACACTTCCTCTGGTTGTGCTTTACGCTTCCGTGTTGAAGAACCATCTTGAATATGCTCCGGTGTCTGCATTAGGGGCGGTGGAATTCGAAAGAGGTCAAGATCCGCTCTTGTCATTTCCTGGACACGAAGCTGAAAATTTCTCTCTTCCACAAGACCGCCGCATTTCTCTGGTCTCAGTTCCGCCAACTCCGCATGTTGTCCGAAAACGAGCGCCTTAAAGTCTACGCTCACGTCGGAGAGCTACTTGCACGTGTCATTGAAGCAATAAACCAAGATGAAGATGGGACTGACGATGACGTTCGAGATCGAGCTTCGAAAATAAGGTGCCTAGGTTTGTTTCAAGACTAGTGTGACGCAGAGGATGACAAGGTAGCCACCGACGAATTAGAGGACTATCTGCCCTGGAAGAAAGACTACGCGTGCTCAAATGTGTTTGAGCTTTGCGACTTCTGGAAAGCGCACGAGAAGGAATTTCCGAAACTGTCTCTTTTTATCCAAACGCATCCTGTGCATCCCTGAGTGCTAGCCGCGAACGGAATCTTACCGCTCATTCACACTGGAAGCGGATCCGCGTTCTCAAAGCGGTTTCGAACGCGGTTGTATAAAGATCCAGTACAATTGCACGCGCACTTGATGTCATCGAGTGCGCGTGCAATTTTACTGGAACTTTATACATCCGCGTTCGCAACCACTTTTCGAATGCGGATCCGCTTCCAGTGTGAATAAGTGGTTAGCGGAGGGCTACGTCATGCAAGCAAGGCGAACCTGCCTGAAAAAAGAGTCAATGGATAATTTTATGGTTTCTCCACAAAAACATGTACGAAAGAAAGTTCTCTGTGGAACGAATTGCATAGAACAACGAAAAGTGCAATATCTGTTCAAAATATCCATAACTAGAAAATTCCCTTCTTGTGCCGTGAGTTCAAGGACTGTCGCAAATTATGTGCGTATTTCGCCCATATGCTCGAAAATACAAATTCTAAGTCGGCATATTTCTCGTGGGAAAAAAATCTCGGTCCCAGTTTTCCAGCTTGGGCCGGGCTCGGGCTCGTATTTTGAAATTTTATCGGGCTCGGGTCAGGTCCGGGCCTCTACCGGGCCGGGTCGGGCCGGGCTCAGAAATTAAAAATTCTGCCGGGCTCGTGCCGGGCCCGGGCCGTGTCTCTACCGAGGCGGGTCGGGCCGGGCCTAGAAATCCGGCCCGTGCAGTGCTCTAATCGCTAACACAGGCACGTCTCTTCTTTATATAAAACGCTTCTATCAGTTCTCTGGCTGTGGTGTCTTTGCTTGTACCCAAGATCCCGATCTCGTGAAATAGCGCCTCACACTCACAGTCCGCGCAGTTAGTTGGCAAGTGTGCATTGCCTTTATTCCTGATTGACAGATAATTCATGTTCCCGTGCGCGGTCATTAACACAAAGTTTAGTTTGACCAATATATACCTTCCCACACGAGAGCTGTATCTCGTATACCACCGCTGTGGTATACGAAATTCGTGGTTCATTGGGCACGAATAAACTAGTCGTAAGTTGCGCTTCCCCGTGTCTACTCCCTTGTGATTGTCCCTTGTGTCGCGCGAAAGATTCCAGGCTGCATCATGAACCAACTAGGCCAACCACAAGTTTTAAAAATGAATAATATTTCACCCATTTCGAAGTGTTCCGGGGAAATTTCAAGTTTCAATTCTGTTTTGTTAATTATATTAGTGTCTTTCTTTGGCTTTTGTTAAAATTCAAAATAGGGAAGAGAGATTGTAATAATTGGCTTTTACTTGTTTGTTGCATCGTCACGGAGACTATTTGTACTATGATGAGCGCAAGCTCGAGCCCGAGCTCGCGCCTGTTTTGCCGTTTTTGTTCTTCAGTTCTGATGTTCTGCTCCATAATTATTTAAGCCTAAACCTATAAGTCATCACCTCCGCTTTGTCGCCGGCAGGGTCTGCGCTGACCGTGAACCCTGGCCACTACTCGTCTCCTGCCAGGGCACCCCGTCACCTGGCCGCTCTACCGGCTTTTTTGGATGCCTCCTGCAACCAAGAAGCAGCCTGATCATTGAACCCCCAAACCACAAACATTGTTGCCTCTCCGTCAAGCAAATACCACAGGCAGGCCGGTCCACTTGAGGGGAAGCCGTGCCCAGACCTGATCCGCATGCTGTTAGTGCTATCCTCTTGTGGTGCCTACCGTTGTAATTCGTATACCATGAAGTGAGCAGAAAACTTCAGAAATGCACCATAAGCCGAAACTGCGCGCCAACACAGTCTGTCCCGCGCTAAAAGGATGGTTTCCTCTCTCGGTGCAGGGACGAGCCCAAGTACATATAGAGAAAAATCAGTCTGGGATCAGATGCGGTAGCCGAATAACAGTTCAGAGGAATGCTTCCTATCTTTTGCTGAAGTTCTGCAGCAGCGGAACTTCAACAACAGTGGGGAAATGCTTGCAAGCCTGGTACCAAGGACGCGAGGCTGAACCTCGTGAATGCCCCACTTGACTTTACATATCACAAGCTCAGCTAACCCGTTGAGCTGCGGGTGATACTGACTGGTGGCGAGGTGCTGTACATGACCGTTGTAAAATCTTTTTGAAACAGTACTATTAAATTGGGGTCCGTTATCAAACACCAGTGTCTATGGCTGTCCAAATGGACCAACGATGTCGCACTGGGCTTCCACTGTGGTCTCGGCCGATGCTCAGATCCGCTTTGTGTCCGAGTGGACCACGATTAGTATTACGTCACTCTCCAGCGGCACGGCATGATACACGTAAAGCCGTGTTCAGCGTTGCTTGGTATCCAACCAGCTGGCCGAACCAGCACCAGAGGCATTTAACAGGACGGGGAAAATGTTTTGCACCTTCTTACATCATCTTGAATGTCTTGGTCAACACCGGGGTACCAGAATATGGTGTTTACCAAGCTCTTCATGACTGACATGCCTGGATAGGTGTCATGGATCATAGCCTATCATATAATGATTATGCCTGCTCACTTTCCGGTTGCCAGCTATCACCACAAGGTTTCGCCGCTTCCCTAAACAATGCAATAAATGCGAACGAAGTGAATAAGCGTCACTCGTGCGGTCTTGTATCCTTAGTGCTGTTTTTGGCATTTGTCGTGGCGGTACCTCTGGGCAAGAACGTGCCGGGGCTGTCATTCTACGAGACCCCGAGCAACACCCGCAATCATGAAAAGTGACTCAAGCTCATTTTGAGGAAACACTGCGTCCCAAATTCTACCTCCTACTACTCAATAGTATGCGGTAGGCACCTTTTTGTGTCGGACATTAGGGAAGGTCTGTCTGGTCTCCCTTCTTGCACTCTGCTGAGGCTTCACTCACTGCCTAATTTGGTTCGGGCCTTACTGGTGTCAAAGCTGGATCCAGCCCATGTACCCTTCAAGGTCCTTTTTCTGGTGCTGCTTGACTGGCTCTCAGTATTTACCCACCCCCACACCTTTCTCGCACACTTCGAGGTATATACCTAGTGCAGGGCGCTTCACAACAGGCACAGTCGTCATTACGAAACGTGAGCCCCAACACAGCTGTCACATTCTACACTCCTTAAGTGACTTCGTAGCGGTTGTTACCCTAGAGGAGCCTGGCCGTTGCAATTCATCTTCACCTTCTGAACTTGGAATCCAAAACAATTATACAGCAAAATTAAAGCATGCACTACCTTTAGCATTTTAGCACCGCCTCTCGTCATCATTCTCGTTGTTTGCAATGTTCTGTTCGTTTGTAGATTAGAAAGGCCACACCACATCTTTCTTGTCACTTATGGTGCTCGCAGTAACCTCGCAGAACATGAGAACACTCAAATTGCATACAGCTGACACTGGAGCGGAATGACCAAAATAGACCGTTGCCATTTCAGCTTGCGTCGTTCAGCTCACCACGATGCAACATCGGGACGTGCCATGTCACAATGTCATAGGACGCCTGCTACGATTAATGTGGGAACGATCGTATAATGTCTGTCTTTATCGTGCATGTGTTTCACGTTTACTAGGGCAACTGATGCAATGAAAAGAGTTTTTGGTAGAGGCTATCGGAGTTGGCAGGTTACGACCACCTATAAAATCACCTAATTGATGATTTTACTTGGCTACTCGTTTCAGTGGACTGCGTAATCTTAATTCTGTTTGTCGACTGAATATATTTTTAATCTATTCATTGGCTGGTTTGTTTGAAAGCAAGTCAGTTGGTCTATCTAAAGAACCCTGAAAGAAAAGTTTGCAGTCTTCACTAGCCTTGACAATTCATTTTCCTGAGAACGAGATGAGACCGCCTGATTTTTTTTGAGCAAGCCGGCAGGCTGCAGAGGAAGATTGACCCAGATTTAGCACGAAGTTATATGTTTCACATGACTGCATTCCATTTTTAGCTGTGGGTTCATCTTTGATAAAAAACGGGCGTCAAACTTGCTTAGAATGACAAGTTAAAAAAAATTCTTTGGTATTTGGGTTAAAAAAAACTTTGAACACTTTAGCTCAGCTTTCAGTATTTTGGGCGCATTTTACTTTGTAGCTGTGGCTTCATCTATGATGACTATATAATCTATGATTTTAAAATGCTTTCACTGAAACACCTCTACATTCTCTAGTTCACTTGGAGCGTATAAAATTAATTGGGCGTGACAGACAAGCGCACTTCGGCGTCCATCATATGTCGTAGCTATGCCTTCATTTTTTTCTCTTTTTTCAAGGGGCACTGACACCCCAAAGGTCGTATTTATTTTTATTGTCTAAAACGATGCAAGTTGCAGTCATAGACACGCAAAAAAAACCGCATCGCGAAAAAAAATTTTCCCGCGCGCGCGCGCGCCTTTTTATTTTTGGCGTTTGATTTTCCCGCCTCTCGCCTCCTCGCTTCTTTTGATCGGTGACGTCAAAAATCAGGAAATTTAGAAGCTTTGTAGGCGACATCTCTATACCATTTAATTACGGCAATCGTAAAACATGTTTTTTAACGCAATTGCGAACGCACTACGGCCCTTCTTTTTGAAATACCAAAAATCGGGAGTTCGTTGTGGTGCCGTCTCCTGGATTTGTATCCTCCAACGGAAAACAGGCGACACCGCTCAAAACCGGTCCGCCGTAACGCCGCCGCTCATTCCTTTCCTCCTCGCTTTGGGTCGCCATGGCAACAGCAGGGAGTGGTGAAAGAAAGTCGACTCTCAGGCCTCCGCGATTTTTGACGTCAAGGCACCGGCGCCGATCGCGCGGGAACTTCGAATTCGGCATTTGGAAATTGTTTTTTTACTTCACTAATACTGAACTCTCAAATTTCAGATTTTGAGGGTAATGTCCCGGCATCGTTTTCAATCGTTTCGGATAATAAAAAAAAATATGATTTTGATGTGTCAGTGCCCCTTTCAGTTGAAATGTATATCTTTCGCTTGGCTCTATCAGTATCTACTTTATGTACTGAATGCCTCGTTTCAAAGTTGCGTCGCCACAGGGAACTTGTGCGCTTATGGGTGTTTGGTGGGTAGTGTCACCAATTCCAATTAGCCCCGAGCCCACCGTGGGTTCAGACCCCCTGCATGACTGGCTGTGCTAGGTGTGTCCGTGTTTGATGAAACTGGGGTCTCGGCAGTTGAGTCTAGTCCGGGCGCAAATTTTCTTCAAGGGCCCGTCAGGTTAGGCAACAAACCACCCCGGCCCGCGATCCGCACAGACAGGTGTCCTGCGTTGGCTCGGCCAGGACGATTCGGTCAGTCGCTCTGCTTCACCCCTACTTTCTTCTAAATGTTTTCTTCATCCACATTTTTAACCTCGCATCTTTTAGATGTAACAGAATTCTTCGAAAGTAAAGGGGAATTATACAACCCATAGGTGTTGAAAACCGTGTGACGTGGTGACACCAAATACTTTACTATGAAAATATATCACTCCATGAAAATCCAATGGCCTTGGCACGAATAGGCTTTACGTGGTTGGAACGACTGGATGCGCAGC
Organism: Ixodes scapularis; assembly: GCF_016920785.2. Classification (NCBI taxonomy): domain Eukaryota; kingdom Metazoa; phylum Arthropoda; class Arachnida; order Ixodida; family Ixodidae; genus Ixodes; species Ixodes scapularis. The sequence goes on along the minus strand of NW_024609846.1, from coordinate 62,464,717 downwards.
AGCCTCGGAGTTTTTCCCTTTGAGCAGACCGATCTCACCAGCTAGTTTCGTTGAGCCGACGCTGCCGCAATGCATCGAAGGAATTCTACTTTTCTGCATGTGGGAGAACCCCGCTGGAGATATGTGCATGACGAGACGACACGAGCCGTCTCGTGCACTGCCGCCTGCCTCCTGTGAACTAAATTATGGCGGAGTCACGCATGCACGAAACGCTTAGTGAGATTGGTCTATTGGGACGATTGATGGCAACAATAGACGACTGTTGACATCTATGGTTGCGGACACCCGGAGCACTAGTCAAGACAGCTGTCTCTACTGTCTCGGCAAACCTGGTATATCGGTGTGCCCACGGCAGCCCTCTTCCTTGGTGCGCATGACTGCTCTACAGCGTGGAGGATGTGATCCTCCTATATTCTCACAGATGCGTGGTGTCTACACTGCTTGGAGAGCAACATTCGACACTGTGCTGGCATAAATGAATGGAGACGAATGTATTTTTCTGGTAAAGTATTTGGTGACACCGTCAACTGGCATGTTAGCAATGGCCGTGTTGGGGTTACCCGCATCCCAAATGTCCCGAGATGACTCTGTCACATTTCAATGACTGCGTTTGACGTGCATGCACGAATGGGACATTTGGAATAAAATATATAGCAATTCATTCAAAATATATATTAAACATTTGTTTTAATAAACCTGTACATGCTTGTAGTTTACTTTCATTATCACTGCAGGGTTAGGAGGTCAATTGACAACAAAACTTTATTGTTTGTTTTTTTTCGTTTTCTTTTGGTTTTGCGATTTGTGGTTTTCCATGCATCAGCATAAGACATAAGTATAGCTGCATGTTATCACTTCAAATGTTTGGGTCTATACATTAGGAACTAATTCTATTTTTGATGATGATCATAGCAAAATTAGCATGTCACTATTTCAGCGGGATGTTGCTTGCGAACTCGGGAGACTGCAATTGCAGCTATTGCGACTTCAAGATGTAACGAGATTTCAGCTGCTCGTCAGACCATGGCCAGGTGGTGGAATGGATCCTCAATCATTTGGTGGGGCGTGCTTGTTGGTTTAGACCGTGAAACTTCCAAAATTGAGTTTGTCCTGCGATGTCAAAATGTTGGGAAAAAAAACGTCTGTGTCAAGCCTGCCTAAAACATCCCTTTGCTACATTGTTACAGGCTTGTCACCCTGTTTTTTTATTGTTTTTTTATTTCTATGGTGATTTAGAACTGCTGTCGGCAACACCGGAGCCCACCGCCGAGTGCAGCAGCTCATGTTGTAAGCACAAAGCAGAAAGACGCCAAATAGGGTTAGCAGACAAGGCCCATCATGTAATCGATGCCACCAGCCGGACAGCCCACAAGATCACCTATTCTATGCAATAACCCAGTTGTCATCGTTAACCCGTCTCGACCACAAGGTGACAGCGGTACCCACGGCAGGAACTAAGGTTGTTATAAAAATAATAGGAGACGAGTGAACATTGCAGTATGCGCTTCTGCTCTTTGTACTGCAGCCACCGACAGCTTGTCATCAACCCTTGAATTGACCCTTTTCAAAAGTGTGCACCCCCCCCCCCCCCCCCAAATCTGTGCTCCGTTCACCCTTAAGAGACTACGGACCAATCAGCCGCTTCCCTCTTCTTACCTGACCCGGCTCTCCACGCGTGGGTATGACCGGGAGCATGATGAAGAGGTGAAAGAGAGGCGTATGACTGGTCTAACGCGGACGTAGCTTCCCCCGCAGTCTCAGCTTAGAGGTGAACAGAGTATGGTAGCTGCAGCACCAATTATCGAAGACCGCCATTGTTTGAGCACACACTTTGGGGATGTATTACACACGAGCGGTGTGCAAGCATTCAGAGTGAACGCGGCTGGGCTTATATCGAGAACGAATGCTGCGTCAGAGTTCGGCAAGGACTCTGATGGAATCACAGGCTTCGTGTGGATATCGCCAATGTTGCTTGATGGGATCATGAAAGGGTCTATTACAAAAAAAAATTGCCTGATCTCAATAGACCCTATACGAAATTGCGTGGAGGTCTGACAACAATGAGAGCATCGCTATTTTATTGTTGGCAAGCGTCGTCGGTGCTGGAGCACGGTGGAGTCATCGGAAACAGCCGTGCGGGCTGTGTGCGATGGCGCGGCAGCTGCGTTTTCCACCTTCCGGCCATGAAATATTGACGAACAGTTTAAACGACCTACCGCAATTGTCTGACGAAACTCTCGAAGCCCTGTGCATATGCAGGCGCAACCTGCAGTGTGTAAGTTTCCACAGCGAGAGCATAGGACTTGCTCCGCTGCTTTGACGAGGTTGTCGTCAGCAGGCACAGGCCTCCGAGAGTTTCGTCCGACAGTTCCGGTAGGTTGTTTAAACTGTTCGTCCATATTCCATGGTCGGAAGGCGGAAAACACAGCTGCCGCGCCATCGCACACTGCCCCGACCGTTGCTGTCAAACGGATTGCATAGCCCTGTCAGGCACTGCTAGCCATGTCGCCTGAAACATTTCTCTACAGTTCTTTCTCAAATAAAGCACTAAACAAACAAACAACTTTATTTTTGAAGCTATTTATCTACGTTTGTCTTGCTTCTGGTGTGTAGATTTCGTCGGCTCTTTTTTACATATATTTGAATTGGGAACGCTGTTCGAGCAGATTAATTCGTTGTGCACTGAAAATCGTTAACAATATTATAATAACGCTAGATGTGGACATCTGTGCATTTCTTTTAGTGTACACTTTTGATTTGTGTGTAAAATGATATTCATATTTTCAATAATCAAGAGGTCTGCCATGGCAAAGTTCGTAACTCCCCCCCCCCCCCCCCCCCCTTCCTGATATTTTCCTGGATTTACGCCTCTCCGCAGAATTCAATTCTGATTGGCTGGTTTAGCTTGTGGAGGAAGTCACCAATTAGCCATTTTGTAAATCGGAACAAAAAAAAAAGTATATCAAACGTTTCCGCGTCATTATGGGGTAAGCGCGGAAGGGAGCGATGGGCATCTTTAGAACCGAGCAGAAGGTGCGTTGATTTTCTCTAGTTTTTAGTTCAAGTAGCCGCTAATCTGGTTCGGCAAAGATTGCCGGGTCGTTTGCTCGCTCCGGTTGCGATGGTGCTTCGTTTCAAACTCTACGCCTGAGACGCTAAGCCTAACACTTGACTTCGATGTCTTTCGAGGCAAGAAAGAGAAGCGAGACAGGGAGGAGCAAGACAGGCACCACTCGGAACGAAGGAAAGAACTTTAATGAAAACAATCCAGTGTCGCCATATGCCAGGGGTGTGGATTGAAGAGCTCACATGAGAACAAACGCTACACTGTAAGCGTTTCACTTCGACCCTGTAGGGCAGCGCCATATTGGTGATCGCGACTGCTTCGCAAAAACTCGGTTCTGAAACGAAGCTTTGATACTTTCGGTCACGACCTGCTTTATATTTACGACCACGTCACCTGAGTGCATCCTATGGAAGATCCTACTCCCGGCCGAGGGCCTAGTTTTAGCGCCGCCTAGCGAGAGAGGTGTTCTCACTAGGCGGCACAAAAACTCGGTCCTCCTACCTCGTCTGGTTCTTCTGTTATCCGTGGGTGCGTGCCAGCTGATCGCGCTTTCTGGTTTCAAGCGCGTTCACACTATAATTTTTTTCTCTATGTAAAGGATACTGAAAGGGCCCAATCCGTTAATAAGTTTGCTATTGTTTAGTTTGCCTAGCCAGCACCAGATGGTATTGGCTGCGCCCGCGCGCCGCCAACTCAACTTGGTGCAGCACGGAATAAACGAAAAAATACCGACTTCCAGGAACCGCCACGAGGCGCCGCTGAAAATCGGCTCTCCGGGAGGTGCGTGCTGGAGTGTTTCCAGATAGAGTGATAGTAAGTATAGAGTAGGTCGTGATTTTGGTAGTCTGGAAACCTTCAATGACTCTAGTCTTGCTTAGCAACCGAGCAAGCTAGGCAGCGCTGGCACCACATGACGCGGGCCAGAGTACGCGATGAACCTGCAACGTGCACAGAGGACACGGCGGAAGAAACAAATTTAGGTGATGACTCTCTGTCTGACGCAGGGACCCGATTATGTTCGGCGCAAAGAACGCTTCACTCGCGAGGGGGCAGATGGCGCTGAAGTATAGGGTCCCTCCCAAACCGACCGCTCCGGTTGTTTCTCCAAGCAGTGGTCCTGCATTCCATCGCGCACCGCTTCATGTTGTACCTCACCGCCGTCACGCCGCCACCATGTCGCCAGAGTCCGTAAATCTGTGTTCTCTTCCTTCTTCTTTTTCGGGTTAATGTTCACCTTCGTGCACGATGGTGGCACCTGTGATCGACGCAGCACCAAAACAAATCACGAGGCCAGCCACTGGCCGCACACCACCACCACAGTCCCAAGCGGCGAAAAACGCGAGCACGCTACTCCGCCGCAGGGTTGTAAAGTACCTAGGTACAAGTAACTGTAAATCGGTATCTCGGTACTTTTGTTGTACCTGAGGTACAAACCTAGGTACTTTCATTTCTCAGTATCTGTATCTGTATCTTAGGTACATTTTCCAGTAACTTGTAACTAAGTGAAGTTACTTTTTACAGGTACTTTCCTATTCACTTCGTCAAAATCGTAGAAAATAGAATATAACATATAACTGAAAATAAATCATAATTACAGTCGTCAAGCAATTTAACTTCACGTAGTGTTTCCACGCAATAAATCGAACTCAAATTTTGCACTCTACAAAACTGAAAATGTTTGTGAAGAAAAAATAATGGGAGGACGATTAACCTTCGCCTTTAAGAGTTGAACGCGACAGGGTTATCGGGCCCCCTTCGCATGGCCTTCTCAATCGCTTCTCATGCTCTTGAGTCACACAACGACCTAGTTCTTATGATACAACACTCCCGGCGCGATCTAGGAGCTTTTACCAGTGCTTTGATGCCATTTTACCCCGCAAGGTTTATTTATGTGTTTGCTCGGCACGCGCTAACAACACTCGATGCGATAATGCCTTTACCCTGACACAGACAGACATCGAGGCTCTATAACGACGGCAGGATCGCAGTGCCATTCCCAAGCCCTCCGTTGCCTAGTCGGTAGCATGTCTGGCTCGCAACCAAAGGGTCGTGAGTGCGATCCTGCGTAAATTCTTCAAATTTTTCTTTAAGGCAAATGAATCAGTTTATCAAGTGGGATCATTTGAAGCATGCGGCGACCATTAATTCGTATGTATTTAACCACCTTCATTCCACGCATGACGTCACGTTTCACATGAGCGTTGTGGGTTGTTTGAAATTCCCGCGCGAAGTCATGTGGCTGTGACGTCACGACCCTATCGACCATTCAGGAATTTCCCGTCACGCCACCGACGCCACCGACATCCGACAGATTTTCTGTGACCCGAGCTCGCAAACCCGCTCGCCGTTAAAATATTCTCTGCCTTCCTAAAAACGAAAGAAAAAACGTGAAAGCTTGAAGACTTTCGCTCGTCGCTGCGTTGCGAAGGTTAGGTGCGTGTACACTCGACTCTTCGTTTCTCCATGCCGCCGACGTCTTCTGGGCCCGCCAATGGCTTCGATGCCAGTGCTGGCGCTGAAGGGCAAGCCACGTCAACAAGCGAGTTTGAGCGGGACGTCGTATAAACAGTGGAAGCTGTGTCCTCGGTGAGCCAATTGAAGCGTGAGAGTAAGGCACGTGAGGACTCAACTCCAATCCTTTCAGCAAGTGCTCGGCATTATGGAAGAAGCAAGCGAGGTCTAATGTGGTTGCTGACGCCATCTCTTCAAGCTGTGAAGGATATTTGCCCACGCCTGTCCTCACGCGGTGAAACTCTATACATACGATTGCCTCAAATCGCTTCACGGAATGCTTGTCACAGTGAGGGAAAGTTGAAGGAAGTTTGTGAGAATTTTAAGATTTCGCGATTCACGAAGTCAGACATTGACTTTATTGATGAGTATGTTCAGGTGTTTACACCTCTCACACAAGCTATAACTTGCGCAAAAACAGCATGTTTATGGCATATCTCCTGCCTACAGTGGCTTCACTTCACAAAAAATGTCCGCGTTGCTGACGGAGAACTTGAGGTACTGCCGCCTGGTGGTCAAGAGCTTAATCACGGCGATCAATAAGAGGTTTGCAGGTATGGAAAAAGAAAACATTTGATAATATCTGCCGTATGCTATCCAAAATTGTAGGTTGCATGGATAGACAACGAAGTGGAACGGAAGCGGGCCTGGGATTATCTAAAGAACGAACTTATGCGAACATCAACTATAAAAAAAGCGTCGTCAGGCGAACAAAGTGGTGAGGATGAAGAAGACTGTAAGCACTTCATTAACTTCGAAACATCGTCCTCATCTGCTTCATGGGAATAGTAGTTTGTACAGTACACCGAACTTGCTCCGACAAGAAGTCTGGACTGTCTCAAGCACATGCCGCTTCTGAAACGCGTGTTCTTAAAATTCAACACGGGGCTTCCAAGCAGTGCGGCGCTGGAGCGCGTTTTTAGCATAGGAGGAACAATTGCTACCAAACTGCGATTGAAGATGTCGGATGAACATTTCGAAGAAGTCCTGATTCTGAGGTCAAATCGAGCACTCAAGTGAAAAAGAAAAAGTCTTCGAATGCTCTGGTGAGAGCGTTTTGCCTTATTTCTCCCATTGACACCAATAAAGCACGTTTATCAAACTTGTTTTGGTGTACATCCCAGTATACAAAGGATTTACTTCCAATATTAATGTGACAAATTTGAGAAAAATACTTGACGTGAAAATAAAATGTACCTTTGAAGTAACTGTACCTGTACCTAGGTACATTTTTCAGCGAGTAGCTAGATACGCACCTAGGTACATTTTCGTATGAGTAACTGTAACTGTATCTTAGGTACATTTTTGAAGTAACTTTTACAACCCTGCTCCGCCGACACCGTGACCACCGAGGAGGGACCTCATACCGCAGCGCCCTCCACGGCGGCGCGGAAGAAACTACTTCTGGTTTGAGGCTATCTCCGAACACGATCTACTCGCTCGCTCCCCGTGGGAAGAGCGGCCAGAGTCATCACCTAAATGTGTTCCTTCCACCGTGTTCCTTCCACCGCGTGTTTAAATCGAAAGTGCAGTATTTACCGCAGTACGGAGCTGCGCGGCTGCACTCAGATAATGATTAGAGCCGTCTCTAGTTTGACAGAGACTCTGCCGAGTGTTTTGCGTGCCTCATGACGGCGTATTACGGAGTCTACTGCGCGGCGAAGTGGTGTAACAATTCTTTAAAAGAACTCGGAGTGCTCATTCTTCCGGTTTCCAACAAACGACAAGTGAGCCTCTATATGAAACTTTTTTGTCAGCGTTCGAAAGTAGAAGCTTTGAAATATATGATTTTTCTCAACCTTTCTATTACAGCATCGAAATGGATTACGTATGCAAATCGCCAGGACTTTGGAATCCTGCCGATGAGCAAGCTGCTCCAGCGTCGTTTGTGCAGCGTTTGCAAGCTGTAGGAAGATTTGTTTGCGGAAAAACGCAAAGGTGAGTTGCTGTCAGAGCAATCTTCAGTTAATTTTACAGCTTCGTGTTTACATCTTAGGGTAGAGTACCTAAAAGCACCTAGCTACTGTCAGATATATAGTCACACCAAAACATTAGTTTCTTTTTTCTTTTTTGCGGGTGCCAATTAGCGAGTTTGTTTTAGGTCTATTTATCGTTTATTTTTATGCAGCTCGCCTGTAACCCTGCATTAATTAACTTAAAAAGCAAGCCTTTTGCTTTATTTCGGTGTTGATTTGTATGTCTGGGTATTCAGCATTTTTGTTTGTAGGAATTGCTTATAGAGCCATTTAGATAATACGATAATGTGTGTTGTTCTGTTAGTTTGTACATTAAAGTAATTAATTTCTTTTTACATATTTGACAACGTTTACTGCCTACTAGTTCTTGGTTCCCCTTGGAGGGCGGTGGACTGTCAACTGAGTTTGTAAATACGTGCTTCAAATACCGCAACTCATTTGAATGGTGTTCAATAAAAAATGCATTTCAATGAACCTGCTGTTTCTGTTTTTATTGCACTGGTAATATAACGCGAAGCGCAATTGTTGTAAAGTGTAGCGCGCGCGCTCGTCTGCTCAACCGCTGCTGTGCTGGCCGCTCGCAGCTGACGGCACGGCACCGGTCGAGCGACAAGACAAAAACCGAAAAGAAAAAAAAACGGGGGGGGGGGGGGGGGGGGGGGGAGGAGGCGAGGAGGGCGCACGGCGTACGCCAACGACAGTGGTGCCGCCATCTGGCTATCTTTCGTGATCGAGAAACTTCCGTCTCACACCGTACGTATGTTCGCCTTTCTGCCACTGGCGCCTTCTGGCGCTAGTTTTTCCTTACCACGGTGAAAGCTGGAGCTGCACTCGGCTGGCGCAGCTCCTAGGCGCCCATTTCCGGCTTGAGCGGCGTCGCCGTCGCCATTGCCGTCCGCGTCGGCGTAGCCGCGCGTTGCATGCAACGCGCATGCGAAGCTTGCATGCAACGCATTGCATGCCAGCGGCGTAACCGCGCGTTGCGTTATCGGTAGTCTTCATAATGACGTCACGAGGGTTACCCTTGTGAGGGTTAAGAGGGTTACGAGGTCTGCTCTCACGAGGTTTACGAGGGTTAGCCTCACGAAGATCAGGAGGGTCATGAGCGTTACCCTCACGAGGGTTGCGACGGTTAGTTACCCTCAAAAGGGTTACCCTAACGAGGGTCAGGAGGGTTGCTCTCACGAGAGTCACGAAGGTTACCCTCACGAGGGTCACGAGGGTTATAAGAGTTACCCTCACGTAACCCCCCCTGAGGTCGCGTGACTCCCCCCCCCCCCCCCCCCCCTGAGGTCACGTGACCTAAGGCAGTCACCTATCCCTCAGTACCCTTCGATCCTCCTCCTCAAGCGCTGCGCTCTAATCCGGCGTTCCACGGAGTTGTAAACGGCTTTCATTTCTTTTTTTCTTTTTTTTTTTTTTTACAAATAACTGCAGTAGAACGAAATGGAATTGAAAAAGTAAATTGTATGAGTGTTCTACATCTTGACCGCCTGTGAAACGTTGTTGTTGTCAACCGCAGTGCCCGCAGTGTCCAGCTTGGGTTTCCGTTTCTTGATAGGGTCGCTGAGCCATAGACCGGCCGTAAACAAGAAAGACATGAGTATCATTCCTCCCATGAACCTCATGAGTCCGTCGTACGAACCATACGTGTCCCTGAAAAAACCTGAAAGGAAAGTGGACATAAGTTAGACAGCTCAAAACCGCAGAAAAAACTTTGGCTAGTGCCAACAAGAAAGTACTACTTTGACGCATGCAGCATAGCACAAACAAGCACAAGATTTATCCACACTCTGGTTGAACTTTTTCTCGCAATTTCTCAAGGGCAATGGAATATCTCTACAGAAACGTCACTTCCCACAGCAAAAAAAAAAAAAGATTAAAAGATGAGAAAAGAAAAACGAGACTACAAAGTTTCCTGGTTTGTAATTTCATAGGGCAGATCTGATATGTATATTTGTTAGTAATATTTATATTAAACCAATCAGACAATACAGATTCTGCCTTTAGAAAGCGGTCAATTGTCTTCGAGAACTATTGACGTGCCGTTTTATTTTATTGTAAATAAAAGCTTACAATGGCCCTTAGTTATCTGAAGCAAATTCAAAGTCACGGGAGCTGGGATCCCAGCTTATGACTGCCCCCCCCACCCTCATTGTTTAAAGTAAAAAAAGGAAAACACAAAAGAAGATCTATCAGTAATTACCAAGAACAACACGCACAGCACTCACCAAACTTACACGAAACACGCAACTTATGCCATCTCATACGAGTGCTAAACTGGCGGCAGGCGAAGATCAGCGTTATGATGTAGCCCTCAGTGAAACAGCCCGAGCAGGGGAGGGCGCTCGTACAAGGCCGATCTTGTGGCTGAGCCGGGGGCACCACAGCTATTTTGCCTGCCGGATGATCATCGCTTGTCGCCCCCCTTCGTATGTCCCCCTCCGCGGTGTCCACAATTTAGGGCATCATTCTACATAGCACACATAACATTCACAGAATAAGTGCCGCGAATTTATACTTACTAATCACCACAGGTATTGAAAAGGAACCGATGGCCGTCACACTAGCCAGAATGCCGTATGCAATAGGAAGGTTTCTCATGCCCACTTCTGTAGCTAGCACGTCCGAGATTCCCACCATGAGATAACCTATGGGCACACCTAGTGATATCGTTACCACCCAAAATGTTACTTTAGTCTGTGCGAACGGAATCGCTTGAGCGAGGAATGCCATCACAAAATAGCAGACGGTCATGAGTCCCGTGTTGGTGAACACCTTGCAATCCGTGAGAATGGGAACAAAGATTCTCCCTATGGTGTCGGTCGCCGAGAAGAAGGTTAAGACGTATACTGCATCCGCCATGTCCAGTCCAATATCCACTCCATAGTCAACGATGATGGTGAGGAATCCGTCCAAAAAGAATGAGAACGAAAAGTAACTCATCGTGTAGAAGTAGAAGCGTGGCATCAAGAGCACGTCTCTGACACTGTCCATGGCGGTGCGCGGGCGAGCCGCCTGGATGCTGTGAAGGGGGATTTTCAGCGTCTCTTTTGGCACCGTCGAAAGTTCTATTTGGCATCGGTTGCCCATGCTGATAACAGTTCCCCGCCTCGTCGGCTGGGCGTCCACGAACCCGAGCACCGACTCACGAGCGAGGGATCCAGCGACGCTGAGCAACGTGCCTCTTCTGGACATGTTCTGGTTCTGCACGTCGGCAGGGCTGGGCGCAACGCTCCTGAACACCGTGTCGGTCTCGGTCGACCTGATTATGGTTCCTCGCCTCGAGTGCAAGGACCCCTGTTCCGTGTGGCTCGTGTCCGCCTCTGTACTGATCCGATGTGGTCCCTCACCAAAGCTGATGACCCTTCCTCTGCGAACCGCCTCGCGGTCGCCGAGGGTAATCAGAGTTCCTCGTCGTCCTGCGTTCGACGGTTCAATCTTGAGGTACAGCTTGTCCTGGTCGGCGTTCATGGTGCACACGATGGACATTTTCCCCAGGACGTCATACGGATCCTCGGATGAGTCTGTCACCTCGACTACGGTTTTGTTTTCGTTCTTGATCCACGGGGGTGGACGAAAAAGAAAACTAATCGCAGGAATGTTGAGAAGCATTCCTCCGAGGAGGAGCAACGCTCCCTTTAATCCGTACTCCAACAGCACGAACTCGAGTATTTTGGGGAAGACGAACGACGCCATGGTGGCTCCCGCGAGGTTCAAGCCAAGCGCAAAGCCTCTGCGCTTGTCGAAGTATTCGTTGATACAAACGATGGTGCAGCTGAAGAGTATACCCTGGCCTGTTCCTGCGAGGTGCAAAAGTACAAAAATAAGTTACAGTGTTAAACTAAGGAAATAACAGACGTAGATATTTATACCAAAAGCACAAATACCAGATGACGATATCAAACAGGAAGAAACGATTACATATGAGAATATTAGTAATATAAATAATAATATTAAAGTAGTAACAATAATATTATTAAGAAAAATAATATTAATAAAGTAGTAATAATAATTATAGTAATAATAAGAATAATAAATCGCGTCAACACAATAGAAGCACAGTTTTAGTAAGGACGCCAAGTCGGGCCAAATTTGGTGTTTAAATTGACCACGAAGGTGATTTAGAAGTTTTACTTGATGATGTAAGTGGGTGTCAGGCACGTTTTAGACACTTTTGGTCCAGTTATATACCTGAACAGACGTTTGGGTGCCGCACCAATCAATTAAAAAATTGTGGTAATAATCGCGCCTGGAACGATGCCTCAGACTACCTCGAGGCGATGGCAGAAACGTAAACTAAACTGAATTGCGTGACGTCGAAGCGTGACGACAACGGGCTCCTCGTCAGGCGACTGGTTCAAACGAATGACGCGCTCTTGGTGTTGCGGCGGCGTCGGCGAGTCGGGCGGAGAGGAGAGTCGTTCTGACGCGGCGACTGAGGAGTCGGTGGCTCAGGGGCAGGTCTGGGGCGCCTTCGCACAGCGCCGATCCAGAGTTTCGCCTCCTGAGAAGAATCTTCCGTTCCGTCAGTGTGAGGTCGCTGAACGGGAACTCACTCGCTTGCAAGCACAGAGTTGTCATCCAATTCTTCCAAGTTGATGAGTTCGACAACAACCATACTCCGTTCACCCTTAAAGGAGCGCTGCAACGATTTTTGTACTTTGCGCAAGTACCGCTTAGAACGAATCCCTGACGTTATTAACCTGTGAAACACCCGTTCGGTTTTCACCACACGCAATAAAAATCGCAAAAAAAAAATTAGAAAAAAAAAAAAAAAACGATCCGCGTTCACTTACTCAATTGGTAGCCAGAACAAGCGGCCACGTGATATGGAGCCGATTATATGCCGCCAATGTTGATCATAGCCACGCGCTAGCGTTGGCAAGGCACAGGACACGCGCTGAGTTCCAGACACTGTATATGGTTCAGTTATTGTCGTCATTGCAGCGATTGGACACGGGCCACTACCCGAATGCTTCTCGAGTTATCGATTATCACGAGCCCAAATCGAGTGCCCACGCAATGCTCGGGTCCAATCTATAAGCCGCATTTAAATATCGTCAGTGAGCGGTACTGCGACCGCCCAGCTATGTAATCAAGTTTCGCAAAGGAGAGATTGAAAGAAAACACTCGCTTATGTCCTTGAAATTACACCGCAACAAAGAAGTTTCTTGGCCAGTGACATTGCGTGCGAGTATCCTTGAGTCCCACTAGTGCAGTGAGATCGCGTAAAGAGAAAAACATTCCAATGAAACATTTTTGCAACGGCCCTTTAAACTGAAACTGCAGCTAATGCCACAAGAACGAGAGCTCGAGGATGCTGCTTTGAAGCGTTCTTCCGCAGAACGAGTACTGGCACTAGAAATGCACGTCTCCAAGCCAGCCCGAGTTGGCTCACGCTTGTAGTTTTCGCTGCAGTCTCAGCATAAGGGTAAACAGAGAATTATATGGCCGATGCCTCACCGACCGCCGTGCATTATAGCCAACCGCGGGAGCCGCGCTGAGCGGCCACTAAGTCCTACCGAAAACCAAGAGTGCTTCTTGACGTCACTTCCCTTTCTAGAGAAAAAAATAAAGAAACAAACTCCGAATGCTTCTTTCGGTTTAGCAGATTTATTTGCGGGCACAGGTATAAGAGTCACGGAGTTCCAGAAAACATTGAGTGGTATGGTAGAACCCCGATGCGTCAAAAAAATTTTTTTTCTTTTAAATTGGTTTTCTTTTTTTAGAGCGCAGCTCTTAGGCGCCCGTTTCCGGTTTGAGCGGCGTCGGCGTAACCGCGCGGTGCATTATGGGTAAATTTCCCCGCTAAATCTAGTGGAGAAATTTTTCCGCTAGATTTAGCGGGAAACTTTTTCCGCTAGGTTTAGCGGAAAAATTTCCCCGCTAAATCGAGCGGAAAAATTTCTCCGCTAAATCTAGCAGAAAAAATTTCCCCGCTAAATCTAGCGGTAAAATTTCCCCGCTAAATCTAGCGGAAAAATTTCCCCGCTAAATCTAGCGGTGAAATTTCCCCGCTAAATCTAGCGGAAAAAATTTCCCCGCTAAATCTAGCGGAAAAATTTCTTTGGGGGTCACGTGACCCCCGTGGTCACGTGACACCCCCAGGTCACGTGACTCCCACGTGACCTTGGGGAGGGGGTCATGTGACCCCACTACGGTCACGTGACCCCCCCCCCCCCTTCAAGGTCACTTGCCCCCCCCCCCACCCCCCCCCCTCCCGAAAACACGTGAACCTCAGTACCCTTCCCTCCTCCTCCTCAAGAGCTGCTCTCTAATTCGGCGTTACAGGGAGTTGTAAACGGCTTTCATTTTTTTATTAAGAACACCACTTTTGCGTAAAAAATTTACAGATACTACATAGTCTTGTAAAGGAGATCAGAACAAATTTATGGTATTCAAAGCTCATTTAAGTTTCTTAGTGCCTAGTATATCCGTACTTAGCTTACTATAAAACATATATTCACATCTTACCGTGAAAAGTAAGAGGTAAATACATATGGGGCTATGTGGGAATCCTTATTCCCAAACTTCGAAGCGATCGTGATTTTGCAATCTTTCCCTCTTCGCGTCGTCGAACGCGAACGTTTTGGGAGCGGAGAGGTTGGAGGAGCTTTAATTTTCTTTACTCTTAACATGTCATCGTCTGTAGACGGCCTTAGCTCCAACAAAAACAAAAACGAAAACAAAAACGGTCCCAACTACTTATTACTGTCATCCGGCGGAGAAAAAATTAACAGAATTTAGAGAGACCCTGCAAAGCATGGTCTCTCTAAAGGGGTCATTAATTCTACAGGCCGTCAAAAAAAAAGAAAAAAACCTTGATGGGTTTTGATATATTTTATCACTAGTGGTCTAAAATATAGCACTAGCGGTCTAAGCCGGCGGCCAAAGTTTCAAAACTAACCTTTGTCACATCAAACACTTAAAGCAATTTCCATAGCTTTCTAATGGCAAAATGGCGGCTAACGGAGCCCTCGAATACATGGACTTGAATGGCCCCAGTAAACAAGAGAGGGTCCCCTTTTGGCATTAGAATTCTTAGAAAATCACTAGTAACTTTTATATATTATGTTCTTAAACTTTGGCATCGGGTTAACACCGCTAGGGCTACATTTTGGCGGAGGCTGAGCCTTCGCCGATGCGTGGTTTATTTTTTCCGGTATCAGAAAAACGTCTCGTAAGTGTCTTCGAGGACACACTCTACTCTTCATTTAACACCTGTTTCAAGGGCACCTCAAAAATCTTTAAACGAAACTCCTTGAGATAAATCTCGAATGAGCCCGAGAACTCGGCTAAGCGCACACCCATCGACCTGCGCTGGTTCGACGATTCTTTAAAGCAGTTCGCCCTCAATAATTCCTAAGTCCGTAAAAGAAGGGGTTTAATCAACTCCTTTATAGGCGAATGTACACATACCTTACTTGTTGTTGTTGTTGTTGATGCTGTAATGTTGTTGTTGTTTGGTTTTTTTTTCTGTTTCTTTATTTTTTTGCTTGGCTGGGAAAAGAAATACGTATGCTTTTTTTGCCAAAGCTAAATTCATAATGTATTTTCTTATTTTACAACGCTTTTTGGCGCGAAAGCGCCAAATGTGAAAGTCCTTCAATTCAAACTTATAACAATCGTATGCGCGTAAATTTCGCTTATTCTTTTGAATACCATGTCACATACCTACCGGCATGCTCATCTCACATTTCATATATAATAGTCACAAACGCCGCATGAGACAGCAGCCTTATAAGTTAATTACATCCATCGCACGACTTATATACATCACTTACCAGATATCAGTCCGAGAGAAAACACGAGAAACGTGATCCCGGTGGCGAATAATGATACGATGCATCCAATGGACATCAAAAGTCCGCCAAAAATGGCCACACTTTGAATTCCAAACGAGTGAATCATTGGCCCAGATACCAAGCCTGCAATAATTGAAAAAAAGAAACCTCAAAGGATTGTTTATCGTATTGCCCTCTGTCTTCATTAACAGATCTGAATAATGTTCCGGTGCAAGACAACCTTATTAATTGCAGTTTATCTTGCGGTATATCGGAAGCCGATATCACCGCACTTTGTCACATTCTGTACCATGGCAACCCCCACGCCGCCCTCTAAAAAAAAAACGTTTACCAGCCCACGACAAATTATATTGCAGTTTGGCATAAAAAATGACGCCATAGCGTGATAGTGAGGCCAGGTATAACACATTGCCCTAAAGTAGATCATCAATTAGCTTGTTATTTAAGCGTTCGCATTCCTTTTAAGAACAGGTACTATACCTTCATTACTGACAAGCAGCGGTTCAGAAACGACGGCTGGTGGGTAATTAAACCGCATATATGCAGACAGGTTCTTTTAAATTAAGCGTAGTGACAGGTTCAAGATGGATCTACAATCTTGCATCCACGAGCGTCATGAAGAAGAGGACTCTTTTACCTAAACATTGACCCTTGCGCCCTGTGTCGTCGTTTTCTTCGTGTCTCGGTCCTTGTTTTTTCGGCGCTTGACACCCTTTGCATGTACCAACTGGCCCATCCAACCACATCATTGACCCTTGTATTTAGACTTCTGTACTGCAGTTTTAAAAACTCTTTGTCATTGTGTACAACTTTTGGCGTTTATAGTATGTTCCTCACTAAAGTGAGGTTGCAGAAGGCGTTCACTCAGATTGTGCCTATCTCAAATACTCTACTCAAGATACTATATTTCAAATACATTTTGAAGTATCTTGGTATCTTGCAAATACTTCTGATCGAGAGTATTTGACACTCTATTTTAATTACATTTCTGAGTATCTTGTACTCATTATCTCAAATACATTCTTGACATGCCGCCATTTTCCGAGTTTTTCGGTATGAAGTCGTGTTCATGACACGAGCAAACGTGAACATTCTTTCGAGCACCCAAATCCTGTTGCTAGCTCCGATTAGTTATGGTGGCTTTGGTTGAGCTCATGAGGAAAACATCGCTTTTTTCTTGATTGTGACTCATATTTCACCCCAAAGTTCGTAAAATGAAGGTTTTCCCCTCGCCTTCCCAAAGGCGCCTTTTGTTTCCTAAAGTTTCTTCCGAAAAATCCTCGAACAAAAGGGGTGGTTTTACGGAAGTTAGGATTGCCACACTGAGGCGCAACGCAGACCGGGAAACAACCTACGACAACAATGCAGACTTGAGTGTCGAGAAAATAACATAAACAAAATTTAAAAAAGAATTGCTAAAAAAAAAAACATTTTTGTTTTACTTGTGGTATATTTTACCCCGTGTTTAAGTATAACTGCAGTGAAATAATATAGCTGAGAAAAAAGTACAACCATTGGCACGAACCCCTTGAATTCTAGCTCCTCCTAATCGGCCAATAAAGTGATTTTCTATTTCCTCCCAACTCAGCTACGACAAACTTCAACACGGTGGCCAACAGAAGAAAACAGCGGTATACTTAGCGTGCAACGCTGTCAGAGCTACTGGCGCGAGCGTGGGGCTTGATCTCGTTGATCATTTGCACGCGTTCTCGCGCAAACAAAACCATAGATGAAGCCACGCGCTCGCGCCAGTAGCCTTGACAGCGTTGCACGCTAAGTATGAAACAGAGTTTAGTAACTGGCAAGGTAACAACGGTATTGAGGACGAGCTTTCTTTCTTCAACAACGCTTGAGTGTCTGCTGCACCTCGAGCACGAGCGCGCGCAGTCGAAAAACGGCGGAAGGCATGGAGCTCGGTCTGGGGCCTGGCGTTCAAAAGACGGGCTTTGTCGTTCTTACGCTGGCAGTAACTATATCTTCTTTTTTTTCTTTCTTAGTTGTTTCTTTCTTCTTTACCACAGTGAGTACCAGTTGGAATTTTCCTCACCGGAAAGATTCGTGAAGCCCACGAAGATGCAGATGGGCAGCGATGCTTCCCCTCTCGACACTTGGAAAGTCGTCATGAACGAGGTGTAGAGGAGACTGGAGGTGCGGAATATGCACATGAAGAGCGTGGTCACGATGAAGCAAAGCGCCGCCATGAACCAGCTGAGGACACCATCGGGTCCCGGCATTGCCTTAGCCGCGTCCTGCCCTGGTGCTCGCGAGTCGCCCGCCTTGTTGTTCGTGGCCGGCACATCTTGGTTTTCCTGGCATAAAGCACAATTTTTTTAAAACTTTCACATCACTTTACTAATTAGGTTTATGACATTTGACGAGATTCTTTAGTAAAAGAACGTTAATTTACGCTTCCTTTTACCTATCTAAGAGCATAATAAAAGCTTCAAGTCGACGTCTATGCAGTACAGCGGTAAGGGTTATTCTGAACAATAGTTTGAGCATTGCAACCAACCTCGAAATTTAAGAACTTGTACACCTAGCCTTTTATGTCTGGCGCGTTACTGATCCGGAACGCTGTTTTTACCTGTTGTACGAGCACGAAAGAGCAATAGACTTATTCCAAAACTCAAAGCACCTCATTACGGCGTAATTCCACGTTATGCATTGTGGGAATCAGTAGGCAGCAAAATACATAAGCGCTCCGCTTATGTATTTTGGGGCACCGTAATATAACGGTGCCCCACAGGTTCCCAGAATAGAACGGGCGCGAGGTCGGATTTATCGAATTAGTCTATTATTTAATGCATGAAAACGGTAATTAGAAAAAAAAAAACACGTTCTGAATACAAACCTTTAAGGTAAAACCTTTAAGACAAAAACATAAAATACCACATTTAAGGTCGGTCCACAGAGCACCGTTATATTACGTTGCGCCTTGTTACGAAAGCTTACGTCGGCGTCCGTCAACAGTCACCGAGACATCTGTGCTGGGCATGAAACGCAATAACCAGTTTAAGAAGAAGACTTTCACGCGACATTCGAAGCACTGATGCTCCGGTGACTTGTACGAAACGTAAGAAAGCGGAAGGAAACACTCCTGTGTGAACCAGCCTTTACTATAAATACCATGCACTCCATAAATGAGGGTAAGGTGTACAGTTAGAGGGCTCGTTACTATGCGGGGTCTTTTAAAAATACAAAAGTTTTGTAGATCGTACCAAAATATTTGCGTTGATATACTTCGTTTATCCCTATGCTGAGACACTACAGCCGATGCAACAAGCACGATAGCTCGAGGTCGATGCTTTGAAGCATTCTGCTCCAGAACGAGCGCTCGTGATAGAAATGCATGTCTCAAAGCCAAGAGCGCGGGCTGCTCGATCTTGTAGCTTTGGCTGCAGTCTCCGTTCACAGGTAAACAGGGTAAGTCCTCAGCTTAGCCTGCGATCTCCTTCACCAATGGCGTCAATCACGCGTTCGTTCTTCACCCAAACAATAGGAGTCCCAGAAAAAAATTTAAGAAAAACGAGCAGCGTTTACCCCCTCAACTCGCAGCCAGAACAAGCGGCCACGTGATCTGGAGCCGATTATATGCCGCCAATGTTGATCATAGCCCCGCGCTGGGGTTGGCAAAGCGCAGGACATGCGCTGAGTTCCAGGCATTGTTATGGCTGGGCAACTGTCGTCGTTGCAGCGATTGGACCCGGGCCACTACCCGAATGCTTCTCGAGCTAGTAATTATCACGAGCCTAAATAGAGTGCTCACGCAGTGCTCGGGTTTAATCTATGGATCGCATTCAAACATCGTCATTTGGGTGTACTTCAATCCCCACTTTACGTCATCAAATTTTGCATTGTGCCCGCAGCTCCTCATCAAGTTTTTCCAAGGAGAGACTGAAAGAAAGGATTCGGTTTTATCCTTGGAATTGCAACGCAACGAAGACGCTTCTTGGTCAGTGGCGTTGCGTTTGAGTATTCTTAGGGCCCGCCAGTGCCTGTAAGATGTTATAAAAGGAGAAACGTTCCCACCAAATATTGTTGCACAGCCTCTTTAAACATTTTGCGACGGAGTAGGACCTGCTCCGCAGCAGCACATCTGGTCGTACGTTGTCGCAAGACGCTTAAAGACCGGCCTTGTCTCTCTCGGTCTTACTCGGTTGCAAGTGTGTGAACGATGCTTTACAGAGTTCACTAAAAATCAGGTTTAGCGTGCTGTCCCCTAACTCTACCTGGGACATGCATTCACCCAATCAAATTTAGTTTTACCCGGAAACATCCATCGTCATTTAAAAACTGGCTTATATGTAAGATATCAGTTGAGAGCGGATGGGCTGACAAGCTGAATTTTTAAAGCCGGAGGTTGCTTATGACTACAGGGAGAGGAGTTGCCCCAATAAAAAAAAAAACGTAAGGGGTTACTTTTTTTCTTCTTCCCACTAGATAGAGTGCCGCCTTCAATGTCCTCTATGGAAAGAGATCCTAATATTCTTTGTTATTTGCTTAGCCCATATTGGTCACCTATGGCACAAGAAGAAAGGGGAGTAGGTGGCGAGCTCTTAATCATGTGTGCGGGATGTCACTTGTGAAAGAAAAGCCAAAGCCGGCAGTAACTCAGTGGTCTTTGAAGCTCCTCTTTCTGTGTGTAGGGTGGCGAGACTGTGTTATGAACTTAGGGTCCGCGAGTCGATTGTGTTGACGACTTGGTGTGAATTTAGTTTCGCGGAATCGCATTGTCCAGAATCGAACGCCCGATTCTTTTCTCCTCAACCCCCTCCCGTCCTCCTATACGGCCACACAGCCCCCAACCTCTTCAGAGGGTGATCACCACCACTCATGATCGGGTCTTTTGTGAATCGTCCGTGCAGTTGGTCAGTTATCGCGACCCGGGAGCTGCGTTGCCAAGGCCGACTAGAGCCAACAGGTGCGCTCTTTTGCGGCCCTCGACTAAGGGGTTGTTTCACCCTTTCACCGCAGCTCTGTGTGGTGGCTGTGATTCTACACTTTCTGCAGCGCTTTAATTCTTCCTGAAAAAGTATCCCAAGCCTCGTCATTTTGGCTGCTTCGCTCGGGTCTGCCTGTAGGAACTAATGCGGAACACCTCTTCTTTTCCGTCTTCTCAAGAAGCGAATTTTTTTTATGAACAAGGGCTATTTCGAGTAAGGGTAGACCAGACTTAACTTGCACACTGCAATTCTTTCAGATGATTTTGTTGGCACATATTTCCAATCATGGTTGTCACAACAGTTGTTCATGGCTTCTCATGCAGTCAGAGTGGTGACATTCCTTCCCGGTTCGGAACAAAAATAATCCACCTTACGATGGACCGCAGCGGGTGATATGAGCCATCCCGGTCTCTATCCCAGTCAATCCAACGCTGTGGACGTGCCACCTGACAGCGCGTACCGCGCATCACCGCGCCACTCCTGATGGTCCCGTGGCTCCGAAAGCTCGCAGGGTTTTCTGCGGTTCATCGTATGGTGAAACGGAGTATAGTGAGAGCTAAGACTGCAAGGCCAAGCAATGCTTGAACATCTGCGCACTCAGCTGGTCGAAGAGTTGGTGAGAATACAAGAGGAATTGCAGTTACGCTGCCCAGGTTGGATCCGCACCCCCGACCCGTTTCGATCTGGATGAGCTTTCTACCGGCACGCGTTCGTGTCACATGACAAGACTGAGGACGCTCAGCATAGCGAAGCGCTATGCTGACGCGCTCCAATACAAGTGTTGGCGGTTACTCGTTACAAGGGCGTTAACAGTAAGGCGTTACATTTTTGGGTAACGTCGCCACATTTTCAAAACTACACAAGTATCATACTTACGTCACTTATTTCAAGTAGCGAGTAACGGAGTTACGTTTCTCGTTACATCTTACCATAACCGTTAAAAAGTGCACTTCAATTTCTTTTGGATTTTTACAACAGGCGTCAAGTCATTAATTATTGCACTCATCCCGCATACCTTCACAATTTTGCCTCTTTTTTCCCCACGCAAAACGTTCAACTTTAGAAAAAAAAAAAGCGCACACGCCCTTTGTCTTAGTGTAAAAAACGTTGTCGCCAAAAAAATCTGTTTCCGTCAATTTATAAATAAAACTAACGCAAAAAGTGACGTACGTTACTTTTTATAGGTAACGCTTACGGTGACGCGTTTTTTTGCGCTTTTTTTTTTTGCAAGTAACGAGTAACGTATTTCGTTTTATATTTTTCAGTGACGCCTACAACACAACTAACCCCACTACAAATCGCAACCACTGGTCAGTGTGTCATTGGCAGCGCATCATTCTCCGTGGCGCTGTTCTTCGTGGGCTCACATGATAAGCGCTGTACAGCGAGGTGAGTGTCGGTTGTAATTTTGTCTATACTATTCGCTCTTTGGGATATATCCCCATATGCGGGAATTCGTAATGTAAAAAATGGCTATTACATTATCTTCTCCTGAGCAACTTAGCCTATCAGAAGGACCGTGTGAATGAGATTGCATAAGTCATTAGAGTGCAAAACCAGTCTATTCCTTCACTGGCTAAGTTTATTAGAGAAACCTAGTTAACTGGTGTTTTAAAGGCAGAGTAGGGGTCAAGTACAAGCATCAGTCTCTAATATGGCGGCGGAGATCTAGGTTTTCTAGAATACTAGCTGATTGCGTGCGCGTGCTATTGCAGATCTAAAATAAAACTACGATACACGTTAACAAATATAGAATTGCTTGAAGACTTATAATCAACAGCGCTCTTCGGACAAGAAATTCAAAGATTATGATTCCAGAGAGGAAGTGCCTTGCATCAGCTACATCATTCGCCATGAAAAGAAAATGACAAAAAGGGTTAAGCCCTTCCAAAGCCATATCTAACGTAAAACCCGATATTAAAATTGAACCGTTCTTTAAACCCTTTAATTTACTACACTTTTTTTCTTTTTCTGCAAGGAAGGGCGGCTAATCTTCTATGTCGCCGACAAAAAACTATTTCCGCATTGAAAAGATTCGTATTGTATAGTATAGGAGGGGGGGGGGGGGAGGAAAAAAATTTCGCAATCTCACTAACCCATCCCCTAGTCGTTTCGGTAAACGAACACGCGTCAGATTCCCTCGTCATTCTAACAAATAAAAGTCCGAAGAAAATCTGAACCTTCCGAGGTACGTACGGGGTTCCAGCTGGCGACTCGCATCCCGGCTCGGCGAAGGCAGCGGCAGCACACGCCGAGATAAACGCGCGATGTGAGTGCCGACTCAGTGCCTTCACGCTTTATATAGGACACCTCACCCTCGATGTATCAATTCCCGTTGGGCCACAAGCGAGCATCTCCTCACATTCACACGAACTAAAAGGGCGGACACTTATTGCTCTCGCAAACCCTGCGCTGCTTTTTTTTTCTTTTTTCTCCAGGTTCAAAACCCTTTGGAGTCCAGATTTGTCCGGATGTCGGCGAACCCAACTTGTCAACAAACGGCTTATTCATGTTCAGGGTACGTCGAAGACCGTCGTCTCCCGCCGTTATCGCTGTTTGAGGGTTTTAGTGTTATTATTTTAAGAGAGGCCGCCCTTTACGAGAGATTTTATAATACGCTAGTGTAATCAGTCACGAGGTGTTTTGTTTCTGTCGAAACGAACCGACGAATATTCGAAGAAGCTAGTAGGGAGTTTTAGGAGACCGTTTCCGCAGCCCGCTATAAGCACCCAGATAGCGCCCCGTAAACCGCCACAAGACCTTGAACTCTAAAGACAAGGCTTGTGGCGCTCATGCGCAGCTGCAGCGTTTTCTTTAAGGCCCTGTCACACTGAGGCAACAGTTGGGCAACTGTGTCCGGCAACACGAGGAAATCCTGTTGCCGGCGGCCCTGTTACATCGCGGCAACAACAACAGTCGGGCAACGTGTTGCTGCCGCCCGGCCATTATGTTACACCGCGCTGACGGCGGGACAACACGGGGAGCACTCCGCCATTTTGATTGTTTACCTTCGCTCCCGTGTGGCGCGGCGCGTCGTCATTGGAAATGTGGCTCTACAAAGTGCTAGTGCGTTCGGGAAGCCGGAAATTTCAACGAGACGACATCAACCAGTGACTGTGATTAGACAAATTGACACCGGGAGTATTTTCCACCCTCTATTTTATCAAAATGTTCTTTATCCACTGACAAAGCAGATAGCCCTAACCGAGGTAAACAGTATGAAGTGTTTCTGCCCGGTTCTACCCTTTATCAAATTCCTATTTGTACTGTAAAATTGAGCTAGTGCCGGCAGTTCCCAAAAGCGTCTTTTGTAGCGTGGTGCTAGACTGAACGGACAGTGCTTAAAAAGTGCGAGACCGACACAATCGGCCTTCATAACAATCGATGGAACAAATATTTCTCAACGATGTCTATTTTCCTACCGCCTGCTGTGTGATCACTGCATACCTCAAAACATTCTCGGTGTTTTTGAAACAAATCAGATTTCTGGTAGCGGCTCTTTCGGAGTTGCAAACATCAAAAATTTTGATCAGAGGGGTCATTTTAATGCTTCGATTTTTAATCGTTGCTTTCCTGGATTGTTTTTATTGTACTTTACCAGGTGGCTAGGCATGCCATTTCATTTCACTAGCAGTAATTTGACTTGGTCTCTTGGCAGTTCTAGTTTGTACACCAGCCTGAACGTTCACTACAGTAGCTGTGACCATTTCGACAATCGCTTGGCGTAATTACATAGTAAAAATCCTTCATCAAATTATTTTAGCTGCACGCGTGCCTTAATTATCGTTACATAACGTTTATGAAACCTTTATTTGAGGGAGCCCTTAAGAAACGACGTTACGTTAATAGGGAGCTAGCTCTGCCATCGAAGCTATCTGTGTTGTCGTGTTGCCTGCCCATATTCGCTCAGCCAGCGATCAGGGCAACACACCTTGTCCAACACAAGTTGCTGATGTTTTTGCTGCCGATAGCTGTCATACCGAGGCAACATTTTAGTTGTCATCTACGTTGTCCTCCTGGAGCTGCAATGGGACAGGTTTTTCAAACGACACGGGAAGCGAGCAACCAGTTGCCCGACTGTTGGACAATCTGTTGTGTTGCTGTTGCCCCCGCGTTGACTCAGTGTGACAGGGCCTTTAGGGATACCGTAACGGAGGAGAAAACGGATCCACTACAATTTTCTATTAACAAAAGGAATGTTATTCGTCTTCTTGTTAGGTTCAAGGTGACTGTTTGCAGTTCCTGATCATTTACGGACGGCCTTTCAAAGTCCGCCAGTAGAGTGAGAGCCCCTGTTATAAGTTAGGCCTGGTTCACACTTACGAATCGGCGGGCGAATCTGCAAGAATTCGGCCGCCGGGCGTAGCGTCCACTGTGCATTGCCGCGGTCGATTCCGCTTCGGCGGCAGCGGATTAGCTGTAAGTGTGAACCAGGCCTTATACCCTATCTCGTTGTAACTTATGAAAGCTTGAACGATAAGCCCCACCTTGCGTGCCGCCGGCATCGACATACGCTACGTATACGAGCGCAACGCACACATATTGGAGCATGACGCAGCGAAAAGCATGATAGTTCTTCGCATTAAAAGCGAGCTCCGGTGATACGTAGCCCCGTTCCCATTGGCCCGCCGGGGCCGTCCTCCGCCGTACTGGCATGTATGCGGTCACGGCTTCCTGGGCTACCCAGTATTTCTTGCTTCAGACGCTAGGCTAAGCGGCGGTGCCACCAGAGTAATAGCTCACGTTTGAACAATGCAGCCGCCACTCCCAGGCATACCCAATGTTTCTTACTTCAGTCGCTACACAGCGCCAAACCAAGCAGCATTGCAGGTTGCCTAAACATTCTTCCCGCAGCTGCGACTCTATACACCAACGCGCTGCCGTGACGCCGTGCCTCTGCGGTCGCACTGTGACCTTAACGGCGCATACGCAGATGCTTTGCTTCACGTGAATCTGACTTCTGTGCACGCGCAGTACTCACACCTGGTATGGGCAAACGCTGACTTGTCTGTAAACAGCCCCCGTTGGCGTGTATACCAAGGAAAGCACGTGTAGCCGAACTACCTACTACAGCTATTCGCCCGGGCTTGCAGCCGTCTTTGTTGTCCACGCTAACGTGAGAAAGAGTGTCGGTATCTATACTGTATTCACGACTCCAGCGAAGCAGACGGCACCTAGTGGGAAAACACAGAACTAAGCGAAACGGGTCCTTTCGCAATTTCCGCTCGTCCCTTGTGGCTTCCATGATTACACGTTGTCGGCGGTTGGCGCGCTGGAACAGTTTTCTCGGTGACTCTGTCGTTACTGTCGTATGAACGTATTTCCCAGGGCCGCTCTGAACGCAACCTACGCTACCGCGTTAACCAGACATTTTGCGTTCATCAACGCTCATCAGCACCGCAGTCCTTCCATAGCTTCCTGGAAGATGTTTGAGCCTCGAGAATTTCGCTTAGGCCAACACATCGTGGCAGGTTTGAAACGTAGTAAATAAAAATCGCGGCAAGCCATTTGGAGTTCAATTTCGGCTACTAAAACCCAAGCGCTGTGTTTTGAGCTGCAACATATATGGCGCGGTACTAGACCACCCTCTTTGCTCGATAGTGGCGACCCCAATAGGTAGCTGCAGTTGCGAATAGTTGGTACCTGCCAATGTTGCCTGTTAGGAAAGCTCGCAATACTCAACCGTTTATATTGTACGCTTGGCTGTTACTTTTTCGGAGACCCGTACTATCCCTCCCAGCTGATAAACGTGTCCAAACATCTTTGTTCTTTTACCATTCGCTAGCACAACACAAACAACTCCCCTCAGTTTGATAGTTCTTGGTGGCGACCATTTTTACCGCAGGGAGTGTCATTAAATTATGAAGCATATTTTTTCTCGTAGTGCGTACAATGGTGTAAATATCTGGTCTGAAATAAACACTACGTGCTTGGGAGTGACCACATCACCTGTGCTTATCAGCTGCAGACACGCTAGCGACGTTATCTTTGTACCACGGTTCATACGCCTCGCACGGTCACACAAGTTGTCTCCTCCTAACCCACTCGCAGCTCGCTATAAAACTAATGACGCCATTGCTGAGAGCACTTCTAGTAAGAATCCTATACTTAGTGTCCCCTTTGGATGGACTAAAGGTAAAAGCTACGGGCCACCAGATCCAATCACAAGCCACTTAGACATTGCGTGGTATTTCGCTTCGATGCACGTGTCGATGCCTCCGCCTAGGACCACTAACGTGCATGGCTCGACAGTGGCTCGAATGGAATAGCATTGAGTGACTCATTAATTTTACATCGCAAAGAAAGCCACGACATACAGACTCTATGCAGTGTCGAAGCTATAGAAATGATGCAGCGCTTTTTGATTCGAAGCATTATTCGTCCACCCCTGATCAATATTAAGCATGTCATAGTTTAGCATGTAACGTGATTGGACCTGGTGGCCTGTGGCTTTGGCCTTCAGTCCATTGTAGGATGAAGCAAAGTATAGTGTCGTTTTGACGATATATTGTGGATATCACTTTACCTTATAATACCCGAGTCAGGTGTTATCAGGCTTCTTCTTCTCCTTCTTCTTTTTTTATTATGTAGTTTTTGTTGTTGGTTCTGTTTTCTTGTTTTTAATGTTGTTGTGGTTGTTGTTCTTGTTGTTGTTCTTGTAGTTATCGCTTGTTAGAAGGTCAAGTGGAATTTTCCCTTGCCTAACTCTCTCATGAACTTACCAACATTGTGAGAAAAGGAAGAGTTAAACGTAAATCTTCAGTGTCATTTTACTTCTCCGGCGCTAGATTTCGCAAGACAATTTTGATATTTTTAATCCTGCAAGCTATGGGTTATCAGATCGGTTGCAGTTTGCAGGAGCTCCACAAACTCCAAATTTTTACTACTTGTTTGTTTGGTTTTTCTCCACGTCTGCCTGACTGACAGCCGGCACTAGCGGTTTAATAAAGGAAGATCCAGAAGAAGAAACGTTCGCGAATTTCAACCCATTAAATCAACAAACATGTGTCGCTATGGCATAGCGCAGCCAGAATAGACGGTCCCTCTAAGGAATCTTTTTTTATTTTCTTTCTTTTCTTTATGTCTGGATTGCCTATGCAATCGGTTTCTTAGAAAGAGATGTTCGACAGTAGAGATCAGCACGTGAAACTAACCCGTACCTTCACAATACTCGACGCATTTTCAGAGATAACAAAACTATCAAAGACAGTACTGAAGATGCACCTGTCTTTAACACTTCACAGCCCTTTAAAACAAAAAAAAAATATTTTGTTTGTTTCTTTATTTTGGACACAGGGTCACAAGGAGAAAGGACAAAGGCAAATAGGCTTCGCCTGACAACGACCAGTCCCCTCAGTACACTGCATCTGCAGTCAAAGGAAAAAATAAAAAAAATCCGCAAAAAACAAAAAATCGGCAAGAAACAGCAGTGCAATATCATAGGTACCACTACCTCCACAAGGATGAAAATTTCACGTCATATTTTATACAGTATCTAAATATGCCAGTTCACAATACATGTCTCTGCACAGTGTATGCTGAGACAAATTGACGTTCCAAATTTATTCCGAACGACATGCCGGAAGGTACCTTTTTACATCGTATTTGAAGCTGCAACGTGAAGCACTATTTCGTATTATTCCCATAATTTGATGCACAAGCGAAAGGTCCCAGTAGAACCGCTGCACACATGGATGCCAGTTACGTTCCATTGAATGTAAATCATCAAACATATGAGCACTCGATTTTCACGAAACACATTTTGCTCCAGTTTTAAAAAAGTATAAAAATGGCAGCTTTTGAAAGCGGCATTAAAGCGGCAGCTTTAATACCGCCTTTCGCTAGGCTGCCTCCGTAAGTCGCGGTGATTGGCTCTCCGAGTGTTGTGTGAGAAAGTAGACGCACGAAATTTTTTTAAAGTGGCAGCGCCAACCAACCTTTGGAGCCATGTAAGAACGAAAAGTGTAGGTCGGTCAGTCGGTAACCGCGAAACGATCTTGAAATAAACGGCAACCGGTGCCAGGCATTGAACCCCGGTCACCGGCGTTGAAGCCGAGTGCGCTCCTGACTGAGCTGCGGATCCAGCACGCAGGAATTGGAGGAGCAGAAACAGGCGGTGTAAGAAAGCGCATAGCAGAGATGGGTGGAAAGGGCAAGAAAGATAAGAGCAGAAACAGGTGGTATAAAAAGAGCGCACGGAAAAAGGAGTGAAAAAAGCAGGAAAGAGCTCTTCCCCTCTCTTGGTGACCCAGAAAATTCAGCGCCATGACTTTGTATCCGGGTTGTGCTGAAGGGAAGCATGCGCAGCGTCACAAAGAGACAATGGTGTAACGTTATATGTTTCCATACAAAACCCTGCCCTTTGCACCACTTTACCCTTCACCCCCCCCCCCCCCCCCCCCCCTCCTCGGGCACTGAACGACTAAAGTCACGGTCACACTGCTTATGCTTCATACAGAAGACAGTCTGCAAACAGATTCGAACGCGAGTCACCGTGAGATTCGTGCTTCTAATGCGGCATGGCAGTTGGTTCAAGGAGGAACCTTATTGGTATACACGGCATTCGAACCAAGTTTATTGCCGTGACTCGTGTTTGCAGGCAGTTTTTTGTATCATGTATGAGCAGGGTGACGCCGGCTTAAGAGTTATCTTGCCCTAGGTACCACTCGAACTAATAGCACCACCCAGCCTCTAGGGAGTATTCATTGGCGACCAGAGTTGAGTGTGTGACCGCTGAAAACATGCTGACAACGAGCTTCCAGAGTTCTTTCGAAACGTGCATTCCGTACTATCGAGATTAGCTGTCCTAGCTGCATACTAATGTGAGCTTGTTCTGAGCATGTGCTCTGAATAGCGCCCCGAAAATATGGCGTGTGGTGAATAGCCCTTATAAAGCTACCGTATTTAAACGCGTTTAACACAATCAACAAACATGCAGCCGATTTTTATTTTTATTCGTGATGGTGTCATACATTCTCCCGTGCGTGAACCCTGCTCCGAGTTGTGTTCTCTTAAAGATGGCGTCTATAAGACCGGTTTTTTTTTTATGCCGGCCGCCATGTTGAGTTTTCACGTAGCTCAGTTGAGGAAAATTAGCAAATTATTTTACATGCCGATTGGGAGGCACTAGATTTCAAGGCGCTCGAGCCAATAGTTTGAGTTTTTTTTTTCTTTTCTCTACTTATTTATTGCAGTTATGCTTAAACTATTTCCTTTCATTTTTGTGTCCCAGCCCATCTACGTCATATTTTAACATGGCCGCCGTCACACGAAAACAGTCACTGACAGCAAAAGAAACGCAGGGTTTTGTTTATTTTGCTCATGCTTCTTGCTTCGTCACTTGTAGTTTGCCGCTCTTATCGGCCAGTGCCGCCATCTTATGGCCTACGGAAAAATAATAACTTGTACGCGACTTGCCACACCCCGCGTTCGTTAAGTGGTCGATGATGACTACTCGCCGCTCTAACGTTCCATAGATGGCAGGGCGGTAGTCTCAAGATGGCGGAAAAGACGGGAATAGATTCTCGAGGATTTCCCGTGCGTCTGCTCGCTGATGCTGGTCCGTGTGCTAAAAATTAATATATTTGACCACAACTACGAAGCAGTTAGGGTAGGCTCATATCGCAGGTGACGGATATGTTGACGTGCGTTAAGAAAATGGAACACGTCGAATTTTAAAACTAGCGAGACGGGACAAAACGAAATTCCTATTTTAAGGCACTCGCTTTCTTTTTTTAATTAAAACTGCATGATGCACGAACACGGCGACCAGAACCATGCGGTAAGAGCAGCACGGAGGCCGACGTTCCCCGCCAGTGTCTTCACCGCGGTCCCCACTCCTCTAGTTCTTCGTTCGCCCGTAAGATGGCCAGCAACGGGCAGGAGTTGCGAACAGCAGGAACTTATAAACACACTAAGAATGAAGTTTTATATTTTCTCACGCTGGCCAATGTTTCCTCAATGGTTGCCTAGACCACTGCAGTGGTCAGCAAACACCGGCCCCCGGAGGCATTCTGACCGGCCAGTGACCCACTTCCACGGGGCCCACGGCTGCCGGTCCACAAATGAGAATGCACGAAATGAAACGACCTTGCGACGTGCACCAAACACATCGTATTCGTTGTGCTGTGTATCCCGCCGATAGTTTGGTATCTTTTTATTGCATATTGTCATCACCAACATCACCATTTTCTGTTATATGTCCGCGTAACTCGTTTGCCTAGCAGAAAGAGCCTGTAGCACAGCTTCTCCAGAGCCCCGCAAGACGGTGCAGATACAGAGCTGGCATCAGCATCTCAAACATTAAATGTCGTTGACACTGCGAAGGCCAATGCGCGCGAGCACGTTGAGGTGCGATTGAGGTGCCTAAAGGGATATTCACACGGGGGAAGCTTTCGGGGGAGGGGGGGGGGGGGGGGGGGGGGATCTGCGTGACCTTAGTGATTGACGGAACCAGCGGGACTACGGATTTAGCGGTCGCACTCCCCATTACACAGTCTAAAAAAAAGGTAGTCTATGTGACTACCATAGAGGTGGTAAAAATTTGCCCCAAGTAGAACGACCCAAAGTGTAAAAATGACGACCCCGTACGTTGTAAAAAAGCAGATACTCAAACATGACTACCCCTTCAAGGTAACATGGCGGCCGGTTAGCTACGTTCGAATTCTTCGGTAATGCCTAGCGAACAGCACGGCTTTTCGGCCGAGTGAGAGAATAGAGTGCATACACCTATTCGACGTCTTCCAAGCGCTATCAGACAATTTAAACATCCGTCCCCGGACGTCGGTACCGTACCTATATCTTGTAAGGACGGTAGTGTGTATGCCGGAATTGCCGCGATTGCCTCAGAAGGCATCTCGCTAGATTGACTGTATGGGCACCCTGCAGATCTAACTCAGTGCCGATACGCGCGTCTCACGTGGCGGCGTCGCGCGTACTCATCGGGAAGTGACCTCAGCAGTCACAGCTCGACTGCAGTGGTACACCGGTGAGTGTTGGAAGGTCAACATGCCTGCTTGGACTACTACACTGGCGGAAGCACGGGAGCAGTGCTTGCGGCGGCGGAGCTCTAGCGCTCTCCCTACGCTGACTCAAAAGGGGCCGTGCGCGGCGCTGTTCGCGGGGCGATCGGTAGAGGCTCCTAGAAGACGCAGGGCACCCATTTTTACCGTCGGCGGAAAACGCTCATAAAAAAAATTGTTACGCGAGGAATGGGCATGCCGACTTTATTGGACACAACCTGTGCTTGTCGCGTGCGGCGATGACTCGCTGGGTACCGTACTACCTTCGTAGACACCGAGGAGAGGCGTTCAACTCGCACCAATGCTAGTGCTCTTTTTTTTTCTTAATCGATTTTTGCTTGTGTTACCTGTACCGACGTGGTTATCCATTCGTGCGCGTGTGTGCCTACACTTCGCGGCTTATGGATACAGAACGAACATTTAGGTGGCTGAGTGGCACAATTCTTACGGTTGTTATGGAACTGAGAGGTAGGAACGCAGGGAAGCCAATGGACCGAGTGGACCACAGGCCAGCCGTTTGTAACTCAATAGATACATGACTGCTCAACACAGCTCATTGAATCAGGCGGCACCTTGTGCCACTTAGAAAGTGTAGTGGTGACCGCTAGATGGCGCTAGAAAAAAGAAGTGTCTTTTTTTATTTTAGATTTTACGGGACAACCACTCATACACCAGCACATACACAGCACAAACACTAACCAACATACAGAACACTTTTACTGGCACATACATGTGAGCAGTACAGCAAGGCACAAACATACTCCAACACAACACCTCCATGATCATCTACTACTACCCTACAGACCCGATTCGCATATATGCTCTACCATTTTCTGACAATGATTAGGCAAGTGAAGGCCAACACGATATGAAAGTAATCGGCTAAAGTAACAGCGCACGGCGTGCGCCCGATCAGTTTCGGTTTCAGATTCCCGCGGTGACAGGTTTACTCAAGCCATGTTTCCCCTAAAGTCACTCCATGCTCGTGGGATGGGTTACCGAGTGGGCTAGGGCACACCAGATCGGAGCAGGTGGAGCGAAAGCTCGAGCTGCAGAACCCAGGCCACGGTATGACCCAGGGATCCTGGGTTCAATCTCCACCCCTGCCCGTTTCGACCTGGATGACCATCGTACCGGCGTGCGGTCGTTTATCACTACTGCGTGGTGCACGTTAAAGGCCCCAGGCTAGCGGTTGTACCGCACTGGCTAAATTGCTCATCCACAGCTGAGACACCAGAGGCCCACCGAGGCAGACTAACTTCCGGCTCTATAAACATACACACAACAATTTGCTTTTTCTCACCCCTGCTCGTTTCGATCTGGATGAACATCGTAAACGTTAAAGACCCTAGGCTAGAAGTCATATTGCGCTGGCTAAATTGCTCATCTGCAGTGGGTAACAATGTTGCCATGTTTCTGGCAGACTAAACTCCGACTGTGTGAACAAGTAACGACTAATTACTTTCAGACAAACGCCACCTCGCTGCAAAAAAAGTTGGACATGGTTTCAGACCCTTTCCAATGTACAGCGTGTATGGGAAGTTCGAGAACTGAGTTGATTTAGTAATGGTGCGTAGGGAGTTTATACAGAAACACTAGGTGGGCTATAATTCTTCTCAGCTTAGCATGAACTATTGTTAGCCGCGCTGCATGCTAAAAGCGTGACCTAGTTGCTCTGGATGAAGCCTCGGCGGCTGCACGAGCGCTCGTGCAGCGAGTGCTTTAGTCAAGGCAGCCAAGGCTAGCCGCTCGCGCTTGCACACCCTTCGCAGTTAGTCCTTGACAAAGGGAGACGAAGTACAGCACACACTAGCGGACACCAGCTTGGAGCACGCTGTGCAAAAGCTCGCGCTGCAGAACCCAGGGATCTTGGGTTCAATCCCCGCCCCTGGGTCGCTAAACTCGTCAAACACAAAGTTGGGCCGTTCCAGAACAAAACGCGGAAAACCACTCGCCTTTTCCGTGCACCTACGATACTTAGCAGCTCTCGTCGCCCGATAGTCATCGGGCTGCAAACTGTCTTACTTCACAGAAGAAACAGGCACCGTTCCTCCAAAGGCCCGTGCCGTACCGCCATGCCAAGAGTCTTTTACCAAATTTCAATGAACGAATGGAGATATCAGCTAGAAAAAAGTTGCCCCCCGGCGTCGCAAGCAGCACGGTTACCATGGCAACCTCCCAGGCCCAAAATGGAGATCACTATCGGCGCTTCTGACGTCGTGCATCTAGATAATTTTGCGTCGTGTCGCTACACTGGCAGCTCGGCTGCCATATACAGAGCCTCTAGGCGCGACGAGTGCCGTGGCTCATAAGTGGGCTCACTTTGTTATCCATTCACTCATTTCCGTGTCCCAAGTATAGGAAATATGGATTGTAGTTAAACGATGCGTCTAAGGTGCGCCGCAGGACCGTGATATTCAGCAATCTCTTTTTTTTTTTTTTTTTTTTTGTCCCAGAAATGTTTTGTAAAATGTATCAGTGATATCCGGCTCCTTATAGTTTGACTGCATAGAATAACCCTATAATGCCTTTTTGTTTTGTTTTGTGCCGTTTTGTGGATCTGCGTGCTAATAAACCATTCTGGTAAACCAGATTTGCGCAAATGTATAAATGTGTTTGTCACTGACGTCGATACAAATAACGCAATGCGGAAGTAACTTCAAAAGTAATTGAATTGCATTTCTAAATATTGATACTCTACTCAAGATACTTTAGAGTTAAAGTAAATTAAGTTCTATTTTAAACAATTTATAAAACAGGTATTTAGCAACTTAACTAACGTAGAAGTTTGCGCTAGTTGGTGTCTCAAGATTATAAATTAAAAGAGCGCAAGGACACGCACAACAGCAAGAAGGCAGTTGTAAGTCAGCGCCTTGTTCGTCTATCTTCTTGTTCTTGTCTGTGTCCTTGCGCTGTTTTAATTTTTAATCATTAGTAACTTAGATATTTTTATCGATTATTTTGTCCAACACTTTCACAGTGTGTCCAGACCTATTGGCTGAAAAATCACCGGACGGTTTGATCTTTTCCATATATGAGAACATAATGAGCAAGTACTACAGTTAATCGACCGCATTGTTTACCGCGTCATTTCGTCAGTATTGTTAGATAGAAGTTTTGATGTGAAACTTATGTGATTTTAGTTTAGCCAATGAGGAGACACTCCTGTTAGGTGCATTGAACGAACACGATAGACACGCACTGTACACGTGAACTCCTTGTAAAATCAGAGGCGTCCCTTTGTCTCAAGCCGACTACCGCCAATAGTTGCGCATTATACAAATGTTTTCTCCAAAGCGCGCAAAGCACGTCTTAGCGCCGAAGGTGCATGAACTCCAACGGTGCACGAACTCACGTTCATCAACGTGCTTTTCCCTTTCTGTTTTCACCTTCTGGGGTTGAATTGTCCGGACCGGCTGTCTTCAAACGCTGTTGCTAGTGGGCATGGCTCGGGATCTCTCGCAGTGTAGAGGGCTAGAAAATAAATAAGTAAATATAAATGAAGATAAACTAAGTAAAAAAGCCTAAATGAGCGTTAAATACGCAAATTCAATTGAGAGTAAAACTTGAACAAAGTAATCAACGTTATTTTGAAATAAGAATATTTAGCTAATTTTGGCATAACAGAATAATTGCGACACGGAAAACGCACTGGGCATAAATTAAAACGCTTGGGAACTTACGCACATTTAGACGGGGTGGGAGTTTAACCAGTCTGGTAGAAATAATTGTGACAATATGCAATCGTAATCACAGGAGACTAAGTACAGCATACATGAGCACGCCAAAACAAATATGTTCCCACAGTTACGCGAACATATAACAGAAAATGGTGCTGCTGGGAATGATAATATGCAATAAGAAAGATACAAAACTATCGGCGGGATACATATCATAAGGAATACATGTGTTTGGTGCACGTCGCAAGGCCGTTTTCTCGCGTGTGCTCTCATTTCCGGACCGGCAGCAGTGTGCCTGCTGGAAGCGGGTCACGGGCTGGTCGGAATGCCTCCGCAGGCCGCGTCTGGCCCGCAGGCCGGAGTTTGGTGACCACTGGTCTAGACGACCATGCGTAGGTTGAGGAAACATCGGTCAGCCTGGGAGAATACAAGACTTCATTCTTAGTGTGTTTATAAGTTCCTGCTATTTGCAACTCTAGCCCGTCACTCGCCATATTGCGGACGAACGAAAAACCAGAGGTGTGGGGACGGCGGCGGAGACGGTGGCAGAAAATGTCGGCTTCGGTGCTGCTCTTACCGCGTACAGTTCTGGTCAGCGTGTTCGTGCATCATGCAGTTTTAACGAGAAAAAAAAGCGAGTGCACGTTAAAATAGGAATTTTGCTTTGTTCCGCTCCTCGACTTCTAAAATTCAACATATTCATTATCTGAACGCATGTCAACATATCCGTCACCTGCGATATGCTCCTGCCCTGACCGCTTCGTATTTGTAGTCAAAAGCATTAATTTTTAGCACAGCGACCAGCGTCAGCTAGCAGGCGCAAGGGAAATCCATCGAGAATCTATCCCCGTTTCTTCTGCCATCTTGCGACTACCGCCCTGCCATCTAATGCGCGTTAGAGTGGCGTATAGTCATCATCGACAACTTAATGAACGTGGGGCGTGGCAAGTCGCGAGCAAGTTAATATTCTTCCGTAGCCTATCAGATGGTAGCACTGGCCGATAAGAGCGGCAAATTACAAGTCACGAAACAAGAACTATGAGTAAAAAAAAAATAAAAAAACCTGCGTTTCTTTCGCTGTCAGTGACTGTTTTCGTGTGACGGCAGCCATGTTGAAATATGACGTAGGTAGGTTGGGACACAAAAACGAAAGGAAATAGTTTAGGCATAACTACAATAAATAAGTAGAGGAAAGAAAAAAAAGTATAACTATTGGCTCGAGCGCCTTGAATTCTAGCGCCTTCCAATCGGCAAGTAAAGAGATTTTCTATATTTCCTCAACTCAGCTACGTGAAAATTTAACATGGCGGTCGTCATGTAACAACGGTCCTATAGACGCACCTTCAAGAAGAACACACAACTCGGAGCAGGGTTCACGCACGGGAGAGTGTCTCACACCATTATGGATAGAAACAATTTACTACATGTTTGGTTATTGTGCCAAACGCGTTTAAATACGGTAGCTTTCTAAGGGCCATTCACCGGACGCCACATTTGTGATCGCTATTCAGAGCGCATGCTCAGAACGAGCTCATACAAGTCAACACGAGTCACGGCAATATTCGTGGTTCGAATGCAGTGTACCAATAAGTTTCCTTCTTGAACCGATTATCATACGGAATTCGAAGACCGGATCTCGCGGTAACTCACGTTCGAATCTGTTTGCAGACTGTCTTTTGTATGAAGTATAAGCAGTGTGACCCCTGACTTAGTCTTTTAGTGCCTGGGCTGGGTAAAGTGGTGCAAAGGGCAGGGTTTTGTATGGAAACAGATACCGTCACACCATTGTCTCCTTGTAACGCTACGCACGCTTCCCTTCAGCACCACCCAGATACAAAGCGATGGCGCTGGATTTTCTGGATCGCCAAGAGAGGGGAAGAGCTCCTTCCTGCCTTTTTCACTCCTCTTCGCTCTACGCGCTCTTTCTATACCACCTGTTTCTGCTCCTCTTTTTCTTGCCCTTTCCACCTTTCTCTGCTACGCGTGCTTCATTACACCAACTGCCTCGTGCTCGTCCCGTCCCTGCGTGCTGGATCCGTAGCTTTGTTAGGAGCGCACTCGGCTTCAACGTCGGTGCGCGGGGTTTAATGCCTGGCAACGGTTGCCGTTTTTTTTTTTTTTTCAACATTGCTTAGTGGTTACTGTCTGACCGACCTACACTTTTCGTACTTACGGGGCTCCTGAGGTTGGGTGGTCGTATAAAGGTACCGCTTTAATACGGATTTAAAAAGCTACCACTTTAATACCGCTTTGAAACTGGAGCAAAATGTGTTTTGTGAAAATAGAATGCTCTTATGCTTGGTGATGGACATTCCATTAAACGTAACTGGCACGCATGTATGCGGCGGTTCTGCAGGGGCCTGTCGCTTGTGCATCAGATTCAGATATTCTTTTCTTTTTGCAGTTATGGGAGCTGCATTCGACCTTTTGTAGCAGGTTCTGTAGCAGGCCAAAAATTGGTTTGGAGCAGTCACTGATCTTTTTTGAGCGGATGCCAACATCTGTTAGCATATCACTTCAAACTGTAAAAGTGACTGGATCACTAAATCAGTTCATCTTTGATAACGACTGAGAATTCCTTTTTGATACTGGAGAATATTATTTATTACCTTTTGTAATAAAAGATAGGGCGCCAAAAGAACACAGAGCGTTCTTTTTAGAAATAAGGCTCTAGTCAAAAAACGTTCTATTTACAATGGGTACTAAAAATTGATAAAAAATAAATCATAGTACCACACTTTAGATAAATCTTCTTTTTCTTCGCCCTTTTACAGGCGGTAGTTCATTTAGCCTGTATATATACGTTTTGTAACATGCCTGCAGAAACCAACTCTATGAACCTACCAAACTCAAGACTTTAATATTATGAACTCCCAAAACCACCCCTAGATATTATGAAAACCTACACTGGTCCAAGTGACACCGCTCCTTATAGCCGATTCACACGACGGACCAAATCGCGATTTTCGTCCGCGGACCGTGTACCACGTGACCGGCACGTCACCGATTCCTGCGATCCGCGCCTCCTCCGCGGAGGCGCGGACTGATAAAGTCGAGCGCCTTTTTCACTCGCGGATGTTTGGCGGCAGACTGACTTGGAAAGCATTTAGTCTGGCAACAGTACATTGTTTTCTTGGTATTTTGCTTCTGTGCGTTCAAAACAAAAATGGCGCGTCGTTGCGTTTTGTGCGTTTGTTGGTTCATTTTGTCGTACGATTCTTAGTTCCACGCGTGAGAGAAACTCCAGAAACTTTGTCCGGCTGACGCGACGCTGGTTCCGGTGCTCCTCCGGGTCTGTGTCAAGAAGCTCCCGTCAAAACTAGTCTAGCACGCCGCGATAATTCTTGCACGTCCAATCAGGATTTCACCGAGCAAGCCCTCTCTTGTGGATGTGGTGTGCTTGAGTGTTGTGCACGAGCGCGGAGTGTGTGAAGGCATCTCCAAACGCCCCTCCGCGAGCCCAGAAGTTCGTCGCGTCTACGCCGAAGCTTTCTCGGGCAGGATCATGCCCGTGTCACTGTCACGCTTTGGGTTAGTAAAGTTACTGGCGCTTCGCGCGAAGCCTGTCCCGGTGTTTTGTTCTCGATCTGTACGTAGCAGTGGCGTACGATTCTTTATCGCGGTAGCAACCGTCGATTTCCCTCTTGGACAACAGTGCTACTGTGCGATTTTGGAGTTTCGCGGCACTGTGGGGTGCGAACAGGTTTGGTCCGTTCTCACTGGCGTCTGCTCGTCGTCTCCCTCGTGTGGATGCGCTTGGGAGACGGACGAACCGCGGATATGTCGTCACGTGATCAATCCGTCCGCGGATCAGTCCATCGTGTGAATCGGCTATTAGCGGCGTTGGAACCAGAGTGAACTCAAATTGTTTTCTGTGCTTTTGACGACAACTGCACGGGAAGAATCTTCATTACCATTCATCCAAATATAGACCCTCTTTTTATTTTCGGAGCAGATTTTTAAAACTGAAAATCAACCTACCACCAAGAAAAAATGACCGCATCTCCACGTGGTGAATGATGTTGATTGGGCGAAAGGTCTGCGTAGACGTTGAGCCGCAACATGCCGAGCCTTTCGTTCGTTTTCATCCTTGCCAGAAAGAGAATGCGTGGTATGGAACGTGGTTATATACGCATTTGAGCATTTGACCGCAGCGCCCTCTCGTCTATAAACGTTGAGCCAATGCATGCATAGTTTAACGCGATTATATACACATTTGACCGCAGCGCCCTTTCCTGTATAGACGTTGAGCGGCTACATGCAACGTTTCATCCATGACATCCCCAGCTCTTGAGTTACTACCACATCTCAGAGCCCCCTTACTTGTCCCGCAGTCGTGGCCGAGTGGTTAAGGCGATGGTCTAGAAATTCATTGGGGTCTCCCCGCACAGGTTCAAATCCTGTCAACCGCGCAAACATTTTTTTTTTATATTAATTTTTTTTTGCCCTACACGAGCATGTAAGCACGTGCTCACGTGCTCACGTGCTCGTGAGCACGTGAGCTCTTGAGCACGATCACGAGCACGAGCACCAGCTAGACCGATGTGAGCACGGACACCGAACGGACAAGGTTAGACCCTAAGGAGCTTCGCCCCTAAAGCAAAATTAGACCTGGATTAGTACTGAGCGTAATTACTGATCCTATCGCGCTAACCCAGGCGCTCACCGCTGGAGCTAGCACCCCAGTGCAGAGTGGTGAAGCTCGACACGCGCTCGATTGTGAGAGGCGGAACAGGGGCATGTAGCGGACATGAGAATTAAGTAACCTAATCAGAATTACAAGACCCTAGTTTTGTCTAATTACGGTAGCCCTCCACTCTACACTTTAACATTGTTTGCAATGCAAAGGCAATGGCAATGCAATCGCAATCCTCCCATCGCCGACATCGTCTGAAAACTTACATTATGTCAGAAATCAATCCGCCAGCGCATGATCCAATCAGCGCGGTTGACGAGTAATCTCAAGACTTCGTTTCAACTTCACTTAGACCACCGCCGCTCCTACGAGCCAATGGAACCAACCAGCGTCAAAGAACGACATCATGGTTTTTGCCAATCTTTCTGTGCATGTTCTTGCATCGACTAAATGAATCAACTGCAGCGAGTGTCACGTGACTTGCGCCTTTAGTATTTGTTTCTGGTTATATGTGTCCGGGACTTCGACTGTACTCCGACCTAAGATAAAACAAACTATACGATGAGTAGAGACGCTCTGAAACACATGTTTGTACCATTTTTCTTAGCAAAAATGGCACTTTAGCGCAAGATGTAGCAGATTTTTGTTTATGGCGCAATTCGGCGGAGATGGCGCAGCACTTCCATCACTGCTTTTTATTATATAAGGCTGTCAAGTTTCCAAGATGGCTGTATCTTCGGTGCTCTCTTTGATATTTTTGTTATCCCTGAAAACGCGTCGAGTATTGTGAAGTTACGGGATTTTCACATCTGGATCTCAACTGTCGAACATTCCTTTCTAAGAAACCGATTCCATAAACCGCCAGACAAAAAGAAAAAAAGAAAACAATTATTCTTAGAGAGACCGTCTATTTCAATTGCGCTATAACAACACATGTTTGTTGATTGAATAAGTTTAAAGTTCGCGAACGTTTCTTCTTCTGGATCTTCCTTTTTTAAACCGCTAGTGCCGGCTGTCAGTCAGGCAGAAGTGCAGAAAAAAAAAACGTATATTAAATTTGAAGTTTATGGAGCTCCTGCGAACTGCAATCGATCTGATAACCGATAGCTTGCAGGATTAAAAAAATTAAAATGGTCTTGCGTACACGAGCGCCGGATAAATAAAATGACACTGAAGATTTACGTTTAACGCTTCCTTTTTTCACAATGTCGGTGAGTTCTTGACACAGGTAGGCAAGGGGAAATTCCACTCAACCTTTTAACAAACAACAACAACGACCACGACAACGACGACGACGACGACAACGACAATGACAACGACAACGACAACAGCAACAGCAACAACATTAAAATCAACAAAACAAAACAACAACTACTGCAGCAAAAAGAAGGAGAAGAAGAAGCTTGATACCACTTGTGTCGGATATGATAAGGTGTAGTGATATGCGCAATATGTCGTCAAAACACAACTAGGATTTTAACTATAGAACTATAGAACTTATGACGCCATTGCTGATTGCACTTCTATAGAAGTGCAATCAGCAATGGCGTCATTAGTTCTATAGCGAGCTGCCAGCGGGTTAGGGGCAAAGCTAGGCAGTATCGTGATACAAATGTATTGCGATAGTATCTTAGAGATACATTCGAGTATCTGTGCCTCTATCGAGATACGTTCGAAAAACGTATTTGTATCCCAGTAGTGAAATAGATTTAAGGTATATCGCTTGTATCGCGATACTTTGCCAGACTTAGGCATCTCGTTATATGTGTTGTCCTTTTTAAGATAAATTTATAAGACCAAAGCAGATATTTGGTGCAATTTGCTTCGTAATTTATAATATAAACTAGCCCTATAATATAATCTATCTCAGTCACCGACATTAAAAAAAAAACTGGTTTTAAAAAGGTTACTTGCAAGAATAACAAAATCAGCTCCTCACAAAAACCCTCCACTCTTTCCGATTAAGCAAAGAGAACGCTGGAAGGGAGTTGAGTGAAGAAAAAGTATGCTCCTCTTGTTCAATTTCCCCACACTATGGGTGACTCAGAACCGTATAATAGGAGAGGTTGAGACGCGTCCTCACGGCAAAACAGGATTCATTTCGGGCAGACTCCTTTTGTCCAGCGGGGTACGCAACTTTACCGTTCTGTCACTGGGTGATTTAACGTAGTGACGTGCTTTCTTTAGCGGCTATAATGATACATAAAGAGTTCGAAGTAGGGAAAACAACATAAAATTACACAAAAAAGGAGCACAAGCATAAATTACTATTCATATTCGCCACGTACTACACCCTCCTTACCTGGCACCGTTCGGGAACAGATGTATTTCTATAAGTATCTGTATCTGTATTCCGGAATACTTTTCCGCCGGTTTTGCAGTGGTATCTCAGGGGTATCCCGTTGCATAAAATCAAATATATCTAAGTATCTGTATTCCGGAATAAGTCATGGAGTATCTCTGCCCAGCCATGGTTAGGAGACAGCTCGTGCGACCGTGCGAGGCGTATGAACCGTGGTACAAAGTTAACATCGCCAACGTGTCTCCAGCTGATAAGCACAGGTGGTGGTGTCACCCCAAAGCACGTCGTGTTTGTTTCAGGCCAGACATCTAGACCATTGTACGCACTACGAGAAAAAAATATGCTTTATAATTTAAAGACCCTCTCTGCGGTAAGAATGGTCGCAACCCAGAACTATCAAACTGAGGGGAGTTGTTTGTGTTGTGCTAACGAATGGGGAAAAAAAAAGAAAAAGAAAGACGCTCACAATTTCCTGTAACGCCGAATTAGAGTGCAGCCCTTAAGGAGAAAGCGGGCTGGGCTTTGGATACATGGTTTTGCGCAAAAAAGACGGACACAAGAGAGAGAAACAAACTCGAGCGCAACTTACAACTGTATTGAGGAAACCTTTAGAAAACATACAGATATATCGTCAACTTCAATGCGTCCACGCATACGTCGTGTCACTATCACACGCTCGTCACAGAAACTTTTCAAGGAAGCGTTTCTCAGCATTATACAAACTTATCGAGGTATCGCTCACACATAGGTCGCCTTTCTTTTTGATAAAGAAGGCTTCCAACAGCTCACTTGCTTTTTGTCCCTTACTTCCGCCCAAAATTAGTGTCAGAAAAATGTGGCTCACACTTACGGTTTCTGCAGTGTGCGGGCAAATGTACCCCGTCATTAGTCTTTAAATTTTGAGCATGCTCCCTGAGATGGTCTTTGGCACACCTTCCCGTTTGCCCCACGTATGTCTTTCCACGCGTGAGCGGGATTTCATAGACGACCTCTGTTTTGCAGCCAACAATCGGCCTGGCATGCTTTGTGCTGCGCAAAACCGTTTATCCAAACGTTCACCAACTCGCCCAACAACAAATTATTTTTCAAAAAGGCTTGCCCCGATTTTTATTTACGTTTCAAACCTGCTGCGATGTGCTGGCGTAAGCGAACTTCCAGAGGCTCAGCCTTCATGGGGGAAGCGATGGAAGGACTACGGTGCTGATGAGCGTTGATGAACGCAAAATGTATGGTTCACGCGGTAGCGTAGGTTGCGTTCAGAGCGACCCTGGACAATACGTTCATACGACAGTAACGGCAGCATCACCGGAACCACTGCTCCATCGCGACAACCGCCGACAACGTGTGACCACGGAAGCCACAAGGGACGAGCAGAAATCGTGAAAGGACCCGTTTCGCTCGGTTCAGTGCTTTCTCACTAGGTGCCGTCCGTTTTGCTGGAGCCGCGAATACTGTATAAACACCGATAGTTTTTTTCGCCATAGCCTGGACAACAAAGACGCCTGCAAGCTCGGACGAATAGCTGTAGCAGGTAGTTTGGCTACACGTGCATTCCTTGGTATACACGCTGTTTACAAACAAGTCCGCGTTTGCCCATACCCGGTGGGGATACTGCGCGTGCACAGAAGCCAGATTCACGCAATGCAAAGCATCTGCGCATGCGCCGTTAAGGTCACAGTTTCACCGCACAGGCATGGCGTCACGGCAGCGCGTTGGCGTATAGAATCGCAGCTGCGGGACGAACGCAGAGAATAGAGATGTTTGAAAGGTCGTCCGTAAATCGTCAGAAACTGCAAACAATCAACTCGAATCTAAGCAGAAGACGAAAAACACTTTTTTAGTTAATAACCCCTTCGAATATTCGTGGGTTTGTTCCGACAGTGAGAAAACACCCCGAGACTGATTACGCTAGCGTATTAGCAAATCTCTCGCAAAGAGAGGCCTCTCTTAAAAAAATAACACTAAAGCCTTCTCACGATGTTAACGGCGGGAGACGACGGTCTTCGACTTTGCCTGAACATGAGGAAGCCGTTTGTTGACAAGTTGGGGCCGCCAAGGTTCGGAAC
This sequence comes from Ixodes scapularis, assembly GCF_016920785.2. Lineage (NCBI taxonomy): Eukaryota > Metazoa > Arthropoda > Arachnida > Ixodida > Ixodidae > Ixodes > Ixodes scapularis. Next base: position 62,420,707 of record NW_024609846.1, on the reverse strand, counting down.
AATTTGGACTGCAAAAATTGTATACTTGTAGTGAAAAAAAAAAATGCAGCGCAGGGTTTGCAAGGTTAACATTAATAATAGCGGGCTGCGGTGGCTGCAAGCGGTTTAGCAGCAATATGTGTCCGCCCTTCTAGTCCGTGCCAATGTGAGGAGCTGTTCGCTTGCGCGGCAACGGGAACTGATACATCGGGGGTGAGGCCCTCTAGTATAAAGCGTGAAGGGAGTGAGTCGGCACTCCCATCGCACGTTTCTCTCGGCGTGTGCTGCCGCAGACTTCGCCGAGCCGAGATGCGAGTCGCCAGCTGGAACCCCGTACGTACCTCGGAAGGTTCAGGGATTCTTCGGACATTTATTTGTTAGAATGTCGAGGGAATGTGACACGTTTGCGTTTAGCGAAAGGACCAGGGGACGGGTTGGTGAGATTGCGAAAGTGTTTCCCTCATCCTATGACCTACGAATCTTTTCAATACGAAAATAGATTTTTTTTTTTTGACGCCATAAAAAATGAGCCGTCCTTTCTTGCAGAAAAAAAAAACTGCAGTAAATAGTAGGGTTTAAAGTACGGTTCAAGTTTTAAAAAAAGGTTTAACGCCGCTTACGTTAGAGGTAGCTTGAGGAGGGCTTAAGCCTCTCTGTCTTTTTCTTTCCACGGCGAAAGATGTGGCTGATGCAATGCCTTCTGCCTGGAATCATAATTTTTTTTTATTATTGCTTGCCCAAAGAGAGCTGTTGATTATACGCTTTATAACAATTCTAGCTGTTAAAGTGTACGGTACTTTTATGTTAGATCTTCAATAACATCTGGATGCATTGAGCTTGTATTTACAAAACCTAGATCTCTGCCGCCATATTAGAAACCGATGCTTGTACTTCACGCCACTCTGCATTCAAAACGCCAGTTAACTAGGCTTCTTACTCAGCTTAGCCAATGAAGGAATCGACTGGTTTTGCAGTATCAGGACTTATGCAATATCATGCACACAGTCCTTCTGATAGCTAAATTGCTCAAAAGAATATAGTGCAATGATAATTTTTCTACATTACGAACTGCATATATGGATATATCACAAAGAGAGAGTAATATAGACAAAATTACAACCGGGAATCGTCTCACTGTACCGCAGCCATCACGCGTGCACACAAAAAACAGCAACACGGAGAATGATGTGCTGCCAATTACACACTGATGAGTGGTTGCGATTTGTACTGGGCAGTGTTTTGGGTGTCACCGAAAAAACTAACGAAATACGTTACTCGTTACTTGCAGAAAACAAAAACACGTTACCGGCTCACGTTACCTTGAAAGAAAAAGAAGGCGTTACCCCAAAAAATTACTGTACGTCATTTTTGCTTTAGTTTTGTATACAAATAGACGGCAACATCTTTTTTTGGTGACAGCGCTTTTCGACACTGAGACCAAGGCGTGGGCACTGGGGTTTTTTCTAAAGTAGGGAGTTTTGCGTGGGGAAAAGACAGGCAAAAGCTTGAAGGTACGCGGGATGAGTGCAATTGATAAAGACTTCACGCCTGCTGTAGAAACCCAAAAGAAATTTCAGTTTACTTTTTAACGGTTACAGTAAGATCTATTGAGTCACGTCACTCCGTTACTCGTTACTTGAAATAAGTGACGTAAGTATACGTTACTTGTAGCAGTTTTGAAAATGTAACGAGGTATGTTACTATATTCGTTCCCAAAAATGTAACGCCTTACCGTTAACGCCCTTATCTTTAACGAGTTACCGCCCGCACTGGTACTAAGGCGCGTCAGCATAGCGCTTCACTCTGCTGAGCGTCCTCAGACTTGTCATCTGTCTGGTCTTGTAAATATGGAAGTGATTGATTTATTGCTGCATACAGAAGTAAATATACGCAATAAACGTTAGCACATGAGGGAGTTAGTTCGTTTGCATAATTACTTTAACATTTGAAATCGACATGCTTCTTTGCCACCAAAACTGGGGCCCCGCTATGTTTGCGGACAATAGAGCTTTTTCATTGTTAACATGCTGCGGATATTGAACCCCGAGGGCGCGTGCTCATTCCGTACTCAAAATGGCGGCACGAACGCCCACTATACACCTTTCCAAAAAAGGGCTCCTGGGCGGTTACATTTTCATTGTCCGTGCCTATGCCGCGTGATTTTCTAGGTTTCCGAAGCGACGAACAAGCGTGTGCTGCTGGGATGAAGGGGCTTTGTCCATTCAAAATCCGGAGGGGGACATACGGCATGCAGTGGCATCCATTTTAAAAATTGCTAGAAAAAAAAAAATAGAATCCTGCCCAGAGAAACATGTTACAGAAAAAACGTAGCGCAGAAAAAAAAAAGAACTGGCTTAGTTTTTTGTATTGTCCAACGCGCTGTTTAAAAACAAGTCCGCGCTGGGTGCGGATGAACGCGCAATTCCCGCATGAGGTGTCGGCAGTGCTCGTGCTTTACCCACACCTTTATTTTAACGTTACTACGTTTCCTTTAACGCCGTGTGTTCTGTATCTGCGTGAACATGCATGCACCCATTGGTGTATGTACAACGCTTTCGGATCGCCTGAAGTCCATTCCAATATTTTGTCACTTTTGCTCCTGCATTGAAAAATCATGGAATAAAGAAACGAAAGAAATTGGCCACGAATTATTTTAGCTAGGTATAAAAGAGTGCGAAAATAACTGAAATGGTGCAAACAGACTCGCCTTGACCGGGTCCTGCTAGGACCGAGCGGTCATCTGGTGGAGGGACGACTAGAACCAGGTGCGGGACAGAACTCCAGACTCGCATGGACGTTTGTAGGGGATGCAAAAAAAACGCACTTGTAATCCAAGCAAGACTTCACCCACCCAAGCATAAATTAGTAAAAAAAAAAAAAAAACCAGGAGCAATAAAAAAAAGTATTGACGCACGTTTTCTTTAAAATGTAATTGTAACGTTCCTACATACGCGAGTAAGAAAATACTTAAAAATGCAAGATGACTATGTCTATAATCCACAAAAAAAAAGGTATTTGCCCCTTCCATTAGCTCGAAACGCACACCAGTTTCTGAAAACGGCGCAGTCCCTCGGCATCAACAGTCACAGCTGATGAATCCCAGACTCCAGCCCCGGGTAGGAAGTTGGTGAAACTGACCGAAACACAACGTATTTTCCCGTGCAGGTCGGCTTCGAGTGATACTTGATAGTGATACCGTTTGTTTTCGGCAAACTCGGCATACCGCCTTGTTATTTCAGGGTCCTTTTGCATCCGCCTTTCCGTCGAGATGTTTTTACAGTGTCTTTCTCCCGTGTATTCACCTTTGGTTCTTCATCCTTCCGTTGGCGGCATCTGCCCGGGCCGTGAGGACACCCCAATAACGATCTTCACAGGGAGACCAAACACACAAAACTTCGGCAGCGTAAAACTATTGTGTTGATTGTATGTTTAGACAGCCATCAAGTTTATACGCCTCCACGGGTGACCGGCGTCTTAGCTCTAGATGAGGAATTTAGCCAGTGCAGTACAATCACTAACTTGGGGTTTTTAACGTGCATCACGCAGTAGTGATTACACGAACGGGTGTCGGTACGAAGCTCATCGAGATCTAAATGAGTCGGGGGTGGGCATCGAACCTTGACAGCGTAACTGCCATTCCTCTTGTATTCTCTCCAACTCTGCGACCTGCTGAGTGCGCAGAGGTTCAAGCGTTGCCGGGCTTCACAACAGTTATTCTTGCTGTCTAAGTTCTCTCTACACTACGTTTCACCTTACGATGGACTGCAGCAAGCCCTGCGAGGTTTCGGAGCCTAGTGACCTTCGGAAGTGGTGCGGTGACGCGCGTTACGCGAAGTGGCACGCTCACAGCGTTGGATTGACTGGGATAGAGCCCGGGATGGCCGTAAGGTGAACTATTTTTGTTTTGAGCCGGGTGAAAACGCCACCACTCTGACTGCCTGAGCCGCCGCCATGAACAGCTCTTGTGAAAATCATTATTGGAAATGTGTGCCGATATAATCATCCAAAAGAACTGCAGTGCGCAAGTTAAGTCTGGTTTTCCTTACTCGAAATAGACCTTACTCATAAAAAGAATTCGCTTTTTTGAGAAGACAGAAACGAAGAGGTGTTCCGCATTACTTCCTACAGGCAGACTGGAGTGAAGCAACCAAAATGGAAAGGCCTGGGACATCTTTTCAGGAGAAATCAAAACGCTGCAGGAAGGGTAGAATCAAAACTACCATACAGAGCTACGGTGGAACGGAGAAACAACCCCTCATTCGAGGGCCCTAAAAGAGCGCGCCTGTTTGCTCTAGTTGGCCTTGGCAACGTGGTACCCGGGTCGCGATAATCCGCCAATTGTACAGACGATTCACAAAATAACCGGCCATGAGTGGTGGTGACCACCCTCTGAGAAGGTTGGGAGGCTGTGTGGGCGTATAGGAGGAGGAGAGGGGGGTGAAGAGAAGAGAGTCGGGCGCTCGATTTTGGACAATGCAATTCTGCATTGTCCACTGCAAGAAAACTGTAACCCCTTACGTCTTTGTTTAGGGCAACTCTTCTCCATGTCGTGATGAGCAACCTCCTGTTTTAAAAATGCAGCTTGTCAACGAACCCGCCCTCAACTGATATCTTACATATATTCTGATTTTTATATAACAATGAATGTTTCCGGCTAAAGCTAAATTTGATCAGGTGAATGCAAGTTCCAGATGGAGATATGGAACAGCACGCTAAACCTCATTTATTTATTTATTTATTTATTTATTTATTTATTCAAAATACCTCAAAGGCCCGGTGGGCATTACATGAGGGGGGGGGGGGGGGTATTTTCCAACAAAGGCATATAGTACAACGCAAAAACATTGAAACAAAAGAATAACTGAAATTAGAACATACTGATGTGCGACAAATGATGACAATAAGCACAGGACAATAACTAAAAGTAGTTAAATCAGTCATGGTAAACACTTTGGGACAAAATAACATAATACAATGCTAATAATAACGGAGCACCGAAGAATGTCAGCTTGCATACTAGCCTGGGATGAGAAAGAAGTTAGTAAGTGCACTGCGAAACATTTTTGCATCAGATATGGTGACAATGTCGTCGGGAAGACCGTTCCAGTGTTTGATGGCTTGAGGAAGTGCTGAGTTATTAAATGCTAACGTTGAACCAAAAAGGCGTTTAAAGCTTTTGCTGTTATTTTGACGATGTGACACTCTATTCGGTGGTTCTAAAAGTAATGAGCTGGAAAGACCGGGGTTATAATGCAACCGATGAAGTAAGCAAAGTGCGATTAGTCGACCAGTCTCGAGGGGATGAATAGAGTTATTTTGCTTAAGAAGGGAGACGCTGGCAAATCGGGAATAAGATGATTATATGAATCGGGCTGCACGGTTTTGGACAGATTCTAACTGGTTAATTAAGTACTTCTGATGAGGATTCCAGATAGGTGAAGCGTATTCTAGGTTTTAGGCGTACGCAGGTATTATAGGCTAGATGGCGTAGATGCGCGGGTGCGGCTTTTAGGTTTCGCTTTAGGTGCCCGAGAGTACGTGACGATTTAGCAGTTGTAATGTTAATGTGGGTAACCCAAGACAGATTCGAGGTCAGATGCACGCCGAGGTACTTGTAAGATGAGACAGCAGGTAGAGAAGCGTTATTTAGGGCATAACAGAAAGATGAGACTGAGTGTTTCCTAGTGAATGAAACCAGGTTACATTTATTTACGTTTAGTTGCATTTCCCATTTTACACACCAGTCGAGGACCTTGTTAATATCACTTTGTTTAATGTCATGGTCAGTTTGGTTGTTAATTTTTCTATACAACACACAATCGTCAGCGAAAAGCCGGATTGTAGATGACACGGTGTTTGGAAGATCGTTAATGTAAATCAGAAAAAGAAGGGGCCCAAGGACTGTGCCCTGTGGGACACCAGAGGTTACATCGGTAGTCGTAGAGTGAAAGTTGCCAACCACAGTAAATTGCTGTCTAAGGGTTAAAAAGTTACGTAACCAAGAGAGCGTGAGGGAATCCAGGTTTAGAGCAGAAAGTTTGGATATTAGGCGACAGTGGGATACCCGGTCAAATGCTTTAGAGAAGTCTAGGAAAATAGCGTCGGTTTGAGAGCCGGAGTCCATGTTAGTATGAATATCGTGGGTGAACTCGAGCAGTTGTGCTTCGCATGAGTAGCCCTTCCGAAATCCATATTGGTACTTGTAAAAGAAGTTGTTGCTTTCAAGATGTCGTATGGAATGGGAAAATACTATATGTTCTAACAATTTTGACACGACACTGGTTAAGGATATGGGGCGATAGTTAGCTACAGATGATTTTTTGTTAGACTTAAAGACTGGAACGATCTTCCCAATTTTCCAGTCCTCAGGAATGGAATAAGAAGACAAAGATTGTTGAAATAACAGGCACAGTAGCTGCGAAGAAATTTCACTGGTATTTTTTAGGATTTTAGAACAGATGTTATCAGCACCAGACGACGTGGATATATCAAGTTACTTGATATATCCACGTTAGCTATTTCTATTTTAGCTATCTCTGATAGAGCGAACATATCATGCATTATTATAGAATGCTAAGTTGTATATTTAAGTTTAGGTTACGATAGCGAAATCTATGGGTGATGAATGCATAGATAAATAGCAGAACCAAGAAGGAAAAAAAAAAGCACGGCAAAACATTTACTGTTACAGAAAACGGGTATAGAGCCTAAACTTATTGTCAACGCTAATGAATCAGTAGGTACGCGTTTATCAGTATTTGTCCCCGGAAATCGACTGTAATTGGGGTTCTGAATATTTGGAGTTTGTTTAAGGGGCATCTATATTTCGTGGTGTACTTTTCATAAATATTAAATTCGAAAGTGAATTTATCAGTTTTTTCAAGTTATGGTTTCAACCCACATACACTCATTTTGGAGCTGTTGTCTGCCATTCTCACTTTTAATATTGTCTGAATTACGAGAAGAAAGACTTTTTTCTAATATATCAATAAGAGAGTACGCGTAAAGTAGGACTATCGGTCGTTGAACTGTACCTTATTTTATTCGAACTCTCCAGACACCGCGGACGCACCTAAAGACTTCAGGTTGGCAGTCGTACTGAAATGACAAAATTGCGTATCTACACTGCATACCAGTGTCGCCTCATCCTGGCAGACCGACCTTACGCTGTATAAACACTAAACGTCCAATTTAAATTTTTACCTTTCCTGCCTTAACTACTTCTCTGGCTTTAGTGAGTTTCGCGAGGACTGTCTCCTTGTGTTTTCATAGAATTTTCATTGGCATTCTAGAGTATTTTCGCAGTTCTTACTTGTTAGTGTATCTCCGTATCGAAAAATGTAATAAATGAAAAAAGGATTAGTGGTTCCCTCGTCAGCGGCAAGCCGCTGCTTCGGAAACGTTCGTGCCTAGTTCACGATTCGCGAGAGTTTTGCATCCGCGCATGCGTCATTGTAATCGAGAGCCGACATGTACTTTTACGGCATGCCTTTTCATACAAGCGAGTAGAACCGCAAGCAAACTTTTGTCTAAAAAAACTCATAAGGAGGTTGTTACAATGTCGCGGGTGATTTTCTAGTCAAATGCGTGACTATTAAACATGGCTATATATCTATTGAGCTTATTCATGGCCATCATACGCGATGTTTTTATTAAGAATTACACTAATTTAAAAAATAAAGCCGTGGAAGCTACACCTATGCGGTTTGTGCAGCTGAGTTATACGAACAGGTGTACATAGCATAGGGGGCTAATCGTAATGATCAGTTGGCTAATTAAGTAAAATTTGTTAATTAACTTCAATAATGAAAATATACATATGGTTTCAATCAAAACCTTTCTTGCCGTCATCAAACACCCCTAAATCAGAAATTTAAAGAAATTCTTTGAATGCAAGAGAAGCGCAGGAATGCGCTCAAGTTACCATTCGTGCAGCAGGAGCAAATTTTTGCATAAATCCGCGAAAAAAAAATCAAAGGCACACGCTGGTAAATTTTAAATCAATTCGGGTTTATTCGGAGAACTTCGAATTTCAAGGTCATAACGAAAAAAATTAAATGCTAAAAAAGACGGTGTTTTAGAAATAAACCGTATAAGAACACAGGGTCAGTGGTCTTGTCAAAAGGATATCCAACTTCAGTTTTCTTCGAATTCTCAAGCTACTGACAAAGGTGTTTGTCGTTTAGTTCGTCAAGGTTCCCTCAGGACAACGGATCATGGTACCCGGACTTTATTTATTTTGTTCTTAAAAATTTAGAAATATTGTTAACATATAGTAGCATAGACTCTGAATTTTATAAAATTGGGAATCTAACAAAAATGAGCTGTGATAAATGCTTGAATTTTCAGCGAAAAATAAACTCCGAAGACACTCTGAACTTCCCGAGAAATAAAATCCGAAAACACAAAATCTTACTTATCGTAGCCCTAGCCTTGTACCTGCTGCACGAGTGGTGCCTTTGTCGCGCTACCACGCTTCCCACACGCTCAAAGTATTTCTAAAAACGATTGATTTAGTGGTTTTGGATGACGCTCAGCAAGTTTCTAATCGGAACCATATGACTATTTTCGATAACTAAAAAGTTGATTAACAACTTTCACTTCATTAGCCGACTGATCGTGTTCATTAGCCTCATATACTATGTCCCCCTCCCTTATAACTCACCTGCACAAACCCCCAAAAAACAATTAACTTTCATAAAAGCTACAGAGAAGATGCAAGCGGGCTGGCGAACTTTCAACATTTTAAAACCAGAGACGTCGGACAAAAAAATAAATAAAAAGGGGACAACACAGACACAGGTCTCTAACTCAGCTGAACATTTATTCCCCCAGCCTCGCCTATAAGGACCACAAACAACAATCCCTCAGGCGCATGACGTCACACTGTCAAACACTCTCTCACCCCACCATTTCCTAAACTTCCTCCGCTGTTCGCAAACAGGATCGGTAAGTCAACTTCCCCCCCCCCCCCCCCGGGGCCCAGGCTAAGTCACTTTCCCAACCCACAACCTTGACGCCGACACCAGGCAAGAAGTAACAAGCGTCCTGTGGAAAACTGGCTGAAGCCATTCTTTGACGAGAAGGATAGGCTCGAGTACCTCCTTGCTTTTCCCGCGTCTGTGTTGTGCTTTTTCGAGCCTTCGATACTGATTCGGCGAAGGGAAGGGGGGGGGGGGGGGGGGGGGGCGCCGGTGCAAATTATACTTTAAGTGGCGACACTTGCACATGGTGCCCCCCCTCGTCAAACACAGGGGGGAACCGGACCCCCATAACCACTCCCCCCCCCCCCGAATTTGTGCGGTGGGTCGAGGAGATCGCGCGCTAGGCTGAGGAATGGTCAATATATTTTTTTTTTATTTAATTGTTTATACTCTCTCCATCTTTGAGCTGAGACGGCAGCCAAAGCTACAAGACTGAGCAGCTCCCACTCCTGGCTTTGTGACATGCATCTCTAGCGCGAGCGCTCGTTCTGAAGAAGGTGGCTTCAAAGCATCGACCTCGAGCTCTCGTGGTTGTTGCATCTGCTGCAGTCAACGCAAATATTTTGGTACGATGTACAAAATGTTTGTATTGTTAAAAGACCTCGCATAGTAACGAAAATCCTCTAACTGCACAGCATACCCTAATTTATGTAGTGCATGGTTTTCGGAATAAAGGCTGGTTCGAACAGGAGTGTTCCCTTGCGCTTTTTTGCGTTACGTACAAATAACCGGAACATCAGTGCACCGAATGTCGCGTGCAAGTCTATTCCTTAAACTAGTTATTACGTTTCTTGCGAAGCACATATGTCTCGGTGGCTCTTGACGTAAGCCGACGTAAACTTTCGTAACATAACGAAACGTAAGATACTGGTGCTGTGTGGACCGGCCTTAAATGTGAAATTTTATGTTTTTGTCTCAAAGGTTTGACCTGGGGTGCTATTTTGCGCTTTTTGGACTCCCACGGCGACTAGACAGAAGGAAGTGTCATCAATAACGCAGCAAACGCAAATCGGATGTTGATTGTTGGGAGTCTTTGTTTTCTTCTTCGGAAATTCGTCATCATTGACTCTCACCAATCAACATCCAATCTGCGTTTGCTGCGTTGTTGACGTCTTTTTTCTCCCTAGTCACCGTGAGTGCCCAAAAGCGCAACATACGGCCCCTGGAAAGCTTGTATTCAGAACTTTTTTTTTTCTAATTAGCGTTTTTATGCGTCGTAGAATAGACTACTTCCATAAATCCGACATCGCGCGCGTTGCATTCTGGGAACCTTTGGTCCAGGAGCGGAGCGCATATGTATTTTGCTGCCCACTGATTCCCACCATGCATAACGTCGCATTACGCCTCAATGAGGTGCTTCGAGTTTTTGAATAAGTCTATAGCTCTCTCGTGCCGCTACAACATGTCAAAACAGCATTCCGGATTAGTAACGCGCCAGACATAAAAGGCTAGGTGTACGAGTTCTTGAATTTCGGGGATGCTTGCAATGGTCCAGCTATTGCTCAGAATACACCCTACCCGTGTACTGCATATACCTTGACTTGAAGCTTTCATTATGCTCTTATTTAGGTAAAACGAAGCGTAGATTAACGTTCTTTCCTAAAGGATCTCGTCAAATGTCATGAACCAAATATATAAACTGATATGAAAGTTAAAAAAAAATGTGCTTTATGCCAGGAGGACCAAGATGCCACGAACAAGAAGGCGGGCGACTTGCGAGCGCCAGGGCAGCAAGCGACCAAGGCAATGCCGGGACCCGACGGTGCCCTCAGCTGGTTCATGGCGGCGCTCTGCTTCATCGTGACCACGCTCTTCATGTGCATATTCCGTACCTCCAGTCTCCTCTACACCTCGTTCATGACCACTTTTCAAGTGTCGAGAGGGGAAGCATCGCTGCCCATCTGCATCTTCGGGGGCTTCACGAATCTCTCAGGTGAGGAAGATTCCAAGTGGCACTCACTGCGATAAGAAATGAAAGAAACAATTCAGAAAAAAAAATATTATTATAGTCATTGACAGTGTAAGAACGACAGGACCAGTCTTTTAAACGCCAGGCCCCCAGCACGACCTCCATGCCTTCGGCCTTTTTGTTCACTCCGGGCGCGCGTGCTCGAGGTGCACGAGACACTCGAGCGTTGTTGAAGAAAGCAAGCTCGTCCTCAATGCCGTTCTCACCTTGTCAGTGATTATAGACTTTATTTTTTTTCTGGCGGCCGCCATGTTGAAGTTTCACGTAGCTAAGTTCGGACGAATTAGCAAATCACTTTACTGGCCGATTAGGAAACGCTAGAATTCAAGGGGTTCGTTGCAATGGTTTTACTTTTTTCTTGGCTATACCTCTTCACTGCAGTTATGCTCAAGCCGTTTACTTTCCTTTTTGTCGCTTAACCCAACTACGTCACATTCCAACATGTCAACCGTCAGGCTAAAACAATTTATAGACCAACTCGTCTCACTGACGTCACGCCACTGCGGTGGCGCTGCTGTCGGTACTGCGCATGCGCATTACCAATGCTGCTGCTCTTATCGCCTAATGCCGCAATCTGTGGAGCAATAATAAAAAGTTTTAGTAGACCGTTTCGGTGACTCCGATAACAGTACCCGATACTCCACTGACGCATATGCGCGTGCATCGCATCGGGATTGGGGATCGTTATCGGAGGTATCGGAACAATATACACAAAGTACCTGATAAGATGTTCGGAACTCGCCGTGCGTTTCCTAGCTTGTCGGTTACTGCGGTGTTTCGAACATAATAGCTCAGAGTCATTTAGAGCCTTCACAGTGTTAGCGAGATCCATGAAATGCCGGTTCTCTTTGTGGTGTTGAAGCTGGGAACGAGGCAGTGCTATTCAGTTTGCAGGAGTTTTAGCACACCCCTGATTTTTATTGCACCAAGTCATGGATGACAGATATATTGATGTCAGGGTCTTTTTAAGCAGACCTAAATATTGGTGTGCGCGAGTATAGTAGTTCGAATCAAATAGCACTGCATCATTTGCGGCCTCCATAAGGCAAAGGTAAGCCGCGACATACAACCTTTTTTTGCAGTGTAGAAGCTAGTGATGATACAGCATTATTCAGTTTGAAGCACCCCTCGCACACCCTTAACAAAAATGCATAGGGCTCCGAATTTGATTAAATGTGAACGCTAGATTAACATTTCGCATCCTACGCAGATGCGAATCTCGACGCTCCCATCCAGCGAAACTCCGCGGTTCAGGCAAACCTAACACACCGTAGGTGTAGAAAAGCTTCCAACTTGACGCACAATAGTGTTACGTCAGAATTCCATGTTTTCGGCCCCACCTATACTTGAATCCGGCAAGCAAGCGAATGGGTATAGGATATACAGCGATGGAAGGGAAGTTTCTTGCCCCTTTCGAGAAGTCAGACTCTGCACAAGCTTCGTAACAACCAATTTGAGCGCGAAAAAAACTCGCAAAAAGACGACTATATTTGCGGCTAAAAGTATCCTTGGTTTAAACGAGCGTGTAAATACTTTAGTCAGGAATTAGTTTAAGCATTATGCTTAATTTCAAAGAAATATAAGTTTCATTTACTGGTATTTATTTTTTTAAACAAGTTCTACGACTCTCACAAGAATTCTGCTCTTACTGCTGTAGCATTTGATATCTGAGTGGACGCCTTCTGCAGCTTTACGTTAGTAAGGAACATACTATGAACGCCCCAAGCTGACCACAGCGACAAAAAGCTATTAAAACAGCAATACGTAAGGGTAAATACAGGGGTCAATGTTTGAGTGAAGGGTCCTCTTCATGGCACTCGTGGATGACTGTACAGTCATAGTGAACCGGTCACTACGCTTAAAGGCCGACGTACAACCTCAGTTTTCTTCAAAAAAGATAATCCTCTTAGCGCTCCCCTCTCCTAAGCTGCAAGTAGAGCCAAGTTGGGGCAAGCTAAGCAGTGAAGAGGATATAGGAAAGGAGGAGGCGGGCAAAAGTGCAAAGCGCGAAGTGTACGTCGGCCTTTATCTTTAAAGAACGTGTCTGCATATTTGCCGTTTAATTACCCACCAGCCGTCGTTTCTAAACGACTGCCAATGAGGAATATGGTATGGTGCCTGGTCTTAAAATTATTGTGTACTCCTAAGTAACATGTTAATTGATGATCTATCGGTAAGCCGCCTCGGTGGCTCCGAGGCGAGAGCGCCGGCCTAGGGATCCCCTTGTGGTGGGTTCGAATCCCGGCCGAGGAGCCCGCAATCTGGCGGAGGCTTATTGCGGAGAAGACGCCGTGTAGCCGAGCTTTCGGTTGCACGTTAAAAGATCCCCAGGTGGTCGAAATTAATCCTCAGCCCTCCGCTGGGGCGTGCCAGATGCCCGTCGTTGGTTTGGCACGTAGAACCTCCAAATTTGACTTTGATGATCTACCGGAGCATCAGGTGTTATACCTAGCCTCACTATCACGCTATTACGTAGTTTGTTTGTGATAGCTGCGGCATTATTCGTCGTGGGCAGATAAAATTGTTTTTTGGAGGGCTGATATAGTATATAATGTGGGAAAGTGCGGTGATATCGGCTGCCGATTGACCGCAAGATATACTGGCATTAATAAGGTTGCCTGAAGACAGAAAGCAATAGAAGTAACAATCAATTCTGTTATGTTTTGTTTTGTCTTTGTTTTAATTATTGCAGGCTTGGTATCTGGGCCAATGATTCACTCGTTTGGAATTCGAAGGGTGGCCATCTTTGGCGGACTTATGATGTCAATAGGATGCATCGTATCATTATTCGCCACCGGGATCACGTTTCTCGTGTTTTCTCTCGGGCTGATATCTGGTAAGTGATGTATTTAAATCATACGATGTAATCAGTATATTAGGCTTTTATTCTCATACATAATCCTTTCTTCCTGTTTGTTATCATCGTATATTTTTTCTGATGTTGGTATATTCACGTATGTTATTTTCTTAGTATAGACAGAGTTACTTATTTATTTTTACCTCTGCACCTCGCAGGCACAGGCGAGGGTATACTCTTCAGCTGCACCATCATTTGCATCAACGAATACTTCGACAAGCGCAGAGGCTTCGCTCTTGGCTTGAACCTCGCGGGAGCCACCATGGCGTCGTTCGTCTTCCCGAAAACGCTTGAGTTCGTGCTGTTGGAGTACGGGCTGAAGGGAGCGCTGCTCCTCCTCGGTGGATTGCTTCTCAACATTCCGGCGATCAGCCTTCTTTTTCGCCCACCCCCTTGGATCAAGAACGAAAACAAAACCGTAGTCGAGGTAACAGACGCATCCAAGGACCCGTACGATGCCCTGAGGAAGATGTCCATCGTGTGCAACATGAACGCCGACCAGGACAAGTTGTACCTCGAGATTGAAACGTCGAACGCAGGGCGACGAGGAACAGTGATTACCCTCGGCGACCGCGAGGCGGTTCGCAGAGGAACGGTCATCAGCTTTGGCGAGAGACCACATCGGATCAGGAGGGAGACGGACACGAGCCACACGGAACAGGGCTCCTTGCATTCGAGGCGAGGAACCATAATCAGCACGACAGAGACCGACACGGTGTCGAGGGACGTGGCGCCCAGCCCTGCCGACGTGCAGAACCAGAACATGTCCAGAAGAGGCACGCTGCTCAGCGTTGCTGGGTCCCTCGCTCGTGAGTCGGTGCTCGGGTTCGCGGACGCCCAGCCGACGAGGCGGGGAACCGTTATCAGCCTGGGCAACCGATGCCAAATAGAGCTTCCGACGGTGCCGGAAGAGCCGCTGAAAATCCCCCTCCCCAGCATCCAGGCGCCCCGCCCGCGCACCGCCATGGACAGTGTCAGAGACGTGCTCTTGATGCCACGTTTCTACTTCCACACGATGAGTTACTTCTCGTACTCCTTCTTCTTGGACGGGTTCCTTACCATCGTCGTTGACTATGGTGTGGATATTGGACTGGACATGGCGGATGCAGTATACGTGGTAACGTTCTTCGCGGTGACGGACACCATAGGGAGGATCTTTGTTCCTATTCTCACGGATTACAAGGTGTTCACCACCTCGGGACTCATGACCGCCTGCTATTTTGTGATGGCAATCCTCGCTCAAGTGACTCCGTTCGCACAGACTAAAGTGACATTTTGGGTGGTGACGATATCACTGGGTGTGCCCATGGGTTATCTCATGGTGGGAATTTCGGAGGTGCTAGCTACAGAAGTGGGCATCAGAAACCTTCCAATAGCATATGGCATTCTGGCTAGTGTGACGGCCATCGGTTCCTTCTTAAGACCCGTGGTGATTAGTAAGTATAAATACGCTGCATTTATTCTGTGTATGTTATGTGTGCTGTAAAAATGATGCCCTAAATTGTGGACAACGCAATTTTGGTAGACCCCTATGTGCCTTGTGCGAAAGGGGGCGACAAGCGATGATCATCCGGCAGGCAAAATTGCTGTGGTGTCCCCGGTTCAGCCATGTTATCGGCCCTCTGCGAGCGCGCCCCCCCTCCCCCCCCCCCCCCCCCCCCCCCCCCCCCGCCCCCCTCCCCCTGTTCGGGTTATTTCAATGAGCGCTACATCATAGAGCTGATCTTCGGCTGCCGCCGGGATAGCGCTCATGTGAGATAAGACATAAGTTGCGTGTTTTGTATAAGTTGTGCTAGCACTGTGCGTGTTGATCTTGGTAACTACTGATAGCTCTCCTTTTGTGTTCTCCTTTCTTTAATTTATAAGAAGAAAGGGGCGGAGGGGAATCGTAAATTGTCATAATAGCTCCCGTGATTTTGAATTTGCTTCACATAGCTAAACCATTGTAAGATTTTTTTTTTTTTTTTACAGTAAAATAAGACGGCACCTGAATAGTTTTCGGAGACAATTGACAGCTTTCTAAAGGCAGAATCTGCATTTTCTGATAGTTTTAGTATATATATTTGCCCTACGACATTACCAAACAGGGAAATTTATTATCTGGTTTTTCTTTTCTTAGTTTTTTTTTCTTCTTTTTGTGCGAAGTGACCTTATTGTAGAGATATTCCACCGCTCTTGAAAATTGTGTTGAAAAGTTCAACCAGAGTGTGGATAAATCTCGCGCTTCGTTGTGCTATGCAGCATGCGTCAAAGTGATACTTTCTTGTTGGCACTGACCAGAGTTTTCTCCGCGGCGTTGCGCTGTCCAACTAATGTCCACTCTCCTTTCAGGTTTTTTCAGGGACACGTACGGTTCGTACGACGGACTCATGAGGTGCATGGGTGGAATGATACTCATGTCCTTTTTTTTTACGGCCGGACTATGGCTCAGTGACCCTATCAAGAAACAGAAATCGAAGTTGGACACTACGGACACTCCGGTTGCCAACGACAACGTTTCACAGACGGCCAAGATGTAGCACATTATTACAATTTACACTTTAACTTTCACTTCGTTTAACTGAAGTTATATGTAACAGAAAATAAAAATATTTATTGCCCTAGACTTTTATTCTTTTTTATACGAATTCAGTATTCATAATCTACATTCTTGTAACAATGCTGATCTAGAACGGAGCTCTTAGGCGCCCGTTTCCGGCTTGAGTGGCGTCGCCGTCGGCATAACTGCGGCGACGTTTCGGCATGGTGACGTTTCGGCACCGTGCCGAAAAGTCCTCGCGGGGTCACGTGACCTCAGGGGGGTCCGGAGGGGGTTCAAGTGACCCCCTGAGGTCACGTGACCCCGGTGACGTCACGTGACCCCCGTAAGGTCATGATGGACACGTGACCTCACGGTTACGCCGACGTCGACGCCGCTAGGGGGGAGGAGTAACAGGCAGGATGAGGAGGTGAGGAGGAGGGAGGAGGGGTATACCCTCCCCTCAGTGCCCTTCCCTCCTCCTCCTCAAGAGCTGCGCTCTAATTTGGCGTTATAGGGAGTTGTAAACGGCTTTCATTTTAGAGCGCAGCTCTTAGGGGCCCGTTCCCGGCTTGAGCGGCGTCGGCGTCGGCGTAACCAAGGTCACCCCAAGGTCACGCGACCTCCCAAGGTCACGTGGCCCCCAAGGTCACCCCAAGGTCACGTGGCCCCCAGAGGTCACGTGACCCCTCCCCCAGGGTCACGTGACCCCCAAGGTCACGTGACACCCAAAGTCACGTGACCCCCCCCCCGAAGTCACGTGACCCTCCCCCCTCCCCCCGAGGTCACGTGACCACCCCCAGGGTCACGTGACCCCCCCCCCCCCCCCCCCGCCGAGGTCACGTGACCTCCCCGATGACGTCATCGTCACTGATGACGTCACCGGCATCTACATCGTCATCATCACTGATGACGTCATCAGGGACGTCACTGATGACCTCACCGGCATCCGCATCGTCATCGTCATCATCACTGATGACTTCGTCAGTTACGTAACTGATGACGTCACCGGCATCCGCATCGTCATCGTCATCATCACGGATGACGTCATCAGTGACATCACTGATGACATCATCGGCATCGTCACGTGACCCCCCAAGGTCACGTGACCCCCCCCAGGTCGCTTCACCCCCCAGTACCCTTCCCTCCTCCTCCTCAAGAGCTGCGCTCTAATTCGGTGTTACAGGGAGTTGTAAGCGGCTTTCACTTTTTTAGCATATTCTGAAGGCAAATTGATCAGAGAACCGACTGATAGAAGTGTTACATAGAAAGGACAGCGAAACTAGTTTGGATGTAGCACAAAATTAAGGGCAACACAAGAAACTTGCGGGCCTGTTGACGCAGAGAAAAGACGAGCACACAAACAACTTGGCGCTTACAATATTTTGATCCTAATATGAAAAGTCTAAACTCGCCAGGTTTTACCGAAATTGACGTCGAAACGACTTGGTGGGCCTTGCTATGTTTTTTTTTTTTTACCTGTGACGTTACGACCAAGGCAACCAGTCGCGAACAACACATTGGATTTTATATGTAGAAAGCACGAAAGTAGCTATAGGATTATATGTTTTCGATAAAATGCGAACTAATCCTATACCGCATAAACGAGCGGATGGCCAATCGTTGATGGCGATAACAGAGCTTTTTTCCCTGAGCCGTTACACATGTATAGTTTGTGCCCAATAGTATGTCAAATACGGTAAATATTTTCAAACAAAGATGGACCGTCTGCAATGCTGAACCGTGCCACCTAACCGTTTTGTTCCAAATTAGCGAATCAACAATGATAGAGTTTCAAGGACTGTTTCATACAATCTCAATGAAGGTATTAGAAGATAGGAACGTGGAGAAAATAACATCTTGTGGAGAATATTGTTAACTTAAAATTTGACCCTAGGTGGTGTCACCGATTCGTGTGGCCTAGAAACTGTAGTACGGCTTGTGGCACCGATGTTCGGCTGGTCCAGGGGGCTGGTCCTCTGTGCACGTTGCACGTTCATCGCGTACTCTTGCCCGCGTCATGCGGTGCCAGCGCTGCCCAGCTTGCTCGGCTGCTAAGCAAGACAGGAGTCATTAGACCGTTTTAGTGGACCGTACGCTATAGCTTTGCGTACGCAAGGAAGTTGCGGGTTGCCAGTGCGCATGTGCAGAACACAATAGAAGGACTAGCGTATTGCGTACGCACGCAACGCTGGGGATTTTGCGTCGCGGGCTAGCGGGCTTTGCGGGGTGCTCTCGAGAAATCTCGGGCCCAACGAGAGCGCCAGTTTCAAGGTGGCGGTTACCTCGACTGGCGCAGCAGGGGCGACGTGGTGTTCTTGAACTTCTGTGTTACGTGAAATTGCATGGTGTTCAGCTCGGCAATGCTTTCTGGGACCTACTGGCGTCGAATCAGATCGCCGTGCAGCTGAAGGAGTGCACAGTGAAAATGTTCACCGCTCTGAATGTGCGTCGACGCTGCGATCTGCGCAACGCTAAGCCTATTCGCACAGTTCATCGCCGACGGACGAACGAATCTAAAAGAAATTGCCGAAGTTCTCGCCATGCACTGGACATCAGTAGGTCATGAATTTCGTTCCGCAATAGCATTGATAAAAGGTGCCGTTTCCACGAGACGACTGACGGAGGCTACGTGATCGAATTTGGCTACGCGCTCGTACTCGAAGCCTCGGTACCCCCGCAAGAAACCACGCTTGACGAGGCCGCTGCGGCTTAGTTTAATTTGAAATAAAATGATTGGACACGTTTTCATTTTAATATTTCTTTTCGTGAGCATGGTGGTGCTATAAGCACGCAAAATTCTACGGCTCCGGCAAATTGAATAGAACAGATTATGCGGGATGTTTGTTCACTCAGAAACGTAACGCACAACTAAATTCGGTCCGTGCAGGTCATTTTTTGCGTACGCTATACTATTGCGTATTGCGTACGTAAGAGCGAGCAACGCTATACTAAAACTGTCTATTGAAGGTTCTCAAGTACCAAAACCACGACCTACTCTATTTTCTACGTGCGCGATCGAAAGCGTCGCTGTCATCGACCTTCAACGATCTGCCGAATGCTGACTATGACGTCAGCAAAATATTTCTCAATGACGGAAATAAGAGTAACGTAAAAACTTCAATATTGACGGTGTTGGCAGTGTTGGTTTCAGAGGGCTATGATTTCAAGCTTCCACCATGCTCATTACAAACGCCGTCGAACTTGCTCTTCGCAAGGTAATGACGTCACGAGGGGGAACCATAGGAGAGCGCCACCGAAACATCTCACCGCTAATACTTACGATCACTCCATCAGGAAACACTCCTGCATGCACCTCCCGAGTTTCAGCGGCGCTTCGTGGCGGGGCCTGGAACTCGGTATTTATTTCGTCTATTGTCCCCGCAAGTGCAACGTCATGGGTCCAATCAAACCGTTGCTAGGGTCGTTGTTATGGACAAATTCATGTTGCTAGGTTTCGCCACAAAAACCCGACCGTTAAAATATCAGGAGTAGGACTTAAACCTTTAAAACTCACAGATCTAGAAAGCTTGAATTCTATATATGTTTCGACAGACGTGTTCCGGTAATCGCTTGTTTCCGAAATATTTACAACTGCAACTGCCGGTCCTCAAGATGCCTGCAGCAGACGACGAATACAAAAAATATGTCGTCTGCCACACGCCGGCCGGCCGAGCCGGCGCCGTCGTTTGAATCGTGTGCATAAAGACTTTATTCTGATATTGCATTTGTTTGAAATATCATGAGTTTCAGACACTTATAAGACTTCATAGCGGGGTGCGATGCAAAATATGGTATATCAAAAGTCCGGGCGTGGATCGAGATGATCGTGTGCTAAAAGATCGCATTGCACCCGTGAGAAAAGCACTTCAGGTGATCGGTAGAGATACCAAATCTTTTCTTTTTTTACGGACTCGCGCTACACGAGGGTGTTTGGTAGCTGGTTGTAACCATCGCTGCGATGGTTATTGCGAAATCGCCTTAGACATGCAATTCTTTAATAACCTGACAACCTCAATATTAATAATAATAAACGACTTACCTCGACGGCGTACGATTTGTTTCTCATGCTGGCCTGCACCACGCGGGTAATGCACTTCAGGTCGTCACCAAAACTGCTCTGCATGACGTAGTTGCATTTTACGGCATTTTCAACCCTCTGAACTAAGCTGGGTTCTTCACAGAAAAAAACGCACATTACGGAGGCCTTATGGCCATGGCGATGCACTTGTTTTTGTCGCTAGTTTACTGACGCAATTCAGTGAAGAAGACCGCTGCAGCAAAGGCCAGCAAATCTATCGTATCGTTTGCTACCAAAGCAAAGTGGAGTGTAATACTTCAGAAATGGCTTTCATTGTTGGAATACTACACTGAGACGACAAAAACATCTTCATAATTAGATATCAAGAAGTTAGGTTGCTTACAAAAAAATATATTTACTTACATTTAAGCAAAAATCTTGCGTCATGTGGAGTCTCCATTCATTAGTCCATAACAACGCCCATAGCAACAGTTTGTTTGGACCCAGACGCCATGTTGTGACGTAGTCACTTACGGGGTCAATACCGTGCGGCACCCCGTTGTGTTGGCGGCGCGCGGGCACAGCCAACACCATCAACTGTTGGCTGCGCAAAATAAAAAATAGCAAACTGATTAACGAATTGGACTCATTCAGTACCCTTTAAATTACAGAAAAACATTTTAAAGAGTGAACGCTCTTGAAACCAGACAGCAGGCACTCACCCACGGATAACAGAAGAACCAGACGAGGTAGGAGGTTGTGACGGCCTGGAGCTGAGCTGGTTGGTTTGATATGCTTCTTTGAACACCAGCTGAAAGTACATGAAAAGAAAAATCTAAGATCCGACAGATGAAGAAGCTACATCTGCGGATAGTGTCGAGGAAAAGGAACATTTTCTGTCTAAGATGCGACGTATGAAGAGGTTATTTCTACGGATAGTGTCGAAAAAAAATGAAAACCCGGTAACGCCGGATTAGAGCGCAGCTCTTGAGGAGGAGGAGGGGAAGAGTACTGAAGGGAAGGTATACTGTTCCTCCCTCCTCCTCACCTCCTCATCCTGTCTGCTATTCCTCCCTCCGAGCGGCGTCGCCGTTGTCTCACGAGGGTCACGTGACCTCACGGGGGTCACGTGAACCCTATGAGGTCACGTGACGATGACGATGACGTCATCAGTGACGATAACGATCACGATGCGGATGCCGATGACGTCATTAGTGACGTCAATGCTGACGTCATCAGGGACGATGACGATGTGGATACCGATGACGCCATCGGTGACAATGGCGATGCCGATGACGTCATCAGTGACGTCTCAGATGACGTCATCAGGGACGATGACGATGGCGATACGGATGCCAACGTTATTAGATTAACTCAGTTACGGAACTGCTCATAGACGCTGCCATGCACGAACAGTACCCCCCTCACTCACCATGACTCACCCAGCGTCACCCCCTTTGAGGGAGTTCCACAACTGAGGTAATTTATAACGTTGGCGAATGCCGATGGCGTCATCAGTGACGATAGCGATGCCGATGAAGTCATCAGTGACGATAGCGGTGACGATGCCGATGACGTCGCTGATGATGTCATCAGTGCGTCACACGTCCCATAATGCACCGCGCAGTTACGCCGACAGCGACGGCCACGGCGACGCCGCTCAAGCCGGAAACGGGCGCCTAAGAGCTGCGCTCTAAAAAGGGAGATTTTCATTAAAAGGTTGAAAGTCCAGCAGTGTGTGTCCTTGTTTTCTGCTCTAGTTCGCTTTTCCTCTACGTTCAGCTAGTATTCAAAGGAGAGGTAGGAGGACCGAGTTTTTGTGCCGTCTAGGGAGAATGCCTCTCACTAGGTGGCGCTAAAACTGGGCCCTCGGCTAGAGTGCCTTCATACACACGAGCGCTTTTGCTTGAGTGGGGACATCTCAGCCATTTTCCCGCCCAGTCGCTTTTTATGCATTTTGGAGTGTGCGCAATCCGGTGTCATTCAACTCGAGCGCGTAGTTTTGGCTAATGCACAGACGTCATTTTACCGCCCCAGTCACGCACCGAGTGCGCAAGAGCGTCACGCGCTGGCACATTCAGGGCAACAATGGATGTCTTCACCCTGAGACAGACAGACATGTAGGCACCCTAGCCCTCGACCGGGAGCGGGCACTCCCATAGGAAGTGACGTGGTCGTTAAAGCCCCTCTATCCTGAGAAAAGTGGCGCCACTCATTGTTGTAAAAATGCTTGAGACAGGTGCCGCGCGCCACTTCTGGGAAGAACATGGCGTCTGAAATCTAGCTCAGTGCTGCGCTGTGCCGCCATGATCTTCCCAAGGGATTCACGTTGCACGTGCCTCGTACATCGACGCACCTTGTACTACTTTTGAAACATAAAAGGGTATTAATGGTCTTTAGTATAGAGTACTTCGTAACCGAAACTCCCAAGCTTCCTTTCAGAACCAAGTCGTGGCGCAGCAGTCGTGATCACCAACATGGCACTGCCCTGTTCGGTAGAAGCGAAGCGCGTACGGTGTAGCGTTCGTTCTCATGTGAGCTCGTCAATCCACGTTCCTGGCATGTGGCGACACTGGTTTGTTTTTATTAAAGTTCATTCCTTCGTTCCGAACAGAGCGTGACTTGCGCCTCGCTGTCTCGTCTCTCTTTCTTCCCTCGAAAGACATCGAAATCGAGTGTTAGACTTCGCGTCTGAGGCGTAGAGTTTGAAACGCAGCTCCAACGCAACCGGAGCGACGAAACGAGCCGGCAGTCTTCTTTGGCGAACCAGATTAGCGGCTACTTGATATAAAACCTACAGAAAATCAACGCACCTTCCGTTCGGTTCCAACGATGCCCAGGACTCCAAATCGCGCGTACCCGCCGTAGACGCGGGTGACGCGGAATCGTTTGACTCGTCTTTTTCTTGTTGTTTTGGTCCGATTTACAAAATGGCCGACTGATAACTTCCACCACAGGCTAAACCAGCAAATGAGAATTGAATTATGTGCGGTTAACTTCCGGTAAGCGGACTGAATGGAATTCAGTATTCCGAGAACATTCAGTGACTCTAAGCAAGGCAAGCTAGCCCAGCCAGATACCAGGTTGGGTAGCTTTTATTCTTTGATATCGGCTTCTGATCTGCGTTGCAGTAATAGTATGGTGCCTGGAACGCATCTCAGACTGGTGTGTTTACCGCGTCCAAAAAAGTGGTCCCTCGATTTCCGCCTGATGACGTCATAGAACTGTCATGTGTCACCGGGGCGATCCTGGCGGCGTCCCAAAAGTTGTGGTGTATATGGCAGACGCCTGCTCAGTGTTCTCCCGTAGGTCGCTCTCCAATGTGATAGTCCACGGAAGCTACAGCAGCCGGAAGTTAGGACACCTGGGACACCGTGACGACAGCGACACTCGCGTTCGCTCGTGCTCTTCGCCAGCATTTCTACGGCCAACTGCCAGGATTGCGAAAGGCAACAGCATGACACTCCGTCTTCTGTGACGTCATTTCTTGCCACTTCGGGACCACTTTTGATGTATGGGCGGGATACGACGCTAAGCACACCAGTCGGAGGCGCGATCAAGGCACCATAATTATAGGCATATAAAAAGCTTTGCCAGCTATCATCATCATGCGATTAGGAGCCGCCATATTGGGGGCTTTATCACATATTCCAGTTGTGGACGAGGCGCATCTGCATTTAACTCGGTTTTCATGATATTAGCTCAATTTATTTGTACACTCAACGTGTTGCTGTTTAGTTTTGGTAATTGTCAGCAACGAGGTCGCAAGTCTCGTCACTCAAGCGGTGAAGTAGGCATCCAGATCAACGAACGGTCTTTATCGAAGACGTTTTGTGAAGGGTTTGTACTGGACTTGAAGCAGATGAACATATTTTAGTTCTACGACTCCCACTTTGCCCGGACCTTTGTTTCTCGGGCGAAACCTACACTGTTAGCAAAAATAACACGCCCAGACGTGTAAACCGTTGTCCCATAGCGGACACGTCGAAACGTGTTCGTTTTACACGGAGCCATCTGTGTTTTTCGTCTACACATGAGGTGCTGTGTAAAGTTAACACGCTACACCGTGTTTGCCTTCCGAGAAGCACGGTTCAACGTGTTCCTTATGAAACATGGCGGCCAGCAGCCGAGAACAGGCGAGGGACGAGCCCAGCCAGCCGCGCCTTTCAGCCGAACTGAAAGCATACAGGACGCGTTCGTTCTCGTTCGATGTCTTTTATGCACAGTAAACAGTCTCCGAGCGGCGGACGTAGCTACGTGCAAAGGTACGTACGTGCATCGTCGGCGGTCGGTGGCGTCGGCAGCTACGACAAAACCGCTAGACAAAAACAAAAACAAAAAAAAACGAATATTGAACTTACATGGATAAATTGCTCAAGCAAACTCTTGTAATCGGACGGTAACTTGCGCCACCTAGTGCGATTTCTAGCAACCAATGAAAAAAAAAAAGCAGGAGTCGGTTAATACGCTGGGAACTATCACGAGTAGACTGCTACTCTACATACATCACAGACAACACGAGCACCACGTAGGACACAGCAGCGACACATACACAAACACAACACCGACACTACGCCCGACACTTCCTACTAACAACGGACACTCCCCGCGGCGTATATATGCTTGACATGTACGGGTGAGCTCGTTGGTCGCTGACCGTTACCGATTTATAAAAGAAGACACAAAACACGGCACAATGGACAGCCGTATGTAAGAACTGTTTGCATTTAAAAAGTATGGAGGCAAAATCTGTAAAATTAGTCCTTTGCGAAAAACAACGATGTACTAACTATAAATCTTAAACCGGCCATGAAAAAGTTCAAATTTCTGTTATTTTCATGCTCGACCAGTGTTATGAGCAGTCCGACTCGCTTGAATCAGATAGAAAAACAAATGATTGGGGTTTTATCAGTACGTATATCAATGGAAATTATACTTGCGCAAGGCATTTTTTATATATATTATTGTGAAGGACATCCGCCCAACACTTCACTTCCGCTAGTTGTAGTACGCGTACGGGAGCAGACGCCTTCACTTTTGGGGCGTTTTGATGCAGATTGTTGTCGTATGTCGTGTTGGTGTCGAGCGAAGCGGTGAGGCTTGGGAGTTTGTGACCGGTGTTATTCGTGATCATTAATGTGGCGCTGATGCGTTTTTTTTTTTTTATATATTTCTATATAGCCACATTGAAAATTCACGAGCCCGTGGCACTGCATTATGCTAAAATCGCGAGCTCCTTCTCTGTTGACGTCGTTTTTCTGGTAGCACTCGTGGATACTGCAAGCGTTTAAACAGTGCACAGTCTCGCCTACATCCGCGGTGACGTACTCGACCTGTTGAAACATATTGCTTGCGTCATTTTGGAGTACGCAAGGCAATTATCTCGCTGCTCTGGTTTCGGTTGTAAAAGCAAGGCAAAACGCTCGTAGTTCCCGCCCTCAGTACACGTTGGACATCTTCCACACTTTGACACTGGATAACTGGATGAACGAGGATTTACATTTACTTCAGAGGTCACACTCGCCGCTTCCTCACCGTCGAGCAGCAGGATCAGCTGGCGACAAGCCGCGTATGAAAGGCTCGAGCATCAACAGCCCAAGTGCACTCGGTGCCGATGCGGGCGATGCGGGTTTCTGTCAACCGCTAGCCCAGCACAGACCGTGACCGTTCCAGCTCTTCGTCATGACGCGGTGTTGCAGAAAGCGGCGTATAATACCACTACACGGACCACCGAAGCGAACGCACTGTTATCGTAAATCTTGGCTTGTGATTGCGCCTAAATTTGTAAATAATCTTATTCTTTTTTCTAGAGACGCAAACGAAGGGCATAACAAAATCGTTTGCATATTCCGCATACCTCGCAAAAGCGTCAGTCACCTTGCGAGAAGCGCAAAACACGGTGTCCGCACCGTCCTGACTTCCCAGTCTTTTACCTGCTTTAGAGCAGTTTGTACCTGTTAGTAGGTATGTCTACTGAAACTGCAACTTGAAACTTGGGGCAGTGCCAGAGGGAAAAGAGACAAATTCGGGCCTCTTCCCAATGTAAAGAAAAACCTCTATGTTCTCTACGTAAAAAATTGGTCTCAGTTCATGCATCTGTGGGCAGGTAGAAAATCTTGCCCTAGTTTATTCACACCGCATGATGAGCGCAACAAACTCACACGAGTCACACGAGATTTACAGGAAAACATCGGTGGTGACTTAAGTTTCCTTGAAATTCTGCATAACCGGTCGTTTGCGGGACCGAATCATCTACTCGAGCGGTGTGCGTCGCTGTGCGAACACGTCGCTGTGCAAATGCAGTCTAACGACACGAAGCATAGAAACGGCAGATTTAGGGAAACTATCCGAAGTCCCTTGTTCAATTAAAACGACGTAATTTTGTTGAAAACGTCCGCAGCATTTTACTCACGGTATGCGTCGGGAATCTTCCACATTTTGAAACGGAACGAAGGAAGATTTACTTTTAAGAACGCTCGCTGCGTCCTCCCCGACCAGCTGGACCGGATCAGCTGACGACGACGGGGCTAAACCCGTCAAACGCAACCCCACAACAACCAATATGAGCTCCGCGTTAGTGCGGGTTTCTACCTACAAGCACCGCACCACACACCACGAACGTTTCGGCCCTTTCTCGCATCGCCGTGTTGCCCCAAACAGAACGAGATCGCCGAAGAACGCAGCGCTGTCGTGAACCTTGGCTTGTGGTTGCGCACTCGTGGACCCTGCGACTCCCCTCGCTTTCAAAGCACACACGACGAATGGTACTTTCCGTCTTCCGGGAACATCACAGGGGCACTTCTCCGGTCACGTCTTCACTATGTGCTCGCAAACTGCGAAGCTTCTCGCGTCCCGTCAAACCAAAACAATAGCGGCTGCCAGAAATTTCTCCGGTAAAACAAAAAGAACGAAAGCCAACCGGCTCTTGCTTCCACCGTACATCGACGTTGCGCTTGCCATGGCCAGATCGGCCAGATCGCTTGCAGTTGAAGCAGTTGAAGGTTGAAGCAAAAAC
Organism: Ixodes scapularis; assembly: GCF_016920785.2. Lineage (NCBI taxonomy): Eukaryota > Metazoa > Arthropoda > Arachnida > Ixodida > Ixodidae > Ixodes > Ixodes scapularis. The sequence continues at coordinate 62,393,364 of NW_024609846.1, read as the reverse complement.
GAAACCAACTGCAATGTCACGTGTTCACATCGAAGACACGCTTTTTATATCCATTTTAACTGTTTTGAACGAATAATTGGACCCATGACTTTATTTGTGGTGTGTAAGAAACTATTATCAAGAGCCCTAAACTAAATGCAAACATGGGCGACTTGAGGGAAGCCGCATTGCCATCGACCAGAAAATGGCGGCGAGCCACGGGAGCCACGGTAAGCACGGTAAGCGCGGGTTTCGCCAACGTCCCGCGACATGGCGTAATTGCTTTTGGTGCATATCTGTTTCCGAGACATGTTTCTTTCCGCGGCATTTGTCTCGACGGTCCTTTCTAAGTGTGTCCCCAAGCATTCCGGTGCTTCGATAGCCGGCAATGCCGCGGTCGTCGCCGGAGGCGATGCGTGTTATCGAGGTCGGCTACACGGTTATGCGTGTATGACCGAACCAAAACACGTTTTTTACAACCTCGCATGATATCTGAACGTATTATCCGTTACTCATCGTGTAAATTTATGGTAATTTGTGTAAATAGCGTGTTTTTCACCCCAAATATTCACCAAATACACGGCACTTGCTATCAGTGTAGGTACGGGAGCCCTCCAATGCGGAGGATATTTAATAATTGGTCATGAGTACACTAGATGGCACTTCATTTTGCATATGGTCTATATCTACATGTTTTCATGGAAGACATCACGAAGCAAGAAAAAGATCTTGCGGCTTGGCTTGTTCATTGTTTGTGAATTAAAATACTAAATAGTTGCCATAAACGTTCAGCAGGCTCTCCCTTTCAAGACACAGGTTGACAAGGACGCCTGACAGAAAGGTATCAACGCTTGGCGATTGATTTGTCTGATCAATACGATACAAATTGTAAAGCGACTGGATGTTACAAAATGCAGTTTCATAGAAAAAAATTAGGGCGGAAACTAGATGCTGGTGGTTCAGCATTTTTTATGACAAAACCCTGAAACTGAAAAAAAAAAATTAATTTGTTGTTTCGTTCTTCGTTTTCCTTTTAATTTTATAATCAGTCGTTTTTTTTTTAATACTGTTTCGCAGGAAGGCGCTGTATATGTTTTAAATTAAAGTATCTAGAAAAAAGCTGTGGCCACAGAGGACTGTATTTTTTGAGTTGCCGAAAAGTTATGTTGAGTCGATCATTCCGATAAATACACAGATTCGACACTTTGCCGTGCCTTCGCGCATGCATACCACATCGCTATCAAAGCGTAAAAGGTATCTGGGTGTTTTTATCTTAATTCAGGCACGATTTGAATGTCAATACTTTGATTTTTTGCAAAAATAAATAATTTTTGGGTTTATTCTTAAAATAAAAAAAAACGCAAATGGCAAGCTTGGCAATATATATTTTTAATGTTTATACTGTTGGAGCGATTAAGGCCAGAACTGACATTTCTGCCACCTGTCAGGGATCGCAAGTGTCACCACTCGCTATTTTATTACTTCTCAAGCATTCGCACTAGGACTCTTCTCTGACTTTTTCGAAATATATTTTATTATCCTGAATAAAAAAGAAGATACACATGCATTTTCAAAAAATAAGACGAAATTCCTGACAATCTTCTGTTGGTTATTTTCGGCGAAGGTTTGTAAGCTCTTACGTCAGGCCAATTTAACATATATTAGTGACCTTTATATCACCAGAAGCCTCAAATGTCGCGATTTGTATTTAAAATATTGTAGATCTTCCATGTACAAGTTGAAATCTGTAGTATACGTCTGCTTCATATTTTGTCAATACCGAGGTATAACCGTGATATATCATGCAATATAAATAAAATAAAGTGTTTTGTGTGTAGAACCGGAAATAAAGGTTGAATCTTGATTAATGTGCGTTAGAAAATGACCAGAGTTGGAGTAAAATAGCTTTTACTTTGCATTGCGCACTATTTCAGGTACTTTAAGTTGTTAACTATTAATTTGTGGTAATTATTCATATTAATGCCACAATATCGTCCAAAATATCACCTATGTGAGGACGCAGTCAAAACGCACTATTGATAACTGCAGTCATACAAACAATTGCACTCCTACAAACAAAATACAATATTTTCTATTTGTATTTTCTGGTGGAAAACAATCACACTTTGTTACTAGTAAAACACTAGGCAAATGAAAGAACTTTTTAATAAAAGGTAGCTTTCAAATGTGGTTTTCGTAATATTTGCTCATTGAAATACTTATACACCTTGTCCCCCAATATATTTAGTTATCTTCACAGCAAAAAATTAACTACGCATCGCCTAACATTTATTCTCAAACCAAATGTAGCGCTAGCAGCATTAGCAAAAGTTTACGCACTAACCGTTTTCTTATTCAAAAGTTATTGTTTCCTTTTTTTTAATTTCAGTGGGAAAGTGGGGTTATATTTCGCCCATTTTCTGCAGCCGGCGCCTTAGAGCTCCGTGCATTCGAGAGCTCTGTAAGCAACAATTTGTCCATTCAAATTAAAAAAAAAAAATGAACACCGTTTACAACTCTCTGTAACGCCGAATTAGAGTGCAGCTCTTGAGGAGGAGCAGGGGAACGTGCGGAGAGGGGGCTATGCCTTTCCTCCTCTCCTGCTCGCCTCCCATTTAGGGTGAACTTTTCCGCCAAATTTGGCGGGGAAATTTTTCCGCTAGATCTATCGGGGAATTTTTTTCCGCTAAAGTTAGCAGGGAAATATTTCCGCTAAATTTAGCAGGAAAAGTTTTCCGCTATATCTAGCCGGGAATTTTTTTCCGCTAAATTTGGCGGGGAAAATTTCCCGCTAAATTTTTCGGCTATACGTAGAGGGGAAAACTTTCCGCTAAATTAAGCGGGGGAAATTTTTCGCTATATATAGCGGGGAAATTTTTCCGCTAAATTTAGCAGGGAAATTTACCCATCATGCGCTACGCGGTTACGCCGACGCCGACGCCGACGCCGCTCAAGCCGGAAACAGGCGCTAAAAGCTGCGCTTTAAAATCACGTATAACTGTTGCATAATATAACAGTTATAGCTTATCTCAGAAGTTCTGTGCAGCAAAAGCCAAATGAATTGTCGCGGGCACATGACTTTCAGATTTGCTTTACTTTCGCGAGCGTTCATGAAAGGAAAGCAAATTTGAAAGCTACGCGCTTGCTCCTATGCCGCACGCAAGTCAGGACATGGAGTGTAATGCTGAAATTTTTGCATCTGGTTCGGACCACTAGGGCTACATTAGTGCGGAGAATGGACGTTTTAGAATGCATAGTTTATTTTAAGGGTAAAAAAAAACAAAAAAAACCCTCTAAATTGGTTTGCGGGGGAGGGGGGGTGAGGCGACGAAGAGGCGACAAAAACTGAAGCAGACTAAACGTTGAATGGGGCGAACTTGTGCCCAATAACAGAATAGAAAATGCCTAGCGTCGCAGGCGTCGATGGCGGCGAAACAGCTGGGGCGAGACTGATTGCGGATCGCCACGCGGGGCGTAAACATCTTTGGCTTCTGAAACAATCGGCCTAGGTGGTTCGGCGACTAGAATATTCGGACATCGAACAAGCAACAGAGTTCTCGAATTTACCAAAACATTAAACTGAAAGAGTAAATAAAAGACTCTGGAAGTGAACCCTCCTCCATAAGGGAGTCAAGCGCGGTAACCAGTCGGCCATGCACGCGCTCGCTCGCCGACGAACTTTTTGGTGATATCAAGGTACTTAAAATATCCTATGTAGGTGATTGCCAAACTTTGCCGAAGTCCTTAAAAAAGTAAGTTCAATATTTTTGTTGCTCAAAATTATTTTGAAAAAATTTCTAAAATGAATAAGTGCCTTAAATTTATTTTGAAAGTGTCACAGAAAAGTTCTAGTGCATTAGTGCAAGAAGTAAAAGAATAGCAATTGGTAAAACATGCGATCTCCGACAGGTGGAAGAAACATCAATTTTCGCATTAGCCGCTTCAATGATCAATAAAATAAAAAAAAAAAAAATCCGTAACGCTTGCCATTAACGCGGTTTTTCATTTCAAGAATTCCCCAAAGCATGCTAGTGATTTTTTGTTAAAAATTAAAAAATCAACCCAAAACCCGTGCCTGAACTTCAAATAAGAATTTAATCCACTAAATTGTTTTATGGCAATAAAATTTTTTATGAAAAATAAGTTCTAAAAGTCTTATGTCGAATACCACGGCACTTGGGCAAACAAGTTATAATCAATGCGCTGAGAAGCCTAGCTATGGAATTTTGCACCTTTACAACTGTCCCTTGTCCACGCACGCTAATCCTAATGGCACTTTTAAGACGACTTAGTTTTGTTTCATTTTGTTAAGTGAAAACTTGCATACACCCTGGTAAAATAAAGTGCTTCCTTAATTTAACTCCACCACGAGATTGTTCGTTTTTGGCAATTTTCGTGTTCGAGTTATCAAGGTGAAACCTTGATAACCCGATCGCTGTCGAGTTATACAACTAACTTTCCCGAATGAAAGCGAACTTTTCTCTTAACAATGTCGGCGTGTTAACACTGTAGGTCTGGGGGAATGTCACACTAAATGTTCTCAAGGTCGAAGTTTGTTTTGCGCAGCACCGCATGTGAGAACCGGCTTTCCCACGTCACTGTGTAGCTCTCATGGTGAAGCTCCTAACGGCGTATTCACACGACTGAGATTTTTTTCCAGAGGCAATAGCCAACGTCGTCGCGCTTGGAGGTCACGTCCGCCATATCACGGATACTTGCTAATCCCCGTACTCCGCTGAGATCCGATGATTGTCCCATGGTTCACGTGAAAAAAGATGGCGCCGAACAAGTTCGATTGCCTGAGCAAAAAGCGTGTGGCAAGCTTGAAGTCGTCGCATTCTTAAACCAACACCGTCCAAGTTGACAGTCTGGCATTGCTCTTGTGGCGTGCTCGCATGACGGAGATTTTCTCCCGGTAGAGGAATACGGGTCACCGTGTTTTAAGGTTATGTGGGTCACGTAATGGACGCTTGTTAATCCCCGCACTCTGCAGGGAGCCGAGGACAAACTGTTCACTTCCTACGGACTGTCCATCACTCCGGCGGAAAAGAAAGATGGCGTCGAACGATGGGTTCAATTCGTTTAATCATGTCCGTGAAAGGCATGGTGGACGCTTGAAGTTCCTGCGTTCTTAAACTAAGAACGCCAATGTTGACAGTCCGACGCTGCTCGGATTTCCGTCGATGAAAGAAAGATTAATCCCACTGCCAGACTGTCAACCTTAGTGCTGTTGGTGCAAGAAGGCGATGACTCCAAACTTCCACCATGCTTTTTACCCACAACATATCGAACTTGTCATTCAACGCGATGTTATTTTATCGCCGGAAGGCTGGGTCAATCCTCAGCTCTCGGCGGAGTGACGAAGTACGGGGGTTCGCAAGCATTCGTGACGTGACGCACGTGACCTTGAAACGCGATGACGTCTGTTCCTTTCTGCGCAGAAAACCTTCTTTGCGCAAATACACTGCCAGTAATTATTTGTTGTATGTTAAGGCAGCGGAAAAATAAACTACCCCAAAAAGCGCCTCGTGTCTCCGATGTGAGAGAGAAATTTAGCACGCCGGTACGATGCTCATCCAGATCAAAAAGGGTGGCTTTGTGGTTCGAGTCGACAATTCCTAAGTTGTGCCGCGCAAGTTTTACCTCCGCGTTATTGTTTTCTTTTTTTTGTGTTTAGGTTTGGAGCCAAGTGTTCTAATGATAAAACGCTTGCCTCGTTCAGCACTTGTAAGAACCATGTCCTGGCTAGAGTGAACAGGTGTGATCTCTTGCGGCCTTTGCACGAGGAGTGGTTGCTCCCTGCGGCCGCAACTCAAAGGGGTCGCTCTAACAATACCTTTTCTACAGCGCTTTCATTCCTTTTGAGAGGCACGTCCACCTCAAAGTGTAGGCTCATTTGCCCCTTGGTTGAGTTGGAGACGTTTCTGGAGTAATTAGACACACTGCTTATCAGGCCGCCAGCCTGCAGGGACATATGCAGAACACCTCTTCCTCTTCGTCTCCTCAAGGTACGAGTTTTTATAGACAAGCGTTTAATTATCGTAAGCCAAAACAATTCAATCGCCTTTCTAGAGTTATTTTAGATAAGCATATTGCCACACATTTTCTATCACAGTGATCGGGGAACTGTTGTTTAGGATAACTCAGGCTGTGTCGGGCAAGGTAGTGTGGTGGCACCCCCACGGGGCTAAAGAAAGTTCTATTGTCTTTAGACGAAAGTCAAGACCACAAGGGAATTCGTTCTTTTGCGCGGTTATCGAATAACATGGCAGGGCAGCACTAATTATCTCGCTTAATTTTATTTCGCAACTCTGACTGAGATGCAAGAACGAAAGAGAAGCGCGAGGAAACTTCACGAGTTGTGATCATGGCTGCTTACCATTAGTTGCTAAGGAAAAGCGTCATGGTGGCTGTAAAAAGGCACGGTGGATGCGTGGAGTCGTCGCCTTATTGAACTAACACCACAAAGTTGATCGTCTGAGAGAAGAATTAATCAAAATAACGACGACATTGGGGGGAGGGGGGGGGGGGGGGGGGTTAGCCAATAGTACAACACTTTTGGTAGCGCACTTCACGGGTAAGGGTTTTATTAGACCCTTTTTACGAGCGTGAGATTTCAGTCTCAACAACTGGATTTTTGCTGCCTCACGGATTCGCTTAGCCACTAAAATGGGTAATAACGGACTAACATCAAGACAACTTTTTGGACGTAGCGCTGTTGTGTCTCAATACCCTGTTTCGCGACCACAGAAATAAAGTGAAGCGTGCAATATACATTATGTACATTGGAAGCATTGCAGTCCATAGCCGACCCGGTTGGGCTGGATCTACGAGAGTCCGTTCGAGAGCCCGAGCGCGAGCGCGTGCTCGTGCCCCGCTTTGTGGAAGTCTTCCGGCTAAAAGCACATAACATCCCTCCCCCGCTAGGTCACATTTAAGGTAGCTAGGACGTTGGTGTTGTCGCTGGGGACGACTCGACAGTTCTTGCACGGGCGTTGAAGCTGGCAACACTGCTTGGCGCCTTGGTTATGAAGCAGGCGGAAGTTGTGATGAAGGTGTTGCCACTGGTGTTTCCTCGGAAGTGGTTGGCTCCGCGGAAAAGTCCGCCTTACTTGTTGAGAGCGGACGCTCCTCCACTGGCTCATCCAAAAGTCGTGGCTCGCATGACAAGAGATGCTGCTGTTGTGGCAGCTCTGTAGCAGGCTCATCCTCCAGATACGTGCTCCATTCCCGACTTTGGATTTAGTCTATACGTGTTGCCTCCAAAAACGCCCGTCGATGGTGCGAACCTTGTACGACACTGGACCAGTGATCTCAGTGACGACACCGGGTAGCCACTTGGGTCCTGCTAGATAATTGCGGATGAAGAGGGTGTCTTGCAGTTAAAATTCGCGTACACCTTGTCTTCCCCGGAGCGCTTGTTTTTCTTGTGTGTCTACCATCTCTGTTTGTAGGTCTGGGAGAAGCCGGTCCAGCGCTGTATGGAGTATTCGACCCATCAACAATTCTGCAGGACTCTTTCCTGTCGTAGAGTGCGGCAGAATACGGTGGCTCAAAAGGAAACGTGCCAGCCTGGTGGCCATGTCCCCTCGTTCCATGCGGCTGAGGACCTGTTTAGTCTTTTGGACCATATGCTCTACTTGACCGTTAGATGATGGATGGTACGGCGCCACCTTTCCGTGCCGGATTTGGTTCCTCAGCGTGAATTCTTCAAATTCTCGCGAGACGAACGCCGTTCCATTGTCGGAGACTATGGTGTCCGGAACACCATGTGTTGCAAACGACGCTTGCAGCTTTTGGAAAACTGTTGCTGAAGACATGGATGCCATCTGGATGACTTTCAGCTGTTTCGAGTGCCACCACCAAAAGAAAAACTTTTCCTTGGAATGGCCCTGCAAAATCTATATGGATCCGGGACCAAGGGTTTCTGGCAAAGTCCCATTGCAGCCTTGCGCATGCAGGCTCCGGCCTAGTCTCCTGGCCGGTTAGGCAGGTTCGGACCTTCCTTCCGATATCTTGATCGATGCTTGGCCACGAAACTGTGCTTCTAGCCAGCGCCTTCATGCGGACGATGCCTATGCGTGGTATGTAACAACTTCAGACCTGGTCTCTGGCTTTCCCCGCAACGATAACCCTACTCCCCCAGAGTAGGCAACCCCAATACTCTGACAACTCATGCCGCCGTCGAACGAAAAGCTTGAACTGGTCCGGCAGTTTTTTTTTTTTTTTTTAGGCCATCCGACCATTGTCCAATGTAGAACTCTGGCCAAGATTGGGGCGTTGTGGGTGCATATCTTGCCAGTTTTGGGGCATCCCAAGGAATCTCCGGTGCAGTCTCCAGCATCCCGACCTCAAAAAGTTTCTGGTCAGGTGGGCTATCCTTCTCAGTTAGAGGCAGTCGACTCAGTGCATCTGCGTTCCTGAGTTGATGAGCAGGTCTGTACTCCAGCTCGTAGTCATAAGCAGACAGCATTAACGACCAACGCAACATCCTCGGTGACAGGACCTGAGGCATTGGTTTTGTGGGGTGCAAGAGTCCCAGTAGAAGTTTGTGATCTTTTCACAGTCCGAAAATGCCGGCCATTATGTTTATGATTGGGTTTTAATGGCGCAAGAGCGACTATGACCATATTGCGCCAAGAAAGTTAATTTAAAGAGCATAGTAGTTACATCTAAACTTACTTATCTATCTATATCAGGTGCAAAAAGCCAACTGCATGTAGGAAACTTAAAACACGAGCAAGTGGTACCAAAGGTCTATCACCAAGCAAAAAATAAGGATGAAATGGGAGGCGGTTTCTGAAAAGTTCAGGAAAATATCTTCGACGTTCATGATCAAAAAATCTACAATTCCAAAGGATGTGAAGGACAGTTAACACTTTCCCACACTTTTCACAGAACTTTACACCTTCACCGAAGAGCAAGTGCAGGTGAGTCAATCGAGAATGACCAATTCTCAAGCCGCACAAAAGGACTTCCGAACGGCCGTCCTTATGGGAGGAACTCTCCCATACTCCTAAGTTGGGCTTAATAATGTGAAGTTTGTTATCGATCTGTGTGTCCCCATCCAGCTGCCATAACTTAATAATTGACTTGTTGAAGGCTGGCTTGAGGACTTGGTGTGGCAGGCCAAAAGACGTTTCCGTGTAGTTTTTTTTTTTTTTTTTTTGCAGAAAGTACAAGGTGGTCTGCATTCTCGTTACCGGGAATGCCCACATGACTGGGCACCCAGCAGAATTTTATAAATTGTCCTAGATGGAAATCTTTGTTTATCTGAAAACTAACCTCTTGCACAAGAGCGTTCTTGCTGTCTGCTAAAGGTGAAATAGCTAAGAGAACACTTTGGGAATCAACAAACAGAACTGCTTTGTTAATGTTATTTTCTAGAACATATTCAACAGCCATCAAGATACCACACAATTCAGCAGTAAAGATAGTTTCTAGAGGTTTGAGTTGCCTAACTTCACTGAAACCAAGAGAATAAACTGCACAGCCTACGCAAGTCGATGTTTTTCGTGCCATCGGTGTAAAAGAGGAGATATTCACTATATTTCTGCTCTAGCTCTGCGAACTCCCGCAAGAAAACAAGAGGAGGAACAACGTTTTTGCTGTCCTTTGAAAGTGACCAATCACAAGAGATTGGCACAAGTCCCAAGGAGCAACCCTATAGACCTGTCTCAACAAAAGAGGCTTATCAAAAGAAAGGTGCAGCGACCTTGCCATGCCCTCAGCCCGAAGACTCATGGGTCGAACAATACTGGGCTTATTCTCAGAAAGGCGCAATGATGCAGAGGTCTGCAGAGCGGAGAATGAAGGGTGGCGTGGATCACTATAAACTTTGTAGGCATAGCAGAGACTAAGATATTGTCTGCGTTCCTCAAGGGACATCTGATGCGTTTCAGCATACAGACTCGGCACGGGCGACGTGCGAAAAGCACCTGTGGCTAGGCGCAGCCCCAGGTGATGGACTAGGTACAACATATACGGTGCACCGGTATATGCGTCGTGCCGACGCATATACCGGTGCACCGTAATCCAACCGGGACCGCACTAGAAAGTTATAAATTCGCAGCAGGCATCGTCTGTCAGACTCCCAAGTTGTGTGCGACAGCACCTTAAGAATATTGGAAGATCGTAGGCATTTTTGTTTTAGTTTTTTCAAGTGGGGTACGAACTTATGCGCCTCCTTTACAGTAATGGTAAGGGTATTCAGATGCAAGGTGGGATCCGGTGACAACCCTCGACGCAGCGAAAAAAGAACACACGCTTTTGTCGGGGGAGAAACGAAACCCATTTTCGGCTGCCCACTTGCTCATCCTGTTGATTATCAGTTGCAGTTGACGTTCACAGCTATGCAGATTGCAAGAAGAAACTGAAATTTGCACATCATTCACTTACGAAGCATAAGATACTGTCGGTGGTATCACCTTAGCCAGGCTATTGATTTTAACTGCAAAAAGTGTGACACTAAGCACCCCTCCCTGAAGGACACCACTTTTTGAGAAAACACATCCGATAAGGTGGAGCCCAGACAGACTTGGAAAGTACGTCCCATTAAGAAGCTTTGTATACATCGTAACATGCGACCCCGAACACCGTTAGCATACAGATCCCGCAGGATCCCATAGCGCCCCGTTGTATCGTACGCCTATTGCAGATCAAAGAACACAGAGGGGCAAACCTGGCGGTGTACAAATGCCCCACGAATAGAGGTTTCAAGGTGGACTAAGTGGTCCAGGGTGGAACGTCCAGCTGAAAAACCACACTGATTAATGTTAAGCACATTCTCAGCCTTCAAGAAATTAACGAGACGTCGGTTAATTATTATTTCATAAGTTTTTCCCAGGCAGCTTGTGCGCGCAATGCGTCGGTAGCTAGTTGGTTGAGAAAAACCTTTGCCAGGCTTCAAAAGAGCGATTACATGAGCTCTTTTCCAAATCTCGGGGAATGCAGAGCAGTGCCACAATGAGTTATAAAAGGTCAGCAAACTGCCTAAAGAATCAGGTGACAGGTGCCTAAGCATCTCATAATGAATATTGTCTGGTCCAGGAGCAGACTTTTTTTATACTGAGAGCCACTTTGAGCTCAGAGAGTGTAAAAGGCCTGTTGTACGGAGCGTCACGAGCACCAGATTGGCGGTTTCTCTGCTGTCGAACTGAACGCTTTAAAGGCTTCACTGCAGTTGCGTAAACTAGAAACATCTTGAAAATGTTCCCCAAGAACATTCGCTTGATCTTTCAGAGACGTTGAAGGTGATGCAGGGAAGAGGGAATACTGAAGGGTAAGTAGTCACCCCTATCCTTTCTAAGCCGATCCCACGCTCCTTTTCCAGGTACAGAACTACTCAAGGACATCAAATACTTTCTCCGGGAGCCTCCCTTCGCCTGGCGTCTTGTACAGCGATCTTTAGCTCTTTTTTTTATAAACTCAAGTAAGTTCCTAGAAGTTGGATATCTACGAAAGATGCACCAAGCTTTGTTCTGGGACTTTCGTGTTGTTTTACAGTCATCATTCCACCATGGCTTGCCTCTCTTAGGAAGGCGACCGGACGTTTGAGGAATACTCCATGTGGCAGCACTTATTATAACCTCTGTGACATACAGTGTTGCTTCATCTGGGTTCATGTTTGAGATTATAAAAGAATCAATCAGTGCCTCCAAGTGAAAAATGGCCCAATCTGACTTGTCTAGTTTCCACCAGAGCATTCGCGTTAAAAAAGTCGGAAGAGAAACAGCACTCTCTAAAGCAATAGGCAAGTGATCGCTCCCAAAAGAATTATTAAAAACCTATCATGAAAAGCATGGAAGTAATGAAGGCGAAGTAATAGGAAGGTCAATAGATGCAAATGAGTTTTGAGCAGAACTAAAAAAAGTAGGTTCTCTCCCGTTAAGAATACACCAGTTAGATGATAATAAAAACCGCTCAATTACTCGGCCTCTAGAGTCGAGGCGAGTACTGCCCCACACGGGGTGATGGGCATTAAAATCACCTAAAATTAAAAAGGGTTAAGGAAGTTCTCCTACAAGCCCCTGGAGTTCGTGAAGCTGCAATGGAAAGTTTGGTGGCAAATAAATTGACACAATGTTTACGAGGCGGTGTAAAGGAAGGCGTACCGCTACAGCCTCAAGCGTGGTGCAAAGAGGAAGAGGGGGCATTGCACGTATGCAGAAGGTAAGTTTTGTTTCACTAAATACATTACCAGTAAAGTATTTGGTTTTATCCTGCGAGCAAACGGAACATACAAGTGCGAGCATGCTGTCCTGAACTACACTTTCAGTGAACAAGCGCACCATACAAAGCATGGGGCTCCCTTTTATAGCTTTTGGTGTGCTCAAACCTTTTAAATTACAATTCTAATTAATTTTCTTATTTTACTTTGTTTTATTAAGTTCGTCTATGTGTTTTTTGTGTGTTTTTTGTCTTTTGCGTTTACGTTTTATTTTTTAAGTTATATAATCTTTTTCGAGAAGTCTGATAACTATAGTCTGTTTCATCATAAGTAAAGGCCGCATAATCAAATATATGAAAAAAGAACGCGAACACACATTAAAAATCCAATGTAACGGCGCATTCAAAATTAGTCTTTAATTTTTAGAGAGCACGACTTTCGGTGAAATTGTTACCCGTTGTAAATTATAAGTGCAGTACAACTGCTAGCTCGGGGTCTTTAACATGCATTACACAGTATGTGCGGAACACGATCGCACGACGGCAGGATGCAGAACCCAGGGTCTCTGCTAAAGCCCCTTGAGAAAGGCGTTTTTTACAAGTACCGCCAACCGTTGCTATGGAAACGCGCAAGACACGTGCCACGAGCGGGTGCTCCGCCGCCATTCGCTTTCAAAGGCCAGTCATATTAGTGCTGCGCCGCCATTTGCCTCCAGGGGTCATTCGAGACACAGGCCTTGTGCACTGGCACCATTTGAGGTTACTTGAAAAACCAACGCAAACACATCGAGGGGATTTTGTTCCCGCAGGTTCTGCAGCGTGAGCTCCGTGCTCTAAAAGGAGCTCGCACTCGCGCATTTCTCCTCGTGTTCTGATCTGCGCTGCCACAACACACTTGGCCAACGTAGGGTGCCTCAATGTCCTTCTGTTTAGGGTGATGCCACCCTTTGTAGTACCCGATGCCGACAGCTCGCGCTCACGGGGAAAATACAAAGAAATCGACGAAAACAAAATGTCGCCATAGCACAGTCAGCGCCACAAACGCGTGCAGGGACACGCTCTTTCACGCGCTTTTGAACAAAACATAAAAATAAAAGTGTGGGACAAAATGGCAAGATGTCTCCACCCTAAGCAAAGCGCACATGAAGGCACCCTAGGCCAACGATCCCCCACCCCACTTGGTTTAGTCTGTGCGCTAAACCAAATGAGCTACTGGAGAGTTTTAGTAGATCGTTCCGATACCTCCGATAGCCCCGATAACAATACTATGCATGCGCAAGGGAGGCGGTGGCGGAGTATCGGGTATCGTTATCGGAGTCATGGGAACGATCTACTAAAACTCTCTACTCTTTGAGTATAAACACTTTTTTTCCCGATATCGTTGTGGCGCTGCCATATTGGTGGTTAGTAACAAATCAAACGCAACTGCCGATCATAATGATTCAAAAGTGCGACTTCCTCGGCATTAGTTTCGGAGTCAGGAAGCTCACGTAATATCACTTTGCTCTGTCGCGAACTGTTTAAACATTTGTGGAGGACGGAAAGGCGTTTCCTGTGATTTCACATAAAGCTTCAGATAACTGACAACCATCATTTCAAGCACCAAGATCTGTATCAAGCGTAGCTTATTTAGTGGCTCTAGTTTATCCTGACCGCAGAGGCACAGAAAGAAAACGAACTGCTTGATCTCGCGCTCTTGGCGCTGCTTCAGTAGCTTCATTAGCCTGTAGCGTGCGCGCTCCAAAATAAAGTGAAGCACAGCAAATATTCAGATCTTAGGGCTTTACAAGCCAAACCAAAAGATTCATTTACCACGTCCCAATAAAAATAATTGCGGGTTTATTTTGACTAAATGGACATCTTTTGACGTGCAACCGAAATCTCAGATTGGCCTCCGTCAGATTGCGGGCACCACGGCTGATATTTAAATCCGACAAATATGAATTTATGGGCCCGCGCGTTGTCTCACAGACACTGAGACGTCTTAAAGGGTCCATGAAACGATTTTTGGGTTGGGATAAATCATTTTAGATTGGGATTTTACTAATAGCACATCGTTCAGTGGACCAAAAGAAAAAGGTAGAAAGTCAAAAGCCTGACTTTCAGTGCGAAAATTTGAAAACAGAGCGGACTATTTCGTACCTCCTCCCCTTCGCAACCTCTCTGCCTTTTCACTGTGATACAACCGCGGTCCCAAAAGCGCGTCATCGGGTCCAAACTGACGTCACACGCAACCGGACCTCACTTATTCCCTTCACCCATAAGCTGACATTGTGGTGGAAGCTACGCGCTTGCCGGACCAATCAGCCGCCTCCCTTTCATCACCTGACTTCATTCTCTGCAGCCACATTTGCCACGCTCACGTGGCAAGTATGGCTGGCCCAACGAGCACGTAGCTTCAACAGCACTGTCAGCTTCGGAATGAACGGGGCGGGGAAAGCAACTTTTGTCTGAATTTTGAGCGACGGGCTAATCTTCTAGGGGGAGAATGGATGTGTCCAGGATTACACAAACGAGAGTGCGAGCAAGAGGGGACTCCCCCTTTTCGCCTTCTTTAACTGTTTGGTGGAATGCGCGATTTATGAGTTGAGGAGGAAAGCGAAACAGGAAAAAGTTGGAAAAGCGTTTCATGACCCCTTTAATATTGTGTGTTTTGTTTTAACATAATTGCCAATTAAAGGGATGCTGAACCGAAATCTGGATTCCCCAAACCACGCAGCAAAAGCGCATGCAACGGGATGCTACAAACACCACAACATTACTCATACAGCGATATCTCGAACGGATGACCGTACTTTTCAAAAAAAAAGAGGCGCATTTGGCAGGAATGTTTCTCTGAGAAGGAGAGGGAAGGGCCTCGCGTCTTCTCCGCCTCGCGGCCTTGAGGGAGCGAAGCGAAGAGAGGGGGAAACTAGGTATCTTGACATCACGCGCCTCGTCGGCCTGGTTCAATCTCGACTTCTTTTTCCAAAAGTACGGCCGTCCATTTGAGATATCGCCTTACTAGTAGTGTTGTAGGGATTGTAGCGTCCCGCCTACATCTCCAGAATTGTTTTTTTGAAATCCAATTTACGGTTCACCATCCCTTTAAAGGGGTCATGAAACGCTTTTCCAACTTTTTCCTGTTTCGCTTTCCTCCTCAACTCAAAAATCGCGCATTCCACCAAACAGTTCAAGAAGACGAAAAGAAGGGAGGCCCCTCTCGCTCGGAGCCTGGTTTGCGTACCCGGAGAGAGCCATTGTCCCCCTAGAAGATTAGCCCGTCGCTCAAAACTCAGACAAAAGTTTCTTTCCCTAGCCCGTTCACCCCTAAGCTGACAGTGCTGTGGAAGCTACGTGCTCCTTGGGCTAGCCACACTTTTCCCACGTAAGCGTGGCAAATGTGGCTGCAGAGAATGAAGTCAGGTGATGAAACGGAGGTGGCTGATTGGTCCGGCAAGCGCGTAGCTTCCACCACAATGTCAGCTTAGGGGTGAAGGGACTAAATGAGGTCCGGTTTTGTGTGACGTCAGTTTGGACCCGATGACACGCTTTTGGGACGGCGGATGTATCTCAGTGAAAAGGCAGAGCGGTTACGAAGGGGAGGAGGAACGAAATAGTCCGCTGTGTTTTAAAATTTTCGCACTGATTGTCAGGCTTTTGACTTTCTACCTTTTTGCTTTTGGCCCACTGAACGATGTTCTATTAGTAAAATCCCAATCTAAAATGATTTATCCCAACCCAAAAATCGTTTCATGGGCCCTTTAAGAGCCACCGAGGTGGTTCTTGAAACAAAATATAGTCGAACCATTCCGACAAGCATAGTTCGATTTCGAAAATGATTTTCGCAAGTGACAAAAATATTAAAAAAATTTCCCATACGTGGCGGAATTCGAAATGGTGGAATCCCTTTCATGGCGCCCATTCCATTTGGATCGCGTCGGGCGTGTGTACTGGCGCAGAGCAGAACGCGCGCAAAAGCAGCTGTGGTGCACCCGCAGCCTCGCGCTTGTTGTTCTGATATCTCTGGCTCGCTCCATGCATCTGACACCCTGAAATCTGGCGCCTTTTCTGTCTTTCACGTAGCGTTCCAAGCGGCACACGACGGAAAATGCACATCATGCTATTCTGGAACACGTGTCGCCATCTGTATTTTAAATTAAGAAACTAAAATTTGCCGTAACGAAATGGGAAAAGTTTGAAGTCTAATAACATTCTTAATGTGTAATATATCAATATGGAAGTTCTGTAAAAGGTAATATCAAAGGAATCTTCATAATTTAATATCTAGTAAATTGATTAGTTGACATGGTTCCGTTTTTTTAGCGCCATTAAATAATACCTGTTTAAACTTTATTTTCCATTTTAAAACATACATTACATCTACTGTTCGTTGCTTACTTTTTTTAATTTATTACTTCCAACCGAACGCTCACGTAAATTATTGTGGACGATGGGACGTTATAACCCGAGAAATATTTTTTGTTCAATATTAGAGACTGTGGTCTATTAAAAGTTGAATAATTCACTAACCACTAAAAATAATTGTAATATGGAGACATTAAAGTATCGTTGAAAAACAGCTCTTTAATTTGAAATTAAGTTTATAATTGCAAAAAATATAGAAAGAAAGTTATAATCTGTCAAAAAGAGCACCAACACGTCATGCACGGTGGGGTTGCACCTTAAGAGTGAAAGGAGTTTATTCACCGCATTCGGTGGGTTTTGGTACCACGAGGGCGCCACAGTATTTGGTGCCCCAGTAGACTTCCGGTAGTGTATTTATTTCTTCTTCAGTAACACACAGCGATCGGAAAATAAGATTTTCCTTCGGAGAGGTACCTGTAATAGGTTTGTAAGAACCTACGCGCTTTGTAGAACGTAGTACAAATAACAAAAGGATGTGTGACAAGAGGAAAAGAAGAGGAAAACCGGAAGCGCGCAGGGGTCCACCGATAGTGGGCGGCAGCGAGCTTATTTGCAAACAAACATTGGTGAATTTACCGCTCTAGAGGCGCCAGCATGAAAGGCCTATATGCTTCGTCTCACCTTAGCATGGACTCACTGCGAAGGCTGAGCAAGCGCGAGGGGCTAGCCTTGACTGCCTTGACTGGAGCATTCGCTGCACGAACGCTCGTGCAGCCGCCTAGGCTCGATCCAAAGCAACTAGATCACTCTCTTAGCATGCTCGCGCTTTTAGCATGCGCGGTTAAGGTCAGACAGAGTATTGGGGAGGATATCAAACAGTTGCGCCTCTAGCGGCACGTTTTTGCTGGGGGACAATGAACCGAATATTCTTGTTTGTTTTTGATCAAAGAAATCGAAGATGACGGTTCGAAGGCCGCTCCTCGTACTTCAAGCACTGATCAGAGCGAAGCACTCGAGCGCAGAGCGTGCTGGCGAGGTTGAATTTCTTTGTTATGCCGTGTTAGTAAACACCTGGCTGTGAGGACTAACTTTACTGGAGTAAGCTCAGTTTCGCAGCTCCCTATTCTCGCCTGCAGAGGCAAGTGGCCCAGGTGGAGGTCACGAGAACTGGCGGCGCTGCAGTCGGATCTTGCTTCCCTGTCTCGCGCGTCGTCTACTACCACAGCGTTGAGAGCTTCCTCTTCTTTTTATTTTCTTCCTTTTTTGTTACTTCCATGTGTATAATAGCAAAAAAAATTATGATGAAGAAGTGTAATTCACCACAGAGATCAGAGTCAGAGCATTGTGAGTGTTCTTTCTTTGGGTGTTTGAAATTTATTTTTGTGTACGTCTATTTCCTTGCGCTGTGAAGTGTTAGTAGGAAGTAATACTACTGAAGCTTCGCAGGCTAGACAATCCGGAAGTAAGACTCGACCGCAGCGCTGCTAGTTCTCGTGACCGCCACTGAGCTCACGTCCCAGGCGGAGCTGTGAAACTGAGCTTGCTCCAGTAATGTTGGTGAAGACGACAAGCTTGATAAAAGGCCCCTTTTGTTTGATCTCCTGCCTAACAGACCCTTTTACTCTTTACAAACATGAGCTGCCGCTTCTGTCCCAAGCAACTTCCGGTCGCTCCGTCTTTGCAAGCCTGTCGTACTTGCTTATGTCACTGGTGCTACATAAATGCTGCTTGAACTACAAAGTTCGAGATTACTAGGCAACTTTGTTTACAAGAATATTCGAAAATTTTTAAGATCTCGCGCTTTTCACTTTTCCGGCGTTCAAATGGGGAATTGATAAACGTTGCATGGGCATTTCAGCCAAGCGGAGTCATGGTGGGATTTGTTCATTCCTTTTTATCTCTGGGACGTCAAAGACTGTACCCCCGTCTGGTTGCGTTTGTCACTAAAAGGGTATCCTGCGAAATTACCCAAACATCAAGGATAATGCTGCGAATTTATGTACACGCGCCGCTGCTCAGCGCGTGCTGGCGGCCAGCTCCCACAGTTCTTTTGCAACGTGCATTCCGGACCATCAAGATTGCCGGTTTCAGCAGACTATTAATGTGGGCTCGTTCTCAGCAAGCACTCTAAGCACCGCCCTCAAATACGGAGTCCACTGAATACCCCCCTAAAAGATTCGAAGTAAAAATAGGCGCTGAAAAACGCGCGTGCAAAACACCATTTGTTTTAAGCTCCTTTTTTTAACAGTTACTGTGGCAGATGCCAGCCCGTGCAGCGCGTGTAGCTATACTCGGGACTTGTTTTGGCGTTTCCAATGAAAGGAGGGGAGCGCCCACACAGCTTTAATCAGCGCTCAAAATGGGAGAGTCGTTGCCTTTGACTCCATTGCCAAGAAAGGTTGTTCCCGAGATCCACTCGCAACATGCTCCTTGTAGAGCTTTTAAAACTATAAAAAAGCAGGTATGGAGAGCTGCTTTTCTTTGAAATATATTTGTCCCAGCCGATGAAAAGAACGTATAAAAACATGTTGCATCTAGTTCAAGAGCAGTCCAAACACTTGGCCTTTCCCTGGAAGCTATTTTGCGAAGGAAACGCGCGACACGCTTTAATAAGCAGGACGGTAATTTTATTGGAATAGCATTCAGTCTCTTTCAGTGTTCACCCGTGATGGGAACTGAAGAGCATCCCATTAAACCGCTGTGAGGATTATCGAATACGTAATGTTTTCTACCGCGGCACGCCGGAGGGGACTGAGACGACCTATAAGGCGGAAGATGTCCATAGAGTGGGCTAGGCCTCTGGATAATTGTAGTTTCACTTCTACAGCTCTGAAGCTCACTGACACTGGAAAGCGCCGAAGCGTAGCTTGATTGAGGGGATTCCGATTCTTCGTCGATTGTCGCCAGAGGATTCTTGCAGTTTGGCTTGCGCTTGATATTTAAACGGAATTTATTCTTCTTTTGCCTGGGGATGGCGGGTTGTCGAGGGAAGACTTCGTCTACAAGGACAGCGTTGACAAATCTTTTAGGCGGTGTCCTTGGATCTATATTTGCCCTCGACCAGCCCGATTCTGAAAGAAGAGGCTTCTTCTGGGTACGTTTAAAAATCTTCTTCAGTTCAAGTTTCGACGAACTGCCGGAGCGACAGATCGAGCTAAAGGTGTAACGCTTGTCGCGCACTTCGCTGCAGATGTCGATTCCCTCCATGCGATAGACCTCTTCGAGACGGCGCCGGCAAAGATCGCTCAGAAATAACGGGAGGCTCGAAGCAGCGGAATAGCAACTCCATTTTGAATTGTTCTTCTCGGGGTGGTTTGGTGTGTTACGATTGGACACAAGGTCCTCCTCAGAGTTTTCCTCTCTGAACATGTTCGAACTGGCTTGGTAATCGTCATCTTCACAGGTGTCTTCCTGGAGAAAGTACTGCGAAACCACAAGTAGTACGGGTAAAACTAGAAGAAGCAGGAGAATTTCCATGCCAAGCGAAAGCGTCATACCTAGGTGATTATTCATATATAGGTTGCAGAATAGGTTCATAGAGGATCTTATCACGTCATGAACAGGCCTACAATTTCCCGCCGTTGCGCTTCTTAAGTATGCTTGTGGAATTGTGTAGGTGCCTTGAATTAGAGTCCACTTATCATTGCGCTTGTCAGTCTCAATTCCATGTTCACCGTCCATCTCTAAATTTGCAATAGATACACCGGCACCTGCGCACTTCGCTAGAATGTGTTCAGGAGTTAGCCGGGAAAAAAGCTCTCCTCGTTGAGCATAGGGCCAGACTACGCCTATTAGTTTGTGAAGATGTTCATAAGCTTCTGTGCGATATGGCTGGCACACGTAGCTTTCTCCCAGAATACCCACTGTCGTCATCGTCATTAGCAGTGGTGTTGAGAAAACAAAAAACATCATCACCAGGGCAGTGTTAGTCAACATCAGTATTCCCGTGTACCGCGAGCTAATCAAAGTCCCTGCATACTGAAGTACACGATTGTGTATACTTAATCCGATTCCAAACCCCGTAAAGGTCACCACGAGGCACAGCATGACCATTACCATGGGAACTGCCACCAGTCCCAGGACCCTGGTGGTTGTCCATAAACCAGTTTGCGCCTCAAAACTATCAACGCTCGCTTCCAGTCGCTCAACGCTGTCAAGAGCGTGTTTCAGCTGATGCTGCAAGTGCTCCCAAAACAAGCCGCTCGTGCTCTGTGTTAGAATTTTGGGGGCCACCTGATTTTCCATCGAATGGATACAGTCGTTTAACTTGAGCGTAAATAAATCTTTGCTACCCTTGCAGATTATGGCTTTTGCGCGTTGCAAGGCTTCGCGTGGAAGAACCTTGTAGAGAAAGCGTTGGACGCTCTGAGATATATCAGTGTCGCCCTCTTCTAATTCGGCGTACAACTCTTGTACTGTCTGATTAAAGTAGACCTTAAGATCTCCCACAGCAATCTGGTAAGCTGCGGGAAGTCGCTTCATAGCGTCCGACATGCTAGCGTGACAACCCAGCATGACAACCAAGTTGGCCAGTACCAGTGCCACCAAGACACCGATGGAAACGCAGCAGGCCACGCAGTGGTGCGGCCGCATGAGGTTTCTGAGGAACGGTAACTTTCCCCTGGTTCTACAGGCGACGCACGTGACCGGGAGACATGCAGCCAGGAGTGTGCACAGAACCAGCAGCTGGAAGATGAGGAAGAATCGCAACCTCGGGTGAAGCCTGTACATCAGATCGAGTACGTCCAGAACTGTCCTTCGGGTCGCGAGTTGTCCGATGAAGTCTGTTGTATCATGAAGAGGTTGACCAAGGAAGTGTGCCACGTCACGGGCGGCCTTGCTCCAGGAAGGAAATAATACCTGTCGCCGGTGGGTTGGCACCGGTCGGTACGTCACGTCGTTGGTGAGGACGTTGCAGACCACGCAAGGCGCGAACGACGTGCACAAGATGATGCACTTCAGAAGATCTCCAGCCATCAGGTCCCTCGCCTCGTTACCGGCAAATGTTGCAAGTGCCTGACGTCTATCGAATGGAAGCAAACACTGAAATGCGCGTGGGCTCCTTTATCTTCCTTCTCAACTCATAGGCTACGTTGTTTTTTTTTGTTTTTTTTTTTTTTTTTTACATTTAAAAATTTGTATATTGTAAAATATGCTATGTTTGCATATGTAACGCAAACATAAATATTAAAATCTTTATTTTTTTATTCTGGGAAGGGGATTAGGAAGAAGGCCGCTGTCTTTCTCGATTGGACAATTGTCGTAAAATCAAAAGTGTCCCACAACTTTTTTTTTTCGTTTGGTTTGTCAGAACGTGCAGAACACTAGCTCGGAACACGTGGAGCGAAAGCTCGCGCTGCAGATCCCAGCAATCCTGGGTGCAATCCCCATGCCTGCGCGTTCCATATGGATGAGCGTCGTATCGGCCTGCGGTCCTGTATTACCTACTGCGCGATGCACGCTTAAAACCCCAGGCTGGTAGTGGAATCACACTGGCTAAATTTCTGATCTACATCTTAGCTGAGGTGCCAGACGCCCAATGAAACTTAAGAGCGCTAGTGTAAATGTGGTATTAATTTTAGTTACACTAGTGCTCTGAGCTGTCATTAAGCTAACGATCATTGGCATCCCCCAACTGTAATTAGGCTCAACTGAGTCAGTTGAGCCAGTTGAACACGGTACAGGGGCCTAATAACTTTAGTTGAGATGTTCGTCAGGGGACACAGTTGAAACTGAAACAAAGCCAAAACTGATGTCACATTACTTTTTTTTTAGAAAGTGTTGCAAATGAATTATATGCACACTTTTTATTCATTATAAACGTTTAAAACGAAACAAAATTAACTTCTTCGTTTTTTTTTTTCTGAGTAAAGAAACGATAATCAAAATTTTCAACAGCAATTAAAGCAAGAGACATATTATGAAAGTTTAATGGGCATCGAAATCCCCATGGTCACCCTTGCCGAGCTTTGGGTTCTGCGACTTGCGGAGATCGTTCTAGCGCCAGCTCTGGCCTCGAATCATACCTCTTCCGACAACGTTAGCTGATACAATACTTTCTAGATACCTCCCCCAATTTTCTTCAATAGTAAGTGCTTCGCTGGTGCTGGCCATGGGCGGCGATGCGGCGGACGCCGTCATCTTTAGTTCTATTGGGGCGAACCCCCATCAGTTAACTGGGGTATCCAGCTCAGTTGAACTCAATGATCGTTAGCGGCTAAATGACAGTTGGCGCCGCCGTGTAACTCCGGCCAATCGCGATTGAGTCAACTGTCGTTGGCTTAATTACAATTAAGAGCGCTAGTGTAACTAGGGTATGACTCCCTGCTGTCTAAGATTACATATAGCACAATTAGATTAATATGGGAGGGGGGAGGGGGGGGGGCTTGTTAATCAAAGGGCGATATACAGAACGCGTAGGGAGCGCACGTTAATAAGGTAGACAGCGCGAGCCGTCGTTGTGTGATGTTATAGTTGGGGCCACGGTTGTTGCCAGCTCGGAGCACGAGCGAAAGCTCGCGCTGCAGAACCCAGGATCCTGGGTTCAATCCAGGGGCGGATCCAGACCTCCATTTTGGGGGGGGCGGTTCCTCGGCGTAAAACGGGGGGGGGGGGGGGGGGGAGTGTTTATATTTTTTGTGGAGTCATCGTTTTTACTAAACTCTGATAACATAATATAGATCTTGAGAGCTTTTGTATCGGTTTACCTGTAGGGGATGAACTCTTTGAACTTTCTGTGGCTATGCACACCAAGGCACACGCTCCCGTACTTTTGACTGCATAGCCTCAGAAAGCTGGGCATCTGGCCAACGCAATGTCTCTGCTCGTGCGGAAAATCACGTGCAATTGCAAGCCTACCAAAGCTATATTCACGTGCACGCCATACGTGCCTGCTCGTATGGGGCACCAGTCAGGACGCTACACTGTAGCGTCCTGACTGTAAATTTGACCGTAAAATTTACGGTCAAATACCAGGCAGCTGATGCTGCCAAACTTGTACAGTGAAAATAACGGTGCACTGTAAATCTGGTTTACGATAAATTTAAACGGGGACCGTAGAAATCTACGGTCGGCCTTCAAATTTGCGGTAAAAAAAAAAAATTTACAGCGCGCCGTTATTTTTACGGTGCAATTTAAACGGCGGGAAAGGTGGTAGTATTCAGGTTCATAACATCATTGTATAGTGATGTTATGAACTCAATGATGTTATGAACCTCGACTGAACCAAGCACGTTTTGAAGGCTTTCAGCAAGTTGGCCGAACATGTATTGTTTCTACAAGAAATGCCGACGTTGAAATTCATAAATGGTTTTTTGAACTGTTGATACCGGCATAAGAAGCGTTCCGTTGAACTTCAGGTACAAAAAAAAAAACAAACAAGGTCGTATTTTACGGCCTTCCTTTTTTCTCCTGCAAACAGAGACATTAACACGTCGTAGTTATCATTAGGGGATTGCATCACGTTAACAGCACCGTCTTCATTAGAATCCGCACTAGTCGACCGAGTCGAAGAGTCCTCAACCTGAAGCGGGCCTGCAGGCGATGCGCCGTCGCCCAAGAAACCCGTCACTCGTAAATGCGCCCAATTCAAATGTGCCGTGATCGAACTATGATTTCACACCTTCTGACAGTTGGAGCACGAACACGAAAACAAATTACTTTTGGTGATGTGGCCTTTTAGATGTTTTAGCAAAGCCTCCCTTGTGTGGCACTCCTCTAGGCATGGTGGCAAAGTGCACTGAAAGCTTTCCAAACTCCTCGAAACAAACCAAACTTCCCTTAGGCGTACCAATGCTTATGTCTTCTCAAAATATGACACCTGAGAGCATCATACGTAACAAACTGGCGACAGCATCCTTCGTCCACACACTGAAGAATGCGAGAGCTGAAAACGCGCTCATCGAATCGCACAACCATCAAGCGTGCTTGAACAGAAACTACAAATTCTGCAAGTAAACATCTTTTAGAGTGTTGTATTTATGCCACCACTACACTATCCTTGCCAATCAAGCAGCAGATTGATAGTGAAATACCTGCCTCGAGTATCCAGTTGCCTTCCGCTCCAAATTTTCAGGTGCACAAAAATCCGGGAATGCCACAAACGAACGAGGACATAATGGCGCGGAGACGGGTGGGAAGGCGGGAATATGAACAGAACGTCAGCTTTTTCCACTTCTTTCCGCGTTGTCCCAACCAACGTTCCTTTCTTTTGTTTATGCTTCTAGCTAGTCGCATTGTTGCTCTACTGTTTGCTCTTAGTTCTCTTTTTTTTTCCTTTTTTCAGTTAAGGCAGTTACGCTCTGCGTTGGCGCGGCTGGCGCGGACAAAGAAAGGAGGTGAAGGAGGCGAGAGGAGACTCTCTGGGTTCCCGCAGCTTCCGAAAGGTCAAGCGTGGTGACCAATTAGCGAAGCGCGTCTTTTCTTTCTGTTTTCTTGCTCCATGAAGTTTTGCGTTTCCCTCTCGGTTTTTTTTTTTTGCTCGTTTACGGTGCATTTCAGATAATTCCTCTTCACGGCGTACTTGTAGTTTTTATTAGCGTATAGCGCCGTAAATTTGACGGTTACTTTTTACAGCGTATGCTTTCGAAGCTAAGCGCTTGTGAGCCCGAGCATGCTGGGCGCCGATAAAAGCTGCGCACAATGCCTGGTTACTACTACTGATATGTCAAAAAACACCTCGACCGCACGAACACTCGTGTGGGGGAAGCTCCAAAACTAATGGATTGCGTTTGTCCAAAGTGAAGTAGGGTAAGATGGGCCAAATAAGACGCGGGGCAAAATGTGACAGTTGGAGTGAAGGCACCCAACGAAAGTTTTTGTTTAGTGCCAGCTATCACCTAGACACAAGTCTCAAGCTTCACTGAGACGTGCCTTAGCCTGTTCACTTTTCGTGAGCCATAAATGACTGCCTTCGGCAAGTCCTTTCCGGAGAAAAAGAAATGCCGATTTGAGATTGCCGAGTTTACCGCCCGTCAAAGAGGCGCATAATTCCGCGCGAGATTTCGCTTCGAGAAGTACGCCCCGGTTGGCACAGACTTTCTACCAAGGTATAATTTAATTTCATTCCTAAGTTTTATTAGCTGCATGCAGACCAAATTTGAGTGTTCAGCGTGCTTTTTCTTACGGAAATAATTATTCACGTTACGGGATACGCGCGAGACAAAACGCGATAATGTGGCATTGTATGACGCGTGTGTCAATAATGTACCAGTTTCCTGGTTGTTCCTGAGTCATATTTTCCTCTCGGTGTCTAGGAGGATCAAAACGTACAAAAGAAAGACAACAGGGGCTTCATGGCGCATAAGTAACACTACGAATGCTCTTGAAAGTGAAGCAACAGCGTCACTCCCTTCGCGATGCCGCCACACTGTTTGGCGTACCAAGGGATGTGCTTCAAAAGCGAGCAAAAAGACAAAAAACGGAAAAAACAATGGCTCCACAAAAAAAAAATGGCGAGGCGTTTGGGGGGGGGGGGGGCGATCGCCCCCACCGCCCCCACCGCCCCCCCCCCCCCCCCCTTGGATCCGCCACTGGTTCAATCCCGACCCCTGCCCGGTTCGAACTGGACGAGCATCGTACCGGCGTGCGGTCATGTATCACTGCTGCGTGATGCACGTTAAAGACCCCAGGCTAGCTGCTGTACTGCAAAGGCTAAATCTCTCATCTACAGCTGGGAGACTCGTCGCCAATTGAGGCATAAACATACACACAAGCCAATTGTTTCTGGGGTAAAGCCCTTCAATGTGTTTGCGTTTGTCTTGCATGTAGCGTCAAATGCGGCACTGCACGAGGCCCGTGTCTTGAGCGGCCCTTGGAAGCAAATGGCGGCGCAGCACTGAAATGAGCGGCCCTTGGAATCGAATGAGCACTCGGTTTCGTCACGTGTCTTGCTTGTTTCCACATCGTTGGCGGTACTTGTAAGCGTGAATTTTATCAAGGAAGTTTAGGTCCGATGGAATCAAAAGCACGTGGGCACATTTGTGAGTGCGCAAAAAGCAGACAAGCTTGGACGCCTTATTCACAATAAATCATGATATGACCTTGTAGAGTATGACCGGCGACAGAAACCACGAACAATCGTGCAGCAGTGATCATGTGAGCTATCGACTTTTTATAAAGACAATTACCACTATATATGTTAACCTCTTTAAGTCAACAGCAACAAAATAAGTGGGAGCGGGAGATATCGGTGGCCGAGAAACGGTCAGATGACAGCGCCTCCGAGCCATGGTGATGCCGTCCGCGGCGATGTTTCAAATGACTTCACAGTGATACTGCTTACCCTGCCGACAGGAAAAACCATGAAATGCAGCCTTGTGTTGCATGCTGATACCAAGGGGCGGCCGCACCGAGCTGAAGACATCGTAGGGCCTCTGAACCAGGTGGGAGTTTGGGAAAACGTAGCAGGACTTGGCGCGTTTCAAATGGTGCATGTCTGGCTGCTGAAGCTGCACACCACCTTCACCAAAGAGAAGCTTCTTTGAGAGGGGTCCATGCCGGTGAAGAGGCGACCACGTCTGGTCACTGATCCAGAAAAACGAGAGCTGAAGGTAAAAGTCCACTAAGTTGCATTCGACGTATCTGCAGACGCCCTTCGACGGGCCTTCGAGCCATACAGGGGGGTCAAGGGTGTCACCAGCGAGAAGCGGAGAATCGAGGGCCTGGCAGATGTGGATTCCACTAACGTCATCGTACGCATGGTGCTCCGTGAAGACTTAACACCTGAGTCCCTGCCGCGTTAGCTCCGCCTTTACGGGGGCACGCTGCTGGTTGTTTTACACCGACGCGCCACGGTCTGCCTACGCTGTCGACGCAAGGGGCACATACGGCGCGACTGCAGAGTGCCGAGGTGCGAGGATTATCGAGCTTTCAAGCATGAGGCCTCGGATTGCGTACGGCCGTACGTTCGAGATGCTGCCAGCAAGACCACTGACGGTGCGGGCAGAAACTTCGTGATGGATGAGGAAGAGGCCTAGGCGGCGGCGACTCCAACAGCGAGGCTTTCTTAGCAAGACGCTCAGGCGCCCGGTGAGCACGCAACGCGCGACGTTAGCGATGCCAGAAGGCGAGGTCTCCGTAGTAGCATTGACGCCAGAAAGCGCTGTCGGTAAAAATGAGCCTAATGCGAAGACCGCCAGCGAGACGACGCCGGCTGCAAAGGACACGACTGACGTATTGGACGCCGGAGATGGTACAGCAATGGAATTCGCGACTGAGGCAGTCAAGCAGCGGCTTAGCGACCCGGAGGAGGGAACTGACATGTCGCTCCAGCAGACTGAGACTCCCTGGTTGGTATTGACGAGCAAGAGGGGACGACGCGCTGGCCGCAGCCGTTCCTCGTCTCTTCCCAGGTACAGCGAGAGCAGAACATTTTTGGTTAAAACATGGCTGGACGAAAAGGGTATATTTGTTCCCTGAACTGGTGGACTGTAGCTTGTACAAAAGGCCCGAGTTTTTTAGATTGCTTAGACGCGACGTTCCATTGGGATCTACAGCAGCGAACTCTGACAAAGGAACTTCTTTTAAGCGCACACGGTATACGTTTTCTGCCTGTTGCCCCAACCGAACCTGTACCGTATGATTTCATTATGGTTATTGGCTGACACAGCATCTGGAAGAGCCGCATGGCAGTGCGGCATGCTGATGTAGATGCTTGACCAGTGTGTCACTATTTTACTGAGAGCATTCGTCAGATTAGAGAAGTGTAAAAGGTTTTGGGAGAGAGGCCTAATTGGTTGCCAATCATGGTCACATTAAGATCATGTCAATCAGTCTGCGTCAGTCGTAATTCAGCTTGCCCTTTTTTATAGGTGTTTCTGAAAGTGAATTTTTTGTGAATGAATAATGTCTGGCAACAAAAAAAAAAGGTATCAGTGGTTGATTGGACAAGCGCACACCTGCTCGGAGAACGTGGAGCGAAAGCCTGCTTTGCAGAACCAAGCGATTCTCGGTTCAATGCACCCTTCCCATTTCTACTTGGATGAGCATCGTACACGTTAAAGACCCCAGGCTAGAAGCCGTACTGCCCTGGCTAAATTTCTCATCAACAGCTGAGACACCAGATGTCCATTGGGGCTGACTAACTTCCGGCTGTATAAACGTACACATGCAATTTAGAAAAGAACAAATTTAATTTGATCTTTTTTGGATTTGAAAAAATATTTAAAGGGTGGAAAGTTAGCCTACCTAACAAATCTCTCAATGTTAATACGCTGATGTTAGATTGATAATTTAATTACCTTAAATCAGTGAAAGGGATCATGAAACAAATTTTTGAGCTTTTCCTTCTTAGCGTCCCTCCTCAACTCAAAAGCTGAATAATAAATCACGTGACTATGAAATACTATTTCACCGAATGCGATGATATAAAGTTTCTGGCCTTCCACCGTGTTTTTTAAACCCACCATAAAACTTTTCATTCGCAGGGGATGGCAAGTGTCATCACGCACTCATTGGCTACGAACACGAATACGAATATTTGTCGCGGGATTAATTGTTGACGAGCGCATGCGTCCGAATGACGCAGTGCTCGTGTCCGATGCGTGAGCTGGGGCAGGCTGACGTGCTTCGGCACTGCGGATGCATTACAGTGATAAGGGGGAGAGGTTTTCAAAGAAGAGAGGTACCGAATATTCCGTTATATTTTCTAATCGTTGTAACAAAAAGCAGGCTTTTTTTTATTTTCTGCTTTCGTGTATAGTTTCCTTTGGTCCACGAAACGATAGGTGATTAGTAAAATCCCAATCTAAAATAATTTTTCCCACCAAAATTCATTTTGGGTCAGTTTGAATATACTTCACTTAACAGTAATTTAATTATCAAATTCTCCGCAACGCGTGATTGTGAAGGTCCTCACAGGGACTTTCACAGGTCCCATTACACGAAGTACGACCGCTAGCTCACCTCCCAGGCAGTTTGCGTCGTTGGGAACTCATAATCCCCCACTCAAATGTTGGTATGGTTGAACGGGGTAACGGTGTCTTGAAGAAAACAAGTTTTCAGTGAAAATCATTTTCGCCGCGTATATGTGTGCACAAACCTAGGCTTGCACAGCTTGGTGCCAGAACAAAATCAATTGTCCCGATTGCCTGGGCACATGGCCCTCGACGGCCACTCGGAATCGGGAAAAGGAAAAGTGATCAAAAGATTGGCAAACGTTTGGCAAGCGATTGGCAAAAAACTTGTAAAGTTTTTTGCCAATCTCCAGAAAAGCAGCTTGTCGTTACCTCCTTAGCGTGACGTTAGTGGATGTGCCGACGGCATGCAGTATACTGCATGCCGTCGGCACATCCACTAACGTCACGCTAAGGAGGTAACGACAAGCTGCTAAAAAGAAACGCCGCAAGGGACGTGGGCATGATGGGTCATAATAGAGTTACATACTCATTTTTGCAAAACTTAAACAATTGTATACAATTGTTTAAGTTTTGCAAAAATGAGTATGTAACTCTATTATGACCCATCATGCCCACGTCCCTTGCGGCGTTTCTTTTTATACAGTACCGGACGGCAAGTCACAAAAGACACAAGACGACGAAAACAGACCTAACAAATCTCGTTTTTATATAAGAAGTTATATCAAAAAGTTTGTAATATATGCCATTCGGAACCCATATTATAAAACGCTCGATAGTATCATTTATATTTTAAAAAATTATAAAATTTGTGTTAATTCATTTACTGATCGTGACTGTTATCGCCCCCCCCCCCCCCCCCCCCCCAATCCTGTGCCCAACAAACCTTATAAAGCTACAATGAAGGTATCTTCGTAATGTTCACTCCCGACTTTCAATAAATATGTTCGAATAGACCGACATCACCAAGCATTCGGCGCATGCGTGTCGCCGCCATAACTTTAGTTTACAGGGGACAGCCGGCAGTGCACGATATGGCTGGAGCCGTCTCATGCTCAACACTCTCAAAGCTCCAGCCAGGTCGTTCATGCGCAAAAAAAAAAAAAGTTTTCTGTATGCATCGCGACAGCGGTGACGTAGCGAAACGGGCTGGTGATATCGGTCTATTACAAATAAACTTGCTTAATCGAAGAGGGAATCTGGTTCTTCGTGTTGATGGCTATTACACAGATCTCATCAGCCAGTTTGACTACGCCACCGCTGCCGCAATGCATCGGGGGAACTTCAGTCTTTATGCACGCGCAACAACTTTGCTGGAGAGCTGCGCGAGTGGAGTACGAGACAGCTTGAGCCCTCGCATGCACGGACGTCTGCCTCCCATGAGCTAAAGTTATGGCGGCGTCACGCATGCGCAGGACGCTTAGTGAGATCGGTTTATTCCTTTGATCTGGCTTAATGATAAGACCCGCGGCAGCCATGGAAAAAAAAATGACGATATAAGCAGGTGTCTGAATCTCAATTCTCACGCTTAGTTGTTTCTTAAAAATATGTATTATGAGCGAATATATTATAAATTATGCTCGCTGGAAACATCTGAAAAAACGGAAAAGTTACGTTTTTGGCAGTACATGGTTTGGTAGTACAAATGGGCAGAGTTTAATGTTCGGAAGAATTGGTTCAAATTTTTAAGAAGCGTAGATAAAGAGTGCTTGCTTTGCATATCGTGGCCCTTTTTTATTTTTATTTTATATTGAGAGCTATATTTCTTGCAAAATATGCTTAATGGGAGTAAATTCACGATCGTTTTCCGCGACAACTGGTCGACATTTATGTCTGAAACTTGTAACAGTTCTAAATGGGTATAGCCTTAAAATATATGTCAAATGTAATTAATATTGATGCTCAATGCTTGTTGTAAGGCTCACGTGAAAAGGAATATAAATGGGAAAAATAGGCAAACATTGTTTCGTAGTACGAATGGACCGCCGTTAGTTTTCAACGCGAGGTATTCGAACTTCTGGCAGACAAACATAAATATATGCTTGTTTGCATATTGTGGCCCTTTTTATCAGATTTTGCGTTTACTGTATCTGAAAAGAACTTGAACTTCAGAGAAATATACACCCCCTTTAGACAAAAAAAAATGTAAATTTAAAATAAATGTTTTAGCGCTTGAAAGATGATGTTACTGTAAAAAAATAACTTATTATCGCATATGCAAATGAGCAGCCTCTGATTTCAGTAAGCGTTGCTTAGTTTTGGATGAAATCAGCAAAAACATAATTGCAGGTTATTTTGGAAGTTTTACGGCCAATTGTAGCTTTGTTGAGTTGTGACCAAAATTGAGGAACTACTTGCTCAGGAAACTTCCTAGGATTGCGCTAATTTTGACCTTGACGTAAAGCCCCTTGATATGTTTGCATTTGTTTTGCAAGTAGCGTCAAAAGCGCCAGTGCACGCGACCCGTGTCTCGAGCGGCTCTTGGAAGCAAATGGCGCTGGGCATCCACTTGTCTAGCGCGTTTCTACAGCAATGGTTGGCGGTACTTGAAAGCGTGAATTTTAGCAAGGGATTTTACCTTGACGTATAGACGCGTTTTATCAGAAGTGCATGGGCACAGTCATGAGTGACATTCACTTTCTCTTCCTCTCATATGGCACGCTTCGTTTTATTTCTGTGGTCGCGAGAGAGTTTATTGAGCTCTATACCAACAGCGTTACGTCCAAAATGCTGCTTTGGTGTTCATTCGTTATTACCCAATTTAGCAGATGGGCATCTCCATGAGGTAACAGAAAGCCACTCGTTAAGATTCAAATCTGACGCTCGAAAAAAATGGCCTAATAAAACCCTTACCCCTGAAGTGCGCTATCAAAAGCGTAGCACGCTTGCACTATGGGCTAAACCCTCCCTAGGCCGTCGTTCTTTTAAACATTTTTTCTTTCATTTATTGAAATAGGAGTATGTCAGACAATCAAATTTAGTGTAATAATGCGACGACTCCAAGCATCCACCGTGCTTTTTACACCCATCATGACTATTGTCCGTTGCAACTAATGATAAGCAGCCATGATCACAACTCGTGAAGTTTCCTCGCGCTTCTTTTTCATTCTAGTATGTGGTTGCAATCAGAGTTGCGAAATAAAATTAAGCGTTATAATCAGTGCTGCCCTAGCCCCAAGAAGTTCGCGTGGCGCCCCCTTACGGCGAACCGCGGGTGAGGTCACGGTGAGGACAGATTTTTCCTCGCCCCGCTCGCCCTGTGGAGGCAGTGACGACATTAGCTGTCGGCGCGCTCGTTTCTATATAGTTTTTTTTTTTGCGCGTGTTTCTTGAAGGAAGTGTAAATTTTCATATGTGGCTTTATTTAGATGTGGCCTGTAGCTGCAGGCAAAACTTCAACCAGCATTGCAGGCATGGTTGACAGGGCAGGCAACGCATGAATCGCAGCTGGTATATGAAAATAAATATGACCACAATTGGCAGGAGCATCACTAGATTTACATCTTACACAAAAAATGCTGCTGATGGTGTGAATGAATTGGCAGGTTATGTACACTATTTCGTGTTTTTTTTTTTGTATCTTTGTTTTTAAACAAGAGCGCCGAAGCAGAAAAGCTGCATGCTGCTCGAGCAACATGTTAAATACAGTCTGGGCCATGGAGAGAGAATCACAAGTGAGGCAGCCCAAGTACAGGGACAAAGTAAAGAAAAAAGGAACATTTATTTATATACATTGCTCGCATTTGACCTTTGCTTGATTCGGATAGTATTTCACTGGATTCCACTGGTGGTATCTGCGGACTTTTTTTTTTATTTATTTATACTACTGGTCCTTGTTCAGGACCATTGTAGGAATGGTCCCTATTGGAAAAACGTACAAGAAACAAACCTGCTACTCGTACAGTTCTGGTATGACACCAACATAATTTCTTGTTATTATGGATGCAGCTAGTTTGGTTTGGCGTTCTGCATAACTGGAGATACCGGCACCGCTATGGCTCCGGGCTGTCTATACTGGCAGTCAGTTTGCTTGCCGATATGATTCGGTGTGGCTGGTAGGATTTTGCGTCTGATGACGTAGGCGACCGCCGTCTTTCCAACAAAAACGCTTATACCACAAGACCACCGGTATAACCAAATCATACATGCAGGAAGACGACCGCCATATTCCAACAAAAACGTCCCTCGTTCACCACCGGTATCGTTACATACACAATGCATGTCGTAAAGGAACATAAGCCGCGGTTACATGAATGCGACTTAGTCGCATTGAATCCAGTTGCCGCATACAATATGCGGTCATGTAAACGGCATAATGCGCAAAGCGCATCGCATTTTGGAACGGGGAGGATAATCGCAAGGCGCTCGCTGCGGGAGCGACTGAATAGCTGAGAACATGGCGGCGGCCAACCTCGTAGGCGGCGCAGAGAGCGGTCCCGCAATTTTTTTCCCGAAAACAAACGCAAGCTTTTATTGCGATCATAAGTAAGCGGAATATAGCAGAGCTGCTCGGTGAGGGCGGCTCCGTCCAAACCATTGCGAAGTACGACTTGCGCGTCCGAAGGGGTCACAAAGGCTTCGGTGCAAGCACGAACGACACCGAGAGCTCCGAGCACTGTAGAGCACTGCATGGTAGCGCAGAACGAGCAGCTCCTACCTCGGTGCCGTTCCTGGCTGCGCAAGAGCCTCTCGGACTCGGGGTCCGGTCGCGATCGGCGACGTCTGGCGCGGCGAAACGCGGAGGCTTCCTCAAAGCGTGCGCACACACGTCGCCTCTCGTTCGGAGTGAACCGGCGGCCCAGCCTGGAGTCATAAACGCCTTGGTTCTGATGCTTCTTCCGTCTCGCAACTTCTTCCACAGCACCGAAGACAGCGGGCACGATCTTTACTTTCACCGAATGCCTCGAAAGGCCTCCACGTGCGATGCACCGGAAAACGCGGTGCGGCTGGTGCCGGAACGGAACTGCACAACTTCGAGCTTTGAGTCAACGTGCACGGCAACAAACCGATCGTGGCACCAAGCCGCGGATACCGCATCGCCGGTCGACAGCGGCAAACGGCCCGTTGCTCGTATCGTGGGCCGAGACTCGTACTCGGCCAACTTGGCGTCTTTTCGTGGCCCCTCGCGTCGTCGCAACCAGCCACAAACCCGACAAACCCAACAGCCCGAAACCGTAGCAAACGGAGCCTGCGTTGGAGAAAAGCGAAACCGAAACGTAAAGCTTCCGCCCGGTGGCTTCCGCTGCCGCGCCTTTTCTAATAGCATCTTCGATCAACTCGCACCGGAATCGCCCTGAAACCAGCACAGTGCACAGCGCTCCTCGGTCGTGCAGCGCGATGTCGGTGCAACATCGAGGACAAACTGCGCCGCGCCGGTGCACCGCGGCGAGCTCGACCTTGCGTCACTTCGCGTTTTGTTCGTTTATTTTGCGTAGGTCAGCGCACGGTGCCCGTCTGCTGTCAATTTCTTTTATTTTTTTACTCGCGGATTTTACGGTCCCACGGAAATAAACATCGTGGACGTGATTGTCGATGGGGTCACGAAGCGGGTGACAATTCCACATGTATATGTTGGCCATCATTATTAGTTCAAGAAAACGAAACACCAGATAATAGCCGTACCTCGCTGTCATCAAAACGCCTCGCGCCGCTTTCCACGAAGTTCGTGCTTTTCGGGCGCTCCTTGCCACCGCAGCACTCGCCAGTAATTGCGGCGATGGTGAGAAGCTCGTCGTCTCGCCGTCAGAAGACCCGAGGAAATCGTCTAGCGCAGCTGGAAGGCGTGTTCGTTTTTGCACGATCGCCATCTCGATAGTCTGCGCGTCTGCTACTCCCGCCATCTTCTCGATTCCCGCTCCTGGCCGCAATGCCTGACGGGACTGCCCCCCGGCGCACCGCAGATTTTCTTGGCGCACGTTGGGGCAACGAAAAGCCGCACCGGGAGGGTGCGCTTCGTTGATCGAGGACGTTGCGTGCGCACCGGTGCACTTGATCGAAGATGAAGGGGCGCACCTCAGTGCCCCGGTGCGCACCGGTGCGGATGATCGAGGATGCTATAACTTCTCGGCTTCCACTTCCGGTCGTCGCGGAGATGACGAACAATGGCGAAGATAGAGTGGTGTGTGGGGTCGTTGGCTCGTTTACGGTTACGGGACAGATGTTTTGCGGTCCGTTTCTACTGCGTCTCTGGTTCTAAACTGGACGGCGCCTCTCATAGTTCAACCAGGTGTGGTCGGCCTGGGTCAGCGGGGCCGGCTCGCCTCGTCCGATTGCCGGACCGCCGACGACTTCCGAGTTCTTTAGGCCTAGGATCCGAAGGTCTCCGTGAAACGGTAAGCGAATCTCGTCCCGTTTTCGTTCTACTTTTAAATTACGTTAGGTGTGTTCGTGACAATTTTGAACTAGAATAATTGTTCTTCATTGCGGTTTGTCATTTGCCGAAAATGTAAATCGAGCAATGAACGAGGAGCCATGCGTGAAAATGATGTCTGTAGGATGTTAACTTCTACCTGGGCGGCTAAAAAAAAAAAAAGTCAAGACTGGTTACGGTTGGATGCGAGGCTGCTTCCAATGCAATGGTAAGCACTTAGAGCGCCTTTCTGGACGGCATGTAAGCAATATAGCGATCAACGAGACGAGCGACGGCGAGAAGCTACGAGTGCCGGCGACGAGCGACGAAGATTTCTCACTGTCGCTGCTTGCGTCCCTCGGTTTTTGGGTTTCTAGAAAACGTCGCTCATCGCCTTGGTCGCTTGCACCAATCGCTTTCATAATGTGTGTCTCGTCGCGCGGCTGACTACCGTATTTATTCGAATATAAGTCGACCTTTTTTTTTATTTATCGGAAATCTTGACTAAAGAATTTCGACCTCCATTCGCGACCAAATTTTGCGACCGTCGTGAAGCTATCGAGTCACCGAGCCGGCGTTGCCGTAGAGCCGCGCCGCT
This sequence comes from Ixodes scapularis, assembly GCF_016920785.2. NCBI lineage: Eukaryota > Metazoa > Arthropoda > Arachnida > Ixodida > Ixodidae > Ixodes > Ixodes scapularis. The sequence continues at coordinate 62,357,069 of NW_024609846.1, read as the reverse complement.
TCTTGTTTCTAAAAGCTTTTGGTAAACAACAGAAATGGCCCGCCCGCGGTGGCTGGTGCCGCTATCGCGCGCACCGCTCGGACGTCGGATTTCGCCATCGCGCCTCTAGCGTTCCCCTTGCTGGGCAATGGGGAAGGAGAGGAACGCGATGCGCCATGCACTTTGCCCTCCATCCTCGCAAACGCAAAAAAAAAAATATGTTGTTTTTGTTAGTTGCTTGAGGCGGCTCGGCTCGCGTGTTGCTCATGGCGACTCGGCGGCTTTGCTTCCGTCTTTGTAGCTTCTTTCCTCGCTTCACACCTTTTTTCGTTTCTTGTCATTTTACAACGGTGTCAGTGAAGTATTGTTCCGAATTTGCAAGGATGTCTACCAAGCTGACGAAGCTTCGGACGACGATGACATGCCCAGAAGTTCTGACGGTGATTAAGTTTTTGGCATCGCCCCGTGATTTAGCTGAGAGTGATGTAAATAAAGGTTTGCTTCTTTCTTTTGCCCAAAATGTCCCCTGTGTTAAAAATACAAAAAAAAGGTCGACCTATATTTGAATTATTTTTTTTTTTAATTTATTCGCGGTGGGTCCAATAAATATGGTTCGACCTATTTTCGAGTAAATACAGTAACTTTAATTCTTATTTTGGGTTACGTCGGACGCAACTCGAATGGTTGACAGTTAGTTACGTTAGGCGTAACTCTAATTTTTATTTAGGGTTCCGTCGGACGTAACGTTAGACACTGCGTTACACTTAAGCAAAATAGGGCTGCTGGTTCATCATATAAACCAACCATTTGTGTTTAATTAAAACGCATCACTGGCCTAAAAAAATATTGCTATCCTAGAGTTTATGCTATAGGAATGTAGCGCTTCAGATAAATTTGTTAATTTTTACTTTTAGTCCCTGCCCCACCAGATAAAACATCTGGCCTAAAGCAATGTTCCGGATCTCCTTCCAAGACCTCAGGCGGGTCGTCATTCAATCCAGGAGTCGGCGGCGTCTCATGGGCGTGTTGCTGGTGCTTCTTACTGGATGGTGCTACCGAGGGAAAAGTGGTCATGCTTGGGAAAGGCAAGTATGGCCGCCGTAAGTATACATATTGTTTTTACCTTTGCTCGAATCTACTTTTAAGAAATGCACAGTTCGCATGTGTGCATCTCTCAATGCTTCTACAGTCGGCTGTTATTATTTGGAGTGCTCCAACTCTGTCAGCGCTAGTTTCTCTAGATCATGCAAATGGGATGCAACACTAAACCACATATGCTCTCGCAACAAACAGTGCTGTGCCGAAGCGCTGTGGAATTTACTCTAGCTTTATAATTCAGCACAAAATAAATGACGCCAAGTATAGCTACTTTTGTGACTCCGTTTTACCAAAAGCTCTGCCGAAACAAACTTGCCGCCTTATAGGTAGTTCAAAAGAACCTCGCGTGCCTAACCTGGAGAAGGGCATTTTTTTCATAGGTCAATTTTTTCTTAAACGAATACCTTCAGCCTCCTTGAAATGTTAACATCATGTGACACACGGAAGTACAGTAAACCCCTTAATGTTGGCGAACCTTTAATTTTCGCGGCCTTTAATTTTGTGGAATTCAGTGGCTTCGATTATGTCCTCTGTGACCGATTCGAGAAGAAATAGGGGCTGTGGAGGCCATGCCGGGCCAGAAGAAGGTTCGTGCGAACACTCTCGTGCCAGAACAACAAGTGACTTTTATTCCGTCGAAAATAACACACGAAGCCGCCCCCGCGGTGGCACAGGGTTGCCTGCGGCAATCAAGTACGCGAGGGTTGCGCCCTCTACATCTCCAACCTCAGAATCATACTAAAGGTCCAACTTCCTGGGACGCACCACCCGCCGGCCACACCTGGTTCTTTGTACAGGCGAGGTATCCAAGTCAGGTTCGTTGCGCCGGAGGTTGTGGCTCGTAGGCGAAGATGGCTGTTCAGGTTGGGCCGATCTTTGAGCTGCAGGTGCCACTAACTCTTGAGGAAGAACCAGTCCTTGAGGTGCAGGTGCAGGTGGTTGCCGAGGGGAAGCCCGTTCCTGCGCTGCAGGTGCCGCCGGTTCTTGAGAAGGAGCCAGACCTTGAGCCTCTTCTCTCGCAGTTGGGTCTTCACTGCCTGTCCTGAAAGGCACCAAGTTTCTCCGGTTGCGCTGCCAGATTGCTCCCTCATCCGTTTCCACCACGTACGACCTGGGACGTTGCGCTGGACTGAGGACAGTAGCCTTTACCCGTTCCGGACGAACGCAGACGCGGGTACCGTCTTCCAGCGGCGAGAGGCTTCTAGCCCGATGGCGGCGATCAAAGTCGGTGACTTGCCGACGTTTGAGCTTCGCGGCCTTGGTGGCCACCTCCTCCTGTGGCTTGCTACTTGGTACCAACAGTCTCCCCTCCTTGGGAAGTCTGGTGCGGAGTCGGCGCCCCATCAACAATTGTGCCGGACTGAAACCTGAGGGTCCGGGGGTATCTCGGTAGTTGAGCAAAGCCAGGCACGGATCGTGCGCCTTGCGTAGCAGGTTCTTCACCGTGCGCACCATGCGCTCTGCCTCCCCATTGGACTGTGGGAAGTTGGGGCTGCTTGTCTGGTGTACGATTCCGTACGATGCCATGAACCGAGCGAACTCGTGGGACTGGAAGGGTGGTCCGTTGTCTGAACGCAGAGTGGAGGGAATGCCGTGACGAGCGAAAATGCTCTTGAGCACTTGGATGACATGCCCAGCTGTTGCAGAGTGTAGCGAGACCACTTCCGGATAACTGGAATAATAGTCGACCACGAGGAGGTAAGTCTGTCGGTTCAGGTGAAACAAGTCAGCGCCCAGAAAGTCCCAAGGTAGACTTGGAAGCTGCGTGCTCCGAAGTGGCTCTGCTGGATTGTCTCGGTACGACGTGCACTGTTCACATTGTGCCACGAGTGCTGCTATATCAGCGTTGATACTTGGCCACCATACTGATTCCCGGGCCCGAGCCTTGCATCTGTTAATGCCTTGGTGACCTTCGTGAATCAAAGTCAGCGCTGTCGCACGTTGCACTGCTGGTACCACAATGCGAGTGCCTTTCAGGAGTAAGCCATCACAAACCGAAAGTTCGTCCAACATGCTTGCATACTTCGTCAGGTGAAGCGGTAACTTTGACTTCGGAGGGAACCCGTTGTGGCACATCGACGCGAGTGCGCGACACTCCCCGTCGCTTGCTTGAGCAGTTCGAAGGTCCTCCAGCTGTAGAGATGCAGCTTCTGATGAGGTCTGAAGGACTTCCGCAGCAAACACTTCGATTGTGTCTACAGGACGAGACGAATCAGCAGGTTCCGCTGGCATACGAGACAGGGTGTCCGCTGTTGCGAGAAGCTTCCCAGGGACATATGACATTGTGAACTGGTACCGCATCACCTTCAGTCGAAGGCGCTGGATACGTGGAGGTACCACGTCCAGGTCCATCTTGCCAAACAGTGAGACCAGAGGCAGGTGATCTGTCTCTACGTCGAAGACCAACCCACGGAGGAACTCGTCGAACCGTTGAATAGCCCATACAGCTGCCAGGGCTTCCTTCTCCGTTTGGCTGTAACGTAATTCAGTCGCTGTGAGGGACCTCGACGCAAAAGCAACCGGTCTTCTTTCGCCGGAAGGCTGAGTTTGTAGAAGGACTGCCCCCAAGCCAAATGAACTGGCATCCGCTGAGACCACTGTTGGGTACGCCGGATGATATTTCGCCATACAGCGGTCCGAGACGAGCATCAGCTTGAGCTTGGTGAATGCTGTTTCTTGTTCGTGGGACCAGTTCCACGCAGCATTCTTGCTGAGGAGCGCTCGGATAGGAGCTGCAACGTCCGAAACGTGCGGAAGGAAACGCCCGAGGTGGTTCACCATGCCAAGGAGGCGTCTTGCACCTGCAATGTCAGTTGGCGCACTCATCTCCTTGATCGCTTGGAGCTTGCTTGGGTCAGGACGGATGCCCCTTGCAGATACCATCACCCCCAGGAAGGAAACCTCGCTCTGGCGGAAGCAGCACTTCTTCTCGTTCAAAGTGATGCCTGCGCGGAATAGTCGCATCAGGACTTGCTGCAGGCGGGAGTCGTGTTCTTCGAGAGTGCGTCCGAAGACAAGTATGTCGTCTATCATGCACACAGTACCTTCCAGGCCTTCCAAAATCCTGGACATCTGCTTCTGGAAAAATTCGGGCGCAGAGGTGATGCCGAAGGGCATCCGACGGAAGCAGTAGCGTCCGAAAGGTGTGATAAATGTGGTGAGTTCTTGAGATTCTTCCGCCAACTTCACCTGGTAGAAGCCTGATTTAGCGTCCAACTTGGAGAACACCGTTGCGTCTCCCAGCAGGCCCAGGACCTGGTCGACCGTGGGAAGGATGTGGCGTTCTCGCAGGACCACCCGGTTTAACTTCGTAAGGTCCACGCACAGCCTGTGGCCCCCGGTGGCTTTGGGGACGACCACCAGTCCGGCGCACCATGGTGTTGGCGTGTCAACTCGGCGAATGACGCCTTCTTGTTCCATCTTCTGCAGTTCCTTGCGAACGACTTCCCGCAACGGAATGGGGATGCGCCTTGCCACGCTAAGAGAAAATGGAACAGCGTCTGGCTGGAGGCGGATCTTGTATTCTTCAGAGAGAGATCCGAGGCCATTAAACAGCTTGTCACAAGTCTGAGAAGAGACTTTGACGGTAGGAGGGTCCTTTTCTTTCGATGAGACGCCGTCGACGAATTTGACGACTTGAAGTGCCTGAATGGCTGGAAAGCCCAAAAGAGGCACGGAGAGGGATTTTACCACATATAGTCTTTGCTGGGTTGACTTGCCTCTCCACAGCAAAGTGGCCATGAAGGACCCAAGAACGTTGAGTGGCTGCTGCCCTGGCCCGAAGAGAGTGTCGTCCACCTTGTCGAGGGACGGCGGCAGGTTGGGGAAGGTGTTCGAGACGGCTGTAACTTCGGCTCCCGAGTCAACCTTGAACACTTCCGTGTAGTCGTTGACAGTTACTTCCACGAACTTGCCTTGGTCGGAGTTGCGAACGGCGTACAAACCCAGCTCTGCCACCTGGGTCGACCGTTTCTTCCGGGAACGGCAGACGTCCGCGAAATGGCCTTTTTTCTTGCAGTGGTTGCACAACGAGTTGCGGGCGGGGCATTCCGAGCGAGCGTGTGAAGCGCGGCCGCAGTAGCCGCACGAGCTAGAGCTTGAGGTGCGCTTGTCGCGTGCTGAGCTGTACTTGACGCGTCCCGCTTGTGGCTGCCGAGATTTGGCAGCGTCGAGGCTCACCAGTCGAGACTGCGTGTCGTGGCCTGCGAGCTGGTCTCTCTGCTTTTGGGCGTCTTCTGCTTGTCTCGCCTGCACCCATGCTTCTTTGAGGGTTAACTTGGGGTTCCGGCAGAGCTGGTCGGCGAGGCGAGCGTCGCGTAAGCCTACGATGAAGCGGTCGCAGACAAGGCGTTCCACGACCTCGGGTGACGAGTAGTTGCATCTCTTGCAGAGCTTGCAGAGTTCCGCATAGTAGCTGTCCACCGTTTCCCCCGGCTGCTGGACTCGCCGGTGAAACTGCGCCGACTCGTACACCTCGTTGAGGGGGTGAACAAAATGGGCCGTAAACTTCTCTACGACCACGTTGTAGTCCGTAGGAGCGTCGCCGAGGCCGAACGTCGCAACAAGAGGACGAGCTTCCGGCCCCATGCAATAAAGAAGTGTGCGGACCTGAACTTCTCCCGACGCCTGTCGAAGACCGGAAGCGAAGGCGTAGTCCTCGAAAAGGCTTAGCCACGTCGGCCAGGAACCGGCGTTCTCGAAGTCGAAGCGGTCGGGCTGATGCAGTGAAAGACCTTGCCATGAAGGCTTGGCGCCGTTTCCTTCGTCGTCAGGCATGGCAGCGAGCAGGACGGCAGCGAGCAGGAACACGGCGGTCGAAAGCCGGGCGACGGGTGAGCGAACTACGCAGTTACGGCGAAGACGATTCATGCGGAGGCGAGGCCTACGTCGTTAGGCATAACGTTTGACACTTCTGACACCATGTGGAGGCCATGCCGGGCCAGAAGAAGGTTCGTGCGAACACTCTCGTGCCAGAACAACAAGCGACTTTTATTCCGTCGAAAATAACACACGAAGCCGCCCCCGCGGTGGCACAGGGTTGCCTGCGGCAATCAAGTACGCGAGGGTTGCGCCCTCTACAGGGGCCACGAAGATAAGGGGGTTTTACTGTACGTCGGAGGAAAGAGGAAGTCACTTTTGTTTGTATGCAAGAGTAAAACCAACAACAACAATCATGGTGTCGACACTTTGTGAGCCTATCTGTGTCTATTGAGTGATATCAATTTTGTTTTAGTTCGTTAAACATCGTTGCCTGTGCATTGTGGGATGTCGTCTTCAACACGAGCAGTGGTTCTCCTCTGATGCAGGCAGCATGGACGCGTGCCGCAGCACAACATAGTTCATTTGCAGGTGGTACCGCAGGTTGAAGGATGGTTGGCACAATATGGAGGAATCACAATTCAATGTTCTACCTCGGGTGTAGACAAGATTTGCTCATTCTAAATCATTTTGTCTAAAAATCTGGGATTTGCGACGAATGTACCCGCGTGGTTTGAAGGGCCAGAAAAGCCTTGTGAGCGCTTAGTTTTCTAGCCTCTCAGTCCTGAACCCACTCCCGCACCACATGTGTAGATGTTCCTATAGGCGGGAGCACTTATTTGGAAAATGGTGAATGGCAACTGTTATCTTTATCAGAATTCTGTATTATGGTCAAAGTTGGACTGCATATTTGCAATACTTTTTCTCACTTAAAAATATGTCATACTAAAAATATGTAGAATAGCCGATGACAAAAAGAGAATGGCTGGGCTTCCTCCAGCACGTGCGTGTGCTTTTCACCCCACTTTGGACAGATGTGCTCGCTCCAGGCTCATGAGGCGCTGAAACGTCATCGAAGGTAGCTGACGGGCTGGTGGTGGAACAACGGAGACTTCTCCCTGCCTTTCTCATGCTGTCAGTGACCGTGTACTTCTATACTCTAACTTAGCTTAACCTGCACAGAGCTGAGGAGCATAGGCTTTGCGAGTGCCCTTAACGCATATGCATTTGTACAGCTGAGGCACTTTCTGAATCAAGAACAATGTGTATCTTACCTTTAAAAAAACATCATATTGGGGGTGCAAAAGGAATTATTTTTGTTTGTACTGTGTTATTACGCATCGCAGGCACGTAGCCAGAGGGAGGCCCATGGGGCCCGGCCCCCCCCCCCCCCTCCCCCCGAAATCTTGCATTTTGCATGAGTCGCCCTCTCCCCCCTCCCCCTCATACAGCATTTTGTCATGAATGGGGCCCCCTAAAACAAAATCCTGGCTACGTGCCTGACGCATCGACTCCTTCAACTTAATGCGGAGTCGACCTACGCTGTTGAAAAATTTAATGCCTGCCAGGTAATTGTTTTGCATTTAGTTAATATATCAGTATTCAGTTAGGTATCCCAAGTCATTAGTCGCTGAGATTTCACTCTCTCTGTAAGTCAGTCATGCTTAACATTCATAAAACTGCTTGTCAAATAATGGCACTGTCGAGGACATGTACTCGGCTCGAGCAATCGCTGTGCACAAGCTGGTCGTGTGAATACAGGCAGCAAACATCCCGATTGAAACGTCCTTCCTCGCAATGTAGCTCAAGACTAGGTCAGGGTCCCACTCACAAACGTCTATACTTTGCATCTCTTTAAGCTGGACCACTTTTGACACTACAGGCCATTGCAGCAAAAACAGTGTGACACATGATTATAAGCTCGACGTACCATGGCATCTAACTAGAAGGTCACATGGCTTGCAGCTTCTGCCGTGGTTAACTTTAAACTGAGATAGTTTGGAATAATGCTCTCGGTTTTTAGTGTTGCCCGGCACGGTTAACAATTTGGTGATATAGTGCTGCAATGAAAAATCGGCATTCGTGACTGCAACACCTTATGAATGCCTACTAGCTATTAAACTCTCCATTCTGCAGAGAAATGAAATGCACTTTGCTTCCAATTGCAGCTACTTCTGGAACTTCATGGTATGAAGCACCTTATGGCTGCAAGCTCTGACCGATATTGTTCTCTGGTCTGCGCAGGCCCATTGCAGGGAGTCACTCCGAGAGCCTCACCAGGGTTCCTGCCCGTGGTCGTTCTAAATTTTTTTGTTGTGGGTATGCATCCTTTCTGTCTTTCCCTTAATTGTACTCGGGCGTTTTCTTTTCATTATCGCAGATTTGCCTCAAAATTGGTTCAGCACACAAATGGACGCTGTACAACTGTATCCCACATATGTTGTTCAAGATAACTAAGATAACTTTTCTTTGCGAAAGTTAGATTTTTTTTATGAAGGTTAGTCTTTTTTTGTTTTTATTTAGAAATTTATGTGAGTTTCCATGGGCAACACTAAAACGTTATGCCAGGAGCAAGGGCAAGTTTACTGCTCTAATTTGTTCTCAACTGATTGCAAGAAATTTCGTTAATGTTCTGAAACCTCCTTTCAGCGCTTGCTTTGCAGCATAAAAAAAAATTATACATAGGACATACTTTGTTTTTTAAACTGCTTTCTTATTCTGCAGGTCTGCCTGCCATAGATGTCGCACTACTGGAGAGTAGGCGAATTCGATTGTTGGTTTTGCCATTGCTTTTTTTTTTTTTTTTGCCGTTGTCTTAATAGTTCCTGTAAATTTAGAGATTTTCCTAAAAAGCAAGCCGGGAAGAATATTTAGTTTGATTAGGTAGCTGAAAATAATGATTCAGTACCCCTTTGTCAGTAAAATAGATACTGTGTGTTGCTGTTAGTGTCAAGCCTAGATCCTCGCTTTTTTGGCATTTTGCTCAGAGCAGTACCCATTTTTATTCATTAGCCTCTTGGTGCACCAACTAAACTCTTTCTATCCAGGAGCAAGTGAGTGTACCAGACACCTGCCCTCTGCTGGTACACTCTACCCTCACGTTCAGCGAGTGTATGGACTGGAGTTGTATCCCCAGTCGACACTCGCTGAGCACGAGGGTAGGAAAATCTTTCCATTGCAGCAGAGCCATTATGGGGAGAGTCTGGCAGTCTATGATTTCGCTGCTGTAACGTCTCCCTTCCGAGGGAGCTAATCAGCCCGCGGCACAAAGCAAGAGGTGTGAGCGCATGCGCATGAACTTTAGGCTGCTCCCAGCTGAGCGGGGAGGGCCGCCATTTTCATTCATTCGCCCGGCATGGGATCGATATTCAAATTTCGGATCTTTCCTTTTATTTGGCAGGCTCCGGCAATAAAATGATATAGTGTTATTCCTCGGTGGCTTAAAAACCTAAAGAAAGAAGTTCCTCCATGTTTGAACGCAAACTTTTATTCAGGCAAAAAAAAGAAATAAGCCCGTAGCAGACGACGCATAGCCTCAACAGTGCTCCCTGCCGACAGCTTTGCGTCAAAATGGCGGTCGTCTCTTCTTTGCCTCTTTGCTGCCTTCTCTCTCCCTCCTTCGGCGTTCTCCTCCCTTTCCTCCTCTCCGGCACCTTCGTCACCACACCCACTGGCTAAACTCTCCCACTATACGGCTCTGCATTGCAGTAGTAGTTTTATTTATAGTCTTTACAGCTGAATGTGAATATTTGACAGAAATCTCACAGGTTGGGGGGAAAGAAGGTTAAATGAATGCATTTGATCATTCGCCTTAATTCGGTACCCATCATTTTAATGCCTACGTGGCCTTGTCCTGGGGGGTGACTATGACTAAAATAAGAGGATCTATGTGCTGATCACGAAAGAATATGCTAGCCATTCTAATGTAGCTCTGCCAAGTACTTGATTGTGATTTGTTTTTATTTTCAGCTACTTGGGTGCCTCAAGATCTGGAGATCCTAGTGGCCACAAGCTTCGACTCAATCTTTTTCTGTGGTCTGGCCAGGACATTGGGGGAGGTAATCCCAGCAACAAGAGCATCGCAGTATCTCCCTGCCTGTGACTTTTGATCAGCGTCACGACAGGGGAGTCCTCGTGCCACCGGGTGTTAGGTATGCCACTTGAAAGAAGCATTCTTCTTACTTATTAATAGAACAGCAAAAGCACTACGAAGCCTAAAATGCAAAAAAAACATATTTAAATCTTGGGTTGGATGGAGTTCCAATTACAAAAAGGAGTCTGCAGACATGATTAACATGTGAACTTAAAGCCCGCGGATGTAGGTTCGACGGTGTCACAGAAATAACTTCCCGCAGATGGCTTCGCTAGTGCTATGCCCTAACAAATTCTTAAAATAATCGTTGTGTTACGTTGGTGTCATCAATCTTATGTACCTACCCCACCCAGCAGTCGGGAGATGTGAAATATAAAAAAAATGTGAACTTGCACATTGTCAGCTCTGCTAAGATAATATATTGAACCGAGCATAGCACGTTCAACTTAAGAAAGCAATTCAGTGCAGGCCTAGTTTTGAGGTTCACATATGTGTTATTGCCCTTCATAATGAAGTAAAAACTTCTTAAGTTGTAGCCCACTACAGGCTTTCTATTAGTGTTAAAAAGTGTTGTGGCGTTTTAAACAGCTCGCTCTAAATATTTTCTTGAAATACGTAGGTTTATGGAAATTATTATGTGGATGTTTGCAGACAGTCATGGTGAGACCAATCTTTAGTGCCAAGTGTTCCACTTATTCAGAGTTGGTTGAGTCTGTAAATATTGTAAGTCGCAAATTATATTTTTATGGTATGCGATGGGCACAGTCATCCGTAATGACTAGCTCTACCTAGGGGAACTTTATACGTTTCCTACGGCAAGATGGTTTCGCAAAACTAAGTATTTAGTTTATTCAACTCTTGCACTAACCTTATCTCTAGAAACTTTTTATATTCTTTACGATGCTGAGATAGAATTCTGGAAGTAGTTTTTCTAGAACTACGCTAGACATTTCCAGTTCATCATTTTTCTCACAAAGCATTCGAGAGAGCCAAACCCTGTAATATACGGATGGAACTCGCAGAATGATGCGACTGGCAGTTTGAAACATTCGGCACTGTAACAGTAATAATGACATGTCACTTGCCTATGTAATGCTCATTGTCGCAGATCAAACTGCTTTTTCCGTCTACACTAATTTTCAGTGGACTCATTCAGCGAACTCTCACCCGAGACTGCAGCGCTGGGTTCTGCGAAGTAATTTGCATGAATATAGATGCAACAGGTTTCTTTGAGTGTGCGGCTTACACGTATTCTTCATATTGAGTCTGCTAACTATATTCATGACCATGTCCATAATTGTACCCACATTCCAGCTTATTTTTATTTTGACATTTAAGTTTTCTTCAGTACTTTTCTCAACATCTGTGCTTGTTGAGCCGTACTCAAGTCCATACATCTTGTCTTTCACTATTACATTAATATATAAAACTGTTGATGCCGAGTGAGAATTCAAGGTACCAAATCTGTCTTGTGAGTTAAATAAGAACCAATAAAAAGCTTTACAAAGAAAATTTTGATAAAGGATGCTGTATGGTCATTAGAATAGCACATGCCATGCTAAAAAAATACAAATTCTTGTTAGGTATGCAAGGATGACAGTGCTGTGCTGTTTCTGATGTGTCACAAAAAAATCAGTGCCATACAGTGTTCCTTATGGAAGTACAAACTGTTGAATTCGAAGCCCAGAAGTTTCATTCAAGAATGTTCCTCAATACAAATGTATTTAGAGATCTGAGCCACTGACTCATACATGACTATGTGGCAAACATTCATTTTCATGTGCATTATAGTTTACAAGGTCTAGTCTGCATTGATTTATTGCATTCATGCTGAAACTGGGAGGGGTTCTCTGGGTATGAATAAAGAGATATAAATTTCTTGAAATCAAAACATTTGAGAACGGACAAAAGGAAGGATCTGAGAACGGTATCTTAGGTTTTCTTTTCTTTTTCTTACAGTATGTTCACTTTATTTCACCTGATGCATTTAGTTTTTAGCGCAACTCTTAGCACCCGTTTCCACGTTTCGCTGCGTCGCTGTCGGCCTAACCGCCCAACTGAACTTGGTAGGAAATTGAATTAATGTTGCGGTCATGTGACGTTAATAATTTCCGCTAGGTCTAGCTGAGAAACTGAATTTTTTTAAGGATGACGTGACATGGTCATGCGACGTCATTTTCCCCGCTACTTTTAGCGGGGAAACTGCATTTGTGTTAAGGTCATGTGACGTCAATTTCCGCGCTAAATTTAGTGGGAAACGTAACCCGCTAAATTTAGTGGGGAAATTTTCCCGCTAAATTCAGGGAAATTTCCCGCTAAATGGGAGGGAGCAGAAGAGGAGGAGGGGAGGGAGAGGAGGGGCATACCCACCCATCCTCCTCTTCAAGATCTGCGCTCTAATTTCACATTACAGAGTATTGTAAACGTCTCATGTTTCATCTCATGTTTATTCAACTTTTATATTGCAGGTGCACTTGCAGCACAAATCTGGGTTGTGCTGATCCTCTACGCACAAGTTAGGAACTCCTGAGTGGCAAGAGTGGGAGTTTGGTCTGACAGCTCAAGGGACACCATTGTTCAGTATTGAATTTTTAATTATCTTCTTTTGAGCAAAGTTAAGCTTTGCTGCTTGCAGTTCTTCTAAAAATAAATACCTGCAACCAAATTTACCACGTCACGACATTTTGCCTCTGCTCTTAGTGCTCCTGGTGAGCCTCGGATAAGAGCTTACTGGTGTGCAAACATCATGCTTGTTTGAAACCACTCACTGATGTAGACTAGCTGACATCCAGCATTCCAATGAAACGCTGGATGTCCACAAGTCTTTCTTGAACAATGCAAGCGGGAAAGGAACCATACAATCGTATCGTATTGGGGGATATTCTACGCAGTGTTTTTATGTATGTTTTACAGACTTTTTTTAAAAAAGCCATAAAAGCTACATTTACGCGGTCTGTGCACGTGGCCAGGGCGGCATAGTATAAAAGGCTAATTTGTAATTATCAGTCGGCTTATTACAGAGATGTGCCAGACTTCTTTCAGAAAACTGGATGGAGGTTCATTCTAGCGTAGTTTTATCCCGCAAACCTAAGTATCCCGCTCGTTTTCCACAAAGATAAAACTAAACATGAGAAAACACAAAAAAAAAACCTCCTACCAATAGTGACATCGTAAGAAGACCTTTCGGCCGCCAAGCGTTTGTCGCTTAAGGGCCGCGCGTCCAATCGCAAGTTTTCTAGGTATATTCTCCCGCTTTGGCACCAGTCGTGACACAATTTACTGCCCTTTTAAAAAATGACATGTGCGTGCATAGCTTTGATAGGCGCTGAAGATGCGTGAGCAAAGATTTCGAAAGCTGCTTTTGTGATGTCGCTCTCTAGGGAAGGGCTTTCACAGCGCTTTAAAAATGACTCTATGCAGCCTCGATTCATCAAATTACCAAATAATTTTGATATTTGAGATTCTGGAGGTCAAATGAAGTTTTAAAAGTGTTTTCTCAAATACAAAACCGCTTCAGCCTCTCTTTAAGTATAGTATGTTCCTGAAATTTTTAATCAGTGAAAATAGACCCATGGTTCCAATTAGAAACTTGCTAAGCGTCATCAAAACACACTAAATCAACTTTCTTTGTGAAGATATAAGACAAGAGAAGCATTTTATGGCGTTCTAAAAAAAATGGTCAATTTGGACGTGTTTCCAGACTTCGGTTTCTTACCAGAACGCATCTTTGCACCTGCGGTCCTGCTGCCCGGTGGCCGCAGTGCGAAGCCACCCCCTCGTCTCCCTCGTAGGATGGAGGGAAGCAAGGCGCACGTGTGTTTCGCATCTAAGCCCCTGGGGAACAGGACTGTGGGCGTAGAGATGAGCTCTGATAAGAAACTGAAACCTAGAAACTCGTCCAAATAAAGCGTTTTTACAGAATGCGTAAAATGCTACCCCTGCATTATATCCTTCTAGAAAGAGTTGATTTTGTGGTTTTCAATGACTCGGCAAGTTTCTAATTAAAACCATATTTTCATTTTCACTAATTAAAAAGTTAATTAACAAATTGTATTTAATTATCTGACTGATTGTTACGATTAGGTCCCTATACTATGTACGCCTGGCCATATAACTCGCCTGCACAAACCGCATTAATTTAGCTTTCACGACCTTTCTAAACATATATGTAAAGCTTAAAACTAAATCGCCCTGTACAACAGTGACAAGGCGAAACCAGCATGTTGGAGCCATATGGCTCCACCATGGTGGTATCGCTTTTTCGCTGGTATAGGATGTCCCATATTACGTCATGCATGTATGGTTCCGTCCGCCTACATGGTTCCGCCATAATCTACTACGCTGGTATAGGATGTCCCATAATACGACACGCTTGTATGGTTCCGCCTACCTGTATCGTTCCGACGTAATCTACTATACTGGAGCCGCGGTTTCGCCTGTATAGGATGTCCCATATTACGGTTACGCTTGTATGAGCCTTTTCCATCATCTTTCCATCATCGAAATTTTCCAACAGGGGTTACATTCATGAGGTTACAAAATAGCCATCAAACAAACAAACAAACACAAGAACCATATGACGCTAATATGTCACGAAAGGAAAAACATGCAAGCAAATACAAATAGAAACAAAATCTTCACTCAACATTGAAATGTTTTCTAACAGAGTCAAGAAATGAAATTAGGGAACTAGAGCTCGTTATTTCAGCGGGTAAGTTATTCCAATCTTTGAAAGTGCGAGGAAAAAAGGAGTATTGGAAAACATTATTTCGCGGTAACGGCTCAGTGATATAATACGGATGCTGGCTACGTGTATTGGAGCGTGCAGAAAATGATATATACTTGTCCCGATTGATGTTGATCATGCCATGAATTATCTGGAAGAGCAGTTTCAATCTGTTAATAGTATTTCTCGTGCTAAGTGTTGATAATTGTGCTTTATTAAGTAACTCACTAACTGAAGCATGCCTGTTATATACCCCGTAGATGAATCGAACCGCTTTTCTTTGTACCATTTCCAGCCTATTGATGTCTTTTTTTGTGTAAGGGTCCTTGTTTATATCATCCCTCAGGTACTTTGCAACCAACGTAAGCGAAGGTGTCTAGCCCGTTATTAGTTTCTTAAGCTCTAAAATTGAAATTTTAGCTAAATCAAATTGTCCCTAAGCTAAAATACCAGAAGCTTTTCTCACGCGAACTGTCACCCTTAACAGGTTTCACATTTTCTGCTACTATAGCGCAGCATCTACCACTAAACGGCCGCTCGAATCCTTGCTGTTTCTCCTGTTGTCTCTCTTGTCAGAAAGTCCAGTTGTGGAGAGTTTGGAGGCTGCTGAAGCTTTTAGGGACCTGCAGCAGTGTCTCTTTTAATTGGAAAGGACAATTTAAACGCTGTATTTTCCAAATACCCAAGGCTGGAAGAAAGAAAGAATACAAGGAAAATGTGTAAACATTCTAAATTACGGTACTATTGCTGTTTATATTTTGGGCAGTTCAATACATCTCATAGAGGCAACTGCAGGCGATTCGGCCGTTTTTCCTGCTACCATACAAACTAATTTCCAGTGATTGTGCATCTTCTAAAAAATAAAACATGCCTGCGTACGTGTATGAACTATATCATTAATTCACAAAGGAGCTACATTTATGTAAAACAACCCTGTTCCACGAGCACTTCAAAAGCCTTCAGATTCAGGGCCTTTAAAAACATCTGCGAACCAGCGTATGCAGAGTGGCACGCGCAGACTTGGGGTCGCGAGCTATTTGCGGACCGCCCAGAGGCCCTTGATATAAATGACATTTCCAATGCCTGCCAAGCGGGGTGTAATATATTTTCCTAAATCATGCACATGCACGAAACAGAATTCCAGCGTCTGAAACACTTACGCCCCCGCTCCACCGACCCCTCGCAAGATTGCCTTGTGTCGTGTGGACGGACGGAGAGGTTCATCGGCGGAATGGACCTTTTGGCGAATATGTGCTGCCACCTATGGGGCGATGGGCGAACCTGAGGCGCACTGGGTTGGAGAGTATTTGTAGAGAAAACAACGTGCACGTTAGGCTTCTTGTGTGCTACCGGTTCGTTTTCTTTTTTGGTACACTCGCTGCTTTTCGAAGCATTTTGAGTCGCGATGTCTCGGGGTGAGAACATCCCGTTCGCGTTTGACGCGGACCACTGGGTACGTCATCCCCCGGACCGTACGAACCTCACCCAGTACCGCATATGGAGCTACCTCAAAAAGGACAGTTCGCTGAGGCAAGCGCTTCGGGGATGGTCCTTCAAAGAAGAAGGTTACGTTCGACACGGTGATGTGGAACTCGTGCAAGGACTTGAACATGTGCCTTGTGCGAGCCGTCGTTCTTCCTTCGATGAAGAAAGTCCCGTACACCGCAACAGCGTGGTTCAGTAGTGAGACCGGCGTCATCGAGGGTGCCACATGCGAGTGCGTCGCGGGGTGGAGTTGAATGTTTTGTTTATTTTCTTCCGTCTTCTGTGTTTTAACGGGCGTCGTTTGTTGACTCGTGTTCACCTTGTTCGCAACATCAAAACTTGAGTCTCGACTCTCGATGGTCTCCAAGGCGCCCAAAGGCGATAAATGCAAGATGGCGGATTGTTTGGAACTAGACACTCTCGAACCCAGGCGCATCAAATACACCGCGCATGCGCACCGCGTATTTCTACAAAGGGTCCATTGCCCCCGCCGATAGCTCTCGGGATTTGTGACCCAATTATGAAGGTAAAAGTGACAAGCAGGCTTATAAAATGTACGGAAACACGTCAATATCGGCCTAATCCAGCGTCTTGTACACCGAGTAAACGAGTTCCCGCTCCTTGAAGTGCTTGAAGCACACAACGCCAAACCACGAAACCGGTGCAGGGAAGCGAGCCGGATACGAGATCGCGGAGCGGAGTCCTTCGCCTGACGTCACGGTACACCTCACCCGAACCCGTGCGAACGCAGCGACGCTTGTGTTCGCTGTCGGGGCTAATTAGCCCCGAGAAGTTCGCGTGGCGCCCCCTCACGGCGAACCGGGGTGACGTCACGGCGAGGCGAGAATTTTTCCCCGACTCGGCCCGCTCGCCCTGTGGAGGCTGTGACGACGCTAGCTGTCGGCGCGCTCGTTTCCATTTAATTTTTTTGGCGTACTTATCGTAGGAAGTGTACATTTTTATATCTGCCTTTATTGAGGTATGGCCTGCAGCTACAGGCGAAACTTCAACCAACATTTTAAGCATGGTTGACAGCGCAGGCAACGCATGAATCACAGCTGGTATATGAAAATAAAAAAAATATGGCCAGAATTGCAGGAGCATCACTCAGGATTTACATCTCGCAGATTATATGCTGCTGATGGTCTGAATGAATTGGCAGGTTATGTATATTATTTTTTTGTATCTGTTTTTAAACAAGACCACTGAAGTAGAAAAGCTGCATGCTGCTCGAGACTCCATGCTAAATACAGTCTGGGCTATGGGCAGTGAATCACAAGTAAGACAGCCCAAGTGTAGGGGCAAAGTAAAAAAACAAGGAACATTTATTATATACATTGCTGGCATTTGACCTTTGCTGGATTCTGATAGAATTTCAATGGACTACACGGGTGGTATCGGCGGACTTGTTTATATCAACCCTCAAGTAATGTATAACAAACGTAAGCGAAGGTGTCTGGCTCGTTATTCGTCCCTTAGGCCCTAAAATTGAGATTTTACTTAAATCGAATTGTCCTGAAGCTAAAAGACCAGAAGCTTTATTCACACAGGCTGTCGCCCTTCACAGGTTCCACATTTTTTGCTGCTTGTGCTGCATCTATCACTGGAGAGACGTTCGAATGCTTGCTTTTACTCCTGTTTTCCTCTGCTGTCAGAGAGTCCAGCTGTTGGAAGTTTGGAGGCTGAGGAAGCTTTTGGGGACCTGCAGCAGTGTCTCTTTTAATTGGAAATGACAATTCAGACTAAACGGTGTGTTTTCGGAATACCCAAGGCTGGAATAACGAATGACAGGAAAAAGTATAAACATTCCATACTACGGCACTATTGCCGTGCATATTTTGGCAGTTCAATATATATCATACAGGCAACTGGGGGCAGTGCGGCCGTTTTTGCTGTTACCATACAAACCAATTTCCAATAATTGTGCAGCTTCTGAGAAATATGCCTGCATACGTGTATAAACTATATAATTAATTCACGAAGAAGCCACATTTATGTAAAACAGCCCTTTTCCGCGGGCACTTCCAGGATCATCAGAAGCAGGGCCTTTAAAACATCTGCCAACCAGCGCATGCAGTGGCAGCGCAGAGTCGGGGTCGCGAGCTAATTTGCCGACCACCCAAAGGCCCATGATATAAATGCCACTTCAAATGCCTTGAAAGCGGGATGTAATATCGTCCTAAATCATGAACATGCAAGGAACAGAATTCCAGCGTCTGAAACACTTGCACCACCGCTTCACCGACCCCTCGCAAGATTGCCTTGTGTTGTGTGGACGGACGGAGAGGTTCATCGGCGGAATTTCCTTCGCCGATAGCTTTCGGGATTTGTAACCCAATTTTAAAGGTAAAAGGGACAAGCAGGCTTATAAAATGTACGGAAGCACGTCAATATCGGTCTAACTCAACATCTTGTACACCGGGTATACGAAGTCCAGCTCCTCGAAGAGCTTGCGGCACACAACGCCAAACCAGGAAACCGGTACTGGGAAGCGAGCGGATGCGAGATCGCGGAGCTGAGTCCTCCCCCTGTCGTCACGGTACAGCTCACCCAATCCGGGCGCGGCGACCGCAGCGACGCTTGTGTTCGCTGTCGGGGCTAATAGCCGGGCAAGAGAGCGGCTTTCCTTGTGGCCTTCACTCACGCCTGAGGGCAATATAAGTGTTTTAGTCACGTGGGGGTGCGACCACACTATCTTGCCCAACACCGCCTGAGCCATTGTAAACAACAGTTCACCGATCACTGCGATAGAAATTATGTGCCAATAAGCTTATCTAAAAAAGACTCTAGAAAGGCGATTGAATTGTTTTGGCTTACGATAATTAAGCGCTTGTCTATAAAAATTCGTAACTTGAGGAGAAGAAGAATAAAAAGTGTTCCGCATAAGTCCCTGCAGGCTGACGGCCCCATAGCCAGTTTATCTAGTTACTCTAGAAACATCTCCAACTCAGCCCCGGAGAAACGAGGCCTACATGGTGAGGTGGACGTGCCTCTCAAAAGAATTAAATCGCTGTAGGAAGGGTATGGTTACAGCGACCCCTTCGAGCTGCGGCAGCAGGGAGCAACCATTCCTCGTGCAAAGGCCGTATATGCAGTCTAAAAAGAGGCATCACCATTACACCCTTTTGTCCCATATAATACACCCCAAAACTTCATTTCGACGTACAGCGCCATATAGTGGAACAGACGGCCCCAAATTTTAAGAGGGGCTTGATAACGGTGCGATATAACTTACTAAATATCTAAAGTGCGTATCAAAGACCACATAAAGAAAACACGGAGTTTTTGCAGTAGTGCCAAGAAACCCCGATATATATATATATATATATTTTTTTTTTGTAGTCAGTAATACTTACATTAGCTATCTTAATAAGTTGTACCACACGGCTATTAAACCACTCGTAAAATTTGGGGCCGTCTGTTCGACTATAGGGCGCTATACGTCGAATTAAAGTTTTCGGGTGAATTATATGGGGCAAAGGGTGTAACAATACACCCGTTTACACCTTTTTCTTTTTTTTTCTTTTTTTTGAGTGCAAGAGATCGCATTTGTTCATTCTAGCCCGACCATGGTTCTTGCAACTGCTAAACGAGGCAAGCGTTTTTTTTTTCCCTTAGTACATTTGGCTTCAAACCTAAATACGAAAGGACAATAAGGCGGAGGTAAAAACTGCGCGGCAGAACCCAGGAATTCTCGACTCGATCAACAACGCCGCCCGTTTTGATGTGAATGAGCATCGCACAGGCGCGCTAAATTTCTCGGTCACATCGAAGACACGACGTGCCTCTTGGGGTTGTTTATTGTTCCGCTGCCTAAACATCCAGCAAATAATTACTTACGGTGTATTCCCGCAACGAAGGTTTTCTGCACAGAAAGGAGCAGCCGTCATGGCGTTTCAAGGTCACGTGCGCCAGTTCACGAATACTACGCCTCTCCGCCGAGAGCCCAGGATTGACCCAGCGTTCTGGCGAGAAAAGAACGTGGCGTTGAATGAAAAGTTCGATATGTTGTGGCTAAAAAGCATAAAGGAAGTTTGAAGTCATCGCCTTCTTGCACCCACAGTCGTAGGGTGGGCAGTCTGGCCGTTCGATTCATTTTTCTTTCATCGACGGAAATCGGAGCAGCGTCGGACTATTAACATTGGCGTTGTTAGTTTAAGAATGTAGAAACTTCAAGCGTCCACCATGCCTTTCACGGACATCAATAAACGACTTGAACTCATATTTCGACGCCATCTTTCTTTTTCGCCGGAGTGATGGGCAGTCCGTAGGAAGGGAACAGTTTGTCCTTGGCTCCCTGCAGAGTACGGGGATTAGCTAGCGTCCATTACGTGGCCCACATAACCTCAAAACGCTGACGCGTATTCCTCTACCTGGAGAAAATATCCGTCGTGTGAGCGCGACAAGAGGAATGTCAGACTATCAACTTTGACGCTGTTGGTGTCAGAATGCGACGACTTCAAGCTTGCCACCTGCTTTTTGCACACGCCTATCGAACCTGTTCGACGCCATTTTTTTCTCGCTTGATGAATGGGGCGATCGTTGGCTCTCGGCGGAGTACGGGGTAAGTATCCGTGATGTGGCGCACGGGAACACGAAGCGCGATGACGTTTTCTCCTCTCTGTGGAAAGAATCTCAGTCGTGTGAATACACCATTAGGTTCTTCACCGTGGGAGACATACGGCGACGTGAAAAAGCCGGTTCTCAAATGCAGTGTTGCGCAAAACTAACTTCGAGCTTGCGAAAATGTAGTGCGACATTCCCCCAAACCTACCGTGTTTACACGCAGCCATTGTTAGGAAGGAAGTTGGCTTTCGTTCGGGAAAGTTAGTTGGGTAACTCGACAACGATGTGGTTGTGCAAGGTTTCACCACGCAATTCGACCAGTATGCCCTCGAATAGCACGAAAATTGCCAAAAACGAACCATATCGTGCTGGCGTCAAATTAAGGGAACACTTTACTTTACCTGGATGTATGCATGTTTTCATTAAAAAAATTAAACAAAAATAAAAAGTCTTAAACGAGCCATTAGGCTTAGCGTGCGTGGAGAAGGGGCAGTTCTAGAAGTGCGAAATTTTATAGCTAGGCTTCCCGCCATATCAATTATAACTTGTATGCCCCAAGTGCACTGGTATCCCAAGTAAGACTTTCAGACGGTATTATTTATAAACTTTTTCTTGTCATAAGACAATTTAGTAAATAGATTTTTTATTTCAAATTCATGTACGAGTTTGGGTTTGCATTTTTAATTTTTAACAAACAAATCACTAGCATGTTCTGCGGAATTCTTTAAATGAATGACCGCGCAAACAGCAAGGTTAGCGGATTTTTTTGTTTTAAGGTTATTGATCATTGAAGCGGCCAAGTCGGAAACTGGTGTTTCTTTCACCTGTCGGAGGTCGCATTTTCGACCTCCCGATATTCTTTAACCTCTCAAACCACTGCACTAGAACTCTTCTGTGACACTTTTAAAATAAATTTGATGGCGCTTAATAAATGTAAAAAAAATATAGAAAAATGTTCACAAAAAAACCTCGAACTTTCTTTTTTTAAGACTTTGGCAAAGATTGGCAAGTACTTAAATGTGACCTACATAGGGTATTTTAATAACCTCGATATCACCAAAAAGCTTCAACCTAGCTCTTTTTGTGCATGTAAATTCATTATTATATGCACAAAATAAAAGCCGTTAAATCTACGGGTGTACCCCCCCCCCCCCCCCAACGAATTTACAGGGTATTTTTCACCATAAAAATAAACTGCGCGTTCTACCGCCCATTATCCGGTGTAATATAGCGCTAGTGGTCCTAAAAAGATACTAAAAAGATGCCCAAGTTTCAGCATTATACTCCATGCCATGACTTGCGTGCAGCATTGGATTAAGCGCGTAGCTTTCAGATTTGCTTTTCTTTCACGAAGCCTCGCGAAAGGAAAGCAAATAAGGGCCATGCTTTTTTCTTTGCTGCATACAGCTCCTGAGATAGACTATGACTATTACTTTATTCAACAGTTATTCGTGATTTTTTTTTAAATTTTTAATGGTCAAATCGTGGTCTACGGAGCTCTCAAATACACGGAGCTCTTGGCGCCCCTTTCCCATTGAAATTTAAAACAAAAAAAAAACGTAGTCACTTTTGAATAAGATAAAGGTTAGTGCTGAAACTGATGCTAATGCCGCTAGCGCTACATTTGGGTTGAGAATGAACGTTTGGCGATGCGCAGTTCATTTTTGCTACGAAAATAACAAAAATAACGAAAATATTTTGAGGGACAAGGTGTTTATTTCAAGGAGCAAATATTTCGAAAACCAAATATGAAAGCTATTATTTTTACATTATTTTTCCTTTCCTCGTGTTTTACTAATAACAACGTGTGATTGTTTTCCATCAGAAAATATAAATGGAAAATATTGTATTTTTTGTGTTTGGCTGCAAATGAAACTTGAAACTTATTCGTAGCGCGTTGTGAAAGCGTCCTCGCATAGGAGATATTTTGGACATTATTGTTGCATTAATATGGATAATCACCTCAAGTTAATACTTAACAGTTTAAAGGTACCTGAAATAGCGCGCAGTGCGAAGCAAGCGCTCTTTTACTCCGCATCAAAGCTGGCCGTTTTCTAACTCAGATTGATCAAGATTACCTTTATTTCCGGTTATACACTCAAAATTTTATATTTTATTTATATTGCATAATATATCACGATCATGCCTTGGTATTGATAAAAGTGAAGCAAATGTATACAAATAGCTACATTTAAGCTTTCTAGTGCTGTCAAGGTCATTAAAATATCTTAAATAGGCCTTACGTAAGAACTGAGAAACCTTTGCCAAAAATAATCAACAGAAGATTGTTGGGTGATTTCAGAAAAGATCGACCAAAGGGTGGCTGGTCGACATTTTTAAATCAACTGATGTTTTTATATGACATTGTCTAGTGTCTGGTATAAACGAATCCACACTTAGTTTTGACCAGAAAAAAAATTTGGAGACAAGAAAAATCGTAAGGCAGGGAGAGGTGGACAGTTGCAATAACGCGCACTGATGGAGGGGGCAAGTTTGAAAGTGAATAATTAAAACAATAAAATTAGGAGAATTTTAAAACTTTTTACAAACAAACTATGGGTACAACTTGCTTGTAATATAAAGTAATGATATTTATTAAAAATTTATTTAGTTTTCTAAAAATTGCCAAACATGTCTGCTAGAACGACAAATGGCAAACTTTGGAAATCTGTATCTCATGAAATAATTTAATCATTATTACATAACTTGCAGACATTATTTTACTAATATATGGCTATTATTGAAAAAATAAATAAGGTATCTGAGTGACACAATAGTTACAATATATTTAGGCAAACATGGAAAAAAAATTAAACAAAAAAAAATTCCAATGCGAATAAAAAAAAACACCACCTTCGCTTTTTAAAAATTTGGGTACCCTGTTATACTCTATTTCGGCATTAATTTCTATTAAAAACATGTTGCATCATTGCACTGTGAAAGAAGAAACAACTCCCCAAAGTAGGGTCCTTTTTCAAAGCCTACACTTAGCAGTGTTCTATACAAGAAGTGACTCTGAGTTCCAGTTTCATGAAACTTGCATAAATCTTTTATATACATTTATTCAGATGAGGTCATTGATAAAAAGAGCGATCGGTCACACAGTAAAAGGGACGAGAAACTATATACAGCATTTTACATAAGCGTACAAAGTGGTATCATATTAGAGACTAATGATTTGAGAAAAGATGATGCAGTGTGAAGTTGTACCTTCCGGTATATTTTACATCTAGAGTAAAATAAATAACTTTACTTACACACACAAAAACAAAGATTTAATAGTAAGATATTTAGGTTGGCTGTGTATTTACGATTACAAACAATTTCAGGTGACGGATGCCATAGTGCCTAACTGGAGCAGCTTCGATGCTCTCGGTGTATGAATGAATCGTGGCAAGCCGATATATTTTATCCTGCTCGAGGATAACATTTTGGGATTTTTTTTATAGTGATCAGATAAAAATTATTAGTAACCACCAACAAAAACAGTAGGTTAAGTACCCCGTGAAGAAAAATGTGATAAATAAGATGTCCCTGCATTCAAAATGAGCAGTCCTTGGGAAATCAAATTCGGCACTTTACGCTAAGGTTTTCCTCGCTGTACCCATTTAATAAAGTTGCTTCCAAGCAGATCCGACTGTCCGTGCTACATATACGTCACAGGTCCCTTCTGTTGATGACTTGCTGAGCCGCCACGCGTGCCAAGACTGAATGCCAGGGAAGGCGCGCACCGTCAGCCACTCTTCTTTTTTTTGTTCACGATACCGAACAACCTCATTTTCGTCCAGATATACAAGATGCACGCCTTTCAGTTTCTTTGATAGAACGCTCACCATTGTCCTGGCCGTCTGAATTGCGCTTACTGAACGTTCTCTCAGGTTGCTCAGCGTGGCCGGGTGCTTCACGAGTCCGCCAACTCCGTCACATGCATTTTCCCCATGTCCAGATGCAGAAAATAACCACTGGGCTTGTGGGCAATCGTCCTTTGCAAATTGGTGAAGCTGGTAGCGATTCTTGAAATGACTGGCGGCGCCGTCACTTACGTACGTCACGTACGAGTATACCGCAACGTTGTCTTCAACCCATTCCTTCACTTTTTCTAGAGCCAAGCAAGCGTGAGCGGCGTCGTGACACAGGTCCTCACTGATGATGGCAAAGCTGTTTGTAGATTTTCTTGTCGTCACTACACATGTAAATATCGAAACTTGTTTTTTTTTTCCAGTGATATGCTTGCACTTCGTCAGGAAGCACGATGGTCCAGTTTTCAGCAAAGTCAAAATGAAAGACAATGCTCCCGCGTTGCATGCACTGTTTTTCATCGTAGATCGCTTTACCTTGCATTTGCCGGATATGGTTGTGAAGTACCCAACTTCCAACCGTCACTTGGATGACTTTTAGGAAAGTCTCAGGTTCCAAAGTTTTTTTCACAAGGCCGCCGGACTCCCATGTTGCAAGCACAATCTCTTCATCCTCCGGGATATCAAGTTCCTGGAGTGTAAGAAACTGGCCTTTTGGGCAGTGATCACAGTCTCCTTGAAGGCACAGTTCTGTTGCTGGGTCGCACAGAAATGCCGAGTTCATTTCACCAGTGTTGAATGTTGAGCCTGTAACGTTCTCTAGAGCGGCAATACAAAGATAATAATTGGCGCAGCGCACACAAACGCACACTTCCTGGTGTGGAATACATTGGACCCATCTAGGGCGCAACGAATAAAATTTCGTTAGCCCAACGCCGGAATCGGGATGCTTGTCTTTGTATATACGGAAGGCCTCTCGTATTGAGCGTGTCATGAAGCGCTTTGGCATGAACGTTTTCTCTCCGTTGAGCATGACAGAGATGACGTCCTTCTGGTTGGGACTTTGGCGCGAACATTGTAGCTCGTCTTTCGTGAAGTACTCTATGGCAGCAGACAGGTTCTCAGGGCTCACCTTGCACCTCGTGTAAGGATCCGGCTCATACCACACGCCATGCTTTTCCTTGAGTTTTCGGGATTTACTGATGAGGTACATTGAGGCCCGTGGAATCATCTTTTGAACCTCATTCTTCGTCAGTGTTGACGGCAGGAGTGTAAGCAGTTGACAACGTTCCCGGAGAGAGGTGGCGGTTTCAAAGGCCTGCCGAAAGTTGTCCACCCACTCAGTGCATGTGGAGCATGTTGGTTCGGACGACCCCGATGGTGCGTCCCTGTCGTACGCAATACGTAGCCTTGAGCGTATATTCTTGACAGCAACCTGCTCCAGTTCTGTCTGCTTTCTCTTGACATAGGCAGGCCTGTCCCGACTTCTTACGACGCTTGGTTGTCTCAGCGGCGACACATCTGTAGGTAGTATGCTGCGATTTAGATCTTCAATTGCTTCTTCAGCTGGCACAAATATGTCAGGGCACTGCTCTGAGCTTCGCATCGAGATCTCCTTAGTGATGTGCATGAAGCAATGGTAGCACAGGTAGTCCGTCGCACTCACTTTGGTGGAACAGTCAGGCGGAAGAATTTGCTTCAACGAGTTTAGGTCCAACTCGCCAACACTTCGAAAATTCCGCTGCTTTGGTATAGTCTTTTTGTGTTTGCAAAAGTAATCTGCACAAAACACTCGTTCGGAGCTCCAGGACGTCTTCATAATGTATACATAAATAATAGAAATTAAACCCCAACTGATGGCATATAATTGCCAAGTGAAAGAACTACTGGGTGCACAAGTGACAAGTCCGAGGCTGAGGAGCTCACTCACTGCAAACGTACATTTGAAAAGAGAGGTCACAACTGAGGCTGTCGGCAAAGCTTGATCCACGTCAAAGGAAGAAAGAGGGAAAGTCTCCAGACAAAAAATTGTGGTCAGCGGCCTTCGAAAAAGACTTTCCGGAATCGCACTGTCGTCCCTCCACGCGCTGATATGAAAGCACCCGAGCTTCTACCACGTGGTTCATGACACAGCCTGAGCCATGTCGGCGACCGGTTCGCGAGGGGTTGGCGGTGGGGTTACGTTGATGGTCACTCGGATTAGCCCTTGCTGTACTGAGCTACCGCCTGCAGTGCCTTATCGCCGGCTGGTGTCAACAACGAGAACACACACACCCTGTCTACACCAAAACTACAAGCGTTCACCGCACACACGTCGCCGCCGCTTTTAAGCTTTTGTGAAATTGCTTTCTTTTGCCGCGGAGAACCGCCTTACCTTAACTATGCGCCTGAAATCCTTCCAGGCGGGCGTACACAATATCAAGCGTTTCGAGAAATGCCCGTGGAGTAGAACTATGGGAAAATTCGGAGCCCGCGATGTCGATATCGTCGCCGTTGTGTTAGTACGCCGTCGCGTACTGCAGTCCCCCGTTGGGGGAGGGGGGGGGGGCGGTCTTACTACGATAACATGGCGACAGCGTTTACACTCTATGTATTTACGCGAGGCTCGAGTATTTGGGGATAATGCTGCCGGTTGGTGTGCCCCTTTGTGCCTGATATTATCGCCCGTGACGCCAGCGAGTGAGATGGCGACAGGCATGACTGCTCAGTAAACAGGCGTCGGCGGCCATGTTTTGCTGGTTGAAGCAAACCCCCTTGTCCTTGACAGCGAGCGGGGAAATGCGAAAAAAAGATTGTATCGGCCGTTTTGCCAGAACTAGCGACGAGTGTCGTCTGCGGTTTCCGGCAACTATTTTGCCATAATCGTGAGCTTAGCGAGGAAATGATTTTTGCTAGCCACAGAACACTACCACGCAGAAAGGGAATGCTTGAACATGTTTTTGTTCTGGATATATATCAGGGATATATATGAGAGAGAGAGAGAGAGAGATGAAGGTAGAGCGGAAGAGGGAATAGCATATAGTGTCGCAGGAGAATAAAGTAAACAAAGTTCCTAGTGGCCGATGGTTGCATGATCTTTTCTCGGATCACTAGTCCGTAATATGATACCTCTTTGTACACAGTAGTTTCTCCTTAATTTAAGTGTGTGAACGATTTCTTTAGTTATCATTGGCCTCACCTGAATAAAAATATATAAAAGATGTGTGTTGGTTTCATGAAACTGGAACTCAGAGTCAGTTCTTGTACAAAACACTGCTAAGTGTAGGCTTTGAAAAAGGACCCTACTTTGGGGAGTTGTATCTTCTTTCTCAATAAAATGATGCAACATGTCTTTAATGGAAATGAATGCCGAAATAGAGTATAACAGGTTACCTAAATTTTAAAAAAATCGAGGGTGGTGTTTTTTTTTTTTTATTCGCATCGGAATTTTTCTTTGTTTGATTTTTTTTTCATGTTTGACTAAATATATCCTAACTATTGTATCACACAGATAACTTAGTTATTTTTTAAATATTAGCTATATATTAGTGGAATAATATCTGCAAATTATATCATAATGATTAAATTATTTCATGAGATACAGATTTCCAAAGTTTGCCATTTGTCGTTCGAGCAGGCATGTTTGTCAATTTTTAGAAAAATAAATAAATTTTAAATAAATATGATTACTTTATATTACAAGCATGCTATACCCATAGTTTGCGCCTAAAACGTATTAGAGTTCTCCTAATGTTATCGCTTTAGTTATTCACTCTCAAACGGGCCCCCTCCATCAGTGCGCGTTAATGCAACTGTCCAACACCTCATGCCTTACGATTTTTCCTATCCCCAAGTATTTTTTCTAGTCAAAACTAAGTTTGGATTCGTTCATACCAGACACTAGACAATAACATATAATAACATCAGTTGATTTGAAAATGTCGACTAGCCATCCTTTGGTCGATCTTATCTGAAATCACCCTGTTAGAAATTTTGTTTTATTATTTTAAGCTACACACGATTTTTTTCTTCATTTAGCATAATAAAATATATTTTGAAAATGTTAGACATAATTCCTAGTGCGATTGCTTGAGAAGTGACAAAATAGCAAGAGGTCACACTTCTGATCACTGACACGTGGCAGAAACGTCAGTTCTGGCTTCGGTCGCTTCAAAAGAAAAAACATTAAAAACAAAACAAAAATCGCCAAGCTTGCCATTTGTATAACGAAAATAATCCCTGGAGAAGGGGAACAAAGGGGTCAGAGGGCAAACACAAATCTCCAAATACAGCTAGGTGACTGGTGCGCGACCGAAAAAATCCGCCTGGTCCGGGTATCGAACCCGGGACCTCTCCATTACAGGTGGAGCGCTCTACCAACTGAGCTAACCAGGGGTTAGACGTCAGTAGAGCAAACGGGTTTTATCAGCCACCACCAGTCTAACACCAACAAGGGTAAAGCTTGCAATTTTAAAGGGGCGATGCAACGATTTTTGTATTTTGCGCAAATACCGCTTAGGACGGATCCCTGACGTTAATGACCTGTGAAATACCCGTTCGTTTTTCACTACACGCAATCGAAGTTGCAGAAAACAATTAAGAAAAACGAGCAGAGTTCACCCCCTCAACTCGCACCCAGAACAAGCGGCCACGTGATCTGGAGCCGATTATATGCCGCCAATGTTGATCATAGCCATGCGCTGGGGTTATCAAGGCATAGGACACGCGCTGAGTTCCAGACATTGTTATGGTTCGGCTGTTGTCGTCATTGCAGCGATTGGACACAGGACACTATCCGAATGCTTCTCGAGCTATCGGTTATCACGAGCCCAAATCAAGTGTCCACGCCATGCTCGGGTCCAATCTATGAGCCGCATTCAAATATCGTCACTGGGCGGTACTTCTACCGCCCAGTTACGTCATCAGGTTCTGCGAAGGAGAGATTGAATGGAAACACTCGGTTTTGTCCTTGAAATTACACCGCAACAAAGGAGTTTCTTGGTCAGTGGCGTTGCGTGCGAGTATCCTTGAGTCCCACTAGTGCCAGTAAGCTCGTGTGGAGTGAAAAACATTCCAATTGAATATCGTTGCACCGACCCTTTAAGGTTATAATTACAATGCAATTATTTGCAAAGGTGCAAGCGAGCTGGACAAGAATAACGAAAATAATCCCTGGAGAAGGGGAACAAAGGGGACAGAGGACAAACACAAATCTCCAAATACAGCTAGGTGACTGGTGCACGACCGAAAAAATCCGCCTGGTCCGGGTATCGAACCCGGGACCTCTCCTATTTTCGGTCGCGCACCAGTCACCTAGCTGTATTTGGAGATTTGTGTTTGCCCTCTGTCCCCCTTGTTCCCCTTCTCCAGGGATTATTTTCATCATTCTTGTCCAGCTCGCTTGCACCTTTGCAATTAATTGCATTCTAATTATTGCCATTTGTGATTTTTCATTTCAAAATGGACCCAAAATAATTTATGCTTGCAAAAATCGAAGCATTGAAATTCAAATCGTGCCTGAGTTAAGACGAAAACACCCAGATACTTTTTACAATTCGATAGCTATATGGTGTGCATGAGCGAAGGCACGGCGAAGTGTCGAATACGAATAGTTATCGAAATTATCTGCTCAACCTAACTTACTCAGCAACTCAAGAAACACTGTCCTCTGTGGCCACAGCTTTTATCTAGGTACTTTAGTTTATCAAATATGCAGCGCCTTCCTGCGAAACAGTATTTTAACAGAAAACCACTAGTCATTCGCTTTTTGTTTCGTTTTTTAACTTCGGGGTTTTGTTTTAAAAACTTTTGAACCAACACCGGCTAGTCTGAGCCCTAACGTTTTTATTTAAATTGTATTCTGTAACATCCAGACGCTTTAAAATTTGTATTCAAATTGTAAAGCGACTACCCTTCTACCAGATGTCCTCGTTAACCTGTGTCTTGAAATAGAGGGCCTGCTGAACGTTTATGCCAAAGAATTAGTTCTTAATTCACAACAAATTAATAAGCTAAGCCGCAAGATCTTTTTCTCACTTCGTGATGTCTTGCACAAAAACATGTAGATATAGACCATACGGAAAACGAAGTGCCATCTGGTGTACTTATGATCAATTTTTCTTTTATTTACTCCGCATTGCAGTGTTCCCGTACCCATGTTTCGCCCGAGAAACAAAGGTTCCGTCAAAGTGGGAGTTGTTGAACTAAAATATGATCACCTGCTTCAACTCCATTACAAACCCTTAACATAACGTCCTCGATAAAGACCGTGCATTGACCTAGATGGCACAGTTCACCGCTTGAGTGACAAGTTTTGCGCCCTCGTTGCTGACAATTACTGTTTCAAAATTTTGCGGCCATCTTTCTTTTTACTTTTTTAACCGAAACTAAACAGCAACCCGTTGAGTGTATAAATAAATTGACCTAATATCATGAAAACCGAATTACATGCAAGTGCCCCTCGTCCACAACAGGAATATGTGATTAATCCCCCAATATGGCGGCTCCAAATAGCATGATGATGATAGCTGGCAAAGATTTTATATGGCCTATTTCTGAAACGCGGATCAGAGGCACATATGAAAGAATAAAAACTACCCAAGCAGCACCAGAAAGTGAATTTCGATCGGCCGACGGTTGGCCAGTGTCTGGACAGCTTGGCCACTTTAAGTGCCTGGCCACCGGAGACATAAACAAGGCCGGCAAGAGTTTCGCCACAAACTAGCTGTTTTTAGCTTGTCCGCCGGAGACATAAACACTGCCGGCAAGCGCCTGGCCAGAAGTGCTGATTTTCAGCTTGGCCGCCGGAGACACAAACACGGCCGGCAAGTGTCTAGCCAGCAGTGCTGATTTTCAGCGCGGCCGCCGAGGACATAAACAAGGCCGGCAAGTGTTTGGCCAGAAGTGCTGATTTTCAATTTGGCCGCCGGAGACATAAACACGGCCGGCAAGTGTTTGGCCAGTAGTGCTGATTTTCAGCTTGGCCGCCGGAAACATAAACATGGCCGGCGAGTGTTTGGCCAGCAGTGCTGATTTTCAGCTTGGCCGCCGGAGACATAAACACGGCCGGCGAGTGTTTGGCCAGAAGTGCTGATTTTCAGTTTGGCCGCCGTGGACATTAACATGGCCGGCAAGTGTTCGGCCAGAAGTGCCGATTTTCAGCTTGGCCGCCGGAAACATAAACACGGCCGGCGAGTGTTTGGCCAGAAGTGCTGATTTTCAGCTTGGCCGCCGGAGACATAAACACGGCCGGCAAGTGTTCGGCCAGCAGTGCTGATTTTCAGCTTGGCCGCCGGAAACATAAACACGGCCGGCGAGTGTTTGGCCAGAAGTGCTGATTTTCAGCTTGGCCGCCATGGACATTAACATGGCCGGCAAGTGTTCGGCCAGAAGTGCCGATGTTCAACTTGGCCGCCGGAAACATAAACACGGCCGGCGAGTGTTTGGCCAGA
The DNA here is from genome assembly GCF_016920785.2 of Ixodes scapularis. Taxonomy (NCBI): domain Eukaryota; kingdom Metazoa; phylum Arthropoda; class Arachnida; order Ixodida; family Ixodidae; genus Ixodes; species Ixodes scapularis. The sequence goes on along the minus strand of NW_024609846.1, from coordinate 62,325,137 downwards.
AGTGCTGATTTTCAGCTTGGCCGCCGGAGACATAAACACGGCCGGCAAGTGTTCGGCCAGCAGTGCTGATTTTCAGCTTGGCCGCCGGAAACATAAACACGGCCGGCAAGTGTTTGCCAAGTAGTGCTGATTTTCACCTTGGCCGCCGGAAACATAAACATGGCCGGCGAGTGTTTGGCCAGCAGTGCTGATTTTCAGCTTGGCCGCCGGAGACATAAACACGGCCAGCAAGTGTTTGGCCAGCAGTGCTGATTTTCAGCTTGGCCGCCGGAAACATAAACACGGCCGGCGAGTGTTTGGCCAGAAGTGCTGATTTTCAGTTTGGCCGCCGTGGACATTAACATGGCCGGCAAGTGTTCGGCCAGAAGTGCCGATTTTCAACTTGGTCGCCGGAAACATAAACACGGCCGGCAAGTGTTCGGCCAGCAGTGCTGATTTTCAGCTTGGCCGCCGGAAACATAAACACGGCCGGCAAGTGTTTGGCCAGTAGTGCTGATTTTCAGCTTGGCCGCCGGAAACATAAACACGGCCGGCGAGTGTTTGGCCAGAAGTGCTGATTTTCAGTTTGGCCGCCGTGGACATTAACATGGCCGGCAAGTGTTCGGCCAGCAGTGCTGATTTTCAGCTTGATCGCCGCAAACATAAACACGGCCGGCAAGTGTTTGGCAGTAGTCTGATTTTCAGCTTGGCCGCCGGAAACATAAACATGGCCGGCGAGTGTTTGGCCAGCAGTGCTGATTTTCAGCTTGGCCGCCGGAGACATAAACACGGCCGGCAAGTGTTCGGCCAGCAGTGCTGATTTTCAGCTTGGCCGCCGGAAACATAAACACGGCCGGCGAGTGTTCGGCCAGAAGTGCTGATTTTCAGTTTGGCCGCCGTGGACATTAACATGGCCGGCAAGTGTTCGGCCAGAAGTGCTGATTTTAAGCTTGGCCGCCGGTGACATAAACACGGCCGGCAAGTGTTCGGCCAGCAGTGCTGATTTTCAGCTTGGCCGCCGGAAACATAAACACGGCCGGCAAGTGTTTGGCCAGCAGTGCTGATTTTCAGCTTGGCCGCCGGACACATAAACACGGCCGGCAAGTGTTTGGCCAGCAGTGCTGATTTTCAGCTTGGCCGCCGGAAACATAAACACGGCCGGCGAGTGTTTGGCCAGAAGTGCTGATTTTCAGCTTGGCCGCCGTGGACATTAACATGGCCGGCAAGTGTTCGGCCAGAAGTGCCGATTTTCAACTTGGCCGCCGGAAACATAAACACGGCCGGCGAGTGTTTGGCCAGAAGTGCTGATTTTCAGCTTGGCCGCCGGAGACATAAACACGGCCGGCAAGTGTTTGGCCGGTAGTGCTGATTTTCAGCTTGGCCGCCGGAAACATAAACATGGCCGGCAAGTGTTCGGCCTGCAGTGCTGATCTTCAGCTTGGCCGCCGGAGACATAAACACGGCCGGCAAGTGTTCGGCCAGAAGTGCCGATTTTCAACTTGGCCGCCGGAAACACAAACATGGCCGGCAAGTGTTCGGCCAGAAGTGCTGATTTTCAACTTGGCCGCCGGAGACATAAACACGGCCGGCAAGTGTTTGGCCAGTAGTGCTGATTTTCAGCTTGGCCGCCGGAAACATAAACATGGCCGGCGAGTGTTTGGCCAGCAGTGCTGATTTTCAGCTTGGCTGCCGGAGACATAAACACGGCCGGCAAGTGTTTGGCCAGCAGTGCTGATTTTCAGCTTGGCCGCCGGAAACATAAACACGGCCGGCGAGTGTTTGGCCAGAAGTGCTGATTTTCAGTTTGGCCGCCGTGGACATTAACATGGCCGGCAAGTGTTCGGCCAGAAGTGCCAATTTTCAGCTTGGCCGCCGGAAACATAAACACGGCCGGCGAGTGTTTGGCCAGCAGTGCTGATTTTCAGCTTGGCCGCCGGAGACATAAACACGGCCGGCAAGTGTTTGGCCAGCAGTGCTGATTTTCAGCTTGGCCGCCGGAGACATAAACACGGCCGGCAAGTGTTTGGCCAGCAGTGCTGATTTTCAGCTTGGCCGCCGGAAACATAAACACGGCCGGCGAGTGTTTGGCCAGAAGTGCTGATTTTCAGCTTGGCCGCCGTGGACATTAACATGGCCGGCAAGTGTTCGGCCAGAAGTGCCGATTTTCAACTTGGCCGCCGGAAACATAAACACGGCCGGCGAGTGTTTGGCCAGAAGTGCTGATTTTCAGCCTGGCCGCCGGAGACATAAACACGGCCGGCAAGTGTTTGGCCAGTAGTGCTGATTTTCAGCTTGGCCGCCGGAAACATAAACATGGCCGGCAAGTGTTCGGCCAGCAGTGCTGATTTTCAGCTTGGCCGCCGGAGACATAAACACGGCCGGCAAGTGTTCGGCCAGAAGTGCCGATTTTCAACTTGGCCGCCGGAAACATAAACAAACATAAACATGGCCGGCAAGTGTTCGGCCAGAAGTGCCGATTTTCAACTTGGCCGCCGGAGATATAAACACGGCCGGCAAGTGTTCGGCCAGCAGTGCTGATTTTCAGCTTGGCCGCCGGAGACATAAACACGGCCGGCAAGTGTTTGGCCAGTAGTGCTGATTTTCAGCTTGGCCGCCGGAAACATAAACATGGCCGGCGAGTGTTTGGCCAGCAGTGCTGATTTTCAGCTTGGCCGCCGGAGACATAAACACGGCCGGCGAGTGTTTGGCCAGAAGTGCTGATTTTCAGTTTGGCCGCGGAGACATAAACACGGCCGGCAAGTGTTTGGCCAGTAGTGCTGATTTTCAGCTTGGCCGCCGGAAACATAAACAAGGCCGGCAAGTGTTTGGCCAGCAGTGCTGATTTTCAGCTTGGCCGCCGGAAACATAAACACGGCCGGCGAGTGTTTGGCCAGAAGTGCTGATTTTCAGTTTGGCCGCCGTGGACATTAACATGGCCGGCAAGTGTTCGGCCAGAAGTGCCGATTTTCAGCTTGGCCGCCGGAAACATAAACACGGCCGGCGAGTGTTTGGCCAGAAGTGCTGATTTTCAGCTTGGCCGCCGGAGACATAAACACGGCCGGCAAGTGTTCGGCCAGCAGTGCTGATTTTCAGCTTGGCCGCCGGAAACATAAACACGGCCGGCGAGTGTTTGGCCAGAAGTGCTGATTTTCAGTTTGGCCGCCGTGGACATTAACATGGCCGGCAAGTGTTCGGCCAGAAGTGCCGATTTTCACCTTGGCCGCCGGAAACATAAACACGGCCGGCGAGTGTTTGGCCAGAAGTGCTGATTTTCAGCTTGGCCGCCGTGGACATTAACATGGCCGGCAAGTGTTCGGCCAGAAGTGCCGATTTTCAACTTGGCCGCCGGAAACATAAACAAGCCGGCGAGTGTTTGGCCAGAAGTGCTGATTTTCAGCTTGGCCGCCGGAGACTTAAACACGGCCGCCAAGTGTTCGGCCAGCAGTGCTGATTTTCAGCTTGGCCGCCGGAAACATAAACACGGCCGGCAATTGTTTGGCCAGTAGTGCTGATTTTCAGCTTGGCCGCCGGAAACATAAACATGGCCGGCGAGTGTTTGGCCAGCAGTGCTGATTTTCAGCTTGGCCGCCGGAGACATAAACACGGCCGGCAAGTGTTTGGCCAGCAGTGCTGATTTTCAGCTTGGCCGCCGGAAACATAAACACGGCCGGCGAGTGTTTGGCCAGAAGTGCTGATTTTCAGTTTGGCCGCCGTGGACATTAACATGGCCGGCAAGTGTTCGGCCAGAAGTGCCGATTTTCAACTTGGTCGCCGGAAACATAAACACGGCCGGCAAGTGTTCGGCCAGCAGTGCTGATTTTCAGCTTGGCCGCCGGAAACATAAACACGGCCGGCAAGTGTTTGGCCAGTAGTGCTGATTTTCACCTTGGCCGCCGGAAACATAAACACGGCCGGCGAGTGTTTGGCCAGAAGTGCTGATTTTCAGTTTGGCCGCCGTGGACATTAACATGGCCGGCAAGTGTTCGGCCAGCAGTGCTGATTTTCAGCTTGGCCGCCGGAAACATAAACACGGCCGGCAAGTGTTTGGCAGTAGTCTGATTTTCAGCTTGGCCGCCGGAAACATAAACATGGCCGGCGAGTGTTTGGCCAGCAGTGCTGATTTTCAGCTTGGCCGCCGGAGACATAAACACGGCCGGCAAGTGTTCGGCCAGCAGTGCTGATTTTCAGCTTGGCCGCCGGAAACATAAACACGGCCGGCGAGTGTTCGGCCAGAAGTGCTGATTTTCAGTTTGGCCGCCGTGGACATTAACATGGCCGGCAAGTGTTCGGCCAGAAGTGCTGATTTTCAGCTTGGCCGCCGGAGACATAAACACGGCCGGCAAGTGTTCGGCCAGCAGTGCTGATTTTCAGCTTGGCCGCCGGAAACATAAACACGGCCGGCAAGTGTTTGGCCAGTAGTGCTGATTTTCAGCTTGGCCGCCGGAAACATAAACATGGCCGGCGAGTGTTTGGCCAGCAGTGCTGATTTTCAGCTTGGCCGCCGGAGACATAAACACGGCCGGCAAGTGTTTGGCCAGCAGTGCTGATTTTCAGCTTGGCCGCCGGAGACATAAACACGGCCGGCAAGTGTTTGGCCAGCAGTGCTGATTTTCAGCTTGGCCGCCGGAGACATAAACACGGCCGGCAAGTGTTTGGCCAGTAGTGCTGATTTTCAGCTTGGCCGCCGGAAACATAAACATGGCCGGCAAGTGTTCGGCCAGCAGTGCTGATCTTCAGCTTGGCCGCCGGAGACATAAACACGACCGGCAAGTGTTCGGCCAGAAGTGCCGATTTTCAACTTGGCCGCCGGAAACATAAACATGGCCGGCAAGTGTTCGGCCAGAAGTGCCGATTTTCAACTTGGCCGCCGGAGACATAAACACGGCCGGCAAGTGTTTGGCCAGTAGTGCTGATTTTCAGCTTGGCCGCCGGAAACATAAACATGGCCGGCGAGTGTTTGGCCAGCAGTGCTGATTTTCAGCTTGGCCGCCGGAGACATAAACACGGCCGGCAAGTGTTTGGCCAGCAGTGCTGATTTTCAGCTTGGCCGCCGGAAACATAAACACGGCCGGAGAGTTTTTGGCCAGAAGTGCTGATTTTCAGTTTGGCCGCCATGGACATTAACATGGCCGGCAAGTGTTCGGCCAGAAGTGCCGATTTTCAGCTTGGCCGCCGGAAACATAAACACGGCCGGCGAGTGTTTGGCCAGCAGTGCTGATTTTCAGCTTGGCCGCCGGAGACATAAACACGGCCGGCAAGTGTTTGGCCAGCAGTGCTGATTTTCAGCTTGGCCGCCGGAGACATAAACACGGCCGGCAAGTGTTTGGCCAGCAGTGCTGATATTCAGCTTGGCCGCCGGAAACATAAACACGGCCGGCGAGTGTTTGGCCAGAAGTGCTGATTTTCAGCTTGGCCGCCGTGGACATTAACATGGCCGGCAAGTGTTCGGCCAGAAGTGCCGATTTTCAACTTGGCCGCCGGAAACATAAACACGGCCGGCGAGTGTTTGGCCAGAAGTGCTGATTTTCAGCCTGGCCGCCGGAGACATAAACACGGCCGGCAAGTGTTTGGCCAGTAGTGCTGATTTTCAGCTTGGCCGCCGGAAACATAAACATGGCCGGCAAGTGTTCGGCCAGCAGTGCTGATTTTCAGCTTGGCCGCCGGAGACATAAACACGGCCGGAAAGTGTTCGGCCAGAAGTGCCGATTTTCAACTTGGCCGCCGGAAACATAAACAAACATAAACATGGCCGGCAAGTGTTCGGCCAGAAGTGCCGATTTTCAACTTGGCCGCCGGAGACATAAACACGGCCGGCAAGTGTTCGGCCAGAAGTGCTGATTTTCAACTTGGCCGCCGGAGACATAAACACGGCCGGCAAGTGTTTGGCCAGTAGTGCTGATTTTCAGCTTGGCCGCCGGAAACATAAACATGGCCGGCGAGTGTTTGGCCAGCAGTGCTGATTTTCAGCTTGGCTGCCGGAGACATAAACACGGCCGGCAAGTGTTTGGCCAGCAGTGCTGATTTTCAGCTTGGCCGCCGGAAACATAAACACGGCCGGCGAGTGTTTGGCCAGAAGTGCTGATTTTCAGTTTGGCCGCCGTGGACATTAACATGGCCGGCAAGTGTTCGGCCAGAAGTGCCAATTTTCAGCTTGGCCGCCGGAAACATAAACACGGCCGGCGAGTGTTTGGCCAGCAGTGCTGATTTTCAGCTTGGCCGCCGGAGACATAAACACGGCCGGCAAGTGTTTGGCCAGCAGTGCTGATTTTCAGCTTGGCCGCCGGAGACATAAACACGGCCGGCAAGTGTTTGGCCAGCAGTGCTGATTTTCAGCTTGGCCGCCGGAAACATAAACACGGCCGGCGAGTGTTTGGCCAGAAGTGCTGATTTTCAGCTTGGCCGCCGTGGACATTAACATGGCCGGCAAGTGTTCGGCCAGAAGTGCCGATTTTCAACTTGGCCGCCGGAAACATAAACACGGCCGGCGAGTGTTTGGCCAGAAGTGCTGATTTTCAGCCTGGCCGCCGGAGACATAAACACGGCCGGCAAGTGTTTGGCCAGTAGTGCTGATTTTCAGCTTGGCCGCCGGAAACATAAACATGGCCGGCAAGTGTTCGGCCAGCAGTGCTGATTTTCAGCTTGGCCGCCGGAGACATAAACACGGCCGGCAAGTGTTCGGCCAGAAGTGCCGATTTTCAACTTGGCCGCCGGAAACATAAACAAACATAAACATGGCCGGCAAGTGTTCGGCCAGAAGTGCCGATTTTCAACTTGGCCGCCGGAGATATAAACACGGCCGGCAAGTGTTCGGCCAGCAGTGCTGATTTTCAGCTTGGCCGCCGGAGACATAAACACGGCCGGCAAGTGTTTGGCCAGTAGTGCTGATTTTCAGCTTGGCCGCCGGAAACATAAACATGGCCGGCGAGTGTTTGGCCAGCAGTGCTGATTTTCAGCTTGGCCGCCGGAGACATAAACACGGCCGGCGAGTGTTTGGCCAGAAGTGCTGATTTTCAGTTTGGCCGCGGAGACATAAACACGGCCGGCAAGTGTTTGGCCAGTAGTGCTGATTTTCAGCTTGGCCGCCGGAAACATAAACAAGGCCGGCAAGTGTTTGGCCAGCAGTGCTGATTTTCAGCTTGGCCGCCGGAAACATAAACACGGCCGGCGAGTGTTTGGCCAGAAGTGCTGATTTTCAGTTTGGCCGCCGTGGACATTAACATGGCCGGCAAGTGTTCGACCAGAAGTGCCGATTTTCAGCTTGGCCGCCGGAAACATAAACACGGCCGGCGAGTGTTTGGCCAGAAGTGCTGATTTTCAGCTTGGCCGCCGGAGACATAAACACGGCCGGCAAGTGTTCGGCCAGCAGTGCTGATTTTCAGCTTGGCCGCCGGAAACATAAACACGGCCGGCGAGTGTTTGGCCAGAAGTGCTGATTTTCAGTTTGGCCGCCGTGGACATTAACATGGCCGGCAAGTGTTCGGCCAGAAGTGCCGATTTTCACCTTGGCCGCCGGAAACATAAACACGGCCGGCGAGTGTTTGGCCAGAAGTGCTGATTTTCAGCTTGGCCGCCGTGGACATTAACATGGCCGGCAAGTGTTCGGCCAGAAGTGCCGATTTTCAACTTGGCCGCCGGAAACATAAACAAGCCGGCGAGTGTTTGGCCAGAAGTGCTGATTTTCAGCTTGGCCGCCGGAGACTTAAACACGGCCGCCAAGTGTTCGGCCAGCAGTGCTGATTTTCAGCTTGGCCGCCGGAAACATAAACACGGCCGGCAATTGTTTGGCCAGTAGTGCTGATTTTCAGCTTGGCCGCCGGAAACATAAACATGGCCGGCGAGTGTTTGGCCAGCAGTGCTGATTTTCAGCTTGGCCGCCGGAGACATAAACACGGCCGGCAAGTGTTTGGCCAGCAGTGCTGATTTTCAGCTTGGCCGCCGGAAACATAAACACGGCCGGCGAGTGTTTGGCCAGAAGTGCTGATTTTCAGTTTGGCCGCCGTGGACATTAACATGGCCGGCAAGTGTTCGGCCAGAAGTGCCGATTTTCAACTTGGTCGCCGGAAACATAAACACGGCCGGCAAGTGTTCGGCCAGCAGTGCTGATTTTCAGCTTGGCCGCCGGAAACATAAACACGGCCGGCAAGTGTTTGGCCAGTAGTGCTGATTTTCACCTTGGCCGCCGGAAACATAAACACGGCCGGCGAGTGTTTGGCCAGAAGTGCTGATTTTCAGTTTGGCCGCCGTGGACATTAACATGGCCGGCAAGTGTTCGGCCAGCAGTGCTGATTTTCAGCTTGGCCGCCGGAAACATAAACACGGCCGGCAAGTGTTTGGCAGTAGTCTGATTTTCAGCTTGGCCGCCGGAAACATAAACATGGCCGGCGAGTGTTTGGCCAGCAGTGCTGATTTTCAGCTTGGCCGCCGGAGACATAAACACGGCCGGCAAGTGTTCGGCCAGCAGTGCTGATTTTCAGCTTGGCCGCCGGAAACATAAACACGGCCGGCGAGTGTTCGGCCAGAAGTGCTGATTTTCAGTTTGGCCGCCGTGGACATTAACATGGCCGGCAAGTGTTCGGCCAGAAGTGCTGATTTTCAGCTTGGCCGCCGGAGACATAAACACGGCCGGCAAGTGTTCGGCCAGCAGTGCTGATTTTCAGCTTGGCCGCCGGAAACATAAACACGGCCGGCAAGTGTTTGGCCAGTAGTGCTGATTTTCAGCTTGGCCGCCGGAAACATAAACATGGCCGGCGAGTGTTTGGCCAGCAGTGCTGATTTTCAGCTTGGCCGCCGGAGACATAAACACGGCCGGCAAGTGTTTGGCCAGCAGTGCTGATTTTCAGCTTGGCCGCCGGAGACATAAACACGGCCGGCAAGTGTTTGGCCAGCAGTGCTGATTTTCAGCTTGGCCGCCGGAGACATAAACACGGCCGGCAAGTGTTTGGCCAGTAGTGCTGATTTTCAGCTTGGCCGCCGGAAACATAAACATGGCCGGCAAGTGTTCGGCCAGCAGTGCTGATCTTCAGCTTGGCCGCCGGAGACATAAACACGACCGGCAAGTGTTCGGCCAGAAGTGCCGATTTTCAACTTGGCCGCCGGAAACATAAACATGGCCGGCAAGTGTTCGGCCAGAAGTGCCGATTTTCAACTTGGCCGCCGGAGACATAAACACGGCCGGCAAGTGTTTGGCCAGTAGTGCTGATTTTCAGCTTGGCCGCCGGAAACATAAACATGGCCGGCGAGTGTTTGGCCAGCAGTGCTGATTTTCAGCTTGGCCGCCGGAGACATAAACACGGCCGGCAAGTGTTTGGCCAGCAGTGCTGATTTTCAGCTTGGCCGCCGGAAACATAAACACGGCCGGAGAGTTTTTGGCCAGAAGTGCTGATTTTCAGTTTGGCCGCCATGGACATTAACATGGCCGGCAAGTGTTCGGCCAGAAGTGCCGATTTTCAGCTTGGCCGCCGGAAACATAAACACGGCCGGCGAGTGTTTGGCCAGCAGTGCTGATTTTCAGCTTGGCCGCCGGAGACATAAACACGGCCGGCAAGTGTTTGGCCAGCAGTGCTGATTTTCAGCTTGGCCGCCGGAGACATAAACACGGCCGGCAAGTGTTTGGCCAGCAGTGCTGATATTCAGCTTGGCCGCCGGAAACATAAACACGGCCGGCGAGTGTTTGGCCAGAAGTGCTGATTTTCAGCTTGGCCGCCGTGGACATTAACATGGCCGGCAAGTGTTCGGCCAGAAGTGCCGATTTTCAACTTGGCCGCCGGAAACATAAACACGGCCGGCGAGTGTTTGGCCAGAAGTGCTGATTTTCAGCCTGGCCGCCGGAGACATAAACACGGCCGGCAAGTGTTTGGCCAGTAGTGCTGATTTTCAGCTTGGCCGCCGGAAACATAAACATGGCCGGCAAGTGTTCGGCCAGCAGTGCTGATTTTCAGCTTGGCCGCCGGAGACATAAACACGGCCGGAAAGTGTTCGGCCAGAAGTGCCGATTTTCAACTTGGCCGCCGGAAACATAAACAAACATAAACATGGCCGGCAAGTGTTCGGCCAGAAGTGCCGATTTTCAACTTGGCCGCCGGAGACATAAACACGGCCGGCAAGTGTTCGGCCAGCAGTGCTGATTTTCAGCTTGGCCGCCGGAGACATAAACACGGCCGGCAAGTGTTTGGCCAGTAGTGCTGATTTTCAGCTTGGCCGCCGGAAACATAAACATGGCCGGCGAGTGTTTGGCCAGCAGTGCTGATTTTCAGCTTGGCCGCCGGAGACATAAACACGGCCGGCGAGTGTTTGGCCAGAAGTGCTGATTTTCAGTTTGGCCGCCGGAGACATAAACACGGCCGGCAAGTGTTTGGCCAGTAGTGCTCATTTTCAGCTTGGCCGCCGGAAACATAAACATGGCCGGCAAGTGTTTGGCCAGCAGTGCTGATTTTCAGCTTGGCCGCCGGAAACATAAACACGGCCGGCGAGTGTTTGGCCAGAAGTGCTGATTTTCAGTTTGGCCGCCGTGGACATTAACATGGCCGGCAAGTGTTCGGCCAGAAGTGCCGATTTTCAGCTTGGCCGCCGGAAACATAAACACGGCCGGCGAGTGTTTGGCCAGAAGTGCTGATTTTCAGCTTGGCCGCCGGAGACATAAACACGGCCGGCAAGTGTTCGGCCAGCAGTGCTGATTTTCAGCTTGGCCGCCGGAAACATAAACACGGCCGGCGAGTGTTTGGCCAGAAGTGCTGATTTTCAGTTTGGCCGCCGTGGACATTAACATGGCCGGCAAGTGTTCGGCCAGAAGTGCCGATTTTCAACTTGGCCGCCGGAAACATAAACACGGCCGGCGAGTGTTTGGCCAGAAGTGCTGATTTTCAGCTTGGCCGCCGGAGACATAAACACGGCCGGCAAGTGTTCGGCCAGCAGTGCTAATTTTCAGCTTGGCCGCCGGAAACATAAACACGGCCGGCGAGTGTTTGGCCAGAAGTGCTGATTTTCAGCTTGGCCGCCGGAAACATAAACACGGCCGGCGAGTGTTTGGCCAGAAGTGCTGATTTTCAGCTTGGCCGCCGGAGACATAAACACGGCCGGCGAGTGTTTGGCCAGAAGTGCTGATTTTCAGCTTGGCCGCCGGGAACATAAACACGGCCGGCGAGTGTTTGACCAGAAGTGCTGATTTTCAGCTTGGCCGCCGGAAACATAAACACGGCCGGCGAGTGTTTCACCAGAAGTGCCGATTTTCAGCTTGGCCGCCGGAAACATAAACACGGCCGGCGAGTGTTTGGCCAGAAGTGCTGATTTTCAGTTTGGCCGCCGTGGACATTAACATGGCCGGCAAGTGTTCGGACAGTAGTGCTGATTTTCAGCTTGGCCGCCGGTAACATAAACATGGCCGGCGAGTGTTCGGCCAGCAGTGCTGATTTTCAGTTTGGCCGCCGGAGACATAAACACGGCCGGCGAGTGTTTGGCCAGAAGTGCTGATTTTCAGTTTGGCCGCCGTGGACATTAACATGGCCGGCAAGTGTTCGGCCAGAAGTGCCGATTTTCAGCTTGGCCGCCGGAAACATAAACATGGCCGGCGAGTGTTTGGCCAGCAGTGCTGATTTTCAGCTTGGCCGCCGGAGACATAAACACGGCCGGCAAGTGTTTGGCCAGCAGGGCTGATTTTCAGTTTGGCCGCCGTGGACATTAACATGGCCGGCAAGTGTTCGGCCAGTAGTGCTGATTTTCAGCTTGGCCGCCGGAAACATACACATGGCCGGCGAGTGTTTGGCCAGCAGTGCTGATTTTCAGTTTGGCCGCCGGAGACATAAACATGGCCGGCGAGTGTTTGGCCAGAAGTGCTGATTTTCAGCTTGGCAGCCGGAGACATAAACACGGCCGGCGAGTGTTTGGCCAGAAGTGCCGATTTTCAGCTTGGCCGCCGGAAACATAAACACGGCCGGCGAGTGTTTGGCCAGAAGTGCTGATTTTCAGCTTGGCCGCCGGAGACATAAACACGGCCGGCAAGTGTTCGGCCAGCAGTGCTGATTTTCAGCTTGGCCGCCGGAGACATAAACACAGCCGGCAAGTGTTTGGCCAGCAGTGCTGATTTTCAGTTTGGCCGACGTGGACATTAACATGGCCGGCAAGTGTTCGGCCAGTAGTGCTGATTTTCAGCTTGGCCGCCGAAAACATAAATATGGCCGGCGAGTGTTTGGCCAGCAGTGCTGATTTTCAGCTTGGCCGCCGGAGACATAAACACGGCCGGCGAGTGTTTGGCCAGAAGTGCTGATTTTCAGTTTGGCCGCCGTGGACATTAACATGGCCGGCAAGTGTTCGGCCAGTAGTGCTGATTTTCAGCTTGGCCGCCGGAAACATAAACATGGCCGGCGAGTGTTTGGCCAGCAGTGTTGATTTTCAGCTTGGCCGCCGGAGACATAAGCACGGCCGGCAAGTGTTTGGCAAGCAGTGCTAATTTAAGCTTGGCGGCCGGAAACATAAACACGGCCGGCGAGTGTTTGGCCAGAAGTGCTGATTTTCAGTTTGGCCGCCGTGGACATTAACATGGCCGGCAAGTGTTCGGCCAGTAGTGCTGATTTTCAGCTTGGCCGCCGGAAACATAAACACGGCCGGCCGGCGAGTGTTTGGCCAGAAGTGCTGATTTTCAGTTTGGCCGCCGTGGACATTAACATGGCCGGCAAGTGTTCGGCCAGAAGTGCCGATTTTCAGCTTGGCCGCCGGAAACATAAACATGGCCGGCGAGTGTTTGGCCAGAAGTGCTGATTTTCAGCTTGGCCGCCGGAAACAAAAACACGGCCGGCGAGTGTTTGGCCAGAAGTGCTGATTTTCAGCTTGGCCTCCCGGAAACATAAACACGGCCGGCGAGCTTTTGGCCAGAAGTGCTGATTTTCAGTTTGGCCGCCGTGGACATTAACATGGCCGGCAAGTGTTCGGCCAGAAGTGCCGATTTTCAGCTTGGCCGCCGGAAACATAATCATGGCCGGCGAGTGTTTGGCCAGCAGTGCTGATTTTCAGCTTGGCCGCCGGAAACATAAACACGGCCGGCGAGTGTTTGGCCAGAAGTGCTGATTTTCAGCTTGGCCGCCGGAGACATAAACACGGCCGGCAAGTGTTCGGCCAGCAGTGCTGATTTTCAGCTTGGCAGCCGGAGACATAAACACGGCCGGCAAGTGTTTGGCCAGCAGTGCTGATTTTCAGCTTGGCCGCCGGAAACATAAACACGGCCGGCGAGTGTTTGGCCAGCAGTGCTGATTTTCAGCTTGGCCGCCGGAGACATAAACACGGCCGGCGAGTGTTTGGCCAGAAGTGCTGATTTTCAGTTTGGCCGCCGTGGACATAAACATGGCCGGCAAGTGTTGGGCCAGTAGTGCTGATTTTCAGCTTGGCCGCCGGAAACATAAACATGGCCGGCGAGTGTTTGGCCAGCAGTGCTGATTTTCAGCTTGGCCGCCGGAGACATAAACACGGCCGGCAAGTGTTTGGCCAGCAGTGCTGATTTTCAGCTTGGCCACCGGAAACATAAACATGGCCGGCGAGTGTTTGGCCAGAAGTGCTGATTTTCAGCTTTGCCGCCGTGGACATTAACATGGCCGGCGAGTGTTTGGCCAGAAGTGCTGATTTTCAGTTTGGCCGCCGTGGACATTAACATGGCCGGCAAGTGTTTGGCCAGCAGTGCTGATTTTCAGCTTGGCCGCCGGAAACATAAACATGGCCGGCGAGTGTTTGGCCAGCAGTGCTGATTTTCAGCTTGGCCGCCGGAGACATAAACACGGCCGGCGAGTGTTTGGCCAGAAGTGCTGATTTTCAGTTTGGCCGCCGTGGACATTAACATGGCCGGCAAGTGTTCGGCCAGTAGTGCTGATTTTCAGCTTGGCCGCCGGAAACATAAACATGGCCGGCGAGTGTTTGGCCAGCAGTGCTGATTTTCAGCTTGGCCGCCGGAGACATAAACACGGCCGGCAAGTGTTTGGCCAGCAGTGCTGATTTTCAGCTTGGCCGCCGGAAACATAAACATGGCCGGCGAGTGTTTGGCCAGAAGTGCTGATTTTCAGCTTGGCCGCCGGAAACAAAAACACGGCCGGCGAGTGTTTGGCCAGAAGTGCTGATTTTCAGCTTGGCCTCCCGGAAACATAAACACGGCCGGCGAGCTTTTGGCCAGAAGTGCTGATTTTCAGTTTGGCCGCCTTGGACATTAACATGGCCGGCAAGTGTTCGGCCAGAAGTGCCGATTTTCAGCTTGGCCGCCGGAAACATAAACATGGCCGGCGAGTGTTTGGCCAGCAGTGCTGATATTCAGCTTGGCCGCCGGAAACATAAACACGGCCGGCGAGTGTTTGGCCAGAAGTGCTGATTTTCAGCTTGGCCGCCGGAGACATAAACACGGCCGGCAAGTGTTCGGCCAGCAGTGCTGATTTTCAGCTTGGCAGCCGGAGACATAAACACGGCCGGCAAGTGTTTGGCCAGCAGTGCTGATTTTCAGCTTGGCCGCCGGAAACATAAACACGGCCGGCGAGTGTTTGGCCAGCAGTGCTGATTTTCAGCTTGGCCGCCGGAGACATAAACACGGCCGGCGAGTGTTTGGCCAGAAGTGCTGATTTTCAGTTTGGCCGCCGTGGACATAAACATGGCCGGCAAGTGTTGGGCCAGTAGTGCTGATTTTCAGCTTGGCCGCCGGAAACATAAACATGGCCGGCGAGTGTTTGGCCAGCAGTGCTGATTTTCAGCTTGGCCGCCGGAGACATAAACACTGCCGGCAAGTGTTTGGCCAGCAGTGCTGATTTTCAGCTTGGCCACCGGAAACATAAACATGGCCGGCGAGTGTTTGGCCAGAAGTGCTGATTTTCAGCTTTGCCGCCGTGGACATTAACATGGCCGGCGAGTGTTTGGCCAGAAGTGCTGATTTTCAGCTTGGCCGCCGGAAACATAAACATGGCCGGCGAGTGTTTGGCCAGCAGTGCTGATTTTCAGCTTGGCCGCCGGAGACATAAACACGGCCGGCGAGTGTTTGGCCAGAAGTGCTGATTTTCAGTTTGGCCGCCGTGGACATTAACATGGCCGGCAAGTGTTCGGCCAGTAGTGCTGATTTTCAGCTTGGCCGCCGGAAACATAAACATGGCCGGCGAGTGTTTGGCCAGCAGTGCTGATTTTCAGCTTGGCCGCCGGAGACATAAACACGGCCGGCAAGTGTTTGGCCAGCAGTGCTGATTTTCAGCTTGGCCGCCGGAAACATAAACACGGCCGGCGAGTGTTTGGCCAGAAGTGCTGATTTTCAGTTTGGCCGCCGTGGACATTAACATGGCCGGCAAGTGTTCGGCCAGAAGTGCCGATTTTCAGCTTGGCCGCCGGAAACATAAACACGGCCGGCGAGTGTTTGGCCAGACGTGCTGATTTTCAGCTTGGCCGCCGGAGACATAAACACGGCCGGCAAGTGTTCGGCCAGCAGTGCTGATTTTCAGCTTGGCCGCCGGAAACATAAACACGGCCGGCGAGTGTTTGGCAAGAAGTGCTGATTTTCAGCTTGGCCGCCGGAAACATAAACACGGCCGGCGAGTGTTCGGCCAGAAGTGCCGATTTTCAGCTTGGCCGCCGGAAACATAAACACGGCCGGCGAGTGTTTGGCCAGAAGTGCTGATTTTCAGCTTGGCCGCCGGAAACATAAACACGGCCGGCGAGTGTTTGGGCAGAAGTGCCGATTTTCAGCTTGGCCGCCGGAAACATAAACACGGCCGGCGAGTGTTTGGCCAGAAGTGCTGATTTTCAGCTTGGCCGCCGGAAACATAAACACGGCCGGCGAGTGTTTGGCCAG
Source organism: Ixodes scapularis (assembly GCF_016920785.2). Classification (NCBI taxonomy): domain Eukaryota; kingdom Metazoa; phylum Arthropoda; class Arachnida; order Ixodida; family Ixodidae; genus Ixodes; species Ixodes scapularis. Next base: position 62,309,365 of record NW_024609846.1, on the reverse strand, counting down.
AAGTGCTGATTTTCAGCTTGGCCGCCGGAGACATAAACACGGCCGGCAAGTGTTCGGCCAGCAGTGCTGATTTTCAGCTTGGCCGCCGGAAACATAAACACGGCCGGCGAGTGTTTGGCCAGAAGTGCTGATTTTCAGTTTGGCCGCCGTGGACATTAACATGGCCGGCAAGTGTTCGGCCAGAAGTGCCGATTTTCAACTTGGCCGCTGGGGACATAATCACGGCCATGTTTGGCCAAAAGTGCTGATTTTCAGTTTCGCCGCAGGGACATCCATAATCTAAACTTTCATCACGTTGACGAAACTTCGGCATAACGACGGGCAGCGAGAGAAGCATCATGAGCGAGTGGTTGGCAGGATATTAGTGCGTGCATCGCGCGAAGACTGTTAGTGCAAGCAAACGATCACCGTTTTATTCAGTTTTTTTTTTTCGTTAGACTTGAAAGGCTATTGTCTTAACTAGCACTGTCGTGTGATATGTTCATTTGGAACATTACCAGAAGTGGGAAAATATTGTGCCCGTCGTTCTTCTATGAAAATAAAATACGAAAACGGCGCCCACGTCATTTTTGCGCTAACAATACCGCTCTTTCGCTGCGCGGCACTCTTAGCGCGAATACCACATCCGCGATTTTTCGGTTAGTGCTCCACATATTTACTTCCCAATTGCACTCGAAGAAAAAAAAAGTTGTACTCGGGTGCGTCGGGCGCACTTGCTCCCCTTTCCTGGAAGGCGCGCCCTCCGTTACCCAGCCAGTGTATACTTGTACACCGACCATAAGCCCCCTTCTCTACCTTAAAAACCTATCGGTGTATCAATGCACTCAGCATAGTAAACCGCCACGCTAGACACGCTTCCCGATCAGCTTGTGCTTAAATCGGATAAGATTGGATATTTCAGGCTTTGTGTTATGGAAGAGCCTAAACAAGACGTCTCTCATATATTGATTAAGTTTAAGCTAGTCTCAGTAATGTTTTATATAGGTGCTAGGACACTGATTTCCTGAGCCAACAAAAGCTAACAGCTTCGGTTAAAACCGCAACGGAAACGTTCAAAATCGAACCACACGTAAAACAAAAAGAAAATGAACATCTCGACCTAGAAGTGCAGAGCGCTGGTTTTGTTGTTAAAAACGTGGTTGTTGGCGGGTGGTGGGCAACGCCGTGACGCTATTGACGCTATCGTGGTGATTGACGCCAGGGATGCTCGGCCGTACTACACAGTAAAAGTGTTTACACCTTTAAGGGTGTAAAAAGGGTGTTGTAGCAACTTACACCCTCGGCTACACCCTTTTAACACCCTAAAACTAGGAATACAACTTCATAATTTTAACGAAAAGGGTGCTGTTCCGTGTTACACTCTACATTTAGTGAAGAATGTGAGAAGGGTGTAGAAGAGGGTGCTAAATAAATAATGTGAAATGGTTTTCGAAAGCTTATATATGGCTCTGTCCGTAATGTACAGGTAAGAATTCTGCTTGAAAAGCAACAGTTTTTAGCAGTCTAGTTTTTTACAATGTCAGTTGTAATTCATGCAAATAGCTGATAATAAAGTGCCTCTTTTGCAAACAATTTTTATCTTTGCAATCAAAATTTTATACATGAGTTCATATTTCATTTTCTTACAAATCACTCCATGCTCAGAAATTGCAAAGTAGGGTGAAATGCTCTATACTAGCGTTTTTTACAAATATTTATTGATGGAAGTGTACAGTAAAAAAATCAGTTAGTCTCGAGTTTATATCTGGCAACATGAAATCAAAATACAGTGAAAATGTTTCACAAATATTCATGACATGCTGCTAGAACCTGTCACATGACCATGTCAACCTGAGTAAAATATTCATTTGAGAATATGGTGACATGCACAAAAACTCACACACATAAAGAGGCAAATCCCATAATAAACCAGTCCGAGACATCCCATACAAAAGTGGCCTATGGTCGTCTATGGAAAATTCAATGGCAGGCTATCACCCCCTGTAGCTTTGCATGGTCGGCCTTAGAAATTTATAGATACCGCTACAGCCAGCTATAGAAAAGTTTAGGGCCCTGTGTCTAAAGACTCAGGGCTATGTTTCAATAATAACAACAACAACAACAATAATAATAATAATAATAATAATAATCAATAAGTTAGTGTTTTAACAGTGTCCAGGGACGTCCAATTGTTCTTCTTGCGGGCGCAGTGCAATAGAACGCACAAACAGACGCTTGCGCGCTCGCAGTCGCACTCATACACGCGCGCGCGCACGTACACACGCATGCACACGCGCAAACCCACGCCCTCGTGCAGACGGACACGCACGCACAACCAGAGACGCACACACGCATGCACGCGGACGCATCCACACGCGCGCGCACAAACACGCACGCGCATACACGCACACACACGCAAACAATTACGACGAAGGAAACGTTGCTTAAGTTAGTTTCGGTTTCGGTTTACACCAAAAAGAAACAACCTAAAGTTTCAGTAAAACCTAAGATTTACTCACTTTTTGTAATGTTTTACATTATTATTTTAAGGGCATTCTTATTGTTACTAATATAATAATAATTTGCTTAGTATTGTTCTAAAAAAAATATCAATAAATAAAAAGGAAAAGGGCCTCTTGAAGACTGCGCAAGGCAATCGCTATTGCAATCAGCTTCCGTTGAGCTCGGTTGAATGGTCTTTGAAGTTCCAGAGGTTTCGGAAATCTCTTTTTTTACGTTTTAGCCGTTTTAGTGGATATTTTAGATATCTTCCTTACGAATACCGTGTTCAAGAATAGCAATCGATGACTGAGAGCTGGGAGACGCTGCGTCTTGCCAACGCCCGTAAGTTCAGAACCGCCCATGCACGACTCGTGCAAACACCGGTAAGCAACTTTCTTTTGTTTCTGCGAAGTGGGCTGCTGTTTCAAACTTTGTCGTGTGCCGTGTGCTTGCTAAGCTATGCTTGATTCTAACTATGCTTCTGCCCTGTGTTATTTCGTTATTTGAAAAGAGCGTAACTTCTTCAAAACCTGTGGCTCGCTCCGTAGTGTGAGAAAGATTCCCGTGCGGCGGAACCAGAGGAGTGCAACTTCCTATACCGCCCATGGAACGCAAATTGGGAAACCCTGGGAGGCCGCAGCGCCATTTGAATCCCCTGGTATCTGGTGGCTGTACTAAAATCAACATGGCGGCACAGCGAAACCTAAACCGAAACTGCACGGCAGCGCCATTGTGCTTAGTTGGATGGGTGGTAACTTGCGCCACCTAGAGTCAAAAAAGTAAATATTGTAGCTTTTTTTTTGCACGGTTTTTGTGTTGCTTTGCTAGGCTTCTGCTGCTTTGCGGCTGGTTTTCGCATTTCAGTGCTGGGTAATGTGCGTTGAAACGCACACAAGCCAGCACTGAAAAGCGAGACCAGCAGCAAAGCAGCAGAAGCCTAGCAAAGCAACGAAAGTGACACATACACAAAAAATATGCAATGCTTGTCCTTTTGCGTTTATTTTTATTCAAAAGACAGTAGAAAATACAGACGAAATTTCTCACTATTTTGCACACAAGAATCAAAGAAATGAACAACAAAACAGGATAAAACGTTAAGGTTACGTGCGACGAAGGTGATATGCGTCCTTGCAAAACCACTTCGCTAAATTTACATAAAATCTCTAGGTTCGTGATCCTTTTCGAGCTTCTTGGCGTGTACTCACAAGCCTTACGCCGTCCAGCCACAGGCGTGGAGCCTAGAAAAAAAAGTTGAATTGCTTGATTGGCCATTACGTGCCTGATAGGGTCATATGAAAACAGCGAGCTTTTTCTGCGCCTCCTTTCGAAAAACGGTACTTCGAGTTCAACACTGCGACACTAAATACTCGCGTCGCCCCTATTTTCCTTCTCCTTGATTTAAATGCTTCCACGCTAAATTGACAATCATTTCGAATTTGATTATATAAGTAGCATATAAGTAAAGACCGACGACGGTGTCTTGCAACTAAAGGAAACTAAGCAATGAGGTCAAGAAAAACAGCTCAACTCTTTGGTATTGAGTCTTCATCGAGAACCTGCATTCGTTTTTAATATCACTAAAATTTAGGAGTGCGTCACTGCTAAACGAAACGGGAAACCAGAGCGGGTCGCTCCATCGCTTAGTTAATCGAAAAATATTTAGGCTCATTTTCACTTCTCGCGAACAGACGCGTGAATCGCTGACAACAATGCCAGATAAACAGCTCAGAGCAAAAAGATTCCCATTTTTTAAAGTGAGCATATGTGCTCGATCTTGATATGACACAGAAGTCTCCAGTAATTTGACAATGACATATTTCTCGCGGCGAGTGACGAGCAACCCTGAACAATGATAGGATTTGGTTTTGTGATTGGAAACCATCGTAGCTACTGCCAAAATCAAACAATTAATACTCACTACCACTGCGACAGTTAGGTTTTGTTGCAAATATCTAATCAGAAACTTAAGCAAGAGAAGACCAAAAGAGCGTACCGCACGTCCATTGGAACTCGAAACCATTGGCTTTCGACAGTCATTGTTTCCCCACTTGGCACATCAGGTGGTGTGGTGATGACGAAAATCCATGCTTGACCACATTACACAAACAACGAGTTCCCACGAAAAAGAAAAGAAAGCCGCGCGCGCACGAACGCGGCACGAATCTCGCGCCGCGACGCACTCCCAGAAGCGAAACACCTCTCCCTCCGACTCGCGCCCCTCGCGCGTTCTAACGGTCCACCGACTTCCCGGCGCCAGCGGACAGCGCATCTCGAGGCGCGAGGCGCGGGTTCGGGGAGAGAGAAAGCGCGCCCAGACACGTTCAAAGAGTGAAAGAGAAAGTTACGATAACAAGCTTCAAGGCCATTCACACCTTCAAAACAACTTCACCTTTATTTCGCTTCATTAAATATATGAATCATATTTATTTAAAATAAAATAATAAGTGCCAACACCAGCTGGGAGCGCGGCAATCGGAAGCAGTTTGCCGGACTGGACGAACGTCATAAGTATACGCGGCCGGACGGAAGTAGCCGAGAGCTTCACCCCACTGGCGGAACCAGGAACCGGGGGCATGTTCTGGGCGCCGCCGTGCGGCGCCCGTCCGACGACGCTTGTGCGGAGCGTTCAAGTGCCGTCTGACGGCAATTCAAGCATTCAGTCGCCGTCCCAAAGTGTTAATCACTGGTCATGCTAGTTCTGACGTCTTGTCCTAACATCCGCTCGCCACCGGTTTGTTTCATAAAGCGGGAGCGAGAAAAACGTTACAAGAGCGAGCATGCAGCATAATTTTTTGCATAAGCTAATTAATGCCTGTGCCGTAGAGACGCGCGGTCTCTTCGTCATATTTCCGAGGGTAAAAGCGCTGAAAACAACAGACAAACAAAGCCCTGTGTTGTTTGGTTCTTTTACTTGTCCGTTGTTTTTAGAGCTTTTACCCACGGAAATTAGGTCTCTTCGCGTTTACTGAACCGGCACACTTTTTACGTTTACGATTGTGTGATGCAAAAAATAAAAGGAGTTTAGATGTCACGTTTTTTAGTAGTGGCGAAAGCCCTTACAAAAATCAGAGCAGCTAGAAAAGGCAAAAACATGAAAAAAGGTGGAAAAGATTAACTAATGTCAAACCTGAATATTTGATGGAGTTCAAACACTACCACCGTACCAACTCGCCCGGTTATTCTTTCTGTCAAAGAATAATACCCAATAGTAATAAACAAATAAATGTCAACTATTAATTGGTTACAAAGTCCTAATTGGTGCAGTGCAGCCCTACGCTACTCTACTCTTTTGATTATATCAGGTAATGTGTAAACGTATGGGGCAGTTCATAGCAACCATTTATGCCCGAGCCATTATATTGAGTTTTTTCTTTATATAAAAGTTATATGAAAAAAAGTCCTCTTCCTAAATTAAGCCGCACCACTGTATGTACAATAGCGTGTAACGTTTATGTATGTTCTCAGCAAAAGAAAAGGATGCAAAAGAAAAGGATCTCTGTTAGAGCTTCATTCACGTAGATGCAAAATGTGGGTGTCTACGTCTAAAAGAGTGGAATTGACATTTCCTGTAGGGCTGGAAGGCCTGACTCAGTTTGGCTAGCAGCTTGAAACCTGTGGGAACCTGGGGAACTGAACCACAAGAGTGAGAGTGACACCCGCCTTGCACTTCATGAATGATGGCACCATGAGGAAGGGGGAGCTGCCCTAAAGTGAATGCATTAGCAGGTGGGTCGTTCCAGTGAACCCTTACACAGATGATACCAAGCAGAAAATTATTAATAAATGTGTTATTAAAAACATGGAATGTGAATGGCACGGACAAGAAGGAGGAGATCAACACAGCGCTGTGTTGTGTTCATATCCTCCGTTCCCATATTCTTCATGATTTCTTTTCGATAATTGGCTACTAACTAGTCCAATAATCAGCACTAGTCAATAAAACTATGCTGCTATTTATTAGTATGCATTAACACCGTGCTTGCAGTTGAATCCTACAGTCATTTATTAATAAACAAAAACGAGGGTGCAAGCTAGCTAAACAGGCTAAACACATAATTTATTAAAGACGGAAGGATGACACAAACGCAGAGAAGTATCAAACACAGCTGAGTATTAATGGGAAAAAATGAATAGGCGACCCAAAAAAGAAAACGTAAGGGAAGACATGAAGTCAGTCTCTACAATTTCTCTTCTGCTTGCCACCACTTTACAAAGGGAATTCCTTCCTGGGCCTTACAGCGTTTTACTGTTCACAAGCCCTGACATACCCTAGGACAGTAAACATAAAAAAAGCAACCTACTAACATTTGGGTAAATGTGATCGAACAAACAACAGGGAATGCCTTGAGCTTTCAACCTAGGAAATAAAAAATATGCACAACATCAAGATTAAAAAAAAAACAGACAGACGCATCACACCTGTTTCTAACAAAAATATAGGCCAAGAAACTTCTTCCACTCGATGGCAAAACACAGGGAAGGCACTAATAGATTTCTAGGTTTCATCATTGTTAGTGATTCTTTCAGTATACACTTGTGGTCACTCTCTTCAGTCAAAATTATTTCATTAGTCTTCTATAAGGCCACACAATTATTACATTAGATCACGTGCTTTTGACACAGCTGAATACAGATCCTTATTTTTCTGCAACATTTATACTAAGTTCAATCGGTCCTTAATGCAGGGTTTTGTCGCGTGAAGTGTTCTATGAGTCGAGCGAGAATTTCTAGCGGTCCTTGGGATATGTCGTGCTGTAGACTTATGTATTACTGGCTTTTCTTTGGTACTTTGTGGGATATGGCAAGCGGTATTGAATTTATTGCAGGTCCCAGCTGCACCAAGCCAGTAGACTCACCGTCAAAGACCGCAAGCCGCTATCTTCAAGCCGCGCAGAGTGTTCTATGAGGTGAGCAATCATGTTTGGCAGTCTTTGGTACATGCAGTGCTGGGGGTTTATGTAAAACTGGCCTTGTCCGTTTGAACCAGCTTTACTTCAGAAAAAAGTGGACCTCTATAGTGGGATGGTGCACGGCTGCATGCACATGCACCCGGTATTTATTATATTTATATATACATAAATACAAGGCTTTCTATTTTGATTCAAACCAAGTAAAGAAAACCGGCGTGAGTGTTACTTGGATGTTGACTTCAATGTGTGTTTCTGGGGCTCAGAGGACATTACATAAGGGGAAAACCCTTAGCAGTATGTTATTCAAAACTAATTAACCTCATTTTTAATAATGGTTCTATGGGGCATGTTTCAATTCTAGTTTCAAAGGCAGTGAATATTAAAGACTAACACAATTGACGCAATTTGTGAATGGCAACAAGTTTCGAAATATTCAGTGATAAAAATCTGCCTTTTCGTCGCCCAATTCCAAAATCTTGCGCGCAGAAGACCTCAGGATGTCGTGCGAACCTAGTTGCTTCGGACGCACCTTCACTATCCTGGAAGTATGACGCCGATGCTTCCGCCAAGGACACACTGTCGAGATAGTGACGACGTACTTGGTATGGACTAGGTCACTCTTCTGCCCATTATTAACGGCACGAAATCTTGAGCTCAAGCTGGGCGCGGTTTTTGCATCCGACATTAAAAACGCAAAAGTTGGACAATGAATACCTCCAAGCCGCTTGGCTTTTTTGTGAATGGTTTAAATAGGGATAGCCTTTAATATTGACTGGCTTTTAACACTGCAGTTGGAACATGGTCCATAAAGCCATGAATTACAAAGCTAACAGATTTTGGTCAATTAGTCAACGTACTGTGACAGTTATCCCCTTTACTAATGTCTGCCGAGTCCCACGAACACGCAGTGAAGACATCGACAGAACTCTCACGGCCTTTTTTTTAAATTTTGTTAGCTTTCAAATAGAATGCTGTGCAAAGTGTATACACGTAAAACGACTTGTAGAATGTAATCATGCACATAATTATTACAAAACTTTGCTTTTCACCCAATTAAGTATTGCATTTGTCATTGCAACCTTCCAAACATAAGCAAAGCATCCAGTTTGGTACTCAAAGTGTATTCTATTCGGCAATAAATCAACGGACTACTACTTGGTTCGCCTTTGGCTTCATTGTGAAAATAATGGGCATCTGCGAATCATGAATTTTGGCTTAAAATGGATAATAATTTGAGCTTATTAACTTTTTAGTTGAATGTCACATAGTTTCTGCACCTCTCTCCAAGCCCGTGAATTCTGGGTCCGTTTACATGAAGTCATCCAGCAGCCGCTGGTTACCTTTTGGGCCACCGAGATTGCTCTTCTCTTGACGCAGACAGCTCATTGTATATTTTGTCAGAACACCTTTGTCTGTCACGGATTCGAGGGGTGCATTGAGGTGCAAACGCAACAATGTATCATAGATAGCTGTAGAAATATATTATCACGAGCACCTTTTAATGTGTAATCACCCCCTCCACCGTTGAAAACCGCAGCCGTCAACCTCGACACGCTGCATGCTGGATTTTTGCTGCACCGGTTGGTGTTTGGACGATGGAGTTCATATGGCCGGCGACTGTACTTAAAATGTAGCTCTTGAAAATTAATTTTCACAACTACATGCGAAACATTTTTATGTTGGCTGTTTTCTGTAACCTTTATCTTTGGGTTTTTCAGTGTAGAGGAGGAGGCGAAAAAAGTTAACATTGGCCAAGGGACAAATATTAGCATGTACCGTTATGGTCAGTCGCAGCCCTATACGGTTCATAAATGCAGGGTGGCGAGGTGAGAAGGGTGCGTCTGTGGCAAACATAGAGTGTAGCACCTAAGCTCCCCGCCTTCTGTCGGTGTTTGTCCCTTTTTTTTTTTTTTTTTGCAACTTGACTTCCCTTGGCTATGTTCGCTGATACCGAAAAGAACCCACTATCGCACCGAATGAACGCTGGCGACCGATGACACCGCCTGACAAAGCGTGTCTGCCCAAACGTCCCTGCTTTTTGCCTTGTTCTTTTAGACATATTGTTTCTCATCTGTGCATCTGTTGGTGGCCTCTTACCCATACAATAACCTCAAATGTACACAGGAAGACTGCTGTCAGCAGAAAGAAAACCGGCCGCTGTAGAAGTTAAAAGTGAGAGCAAAGCAAAAAATCACTCATTGCCAAAATAAACCAGTGATGCGTCGGATTTTTGAGTGGCTTTTTTTATCTCCGAACCTGTCAGCTCATTTCTAACAATAAATGTAACAAGATACATAAGTCTAGCAGCGTATCATAATACATCGCAAAAGTATTTTACTACTGAAACACAAATAGATTTCGGAAATGCATTTCGGTACAGAAATAGAGATACTCACTAGTGCCCCTAAGATTACATCGCAATGCTTGCATGTTGTGATGTTGCCCCGATTGTAATTCTTCATTCGTTTTACATTGCTGCAGACGCCGGTTACTTGTTCCAACATAAGCACTGTATGCCCGTGTGGAGGCTGATACTCATGGCCTTAACTGCAGCGAATAATAGCAGTTGACAAGAGCAAACATGTTTTGGCCTTCTACATTAAAATATGTTTTGCTTTATCCTTTTACCTAACGCAGGACGAGAACACCCCAACGGCACCATGTGTCCTCTACAACCAGCAAGAGCTGGACGATGCAGACTTTCTTCACCTTGTTGAGGATCGTGAGCGCTTGTTTTCTGTTTTTAATGCAGAAGAGGGGCGGTGCATGTTTTTGGCAGCATATTGGCTTTTCAGCATCCAGTACGAATGCAAGGCCTCCAACACACTGGTTGCTCTGGAGAGGATTTTCCTTGGCTTGAGCGACGCCAATCCAAGGACAGTCGTAATTAAATTTTTGAACAAAGTTTGCAGAAACGTATGTGGTTGAAGAGACGTTGTGTGAGCCGTTTTAAAAGTGTATAATCCACTTTTCTCGCCAGTATTATTAGGTTAAATTTTATTTTGCTTCCAGAACGAATGATATAAGGTCTTATGGAGGCATGTTTTCTTTTTCTTTCTTTAAATGTTGGGCACTTTCTGTGATAACTAAGTCTGACCTCCTGTAGACGAGGTGCTTAGAATTTAGCTGTACGAGTTCCTTATCCATAGTCGTCTTCCAAAACTTTATAATTTTCTTCGTACGTGAGCAAGAGGATAGCGTCTTCTACTGAAACGTTTGCTTTTTTGCCGTAGAGTGCAAGTTCATTTTGTAATATTTTTCATCACATGTTTGCAGATAGCATTCTTTATTTCATGGAATTGCATACATTGTATTTTCCATTTCTCAAGGTTCAATAAATGTTCAATTTAACACATTCTAATCGATGTCATAATGAGCTTCACCTAATGAAATACTGCTGTGGTTCAGTCAAGGGCTAAGCCACCCCCCTCTACCCTGCTTACAATTAGTAAACAGATGCGCGTAGGAGACAAGTGATAAGCGAAGCGTGTTGCCTGCGATCCTCTGAGACAAACAAAACATGTCACTTGATCTCCAAACAGGAAAGCTTTGCATGCTTCGTTTGTGGCAGACCATGATTTTCACAATGGTTCAGCCGTGCAGTGCGATGCTTGGGGCCACTGCTTGCTCACTTAGAGTTCGAGAAAGGGGGGTGCCGTAACACTTCCCAAGTGCCCACAAGGTTATGATGTGGCTTGCAAGGAGCTCTTTTGTATTACTTCTTCATGCAGTGAGTTGTGTTTAATGTGACTCATTATTTCTTTATCACGTGCCTCGTATGTGGTGATTTTTCAATCCCTCTAAAAAAAAAGTGTAAATGTGTTCAGTAAACATGATAAGCTGTAAATCATATAATAATAATATAAGAATATGCAATACCATATATGATTTTCGTACAATTTACAAGTTCTGATATGTGTATTGGACACATTCCAATGAAATGTTCACTGGGGTCTATACTTCATTTCACCCTTCGTCCGAGCGCGGCGGACGCTACCAGCCAATCCAGGGTCGAGAGAGCGTCATGTGACCTTGTACTCCACTTAACCAAAACGTCGCATGATACTCTCCCGGCGCCAGATTGGCTGGGGTGGCCCAGCATCCACTGGGCCACCCCAGCAGGTGCTCATTTCATGCCAAGCACCCTTCACCAAGGGTGTTAGCAAGCACCCTTTGTGAAGGGTGCTTGCCTGAACGCCATAAGGGTGTTAGGCCAGGGACAAACTGATTTACACCCTTAAGTGTGTAAAAACCTTTACTGTGTACTCAAGGCTTCTCTTTCCAAATTAGTGCCAGTAAGCTTGTGTAAAGTGAAAAATATTGTAACTGAACAGTAGAGAGTTATAGTAGATCGCTCCCATGACTCCGATAACGATACCCGACACTCCGCCACCGCCTCCCTTGCGCATGCATGGTATCGTTATCGGGACTATCGGATGTATCGGAACGATCTACTAAAACTCTCTATTGTTTTACTGTCCCTTCACCTAAAGTTACTTCTTTTCATTTGTTTTTACTGCTGCACTACCGGGGAATGTTAATGGTGGGACAACACACCATCCCTGAACCTACGACGACTGGAATGGTGGTCGCAACCAGCGTCGTAAGACTTAGTACTCAAAAAGTCCAATAAATATTGAGCAGCCTTGCAGCAGCTTCGCGTGTCATTACTATGTAAGAGTTTCTGGGGTTGAGTTATAAAACATGACCTCCCGAAACTCTTGACAGTCTTCTGAGGAACACTGAGGCAGTCTGTGATAAATTATGTATTAAGTGTATAACTACAGCCTCCTTCGGCCAGTGACTGGCCGGAAGTCAATGGCCAGTGGCTGGCCGAAAGTGACTTGCCAAAGGTGAATGGCAAGTCACTGGCCTAAAGTGAATGGCTAGTCACTGGCCAAATGTGAATGGCCAGTCACTGGCCAACGGTGAATGGCCAGTCTCTGACCTAAAGTGAATGGCCAGCCACTGGACAAAGGTGAATGGCCAGTCACTGGCCTAAAGTGAATGGCCAGTCACTGGCCTAAAGTGAATGGCCAGCGACTGGCATAAAGTGAATGGCAAGTCACCAGACGAGGGCGAAAACACTTCTATTGCCGAGCACTTTGGCCAAGCTTGGGCCATCGAAAATCTGGTTGGCCATAGTACACTTGCCAGCGATGGCCCGTTTACAACGTGCTGCTTGGGTACCCCGCTTGACATATGGCTGGGCTAGATTGTCTTCCTTAGAGTCATTGAATGTTCTCAGGGTACCGAATTCCATTCAGTCCACTTACCAGATGTCAATCCCCGCAATATTTAAACTTGATTGGCTGGTTTAGCCTGTGGCGGAGGTTATCGGTTAAACCCTTTTTAAATCATACAAAAAAAAAAAAACGTATATCACCGTTTCCGCATCACCACGGCTACGGTGGGTACGCGCAGGTAGGAGCCCTGGGCATCGTTACAAATGAACGGAAGGTGCGTTGATTTTCTCTAATTTTTATATCAAGTAGCCGCTAATCTGGTTCGCCAAAGAAGATTGCCGGCTCGTTTGCTCGCTGCGGTTGTGCTGGTGCCGCGTTTCAAACTCTACGCCTCAGACGCGAAGCCTAAAACTCGACTTCGATGTATTTCGAGGCAAAGAAAGAGAGACGGGAGAGCAAGCAGCAAGTCACGCACCACGTCACGCACCACTGGGAACGAAGAAAAGAACTTCGTGTCGTTACATGCCAGGAGCGTGGATTGAAGAGCTCACACAAGAACGAACACAACACTGTCCGCGCTTCGCTTCGACCAGAGCCACCAAATGAGCTGTGCTTAGAGTATCGGCACTCTGTTCCTCGACATTGCTGTGTGCGCCGCCATTTCGGTTTGTATGCAGAGCAGACGAAACTGCCGATCGTCATGATTCAAAAGTGCGACTTCCTCAGCATTAGATTCTGTGTTAGGAAGCTCATGTAATATTGCTTTGCTTTATCGCGAACTGTTTAAACATTTGTGGAGGACGGAAAAGCGTTTTCTTTGATTTCAGATAAAGCTTCAGATAACTGACAACCATGATTTTAAGCCACAATGTGGGCAGGCGTTGTTACTCTGAAGCGTAGCTTATTTAGTGGCACCAGCTCCGACCGCACAGGGCAGTGCCATATTGGTGATCGCGAATGCTGCGCCGCGATTCGGTTCTGAAACGAAGTTTGGGAGTTTCAGTCACGACCTACTTTTACTTACGACCACGTCACCTGAGTGCTTCCTACGGAAGAGCCTGCTCCCGGCCGAGGGCCTAGCTTTAGCGCGGCCTATGTGAGAGGCGTTCTCACTAGGCGCCACAAAGCTCGGTTCTCCTACCTCATCTGGTTCTCCTGTTACCCGTGGGTGAGTGCCAGCTTATCGCGCTTTCTAATTTCAAGCGCGTTCACGCTGTAAATTTTTTTCTCTATGTAAAGGATACTAAAGAAGTTCAGTTCGTTAATTAGTTCGCTATTTTTACAGCGGTGCTGTTAAGGGCTAGTTTCCCCAGTTTCGTGTCCGTGGAATCGGCGTGGACAAATAAATGTCGACACGACACTCCAGACAGCGACCGCCATCTATAAACGACAGTGGCAACCAGACAACCGGCTTGCCGGTTGTCTGTTTTCCGCCTTTGCTCATATATGGCGGCAACCTTTCCAGCTTTCCACTCAGGCGTGTCGACTTGCGGTCGGCCATTACCTCATTCCCACCGTAGTACAGCTTCGCTGGTCTTCCTTTTTCACATAAATGAAAAAACTAAGTTTTTTTTTTTTTTTTTTTTTTTTTTTAGTTTGCGCTACTTACACCAGATCGTATTGGCTGCGCCCGCGCGCCGCCAACAGAACCTGATACAGCACGGAGAAGACGAAAAAAATACCGAGTTCCAGGCCCCACCACGAGGCGCCGCTGAAATTCGGCCCTTTTGGAAACGCGTGCTGGAGTTTTTTTAGATGTAGTAACCGTAAGTATAAAGTAGGTCGTGGTTTCGGTACTCTGGGAACCTTTGAATCTAGTATTGCTTAGCCGCCGAGCAAGCTGGGCAGCGCTGGCACCCCGTGACACGGGCGAGAGTACGCGATGAACGAGCAACGTGCACAGAGGACTAGCTGGAACATCGGTGTCGCGAGCCATAGTGCAGCTTCGCGGCCACACGCATCGGTGTCGCCATCTAGGGGTCAAATTATAAGCTTCTTCAAGACACCCGCCACGGGGCCTCAGCCTTAACCACGATGTAAGATAATAATCTTCAGGTTTGAGCCGTGTATTGGGCTCTGCTTCAGGTGAGGACAGCGCGCTCCTCGCGATGTGCCGATAAAGTTCGCTTTTCACTTTCTCTCTTTCTTTCTCTCACTATGGTTTCAAGCGCCGCCGGCAGATGGCTCGTCGACCCGTGGGCTCGTCGACCCGTGTAAGACGCAGGAGGCAGGCAGCAGTGCAAAAGACGGCTCGTACCGCCTCATGCTTCACACGCGCAGAGCTCCAGCGAGGTTGTCGCACGTGCAGGAAGACCACGGTGTACCGGGGTGTCATGGCAAAGTGATCAATTTTTTTCGCTCTCACACAGTTTTGCCGTTTGGCCACCAGCGACGCTGTCAGCCGCGGGCACGTTGGCCGCGGAATGATGCAGCCTTTCGGATGCCCGTCGAACGAACGCTATCTCTTTACTCGCGCCGCGCATTCACCCCCGCCGTGTCCTTCCCTAAAGAGTGTATCTTACACCGTGGCCTTAACATAGCTTTGTAAATAATAAACAATTATACTTGAGAAAGTTTATATAAAACTATAATCCCTCATAGTCTAGAACCGATGGCTACCTGGACAATAGTCTCAACAAAATATCCTTCTCTCGTTCCGGTCTAACTAATACATTCATTGCGATTGTATCAAGCACTCATTCCATCTCTATCATTGTCGGTTCGCTAACCTGGCGCAAAATGGTGAGATGGCACGGTTCAGCACTGCAGTCGTTCCATCTTTGGTTGAAAATATCGACTGTATTTAATGAGCTATTTGGCACGAACTGTACATGTGTAGCGGCACAGGGAAGAAAGCTCTTATTATCGTTTTCAAAGATTGGCCATTCGCTCGTTTATGCCGTATAAGATTAGTTCACTTTTTATCGAAGAAAAGAACCCCATAGCTACTTTTGTGCTTTCTACATATGCCATCCAATGGTCCGTTCGCGACTGATAGCCCTGGTCGTGATGTTATAGGTAAAAACCATAGCAAGGCATACCAAAACATCTCGACGTCAATTTTGGTAAACCTTAGCGAGTTTAGAGTTTTCACATTAGGATCAAAACATTGTCAGCGTCAATTTAAGTTATTTTCTTTTTAGTCATCCGATGTAGTGAAAAAACAGACATTCATTTGACTTATTTGTTTGTGTACTCATTTTTTCTCTTCGTCGACAGGTCCGCAAGTTTATTCTGTTGACCTTAATTTTGTGCTACATCCATACTAGTTTCGCTGTCCTTTCTTGCAACCTTTCAATCAGTAGGTTCTAAATCAACTAGCCTTCAAAATATGCTGAAAGAAAACATCACTGATATGATATTATAGGTTGTGAATACTGGATTCGCATGATAGAGAATAAAAGTCTAGGGCAATAAATAATTTTATTTTTTGTTAAAAATAACTTCAGTTCAACGAACTAAAAGTGAAAGTGTAAAATGTATGAATATTCTACATCTTGACCGACTGTGAAACGTTGTCGTTGGCAACCGGAGTGCCCGTTGTGTCCAACTTGGATTTCTTTTTCTTGATAGGGTCACTGAGCCATAGACCGGCCGTAAAAAAGAAGGACATGAGTATCATTCCACCCATGCACCTCATGAGTCCGTCGTACGAACCGTACGTGTCCCTGAAAAAACCTGAAAGGAGAGTGGACATAAGTTAGACAGCTCCACACTGCAGACAAAACTCCGGCTAGTGCCAACAAGAAAGCACCACTTTGTCGCATGCAGCATAGCACAATCAAGCACGACACTTATCCACACTCGGGTTGAACTTTTGAACCAAATTTTTCAAAGGCGGTGGAATATCTCTACAGTAACGTCACTTCCCACAGCAAAAAAAAAAGAAAGGAAAAACAAAACTACGAATTCGCTTGATCGGTAATGTCATAGGGCAGATTTGATATGTATATATGTTAGTAATATTTATACTAAACCAATCAGAAAATACAAATTCTGCTTTTAGAGAGCTGTCAGTTGTCTCCGAGAACTATTCAGGTGCCGTTTTATTTTATTTTAAATGAAAGCTTACAATGGCCTAGTTATCTGAAGCAAATTTAAAATCACGGGAGCTGTGATCACAATTTAAGACCTCCCCCCCCTCTTTTTTTTTTCAAGTAAAAAAGGAGAATTCAAAAAGAGAGCTATCAGTAGTTACCAAGAACAACTAGCACAGTGCTCACCAAACTTGTACGAAACACGCAACTTAGGTCTTATCTCACACGAGCGGTATCCTGGCGGCAGCCGAAAATCAGCTTTATGATGTAGCGCTCAGTGAAATAGCCCAAGCAGGGCAGGACGCTCGCACGTTGTGCCTGCCGGATGATCATCGCTTGCCGCCCCCCTTCGCATAAGGTACAGAGCGCGACACTGTTAGCGCGAACAACCGATCGCCAGTTCTCTGTGTTTTTCTCTTAGAACCGAAAAGCTGTCATCACAAATATCATTGTTATAAAAGAGCTCATCTAGGGCTCTAGTATAAGGGGTAAAATTGTGTGCCCACTAATATTCATTCATAATAAAATGCGAAAAGTCGCCGATGTCGTGTTCGCGCTAACAGTGTCGCGATGTGTACATAGGGGTCTCCTTGAATTGCGGTGTCCACCATTTGGGGCATTATTCTTCACAGCACACATAACATACACAGAATAAATGCAGCGTATTTATACTTACTAATCACCACGGGTCTTGAGAACGAACCGATGGCCGTCACACTAGCCAAAATGCCGTAAGCAATAGGAAGGTTTCTGGTGCCCACTTCTGTAGCTAGGACCTCCGAGATTCCCACCATGAGATAACCCATGGGCGCACCCAGGAATATCGTCACCACCCAAAATGTCACTTTAGTCTGTGCGAACGGAGTCATTTGAGCTAGGAATGCCATCACAAAATAGCAGGCGGTCATGAGCCCCGTATTGGTGAACACCTTGTAATCCGTGAGAAGAGGAACAAAGATCCTCCCTATGGTGTCGGTCACCGAGAAGAACGTTAAGACGTATACTGCATCCGTCATGTCCAATCCAATATCCACTCCATAGTCAACGACGATGGTAAGGAACCCGTCCAAGAAGAAGGAGAACGAGAAGTAACTCATCGTGTGAAAGTAGAAGCGTGGCATCAAGAGCACGTCTCTGACACTGTCCATGGCGGTGCGCCGGCGGGCCGCCTGGATGCTGGGGAGGGGGATTTTCAGCGGCTCTTCCGGCACCGTCGGAAGCTCAATTTGGCATCGGTTGCCCAGACTGATAACGGTTCCCCGCCTCGTCGGTTGGGCGTCCACGAACCCGAGCACCGACTCACGAGCGAGGGACCCAGCGACGCTGAGCAACGTGCCTCTTCTGGACATGTTCTGGTTCTGCACGTCGGCAGGGCTCGGCGCCACGTCCCTCGACACCGTGTCGGTCTCTGTCGTGCTGATTATGGTTCCTCGCCTTGAGTGCAAAGAACCGTGTTCCGTGTGGCTCGTGTCCGTCTCTCTCCTGATCCGATGTGGTCTCTCGCCAAAGCTGATGGCCGTTCCTCTGCGAACCGCCTCGTGGTCGCCGATGGTAATCACAGTTCCTCGTCGTCCTGCGTTTGACGGCTCAATCTCGAGGTACAACTTGTCCTGGTCGGCGTTCATGGAACACACGATGGACATCTTCCCCAAGGCGTCGTACGGGTCCTTGGATGCGTCTGTCACCTCGACTACGGTTTTGTTTTCGTTCTTGATCCACGGTGGTGGACGAAAAAGAAGGCTAATTGCCGGAATGTTGAGAAGCATTCCTCCGAGGAGGAGCATCGTTCCCTTTAGTCCGTACTCCAACAGCACAAACTCGAGTATTTTTGGGAAGACGAACGACGCCATGGTCGCTCCCGCGAGGTTCAAGCCAAGCGCGAAGCCTCTGCGCTTGTCGAAGTATTCGTTGATGCAAACGATGGTGCAGCTGAAGAGTATACCCTGTCCTGTGCCTGCGAATTGCAAAGGTAAAAAAATAAATAGCAGTGTTAAAACTAAGGAAATAATTGAAAATAGAGTGTTTAAGCATGCGAGCTGGTTGATATTACACATATTTGAAAAACCGGAGACGACGGACGAAAAAGGGGACAACACACAAAACGTGTCAAACACAGCTAGTAAACTTTATTGGCACAGTCGATTTCTATATACCATCTCTCCCACACGCCTCCCGGGAACTGCACCCGCCCCTAAGGCTTTCAGCCAAGGTACATCTTACCTTGACCTCATTTTAAAACACCGACTCAGTTCGTAAACAGCATTGCAAACAAAGCCCCATCGCAACAACCCCCAAGGTCGGACCCAACGCACAACACCTCCACACGAGCTCAAAGGCCGAACCCGCATCTCGTACAATGGCCCCCCACTGAAACTCATAAACGGACAAAGAAAAAAAAATTACAGCAGCAAAAGCTTTTGGGTTGCGTCGTCTAGTGTGATCGTATTTCAAACCACCGAACTCAGTTCGTACACAGCATTGCAAACAAAACCTCATTGTCACAACTACCAAGGTCGGACCCAACCCACACCACCTTCAAACAACACCAAGGCTTAACCCGCATCTCGTACAAAGGCTCCACAGGAAATTTGTAAACCGACACAAGAAAAAAAGAATAGAAAACAAATTACTGCAGAATTACAAATTACCGCTTCTTCTAGTGTGATCGACGGCTGACTGATACAATTGCCTACAGTCGTGATTCTGATTGTGACTTTCAAAAATTCATTTGCACAATTTTTTATTTTCTCAAAACAACAGTAGATCCCCAATCAGGCAAACAAGTATTACATGCCTGTGCATGTTTAGCAATCTTGGAGTTTTGAGACCCGTTCTTAACTGCGCTCATGTGTTCAAGCAGGATATCATTCAAGCACATTTCCGTCTGCCCCATCTAGGTGAATCCTCAGACCATCGGAGTATCATAAGCTACACCAACCTGGCAATCAACCGCGGCATCTCTGTGACGTTTTTGACAACCCCACGCGCCACTCGCGAACGGCGTAAGCCTGTTCAACTTAAAGTAGGAAGTGAAAACCACCTTTAGCCTGAACCTCCCCGGAACCGGCAACAAATTGTTCGAAAATTTATGGAAAAAAGGAATGCACATTACCTTATCTGGTTTCTCCCTTTCTTTCCCCACCCTCTCCTCTGAATCCACCACACACTTCCTTGCGAACCCCTCCACAATGTTACTATTATACCCTGCCTCCTTTATGCGTGACAATTCCCTCATAACAGCTTCATGTATTGTTTGTTGACAATATTTTTTTAAAGCGTTGTCGAGCAGAGGCAACGAGGGGTAGTGACGTCTTTGCTATACGACGCTTTAAAAAATCTTGTCAACAGAAGTACTTGAAGCTAAAATTATAATGCATTTAAATGCAAGTTTCACCCTCGTTGGTGTTAGACTGGTGGCGGCTGATGAAGCCCGTTTGCTCTACGGACGTCTAACCCCTCGTTAGCTCAATTGGCAGAGCGCTCCACCTGTAATGGAGAGGTCCCGGGTTCGATTCCCGGACCAGGCGGATTTTTTCGGTCGCTCACCGGTCACCTAGCTACGTTTGGAGATTTGCGTTTGTCCTTTATCTCTCTTTTTCCCCTTCTCCAGGGATTATTTTCATCATACATGAAGCTGTTATGACGCAATTTTCTTGCCAAATATAAATTCATGTTTTCTTATTTTAGAAGGCTTCTGGGTGCGAAAGCGCCAAATGCAAAATTCCTTTAATTCAACCTTATAAAAAGCATATGCGCGTATATTTTACTTATTCTTTTGAATATCGCGCCACATACCTGCCAGCGTGCTCATCTCACATTTCATATATAATAGTCACAAACGCCGCTTAAGACAGCACCCTCATAAATGTATTACATCCATCGCATGACTTATATACATCACTTACCAGATATCAGCCCGAGAGAAAACACGAGAAACGTGATTCCGGTGGCGAATAATGATACGATGCACCCAATGGACATCATAAGTCCGCCAAAGATGGCGACGCTTCGAACTCCAAACGAGTGAATCATTGGCCCAGATACCAAGCCTGGAAAGATTTTAAAAAAGAAACCTCAAAAGATTGTTTCTTTTATTGCTCTCTGTCTTCATTAACAAATCTGAATAATGTTCAGGTGCAATACAACATTATTAATGCCAGTTTATCTTGCGGTCAATCGGCAGCGGATATCACTGCACTTTTCCACATTATGTAATATATCACCCCCCTCCCCCCCCCCCCCCAAAAAAAAAATGTATATATATATTTTTTATCAGCCCACGAGAAATTATGCCGCAGTTTTTCATAAACAAATGAGCAATAGCGCGAGAGTGAGGCTAGGTATAACACCTAATGCTCCGGTAGATCATCAATTAACATGTTACTTAGGAGTACACATTCATTTTAAGAACAGGTACCATACCATATTACTGACCATCAGTCATTCAGGAACAACGGCTGGTGGGTAATTAAATCGCAAATATGCAGACACGTTCTTTCAGATTGCCTAGTGACAGTTTCAAGATGGCTGTACAGTCTTGTATCCACGAGCGCCATGAAGAGGGCTCCTCACGAAAACATTGACCCCTGTATTTAGACGTATGCGCTCCAGTTTTAAAAAGTCTTTGTCACTGTGGTCTGCATGTGGCGTTTATAGTATGTTCCTCACTAAAGTGAAGCTGTATAAGGCTTTCACTCAGACATCAAATGCTTCGGCAGTAAGAGAAGAATTCCTGTGAGAGTCGTAGAACTGGTTTAAAAAATAAATACGAGTAAATGAAACATATTTTTTTGAAATTAAACATAATGCTTGTACTAATTCCTGAGTAAAGTATTTACACGCTCGTTTAAACCAAGCATACTTTTAGCTGCGATAATAATAATTTTTTTGCGTGGCGATTTTTTTTTTTTTTTTTTTTTTTTCGCGGTCAGATGTGTTGTTACGAGGCGTCTGCGGTGTCTGGCGTCTCGAGACGGGGGCAAGAAACTCCCCGCCCCTCGCTGTATCTCCTATACCCATTCGCTCGCTTGCCGGATTCAACTAGTTCGGGCCTAAAACATGGAATTCTGACGTAACACTACCGTGCGTCACGTCCGAAGCTTTATTACAACTACGGTGCGTTAGGTTTGCCTGAATCCCGGAGTTTAGCTGTGTTGAGCGTCGAGATTCGCAGCTGCGTAGGTTACGAAATGTTAATTTAGCTTTAGCATTTAATGAAGTTCGGAGCCCTATACATTTTCGTTAGGAGTGTGCAAATGGTGCTTCAAACCGAATAGTGCTGTATCATCACTAGCTTCTACACTACAAAAAGAGGTCGTATGTCGCGGCTTACCCTTTCCTTATGAAGGCCGCGAATGATGCAGTTCTAATTGACTCGAAATACAACTCGTGCCCACAGCACTGCTTAAAGAGGCCCTGACATCAAAATGCGGGTCATCCATGCGTTGTCTCTGCTCCGGACTTGGTGCAATAGAAATCAGGGTTGTGCGAAAACTGCTTCTAACTGAAAAGCACCGCCTCGTTCCTGCAGCTCCAACACTACAAAGGGAACGGGCGTTTCATGGGTCTCGCTAACACCATGAAGGCTCTAAATGATGCTGAGTTATTCAATTCGAAACACCCTAATTACCGACAACCTAAGAAACGCACGGCGGGTTCCGAATATATTGTTCTGATACCTCCGATAACGATACCCGATCACGATGCGATGCACGCGCAAAGGTGTCGGCGCAGTATCGGGTACTGTTTTCAGAGTCATCGGAACCGTCTACTAAAACTTCCTATTATTGCTCCGCAGTTAGGCGATAAGAGCAGCAGAATGAATTTGAAGCAACTGGAAGCTTGATGACAATAGGCTCCTGTTCTTATTAAGTCAGGGATTATGGCAAGTTTTTAGAAACGCGCGCAAAGTTTTGCTAATTCAAAAACGTTGCGTGCGCAAAAAAAAAAAAAAAAATACCGTTTTGACCACTGCACATGTTCCGAGCTAAAACCGCGTTCTCGATTGCTGCATGGCAAAGACACCATTTGTTTAAGTAGAAAACATTTTTGGGGGTACGCTATTCTAAAACTCGCTAGTGTTCAGAACGCCCCTATAGATCGTTTTTGTCTGACGGTTGGCACGCTGAAATGTGACGTAGCTGAGTTGGGCGACAAAAATTAAGGTAAATAGTTTAAGCATAACGGCAGCGAAAAGGTATAGCCAAGAAAAAAAATGAAGCTATTGGCACAAACCCCTTGAATTCTAACGCCTCCTAATCGGCAAATAAAGTGATTCGCTATTTTGTCCCAACTCAGCTGCGTCAAACTTCAAAATACAGGCCGCCAGAAAAAAAAAAAAAACGGTCTGTAGTCAGTGACAAGGTGAGAACGGCATTGACGAGTTTCGGTTGTCCTGCCTTCAACACGAGTTTTCTTTCTTCAACAACGCTTGAGTGTCTTGTCACAGCCTCCTATGTACTGACAAGGCCTGGCAGATCGCCACGAGAAGCGGCCGCCGAAATGGAAAAGGTCGAGCGGCAGACATCGGATAAGAAGACAGTCACGTGACTGGCGCCCCGCCGCGGCAAGAAGCCGAACCATACTTCTCCCGAGCGAACTATTGTGTTTCGGGTCCTCGCCGCTGCAAAAGCTGTGTGCTGACATCCCTGTCCCCCGAGAAGTGGCTCTTTGATGCTCTCTGCTACCAGATCCTCTCGCTTCAAATCTGCGACCGGGCACTGTACGGCTCCGTCGTCGAACTGCCAGGCTTTGTGAGTATTAGCGGCGAGATGTTTTGGTGGCGCCCTCCTACGGTTCCCCCTTGTGACGTCATTACCTTGCGAACAACAAGTTCGATGGTGTTTGTAGATAGCATGGTGGAAGCCTGAAATCATTGCGCTCTCAAAGCAACACTGCCAACACCGTCGAAAGTAAAGTTCTTTCATTCCTCTTATTTCCGTCGATGGCATACCCTTTCCGACGTCATAGTCAGCTTTTGGGCCAATCGTGGAAGGCCGACCACAGCGACGCTTTCGGTCGCGCACGCCGCCAATATGGAGGAGGCTATTGGCGACGTGCGCGATCGAAAGCGTCGCTGCAGGTCGGCCTGCCACGATTGGACGAATGCTGATTATGACGTAAACAAAGGATTTCTCATCGACGAAAATAAGAGGAATGTAAGAACTTTAATTTTGATGGTGTTGACAGTGTTGCTTTGATAGCGCTATGATTTCAAGCTTTCACTACACTAATTATAAACACCATCGAACTTGTTGTTTGCAAGGTATTGACGTCACGAGAGGGAACCATAGCAGGGCGCTACCAAAACATCTCGCCTCTAATAGGGAGTATTCAGTGGTGGCCATATCCGTGTGCGCTGCTGCTGAGCGCGTGCTGACGGCGAGCTTCCGCAGTCCTTTTGGAGCGCGCATTTAGCACCATCAAGGTTGCTGGTCTTAGCTGGCTGTTAATGTGAGCTCGTTCTGAACATGCGCTCTAAACATCGCCCTCAAATATGGCGTTCAGAGATTACCTCCTATTAGCGATGTGCGCGGCCAAAAGCGTCGCTGTGGTCAGCTTTCCACGATTGGCCAAACCACGGGCATATGAGCACTGTCAGATTGTCAACTTTGACAGTGTTAGTTTCGGATTGCGATGGCTCCTAGCTTCTACTGTGCTTTTTAAACACACCATCGAACTCGTCGTCGCACCTGATGGTAAGTAGCCAGAATAACAACTGGTGACGTCACGGCGAGGCAAATCCCAGTCGTGACGTCACGGAGGGAAACCATAAGAGGGCGCCACCGAAACATCTCGGCGCTTGGGAAAATCGAGCACGCGCGAGCGCAATAAAAAAAATGACCGCATCTCCAAGTGGTAAATAATGTTGATTGGGGCGAAGCTCTGGTGGTGCTTGTCTGCGTAGACGCTGAGCCGCCGCATGCCGAGCCTTTCGTTCGTTTTCATGCATGTCAGAAAGAGAATGTGTGGTATGGAACGTGGTTATATACGCATTTGAGCATTTGACCGCAGCGCTTTCTCGACTATAAACGTTGAGCCAATGCTTGTAAAGTTTAACGCGATAACATACGCATTTGACCGCAGCGCCCTCTCCTGTATAGACGTTGAGCGGCTACATGCAACGCTTCATCCATGACATCCCCAGCTCTTGAGTTACTACCACATCTCAGAGCCCCTTACTCGTTCCGCAGTCGTGGCCGAGTGGTTTAGGCTATGGACTAGAAATCCATTGGTGTCTCCCCGCACGGGTTCGAATCCTGTCGACTGCGCAAACATTTCTTTTTTGTCCTTTTTTTTTTTTTTGCCCTACACGAGCACGTGAGCACGTGAGCTCACGACCGCGATCACGATCACGAGCACGATCACGAGCACGAGCACGAGCACGAGCACCAGCAAGATCGATGTGAGCACGGACGCCGGACGGACAAGGCTAGACCCTAAGGAGCTTCGCCCCTAAAACGGCGGTACTCGTGCTGGGGTTCTGGCGTTCAAAAGACGGGCCCTGTCGTTCTTACACTGTCAATGACTATATTATATATTTTGTTTCTGCTTTTCATTTTTTTCTTCATTTTTACCGCACTTGGAATCTTCCTCACCTGAGAGATTCACGAAGCCCCCGAAGATGCAGATGGGCAGCGATGCTTCCCCTCTTGACACTTGGAAAGTGGTCATGGACGAGGTGTAGAGGAGACTGGCGGTGCGGAATATGCACATGTAGAGGAAGGTCACGATAAAGCAGAGCGCCGCCATGAACCAGCTGAGGGCACCGTCTGGTCCCGGCATCGTCTTGGTCGCTTCCTGCACTGGCGCTCGCGATTCGCCCGCCTTCTTGTCCGTAGCCGGTACATCTTGGCCCTCCTGGTACAAGGCACAATTTGTTTTTAAACTTCCATTTCACTTTATCAATTCGGTTCATTCGGTTTATGGAAAAGAACGTTAATCTGCGCTTCGTTTTACTTAACTAAGAGTATAATGAAAGCTTCAGGTCGATGTCTATGCAGTACACGAGTAGGACTTATTCTGACCAAGAGCTTCAGCATTACAAGCATCCTCCAAACGTAAGGACTCGTAGACCTAGCCTTCTATGTATGGTGCGTTACTAATCCGGAATGCTGTTTTAACCTGTTGTACCAGCACGAAAGAGCAACAGACTTATTCCAAAACTGGAAGCACCTCATTGCGGCGTAATGCAACGTTATGAATTGTGAGAATCGGTGGGTAGCACAATACATGGGCGCTCCGCTCCTGGCCCCAAGATTCCCAGAATACAACGCACGTGGTGTCGGATTTATGCAAGTCTATTCTATAATGCAAAAACACGGTAGTTAAAAAAAAAAAAATCAGCACGTTCTGAATACAGACCCTGAAGGTCGAACCATTGAGCAAAAACATGAAATTTCACATTTAAGGCCGGTTCACACAGCACCGTTACCATACGTTGCGTTATGTTACGAAAGCTTACGTCGGCTTACGTCAAGAACCACCGAGACATCTGTGCTTCGCAAGAAAAGTAATGAAGTAATGACCAGTTCGAGAAATAGACTTGTACGCAATATTCGAGGCACTGAATGTTCCGGTTACTTGTACGTATCATAAGAAAGCGCAAGGGAACACTCCTGTGTGAACCAGCCTTTACTCCGAATACCATGCGCTGCATAAATGAGGGTATGCTGTGCAGTTAGAGGCGTTTCGTTACTATGGGGGGCTTTTTAGCAATATGGTCTTTTTGAAGATCGTACAAAAATATTTGTGTTGATATACTCCGTTCACCCTTAAACTGAGACTGCAGCCGATGCAACAAGCACGAGAGCTCGAGATCGGTGGTTTGAAGCTTTCTTACTCAGAATGAGCGCTCGCGCTAGAAATGCGTGTTTCAAAGCCAGACTCAGTCCAAGGGCGAATATTTATAAGTCCTCAGCCCAGCGTGCGATCTCCTCAACCCAGCACACGCTTGCTCGTCCCTTCGAAAAGCGAAAAAAATCACGCGCCATACACGCGAACACTAAAAATGGAACCGTCCAGGAGCCCTTTTTTTGGAAAGGTGTATAGCGAGAGTTCGTGCCGCCATTTTGAGTACAGAATGAGCACGCGCCCTCGGGGTCCGATATCCGCAGCATGTGATCAATGAAAAAGCTCTATTGTCAGCAAAAATAGCGGAGCCTCAATTTTGTGGCAAACACGCATGTCGATTTCAAATATTAAAATAATTATGCAAAAAAGCCGACTCCCTCATGATGTGCTGACGCTCATTGCGTGAATTTCCTACTGTATCGAGCGATAAATCAATCACTGTCATATTTACAAGGCCAGGCAGATGACAAGACTGAGGACGCTCAGCATAGGGAAGCGCTTTGCTGATGTGCCCCAACAGAAGTCTTGGCGATAACTTGTTACAAACAAGGGCGTTAACAGTGAGGCGTTACTTTTTCGCTAACGTAGTAACGTCCTCGTTACATTTTCACAACTGCAACACGTAACGTAGTTACGTCATTTACTTAGAGTAACGAGGAATGGAGTTACGTTTTTTGTTACATCTTACCCTAACCGTTACAAAGTAGACTTAAATTTCTTTTCGGTGTCTACAGCAAGCCTCGTCATTAATTATTGCGCTCATCCCGCATACCTTCAAACTTTTGCCAGTCTTTTTCCCACGGAAAACGTCCCACTTCAGAAAAAAACCGGCGCCCACGCCCCTTGTCTCAGTATCAAAAAAACGCTGTCGCCAAAAAAAAAAAAAAAAAAAGTTTTTGCTGTCAATTTATAAATAAAACTAACGCAAAAGTGAATTACGTCACTTTTTTTATAATTAACGATGATGGTAACGCGTTCCTTTTATTTTGAGGTAACGTAAGTCAGTAACGCTTTTTTTTCGCTGCAAGTAACGAGTAAAGTATTTCGTTACATTTTTCGGTGACGCCTACAACACTGCCCAGTACGAATCGCAACCACTGGTCAGTGTGTCGTTGGCAGCGCATCATTCTCCATGGCGCTGTTTTTCGTGGGCTTACATGATAAGCACTGTACAGTGAGACGATTGCCGGTTCTAATTTTGTGTATACTATTCGCTCTTTGTGATATATCCACATATGCCGTTCGTCATATACAAAAATTACGATTGCATTATCTTTTTTTGATCAACTTATCCAACCTATCCTATCAGGAGGACCGGGTGAATGAGATCGCATAAGTCATTAGACTGCAAAACCAGTTAATTCCTTCATTGCACAAGCTGATTAAAGAAGCCTAGTTAACTGGTGTTTTAAATGTAGAGTGGGGTCAAGTACAAACATCAGTTTTTAATATGGCTGCGGAGATCTAGGTATTGTAATATACAAGCTGAATGCGTCCACATGCTATTGCAGATCTAACAAAAAAGTACCGTAAAAGTTAATGAAGATAAAATTGCTTCAAAATTTCAAAAGCTATGATTCCAGACAGTAAGTACGTTGCATCAGCCACATCATTCGGCGTAGAAAGAAAAAGACAAAGAGGCTTAAGCCCTTCTCAAGCCACATCTAACGTAAAACCCTATATTAAACTTGAACCGTTAATTAAACACTCATATTTACAACATTTTTTTCCTGTGAGGAAGGACGATTAATCTTCTATGGCGCCAAAAAAAAGAACAATTTCCGTATTGAAAAGATTCGTAGTTTATAGGATGAGGAAAAAGCTTTTGCAATCTCACTAACCCGTCCCCTGGTCCTCTCGGTAATCGAAAAAGCGTCAGGTTCCCTCGTCATTCTAACAAATAGAGGTCCAAAGAATCCTTGAACCTTCCGAGGTACGTACGGGATTCCAGCTGGCGACTCGCATCTCGGCTCGGCGAAGGCAGCGGCAGCACACGCCGAGAGAAACGCGCGATGGGAGTGCCGACTCACTCCCTTTACGCTTTATATAGAAGGGCCTCACCCCCGATGTATCAATTGCCGTTGCCGCGCAAGCGAACAGCTCCTCGCATTCACACGGATTAGAAGGGCGGACACTTATTGCTGCTAAACCGCTCGCAGCCACCGCAGCCATCTATTATTAATGTTTCTCTCACAAACCCTAGGCTGCATTTTTTTTTCTTTTTGTTTTCCACTCCAGGTTCAAAACCCTCGGATTCCAGATCAGTCCGGATCTCGGCGGACCCAACTTGTCAACAAACGGCTTCCTCATGTTCAGGCTACGTCGAAGAACGTCGTCTCCCGCCGTTATCACTGTGAGAAGGTTTTAGTGTTATTATTTTAAGAGAGGCCTCTCTTTGCGAGAGATTTCATAATACGCTAGCGTAATCAGTCTCGGGGTGTTTTCTTCCTGTCGAAACGAACCCACGAATATTCGAAGGGGTTATTAACTAAAGGAGTGATTTTCGTCTTCTGCTTAGATTCAAGTTGATTGTTTGCAGTTTTTGATGATTTACTGACGGCCTTTCGAACATCTCTATTCAATACATTAGTTTACAATAGGGGTTCCCGCAGCTGCGACTCTATACACCCACGCGCTGCTGTGACGCCGTGCCTCTGCGGTGGCGCTGTGGTCTGCACGGTGCGTGCGCAGATGCATTGCCTTACGTGAATCTGGCTTCTGTACACGCGCAGTACCCCCACCTGGTGTGGGCAAACGCGGACTCGTTTGTAAACAGCCCCCGTTGGCGTTCGTACCAAGGAATGCACGTGTAGCCGAACTGCCTACTACAGCTATTCACCCGGGCTCGCAGCCCTCTTTGTTGTCCACGCTAAGGTGAGAAAGTGCATCGGTGTATATTCTGTATTATCGAGTTTAGCGAAATGGACGGCACCTAGTGAGAAAACACTGAACTGGGCAAAACGGGTCCTTTCACGGTTTCTGCTTGTCCCTTGTGGCTTCCGTGATTACATATTGTTGGCGATTGGCGTGACGGAACAGTTATTTCGGTGACTCTGTCGTTACTGTCGTATGAACGCGTTGCCCAGGGTCGCTCTGAACCCAACCTACGCTACCGCTTGAACCGGACATTTTGCGTTCATCAACGCTCATCACCACAACAGTCCTTCCATCACTCCTCCCCCCCCCCCCCCCCCCCCTCCCCCGCGGTGAATATCGAGCCTCTGGATGTTTACTTAGGCCGACACATCGCAGCAGGTTGGAAACGTAGTAAATAAACATTCGGAGAGCCATTTTGAGTTCAATGTTTGCCAACTAAATCCCAAGCGATATGCGTTGGGCTAGAACATATGGCACGGCACGAGACCGCCATATTTGCCCGATTGTGACGACCAGGTACTCTCTAAAAAATGTTTGTGCATCTACTTTTACGCACCAGCACTCGGAGAGACAATCACCGCAACTTGCGGAGGCAGCTCAGCGAATGACACTGCCGAAACATATGTTTGGACCAAAAAACGCAGTCTGAGTTGTGACATTAAGCAATGCAAAACGTCACGCTTGCATTGCTTAATGTCACAACTCAGACTGCGTTTTTTGGTCTAAACATATGTTTCCGCATTGTCATTCGCTGAGCTGCATCCGGAAGTTGCGGTGATTGCCTCTCCTAGTGTTGTGCGGGAAAGCAGACTCACGGGCTTTCTTTAGAGTGCTGAAGTCGCGAATAGTTGGTACGTGTCTCTGTAGCCTGCTAGGAAAGGTTACAGTGCTGAACGGTTTATATGGAAAGCTTGGCTGTTACTTTTCCCGTGAAAGCTGATAAACGTGTCCAAATATATGTATATATATATATTATTTATATATATTATATATATATATATATATATATTATTTATTTTTACCATTCACTGGCCCAACAAAAGCAACTCCCCTCAGTTTGATGGTGCTGGGTTGCGACCATTTTTAGCGCAGTCAGTGAGTATCTTTAAATTACGAAGCACATTTTTTGTTGTAGTGCGTACAATGAATGGTGTAGATATCTGCTCTTAGATATACACCACGTGCTTCGGAGTGACAACACCACCTGTGCTTATCAGCTGCAGACACGCTAGCCACGTTATCTTTGTACCACGGTACATAAGCCTCGCACGGTCGTACACACTGTCTCCTAACCCACCGACAGCTCGTTATAGAACTTACGACGTCATTGCTGATTGCAACTTTAGGAAAACTCCGAGTATCGATTGAAGAAATATTGTGGATATCACTTCACCTTATCATATCAGACTCAGGTGGCATCAGGCTTCGTCTTCTCCCTTTTATTTTTGTTGTTGTTGTTGTTGTTGTTGTTGTTGTTGTTGTCGTTGCTGTTGCTGTTGCTGTTGTGGTTTGTTAGAATGTTGAGCGGAATTTCCCTTTGCTTAACTCAACATGAACTCACCAACATTGTGAAAAAAGGAAGCGTTAAACGCAAATCTTCAGTGCCATTTTATATTTCTGTCTCAACATACGATAGACTAAAGGCTAAAGCCACGAGCCGCCTGGTCCAATCACGTTCCACGCTATACTATGACACGCTTAACATTGATTAGGGGTGGACGAATAATGCTCGAATCCAAAAGCGCCGCATCATTTTTACAGCTTCAACGCTGCAAAGAGCCTCTATGGCGTGGCTTTCTTTGCGATGTAAAATTGATCAGTCACTCAGTGCTCTTCGATTCGAACCACTGTCCACTTGTCCCCTCATCAGTGATCCGAGACGCGGGCACCGATACGTGCATCGAAGCGAAAAACCGCACAATTTCTAAGTGGCGTGTGATTGCATCTGGCGGTCCGTAGCTTTTGGCTTTTGTCCATCGTAGGGTGAGACGAAACACAGTGCAAGCAAGACAATATTGATTTTTTTTTTAATCCTGCAAGCTATCGGTTAGCAGACCAATTGCAGTTTGCAACTGCAAATTTAAGAGACTTTTTTTTTATCTATGTTTGTCAGACTGGCAGCCGGCACTAGCGTTTTAACAAAGGCATATCCAGAGGAAGAAACGTTCGCGAACTTTATACTTATTAAATCAACAAACATCTGTCGTTGTAGCGCAGCTGAAATAGGCGGTCTCTCTAAAGATCTTTTTTACTTTTCTTTTGTTTCTTTTTGTCTGCCGGCCTATGGAATCGTTTTTTTAGAAAAGAATGTTCGATTAGGGTGCCCTCATGTGCGCTTTGTTTAGGGTGGAGCAGGGTGGAGACATCTGGCCATTCTGTCCCACACGTTTATTTTTATTTTTTGTTCAGAAGCGCGTGAAAGAGTGTGTCCCTGCACGCGTTTACGGCGCTGACTGTGCTGAGGCGACATTTTCTTTTCGTCGATTTCTTTGTATTTTACCCGTGAGCGGGTGCTGTCGGCATTGTGTACTACAAAGGGTGGCATCACCCTAAACAGAAGGACATTGAGGCACCTTATGTTCGACAATTTGTACCAACATGTGAGACTATCCCGTACCCTCACGATACTCGACACATTTTCAGCGATAACAAAAATATCAAAGAGCCATACATAACAGCCCTATATAACAAAAAAAAAATCTGAATCTTATGCACTGGCAACAGGCAACTGCTGAAACGCTGCATACATGGATGCCAGTTACGTTCAATAGATTGTCCATTATCGAGCATAAGAGCACTCAATTTTCAGAAAGTACATTTTGCTCCAGTTTTAAATAGGTATTAAACTGTGTTTAAGCAGTAGCTTTGTAAGGCCAACCAACCTCAGGAACTGCGTAAAAACGAAAAGTGTAGGTCGGTCGGACACTATCAACTAAACTATCTTGAAAAAAACGACAACCGTTGCCACGCATTGAACCCCGGTCACCGGCGTTAAAGCTGAGCACGCTCCTGCCTGAGCTACCGGATCTATCACGCAGAAACGGGAGGAGCAGAAGCAGGTGGTGTAAGAAAGCGCGCGTAGCAGGGAGGGGTGCAAAGGGCAAGAAAGAGAGGAGCAGAAACAGGTGGTATAGAAAGAGCGCGCGGCACGAGGAGGAGTGAAAAGGGCAGGGAAAGCTCTTCCCCTCTCTTGGTGACCCAGAAAATTCAGCGCAAACAATTTGTGTCCGGGTGGTGCTGAAGGGAAGCGTGCGCAGCGTCACAATGACACAATGGTACGATGTCATCTGTTTCCATACAAAACCCTGCCCATTGCACCACTTTACTCAACCCAGGCACTGAAAGACTAAATATGGGGTCGCACTGCTTATGCATCATACAAAAGGCAGTCTGCAAACAGATTCGAACGCCAGTCTTCGCGAAATCCTTGCTTGGAATGCCGCGTGGAAATCGGCTCAAGAAGGAAACTTATTGGTACGCGGCACTCAAACCACAGATATTGCCGTGACTCCTGTTTGCAGGCAGTTCTTTGTATGATGTATGAGCAGTGTGACCCAGGCTTAAGGGTCATCCTGCTATAGGCACCACCCGAACTAAAAGCACCATTCGCCCAATAGGGAATATTCACTGTCGGCCATAGCTGAGTGGGTGACTGCTGAGCACGTGCTGACGACGAGCTTCCACTGTTATTTCGAAACGTGCATTCTATACCATTGAGAATAGCTGTCCTATTAAAGCCTATTAATGCGAGCTCGTCCTGAGCATGCGCTTTTAATTGCGCCCTCAACTATGGCGTCCAGTGAACAGCCCTTATAAAGCTACCGTATTTAATCGCGTTTCGCAAAAAAAAACCCAAACATGCAGCCTTTTTTTTTTTTCATAAAGGTGTCACACCTTTTCCCGTGCGTTAACTCTGCTCCTAGCAGTGCGATCGTTTTGAAGATGGCATCTATAAGACCGTTTTTCCATGGCGGCCGCAATGTTAAATTTTGACGAAGCTGAGCTAAGGGAAAATAGTAAATCTCTTTACTTGCTGATTGGAAGGCGCTAGAATTCAAGGCGCTCGTGCCAATAGTCCTACTTTTTTTTCCTTGGCTGACCTTTTTATTGTAGTTATGCTTAAAATACTTACTTTCGTTTTTGGACCCAGTCCAACTACGTCATATTTAAACATGGCTGCCATCACACGAAAACGGCACACGAAAACGGTCACTGATAGCAAAAGAAACGTGGTGTTTTGTTTATTATGTTCATGCCTCTTGCTTCGTGATTTGTAAATTGCGGTTCTTATCGGATAATGCCGCCATCTTATGGGGTACGGAGCGATAATAAGTTGCTCGGGACTTCCGACGCCCTGCGTGTATTAAGCTGTCGATGATGAGTATTCGTAACTCCAACGCCCTATAGATGGCAGGGCGGTAGTCGCAAGATAGCGGAAGAAACGGGGATAGATTCTCCACGATTTCCCGTGCACCTGCTCGCTGACGGTGGTCACTGTGCTAATAATAGATTTGCTTGACAACAAAAACGAAGCGGTTGGGGCAGGCGCGTATCGCAGGTGACGGAGATAGTGACATGCGTTAAGAAAATGAACATGTCGAATTTTAAAAGTCGCGGAGCGGAGGAAAATATTATTCCCATTTTAACCCACTCGCTTTTTTTTTTTTTTTTTTTTGCTGTTGTTTTTTGTTAAAACTGCATGATGCACGAACACGCCGATTAGAACCACGCGGTAAGAGCAGCACCGAGGCCGACATTCCCTGTCACCGTTTCCGTCGCCGTCCCCACTCCTCTGGTTCTTCGTTCGTCCGCGAGATGACGAGCGACGGGCGGGAGTTGCGAATAGCAGGAACTTATAAACACATTAAGAATGAAGCCTTATATTCTCCCAGGCTGACCAATGTTTCCTCAGCCTACGCGTGGTTGTCTAGACCAGTGGTCACCAAACTCCGGCCCGCGTGCCAGATTCGGCCGACGGAGGCATTCGGATCGGCCCGTGACCCGCTTTCAGCAGGGACGCTGCTGCCGGTCCAGAAATGTGAGCGCTCGTAGAAAAACGGCCCTGCGACATGCACCAGACGCATCGTATCCGTTACGATATGAATCCCGCGGATAGTTCTTTTTTTTTTATTATTGCATATTGTTATTATTAGCATCCCCATACTCTGTTTTTCTTGTTGTTGTTTTTTGGCACGTAAGTATAGCAATTTCTTTTTGTCCTCATGCGTACGGTGCTTAGTCTTCTGTCATTACGATTGCGTATTGTCAGGAATAGTTCTATAAAACTGTTCAGTTTCCTACCCCGTCTAAATACGCCAAAGTTCCTAAGCGTTTTGATTTATGTCCGGTGTGTTTTTCGTGTCGCAATAATTGTGCAATGCCAAAATTAGCTAAATGTTTTTATTTCGAAATGACGTAGATGTAATACAATATTTTACCGTAATTTTTTTCAGTTTTTCCTTTCAATTTAATTTCATATTTAACGCTTATTTAGGCTTTTTTACTTGGTATATGTTCATCTATATTTACTTATTTATTTTCCGGCTCTCGACTCTGCGACAGATCCCCAACCAGGCCCTCTAGCAAAAAGTTAAAACAAAAAGGGAAGAACACCTTCATGCTCGCGTGTTCGTACGCCTCTCGAGTTCATGCACCTTCGACACTAACACGTGCTTTGCGCCTTGAGAAAAACATTTGTGTAATACGTAACAATTCGCGGTAGTCAGCCGGAGACAAGGATTTTACAAGGAGTTGACGTGTACAGTGCATGTCTTTCGTGTTCGTTCAATGCACCTAACGGGAGTGTCTCCTCGTTGGCTACACAAAAAGAACATAAGTTTCAGAACAAATTTTCTATCTCACAATGCTGACGAAATGGCGCGGTAAAGAATCCAGTCGATTAACTGTAGTACTTGCTCATGTTGTTCTCATATATGGCAGAGAAAAAACCGTCAGACTTGGGTCATATTTCAACCAATAGAGCTGGACACATCATAAAATGTCCTCGCGTCTATTTCGCGCGTAATTCTCTTTAATGTTCCTGCTTCAAACGCCTAACGAGGCCGCTATCATCTTGCAGTTAAGGTTTAAATCCAATACATGTTTAAGTGATTTGTGAAGTTATGGAGTCAGTTTCCGTACGTGTCACCAGATCATCCAGTGAAGTATCCCTCGTGTGCAAACACAAGCAGCATGCGTGCGAAATAACCTTTGTTCGATGAAAACGAAAACACGTGTTTATGATTTGTTGTGTTGCATGCACGCACCAAATTATGCTAACAATTCTTCACACGAAATTTGGAAATTATGAATTTATTTTTGAATATATGCTAATTGAGTCTTCCCTTGCCTCAGTGGGTTCAGACAAGCGTTTATGAAAGCCATTATATCACTCCGTCGACGCTGGAAAATATCGTGGCGAAAATGTTTCTTCTCCATGACGTATTATTGCTTGGCACAAATACGTAACATCGGCTGAGACTCGGGCATGACAACCTACTGTCGAGTTGTCATCAAAAGTTGAGGTTTACGTGGACTTCTTTCGCGATGCACAAAAACGAGAAAAACAACAGAAAGTATCGAGGGACCGGAGTGCGTAGAGTTTCCCACCGGGATTTGCATAGCTATGCAACTGCGGGTTGCCACGGCAACAAGCAACGCAACACTAGACTGCTATGATAATTAGCAGTTGTAAAACTACGTGAATACCCTCAACGTAATCAAACGTAATCAGGCGCTACTAAGGGAAGAAGAGTCTGGTTCAGACATTGACCATCACATCAGCTAAGACTTCTGCGAAGTCACTGCTACAACCGTGTCTAGTTTAGTGGCAATGTACGCAACAAGTGGATGGTTCAGTCACGTCATCTGCAGCTAACCAGTCACAGATGAAGTAGAATATGGGAGCGCTTCTGTTTTAACACGCTCACACGATTAATTCTTCTCTCGTCGCTGTCGCATGCATTCCAGTCCACGCAGCCAACGCAAATGCTTGCACCAGGCGTTACGTCTTTACATTCTTTGACGCCATTCAACTACGCGCTCATTATTTGTTTTACCTTTGAAGCGATTTGGTTACGCCTAACACAGGCAGCCTGACACGAACGCACCACTCGTCGACCTTGCGTTTCAGCGGGGCGATATATTTACGAGCCACGCATGATTTGCGGTTCTCTGCTTTATATGGGAGAAGCCACGAATGAAACTTGACTCGCAATACGGAAGCGGCCTCGGAGAACACGTTCCGTAACTGGAAGACGTCAGTCACACTCCCTCAAAATGCCTCGGGCTATTCCGCGACGATTAAGGACGATAAGACGTTGCAGGCATGTGTTCGGAGATAAGAGATATTTACATTCCTCTTGGGAAAGCTGGGCCAGAGAAAGAGATTGTTCTTTTTGCTTGAGATGACACGCGAAGTTTGGATCGTATATAGTCGCTTAGAGCATAAGAAACTCAGGGTATGGCGGGCCCTCGAAAATCTTGTTATCTCTCCACAACATGAGATTGCTGTGTGAGCTGATAACAGTGCCGAAGAACGAATCACGCAGCAAGAAGGGCGAACATGACAAACGGCGCTCTACGTTTCTTAAGCTGTCAGTGAGTTGATGGCGTACTTCGTCCTGAGAGGAGTATTGTCATAAAAAAAAATCGTAGCCTTGAAGTCTATTACAGCCGAGATATGTGTATGAATGAAACATCCGACGCGCTCACGGCTGAGCGGGAGAATAAGAAAACGCGTATATTTTTCGGCGGATTCTCTCAATAAAATTATCCAATCTCGACGGGGAAAGGAAAATGGAAATTCGCGCTGTGACGGGAAGGTATGAAGCGGGATAATAGCCACCCAGCTTCCCCGCGTGGGCGCGTCGTTTTGGGCTCTGGCGATCCAGGAGGTCGTGGTCGAATTCGGTCAAGGTCCGTTCACACACTCGCGTTTGACTGCGACCGACCGAGTCAAGACCGGTTTGTAAGCCTCTTAGGACGGCTTGCGACCGGATGCTCAGTAATGCTGCCGGTCGTAAGCCTTCACGAATGGTTTAAAAAGCGGTCGTATAGTCAAGCGCGAGTGTGTGAACGCGCCTTCATTCTTTCTGCGGGTCGTACAATCCTTTGGACGTTGTGTCGCTCTTGCGTCTAGCCCTTTGCGTTGGTCGCTCTCCAAAACCTGAAGGGACGACGACGATATGACGGGCTTGTAAGTTTGTTAAAGTGCCAGCTGAACGTTTTAAGGACACACACACACAGACGAACAAAAAAGGCAGACACATCTCTGGACTAGCAACTATTTCAATGAAATCTTCTTTCTCTTTAGTGTACAGCTAAACAGATGCTTCCTCTTCTTCTATATCTGAACCTTCGTCTTCCACTCTTCCTCTTCTTTCATGTACCTGTCAAGTGTGCGGCTCTTCGCAGGTATACCATTTTCTTCTGGTGCAGCGCGATTGACGGTGCACTCACGCAATGATCCCCCTTCGCGTCAATAGCAAGGGCCTCGAGAATTTCTCGAGCAACCCTTGTGCGATTTTTTGCCAGGATTTCAATGTTGGCAGGGTTTGGCGCACATGTACACATTCGACAATGGGCCGAGAGGTGCCCTGCTGCTGTGATGGCCTTTCCTTCACCGACGCTGCGTGCTCTCTTGTTCTGTCATTAATGCACCTTCCCGTTTGACTAATGTAGCATTTGCCACATGACAAAGGAATCTGGTACACGACTTCTTGTGTGCATTCGGTGTATCTGGTCTTGTGAGATGTGCTGCAACCTGTCTCTTCGTTGTTGTCCTCCCTGTTCACCTTCCGACACATAGAGTATGCCTTATTAGGCGTTGAGCATATGACCTGTACACCCTGTCGGCCAGCTATCTTCTTTAGTCGATGGGTGAGCCCGTGAATATAAGGAGCGACAACATAGGGTGTTCTGAGCTTCTTTGTTGTTATTGTTCCATCTCCTTCAGGTTGGCACTTGATCTTTGCACATATGTTTTCACAAATCGAAACAAGAAGTGGCTTAGAAAAGCCCGCATCTTGGAGCCTAGAGATTTGTGTCGCAAAACTCCGCCGCACCTGATGCTCATATGACCTCTTAAGGGCGGAATTCAGCGCTGTGGCCGCAACTGCCCTTTTCACATTTTTGGTATGTTCGGAGCTAAAAGGACGAAACCCTTTGCAGGATCGTGCCTAATATCTCTAGCATACATGTCTATTCCTAAACTCTAAGGAGAGAGAGAGAGAGAGAGAGAAAACCTTTATTTTCGCTCCAAGTCCGGAGTCTGGAGAGATCCAGGAATTTTATGCAGTTGTTAACGGGGAGCTCGTGGGGGGTGAAGGTAAGAACGGCGCAGCTTTGATCAAACACGTCATGACTGCTTCTTTACATCCGTTGGTTGTTTCATGAACCTCAGTGTTGCACAAGATTAGAAAATCATCCACACACTTAAAAATGGCCTCTACTCGGGGATCTTTTAAGTTGTCTTGGATAGCAGAGCCGCATGCTGCGAGCTCGATGTCACAGAGGTAGGGAGCTACCCGGGATCCTATGCAGATACCGCTTCGTTGTACGTACTGCTTGTTTTGATGTACTACTGCCGTCGCCTTCAGGTAGATGGTTAAAAGCTCTAAGAAGCTATCCAAGTTAATGCCGGCCGCATTTTGAAATGATGGAGTGTCCTGCTCCTCGATGGTGTTTCGGAGGATATTCGGGAAGCTTGTATGTGGGATTGAATAATACATATTTGTAAGGTTGGTGAGACGGTCGGTCGCTTGGCCCAAAGGTCGAGTTTGGTTCCGCGATTCAGTCTACTAAGGAATGTCGATCCTTACGTCGACACTCGCAACGTAAGAGCCGTGAGCTCCTGTCGTCGGGTCACTATCGAATCCCAGGAGTGAAACGTAGCGCTGATGTCAACTCACAAACTATACTCGACAGCGTCAGAAACGCAGTCATGGCTAGTTGTGTTCACACTTTTTTTCTTCGTGATTACTTCTTCGACGTTTTTAATGGCTAATGATGTCATCTTATAAGATGGGCGATAAAATTATTTTTCGTACTCGCCATGATCTGCGTTTCTTAAGCTTAAACGAGTCACCAGGAAGAGTAACCGTGCTTGGCATACCACGTGGCAACCAATAAAAGTTGCTGCTACCAGAACCAATCATGAATCGACATAAGGCGCGTCCACATTCTTCTTCTGTGATCGGTCGGCCGCAAGCGACGGGGCCACCACTCTAAATTACTTGTTTCCCCCGTCACTCGTTGCCCCTTCAATTTGGTGACTGTTACGTTACCAAAGCAAACAAATCAACAATATTTATCTTTTTCGTTTTAAGTCTTTCTTAGTGCGAATATTTTTTTATATATATATAACGGTGCGATAAAGGCTACTCCTATCAGGGTCAAATATACGATGAGAATTCGACAGAACCAGCCCTACAGTCTCATTGTTGTCAGACATTCCTCTGCGGTGCGCAAATAGTCATTTATTGAGGCGCACAAGGCGCAGGCATCACATGAATCTTCATATCTACTGCCTTTTCTGGTGTCCGACGAGCGATTCAACGCCATGGCTGGTACGTGGCGGTGTTTATTTGGCACGCCTTAATGCGATAGCACATAGGCGCCAACTACGGGGGGGGGGGGGCATCCTCCCCCTCCCCCCCAAAAAAAAAATAATAAAAAATTTCCCAAAAAGGGGGGGGGGCAGAGCACCCCCCCCCCCTTTTCCGAGTTCTTCGGAAAAGCAGGTTTCATCGCCTCCAGAACCTCTAGGCGCATCGTGGGTGCATCTCATGAAACTCATCTGTGTGCCCCGCACATATCAATAGCTGGCGCCCAGTTTATAAATAAAAATTTATCCACTCACCAACTCGGGTCTCTAAATGGCCAGAGCTGGTTGAGTGGATATATTTTTCTAACTATTCGCGCAGTCCTCCTGTTCGAAGATCCTACGTAGTATTAGCAAATACGATAAAGGCTAGTGCTGGAAATTTCTTCGAAAGCCATTCGAAGTAGTTGCGAATGACGACCGTGGCACATCTAGCGGACCTGCAGCCTACGGAAGTAGAAGACATAATACGTTTTGTAAGCCCCATTTCGTTCTCCCAAATGTTGAAACAATTCATTGCGGTCACTGCGCTTGAACCCCGGAATTCATTGATCACAACTAACTGCAATGAAAGTTAATTTATAAAATCACAAAAGCAAACATTTGTTTAGGCATCATGCCGTCAGCATGATTATCCTACGTTATCCAGGGGATTACACACGTTTGGGACATCTCTTTCAAAGGACGTCCCAAACGTTTCCCGGAAGGGGGGAGGGGGGGGGCACCATTCCCCCCCCCCCTTTCCGGAAAATTGAGAACTTTTTGCATATGCGATTTAACCTACTACTCAAGGTTTTCAGCTATTCCCCCCTTTTTGTTTGGCAACAAACTCAGTGGCACCATCTATTTTGTCGCCCCGGCACACTTCCGGTCCAGGTATATTTCCTAATTTTTTACGCACCATTCTTTTATAATAAAATTTAATTGTGTCTGAGAAGGCTTTGAGTGGACATTTCCAGAAAATTATGTGTATATTTGATTTTGCAAATACTGCAAAACCCGCCGTCTAGTTCAGAACCGGAAGTGGTAGGGGGCTATTTGCACACTGGCGCCACCACGTTTCGACTCACGCGAGAAAGAGCGAATATGAGTATTTCCCGACCTCCCGTGCTTGCACTACAGTGTACTAGTACACTGTACTTCTTTACACACGCGCCAGAATACAGCCGCCATTGCTGACCTTCTCTTGTTTTACCGAGATACCGAGCCACTGAAATTGGTGTGGACGAGCCTCCACAAAGGCCAATGCTGGGGAGCAAGACAGAATAAAATCTAAGATGTCAATAACCTGGCCTGCTATGGTAATAATGAAGTGAAGTAAGCGTAATAAGGGGGAACAAAAACTGAAGGTCAGTTATGGCGGCGCCCATGCACAGCTGCTGCAAAGCGTCTATTGCGCCGCGCGTATGCGGAGCAGCAGTACTCACACCTTCATATTCGAACTCTTTTCGAAGGAACTGACGACCTTGGCGTCTTCCTCGACGTCGTCCTAAAGGTCGTTTTCGACGTCGTACTCTAGGATGTTATCCTTGAGGTCTTCCTAGAAATCGTCCTTGAGGTCGTCTTAGGGGTCGTTCTAGATGTCGTCTTTTGACGTTGTCCTTCAGGACGTCGTCCTCGACGTCGTCCTAGACGTCGTCCATGAGGTCGTCTTAGAGGCCGACCTCTAAGGCTATGACGTCCCTAGAAGACGCAAAGTCCCGTGACGTGACCTATCCACCAATTCAGTTTCCCCGCTAAATTTGGCGGTGTGTAACGATATATGACAACGCATTCATGGATAAATCGCCCTTGTGGATTTGTACAAATTTGCGTCGACCATCAATTTGTTGCCATGTAATTTTCTTCATTACCTTCTGGTCATACAAACAAGAACACCAAAGTGACAAATATATGTTGTTAAAAGCACCCGCCAAGCTCAAGCGTGTTTCACATGCAGCGATTTTGGCCCTAGAGCGGCGCGATTTCTGCCGTCGCGGCGCTCTGGCCAGCACCAGCGGTTGAGCGGCACGAGCGCCGCGACGGCAGAAATCGCACTGCTCCAGGGCCAAAATCGCTGCATGTGAAACACGCTTCAGGCTGGTGCAATAAGCGAGCGGCAATTCGGTTGCGCAACTTCCGATTCCTTACAGAATTTTGTTTTGTTATTGGCAAACGACAACAATAAGCTGCATCCCATGCAAGGACTGTAGTTTTCAGAACCATGCTTAAACAAGCCTGCAGATCAGCGTCGCCGTTTGTCAAAAGCTAAACAAATTTTCCTAAGGAACCGGAAGTTGCCAAACGTTGCTCACCTATAGGGTTAAAAGGCTTTCAAGGTTATTGTAGAGACCGGGACCAGACAGAGTCAGCTGGGCCGGATGGGCAAAGACCCACGGCAGTCTTTATTCACGGAATATATACAAACGTAACAGTGAGGCGGCGCCTTCTATGATAGTATGTTAGAATAGTGTTAGTCGTGTTAAGAGCGACACCTGACGGTAACAAACAACACTACATCCCCCCTTCCAGAAGGATGCCCTTCTCTTAACTAAACCAACAACAATCACAAGTCCAGTCTCACAGGCGGAATAACCCTTCGCCCTGATCTTGTGTAGCGATGTTTGTGCTGCCTGAAGTCCCCTGATGTCGAGCTTCCGTTCACCCATGTGTTTGCACTCGTCGCTGCCGATCGTCGCTGTTGCGGCTCAGCCGGCGTCTCTGAAGGCGGGGCTGGAAGACCAGCAAAAGCCTCCTCGGGAATCGGAGGATCAGCAACCGGCTCCCCAGGAACTGCAGAACCAGCCACAGGCTCCCCAGGAACTGGAGCCCCAGGAGCGTGAGCACCGTAAGGCACCAGGTGTCGCCGGTTTCGCTGTAGCATGCCCCGTTGAGTTTCCACGACATAGGAACGTAGACGCTGCGCACCGTTGAGCACCCGAGCAGAGCACTGAGCATCGGTTACCCAGACCTTTTCTCCAGGCGAGAGGTCTCGAAGCACCTGCACCCCATGGCGACGGTTGAAGTCCACTGCCTGCTGCCGCCTCGCCGCACTGTCCCTCTCTTGGAAGGCACCCAGGGCCGGCACCTCAGGACGCAGCTTCTCCTTGGCCCTCGGCATCCGAGAACGCAGACGCCGCCCCATCAGCCGTTGCGCCGGGCTGAAACCTGAAACGCCTGGGGTGTCCCGGTATGACAACAGTGCCAAAAAGACATTGTCGCTCTTGCGGGAAAGGTCCTTAATGGTTCTCACAGCGCGCTCCACCTCCCCATTCGATTGGGGGTAGCCGGGGCTACTAGTGATATGCTGAAAACCACAGTCTCTTGCGAAACTTGCGAAGTCATGTGAAGAAAACTGTGGCCCGTTGTCGCTTCTTAGTACTTCCGGTATACCGAAGCGAGCCATGGAACTCTTGACCGCTGCAATCACAGCCTGGCTTGATGTACTTCTTAATGTTACAACTTCTGGGTAACGAGAGTGGTAGTCCACAAGTAGAAGAAAATCCTGCCCGTCCAGATGAAACAAATCCGCTCCCACCTGTTTCCATGGCAGGTCCACCGGAGGCGTTGGCAGCAGGGGTTCCGCTCGTTGCGTCCTGGTAGATGCACAGCGGTCGCACGTTTGCACCAGGGCCTCGATCTGCTGTCCAACATGTGGCCACCAAACCGAGTCTCGGGCCCGCGCCTTACACCTGTTCACCCCCTGGTGTCCTTCATGGATCAACTGTAAAACTTCGGGTTGCAGAGCTGCTGGGATCACTAGACGGCCACTTTTGAGAAGCAGACCCTCGCAGACGCTCAGCTCCCCACGGAAATTCCAGTACTTCATGACATGGCTGGGAAGCTTGTTCCTCTGAGGCCAGCCGTGGTTGCAGAACTTCTCCAGCGTTACGCACTCGCCGTCTGATGCTTGATGCCGACGGACATCTTCGGGGCTGACTGGAGAACCTTCCTGGATGGAATGGAGGACGTTCTGCACGTAAAGCTCCACGGAGCTCGCTTCTACGACTGATGTCAATGGGGCCCTGGACAGAGTGTCGGCCGTAGCCAACAGCTTTCCGGGAACATAAAAGATCCTGTACTGGTACCGCATGAGCTTGATCCTCAGGCGCTGGATCCTTGGAGGCAAAACGTCCACGTCCATTTCTCCCAGTAGGGCTGTCAAAGGCTGGTGGTCTGTCTCCACGGTGAATCGCAGACCTCTGACGTACTCGTCGAAGCGTTGTACGGCCCAAACAACTGCCAGGGCCTCTTTTTCGGTTTGACTATACCTCTGCTCGGTTGGCGTGAGTGCACGGGATGCGAAAGCCACGGCTCGGCGTTCACCCGTTGGCTGGTCCTGCAGCAAAACTGCCCCAAGTCCAAACGAGCTGGAATCCGCAGATATGATGGTTGGGTGTTCTGGGTGGTAGTTGACCATGCAGACGTCTGAAGAAATCATGTCTTTCAGTCTCTGGAATGCCGCTTGCTGTCTTGGACCCCAGAGCCAAACACTCCGCTTGTTCAGTAGCTCGCGGATTGGTGCTGTAACGTCGGAGAAATGTGGCAGAAACCTCCCCACATGGTTGACCATGCCCAAGATCCGGCGCACGCCCCCGACGTCGACCGGCGGTTCCATACGCTGCACGGCTGCCACCTTCTGCGGATCTGGTGCAATTCC
This sequence comes from Ixodes scapularis, assembly GCF_016920785.2. NCBI lineage: Eukaryota > Metazoa > Arthropoda > Arachnida > Ixodida > Ixodidae > Ixodes > Ixodes scapularis. The sequence goes on along the minus strand of NW_024609846.1, from coordinate 62,264,780 downwards.
GTTTCCGCTCACGATCACGCCAAGGAAACCGACGCTTGTGACGCCAAACTTGCATTTGGCCTTGTTCAAAGTCAGCCCTGCCCTCGCCAGACGATCCAAGACTTCCGCCAGTCGGCGATCGTGTTCCGCGCTATCCCGGCCGAAGACGAGGACATCGTCTATCATGTTGACGACGCCGTCTTGACCCTCGAGGATGTAACTCATTTGGCGCTGGAAAAACTCTGGCGCCGACGTAATCCCGAAGCGCAACCGGCGGAAACAGTAACGCCCGAAAGGGGTTATAAACGTGAGTTCCTGGCAGTCTTCGGCCAACTTCACTTGATGGAAACTGGATGTAGCGTCCAGCTTCGAAAAAACTCGAGCTTAACCAAGAAGTCCCAAGACCTGGTCTACCGTCGGAAGGATATGGCGCTCTCGAAGCACCACCTTGTTCAACCTCGTGAGGTTGACGCAGATGCGGTAGGCGCCGGACGGCTTGGGCACGACGACCATTCCCGCGCACCACGGCGTAGGATTCGACACCCGCCGGATGACGCCCTGGGCTTCCATTTTGTCCAACTCCGTCTTCACAACGTCACGCAAGGGGATAGGAACTCTTCTTGGAACGTGAAGCGAGAAAGGAATCGCATCGGGCTGAAGGCGGATGATGTACTCTTCTTTGAGCTCACCCAACCCTTGGAACAACCCCGTCGGCGAAGTATCGTTCCTTCCTTGCTGGACGGCTGCCACCGGCTCGGCGAACTTGACCACGCCGAGCGCCTGGATACCCGGAAATCCCAGGAGCGGAACAACCTGGGATCGGGCCACATAGAGCTTCTGCCTGGTCGTCTTGTTCTTCCATTCAAGCGTGGCGACGAACGCCCCGAGAACATCCAAAGGCTGGCCCGCTGGACCGGTCAGCTGTCCGCCCGGCGGCTCGAGCCGCGCCGGAATCCCAGAAAATGTGCTGGGGATGACCGTGACTTCGGCCCCGCTGTCGACCTTGAAACTTAGTGGCATCCCGTCGACTTTCACCTCGACGAACTTCGCCCGAGTGCTGCCGTCCGAACTGACGGCACCCAGCTCAACCGACGCGAGCCTCTTGCTGTGCCTCTCGAGCTTTATTCCGGAGCGACATACCGCTGCGAAGTGGCCCTTCTTGTGGCATTTGCTGCAGAGTGTTCGGCTTGCAGGACACTCGGAACGCGGATGAAAGTCACGTCCGCAGAACCCGCACGGCGAAGAACCCGCATTGCCTACGGCAACGTTGCGCGCTGTTTTTGGTGGGCGGTTCCCCGTGACTCTCGCCGCGTCGATGCTTATCGCCTTCGCTTCGGCAGATGCCGCCGAGGCTCCGGTAGAATCGCGAATCCTCCGCTCCCTCTCGGCATCTTCAGCCTGACGTACTTGAATCAGGGCCTCTTCGAGTGTCAGTCTCGGATTGCGACAAAGCCAGTTTGACAACTTGACATCTCGAAGGCCGACCACGAAGCGGTCCCGTATCAAACGCTCCTCCACTTCGCGCGAAGGATAGTTGCATTTTTTTACGAAGTTTCCCAGAACCGTGAAAAAAGAATCGGCCGACTCACCGGCTTGTTGGACGCGCCGATGAAAGCGTGCACTCTCGTACAGTTCGTTGGCGGGATGGATAGAATAGCCGTCGAACTTTTCGGCGATGTGGTTGAATTCGCTAAAGTCCGCCTCTTCCACTTGCAGCGAGCTCAGGATGTCGCTTGCCTTGGGTCCCATGCAGTACAGCAGTGTCCGCACACGAACTTCGTCACTGGCGGCGTAGAGGCCTGATGCGTAGCAGTAGTCTTCAAATTGCTGCCGCCACTGTCGCCATGCTCCGGGGTTACCGAAGTCAAACTGCGGCGGCGGGCGTAGGCTTGGCAAGCCCACTGTTACGGGTCCCGCCCCGGACCTCGCCGACTTGCCTGTAGCCATGGTCTCCGAACTTCGCCGCGGCCGCTGCCGTAGGAGGCAGCCTAGCGAACGACTCCTGGCACCATGTAGAGACCGGGACCAGACAGAGCCAGCTGGGCCGGATGGGCAAAGACCCACGGCAGTCTTTATTCACGGAATATATACAAACGTAAAAGTGAGGCGGCGCCCTCTATGATAGTATGTTAGAATAGTGTTAGTCGTGTTAAGAGCGACACCTGACGGTAACAAACAACACTACAGTTATCAGTTTGTCGAGTACAAGCAGCCATTCAGGCTGCTCGGTCTGCACTCGGTGCACTTCTCGCAAGTGGGCAACACTTTCGACGAAGTAGTCCATGACAGAATGGGCATCCTTGTCAGCGTATCGCACGGCCATTTGCAATCCTCCGTGCTATGTAGTAGAGCAGTGCACGGGCGAGAATTTCTAGGTCCGGCCCGACCCGGCCTGGTAGAGGCACAGCCCGGGCCCGGTCCCAGCCCGACAGAACATTTAATTTCTAGGCCCGGGCCGGGTAGGGCTCGGACCGGGCCTAGGCCCGACAAACTCCGAATTTTCGGCAAAAAATAAACTCCGAAAAACGCCCTTTGAATTTGACGAAAAATAAACTCCGAAAACACGGAACCCTATATGTATATATTTATGGAGAAGTCCACGTCGCCTGACGCATTGAGAAGTCCACATCAGCTGATGCCGCCCGTCGATTAGGCATCGCGTTTCGGAGTGCAAGGAGCCGCCCTCGGATACAAAGGGCACAACGGGCCTGCTATGGCCTATGGCTACGCACTGGCGGCACCTCCAATTAGTAACACGATGCCCGCCGTCCCTTCCCTTGCAGCTGAAAAGGCTGACAAGGGGAAGCGGCAGTAAACTTCGTTCTTTCTTTGGATCTAATCGTGTCAGCTATCGTCGCCGGTGGCGTGCTGTGCGGCGAAGAGGCGTTAAGAAGCACGCCGGGTTGTGGTGCGAGAGTTCAACTTAAATTTTTTTTTCTCGCTTTAAACAAAAATTATTTCGTTTTAACTTTCAGAACCAAGAGACAATCGATTGTTCTGTCAAACCCACCATATTTTGTATTTTTACTTGGACCACCTCAGGCTGAAATAAACGGCTTATTATGCGTCAAAACGCACTTTTCGGCAACTTCAGGATTCTTTTTTTACTGCGCGATATTTAATTGAGCGGTTTCAACATCTTTTATAGATTATATACCTACAGGACAGCCGGGAAAAAGTTATATTAAGTCCCTGGAGAAATTAAATGTTTTTTTTATTAAAATAACAAAAATGCTAAACTTTTCCAAAAACATTTTTTTTTATTTGAATTAAACAAAACTGCACAAGCCCAACCCCATTGAAGTCGAAAGCCGTGCATATTTAATAAAAAAATATTGTTGGCTGTTTCATAAAAAATCTGACTTGTTGGCTGTTTCATAAAAATCTGAAAGAGATTTGTGTCGCCAGAAAGCCGTCGAGATCTCTGACCACCGCGATTGGCCAGCGTCATGGTCAAGCGCTACGGTCAGAACTCTGCCCTACTTTATTACTAAGTGTTAAACTGCGAGCCCCTGATCTAGCTAACTCCGAACTCTGGGCAAAATTAGGAGAATCTCGGCGCTTCATAATGAAAGGCCTAAACTCTGATGTTCGGTTCTCGGAAATAAACGTATTTTCCAACCTTCACTGAAAATTAGAACAAAAAGAGCTCTTCAGTGCGTTTGTTAGAGCCTTCTCTCCTTTGATGCTTGCAACAACTTATCACAATTTCCTCCCCTCTTGCTCCCTCTAAAACCAACTGAAATTTATTATTTAAATATTGTTTTACGTAACCTTCAGCGTAGAATCATATCTATTTTAAGTGTACGCTTATAATAAAAAAAACGGCCTTCAATGGATAACAGTTAGAGCGTTAGCATAGAGCTTTTCTGCAATTACAATAGTGTGAAGCACTTTTTTCGTATTTCTCAGGGCTGAGTAGATCTAGACTCCTGAAAAGCGCTTCAGAAGTGTGATGTAACCGAAACTAAACGCTACGTCAGTTTCTTGGCGAACTTGGGCGTGGAAAATGCGCGCTCGACATCTGTTTATCTAAAGCTTTATATTGCTGACACTTGTTTCGCATTTTGTTAACTTTTCGCGGAATTGCGTCATAAAAGCTTCAAAATTATCCTTTCCTCTTGTCCGATACTTCCTTTTTTTCCTCTGCACACCAAAAGAAAAAATAAAAAAACATAACACAAAAACACGGCAGTGATGCGCAGTCAGACAAAATGTTTTAAGAAGAAAAGGCAAATATGAAAGGAGAGCTTGCCTCGATTGCAGGTCTGCCTTAACCCCCACCAGCAGTGCTGAATATAAAAGAGTACGGTGTTGACACGGGACCGGACGATTGATTAGCGAATGTCAACTTTTGGCGACCCCTCTTTTCTCGAGATACTGAGGGAGCTTTTTTTTTTTAATTGATCGGGATACATACAGGCAGCACTATACACGATTGCCGCGTGCGATTCTGGGTAACGCTGTTTCCTGACCTTTTAGGTAACTTCAGGCCCTTTCAATAAGGATAAAGACATAAAAAAATAAACTGCCGTACCAAGCACCCAATTCTCCTAAAACCTGCGCAAACAAAAGTGAACTGTTATCACCGAGCTTGATTACAATCCGTCACACTCGCATCCTAAGACCAGTGGAGGGCGAAGAGCGCTTGCCGGAGGTAAAATTGCTACTGGGCTTTTCAAATGAGACATAAAACGATTTTCATACTTTCGCAAAGGACTGCTTAGAATCACTTCCTAACGTTAAGAATTGAATAAACTTGCCTTCGTTTTTCTTTCTAAGCAATGGCGGTTGCCAAAAAAAAATTTAAAAAATATGAGAATCGTTTATTCCCTGAACTCGAAGCCAGAACAAGCGGCCACGTAACCTGGTGCCTATCTACGCCAACGTTACAATCATAGCCACGCGCTGTGGTCGGCAAAGTAGAAAACGCGCACTCAGCTCCAGGCATTGTTAAAGTTCGGCTATTATCATCACTGCAGTCGTTGGACACAAGCCCCTGCACGAGTGTTCGCCGATTGCTACGAGCCGAAGTCGAGTGCTGACGCTTTGTTGTGTCCAATCCATGAACCGCGCTCGACTGTCATCAGGTGGGTGGTGTCGGATTAAAATTATGTCATCAAACTTCTCGAAGGCCTGACTGAAAGAAGTGGTGCCCTTTTTTTCCTCGCAATTTCATCGCGACAAATGAAGCTTTTGAATCAGTGGCGGTCTGTGCGAGTATACTTGAGTCAGACTAGGAGCAGTACGCCTCTGTAATGTCATAAACATTTCCACCCGATATCGTTTCATGACCCCTTTAACTCAAGGCAAGTCAAAATGTGTTTTTACTTGTAAACATGATGTTAGTTAATTACACTTATTCAGACGAAGGTCCCAACCGACTTTAAAGTCACACGGGGGATTCCTTTCGGAGAATGATGAGGGTGACGTCAGTGATCGGCGGAGCCATCGGGACTTTCTCCCCGACTCAAACATTCACAGAAACGTCGGGGAACCGAGTGGGATGTCAGTGTTATCGGACGCGATTGCACCCTCGACAATAATGCTCGGAGCGCGCTGATGAGAGTAGAAAAATTAAGGCGTACATGAAATGGTGACACGCGATTATGGCGGTAGCGCTGTTAGGTGCAGAAGACGACGAACTGCTTCTTGCTAAAAAAGGGGCGCTTCTTGAATGGGTGGATAAAACACAAAGGACATGGAATTCATAACCAGTTGTCTGAGGAGCAGCTGGAGGACGGCATTGATGAATGTTGAATACTCCCTCGAGTTAAAGCCCCTCGATGTGTTTGCGTTTGTATTTCAAGTAGCGTTAAATGCGCCAGTGCCCGAGCCTCGTGTCTCTAGTGGGATTTGGAGGCAAACGGCGGCGGAGCACCCGCTCTTGGCAAGTGTCATTGGCGTTTCCACAACAATTGTTGGCGGTACTTGTAAGCGTGAATTTTATCGAGGGACTTTAGTTCGGGCGATTTCGACGACATGCGCAAAAGCGTACGCCACAACAGGTTAGGTGATTCTGATGCGACCGCCGGCATCTCAACTGAGCAAAATCCGTAAAGCTGCCATACATGCGAACAAAATAGCGCCAATTGCAAAAATATCCCACGCCATGGCGGGGAGCGTTTGTGATGTCTACGTCAGCGCGGCTCCGCGCAAAAGCGTGATGTTGTTACTCACATCCCGGGGAGCAAAGGGAGGGATTTTTCCCGTGTGTGAATACCCCTCAAATCATGTTCAGGAAACGGACATCAACAGGTGGTCAGGTAATTCTTAAATAAATCTGTATAAAAGACTTCCGAGCGTCCGTTTTTCACTGGCGGTCCCCAAATTCAAGCTCAACATAGCACAACTTTATTTAGACCATAAAATTTGACCCGGTGACAACATTGTAAAGGCGTCGTCTTTACGTCTACCTTAACAAAAAGCAATAGGAAATCAGGCTTTTTACGCAAAAATCTCAACCTGGTCAAATCGTCGTCTCTTCGCCTAGCCAAACATAAATCAAGAAATCAGGCATTTCACGTTTCACGCCTATATCTGATATACTAACAATTAATTATCACGGGCGATGCCCGACTTCAAGCTCAACATAACACAAATTTTATTTAGACAAACTACCATATGATTTGGCAAGGCGATGGCTTGGTCAATGTGCCTACTCGAAAACGTCCCTGCGAAGGGCGACCGCGCACGACTGGCTCAGCCTCGAGGGCAACGGGGGCAGGGCCAGCCAGCGGTCGGTGGACGGGTTGTAGCGGTACGATGCCTTGGTGGCCGTGGCTGCGTCGTCCTCCAGCTGGCCGCCCAGGACGTAGATGTCGTCACCTGCGAGTGCACCGGGAACGTGCGATTGGAAAGAGGCGCGGGTTCTTTGCGACAAGAGCAGGCTTCCTCGGCAGTCAGGTCTGCTCTCGTCGATTAATTTGACGATTATATGCGCTTATCCATTAGTGTAATGAACATGATGGAAGAAAGAATATATGCGGTCTTGGGGAGAAAAAATAACCTTGTTTTTCGCGCCGCAAAAGTAAACTATGCATCACCGAACGCTCGGTCTCAGCCCAAATGTTGTGCCAGCGGTTAGAACCAGATGCAAAATTTTCAGAATCTTACAGTTATAACTGACACTAACTATAAGCGATTTCAGATAATTTACAACGGGATAATTCCCACCAACAAAGCCCACGTATCATCGCGAAAACGTGAATATGAGAAACGTCTTTTATCAGGAACATACTCGTTGTCCTTATTGATTTTAGGGGCGAAGCTCCTTAGGGGCTAGCCATGTCCGTATGCTCGTCCGCCTTCGGGTGCACGTGCTCCTGCTCGTGAGCTCACGCGCTCACGAGCACGTGAGCACGTGCTCTCGTGCTCGTGTAGGGAAAATAAACAGATTTCCACGTGGTGAATGATGTTGATTGGGGTGAAGCTCTGGTGGTGCTTGTTTGCGTAGACGGTGAGCCGCAGCATGCCGAGCCTTTCGTTCCTTTTCATGTGGTTTTCATCCATGTCAGAAAGAGAATGTGTGGTATGGAACGTGGTTATATACGCATTTGACCGTGACATGGATAAAAACGAACGAAAGGCTCGGCATGCCGCGGCTCAGCGTCTACGTAGACAAGCACCACCAGAGCTTCGCCCCAATCAACATCATTCACCACGTGGAGATACGGTTGTTTTTATATATTTCATCCTCGGGTTCTGGGAATCAAGACTTGGCTTATGGTTCATTCCCGGAGCAATGACCTCTCGCCCGATTGGTCGAAAGTGCGTTGTGTGTAGGCGTTGTATTTCGATTCCTCTGCCCAATGGGACCAGGGTCGAACCTTGATTGGCCTGGACGGGTTCGAGCACGCTGGTTTAGACCCTGGCCAGTCAGTTTTGGAACGGGCTCGTGAGCGACCCCACTTACGTTCAGCTCCCGCGGTGCGCCGCGTTACCTGTTGTGCGCGACAGCGTCCTCATCTTCGCTGCTATAAGGTAGTCGCCGCCCTTACCGTACGCGGTAGGACCATTTGACGCGGAGGCGCCCCCGCAGTCTGTAAGCCGTGCGCGGCAGTTTATTTTCATATCTTATAACATTTCAATTACATCACAATAAGTTCTAAAACTTTACAATATGGTCCCGATCACTGCGCTAAAATTGGGCGGAAACCGTGCGTTCGGAGAAGTGTAACGTGTTTGAGCAGTAATAAAAATTGTTACCTTGTTTACAAGACACTCGGTATACACTCCTACAACGCTGCATAGAACGAGAACAAGCCGCACGCATGAGTTAGAAAAGCTCGAGTGGCGTTTAGCCGAATGACGCCATATCAGCTCTCGATTAAATGTCTAAGCGTCGCGCGCTGCCGGCAACGGTATGGCTGTTTTTTATGGCGATGCCTTTATTTTATCTTTTTATGTTTGTGCTTAATCTACATCTTACACCTCCTACCCGGTTTGTTGTATTATCTTTACGCCCATCTCAAATGGCAGGGAAAATATTGTATAGGGGGGCACACAGTTTTTTACCTTTTCTTTTTCTGCCAACTCGGGAAGATTTAAACCTTATGAAGTTCAGCTAAAGTGTAAGTGCCGCCTGCCGAAATACTGAAAATTCTTCGTAGCGTTGGTGTACGGCTTTCGTCGTACAATGAATGAGAGAAGATACGCGTGTGAAAGAAAGCAAATCTTTTTGCCTCCTTTCACGCGCGCCTCTTATTTCATTCAATGTGCGACAAAAGCCGCATACTTACGCTGCGTAAAATTTTCAATATTCCAGTAAACGGCTCCTACACTTTAGTTGACAAAAGCCTCATACCAACGGTGCAAAGAATTTTCAATACTTCAACAGGCTCTTACATTTTAGCTGGACTTCATAAGGTTCAAATGGTCCTGAGTTGTCAGAAAAGGAAATGATAAATCATTTGCAATTCATTTTTATCTATGTATATATATAATAATATTGTGGCCTACAGCTATGTAACGAACTTATAGCCTGTTTCTCGACAAAGACGAGTGTGAGATGCTCACCATATTGAACATAAATAATTTTAAGAAAACTACCTGCAGCTGATCAACTCACCGAGGGACGCCAGACAGGAACTGTGGCAAGGCGTGGGCATGGACGTCACCAGGACCCAGGTATCGGTACCAGGAGTGTACTCAAGCACATCGCCGATCGGTGTCAGGGGCTGGGATTTGTCTTGGGTCACGGTGCGCACGAGACCGCCGAAGGCGAACAACCGGTCGTTGTGCACCACGAGGGACGAATTGCACATGGGCAGCGGAAGGGCTGCTCGGTGGTGCCACCTGCCGCGTAAACGCCATAGCTGAGCAGGACTGTTTATGGTGTGCTAAAAACAAATTCAAACTTCTCTCGAGTGTCATCCTGCTCAATTTTAGCTGCCGAGCTCGCATGAACATCATGAATTTTTTTGCAGCTGTTACCACTGAAGTGGGAGAGGATGACATCGCGTGGCAGTGCCACTGACCGCTGCCTGACGGCTTCCTCGCGAGAACACAAAGAAAACGAATAAAACACAAAATAATGTAGAATGAAAATTAAAATAGTACAACAAGTAAATTAGTCAGTAATCTTTTTTTTTTTTTTTTTCAGGCGCAAAGTTACCGGGATTCTAGACGTTCTTCTGACGATTGTAAACCCGTGACCTCAACAAGGACTCAATGTTAACGTCGGTGAAGTAGGTGATAAAACGTATGGCATTTATCTGAACAATTGAACAGTTAGATGTTGTCAGACTCTTTTCTGCCCCGTCCTTGTGCAGAGTAGTCTCAACATGGCCACCTATGAATGAAACGCCCAAACGAGGAGAATATTGTAGCCCCCCCCCCCTCTTTCCCTCTCCTCAAAAGAAGAAAAACCATCACCAAAAGATAGCTTTGCATAACCTATCATGTCCGTGCAATTTTGATGCCTATCGTTTCCCTCAACGGAAGCAATTGTGTGTTGAAACATCAACTAGTGTTTTGTTTTGCTTCTAGAGACTCCGTCACCGCGCATGCGCAGTAATGAATGTTCTGCGACCTTAGTCGAGTTGATCATTTTTAAAGTGGTTTCCTAAAATGTGTGGTGACGTTAAAGATCGAACTACACAAGGAATTAATTGTTCAGAGAGATCGCTAGCCACACTCACGTGTCTGTCTGAGGATTGAAGCACATGGTGTCCGGAACGATGCAGACTTTTCGCTTGTGACCGGGAACGACCATGAGCCCACCGACCACGTACATCTGGTCCTTGAACTCAATGGCGTTAGCCGCCATCCGTGCGCAGCACAGCGGTGTCAAGGAAGACCATTTGTCGGAACCCGGGTCATATGCCTCCACAGAGTCCATGAACCTTATGAAAAAGTATGTCGGTGCTTTGTATAATTTTGTATAACCATCACTCCTGTAACAAACCCAATTCTGGTTAACAGTATCAATAAATAATAATAATAATAATAAATAGCCTTTAATGTCCTGTGGCTCTAGACTGGGCACTTGGCGAGAAAGTCGGCCCGGAATTCAACCACCGTGATTGGCCGGCGCCAAGGTCAAGCGAGGCGCCGGGTAATCACGGCCGCATAATTCCTCGCCGACTTTTTCGCCATATGTCCAGATTATAGCACCTGTTGGATACAATGCAACAAGTCATAAATCAACGCGTTTATTTCAGTTTGACTACACAAACACAAACTAACCGTGGCAATAAAGAAGCTCGTCAACAACAAGACTCGCTATGCACAACTCGCCAGTCCTTCAAGACATGTGTAGGATGTCATTATAACAGCCGACTCGCACGCACAGAAGTTTGAACAACTCGCGCACATACCTTAATATGAACGCCCAATAACACATCCTAAATTTACAAGCTTGTTCTGAAAGAGTCTTTTTTACCTTTTTTCTGTATACCCCTTTCGAATGACGTCTGGCCCCAGAGGTCATACTGATGCGCACAATGTGATTTAAATAACAAAATGCTTAGAGATTCATCAATAAGAAAAAGATGCCAGATAAATGGTAAAATATAATCATACTTCAATCTCTCGTCTCGAGTTTTTACTGTGACAATGATTAAAACCACACCGAGCAGCACAATCAGTGCAGAATTGTTTTCCATCACTTTGGGGCCGTCTACTTTTGTGCCTGTCAGAAAAAAAAAGTACGAGGACCGTGTCCAGCTCGTAACATCACTGATAAACAAAAACGTGAACACGCAAGACAGCGTACTTAGGCCTAAAAAAATTACACTGCGACAGAGACAAAGGTAAACATGCTTACAGGCTTTCCACCGACTGACCGCCAACGGCGTAGATTTGTCCCAACACGACGGTGACACCATGGTGGCATCGGGGGTACTTGAGACTTGCCACCTTGTCCCAGCAACCTTTGGAGAAGCTGTAGCGATTGCAGGTGCCCGTCGGAATGTGACATTTGTCTCTGCTTACTTCGAATCCTCCTAGGGTAGAAAAAAGAGTCAACAACGCGTGTGAAAAATTAAAAGCCATTATACGCAGCCTTTGACATCCATCTTGAAGTTGGCTCTGCAAGATGGGGGACTGCGATACTGAATAAAACGAACGTCAAGGCTGGTTCCCGTAGTTGCGACTGCTACGACCGTGTGTGTCAAACCTTTTAAAACCTCTTACAACGAGAGAACACACTGCTGCCATCTATCGTGTGGCCGTGGGACACTTGCAGTTACAGTATATTTCTGTGTTTTTTTCTTTTTTTTGCACATTATTTTTTTAAGCTTTTGACATTTTTCTAAACGACCATATCTCAGACAGTAAACGTAGATTTGATCTCGCAAATACCGCGAAACCTTCGCTCTAGTGTAGATACGGTGTGTGGAACTTGTAGAGAGGAGGAGGAGACGGCTGGGCACTTTATACTTTACTGTAAGGGGCTTCACCCTGGAGTAGCTAAAGAGGCGACTAATTTAACAAACGCACTGGGATTTAGCGCTAGTGAGGGGAAAAATAGACATGGGGAAGGTGGAGATAACCAAGAAGAGATTATCTGACTGGTGGCGTAGGTCGAGGGAAAGGTGAATATTTTCTAATTCCCTCTGGGCGACCCGTAGGGCCGAAGGTGTGGGCACACGGTTGCATAGAGGCGCCTCCGTGGTATGGATTGTATATACCTTTTAAAAATGAAAGCCGTTTACAACTCCCTGTAACGCCGAATTAGAGCGCAGCTCTTGAGGAGGAGGAGGGAAGGGTACTGGGGGTGGGTCAAGTGACCTCGGGGGGCGGGGGGTGACGTGACCTTGTGGGAGTCACGTGACCTTGTGGGAGTCACGTGACCGTGGAGCGTCACGTGACGTCGGGGGGGGCCACGTGACAATGCCGATGACGTCATCAGTGACGTCACTGATGACGCCATCAGTGATGATGACGATGACGATGCGGATGCCGGTGACGTCATCAGTGACGTCACTGATGACGTCATCAGTGGCTATGACGTCAACGGGGGTCACGTGACCTGGGTAACCATCGTGACCCTCGTGAGGGTAACCCTAGTAACCCTCGTGAGGGTAACTCTCGTGACCCTCGTGAGGGTAACTCTCGTGACCCTCGTGAGGGTAACTCTCACAACCCTTGTGACCCTCGTGAGGGTAACCCTCGTGAAGGAAACCATTTTGAGGGTAACTAACCCTCGTAGCCCTCGTGAGGGTTACGAGGGTAAATAACCCTCGTGGCCCTTGTGATCCTCGTGAGGTTAACCCTCATAAGATTAACCCTCGTAACCCTCGTAACCCTCACGAGGGTTACGAGGGTTGCGGTTACGCCGACGCCGACGCCGCTCAAGCCGGGAACGGGCCCCTAAGAGCTGCGCTCCAAAATAAATCTCTAGGTACATACCTCTATGTTAGTTAAATGTTAGAAAGAATAAAACACTGGCTAGGTGGCGCAAGCCGCCTTCCGGTTCAAAGGGTTCAGCCTTATCGATCCATCCATCCATCGTTTTATCGTTGTAAGAGATCCCAAGAACTCGGTCCTAGCAAACGCAAGTGTGTGAACGGGCCTTCGGTGCTTTATGATTACGTACAGTTCAAGAAAAGCCGGATGTGACCTTGTTCACGCTACCTGCTACGCGATTTGTTCTTCGGCATGGTAACGGCAAATGCAGCAATATTAGTGGCTGTGGATGGACAGTACACCTGCCGGCGATATGAAGGTAAACGCCGGACCGTTGACCGGTTCGTGCTATCAGCGCCATGACGCGGCTGCCGTGGCGGCTCGCTTTCTTATCGCGCGCTTCACCGAGATTAAGCGCTTGGATCGAGCGCTGTTCTCAGCTCTGCTGCTAACCCCTGCAGAAAGCGCGAGGATTGCGGAAGGAGCTTTTCAGACGCTATCGGTAGACAATGTGATTTAGTAGTTTCTTTTTTTTTTTTTTTGTGATATGTGCTAAACTGGAAGGAGGTAAAGACGGACTCTAAGTAGCTTCTTCGGGCATATGTGGTGACCAAGCCATGACACCGTCACCTCGAAGTGCCTCCACTTTATATTATTTTCTTTGCGGATGAAGCGCGAAGGGTATAACGAGAGCGGACCAAATGCGGCGGGCCGAACCAAGAAGGACGTTCTGAGGATGGTCCTTTTGAGAAGGTCGAAACGAGAACAGGCTCAAACGATAACCACGCCCCTCCCCCGTCTGCTTTTTGTTTTTGTCTTTGAATGTTTATTGATGTTTCCGCCTAGGGCGCGCCCATCCTGAAAACACACAAAAAACAGCGTGGAGCCGGGCTCTTGCTCACGCATGAAAGCTGCAAAAGCTAAACATTGCAGGCCAACCAGCTATGCGCTTTGTGCCACGTGACTTCCCACTAGTGGGTTCGTGTAAGCAGAATATCTGTCAGCGATGTGACACCGGCAGCTTATTGTAACAGCAAAATTGTATTATACACTCTGCTGTCAGTTTAAACGGAGATCGGCCATAAATCCTCGTCACTTTCCACCGCAGGTAATGAGCAGGCAAGGTAGAGCTGCCGAAATGGCAGCACTCCCCTGTCTGCTCAATAGCCTCAGACTTCCAAGCCACATTCTCAGAAATTAGAATGTTGGAGGATGCTCCAGATGGGGCCGGTGGGGGTTTTCGTTAGCAGACAGTGCATGCGGGAAGTTAGACCGAAACTTTAGGGAAAGAGAAGCAGTGAATAAGCAGTGGCCGACATGGACACTCGAGTTTAGACAGGAGAGACCTGCTGTAAACGTGTGAAAGACGTTTACAGCAGGCAACGTGCTGATTACTGGTGATGATACTTTTTTTGTATTTTTCTTAACGGCATATTCCATTCAGCTGTGACTTCACGCATTAATATTTCAATTTGATGAACAAGTAAAAGTAGTGATTCGGTCAGATAGCAATCTTCATCAAGCAGAGTCTTTGAAACGGTTCCAAAATCAAGTAGAGCATTTTGTTCTCACTACTAAACCATTTAAATTCGCCAAAAATTGCCCTTTAGCAACATGAGGCAGCCAGTGCGAGCATGTGCAAACAGTGTTTTCCAGTTCGCCGACGCTGAACTCCAATCATTTCGAGTGATGTGTGTGCCTTCACTAGCGTTAGTAAGTATAATGCCCAAACGTATTCGTCGTATGTTCATGTGAGGCAACTCTGTCTCGGCCGATCAGCGCACGACCCAGTCACCTCAAACACAAGTTCAAGTAAGTTAATAATTTATAGATTTTACCTTCTAAAGTTCTAAATCTAAACAATTGTGACGAATTCTATTAAGTGAATTTGATCCCCGTGTTAGTTTATATGAGAAAAAAAAAAAACTTCCGAAAACACGCAGTAAACATTGAATGTCTTTTGTGAGCTACTTTAGTGTAACGCAAAAATAACAATCAAGTTAAGTAACAAAGCAATTACCCGATTACTTTCACGGCGAGTAATTCGTAACGGTAATCAGTGACATTCTAAGTCAAGCATTTGTGCTTGTTATTAATTACTTTTTTTTCGGGTAACGGGCACAAGTCTGCACACCACACGCCGTGAACATTCCAGCTCTTCGGCATATGATTGTGTCGCAATGTTGCAGCAAACAGAGTGCGGCACCACTACTACGCGGATTCACGAGGCCTACGGACTGGTGTCGACGGAGAACGAATACTAGCTTGTAATTCCGCTTTTGAGTGAATCCACTCGCTCTTGTCACCGTTAGAGCACTTCCGGTGGTTTCAGAAAAACTCTTCCGTCTCTCAGTCACATTACATAAACAGTTTTAGCTCGTTTTCAACGCATGAGCCCGCAAAGCGAGGAGAGCGAGGAGCATCGCACGTCCTGCGCAACCAAAACACCGGCGGGGAATTTAAAATGCTCTGTTGCCAGTGCTGTTCGGCGCTCTATCAGTCAAAAAAGAACCAAAGCGCCGTACAGGGGGAGGGGAAAGCATAGGAAACGGCGGAACCCCCCCCCCCCCCCTCTTTTGTGATCGGGACTCGCTACGCCCTGTGTTATTTATACTGTAAGTGAGTATATCCCTTGCCACGTAAAACATTAAGAGAAGCTACGGCGCTACTTTGTCCCAAACGCTGACCGCGTAATTATCACGACGTTTCCAACTCGTAATAGATTTATCTCACCAGCCAGTTTCGCTACGCCGCCGCTGCCAGCATGCATCGCGGGAACTGTAGACTTTCTGCATGCGCAACATCCCCGCCGCGGGTCGGCACGAGCAGAGCACGAGATGGCACAAGCTGACCCGTATACTGTCGCCTGCCTCCCGTCAACTACAGTTATGGCGGCGTCACGCATCCGTGCAACGCACGGTGAGATTAGTCTATTGGTGGCGGACGTTCGCGTCATCTTTATTCCGTATGTCTAAATCTGTCAAGAATAAAGGCTGGTTCACACGTCGCCGTTTTCTCGCGTTTTCTTTCGTTATACGTGTGGGTCCCCAAAACATTCGTGTTTTGAATGTCGCGTGCCAGGCTATCTCTTTGATCTAGTGTACCCAAGCTCAATATGAAGCACAGATGTCCCGGCGACTTGTAGCTAAGCTTTCGTAACGTGAGAAAACGATGTTGCGTGAGCTTAGGCACATGGTATATTATTTTGGTATTTCTCTCTTCAATGGCGATTCTCAGCCTACGGTTCTGAAGTTTGAACCTCTCTTTCATAATCAAAAAAAAAAAAAAAAGCCTTGAGGTCTTTTTTTTTTTTTTATTGGGGGGGGGGGGGGGCAAATATCAGTACTCAGTCTAATCGTCGCATCTAAGTGCAATTCGTATAAAAAAAATAATCTGTTCTCGATTACTTCACGTTTATAATCAAATTGTGAAGAAACTAAGACAGCAACCTGCTCGAGGCACGATAGTTTTACCCATACACGTTGCATATTTTCTAATAAAACACAGATATGGATTGCGCAGAAAAAAAAAGTATGAATCGCATCTGTAGTAACTGGCATATTAAGACACGCATGACATGGCTATACTCCGTTTCACCTCATGTTGTACCGCAGCGAAGGCTAGAAGCGCGAGCTCATAGCGTTGGCAGCTACCCTTGGTGCACGAGAGCTTGTGCCGCCGAGGTGTGCCATAGAGCAAGGAACTCGCGCTTGTAGCCTTTCCTCCGGTACAAGACAAGGTGAAACAGAGTATAGTCCTGTGCATTTCTTATTATCGCTTCTTAGTGAATGAGGTTGCAGTATATAAAAGTACCCAATGACGAGTGAAAAAACAAGGAGGATGAACATTACAAGCCACGCCCAGCGTTTCTTAAACTCTCTGCCACCATACCAACAAAATACAAACAAAGTCTCCGTATATCCAGTTTTAACCGCTTTACCCAATCGTACGTTACTGCATACTACAGCAAAGTCTCTAAGCACAAGTTGCTCGCTGGAGCCGGGGTCACACTGCTCATATCATACAAAAGTACAGCCTAAAACGCGACTCACCGCAATATCCGTCGTTCGAATGCCGCGTTCAAAGTTTCCTCCTTGAACTCATTGCCATGCGGCATTCGAAGCACAAATCTCGCGGTGACTGGGGTTCGAATCTGTGTGCAGAGCAGGGTGTAAGATAGACAGATGGGGAAACGGCCCATAGAAGCCTACCGCAGCGCCGTGACCGGATTGTGTACTCGTCTGCTTGCGGGTACCGCCGATTTGCGACAGATGGCGCTGCGGCGAGAAGAAACAAATCGGAATCGGATTTGCATGGAATTCTATGGGAGAGTGCGCAAAATAAACCGAGAGCACGACAGTCCGCCATTGAAAATCCACGAGACACTATCTCGGTCTGTTTAGCCGGTCGCCACCGGTCGCCCACCCGGAGTGAGAGTTCGCGGTGCTCCACATAGATGGCGCCACAGAAAAAGAGGAGACCGAGGGGGACACAATCCGGTCGCTCATTTGGCTCTCGTTTCCCCACCTGTCTATCTTACACCCTGGTGCAGACTGTCTTTTCTATGGTGCATATGCTGTGTGACCTCGCTTTATGATCGCGCCTTGGCTGCACAGGCCTTTGGGCAAAGGATTCACAAGCTATAGCTACTCGCTCACATTGCAGCATTTGAGGAAGTTATGTTAAAGAAACAAAAATTATATATATATATATATATATATATATATATATATATTTAATTGAGACAGCCGTTAAAGCAAGAAGGATGCTTCCTGGCCGCACAAGTCACTCAAACAGTTAAGCTAGTAATCGATCAATGTTTGCACCCCTTCTCAGCTCTGGCGAACAAAGCTTCTTACCGACTATGTACAAGCATCCCTTGGTCACCGCAGCCAGATGCCCGTACCGCTTGCTTGGCAGCTTTCCAGAAAGCGTCCACTTGCTCTCCTTGGGCACATACTTGACAATAGCGTTACCTGAAAAAGAAATAGGTCCCGGCGGCATCAGATTAAAAATCAAAACCTACTAATATCAATGCCTGAACAATTTAAATGCTATATAATCATCTTAAGACTAATTCGCACGGAGCGGCTTTGCTTGCAAATTCGCAGCAGGGACGTGGGCCACCACCCCGCTGCTTTTGCCGCACGAGCAATGTCGCAACTGCAAAATTTCACTAATCTTATTTTACAAAAACCGAATAAAATTTTCTTTTTCACTACAACGTATAGATGTCACGCAGTTATGCTGAGCTATTTACATACCTGTCAGTAAAATAAATATTAAAAAAATAGAACAAAAATAAAGTTCTATAGCAAGCGCCGTCTACTTACGTTGTGCATCGGAAAGGCGTTGCGTTCATTTACGCTTCGGGATATTCATTAAACTGATCATTTGCTTTCTTACTCACTTCATTTCGTTTTAATTACGCGTGACCAGTCCGCCAGTCTACAAAACATAATCTTGAACAAAAAGCGGCTGAGTTAGCAATAAATGACCACAAAGACAGTTACTCTGAGACGGGAGTCCAAAAAGGACGAAATGGAGAACGCAAAAATTTTCTCAGAGTAACTGTCCTTATATGTTCAGGCCAGGTAGCTGAGTCTCTGAAAATTTCCCTGAACAGGTCAGTGACCAAACCTACTTTCGCGGTTAGCACCCTTGGAGTCCACGGCGAGTCCTCCCAGCACTGCAACCACCATCTCCTCCCCTGCGAACGAGCCATGTTCTAGTGCCTTCAGGCTAAAGTCAGACGAGTGTACGGTGTCCGACCTGGCTCGGTGTGGAACCTTGGATAGGTTCCTCTTGCGCCGTTCTGCCCTCAGCAGATTCTTGCCCAGCGTCGACGTGTCCGAGCTCCTACGTGACATCCGGTTTGCGTTGTGCGTGTTCCTGTGAGACTTGGCCCCACCTGAATCCGACGTCTTTTGGAGGCCAGTGTCCGACTTTCTGTGGCTGGCCAGCTTGCGTCCTGGGACAGGGGCGGAGGAAGACTTTGAACTCTTACTGGAGGACTTGGCATCTCTGGAACTAGAGGGGGACTTTTCGCTCTGGCGCGGTTTGTCCTGCCTCCGAGACCTGGCTGAAGGCTTGGCGCTCTCCTTTTTCTTACCGCCACCACCGGCTTTGGTGTCTGAGCCTTTCTTCTCCTTGCTGGCCTTCTTCTCTTTCTTTGGCTTTCTTGCAGTCTCTTTCTTTCCCTCCTTGCTACTTTTTTCCTTACTTTCTTTGCTTTTACTCTTGCCACTGGACTCCTTGGAGGTACTTTTCTTATCTTTCTTTTCTCTGCTCTTGGACTTCTTTTTCTTGCCGGCTTCTGTGGGCTTGGATTCGGTGCGAGCAACAGTCTCTTTGGAAGTGGTATCTTTACCTTTGCCTTTTTTTCCTCCTTCCTTTGATTTTTTATTATTTCCCTTTTCCTTTTTACCTCCTTTCTTACTGAGCTCCTTCGACTGACTTTTAGACGATTTTCCGCTCTTACTGCTCCAGGGACAAAATCCACGCTTCTTCTTGGGCTGCTCTTTGTTATCCTTGCCTTTCTTATCGTTATCCTTCTTTTGCTTGCCTTTATCTTTTCTTTTGTCCTTGTCTTTTTTATCTTTGCTTTTATCTATTGCAACTTGGGAGTCTGAAGGCAACGACTTTGATGCCGGGCTCGGTTCGGAGAGTGTGGGTGCCGCTGTCGATGAAGAAAGCACGTCGCTCTTCGTCTCAGATTTAGCAGACGTATCCTCTGATTTGACAGATTTGTCCTTCTTATCTCTTTTGTCCTTCTTGTCCTTTTTGTCTTTCTTGTCCTTCTTGTCTTTTTTGTCTTTCTTCTCGGTTTGCGCCTTATCCTTTTTATATCCCTTCACATTAAGTTTTGGGTCCGGTTTTTCCTTGTCCTTATCTACCTTATCCTTAGAGTCCGTTTTTTTCTTGTCCTTGTCATCCTTATCATTTGAATCCAATTTTTTCTTGTTCTTATCGTCAGCCCCCTTGATCTTTTCCTTGGAGTCCGCTCCTTTGGGGGGCGCGGAGCTCAGTAACAAGGACTGCTTACTTTCTTTTGTCTCGTCTTTTATGGGCTCTGCCTTTTTTTCATCCGTTTTCCGTTCAAGTTTTTTTGGTACAATAGGTGGTGTCGCGGCAGGCACTTTCTCTACCGGTACCGTCTTTTCTACAGGTGGCTGAGACGACAACGCCGGTACCAAAACAGGTGGGGGCGCGGGTGCTGGTGCGATCGGCGTGGCTTGCGTGGCTTGTGTGGCTGGCGTGGTTGGCGTGGTTAGCGTGGTTGGGGTGGTTGGTGCGGCTGGTGGGGCTGGTGTAGCTGGCGTGGCTGCCTTAGACTGTGGAGTCACGGGAACTGCGGGCTAAAGCCAAAAAAACGCAGTTGTGATCTCGGCAGGTCTTGTTGGTATATGTTGAATATCGTCAATATATATATATTGATGATACATAAACTGGCACGTAAAGAAGCTTATCATCAACTTCATGTATGAAGACATGTGCGAGCTGTTAGACCCTTCAACAGTAGACAAACAAGACAAAAATGAAGCAAGAAAATAGATGAAGGATTTATTATTGTAAGATATATGAAAAAGATTATAAGGACGAATCGTACACACGCAATTTTGTTGTTGTTGTTGTTGTTTTTTTTTTGTGTGCTTTTTTTTGCGAGTAGTTGTTGCCATTAAACCATGAAAAGTAAGAGTCGGCATTTCTGCTTTCTCCTGACCGTGGCGAAAAGCAGGGCATATATTTATCAGCATCGGGATTAGTATATGTTTAAGCTCATATATTACTGCCGCTTTAGAAATTGTCCGCCCAATGAGAATGCAACCAGCTGCAAACCAGATTACATTCACAATGTGTCTACGCATCGAAATTAGGCAGAAACCAAATACTGGTCTTCTTAAGGCCAACAAATGCCATAAACCATTCAAGTTTTGTGTCGTAGCAAAAACGAAGGTTGGTCAAGGATGAGCTTAAGGTAAAACAAGAATAAGAAAATAAACGAAGTGCCAGCCATTTGTATTGTAAAATTTCACCATGCGCATTGTGAACTCCGGGGGCATACCCGCGATTCCCAGAGACGATCTGGAGCCCTCTGGCTCAAAGCTATGCAAACCGCAAGTTCGTCTGCTTCTTTTACAGGGCTTGTGGTAACACCAAAACGCCAAACTCTGATTGGCTCTGATTGAAGGATAGTGGGTAGACCTCAAAGCAAGCAGCCTTGACGTCTACCCACTACCCTTTCAATGGAAGCCAATCAGAGCTCGGCGTCGTTCTGACGTCACCGCAACTCCTGCGCAAGCAGCATACGACTTGCTATCCGCATAGCCACTGACAGAAGGGCGTATCTTTTAAACGCCCGAACTCCAGGACTCGCTTTGTGCCCTCCGCCATGCTTTGATTTTGAATTTGAATTTCTTCTGCTTAATGCGCCCACAAGCAGCTCGAGGCCTTAATAGTGCTTCAGCTGCCTGCGCGCGCGCGCTCGAGGTGAACGAGATGCTGAAGCGTTGTCGAAGGCTGGAAGTTCGCGCTGGAGGCCGAGAAAACTCAGTCTCCTCTCTGCGGTTCTCACCTTGTCAGTAACTATGGAGTACCATTTCTCCACTCTTCTTTGAAGCAAAAACTAATGCGATGAATCTCTGCTCTGTTGGTCATTTTCTCCGTGTCCAGTGCTATCTTAATTGTGACATTGCGCTTACAAAAAAAAACTCACTTTGAACAACATAAACAATGTAATTGTTAACAATGAGGGAGTTTTCATGTTCATATAATTTACCAACAAAACGTATCTTTTCTTGTATGACATTGAGAACTTCTGATCTTTACTAAATAAAAGGAATCATAACGGCTGGCTAGATCGGCGGTGACATGATTTAAGCTTCCAAAAGCACGCTTTCTTTAATTAATTGGGTTTTTCTGGTGTTCAATATAAAGACCCGGAAGAACAAAAAAAAAAAGCAAAGGACATGTATTTACCTTCTAACTTTTCAACACATTAGTTCCCTGAATATCCGCGAAATAAAAATTACGTCACTGAAAAAATCTGAATCAACGGTGGATATAGGATTGGTGACGAGGAGGAGGAGGATAATGTAAAGTATGCATTCAGGATGATATTCTTTATACAAATAAAGCGCTCCTCAGCCCTGAGAAAGCGTCTAAATGACAGCCGTCGTGTCTGTGAGACAACCGGCGACATGGTTAGCAAAGTGATCCCTTTTCGAAAAGCTCGTGCAACATTTCAAGTCCAGCACTATATATTGTTCTCTTGTATTCCTTAGGAAAAACACAGCTCTGAACAACGAATTGAAGTCCCAAGAACACACAACACTTAGTTTACCACTTGTACGCATTTATTTATTATAGTCGGTGCCAGGTTAAGAACACATTTGATGCTTCGCCTCCAACCCGCGCTCGTTGCCTTCTGGCGGGCATTGATTGCGCGTGCGACGAAGTGCTGTCAAATCAGTTATGTTAAAGCTCGCGCCCAACGCGGGGCACCTACTGGGTTATTAACCTGTAACCAACTATAATCGCAAATCAGTTGCCTGATTGCTCGAACTGCACTGTACCCGGTAATCACTTCATTTGACCGGCATACAACATCCGCCTTCAAAGAGAATATACAAACAATTACCTTTGATCCTGCGCCATAATCCCGACCCTTGTCGGGCCTTTTCTGCCCACTGCAACAAGAAAAACAATATTGGGATCATCAAATGTTATGCGCGCACCTACGCAGCGCACGAAACCGCGGAGCTCATGCAGGTCAACTTACGGCTGAGGAATTCTGTTGCTTATGTCGAACGCCTTCTGGACTTCGGGACAGACGGGGTACTTTTTCAAGTTATCCACCTGAGCGGGCGTCATGTCTTGGAAGCGAATGACTTCCATCAGGCTGCTTGCAAACTTCTGCCTCTCCTTGCAGTCATGGTGAATCCACTTCATGGCGAACTTGTACAACTCCAGTTCGCTGGAGAATAGCGTGGCAGTTTATAAATAAAGTGCGGCCACCCAATCACCTTAGTGATTCACTCGTGTCTGTGAGATGCTGTGTACTGACGCTGAAAAATATCTATTTATATACATTATAGAGTAAAGAATACCACGAAAGCTTCGAATTTGGTGTACAAGCAGCTTGCCTTACAACGTTCGTTTTTTCTTGCTAAGTATTACAGGAATATATCTGGGATGTGACAGCAAACATCTTAGAATCCACACCAAAATATAAATTCAATTTACACTTAAAACAACAACACATAAAAAGAAAGTGTACAAGGATGACGGTGCATAACACTTGACCTGGTATCACAATTGCTTGCATAGTCTCTTTACACTTTTTTTGCCTAAACACACACAAAAAAATGAATTATGACTACGTGATTCATTTTGACTCCGGCCGTTACGTGCCTGCCGTTCTGCGTTAAGCAAAAAAAGTCATGTTGTATCAAAAAAGCCTATAAGAAAATTCGAATGGCATCATAATACTGGTTCGACAGCGGGTAGAATTCGTTCGTATAAACTGTGCGCCGGCTTACTTTTCAGCTTTGATGACGTCGGACCTGAGGATCTCCTTCACCTGGTCGCACTCTAGTTCCATAAAGCTCTTGGTGCTGGCAATGTCGTCAAAATTGTGCGTGATGAATTTAAGCAATTGTTTCTCCTCCTTTCCCATCTTGAGTCTTTTTGCCGCTACCCACGCAGGCAAACTCCTCTCCTTGGGTTCCCTGTCGAAGACGCTCTGCGGGACGCGAAGAAATGAAGTGAGCCGTGGAAGAAACGAATCTTACTTGCAGTGTTGATTGCAATACATGACACTTGCATGAGAGTGTCCTGCTCCGCAAGGCACCCTCGCTCCTCGAGGAGCGAAGGCGAGAACGCTTTGTAATAGCAAATACTTTCTATATAAACAATAAACAATAACAATAATATGTTTTATTTCCGTCAAAAGTGTATGACGGAGGGAGACCGAGGAAAAAAGCTGCATGATGCAGCTTGACAAGTCCTCGGCCCCCCATCCTTACATTTGGCAGCCAGGGGCGCAGAAAACAAAACAGAAGAAGACAAAAATTCATGTAAAAGAATGTTCACAGAAAAAGAATACATACACGCAAAGCACAGTTCAAATCAACAAAGTAAGGTAATACATTTATGTTAGTATTGTCCAAAAGGTAAATATCATACATTTGCTACACACTCATATTAGAAGAAAAGAATGCTCGAAGGTCTTTAAATGACATGGTAAGAGGGTGGATGTTTTCGGTGTGGGTAGTGTACATGATGTCATTTGCTCGCCATATGTTGTTTTGTATTTTTGTAGCATATAGGGTGTCCCAAGCAGAAGTTCTTCTGAAAAGGAAACCGGAAAAATCAGCACCTGCATATAAAAAGCTAGACTTTCACCGAGCATGCACTGACTGAGCAGGTCAGTTTTACCGTGTGAAATATCAAGGCGAGTTCTTTTCCTGTGAAACCTTAAAGCAAACACACTTGGCAGAATCAAGATTGGGCGCGTTCGTAGACGACCGAGTTAACGACGCTATTTCCTTGTGGCGCCATCTACCTAGAGTCACAGCGAGCAGACAACAATGCGCATTCGGTGAAAGTTTGAACTTCCTATGTGCAGGCGCCGGTTTTTCCGGCTCGTTAGCGGAAACCCTAGTTTGTTGCAGGTTAATAACAGCAGAACAGCTCCTCCGAGATTAAAGAAAGAATAAGCATGTAGGACAAAGACAACACTACCAATCATGTGGTTGTGCTTTCTTTGTCCTACATGTTTATTATTTCTTTAATCTTGACCCGCACCAACGCTCTCTTCGTCCATCAGTCAGCTCCTCTAAGAACGCCCCCTTTCCATTTCAGCACAGCAAACGCTGGAGAGGAGCCGAGTGGACAGGAGGGAACCACCAATCACGGCAAGGAGAGCGCTTTGTGTGAGTAGCTGGTCCTGTAATTCTTAACCTGCAACAAACTATGCGGCAATATATCTGCCTTGGCGAGGACAGATGTGGCGTATTTTGACCGGCGGGATACGTCACAGCCTTTGTTTGTTTCTTTTACTCTTTAATTGTGAGGGGTGGCTGCCGCAATCTATCATTTTGGGCTTCCTGAGTGCACGTCGAGGCAGCTGCCTCAACTGGCACGAAGCCATCCGATCCGGTTGGTCACGGTGACGCGCGGAGCGGAAAGTTCCCATACGCATTCAAAGCGCTGAATAGACCTCTTGTCAAATGGAAGCAATCCTAGAGGCCTAGTGCCGCGCAAAGCGTCCTGGGTACTCGTCAGTAAAGGCTTCGGTTTTCATTTGCCAATCTCAATTCACGACATCCTGTCACAACCAAATACAGTGCATGTATTTTCCAATATCTGACTTTCCTTAAACCTATAATACTGTAGGTGTTGCCTTCCAATACGGATAGGATGCTGTGGCACGTTTTGGGGGGATTCCCGACGCGCCATAGTTTGTGCGCAGGTAAACATAGGAATAAGTGTACTGGGCCGATCCTCCTGTTCCATCGTCTCAATGTCCTAGGCTTCTTAAATGATCCGTGACCCGGGAAAGTTATGCTGAACTCTGGAGTGGTAGCCATTGTTTCGTCAATAGGGCGATCGAAATCGAAACCATGACACTCCTCTTCATTGCCAAAGAAGTTATGTGATGCAACGCGCGCAGTGTTGCATGCAGGAATTTTTTGAAGTAGTCTATCGTCTGGGACGCGTCATATCACGCCTATTGCAGTTCATCATAAGGTGTCACGGAACATACGCATAGTGCGTGAGGTAATGCGCATCATTTCGGTGATCCAGACGATAGGACACACTTGCTCTAAAAAATGCGCACACGGTCACTTTATAGAATAACTGTTAGATTTTGGTCGCTCTGAAGTCAGCCCGAAAAATCGGTAACAACACTTGGCTTTTCTTCTTCTTGTTTTAATGTCTTCTTCAAAATTTTGAGGCAGTGATCGATTTTATCTTGATAAAATAAGCACGGGAATTCAATGTTCATTAATTGTTGCTGTGCATTTTTTTTTTTTTTTTTTTTTTTTTAGCTACGCATATTTTTGTTTAGATTGAATGTTTTATGCAGTCAATGCAGCGCTCGATACGCTGCACTGACTCTATAGAACATCTGAGTTACACATTTCGCTGATATAGAAGTACAAATGTGTAGACATGTTAAGAGAGCTCGGTGGAGTTGTGAGTGTTAATATAAACTGAGCGGGAATGTCTAATATTAGTTATGAACGAGCTCTTCGCCTTCGAAGTGGCATCGGACCGTCGCCAGCGGTAACTCACGCTCCAGCAGTGCATTTCCAGGGGCGTGATCTGCAGGCTCTGCGCGGCGTGGTAGACGTCGATGACATTCTGTACGTTCACTTTGGTGTCGCCAGAACGCATGTACTCAACGAGCACCTCGAACGTCTTGTCGTCGACCCCCTTGATCTGGATCTGCGATGAAGAAACTCTCACCACATGCGAGATGATAAGATGCGCGCACTTCGCGTATTTCGAGCAAGAGACGAACACCATATTTGCGTTTCCACAAAGAGGTTTTCTGACAGCCCCAAGCTCGCGCTGCTGGCATGTTTTTGGTTGTTTTTCTAAGCACGGAGCTTTCAATTTTGTAAACAGTGGAGTGGTCTCCTGGCCACGTGCGCGACCAAAAATCGTCGATGTGGTCAGTGTTCCACTGTTCCACCACACCGATTTCCCCAGGCAGTCTCGTTGCGCCACCGCTGCCAGCATGCATTGTGTGAACTGCATGTCTCTGCACGCGCGACAACCCTGCTGCGGGTCTGCGCGAGCAGCGCACCAGGCGGCACGAGCTCTCTAGTGAACTGACGCATGCCTCTTGTGAACTGCAATTATGGCGGCGTTACGCATGCAAAAAAGCACCCCCCCCCCCCCCCCCCCCCCCGCCGGTCCGTGGGTGCCCCCTCCTCCGGCGCCCTTATTGACTCGCACGGGCCGCAGCCTCCACAGTCCGCCGAGTTGTCGTGAAACGAAGATAATGACCGCTTGTCCGCCAATACGGGTATGGCGGCGAAAGGAAAAGGAACGAAATACTCTGGTTCTGCAAGCAAATCATATACAGTTACTCTACCATAGAGAACAGTGAAACACCGTTGTGCTTAGAAACATATGTATTCCACAGAATATACTGCTGTTGCCATAGCAACCGTCCCCCAAAAACGGTGGAGCGTCGAACGACGGGAGGTGTGCTGTGGGGGAAAAGTGGGATACTGCTATAGTCTTTTCCAACTCAAGAAGGTAGGGCGAGTTATAAGGATGGCCGGGGAGGAGGAAGCAGACGGAACGCTAAAGAGAGGAGGAGGTTTCCCCATCTCTTCTACAGCATTCCGTCTGCTTCCTCCTCCCCGGCCCGTCTTACCATCGCCCTACCAGCCCTACCTTCTTGAGTTGCAACGGACTATTAGCGATGTGCGCGGCCAAAAGCATCGCTGTGGTCAGCTTTCCACGATTGGCCAAACCATGGGCATATGAGCACTGTGAGATTGTCAACTTTGTCGGTGTTAGCTTCGGATTTCGATGGCTCCTAGCTTCTACTGTGCTTTTTAAACACACCATCGAACTCGTCGTCGCACCCGATGCTAAGTAGCCAGAATAACAACTGGTGACGTCACGGCGAGGCAAATCCCAGTCGTGACGTCACGGAGGGAAACCATAAGAGGGCGCCACCGAAACATCTCGGCGCTCGCAACTGAGATAACCTAGTAACGTTGCCAAACACTCACTATAAAGACCTTAGTGAGAATTTTGTTCTTATAGATGGAAACAGGCGTAAAGTCACACTGTCAACTTTGACGGTTTAAAGTTTACGTCTGCGACAACTCTAAGCTTCTATTCTGATTTTTACACACACCATCGAACTTGTCGTTCGGAACTGATAATGATTAGCCAGGATCACGATTCGGGATATCACGGCGAGGCAAATCCCGGTGGTGATGTCACGGGTAGGAACTATAAAAAAGCGCCGCCAAAACTTATCGGCTCTAATAGTCACCGACACCACAAGTGCAGGGCGTCTCTTTCGGGTGCCCTAACCTCCAGCACGTTCTCGCTGCCTTCCGTCGTGCTTCGGGATCACGAGACGCTCAACCTGATGCCGAATAGGAAGCTTGCACTGGAGGCGCAACAACTGCAAGACCACTCTGCCGATCTTTTCCTCACAGTCAGTAAAAAGGTTCGATCAAATGGTCGTCATGATTGGAGTCACGTAGTCTGGGTTCTATGATCTGTGTGTACTGTTTTATTTTTGCTTGTTTTTTATTATTGTCATTCCGTATATTTTGCTCGAGTCGTTTTTGTTCTTTAAAGGGGCCCTCCAACAGTATTTGAGCATCTACTTTTTTTTTGCGGTTTCTACACGCTAGTGGTCCCGAAACCCCAATGGACAACGAAAGAGTTTGAAAATATTAGCGCATCATATTTTAATTTGACAACTCGGAAACACCTCCTCCGGCGGTGGCACCGTGAGGTGCCGAATGCGCGCGTATAACGGCGCTCCCTTTCACTATACGTCACATTCTCTGGGTTTCGTGATTGGCGAGAGCCGTCCCAGGAATTTTGAAGCGAAATAAAGTATATCACACGTTAACCGCCATTATTTCTCTAACAGGTCATTTTTATAGAGCTAATAAGGTTGCAAAGTAAAGTTCAAAAAGGGCGAAAACAACGCCTTGTCAGAGCCGTGTATTGGGAGAGTTTGGCCAATAGGCGGAGCAAAGGCCGCCGCCAGCGCCGAATATTCCCCCCGCGCTTAGAGCGTAAACTAAATTAGTGACACAGCGTCGACCAATCAGGAGACCGCGACGTCAGAATATTGCAAACGGCATTTAAAGCGTGAAATAGAAGCGTTCAATATCGGCCTCTCTGCCTTTTGTTTGTACTAGAACTCGTGCATAGGAGGCACTTTTCAAAGCCACTCGCTCGTGCCCATGCCTTTGTCTGCACTGTTGATGTTTGTGCAGATGGAATATAGGTGACAGTTCGCTCTGGGCCGGCTTGCTAGAACAGCGTCTAAGCTGAGGCTGGCTGAAAAAAAAAAAAAAAAAACTGGTGGGGCGCGCGAGCGTCTTGAGACGCGGAGTCCCGCTCGGCTCGTGCGCTGGCTTTGGCAGTGCTTTCTTTCCCCGTCTCGGCTTAAACGCTGTTTCTAGCAAGTCGGCCCTGGTTTGGAACGCACGTTCGTTTATTCTACACTTGAATATTGGCGTGACTAAAACCTCACATGCACAAAGTTTTCAATCACCGAGAGCTAAACCTTCTCACTCTAGCGACGCTAAAAAGGCTCAAATTAGTCGTGTCACAAACTTAGAGCACACGACCACCGTTAGGGGCTGTTTCGCGGCCTGTGGTTGGCCCCGAGATGCTCGCCTATTCAAACCAATGTATGGCCAAACTCTCTCAATAAACGGCTCTGCGCCCTGTCAGAGCCCTTGTCGCTCATGCGCGCCTCTCAGCGGCGTCCGCGACGTACCATCGCGAGCAGACGACAAGTGATCCATGCAGACAACGCGCACCGTATTTTCACTTGTGCGCCCCCGGTCCCGGTCAACTAAAAGCAGTAAGAGGAGCCAGGGGAACCGTTATTTTCTTTTAGTGCTGTGACAGACTTTTCACTGTTCGAGTGAAGTGCGGCGACGGGACCCAGCTTTTCCCAAACGGGACCGCTCACCAGTTTGTAGCTCCTACTCGCCGAGGTGGCTCCGGTGGCGGAGTTGCGGGAGACGAGTCTTCCGCGGCATTCGAAGCGGACCGAGGCAGAGACGCGTCGCGGCGCTTGCGTGGAGTGTCCTCGTACGGCGCGACGCCCAGCTCCGCACTCAAAATCCGATAAGCCAGGTAAATTCATCGATGATGGCAACCCGATCCCAAAGCTACGATGGTTGCAGCTAGGCCTAATGGCCGACGAGCCGACCGGGCCGACGCTTTGCGCTTTGCTCCAATCGCCCGGGCCGGCTCTTTGCTCCAATTGGCCAACCGCTTTGCTCCAATCGCTAAACTGTTTCATTTTACGTCATGAAGCGCAATGTTTTGCTTATTTAAAATTTTTTTCTGCAATATTTAGTTTTCTAATAACTCACAAAATATTGCGAATTTCTGTAATATTTTTTTTGCTCGGTGTTCCTGCTTTCATGGAGCTCCGTTTCAGCGCGAACTTCAAGCCGGTCAAAAAATTGTTGGTGGGCCCCTTTAAGTATTTCCTATTATGAGTGTATACCAAGACACGCGCATCGGGAAGGGAAATTTCAAAAAGCGTACGCACCCTGGGGATGGTGTCTCCCCGCTGTTTAGAGACGGCGTTCCTGATGACGGGGCTGTTCTCGCACAGCACGCTCGTTGGCAGCAAGTACTCGTTGTCCCTGAGCAGCACCACGGACACCGCTCCTAGTCCTCCGAAATCGCCTCCCTGCCTCGCATCGTTCAAAAGTGCACGCTCTTTAAGCGCTGTCAGGAAGGCTCGTGTGTGCCGTCTAAAAGGGCGTCAAAAAGGGAGGGGGGGGGGGGGGGTGGAGGGAGGGGGGCGGGCAACGCTTCTGGGTTTGTCAAGCATCTTGGGGCTTCGTACTGAGCACGGCGCAGAACTTCTGCTCTTGCACAGTGCGACGCCTTGAGCGTTGAGGGTCCCCCTATTATATAGAGTTCCCTATTTACAGAATAAGAACAGCAAAACGTGTTCTTTTTAGAGCGCAGCTCTTACGCGCCCGTTTCCGGCTTGAGCGCCGTCGCCGTCGGCGTCGGCGTCGGCGTAACCGCGCGGTGCATGATGGGGAAATTTCCCCACTAAATTTAGCGAAAAATTTTCCCGCTGAATTTAGCGGAAAATTTTCCCCGCTAAATCTAGCGGAAAAAATTCCCCGCTCAATCTAGCGGAAAATCTTCCCCGCTAAATCTAGCGGAAATTTTCTCCGCTAAATTTAGCGGAGAAATTTCCCCGCTAGATTTAGAGGAACATTTTCCCCGCTAAATTTAGCGGAAAATTTTCCCCGCTAAATTTAGCGGAAAATTTTCCCCGCTAAATTTAGCAGAAAAATTTCCCCGCTAAATTTAGCGAAGAAGTTTCCCCGATAAGTTTCGCGGAAAATATTCCCCACTAGATTTAGCGGAAGATTTTCCCCGCTAATTCTATCGGGAAAATTTAACCGCTAAATATAGCGGAAACATTTCCCCGCTAAATTTAGCAGAAAATTTCCCCTAAATAGGGGGCGAGCAGGAGAGGAGGAGGGGCATAGCCCCCTCTCCGTACGTTCCCCTCCTCCTCCTCAAGAGCTGCACTCTAATTCGGCGTTACAGTTGTAAACGGCCTTCATTTTTTCTTTTTTTTTTTTTCCTAACGCCCGGCTTTTAGCAAGCGTTCCGCCCATGCCCGTTGCCCTGCTTTGCCTGAAGCGTTGACGGAGGTAGGAAGCTTGCTCTGGAGGCGGGAAAACTCAAGCTCCGCCCTGCCGTTCTCACCCTGTATCATCGCAGACATTCTAAAAAATTTGGCTGTCCGTTTTGGTAATCTCTGAAAAAAAAAGGAACTTGTAGATAGGGTTGTCCCGTGATGTGGTCACAACTCCGGCTCGAAAAGTTTAACTGTGAGCTTAAACAAAATAATTATCAGGCGATACAAGGTTAAAAAAAACTGGCAAAATAAAATGCTTTTTTTTTTTTTTTTCGAGGCGGCATCCGTTTTTCTCGGTACTCTGAAAAAATTTTGATCCGTGCGTAATTCCGACAGCTGATAACATTCCGTTAACAGATAACTCTTTAGAAAAGCGGCACGTCAAAAATGGCTGCATATTAATCTTGGATTTGTATGTTCTTAAATATAGTCTAGTATAAGGACATGAGTTGAGTCTCAACTTATATCTATGTACATTCCTCAACTCGAAAAACAAAGCACGCTGCAGCTTAAAATAAAGCCAAGCAAAGTAGCAAGTAAATGCAGCAAGCTTGCAATACGTGTGCCTTCAGGATATCGTACATCGCTAGGACAGGATCGACAAACATCACCGATGCGTACGCCAGACATATCATTGTAAGCAAGGCTATATTTGTTTCTGTGTTCATGGTTAAATAAATTTGCTTTGAGGAAATTACTTGCGTGTTGATGTCATCCCCCAGTTAATGGGGAAATTTGAATACAAGTCATTGCAGCCCCACGGGATTAATCAGTGACTATGGGAACGTTTCCACCAGTCAGTTAATTATTAATACAATCTCAAAAATCTCCTGATTTAAGGGTGAGCCTCGACAATGCTTACTCAATTTGGGCACGGCTTACTAGGTCAAGTGCAAGATTACATGGAAATAAATGATTTTTGAACTAATTTGAATTACATTATGTAAAGGTTTCTGGCAAATTGTCCTATGCGATGAGTTGCCCCAATACTAAGTATTTTGTTAACTAGCCGCCAGATCCGAGTTCGCTGCTGCCGATCACGTGTTGACAGTAAGCTTCCACACCGACAAAGAATATTCCTTGTGGTTGCAAGGTGATTGCTCTTGGAGGAGAATACAGATTATTCACTGACCGCATAGTTGTGTTGTTCTGTTGGTCAGCGAGCTTTCTCTAGGTTCATGTCGAACCGCGA
Source organism: Ixodes scapularis (assembly GCF_016920785.2). NCBI lineage: Eukaryota > Metazoa > Arthropoda > Arachnida > Ixodida > Ixodidae > Ixodes > Ixodes scapularis. The sequence goes on along the minus strand of NW_024609846.1, from coordinate 62,232,339 downwards.
AATGCGTGGCCCTTGGCAGAGGGCACGTTGATCCCCACCCGTGACTATGGTCGTATAAAGATTGCTCCAAGTGTGCACTAAACAATGCGCACAATTGTGGTTATCAATAAATATCACCCGTTCTCTTATGTGCTTTACACACTGCACGATATAAAAATACTGCGCAATAGTTGGTTTCAGCGAACATGATAGCCAGATTCGTGAACAACCCAATCAGCGTGGTCAAATTGGTCTACTGGTTAAATCACTGATAATACCAACGCGGTTGCCACCTCTATAAATGGCTTGCATGTTATATCGCACCATCTTTCAGGTCATTTATACTGGTTCTTGCCGGAAAAAAAATAAAGGGGATGCAAAATGTATGCTGCAGAAGGTTCGTGATCAGCAGCAAGACAATCACAATGACAGCTGATATGACGACGCACGCCATGCATTTATATTTTTTTACTTGACTTGCATTGCTTGAATCTACTAGAAGTGTAAACTGCTACCTGTTATGCTGCAGGGGGGCTATGTTGCACGTTTTGGACTCCCAGGAGACTAGGGAGAAGGAAGTGACGTCAACAACGCTCTTAGGATGTTGATTGGTAGAGTCGCTGATGACGCGTTGCGTGCTGCTAAGATACGTTCATTCACGCCTACGTCACTCCCTTCTTCCTAGTCTCCTGGGAGTCTACAACGTGCAACATAGCCTCCCAGGTTACCGAGGGGCAGCTCAGGCTTTCATCGACTCACGTAGTGGGTCCAGTCGTTGCCGAATGTACCAGTGGGGGACTCCTCTTCTTTGAGCCCCTGCGGGGACTCCAAGGCACCTTCGGCCATGGCAGTTGCAGTGAACCTGCTGCCCGCTCGCTGGGGGCCCCTAGTTCAACCGCTAGCCATCCGGCCACCAAAGTCGGCGCCTAAACCGCGACTTGGCCCCACCACGACCTCGTAGCTGCGTGCCCGTCGAATGGCACGCGCATTCGTCTTCTTCCACTATTGGCGACGTGCGCGATCGAAAGCGTCGCTGTGGTCGGCCTTCCACGATTGGCCAAATGCTGAGGCTTCCTCATTGAGGAAAAAAAGAGTAATGTAAGAACTTTAATTTTGACGGTGTTGTCAGCGTTGGTTTCAGAGCGCAGTGATTTCAAACTTCCACCATGCTCATTGCAAACACCATCGAACTTGGTGTTCGCAAGGTAATGACGTCACGAGAGGGAACCATACGAGGGCGCCATCAAAACATATTTTTGCAGACGAGTGCTCGTAGTGGTCGATCACCCCAGGTCACGGTGGAAGAAATGCATTTAGGTGATGACTCTGTCTCGCGCGGCGACCACATTATGTTCGGCGCACCGAGCGGGCTTCACTCGCACGGGGACAGATGGCGCCCACGTACAGAGGGGCTTGTGAAAGCTCTTTCCAGCGGCAGTCTCGAACGAAGCGATTTACAGCGCGTGTCCCAGGTTTTGAGAGTGTACGTCAGTGTTGCCCGACTGCGCTGAGCTGTGGAGTTCCTCGTCAGTAGGCTGTGGCAGCCTGCGTGGGGCGCAATTCCGGACGCTGGTGGAGGCTGAATTGCCGCGTTTTCTTTTTTATCTTGTGTTCTGTGGCGAGCATAATTTATAGAGGTCTTTAAGAAAGCAGTTCTCTATTTTTGGGAACAAAAACAAAGAAATGAAAGCTGTTTTGGTGAGTCCGTGCGCGACAGAACAAATGCAACTGGAATGTTTGTTTCATTTTATGTTCATTGTTTTACGGCACCGTTAATTCAGGCGTGTCAATCTATAAAGGTCAAAATATTTGACCACACAGGATATCCGTACTGCAGGGATATTCCCCGCCCACAACATAAAATTCAATGAATCTCATCAATCGAACAAAAAATATATTGTACGTACCCCTCGGTGCCGTGTTATCCGAACAGGATTTGAGAAAGGTCTCAAATAACACAGCATGTCCAATATACAGTGTCGACGATAGTCACTTCACGACGATCGGACGGAATCTGGCGTGTTTTGGGGAACATGTAGAAGAGAGCTCCTTTTTTTGCACAGCTTCATAGCAAATGAACGAACGTGCTTATTGTGTCGCCACACCCCGGACCCGACCCTATCAGCTAGTTTTTGCGAAGACCCGGAACACAGCCTGGAAGGGTTTTTGGAGATTATCTCGACGGAAATAATCCTCCAAGAACGTCGAACTGCCTGCGTCGCGGGCTGCTTGACGTTCGCTGTCTTCGTTCGTTTCCTGCGAAGGCCGAGCGGGCTACGAGCCCTGGTATTCCCTGGTTCTCACAGTGGAAGATAACATACAAAGGTTAAGCATCCTAAACAGGCGAATAAAGTAAAAACTTCCAAGAAAAGCCGGCGAACTCCGAATGCACAATGCAGGTGGGGGTCACGCTGACCGGGTTACCACAGCTCAGGCGGGTGGCAGAAATTTCTGGCTGATAGGGGTCGCTCGATACACAAAATGGCGGCTCCTACGTCACGCCGCGGTGGTGGCGCGCCGGACGCACTTCCGGTCTGGGGCGGTGGGCAGAAGTCGCCGTGCCAGACATGCATTCCTGTGTTCCTTTGGAAGAAACGAGACAAAAGACATGCCTTCTCGTCAAAATGCTGCGATGGGGGCTTTACAAAGAGAGTCTGGGAAGGTTTGAAGATCAGTTTTCATGTGTTTTTGCACCCTCCGTTCGTCCGAGAACGTCGATAGCAGCCGTGAAAAGGGCAAACCTGACGCTGTCGAACTACGATTGCGTGTGCGGGCCACAATTTGTAGTCGCCAGATGTATTTGCTTTGTTCCAACATGACCGAGAGAAAACCCCCAAGTTGTCCGGACCACCCACGGATTCAGTGCGTCTTCAAATTCACACGGCCGCCTGATCGTTCGAACTTTCGTCTGCTCTTTTAAAGTTGTCTGTTTTTTGTCGTCTGCTCGTTCAAACAAAAGCGGCCCGTAGACCAAACTTTGACCTGGTGATTGCAATAAGAAGTAATTGCAGGCCTCAAAAGACTTAAGTAGGCTCGGTGTAAGCAGTAGATACAAGATGTTGATCATTGGTACCGGTGGCCATCACCTACTTGTTACGCTTTGTCTGTTCCCGCTTCCGATTTTCAGTATCGACGTCGATCATCGCCGCTACCTTCTACACTTTTGCAGCACGAGGGTCGTCGCGACCGAAAATAGCTAGAAGAGTCTCATCATGGTTTTGTACGTCCATTCTGCGGCGGTCATGCAAATACATCGCCGCACGTCAAATTATTTATGCAAAGTTTAGCAGCGTAACGAGCCTTGATGATTTCGCTCAGGCGATTAAAGTGGTAAGACATTGCGATGAGGACGTAGAATCGACAACTCCAACGCGAAAAAGAGTACGCAGACTCACACAGACGCCGACAACGTGACATTCGAATGGTTTGTTGATGCGGGACGCGGTGCGTCTTGCCCGTACTCCATTGCGCGTGCGTTCCAACTGTCGTCTGCTCTTTCAAACTTGGCTGCTTTTTGTCGTCAGTTCGTTCAAACGACAGCGGCTCGTAAACCAAACATTGACCCGGTAATTGCGATAAGAACTAAGTGCAGGCCTCAAAACACTTTTGAAGGTTGGTTGGGGTAAGTCGGCTAAGTGTAAACAGATACAAGAAGTTGTTGATCATTGTTACCAGTGGCCACCACCGACTTGTAATGCCCGATTCTACTTGAGGTTTTCAGTATCGATGTCCACCATCTCAGCTACGGTCCACGCTTTTGCAGTCCGAGCGACGTCGCGACTGAAAATAGCGAGCAGAATCTCGACGTGGGAGTCAGGCTTTAGCGCCCATTCTGCGGCGTCCACGTGAAATGAATCGCCGCAAGTCACATTGTTCACGCAAAGTTTTGCCTCGATAGATTTGCTGAAGCCGCTCAAGTAGTCAGACATTGGCTACGTTTACATGGATGCGACAGCAGCGCATCGGATCCAGTTAGCGAATCGGATCCACTTGAACCACTACGTTTACATGGATTCGGATCGACCAGCAGCGGCACCTGGTGTCAAAGGTCACCACGCAAACCTTCTGACCTTCAGATTGTTTTCGAGGTGTCCGGTTTGCCTAGCGGCAAGCAAAGCAAAGCTCCCGTAATCCCTCGCTCGAGCACTCGATCCGATCCGCTAGCGTATACATGGAGAGTCTCGATTCGGATTGACCATCTCAAACCACCCCGTCCCAGCGGATCGGATCGGATCCGATCTAATCCGATCCGAGCTGTTTACATGGGCCGATTCGATTCGTTAACTGGATCCGATGCGCTGCAGTCGCGTCCATGTAAACGTAGCCATTGTTAGGAGGACGTAGAATCAACAATTCCAATGCGAAAAAGAGCACGGGGACTCCCACCGACGCCGACAACAACGCAATTCAATGGTTTGTTTATGGGCGACGGCGGGCTTCTTGCCCACCATCCACGGCGCATGCGCGGCGCCGGTGACGTCCGCTAGGGGCGCTCCGGTTTGTTTGTAAACATGAGTTGTGTGAAAGTAAACATGTTTACAAACAAACCGGAGCGCCCCTAGCGGACGCCACCGGCGCCGCGCATGCGCGGTGGATGGTGGGCAAGAAGCCCGCCGTCGCCCATAAACAAACCATTGAATTGCGTTGTTGTCGGCGTCGGTGGGAGTCCCCGTGCTCTTTTTCGCGTTGGAATTGTTGATTCTACGTCCTCCTAACAATGTCGGACTACTTGAGCGACTTCAGCAAAACTATCGAGGCAAAACTTTGCGTGAATAATGTGACGTGCGGCGATTCATTTCACGCGGACGCCGCAAAATGTTCGCTAAAGCCTGACTCCCACGATGAGGTTCTGCTCGCTATATTCAGTCGCGACGTCACTCGGACTGCAAAAGCGTGGACCGTAGCTGAGATGGTGGACATCGATACTGAAAACCGCATTTAGAATCGGGCATTACAAGTCGGTGATGGCCACTGGTAACAATGATCAACAACTTCTTGTATCTGTTTACACTTAGCCGACTTACCCCAACCAACCCTCAAAAGTGTTTGAGGCCTGCACTTAGTTCTTATCGCAATTACCGGGTCAACGTTTGGTTTACAGGCCGCTGTCGTTTGAACGAGCTGACGACAAACAGCAGCCAAGTTTGAAAGAGCAGACGACAGTTCGAACGCACGCGCAATGGAGTACGGGCAAGAAGCACCGCGTCCCGCGTCAACAAACCATTCGAATGTCACGTTGTCGGCGTCTGTGTGAATCTGCATACTCTTTTTCGCGTTAGAGTTGTCGATTCTACGTCCTCATCGCAATGTCTTACCACTTGAATCGCCTGAGCGAAATTATCAAGGCTCGTTACGCCGCTAAACTTTCCGTAAATAATTTGACGTGCGGCGATTCATTCGCATGAAGGCTGCAGAATGGACGCCAAAACCATGCTGAGATTCTTGCAGCTATTTTCGGTCGCGACGTCGCTCGTGCTGCAAAAGTGTAAAAGGTAGCGGCGATGACCGACGTCGATACTGAAAATCGGAAGCGGGAACAGACCAAGCGTAACAAGTAGGTGATGGCCACCGGTACCAATAATTAACATCTTGTATCTACTGTTTACACCGAGCCTACTTAAGCCTTTTGAGGCCTGCAATTACTTCTTATCGCAATCACCGGGTCAAAGTTTGGCCAACGGGCCGCTTTTGTTTGAACGAGCACACGACAAAAAGCAGACAACTTTGAAAGAGCAGACGAAAGTTCGAACGATCAGGCGGCAGTGTGAATTTGAAGACGCACTGAACCCGTGGGTGGCCCGGACGACTTGGGGGTTTTCTCTCGTTCATGTTGGAACAAAGAAAATACATCTGGCGACCACAAATTGTGGCCCGCACACGCAATCGTAGTCCGACAGCGTCTGGTTTGCCCTTTTCACGGCTACTATCTACGTTCTCGGACGAACGGAGGGTGCAAAAACAGATGAAAACTGATCTTCAAACCTTTCCAGACTCTCTTGGTAAAGGCCCCGTCGCAGCATTTTAACGAGAAGGCAGGTTTTTCGTCTCGTTTCTTCCAAAGGAACACAGGAATGCATGTCTGGCACGGCGACTTCTGCCCACCGCCCCATACCGGAAGTGCGTCCGGCGCGCCACCACCGCGGCGTGACGTAGGAGAGTTGAGTTGGTGTAAGGAAATCATGCATTCTTTACTCGGTCCCTGTGTACTGTGTTGTGAAATGATGGATTTGTGTTGGCGCACTGGCACTGATTGCCTTTTCCCCCGTGCGATTTTTTTTTTTTAACGAGTACATTTTAATGATGACCCAACGTGACAAAAATACTCACATAAATATAAAACTTCGCGGTATAATCTACTGGGCCTTCAAGAATTTAGAGTAATTTAGAGTAAACACCTGGGTCGTGCTCGCATGTTTTGTCAAACAACATGTTTTGTAACAGTTCCGTAAATTGTTTACACACATTGCGTGGCTTAATACGAGGTCGGGTGATTTTTTTCCACCCTGCTCCTGCCTTATAAAAAAAAATTCTAATAATGTTACATAGTGGGGCCTAAATCATTCTTGACAGGCGCATAAAGGTTTTAGCATTACAAATCGTTTATACATAGACTGTCAAGTTATACTGTGGAACATACAAACCTTGTGAGCAGAAAAAATTCCTATTTATGATGACATAGTGACTGAAACAATGACACAGTGTGATGACATACTGACTGACATGATGACACAGTGACTGAAAGTCAAACAATAGTAGGGTGATTTCAGATAAGATCGACCAAAGGATGGCTAGTCGACATTTTCAAATCAACTGATGTTTTTATATGTTATTGTCTAGTGTCTGGTATGAACGAATTCAAACTTAGTTTTGACTAGAAAAAATACTTGGGGACAGGAAAAATCGTAAGGCATGAGGTGGTGGACAGTTGCATTAACGCGCACTGATGGAGGGGGCCCGTTTGAGAGTGAATAACTAAAGCGATAACATTAGGAGAACTCTAATAAGGTTTAGGCGCAAACTATGGGTATAGCTTGCTTGTAATATAAAGTAATCATATTTATTTAAAATGTATTTATTTTTCTAAAAATTGACAAACATGCCTGCTCGAACGACAAATGGCAAACTTTGGAGGTCTGTATCTCATGAAATAATTTAATCATTATGATATAATTTGCAGATATTATTCTACTGATATATAGCTCATATTTAAAAAATAACTAAGGTATCTGTGTGATACAATAGTTAGGATATATTTAGTCAAACATGGAAAAAAATCAAACAAAGAAAAATTCCGATGCGAATAAAAAAAAAACACCACCCTCGATTTTTTTTAAATTTAGGTAACCTGTTATACTCTATTTCGGCATTCATTTCCATTAAAAACATGTTGCATCATTTTATTGAGAAAGAAGATACAACTCCCCAAAGTAGGGTCCTTTTTCAAAGCCTACACTTAGCAGTGTTTTATACAAGAACTGACTCTGAGTTCCAGTTTCATGAAACCAACACACATCTTTTATATATTTTTATTCAGATGAGGCCAATGATAACTAAAGAAATCGTTCACACACTTAAATTAAGGAGAAACTACTGTGTACAAAGAGGTATCATATTACGGACTAGTGATCCGAGAAAAGATCATGCAGCCATCGGCCACTAGGAACTTTGTTTACTTTATTCTCCTGCGACACTATATGCTATTCCCTCTTCCGCTCTACCTTCATCTCTCTCTCTCTCTCTCATATATATCCCTGATATATATCCAGAACAAAAACATGTTCAAGCATTCCCTTTCTGCGTGGTAGTGTTCTGTGGCTAGCAAAAATCATTTCCTCGCTAAGCTCACGATTATGGCAAAATAGTTGCCGGAAACCGCAGACGACACTCGTCGCTAGTTCTGGCAAAACGGCCTATACAATCTTTTTTTCGCATTTCCCCGCTCGCTGTCAAGGACAAGGGGGTTCGCTTCAACCAGCAAAACATGGCCGCCGACGCCTGTTTACTGAGCAGTCATGCCTGTCGCCATCTCACTCGCTGGCGTCACGGGCGATAGTGTAAACGCTGTCGCCATGTTATCGTAGTAAGACCGCCCCCCCCCCCTCCCCCAACGGGGGACTGCAGTACGCGACGGCGTACTAACACAACGGCGACGATATCGACATCGCGGGCTCCGAATTTTCCCATAGTTCTACTCCACGGGCATTTCTCGAAACGCTTGATATTGTGTACGCCCGCCTGGAAGGATTTCAGGCGCGTAGTTAAGATAAGGCGGTTCTCCGCGGCAAAAGAAAGCAATTTCACAAAAGCTTAAAAGCGCCGGCGACGCGTGTGCGGTGAACGCTTGTAGTTTTGGTGTAGACAGGGTGTGTGTGTTCTCGTTGTTGACACCAGCCGGCGATAAGGCACTGCAGGCGGTAGCTCAGTACAGCAAGGGCTAATCCGAGTGACCATCAACGTAACCCCACCGCCAACCCCTCGCGAACCGGTCGCCGACATGGCTCAGGCTGTGTCATGAACCACGTGGTAGAAGCTCGGGTGCTTTCATATCAGCGCGTGGAGGGACGACAGTGCGATTCCGGAAAGTCTTTTTCGAAGGCCGCTGACCACAATTTTTTGTCTGGAGACTTTCCCTCTTTCTTCCTTTGACCTGGATCAAGCTTTGCCGAAAGCCTCAGTTGTGACCTCTCTTTTCAAATGTACGTTTGCAGTGAGTGAGCTCCTCAGCCTCGGACTTGTCACTTGTGCACCCAGTAGTTCTTTCACTTGGCAATTATATGCCATCAGCTGGGGTTTAATTTCTATTATTTATGTATACATTATGAAGACGTCCTGGAGCTCCGAACGAGTGTTTCGTGCAGATTACTTTTGCAAACACAAAAAGACTATATTAAAGCAGCGGAATTTTCGAAGTGTTGGCGAGTTGGACCTAAACTCGTTGAAGCAAATTCTTCCGCCTGACTGTTCCACCAAAGTGAGTGCGACGGACTACCTGTGCTACCATTGCTTCATGCACATCACTAAGGAGATCTCGATGCGAAGCTCAGAGCAGTGCCCTGACATATTTGTGCCAGCTGAAGAAGCAATTGAAGATCTAAATCGCAGCATACTACCTACAGATGTGTCGCCGCTGAGACAACCAAGCGTCGTAAGAAGTCGGGACAGGCCTGCCTATGTCAAGAGGAAGCAGACAGAACTGGAGCAGGTTGCTGTCAAGAATATACGCTCAAGGCTACGTATTGCGTACGACAGGGACGCACCATCGGGGTCGTCCGAACCAACATGCTCCACATGCACTGAGTGGGTGGACAACTTTCGGCAGGCCTTTGAAACCGCCACCTCTCTCCGGGAACGTTGTCAACTGCTTACACTCCTGCCGTCAGCACTGAAGAAGAATGAGGTTCAAAAGATGATTCCACAGGCCTCAATGTACCTCATCAGTAAATCCCGAAAACTCAAGGAAAAGCATGGCGTGTGGTATGAGCCGGATCCTTACACGAGGTGCAAGGTGAGCCCTGAGAACCTGTCTGCTGCCCTAGAGTACTTCACGAAAGACGAGCTACAATGTTCGCGCCAAAGTCCCAACCAGAAGGACGTCATCTCTTTCATGCTCAACGGAGAGAAAACGTTCGTGCCAAAGCGCTTCATGACACGCTCAATACGAGAGGCCTTCCGTATATACAAAGACAAGCATCCCGATTCCGGCGTTGGGCTAACGAAATTTTATTCGTTGCGCCCTAGATGGGTCCAATGTATTCCACACCAGGAAGTGTGCGTTTGTGTGCGCTGCGCCAATTATTATCTTTGTATTGCCGCTCTAGAGAACATTACAGGCTCAACATTCAACACTGGTGAAATGAACTCGGCATTTCTGTGCGACCCAGCAACAGAACTGTGCCTTCAAGGAGACTGTGATCACTGCCCAAAAGGCCAGTTTCTTACACTCCAGGAACTTGATATCCCGGAGGATGAAGAGATTGTGCTTGCAACATGGGAGTCCGGCGACCTTGTGAAAAAAACTTTGGAACCTGAGACTTTCCTAAAAGTCATCCAAGTGACGGTTGGAAGTTGGGTACTTCACAACCATATCCGGCAAACGCAAGGTAAAGCGATCTACGATGAAAAACAGTGCATGCAACGCGGGAGCATTGTCTTTCATTTTGACTTTGCTGAAAACTGGACCATCGTGCTTCCTGACGAAGTGCAAGCATATCACTGAAAAAAAAAAAAAAACAAGTTTCGATATTTACATGTGTAGTGGCGACAAGAAAATCTACAAACAGCTTTGCCATCATCAGTGAGGACCTGTGTCACGACGCCGCTCACGCTTGCTTGGCTCTAGAAAAAGTGAAGAAGTGGGTTGAAGACAACGTTGCGGTATACTCGTACGTGACGTACGTAAGTGACGGCGCCGCCAGTCATTTCAAGAATCGCTACCAGCTTCACCAATTTGCAAAGGACGATTGCCCACAAGCCCAGTGGTTATTTTCTGCATCTGGACATGGGAAAAATGCATGTGACGGAGTTGGCGGACTCGTGAAGCACCAGGCCACGCTGAACAACCTGAGAGAACGTTCAGTAAGCGCAATTCAGACGGCCAGGACAATGGTGAGCGTTCTATCAAAGAAACTGAAAGGCGTGCATCTTGTATATCTGGACGAAAATGAGGTTCGGTATCGTGAACAAAAAAAAGAAGAGTGGCTGACGGTGCGCGCCTTCCCTGGCATTCAGTCTTGGCACGCGTGGCGGCTCAGCAAGTCATCAACAGAAGGGACCTGTGACGTATATGTAGCACGGACAGTCGGATCTGCTTGGAAGCAACTTTATTAAATGGGTACAGCAAGGAAAACCTTGGCGTAAAGTGCCGAATTTGATTTCCCAAGGACTGCTCATTTTGAATGCAGGGACATCTTATTTATCACATTTTTCTTCACGGGGTATTTAACCTACTGTTTTTGTTGGTGGTTACTAATAATATTTATCTGATCACTATAAAAAAAAATCCCAAAATGTTATCCTCGAGCAGGATAAAATATATCGGCTTGCCACGATTCATTCATACACCGAGAGCATCGAAGCTGCTCCAGTTAGGCACTATGGCATCCGTCACCTGAAATTGTTTGTAATCGTAAATACACAGCCAACCTAAATATCTTACTATTATATCTTTGTTTTTGTGTGTGGAAGTAAAGTTATTTATTTTACTCTAGATGTAAAATATACCCGAAGGTACAACTTCACACTGGATCATCTTTTCTCAAATCATTAGTCTCTAATATGATGCCCCTTTGTACGCTTATGTAAAATGCTGTATATAGTTTCTCCTCCCTTTTACTGTGTGACCGATCGCTCTTTTTATCATTGACCTCATCTGAATAAATGTATATAAAAGATTTGTGCAAGTTTCATGAAACTGGAACTCAGAGTCACTTCTTGTATAGGACACTGCTAAGTGTAGGCTTTGAAAAAGGACCCTACTTTGGGGAGTTGTTTCTTCTTTCACAGTGCAATGATGCAACATGTTTTTAATAGAAATGAATGCCGAAATAGAGTATAACAGGGTACCCAAATTTTAAAAAAATCGAAGGTGGTGTTTTTTTTTTTATTCGCATTGGAATTTTTCCTTGTTTGATTTTTTCCCCATGTTTGCCTAAATATATTGTAACTATTGTGCCACTCAGATACCTTATTTATTTTTTCAATAATAGCCATATATTAGTAAAATAATGTCTGCAAGTTATGTAATAATGATTAAATTATTTCATGAGATACAGATTTCCAAAGTTTGCCATTTGTCGTTCGAGCAGGCATGTTTGGCAATTTTTAGAAAACTAAATAAATTTTTAATAAATATTATTACTTTATATTACAAGCAAGTTGTACCCATAGTTTGTTTGTAAAAAGTGTCAAAATTCTCCTAATTTTATTGTTTTAATTATTCACTTTCAAACTTGCCCCCTCCATCAGTGCGCGTTATTGCAACTGGCCACCTCTCCCTGCCTTACGATTTTTCTTGTCTCCAAATTTTTTTTCTGGTCAAAACTAAGTGTGGATTCGTTTATACCAGACACTAGACAATGTCATATAAAAACATCAGTTGATTTAAAAATGTCGACCAGCCACCCTTTGGTCGATCTTATCTGAAATCACCCAGTAGCGTTTATAAGACATACATCACTTTTCATCTATACTCTCACAATATGGTGTCACCCCGTCTTACAGGTAAAAAAAAATACCTGACAAGTATTTTTGCTTTAAAATGTACATAAAAGCTGAATTCACTGCATACTACCAAAGAACGCCATCTCTTACATCCTGTGTTGCTCGCCCATGCCCTTAAACTAAGACGAGCGCTGCTTTGCTGATTTCTTTATTTCTTGAGCTTGTTTGTTGATACTCATCGTAATATGCTTACAGTGTTGTCGCATTCGCATGCTGAAGTAGTAGTGGAGCAACAGGACAATTTTTCTTCTTTGTGTTCAAACGCATGGAAACGTTATTGTGCATGTGTCAAGAACACTGTCGATTGTGTCCCAGTAGATAGTCTGGTGGCTTTTATTTTCCACGAAGAACTGTTCCGCTTTCTTCAATAGCTGAAAAAATTTCTTGTTGGGGTGTATAAGGTCTTTTCTGTTCTTCACGCTTGTCAGCGCTGCTTCAGTAGAAGTGTTTTTTTCAATGCTGAAAGCGGATCGGCATGCAGGGCAGCGTGTAGCTTTTTTTTTTTTTTTTTCACGCTCAAAAACCTAGTTACATAACATAGCATGCAGTCCACAGCCTTCGTTTCTTGAGCCTTTTCTGTCCAGGCATCTTCGCATTCCCAGTCTTCGATAGAAATTAGACTGTCAAGCTTGGTCTTCACTTGGTCAACGAGATGAGGAGACTAGGTAGTAACTTGCAATCGGCCCTCGAAATTGCACGACGCCACTATTCCAGGCGAGCGTCATTCGATGGAGCTTTAAACAAGGACACTCGCTCTGCGTAGTTCCGGTTCCCCGAATTGCAGTTGGGAACGAAGCATGTTTTTTCCATCTATATAGCATAACTTCTTCTTCGGGTTAAGGCTCATCTTCGTGCACGAAGGTGGCACCGGTGATTGACACAGCACCAAAGCAAAACATCAGGTCAGCCACTGACCGCACACCACCACCACACCGCGAAAAAGGCGAGCAAGCTACGCCCCCGACACCGTGGCCGCCGAGGAGAGACCTCATACCCACGGTGCTTAACTCACACCTCAGCGCCCTCCGCGGCGGCGCGGAATAACTACACTTCGTTTCACCTTATGTTCTACCGCAGCGAAGGCTATACTTCGTCTCACCCTACGATGGACTAAAGGCAGATGCAACTGACCGCCAGATCCAATCACGAGCCACTTACAGGTTGCGTGGTATTTCGCTTCGATGCGCGTATCGGCACCCGCGTCTCGAATCACTAATGGGGAGGGGCGGACGGTAGTTCGGATTGAATAGCACTGAGTGACTAAACAATTTTAAATTGCAAAGAAAGCTATGTCATACAGGCTCTTTGCAGTGTCGAAGCTATAAAATGATGCAGCGCTTTTGGACTCGGAGGATCATTCGTCCACCCTAGTGCCACTAAATAAGCTACGCTTCAGAGTAACGACACTTGGCCATGTTGCGGCTTAAAATCATGGTTGCCAGTTATCTGAAGCTTTATCTGAAATCACAGGAAACGCATCTCCGCCCCTTACAAATGTTTAAACAGTTCGCAACAGAGCAAAGCAATATTAGATGACCTTCCTAACACAAAGTCTAATGCTGAGGAAGTCGCACTTTTGAATCATGACGATCGGCCGTTGCGTCTGTTCTGCATACGAGCCAAAATGGCGGCGCCCACACCAATGTCGGGGAACGGAGTGCCGATACTCTAAGCGCAGCTTATTTAGTGGCTCTAGTCCACCCCTAACCAATGCTAAGCGTGTCATATTTCAGCTTGCAACGTGATTGGACCTTGTGGCCCGTGGCTTTGGCCTTTAGTCCAGACCGACACGCGGAGCGACTCTGTTTACCAACACGGCCGGAAAGCCGCGCATGCGCGGCAGCTATGTGGGCAAAAGCAGCCCGGCTCTCCGTGTTTTCGCCATTGCGTTCTATGGCGTGCGCTCGTTGTTGACGTTGTAGGGACGCTTGTATCTTTATTTGTGCGTCGTATTTCCTGACAACGTATGTCGTATGCTATGCCCGACTATTTGAGCTCGCTGCCCGAGCTTGAACGGCAGCGGTATCGAAACAAACTGTGTGTGGACGGCGTTGCCTACGAGGATCCCTACGCCGTAAACAAGGACTGCTGGAGTTCTGACGTAAAGTTGCTGCCACCGAAGTCGACGGCTCACGTCGTCGTTTATTTAGTTTTTTCGCCTAGCCAGTTTATGGCCGACACGGTGCAGGCGTACAAGTCTCTCGAAGCCTACGATTACTTCGAGTCGGTCTCCGCACTGCCGGCGGGATCAGCAGACTGTGGGTCTGCGGAAGTGTATTCATTAATTTATTAAATACACACAGCGTCTTCAAGTTAAGGTATGATATTTTTCCTACTCTCTTGACCACAAGGCATGACAAGCAGTAACGTTTTGTCCGTTCTGCAGTCTTGGCGGTAACGCGTTACAAATAACGGCGTTGCCGGTAACGAGTTACTTTTTTCAGTAACGTAGTAACCTACTCGCTACGTTTTCGACACAGTAACGGGTAACGCACTTACGTTAACATTTCAAGTGACTACGTTACTCATTACTACTCCCCAAGTCGTAAAGAAATTACGCTTCATTTTTTTCCGTGTTTTAGGCGTCAAGCCATGTTTTTCTTTGCGTTTTTTCTCGTGAGTATTTAGGTAAAACCGTAAAAAGAGATAAAGTAATTATGTTCAGTTTCTGCATGAACATAATATTTCTTGATATATGGCCTGTATCGATCGTCAAAACCGCAAAATCTGTTAAATCATAATTAAAAAAAAAAGTGACGCAGAAGTAACGTGCGTTACTTTTTATCGGTAGCGGTAACGCGTTCCTTTTATTTTTAGGTAACGTAGCTCAGTAACGCGTACCTTTTATTTGCAATTAACGAGTGACGCATTTCGTTACTTTTTTTCGGGAACGCCTACGACACTGCCGTTCTGTCGCCGATCCCCTTCTGCTGGGTAGCACGGGCGTAGCGAGCATCGGACGAGCGCTTGGCCGATGCATTGTGCGCGCACACCATGGGAACAAAATCCGGGTGGTCTCGATCAGACAACGGTTTCCTTGCACATAAGCAAGCCTCCGGACGGAGATTGAAATGGAAGCCGCTTGCCTTGAAGAAAGTGTTTGCCGCACAAAAGGTCGTTCGCGCGAGCCGACCATTTTTTTTTTTTTTCCATCCACGGATATTATCCACCTTCTATGCCTTTCAGAGTCTGCCGGGAACTTGTGGACACTTACTCCGCTGCTTTTCTTGTACATTTCGGTGCAATTAACGGCAACACAGCTTCGCGGAATGCAGAAATGCTATGACGCCCATGCGAAACGTGCGCGCTTTTGCCCACACCCCCCGGCTCCAGCTAAAGCCCCTTGATAAAAGCGTTTTTTACAAGTACCGCCAACCATTGTTGTGGAAGCGCTCGAGACACGTGCCATGAGCGGGTGCTCAGCCGCCATTCGCTTCCAAGGCCCGCTCATTTCAGAGCTGCGCCGCCATTTGCTTCCAAGGGCCGCTCGAGACATGGGCCTCGTGCACTCGCGCATTTGACGCTACTTGCAAGACGAGGGCAAACACATCGAGGGGCTTTAGCTCCAGCGAGATTGCAGCGCCGCCGCAGCTCCGTGACGTCAAGCCCGCGTGTCGGTGAGCTCATAGTGTTGGCAGCTGCTCTTAAATCACGAGAGCTTGTGCCTCCGAGATGTGCCCCAGAGCAAGGAGCTCGCGCTTGTAGCCTTTCCTGCGGTACATCATAAGTTGAAACAGAGTATACTCCTGTTTGAGGCTAGCTCCGAACACGATCTGGTCGCTCACTCCCCGCGGGAAGAGCGGCCAGAGTCACCACCTAAATGTATTTCTTCCACCGTGCCCCAGGTTCAGCCACCGAGGTCGTGGGGATCGGTGGCCGTGGTGACCTGCCTGCCTGTTAAATCATGAAACGAAGAGAAAGGGTTGTCTGTCTCATGGTCCATCAACAGTATTCTCTGTAAGATACCAGATACTGTGGAGCGCGTATTCATAAAGTATTGAGATGCGGTGTTACATTGGGATACCCCAGCGCACTTTTAAGAAAGTTCCCCTTGACCATGCACGGCATTCGTTTTTGTCAGTTGAGAACGACGCATGTTCATGGCCCTCAGTCTACACATCATTTGAAAGACTAGGATGGATGTGCGCCATGCTGACGCCAACGTCCGCGAAGTCAGAAACAATTTCATTGAAAGTGTTGCAAATATTCGTGCTGTGTACCAAGCGAAACCTGAACCACCCGACTGAATGCCTGTTTTAAATGAATTAATGCAGCTGAAGGGATTTTGGTATAATAAAGTAGAAAGAGAGAGTATATCGCGCCTGCGAGTATATCGCAGGCGCGATATACTTGCGCCTGCGAAAGTGAAGCCGACGTGTTTCAGCTTTTTTTCGTGTGTGTGTTGTGTGAGGTTAGTTCATGTCCATGCAGAAAAAAAAAAAGAATAAAAAAAGAAGGGGATCGATGGCTGGGTTATGGTGGCTAAAAGGTACGTGTACCTGACGCCCCTTTAACCTGGGAAAAGTGGCGCCATTCATACTTGTGGAAATGCTCAAGACACGTGCCGCGCGTCGCTTCTGGGAAGAACATGGCGTCTGAAATCTAGCCCAGTGCTGCACTGTGCCGCCATGGTCTTCCCTAGAGCCACTCTATATGGCAGCGTAGCTGCCAGAGTAGCGACACGACGCAAAATTATCTAGATGCACGACGTCAGAAGCGCTGATAGTGATCTCCATTTTGGGCCTGGGAGGTTGCCATGGTAACCATGCTTCTACCGACGCCAAGCGGCAACCTTTGTAGTCTAGTTGATATCTCCATTCGTTCATTGAAATGTGGTATAAGATGCTTGGCATCGCGGTACGGCAAGAACCTCTGGAGGAACGGTGCCTGTTTTCTCTGAAAAGTGAGACGATTTGAAGCCCAGGGACTGTCGGGCGACAAGAGCTGCTATGGTATTGTACGTGCACGGACAAGGCGAGTGGTTTTCGGCGCCTTTGGGATGGCGGCCGCTTCGTGGGACGAACGTACCGTCCTAGTTCTTTCGGACTTCGCTCCGATGGAACGAAATCCGATTGCGCCGGCCTCGACGGGACGATTGGCTCGGAACATGACTCCTGCTCGACTGCCCTATAGTGAGCGAGTATATATGTTTAGCATCATACTTCTTCAAGACCCGATCATCCCTTCAAGATGAGATTTTGTAACCGACTGGTGAGGAGCGACGTCGACGGGGTTCAACCAAGAAGTACGGCATGGTGGTCTCTAGGGAATTGTTGACGGCATAAAAAGAGACGGACGCCGGATATGAGGTATTCTTGCCGACAGGCCAAATGGTCGTTCGGAAGTTTACCGGCATTCAAAAAGTCAATATTTTTATCTGGTGTAGCACACACATCCGTGTTAAAGGGGCCACGAAATTATTTTTAAACTTCTTCCTTACCTGTAATCCTCAACTGAGGGTGAAGCGCTTCAAACGCTTCAAACTAATATCAAACACTGCAGCGAAGTTCTAGTAGATACTACTGAGAAGGGAACTGTGAACTCACGCAGTCGTGACATGCTAGGGCACCGGTGCGATGACCCCAAGCTTTCACCGTGCTTTTTAAGCACACCGTAGAACTTGGCATTCGCAAGCAATGATATGTTCCGTCAGGGCACTCATTTGACAGAAACGCGAATTCAAATATCCATGGACGAATTGATTGCTGACGAGCGCATACATCCGAGCGACGCAGTTTTCGTGTCCAATGCGTGAGTTGGGGTCGGCTGACGTCATTTTGGCCTTTGTAGGCATTGTAAAGAGGATATTTAGAACCATACACACATGATGATAACGTCATAGCACAATGACATTAAGGAGCACAAAACGGGCCCAGCTACAGAAAATAAATATTACACGCGTAAGAAATAAATACGTCTGTAACTTGATAGTTACAAAGACGAACACACCTCTGAGCATCTAACTCAAACTCTTTATTTCTCTCCGTTTGGAAGTCTAATAGTGTGTGTTGATGCATTGTCATATAGCAGGACATTTCATATACGTCACTTGAGCAAACGCCAGCTTTTCACTTGAAGAACAAACAAAAAAACACTGCGATCAACGAAAGCAAGTTATATCGAAATCTTCAGATCTGCCGATTCGTAAAATTGGCGATTAGTAAAAAACGTTAAAGATCGCAGGAGCTTCCTCGCTGAAAAATGCTGTGATTATTCGGTAACCCAGGGCTGAAACAACTTCCCCTAGGTCCTACACGCGCCGTATACCTTT
This sequence comes from Ixodes scapularis, assembly GCF_016920785.2. Taxonomy (NCBI): domain Eukaryota; kingdom Metazoa; phylum Arthropoda; class Arachnida; order Ixodida; family Ixodidae; genus Ixodes; species Ixodes scapularis. Next base: position 62,213,870 of record NW_024609846.1, on the reverse strand, counting down.
CTTTAGGATTCTCAGAAATTCAGACTTTCAAAGGAAGCTAGAAAAATGCGAAAATTTTATCCTAAAAGCTATGTGGAGCACGAACTTGTGCTCCACATAGCTTTTAGGATAAAATTTTAGCATTTTTCTAGCTGCTTCTTTTTGCAGGGGTTGTGGTGACGTCAGAACGCCAAGATCTGAGTGGCTCCGATTGAATGAGAGTGGGTAGACCTAAAAGCAAGCTGCCTTGAGGTCTACCCATTATTCTTTAATCAGAACCAATCAGAGCTCGGCATTCTGACGTCACCACAACCCCTACTAAAAGAAGCAGACGAACGTGCGCTACGCAAATCGTAAAATCGTTGATTTGTGTACTTGGGAGTTGTGTGAATATTTATACAGCGTGTACTTGGTCAGCCATTTCAAAGTTGCGACGAGTCACTCGATGTAGATGAGAAATTTAGCCAATGCAGTATAACCGCTAGCTTTATAGGTCTTTAACGTGCACCACGCAGTAGTGATACACAACCGCAGGTCGGTACGATGCTCATCCAGATCGAAACGGGCAGGGGTGGGGATTGAACCCAGGTTCCCTGGTTGATTAGTACAAAACGTAAACATTGCAGGAGCTTCCTCGCTAAAAGTTTGTGATCATGCGGTTACCTGTTGCTGAAACAAATTCCCCAAGGCCCAACATGCGACGCATAGATTTCGCATCGATTCTCAGACACTCCAACGTTCAAATAAAGCTAAGAGAATGCGAAATTGCATGCTAAATGTCTTATCGATCCTCAAACACATCCGGAAACCCGAGCACCGCTAAGGCGATATTAATGATGCTGTCGCACAGGTGCTAATATCCAGAGCGCTCTTGCACAGAAAGGGTATAAAGTATCATTCTTTCAGATCTTCACGTTATACCTACGTCAGAAAGCACGAAGAAGCCCTAAATCGTCGGCAAGCTGCGGCACATCACAACTCCGCGCATCGAACAAACTCGCATCCACCAGCTCTGGGCGCTGCCATCTTACCGATGACATCACGGCTCTTGAGAGGTCACATGACGAGTCGTCACTCGGTTGCTACGGAAACCGAGCCAGCTCAGCTCGTTGCTATGGTACCGCGTGTGACCAATCGCGGTGAGAGGCGGCACAGGGAAAAGCGTGGCGCTACTCTGGCAGCTACGCTGCCATATCGAGTGGCTCTAGGTACACCTAAAGCCCCTTCATGTTTTAAAAGTAGCTCAAGGTGCGTCGATGCACGAGGCACGTGCAGCGTGCAGCCCTTGGGAAGACTAGGGCCACTCGATATGGCAGCGTAGCTGCCAGAGTAGCGCCACGCTTTTCCCTGTGCCGCCTCTCACCGTGATTGGTCACACGCGGTACCATAGCAACGAGCTGAGCTGGCTCGGTTTCCTTAGCAACCGAGTGACTACTTGTCACGTGACCTCGCAAAAGCCATGATGTCACCGGTAAATGGCAGCGCCCAGAGTTGGTGGATATGAGATTGTTCGGTGCGCGGTAGTCGTAATGTGCCGCTGCTAGCCGACGATTTCGGACTTCTTCGTGCTCTCTGACGCAGGTATAACGTGAAGATCTGAAAGAATGTGACTTTATACCTTTTCTGTGCAAGATCACTCTGGATATTAGCACCTGTGCGACAGCATCAGTCATATCGCCGTAGCGGTGCTCGTATTCCTGGATGTGTTCGAAGATTGATAAGACATCTTGCATGCAATTTTCGCATACTCCCAGTGGAATGTCTAAGAATCAATGCGAATTGTATGCGTCGTATGTTGGACCTTGGGGAAGTTGTTTCAGCCCCAGGTAACCGCGTAATCACAAACTTTTAGCGAGGAAGCTCCTGCGATCTTTACGTTTTGTACTAATCAACGATCTTACGATATAGCTTTTAGGATAACATTTTCGCATTTTCTAGCTCCCTTTGAATGTTGGAATTTCTGAGAATCGAAACGAAAGGTATACGTCGTGTGCAGGGCCTAGGGGATGTTTCAGCCCTGGGTCACCGAATAATCACAGCAACTTTAAGCGAGGAAGCGCCTGCGACCTTTAACCTTTTGTACAAATCGACGATTTTACGAATTGACAGTTCTGAAGACTTTGATAAACGTCCTTTCGTTGCCAGAGCTTGCATTTGATCGCAGTGTTTTTTGTTTTTTTTTCAAGTGACATGCTGGCGTTTGCTCAAATTACGTATATGAAATGACCTGCTCTCAGTGGCGTACCAACTTGTTTTTGAGTGGGGGGGCAAACCAGACCCTCTCCCCCCCCCCCCCCCCCCCCAAATCGAAAATTCGGCGCAACTTTTGTCCAACTTTTCTAAAGATTTGGCAATGATTCGGCAAAATTACAACGTTACCAGACTTAACATTAATATTTTGTTTTTCCTCACGAAAAAAAATTTGCTTCTTCTTCTTAAAATAAATACAACTTGTAGTGCCTATTGAAAGAGTTATGACTAAATAAGGTGATATTCTAGAAGATAATTGTATCGATGTCGCTTTTGTGTGTTTACTTCTAATTTCGGTGTATGCTTCCAGAAAGTGGCGTGACAACGAGGTTGGGTAGTAGCCGGCACAGTCACGAATCACACTACGAGAGCTTTGATTTTGAGGCTTCATCAGCGCACGCCTGCAAGTGTGTTTACATTGTTAAAATAAAGGCAATCACTGCGCTCTTACTTTCTCTGGTAGTCGCCGTTTCGTGCGCGAAAACGGATGCAACAGTTGCTGAGCCTTCACCAGAAGAGATAACAATATTGTAAATATGCATGTTTTTCGATTTGAGTCACTTGACGTCAGCTTTGCATGAAAGTACGCGTTCCATATTCGCAACGTGCCGTTTTTAACCTTTAAAATTCCGGTTTCTGGTGTTCGGACACACACGGACGTTTAGGAAGATGGGGAGAGTTAGGAATGGTCGGATGTGCAACGTCGACCATGATAGTTCTGTGTTTAACGAATATTTTTCATCAGTGTTTACTAACGAGTGCTTGGACTCCGTCCCCACTCTGCCTGAAGAGCTTTACGAGCGCATGCACCCTATTAACGTTAACTCCGCCGGTATTATAACATTGATTGATAAACTAAAACTTACTTCGTCCGCTGGAACCGATAACATCAACTCTAAAATTTAAAAGAAACACCAGTGTTATTTCGAGTGAGTATTTAAAACTTATCTTTATTCAGTCCTTATCTCAAAGGTGCCTTCCATCTGACCAAAAGGTGGGAAGGGTAATTCCCAGTCTTTAAACAGGGCAGCCGCTCTTCCGCATCTAATTATCGCCCTGATTCATTGACTTCAATTTCTTGCAAACTACTTGAGCATATCCTCTACTCCAATATCATGAGGCACCTATCATCCCATTTCTTTTCTTTAAACAGCAGCACGGTTTTCAAAAAGGTACACGCTCCGGCAATATGAAAGACCCACTGGGAGCGCGTGGCCGAGGCGGTGGCTGGCGGGGGCGCTGCGAGCCCTCCGGGCAATTCCATTCTGCTTCGAGGGGAGGACGCTCACTCGGGCTCAGATAAAGCGAAAGGCGCTTATCAGTTTGTGCCGAGTGCCGAATGAGCGTCCTCCCCTCGAACCAGAATGGAACTGCCCGGAGCGCTCGCAGCGCCCCCACCAGCCACCGCCTCGGCCACGCGCTCTCAGTGGGTCTTTCATATCGCCGGAGACTGTACTTTCCTGCGAAACACAACTCTGCGACTTCATCCATGACTTGCACACTAACCTTGAACCTTGAACCTTAAAATGAAAAAACTGACGCAGTTTTTTTTTTTTTTTTTTTTCCAAAGCGTTCGGCCGTGTTTTTTATCAACGCCTTCTTTCTAAGCTATCATCTTTTTGCCTCGACCAAATAACCGTTTGCATAGATTCGTGACTTTCCTTTTTCCCGTGTACAGGTCACGTCCATGATGATCATGAATCTTCCTTAATAAATGTATCTCCTGGTGTTCCCCTGGGGTTCGTACTTGGGCCCTTACTCTTTTTAATATTTATTAATGACATCCCCATTGGGATTTCTTCAAAAAACCGCTTTTTCGCCGACGACTGCGTCATCCATAACAAAGTCACTTGTGTGCAAAATAATAACCAGCTTCAGGAAGATCTAGAGAAAATTAACAATTGGTGCAAAGAGTGGATTATGTCATTAAACAAGTATAAACGCAAACTAATCCACTTCACCAAGAAAAAAAAACACTGTCATTTAATTACTTCTTGTACTCCGATCTGATTGAGACCGCTACTGTGTATAAATACCTTAGTGTAAGACTAACATCTGACCTTCCCTAAAATAACCACATTGAAGTCATTACTGCCGATTCATCTGGAACTCTTGGACTAAGCAGACGTAACTTAAAAAGGGCTCCACCCTTTGTTCGTAAGCTAACCTTGGACACGTACGTCAGACCAAAAATAGAATATGCTTCAACCATCTGGAATACCCATCGACTGTACCTCAGCAATACCCTGTAGAGGCAGTTCAGAACAGAGCTGCTCGCTTCATTTCATCCACTTATGACTTTTTTTTTCAGTGTCTCAGCGCTAAAAACTGAACTAACCATGTCCTCTTTGCAGCTTCGCAGAAAAGTCTCTCAGCTGTGCTTTATTCACAAAATCTACTACCACATTCCCGACCTCAAAACCACTTTGTTATTACCCCCCGACCGAACATCTTCTCGCCTCAACAACGTCTGCACCATCAAGCACATTTCTGACTCTACTAACGCTTTCAATTGCTCATTCCTTTCTCAAGCCATCAGCCACTGGAACAGTCCCCCATCCTCAATTGTCACCATCTTGGACCCTGCTGATTTCTCCTCTGCAGTAAAACTACAGCTTTCTTGGCCCATGTGATGGTGTGCGGGGCTAGGCAGATAGGTGAAAACCCTTACGCAGAGCGCCTGCCGGGCCAGACTTGTACGTAGTTCAACTACTTTACTCAAGTTACTGTAGTTTAACTACTTTTCTGGGTAGTTTAGTAACTTTTAATTACATTTATATTCTAGTAATTCGTAGTTTACTTTAACTACTTTTCCGAGTGACTTCCACTCAAATTACAAATTACTTTCTAATTTTAGTGGTTGTTTTGCCTATCAACACAGAAAAGATGTCGGAAGGTCAGCTGATATTTGCAGAAGGGGAAGCATGCGGAGTAGAAAAGGGGGGGGGGGGGGGGGATGGGAAGGAAGAAAGTGATTTAGATAGTCCAAAAAACCCCAAAATTTTAACGAGCCCCCCCACTGCAACAACACTGCTACGAGGCGCGGGGAGCGAACAGACACGACGCAAGAGAGGTCGAGTAACTGTGGGATTAGCTCCGAATAGTGGCGTTTCTTTGTATTCCGAAGCTCAAGGAGACTTGACGCATTTGAAGAAAGGGATTGTCCCCGCTTCTCTCCAGTGTAGGAATTCTTGCCCACTACAGGAGGTGCACACACTGCTCCTTTTACGGTGCAGGCGATAGAACCCCTAACAACGACGCTCACGCCGGATGGGCTGCTCGTGTATCACTCGAAGCGCGTTAACCCACCCCCGCGCCTGCGTTCACGCCGCTTCGCGGTGACGGTGTGCGGCTGCTAATTACAAATCTATTAACCCACCTAGCCCCCCCCCCCCCCACCCCCCCCCCCCCCCCCCCACCCCCCGTACACGCCGCTTTGCGGCGTCCGGTCGGCAACCCAAGCCCCGCTGCCCCCCATGCACTTCCGTAAATAGAGTCGATACGATTTAGTTTAGCGATGTTTCGTCAACAACATTCGTTTTCTTAGTGTTAATGGTAAAAAAGAAATGTAAATATCGCCAAATGCCTCGACAAAACAAAAAGGTTCGAGAAAAAAAATAAAAAGAAGTAAGCCGGCCCACAGCATAAATAGAACCCGGGTCTGACACGTATAAGGCAGACATCTCACCACTAAGTTACGCTACCTCTTCGGAAACTCGCATTGCATCCGCTGCCTATGTTGACGGCGGCAGCGCCTATCTCCAAGCAAGCAAGCAAAACTTTATTTTGTGTAAGGGCCTACGTCCTGGTCTGGACGGCCCGTCCGGCACATGTCTCGCGGATGGATTCCGTTAGGTTACCGTGTAGCCTTGTTCGTGGGGCAAGGCTCCACAAACCAGCCAATCCGGCGTGCGTGAGCACCGTTGCTAGGGTTTGTATCGCCTGCGCGTTAAAAATATGCCCGCGCGGGTCGGGGGGCAGTGCCCTTGGTATTCCTTGGGCGCCGCCGGCCTGTGTCTGCTCTGCCCAGTGGCGGCCGTTTCAGGGGGGGCAAAACGCATGCCTTGCCCCCCCACTCTGAGAACTGAGGGGGCAAGTGCCCCCCTTGCCCCCCCGGTTGGTACGCCCATGCCTGCTCTAGAAGAATGCATCAACACACACTATTAAATTTATATGCTCAGAGGTGTGTTTGTCTTTGTAATTAACAAGTTACAGAAAATTATTTTTTACGAGTGTAATATTTATTTTCTGTAGCTGGGCCCCTTTTGTACTCATTAGTGTCCGTGTGCTATGATGCTATCATCATGTGTGTATGGTTCTAAATATCCTCTTTGCAATGCCTCCGAAAGCTAAAATGACGTCAGCCGACCCCAGCTCACACATCTGACACGAAAACTGCGTCACTCGCTCGTCATCAATCAATTAGTCGATAAATATTTGAATTCGCGTTCGTGGCCAATGAGTGCACATGAGTGCACTTGCGATTGACAAGTTCCATGGTGTGCTTAAAAAAACACGGTGGAAGCTTGGGGTCATCGCACCGGTGCCCTAGCATGTCCCGACCGCGCGATTCCACTGTTCTCTTTTGAGTTGAGGATTAAAGCTAAGGAAGAAGTAGTTAAAGAATCATTTCATGGCCCCTTTAACACGGGTCTGCGTGCTACACCAGATAAAAATATTGACATTTTGCACGCCGGCAAACTTCCGGACGACCACATGGCCTGTCGGCAAGAAAACCTCATACTCGGCGTCCGTCTCTTTTGATGGCGTTAACAATCCTCATGTAGACCACCGTGCTGTCCTTCTTGGTTTAACCCCGTCGACTGTTCATCGCCCAAAACGAGGGTGATACCGTCGTCGACGTCGCTCCCCGCCAGTCGGTGAAGTAATGTCATCTTGAATGAATGATTGGGTCTTGAAGAATTATGGTGCTAAGCATACATTCTCTTACTATAGGGCAGTCGAGCAGCAGTCATGTCCCAAGGATATCGTCCTGTCGTGGCCGGCGTAATCGGATTTTGTTCCATAGGAGCGAAGTCCGAAAGTACACAGACGGTACGTTCGTCCCACGAAGCCGCCGCCATCCCGGCGGCGCAGAAAACCACTCGCCTTGTCCGTGCACGCTGCAAACCGTCTCATTTCACAGAAGAAACAGGCACCGCTCCTCCAGAGACCCGTGCCGTACCGCCATGCAAAGCCTCCTTTAGGTCTTTTACCACTTTTCAATTAACGAATGGAGATATCAACTAGATAAAGGTTGCCGCCCGGCGTCGCTAGCAGTGCGGTTACCATAGAAACCCCCCAGGCCCAAAATGGAGATCACTATAGGCGCTTCTGACGTCGTGTATCTAGATAATTTTGCGTCGTGTCGCTACTCTGGCAGCTACGCTGCCATATAGAGTGGCTCTAGGTGTACCGAGCGCTCCGCATTCTTGGGTAGTTCCAGGTGCAGCCGCTTCATGACGAAAAAGTGGCGGTAGCAGGCTACCGGTGCATTTCTGCTCGAAGGGTCGTGGCGTGAAGCGTCTCAAGTGTTGTGCGCGAGCGCACGGGGCACGAGCGTCTCGCACTCCGCGTGCTCGTGCAGGACGCCCTTACAAGCGTGTTGCCATAGTACGCCCCCCGATGGCACCACGCACAGGGTACCGGCTCTGGGTACCGGTAGGTACCGGTGCCATCGGCGTCATGAACAAGTTGCTTGCTAACGATTTTCTGTTCGGCTCACTTCCACCATAGCCAGGTCAGCCTAAGGTCACTGAATCCTGGGAAAGTAGCGCCAAGCGCCCCGTGTGGTCGTCATATTGGTCCGTGAAATTAGCAAGCTCTCCTTGACACCTCCGTTCTTGGTGAGCCAATGAAAATTCGCGTGTGACGGGAAGCTTTATGGAGACGTTTCTTGTATACCGAGATTTTGCTATCCACACACAGGTAAAACAAGCGCACATCTTCTTACCACCACCACATGCTGTGCTTCGAGGCACTGAAAAATAAGTTTACTGTTTTAAAATACGCAAAAAGAACAATATATTTGTAAGAGATCCGTGGAGATGGGCATGATTGACAAGTTAGTTGCATACACAGTGCCAAAGACGCTTATATTTGTGAGGAACGCTTCCAGCACGATGATACATCATATTGTACCTACGCGACTCTGACGACCTTGGCGCGGCGCTACAGTACTTCACGACGTACGGCTCACCCTCAAAGCCCTCAACGAGCAAAAGAGCAGAGCGTTGTGGGCCAGCCGGCCACCAGACCCAGCCTCCCCGCTCCCGGCGACTGGTGTGGTGAAGATATCCTAGGCGTAACGTACAACCCAATTGGAATCTCGCCCGAGATGTAGACCCGCGTTGCGCGCGACATCACGGCAAATGTGGATCGCGCCCGCGACTACGCTCTCCTTATGGCCGAGCGCCGGTACCTGGCCCAATCGGTGCTCTGCGGTCGTCTCTGGTACCTAGCGCAGGTGGAGGTGCCACCGCGAAGCTTAATCAGAGAAGTGCGAAGTTCTCTGTCCAGATTCTTCTGGATGGAGAAGACCGAGCCCGTCACTCGTCAAGTGCTCTCCCTCCCGCGCGAGAAGGGAGGATGGGGCTTCCCCTGCGTGGATGGCACGTCCGCGCTGCCCACGTCCCCGGCGCACTGGAAAGCGCTTCAATTGCACCGCCACCTCGTGGAGCAGGCGGCACAATTGGACATCACGACAACACCAGCATCACGCCTCGCCCAAACCCTGTTGGAACCACAGCTCACTCCCGTGCAGATCGGTATCTCGTATTTGTTCCCATGGGTCCGCCTCACGTCCTCCAACCTTCCAGGACACCTGCGAGACTTCGAGAGGTAGCGCGGCTGGGGAGTGGTTCCCACACAAGATTGGCTACTTCGGTGGGGCATGTCTCGCGCCGATCAGCGCCCGAACTGCGACGACCGAGAGACGAACGTGCATGTTGTGTCGGAGTGTGTGGTCTCAGACAACACTTGGACATCCCCAGGATGTCCTCAGGACAACCTTTTGAGGACATTATGATGTCCTGAGGATGTCCTCAAATGCTCCTGGAAACATCCTAAAAACGTCCTATTGTCCGGCCTCAGGACATCCTTAGAACGTCCTCTGGAGGGCAGCCAAGGATTTTTTTAGTACATTTTTAGGACAATGCACTGCAGGTGCAGCTGTTCACTGAGCTGTTAGGATGCTTTAATTTTTATTGTTTCTAGGTTTTCTCCAACTGGATTTTGAACCTGAAGATGCCTGCAAGAGCTGCCTGCAGAAAAAAAAATGCATTGTTGTGCACTATTTGAAAGAGAAATTCACACACTAATTCTAGATTACTAGTCAGTGAGAGGCTAAGAACACAGGGAAAGGAAAGGAGGAAGAAAGCTGGCGGAATGCTGAAGAGAAGAAAACCTCTCACCTCCAGCATCCCGTCGGCTTTCTCCTCTGCGTATTTCCTTGCGCTATGTTCTTAGCCTGGAACTATGAGCATGATCGTGCCATTCATTATTGCAAACAAAGGTAATTGTTCAAGAAATACTTTATTGGAGAGCAAATGTTATACATGACTTTTTTCAATGTCTGCACCAGACGTGCAGTCTGGCTTCGCATCTTGGCCAGCACTAGTCCGAATATTCAGCGGGATCTACAAAAAAAAAAAAAACAATTTCATAAGCATTAATAACAAAACAGGTAATGTGAGAAACTTACCATTATGTCGAACACCTCCGGCCTTTGACTGCAGCTTTTTCAGTTTCTCTTTAGCGTGGCGCAGCCATACTTTGATGATGGTCTCCACGTCAGCTTTGTTGGCGCACTCAACATTTGATTTCACTGATCCTAAAACACTGATTTGTGATGAAAGTCACGGCAGAAAGCTACGATGGTCTAGAAAAAAATCACAATTAATGTTCGGCGAGGAAGATACCCTTGGTACCGAGTCTACTTTCGCACAGTTGAAAAGCTCGAAGCATTCGTTTACGCGCCGGCATCTTTCGCGCCGAAATTGCCGTTCATTGCTTTCCGCCATTTCGAAGAAGTACTAGATTTAAAAAACACACTAACCTTTGTCACTGCCTTGCATTGCTGCCATCATCAATTTGAATGGAACAGCGCGGATATACAGACTCGCAGCGCTGACTGCACTCCGTTTCTCCTTATGTTGTACCGCAGCGAAGGCTAGAAGCGCGAGCTCAGAGCGTTGGCAGCTGCCCTTGGTGCACGAGAGCTTGTGCCGCCGCGATGTGCCATAGAGCAAGGAGCTCGCGCTTGTAGCCTTTCCTGCGGTACAACACAAGCTGAAACAGAGTATAGAGAGAGAATAGATCTTTATTAAAACAAAACGTTCAAAGTGGAGATTTTAGCAGCTGCAGAACCAGCGCCGGCTACTCCAGACCATTGATTGAAATTACAAGCAGCATATAAATTTTACAAAAAAAAAAAATTATGTACATACATACATACACATACATACATACATATACATATATACACATATATACATATATATATATATATACATACACACATACACGCATACATACACGTACACGCACATACATGCATATATATATGCAATAAAATAATCATTTACATATTTACAATATCGAAAACCCGACGTCACAGTACGTCCGACCATCCCTGGTGGGAGGCACCGTCCGTGGACTAAGCAACCGTCCTCACTATGAGGAGGTATCCACCTTGTCCTCGGACCGGCAGCCTCTAGAACGGTGTCCTGTCCCTTCCAAAAATAGGCCGCAGCACAGTGACGGCATGCCAGGAGCGTACACTATATGAAATTTGTTGTTGTCAATAGTTCTCACTTAACTTTGTGTCCTCCAGATAATCTACAAGATACCCGATCACAGTTTGTTGGGTCCTTCGTGTGTTCCATGGACCAAGGAGTGTTGTGAGGGACAATGGGCGGTTATCGATAGTAGACATTCGTTCTCGAAGATGGTCTCGTTCATCTGTGTACCTTCGGCAGTTGATTAGTACGTGTTCTGCATCGTCTATTTCGTCACATGTGGTGCACAAAGGGGAGGTAACTTGTCGTATTCGATGTAGGAAGTGTTGTCCAAAAGGAACACCTAATCGAAGTCTGTGTATCAATGTTTCAGAAGCTCTTGAAATGTTTCTTGGCATCCAAAATTTTAAGTTAGGGTCAATCCGTTCGAGGTGGGAGTTTTGAGGAGCGTCTTTATAACAAGTAGCCTCGGATCTTTTCCTTGATGTCCTTCTGAGCAGGTTTAATATGTCTCCTTTCGTGAAAGTAATTGCAGTCTTGGTATTTATATTGTGGGCATTTTTGGCTGCCCGATCGGCCGCTTCATTTCCTTGAATGCCACAATGTGCAGGGATCCATTGAAAATGAATTTTATGTCCAGTTTCAATAGCTCTCGAGAGGTGGAAACAAATATTAATGGCAATAGATGAACTTGTTGGTGATATGTATTTTATCATGTTCAGTGCGCTCATTGAATCCGTGTAGAGAGTCCAACTGGTAATACTTGTTTTCTGAGTAAAGTAGAGAACCGCTTGCAAAATAGCAAATAGTTCTGTGTTAGTTGAGCTTGTCTTGTGTGAAAGTAAGAAGCTTTTTTCTATATTTAAAGATGGAATTATAAATGCTGCTGTAGATGATAAATCGCTTGTTGACCCATCCGTGTAGACCGCAGTAACGTCCTCCGGGGCTTCAGAAAGCATTGAAAGTGTCATTTGCTTCAGCGTGGTTTGGTTTAAAGTCGATTTTTTCACAACTCCAGGTACTGATGTAGAAATATTTGCAGAGTAAAATGTCCAAAGCGCAGCTGGAGGTTCAAATGGGAGTGCGAAGTTTGCGGGAACTATATCTGCATTAGCCATTATTACCTTATGTACACTGGAAAATGTCCTACGGCGGATAGTTGCAACGAGTGGGTGATCATGATGTCGTGTAAGAAGGCGAATGAAATGTCGGAGAGTTTCCCGTTCACGTAGAATCGGTATTGTGAGGGCGTGAGCTTCTGCAACCACCAAGGAGCTTGCTGCGGCTCTTGGTACTCCCAAGCAGATTCGGAGGCTGCGGGCTATCAGATGTTTGAGTCGCGCTTCAAGAGTCCGGGAGAGCCCACATAATGCTGGAAGTGAATACGAAAGGGACTGTGTAACGAGTGCTCCGTGGAGAGTTAAAAGTGCTTTCGAAGAGCCACCCCATCTGGTTCCAGAGCAGCAGCGTAAGATATTGATGTATGGCGTAATTTTTCTTTCTAAATATTTTACATGAGCTGTCCAAGACAGGTTCCGGTCAATGTACACCCCTAGGAAACGATGAGCCTTCACCAAAGGCAAAGGTTTCCCTCCAAGCGTGAGTTCAAGGTTATTGAGTCTTCGTCGTGTAAATGGAAGGACCGCAGATTTCTCAGTAGAAATCGACATACCTCGTTCAATGAGAAATTGTTCAATTATTAAAAGTGAAGTTTGGAGACGAGTCTGAATTGCACTGGGATTAGCATCTGATGACCAAATAGATATGTCATCAGCATACATGGAAATTGATACATTATCTGGTAATAGACCAGGAAGTTCTGTCAATACAAGGTTAAATAATGTGGGACTTAATACGCTTCCTTGAGGAACTCCTTGTGAAACATAGTGCTTTGATGTAAAACCATTGGGCGTCCGTGCGTACACCGATCGATCATGGAGGAAATCACTCATCCAGTTCACTAGGTGGTCACTTACTTCTAGTCGCTGAAGCTGTCCGATAACATGGCAGTGGCTAACAGTGTCAAATGCCCGCTGAATGTCTAGAAACACTGCTACTGTGATTTTGTGAATGCTGCGTTCGTGTTCTACACAGGTCACGAGATCGAGTACAGAATCTATAGCTGACATATTCCGCCTAAAACCGGTCATTTGGAACGGCAATATTCCACTGGAATCTAACCACCAATTTAGTCGCTGTAAGACCATATGTTCCATCGTCTTCATCAGCACGCTGGTGAGGCTCACTGGACGAAAAGATGAGATGCTTAGAGGGGATTTTCCAGGTTTTAAAACAGGCACTAAAATTGCTTCTTTCCAGGCAAGGGGTATATAACCACTAGCCCAGCATTGGTTATACATATCCAGTAAAAAGGGCATTGCGTGCTTCCCAATATTCGTTAGTGCAGCCGGAGTGATACCATCTGGTCCTGGGGCACTTTTTCGCCTGAGCTTTCTCAATGCCCATTTCAGTTCACTTTTGTTAAATGGCAAATTCATGATATGGTTGTGAGCTGTTGATAGCCGCGGGGATGGGGTTTTCTGATCCGTGTTTGCTATGGCTGTAGAAACGTGTTGCGTCACTGCTCTGCAAAATTCTTCGGCTATATTCATATCGCTAACACCTCGATGAAGTGCCAGCGCGCGCAATGGTTGGCGTTGTAACACCGGCGATTTTAATGAGCGAACTATGCGCCATGCTTGTATTTCCGGGGTGTTCGGTAATATTGAATCCCAAAGACTCTTCCATCGGCGTTTTCCCAAATATTCGAGCTCGTGTTTTGTTTTCGTCTGAATTCGTCGGGCTTTCATTTGATCTTCAAGTATTCCGCTCCTTCGAGCTTTTCGTTCCGCCTGTCGGCGTTGAGCACGCAATTTCTGGTACTCAGGATCTACCCCTAGATGTCCTTGAGGGACTTTTAACGTTTGTGATGATTTCTCAAGGTTAATTTTTATCCCAGAAACGAAATCATCTAGTGTCTTCAAATTTGTCATTGAGTCAGCGTTCAGTGCACGGAACTTGGACCAGTCAGTTAAAACTGTATGTCTATGTTTCACAAATGGATGTAATTTTGTGTGACTTATATAGATAGGTAGATGATCGCTTCCCCTGGTGTCGCAGTCGGTATACCAATTGGCCTGAGCTACCAAGCCTGCAGAGCAGATGGTCAAGTCTAAACAACTAGTGTATCCGTCTCCTTTAAGGAATGTCGGAGATCCGTCGTTTAGAACGCAAAGATTGTTTGAAATGAGTATTGAGTCTAACATTGATCCTCTCTTTGATGTATGAGAGCTGCCCCAGGTTGGACTATGTGCATTGAAGTCTCCACACAGTATGTAAGGTGCATCCAAAGAAGCAATGAGACCTTCTAGGCGTTGTAAGTCTGTTGTGCTTCCTGGTGGTATATATACGCAAACAATATTAAGTACCAGGCCACGAATGCGTACCTTACAAGCTACAAATTCTCCAGAACTATCAATGTCACTCACAATTTCTACTGATGAAAGATCGGATCTTATACCTAACATTACTCTTGAGGAACGGAGCTGAGCGTTTGAGGGATATAGCACGTAATCAGGCAGGCGAAATTGTTCGGATACGTGGCCTTCACAGATAGCTAAAACCGAGAATTTGTAGCGACTGACAAAATCCTTGAAATCGCTGCGTTTTGGCATTAGGTGACGTGCATTCCATTGTAATAAAAAGGAAGTGGCGTATACCTCAGTTAGATGAGTCATTGAATGCCGTTGAGAAGTGGTTCCATGGCCAACAGAGCTTTGATGGATGATTTGGAACCGATTTTCGGGTATTCTTTGATGATTTCTTTTATGACTTCCATCATGAGAGGTAGGAACATGTGAAGGATGCCTTTTGCACTGCTTTCTTGATCTGGATGGGCAGACTCAATGTGATGCGCGGTTCTAGAACTAGTACGGCGTCGATTATCCAGATGGGAAGGTACTTCCTCTTCGGTATCTGCAGTTGCTTTTGGGTTTGGTGGTATGACGTGGGAACTTCCTTGTCTTGTCTTGTGATCTGTTAGTGTTGTGTTGCTGCCGCTTGGAATTCCTTGCAGAACGTCGGAAAAGGTAGGCCGTGATGTTTTATTTTGCGTGGTCATTTTGTCACTTGCCCTAATAACATCCGGATTAGGAGCTGGAGCTTTCCGTGGAGTAGGTTTGCCATAAAAAAGCTCATTTTTCTTAGCAGCATGCGCCGCCTGTTTTCGTATACAGCCTGCATAGGTTGATACATGGCGCGAGCCGCAGTTTGCGCATTGCGGTTCACGTGGTGTCGGGCATTCTTTGTGGTGATGAGGACCTGCGCAGATCTTGCAGCGACGGGAGCTGCGGCAGTCGCGAGCCAGGTGGCCATATCGTTGGCAGTTGTAACATTGAGTTGGTGCCTCGCAGTGTTCTTGCACGGGGAAGCTGTGGAATCCTAGTTTGGTTCGTGCAGGTAGTTGTAGGTCTTCACGAAATTTAAGGATTACTGTTGTCAGTGGATGTTTTGTTACGGGACCATCTTCCCGTCGAGTGTACTTCATTTGTCGTTGTGCAGAAATGACTCCGTCGTCTCGTAGGTATTCACCGAGTTGATCATCACTGTAGTCAAGTGGCACACCCCAGATTTTCCCCAGATTTTTCGAGTACGACTGTGGTACAACGACATCCACCTTGATTCCCGCGAGGGCGTTTAGTTTTAGCAAATTATTCGCTGCTTCGGCGGACGCCACAGTGACAGTTAGTCCTCCATTTTTGTCAATTCGTTGAGACAGGACTTTCTCTTGGGATGTTGCGACGATTTCTTGCGCTAACTTATTAGGGTTGACCTTCCAGAACGACTGGGATGGATCATTGAGTTTGAACAACACCGGAATGCCAGCCTTGCGAGTCTTCTTGTAAATCACCTCAGTGAAAGGTGTCTCCTCATCGGTGATGGACTGCTGATGTTCCATAGTTTGAGCAGGTGGCTCTTGATATTCATCAGCGCGCCGTTTTCTCGGAGGTATGGCACTTGTTTGGGCAAGGCTTGAACCCGAGTCATGGGATACTGCGGTTGGTATTACCACAGGTTGGGAGGTGCGTAGAATTGTTGAGGAGGCATGTTCGTGCGGTACAGTGCCAGCGGGGCTGATGACAGATGTCATCGCCACAGCGGCCGGTAGTGGTATACCGATTAACTGTCACTAATGGGTATAAATGCTGAAAAGCTTGCCGAATGGTAGAAAGAACAGGTTGCTTCGATCGCACTTCTTCTTTTTCTCCCCTGAAACAGAGTATAACAACTCGGTGATATATTTCTTCTTCCTCAAATCGTCATCATCTTCTCCTTCGCCGTTAATGAGAACATTTTAAATTTTTAAACACAAGAAACCAAATAGCCAATAAACATTAATAAGTAAATAATAAATAAATAAATGACAGCTAAAAATAAATAAAACTAAGAAAATGGAAAAAAATAAAAAATAAAGTTAAAAAATATTTTTAGAAAATAAATTACAATGAAAAAAATTAAACTTAAAAGAAATATTTCTTTTTATTTTGTATGTTTTATTTCTTTTTAGTTATCATTCATTCATTATTTAATTTTAATGTGTATTGGCTATTTGGTTTCTGGTGTTTAAAAATTTTAAATGTTCTCATTCACGGCGAAGGAGGAGAAGATGACGATATGAGGAAGAAGAAATATATCACCGAGTTGTTAATCAGCGCTGCGAGTCTGTTTCCTTCTTATGTGCCTGTGAGTGTGACTGTATACTCGCGCTGCTCCATCCAAGCATGAATTACCAACTAGCCCAAGCACCCACATTATCAAGCCATCATCAACCTGGACGCTATTTCTGTTTCTGTCCTGGCTTGGCTTGGCTTGCTCGAGTCTCTCGGATGGGTGGATAATTGCCATAACGGTACACCTTGTAGTAGGCGGTAGCTTACGTCACCTAGATTGAATGTTGCCAATAGAACTGAATTTCGAAATACTGCTCAAATAAAAAACTAATAATAATTGTAGTGCGTCCTGGTTTTATTAAAGAATTGTTTGATGAAAACTATAGTTAAAATATGTCCTAAACTTACACAACTACATGTAATAATTTGTATGTGAAATTTAGTTGAGCAGTGAACGTGAACTGTGTATACTACCGCCATTTCATTCATTTATTTTGTTAAAAACGTAATCAAATTGAGGACGTATATATTACTTACAACTTTGTATCCTTCGTCCTCAATAAGTCCTCGAAAGGACGCTTCTAGGATGATCCAGCGACTGACGTCCTCAGGATGTCCTGAGGACGTCTTGAAAACCGTGAGGACGTTTGTACCTTTCGAGGACGTCCTGAGGATGTTGGGTGTTGTCTGGGCGCGCCCGTTCTGGCGGGTGGTTCGCGCTAGTTTCCGGGGGTTGGGTGTGGCACTGTACCTCCTACGCAGACGCTGTCCTTCAGGGCTTTTCGCCTGGGTCTGCTCGCCGCGAGCGAGTACGTCCTTTGGCGAAACCGGTGCTGCGCCGTGGGACAGGGATGGAGGTTGCGTGCGCTCTGGCCGCTTTTATTCAGGCTACGGCGGGAGCTCGTGCCGCACCTCGAGGAGACCTGGGGTGCTAGGGGTAAAACCTTCACGGACCACGGCGCCAGTTTGCGTTCCTCAATGTGCGAGTTGGGTTCGGCTGACATGCTTGGGCACAACGGATGCATCACAGTGAAAAGGCACAGAGCTTTCAAAGGAAAGGAGGTACGAAACAGACTGCTATATTTTCAAATTTGCGTACCAAAAAGCAGGCTTTAGCGGCTTTAGGCTTTGCACGCTGATGCACTATTGGTTATAATTTCGTGCACTAAACGATATCCGATGAGTGAAATCAGAATTTATCCCACCCGAAAATTCATTTTATGGTATCTTTAAAGGGAAACTTAGTCGGTTTTGTATTTGAGAAACAAACACTTAAACCATCTTCATTTGTCCTCCCAGGCGTGATACACATGTGAGCAAGAATCGGGTTGAGTCGCGTTGCCAAGTAGCGTAACCATAGGAACCGCCACCGACAGCCCAATGCCGTGCCGTTCCGTGATAGCGTCAGCGATGGTTGCTATGTTTACGCTACTTGGCGGCGCCATTTTTGCTCCCATGTGCTCCAGGCTTTATCCGAGCAGTCAAAAGCGCTACACGCGCTCCTTCAAAAGCGGCGTGCGCAAGACAGCTGAAAAAAACCCCGTAAGCTGTTTTCCTTTTTTTTTTCTTTGCGTTATGTTTGGGTCAAATGCTTGTGATACTCCAATGCACAGGACGAAAATACGTTTTAGCGTGTTTTCATGGCCCCCGATTTGCCTAAAAAATTTGCCCAACACACACAAAAAAAAAAAAACATGCTGAATTAGTAACCTAAATATTAGGTCGATATAGTATACAAATATTTTTTTTCTTTTTTTTTTTGTGAAATCATTGAATTTACAATTTTCTCCTTCACCCTGTTTTGCAAGCTGAGTCTCTACTGGTAATAAAAAAAAAAAAAAAACTGATGCTAGTGGCAGGCAGGGGTTATCTTTTTGGACTGGAATAAATTACCTACGCATCAAGGAGGATGTAGGGATTGGTTTTCCACGCGCCACACCCGCACGCCTTCCCCGTATAAAAGATTCGAAGTAAATAGCCAAAATAAAGCATTGACGAACGCGTGTGCAAGATGCAATTTGTTTCAGGCATTTGCTTTAGAAAAGGTACTATTGCTGAGGCCAGCACGTGCGGCACGTGGAACACCAAATCCCTGCATTCTCCTTGATGCTCGGGTAATTTCGTAATAGGCCTATTGATCACAAGCAGTTCCATGGTATCAAATGAATGCGTTGAAGCTCGCTCCAGCACCCGCGCAGCAGCGTAAAACAAAAGATCTGCATAGTCTGTTTTTTTGTTTTTTAGACTGCCTGCCAGTGACATTACGGCCCTGAAAAGTGTGGGTATTTTTTAATGTTGGTTTTGGCATCATTTTCCATTTACAGATTTCACAATAACCATTTTGAATTTCGTAATACTAAATAGCACACGGGAAAGGGTAAAGGCATATCATGCGGAAAATCTAGTTAGTTGGAGTAACTCGAAAAATCGCCTAGAATACCCCTTTAACACAACTCAGCTGAGCACAGTGCAAACAGTAAAATTACCCGTGAACATATCTGTGTTTAATTAATTGAAGGTTGCCTCGTAACCATCTTCAAGCTATCAAACAAACACACTGAGGATTAACTGTCGCATCACAAAACAGTGCGCAGCAACGAAATCTCTTTTTGACATTTTTCGAAAAGCTATAGACTTAAGTGCATGGCACTTCGCTCATTCATTTTATTTAAAATAAATTACAAAAAATAAAACGTCAATTTATTGTAGGAAATTGCTTATAAAGATGACAAGCTTGATGAAGTCAATATAACTGTCATGACAAAGGGAACAACCACAGCCAGACTCGATAAATTGCTGCCCCAAAACAAACTGCCCACTCGAAAGGTTATTTACAAGATCTCAACGCGTAAATGCGGCTCCCGCCAACAAATCTATAAAAACAAACAAAAAAGAGAGCCATGTGGGAAACATCCTTGTTTTTTATTGTTTTTGACACGTCGACTGTTCATTTCAAGATCTCAACACGTCGATCGTTTATTTAGCCGTTTAAGAACAGCAAAACATAATCTCAGTTTTGCTGCACTCTATTCCATTCAAGAGATTCAAGAGATAAGCGACACATTCTAGCCCTTATTGCTGCCAGATATTCAATAAGGCACCGGAAGACGGTAAAAAAATAAAACCCCACATCTTACCTGTGTATGGCACACTCTATGCCAGCTTGAGATAAGAGTTGAACAGCAGAAAAGATGCCTGCCCAAATTTCTACCCAGTAAGCCCGCCTCCTTCATACACCATACACCTCACATGCACTACTCCCAGGCACTTCATGAAACGTTTCAGCCAGATACAGCCCGTTCCACCTTACGACGGACCACAGAGGACACGCTTTGGGTCACCTGAGGCAATCCAGCGCACTGCGAGTGCCACGCGACTTTCGGGAGTGGTCGTGCAACACATTCGCAGTGCTGGATTGGCCGGGATGTCTCCTAGTGCTGCTAGCGTCCACCATAAGGTGAAATGGAAGTGTCGACGCACGGACCGGTACAACAGATGAAGGGACGCACCGCTGCACTTCAGCTGTGCAGATGCTCTCGCAGGGACGACGACACCGAGGACCAGGAAAACCCGCGCAGTCCCCAGGACACCGTCGCCCTCGCAAACGTCAGCAGCGCTAACCACACCAGTCCCAAGAAGGCCACCAGCAGGGGGCTGTAGCCCCACGTGTAGGCGAAGAAGAGCAGGAACCCCAGGAAGCCGAGGCCCTGTTTCTGGGCCAGGGGCCTGAGGCAGACCCTCGGGGGAAGGCGGATTGTCTCACGTACAGGGGCCCGATCCCCTCCGGTCTTGGTCACCCTCTGGTAGGTCGTGGGCGGGCAGAGCAGCTGCCTGGCCAGGTGGCCCGAGAAGCTGTCCCCCTGGTACAGGGCCTGCATGACCGGACCGTACTGGCGGCGGTCGGGCACGGCCTTTAGTTCCCTCGAGATTCGACTCTATAATTAGCATTATTTCATGAACAAACAAATTACCACATTTTCCGGTCTCGAGTCCTTTGCATACGTCGCACGCCCCTTATAAACAACCGTTTTCACGAAAAAGTCGTTTCTACTATAGCTATGAGAGAAATGGGCCGCTGCAAGTGTCGTGACCACCGACTCTCTAATCATTGAAACAGTATGTACTAAGTTGCACTTATATATTTGTACAATCAATGCACCAAAACTACATCGATAATCCCGTGCAGGGAGAGACAGAAAAATAAATTATGGTTCTGGAGAGATTGCAGCTTTAAAAACGGTGCTGGATACTTTTACACTCGCACATGTGTATTATAATCGCGACATGTGTGCAAGCAAGAGCAAGTTTCAATATTCTCGCCAACGAATGGAACGAGAAATATAATCCCCATGACAAACATGAGCAGTTCAGGTCCACACCCCTCAATAAGACGTATTTAAAATTTATTTCAGTTGCACGGCAATGTAAAACGCGCCAGTGGAAAAGAAAAAAAAAGAGCAACTTACACATAGAAAAATGCGGTATATCTGGCAAATGTTGAAAACATCTGTTTGTTCCTAAATTGCGCTTCTACAAGAATTAACAACAAGGTGCCCCAGGAATTGGCCGGCTCAACCCAGTTTGATGACTACAGGCAAAATTAAATTGCTCTCTACGGTCGCCGCCACGAAGAGAAAGGCAGGAAGAATTTCAAGTGTCCCACTTCCGGCATGAGCTTCAGAAGCTTCCCACTTTGACAGCACATCGACTTGCCGTGAGCTTCGTGCGTGCACGCACAGCCAAAGCACACCGAAATGGTACGACGAGCCTCTGCCAGAAGCCGGGCGCCCAAAAAAGACCATTTTGGCATTCTCGTCCTGTCAATGACCACAAAAGCAGAAGCGCGTTTATGCGCACTTCGTCGAAGATAGCGGGGCGCTTTTGTTGTGAGGAGATTGCCTTAGTCTTCCCCGTCAAGGTGTCTGCAGAGTGGGTACTCGCCGTCGTAGAGCGGCGATGAGTCGCCGAATGGGTGCTTCCACGAAGCTGTACTTTGGCGCAAAAAGCGACCCCACCGACCGGCGACGCCGACGTGAAACGCGAAACGAACGAAGAAGCGTGCGCAGCACCAAGTTGGCGCTCAAGGGCTCAAATTTGTGTTTCGTTTGTATAAAGAGCCTAGATTTAAGAGAGGGGACAACTGCTTGATTGAGGTCATGTGGTTCGTGGGTTGCGGTCGCAAAACGAGCCCGCAAGGAGTCAAAAGTGTTTTCCGTTTGCTAACGTGTCCGCACATTTAAAGGTACACAGCTCCTTTATATGTGCGCCTTAGATGATCCACGATTTTGAATATATTTGGTGCAGATAGTTTGAACGCCACATGACTGTGGAAAAAAGAGTGAGCGCTTCTGAAACTGGTCAATGCTCGACCGGCGGCGGTTTTCCGGTGGAAAGAAAATGGATTTCGAGCCACAAATTGTGTTCTGCATAGTTGGGCTCTTATAGGTCATGTTCAAACAAAAACATCGGCAAGCATAAGTACCCTGTCAACGTCCCTGTAGACATTTACTCTCAGTTCCACCTTCCTCCGCCATTTTTTATCCGCAACAATCCTAAAGAAAAGGCGAGACCGAGCCAGCCCCCACCTTGTCGTTGAGGTAGCAGGAGAGGGCGTGGAGAATCCGGACGAGAAAGGTGATCTCGTAGCTACGGATCGGCTGGGTGTCTGGGTTGCCCTGGTAGCCGACGTTGCAGGGCCTCTGTCTGGCCACCCTCTGCACGCTCCGTTGGAGGAAGCTCAGGTCTCGGGAGTCCGCCACGTCCCTCCCCGGCTCGGACCGTGTCAAGGGGGAGTCGAGCGTCGTTGATCCGAGGCTCGAGATGGACGGTAACTGGAGCTGGGGTGCAGTTTGTATTTGAGTGACGGCAAAATGCAAGCAAATTGCTGGGCAACTACATTAACCGTGAAACATGTGGTTTCAGTCCAATTCCTCCGGGATTGATGTCTATGCTCTTGGCACTCATCGTTGGTTTGTTTGGTGACTGGCGTGTTCACTCTATACCAATTCCTGTAATGGAGATACCGGCGTTGACCCGGGTTTTAAACCTCTGGCACTCTTCCAGAACCTGAACCAGCCAATCGGCCTGGAGCTAGGGGGTGTGACATCATCACACGGCTCGGCCAATCAGCATTGAGTTAATTGGCGGCTTCACTATTCAACTCCACAAATTTCTAGACCCACCCTGATGACAGAAAGCATGTTTTACGTGAAGAGTGTGTGCACACTAAAGGACGAAACATGCTTTCTGAAACAACAGCCGGAGAAGTTACTAATAGTTCAGTTCTGCTTTTTCTTCTCTCGGAAACAAGTCGTTGCTTGTTATGAATTTGTCATGTATGGGAACGGTGGTCCGGCAGCGGGCCTACAAATGCATTCTGAGAAGAGCTACGCATTCACAGGCAGCCATAACAAGAGGAACAAAGGACAGGTTGCAAGCTAGAAAAAAGCTAAAAAAGATCACTTTATGTACTGCACATCTTCCAGAATCATGATACGAGGGTTGTACAAAAGGTAACGCAAAAGTTTGCATTTTTTTTATAAACAAACATGGATAAGTAAAATGACACTTTCTTCAGGTAACTCTTCCTCTATACAAAGGCTTTACCCAGCACAGTCTCCATCACCAGCGATGTATCTGCACCATCGCTGAGCCCTATTTTAAAATTTTCTTCGAAAAAATACACAGAATGTATAGTTACAGTGGAATCTCGTTGATATGGTTCTGCATAATGCATTTTTCAGTATAATATACTTTTTTTTTTTATCCCTTCTAAACGTTTTATAGGAACAATGTATTCCGATACGGCTGCTACGGTCATATTTTCGCTTGGGATTTGATAATACGACTGCAGAAATGGGTTCTCACGAAAAAATATACCTGTATATTCCAGTTACTCTTGTCAGTGACAGGTTAAGTGTACTGTAGAGTGGAAGCTCCTCCCACCCCTTTCCACTTTAGCAGAGCTAACAACGCTGGGGAGGAGGTCCCCTCCTCTTCAGCATTCACTCTACCCAAGTAAAAAGGGGTGGAAGGAGCTTCCACTCTACTCTTAACCTGCAACCAACTATAGCTCAAATCAGATTCTAAAAAACAACAAACGAACTGTTGTACAGTCAGCGACAGCGCGGCTGCTACAGCCACAGCCAGCATGGCTAGAGAACCACAGTTAGGGCTAGGGTGTTCTATCATGGCCGCCAATGCATCCAGCCAGCCGGCGGAAAGTAGAGTAGGTTTTCAAGCATGTGACCACAAAGAATAGTTACGTGTGGTGCATCCAGTAGAGCTGGAGAGCACGCCTTTCTAGTGCAACTAGCTTCCCACACCTCCTCCATTGTTCTCTGGTTGGATTGTAGTCAAGCATGTTTTCTCCCGGTGCTCCCGTTTGTACACCACAATTGACGGCCCTCATGGTACAGTAACCACCGTGAAAATGTAAAACAAATGAAAACCGCTGACTTTGACAGAAAAACGAGACACATTTGCAAGGTCGAAGAAGACCCAACGAAGAAACAAGTAGGTCCGGCAAGCGAACTTGGTTTGCCGGTCCCAACACTCAACATTATCATAGGCAAGCGGGAAGAAACCCGCAAGAAGTTGCAAGTCTTCGAGACTAGCGTAAAGCAAACAAGAGGTGCGCAGCATGAACAGATGGAAGAAATCCTCCTGGCTTGGTTCAAAAAAGTATGAGTGGTGACGATGATGAAAACACCAAGGACTCGGAAACAACTGCAGTAATCGTCGTACAACAACTGCCAGCGACGCGTTCGAAGTGTTGGACACTCTTCGGACTTTCGTCGCAAATGCCGAGCTAAGCGACCAAACTGTGGCTCTTCTTTTTAACTTTTAAAAGCACCTGTTTATGGACACTGAAAAGAAAAAAAGTCCAGTGGAAGGTGACAAACTATTTAAAGGTCTCAGAATAAAAGCAAGTTTCTCAGCACGTATGCATTTTCATGGTTTTTAGGATACCGTTTGACTAATACAATTTTTGAGTAATATGTTTTTGTTTTCTTTTGGTTAACATGAAAATTGTATTAAGGAGATTCCACTGTATCTGCTTATCTTATGTAGCATAAATGAACTCTGCACAAATTTTGGCGCCTCGATTCTATGAACATCGTTGTGCATATTCCTGAAAGAAAACACTGCCAAAGCTAGCGCTCTAGCAAGAGTGGAATGCCGAGTCCTGCTAGGTCTACTGAAGACAGATGTCGAAAAAAAAAGAAGGCACATAATACAAAGCAAAATTATCTTTCAAAAATTGTCTTAACTACTATTTCAATGTTTTGACAAGATTGCCAGTGTTCTGGCAGCTTGACTAATAACTCTCCAAGAACTCTGGGTTTCTTTCCGCCGGCAGATGCCCCCTACCAACCTTGAAGAGGTGGCAGAGGTCATTGGTGGCCGACTGAAGGTAGGAGAGGGTGCGTCGCAGCTCCAGTGCCTCATCCTGGGGACCCCAGGCCCCCAGGAATGTCCCCAGACGGCCCCACCAGGAGACAGACTCCTGGGGCCCATGGACCTGGCGCTCTATGTCCAGTGCCTGCCAGGCCTGGGACAGCAACCGCACAAGTTGATTCACCTGGAGCAGACAGTGCACCGAAGTCAGTTTGCACGCAGAAGCCGGTCTGCCAATCAGGAGCACATTAGACCCTTTCGGAAATTCAGTGCCACCTGGTGGATCGCACGTCGGACTAAAGTTTTGAGCGCTAACGGCGGTAAAAACCTAGTATCTACCAGGGCACCGTCACTTTCGTACGTCACTGTTTGACAATTCACCATATTGTTGTTATGAGCTGTCTGGGATATGCAGAAAGTGAGCATTCCAAGGATTCCCATAGCCTCAAACATGTAGCGCACAGAAGCTTACAAGTTTCACCACGCTGATGTCGAACAATAAAACAGCTGATTAATGTTTCAAACGCCCAGGTTTGGCACCATTCCTATATCAACTCAGTTGTGGAACTTTCCATAGACGCCGTACATTGGAGGCAGTCCGAAATCGTGTCCGATTCTTTTGCGATGAGGTGGCACTGCCGGCGCATTAATCCGCACAATTTTGTCTGCTACGGCTCCGCGGCCACCAACCGCTGCAACTGTTTGCGAGTCCCAACCCGACTTCTCGGCGACCAGCATGGTTTACGGTTGGTTTTTTCCCTTTCGCCAGTAAAAATACAACTTGAGCATGATAAGCGGCAGAACCATGACGGCATATGCTTTGTATTATTTCAAAACGCCGCCGCATTAGCTGTGCTGACAGCACGAAGCGTTTCGAACAACCCAAATTCGTTGGCGCCACAATCCGGTGGCGTCGACACTCTGGTGCGCCAGCACGCCACCGGCATATTTCAATAAGGTTGTACACTCACGGATTGTCGCTTCATAAGTTTTGAGCAATGTGTGAACTCTGATGTCCTGGTATAAGCTTCTCTGCGTTGTTTTTCCAAGGCGTGAAATGTGCGGACGTTCCCGTCGCAGCAGTTGCAAACAACCGAAGGAACGTTCGCGCGCGCGCGAACATTATTTTGCGTTGACAGCAGACGACACTTGGAATGTGGTTCAGAGTCAACAGGAACACAGATTCAATTTTTATTGGTTAAAACAAGTATCGGAATTTCTCATATGTGACTACCAACTGCAGCAGAAACAATTCAAAAGTAGTCTGCTACTGTCAGAAAAAGCGCCACGAACATCCGTAAGCTCAGTAGGCCAGATGCAACGGCCACAAGCGCGCCGTCAATGATGATGATAGTGAGTATTAATGCGGAGCGCACGCCCTCTAACAGGCGCCACGCAAAGGGACCCCCCTCCGGAGCGGAGTTCCAGAACTGAGTTGGTTCTAATAACGTTGCAGGTTTAGCACAGATACCGGTCTTCAACTTCTTTCTTTATCAGTCACCATAAGGCCACCATTAGCAGGGACGACGACACTATATGCTCAGATGATGAATCATCAAAGTGGCCAGACTGAATGTTAGAAAGGGACCATTACTCAAATGTTTTCAAGCTCGCTCTTCAAACTTTGGAAAAAGCAAAATTTTGACACATAGCATTTATTATTAGTAGACCTTGATTTAATAGACCCACCTCACCAAGCATTCGGCGCATGCGTGACGCCGCCATAACTTTAGTTCGCAGGATACAGGCAGCAGTGCACAAGACGGCTTGTGCCGCATCATGCTCCACACGCACAGAGCTCCAGCGAGGTTGTCGCACGTGCAGGAAGACTAAAGCTCCCTCGATGCATTGTGGCCGCAGTGGCGTAGTCAAGCTAGCTGGTGAGATCTGTCTATTCATTTATTCAAAAAAAAAAGGCTATCCCTTTTTATGGCACAGACTTGAGGCAGCTACTTTCCTGCAGAGTCGCGGAGGCAAATCATTGGAACTAACAAAAGATGACCGCTGACTGCCGAGATGATTATGATGTATTTTGGGTTCAAACATTACTTTCATCTAGGATGACGAGCATGACATTCCCATACCAAAAATCTCAGAGCACATCTAATTTCCGAGCCCCAATAGTTATCGGATGGCGCCTCGTCCTTCACCGGGTAATGCGAGAAATGATAGGCTCCTTGTGGGCATTGTAGAAAAGCATGTGTGAAAACTTTCTGCATAAACATATTCACCTACAATTTTACAGTAAGTAGTCTAAGCTCATTACAACAGACCTGGTCACAACAAACATTTGGATATAACATAGTACTGATTTGTGATGTTCAGTTGTTTTTCCTGTATGTACCATTGACTAACTCCATATCTGCATAAAGCATACTCCTTTTACAACAGACCGAAATCTTTGTCAAAATCAGGGTCTGTTATAACGAGCTCAGACTGTACAATATTTGCAATACCTATGGCGATTCCAGAAGCAGGCTACGCAAAAAAAAGGGAAGTGATGGTAAGAGGCGCACACCTTGGAGCGGACGTCCTCGCCAAACATGGGCTGGTAGACGAAGCCGGGCTCTTCCAGGTCCCCCATCTGCTGACGCACCACGTTGGCAGTTGTGGCGCTCACAGCCCGCCGCAGCAGGGTGCTGGCCCCCAGCTGGGGCGAGCTGGGCACGCTGCTCCCGCCCATGCTGCCTTCCGCTGTGAACGAGAGACTGCAGTTCAGCCGAAGGCGACTAGCGCGACCTTAGTAGACAGTTGTGGAAAGAGTGTAAGCATGTCAGAGGCAGCAGTGTAAGGTTTTCACTAATGATGCGAGTCTCCAGCACTCCAATAAAGGTGCACAACTTCTCATGGTCAATAATCGATCACTCTCATCAGCCCGCTTGCAAACAAAGTCCTAATCCAAGGATATTCGCGCTTTAAGGCCTTTCTTAATCTGAGCCGTGACTAACATAACATATGGCTGCTTTTTGGTGATGCCCTAAAAAAGGTGAAATCCGGTAGGATTCTCTTTAATCGTAAGCCATAGGTGGGGCTCAGTGTTTTCGGACTTTATTTTTTGTCAAATTCGGAGGGTGTTTTTCGGAGTTTATTTTTTGCCGAAGATTCTGAGTTTATCGGAGTTTATATTTTTTTAATTCCCAATTCTCCGAAATTCGGAGTTTAATTTCGCTTTGTGTCCTTTTAAAAATAAATAAATAATTAATAACCGAATGTAAACGTATGCCAGATAAAAGTGGATAAAATCCACGACAAAAATCACACACAAGTGACGCTTCGATAAACGTCGATACCCTAAAATCAATGAACTCCCGGAGGTAGTCGCTAGGATACTTGTAGTCATCGCATCCTATTCCATCAAGCTAGCCCACGGCCGTACGAAGTGGAGTGGTTAAGGAGGTAATAGAGAGTTCGAACTGTCCCTCTTCCCAATTTTATACAATCCCTATGGTCCATAGCTTTCACTGTTACTAAAACATACCCTTTCCTTTCTCTAAATCACAAATCGCATAGCCCGAACTGGACACCAAAAAGAGTGGCTTTTGTCGTGACCCGAATGTACAACGAACGGCCTGTTCCCCTGAATCAACCTTGAAGAGACAAGCGGCAAGACCCCTTTTGACAACAGTCCGAGACTTGAAAGATAGTTATGGTGGAATTTTCCCAGGACCATTGGCTCTGTGCTGATCAAACTGTAAAAAAAAAAAAAATAATAAAGTCTTTTACACTTTTTTTTTTTTACCCGGCGGGGGGGGGGGGGGGGGGGGGGGGGGAAGGTGGGGGGGGGGGGGGGGAGTGTGGCATTGACACATAAATATTCAGTTTATCGGATAAATGCGAATTGACCAAAATTTTACCGACAGGTGTTTTTCGGAGTGTTTCGGATTTATCCGAAAACACGGAGCCCTAGCCATAAGGCAGCTTCTAAATCTAGGCTCTCGAAAAGGGAGACTACTTGGTTCAGTCATTTTTTGACAAAGTGTTTCTCTAGAAAAGTCTCCACAGACAGAACCTCCATAAGTACTAAACATCCCAAACTCACCTTCCATGATCATGGAAGCAAGGTTTTCCTGCGACAGGACCTGCGGCACACAACACGACGTTAGTCCAAAGGAAGAGTACTAACTAAGTGGAGTAGTTCGTGGACGACATGCTTCTGGACGGTACATATTAATCCAGCATTTTATGTTGCCAAAAGCTATCCAGTTTAAATGTTGTACAGCTAGTGCATTTGGCTCCCATTTAGGCCATTTGGAAATGCAGTCTTTCCAGTTGCTTAGCACAACGAAACAACCAGAACTGAAAAGAAATGAGTGAGACCATGGTATGCTCGCAATACAAACACCAAATTAATTAATGATTTCCCAGCACATGCACTGATGCAAAACAATGTTAACCTGGAAGAGATACGAGCACAAATGCCACTAGTGTCACCCCATGCTGGCAAGTCAAATGACCGGCAAGGACTTCCAGTCCTTTACGAAAATTACGAAAACAAACACCAAGGATCATAAAACATAAAAGAGCCTTTTAGGCAAGAAATCCAGACATTTGCAAATACGTACAGAACACAGCATTTGGTAAGAATTTTTTTCAATCTGTTGTTTGGTTATGGCCTCCCCCAAATGCTAAGCAATAGAAGGCACTTATACAGTAAAACTAGATCTAGCGAAGCTGAGGAATTGTGCGAATTATTCTGTTAAATCGAGAATTTCGTTAAATTGAAGATGTCGTTTTTCAGCCCTAAAACCTAGCTTTAACGTAATTGCATGTAAAGAGCTTATACCACGATACTGCAGACCTGAAGTGGTCATGTGCCGAAAATCTGATTTACACGTGAATGGATTTAGTGTGACGACGACCTGCACCACTAGTGCGTGGAGAAAACCATAACATTCTCGAGGAAACGAATTAAGGTTTCTTTCTCACGCCACAACCTGTGCCCCTTGATCCGCCAATTGTGAGAGCCAGCCAGGGCTCTCTTTGAAGACCACATACCCGTCAGAGACATGAAAAGGGTGTCCTTTTAAGTCCAAGCACGAATGATTTCGACAATAACGGGGGGAAGGGGGGGCGGGGGGGCACCACGTAACCGAACTGAAACTGAACGACGGCAAACTTCATTGGTGCCATCTGTCGCGTGCGACATTGATCTGGTTGTTGAAACATTCTACAGTCGCCGACCAATTTTTCAGACGCCGATAATTCAGACTTGTTTGATATTTCGGACCTAAAGGAGGAACCATGAGCTACCCGATAGAAATAGCGCAAATTCACGACCGATGTTTCGGACAACTTAAAATTTGAACATTCAATTTTTCGGACAAAATCGTCGTGAGTGATCAGCGGAAAACACCACCGCAAAACGGACGTTTTGAATTCTATGTTGGCTGCACATGGATTGGCTTGGCAGGCCTAATTGAGTACTGCTAAGTCCTACTGCTAGGTGATGATGTAAGTTGTTTTTTTTTTTTTTTTTTTTTTTCTAGCTGCGTATTATTATCATTATTTTTGTTGTTACCATTTTGCTTTGTTAATTCACCACTGCAGTCGTGAACTTGCACCTCATCTCGATCTCGTCTCGGTGAATCATGTTTTCGGACTATGCTGGCTTGGACGTCATTGCCCATCTGTTCTTCCGCCACCGCGATGTGTCACTAAGAAGCGCAGAAAGTATTTGACCATAACGCTAGGAAAGGAGGCGGCAGTTCTCAAGTTAATAGAAAGTTGCCAAACGCAAACGGAGGCATAACCTGAAGCAAGGCACTATTTATGGCTTTTTTAAGCCCGCTTAGACGTAATAAAGGCAGGTTTTTAATCTGTTAATTTTGCCGACTGCTCTGTTATTCGGATGCTTTTTTGGTCCCTGCAAAGTCCGAAAAATCAGTCGGTGACTGTATTTATATGAAAATTAAATAAGCACCCGTCTCCCTCGACTCTAGTCATTCGAGACGCTTGCGGCGGTAATGAAACCTTGTGAAACGGCTCTTTCCATCTGGTACATAACTGACTAGAAGCCCAAAGTGTAGAGTTTGTTTTTTCGTAAAAACGAAACTGGGTTCGCATGATCTTATTGCTGGCATGTGAGCAACAAACTTTGAGGCCTTCTAAACAAAATATTATTAAAATTACCCCTTTTTTTTTCACTTATGATTTTTTTCAGAAATTGGGTATGCAGCTAAATTTATTTTGTTATTTCTAGTTCATAAAAGCACTGAGCCTTATGGGAATCGGGGGAAATTAGAATTTGTTTGTTAAATTATGAAGTTCGTAATATCTGGTGTCGTAAATTCAACTTTCAACTGTAGTCATGTTAGTAATAGTCATTAGTTAAATTATAGCAACACTTTGCCCAGTTACTTATGTAGGGTTTACTGCTGAAAAAACCTGTGTATATAGTGACACTCCTGTTGCACAAGTCACAAACTGAAATATCCAAGAACAAGCATGGTGACTATAACTGGATTTCAAGTCAGTTGCAAGCTCTCGGATGATATGCATCGCTGCCTCGGGTCCAGCACCAGCATGTGGTGCGGAAAGGGATGCGGTGCAGCCCACCTTGGTAACCCTGTAGAGCATGAAGGAGTTGCGTCGGCTGGCCAGGTCCATGCGGAAGAAGCGCGGCAACAGAACACCAAACAGGGCAGTGTAGAACAGCAGGTTCTCCTGCACAAAGGGCTGCCTGCACACAGCCAGGGCACAAAGAGCAACAAAATGCCCGGGGTCAAAAGCAAGCAACCACGAAACAAGAACATGCCCATTCATCCAGAAACATGAAGAGTACAACAAAAGGAGCGCTCTATTTTACGCGTCTCGGTAACCACGACCAAACTTCTTCATCTACAGCATATCCCGAGAAAACATTTACAAGGTTTTTATCCACTACAAAAATAAACGACGCATCACCAAATGCCGAGTCTCTGCCCAAATGTGGCGCTGACAGTTTCAAAGTTTCAGAACTAACCGTTACCTCATTCAAAAGTTGGAAGAAATTTCCTGAAAATTCCAATGGGAAAATAAGACCCGGTCTTGGTAACTGGCACCATTCAAGTCACGTATTCGAGGGCTCCGTCAGCCAAATTTCAGAAATCACTTTAAACTTTTTATTAGGAGAATGGTTTATTTTGAAATTTTGGCATCTGGCTCAGGCTGCTAGTGCTATTCGCGACTCTAGCGAACCATAGGGGGCGCCACCCCCAAACAAACATGGCGGCAGAGTCCAGGTCGCGTCGGCTCGGCCGGGCCGCCTGAATGGGTGGCGCATTCAATTTAACAAATTTTCTTTTGTTGAATGCCCAATTTTATGGGTATTTGAACTGAGACGGTCAAGTGTAGCCGGTGCGCATAAAGTTGCCGAGCATAGCTTTGTTTTGCCGGTGTTTTTTTGTTTTTTTCATGTCAAACTTTCGTTTCGGAGACTTCGATCAAAACCGAAACTATGGGCTCCGGAGAAACGGTAATAGACTCCAATTAGTTTTGATCACCTAAAGAAAGCGGCGAGGGCTACAAGATTGTTCCACCGAGAGTAATTTTTAGCTAACTCGCATGCCTCGACCATGCGACATATATGTCCGCGATATTGAGTTTTTGTGCGTGTCCGCGTTTCAAGAAACAGCTCCAGTCGTGTGCTCGGTCAAGAACACAGGCTGCAGGAAAATTACAAAAATTAAGCAAGCGCTTCTTGAGCCAAGGAGCATGTCAACTCACGGGCGCTTCACTAAGCAGCTGATACTCGTATTTCAATTCAGGTTTTAGTAGCAATCGAGAAGTCATTTTAACGAATATGCGGATTATGTGTCATATTACGTACTATGGTCCCACTAAAGCGATATTAGTATATTCTTTGGGTTGAAATATGAACTTAGTTAACTAACTATTATGTGAACTGCTGAATAAAAGTATATTTAATAGACAGAGAGATACTACTTAAACTTAGCCAAATGGTTCTAGCCGGTAGAACGGAGACGAATGCGGACAAACTGAGGAGAGTCTTCATCGGAGATTCACTCAGGCCTCTCTGCACTGAACTTGACTTCGAATCCTGAACGGATAAAATGAGTATTTTTTGTGGCCGGTCAACCTAAGCAATGTAGACGTATATTGCTGCTGGCTTCGACAGGGGTTATAATATAAATATTGAAGGGCGCGATAGATCCTAATGACGTGACAGTTTCTAACTTTGCGAGACGCATCCCCCACCTTCTGAAAGCAGATAATTTCCCTCATTAATCATACGCAGCGAGCAGGTTTCCCGAATCAAGTAATTGCGAAATTAGCCAAACTCCTTCAATGTGGTCTTTTTCAGCTAAAAGCCGCCAAGATGAATAGCCAACGCACCGGCCGGCGTTAGTGGCTCAAATTAACTTGAAGCTAATCGGCTAATCGAGCACAACCAAACTCAAGGAAAGCAGCTATCGAACCTTCCCATTCACTTGACTGCAACATTAATGTTCCCTCCAGCGAAACACTTTGTCTGTCGACCTCAGTCCACTGTTCTAGATCCTTATAAAGAAACCACTTATCAGTTACCAAGCAGTCGTCCCTTTGAATGTGATTAGAGACAGACGAGAAATCAAAACGTTTTTCCGTGATTCCTCCTCATCCAAAAAATTGAAAGAATGCGACCGTGTGTTGTGGAGTAAACTGGCTTTCAAACACGTGATAGAAAGAAACAATCTATTGAGGCTTCACCACACTAATGAACACTCAGGCAAACTTAAGAAATTTTCGGACCTTCGTCAAATTACATTGCTCGCCCCCGCGCCAACAGCACGTGTCCGCGAAAGCCATCAGAGACGCGGCGGGGCGCGGAGTGACCCGGACCGACTGGTTCCCGGTTTTCCCGCTTGGCGGCGTCCGTTTTGCTGGAGTCGCGAATATTGTCGCACATGGCCTAACGGTTATCGTGCTTGCCTCCCACGCGAAGAGCCAGGGTTCGATTACTGGAAGTGACGAGTCCTTTGTTTAATCTTGCAATTTAGTGTTCTGGTAAATTCGAGAATCCTGTTGCTTGTTCGAAGTCCGAATTTTCTAAGCGCCAAACTTTCTACACTGATTGTTCCAGAAGCCCATGCGTGTACATGTGTGCCGAGCCGCAGTCAGTCTCGCCTCAGCGTTCAATCCTGCTGCTTCACCGACTATGACGCCCACGACGCTTTGTTGTTAGCTTCATCCTTTTTGTTTTGGGCACAAGTTCGCCCCATTAAATGTTTAGTTTCCTCAGTTATTCTTTGCTTCATTATCTCTTCATTGGTGACAATATTTAAGTGAAGAATAAGCATTCGGCAGCGCATGGCTCATTTAAGCAGTAAAAAAAATACTGTAAATTTTTTTTCTTGGGGGGGACACCCTGTACAGGCAGTTAACTCTTTGCAAACTCTGTCATAAAACACAAGCTATGAAGCTTCCCTCAACTAGACAGATGCCCCTGACCAAACCTGAAATGGCACTGCATTAAGGGGAGGCACTCCCTTGGAGGGTCTACTTTTTAAGTATTTGTGCCAGGTCAATGAAATTTTTAGGGTATGTTAGACGTCAAAACTTAGGAGGCTACACCAACTTTCAACCCAAAAGGTTTATTTTTTGACAAGTTACAGCCTTATTCGTTGAAAAAAATGTACATGTAGCAGTGCCAAAGGAAAAAAACTATTGTTTCAAAATATGAATAAAAAGGCACAATTTCTTTGTTGGGATATAACGCTGAATGACTAAACTAATCGGTAGTAGGCTTGAAATAATTTTTAAGGCCATATTTCACGTAAAAATTAACTTTCAATAATGGTATGAATTTTTAATTTTTTTCTTGTTTCACAAACGTCAACATTTTTGTGTGAAGAAATAACAATTTGCAAAAAG
The DNA here is from genome assembly GCF_016920785.2 of Ixodes scapularis. Classification (NCBI taxonomy): domain Eukaryota; kingdom Metazoa; phylum Arthropoda; class Arachnida; order Ixodida; family Ixodidae; genus Ixodes; species Ixodes scapularis. Next base: position 62,178,982 of record NW_024609846.1, on the reverse strand, counting down.
TAAGCGCATAGCCGAGTTCTCCAGTAAATTTCATGCCAAAAAAGCCATACATTAGACTTGGGGGCGCTTAACTCATCAAACGATAGTTTTAGAGCTGTGAAAAAATGGTGAAAACATGAAGCTGAGAAAAACGGGTTTGGAAGTTCGAACAGTGTTTTAGTTTAGATGGGGCTTGCCATTTCATCTAAAATGCTCCAGGGGCATATGTCACTCCTTCCTCTGCACAGTCCCTCTGTGCCTTGGCCACAGCTTCCATCTTCCTTTTTTTGTGGGACATCTTGGAGGACTCGAGCGCTTTCACTTGGGCCTTCGCAACCTTCATCTTGGTGGCCCTCTCCGTATGACGCTTGGTAGCTCCCTGGCTGTATGCCCATTTCCAACAGAGCTTCCTGATTCGCTAGGACGAGCAACGTGACGTGGCTCGTCCTAGCGAATTGGAGCTCTTGTTTCGCCAGCTTGACCAATAAGAGCGTGCACAGCTATGTTTTCTACGGGGTTTTACGGTCTGTGAGCACGATATTGCGAACAATGCTGCGAACAGAACGAAAGAGGGCGAGACGCTCATTCCAACGAGGGAGGCCTGTCCATGCTAGTCGTAAGAAACGCGGAGGGAGCGCGCTTTGAAAATGGCACATTTTCGTAATCGGTTGCGTCGTTGGCGCGCACGTGCGGCCACCAGCACTTCGAAAATAATTTATTTCGGAGTAAATACTTTACTTACAGGAATAAAATTTTTGGACAGCATTCTTTACGAGTTGTAAAAGCTGGTCAGCCTATTTTCTAAAAATGTGACTTTTTTTTAAAAAATCGCGATTCCTAGGCCGTGCCTCCCCTTAAGAGAGTTATGTTCTAAAACGCCTACGGCAGAACTCACCAGCGGCCCTCTACCAGTCGCTCCTCTTGCTCACAGTCCCTACTGTACACGGAGGCATACCTCCAGGGCTGCAGAAAACTCAGCCAGGTCTCCAGAGGCTGCAGTTAAGCATGGGACATACTTTCACACTGGCAGAATCTATCATGTTACATGCCACAAGCACGCTATCTAACCTCCCCACCAATAAGTGAAGAAAGCAAGTGACACTGAAAGTATCAAGTCTGAATTGTCCATTTCTGGTTTCTCACCTCTCACATGATCAAAGAGAAAATTATAAAAAAAACAATATGACAAGTGTTCAGTGGCGCCCCAAAGGGGGGGGCGGGGGGGGGGGGGGGGGGTGCGGATTGCCCCGGGTGCAGGGCTCAGGGGGGTGTCACAGCGGGCCACGCGAGAGCGGGGAAAGGGGGGGAGGGGTGTTGCGTCAGACTACCGCATCGGGTGTCGCTTACCCTTGTGACGCCACTGCAAGTGTTGTGGAAGGTGTATGCATCTGCGGCTCAGTGCTACGCGGTGCTGGAAGCGGTATTTGACCTTTTGTAGCAGGTTCTGTAGCAGGCCAAATACTGGTTTAGAGCAGCCACTGATGCTTTTGGAGCAGATGCTAATATCTGTTAGCACATCACTCGAAAATGTAAAAGTGCTAGATAAGTTAACCTTATGATAATGATTGTGGGTTTCTATTTGGTACGGGACCAGATTAATTATTAGCTTTTGTACTAAAAATAGGTAGGGTGCAAAAGAAGCAAAGAACCTTATTTTTAGAAATAAGGTTCTGGTCAGAGTAGGTTCCATTTACAATGGGTACTAAAAAAATGGTTGAAAAATGAATCATAGAACAACACTTCATTTGGGATAAAGCATCTCTCCCCTCCCCATTTTTACACCCGGTAATTTTTATTTAGCCTGTGAAGATATTTTTTTGTAAAATGACTGCAAAAACCATCTGCTAAGGTATGTCTATCAATAAAAATGCCACCACCACCCCCTCCTTTCAAGTTTTAAGAACCTACCTAACTCAAGACTCTAATATTAAAAACTGCAGAAACAACCACCAACAAATATTATGAAAACCTACAATTGTGCTTTTAGGGGCGACACTACCCAGAAAAGGAATTTCTGCAAAAAAAAGTTGATTATGAAAAATGCCATATTGACATCCATCAGCATCTAGAGAGTATTCCCAGAAAGTTTAATTTGTTTTCACTGCATAGTTATTTTTTTATAAATTATTTTTGGTTCACCGATGCTAAAGAAAAGGAAGAGGTTGGAGCACGTTGAACGCATTTTCTCCATTCCACTTTTCGGCATAAATTTCACTTTAGGAAAACTATTGTTTTCGTATGAAACTATCAAGATTAAAGGGACCATGAAATGACCTTTTTACTTTTTCCAGATAACTTTTATATTAAACTGTCAATGTTCACTGAATGCCGAACAGGCATCCGTTTTCGTCTCGGTTTATTAACTTTTACACAAAAAATTATTGAAATATTGACTTTTTCATTCTCTCCAACTGACCGCAAAAGAAGCCGTGACATAGGCCGTTTCCGGAACCGGAAGTTCTCTCGGCAGTAGGAGAATGGGAGTGTTAGCGGCAACGAGTTGGGGTGCGCCGGTAGGTTTTACTGCGCTGATGTCACCGACGTATTTCCTGAATCGGCACCTCTCATCGCCGCATCGCAGCTGAGCGAAATTCAATGAGATATGTTGCGCTACAGCGACAGCATGGGACTAGTCCCATACGCCGGTATGCCTGTTGGGAAGTGCAGCGAGTCTTCCGGTGAAGACTCCAGAAGTCAACCACCCCGTCATTGTTGGCAGAAGGGCCGGCCCGTGTCAGTCATTTGCAAAGCGACGTAGATGGCGTTTTTCGCGGCCTCGGAGATGCAGGAGCGAGCCGACGTTAAAAAAGATACGTTTGAACTAAGAGTGTCAGCAAGAGCCACGTAAATACCTGTTTACACTCGGAGCGGACGCGCGCGCTTGATGGAAGTCTTGTATTCGCGCTGTTTGTAAGCGCTTCGGGACCGTTCTTTTACGATTGCAACTCGATACTGACGCGACACTCGGCAAAGATAGGTTGGACCGGAGTTGTACGTATACCTCCCACGAACTGTTATAGCTCGACAGTGACGTGCAGTCTGTCAGAATAAAAATGGCATACCAATAACAAGGTGTACATACCGTGTTACGAAGGTAATCCATACGGCGTTTATTTCAGCTCTATATCACACAAAACAAGAAGATAGAATCGACGAGAGTCCCTTTTCGACGAGTGTTCGTCAACACTGCCTCGGAAAACAAGGGGAAGAGATTGACCTCACCTCTTAATCTAGAATTGAGGTCAGTGATCAAACTATAATACGGGAAGGGTCCACAAGGGTCGCGCGGGCATATTCCATTTAGCACGCCAGCCGATCGTAGGCAGACGGTCTTGCGACGAAGCAACGCAGCGCCGAGTCGGAATGCCTGCGAGGCCTATACGCTTCGTCGGAGTCGGTGGATCCAGGGGGGCTATGTTGCGCTTTTTGGACTCCCAGGAGACTTGGAAGAGGGAAGTGACGTCAACGACTAGAGCAAACGCAGATTGGATGTTGACAGAAGAAAACGAAATCAACACCCAATCTGCGTTTGCTGTGTCGTTGACGTCACTTCCCTCTCCCTAGTCTCCTGGGAGTCCAAAAAGCGCAACATAGCACCCCAGCGTTCTTGTTCGTCGTGGTCTGTTTTAAGTACTGTTTTCTTGCTGCTTGAAGTCGGCATGCGCGGGAAGAACACGTAGAAAAATAAACGTTCAGTCAGTCAGAGTTTTGAGAGGAAAGAAAACAAAGAAAATAAACGTTCGTCGCTGGCCGCCACCCAAGTAACTGTCGGCCCTGCCCTACTGCGCACGCGCAGTAGTTGCTTCGTTTACCAGACGATAGATGGCGCCTGGCTCTCAGCATTATCAAATTTGGCAATTTTCGCCACACATCTCTAATTATGCTACAAAATGTGCGTCTGAATATTATTTAACAAAACTTTTAGGAAACATTCGCCGGCTATTTATTGTTCACGATCGCGGTGCTGGTGAGGTAGGCTCTTACCCAATAGGCGACCTGGATTTGGCTGACGTGCTCCATTTCCACGGATGCATCGTAGTGAACAGGCGAAGGAAGGAAGGCGCAAAAGAGTCCAGTTTTTTTTTTAAAAGTTCTATAGCAAATAATTTTTTTTGGCTCCCTATTTTTGTGTTTTTGTGTTTCTTTTCACACCTTTTACGACGTGCGGTGGATAAAACTCGATTTTAAAATCATTTCATGGTCCCTTTAAAGGTGACAGTGAACTTTGGCGGCACTGGAACGAGAGTGAAGTTAAAGCTTGCTGCTCTTTCGATCGACAGCTGCATGGGAACTACCTTGACTACCGCATTTATTCAGATAGACCCACATTATTTTTTTTTCTGTTCTATTTATAAAATTAGAGATCAACCTAGAATCAAGACTGAACAAGGTAAACCTGGAAGAGTTCTCAGCATAATTTTTGAACCTATCACATTAACCAGACGCTCACCCATGTCAGCCGCTGCTCCTAACACTCGGGTGCAAAGTAGTAAAGCTCGATGCGTGCGCTGGTAAGAGGGCGGTGAAAGGCGGCACGGAGGAATGCGGCAGACATGATAATCAAGTAATCTCATCAGGAGCACAAGACCCTGGTTCTGTCTTATCAGAATAGCCACCATCCTACTCTTTCACTATGTGTTCTTGTGACTTTCAGCTCCTGACATCGCCGACACCATCTGCAAATTTTGACGATGTCGGCGATCAACCTGCCAACGCATCAACCCGCCAGCGCAGTTTATGAGCAATCTCTAAACCTCGTTTCACCTTAATTCAAAGCACAGCTGATGCTACGAGCCAATGGGACCAACCAAACAGCATCAAAGCACGAAATCAAGGCATTCGTCTGTCTTCCCGTGTGTGGTCTTTCATAGACTAAATCAATCAAGTACAGCGAATGCCGCATGACTTACACTTTAGTATGTGTGTTTGTTGTTGTATCTGGTAGAGCCTTCGATTATGCTTTGACCTAAGTAAAATGAAAAAGTGTAGGGCGAGTAGAGATGCTGTGAAATATATATTTGTACCATTTTTCTTTCCTCCTACTTCTCTCAATACTATTAGAGTTGATCAATAAGAAAATAATTTATTTTTTGCTTTGCTTTAAGGCAATCTAAAGAACTATTTTCCACAGGGTAGGAAAGTCCTCCTCGCCACCCTTCCCATTTCCTCCTCTCCTACTGGTATCTTGAGAGCAAAGGAGTGAGGAGGGGTGGGGGTGCAAATGGCACAGCGCTTTCATCACTGTGTGCATTTGCTGGCATGTAAGCAAAATGCTAGCAAACCCAAATCTCTTATTTGAACCGATTCCTTTGTATTGCCACTGGGTCTTCGATGAGTAGTATCAAGATGCTGAAAAAAGGTGAACCCAAAGGAAGCTGGAAATAAAGAATGAAATATTACCAATCGGAAAGATGCATCCAATGGCCAAGAGGTGAGAGCTTGCTTCAGGAAGATGTACAGCTTCTTTCTCAGCAGCTGTGGGATCAGTTTGCTAGAAGCAGAAAGAACATAAAGGCTGACATTCTTGCTCCACCTCAGTTAGTCAACAAAGATGTCAAGACAGAATCGTTTAATGTAAACTAAAAAATACACTAAACAAATTATTTTAAATACTGCAAAGTAGTATGTGCATTGTTGTTTACAAGGGCTACAGGCCTTTGCACTGCTTTATTGAGTTAATGCCAAGAATGGGATGGGACAACAGATCGAGAGAGAGAAGGAGAGGTGTTCCTCAAGATGGGGAAGTTTGAGAATCCCTGGAAAGAATCCCAGCTGTAAGAATGTCTACCGATTGTTTCTCCAGAAAATAAAAAAAAAAAATGTTTCTCTCTTTCTCTCTCTCTTTAGAAACATTAAAAAAGGCATACTGAGAAATATGAATACAGTGTAGACCGCATATAACGTATGTCTCGGGAGTCGCGAAAATCCGCACTATAAGCAGTACCGCGCTATAACCAAAACATCAATTTTTCAGGCCAAAATACATGTCATGAGACAACTTACCTTTGTAAAAGAATTTATTTTATGTTAGATGAAAAATAAAGCTTAGTTTGAGGTCAGTCTTTATTTCACCAGACTAGTACAGTTCTGTCTCAAGTGTGTCACACATTTTGAAAGAAATGAGCGGCTTTTGCCTGGCGCAGCCTTTTAACAGCGTCGCGGGTTGCGGACGGACGTTGCGAGCGTCCAGGATTGCTAACCCTAATCACTTTTCTCCGGAGATGAAAACGCGTGAAAATTCGCATCCTTCATACGGTACGCGCCAGTAGTACCTTGAACTTGAGCACATGCATGAAATGCGCCAAATAAGAAATCCGGGCGATGTTAGAGGACACAAATGCTTAGAAAGCACCACCGTAGTCGAAGTAAACAAACACGACGACACAGGCGTTTCTGCCGTCTTGAGAGCGCCGCCACGACATTGCCGCACGAGTAGGTGGACCTTCCCTTCTAGTACGTGCTGGGTTATCATAGCGACACACAACGAAAATTCACAGTCAAGGATAGCGCTTTTACGCAGAACGATGAGATCCTGAACGCCGTCTTAACGACGATCACAACCGACGCCATGTTTGCGGATAGAAGTAGCCGGCTCGCGACCGGAGGAGGAGAGAAGCGTTGTAATAGAGGTTGGGGGGGAAAGGAGAGAGCCAATCATGCAACGCGCGCGAACACTTCTCCTCGACCTGCGATTGGTCTGTCGTTGCGGTTTGTTTCTTTGTTTCCAACTCAGCGGAGGGACGCACGCACGTGAACGACACGTGCGTGCGTCCCTCCGTCGCTACGGCAACTGAAGCCTCTCTCACCGCTTCTCCCCGCGAGTGCCCCTTGCAGCTCGCGCCGTCAGCGCCGTTATCTACTGTCGCACAGGGAAGCGTGCTCGCTCGCTCGCTGCTCCGGTCGGCGGCGCGGTCGGCGGGCTGTGCCAAAAGCCGCACTATAACCGGTATTTCCCTTCGCGCGCCTGCATTTTAAGCGGTACATAATTACATGGAGTTCTATGGGAGGCGAACCGGTGGTTTAAAAAAAACCGCGTTATACCCGGTCCTGCACTATAAGCGGTTATGTTGTAAGTGGTCTATACTGTATTCCAACTGGTTATAAACAGATTCGCTCAGCTCCCTGACCTCAAAGCTATAAAAAATTGGCATTTGTTTAATAATAGACAGCAAAACAGGAAAAATACCAGCCAGATCCCCATGGTCGCCAACAGGTCCTCTCCCTTTCTTAACACTTTATACGATACCGAATTGGACTTGTGTGTGCGACCATCGTGCCCTTGTTTTCAAGACATCATTATTCGTTCCTACTGCTGTGGGCCTATGGGCCGAGAAATGGAGGGAGAGTTGGAGACGAGAGCGTGCGGGGCCGTCAGAACGCCGAGCTCTGGTGAGAATGATTAGTGGGTAGACCGAAAGCTAGCTGCATTTATTTCCACTGCACTCATTGGACGCGTTCGAATGCGAGAGCCAGACGTCAGACGACGGCGTTCCGTCTTCTAACGTGTTTGACGTGTGCAGCGGAGACAAAGGCAGGTAGCTTCCGGTCTAGCCACTGATCCAGGGGTTCTCGAATGGGGTTCTGCAGACCCTTTGGGGTCTCTAAAGGCCTTCTTAGGGTCCCCAAGGTCCTCAACTGAGCAATAAAATATGTTTTGTTTTTAAATCGATGCTGACGACCTTACATGTGCATTGAGTGAGTAGGGTCCACGTTTAAGAGCCTCAAGGCTGGCTTGCATGCACTTATGGCCAATTCGTCTGGGCCTGCACCGCTCCCGTCCAGTGCAGTATACTCTTTCCACTCTATACACGAAAGGCTGGCGGGGAGAGAAGGACGCTTCCCTCTCCCCTATAGCCTTCCGTGTACCACGAACTGCACTGCACCGGTGTGGTGCGAGCCCAGACGAATTGGCCATTAGTTTTTTTTTATTTACACTTCTGTCCTCGTAATTGTCTATTACTGCCCCTCCTCTCCAGTGGATGGGGTCCCCCAAAACATTAGCAGCTGAGAGCCACTGCACTATAGTCTGTTACAACTCAAGAAGGTGGAGCGAGGGTAAGACGAGCTGGGGAGGAGGAAGCAGACGGAACGCGAAGAAGAGAAGCAGGTTTCCCCCTCTCTTCTCCAGCCTTCCGTCTGCTTCCTCCTCCCCAGACCCATCTTACCCTCGTCCTACCTTCTTGAGTAACAACGGGCTATAGCAACGTACACCAGAGCTCGGCGTTTTGCCGTCCCTGCGCACTCTTGCCTCCACCTCTTTCTCGGTTTCTCGAAGCATAGAGCAGCCTTTGCACAAGCCAGAGGAGAGACTTCAAAGGCGTGCCCCCATGCCCACCTCCTGAGGTCGTCCAAAGGTCCGGGGATAGTGCACGGATAGATGGTGGCCGGCTGGGGAGGGTCACAGTTGGTGAAGAAGTGCAGGTACTTGACCAGGGACCGCACCATGCGCATCTGGTCCACGTTCGGCAGAAAGCTGTCCTGCAAGGAGCATGCATGATGTGCATCAAAGGTGCCACATTTGCGACACAAAAAAGAGCCGTTACGCAAGTTGAGACGAGATAGTCCCCCGAAACATGTCAGTAAAATTCGTAGAGCTTCCAAAACATTTCAGATAAAAACAATATACTTATTATCACAAAATTGTCAGTCCCTTAGCAAGTGAAAAGTTTTGCACTCATTCTCATCGCTCCAGAGTAACTTACATGTTTTTCATTTGTCTTATTTGGGCTTACTTTAGCACATACCGTATTTGCACGAATATAACGCGACCACGAATATAACGCCAGACCACTCTGGAGCAGACACTAAAAAATGTGCAGGCAGAAAAAATACTGTTGATCCCGGTACACGATCACACTTCTTATTCTGGTCCCTCCCCATAAACAAACACCTTGTGTTGCATGATTGCATAAACACGGTCGGTGGTCTTGGCTTGGTTTGCGATGACTTGACTTGGCCTGGCTTGGCTCGGCTCGAATGGGCCATGCTACACATTCCCGCATGGCATGCGCGCTGAGTTTCTGCGGCGTGCACGCATTGTACAAACACAAAAGCAATATCAATGCTTTTTTATGTTTTCTATTCGCCCCTTCACGTGGCCCAATAGCTAATAAATTCCCTTCCACATCCCAACTTCTTTTCCCACCGGATCTCCTGCATTGAGCCAGAGAAATGGCTTTCTCCTCTGGCTTTCTTCAAACTCACGCGCCTCGTGGCTAAACTCAATTCCGAATATAACACGAGGTACATTTTGGAGAACGTAATTCCGAAAAAAAACCTCTCGTTATATTCGTGCAAATATGGTACTATATGCCGTCCTATTTAATGCAACAAGATAGCCTATCCATTGTTCCGAACCAGCTTCTGATGCCCAAGCGAAGCAGCCGTCCTGCTCTCTTTTTGTTAGATAAATCGGATACAAACCACGGTCAGCAGATTATTAGTGTTAGGAATGTAGTTGGGTACACGAAAACCATTTCTGGCGGTGGGAAAACAAGTTGCATTTTTACCGAACAGTAACTATAAAAACAACATTCAAAGATCTCATTTTGTTGTTGTCTAGAGCAGTGGTTCTCAACCATCTATGTTTCGCGAACCCCTTGGGCATCGGCGGAGATGATGGAGGACCCCGTTCGTGGTGAGAGGAGAGGAAAGGTATAGGTTAGATATACTAATAATGACTTGATAAATGCACATAACTAAGGGCTAATGTGAACTAGACCTCTCCTATTGACATACACACGAGAAAACTCGCCCGAAAACAGAAACATTTCTTTTAGACCTGAAAAAAGAACTTTTAGGGTCTAGCCTTGTCCATCCGTACGGCGTCCGTGCTCACATCGACTGCACTGCCTCCAGGATCGGCCCACTTTGAAAAAAAAAACATACCTACGCCCACACGGGGGTTCGAGCTGAGGACCGCTTGCTTAAGAGGCAGACGTCTTAACCACTCCGCTACACTCCAATGTTGCATGTAGCCGCTCAACGTCTATACAGGAGAGGGCGCTGCGGTCAAATGCGTATATAATCGCGTTAACCCCTTAAGTGCCTTGAACAAGCTGAGCTCGTCGGCCACTTTCTGGCTAAAAATGCCGTGGACAAGCTCAGCTCGTCCAATGGTCTTTTCGGTTGCTCTGAATTCCACGGACGAGCTACGCTTGTCCGAGTAGTTTTGCGGCGCTGATCATAGATGGCAGCACTCGTATTAGTCGGCAAATATTTTGTTCGCCTCCGCTGATTTTTGCGTAATAAACTTTTCAAATTTTATGTGTAATACTAGAGGAGTAAAAATTCAAAATAAAAAAATCTGGCACTTTTAGGTTACTATTGGTAAAAAAAAATTTGGCACTTAAGGGGTTAAACTTTGCATGCATTGGCTCAATGTTTATAGACGAGAGGGCGCTGTGGTCAAATGCTCAACTGTGTATATAACCATGATCCATACCACAGATTCTCTTTCTGACATGGACCGTTGACTTAAGCTGTGGAGATGCATTCCCAAGGCTTCCAGTGGATCCAAGGTGATCCGCTAGAAGAACCACTGGCTCTGCATTTCACCGACCATAAAGCAGTAATAATGAAGTCGAAATGCAACCCGGAACTTAGCACTACCTATGAGCAATAAAAACAAAATCAGCATCATCAGCACTACCTATGAACAATAAAATCAGTATCATCAGCACCACCAGAGCTTCGCCCCAATCAACATCATTCACCACGTGGAGAGGCGGCCTCTTTTTTATTGCCGAGCTTGACTGATGAGGCAGGGCTTCGCAGACCCCTAGAATGCCTTCGCGGACCCCAAAGGGCCCCCGCGGACCCCTATTTCAGAACCACTCTACTCTTAGAGATAGTACCAAACATCTTAAAAAATAAAAAAAAAGTTTTTTGCGAGTTGCCATTGGGTTTAGCCCTTTTTCCTTTCTTTTTCATTTCATTGAGGGCCCTATCTTACCACTAATATTTTTATCTACAAGAACAAATCTGAAGTCATCCACCAACACGTCTGATCACAAATTTTCAGACTTTGATATGACGGCATAATCGCTAAAGCAAGAGCCACAGAAAATTAAGTTCAGCAAAGTTCCCCATGGACATCACACAAAATGGCATTGTAGCAATCAAAAGCAGTCTATGTACTAAAAAGTAAGCCATATCTAGAACTATCTTAAAGGTTCATGAGGTATGTATCTGCATCTGCAGATAATCTCAGAGTTGCAACAGTGAAATCAGGCAAAAATAGGGTTACCAACCGTCCCAGATTTTGCGGGACTGTCCCGACTTCTGATAAGCGTCCCGAATCCCGCATCGTCCCTATCGGCACAGCTATACCGGATTCGGCCCAGGCCATCCAGTTAGCAATTTTATTTGTGATCCCACGCATGGCCCAACAATGTGCGTCATGCTGCGCTATACGAAGTTGGCACGAATTGCACGAAACAATGCTATGGTGGCTAGCGTTACTGCGAGAGGTTTTAGCCCCTTTAGCATGCAAGCCATGGCAAGCTGGAAATCAGGGCTACACTGGAGCCGCTGGAGCCGTGGCGAACAGTGCCTGTTATCATTATCATTGTTCTTATATACCCCTTCGTGTTTTCCTTCTCCCTTGCGTTGCACTCCTCTCTCACAATGCATTCCCCCCCTTCCCCCTCCCCCACCTTGACTTGCTTCATTGAAGAGTTGGTAACCCTAGGTAAAACTTCCCAATCCGCTGCGGCTGCTTTGAGACCAAATATGTCGGGAACAAAATTAGTAAAGAAGATAAGGCTCACAACACTGTTCTAGCAAAAAAAAATTGCACCAAACAAATTTTTCTAGAAATCTTTTACATCTACAGCTTGTATAGGAACTTCTCAGTCTCATCTACAGTGGCAGTGTTGTGCCAGGCAGAAAACACCAAATCACGCACGCTCACACGTGCAGCACGCCCACTTGGCTCTTGCCAGGCAGCAGTGCCTTTTACAGTTGTCAGGAGCCACCACCACATTCCTCACTGTAGAACTCGGTTTGTGTGTGTATGCGACAACTTGCTTTGGTGGCGCCACCTGGCGGGCACCCTCCTGTGATGGAGCTGATGGGACGGGAACAGACAACGCGCCATGTCAAAGCACAAGGTGGCTATGTTAGTTTGCATATGTGGCGATTAAAAACGGTTTATTTATTAAAGAAATTGTACGACTTTTTTTGTGTAACAGCACATAACAGCACCTCAAAGTCACTATTTATAATAAAAAAAAAAGTTTAAAATGTACAAAAACAAGCCTGAAGCTTCACATTACAGTTTCCGCAGCATGCGTTAGACCTATTCAAAGCCTCTCTGATTCTTGTTCTTCTGGATCTGCAGAGGCTAGTGTAGAAAAAGATTTTGCATTCACCAGAGAAAATGATGTGCTGTCCTCTTAGCTGTGTACGTGCGCACAATTATGTTTATGTTGCAATGCGCTGCACACTTGTTTTAGCTAGATCGAGCTTGCCGATACTGGCACATCCCAGTAGGACTCAACAGTTGCTGACGAAGAAATGCTTGTCGGCAACTGCTCCTCCGTCGTTGAATATGTAGCATTTGTTATAAAGAGGTTCAACAGTACTCTAGTGACAAGGTTGTGTTATGTGCGATCGAGTGGATACGCATAAAAATGGGTGTTACTAACTGCAATAACACTTCTTCACACGCCGTGGTTAAAAGTTGAGGAGATTTCAAAGCTCCGATTGTTTGTCTCGCAGAACCTGGGATCGACTCGCCCGATTTCAGAGAGAGCTTCCGGAGGCACTCACCGCTGCCGGCGCAATGCTGTGGTGGAAGGACCCCACGGCGGTGACGGTCTGGGGTGCGGGCCTGGGGCTCTGCCTGCCCAGCCAGAACTCCACTAGGAGCACCAGGAAAGTCTCGGAGCACCAGGCCTCTCCCCCCGGTGACCCCGGTGCGCTCCCCAAAGGGCTCTGCCGAGCGGGGGAGACGGGGGACCCCTGGGGACCCCCCAGTCCCTGCTTGAGCAGGCTGCGGCGCTGGTACAGCTGCGGGGGCTGTTCCGGGGCAAAGGGGGTCGAGGTGCGCGGAGATCCAAAGGGGTCGGGTTCCGGGTACAGCGGACTGCGCAGAGGCAAATTTGGAGGGTTTAAGTGACAGACCAATTAAGCTGGTCTGTCGTAGAAGTGGAAGACAACGATTTAGAGTCAACTGGATACTGGCCATTCACCGCAGACATGAATGGCACAAGGCGAATGTGGGCTGCCTCGTTTATTTTTTTTTTATGTTGCTTGAAACGCATCTGTGGTGAGATCATGACATTTTCTGTTCATTTTCTCGTTTTCTGCCCAACGAAATTGTAATTGTACTTCGAATGAGACAGCTGTTTCCCTGGTGGTGGTTCTTGGAACCGCCAACACATTTGTGGAGTCGAAGCGTGGTGTATATGCTGCACCTTGTAAATCATCAAGAACAAAACGGGTCGAAGAAAAATATTGAGATTGGAAATGCAAATGGCAACGGGGCCCTATCACAAGGAAACCTCACTTCCAATAAGTAAAAGATGTACAAAAGTGTTCGAAGTCACTGATAAGGTTGTGAGACAGTAAGCATGAAAACGGGACAATCCACTCAAAAGGGGGCAAAATACCAGCCTCCCTATCCTTGCCTAGCGAACAATGTAAACTGAAAAACGTAAATTGGGAAAGTGAGCTCAGGCGAGACAACAGAAAAACGTGCAATAAAGTAAGTGCTAGTGGGGATACACCGGAGTTGCTAGCCACAATGAATTCCCTTCTGCAGCTCCTAGGGCTTTGTATTACCCAGTCTTGGGTAAGTTACTTTTAAAGAGTAATTCGTTACAGTTAGTTACTTTCAGGAAAAGAGTAGCGAAGTTACCGCTCCAGTTACCGCAACAAAAGAGTAACTCATTACAGTTACAGTTACTTTTAAAAAGTAATGACATTACTTTTCAGTTACTTCTCTATAACACAAAAAATTAGAAAAAACTAGAAAGTGCCCCTCACACCGTTTTATTGCATAAAATTAAGAAAGTATGCTTTTTACTTCATATTGTAACTTAGCAGCAGTTGCTTCTCGAAGTTAGTGTTTGAAAGTTTCCACGTCAGAGTAGTGGCGCTAATCAAAATACGAGACATGCACAGTGCCCTCCACGTGTATTGTTGTTTCACGGTTGGTTCACCCGATTAAAAAGCGTTCGCACAGTAAAAGAAAAACCACAACATAGATAGTGCTTCAAGACACTAAGATGTAAGTGTTCAGTCACAAAATACAAGCGCGTGCTTAAAGAAGACTAGACATTTTTTCATAAAATCTACACGTGGCTATATTTGGGTCGTGACTCGCGAGAAAGGACGTAGTCACAACTTTGTACAAGGCCAACTTGACACTCGAAATGTCGGAATAGACGATTTGGAAAGTGCAAGGCATAATGGCTAAATTGCACCTTGTTCAGTGATATATTATTCATAAAACACTGGAAAGTTATGACAAAAGCAACGTCGTTACTTTCATCGTTACCTCAGAAAAAAGTAATAGAACTACAGTTACAAGTTACATTTTTAAAAAGTAACTCATTACAGTTACAAGTTACCAAAAAAGTAAAAAAGTTACAGTAACGCGTTACTAGTAATGCATTACAACTCAAGACTGGGATTACCTTGGCTCCTCACATTTTTGGTGGTTGTGAGCCTAATGAACCTGCAAGAAGACCACCAAATGTTGTTTTTCTAATTTTTTTTTTTTTTTTTTTTTTTTGTACAAGAAGTTTGTGTTTGTGGCGACAGCTCACCTGACTCATCCCGATCTTTCTAAAAACAAGTTACATTATCCAGTGGGGCTGTCTACATTTATACCGCCTACGAAAGAATAAATAATGTTTTTCCGCTCTCTACCGCTATCGAAATTCGTGTGGGTCACTTTGACGGCTGCTCCTCAGCACGGCGCAAGTGGTAACGCGACAATGCCGGAAGAAATTGTTCAGTTAACATTTTGCGTCTCTATTTGTTTGTTTGTCTGGATATGAGTTCTCGAAATGGCCATCGTGATGTGACAAACTGCTTTTCTGCCAGTGGTCTGTAAAGAACGGCTTTTGGACGAAAGGGCTATTTTTACTTTAAGGATCGTGGGGTGTATGGCAAAGCTCGAGGACAGGCTCGTGCTCCTGCTAGGAAAACCCGTCGGGCCCGGGTGGGCCCCAGGCCATGTCTCTACCGAGCCGAATCTGATTGGGCTTGGAACCTCGCTTGTACAGTGCTCCGTGTTACGCAACCCACTTGCCTCAGCTGGGGCGTAAAGGACATGGGGAAGTAGCCAGGCAGGGCGGGGAAACTGCTGCGGTCGGTTGGCAGGTAGAACTGGAGGTAGGCCTCCAGCAGCGACAGGTACACGGCATCGGAACCACCTCCAATGTCGCCAGTGTTCCCCTGTGAGCAGACGCAGAGACCCCGCTCAATCAAAGGTAATTCCGTCGACGCACAAATCCCGACATCGAACGCAAGGCCGAGGCAAGACGAGAATTTTTGGAATGTCGCCTGCAGAGTCTGGGAAAAAGCCTAATTTAAAGAAGCCCTCCGGACACCTTTGGCCGCACCCTGACCCTTACCAAGCGACCGCCCCTTGCTGCATTGAACCTGTGGCGGACACTGGGTGCCATTTGAGAGTAGGCAATATGTCTTGTTGAACTGCGACGACTCACCTGATTGTGGTTTGGGTTGACGACATGGTACGCAAAATGAAACATGTAGAATTCAAATGCATCTGGATCACGAGTCAAAGGTACATCATGGTTCAGCGGAAACGAGTTGTGCAGGTTGTGCCGAAGAACCAGTCCTCAGTCGGCCCTTTCTAACCCTTGTGACGCTAAAGGAGGTAATAAAGGTATCGTACAGTTCAATCGGGAACTGTCAACTTCAATATCTAGATGACAGACGGTATGCTCCGTACCGTCATTCCTTTCTCAATTCGTTTCGGTTTCGACGGTGACAAAAGAAAACTGGTCTGAATAAAGCATGCTGACCCAACGTTTGCCAACAGAGTCACCCGACCCAAGACTGAGACGAACACTGATGCAATGCTTGTATCAAATTCGAGCGTCGCACAGCCCCGACATCTCAAATGGTCTGCTCAGGAATGGACATGCCTTTCCCTTTAGCTCGAACCAGAATTGCAAAAGACAGAATTCTTTTTGTCTGAATAGAACTCATCGAAATTAGAAGCTTTTGTAATTTTTCAAATAATGAAGCAATAAGCGTATAGACTCCCACTAGGAAGGATACTGAGCTGCAGTGATGACTGCAGGTTCCCGATGCCGGTGGAGTAGATCTTGGAAGCGTACAGTGGTGGAATTACACCCTCACTGAGGGCTTTCTGGGTGGCAGACTGGAAAGACAGGAGCAAAAAAATGTGTCCAAGAGTAAGTGCAGATCAGATTTCTCGCAAAAAAGGTTATTGTGAATTCCAGAACGAAGTTGAGAAACAAGGACAACACTGGGGGGAAAAAAATATAAACTTTTCTGGTCACTGCAACTTGCTTTAGTATTCGTAAAACCGAACAACAAGAGCATAATAAATGTGACATTATATCTAGAAGCGGTGAAACAAATATGTCTCACTGCTTTCATGTTTGACTGCAACAATCTAGTAAGACAAATGCAGAAAAAACCAAAAACAAAACCCAAAAAGTGCTTGACGAATCATGGCTATCTTTGCTTTACGTGTAAAATACCTGCAGACTATAAATACTTTAGAGACTGGCATCTGACAACTACCATCAGAGATAAAAAAAATTGTAGCAGCAGAACTTGATATACTCTAACAATACCCTGGCCAGACGGGTTCGACAGCCAAAAACAATTATTCTTCTTAAAAACCTTTACGAAGTGGAGTTCTACAAAGGCTCGGGCTAGCTTATGAGGATGTCCTCTAGACCTCTGGTCAAGGTCGGACCAATTTATGTAAATTACATCAGGTTTGGTTTGAGACACCGGGAGCCAATGGCTCAACCGGCCTGATCTTGCCAAACGTAAATATGTAATTCTGGGGACCTTGCCAATAACATCCCTGAACAAATAAAGTGTAGCAGAAAGTCTGTTTAAACTCTTTCATGGTCGGGTTGTTTTTTTTTTCTAAAAGGTATTTCACAGTGGTTGGGTTTTGTTTCTGAATGAATAGTAATGAATAGCACAGAAAAAATCCAATTCATTTCTTTTTCTTTTGCATTAACCAAACAATAGCACGTACAGTGCTTGTAAGCTGTTGAGGTTGGCAAATATTGAATGAAAATATTGAGGGCAAAATGTTGTCGCCTTTCTCTAACTCAGATTACTTCTGGGACATTCCGACACTCTCAGGTTCTGAACCGGTGGTACTTTACAGAGCTTCTCTACTGGCCAATGTGCTCACATCCTCCAAGTGAAATTCTGAAAAGCGTGAAAAGTATAAATCGGAAGAGCCGGCACATCGGTTGTCAGTAATGCCAGAAAAGTCCACACCAAAAACACGCAAAGCAACTCCCCCATGATATCACGTGTGCAAAGCCTCTAATTTTGAAACTATAAATAGGCCTAGCAAAGCTAGACACTGAGCGAATACAGTGTGTATAGTTTCCCAAAGAAATAACAACCAGCAGTGCTTCCCAGGGTGCGCGCAATTTAGTGTTTAGGCGAAACTTTAAAATGTGTAATTGTCGTAGTATGTGTACGACAAAAACCGTCAAAGGGTTAAAGGGGTATGAAAACAAAAATTGAAATATTCAAATTTCATTCGGAAATAAGTTAAGCATGCTGGATACTAACCGTGAAGGATAATCGCATGTTTGTATTTGGAACGACTGGCTATATTTTTCGTTCCAAACGGTGCACTTGACCAAGCGCTCAAAGAGAAGCGAACGGACAGTGCAATGCGTCATTGGATATCCAGCGCAAACAAAAACAGAAAGAAAAGATTCCCTGCATTCGTGACGTAGCAAGGGTGACATGGTTATGAGCTTTGCCCTTGGTGGCGTTGTCAGTGTTCTGGTGTCGGGGTTGTGGAGTGGTGGTGTCAATAGCGTCAGTGCGTTACAACCTATCCGTTCAAAGTACTCGTGGGGTGAAGAGCGTGTGGCTGGCCCAAGGAGCACGTAGCTTGCACAACACTGTCAGCTTAGGGCTGAACGGGGTGGGGAAAGCAACTTTTTGTCCGAGTTTTGAGCGACGAGCTAATCTTCTAGGGGGAGAATAGCCCTGTCCGGATGCACGAACGAGGGTCCGAGAAAGAGGGGAGTCCTTTCTTTCTGTCTTCTTGAACTGTCTGGTACAATGCGCGATTTGTGAAATGAGGAGGAAAGCTAAGAAGGAAAAAGTTGAAATTCCAAAGAGCGGCGCTGCTCCGTTGGAACTTGCTACGTCATGACTACGTAGCAAGTTCCCTAACATTGCTAGATTACCTCCTAAATAGGCTCCACATGCATCTAGCAGGTGCATATTGAAAGATTGTTTAAATATCCTTTTGCCTTTCAACGAAAGACTGGTATTTTTGAGGTTATGCTGCAACATGCAACACATTAAAGCTAAAAAATGAGCACTGGAATTTGGTTTCCGTACCCCTTTAAGAACTGTACAAGAGAATGTGGCGATGCTACTATTGTGCCGCAAGCACTAAAATTTATTTCAGAACCTGCACCCCTAAACAAGGTGTTTGTAATATGGCACGATGCATAATGCCTGTGAAGTTTCAGCTTGCCATAACAACCATTCATTAGAAAAATTTAGCTTCAAGTGTAATATGTTTTTTGTTACATAACTTTAAGTAAATATTTTACACTTTTCATGAAAAATGTGTTTTCTCGTGGCTTCGTGGTACCGCAACTGGTGGATCGATTGGCATTCAGTCTTTCGAAGGCAACTGGATACCACGAGCCAACTTTCACGAGCAGAGCAGGCTAAGTTGCATTCCAAATAATATTAATGAGGTTTCTATAATGGTCCCAACTAAGCATTCCTACACCTTTGTCATTTTAACAATTCATATACCCTTTCTATCACCTAAATTTCTTACAAAGCACAGAACGACACATCAAATGGCACGACGATGTCACAACGAAATGTCAATCGGGTCAGACACAGTTGGGCCAGCAATGCAGTGGAAATGCGGCGAGAGATTGCAGCAGGCGTGCAAGTGGCCGAGTGAACGAGGAAGCGGAAATGTCTCTCACGGGAAGGCAGCCCACGGGGAAGTCATACTTGAGGCTCCCGTCGGAGAGCAGCCGATACAGGACGCTGAGCAGGGGTCCCTGCGGCCCGAGGAAGAAGCGCACGGCCGAGAAGTCGTTTGGGTGGTCTCTATGCACCAAGGTCCTCAGGCCCCAGCCAAGCTGGGCCCCAAAGCCGAAGATGCTCTCCACCAGCATCGGCAGGTAGTGCTGCAATTCCTGCAAAGAGGGGGTGGATCAATTTGAGATGCCAGAATTTATAAAAAGAACTCCTGGCTCCTTGCAGTGTCCTGCAAATGAATTGCGCCAACAGCGGAGAGGCTGCCCGTGTTAGAATTTAGCGGACTTGAACCGCGCTAAACTTAGCGAAGGGTATTTGTCCAACACGGCGATATATTGTGACACTGTGAAGTCGGGTGGTCCCGTGATGTTATGCGACACTAAATTCTTGGTAAACTTGGCAGAAAAATTTTCCCACTAAACTTAGTGGAAAAAGCTTCTCGCTAAATTTAGCAAACAAATTTTGCCATTAAATTAAGCGGGAAAATTGTGACGTCACAATGTTGGCACTGTGATTCCCCGCTAAATTTAGAGGGCAATTGTCCCAATAGGCTTAACAGACCACCATGTGCAAACACGAAACACACGCGGGATCCGCTGGAAAACATTGTCTATAATGGCTAGCGCTGAAAAAATGAAATGCTAGAATATAATGACATCTATACAAAGTGCTTATACAGTGCAATCCACTTATAACAATACCGCATATAATGAAGTACCGCTTATAACAATCAGTTTTTAGAGTTCCTAGATGAGAAATTCTAAAAATATGTAATGTGAATTTTGAGTGCAAGTACAGTGGCTGAACCCCTCGCCTTCTAATAATGAGTGTCGCTCGTACCACTCCTTACGGACCATAAACCCCGACCGCAAGTATGACTCGCGTTTCGGTTTCGGCACTCATTTAGCACGCTCTCTGTCAGATGGCAAAAGCCACCCCTGTTGTTCCATTTACCTTGGGCAGTTTGCTCATTTGTTTTGCAGTTTGACAGCGAGAGAATGCTCCATTTAGCTGAGAAAGAAGAAAGCAGACGCTCGCGAGCGTTCACGCTCAAACAATATGGCTTTAACATGGAGGTCCACTTTAGCTGACAAAGAAATACAAAACCTTGTTTTTGAATGGGATTTAGGCTCGGGCATATGTGACGATTGATTATTAGGTGTTTAATGGCGCAAAAAGCAACATTGGCCATGCTGCGCCAAGATGTCATATGTGACGACCAAGCCTCCGGCCTTTCCGAATTTTAGATATCGGACAACGGTTTGATGAACAATGACAGGAGCGATGAAAACTTATGTGAATCCTGCTAACATTTCATCAACTTTGGCATCTGCACATCAGCGGGACTCGAACCAGAAATCCTGATTTAGAGCAACACATGATACCCAAAAGTCGAAGAAATATTTTTTTTATTTTAATGGAAGTTACTTGTTTAAAATAAAATTTATCTCGACGTTCCTTGAAGAAAGAAGTCAGTACAATTGAAACTGGAGGAGCAACCGTGCGCTGAAAGACGGCCGCGTGGGGGCGCTTGTGCACGCAGCACCGTGGTCACTGCAAGGGATACGCAGTGGCCGACGCTGTTGTGGGTGTCGTCGCTCTGTATACATGCTTTTCAACAGCTGACGATGGTGTTCTGTCGGTCGCCCGTGATCGTAAGTGGAAGCCATTATCATGAGCCTTACTCTGACACATGTTTCAATCGAATATTGGTGCTACCTAAGCACTTTAATGCACGCGGATGGTAGACCAAATGAGACGGCGGCTTAAGTCCCTTGTGGTCGTGACGGATTACAGGGCTTCCCATGATTATTCTTCGGGCGTGTCAACAGATGCTGGTTAGGTCTTCATTGCCAATTGGTACTTATAATAAATGCAGGTGTACCACTTTTATAATCTTGTTCTGTACCCATTACCTTCTCTGTGAAGTCTTTTTGGCGACCATATGTATGACAACTAATGCACCACCTGTTTTTTTTTCTTTCCTATGGCCTTGATATTACACCTTTGAACAGTAATTGCATAATTAGTTTGTCAACTGGCTCCGCACACAACCTCTGTTATCTCTTGCACCATACCACAAAAAAGAGTGACGAAGAAATTGTAAAATTTTAGAAAATGCACGTTATTACTTATTATGCGAATCATACTTATAAGATGATAGAATGTTAAAAATGTATGCATAATTGTTGCTAATTGCTTTGACAAATGATAAAACGAACGAAAGATATGCACAGACGCTTAACATTGCCAGATAAAATGAATGAAATAAGTAATAAAATTACAGTAATATTGTGGGGCATGTACGGAGGCTTAACTGCTAGCTTTAACCAAGATAAAATGAACAAAGCATTTAGGTAAAATAAAGCGGTACAATAAAGTAAGGGGTGCATGCTTGCTTGTTTTGAAAGATGAAAATACAACAAATAATCACGCAAGGAAATGAGAAATAAAGCCACGTACAGCTCGAGCGAAAACCGTTAAATAGCAAATTTTGTTTTGTAGCTGTAACCCGAACAAAACTTTTATTTTGATTTGCCGATAACCGAAACCCAAATAAAAATTGAAAACAATTACATGGTAGCCAATATATTATGGCGGTTCGACAATAACAACATTTTGGCAAATATTTTCTATAAGAAAACCCACAACATGGGTTTCTGCCATACTTTATTTATGTTGTTAAAATACATAACCTGTGGACGAACTACAGTTTGGGACTGCCGGCGTGACTTGTAGAAGTAAATTGAAATAGATAAAACAATCCCTTTTTGATTGACTGTTTGACGTCTATTTTTAGGTAATTTATTGTTGTATTAATGCTACTTTTCTTCTAGCAACCTGCTATCCGAGAGGCTCACGACAAACAAAATGAGATAATACGTCTGACCTTTCACTGATGGAGATGAAATCAGGGGACAGAAAGAACTCAAACAGTAGCTGTAAATAAAGTTATCCTTTTTGCATGAAAAGCCAACACTAGAAAATTGGAAAGGGACATTAATTTCCTTATCACATATTTAAAAATAGTCATCTACCGTTGCGCATGGAGTCAGTGAGAAACCTTCTGCATTTACATTTTTTTAAAAGCAACTTTTCTATGGGCCTCAAGGGCAATCAGGGTTGCTTTTGGCCTAATTTTTGCGTTTTACTTCTCGTCCAAATTAAACTCGAGCAGCGTGGCAACAGCGAGCGGTACCGCGGCATATGGAAGAGGTCTGGGCTGACTCAGCTTCTTGTTACCGTCCTGACCCCGACCAAGTTGGTGGTCATCGTGGCGTCGGAGGCTGGTCAAGTGACCAAACAGGTAGATTCTGAAACAATATGTTTCCCGAAGCGAGTTTCTTGTTTTTTTTTTAGCTATTTGGAAACAGACGGAGCAAACATTAACCAATTCTGAGGATGACTGAGCAGGCATCAAACTTGGCGTTCCAATTGCTGCGGTTTCTTTCGCAGTTTTGTTTGCGCGGTTTTAGAGACACGCAGAAAAAAATAAAGTGCGTGTGTACCACAAGATGCGAGGGTAATCCATACCTTGTTTATTTGAGCTCTGGTTTAAGAGAGCATCAAATTGAATCGATGAGTGTATCACTGCCACCATCGCGCAACACTTCGAAAGTGACGAGGGGATGACCAAGACTCGGCTTCTAACCGCAAGATCTAGGTCAAGGTTCAAGCTGTTCACACAGAAAGGGTGCACATACAAAAAAGGGTCACGCAAACATCTTTCGTTTAACGAGGCAGCCGATCTTAGGCTGAGAGTGACGAATGCCTCGCTAGGCCTTTACTGTCGATAAAGCTGCGGCTGCTCAAGTCGATGGGACGGTTGTCGCTGCTTCCACAATCCGTGGATCGAGCAGCCTTCACCACAAATTGTAGCTTCAAGTATTTTTCTTTTTCTTTTGCTGTTTGAATTTGGGAAGCACTCAAAGAGCACGTAGAAGTATTCTCGTTGGTCTCCACGGCAAAGTATCCAAGCAGTGCCCGCGGCGATGAAGCTACCGTAGAATTCCGTCGTAATATACACACAGAACTTCCGTTTCCCTTGGCATATTCGTATAAATCCTTAAATTTCGCGTCATGGCAAAAACAAAAAAAAATTTACGTTTAAAAATTTTTGTAATGCGAAATTAGAGCACAGCTCTTGAGGAGGAGGAGGGTAGGGAACCTATTCCCCTTCTCTCCCCTCCTAATCCTACGTACCCTACCCTCCCCTCCTCCTCCTCCCCCATATCCTCCCCTCCTCCCACAGTTTCCCCACTAAATTTAGCTGGAAAATGGATGCCACATGACCTCAACACCAATTAAGTTTCCCCGCTAAATTTAGCGGGGAAAATGACATCACACGACTTTCTGTCATTCTCATCCATGAACCAAATCCAGTTTCTCCGCTTTATTTAGCGGGGAAACTGATGTCACATGACCGCAACACCAATCCAATTTCGCGCTAAATTTAGCTGGGTGGCTATGCCGACGGAAACGGCGACAGCCACGCCGGTATACGCGGAAACGGGCACCTAAGAGCTGCAATCTAAAAAGATATACTTAGCAAAAAGATTCTGCAGCTACGCGTTAAATCCCAAAACCTAAGCAAGGCCAAACGGAGAAAATACCTGGCCCCGGCACGTGATGCTGGTCACTATGTCACTATTCCCTCCCCCCCCCCCCCCCACCTCCCCTTCTGCCCCAAGTCATGGACACCCCCAGCCACCACGCCACCCCAAACAAAATTTCTGGCTATGCCACTGGAAGTGTGGAATGATTCCGGATCATTCCTACTGCGAAGTGGCAACTTCGCAACACCGGAAAATGGGAAGGCGGTTCTCACCTTGAGAGAAAGTTCTTGGAAGAGGTGGACAAGCTCGGCACATCGCTTCTCAAGGGGAAACCTGTCCAGAGCAGCCACCACACGATCCTATGCAAGAAATAGAGACTTGAGTATAGACCAGTGTCCAAAATCCTAGCCCCCAGCGATAAAAATGGGGAACAATAATCTCAAACGCAGGCTCTTGTGGAAAGAGGGGCTGCACATAAAAGAAGACTTTCGCTTTTTACCGCACTCTTGGCATCGGTGTTGTTCTTAGAGTTTCGTGACCATAAATTTTACGGTTTCTGCAAAGGTTTCTAGAAACAATGGAGTCTTGCAAAAAGTGCAGCCCCCCTACTGTGTAATGGCATCAGCATAAACAACATGGTGGCACCCATGGAACAGAGCAGACACTGGTCAATATAACTTGGTCACTAAATAAAACAAAATTTAAATCAACCAATATTAGGCAACATTGTCTAAAGTGGCAAGCTTCAATGTAACTTAAGAAATACCGCCATGGCATAGTGCTGTCTGACAACAGTTCATCAATAAGTAATCTTGTAGCCACAGTTCAACCTCGATTTAATGAAGGCACCACGACCCTCTAATTATTAGTTAAATCGAGAACTTTGTAAAATCGAGAAAAACATTTTTCGGGCATAGGCTGCATGGGGAATCCGAATTTGTTCGTTATATCAGGAAATTCGTAAAATCAAGTTTTGTTAAATCGAGGTTCAACTGTACAAATCACTACGGGCCCGTTAAAGGGAAGCTACGGAGCTTCTTGAAAAAAATGAGTTAGAAGTGAGTTCTAGTGGATTTTTACCTTATGAACCCGAATACCCAAACCATTTGCTGCGCAAGAATTTGTTGAACGCGAGAAAACGCGAAATACAGTCACTGTCCGTGACGTCATCAACGGATCTTTAGGCTGCCCAAGACTAGGGAGGCGGGGCTTCAGCCCTATTTTGACATTGCTCTTATAGCTCTCCAGCACGTCGCATTAAAATATAATTGTGATATCTGTTATTCTAACGGCCAAATGAACACAATTAAAGTGTTTTTTCTCAAATGCAGAACCGCTCCATCTTCCCTTTAACAAAACAACATTTGGCTAGACCTTGTGGGAGCTTCGAGACATGACTGTTAGTTAGCAAGGCAACCAAGTGTCAGGTTGCTTGGTTCCCATGGTAACCTGTAGTCATATTATGACGTGGTCATACATAGGTAGTTGAATACTACTGCATTAATGTGCCTCTATACTTAATGGTTTCTTTGCAAGTTGGAAACAAAGACTATCTCGATGAGTGATCTACTGAATGAGATTTATGGGCCCTTACGGAAGACAATATATTCAATCGCCGTGCTCGAGTCTTGCCGACATCAAGAAGTGCTTTGCAAAACTCTCCAAAGGAATGATGTGACCATCCTAAGCACGATGAGCATCCAATCAGCCTATCCAAAAAGAAGCAAAGAAATGCAACAGGGGACAACTCATGCCCAAGAAAAGGGATCACTTCTCATGGGAGTACCAACCGGGAGGCAAGGGGTGTGCTTGCCCCTCATAGTTCTCGGAGTGCGGTGGGGGGTGGGGGGGGGCAAGACGTGTTTTGCTTGCCCTTCTTCCCCCACCTCCCTGAAGCAGCTGCCGCTGGGCAGGGTAAACACTGACCGGCGGCGCCCAAGGGATTTGGCTCAAAGGAATTCGGAATTTGCTCTGCCTCCTCGCGCCGCCTAAGCAAAGGATCCTTCCGGCTCCTTTGCTTAGGAGGCATGAGATCTCGGCTCGCGCTCGAGATCGGCTAAAAAACAATAAAGCAACCTAAGCCGCATGCAAGTGTTAATCTGATTATCAGTAGCATCAAGTTCTCTAGACCAATAAGCGCTAAAAATCCTAATTGCTGCTTCAAAAAAAAAAACTCAGTTTTTTTATTTTGGTGAAGAAGGAAGACCAGCGGAGCTGTACAATGGAAAGTAATGGCCGGCCGGTGGTCGACAAGCCAGAGTAGAAAGGCTGCCGCCATCTATGAGCGATGGCGGTAACCAGATACGTGGCTTGCCGCCGTCGCTCATACATGGCGGGAGGTGTCCAGAGTTCGTTGTCTTCATTTCTTTGCGGAGGAAACGACGCTGGGAAAACTAGCCATTAACAGCTTTGCTGTAAAACTCCGCAAAACTAAGATCCCTATTTAACTTTACATCATTGCTACTTGCAGTGTAAAAGTTTGTCTTCACTTTATAGAAACCAGGGGCACCGCCCCCTTGGCCCTTGGGGGGGGGGGGGGAGAATCTGGTTTCCCCCCCCCCCTTTCAAAAACAAGTTGGTACGCCAATGGGCACTCTCTTTTCTGCAATGTGACTTACAAGCACCCAACATACAATAAACTGACACTATGGCAAACACCAATGGTAAAACCCTTACATTTTGTCAAGGATTCTTCAGATGTCATTTCCATTGTAAACAGAAAACTGATACAATGAACAGATTCAGTTGGCTAAGAGGGGAACTAGATATGGTGGCATCTGACAACGATGATATCTGCTATTGTGAGCGGCCAATCATTATAATTTATAAAACATTGTTTTAGTAACGACAATATCAAAGCTTTTGTAAGCTTTAGCAAGCTTTCACAAAAAGGGGTGCAATGAAACGTCAATTAACAAAGCTCACCTTGGCAAATGGTCACGGCCATAACTCAGTAAAATATTTTTCCTAAGGTATTTACAAACTGGTGTGGACAAGTACTGCATGCTTTTAATCAGTGTGCTGATCCTTGAACAAAAACACCCTTATCCCAGATATGAGGTAATTTGTAGTACACTTTGAGTCAGTAACAAGTGTGTCCTTTATCCTTCTGTAGGCACTACTCTGGAATTCAGTACCAACGATCGTTGGGACTGAATACCATTTTGGCCAGGCCTAGAAAAAAAATGACTGCCTCAAAACACTAAGTGAATGTCACTCATGAAAAACATTAGACTAACAAAATGGAAAGGGTCTTTGACAAAGCATAACTGAGTGAAATAGTTACAACACTTCAATTCATGTTGGCATGCACAAACTACGAGGATTGGTCGCTCCACAGAAGGCAGAAAATATAAATCCTTTGTGCGTGCGTCCTCGGGTGTTTGTTTCCGCGACACAAAAAGCAAGGTTGTGACAACAACACCCGCTGTCAGAGAAAGTGACTTAATTAAGCGCCAGAAATGAGCACTAACATTGAAGTCGCGAAACTGTACAAAGATTTTCCATTGTCAAAATAAGTGCACGCGAAAACGTGAGCTGACGTACCCCAAAATCACAGCCCATTTGAGGTTTGAGTACAGTTCACGCCCAAAACGAAGTCAAGAACACGCGTTGTTTACGAAAATAATTTTACCGCCAGGAAACTGCACTAACGTAGTCGCAAAAGTATGTGAATATTATTCGAATATCAAGGAAAGTTGGAGTGAAGACGTGAGCTGCCGTACTCTTAAATTAGAGCCCGTTCGAGGCGCGAACACAGTTGACGCCAAGTTCGAAGGCAAAACAAACTCGAGTACAAGTTTTAAAGCAATCGCATTTGAAGGCCGGGTCGTGATACCTGACAAACGGGACCGGGCGGATCGGAGAAAAACAACCCTGAAGTCCAACTCCGCAGCATGACGCCTGCTTTCTTGCCGTCAGGATCTCAACAACCGAGCACATCGGCATAAACGCGGTAGAACTCCAAGGTGTGCGAGTGCGAGATTCTGCGGGGGAGCACCGGAAATTCGTCGGGTAGCGACGGCCAATGCAAAGCCGCTGTCAGCTGCACCGCGACGCGCATACCTTGTAGGGCACGAGCGGTAGATTTAAACCGGAAGCGAGTTCACTTTGCCGGTCAATCAAGGCCGAAACTTGAGCTAGTGTCTCCAGCTTCCTCAATAAGCACGCGCCGAAAGCCAACAGTCGAAGATATGTGCTAACTGGGAATGCACGCCGAAGCGGAGCAGACCAGAATTTCGAGCATGGAAACCAAACCAGAAAGTCCTCGCTGAAGTCGTTACTGTCGGCGTCCCATTTTCGATTAGCGAATCATAACGGGTACTTATCATGTTTTAGCGTTCTCCCATTGTTGTGTTGAAGCGGTGTGCAGTGGAATGTATAAAACTTACCGAATATTGAACGGTACCCCCAGCAGCCCGGCCCGTGGAGGCCGCCATGATGTCCGTATATGCACAGTGTTGTTAGTAATAATTTGCCCAGATCGGCGTGGCAATGTTGGCTACTTTTAGCGAAGGGAGTTCTACCCTAGTTCTACTGCACGTGACTCAAATTCAAAATTTGTCTTTTTAACTCCTTTCTTTAGATATGGCAAGCTTATAGAAATATATCATAAACAGGAAAAGAAAAATTTGGAATTGTATCAAATTCGCAAACAAACCTCATAGTCGGTAGCATTTTTTTTTTTTTACTAGACAGATTAGTCAGGAGCAGTGGTCAGGAGCTATGATAAATGTTATACCAATAAACTCCGACAAGTTAGCAAAAAATAACAATAACGGGCACATTAAGTGTACTGTAGTTCCTGTAATTTAATCGGCTTAGTTCCAGCCAACGTTACTAGAACCACTCAGTTAGGAAACTGCCATAGAGACTGCTCTGAAAAAGTGGCCCAATTTGTCCACCAGGGGCCTAGGCTGGACGGTTGGCGAAAACGACGGCGAGAAATCTGGCGGCCGCGATTGGCCAACGCCACACTTGACCTTGGCGCCGGCCAATCATAGCCGCCGAATTTCTCGCCGACTTTTCCGCCAAGTATCCAGATTAGTGCCCCAGAACCGAGCTAGTGACGAACACAACGCCGCCATTTCTCCCGCAGCGGCCACTCAAGGAACTGCACGTTACTTCTATTTTGGCTTTAATCGGCCATTTTGGCGCCGAACCAGATACAGCGGAAGAGAAGTTACAGGGGTGCCACCTCCTTCTCCCCAGCGGACGCGCCGCCAGTTTCTACACAAGTTAAAATGCACTTAGGTCGGGACACGCTACCTGAAAGGACCGCTGAGGCATGGTTGTATAAAAACAATATTAATTGTTCCGCAAAACCTTGCAAACTAACAGTTATAAAAACATCACGCGCCCGCCACTTGGTACTAAACTCCAATAAATTCCATACAAAAAGAGTCTTTTCCGTTTATTTTTAAGCAAAAACATGCTTTCTAAAAGCTCAAGGTGACCAGAGTACAGACAAATGATAAAGATCAACAAGGCGGTAAGTTGGGCTAGTTGGTTTAACATCGTCAAAGGTGAAAACAGCGCAAAAAATTGAACAAAGGACAAGTGAAAGGAGTGCACGGACAAAGCGCTGACTGTCAACTAAAGTTTAATTTTCAGGCGAACCAGAAAAATAAACACAGAGCATAGGAAAGAACCAATAAAGACACAAAAAATTTACAACCCAACCGACAAGATTTCTACCACGTCATCACCCTCACACATGCCTGCCATTCTCTCTGATAAAAAGGACCTCATCATCCCCCAATTGTACCGACGGTGCGCTCACACATTGCCCTTCCCCTTTAGATAAAATGAAAAATGCCTCGTCAATCTCCCTGGCGGTCTTACTTTTATTGCGCGCCAAGATCGTTGTCATGAAAAACAGGTACGCATGCCGCACCTACTGCAATGTACCGCTAAGTGGCCAGCGGGGGAGGAACAGAGAGAAAGGGAATGTTCCCTCGCCCTCTCGTTCACGCACCTCCCCGTTTGTCCAATGTACACCCTACCACATGTGAAGGGGATCTGATACACAACCCCCACTGCGCATGGTACAAAAGGAGTGCGGTGGTTTACATCACATTGCAAATCACTGTTCCTCCGTCGGTTGACAGCAGTGCACAGGCGTGACAGCTTCTGGGGTGCCGAAAACACCACTGGCACGTTAAACTTACGCGCCACTCGCTTGACCTGATGAGAGAGGGCGTGGAGATAAGGCACCACCACCGGTCTTGTTGTCGGTTTTTGTCTAATCTTAGGACTGGGTCGGCCCCTGAACACCTTTATGAGGGACTCAGCCACGCCCACAATCAACGTAAGAGGGTATCCCGCCGATCTCAGCCTAGATACCTGAAACAAAAGACTGTTCTCACACCTATGATGGCATGACTTCAGCAGAGAAGCGCCTTGTTGATCTTTATCATTTGTCTGTACTCTGGTCACCTTGAGCTTTTAGAAAGCATGTTTTTGCTTAAAAATAAACGGAAGAGGGCGGTTACTACGGGGTGTAGTAACCGCCCTCTTCACAAGCTTAGAGTGCGCTGAACCGAATGGAAGAACACCCTTCTTTGAACGTGGCTCATAGGACCAACATATATGCGACGGCTGCTTAGTTAGCCTCAGGTCCAAAAACTGTAGTGCTCCTGGTGATGGTGTCTCGAACTTAAAGGATAAACCGGGGGAGCACTTCGTAAAGCAGGCCAAGAAATCGAAACACGCGCCTTGAGGGCTCACGTGAAAGAGGGAGAGAAAGAGAGAGAGAGATACGGAGAGGGAGGTAGAGAACGAGATAGCGATATGAAAAAAAGACGAAGATGGAGAGAAGAAAGTCAACAATATCATCATGCAGTAACTCTGGGCTTGTTGACAGTAAAGTCACTCGATGTGGGAAAGTAGCGCCATTGCATTCCCACCTGCTGGCCGGACACAAACAAATACCAACATACAGACGACAAAACCACTGAAGGTAATTGGCTCATTGCTGTAGGTTACCATGGTGGTCGCCATTTTGGGCCCTTTCAAAGCTTCGAAGCTTCGAAAGGGTCGTTAAAACCAGTCCCACCAAGATCGCTATGAAGCATCATCGTACCGAAAGCGTTCCTCGGCCAATATGAGCGTCTTTGGCACTGTACATTCAATAAGCTTATCGTTCAAGCTTATTTCCCCAGATCTCTTACAATAATGTTGCTCTTCTTGCGTGTTTCACGACAATAAAATTATTTTTCAATTCCCCCAAGCACCGACGCCACGTGTGATACCGTACAACTTCGTACCGCCATCACACGCAACGTCAGTGCTTGGAGGCATTGAAAAATAATTTTACTGTCTTAAAACACGTAAGAAGAACAACATAAAATCTGGGAAAATAAGCATGATAAGGTTTTTGTATGCACAGTGCCAAATACGCTAATATCGGCCGAGGAACGGTTTCAGTACGATGATGCACTCTAAAAAAAATGGAGGAAAAAGTTAGCAACGCCACATTTTCTTCCCTTCTACTGACGCGCCCCCAAGCGGACACGAGAAAACGAGAGGAACGAGACGTTTTTCCGTTTTTCTCCTCCTCCAGGCAGACGCGAGAAAGCTTCCGCCTTCCCGACTCATCTCCATTCGGTTTTGTTTTTCGAGGACGTCGCGCACGTATGTTGTTGAGTTGATTCACCTTCAGCTGCAGCGAAGGCCGCCTGAAATTCCGTCTCCCAGTCCGAACGTGTAAAAGATTTCGGCTGCATTGACGTTTTTATCACTAATTTTAACAAACGAGCAAACGAAGCCGCTAGAAACAGCGAAGTTCCGGAGCAGTGCCAGCGGCGCTACGTACACTGTGCTAAGATGGCCACACTGATCTCAACAAGGAGGATAGAAGGGCGTCGATTCTTGGTCGGTATCCAAGCGCGCGAAGGCACTGAGACGCGGCACTTTGGCGTGCCAAGGAAGCTTTGAACACGCCGCCAGACCCTTGCTTTCGACGAGTGGTGCCTTTTTCCTGCGACACTGCGCTTTCGTAAAATTTTCCACGTGTTCACAACGGCAAGTCTCAACAATACACAGAGTCTCAAAAAACTTCTTCGGCGAATGACGACGATCGAGTAGAAAACGTGTCTACAGCACGCTGGAAAACCGCAGCAAAGGGCTAACTAAACCGGAAATCGTATCCCAGCGAGGTTGCGTCCGGTGGCTTCACTTGCGGAAGCGGGAAGCGCGATCCAGCAATTGTCATTGAGATCAGTGGATGGCTATCTCCAGATTGCGAAACCGACGCGAAACCATGCGGACCCTGCGGACCACGCGGAACGATATGTCCACATCGGATGTGTCGACGTTGACGACATTATGGAAATCGCGGAAACTGTGTCCAAGACAGGTAGGTTTTGCTGCCGGGTGCCTGGGTGCCTTCCGTGCTGAGTACGGTTCTGTTTTCCGATGCCCAGTGCCAACCGGCAGTCGGGAGGCACTCACTTGATCGAATGACGTTTTAGCGAACGCCCACGTGTCACCGAATGACACTTTAGCGAATAGTCGGACGCCGCGAAGCGGCGATCTCGGGTGGGTCAAATGGGTTCGCATTTTTGTAATGAGCCGCCGCAGACTGTCGCCGGCGAAGCGGCGTCAGCGCAGCGCGGCGGATGGGTTAACACGCGCCCCCGTTATTCGCTAAAACGTCATTCGCTCATGTGATATGGACCCGTAAACTGTCTGGCATTGATGCCGCTGGTCGGGCCGTAATCAAAGGGGGCGGGTGTTGGAGGTTGACACTCCGGTTTACATTACAGAGTTTAAGACCATTTGAGGGATAACCTGCAATCGATCGACGTGCGGATAGTCATGTTGGAACGCTGGTCTGAACCTTAGCTTCTATCGTACAGTGACCAATACTGTCGGTTGCCTCCTCTCAGTGTGCGATTGCGCTCTGGGGAAAGGACTGAACAGTATAAAAATATGACGGAAAGTACGTATATTTACAGTTTGGAATTTTAGAATTAAGGAAAGATGGTAGGTAAGATCGAGAAAAAAAAAAGGAAAAAGAAGAGAAGCTACCCTTTATTTTGTTGTTTAAATATACTAAGGTTCCTGGAGATACTGCCCCCCAAGTGGCGCGCTGGGATGAGAGCTAGAAGTTTACGAGCTCGCCACGGCGTAGCTCCGTACACTTAACACCTGCCGCAAGTCGCGGCTTTGACTGCATTCAAGTTGATCGAAAAGTGATTGCTCTGCGCGTGAAGCATCACTTTCAGCTGAGTGAATATTCGCTCTACAGAGATTCATTCAAGACGACAATTGCAGCCGTTCGTGAACAGCACAAATAGAAAAACAAACACTACAACAGAAATACTAGCTACGACGTGCCTTGCAGGGAAAGAAACACATGGCTTGGGACCGCATTGGAGCGGCTTGATTCATTGGTTTTCAAATAATTACGGCATGAGTGTTTACTTTTTACTAAGAGGTTCATCCTCTGAGCCGTTCAAAATACCCTCAAGGCCCGTTCACACTCTTGCAAACGAGTACGACCGAGAGAGACAAGACCTGTTGAAACCTCTTAAGTTTTTTTTTTCCCGATGTTTTGTACTTGTTTTTTTTTTTTTTTTCATTGACTGCTGATGCAGTGTACTGAGGGGACTGGGCCTCGTCAGGCAGAGCTTATCTGCCTTTTGTCCTTTCTCCTTGTGACCCTGTGTCCGAAATAAAACAAGCAAACAAACTTATAGCCCCTGGCATTCTGGCGCCATCTGTGCGGTGACCCTGAAACTGCATTTCGCGAGAGTGAAGGTTTTGTGGGAATTTCGAGGTCGAATGTCCGTCATACCTATAAGAATGGCTCGTTTATAACGTTGACAAAAGTATTTCTCGCCAAGAAAGAAAAGATAATGCGCGAGAGAAATAGAAAATATGCGGGACCGCCAAGTTCACACTGCTACCTAGGAGATGCCGCCATTGTGTCCTCTCGTTTAGAGTACGGGAGCCAGAGTTGCGCGTTCATCTCCGTAGCGCCGTCTTTCCTGCACGGCTTGTTGATCCCGCTCCTCACGTGACTGAATTCGGCGAATAGCGGCGCCGCGCGTTCGAGGTGCGCGGCGCGCTCAAAAGCAGGGGAACGTACGCGGGGCGCGTGCTACGTCTACTTTCCTGCACGGCACTTGATCCGGCTCCTCACGTGATCGGATCTCGGCGAATGGCAGGTATTCACTGGACGCCATATTTGAGGGCGATGTTTAGAGCGCGTGCTCAGAACGAGCTCACATTAGTAGCCTGCTAAGATTGGCAACCTTGATGTTGCTAAATGCATGCTCCAAAAGGACTACGGAAGCTCGCCATCAGCTTGCGCTCAGTAGCAGCGCACACGGATATGGCCGCCAGTAAATACTCCCCATAGCGGCGCGCCGCCCGTGGAAAACAGACGCGCAACTCTGGCTCCCATAGGGAGCCTATACAGGAACTCGACTCTCATTGTAAGAGGTTTTAAGGAGGTCGCAAGAATGTGAACGGGCCTTCAAATGAATGACATTGCTGGAAAAAGCAACATGCTGGGTATATTTTTTATTGCTTAGGCGGTCACCGAGATATTCCATACGTTCAAAACGACCAGTATAAAAGACGAAAACGCAGAGTTTGGAAGAATCAGTCTATGCTGGAAAAAGCGGTGGAGAAACTGCCTCGTGACGTCGCCGGTGGGAGGAGCCCAATCTCCATCGCCAACAAACTACATCGGAAGAGAACTGCACCGTGACGTGTCTGGTGACTTCGCCGAACTGTGGCGATTGAGTTGAAACTACATCGTTTTCTTTTTTTTTCTCCCTACAGGGAATTTCGAAGAATCGCTAAACTCGGCAGTGAAGGGTTCTAAAAAACAATACTCTTAAGTATCCGAAACGTATAGTGCAGAGCAATTTAATGAACCCATTTTTTTTGTGCAAATATGTCACATGAAATATTCAGTTTACTTAAGTTACACAAACACTATTAGCATTAGCTGCAGCCCTTTACTTTGCACAGGCAGGCAGTCATGGCCGACAACACGAAGGAGCGGAAGTCCTCGCGTGCCGGTCCACCCGATTAGCCTTCTGAACGACTTTTTGACAGAAAACCAAGTTTTAGTGAGGGCCGCCACTGACAGTCCTCTGACCAAGCCTGAGCGGGACGAGTTGTGGGACAGAATCGTGGACGAGCTGAACACCCAAGGCCAGTCCACCAAACGCGAGCAGAATGGAAGGGCCGCTGGAATACTCGAGCACGGGATTTGGACATAGCGTGTGCTCCTCGGCCGCGTAACACTACTGCGTGTTGCACGCTAAAATCCCAAGGCTAGCAGTCGTACTGCATCGGCTAAATTGCTTATCGAGAGTGGGTAACAATGTCGCCATGTTCAGGTAGACTAACCTCCTGCTGTTTAAACAACTAACGACAAAATTGACTTTTTGACTTTGTTTGACTGCGTTAGTGCAACTTCTCTCGGGCTGCACGAGAAAAAAAAAAAAGTTCCTTCGGGGGTTAAATTATCGGTGAAGTAACAAGCGAAAAAGAAGATAAGAGACTAATTCCCTCAAGCGGGGTTCGCAGTAGAGGAGGAGGAAAATGAAAAACAGTTGTTAGTCCTACGGTGTGTGTGGTCGTTTCTTTATGTGTATGTTTATTCTAGTTCAGCTGGCCCTACCTGAAGTGGTTGCTTTAAAATAAAGTATGTCTCTCTCTCTCTAAGTGAAGTGTGAACCAAATAGCCGTTGCTTGGCTTTTTGCTTAGCCAAATTGCTTATATAGGGTGCACTCAAATAAAAATACAATCGTATTGACTCATGTAAGAGTATTTAGAATATTTATCGATCGCGCCGCTGAACTTGCATCGCTCGAAAAACTTCCTTTATGTGAGCGCCTTCTCTGCTTGAGTTTGCTGGAAACAGCCACTTATATCCGAGGCAATCGATGATAGCGTTGATGACATTAACAAGTACGCGACTCACAGAGCGCTGGTGAGGTAACACCAATGTTTTCGTCGCTCCCGACGGTTCCCTGGAAGCCGCCAACGGCGTAGAAGCGTAGAGCTGTGAGGACTTGTTCGACCATCAGCACACGGTCGCGACGCCGTTGGAGCTTTCCGGGAAGCTGGTCGCACAGCCAGCGAGTCACCCCTTTGGTCAGCTGGTATTCGCCCAGAAACCCGATTTGCTGGCGAACCCAACAGTAGACATGTATATAATATAGGGTCGCCATCTTTTTACGATGCAGAGCGATCTCCGGCTTCGTCTCGACTATACTCTGTTTCACCTTATGATGTACCGCAGGAAAGGCTACAAGCACGAGCTCCTTGCTCTAGGGCACATTTTGGCGGCACAAGCTCTCGTGCAGCAGGAGCAGATGCCAACGCTATGAGCACGCGGTTCTAGCCTTCGCTGCGGTACAACGTAAGGTGAAACGGAGTATAGTCTCGACCAGACTTGTACACGTTACTGAAAAATAGTAAGGAATTACATTTACGATTACTCAAGGCTAAATTGCAATTTATTACGATTACAATTACCCTCCCATAAAAGTAAGTGACCATTACCCCCAAAAATAATCCGTTACTTTTGTGGCGTTACTTTCAACATTATTTTCCTCAATTAAGAAACAAAGGGAAGAAGGTTATTCAAGTTCTTATTGTTGCCACCTGTTCCATTTATTGACCTTGAGTATTTTGAGAACAGTTGACTCTCGAAAGTCCCGTCAGACATTTTGCGTTATTTCTTACTGAAGATGTCCACTGATACGCTGAACACCCTTTGAACTGAGGCACTGGATGGAAGTGCCATATTGTTAATAAAGCTTGGACTTGGGTTTGGCTAGTTGGTTGTACATTGATAGACGTGCTGTGCTGCGAAGTTCTACAGAACAAACGCGTGACTAAAAATTCGTGTTCGTTGTGTTTCTCTTTATCTCAATGTAAACTCATTCTTTTCCTTTCAATTTTTAGTCACGCGTTTGTTCTGTAGAACTCTGCAGCGCAGCACGTCTAACAATGCCATATTGTGCCTCACGAATGTTTTATGCTCTGTATTGAGCTTTTTCAGCAAAGCAATGGATGTGCTATTTACCTCGAAGATAGAGCAAAGCTTTGTCCTTGTATCCGCTGCCTGGTATTCG
Source organism: Ixodes scapularis (assembly GCF_016920785.2). NCBI lineage: Eukaryota > Metazoa > Arthropoda > Arachnida > Ixodida > Ixodidae > Ixodes > Ixodes scapularis. Next base: position 62,142,098 of record NW_024609846.1, on the reverse strand, counting down.
ATAGTTTTAGTTGAGTTGGTAACAGTAAGATGATAATTAAACAATAAATAAGGTTTGACTCGATATTTTTCCTTTAGTTCTGAACCGGTCGAGCCTCGGTTGAGACGTTGGTGAATAAGAAAAAGTTTCCAATATTTAATATAAGTAATCTAGAAGAACTACTCAAAACTCATAACAATTAATTAGAACTTGGACTAAAACAAGCAAAAGTGGTGGTGATTTTCAAAAACGCACGGAGCACGGACCGACACGCCCAGAATATCAAGCGTACGTCAGCCACCATTATGTTTTATTTGTAAAAATACCTGCTTGAGATAAGATGCGTCCTACTAGGGTAAAAACAGGAAGAAGAAATAAAGGAAGACTATTACCATGTTCAAAGTGCCCGCAAAAAGCGGACTCACAAAAAGGGTGACTGAGACGCAGATAACCTGGCTGGAATTCACAAATAAAGTTGGCCAACCCTAGAAGTTGGACTGCAAAAAAAAAGGTAAAAGGTGAAAGGTGAAAAAAGTAAAAAAAGGGTCAAATAAGGTGAAAGAAGCAGAAAAATATGCATCGTGTTTTCTAAGAGAAGATGATAAGTGTGCATCGACGAACGAGGATGCTTGTGGCAATAACACCTTCACATATTATCACATCTCTTTTAGTGGATTTTAGGGCGGACGGAGAGTTGTCTCGTGTTGTGACATTATGAAAATGGTCCTAGTCACTATAACCGAGAAGGACATTGTTAGTTATTGTCTGTGCACTTACCGCCTTGAGCTCCTCGAAGAGGCACACAATCACTTGGTGTCTTCCTCTCCCGGCCTTAGATCGAAGAGAAAAAACAATGACACTAAAAAAAGCGGATATAACTTGCCCCCCCCCCCCCCCCCCCCTTTCTTTTTCTTTTAGAAATGTTTGTTTGGATTTTTCGACATTGTTCTTAAGGTCTAAAAAATAGATACAGAAAATTGGTAATGCACAAAAAAAAAAGGCTTTGCGGAATTGAAGAGTGTCACTGCCATCAACTTTACCAAAATTAAACCGACCTTTTCTTTAGAAGGGGGGGGGGGGGGGGGGTGGAAAGGAGGGGGCGGGGGAGGGGGTGGGAGGGGGGCTGGTCCAGAAAAAAATCTAACGGATTACAAGGAATCCGTTACGTAAAAAATGTAAGGGAATTACTTTAAAATTACTTTAGAAAATATGTAATTATTCCGTTACTAAATTACCGATAAATGTAAGGGATTACAAGTAATTTCGTTACTTGTAACGGATTACGTACAAGTCTGGTCTCGACCACTCAGTTAACTGCCCGTCAAAGTGCATCGTGACGACACTTTGACGTCACCGCCAACTGCATCATTTTACGAGCAGAGCCAGCATAGCTGCGTAGGGAAAAACTACATTTCAACGAGATGTCACGCAGTGGCGCCACAAAGGGGGCGGGGGGGGGGGGGGGGGTGCAGATTACCCCGGGTGGAGGGCTCAGAAGGGTGTCGCGGCGGGCCACGAGAGCGGGGGAGGGGGAGGGGGGGGGGGGGGGTGTTGCGGCGGTCGCGGCGGGCTACCGCCCCGGGTGCCGCTGACCCTCGTGACGCCACTGATGTCACGTGACCGGAGAAGTAGCCATTCAGTGCCCGATGCAGTTTTCTACATCATTTAGTTTGCGGTCCAGCATATATAGACGGGTTAGTCTGCTCTTTTATTGATGTTTGCATGTGCCGTGTATGTGTATGCGCTCAATGTGTATGTTCAGTTGATGCTTGTAGTTTGCGTACTGTGTCTACATCTGTGTATAATAAAGGTTCCCGAAGATCCCGAAGCGCAATGATAGCGCAAGAAAATGATAATATTTTTGTAGAACATGAATTGGGTGGTTCCTAGCGCCACCTAGCCTAGCTACTCGCAATCTTGCAATTATTCTGCTTGACCCTGCCATGTGGTGGCAAGCAAAAAGCAAATTGTTGTGTGTATGTTTATACAGCCGGAAATTAGTCTGCCTCATTGGGCGTCTGGTGTCTCAGCTGTAGATGAGCAATTTAGCCAGTGCTGTACAACCGCTAGCCTGGGGTCTTTAACGTGCATCACGCAGTAGTGATACAGGACCGCACGCCGGTACGATGCTCATCCAGATTGAAACTGGCAGGGGTGGGGATTGAACCTAGGATTCCTGGGTTCTGCAGAGCGAGCTTTTGCTCCACGTGCTCCGAGCTGGTGTGCGCTAGCCCACTACTACTCTCTCTCTTGTACAATATTATTTTACATAAAGACCTTTAACCCAGTTAAATACGGTGATATTTTTAAATTTCATATCGGCTTCACACTAAAAGGCGAATTGTTTGATGTCGATGGACAGTTTGCAGTTCGTAAAATAGACACCAATAAATTTCAAAATAGTGGACGCTAAGATCAAGACTCTATAATTGCGTCATACTTCGCCCTCGCCCTCTTTTCCCCAGCAGACATTATATAAAAAAGTTTAAAACATACATTATTTTTGAAGATGTAAAAGTGGTGGAAGATGGTCCACTTGGGTTGATGTCTATACTTGGCGTCAAGTATTGTGCTTTACATTGTGAAGGCTAGCGTAGGTTCCACAGTGCTTCAGCCGGATGCTGCTGCGAGAGCAGGTGGCCGAGACTCCGCCTCGCGTCTCACTGGCATTTGCTCCGGCAACTAGCAGACAGAGTTGGAGCACTGAAGAAGCTACGCTCGCCTTGACAACGTAGCACAAAATAGTTGACGCCGAGCGAAACATGTCACAACTTCCGACTGTGGACGCGATTGTCGATTCGCGGGTGGTCAGTTCCTATTGCCGATTTCTGATTGTGCCGAGAACCGTTAGCCAGTGCCGGAGAAGCCCACATCGCGCACCGAGAACTTGGATTCATCCGCGTTCCTGGCAAGCACCGAAAGGTTTCGGCGAATGGCTTAAAATTCTGCAAAGGAACGTTGACACGCCAGTTCGAAGGAGTCACGAGCAAGTCTTCCTTGGCGAGCCTTTGAATGACGCTGCTGTCTTCGCAGAAGGCAGCTGCGTAGTTGTAGAAGAAAAGCTCGTTGACAGTCTTGTTGAGCTGCAACGGCCAGTGAGTGCGAAGAAACATGTTTTCCATTCGCTTGCTCTTCGCTGCCTTCTTGTACAACTCAAACAGCGGGCGCAGAACCAGGTTGTCCTCAAGATCCTGTTCACGCTTATCCGACGAGAAGACCTTGTCGTGCAGACTCGCGTGCTGGTTATCGTATCGCCGTTCCAGACAATCGGTAATCCTCTGGTATGCCATCGTGGTTCCACAGCTCCATAAGTGTTCCTGGCCACTCCATAGAAGGTTGTTCCCCAGCAGGGCTTTGATGACGCCCCTCACTAGGTGGCTTGCGACTGCCGGATAGGTTAAAAAGTGAATTATATTTGAGACGCCATTCAAGAAGCCCACAGTGGCGTGCGAGACGAATAGAAGGTTGTTGGTACTCTGGTATTCGAAGCCAGGTTGTAATGTCGACGTACTGTACAGGTTGTCGTACATTGGACTTCCGGTGTCTTCGATTGCCCAGTAGATAGATGAAGCGTGCGAGAGTAGCTTGAAGACAGTTTTCACGAGAAGAGTTTCCTTGAATTCCACGTCTACGGGATACGTTCTGCGGTAGCGTTCGTATTGCAGGAAGTTGGCCTGTGTGCCAAAGACCAGAGTCATGTTCTTGATTTTTCGGAGTGCAATTGCGGCGTCTTCGCCGGTCAGCCACGACTGCTGCGTTAAAATAAGGTTTGAGAGAACATCTTGGGTCGTGCTGAAAACAGAAGCAAACTGTTGGTCGAGATGCGTTCGGTAGATCGTGGCGAACTCTTTGCTCAGAGTGAGTTTTGCCGAGATTCCGATGCCGTACTTGTAAAGTTTTTCGAGCAAGACGTTGCAAGCGAAATGTCGTGGATTTACCTGTGGTACCTGATTATCGTAGTTAAGGGGCGTAAGAAATTCATACTTATCGCCCAATATTGGGGAGAAAAGTATCAGAGCCCTGAGACCGACGTAGTTTGCAATTGCTGTGTTGAAACCGTTGTCAAAAAGTTTCCCGAAGTTATTAAAGAAGACCGGATCTTCGACGATGATCCTAGTCGACTTTTTTGTGGTGTTTCTACCGCTCAGCTTGTTAAAGTAAACCGACCAGTCCCAGCTTGCCTGGTGGGGCAAGGCGCCGACGGTAGTGACAGTTTTGTCGGGTGCAAAGTTAGCTTGGTCTTTCCGAAAAAGCATCATGTCCTCCAACGACTTTTCAAGTTTCAAGATGTCTTTAGATATCCTGGCCGCCAGTCCTCCCGACGACCATAAACTAAGAGCTCTGTGCACAAGACTCGTATAACTAGTCTCAGGGGGTGAAGTATTTTTGGTCACGAAGCGCCTGAAAAGCGTCTTGGGCGCCCGCAACAGAATATCAACGCCACGATCGACGTTGTTACTTTTAAGTACAACTATCTGAAAGAGTGAGTGTAGCATTAAATATCTGTCTGCGGTAGCGACCGGCGTCAACGAATCTAGACGGAAGTTCTCGTAGGGCCAGTTGTTGAGTTCGAGAGCGCTAAGCACGTGTTTAAATGAACGCGCATCGTTCGCTTCAAAGTACCGGCACTTCTGGTTGACCCACATAGCTTCTAGCAGAAAGTTGCTGCCGATTGGCCTTCCGCTTGCTTCCTTGATGAAAAGAAAATGTTTGAAGAAAGCCTCCATGTCGAGGAGTAGTTGAGCACTGCTAAATTGGTTGTACGGAAGGGCTTGAACCGATCGCTTTTTTAACCTGTGGGGCGGGAAAGGAAGAAACAATGCAGCATATAAGTAAGTACATCCAATTTAAAATATATATTTCCCATTGAAATCCTACAGAAAATGATTTATCGAGCAAAAGTAAGATTGGCCAGATTGGCAGTGAATAAGAAGTAGGCTCTTTTTCCACGAGGTGTTAACTTAATTTCTTCGCTAATCAGTGCTAATTACCCAATGCTAGGTTTCTCTAAAAAAAATTGTAAAACTACTTACCGGGTAGATACGTTACAGGATACCGACAGTCACATAAGCTTTTAAGTGAGATTCGCGACTATGAAACCCAAACTATGGACGTTCAAAGTTTCCTCGCTAATGTGACGAGTGCAAGACCCTCTTGCGAAGTCGCTGTGTTGAAATTAGATTTGAAAAGCTTCTCCTACTTTATAGACCCCTTTCGAAATTCTCATGCCGATTATTATACGGTCGGAACCACTGCTCAATGGCGGAACAACTGACATCGTGGAACGCGCAAGTCATTCCACAAGATAGCGAACGTCGGAGCGAACGTCGGAGCGCGGCCAACGTTAGGAGCAACGAGCCAATAACAGCGTTGAAGGTGCAACGTCACCGCGCTTATCACCTTTTTTTCCCCCTTCGATTCCAATTACACGCATAAAGTGTGCCGTGACGTTGCGGTTTTGGTCCGCCATAGTGCAGGGATTCCACGACTGCCAACAGAGTGCAGTATTTCGAAAAAGGTCTATATATTCGCCTTAACATGCAGAAAGCAGGTCATCTCGGACTCGCAGAATACTTTTTTTAGGCCTTTCGTGATCATTGGCGGACCTACACCCCCGCCCCCCCCCCCCCTCCCCCCCCCCCCCCCCCCCCGTTTCCCATCCTAAAAATGACTGCGGGTTTACCCTCGCCATTTTGTCATCGCGTTCTCAAAAACTATTTTATACACAAAAAAAAAAAAGAAGCTGTCTACGTGACATTGAGCATACCATGAGCATGTGAAACGTCACTCTCAGTCAACGTTACTAAAACACTCAGTTGGGAAACTCGCCGTCGAAACCTGGGCCACTGGCGTCTACCGAGACCGAGCTAAATTCGAAAACAGCGCCACTCTTCATCGTTTGTCTGTACTGTGGTCACCTTGAGCTTTTTGAAAGCCTGATTTTTGTGTAAAAATAAACGGAAAAGACTCTTTTTGTATGAAATTTATTGGAGTTTAGTACAAAAAGAGGGACGCGTAATGTTTTTTAAAATCTTTAGTTTGCAGGGTTTTGCGGCACAATTAATATTGTTTTTATACAACCATGCCTCAGCGGGGCTTTCAGGTAGCGCGTCCCGACCTAGGTGCAGTTTAACTTCAGTTGTTCGCTGGGGAGATGGGGGTGGCACCCCTGTAACCTCTTCCGCTGTATCTGTTCTTAAAGCCAAAATAGAAGTCGCGTGCAGTTCTTGGGCACTTCCTACCTCGCCCAAAGGACAAGCCACCGAAGGACATGGCCCAGGGCGTCATTTATAAGATTCCATGCTCCCAATGCCCCGCCTCCTATATCGGCGAATCGAAGAACTTCCACGATCGACTCCGCCAACATAAAAACGACGTGCGAAACTTCGACAGAGAACGCAGTGCTCTCGCTGAACATTGCGAGACCCTCGACCACCGCATTGCCTTTGAAAACGCAAGCATCCTAGACACGGCATCAAATCTACGTAGAAGACACCTCGTAGAGTCATGGTACATACAAACAACCTCTAACAACATCAATAGGTCCTTAGGGGCACTTCCAACTTTATATATTACCGGCCTCCAAGATGTTATAACAGACTGCGCATGGCACGACCAGCCTACTAAGACCAATGAAAAAGAAAAAGAAGTCGCTCAACATCTAGAAGAAGAAGAAGCTGCTGTCCTTCATTCATCCCCCTGAAGAAGAAACGAACGGTTTCGAAACGTAGGGTCGCTACTATTTCAATTTTTGGTTGGCAGATTATCTTATCTCTTTATTATTTACCCAACCAGAGAGAATTCTCTCAAACATGTTTACCTTCAAGTCTCTTCACGATGACTTTGGACAAAAGACTACCCAGCTAGCGAAATGGTACGTGAACATCTACCGCAGCATCTCTTCATTCAAGACACACTTGAATTTCACGAAGGCTTGCCGTGATGCTGAAGTTATTCCTCGAAGCTTACGGTTGAAACGGATTGTCCCAACACCAGAGGGTCATAAAGTTTTGACGCAAGCGAAGCATCGTCTGGTAAATGCTCGCATTCACGAATGCAACGCTATCCTTAAACAGAAACAGCTAGACTTGTTTTATGTACGTCAACAGCTTGAACATCGAATTCCGCACATGTTTCCATCAGTACAAGCTTTTGCCGAAAAATGCGCCGCAACCGCAACTCAGAAACACCAAATCTCTCAGGAAAAAAATCTGTTGACTCTGAGAAGACAGAAGGAGACGAGGCGGTACATGAATAACTCCTCTTTTGTCACCAACTTATCCTCGAGGTCACTCTCCCAACGTGAAATTGATGTCCTCGCCAGGGGTCATAACTACAACCACACCACCATACGGCCTCCTTTGGCGCATATGGCTGCTGCTATCGAGGACGGCATCATGCACATGGATCCTAGCGTACGGGAAGGAATCCGTCTAAAGGCAATCAGCGCACTGTCGAAACTCCCACGACGTCAACCATACAACATCTCTAAGGAGGAACACACAGCGCTCCGCAAGCTCAGAGAAGACAGCACCATCGTCATCTTAGCAGCGGACAAAGGCAACACGACTGTCGTCCTTGACAGAGTAGCGTACGAAGAAAAGACCGAAAAACTTCTTGATTGCTCCGCCTAGAAGAAGCTCAAACGGAATCCGACGCTCGTCATACAGAGAAACTTAAACAGCATGCTGGCAACAATTTTTAAAAACTACCCGGAGTCAAAGAACCTTTACCTTCGACTTATTTGCAGAAATGGATTCGCTCCAGGATTTTACGGACTTCCCAAGATCCATAAGCCCGACGTTCCTCTGAGACCCATCGTTGACTTCACAACTTCACCACTTCGAGCTTTGTCAGACTACTTACACAGAGTAATATCCCCTCTCGCCGGGAATACGCCGACTAACGTACGGAATTCCAGCGATTTTGTAGAACGCATATCGCAAATAAGGGTCGACAATGACGAGTGTCTGGTATCATTCGATGTTGTATCCCTTTTTACAAACGTCCCGATTCCTCTGGCTGTCACCGCAACAAGAGAAGCTCTCGAGAAGGATGAAGACTTAGACACAAGAACTTGCCTCAGCATCGATGAGATATGTCGTCTCCTAGAATTCTGCTTGAACAATACTTACTTCTCCTTCAAACAACAATTCTACCAACAAACTAGTGGCACGGCAATGGGCGCATCCATCTCCGTTGCCATGGCCAACCTGACAATGGAAGTAATCGAACAGAAGGCTCTACAATCTTTTGCATCCAGACCCCAGATATTCCTACGGTATATCGACGACTGCTTCTGCATCATACAAGGATCAGAAGTGGACAACTTCCTCGGCCACCTCATTTCTATAGAACCGGCTATACAATTCACCGTGGAACGCGAACACAACAACACTTTGCCCTTCCTCGATGTGCTGGTCAGAAGACAAGGTGATGCCCTAAAATTTACCGTGCACAGGAAACCAACTCACTCTGGACGTTACTTCCGGTTCGATTCCAACCACCCGGTTAGCCACAAGGCGTCTGTCGTCTCCACACTGTTTACGAGAGCTAAGGCTGTGTGCTCTTCTGAAAACGACAAAAGAAAAGAGGACCAAACAATCATCAGCGACCTAAAAAAGAATGGCTATGTGGGCATGGAAGCTCTGCAGCCATGAAGTTGCTCATGTTTTTCGTACTCCCGCAGTTCCTGAGCGTGCCGGCGCGTGGGTCCCCAACTAACTGGAGTCACGATGACGGCGCGGTTTTCTTCCGGCATCCGGACAGCAATCTTCAACCTGCCAATCACTCGTCGACAGCACCGTCCTGTCCTGGTATCAAGTTCATCGAGAACCTCGTTCACACCACGTCATCAGCAGGGACATCGACAGCGGCAGCTATAAAGGAGCTCCCCTCCCGACAGCGCGCCAGTGGGCATGGAAGCTCTGCAGCCATGAAGTTGCTCATGTTTTTCGTACTCCCGAAGTTCCTGAGCGTGCCGGCGCGTGGGTCCCCAACTAACTGGAGTCACGATGACGGCACGGTTTTTTTCCGGCATCCGGACAGCAATCCTCAACCTGCCAATCACTCGTCGACAGCACCGTCCTGTCCTGGTATCAAGTTCATCGAGAACCTCGTTCACACCACGTCATCAGCAGGGACATCGACAGCGGCAGCTATAAAGGAGCTCCCCTTCCGACAGCGCGCCAGTGGGCATGGAAGCTCTGCAGCCATGAAGTTGCTCATGTTTTTCGTACTCCCGCAGTTCCTGAGCGTGCCGGCGCGTGGGTCCCCAACTAACTGGAGTCACGATGACGGCGCGGTTTTCTTCCGGCATCCGGACAGCAATCTTCAACCTGCCAATCACTCGTCGACAGCACCGTCCTGTCCTGGTATCAAGTTCATCGAGAACCTCGTTCACACCACGTCATCAGCAGGGACATCGACAGCGGCAGCTATAAAGGAGCTCCCCTTCCGACAGCGCGCCAGTGGGCATGGAAGCTCTGCAGTCATGAAGTTGCTCATGTTTTTCGTACTCCCGCAGTTCCTGAGCGTGCCGGCGCGTGGGTCCCCAACTAACTGGAGTCACGATGACGGCGCGGTTTTCTTCCGGCATCCGGACAGCAATCTTCAACCTGCCAATCACTCGTCGACAGCACCGTCCTGTCCTGGTATCAAGTTCATCGAGAACCTCGTTCACACCACGTCATCAGCAGGGACATCGACAGCGGCAGCTATAAAGGAGCTCCCCTTCCGACAGCGCGCCAGTGGGCATGGAAGCTCTGCAGCCATGAAGTTGCTCATGTTTTTCGTACTCCCGTAGGTTAGTAAACAAAAACCTTGCCATTGTTTTAAATCAGACAATGTTTGCCTTGTTATGCTTCCATGCCCCGAAGCTTGTATTGAGTCTTTTAGAGTTCTGCTGCTGTTGTTGTATGGTGATGTTGAGCGGAACCCAGGTCCCATGTCAAAACCCCAAGAAGAACAATTACTTAGCTTACAAGAAACAGTCGATAAACTTAAAAACAGTCATGCTATACTTCAACAAGAAGTAAACCTTCTAAAAGAAAAACAAAAACAAAGTGAACAGACAGTTTCAACACTTGAAGAGCGACTTAACAAACTCGCGAGTGAACTCGACGCACTAAAGCAGAAGGATACTAGCAGCGCCGCGACTACTGAACCCCAGCTTACTGCTGCCTTAAACGAACTATCTCAGCTAAAAACACGTTGCGATGATGCAGAGGGCAGATCCCGTCGCTGTAATCTTTTATTTTTTGGCATCACCGACGCAGACAAGGAAACGTGGGCTCAGTCAGAGTGCTTGGTCACTAGCCTGTGCTCCGAAAAACTAAACGTGCAAGTTGAATCATTTAGGATTGAAAGGGCGCATCGCCTAGGAGCATTCGACCCTCAGAAATGTCGCCCAATAATAGTAAAGTTTTCTTCGTTTAAAGATAAAGATAGCGTTCTTTCATCAGCCCACAAGCTTAAAGGAACTCGCGTAGCCATCAGCGAAGACTTCCCAATTTCTGTCCGGCTCGCACGCCGTCACCTTCTTGATTTTGCAAGGCCAAAAGGCACCCCCTACAGACTGCGTCATGATAAACTTTTTATAAATGATAAGTGCTATGTATTCGATGCCGCTCTTGGCGCCGTTAAAGAAAAAGACACATAGCCACGCCAGCGCTTCTTCTCGTCGCCCTCTAGAAGTCGACCGGCAAAGCACCATGTTATCACTAACAAATCTTCAAGTCATTCTATCCTATTTACTAACATTAGAAGCCTAATACCAAAGAGAGACGAAATAATTTCAGTAATCGAAGCGTGTAATGCCGCTTTTGTTGTACTTACAGAGACGTGGCTAAGCCCTGATATATCTGACGTTGAGCTATTTCCCTCGCAACTAAACTTTCGAGTGTATAGGTCTGATAGAAAAACTAGAAAAGGAGGGGGCGTACTTTTGGCCATAAAAGACCATATACCATCACGGCTAATACCGCTTACCACTGACCTAGAAGTTGTTTGGGTGTATCTTTGCACAACGCCTTCCGTAATAATGGGTGTGTGTTACAGGCCGCCGGATAATAAAAGAGATTTTGTTATTGAGCTGTATAAATGCCTTTCTGAACTCGCATGTAAATATCCTAACGCTTTAGTTACCCTTTTTGGTGATTTCAATTACCCAAATATTGACTGGTCAACTATTTGTTCTAGCTTTGCATTTTCTCAAGAGTTTATTGACCTTTGTTTAGATTTTAACCTATCTAATGTTATCACTCAACCCACTAGAATTACCAATCACTGCAGCAACGTACTCGACCTATGTTTAAGCAATGACCTTTCTCTCTTCAGCAACGTCACATACTTACCCAGCATTAGCGACCACCTCGTCATTGAGCTAATATTCTCCATCACTACTCCTAAGAAATCACGTTATTGCAAATTCATTCACGATTATGCGAGAGCCGACTACGCATCTATCAACACCAACCTCGAAGAATTTTATCACATATTCTCAGTAAACTTCGCAGAAAAAACGGTCAATGAAAACTGGATTCTTTTCAAAGATAGACTAACATCCCTAATCAAACGTTTCGTTCCACTCACTCGAATTATTTCCGATAACACTAACCCTTGGTACGATAAAACAGTTCATTGTCACTCCAACAGGAAAAAAAGAGCTTATACGAGGGCAAAGGCTCATAACACTAACGCATCTTGGAACGCCTATCACGAATGCGCTAGGGCCTACAAATCCGCGATTCATGATGCCAAATCCAAATTTTATACTCATGACCTCCCCAACATTTTAACCAATAAACCTAAAAGGTTTTGGAAAGTAATTAACCCAGCACTCTCTCTTCCATTACAATTCGTTGACGAGTACGGCCTTCCACTTTCTGACGAACATAGTGCTCTTGAAACTAACAACTTTTTTAGCTCGATCTTTACCAATGAAGACTTGTCAAGTATGCCCAACTTGTGCCAACCCCTTCATCCTCCTATGAATCCTATCATGATCGACCGCTCTGGTGTACTGAAGGCCATTGATCAGCTGAAGGTGTCTTCTAGCTCTGGCGACGACCAAATAAACTCGAAAATATTAATAAATACTAAACACGTCTCTTCAACTTTCCTCTGCGACATTTTCTCGCAGTCTCTTCAACTTTCTGAAATTCCATGCGATTGGAAAATCGCTAACGTCATCCCCGTTTACAAAGCAGGTGATCGCCAACTAAACAACAACTATCGCCCGATCTCGCTCACCAGTGTGTCGTCTAAACTCTTAGAGCATATACTCTATTCTAACATAATAAACTTTCTAGACTCCCACAGCCTTCTTTTCGAGCATCAGCACGGCTTTCGCAAGTCATACTCATGCGAAACGCAACTAATAGCTTTTCTTACTGACGTTTACTCAAACTTTGATTCTAATAAGCAAACTGACGCCATATTTATTGATTTCTCCAAGGCATTTGACGGGGTCCCTCATCAACGTCTCTTACTGAAACTTAGAAATATTAATATCCATCCCTCAGTCGTCAAATGGATCTCCGAATTCCTCACAAATCGCACCCAGTACTCATCTATTAACAACACCAAATCTACCACCTGCACTGTAACCTCCGGCGTCCCCCAGGGAACCGTTCTTGGCCCCCTTCTATTTTTAATATACATTAATGATCTCTACCTCAACATCTCCTCTTCAATACGTCTCTTCGCCGACGACTGTGTAATTTATAGACCTATTAATTCAAACCACGATAATCAAATTTTGCAGAATGACCTCGCACTTATAACTCAGTGGTGCCACAAATGGCAAATGACTTTAAACTTTAATAAATGTAAATCTCTATCATTCACCCGCAGTTCACATGTTTCATCCTTTTCTTATCACCTTTCCACTATCCCAGTAGCTACCTGTTCCTCATATAAATACCTAGGCGTTCACCTGACCTCTGATCTGTCATGGACTACTCACATAAATGCTGTCACTGCCGATGCTAACCGTACTCTCGGATTTCTTCGCCGTAACCTCAGACTAGCTACACCTTGTGGAGGTCTCAAAGGGGCAGCGCCTTCCGGCAGGGAGGCCGACCGCTCAACCTACCACCCCGCAGCGTATCATGCTAAGCGCTGCGGCGGGTTCGACTGTCGGCTGCAACCGTTAGCCGGGACTCTCAAAAGGGAGCACACGGACACGCCGAAGGCAAGGGATAATCGGGTGTTTATTTTACGTGTTAAACATATAAAGATAAGAAACACGCTAAGGGCGACAAGGAAGGAACAGACCTTACCTTGTCGTGCCTTCCCGAGAGCGGGCTCGGAGGTGGGCCGTCAGGGAGGGTCGGGCCACACGTCCGAACAGTTCGATGTCCCCGCGAGCAGTCCCCTCGAGCCGGGGTACCAGGCCCCCCTTCTCTCTTTCTCCCTCTCCGCTGGCGGCCTCAGCCTCGGACCCAAGAAGGTCCAACCGCCAGGGGGACGTTTCGCGTGTCCCCGCAAGGTGGGGGGGCACGGGGGATGGAGGCATGCGAAGCGAGGGTAAGCAGCCAAGATGGCTGCTCCTCCGAGGCACGAGACGGGGCGCTCCGGCTGACGGTTGGACAGCTCGGAGCGCTGTTCCCGCGGCCATAGGGCCTAATCAGGGAAGTGGAGCGGGCGGCTCCCACAATTCCCCCCTCCTCAAGATCTTGAGCACCCCTTTAGAACAAGGGATGCCGGCTCTCGTTCCCCCCCCCCCCAAAATGACGCGCACAGAAAAAACAACAAAACACTACAAAATACATTAAATATATATAATAATCCATCATACATTATACATGATCCTGAATACATAATGCTACATAAAAATTAAAAAAAACACACTCTTGAGGAGGCCGTCGCCCGGGGCTCCTGTCTTTAAAAATTCAAAAGTTCCTCCGTGAGCTGTCGCTCCTCCTCCGGGCTCAGCGCTGGTGCGGAGGGTGCCGCCTCCCCACTCACCCCGTCCATCGCCACGTCCACTGGCATCTTGAACAGGCTGCCGTCCAAGATGGCGGCCGCGAACTCCGGCCGTCGCGCCATATACGACAGGACGGCGTCCACGGCGCCTGGCTGGTCGAGGGCGGCGTGCAGGTCAGGCGGGGCAGGCGGGGGGACCACCCCGGGCGCCCGGACCCGGCTCCGATGGATCTTGCTGTCGTCGTGGACCTCGTTAATGCGTAGGACCCCGCAGCCCTCACAGTACACTGCCGCGGGGTCCGGCGTCATGGAGGCGCCCTGGGCCTCGCGGTCCGCGTCCTGGATCGTACGGCCCCGAAAGAGCGGGGGCAGCTTGTCGGCCGGGACCCCCCGTCTGGGCCGCCGCTGTTCCGGCCATCCCCGCCAGGAGACGAAGCCGTGTGGCGGCCCGGTCCCCTGCTGCCACGTCCATGTTGCGACGTGGCGGGTCGATTTGGTGGTGGGGAGAGGGCCCGCCCCCGCCCCGGGAGACGGGGTGTCCAAGGGTGATTGTGATGGTGTCCCCGAGGCGGCCCTGGAGGAAGCCGCTGACCGGGGTTCACGTGTGTCTGCGGACGAGCGGCGCCGGGCGGTGCCATGGGGGGAGGGAGCCGCTGACCTGGGTCGCCCCCGGACCCCGTTGCGACCGCTGGACTCCACGGACGGGTGGCGCTGGGCTGCGCCGTGGGGGGAGGGAGCCGCTGTCCGGGGCTGCTCCCGGACCCCGTAGCCGCCGTTTTGGCGGGAATCAGGGCCACGGACGTAGGGGCGCCGCCTCCAGGTGGGTCGCCATTGCCCCCTCCACGAAGGCGAGGCCGTCGATGTTTGTGGCCCCCGTCCGGCACCGTCCCCAAGTTGACGTTGTCGCTGCATGGCTTCTGAGTTTACTGGATCCCGGCCCGCACACTTGTCGCGCGTCAAAATGTCTCTCCCTCCTCCCTCGCCCTCGTATCCCTACACGAGAGGGAAGAAGGGAAGGAACCCCCGGGACGGACTTTCGGAGCATCTCCCCGCATACAGCAAGGAAACTCCGCTCGGTCCCCCGTCATCCGCGTGGAGGGGGATGGGGGTGGAAAACACGACTTCGAAACGGGGCTTGGGGAAAAGTCAGTGGGCCAACCCCTCGCCGAAAGTCGTAAAATCTCTCGGAGGCGCTGCTTCTCAAGGATCGCTTTGGCGGGACCGGGAGAAGGGCGTCATGCTCCTGGCCGACAGAAAACATTGCCACCGAGGGGTGACACGTTTCCGAGAACAGGCTTGTTAGCGGGGTTGCCAATAGCTGAACTCGGGCAGCCTGCGTACATTAACCGGCCCAACCGCAGAGCGGGAGGTTTCAGTTGGAATGCAGACCACGCAGTGCCCTTAACAGGATATGGCACTCTGCGTACGCAAACTGAACTCGGCGGCAGAGGATGCGGCAACCTACCGAGGCAAGCAGGGGTTGCCCGGTTGCTAGGATTTTTCTAGCCGTCCTTTTCGATGACTCCGCAACGTGTAGCGGGGTGCCGACACTTGGCCGTTGACCCCGCCTCGTCGCGAGTGCGTCTGCTGCCGCGAGAAACAATGGTCCTCGGTCGACTCGTCCTCCCTCATTGTGTAAGGTTTGAGGTCGCAGACGTGTACCGGTCCACCCACGTCCCTAGATTGTAGGTCCGTTAGCTTATAGACCAGGCGGGAGCATGTATTTTTGACTCGGAACGGGCCCGACCACTTTGGCGCCAGCGCGGCCGAAAAGGCCTTGCTTGCATCGCTAAGCACGTGCGTGCGCCTAAGCACGAGGTCGCCCGCCTGATAGCGGACATCTCTGTGCGTCCGGTCATACTGTGCCTTTTGGCTAGCCTGCGCAGCTTCCAGATTTCGGCGGGCTTCGGAAAAGATATCCGTTAACCGAAACTGTAGCTGCCGGGCGTAGTCAGCATAGGCTGGTCGCGCGTCGTTCACCCCGCCGTTGGCTGCCAGAACCCGGTCCATGGGATTCATGAGCTCATGCCCAAATGTGAGCAGGGCAGGGGTGAATCCCGTCGATCGGTTGACCGTGGATCGGAGGGCAAACCCAATCTCGGGGAGATAAGTGTCCCAATCCTTGTGCCGCTCCGCATAAGCTGCAAGCATAGGTTTGAGATTGCGGTTCACGCGTTCGGTCACATTCGACTGGGGGTGGTACGTCGTGGTCCTATTGTGCTTAATGCCGAGGGCCGCACAGGTGTCCACGAATACCTTCGACGTAAAGACGCTGGCATTGTCCGTTATCAAAGCCTTAGGGTACCCAAAGCGCGAGAACACCTCCATTAGCTTATCTAGGATCACTCGAGCCGTCAGCGTTCGGAGGGGAAATAGTTCGACCCATTTGCTGAAGTGATCAGTGACAACCAGCAGGTACTGATGACCCTTCGGGCTCCTTGGAAAGGGGCCGACGATGTCGCACGCCGCGAGAGACCAGGCGTGCTGACTCTTGATGGGCTGCAACAAGCCGGGGACTTTGCCGCCTCGCGGTTTGAGGCTTTGGCACAGGTGGCATGACCGGGCGTATCTCAGTACGTCGCTTTTCATGTTGGGCCAGGTGGCGAAGTGGCACAACTTATGATAAGTCTTGGGGCCACTCGCGTGTCCGGCCGTTGGCGTGTCGTGATAAAAGCGCAAAAGCGCGCCTCTCAGCCCTCGGGGTACCACCACCTTGAACGGATCACAGGTGTCATTCTCAGATGGTATGTACCGCAAAAGAAGCCCGTCGGCGTCCAGCAAGAACGAATCCAATGCGCCAACCACATTACCAGTGGCTTCCCGACGCTGGGCGTTTCCAGCAATACCAGCTGATCGCCCCGCGGCCGCGCCGCCCGACTCCGACGAGTCGCGCTCTCCCAGGAGCCCGTCGATTACTTCTCGACAAAATGGATCGTTCTGCTGAGCTTCTCGTAGCTCTTGTTTGCTAAAGGGGATCCCCACGCCTCCAAAAGAGTCGACATGGTTCACGGTTCCGTCAGAGAGCCCCGGGGGTGCCGGTGTCTCGTCGGACTGGGCTGTGCGTGGCTCGGACGCAATCACACATTTCGGCCGAGTTTCTGACGTGGAGGGGTCAGCAAACGCAATGGGGGCCCGAGACAAGGCGTCGGCCACAACGTTCGTGCTTCCCTTTCTGTAGCGCACCTCATAGTCGTAGCGCTGCAACGTCAAAGCCCATCTCGCCAGGCGACCGGCCGGCTCTCGGAGGCGTGTGAGCCATTTCAGAGCGGCGTGGTCGGTCTCAATGATAAAAGTCGTCCCGTCAACGAACATGTCGAACTTACGGAGCGCGAACACCATGGCAAGGCACTCCCGTTCGGTCACGCTGTATCGGGTTTCGGCGGGCGTCAATGATCGGCTGGCAAAGGCGACCGGTCGGAGCGCGCCTTGGTGCTCCTGGAGCAAAACCGCACCGAGTCCCCGGTCGCTCGCGTCGGTTTGTATCACGAACGGCCGGTTCAAGTCGGGCAGCTTGAGGTTGGCGGTGGACACGAGAGCATCAGCGAGGCTTCGGAAAGCGGCCTCCTGCTCGGGGCCCCAGTTCCACTTCGCCGACTTCCTCAACAAACGGGTTAAGGGGGCCTGGACAGCCGCGCAACCAGGGATAAACTGACGATAAAAGTTTATCATTCCGAGGTAGCGGCGCAGAGAGCTAACGTCCGTCGGCGCCGGATACTCCAGGATAGCCTGGAGTTTTTCAGGGCACGGAGAGACGCCGCTGCGGTCGATCGTGAAACCCAGCAAAGAGATACGGGTCTCGGCGACTTGGGCCTTTTTCGGATTCAGGGTCATTCCGGCGGCCCTTAGTCTCCCAAGAACATCCTCCAAATGACGCAGGTGATCTTCGAAGGTGTCCGAGTACACGACAATGTCATCGAGGTACGCCATGGCATAGGACCATCTGGCTTCCCCGAGAACACGGTCCATGAGTCGTTGGAACGTCATTGGCGCTCCTGTAAGCCCGAACGGCATGCGCGTGAACTCAAAAAGTCCACGGTGACAGACGAAGGCTGTCTTTTCTGCATCGTCGGGTTCGACTTGGACCTGTAGGTAGCCTCTGCTGGCGTCGAGCGTCGTAAAGAACTTTGCTCCGCCGAGGTTCGAGATGATGGAGTCGATGCTTTGGAACGGATAGGCGTCCTTGCGCGTGAGTTCATTCAGTTTGCGGTAGTCAACGCAGAGGCGGGAGCTTCCGTCTTTCTTTGGGACAAGCACGACCGGAAAACCCCATGGGCTCTCTGAACGCCGGATAACGCCGGTGTCTGTCAATTCATCCAGGGCGGCGTCGATGGCCTTTCTTTTAGCCAAACTAACCGGACGAGGATTGCACCGCCAGGGGCGAGCGTCCCCTGTGTCGATCCGATGCCGCACTGAGTCGGCGCAGCCGGGTCTGTCCGTGAACATCGAGTCATAAGAGTATAACAACGATGAAAGGCGCGCCCTGTCGCGACCCGCAACACCGCAGGAGGGTGTCAGCAGTGGGTGCGAAGCATTCTCGGCCGCGCCGGCGGCACGCGCCGGGCGTGCGGACGCGAAGCCCAAAACCGGTTTCGGAGAAACAGTCTCTCCCGCGCAACCAGGGTTGCCTGCGGCGCTCGTTGGCATGGGGGCCGTTGAGGTGGCTGGGGGCTCGCAGAAGGGTTTCACTGGACCAAAAGGGCCCTCACGGTAACCTCCGTTAGCGACGTCAATCACCATCCCCGTTCGAGCAAGGAAGTCTCGCCCCAGAATCACCGGTACAGACAGGCCGGGGAGGTGGACGAAACGGTGGCGTCTCACTCGTTGGTCCCATCGCACGATCAGCCTTACGGCGCCGCTCGATTGGGCGGTGCCGCCTGCGGCCAGTCGAAAGGACGTGTTGCATTCCCGCAGCCGCACGGAGTGCGCCTGCAGGTGTGCCAGTACGTCTTCGCCGAACAACGATGCGCTCGCCCCCGAGTCGAGGAGAGCCGCAAACGTCCGGCCGGCGATGGTGAGAGCCAAGAACGGGGCAGGCGCATCGGGCGAAGAGTCCACCCGATACGCGGACGGAGCGAGGGCGATCAAGGGGGCCCCCGCGTTCCGTCGCGCCGCCGGCCTCGTCAGCGGCGGCCGGATCCGTTTCCCGAAGCTTGTTGAGGCGCGGGCCGCTGGTCGGTACATTCTCGGGCAAAATGGCCGGGACGACCGCAGCGGTAACACTGGACGTTCGAACCGCGGGACGGGTTCCGTCGCAAGTTCCTTGGCGGGTTGGGGCGCTCATTCTGGGCATCAAGGTGCCCGGTCTGCGCCCATCTGCGCGGCCTCGGGTCCGCGGGGCGGTCCCGATAACGCTGGTTCGCCTGCGCCTCTGTGGAGCATCTTCGCAAGCCAAAGGTGTAGGGGTCGAGAGCACGATTGGAGATGTCCCTCGTGTCCGTTCCCCGCGGGTCGGCATAGGCCGCGCACACCTCGGGCCGGCGAGAGCGAGATCCGCTGTTTCCATTCCACGCGCAGCGCGGCTCTAGGGACTCCGACGGCGGGGGCGGAGGCCGATAGGCGCGAGCTGCGAGGATATCGCCCTGGACGCGGCGGGCTTCGGCGGCAAGCTCGTCCAGAGAGCTGAACCTGCTGCCTCGTAAGTAGGCGGCGAACGTCGGGTGCGCCTGCCTGATTACCCGCTCCACTCTCTCGGCGTTCGGGGCGGCAGGGTCAGCTATTAGAAATAGCTCCTGCATTGCCCTGACATACTCGAGAAGCGATTCGTCCGGGTGCTGGGTCCGTCGCTCCAACTCTCGTCGCATCCTCCGCTCATAATCCGCGGGGAGGAATTCCTGGCGAAAAGACACCCGGAACTCGTAGAGAGTGAGCGCATGCTGGCCGGCAAGGCGAAACCAGCGGGCTGCCTGATCGGTGAGGGCGACCGGCAGAATGCGGCCCAGAATTTCCTGGTCAGACATCCCCATGGCCTGCTGGTAGTGAAGCAGATCCTCCAGGAAGTCCGTTGCGCTGACCGCGTCGTCGTACCCCTTATACTTGGGTATGGGGATTCGGACCGGTGTTCGCGTGGCTCGCGGTCCTGACAAAACGGACTGCATGGCTCCGGACAGGCTCTCAATGATTCGTGATGCATCTTGCAAAAGCGCGTCATGAGAGCTCTGCTGTCCATTTCCCGAGCAGACTGGTGTGGGCACGTGCAGCGCTGGGGACTCGTCTCGCAAAAGGGAGACTCCCGAAACGCCGTTCGGCAAGCGATCGGCTCCGTCTGTGGGCAAGTCAATGAGATTGCCGACCGCGGTGGCCCCAACAGAAGCTGCGTCGACATCGCGCGCGGGAAGGCTCCCCCTCGAGGGGGGGGAGGAGGCCATCGCGAGGAGTGCCGAGCCTTTCTGTCGCCGTGTCAGGCCGGGGGAGTAAATGAGCGGCGTGACCGTAGGGCGGTCCGCTCAACTCGCCTGTGGTGTCTCTCTGAGGCGGGTGATGCACGTCGATAAACGGCCAGGCGGGTGGGCTCTCTCGCAAAGGGGAGGCCAACGTAGCGCGATCGTGCAGGAGACCGGCTCGTACGGACACCGAGTCTCGATGGGGCTCTGGGGCAGCGCTGCGACCACCGAGTGATCCGCTCACGTCACCGGCGGCGTATCCCTCAGGTGGGGGAACTGTGCCGGGCATCGGCTCCGCCTGAATGGGTTCTCTCGAGGGAGATGTTGTCAGGGGGCCTTCGGCTGAGGCGGGAACTTCTGAATAGAGTCCGCTAGCCGAGGTCGGCGAAAGCTGCTGGCCTCCGAGGAGAACGGTGGCCTGGGTGATGCGTGGTGAGCGCGGGGCAGGAAGAGGCTGCCCTCGCGTAGCCACATCAGCCAACGTGTTTAGAGGACCGAAGTCGGGTCGTCCCGTTGACATGGCGTGAAAAGAACGGAGCGGCCGATACGTCTATGCTAAACCACGACAGCAATTGGTGTCGTGGCCCCACGTTGGGCGCCAAAATGTGGAGGTCTCAAAGGGGCAGCGCCTTCCGGCAGGGAGGCCGACCGCTCAACCTACCACCCCGCAGCGTATCATGCTAAGCGCTGCGGCGGGTTCGACTGTCGGCTGCAACCGTTAGCCGGGACTCTCAAAAGGGAGCACACGGACACGCCGAAGGCAAGGGATAATCGGGTGTTTATTTTACGTGTTAAACATATAAAGATAAGAAACACGCTAAGGGCGACAAGGAAGGAACAGACCTTACCTTGTCGTGCCTTCCCGAGAGCGGGCTCGGAGGTGGGCCGTCAGGGAGGGTCGGGCCACACGTCCGAACAGTTCGATGTCCCCGCGAGCAGTCCCCTCGAGCCGGGGTACCAGGCCCCCCTTCTCTCTTTCTCCCTCTCCGCTGGCGGCCTCAGCCTCGGACCCAAGAAGGTCCAACCGCCAGGGGGACGTTTCGCGTGTCCCCGCAAGGTGGGGGGGCACGGGGGATGGAGGCATGCGAAGCGAGGGTAAGCAGCCAAGATGGCTGCTCCTCCGAGGCACGAGACGGGGCGCTCCGGCTGACGGTTGGACAGCTCGGAGCGCTGTTCCCGCGGCCATAGGGCCTAATCAGGGAAGTGGAGCGGGCGGCTCCCACAACCTTCAGTAAAACTACTAGCTTATACGACCTTGGTCAGATCTAAACTTGAATTTGCTTCATCCATATGGTCACCATGGCAATCATATCTAACTAACAGCCTTGAATCCGTTCAAAACAGAGGTCTTCGTTTTATTTTCTCTGACTACTCCCCATACACTAGCATATCAGGATTACGCAAATCAGCTAACCTTGACTTACTTTCTTTACGTCGAAGGGTGTCACGTCTCACTCTTCTTCACAAAATCTTTTACCACAACAACCATCTAAAAGATTCTCTACTATCACCTCCCTACCGTATTTTCCCTCGTTTTGACCACTCATGTAAACTGCGCTCAATTACTTCGTCATCTGTCTCCTATAAAATGTCGACTTTACCATCTGCTATTGACGATTGGAACTCATTACCTGACCTCATTGTAAACATGACTGATACTAACAAGTTTGCTGCAGCCGTTAACCTCTTTCTTTCTGAAATACAAGTATAGATTACAGCGTGTTTTTTATTAACTATTTTTGTTGATGTTTTTAGTGTGTTCACTCCCTTGTATAATGCCCCCTGGGGCCCTCAAGGAAAATAAATGATGATGATGATACCGGTAATTTCATTCGCCATGTGGTTCGCCGTCAGAACCATAATAGGATAAACCAACCTGCAAGAACAGCTTCCAAACCGCTAGCACGCGTCAGCATCCCTTACGTGAAAGGAACGAGCGAACTACTATCCAGACTATTCGCAAAGGAACATATTATGGTTGCACACAAACCGGTGTCAACTCTTGGGCACTTCCTACCCCGCCCAAAGGACAAGCCACCGAAGGACAGGGCCCAGGGCGTCATTTATAAGATTCCATGCTCCCAATGCCCCGCCTCCTATATCGGCGAATCGAAGAACTTCCACGATCGACTCCGCCAACATAAAAACGACGTGCGAAACTTCGACAGAGAACGCAGTGCTCTCGCTGAACATTGCGAGACCCTCGACCACCGCATTGCCTTTGAAAACGCAAGCATCCTAGACACGGCATCAAATCTACGTAGAAGACACCTCGTAGAGTCATGGTACATACAAACAATCTCTAACAACATCAATAGGTCCTTAGGGGCACTTCCAACTTTATATATTACCGGCCTCCAAGATGTTATAACAGACTGCGCACGGCACGACCAGCCTACTAAGACCAATGAAAAAGAAAAAGAAGTCGCTCAACATCTAGAAGAAGAAGAAGCTGCTGTCCTTCATTCATCCCCCTGAAGAAGAAACGAACGGTTTCGAAACGTAGGGTCGCTACTATTTCAATTTTTGGTTGGCGGATTATCTTATCTCTTTATTATTTACCCAACCAGAGAGAATTCTCTCAAACATGTTTACCTTTAATTATGTCTTGAGCAACTCTACCGCTATATAAGTGCCGTACTTCCATCAAGTTTTTTTTTTTTTCTTTTTTTACGAATTTGGGTGCGTTTTGCGGGGTATTATTTTTCAACATTCGGCGGTTTCGCGGTGCTTATTTTCGGTATCAGACAAAATATCGTTGTTTATTGGCATGGTTCCCGAACCTCAAGGAACATGAACGTGACTACCCTACTTGGAAAGACGTCCCCGTACCGACAAGAGATGGAAACGATATAAGTAGGGTTCGGAGTTTTCGGTTTAAACCGATAAAAACCGAAAAAAGTACGCCGAATCGATTTTCGAAAATTTGGTTTTAACCGAAAAAGGTCAGTTTGTAGGTTCGGCGTTTTTGGTTTAAACCGATAAAAGTACATTCGGTTTTAACCGAAGAAGGTCATTATTTTAGGGCCGCCTCGAGGTAGGAGGGGGGGGGGGGGGGGGGCGGGGGGCGGGGGAGAAAGGGTGAGGGCTTTGCAAGGTTCGACATTGTGTGACCTCAGTAAAGTGGAGATATGGGCCAGTCGGTTCATTGCAAGCAAAAAAGCGCCGAAAAAATACCGGTACACAGAACGAAGGGTGCGCCTTCTCCTGTTTCCCTTCGTCTGTGTACCTGTATTTTTTCGGCGCTTTTTTGCTTGTGTGACCTCTTCATGATTGCCCCCTTCCAAGGTTCAACATGCAACAAAAGAGGTCTTGGATTGGCCTTCGCGGGACATCTGTGTCCTTTCTGTGATCGGGCTTAGTGTGTCAAGTTCCCGGTCCTAAAAAAAAAGTTCGGATGTGGGCTAGTACAAGGTTTTTCGCTTTATGCACTTCAGAGGACATCGAGGAAAGGTGTTAATACCTTTCTTAACACCCTCTCTCAAACTCCCCTCTAATTAAAAACATAAATACAATGAATTTTTTATTTTTTATTTTTGTTTTGTTTTTGCTATTCCGCGGGTTTTAGTACGGTCATCACCTCAGGCGGTCACGTCGTCAGAATGGGAAGGAAAAAGAAGCGCGCTGAAGATTATGCCCGCGAATTCCGCGATTTTGAGGTGTGTCCTGACGGAAGTTTTAGCGAAGACCACGCATGTATCTGTGCCGTTATTCTTTGAGTGATCACAAATATCACAGCTACAAGGATCATCTGATCCGGTGTCCGATGGTGTTTCTTTCATATTCACCGACAAAAAAAATAAAAAAAGAACAGTAAACTTTTTTTTTTTAGAATAAATATACACCGAAAAAAACAAACGAAAATTGAATTTTAAAATAAACACAAAAAAAAGTACGCCGAATTTCGAAAAAATAAAAACCGAAAACGCGGAACCCTAGATATAAGAAGTGTGGTTCCTACAAAAACCAGCAGTTTCGTGGACGGTTCAACACATAGTAAAGCTGTAGACGAAAATTTATTTTCTTGGGTCATGGGGTTTTCTTAAGCAGCCCGAATTCGTGTTTTTTTTTCCATGGATTTGGATAAAACCAAAACGGGGCTTAATTTTCGGGGTTTTATCCGCGTAGATCCAAAACGCGGAACCCTAATAATGAATTTCTAATCGGCGCCATACTATTGGATTTTAGTTCAATATTGTCTAACTTTTTTATATGAAAAAAAAAAACGACCACAATAAAACGTTACGTTGCTTAGCTTCAGTTGTGAATTACACATGCAATGAAACGCCCCGATTGCGGGTAAATTTCTAGATATATAGCGAAGTGCTTATTTGAGCCTCTCCATGTGAAAATTTAAATCCTTGTAACACGGAGCGAGAGATCCTCCTACATACTACAGGTGGTCATTCTTCTTAGTTTTTATATCGTGAAGGATATACGTAGAGATACGACTGTGACGTACACCATGACAACCAACGAAATCAGATGCCCCCCCCCCCCCCTTTCCCTTACAGCCAAACGCTTGGTTTCCTTGGTAGCTTACCGAGATATACGCAAAATTATAATTTTCTTATCTCTAGAACGCTTAGGGGTGCGTATAGGTGTGAGATAGTGGCGTAAAATACACAGACAAAAACTCAACTCTTGAACGCGAACTTTGCCAAAAATCTGCATGCTTGCTTGGTTCAACTTGGTAGGACGTCCTTTTTAATTACAGTTTATACTCCATTTCACAAATGTCCGCAGACAAACACACTGGCGCCCGTGAGTCTACATAACAAACACCACCTAAATAATCAAGGCCGCCTGCGAACGACCTCCTCTTCCCCTATATGAAACGTCACAATCGGATGCCGCCAACTAAGCACTCGAATCCGAGCCCGACGACAAGCGTCGTTTGACGCGTTAGTTGGACGCGAGACTCAGCACAACGCTGATGCAGTACTCGTTTCCAGTGATGTCACTGGGATGACGTCAAACTTTTTAGCGTACCTGCTTTTGAACCTTCTAGGCGGTGTTGGTCGAACCCAACAGAATACTTCGTTTTGTACGATGACTCTCACACATATAAGAAGGTCCTCGCCAAAGTCAAGAGTTCGTGTAGTGCCTTTGTCAGCACTGCAACGCATTCGGAGCGAAAGTTCGTCTGCTTCTTTTGCAGTGGTTCTGGTGACGCCAGAACGCCTAGCTCCGATTGACTGGAATTAAAGGATAGTGTGTATAGACCTCAAAGCAAGCTGCCTTGAGGTCTACCCGCTATCCTTCTGATCGGGGCCAATCAGAGCTCGCTGTCTTTCTGACGTCACCATAACCCCTGCAAAAGAAGCAGACGAACTTGCGCTCAGTATAGTCGTATACGCTAGAGTGAATGGGCCTGAAATTGTGCTGAAAATTCCGGATGATTCGGCAGAACAATGTACCGAAAATTGTAGCAGACGTGCTTGTAGAAGTCGTCGCAAGGAGCCGTGCGACTCGCTTCGGTGCCGAAGAGGTACATGGCGTTCCAGAGGCACATCTGGGATGTGCACTCGTTCTTGTTCGCGGGTTCGTGCTCCAAGGGTGGGGGCCTCTCGCCCCTGAGAACCTGAAGAAGAAAAACGAACAAAGACATCGTAACAGGAGATTTCGCTTTCCAGATCGGCAACGGAAAAAAGCACAATAAAGCATTCGTTCATCACAATAGTCTGTCACGTTCTACCGTTAAGTTCGAGTATTAGTTTAAAAATTTATTTGTGTAAGTATGACAAAAAAAAAAAAAACGCGCCACGACTGTGGCTGGCTTTAAATTCTGCGTTCGTGTCTGCATCCATTCAGGGGACGCTTCGTTTTCATGATTATAAAAGATTGACTTTATCGTGCGGAAGGAGTCGGTAATGCCGCGTTATCAGGCATGTCTTTAGGCTCTTCAGCAGTGCTTTTCAACGATCGTGGAACGTCAACTAAAGGAGTGGGAAATAAGGGCATGGCTGAGGTGACTGATTTTCTCCAGCGTCTAATATTTTGATGAGTCCTATAAACGAAATACATGTTTCCTTTTTTTTTTTTTTAACCAACGGCCCGCTTTTTCTTTTTTTTCTTGGGACCACGGGGCATAAGTATCAAACGCTCAATTTTTTCCTCCCTGTATACCTACCAGTCGTATGTCGATGCCCGGTGTCCATTCGGTTTCGTTCCAGCCAAAGCTAAGGAACTGACCCGTGGAGGTGGCGACCACGACGATGCAAAGAAAGCAGCTGGCAAATGCGGGCATGACGCGGCAGAACCCCGAGCGGGATAGAGTCCTCCTGTCAAGCGCTCGAACGTTGAGCGAAGCAGCAGGGACGTCATCGTGGTTCCGTGCCGTCGAGGGATCCATCCGGGAGGGCTCGTTCCTCACTCTTGGGACAGGCAGGAGCTGAGCGTCTTCGAAAGGACGAGGGGCATGCGCTCGAGCGATGTGGCCAAATCCAACATTGCATAAATAAAAAAAAAAGGGGGGGGGGGGGGATTGGTGGCCGAGTGGACTAGCGCGGCGCACGCCAGCACGGAGCACGTGGAGCGAGAGCTCGTGCTGCAGAACCCAGAGATCCTGGGTTTAATCCCCACCCCCGCCCGATTTGATTTGGATTACCATCGAATCCTCGTGCGGTCATGTATCACTACTGCGTGATGCACGTTAAAGCCCCGAGGCTAGCTGTTGTACTGCATCGGCTAAATTGCTCACCTACAGCGAGTGGCTCGTCGCAACTTTGAAATGGCTGACCGACTACACGCTGTATAAATATCCACATAACCCTAATTATTACTACCGGAGCCTTTGAAACATGCTTTTAAGCGCGCTCCCCGCGGTCACGGTATCACTCAGGCGCGCGCTTAAAAACATGCTTCAAAGGCTCTGGTATAGTGCGGTACGCGGAACATGGTAACGGTTTGATTAAAGTCCCCAATGTTCCTGTAAAGCAACCGCATTTCATCGCGTTTGACAGTGCAACCATTTTTCTTTCTTTTTTGTCAGGTAGTTGTGGCAGTTCGGGAATTTCGTTGGCTCTTTCGCCAGAGCGGCTTTCCGTAGCACAGTTGCACGTGGTCTTTATAGGCAGCCTCTCACGATTTGGCCACGAACTACGACTCGAAATGTCTATCGCAGACGAAGTCTGTCTGAAGCGGGCGGTCTTTGCGCGGGATGGTGGAATGTGTAACAGTAGCGCCACTAACCTAGAGGGCGCCACGTGTTTGTTAAGTTGGTTATAAATAAAGCCGCCGGGAGCGAGCTGCTTCTTCTTCGTCTCGATCCTTTCGACGCCGACGGTTGCACTACGGAATGGCCAGTGAGGAGCAGAAACCTACAATGACCGCAGCCAGCAGCTTCGTCGTACAGCCGCCGCAGCCGTTTGATTTCAAGAATGCAGGTCAATGGCCGCAGTGGATCCTGCGGTTCGAAGACTATTCTTTTGCTTTGGGGCTCTATACGGCAAAGGATAAAGTACGCACTCGGACGTTGCTGTACTGCATGGGTTCTCAAGCCCGCGTCGTCTTGACGTCACTCGGGCTTGGCGAGGACGAGCTCGGAGACTGTATACGCCAAGGTCAAGGAAAAGTTCGACAGCTACTTTGTGCACCCAGTGAACGAACTTTACGAAACCGCGCGTTTCCACAGACGTACTCAGCAGTCCGGTGAGTCAGCGGATGCTTTTTACACGGCACTTTGCAACATGGCGAAGCGTTGTATCTACCGCCCACCGGAAGTCGAGGACCGTCTGATAAGGGACCGCTTTGTTGTCAGGCTGCTCGATACTAAGTTATCAGACCGACTCTGCCGGAACTCGAAGCTGACGCTCGAGGAAGCTTTAGTTCTAGTGCGTCAGCATGAAGATTCCGAAACAGAACGAAAATTCCGAGAGTCAGCGGTATCTTCGGGGACCACTGCGCTGAACATCGATGCGGCTAAGGTGAAAAGACACCGCCCGCCGAGACAAGCGCGCGCACAGGCAGCAAGCGGGTCAAGTCCCTCTCTCTGCGTCTACTGTGGACGGTCTCCTCATCCGTGCACGGAATGTCCCGCGAGCAAGGCTTCATGCAACCTGTGCCGCAAGAAGGGGCATTTTGCAGCCGTTTGCCGCTCAAAGGAAGGCAAGTTGGCATCAATTGAACTTGGTGCCGTCAGCACGGCGACCCGCCCCCGAAGCAAGTTCGTCGAGGTCAAGGTCAACGGACTTCCCCTGATCTTCAAGGTGGACAGTGGTGCTGAGGTGTCCGTCATTCCAAGTACGTTTTCGGGCATCCCAGCACATCTTCAGCGTCCGGAAGGCGAGCTGACAGGCCCTGGTGGGCACGCGCTGGAAGTTCTAGGAACGTTCATGGCCAGCTTGTCATGGAAGGACAAATGCGTGACACAGACGCTTTACGTCGTCCGTTCTCAGACTGTACCTTTTTGGGGTTTCCTGCGATTCAAGCCCTTGGAGTCGTGAAGTTTGTAGACCATATCCCGGAAGTTCCTCTCTGCCAAAACGGGGTAAACGTCCCAGCCGAGCTGTTTCAAGGCCTCGGGGAGCTTCACGGTGTATATACCATCAGGCTACAACCTGACGCGGTTCCATCTTCGCTGGCGGTCTCAAGGAGAATTCCGATTCCGCTGCGAGACACCGTCAAAGCAGAACTGGATAAAATGGAGAATGACGGGGTCATCCGGCGGGTCCTCAACCCAACGCCGTGGTGCGGTGGACTTGTTGTGGTCCCGAAGTCGTCGGGGGACTACCGGCTATGTGTGGACCTTACCAAGCTAAACAAAGTGGTCCACCGGGAGCGCCACATTCTCCCTACGGTTGACCAAGTTTTGGGCCTTCTCGGCGACGCAAAGATCTTCTCGAAGCTTGATGCTACGTCGAGCTTTCATCAAGTCAAGCTGACAGAAAGTTGCCAGGAATTGACCACTTTTATAACACCCTTTGGGCATTATTGCTTCCGCCGTCAGCCTTTTGGCATCACATCGGCGCCGGAGTATTTCCAGCGTGTGATGACCCACATTTTGGAAGGGTAGGCAGGCGTGGTCAATATGATTGATGACGTCTTGGTGTTTGGTCGAAACCGCCCTGAGCATGACCAACGCTTAAAGGAGGTGCTGCAGCGTCTGAGCAAGGCCGGACTGACTCTGAACAAGTCAAATTGCAAGTCCGGCGTAACAAGCGTCGACTTCCTTGGTGTCGTCGTGAACGAGCATGGGATTTCACCAGACCCCAAGAAGTGTGAAGCGGTTCTACAGATGGAACCACCCGTCGACGTTGGAGGCGTCCGGAGACTTCTGGGAATGGTGAATCACGTGGGCAGGTTCTTGCCACACTTGTCGGACACGACTGCACCTCTTCGAGCTTTTCTGGGCAAGAATAGCGCCTGGACCTGGGGACTCGATCAGCAGTCTGCCTTCCTGAAGCTGAAGATGTTGTCTTCAGAGGTCTGCATGGCAAGGTACCATCCGGCGCTGGCTACTATTGTGTCCGCTGACGCCAGCTCGTTCGGACTTGGTGCTGTGCTCCTGCAGGACCAGTGCTCAGGAGAGCGAAGAGCAGTGGCTTTCGCGTCTCGGTCCTTGACCCCCACTGCGCAACGGTTCAGCCAGACCGAAAAGGATGCCTTAATGGTCACTTGGGTGGTTCAGCACAGGAACGAACCAGTGCAGGGACGGAATACAACGACAAGGTATTGCAAACCTCAAGCTTATCGCCGAGCCGAAGAGCACTGCATGATGCGTCAGGCAATGGGGTGCCTGCATGCACAACACACGGACGACCCCGTGAACAGATGGCACTCCGGCAAGACCGAAGTGCTGGCTGGAAAGCCTTGTAATCACTATCCAGTCGAAGAGCAACGCACGGACTACCAGAGAAGTTTTCCGCCAATGGGCCCAGTTCGCGAATTGGAGAGACGGACACCGCGACCCCAAGACATAGCACATTGCTTAAACTCGAACATGCAACTTCCACCATCGCAAAACTGTAATGTAGCACTTGGGCGGGCTCCACAAATGGACCCTCTACAACCTCAGAGACAAACACTGTCAAACAAGGGACTCCCAGGGTACCCCCCCAACCCTGGACACCCCCAACGTCATCAGGTCTCTCCCAAATGTATACACCGGTGCTGCTTCAACCCCAAGACCTGCGTGCAATCATTGCCGAGATGGTGAGCCAACAACTGGGTTACCACTACCAGCGGCACATGGGATAGAGCCGCTTTCGGGGAGGGGGGTCGGAGATAGGAGGGTGAAGAACAAAAGTAGGTGTGGCAAAAAAAGACGGAGACGACGGAGACGCAGCAGACGACTGACAGATGCCATGTGGTAGGATTTCTCAACCTCCAAGTAGCGAGGAGGGAACCCAAATGGGACGAGCTATATAGGGAGTTGGAGGCGGAAAGAATGGCGCTTTTTGGAGTGGCAGAGACGCCAGAGGCGCACCTAGATATATTGAAGAAGCTCCAACCGATGCTAATTGGTGTTGGGCTGAACGCAATCGTGTGGAGGGACAGCGTCGAGGGGAGGGGGGAGTTGGCGTGGTGTGGCGCAGTACATCAGTGTGGTGCAAGGAGCCACGAGACTGTTGGGACCATATTTGGGTAACGAAAGAGATAATCGGGATTCCTGTTGCCGTCTGTATAGTATACGTGTCGGTGGGAGCTGCGCGTAGAGAGGAGAACCAAAGTTTAATGAGTTGTGTGGAAACCGAAGTCAAGGACTTGGCGGCTACAAAGGACATTCTCATAATGGGGATTTTAATGGACACCTGCATGAACTGGACGGATGGGAGGACGAAAATGGGCGAGCGATGCTGCGGATGGCCAAAGATAACGCCTTGGAAATACTAAATATCAGGGCCTCATGTGAGGGTATACATACATGGAATGCCCGGGACAGCAGAACATGCATTGATTACGCCTTAGTCTCACAGAATCTGGCCCGTTATCTGGTTCACGCACACACTGATGAAGCTAGTGAACACAGTATTGGGAGTGACCACAACCAGATACGGTTAGAATTTTTCAAAGCTACACCAAAAATAATAAGAGAAAAGCCCTCTCCGAAAGCACTGCCGTTGGAGATAGCAGCTCCCGGCTATCTCCAACGGCAGTGGAGAAGGTGGTGGAGGAGTTCGAAAACAGCACCAAGAGAAAGAGCGCGGCTGGATACGCAAAATATATGGCAGAATTAAAGCGCCTCATCCGACAACATTCTACAAAGGACCGAGGTGGGCGACGACTAAGAAAGCGTTGGTGGGACGCGGAAGTTCAAGCCGCCATCAGACTAAGACAGGAGCTAAACAGGGAGCACCGCATGGTTCTCCATGGCGGCCCGGCAAACGCAGTTGTATTAAGGTGGCAAACGTACAAGTTGCAGGAACAGGCCGTAAAACAGCTTGTGCAGGACAAAATGGCCCAGGCTGATGTAGCTACAATGAGAGACATCAGTTAAGTAGTCAAGACGCCCCCGAAAGTTCTGGCGATATATCGGAACTCTCAATGGAAGAGACCAGTGCCTAGCAATCCTGAACGAAGACACAGGGCTGCCCACAAAGAGACTTGGGCAATGCCTTAGAGATCATCTCGTAGAAATTTTCTCGCCTCTAGGAGAGACACCTTTCAAAACCTCTGCCCCAAGCAAGGCGCAGACTGTGCACCGGATTGTAATAATGTAACAATTGGTAGGGTGTCAGTTATACGCGCACTAGCGCATACTAAGAACAACACCGCCCAGGGACTAGATAACATTCTGGCAAGTATGCTCAAAGCACTGGGCAAGGATACCAGGGACCAACTCGCAGGAATTTTTAGTGATACTACATCTGGGAAAGAAGAGATTCCTCGGGACTGGAGATGCGGCAGGGTTGTCCTGATTCCTAAAAAAAAGGATGTGACCGTCAGTACCTTCGACAGTACAGACCCCTGACTGTGACAAGCGTGGTGTATAGGGTATTCGCCCACATCATAAAAAAGCGCGTGACCGCATGGGCAGAGGAGGAGGTTATACTGACAGAAATCCAAGGAGGCTTCCGACAGGGACGCCGATTAGAGGACCATCTTTTTACCTTAACACAATGTATTAAGGTGTCACGGAAAGAGGAGAGGAGCCTAATATGTTGTTTTCTTGACATCGCAAAGGCTTATGATAGTGTTTCGTATGCCCAGCTTATTGTTAGCCTACAACAGCTTGACATGCCGCCGGAGTGGACAACACTCATCTCCCGCCTATACCATGGCAACACGGTTATGACCCGTCTTAATGATGCTCACTCTGAGGAGGTGCTGGTGACGAGGGGCTTACGCCAAGGTTGCCCGCTTTCTCCCCTATTGTATATGCTATATGTATCCACCCTAGAGAAGCAACTTATACAATCACGACTGGGCTTTTCACTAGCACATTTGGAACATGGGGTTCGAGTTGACTGGGTTCTACCGGGATTGACGTACGCGGACGATGTGGTACTGACCGCAGGATCAGTATTTGAACTGCAAAAACTTCTTGACATAGGCTCCAAGGAGGCTATGGGACATGGTTTAAAATTTAAAACCAGCAAGTCAGCGGCGGTGGTGTCTCGAGACAACTTTCGATAGCCTGCGTCTCGGAGGGTACGATGTACCAAATCTTAATTCTTACAACTACTTGGGCATCACAATGTCGAACGACACAGACGTCCTGCAAGGCCATCGCTCCCACCTCCGCCAAGCAGCCCTACGAGGAGCCAGCATTCTCCGTCAGCGAAGCCTCTGGAGTTGCAACAGGTTCATCGTTTCGCGGGGATTGTGGAAAGCAGTAATGGTACCCGGACTAACATTTGCAAATGCAGTGGTGTGTGTCCCAGAAGATGTCCGCGCCAATATGAAGCGTAGGCAGAGAGACGTAGGACGCCAGGCCCTGGGCTGCCATGGAGCGGTCGCCAACGAGGCAGTGCAGGGTGACCTGGGCTGGTCCTCTTTTGAGGCTCGGGAGGCTTCAAGCAAGATTGCGTATGACGGACGCCTTCGACTTATGGATAGATGCCGTTGGGTGAAGAGACTGTTTATATACACCAACTTGACTGGGCTGTGGACCCGCTGGCAGAAGCGCCTATATCAGCTTCAACACAAGTACGGCTTCTTTTCGGAGCCTGTTGATGCGTCGACGGAGATGGAGTGGACGTCGGGAGTTAGGAAGAAAGTCCGAGACTGCGAGACCCAACAATGGCTTCAAGACGCCCAAACGAAATCGACG
Source organism: Ixodes scapularis (assembly GCF_016920785.2). NCBI lineage: Eukaryota > Metazoa > Arthropoda > Arachnida > Ixodida > Ixodidae > Ixodes > Ixodes scapularis. Next base: position 62,108,594 of record NW_024609846.1, on the reverse strand, counting down.
CTGGGGGTGTACCTCGCCAACAAAATAACCATCGCCTCGGGAGTCCGGCTGTACGACAACAACCTGGGTAGCCGCTTCGTGTTCGAGGTACGTGCCGGGGCATTGTGGACGCTGTCTTGTAGGCGTCGTTTCGACACCACTGTTACGTCAACAATGTGCAGGGTGTGTGGGGTAAATGACGAAACGGTGGAGCACATTGTGCTAGACCGCGCGAGACTCAAGCCGTCCGGGTCACAGGACAATGGCCCAAGGCATCCGAGATCCTTAGCGCCCGCTGAAACGTTGGGCTTCACTGACAGTGAAATCGGACAATCCACAGCAATCTGCCCAGCTACGGGGCTGAAGGCAGCCTCCAACAACACAAAAAGGCTTGTTGCAGACACGAAAAGAAGACTGGAGGACTGGTGGCAGAAGATCCATCTCAGGGAGCATTAAGACACCTACGTTCCCAGGCTTGGGCACAAACCTTGTTTGAGTCCTCCCGATTCAAAGGGAAATCGCCGCATCATCATCACCTCAGAAGGCCGTGCCGATTTCGGGCACGGTGGCTCTTCGGCGGGGTACAGCGTTACGCCACCTGAAGTATTTCTATCACCGTACCCTAAATGGTGCTGGGCCGGTGGTAATCAGGATGGCGAAGAACGCAAAAGGGGGGGGGGGGGGGGTTGTAGCGAGCTGACTCTGCATGGCAGCCAATACGGGGAACAACATGGAGAGACTATCTCTGGATTGCCTGGGACCTTGTGGATATTCCAGTGAATATGGAGGTTTCGTAGATGGTTTTTGCATTCTCGCAACGCTCTCCGCAACCCGCTACGATATCCGAAACTCTACAGTCAAGGCCATGGCCGCGCAGGCGCAAGACCGGCTTTGTTGCAGAAGGCCGCGGAAGGGGAAACGCGATCTACGAAAACTCCCTTATGTCTGCGTAGTCTATATGGCTGTAGAGGTAACTATACTCGGCGTCAACTATTTTGTGCGTCGTTGTTAAGGCTAGCTCAGCCTCCTCAGTGCTCCAACGCTGTCGGGAGCCGAGAGCAAGCAAGTGTACAAGGGAGGCGAGAAAGTGAGTGTAAGAAACGGAGACAACAGACTGAGCGACGAGGCAAGTAAGAAGTCGACGCTTTCAACTATAGGGAGGCCACAAAGCATAGGAGCGGCGACCTGCTATAATAACAGCTTAGGAAGTCCCCTTCTGTTTGAAGCTCAAGCAGGAGCGCTGCGGACTGGAACCTATAGGCAGTGGTTTAACCCAGCAATTCCCACAGTGCAGTGTAGTGTATGTGACCGAGAAGAGTAAACAACCGAACGTCTGGTCCTGGATTGCTCTGACCGGGCGCCAAAGTGGAGGAAGGCACAGCGGATGTGCGAAATCAACAGCCCAGGGGGGGATCGGTGGCCGAGGGGGCTTGCGCACACCAGCTCGGAGTACGTGGAGTAAAATTTCGCGCTGCAGAACCCGGGTTCCTTCGTTTAATCCTCACCCCTGTCCTTTCGATCTGGATATCCAGATCGAAACTTGGAAGTGGTTTATTGAACAGGCACCACTAGCAAGTGGTACCACTTGCTAGTGGTACCACTTGCTACTGGTACCAATTGCAAATGGTACCTGTTAAATAAATCACTTGCAAGTGGTACCACTTGCTAGTAGTACCACTTGCTAATGGTGCCACTTGCTAGTGGTACCACTTGCTAGTGGTACCACTCGCAAACAGTACATTGTCATAGATACACAAAAACAAAGCCAGATGTTAGTCTTTCTTAATTTTATTTTGCAGTTGAGTGCTTGTGGAGCAGAATTAAGTACTTCAGCTGATGAAGATTAAAATTCCTCAAAACTCAGGCGCCTCAGAGCTTTTCGGGAGTCCTGGATCTTTTGTGACAGGACTCTCAACATGTTAGTAATGACATGTTAAACAGGCACCTTGTTCTGGTGTTCCAACACTGAACTGTTTCTGCAACGACAACAGAAAAAAAAAAACTAATCTAATAACAACTCATGGAGATAGAGTCATATGATTGAACAGGTTGAACTCATTTACCTATGACGAGGACAACTTTGGAGGGACTCAGTTCTTTCCGGACCATCACATTTTGTTTTTGTTTGTCCTTCGGTGCCACCTTGCCCCCATAAGTCCTTCGGACAAGTGACTTGAAATCGCTTCCACCATGTCTTTGGCTACCGTGGTTGGTTTAATTGGACCGCTTCATTATTTTTTCTGCTTGATAGGAGCCGATGGTGGTGCCCCGATTCACGTCGTAATCTGGGTCAAAAGGGTATCGTAGCTTTGGCAGCGGTCAACACCAAATCCACAATTCAGGACAAGCATCACCGCGATGAGTTGCCTCGTGCCACTTAGGCGTCCGTGTGTGAAAAGCTCGATGCTCCAAAGTCATTACTTTGATGGAATCGATCGCGCGCTGGTCGTTATGGAACTGGGCAGAGTAGGCAGATTTACTCAGGGTAGAAGGAACACACTCACGTGAGGCTTGGTGGAACGGTAGACTGTGCCGTTTATCTTGCCACTGGAAAAAATTCTGCCCCAATGACGGATGGGAAGATGACGTTCCACGTGAAGACTGTCGACGGCGATCGACCGTTTGAGCCGCATGTGTGACGTTGCAGGTCAGTTGGTTTCCAGTGGCGATGGTCAGCTCCTTAGCCTCAATCTTGGTCTTTTCATTATTTAGGACGATCTTTATAACTTGCTCGAAAGGAATGTTGCTGTCGAGAAGCAGCCGTTCTCGAATGTTAGTGGACAGAACTCCAGCCTCGAACTGCTCCCTGATCTCTTTGTCCTGTTGAAGATCGTAGTTGGTCGGAACTGCCAAGTTCCGTAGGGCAGTCAAATAATCTGACAATGATTCTTCGGGCTGTTGATAACGCTGGCGGAACCGGTGCCGCTTCAGGTAGATGTTGCACGACTTTTTGAAGTCCGCGGTGAGGGTGTCGACAGCCTCTTATATTGATAGACGTCTCTCGTCGGAGTTCTAGAAGTGGCTGCCGCTGACGTCGTTGCTGGCTACGGCACAGCGACAGCGCGGGAGGAAGGCAGCGTGTCGAAGACCCGTTGACCCTCCTCGCCCAGGCAGTGGCGGAGCAGGTATCGACGACATTCCGAGGGCCATGCGTGAGCACCCCAGGCCCCTTGAAACAATCGTAGAGGGAAATCAATCGCTCCCTGGGAATTTCAGACTTCCCTAGTTTACTCAAGAAGGCTTGAGGAGGTTTGATGCCGAATCCGCCGTCCATCCCGTCGTCAAAAGAATGTGGAGTTCTTGGTGGACCCTGCGGGACGCGAAGGAACGCCCAGTCACCTGTGCTGCTCTCATGAGACATTTAATTAAAAAAATTATGATGACAGAGAAGAAGTAATTGAATGAACACATAGCATAGAAGAAAACAAAGTTATCCGAATATATGAAAATATAACAATGAAGACACACCACCCCCGACTAAAGCCCCTTGATAAAGGTGTTTATCATATCGAGGGGCTTTACCCCCGACGGGTACACGCAGTACACGCGGCAAATGACGGTTTAAGAAACGCAGGGTATGACTCGTTATCTTCCTGGTTCATGATTGGTTCTCCGGCGGTCGTGTCGGCTAATGACACATTCTTATTGGCTGTGAAAAGATGACGAGATGCTCAAGACTCGCCCTGAGTTTATTGAGCCCGAGCTCAAGAAACGTTAGTGATTTTTTTCATTTTTTTTAGATTTTGTAGTTTTTTTAGACCTTTTGTAGATTGAACTTGGAGCAACAGCTTTCACTTATTTTATTGGTGCTATATGTGATTTTACAAACTGGTGCCATTTGCAACCTAATTGGTACCAATTGAGGCCCAAGTGGCACCACTTGAACCCAAGTGGTGCCACTTGGCTTGCAAGTGGTACCACTTGACGTCCAAATGCTACCACTTGACTTCCAAGTGGTACCACTAGAAAGCAAGTGGTACCACCTGAAATGCCACTTTATATTTTCACCTGGGATGAGCATCCTACCGGCGTGCGGTCGTGTATCGCTACTGCGTGATTCACGTTAAACACCTCAGGCTAGCGGTTGTACTTCACTGGCTAAATTTTTCATCTACAGCTGGGAGACAGTGGAGAGTTGGTCGTGAGTGGAGGGCTGCAGGCTACGCCGCCGGCACCTGCTGCAGCGACATCGGCGCTGCTGCTAACATTCCGGGAGGCGCTGGGCTTCCAAACACTGAGAAGAGACGAACACAACGCTCGATGGATCGTCAACACCACGAAGCGGGACTCGAAAATTGGTGGATTACCAATCAAAAGGTGCGGACGTTGAGTTCACAGGCTTGGACACACAAATGTGACCACCCGATTTAAAGAGGGAAGTCACACGCATAATCATTGTCTACATGATCATCCTCATCAGGGCGTGCTCGAAATACTTGGTGTAATGGGCGTGTGCGCGCCCGGCGCGGTCGAAAATTGGTTATGAATGGTTTGCACTCGTCCTATTATATAACACTTTTAAATGAGTTTGAGACTTTGTCCTCCTGTCACCTTTTTCTTCCTCTTCCACGGAAACGTAGCTCACGCTGAACCACGAGCAGAACATAGCTTGCCCGTAACGTCGATTGTGCGCAGCCTGTGACCATGCAGCTGCTGAAGATGGTCGCCAAGACAAGCCCAATGTCGGAAGTACAGTAGGTCGTGCTGTCAGGACTAGAGTGGCCAGGATTACAGTAGGTCGTGGTCGGAAGCATCCGTGAAAACGATCATAAGAAGACTGGCGTCGAACATTTGAAACACCTTGTTGGAGGACAGCACGAACTTGATCTTGCGAAAACTGGCGTCGACAGCGCCGCTCTAGATAAGGGGCTGGTTCTTGTGAAGCAGGACTCATAGCGGTTCTAACACATGAGCAAGGCAGGGGACGAATTTCGCATAGTACTTGACCTGGCCGAGAAGTGAGTATAACCCAGCAGCGCCGGTTTGGGCAGGCATGCTCAAAATGAAATTCGCCTTTTCTGGCAATAACAAGATGCCTTGCGCGGTCAACTTATGTCCTAAAAAGGAGAGTTCTTCGACGCAGAGCAGACTTCTGGTTCAGCTTGAGACTAATAGTCTTGATGCGCCGAAGAACAATGGTCAAGTTGGCCAGGTGCTCTTGCTTACTTTTGCCGAACACGATGTTGTCGTCGACGTAGGAAAGAACTCCGGGACTTCCCTGAAGGATCCGCGACAAGTGCTGGAAAGAGGCTGGAGCCTACTGGCTGGGCCTGGGGGTTAACGCGCATCCCAGTGATACACGGCGTGACGAAATGTCCCTACAGCGTGCAAATCGCGTAACGAGTGTCGAGAAAACGTTCGTGTTGACGAAATGTGTGTCCGTGAAACGTGTGTCCACGAAAATTTGCCCACGAAACGAGTTTCGGCGAAACGATAGGGACCCCTCGCCTGGTTACAGGACGCGACGACGAAACCGGTGGCATTCGACGATGACATTTTCGGTAGTTTTAGCGGCGGCAGAGGGCGGAACAGTTGCGGATGCGCTCGATGGAGGCGGCAACGAAAAGAAAATCCACCGACCTTTCAAGTTCGAGGCTTTGCACGCTCCAGAAGCCAGGAGAAAGGTCTCAAACATCCGTAGCCATTGCGGCCACGCAGCGGCTGGACGGCCCGGTGCCATAAGGAACGACCGTGGCGGAGCGAGCCATGAAGAACTCATAGGCCCTTACTCGCAGAGATGCCGTCCTGTGACGACAAAATCGAACTAACACTTTCCCGGCCCCACTCTTCTACTCTTACCTGTACCCGTCACTCAGCCCGCCTCAGTGCCCGCACTGCAGCGACCGTCCCAACCTTATTCACATGGTCTGGCAGTGCCAGCTTATTCCCGCCGTCCCACCCAATCCCAATCCCACCCCCACCCCCACATCCTGGGAGGAGCGGCTGACCGATGACACGGTCACTGGCCATCAATCGCTGGTGGACCGCGCAAAGGCGGTCACCGCCAGGTATGGGGCCTCGGACTAGGGGCTCCGCCTGAGGGTTAGTCACACGTCCCTACAATAAAGTTTATTCATTCACTCACCGACGAGGTAACGCCGGATGGATGGCGTAGGCACCGAGGTCGAAGGGTCGACCAAGCGGCTGCAGTCGAACACACAGTGCAAGGTTGACAGACAATACAGAAACCGAAACTACGATACAACACCGCTGCGGCCCCCGAAATCTCTGTGTCCCGGTACCCATACAATTGTCAGCACGATGCCCTTCGCTCGCAGTTCTTTGGCGATAGTTCTAATCTTCTTTGTAGTGTTGATTTTGGGTCTGCTGCCCCTACACACTCGGAGCGCCTCTCGAGAGTCAGTAAAAATCCTGGCTCTCTTTGGCTCTTTCGTGTTGTGTCGTATATTTATGTTTGCTTCCAGAATTGCTCTGAACTCTGCTTTGCACACGGAAGAGTTCTCAGGTAGTCTCGTGGTGCCTTCCATTTTTGTTTTGGGGTTGACCCAAGCAGCGGCTACGATCTTTTCGCTTTTAGTTGCATCTGTGTATCTATATTTTTTATCGTGTGCGTGTTCCTCGCACTATTTGGCGTGTTTTGTTGCTGCCCGCGCTGTGCGCTTCTGATTGTGTGCTTTGGGCAGGGTTGTAAAAGTTACTTCAAAAATGTACCTAAGACACAGTTACAGTTACTCATACAAAAAGGTACCTAGGTACGTACTAGGTACTCGCTTAAAAATGTACCTAGGTAAAGGTGCAGCTGCTTCAAATATACTTTATTTATTTTTCTCGAATTTGTCAGAATATACTGGAAGTAAAGCTTTTTATATTAAGGATACACACAAAAACGGGTTCGATAACTGTCTTTTATTTGTGTCACTGCGAGAAATAAGGAAAACCGCATTCACATGAGCATTCCAGAATACGTAATCTTTTTCACTTAAGTGCTCTATTTGACTTTAGAATCAGGACCTCCTCGAAGTGTTTATCTGACATCTTCGATCGCAGTCTAGTAGCAGTTGTTCCTCCTACGCTAAAAAAACGCGCTCCACCGCCGCACTGCTTGGAAGCCCAATGTTGAATTTTAAGAACACGCTTTTCAGCAGCGGCATGTGCTTGAGAGACCCCAGACTTCTTGTGGGAGCAAGCTCGGTGTACTGTACGAATTCCTGCCGCCAGACGCAGATGAGGACGATATTTCGAAGGTAAAGAAGTGCTCGCATTCTTCGTCGTCACCACTTTGTTCGCCTGACGACGCTTTTTTCATAGTTGATGTTAGCATAATTTCGCTCTTTAGATAATCCCAGGCCCGCTTTCGTTCCGCTTCGTTGTTTATCCATGCTACCTTAAATTTTGGATAGCACAAGGCAGATATTATCAAATGTTTTTCTTCTTTCGTATCTGCAACCCTCTTATCGATCGCCGCGATTAAACCAGCGACCACCGGGCGGCAGTACCTCAAGTCCTCCGTCAGCAATGCGGACATGCGGAACGGCATCGCTAATCCACCGTTCGCTCAAATGAACACCGCCATTCACCGAAGTGTCGTTCGATGAAACATCATGGGAGGGGCTTCGATCGCTAAACCGTCGTTCGATCAAGTCAGTGCCTCCCAGGCCGTACCCAACTCAACGTTAATCACGGCACATGGTAGTGTGTTAATACTATAAGATTTATAGTTTCTACCATTTTGACCAAGTGAATAAATAAATACATGTAAAAAGTAACTTCACTTAGTTACAAGTTACTGGAAAATGTACCTAAGATACAGTGCAAATACAGAGGAATGAAAGTACCTAGGTTTGTTCCTCAGCTACAACAAGAGTACCTAGACACCGATTTCCAGTTACTTGTACCTATAGGTACCTAACAACCCTGGCTTTAAGCGTAAGCCGATGGTCGATGATGCTTATGTCTTACCACGGTGGCCTTGGGTCTTCCAGTTGGGATCTCCCCTCTGCCTCATAGACCATGATTTCGTGCAGTCTTCTGCCGTCGTTTGTTCTCTCCAGCGTTTGGAAGTGCGCTACGCTCTGCACCTCCGCCAGGTTTTGAATCTGTTTCATTTAGGCGTTATTTTTCAATAATCTAGGGCCGTAAAGCTGGGAAGCTTCGTAAAGAGCCTCATGGTGCGATGATTTAGTCCTTTTATTTACTTCCTTTGCGTCTTGTTCAGATTGAGTCAATTGTAGCTATATAGTGCCTTGGCCGTTAGTAAGACATAGACCAATATTGTGATGGTGTGATCGTCCGCTCCCCAGGACTTGTAGGTCGTCTTTCGTATATGCTTTAGAGTCTGCGCCGACGATTTCTTCAGTTCTGGTATCCATTTCGTACTACAGGCTGTTCCTTAGAAAGTTACACCAAGTATCTTTATGTGATACTTTCTTGCTATTATCCGTCCCTCAATATGTAGTTCCACCGGGTCCGCAACGCCTTTCCGATGGTCTCTCGGTCTGGCCAAGACCATGAATTGTGTCTTTTCGGTCTACGCTTGCATGCCGACCTTTCAATACTGTTTCATTAAGCTCGTCGTATTGGGGCAGGCTCCGGCATATCATGAATCGTCTGATGAACCCTCGCCCAGCAATGACCGCCCACTTCCGCCTAGCCCACTTTAAATTCAGAAGATTGAGACAAATAATTCACGGTCTAGGACAAAGAAAGGGGGGGGGGGGGTTATTGGTGGGGTTACTATGGAGATAGTTATAAGTGTGGTTATTAGTCGAGATACTAGAAGACTCATACTTTTTTCAGGACAGCACCATGTGACAGGTTGTCCCTCAGTCGAACCTCGTATTTTGTTTTCATGTGCTACGGTTTTCATGAGGCCTGAGTTTATTCTCGTAGCGGGACAATGTTACAGGAAATAAGATAAAGCGCAATGGCTGGAAAATCGATCAGCAGCAGCACGCAACTGCAGTACAGTTGACCGCCATCAATACCAGATGATCCCAGCACATGCGGCTACGCGACAAAACGCGCGCGGTTCTTGGCCAACATTTCCATCATATTCGATGACTGCGTCATCTTCTTCCGTCCTGGATCTCTGGATTGAATCAGTGCTGCCAATGGGAACACTTCCCCCTGTCAACCACCCTAACGTCGACCTCGACGTATAAGTTAGTTTCGGAATCGATTTTCGCTTAAAAAGGTGTCTTGCGGCGTCAATATTTCGCAAGAAATATTTTTGTTTTTGCGGAAAATATATTTTATGGAATACATTGTATATTATTCAGGCAGTTAAAAGAAAAAAAACAAGGGAGCTCAGTGCTTATTTAACATGAAGACAGTAGTTACTAGTTTTTCATTTATGCCAGGTGACCCGCATATCGTTGATCAGTGCTACATCGCTATCTTCAAAAGCATCCATCTGGTTCCAGCAATAACTTACCATTTCCCCTAAATCTCCTATTTTTAGCACCACTATATATACACAGATACGACCTTCCATCTTCCAGTGAGCGGGACTACGCCCTATGCGGTAAACCCCGATATGAACTCCATGTATAATTATAATGTGTCACCCGAAGCCGTTTCTATTCGTCTTCTGAACCAGTTCGGGGCACGACCAAACTAAAACGGTCGCGTTCAGACCCCGAGGACCGATTCCTCCTCCTCGGGGTGATCTGGCGACGCTGGTGGCCCCAATTACCAGGCCCCTTTCCATCAAAGGGCAGTTTCCGGAGGCAGCACGACACTTCCCCCCTCCGCAGAAACGGGAACTCCGATATAACGCGCTTTCCTAATATAAACAGCGATTTGTCACCAGCATCGGAGGATTACGAATCTTTATCTGTTGCGGGGGAAAGGAAGGCCTGCGCGAGGCGGTTTTGCCATTTCAAGCGCCATTTCACGGCCAAATTGAAAAGCGCCGAGCAGACGACGTACCGGCACCGCCGCCGATGGCTGCCGCGCGTCGTCTGCTATTGACGACCACGCCAAAATCTGCTCAGATCACGTGACACCTCGAGAGATTTGTCTGTTCACGAAAAACAAAAAAGCGTACAAAAGTTATCTCGAGCCTGTTTCAGAGGCTTGGATCGCCAGACGTGCAAGGTACAGAGCCTAATTGACCGTAAACGGTCGCCAGAGGGACGAAAGAGTGACGTCACAACGGGTAATGAGGGAGTCCTTTCGTCCGGATATGGTATCTCATTAGAGGAACGTCACGTGACGGTTAGCGGTTTGGAGGGGGGCGGGAGCTAATTTATATTGGGGATATGTGGCCGGAATTGCCGCTATTACGGGACCGCCGTAACAAGTAAAGTGACCGGTGCAACGGGTGTTTGATTTAGAGGCAGCGAAGGGCTGCTATTGGCGGTCTTATTTCGCGGTCTGCCTGTGGCAGAAGGGGAAATAACGTGGACCTTTCTTCCAAAATATTTTTTTGCGTCGTTGTTCGCTTAGTTCGATTCACTCTTAAAAAAGTCGGTTAAGTTTGCCATATATGTCGCAAATGTTGTCTTTCTCTAACCTGCCTTGAGAACAAAGTCTCTGGTTTGCCTTGTTTTATTGCAGTTTTATAGTTATTCATTACAGTGATCGGTAGTCTTCGTTCTGCTGTCGATTGCGTGCAGTGAAGAGTATTGCATTTCTTCTAGAGAGTGGCACGAATGTCTCGTCAGACCACCCGTCACCAGCCGTTAGGAATTCCCAATTAAAACGACCTCATTATCTCATGACCCGTCCTGAAGTCTCCCCCGGCCAAGGCCCGCAGATATTCGATCAAAACCAGACAACGAAGTGGCGAGTGCTTGCACTTTTATGATTGGACTCGCTGTTCTTGAGACACACGTCATTACGCTGAATGCGTTATTTGCTTTGTCCGTGTGACTCGCTCCCAGCTTCGATTCAAGCAGTAGTGATCTTGAATCTCATAGAAGCCTCAGAAGGGCAACCGAGCGAAATGTTGTCTGCATCTCTGAGGCGCGCACGCGTTTAAGCTCTTTATTCTCTTTATTCCAGTTTTACTGTCTTCATGCAGGTGGTGGTCATGTTTATAAAAAAAATTGTAATAAAAAAAAAGACATGCAGCCAAACGATCCCATAATATTGTACGAATGAAGCAAATAGCATATTATATGCATTTTTGTCAATGAAGAACGAACAGGTCAATTGACTGTTGGGCATGGTCGTCTCTCATAGTTCCCGTCTCAGATAGCACATAAAAGGTATTGTTTTATCACACCATTCTTTAATAACGTTTGAATTAGGGGTATATATTATTTAAACGACAGAATCGACAATATTTTGTTTCTCTTGTGTGTATAATATGTGTATATAATAAGGAAAGTTGTCTCAAACTATTTAAAATTCCGATATCAGCTGATTAAACAACTTAATTATCAAATATTCCTTATATGGGTATTTTGCATGGCATTATGGAGTAGTTATTTGCGTGTTGTTTTTATTTTTTTTTTCGAGTTGGGAAGGGTGGAGAGCAGACAAGAAAGGGAATGAGGTCTACTGCCGTGACGCTATACATCTTCTCAGCGGTTATTACTCAGGCGATAATTTCCGAGTCACTGGCTGTGAACGCGTGCGCGGAGTCTGACACTTCACAGACGAGAGGTACTGCGCAAGCAGACACAGCAGATAGAGCTAAAAATACAAAGGCGGCAGTACGCAGAACGCGAAGGCGTGAAGATCGCGCGTTCGTACTCGTAGCTTTGACCGACCTTCTGGATGCGCAAGCGCACGGAGGCATGGATGGGAAGTTCAGGTAGTGAACGAGAGATGGCGCCGCTTCACCGGGCAGTTCGACGTTGTTTTGATTTGAATATACGTGTAGTTGTGCTGACTGGCTTGGAAGCTAGAAAACCCGTCAGAGGTGGTCAATGATATTTAGAAATAAAGGTGTGCAGTCATAAAGAGACCCATATATTCAAGAAGTATGCCGTTTGAGTTAATTAAGCGCTGGTCCACGTTTGAACTGTGCTTTCTCCCCTGTGCGCCGGTGTACTGTGGTAAAGTGATATAGTGAGCAATCTATTCTCGATTGCAAGGAAAGCGATTCTGTTCGCCCCCATATCTCTGCTTCTATAGTTATATCACGGCTTTATAACTTCGACTTCACTCACAGTTGCGGTTGAATCTACGTATCTAATGGAAATTTTAAAAAAAACTGTTTTTTTCTTACTAATAAAAGATCATCAATGTTTTTACGGAGCAGCCGGTTATCCGTTCCTAAAACTTCGAATCGTGCAGCAGATTAACCAGTAACGGTAAATACAGCGCAAAGAGAGACGTCTTGGTCTCTGTCTGCGCTGCATTAACCTTTACTAGTCATTAACCAATTTTCCTGCATCGCCACTTTAGAGCACACTAACTTATGTTGCTTGGAGGTTTACAAAACGACACGTGATAACACAGGTTCATCAAGCAGAAAAGAGTCTACCTTATCCGACACACACAGGCAACGAAGAGCTTTGCTTTGTCAACCTTGTCGGACTCGTTAGTGCTTCGCGCGTTTTCTTCGTTTTTTTTTTTTTGTCGAAGTTGACTTGCAATTGGTATTTATAAATTCATATATTTATGCAAATAGTTTCTTGTGGCGACACCATACCTCCCCTTCCCCATGAGTCCCCGGGCGTTACAGTCGATTGCACTGAAAGTATGCCACCTGTGATCAGACTATTGTTACAGGGTGACGTGTAAACAAAATATCACAACTGATATCGAAAAAAAAATTAAAAGAAACAAAGACGGAGAGAACACTCTAGTTTGCTCAGTCAAGGAGCCTCCATCGAGCAAAGACGTCATTAAAAAAAGAAGAAAAGAAAAAGCGAAGATGGACGACGACGAAATGGCGGAAGATAAACATTAGCAGAGGAGATCTCTCACGCCTCCGTCACGCCGGCGCGAAAGAACAGAAGCGTAGCAAATCACATCGCTCGTCGCAAGGCAAGAAAACAAGACGCCATACATCACGCGCCAGGGCGAAAGGCAGAGAAACGTCAGCGCAGCCGAGTAGTAACACACCGTCCGACGGAGCGAAAGGAGGCGGCCAAACCAAACACGACACAAACCGGCGAGACGGACGCAAACACACGGGGGTGTATACGCCGGCCCTTCGACACGCTTCGTCGCCTCCGAATCTGTTTACCTTTTTTTTCTTCTCATTCTTTTTTCCTCTTGCAACTTTATCCTTGAAAATATTACTTTTTTTTTTTTTGGTCAGTTCAAAACTTAGCACCGATTCGCCCGCCGCCGTCTGCGCGACATCCATTCGATCTTTCCGTCTGATATCACCCGTCGCTCCTCTAGTTTTCGTTTCCTTGGTCCGTCCAGTGGTGCCATCTCGTGCCGTTCCTGTCGTCAGCTGCCGGTCTTCCCCCTGGCCCGTCGGTCAGGCTGAGTAATAAGCTAGTCTTTGAGTAGCGGCTCTTCATTTCACAATTTTATCACGAGCGCCGCCATTTTGGTGCTTCACGCAGAACGGGCGCGATACACCTCTCACAAAAGCGAAGAGATTCTAGCGGCGTAGTACCGCGCAAAGCATCTTGGGTACCTTTTGGCCACCGTTTCGGTTTTGATTTGCAAACCTCAATTCACGACATCCCGTTACGATTAAAACAGTGCACGCGTTTGTGAAAATATGACCTTTCTAAAATGTATGATGTTGCCTACCAATACGAATAGAATGCTTGTGCACGTTTTTAGAGCTCCCGACATACCAGCGGTTGTGCATAGATAAACAAAGGAAGAAGTGTAAGCTGGGCAGATCATCCTCTTCCATCGTTATACATAATGACAAATACACAGGGCAAAACGACAAAAAGGGAAGGGACACACCGGATAGTACAGAGCGCTGTTCTATCCGGTGTGCCTCTTCCCTTTTTGTCGTTTTGCGCTGTGTATTTGTCATTATGTATAACCAAAACCAACTAGCCGAACTTTCTACTTTATTACTCCTCCATCGTCTCAATATTCTATAATCTGTGACCCTGGAGGGACATGCTGCACTCTGGAGAGGTAGCCATGGCCGGCAGAAAAGTGTGGGAGGCGGCAGGCTTTACTCCTACTCCTTCCTCACTACTCTGTTTCACCTTGTGTTGTACAGCAGGAAAGGATACAAGCGCGAGCTCCTACCTCTAGGGCATCTCCGCGGCACAAGTTCTCGTGCACCAAGGGCAGCTGCCAACGCTATTAGCTCGCGCTTTTAGCCTTAGCTGCGGTACAACATAAGGTGAAACGGAGTATCAGCCTAGGCAGGTCCTTGCGGCCGCTAGAGGTCCGTGTTTCAATGGGGAATCTCACAAAGATGCATGGGTCTAAAGCAAGCGAGCGTCGACTTCATTTTCATGCAGTCCTGAGAAGCACTACTTTGTCAACGGGACAATCGAAATCAAAACCATGCCGCTCCTCTCCGAGGCCAAAGAGATTCCATAATGCAACGTGCGCAGTGTTGCATGCAAGGATTGTATGAAGTGGTCAATAGCGATCGTTAACATTCAAAATTATGACTTCCAGAGGGGACATATACGGTGCGTATAAGCTCAAGCTATATCATTTTGCTCTGCCGCAGACCGTTTCCTGAGATATGACAATGATATTGAAGTGACAACCGATGGCTGGAGGGCACGGTGTAAGATAATACTCTTCAGGTGAAAACAGCGCGCTCCTCGCGACGTGCCGATAAAGTTCGCTTTTCACTCTCTCTCTTTCTCTCTCTCACTATTGCTTCAAGCGGCGCCGGCAGATAACCCGTCGACCCGGGGGCACGGCACAGGACGGCTCGTGCCGCCTCGTGCTCCACACGCGCAGAGCTCCAGCGAGGTTGTCGCACGTGCAGAAAGACCACGGTGTGCCGGGGTGTCATGACAACGAGATAATGTTTTTCGCTCTCACACAGTTTCGCCGTTTCGCCGTTTGGCCGCCGGCGACACTGGCAGATGCGGGCACGGTGGGCACGGTGGCCGCGGAATGATGCAGCCTTTCGGATGCCCCTCGAACGAACGCTATCTGATTCCTTGCGCCGTGCGTTCAGCACCGCCGTGTCCTCACCTAAAGAGTGTATCTTACACCGTGCTGGAGGGTCGTAACTCTGAAGTGTGGCTTATTTCATGGCTCAAAGTCGGACTATAATCAGTCTAACTTCAAAAACGAAACCGCAGGTGGCGCTACGACTCATGAAACGCTGTCCAGAGTCGAGAACATACCACGTGACCTTCCCGTCGGGTGCAGCAGCTACGCACCGTGCGCAAAGTCACGTGACCCTCTGTCAGCGTCGGACCCAACGTTACTGGAGCAAGCTCAGTTTCACAGCTCCGCCTGCGAAGTGGGCTCAGTGGCGGTCACGAGAACTAGCAGCGCTGCAGTCGAGTCTTGCTTCCGGATTGTCTAGCCCGCCAAGCTTGAATAGCAATATTTGAGCTTGGGGGAGTTGTTGATTCATACAAATACCTCACAGCGCAGGGAAACAGATGCATACCAAAATAAATTTCAAACACTAAAAAAAAAAAGAACACTCACAATGCGCTGACTCTGTGTGGCGTATTACACCTCATCTTCATCATCTTTTTTTTTGCTATTATACATATGGAAAAAAAAAGGAAGAAAAGAAAAAGAAAAGGAAGCTCTCAACGCAGTGGTATACTCTGTTTCACCTTATGTTGGGGATCGGTGGCCGAGTGGTCTAGCGCACACCAGCTCGGAGCACGTGGAGCGAAAGCTCGCGCTGCAGAACCCATGGATCCTGGGTTCGAGCCCCACCCCTGCCCGTTTCGATCTGGATGAGCATCGTACCGGCGTGCGGTCGTGTATCACTACTGCGTGACGCACGTTAAAGACCCCAGGCTAGCGGTTTGTACCGCACTGGCTAAATTTCTCATCTACAGCTGGGAGACTCGTCGCCCCTGTGAGGCAGACCAAGTTCTAGGCTGTATAAACACACACACAACCCAATTTTTTTTCACCTTATGTTGTACCGCTGAGAAGGCTAGAAGTGCGAGCTCATAGCGTTGTGAGTTGCTCTTAACGCACGAGAGCTTGTGCCGCCGAGATGTGCCCTAGAACAAGGAGCTCGCGCTTGTACCCTTTTTTGCGGTACATCATAAGGTGAAACAGAGTATAGCAGGTCCCGCGCGAGACAGGGCAGCAAGATCCGTCTGCAGCACCGCTAGTTCTTGTGACCACCACCTGGGCCATTCGCCTCTGCAGGCGAGAATAGGGAGCTGCGAAACTGAGCTTGCTCCAGCAACGTTGGTCGGACCAGCTGCGATAGCTCGTGTAGTGACCCTTCTGGTATGGTGCCTGGAAAGCGTATCCTACTGACGTGATTACCGCGTCAGAAAAAGCGCCGCTCGATTTCCGCCTGATGACATCATAGAGCTGTCACGCTGTTGCCGGCCGTGATCCTCGCAGCGTCCTCACAACAGCGGTAGTAAGTGTGGCCAGAGCCGTATATGTAGAGAGTTTGGCCATTCGTTGGGAGTCATAGGAGACAAATCAGGAGGCGCCATTGGCCGAAAGATGACTGGCCGTATTCCAGGGCGTCTTCACAAATTCGAATTTGGCCAGCCAGAAGCCGGAAATAATACCCTGGAGGTGGTCGCGAGAAACAAACTTAATAAGTGCGTCGGAGTAACTCTCGGTGACTGAAAATATGGTGCACGTGATGTTTTAATCACGGTCATCCAGAATCATGGTGAAGGCGTGCGACTAGCGTACGCTAGGCGCCGAGGGTCGGGAATCTGTCGTCCGAGCGGTCACACTCTGTCCGAGCAAAACAGAGTTGAGCGGCACGTTTGTTTCTCACATCTTTCTCAATGATCATAATCGAAACATAACGTGCACCCTATTTTCATCCATAGAGGGTTACTACATATCACTCTTATGCACTTAAAACCATATACCACTATATACCTACGATTAAAACTGTTTCTCGCTACCACCGCTAGGGGATTTTTTTCGGCCTCTGGTTGGCCAAGAGAGCATGTCAAGCCCTCTTTCTACTTCCGGTGCACGCCCTGGCTCTGCCCGCACCTCCCATCGGCCAAACTCTCTTTATACACGGCTCCGGGTGTGGCACTGCTGTAAATAGCTTTACAGTCCTCGGAAGCTTCGGCAGTCAGGAGTTGGGACGCCATGACGACAGCGACACCCACGTTTGCTCGCGCTTTTTGCCCGAACTTCTACGGCCAATGACTCGCTACATCCGACAGCAGGACACTCCGGCTTCTATGACCTCATTTGTTCTCACTTCGGAACCACTTTGTATGCATGGACGGAATCAAACGCTAAACGCACCAGTCGGAGACGCCTTCTAGGCATCGTATTTGTGGTTCATTCTAAGCAGGAACGGAGCATAGGTTAGAATAGAGTAACTATTATAAGCCACGTTTTAGAATACCGAAACTTCAGCCATTTTGGTACTCAGAGACCTGGTTGCTAGTCATCTGAAACTTCAGCGGAAATTTTAGAAAACGCTGTCCAGTCCTCCAGAAGCGTTAAAACAGTCCGCGACAAAACAAAACAATATAGCCTGAGCTTCCTAACACCGCATCTATATAAAGCTCGAGAAGTAGCATTTTCGATTGGTAACGCGATCGCCAATGGCACCGCAGCTTTGCACTAAGCACCAAAATGGCGCCGTCCATAAGACATTAGGGGAATAGGGTATCGATGCTGTAAGCGTAGCTTGTCTAGTGACTCCATACAATCTAAGCAAGCTGAAGCGTCTACAGAAACGTCATGCTCGTCGTCACAATGAATACTATCTTTTTCCTTTCTTATAAGCACTTTAAAGTGACCATAAATTGAATTTTCGGTTGGAATAAGTTAGGATATTACTAATCGCATATCGTTTAGTGAGCCAAAATAAAACTAGTGCACGTGCGTAGAAAGCCTAAAGCCTGCTTCTCGGTGCGACCATTCGAAAACATAGCGGACTATTTAGTATACCTCTTTTCCTTCAAAAGCTCTCCCACTTTTCACTGCGATGCATCCGCGGTGTCCATGCACGCAAGCCGAACCCAGCTCACGCATTGGACACGAGCACTGCGTCATTCGGACGTATGTGCTCGTCAACAATCAATCCCTCGACGAGTATTTGAATTCACGTTCGTTGCCAATGAGTGCCGTGACGGCACTTATCCTTATATCGAGAATGACTAGTTCCATGGTGTGCTTAAAAATGACGATGAAAGCTTGGAGTCATTGCCTCCGGTGTCGAAGCACATCGCGACCACGTGATTGGAGAGAGAGTTGAGAGGAGCTTCCACTTCACTCTTAACCTGTCATCGACTATATTATGTTTCACCTTATTATGGACCGCGGGAAAGGCTACAAGCGCGAGCTCCTTGCTCTGGGGCCCATCTCGGCGGCACAAGCTCTCGTGCACCAAGGGCAGCTGCCAACGCTATGAGCTCGCGCTTCTAACCTTCGCTGCGGTACAACATAAGGTGAAACGAAGTACATACTCCGTTCGCACTTAAGCTGAGACTGAAGCCAATTCCTCAAGCACGAGAGCTCGAGGTGCTTGTGGCTGAGACTACAGCCAATGCCACAGAACGAGCACCGACGCCATAGAAATGCATGTCTCAAAGCCTGGAGCGCGGGCTAGCTCGAACTTGTAGCTTAGGCTGCAGTCTTAGCTTAAAGAGGTTCGGAAACGAAATGCTTGCTCTTATTTCTTTGTTTAGATATGGCGTGTAGTGTGGCGGCAGTGCAGAAACACTAGTCAAGACTATTGTTTCTGGACTGCCGGAAGAAAAGCCAAGAAAACATATTTTAAAAGGAATGAACAGATTTCAGGATTGCCCCTCGTGGCGGTCTGTGAAGTTGGAATGCCGCCACGTCATCTGCCACTTAGAAGCAGCGCCAGTTCGCGGCAGTATGGTTCTCTCATGGAGCTCCTTAGTCCTGATTGTGACTTGGCGGAGAACACTAACGGGTCTACTACGTTGTATGTGTTAACTTCCACAGTGCTTCCGCAACGTGCATTCCACACCATCAAGATCGCCGTTTTGTGCAAACATTAGGGAGGAGCTTGATCTGAGGATGCGAGGACCTGTGCTTGGCCAACCATATCCCCCTCCTCCGGATGCGCTGTGAATAATGCGCTCAAATATGGCACCCAGTGGATTCCTTCAATACATAGCTTGCAGGTGTCGCCATTGCTGGGTATAAACGTTACTAAAACATTCAGACGGGAAACGTGGGAAACTCACCCTTGAAATCGGGACCGCTGGCGTCCACCGAGACCGAGCTGAATACGATAACAGCGCCACCCTTCAGCGACGAGTTGAAAGAGGAAAGTTGCTTTATATGGCTACTGCTAGAGTTACTGAATGTTCCCAAAGTACCAACACCTCCAGGCTCGAGGTGCCAAGATGGAGGCTCAATTTTTTTCTTTACTGTGTTCACCATGAGCGTCTTGAAAGCATGTTTTCGCGTAAAAACAGAAGAAAAAGGCTTTTTTTGTGGAAAATTTTATTGGAGATTAGTACGAAACGACAGGAGCGTGATGTTAGCATAAATTTTTAGTTTACATGGTTTTGCGGCACAACTAATATTGTTCTTATGAAACCATGTCTCGCCGGCGGCCTCAGATAGCGAGTCCCAACCTGGGTCCGTCCTAACTGCGGCGCGTCCGTTTGGGAGGCGGGACTTGGGAGCCTTGAAACCCTTTCCACTATTTACGTTTCGGCGCCGAAATGGCTGATCAAAGTCAAGATTGCAGAGTAACCAAGGAGGTCATAATTTAAGACTTCTGGAGTGGCGGTGGCGCTTCACAGCTGACGCCGAAAACGCGACCACCGCCATCTTACTAAAGGTAGAAATCGCGTTATACTAAAGGTAGAAAACGAGTATTAAGTGGCTTTTGAGTCCTCTAAAACAAATTAAAAAAAAACAGTTTTGTTTTTCTTTTAATACGCCACCCCAAAAGCAACGGCTCACTGCTACTGCCGCTTCGAGCGCCGTTTCGTTTCACCTTTAGTAAGATGGCCGCCGACCGGCAAAACTGGCTTCACCCGGTCGCATGGGAGAGTGCGGGAGACCGCCACTCCAGAAGTCTTAATAATAATATAACCTTTTTGAGAGTAACAGCGGACGCTATCGAATGCGATACTGCGAGATGGCGCCACCGTCCCTTGCGCGACTTGACCTGAACGAATGCGTGCAGCCGTGCAGTTCCATGAGTAACCGCTGCGGGAGGAATGGCGGGGTTGTGGTCGCAATTAGTTCGGTTCTGGTGCCACATTTTCAGAGTAGGCTCTATGGCAGTTTTCCAACTGAGTTGTTCTAGTAACATTGCGGGTACTGACGGTTAGTTTTAGTTACTTGTTCCCTCGAGCTCCTATACTTCTGAGGTGTGAAACTAAGACGGTGAAGCGAAAGCTCGTGGCACATAAAATACCGGCATGGCCGCTAATGGTGTAAGGGGCGAGCTATGTATATGCCATAGGGCGTAAAGTCCTCGGATATTCCTACCAGGCGAGCTTATCACGCGTTGACGTCACCGAGCGGCAACGCTCGCAACTAGAGTAACCTTGGTCATGCAGGAGCTTATGACGGTGCACGAGCGCGATACGCATTGCCCTTCTCGCTGGCTGATTTTGAAGCGAGAAGTAGAGAGCTCGCGGGCCACGCATTTCGTTTCCATGCCCCTTTAATGATCATCAAAGTATATAAGCAACTCGGCAAAAAAATGAGAAAAAAAAAAAAGGGTTCTCCTTTTTTGCGATTAAGTCCGCGTGGCGAAAAGAACGGAAAAATGCAAATGGCAAGCAGCAGTGAACAAAACCATGTAACCAAGCTGAAAAGGAAGGGAACCGTCGTGACGGGTTCAAACTTCTAACAAAAGACCGGCAAAGTTCTAAATTGCCCACACCCGCTATGTAAGTCTGAAAAAATATGTAAAAAAATACCGCGGGCTTTTGTGGTGGTCTGAGAGAAAGTGTTTAGGGAAAGCACCCGAAGGCGGAACTTCTTCACCTATATTGTAGATGCACGCACTCGTTCGTACATATGGTGTACTACGGCGAGGGTGTGCAATGCGCAGGAGTGCATGCGTGCGTATTGATGGGGAGAAGCGACTGTACGCCGCGGAGGTGCCGTTGACGACAACGAATCACAAAGAAAATTAAAAAAAAAAAAGAATATAAGACACAGACGAAGAAAACAAGATCTCTCCCACTTGTGAAAATGAATGCCACGCCGCTGGCACTGCTCTGGAAGAGCATTCAGTACACACATTCCGAACCGTACAGACACACGTACAAACACACGAACATGCTTTCAGCATTTGGGTCTCCCCCACTGTGGTTTCTCTCCCAACCCCTCGAACAAACTTCTAAAAGCTTTGCTGGTGCAAAAAAAGAAAATATATATAAAAAATAACGGCCGGCTTGAGCCGTTTTGGCCCGCCTTGAAGACTTCAATGCGCGGCCCGTGCGCGGCCCGAACCCTTCATGAATGTAGCCATGAAGCCCGACCCCGCGGGCTGGCCCATATCCGTGCAGACCTCTACCGACAGCGTAGAAAGAAAGGCCGACAAATCGCCTCCCAAGAAAGAGGGGGGCACTTTCACTCTGCTAGCTCCCTTAACTAATATAAATGGTGTGTCACTGTGAAATACGTCCCCACACCGCGTGTTCGCGAACCGGCATAAACTTTAGATTTAAAGGTCGCAAAAAGTGTGGATTTTTAGGTCACGTGGGGTTATAACTAGAGACAGCTTCATGCAGTCGGGCTATCCCGCGACAAAGATGCCGCCTCTTAATCCGACGTCACTATGAAAGCAAAAGACCACCCGGCAAACAAGCTAATTTCTTCCCTTGTCAAACGGAAGCTCTGAAACTGGCTCGCAGACACATCTGGAGTGTCATTCGCCTCAAACTTTGGCAACAAATAAAGCACGACCTGTTAAGAATCGTTTCCGGCTAGCGTACAGCCCTTTGTGGTAAAGCTTCCCTTTGTGTTAAACAAGATGGCAGGTACTGATCGCGCCATTTATGCCGATGACGTAACGATATAAAGCAAAACGGGAAGAGACGCTCGAATGGAGGAGAGTCTCCAACGAGCGGCCAACGCTGTAGCGACATATGCACGAAGCAGAGGCCTACAGTGTGCATCCGAAAAATCAGAGTTCCTCGTCCTAAGGAACCCAAGAAGGAAACCTATCAGCAAAGTTCATATACGCTTAAACGATCAGTAAATCCCGCAACCAAACGTCATTCGAATTCTCGGAATGAGCATCCCACAAGGAAGAGGCAACAAAGCCACTGTGCACAAGGTTGTCACCACGAACGAACAAATCATCGGCATGCTCTAAAGAATAAGAAACGAACACCACGGCCTCAAGGAAATGGAGGCGGTTCGTTTGGTCCAATCCTTCGTGATTTCACGCGCTGCATATGGAAAACCTAATCTCAAACTCATTAAAGCTGATTTAGATAAGTTGAATGTCGTTATAAGAAAAGCATATAAATCCGCCCTGGGATTACCAGACCACACGGCAGCCGGTTGACTGCTGAAACTCGATGTACATAACACAGTAGAAGAATTAATCGAAGCACAACTCATCGCCCAGCTGAAGAGGTTACGCGAAACACCCAACGGAATATGACTTTTGGACACACTAAATTTGGTGGCACCCGGGGGCACTTCATACTATGAACCCTTGCAGAACATCCCACTGGACATAAGGACCACCGCCAAATCAGTAAGATCCTAAGAAACATTAATCCATCTAGACACTCCGGACGTCGCAAAACCAGGTCTCAAGAGCTGAACCTCAGGATGGGCAGGCCACTGTTTTTGTGGCCATCCCAGACGGTCAAAAGATCATCTGCACCGCTTTTATACGCACCAATCAGCACATCACCCAAGTTGAAGAGGCAGCCATTGCCCTGGCCTCTACCTGTAATCCGAAGGTGACGATATTCTCGGAATCGCAAGCAGCCTGTAGAAATTTTTGCGACCGGACCGGCCACTACACTTGTGCGCAAACGTCTTCCAAAATCTATTCATGTCATTTGGACTACGGGTCACGCCGATCACAAGGTGGACGAGGCGGCCCACGCAACGGCTTGGGGTCTTCTTCCCGTCTAGGCCTCCCCCTACCGCGAGGTCACCGAGTTGTCCATAAACATGAAATATTCTGAATACCTAAGGACCATACGACTATCAAGAAGACGATTTCATCCACCACCCAAGCCTTTCTAGAAACAAAAGGAATATCTCTTACGACGACTGAAAACGAATACACTCCCCACACCAGACAGAGTGCAAACGTGGTACTCGGAGACCCGCTCGTCGCCCGCGTGCCCACGATGCGGGCGGGGGAGGGCTGACGCCTATTACACTGTGTGGGCCTGTAAAAAGAACCTCGATTTACCACCACTTGAAGACGCATTGATGAATAATTGGGAGACCGCTCTGGGCGCAGTGATGACCTGACCAAGGAACTACTTCTGGTGAAGAGAGCCGTCTCAGCGTTCCAGGCAGATGAAATCCTGGAACAGGGACTACCACCTAATCACCTCCATTGTTCTTTTCTCCCAAATCCCAACCCCTTCTTTTACTCTGTAAATAAAGATTTTTTTTCAACCACAACAACTCTGTCAACAAGCGCAGAGTTACTGCATGCATATATTGTTGACTCTGTTCTCTCCATCTCTGTCTTATTTCTTATCGCTACCTAGTTCTCTTCCTCTCTCTCCCTATCTCCCTCTTTTTTTATTTCAAAATTTTTTCTCAATTGTTCATCCAGGCCCATCGAATCACTAAAATGTTTTGAGTACCGATGCCGTTCACTCGCTGCAACGATTTCTTTTTTTTTTTTTTTAGTGTGATTGCTGCTGCGTAAATCCTAGAGTCCAGGATGAGCTAGAGTCACTGTAGGTTGCCAGAGTTTCGCATTCGGTAGCATCCTCTGTTAATGTTCAATTTTAGCTTTGATGGGCGATTTTGGCGCCGAAACATCTACAGTGGGAGGGGTCTCACAGCTGCCAACCACCGTCTCCCAAGTAAACGAGCCGCACATTACTACCGAAGTTAGGATGCGCCCAGGTCGGGACGCGCTACCTGAAATCACCGCTGAGACATGGTTGTAGAAGAACAATATATTTGCGCCGCAAAACCTTGTAAACTTGTATTTTCTAAAAACAACACGATCGTGTCATTTTGTATTAATGACCAATAAAAGTTCCTACAAAGGACTTTTTTTCCATTTGTTTTTGCGCAAAAACATGCTTTCTAACAGATTTCTACACGTTACTCCCAAAAACTAACTAGATGCCGTTACTCGCTACTCGCACAAAAAGTAACTAGATAGGTTACTCGTTACCGATTCTCAAAAGGAACGCGTTACGAGCCAATAGTAAGGAGTTACTTCTCTCGTTACTTTGATGACCAAATACACAACTGCTTTTGTTTCATGGTTTACTGTTTTCTGTTCAGTAGTCGTTGCACTTAAGCAGTAGCTGCCTCTCCAAGCTTTCACGAGTTACGTTTTCCCCGCTTCCTTGAAATACAAAAGGATCGTTCTACTGACGCCCTCGAAGGAACTGTAGTGTTGTGCTTCAGGAAGAGCTGGAAAATCTCTGATTCCACTCTCTTTTTTGTTCTCTCTGCTTCTAAACTTCCAAGTCGACAATAGATTTGTGCTTTTTCGTGTTCGCAACCTACGGGTTTTCATTCGATCTGTACACGATTTTAGAAGGTTCAACCAACGAACCCTATTTGGTTCGCCTGGGTGAATGACATTCCCAGGCGTAGAGTTCGACTGACGTGTTCAGCAATAAACGTTGCTTTACTGTTCTACTGTTTAGTTGTCTTTTGGGTTGACCATCTGCCTTTTTGTCGCAATAGACGCCTACTCAGGTTAAAATTAAAACGAGGCTGTTTAAACGGTTTTGTACAGGTTCCTGCTCAAAAGCAACGAAATAACGTCACTCGTTACTTGGTCTTAAGAGTAATTAAGTACGTTACTCTTTCCTTTTCTAAAAAATAACTCCGAAAAATGTAACCAAGTAGAAGCAAATCGTTACTAGTAACGCGTTACGTACGTGTCTGCCTTCTAAGCGCCCAAAATGACCACAGTGAAAAAAAAAAAAAAAAAAAGATTGAGGCGCCACATTGGTGCTTCGAGCCTAGGAGTTTCGGTACTCTGGGAACATCCCGTGACTCGATGAGCTACACCACGTAAGCCGCCTGAAGCGACAGTGAAATACGATGCTTACCTGCTTCTCAAAAAAGAGTCGAGATTTAGAATTAACTAATTTTGCATCAACACCGGATAGTGCAACTACCAGCATTCGCGAACTGGTGATTCAGCAGACGCTATCGTGTTCAGGAGAATCATCTGATCAATCCATCAGTACCGAGACTTTTACAAACCCCGAAGCCACTCCTCAGAATGACCTAGGGGTCTACGCCGGCAAGTCGGTAAGTGGGAGTATTTCGGAATCGTTCCGTTGCGCAAACTTGTGGACTGTATTAATCAGATTTGGTTAGAATTTATAAATAAAGTTTTCTCTTCCGTCCTTTTGTGTATTTAGGTCGATGATTTTATTAATTTTCAAATAATTATGTTACTGGACTTTTTTTTAAGACTACTTAATTACTTTTGACTCTAGATAACCGAGTTTTGTTCTCATACATGATGGCCATGGGAGGCCCGGCCATGCGGCAATGCTGCGCTGGGAGGGCACGTGGTTGACTCTGACAGCTCGCATTCGGTCGCAGGAGCCGTAGCTTTTGTCGTCTGCGAAGTTATGTGGAATGGACTATACGGTAAACAACTTGGTTTTCATGATACCCTTCCTTTCGCCAATTTCGGGGTTCTAAAATATCCGTAAGCAGTATGTGCCGCGAATAATTTACCCTATGGTAACGAGAAAACCACGGATCATGAAAATTTGTGCCTGCCGAATAATTCCAGGACTGGTTGATTTCCGAGTAGCACGTGCTTCACGGCAATCTCAACACAGCACATTGAAGTTCGTTTAATCACAAGCGATACCTCGGAAATAAAAAATATATATATATATATTTTGCGCAGCTTTTCTAATTTCCAACCCTCCTAACGCCCCCCCCCCCCCCCCCCCCCCCTTTCCAACGAAAATCCTGGTCTCCACGTGTCCATAGTGTCCACGTGAAAAACGCCAAAAACATATTTTCTTCTCCCGATAACCAAATCTTGTTAAGACTACTTCGCGCAGCGTATGAACATTGCGCAAAAATGTTATATTTTTTCCCTTAATCTGGCGATGAGTATCGGTCTAAACGTACAAGGAGTGGCCGAGAAAACAAAAGCCGTGTTTTTTGGCCCGGGGTAAATGAGCTATACATCGCAGAAAGCTCAAGCTGCGTGAGAATGTGACACTGGCGGTTGGGGTAGAACGCGGAATTTTGAGAACATCACTCTAAAAAATAGGGGGTGTATAGGGGTACACCCCTTGTCCCATATGCAACTCCCCAAAACAGCGATTCGACGTCCAGTTCACAGACGTCGAAACGACAATACCAACTCTCAGCAGCGGCGTGATAGCCGACCGATACAACTTATTAAAATAGCTAATGTTCGCATTATAGGGCTCCATGTTTTCGGAGCTTATTTTTCGGGAAATTCGGAGGGTGCTTATCGGAGTTTATTTCTTGTAAATCACAAATTCTCCGAAATTCGGAGGTTAATTTCGCAGTGTTTCTTATTAAAATAATAAATAATAAGCGGATGCAAACATATGCCAGATAAAAATTAAGACGCGCTTGTATCAATTAAGATTTCTTCAGTTGAATTTGGCGTTGGTGTCATTGGCAATACTAATTTGTCCCACGACAAAAGTCGCACACAAGTGTGGCTTCGATAAACATCGATACCAATAAACTGCCGGAGGTAGCCGCAAGGAAGCTCGTAGTCATCCCATCAGTCTATCCCGCGGCCGCGCGAGGAGGGGTGGTTAAGGATGTAATAGAGAAGTTTCAACTGCCCCTCTTCCCTATTTTATACAATCTCTACGGTCCATAGCTTTCACTGTTACCCCCAGAAACATACCCTCTCCTTTCTATAAATCCCATCGCCCAAACTGGAAACCAAAAGAGTGGCTTTTGTCGTGACACGAATGGCACGATGACCTGTTTCCCTGAACCAACCTTGACGAGACAAGACGTAAGACCCCCTTGTGACAAAGGTCCGAGGTTTGAAAGATAATTATGGTGTCTTTTTCCCAGGACCATGGGTGCTGCGCTGCTCAAATTGTAAAAAAAAAAAAAAAAAAAAAAAAAAAAATTTTGTTGTGGAAAAGGGGGGGGGGGGGGGGGGGTAGCATGGGCACATAACAATTCGGAGTTTATCGGATAAATCCGAATCGACAAAAATTTTACCGGCGGGTGTTTTTCGGAGTCTTTCGGATTTATCAGAAAACACGGAGCCCTAATTATATGCTACAGTAAGACAATCAGGGTTTTGTGGCCCTGCTGCAAAACCTCAGTGTTTAGCGTTTTAGCACGTTATATCCAACAGCTGTCAATCCGCTCGTAGAAGTCGGTATCGCCAGCTCGACGTCAGTGGACTGAACGTCCAAATGTAGTCTTGAAGCGTTACATATGAGACAAGGGGTGTACCCCTATGCACCCCTTATTTCTAAGAGTAATGAAGTTACCTGGAGGATCAAAGGATAATTGAGAAAAACAAAATTTAGCTATGGGCCGACATCCACCTGGGTCTAATATCGCCAAAAATAAGGAAGGACAACGTGGACGCCTGTGACATCTATTTCGGTGGAAAAATGTAGCAAGAAAACAGTATCATATTTGTTGCTAAGTGTTTTTTCCCTATTATAAATCCTACAACTGTCCAGAGTGTCAGTCGCTGTTTCACGTTATTAGGCTTAGGTGGACGTCAGCTCAGAGAATAATTTAGTTTTTCATCAATTATCTTTTAATCGAGGCAACATCGTGTTCTCAGACTTTCGCGTTCTATATCCCAACCGCTAGCGTCATAATCTCACGGAGTTTGACCTTGCTGCGATGCATAGTTTCTTTACCTGGGCCGAGAAACAGCCTTCTCTTTTCTCGTGAACACCCTGTATTTTCAACCTCGTCAACCGCCGAGCTCCCTCCGTGGACTCCAGTGATTTGCTCTCCCAAGTGCTTTGGGGGAAAGTGGACGCTCCAGATTTCTTAAAGCGCAAGTCAGAACCCATTGGCTTCTCTTTTGTGTTCAACGGGGACCCGCTGAGAAACGCCGAACACCCCCCGGTACCGAGAAGAAGCACACCGCACTTGGAGGGACTCTGTTCTACGAGAGAGACCCGCGTGGTGGAGTGGTGGCAGAGGGAAGCGAGGAGAGGGGGGAGAGGAGAGAGAGAGAAGGAAAGGGGGGTGGGGGACGAAACGACTGACTGCATATAAATAACGTCATTACGCCGTCGGAGCTGCTGCTCGTGATGGTGGAAGGGCGAGTAAAATGTCTCCCCCCCTTCTCTTCGCGCTCGAAGCGTTCCTCCTTGCTCGCCTCTCTTGGCTCAGTGCTTTCCTCTGCGGCGTGTAATGTCAAGTGACAGAACAGACCGCCACCAGAAGTCCTGTCACCGCCACCAGGCTTGGTCTTGCTGCTCGGCAAAGTTTTTTTCTTTCTTTACTTATTTTTTTTTTTTTTTTAGTGGGAGGGTTTGTACTGTCGGCAGCCCTCTTTCTTTGCGTCAAAGTTGTTCGCGCTTTTTGAGATACATTTGTTTTCCATTCATTTTTCTTCCGTCGCCGTTTTTGAAAGTAAGTTCTGGTTTGTCTGGAGGGAGAAAAAAAAAAGGTTTGGGGGGGGGGGGGGGGGGGAGTAGTTGGGATTTGGAGGAGAGAATAGGGCACGCGCCGATGCTTCTTTCTCTCTCTGGAAGACGGCTGGTGGAAGACTGTGTCTGTATGAATAAATCCCGCAGTTTCGGCTTAGCTCACTGGCTGACTGTACGTCCGTTATTTTTCTTTTTTTTTTTCTCAGTTATTTTGTTTTGGGGATTTTGTTTCCTCGTTCTCGGGTTTGCAGGTATTAAAATGAAAAGCCTCTTTTTCCTATTGCTATATTAACCTTTCTCAAAAGCTTGTCTTGAAGGAAACGAAATACGATATCTATGCTTGTGGGCCTCGATCTGCATCCATATTATGCCGCTACAGTTTCGATAGTTCTCGCAAATCGTAACTAGCTTTTTTTTTTTTTTTTTTTTTACATAAAAACAAAGCACTTAAAGTAAGAACAAGAGACAGAATGTCGAAGGCACAATCGCCTCAATTAATTTTGTGTCTGATTAAATAGGCATATACCGCAATAACTGCTAAAGACTTCGTAACTCTAGTATTTTGTGCGAGGTTAAGCAAGAACGTTCTTGAACAAAATGTTGGGCAGGGGCTGCCTGATTATGCTTTCTGCGACATTTTTGGCTGCCATTCATTTACACGAGCTGAAAGAAAACTGAATTCAAATCTGTATATTAAGTTCTGCTTTCAGCGAGGTAGTCGAAACTTCTATGTTTTTCAATTTCCACGGGTTTTGCTTCATTTCGGGGTTTCAACTTCTTTAGCATCAGTTTCCTCAGAAATTTCTTAGCCCCTACTGGATTCTGCAACAATATGTTGGAACCGAGTACACGAAAAATGAATCCATGAGAAAATACGTGTTCTTAACTTCCACGGAAGTAATATTCTTGCTCTTATTATTACTAGTCCCGGCATATCCAACACCTACGAGAGCCTGAAAACTTCAGTTTGCGTAAGAATAATACATGGCAAGCAAAACGCAAAAAAAAAAAAAGAACCAGTTAGAATTGGGAGGGAGGGGGGGGGGGGGCGCAACAAAAACAAACAAACAAAAAGAAGCAGCGCTAGTACAAACAATATTTTTATAGTCTCAAGTCCAATTATTTTTGGGGTAGTGGACATATCGTTCTGACCAAACAACCTCGGCCCACATATTTATTACCTCCTTAAAACAAACGTACACGAACGTTACGGACTTTTTTTTTTGTTATCTTATTACAATAATAATGATTATGATTATAAATATTGCCTCTATCGTGTATTTAAATTACTCAACTACTTGTTTTCGTTAGTTCTTTCAAAATTATTTTTTCATTTTATGCCATTTCAGTCGTAGCTGATGAAACAGCGCTCGACACCTTGGGAAAATCTCCCCTCAGGGAAACTCCCGACCTCATCGACGCGTCGCTTTAGCGTGCCCTGTCTTTTTTTTTTTTTGTGTCTCTGCTTTCTATTTGGACGCTATTTAACTGGTGATATTTTTTGCTCTCACCTCCTCCGGTTTCATTGCCCCATCTGTCGGGCTGTTTACATTTCTCATCAGCTCGCTCGAGGCACTCGAGACAGTTTCCCTCAGTGCTTCGTTCACCCACTGCTGTTCTAAGGCCAATATAAAGAGAAAAGAAGAGGTCTTATGAACGATGCTAGATCAAGACTGTACTCATATAACGGGAAGAAAGGGATGATTTGGGGGGGGGGGGGGGGACGAGTCCTTGCCATTTACAGCGAATCCACGAGACATTCATTATTTAATTCAAGAAACCAACCAATCAATCAATCAATTAGTCAATCAGACGTTTATTTTATGAACATTCATTCTTTTTTTACGTGCTCCAAGGCTTTTGGCGTCAAGATTAAATCAGCTTGATTAACTGGTCTCCCATACCAGTTAATGAGCCTGGTATCGGCCGTTCATGCTGATACCAAGGCATCAGCATAAACAGCCGATGCATTGGTAATGATGCACAACGATATGAGTAGAGGTAAAGTCGGAAATAAATTAAATGCTACAAAAACTTGCGCTAAAGACGTCATAATCCACTGCCCCCAGGGTGTAGTGGACATGGAGCGAAAGTCCACACCTCAAGCTCCAAAATCATGCGTTTAATTCCGGTTCCTGCTGGTTTTAGTACGTGGAAAACAAGCCGACATTCCGGCGTCTGTTCGTGGGATCACATCGATGTGATTATGCACGTTAGAAATATCAAAATAGCCGTCGTAGTGCACTAGTCATCGTAACAATATTTAAAACAACTTTCTACAATTAGAACGCCGTAAATATTAATAAAATAACGTTGGTAAAAGTACTAAGGTCCTTAGTACAATAATTTAATCGCTGAGATTAAATTATATACAGTAGAACAAAATATTTTGTTCTGCTGAATGTACAAGGTTTACTGCGTACAAAGTTATATTTCATTTCTTTTTTTAACTACCCGCTGATAAGTTAGCCAGGACCGACAGAAACTGGAAGAATACACGCCAATTTTTCTTAAACTGCACCCGCCACCTGTGTAACACGCATATGTTACACAGGTCGCGATATACGTAATTTCTTCTGGAGACTAAAATAACACGATGTACACAAACCAGGCATTATCGCATAGAATAAACATTAAAAAGAAAAAAATAAACAGCTGTAAATCTGTGTTCTTTTTTTGTGTGTGTTTTTACGGAACCTTTTGGCGAAATTAAAGTTTGATGTATTCTTGCTTGGAAACATAGATAGAATTGGCTCTGTCATTTCCGAGCTGTGATGCATGATGTTTTTTTTTTATTTTTTTTTATAAAGCTTGCGTTGCTATGGGGGTCGAGCGCGCACCAGCCTATTTTGCTCGATCACCCATGTGACAACAATAAAATCGACCTCGTACGCCCATAAGACCGGTGCTTACACGACTGCAGGTAACGCCTGACCATCAGCAGTGTTGTGGTGTAGACTGATCCCCTTTTTTCACCTCAACTCCGCTTTCTCAGAATTATCACAAACCAGAATAATTATTCCCAACTGAGAGATTCGAACGCGCTAGAGAATCAGTATTAGATATCTTGTCTCGTTGCAGGGATGGACAGTATTTAAATACAAATATTTGAAATACGCATTTAAAATACTTTGGGAATTTCGTATTTGGTATTTAAATGACACGTTGTCTAATGTACATGTTGATTGTATTGAAATACTAAAAATTGAGTACTTCAAATAGGTGCTTGTATCTTATATACATCCCAAACACAATTCTGGGCACTATTCTTTGAAGTCAAACGCGATATTATGCACTCTTCGAGATGGAAGTCATACGCAAAGAGTCTGAGATTTGCTCATAATAAACATGGAAGAAAAATAGAAAGAGTAGAACAATGAATGCCATGGGGTGAGTACAATTATTGACTTTTGGGGTGACTGATTAAGCTTTTTACACATCGCATTAACGAAATGTTGTTTGAAAAGGCTCTATAGTTTCAACTGAGCTTTTGAAATAAAACTTATACTGAATACAATGGGTTTTCTGAAGTTGTACCCACCTATGTTTGGAAAACCACTATTTTTTAGAGCTGCAGCTTTATTTTAAGCGCTTGATTCTTGGTATAGGCAGACTCTACTGTTTATTCGCGCACGGTATTCTTTTTTCTTTACCTGGGCGTAAATTTAGTTGTAAGATCTGAGACTATGAGTACTTGAAGATGATAATACTCTCGTTGTAGTTGTACTTGGTATATAAATACTTTTCTGAAATGTGTAATTAAATTTGTTATTAAATATATTTTTGTCGAAGTATTTTGTACTCGTCCTTCGCTATATCTTGGGAAGCATTCTGCCCATCACTGTTTTGTTGTACATCTTGAACCTTTGGATCTTGGTCTTGACTTCGCCAAGGATGTCGTCTGAGTCAACGTACTGCAACTCAACATCATCGGGTGCAAATTTGCGTTTGAATCGACATCAACTTTTGTATCGCATCCCTGGAAATATATGCTTCTAAGTGCAGTTCTTTTATTGTAGTGTGGCCGGAAATATTTATATTTCTATGACTTCCGAAAATTCAATATCCCCCAATTTGCCTCATTGAGTATCCCGAAGAGTGCTTTACATCCACTTGACCTTATTTTGTACGGCAGCGGAGGCTATACTTCGTCTCATTCTAGCATGGACTAACCGTGAAGGCTGTGCTAGCGCGAGCGGCCAGCCTTGACTGCCTTGACTAGAGCACTTGCTGCGCGAGCGCTCGTGCAGTTGCCGCGGCTTCATTCAAAGCGACTAGCTCGCACTTTTAGCACGCGCGGCTAACAATAGTCCATACTAAGGTGAGACGAAGTATAGAAGCGCCAGCTCAGTTGACAGCTGCTCTTTAATGCACGAGAGCTTGTGCCGCCGAGACGTGTCCTAGAGCGAGGAGCTCGCGCTTGTAGGGGTTCCTGCGGTACATCATAAGGTGCAATTGAGTAGAAGTGTGGACGAGCACGTTGGGTCGTCCATTGCTCTAGTATGGAAAATTGCAAATTGTCCTTCTGGCCACTGCCATGTTCCTGCTCGTGTGAGCAAGCACGTAGAATTGCAAGCCTAACAAGGCTACCTTCAAGCCTATGCTGCAGGTGCTTGCACGCATGAAGCTCCAGTCGGGACGCTGTGCTTGCAAACGTGTATATAGTCTATGCCGTATAGAGCATCCATCTGTATCATGCCTCCAACTGTGATTGAGGGTGTTACGCACCTCCGCACTGTTAGGTATGCACCTAGATTTTTTTGGACTCTCGCACCCTCGAGTCGAGACACCCCGCATTCTTCTAAAAAAAAAAAAGAAAACAAGAAAAAAAAAAACGTGTCTAGGAAAACCTCGCCTCCCCGCTTCTCCCGCGCTACATTTACTTTCCTCTCCTGGAAACGATGGAGTATACAGAGGAAGCGGCGCGCACGCTCGCGCACCCGGCTCGGGAAGATCATCCAGCCCCGGCCCTCGGGTCGGTCCCCGGGGAGACAAAACCGAACCCCGGGAAACGGCCGACCAGGCACGCAAACCCCGGCGGCCGAAATCGGTCACAACAGCAGCTCGCTCCCGCGCTCGCTCGGCAGGGGAAGAGGTCCGCGGTGGTACTGCGACGGGCGTGCCTCGTTCCCGAGGGACGGCCCCTTCTGTTGCGCCGCGGCGGGAGCCGACAGAAAGCCGCCAACGCGGGGCTCGCGGGGTGGGGGAGACGCCAGCCAGCGGACACATTCCTAACGCTTCCCCGTCATTCCACAAGTATATACGCCGGAGGCGCTGTGCTGCAGGGTACTGTAGGGATACGTGAGATCACCGAAGCGTGCCAATGAGAAAACTGTGCCCCCTCCCCCTTTCCCGTGATCCCGGTTTATCCAAGAAGAGGGGACCACCGCGAGTGCGTTAGGCTTATCGCCCGAAGTCTTTAGGCCTAGCGCGTCGTTGGGCCGGCCTCACAGCGTCTGGGGGGTCCGGGCTGAAGCATAGAACTCGAACCGTCATCTTTTAAGAAATTTGCGTTTGAAGCATCAGCCTGTGAGAGTGTGTCGTATGCGCGGCAAGGAGAATGGACAATTCTGCGATGATTCGAACTATAGCCGGTTGACGTGTTCTGGAGGAGCTGTGGTTTTTATCTTCGAGCTCACATAGTCCTCGTAGTTAATTTCCAGAGTAAAACAAGTAGAACCATTCTGGTATCCCCACATTGTCGTTTCCAAAGGCATTCTTCAATCGAAACTTTAACACTGCATTGCTACCTTTATGAAACATGGTGAGCTGTAAAACAAGCTTCTGCTTCGTTGTTGTGATTCTACTGCATTCGCACGGTAAGATTTGTTTTCCTTTTTAATGCGAAAGCATTAACCGTCTTATGGAGCGCAGCCAGCGTTGGCTGTGACCGCGAAAAACAGGCATCTAAATAAGCGGCAGTTAAAATGGCTGCGACGCGTTGCATGGGCTGCGACGCGTCATATCAGATCGCCACGGTAGTCGCTGGGGCGCTCAAGGTCAAAGCGAACACGCCTCAGAAGAAAACACAAAGAAAAGCGCAGCAACGCAGATGCATCGTCACGGAAGCCGTGGAGCCGGTGGAGTTCGTCGCGCCTGCGCAGTGGGGGAGCGTGACGTCACCGTGGGAGCGCCGTGCGCGATAGGAAGACGTGGCGCGGTGATTGTAGGAATGTGCTGCGTGTACGAATGCTTTCGCATTCCTTCACGTAAGCGGTCTTGTGTTCTCCTGTAATATATATATATATACATATATATATATATATTTTTTATTTTTTAGTTTGAGTGGAAAAAGTAAGAAGAGTATATTTCGTGCGTTTGAGTTCCCGAAAAGCAATCCTTTCGTACTTTGCCAGAAACAATTGAACAAGAAAATGTCGATTTTGAATCCTTCGTATCGACCACATAGAATTGAGAAACACCGCTTTGTGAATTCGTGCGTTGCAAAGAATATAAATTAAAAGAACCTTCAAATACGCTGACGTGCCGGAACGAAACGACTTATTTTTTTTACGCTACTTTTATCAAATTTCAATATCTGATTCGAGTAAAAGTTGCAGGAGAAGCACTTCATTACAAAAGTTTTGCAGTTTGGGAGATTATTTTTTTTTCTTTCCCCACACGACTCAGTTTTGACGTATCAGCAGTAAAATGCAGAATGGCGCCCAAGCTTTACTCCATGTCGAACGCTGACGGTTTGATATTATATAGCTGACCCTTTTTTGTCGCATGACGTTGTGTGTCGCTCATGTTACCTTTTAGATTGTTCGCAGGCGCTTTTGAGACATTATGAGTACATTTGTCAACATTTTAATGACATTGACACGGTCACTTTGTTTTATTTCGCTCGTCTTGTACGTTTAAGGTCTGTACATTCTGTATTTTCTATAGCCGATGCCCCGAGTCTATGACACGGGCTGCTTTTATTTTCCTTCTTTCCTGCGAAGATTTCGACAGATGTTTACTATTTAACCGCAGGGCGGAGAATAAAGGTTGAAATAAATTAAATCATGATTTAAGTCACGATTTAAATCGTGATTTAAACCACATCGGTTTTCCAATGATGATTTAAATCAAACCTTTCCCTCACAAATATTGTCCGAAATACTTAGCATTTACTGTTTGTCTATTGGCGACGTGCGCGACCGAAAGCGTCGCTGTGGTCGGCCTTTCACGATTGGCCCAAAAGCTGACTATGACGTCGGAAAGGGTATACCATCGACGGAAATAAGAAGAATGAAGGAACTTTAATTTCGACGGTGTTGGCAGTGTTCCTTTGAGAGCGCAATGATTTCAGGCTTCCACCATGCTATTTACAAACACCATCGAACTTGTTGTTCGCAAGGTAATGACGTCACAAGGGGGAACCATAGGAGGGCGCCACCAAAACATCTCGCCGCTAAAGGGGTATTCACACGAGGGAGAAATCCCGGGGATTTCTCCCCGGCACGCACATCTCACGACGAAAACGTCAGGCTTTGCGATGTGCAAAAGCCTCGCGTTTTTATCTCGTGATGCGCGCGTGCCGGGGAGAAATCCCCGGGATTTCTCCCTCGTGTGAATACCCCTTAATCGCCTGATGCTTTCTATGTACATATGTTTGATATCTGAATTAAATAATCATCGAGCGAAACATATTTATATCAGGCTGAAAATGAGTGAAAAGCAATGTTCTTTGGGCAAATGGGTGTGTGGATTGAGCTTTTTTTCTTCCTTCCCCTTGACTGGTTAGTTGCGTAATTTTACATTGCAAGTAAGTCAGCAAGGGAAACAAATAAGCAAATAGAAGTAAAATGATATCGTATTGCAAGCACATCAAAACATGATTGAAAAGAAAAAAACAACAACAAAGCTTTATCGCAATTATAAAAAAAAATCAAGCTGCATTTGACCTTACTTGGCGTCAACTATTTTTGTGCTTCACTGTCAAGGCTAGAGAAACCCCGCAGTCTTGCAGTCCCGCACTTCTGCGAGAGCACGTGGAATCGTCTTGCGCCTTATACGCAATCACTCGTGCAACTAGCTTTGAAGGAGTTGGACCGCTGCGGAAACCTTGCTTGCCTCGACAACGTAGTACGATATAGTTGACGAGTAGTAGAGACAATCCCAAGCATGGCGCCCAGACCTGTGCCCCATGCGTGCAAGCACGTGCAGCGTGCGCGTGTCAAGATAGCTTCGGCAAGCGTGAAATTGCACAGGCTTTCCCGCACAGGCAGAGACATGGCGCCCTGCTTCCGTCGCCCTGCTTGCAACCGTCTTCGCGGGGTTTCCAGCAATAAGATGTCGTTAGGCTATATTTTAAATTTACACTAATTCTTTTTTTTCGTATTGTTTTCAGTGATCGGACGGATTGATCAATCTACAATGTTCAAAAATACGACCAGCAATAATCACATTTCTTTTAGCTACTATGGTTTAAATCAAATTAATCTGATTGGCATCAAACAAATCTGATTTATATCAAAATATATCTCATTTAAATCAAACTATTCTAATTTACTTACTTAAAAAATCACGACTTTTTGTGTTGGCTTTGGTTCGTATAACAAAAAAAAAAACAGTTCCGGTGTTAATCTACAATACAAACACAGCGACAGCCGCGAAACGGCACGACGAAGTCGTTGGCTCATTAGACCCTTATCAAAAGTCAGGGTCACCTTGTGGCAGCCCCAAATGCTCCAATATTGCCACTCTAACCCCCCATTCACACTGGAAGCGGATCCGCGTTCGCGAAGCGGTTGCGAATGCGGTTGTATAAAGATCCAGTGCAATTGCACGCGCATTTGATGTCATCGAGTGCGCGTGCAATTGTACTGAATCCTTATACAACCGCGTTCGCAACCGCTTTGCGAACGCGGATCCGCTTCCAGTGTGATTGAGCCCTAATGACGGTGATAGGAGATGATGCTCGCATAAATCAAGAAACCCTCGATTTCCTGAATCCAAGGTGACGTAAAAGGACCAACATCTTTCCTCATTTCTGCTCTATGCTTTCGAAGACGTTCGCTTTTTCTGGTGTGGAGGAGCTGTGTAGTGCCGCCACCAGAGCGTCGGGTTTTGCTCTGCACAGGGTGGGTAGACTGACTCTTAGAAAGGGTTTATTGGTTTCGTTCTCACGAGCATCCACCTTACAGTTCTCTCTCTTCGACGAATGGCGAGACGCTTCAGCGTTGAGCAGTTTCGCGTGGCTCAGATAATGAGCCGTGCTCCGTGCTGCGTAAGCGCGAGGAGCAGTGACGTCACACGGCGCACAGCTGGCGGGGCGCAGGCCCCGTCGCCGCGGGCTCCGCCGCCACCGCGCGCTCCTCGCCGGTCAGCGCAAGCGCGAGGAGCAGTGACGTCACACGTCGCACAGCTGGCGTGCCAGAGCCGCCGGCGCCGCGGGCTCCTCCGCCACCGAGCGCGCCTCGCCGGTCTTCGCATTCCAGAGGAGTGACGTCATAGCCGCGGCAGATGCACTGGCGCCGCCGCGTGCCCAGCTGTGTGCCTCCGTTCCGTAGGAGCAAAGTCTGACGCTGCACCGGAGCTGCTTGATAGCGCCTCTCATTTTGTGCGCATAAGCTCACGCTACATATATGGTGGCATAGCCGAGCTAAGCCACCGCAATCTTTTTCAAGCTGTTTGCAATATCGCGACGGGCCCCATACGCACTGTACTACAACTACAAACACGGACGTCATTTACAGGGGTGGGAAGAGCCCGTATAGAGCTCTTGTTGTAAAACATTAACCCTTTTTTTTTTGCTTTGTTTAGGGAGTTCTTTTTTTTTTTGTTGTTGTTGTCTTTTTTACAAAATTATCAATGTCGATGGTTCGCGCCAATTGCTTTGTAGCTGGTCTCTAGCGCGCAACGCTAAAACGGCAGGTGTTTCCAGCATCTGCATTTGGGACGTTAGCCGAAAATAACTAAAATAGTAATAAAATAACGTCACGACGGAGGATGGTACTTTTAGCAATCTTCAAAGTTAACGAGGCATGAGTAATACATTGCGTGTGCTCCACGAGATAGGCAAATATTGACTAGAACCCCTTTCAGACCGCTGTCCCATCTCGGCGACATACAAAACGGTTGCCTAAAGAAGAGCGGTCACGCCGCTGTAATACGTCATACAAAAGACGGCCTGCAGACAGTAGAGAGTTTTAGGGAACCGTTTTTGCACATCCGATACGGTACGATGGGCCCTCCAGTATTCGCACTGCGCATGTGCGAGCCTTCCGTGGTAGCGTACGCGCAGTTCGTACAAGAGTGCCCG
Source organism: Ixodes scapularis (assembly GCF_016920785.2). Lineage (NCBI taxonomy): Eukaryota > Metazoa > Arthropoda > Arachnida > Ixodida > Ixodidae > Ixodes > Ixodes scapularis. The sequence goes on along the minus strand of NW_024609846.1, from coordinate 62,069,621 downwards.
TCTTACGGTATATATGATGTGCAAAAACGGTTCCCTAAAAATGTCTACTGTCTGAGGTGTGTTTCTTCCCCATATGACGATCCTTTCAAACAATTTCTGAACACGTATGAAGCAAACATGCCTCGAGAGTGCTCGAGGCGTGTCCGTGTCTTTCGTACGAGAGTGCGGTTTAAGTAGGGCCCCGAGAGTAGGCGCGACTGATCCGAATGAGTGACGATTACTGTCTCTCTTTTTCGACGCGTCATTCTCGGTACCAGAAATTTGTCCCGTATAACCGCAGCTTCCTTGTGCTTCCCCTCTGCAGCAGTATATCCAGAGACGCTAGCCAGCAAACACGGCAGGTCACCGACCCTTTCAATTCACGAGGATCTCCTTACTTGAACGTCGATGCTCCTGGTCATACCTCGTGTGTGCCCGTGTGTGTGTGTGTGGGGAGGGGGGGGGGGGGGCAGTCGTAGACGCCATCCCCAGTGTCGTCGCTTTCCTTTCCTCGAGTCTACTTGGTATACAACATCGCAAGCAGACACTTCCGGAAAACAGCGTGCTCCCTCCCCCCCCCGTTTCCGCTGCCAACGTCCAACTTGCGAGCCCCTGGTAACTGGACCAATAGACTACTTCCATAAAGCCCTACATGCAACACGGCGCGCGTTGCACTCTGGGAACTAGTTGGCCAGCCAGGGAGGAGGGTGGCATGGTTTCGGTTTCGATCGACACGTCGACTAGAGATTATACACAGAGCGTGGGCTATTAACGGCCGTCATCTCATGTTTTCTGGTCCCGAGAGCGTCATTTGTGGTCTCTAAACTAACCTAAATGGCCATACCTCGAAGCTTTAGACAAGCCCGAGACGTATAGCTTGTCTTAACTCATGCTTGTTGTATTTTTGTACTTGAACCTTTCTGTTAGCGTTCCAATCGAGGTATGTGGACGAGCCAGTGCTGGGAATCTCGACGCTGCGAAGCTCGGGGATCTTGCTTGTGTACGAATCAACAAGCTGTAGCAACCAATAAGTATGCATGCATCGAGCTCGGGCCTTTACTTTAGTGTTGTTGATCAGAAAGTTTGTTTGTTTCGTGCGTCCATAGACGAGACATCACTTTTTGCAATTACTGTTTTTCTTAATACGCCTGAGTACGCGAGGTAAAACTCGGAGGCGCCATTGAAAAGCTCAATTTTAACACACTTCTTATCTCTTATCTGTACTGACCTGCAGCACTGCACGAAGTGAGGTCCCCACCCGCTTGCATTCCACTAATGTTCAACATGGCGTATGCGCATAAAGTTATCCTGCAATAATATAGGCACATTCGCACATACAGACCTTTTTTAGAAGGCAAACGTCGAGCACTTTTGTGAAGAATGTCGCACCGTTCGCCGGGAGTGCGCCGGACGGGCATGAACCCCTATGCGGTGCGCCAAACGAACGAAATCATTCAAAGCGCATTTGACGGTTGCTAATGGCCATAATATTTGTTATGTGTTTGCTTTCTTCCTGCCTGAGTACGTCGAGATAATTTCAGACACACCGTTCAGGCACAGATCTTGGGCGTCAGTAAAAGCTCGTCCAAAAAGGTTTAGCGAGGAGTAGGGCACGCTTGTTAGGGCCTCCGTCGTAGCTCGCAGATCTCAGCGTTTGCGAAAACTTAATCTTCTATCAGCATAAAATTTGAGTGGGAGATGTATGATGACACGAGGAAGACATCATAGTAACTTCTGTGCAGTAGAGAGATCGAATTTATTGCGTTTCCTTAAAAGCTCATGCGTCAACGCTGGGCTCAACTTTGATATTCCTGTGAGAATGCGGCTTGCTTTTTGCCCAATGAAGTAACAAGAAGCGGACGTTTGGCAAACTAAATAGGTGAAGGGCTCCAGATGAACAAATTTCAGTTGTTGTTCACTGGTACTAGACGGGATTATTGAAATGATCGCCTCACCCCACGTCTTACTACGGTTGCATACGCACTCATAATATCCGGTGCTTCGGGAACCAAGAAAAGTGCCCCGGTCTTCGTTTTGTATCGCTCGAGAATGGGTGTCAAAGAAAAGTCAGATAATCGAAAACGCAAGCAGCGCATTCGGTCGCGGCGTGATGGCATGAGATGAAGCTGTTCAGTCGAAACCGAAACTGAGCGGCCAACTAGTTCCCAGAGTGCACTGCGTGGTATTTCGCCGCGATGGGGCGCGTCGGTTTTGGAAGAAGTCCATTGTGACCAGTCCACTGCCTTCCGGTTTCTGCCTCCGGGAGTAATGCGAGTCAGTTTCATGTCTCTGCTCGGTTACGTTCTAGATAAATAGCTTGTGCGGATGCTAATTTGTAGGGGCGAGCATATCAAACTGAAAAAAAAAAAGAAAAATGAAAAAAAAGGCGTAAAACTTATTTTATATGCAGCAATAGCGGCGCTGTGCCTTTGAACATCTGACCTGTCAAACCCGTTCCAAATTTAGTTGCGATCCTAGTGTAGCATGTGGCATGATACTTTCCCGGCATCGGCATATGCGAGTGACAAGACGTGCATTTCCGCAGCTTATGTAGTGGCAACTTATGCAAAATCAACGGCACCTAGTGGCTAGAGGAGAAAGCTGTTACGACGAGATTTTTGGAGGCCATGGACAGGTTAGCCGACCGGCTTTCTCGAGCGAATATTTCCACAGTTCCTCGCGGTGTAAACACGCAGCCATAAAACCAGGTTCAGAGACGCGTAATGAAAAACACTAAAAGTTATTTTTTTTTGTAGCCAATGTCCGGCCTTTGGCTACAAAATGGTTACGCTTTCCTTGATTTTCGGACGATATACTATATTGTAACTGCAACGGTGGGCCATAGAGAGAAGTTCGCGAACTGTAACGAATTCATCATGTGGGCTAGTTGTTTGAACATTGTTCCATATATAGCGGAAAGACGAGGACAAGTACAAGAGGGGCACAGGAGAGGCGCTAACCACTTGTCTCTCTGACCCTCTTCTACTTGTCCTCGTATTTCCGCTTAATATGTTACATTGTTCGAGAAAGTCGTCGCGTCGGCATCAGTCCCATCTCCATCGACCAGACCTGCAGCGGCCAGATGAGAAAGTGGGAGGCCAGGAAGTCCCGAAATGCTGTGGAAGGTATTGATTCAGGTAGGCCCGAAGGAAATTCATCGAGCCCAAAATTGGTCTAGCCTCGAAAGTTAACACTTTCGCACCCCTTCAGATGATGACCCTGATGAGAACGCGGCTAGCGGCCACCGTACCAGCGTCGCCAGCTCGACCCCTCCCTTAGATATTGACGCTGCAAGTCGTGGCTCCGAATCAAGCTCCTGGCAAAACATAACTGATGAACTCTGTTTTTTTACCCGCGAATACGGGCGCAGAACTGTCATTCCTCAAATATTACGGGTCCGCCGACTCCGCCCAGGCCGTAACTTCGACCAACGAATTGTTACTTCATATGAACGTTTAGACAGAAATGTCGACCACACTTTATGGTTTTCGTTATTTCTTCCTTCAAGCTCGGAGATCACTTGCCTCAAATATTGGTGCAAAGTTCCTGCATTCCTGAGCCTCATCGGCAACATGCATCAAATCAAACATATCACCACTAAGCTCTGCTTTGTTTTCTTTGTATTCGCACGGCGGACTTCTCCTCGCACAGGTTCCTATGAAATCGGTGACGTCCCCATTCCCGTGGTTCGAAATCCGCCATATCCAGACCGAAAAAAGCATGCAAACCTCGTGAACCATGGGTCACAAGAAGGTGTCCAGGACAAATCCGCGAACCTATGGAATGTTGTGCATCACGTGGGCAAGCGTCATGAAATAGGTCCGCGGACCTGTCGTACCACGGTTATCGATATTTTGAAACCCGTTCTATCGTCACTTTTTACTGGCCCGTCGAGGTCCGTGCCAGGTCCGCGGACTCGGCTGTAAAGTGTGGATCCTAAACTTCCTGCGCGGGGTTCCTTTTCTGGTAGATAGCAAGCAGGAGACGGGCACGGAATTTAAACATTTTAATGCTACGGGCTCTAGTGGTTCTGGCGGGGCGCTTACGATGAGCTGTTGAACTGGTCTTGTGGGCTGCGTCGTTTTCGGGCGGCTCGTGGATTCCTCGGGGGCCACGGGCGGGTAGCTTTCGGTTGGCTCGTCCGTCGGTCATGGACAAGTCCGGGACCGGCAGCTGTAGGGCAGCTCGCTGATGGCGTCCTTCTCCCCCCGCATCCATCGGCAAGCGACTTTTTCCCGTGGCGGTGGCTAAATCGTTCTTGCCGTGAGAAAGACTGCCCTGCCACGCGCTTGCCTCGCTTTTTTTCCCCTCGCCCTCGCCTCCCTCGAAGAAGCCTCCTCTCGCCTTTTTCGGCCGACCTTCTTTCCACGGTTCCTCCGCGAGACCCGGGCGACACGACGATAGACAGACGTTGCGGCTCCTTACACGGCTAACTAGGAAAGAAACAAATCGCTCAAAACTGCTTGCGCAACAACTGCGAGCACGAACCGTCTTCGTTCTTTCTTTTTATACGGATTACTTTTAGCGTTAGTTCATATGGGCCTTGCTCGACTGTGTTTTACGTAACGGTTGACACTAGTTGACACCTCATTGAACCGGATGTTTTTATATGTTATTTCTTGTAATCTATTTCTTGTAATTATTTCTTAGGCAAGCCTGATGGTTCCGAACTCGGGCCTGTTGCTGCGCACGATGTGTGTGCTGACGGCGTGTCAATGCAGGATACTGTCGCATCAACCATAGTAAATCCCAACTCTGTTTTGCAAAATAGCTGTAAAGTAAAAAAAAGAAGAGCATGCATCTCAAGAAGAGCATGCATCTGCCGGAAATCAAAGATCTTCTGGCACTACTGAAAGGGGCTCACACAAGACACACACACGAGGGGAGGCAGCAAGATCTCGAATATATCGGGATAACCACCGCGGTCAAGCACCCCATCCCCAAGCAGAAGGCTAAGTGGAAGTTGATAGACCTGAAAGAGGCAGCAAAAACATTTGCTCAAGAACATGGGAGCACAAATAGTCAAAAGCACAAGAAGAGAAGAAAGCACTACGCCAGGCAATACCTCAGAGAAATAGTTGCCCCCAAGCGAGGAATGCACGATTGTGTATACAGACGCCGGCGACTCCAAGAGTATAGGGAGCAGCGGTGGTGCTCTACACCAACAACATGCAGGAACCTGCCAGAGTGGCGAGACCGTCGGCCACACCGCTGACCTAGTCGAAGGAAAGGGGATTTTACTGGCATTAAAAACCTGCGGATGATTATTTATTCATTTATTTGTTTACCCTAAAAACCGTTTCGGGCATTAAATAGGAGGGGGGTGGGGCAATCATATACAAAGGTCTTAGTGACAAAAAGATGATGACGTTGGAATAACAAAATATACATTGGTTAGGGCGTTGGTAAACATCTGGGCTGAGGTGATCGACACAATATCGCTGGGTAGGCTGTCCCAATCGGAGAGAGTGAGGAGGAGAGGGGAGTTTTTGAATAGGTTGGTGCGAGAAAAATGGGGCGTACTTTGAAGGGGTGATTTACGCGGGATGAGACATGATGAGGAGGCTGAATGTATGAATCTTTGAAAGCAGATGAACCATGGTATAGCTTGTGGAACAAGGACATGCGGGAATATATCTACTACAATGAAGTGGCCAAAGGTTGAGGGAATGCTTTATGTTAGTCACACTTGAATATTTAGGATAATCCTTAGCTTAACCTGGCGTCTTTATATTGAAGTGCCTCAATATTATGGGTTGCATACAACTGATGAGGGTGCCAAATAATCAACGCGTACACCAACTGTGATCTTACGAGAGAGGTATAAGCAAAACGTTTAGTTGCTTTATTAGCCTAGAACAGTGAATGCTTAAGAAATCCTGGAGTTTTAGACGCTTTGCTAATGATATGCTCAGTGTAAAAGTTCCTTAATGTGTTAGCTGAAAGGTGGACGCCGAGATTATTGAATGATGTGACATTTTCAATCTGGTTCTCTTCAATTGCCTATGCGGGGCAATCAACATTTAATTTGGTGGTAACGTAAAACCTCGTCGTGTATACAAATTTTTAGACGGCGACCGCAAGCCCGACCGTGAGCTTCATATTTGGGACGGCGGTGAAGTTCTGTCGCGAACAGAGACTTAAAGTAAGCGTACGATGGACGCCGGGACACAAAGACATCCCGGGCAACTCGAAGGCACACGAAGCCGCGAGAAAAGGAGATGAGGCCAACAGCGCAGCTCCGCAGGATACGCCTCGGCGGAGCGATAACACCGAGGTTCCAGTACATACAGTATTCAAATTAGAATAACTGAAGAGAGCTAACGCATATGGTGTGCCACCAGACCCATGCTGGAAGCGGTATAAGAACGAAGAGTCAATGCCCGGATTGCAACATTCCATCTGGAAGTGCCAGGCTCAATACAACTACAAAGAGAAGAGACGTAGGCAGCACTTTTAGACTGAGACAGACTACCGAGCCTCAGAGAATGGACGCGCCCGACGGGCGACTCCCAACTCAGGGCCAACATCCTCAAGTCCATTTTTGCCTACTTGTCTAAAGGGGGGCAAGAAGGATTCTTATTAGGACCCCACCAACTTCATCATCCGATCACATCGTCACACAAGAATGAAGATTCCGAGCAAACTTTGAATTTATGTAATTCTTGTTTAATAAATTTCCTTCGAACCTCCTGACTTCATCGCTCCCTCTCTCCTTTCCCGGTTTTGATATTAACGGGTATTGCACCAGCGAGGGGTCATGTAAACACTACCGTGCGGGGCATGTTCCTGACCCCGCGTTAAAACTTGGCAGTCGCGCTGCCCCGGCTAAAATTACTCTTCCCAACTAAGACCCCAGACACCCATATTAAGTCATACTAACCTCTTGCTTTCTAAACCTTCGTAAAACAAATTTTACTTCTGTATAAGAAGCCACTCGGGCCACTGATTCCGTCTAAACAACCACTTCATCTAATATTAAAGAAGTAAAGGGAAGAGACTATTCGATCTGGCTGTTAAAAACTTCCAGAAAAAAAAAACGGTAGAAAAAAAAATCTAGAAACAAGCGAGCCTCCCACGACCGAAAAGATTCCACGACAAAACTCGGGTGAGGAAAACTTCGGCCACTCCGTTTACCCCCCGCTGACAGTGTCGTAGAAGTGCCAGTTCGACCAGTGGCACGTCTATCTGTCGCCATGTGATCAAGCTCCTGCCGATACCCACGGGCGGAGATCGGAGTCGGGTTACGAAAGAGTGGCGGCTGAATGGTCCGGCGTGCGAGCATCTCCCAGCGCACTGTCAGCTTAGGGGTGAACGAGATGTAGGAAACGCCAGCAAGAAAAAACCCGTCACGCGTGATGGATTACGAGGAAGATCAGGGGAACGCAGTGATCGCGGTCGCAGCGGTGGCCGAGGCTTCGAAAGCCTCCGGGGCACGAGCGGCAAGTGAAGAGGTATACAGCAGGCTATGGCGGCGATGTGGGGTGGGAGGAGGAGGAGCTCGAACCGAGTTCGAATCGCATGCAACGCGAGGAGCATGAAACAACGCCAAATCACCTCTGTGGGGGTTGGTAATTAAGGATACGGTTCGTCCCCCCGTTCTCCTGCTGCCTCAAGTGGGGGCGATAAGAGAGAAGGCCCGGGTGGTGGGGGTGATGCGCAGAAGCGGTGGCAGGCAGGCAGAGTACTGCAGCGGCGGCGGCGACAACCCCCCGCCCCGGCGAAAAAACAATACTCGGGTCACGTCGGGAAGACATTTTTCAAGCGCCCGGACTCTTTTATCTTCCGCGGCCCGTTTGCGTCAAGTTGCTTTCCAAAATAGAGAGAGAGAGAGATAAAGAGAGAGCGAGAGAGAGAAAATAGAGAGCGAGAAAGATGGGAAAAGAGAAGGAGGAGGTGCATCATTTATTTCCGTTTCCTGTCTAGTTTGTATCTCATGTTATTTTTGTCTCTTCGATTTGGAGCCTTCCGTTCAGTTAGCTCTGAAACTGAAAAGAAAGAAAATATATATATAAATATATATAGCTTTCTCTCTCATTACTTCGTTTATTTTGCTTGCTTGAAGTCTGATCTTGGTCTTGGTAGCCTCAAATATACTCCAAGTTGCCGCCGTTTTTCACGTTTTGTTCCGATAGGTTAAAGCTCTATTCGTTGCTTGACGCTTTTAGACGAAAAAAATTGCCCTACGGTTGCTCTAATCTGATGACACTAGAAAACAAAAAATAGACATGAGGAGGTAGTCAACTACCTTTCGGAATGATGGCAAAAAGTTGGTTTCCGGATAAGTTTGAAAGTTTGGCTAGTCAATTAAAAACAAGAAAAAGGAAAGAATGAGGGGGGGGGGGGGTGGAATAGAGGATGGCGACGTTCGCATCTACGCCCCAGTTGGGATGAATAACGACAGACTGAGCGCTTGGAGCTTGAACCCGGACAGCGTATGAACAGGCAAGCTAAATGGATGCTCGGAAACTCCATCTTCAGAAGTTGCTGCGTGCGTAGCGTGCTCTGGAAGGTAATACTCTGGTGGTATGCGCCAGCAGACGCGTGGTAAAAGGTTTTTATTTTTTATTTTTTTTGTTGCAATGTATTGGATTAAGCTAGATGAATTATATGTTCAGAAATTCCTCGATCAAACGTTTAAACTTCTGAGTACGTTACGGCGTTTCTAGTTTGAAAGAGGCTTCGTGTTTCCTAGCGACGTTTCAAAACTAAAACAAGAAAGCCCGCGTGAACTTTCGACGGGCTTCTGCTGAACCCGCCGGCCCTCGTGACTGTTCCTCCGGCCCTGCTGTAGACTCTGGTTCACATTACGATAAAACGCAGCAGACGTCCTAGTGAATCCAGAGTTGTGAACGTATCCTCCGAACCACGCACCCAGCGTGTCACTATGCCCCGAGCGAAGGTCACGTGGCTTAGATGGTTCCTAGCGTTTTCTTCAATGCATCGTAAGATGAAACGGCGTGTACATAGTGAGGCGGAGTATAGACCTTTCCAAAGACTCGCCTTCGGCGCGCTGCCATCTTGGTCTGCTGCGCTGTGGAACGCTTTCTGAGAAGGCGCTGTAGCTCTGTTGTGCAGTACTATATCAGACCATAGCCTCCTATATACTGACAAAGCCTGACAGATCACCACGAGAAGCTGCCGCCGGAATGGAAAAGGTGGAGCGGCAAACAGCGAATGAGGGGAGAGCCACCTGACTGGCGCCCCGCTGTGGCGAGACGCACGCTTCTCTCGAGCGAAAAAGCGTGTTTCGGGTACTCGCCGCTGAAAAAGCTGCGTACTGACGTCCAGGTTTCCCGAGAAATGGCTCTTTGATGCTGTGTGCTATTTAGATCCTCGCGCTTCAAATCTGCGATCGTGCGCCCTATGGCTCAGTCGTCGAACTGCCAAGCTTTGTGAGTATAGAGGAGGGTATGATCAGACGCTGCGCGAGCGTCCACAGTAGATTGACGCAGCATTTTTTGTTCGGGTGATAAGCGCTGAAAAGGTCTAGAGGAGGCATTTTCCACTTACTCTCGTCCACACTCACCTGGTAGCCATATCCTGCATGGGCAACTAGAAAAGAAATAGAAAACATTTCAACCTGCAAATAGTAAAAAGGAAATAGAGTGGAGACAAAACGAGAATGGGTGAATGGTGTACGCTTATATCCATAATGATTTCTATTGGCGTGGCGACGGCAAGACAATATTTTCGCCCATACTGGATGTGACGATATTTCAAGATGGCGGCGCCCTTGTGAGAAAGGTCCCATGAACCAACACGCGGCCTTGACGTCAAAACTGCTGCGGTGGGAGCTGACATCGGCACAGTGTACGCGCAAACGCTTCACCTCGGAGGATTATGGTCTTTCAGCACGCGCACTGAACACCTGGCGTGGACAAACGCGGCCTTGTTTGTAAACAACGCGTGGGCGTATTGGCAGGAACGGCAGCGTAGTACAGCGTGGTACAGGTAACAATAAATGAGAAAAAAAAATGTAAAGGTCGGTTGAGAGGTTTAGAAAGGAAACTTTCAATTACGGCGAGCTCTTCAGGAGCGAGCCATTGCACTTTGCAGCAGCTGGGCGGCTCGGTTATTAAAAATTAAAAATATATATATATAAAAAAACATAAAAATCCTATGAATTCTTTTTTAAACAAAAAAAAATAAAACTTTTTTTTTCTCTCTTTGCCTGTTTCACATAAAGGTATGAGATGGGGGCTTTCGAAATTGCCCCTTTCTAGAAAATGCAAAGGGGGCCTCAGAAAATGGAAGCTTTTGTGTGTTTTATGTATCGGAGGTTATCGAGACCATTTTCGTCGCGAACGGAATCCAACATTTCTGGGCTGAGGGTGTAGCCTAACGTTTTGTTTTCTGTCTTTTTCTTTTTACGCTCTGAAAATAAACTGGGTGTAATTCGTTCCATTTCCTAGTTGTCACGGGCCTGCGCGAAGACAAACACGTGTTAGATGGGGCTTAGAGTTTGTCAGGAACATTCGTTCCGACGTATTCTTCCTCACACTCGCTGCAGCATTCCACTGGAATTGGCGTTGCATATACAAACAATTTCCTTCTTTTTTTTTTTTTTTTTTTAATCTTCAGTTTGAACAAGAAAAACATTACATCTTTATTTTTCCGGGGACCCAATATAAATTGCAGGTGGAGGCTACTGAAAACTTCCTTTATTAATATTTCTTGTTGGTTACGTCGGTAGTACTTGTAAAAAAAAACAAAAAAACACTTTGCGTGCCCTTTGTTTTCAAAAACAGCGAGTTCACGTGTCCGTTTGTTGTTGTTGCGTATCGAGTTGGAGACACGCCTGGCTTGGATATACATATATCTTTGTAAGTTTTGCCCAGGATTTGGAATAGATTGCCAGATGCAGCTTAAAACTCAGCAGCCGAAACTACCCCGTTGCATATTTCAATCTTATTCTCTATCATGCCGCTGAGAAACAAAAGAATGTGAGCCTCCGTTTTAGCTTTGCGCAATGCCTCTATCGTTGCAGCCTAAGATCAGAAAAAATAATACTTATAAAAATGGGAACATTCGTAGTGAAAGAAAAAAAACGAACAAACAGGTGTCGATGTTCAATTCTGAGATAAAGAATCGAGAAAAAACCTTCTAAACAATATTTAAAATAAGTATAGCGCGTGTGAAAAATTCCGTCTGGTTTTCGATTCTGAGTGCTCGCGGGCGAAGTTTTAATTTGAGTATCAATCTGAACTGACGGTAGCAACGACGGCGGTTGCGTACATAAAATAACAATAATAATAATAATAATAATAAAAACAACGTAACGCAAGCCTTACTCGGCAGCAGGTAGAGTTGGAAACGAGGTATTTCCGAAACGAAACAAACATGGCTAAAACGAAAAACAAAACAAAAAAAAAACACCTCGTCTTAAACCCGAACGGGCTATACAGCCGAAACAGAAATAGAAAACGAGAATTAAAAAAAAAAAAGAAATAAATAAAAGTGAAGCCGTGTACGGTTTCTCGGCGTTAAATTAATGAGGATCGTTAATATCGAAAGTTTCCACGTCAGATTCAGAAGCGAAGCAACCCGACTTGAAAAATAACTACAATGACGGTTGTTCGCGTACAATAATAACAACGATTAAAAAAGAAAAAAAAGCGACTCGCCCCCTAAAAGCAAGGAACAAACTTCGAGGATGAAAATCAACCAAAGAACAGGAAGGGGAAAGGGGGGGGGGGGGAGGGGAGATAAAAACAAAGGGCCAGTAATGGCACACGGTTGATTATCGAAAAATTGAAGGGCATCCGGGAAAAGCTTGCATTCTAAGTTCAAAGCTGCTGCTGCTCGCTGTAGCGGCGTCTTTGGACGCTTGTGATTACTTGTGACTCTGCAAGCGGCCGCTGTAATTGAAGTTCGCGATCTACCCGGTCATTTGTAAAGTGTCCGCGCTCTGCTCCCGTCTTCCCTTCGTGCTCGCCGCATTAACCGGTACCCTCTGATCGCGCACATAGACACGTGTGGCGAGAAAAGAAAACAAAACAAAAAATATAAGAAAGAGAGAAACGCGATAAGATAAAGCGGCTCGAGGCTCAAGAAACAAAAGCCAAGCGAGCGCTGCTCCGGTAGAAGCGGCAAAAAAGCCTTCCAAGGCGCACCGCGGTGAGATATGGACTAATTTGCTTCCCCGGGCATTTCACGGATGCAGAAATCCACGGCCCGCGGCGCTGCCTTTCCGTTTTGCTTTTAGTTTTTATTTGTATTACTGCGTTATTATAAAGATCCCGTTCTTTATTTTTTGGAAGGTGTCGAAATTCGAATTGAAAGAAAAGAGTAAATCATAAGCACCCAAGTTTGCCTACCAATCGCTTCATTGACAGAAGTATTAATATTGTTCTAGTTGACTTGTAACAATCAATATCCTGGAAACTAGAAAACTACAGACATCTGAGACGATTCTTAATAATTTTCGCAATTGTGATTTCTGAATCATCAGCCTAAGAATTATTTTACAAATCAATTCTTACCGTTCTAAAATAAAAGAAAAAGTTATATTGGTAGAAACCAGATAGGTAAACACATTGAGCTAGAATTTCTGAACTATAAAAACGAAAACTGTTCAACTCTGCTCACCTAATGGTCAAACTTCAAACAAAAAATTAACGCGAAACTTGCAGTCCTCTCACAGCTTTATGCGTTGAGCGATAGGTTAAAATTGGAAGTTGTTAAGTAAGAACTTCATATTTTAAACAGGCGAAGCACAGGCGAGCTAGTGTAACTTGTGAGGATGGCAGCTTGGGCGAGTTGGTGTAGCATCGTAATAAAAACAGCTCCAAGACAACAACAACACACAGACAGGACACACACCCAATAGCGCTGACTTGTAAGTCAGCGCTGTCTGCCTCTTGGGTGTGTGTCCTGTGTGTGTGTTGTTTTTTGCGCTATTGTTATTAAGAGTTAGTGTAAGTTCATAACGATGATAGGACCTGAGATAGGGGTTGAAAAAGAAAGACACTCAGTGGAAGAGAGTTTGAGACGTTGTCTTTCCCCTTTTTTGTGTCTTCCACTCTGTCTGGTATTTTCTTTTTTCACGCCTCGGAATCCTCGAGTTTCTTGGGTATTATAATCATAACGGTATCGGTATCTCCGAAGCGACGCGCTCGCCGTCTTTGAGACTTTCGCATTTATTTCCGTCTGCCGTTAAAAAAAAAAAATGCGAGAAAAAAATAAAAGTGGGAATGCGTCCCAGCTGCCTCGAGCTACCCTAGCACTGCACAAGCGCCAGAAAATGAATACAGCTGGACGAGTCTTCTCACTACTCCAAAACGGCGTGATATCACGAGACGCGCTTTGAACGTTTCGCGATGTCCAATTAAAGTGTCTCCCCGCGGCCTCTTCTACACCGAAAAGAAGGCAAATACCTCGACTTGCCCTCACATATGGAAGCCTCTCGGTCGAATTGCCTGGAGCCAAACTTCCCTTCGCGTTTGCTACATTAACTGGTACCCTCTGATCGCGCTCTTGCGACCTTATCAAATCTCTCCTGCCTCCTCGTACGCGCTGATGGCGTGTGTATACACTCTGTTGGCGACAACCTTTGAGGCAGTGTTGTACACGTTCCTCAAAAAAAGGAACGAAAGCTCGTTCCTCGTTCCTTCTGATTTTTGGAACGCGTTCCCGTTACAAGTTCCATCTGTGAAAAAGGAACTCGTTCCCGTTACAGTTAAAAAAAGGGAACGTATCGTTACATATATACGTTACATTTGTATTTTGCTGATTTATCATATTTGGCTAGATCAAGCAAAGTTTTCTCTTTTTTTTTTATCTATCCCATCAAATGGGAATATACGAATTTATATGTCGTGATGGAAGGGCACCAGGAGAAGAAAACAAGTGGAATCAAGGTTTTATTTGTTGATAAATTGTTCAACAATTTATCAACAAATAAACAAATTTATCAACAACAAAAATTGTTCAACAAATAAGGTTTTATTTGTTGAACAATCTCAGCTTTTAACCATATTCATGTTTGTGGTGAACGATTCAGATGAGCCAAATCTACTGTTATCCCACATTGCACGAGCGTTTTACAAGAACCTCACACGTTTAAATCTAACAAAGACCCTTTTTCGAACTTTACAACAGTTGCTCCTCGATGTTGCTGTCCGCAAGATGAACAATTGAAGGGGAGGGTATGCTTTTGAAAGCTTAGTCTTGAAAACTACAAGTAGTTCGTTATGAAGGTTTGATTCGTTCTTCAGTTTGAAGGTGGGGGACAAGGGGAGAAGGAATAAAGGTTAATTTTTGTGTATCGTTTAAGTGACCAATATTCGGGATACAAGGGTGCGTTCGATGTCTGGTAACCTGTGATTTTGTTGTAACTGTAAGTCTCTTTATGAAAGTTCAGGAATAGCTGTAGTCGGCCTTAGATTTCTGGGTGTATGAGGATTCGTGGAAGCAAAGAGAGTAGCTGAGTTTGAAACGTCCCTCTTTGTATCTTTTCGTGCGACTAAAAGTTTTGCTTTCTGTACCGCAGTCTCGGGCACTCAAAAAAGAATCATTCATGTCCACTAGCTCTCCTGCAAATGACTGTTACCAAGCGAGGACCACACAATATACCGTAAATCCGAAGATAAGTAACCAAAGAGTTAACGAGTTATAACAATATTGTCGTAAAGATTTAGTTTTTTATACTTCAAATATTTCCCTCGTACAAATAAAATACAAAATACCCCACTGAACGATGAAAGGAACGCCGTTACTCTTTTCGTTCCAGTAAAAATGTAACGCGTTCCCGTTCCAGTTCCAGGGATGCAAAACAGAACGGCAGCGTTCCTTCGTTCCTCCTAGAAGGAACGCGTTCCGGGAACGCCGTCCCTTGGAACGCCGTTCCGTACAACACTGCTTTGAGGACGTTTCAAGGAACCCTGCTTCACTTCCTGCGAGCCGCATAGGGCCGAGCTGGTGAGACTTTTTCGCTGTACGGTTGTCTTTCGTTTGTATGCAAGCGACGTTTGAAGCGCCGTTTTTGTTTTTTTTTTGTTTTTGAGTTGATAAAGTTTTGAAGCATTATGGGTGACTCCGCCGAAAAGAAAACTCAAGAAGCACAATCGAGGACGTAAACCTGGGTCGCATAGTCCTACTCTGTCTTTTTTTTTCCTTTCACTGAAGTCGTCGAAACTCCCGACAGATCCGCAAAAGCTATTCTAACTTTCCATTAGCAAATTAGCGCCGACTTGACTTTGCCAGGCAATGGCCGCGCCGCGCTCCTTGGGGGAAGCCCGTTGTGGCCGGACCAGCAAGACGGCTAGACGGCTGCTGTTATACAAAACTGATTTATTCGAAAGACACGTTCTTATATAGACGAACAGCACAAAATTAAAGGAAGATCCATTCTTGGCTTCTTAGGCAGTGCGATAGCATGACTCTTGGGAAACGCCAGACACGTACCCCTTTGGGAAACGCTAACCCTGACTCCTTCACCTTTCTGTTTTAGGTTTCTCATTTGCTTCCTCTATTTTTTGCTGCCATCTTTTTGGCTTCGTTACAGGGTCAGTGTTAGCGTTGTTGCCGTCTAGAATGTCTAGCTCGCACCTCAAGACGTGGAAGAGGAGTACATGCTCTTTCTTGAACTTGACCACGTCGGTTACAGAGTAGCTGTGGTAGGATCGGGGTATCGAGGTCTCAATCAATCCTTTATTTCACATCAGAAACCTGATGCGAAATTTTTGGGCTCCTTTTGGGCTCCGAGACGCTCGGTGTCTAGCTTGGCTTCAAGCAAGGGCTTCTGCCGTCTACTTGAACCAGCTCTAGTACTTGGTTCACACTCTATTTTGTAGCACAAACCAAGGCCTACACGCGCTCCGCGCACTGCAAGTCAGACTCGCCCCAGCATCCGCGCGCGCATTGGTTTCCGCCACGCGATGTCGCTTCCCTCTCGCTTTTGTCCCACGCTACTCTCCTCCTCTCTACGCGGGGAGATTCTCTTTTCACTGTTTTGTCCACAAACGGACGCCGTTAATTTTTCCCTGTCATGTGGGTACCGATGCTAACGTATTAATGAATAAAAAAAGAAGAAATATAACAATGGTGGTGCGAAAGTGACTCTCGGTTTAAAATGCTTGCATCACGTACAAGTATCAAGCTACAACAGACTTCTAAGCTCATTTACAGATCAGTCAAACAGGAGCACGCCATTTTTTTAGAGCGCAGCTCTTGGGCGCCTGTTTCCGGGTCGAGCGGCGTTGGTGTAACTGCGTGACGTCACACGTGACGTCATGTGTGACGTCACGAGGGTCACTAATGACGTCACGGGCATCAGTGACGTCACACGTGACGTCACAAGGGCCGCGAGGGTCACGAGTGAAGTCACCCTCGTGAAATCATACGGACATACTCTCCCCTCCCCTCCTCCTCCTCCTCAAAAGCTGCGCTCGAATTCAACATTACCGAGAATTGGATGCGTCTTTCATTTTTTTACGCTTTTTCTCTCACAGGGCGGGCGCGGGTAGAATAACGCCGCGTCGTATCGGCGTGCCTATAATTATAGACAGCTTATGAAACGAAGGGCGAAAATTACTACTTTTATATATACTTGCTTCGCGATTCCATCTTCAACGTTCTCATTGGATAATTCCTCTACCTCAGTGGCTGCGTTGCCAAAGGTGCTTGCGAATCGTCACGCCCAGGGTTTCTGAAGCCCCCAGTGAACCGAGGACTCAAACTAGCCTGCGCCTCCAATGTAAGTTATAAGCTGCCTGTCTGCTCCACTCCTCCGGGACCTGCACCAAACGCTGCCCCCCATGGCACGATCTAAGACATGAGTGCAGTGGAATCTAAACCAACTAAACGCAGATGAATTAGTGGCTGCGAATGCACGACATTCAATAATCGCCTTCTGTGCCGTTTCGGTGTTCCCACCGTTTCCTTGATTTGTACAGGCGTAATATCGGAATCGTTTTTTTTTTTTCTCGTCATATTTTTGTTGTAAGGGGACTTGTTAGATGCGTTCCAACTGGTTCTAAGTAGGCGAGTGAATCCTGTGCTGTCTTCGAAGCAAACACCTCGCCTTACGATCGATGTAAACTTTTACATAGCGTCACCACACGAAAGCCTCACGTACGTTTGTTGTAGCCACCTGCACCTTCTCTTTATTGTCAAGCGCAGTTTATAGCTTATACAGGATTCCTTGGATGAAAGCCAAAGTTTCCCCAAGAAATTCAGCAGTTTCAGGTGACTACGAAATTGCTTGAGGCTTGTTAAGAAACCAGTTTAATTGCGATATCACCGACGATAACGCATCTACCCTGTTTATTTTGCTTTTATTGTTCAGTCGAGCGCTCAATTCGGCACCTCGTTTCACACTCTGGAAAATTCGTCCACACTGTGAACACCCGTGTTGGTTTAGTCTTAAAATAGTTTTCGATTAGTTACAAGGCTAGCAGGTAAGATGTGGCAGGCGAACTCGGCTACCCAACGCACGTCGTGAGGAAGATACCTATACGGAAATAATGATGAGGGCTCCTAATAAACCCAGACGACGAAACAATAAAATATTTTTCAATTTTCGAGAAGGAGCGCTCCCCGACTAAAGTTCCTGCATACGCTTTAACGTCTCGCTCTGTTTGTATGAGCCAGAGCAAAACGTTGCTTCCCCCTTCAAAGAAAAAAAAAAGAAATGGGACGCGCTGACGCATGATTAAACGTAAAAATCCGATGCTATAGCTCCGTATTTAGGACGTGCACGGCTCGACAGTCGGGACCACTACTTTAATTTCACGCTGTCGGAATTAAATCACGAGCACCCGTTTTCCGGTCCAGGAGCCAACGTCTCGGTACGCGGCAAAAGTAGCAAGCACGCGAATATTACGAGCTTTCATTCCAGGCTATCGCGCGCTACGTGCAACGACCATATCTCGTCCGTACCCCGTTCAAGTCCTAAGCTGCCAATGCGGTATGGGCTATGCACTCGCCGGACCAATCAACAGCCTCTCTCCCTTTCGTCACGTGACCCCCATCCCTCTGCGCGTGGATATGGCTCAAGCTGCAGAAGCAAGGCATCGTGGGCTCAGCCCCATCCCCGCACTCTTCTATCTGGATGAGCGACGTACCGACGTGTGCGGTCGTGTGTCGTTCCCTACTATACGCGACGCCTGTCAAAAACCCCAGCTTAAGAAACGAACGGCTTGATGGCTGTTCTTTTCTTCTTTTTTTCTTGT
This sequence comes from Ixodes scapularis, assembly GCF_016920785.2. NCBI lineage: Eukaryota > Metazoa > Arthropoda > Arachnida > Ixodida > Ixodidae > Ixodes > Ixodes scapularis. The sequence continues at coordinate 62,051,466 of NW_024609846.1, read as the reverse complement.
TTTATTTATTAATGCTACAATTTCATAGCTGCGGATTGTTATTAAGCTGTTCTGAACAGACCCTGTATTTTCTATTTACTTATCTATTTCGGCTGTCGGTAACTATGCAAGTCGTACTGCACTCACTACATTTCTTATCTATAGCGGAGACATGACGTCCATTGCAGCTGCCCAACTTCCATCTGTTTAAACATACACACAGCACAATTAATTACGCGGAAGCACGGGCGAGTGAGAGAGAGAGCGTGATCACGTGGCGAAAGATAGGTGCGTGACTGGTTTAACGAGTACCTGAAGATTCCACTGCACTGTCAGCTTAGGCGTGAAACGGGACGTACACCCGTTGCGTCGTCTCATTTTCGCCCTACCTCCTCGCAAACCGACGGTGGTTGGCTTTAATAATCCTGCAGGCTCCCAAGGAGCCCGTGTTTGCCTTCTCGCCATTTTCTTATTTTGCTTCTGATTATTCTCCTCGCCTTCTCGCGTTAGGCGGGGGAGACGTTGTTTGTTTTTTCGAAAAAAGGTTCGCGGTGTGTATGTGTGGTGAGTGCTCGTCGGCGGGATTGAGGTGGGATGCCGTACGGTGTTGCTTCAAGACTTGGACGGTAACGAGAAGTGCGTGCCTGGGCGTAAAGAAAAACAAAAAAACTCTCTTAAACGAGTTTGTCTCGAGACTGCGTATGAATTAAACGAGCGAATGAAGCTCTTGCCTTTTAGGCCGGCAGAAGCGAGAAGGAGGCTCCTTTGCTCAAAGTCCGCCGGCTTAATGAGGGGCAAGTGAAACGCATGCCTCGAAACGCGAGTAATATGCGAAGCTCAAGATGATGACATTTCATTTAGGTAGGGATGCACGCGTCCCTACGCACGAAGGCGCTTGTGGGGGCGCTTACAGAGTGCGCATAAATGCGTAAGGCGGGTTGACATATCTCTTCGCATAGCGTTACGGGTCAACAGTATACGTATGTAAGTACGTGTACTTATATGGTACCACAACACGCGTAAGCGTGAATGCACATATTTCAATTTCGGCGTGTTCTCAAAGGTACCTGCCTCTATTCAGCCTCATGATGCAAATAAAAAATCAGTTATCTATCTTTTTTTTTATTTATACCGAGCGAAGATCGGCAGTAGTATTTCGTCCCATCCGTGTCAAAAACATCCTCCGTTTTCATTTGGTTTTCTTTACACTGATAACGCATGACCATCGGGACGCGGTACAACTCGTCTTTGTCACTAAATAAACTGACCAAAGAAATGTCGATAATTGGCACTCGGAGTGGATTGCCACTGAAGCTGCATGGCAATGCGCACTGGCGTAGCCTCCTCTATTCTTACAGAGCTTGGCATTTCGACGACAGAGCCATAGAGTGCCCGGTCGCAGATTTGGAGCGCGAAGATCTGGTAGCACAGAGAATTAAAAAAGTCATTTCTCGGGGAACATGGACGTCAGTGCCCAGCTTTTGCAGCGGCGAGGACCCGAAACACACTTGTTCGCTCCGGAGAAGTCTGTTTCGGCGTCTCGCCACAGCGGGGCGCCAGTCACGTGGATCTCCTCTCATCCGTTGTCTGCCGCTCCACCTTTTCTATTTCGGCGGCCGCTTCTCGTGGCGATCTGCCAGGCGTTGTCAGTATATAGGAGGCTATATTGCACTGGACTCATCGAACGCGATGTGAAAACCAAACGCCGGACACCGGCGTTCCGCGTTCTAACGCGTTCGACGAGTGCTTAATATTTCCAGCCAGAGCTCGGCACTCTGATGTTTCGCGGGCTCTCGTCTCTTCTCCCCCGGTTTCTCGGCGTATAGGAACAAACCGTGCGCAGTGCGAGCGAAGGCCAGATATCTAAGGAGGCACCGTCGTTATTTGAGCCAGACGGGCAACAAAGCGCGTGAGGGTATTAAGTAAACAGAAATCCGATGGGCGAAAAACTAAGAGCATGCACACCGCGTTGTTCAGTGTCTATGGTCAATGTACAGCTGCGTCACGGTTGCGTTCAAAGCGCACTTAACTGCAGCGACGAAAGAATAAACATGGGGCAGCCGTGCACCGTATACGCAACGTGGTATCCAATCACAGCAATTTTGCAAATGATGGAACTATAAGGGGCTCTTTATCGAGCTTGTTGTCCCCAGAGCCCGGTGTTTACTAACACAGCAAAACAAAGAAATTGACCCTCGCCTAGTACGGTCTGGGCACGAGCGGTTCACTCTGACCGGTGCTTCGGTAGCACGAGGAGCGGCCAGGAATCGTCGTCTTACATTCATTTTATCAACAACAAACCATAACATTCTGTTTGTTGCCCACACAGCTGAAATGTACCGCTAGGGGCGTGACTGTTCAATATCCTCCCTAATGCCCGTGTCCCACTGAAGCGACATACAGAAACAAAAGACAACGACAAGCCTCAAACCAGAGTCTTTCGCGATTTGAAAGGCTTTGTAGAAAAAAGGAGGCTATGCTCAAACACGAGCATCATGCACGCGAGGGTGGCTTTGGCAGGCTTGCAATCGCTCGTGGTTACTTCACGAGCACCGAACGACTAAACGCCTGCCAAAGGTACCATTGCGAGCATGCCGCATGAGTTTGAGGCTTGTCGCTGTCTTTTGTCTCTGTCTGTTGCTCTAGTGGGACGCGGGCATAATAGCTACGAGATAGTAATAAAAGTCAAAAAGAGACAAGCCCATATTTTTCTGCGAGTGTAATGGAGTGACTAATGGCCCGTGGTGAGCGACGTGACCGACAAACACCACCTAGGGTATTCAAGGGACAGTGCACTAGCGTTTTGACGTCATGCCGGGGAATTCGACACGCGGACGCAGACTGGAAACGCGGACTGCGTCCGCGTTCCGCTGGGCCTCGTATCAGGTGAGTGCGTCGAGGGGTGCTCGGCGTCGGGCTCGAGGCCCAATTGGCTAGTTGGTGCCATATCCTAGTGTCATGACGTTACGGGGTGGTAGAGAAGAATGTTTTCAGAGGTGTTGTTGGACCGATCCATCGACTTTTTTTTAGCTGAATCATACCACGCAACGTACGGAAATGACCCATCTGGCCTTGGTATGGCCGCAACGACGACGTGTTGTGAACAATCTTTCTACTTCGCACGCCGCCCGACAACCAACTTTAGACGAAGATAGACGCGTCAAGCCTGTTTCGCATGGAGCGACTGTTGCGAAAAAAATCGGTGCGAAAGCCGACGTAGCGAGTGCGATCGCAATGTTTGGTTTCACATGCTCAGACAACCGCGCGATTTCTGTCGCCGCGGCCGGCTGTTCGGACACGGACGCGACGCGATTGACTTTACTTAAAATACAACAAAAACGTCTTAATAAGCACAAATGTTTTACGAATACAATATGTAACTAGAACTGTTTAATAATTTAGCATTAAATCAAGAGTTTTAAGGTGTCCCAATTTATTTTCGAATATTCAACTATCGGGGATGAAAGCTGGATAATGGACGGCTGGCTCCTGATGAAGTGATCGCACCGACTCTGCGACAAAATACCAACTTTGTGGAAACCAGTCACAGAGCCGCTGCGACAGTGCGACCGCGATTTTAATCGCACATTTAATCGAAATCGCACCGGTTTAGGACGAGAATCGCAGCATGTGAGACAACCTTTGCGTATACCTTGCGACCGACCAATTACAGATAGAGAAAATGCAGCGCGGGTAACCTGTCGAACCGCTGGGCGCGACCGTGTGTTCGAATTTAAATGGTATACGATTGTGGTCCATATCCGTGTCCAAAAGAGCTTGCTCGGACGGACAGTCCACAGAAAGCTCTCGCCTGTGCTTTCCTGCAGAGCACGCAGTGAATCGGTCGTTCGCGGAGATGAAGCGAAAGCGTCCGTCCTTGTTTTAAACTTAAAAGACGAAAAAAAAAAAAAAAGTTGTATTTTTAAGAAACGGCATTATGTAGTCACTGGCATGTTAAGAAACGCAGAGCGTGGCCTATTATGTTCACGCTTCTTGCTTCCTGACTGGGTCTTTGGAGATCTTATCGGCTAATCGGGAAATCTCATTGGCTCTGGAGAGATAAGAAGTTGCCAGGCGTTTCTCTAGTTGTAAGTGACTACAATTTCCCCCTTTTCTGTGGTGAATTGAGGTTCATGCATGCGCCTTTGATGTCGGCTCTTCGTACATTTATTCGAACGCGTATAAGTTTCAAATGCAAAGGCAACGTCGGCTTTCTTCTCGGGCGATTGCTTTTTGTGAGAGATACTTCAAATGTAGCGTGAGAACTATGGGAAAACTTCATTGTTTCTTTCAGATAAAAAAAAAATATATATATATATGGTGAGTGACCTGGAAAAAAATTATGATCAACGTTAAGGCATACATGATGCAAGACATCATGCTCGGTGATGAGATAGAGGTGAACATTATTTGGTTCGAAAATCCCTTATGTCTTTTATCGGTTGATCGTTTTAACTAGCGAGCTACGTGTCAGCGAACCTTTCTGTCTGTTCAGACATCCGGGACCAAAAACATAGGAAAACCAAGAAGTATTACTGATTGCTTTCAAAGACATTTTTCTCGCCAAAACAACGATGTTATTGATGCTTAAAGGGCTACTCCACCGATTTTTTCATTGTCTCCGATTTGCTTGAAATTTCGCTAAACTAACCAACAAACATCGCGAAAATAGTATCCCAGATATTAGGTCAAAATATTGTTTTTTCGCGAAGTTATTGAATTTACAGTTTTGGTCCTCACCGCGTTTTTCAAGCTGGAAGTCTCTACTGGCAACAGTGAAAAAGTGACGTCAGTGGAAGGCAGGGGTTCACTCTTTGGGCTGTAGATTTTGTTTTAAACTGATTCGAAGCAGTTTCATGGTGTCAAATGAATGCTTGGGAAGCTCGCTGCAGTACCCGCGCTCCAGCACGGAGCAAATGATCGGCATATTCTATTTTTTGGCTGCTTGCTCGACTGGCAAGCCTGCCTGCCGCTGACGTCACGGCCCTGAAAAGCGCGCGTATATTTGAATGTTGGTTTTTGCATCATTTTCATTTGTCGATTTCGCAATAACTATTATGAATTTCGCGATTCTGAATAGCATACCGGAGAGAGTAAAGGCCGGGGAGTCAGAAAATATAGTTAGTTGAGGTAGCTCAAAAAATCGGTGGAGTACCCCTTTAAGACAGTAAGGACGTCAGCGACAAGTAGAACAAAGTTCTGACTAGCTGGAACATCACTACATTGGCAACTGAAGAATTCCTATTCAAGAGGTCTAACCGAGTCGAGAGATCTCGAAACTCAAAAGATCTAGCAATGTACGTCCTCCTTCCTGACTCTTTGGATATTTGAATACGATGAGATTTCTCGTGACATAGACAACCCTAATTAGCGAGATGCGGAGATCGTGAAAGGATTCCCCAAGTTTAAATTCCTGCGCGCTCCACGGGAAGAAAACCTCCCTCTAGATCTGAAAGACAAACAACGCTCTCGTACAACCCGAAGCTCCGTGCTTACATAGCGAGCTTTTTAATGAGGGTGCAAAGGGACCCCCGAGGTTAACCTAAGATAAACGACACGCTTCTAGTCTGAAATGTGCTCCTCGCTTAATATTCTACTTGCAAGGCGGTGCACTCAAAAGAGTCTATCATTAGATTCCTTTTGAGTGGCGAGGTTAGGCCACCGAAGGGTTAAAGTAGGGAATATGCCCTTTTTGTGACAAACTTGACACCCGCGTAGTTTAGATATAATAAAAAAAGAAACAAATAACTACGTACTCGCATTCTTTAAATTTTATTTCATTCTAAAATGGAAGAAAATATTTTTATTTTATTTTTGTACTGAGAAAGGCTATACTTGCGTCTTTTTGAGAGGGGAATCACACTGTCTGTAATGCGCAAAAGTGTATTTCGATCATGTGTCCGTTTTTGTACTAGATTGAGTTTTGGGCAATGGGCCGTCGTATTTTCGTTGAATTAAAAAAAAAATACTGCTTCGATTCTTAATACCTTGCTTAACACGTAGACGGACGTAGAGTCTGACCGATCATTTTGCGCAATGTTTGACTTACTTGACGAAACCGCAATGTGGGTGGCTTAGAAAAAAGATGGAGTTCGTTGAGAAGCTTTCATGGCCTGGAAAACTGCCGAAATAAAAGGATTTATTGGCATACCCCTCTTTTATTGATACGCTAAAGGCCTTAAGAACGAAATATTTTCGAGAACATACGAATCAGCTCGGGGTCTCGCATCCGTGCATCCCCATCAGTGTGCGCTGGATCCCCGAATCTTGAAGGCGATTTGTTTGAAAGGCCTTTAACGCGTCCGCGAAGCATGGGTTATGTGACCGTTTAGACGTGCCTTTCCCACTACAAGAAGGAGCGGGATAGTACTACCAAATGACACTACACTTGATGTCGCGTGCGCAACGGAATGGATTGCGCACGCTGCTGCCACGCTGGTGAACCGAGCTCAAATTTCGCCGTCCGTTTCGAAGTTTATCTTTCGTTGCTTTCCAGACATTAGTCAATCTGTCTTCTGGACTAGAACCTTCATAAACATAGATAGCGCGTAAAAAGATCCGTAGAACGCTACACGACGTCTGTCTTCGATCCCGTTGGTTCGCCTACATTGACGCCCACAACGCCCGCTATTTTTATTCTTGCACAAGTTTGCCGCATGCAATAAACATTTAGAGATTCATCAGTTGTTCTTCGTTACTTCCCTCGTCATCAGTGACAATATTGCTAACACTCGTCGACTTTTGTTCAACTGGAGATTTCACTTTCCTCGGCTTCTTGTGGTCATTGACTCTCCTCTTAAATATGAAAGGTCACGGAAATGTTCGCACTGACTTCACTCTGTATTTTTGTTCTTAAGCCCCTTTTTCCTTTAATACTAATAATGCGCCGGAAAGTACAAACACATTAAGTAAACAAACGGAACGAACGCTTTCCCGTTCTTCTTGGTGTCTGAATTCGTCATTTAATCCCGAGTTATCAAAATCGCGTCGTGAATAGCATCACGAACGGCATCATAACAGATCAAGGCAGGCTGGATCCCGGCAACCAAGATGGAAAGCGGAGAGGGCGAGGGGAGGTATGGAGGGGTGGGAGGGCACTCCGGCGATCGGACCGCTGGAAGGCTAAGCATCTAACGCAGAGACAAAAGGATGGCTCCAGGACGGGGAGGGCTGTTGTCGCTATACTCCGTTTCCCCAAAGCTGAGAGTGCGGGGGTAGCTAGGCGCCCGCCGTGCCAATCAACCGCATTCCTTTTATCACCTGACCTCGCTCTCCGCGCGTGGTTGCGGCCAGGACCGTGATCACGTGGCGAAAGGTTGACGTCTGACTAGTCGAACCAGCGCGTACCTTTAACCGCGCTGTCGGCTTCGGGGTGAAGGGAGCCTAGCCCTGTCGGGCCCCGACCACGGACGAGGGAGATTAGGGACAGATTACCGGGAGTTGACGCACGGGGGAGAGACCCCAGGGGCATCGCTGGCTTCATTTGCATATCAAGTGCTGGATTAGGAAGGCCCGAGGGTTCTCCCCCTCTCCCTGGTGCCTCGAACCCGCGCGAGGAGCCGTCAGTCTCCATCTGGTCCGCGGCGTCGAGAGCCCTCGCACACCGGAGGAAGATTCCTGAGCCTGCTTCGCGAGGCTACTTCTGCTGTCATTTGGTGGAGACCGCCGATGAGTTGTGATATTTGCCTCTGTGCGCACTAGAGAAGAGTCTATCCGTAATTTTGGCCTTGGGAAACAATCACGCGTGTTCACTGTCCCTGGCGAGCAGGTAAAGGGCGAAAAAACGGGATCAATGCTCCGCTTATCTGATGTCAAGAGCACTTGCTCTATTTGAACATGTTCAAACACAACGAAATGAAGGTAGACAAAATGATATACCGTGTCTGATGTCTTAGTTCATTTTCCAGCTAAAAGCATGCCTTCCTGTGTCCGTCCCGACACTATGCTTCAATGGTACCTTCGAAGAAATTGGAAACAAAATTCAAAGCGGCGGCTGTTGCGTTGTTGAAGTATCTGCTTTAGACTATTTGCAATAAGTCAACGGGATTTAAGCTATTTGCGTCGAGAGCTTTACTTTTAGTCGAACAGTTGAAAAGGTGTGCTTTGGGAGGTGCGTGAAAAGAGCTTACGCGCTGCCTCTCGTGTCTGATACTTGAGGTCCTACGAGCTGTTGTTCTGCCGCTGCGTCCCCCGTCTGCTCTGCTCAGCGCGCTTGTCACTCTCGCTTCTCGGACGGAGAGCTGCGAGGAATGGCTATGACGGGGGAGGGGGACTGGACGAGCGTTGAGTAGACGCCCCAAAAAGCAAAACGGCAGCGGGCAGGGAGGTGAGACAGAGATGGAGTGTTAACGTGTTTTGCAATAAATGGTGAGGTTGAGGTGCAAGGGGGCGAAGGTGATAAGGAGAGAGGGACAGCGCAGCGGCGCTATCGCCCTGCCCCAGCAATCGCGTGAGTTTTTGCGTACGGACACCGCCGGATATGGGCCAAAAGTGTCACTAACAGCTATCACTGTAAAAATGCTTCGTCAATACAAACTCGGTGTTTTTTCTCACAGGCAAGAAAATAGCTGTAAGGACCAAGAAGATACGTGTCTGCTTCTGACCAACGCCATATTATCTTGATCACGAAATTAGGACACCTTAGTCGTGCTACACTTTCCATGTTCCACCAACGCGACGCTTTGCCGAAAGCGAGCGAACCCCGTACTCCGGCAATCTCTAAAGTCGCCTCCACGAGGGAACTACCCGAGTTTTCGAGCCCCTATTCACCGGCGATCATCCCCGCCGAGGTTGGTGGGAGGGAATACGCCGGTGCTCCCCTAAAATCGAAAGAGACAGGCGTGAAGAGACGCTTCTTCACGGGCGGCACCAGCAGCAACGCCGGTTGCCCGATAACTCGCTCGAGTCCGCCCGGCGCTGCGGGGGAAGGCCGCAGGCAGTTCACTTGGCGGCACACACCCGCGAGCGCGCCTGCCTCGCGCCTCACTTCACGCCCGATCGCGTACGCGTGCTCGATTTGCATAGGCGATTCCGGGGCGCGTCCAGCGACCGGATTATCGGCGCGTGGAGCGGACCCGCCTCCCCTCGGGCTAGGAGCAGGACGGGCACCTAGCTGTCGCGGGGCTGGATGCACGCGCGAGCTCCCGCTGCAGCGGTAATCTCATCGCGCGACGCCCGATGCCAGCCTGGAGCACGGGAGCAATGTTGCCGATGCGGCGATTTGTTTTGTGCCACCCCGCTCTCGAGTATGCCGCACCACCTAGAAGACAAGGACTGTACCTTTCCCTCTCCGCAGCCAATCAGGTTGCGGCATTAACCGATGAGGTCGTGTTCGAACAACCAATCACGATACAAGGAACTTGAATGTAATATGCGGCATCTTGCGTTTCTTACGCCATGGGCGACTATAAAACCCATGAAAGCAGGACGCTCCTGGTGGCGTCATGTCACCTCCACAAGCTTCCTACTTTCATGATAAAGTCACTATTGTCATTATCATCGTTATGTCTATTTCGTTGCCCATAAAGAGTAAAGGGTTATTCGTGGCATATCTTTGCGCTTCAAAGTAACGACACTTCGGCGACCTTGTTCCTTAAAATTTTTTTTTTTCAGTTTTCTAAAGCTTTATCCGAAATCGCGGTATATGGTTTTCCGTTCATTTGGAGAAACGCAAAAAACAGACTGCCACATGGCAAAACGATATCGCGGGCGAGTATCTGCGCACCGTAGCCGCGGATACATGGGCGAGACCGTAGCACATCAACTCCAGATATGACGACTCTGATTGTGTCTAAGGGGGTGAAGCTAAGAGACTGGATGCGTGCGATTGGTTCTTTCTCAATTCGATGCGTTTTACTCGGTGTAAACGCAACCTGTATCTAAATCTCAGGAAGTCCCACTTTCGTAATCGCAACTATCGCCAATTTCGCCCGTTGTGCACTTGGAAACAAAATGGTAGTGCCAACAAGAAATTCGGGGAATGGAGTATATCACCACGCCTTCTAACCATGGCTAGGCGTGCGACAGCACATTGACGCCGTGGCACGGCTCTTAGCGGAAGCATCTCGCGTGTATAGTGTGCGATATACGGACAGCGACCGTATGCAGTGAGTGAAGTCTAAATTTCTTTTACAATATTTTTCATATTGGTAACTGTGTGATTAATTACAATTTCTTGACATGGCCACACCCCGAAACTAACATGAGCAAAACAAAACAAAAAAAAAAAAAAGAAAAAAACACATCATATTTTGTGGTTTTTACAACACCCGAACTCTCAGCTCACCAGACCTACACCGCGCTATAGACCGGAGCCGCAGTGGCCGCTAACCCCTTTTGCACTGATGGGGAGCTTTAGAATAACGTACGCAACTTTAGCGCACGCTAGCACTAACATTAGAGCTTGCGTTAGTAGCGTACACTACGCAAGAGAGTTTTAGAAAAGCGTTTCTCCACCGCGACGCAAAAGCCCAAGCATCTCGTGCTTGCGACGCCACCAAGATACAGTCACAATTTTTATTTCATACATGAAATGCTGTAACTTAAAAAAAAAAAGTTTTTGGTACAAAGTAACATTTTACATTTGTTTAAACATGAGAATGCGACGCCTGCAGTTGACCGGTCGTGTCCGCTTGCGTCGCCTCGGCAAGAAAGGTCTCGTGTACTGACCTTCGCACATCGTACCTTCGCCGAGAAATGTTCGCGCGTCGCAAGCATCGAGTTTCCGGTTATCGTTGTCAAACCAAGTGCAATGTCGCCCCGTACTGAAAATCGCGTTCGCGAGGATGCCGCCGACGTCGCACTCACGACGCCGCCAGAGCGGCTGCAGACATGAACTTGGGAACCGCTATTTTTTAACTGTGCTTGTCTTTTTCTCTTCTTCGTTTTTTTTAATTTCTTTTTTGATTTTGTTTGATCAAAGACTATGTTCTGACCAATCACCATCCCAGTTAGTTCTTTTTGCCCTCTGAAAGAGCTTTTTCTTTTTGTTTAACATCCGCTTTAATGCATTTGTGATCTATGGCGTGTCTGATCCAACAGTATTTTTTTGGAATATTTATTGACACTAATTTGTGAAGTTCATGCTTAATTATAGTCCAGTTTTCTTCTACTGAGCGACCTAAATATTGGTGTAGAAAATCTTGTAGAAAAAGATCCAGCTACAAATTCGTAGCATCAATATTCACCCTGGCATAGTTAAATATCTGCTTGATATTATTTTCTCGGTTTTAAAAAGGAAATCTTGTTTGAACGTGAACAATTGCATGATCGCTAATGAAGTCGAGTACATTTATTGCGCTTACATGGTTCCTATTGTTAACAAGAAATAGATCTAAAATCGCGTCACCGCGGGTAGTGGAGTTTACAAGTTGGTGCAATCCGAAACAACTTACCAAGGCAAGAAAATCATTGCACTGAGTGGAATTTCAACACTGCGTGGACGGGCTGTGAGTCGGCCAATCAATTCCGGAGAAATTAAAATCACCTGCTAATAATAGATTATAATTTGGGTAGGATTATGTTATGTGCCCCAAAGAGCTATACATATGGCGTCAAGAAAGTCACTTATATTTTAATTTGGCGGCCGATAAAAAAAACATCAATTAATAACCCACGATAACCCAGTTGACGACGTGCCCACATACTTTCGAGCAAGGGGTCGGAAGATATTATTCTGCATTTTAGATGAGACTTTAGAGCAATAAGTGCACCGCCACCGCTTGCACTAAGGCGATCGTTTCGGTATGCATTGTACTGTTTGCTCAATGCCAGCTCCTTATCGTCTACGCATAATGACAACCACGTTTCACTTCCTATGATAACGTCCGGTTCGCAAGAGGCGGTGATGAATTCACATTCTTCCTATTTAGAAAGTAGGCTACGAAACTTTACTACAAAAAAGACGAAGAGTCTTCAACAGAAGATTTGCGCACATTCCGGGGTTGTCAGTCGTCTGCACGGTGCACTTTACGTGGCCTTTGAATTGGAATGACGGTTTCAGCAATACTGCCATACCTGTATATTTCACTGCCGACATGCAATTTATCAAATGAAAGCTTGTATCTAACATGCTGCTCCCTAAACCGAGAGGCAAACTCCAACAGTTTCTTTCGCTCGAAACGTACTTTTGGAGAGAAGCCCTCCGAAATCTACACCCTGGGTGATAATTTTTTAGTTTTGAAGCATTCTGGAGTACATTATCTTTGTTTTTAAAACTGAGGAATCTGGCAATGATGACACGGTCTGAACAAAAACGTTTTGGCCCAAGATGATGCGCTCTTTCAATTTCGCCAACATTTGGCGTGAGCTTATCTTTGATGAAATTTGATACCAGTTGTTCGGTGTCACTCCAGGTCTCATTCTCGCATCCAAGCAAACCGCCAAAGATCAGACTGTTCCTGCGCATCTGGCCATTCATGTCGTCCAAACTGTCCCTTAATACAGAGAGCTGCTCATGCGCACCGCAGACTCTCGCTCCATAAGATCAAGCATTGCAGTGATACAAGCCAAATTTTCTTTTATTTGCCCCATTTCACTAACTCTGGCCTTTAAACTAGCCACATGTCTGCCAAGGTCGGCAATGCCCTTATTAATTTCATTCAGCTTGCCGATACTTTCCCTATGGTTTTAGTTGCTGGCTGATATTAGGCTATCAATAGCTTCTTGAAGTTTGTCTATTTTTTCACTGTTTGTAGGTCCGGGGCCGGGTTTTAGCTCAACGTCACCGGCTAACGTAAGTAACAGGAAAAGAACTGTAAGAATAGCAAAGAATTTAAAGAGGCTGAACATTCCAGAACAGGAGATATTCAACTGCTTCGGGGGTAACTGACGAGACTTTCTTCTCGAGCCCATTGAAAACCTTCCGATACAAATCCGGTAGGTTGCGATGTCAACACACATTGGTACACACTGGTGGGATTTGCAGCTAAAAGGAAACTTAAAATGTATTACAAATACTGAAGTGTACGCACCTGCGAGAGATTATTGACACGTTTAGTGCTGTGGCACACTTGGCTGCAAATCCCGAGGCGATGCTTGTGCCGATCTTTTTTATAGTCCTCTGATGTGGTCACATGTTGATGACGTGTTGACCAGTTGTCTTGATGGTGACGGCCACCGGCGCTCCGAGCTTGAGTGGTGATTCTTGAATTCACGAGGTGCGTGACAGGCAGAACGTTGTCTAGAGGGAGACAGCACTTTCCGCGCAAGAATAGCCGGGGTTCCTGCGAGAGATTATTGACAGGTTTAGTGCTCTGGCACACTTGGCTGCAAATCCCACCATTGGGTATTTACTTCAAACCTTTTATGCGGAGAAGGCGTGCGCGCGCGGCGTGTATACCTACATTCCCAGCATTCTCATTGATGTTTGGGTAATTCAGCAATCGGTTTATTGCGGGTGAACGCGTATTGAAATGGGCGGAGCCTCAAATTAGTGTCGTGATGTAGGCGAGTTGGTTCATGGTAACGGAAATAAACAGCGCGCCAAAAATACACAAGGACGAAAGGAAGGTGCGAACGACACAAGCGCTGAACTCACAACTAAACATTTATTGAAAAAACACCAACGAAGTAAACCGCACTATCGCTTCAGCACGTGTCAAGATAGGCAATTTCTTTTTTGTGAAGAAAAACAGATGTTTGGCTGACGCACGCATCTTGCCCCTCTTTTGTTATTGCATGCGCTTCCAATAATTCCCTGGTAGTTTTATCTGTGCCCCTCCCGATGATGGTGATGTTATTGAATTGGGGCTGGCATTTGCAGGCAGCACAATGCAGAGGCAAGTGACCCCCAGCGGTCGACCGGAGTGTCCAGTCATGTTCACGTGCCCTGTCATTAATGCATCGGCCAGTTTGGCCGATGTACACTCTTCCGCAACTTAGTGGTATCTTGTACAGCGTGTGACTCGTCGTAACTTTAATGGCAGACCAACTACACGCTGTATAAATATCCCCACAACCCCAATTATTAATTGGTATCTTGTAAACCACCCCCACCACACAATCAACATACTTGTTCCTGTGCCTTACGGGACATTGGCTCCTGCCCCCAACCTTATCCGCAATTCTAGGGCAGAGTTGCGCCAACTTTCGAGGCGCCGAAAAAACAACAGGGACGTCAAACCGCCCAGCTACCTTTTTCAAATTGTGCGATAGTTTGTGCAGATAAGGGAGTACCTGGGTCTGGTTGTGGGTCTCTCTTTTTTCTGACTCGACCCTCCCTTAATCTTTTTTAGCAACGTCTGCGCCACTGCCAGAATAACTGACGCTGGGAAGCCGGCATCTGTCAGCCGCTGTACCTGCATCTTAAAACTTTCTGACAATGAATGGTAGCAGGACTTTTCCAATGCGGTCTGGAGGCAAGAGGACGCAATGCTCCTTTTTACTAGTTTAGAGTGGGCGGAATCCTAAGGGAGAAGTCCCTTCTTAGAGTGTGGTTGGTAAAGCCAACACACGTGACTTTCTTTAAAATCTAGTCTAAGGTCTTACAATTGGAGGTGTGTCCCATCCTGTAGTTTATGGGTAAACCTTAGCCCACCAAAATGGAGTGAACACATCCAACACTGCTTTTACAGTCCTGTCCTCAGGGGCACCTTCAGACCTTCTTGTGACTACTAGATAATCGTCGAGGTATCTAAAAACTTTGTTAACACACTCCTCGTCTAAGTTTTCATTGATTGCCCGATCACATTTAGCCAAGAAAATGTCACAAAGTACCGGCGCTACACAAGAGCCAATGCTCTTGTGTAGCGCCTTCTTCTTCTTTCACATAGTAGCCATCGTCATACATGATTAATGTCGACTGCAAATAAAACTTCAGTAGTTGCATAAGACTATCGACTCCTACACCACACTCATTTTGAAACCTGATGACACCGTTTTCATCAATACATTCCCGCACCGACGAAAAAAGCCCCTCGTGAGGCACGGAGTAGAAGAATGCCGCTGCATCTGCGTGTTCGCTTGCACTAAGATATTCCACAATCGCCTGTGAATTTCGGACTAGAAACGGGTCCCGGAGCTCTAGGGTACTAAGTATGTTTATTGTGTGGTGGGGGTGGTTTACAAGATACCACTAAGCTGCGGAAGAGTGTACATCGGCCAAACTGGCCGATGCATTAATGGCATGGCACGTGAACATGACTGGACACTCCGGTCGACCGTTGGGGGTCACTTGCCTCTGCATTGTGCTGCCTGTAAATGCCAGCCCCAATTCAATAACATCACCATCATCGGGAGGGGCACAGATAAAACTGCCAGGGAATTATGATTCCCTAGCAGTTGGATCTTTCGTCTCGTTGTACATTCCGTCTCGCCTGTCACGTGACCGATTGGAAATTCAGGCTCGTTGGACATTCAGTCTCGTTGGACATTCAGGCCATAAGCGGGGAATTATTGGAAGCGCATGCAATAACAAAAGAGGGGCAAGATGCATGCGTCAGCCAAACATCGGTTTTTCTTCACAAAAAATAAATTGCCTATCTTGACACGTGCTGAAGCGATAGTGCGGTTTACTTCGTTGGTGTTCTTTTTCAATAAATGTTTAGTTGTGAGTTCAGCGCTTGTGTCGTTCGCACCTTCCTTTCGTCCTTGTGTATTTTTTGCGCGCTGTTTATTTCCGTTAGCCTCAAATTCTTGGAAAACTAAAGCTATGATGTATGTCTGCCTCTCTTTTACACATTATACACACTTCACTCTTTCTTTCTCTCTCTCTTTCTATATATGTATATGTGTGTGTGCGTGTGCTCGCGTGCGTGCGTGAGTGCGTGCGTGAGTGCGTGCGTGTGTGCGCGTGTGCGTGTGTGTGTGCGGGGGGGGGGGGGGTGTAGATATATTAGATCTTTTTCGATCAGCTTTTCAGTCTTCCTTATTAAAAGTGCGTACAAGTTTAGCCGAATATGACAGAAGCGACTAGGACAGTTCTGTTTTTTTTTCTCCTTCAGTTGTGTAAAACAGAGCGTTAAAAACGTTCCTATAATTGCATTGTGGTAGTCGTGATTCCTTTTTCGTAGATGATCGAATTCCTGATGGAGAATGCTGTAACACATCTTCATCTCATAAAAATTAATTCTCTTCACCTTGGCAATCGTTCATAGCTGACCCCATTTGAATGCACGTCCTGGACCTAAGCATAAACCTGTGTTCGGTGTTAATCGTCCTGAGGTATACCAAATTTATGTGCTCCAGAAGGCCCCAACACGGATGTTGCAAGTAACACACAACTATTACTAAAGCTCTGGAACTCCCAGCCGTTGACATCCATTTGATATGTTTTGTTTTAGGTATTACTGAAGATTCAATAAGGGGATGGAATAAATATTTCTATATGAGGAAAACGTGAGGTAAAGTAGGTATTTTGAAAAATAAAATCCTTCACTGTTCGTTTAGTTTAGTCAATTTTTTATGTCTTTTTTGTTACTTATTATTCCATCGTTAAGCGTTACCAGTGACAAATCTCTGTATCACGTTGAATGGAAGGTAACTCATACTCAAATGCTGATTTCATGTAGCAAAAAAAAAAAATCTGGCTGTTTGTTTGAAAAAAAAAATGAATAACGTTGACACTTGCATCAACTCTTCTAGGGGAACGCAAACACAATCAAAAGTTTTCTCAAGTTCCAAGTTCCTTAACCGCAAAGTTTGAGCATTCATTATAGCGACACGATGAGTTCGTGAAAAGAAGCCCAAAGGCGGCATTCATATTCCGCCCTTTAGGCTGCAAAAAGTACCAAAAACCAGCAACAAAAAAAAGATGGGCGAGAAGAAGGGTGTGACAAAGGCGGTGCTACACCACACGAGCACAGCTGAGCTTACCGAGGGGTTGTACAAAGCAAGCAGAACCTGCCAGGGAAAACGGGGCCGAATCACTGTTCTGCAGTGATCTATAATTCAATCTCTTCATTTATTTGTAAATGCAGCTAGGACGACTAATGTCAGCTGTCCGAGACAGAACAGCCTTTTCAGCCTCCCCATTCCCCCCTTCTGTCCCCTCAAACTGGGGCTGTTGTCTTGGTGCTCGAGTCCCGACTTTGGTTTGAGCGAAATCTCCTCGTAATCTCACACTTCACGTTGTCCTCCAGTTATTGTAGTCCCTACTCCGATCGACAGTTTCGGGGAAGGAGTAGTTATAATTTTCAATGAAACTTGGAAAAAAATAGCAAACAAAAAGCTACCCCAAATCATGTTTCACATAATTACTACGACAATATTGTTCGTGAAAGTTATAATAACGGCAACTACATCTCCGACGATTCTTAAATACTGTTTACCTTCGCATCGTAATCGTGTAGAAGTAAATCGTCCATTGATTTTCATCTTTCTTATAGAAGATAATGATTTCCTTCCTGCGACCAATGGAGTGCGCGTGCTATCTTGACAATGGACACTGCACACCTTCTCTTCGGTTTACTTTATGTTTTTTTTTAATCCTTCCACTCTCCCTTTTTATGGCAGTGAAGTGCCCCAAACTTTCCCGGTCTACTCATTTGTTTCATTTTTCTATTCTTCCTTACCCTCTTCATTTATCTCCAGTTTGATCTATTTCCTCGCACTATTTCTCACTCGCTTACTCAATGTCCTGCCAGTCTCTTCCTATAGGCTTTCGATCCGTGTTGCCCGCTTTTGTCTTTCCAGAACTCTTTCTTTGTGAGCACTTTGTTTTAAGAACTCCGATTGCCCTATTTTTTCGTATCTGATCTCGGTTTTCTTTTTAGCACTTTTTGACACGGTTTTCAATAAACTAGGGGTGCCCCCTTGTTGCAATTACAAGCCCAAGCTAAACACCAAATGCAACCTAGCACGACGTTTGCGTGCGCGGTTCTGACCACTCTCTCATCTTTAGCGCAAATTTTAAAACCGAAACATTGTTTGACATATTTGAGTTCCGATCCTCTCCTAGTTGGTCTTCTCTGCCATGTCCAAGCATTTACAGTGCGTATGGCCGGGGTCACACTGCTCATACATCATACAAAAGACAATCTGAAAACGCGAGTAACCGCAATATACATGATTCAAATTTCGCGTGCCAAGTTTCTCCTTGAACGCACTGCCATGCGGCATTCGAAGCACAGATCTCTCAGTAACACGCGTTCGAATCTGTATGCAGACTGTCTTTCGTCTGATGTATAAGCAGTGTGACCCCGGCTGTCATCAAGCACGCTGTTCACTTAATGTTCAAAGTGGCTATGCCTGAATCACCCTAAAGGCCCCGTTCACACAGTACCGTTTGCTTACGTTGTATTCTGATACTGAAGCTTACGTCTGCTTACGTTACGAGTCACCGTGCTCTATATGAACCGTGGCAACCAATTTGAAGGTGTAACTATGCACCCGCTTTACGAAGCACATATTACCTATGACTCGTAACGTAACTTAGACGCAATCAAACGCCCCTGTGTGAATGGGCCTTTATCCAAACGCCTAGACAATATACGAGTATGCATACTTCTATCACACCACCAACTCCTACTGCCGAACGCTGTAACACCAGCCGCCGTCTACATAATGCGGCAGTCAAACCTTGCTGCAATGGGGAACGTCCGACAAGCCAGACCCCCCCCCCCCCCCCCTCCAGCACCAGCAGCGCCACCCCAGGAGGAGCCCGGCAGTGCCCGGTCGGACCGACAGCGCGCTGGTGCCGCCAGCCGACTCCGACGAGGGAGCTGTCGTCGCCAGAGCTCCCTTTCCTTGTTCGCCGCACGCGAGCCCCAGCGGGGAAGCGAAAACTCGACAACAATGTCGAACACGTGTCACGCGCCGTCGGTGGCCGTCACGTGATGGGGGGTTCCCGAATACGTTCGGAAAACGTTCCCCGCTAAGCTGACAGCGCTGTAAAGGGCAGCCGGCCCTTCCAGAACCAATCAGCAGTTAGTCTCGTGTCCCGTGACTTTGCTCGCCGCACCCTGACAGAGTCAACGAGGGTGGAGACATCACGCGGGGCGGAAGTTCTGATGGGTCGAGGCAGATTCGGTGCCCAGACTGCTCTGTCAGCTTACGTGGGGAACGAAGTACAACGAGGGGAAATGAAATGCTGCTGCTCGGACAAACGCATGCGGCCATGGTTCTGTCTGTCACGCCTGCACGCTCGAGCGGGAAAACTGTTTTGTTTGCCGGTGCATGGCGGTTTCTGTCTGTGTGTTGGGGGCCGTGGCGTGCGCTCTGCGAATCTGGTTTGGCGACTGGGGAGGAAGGTCCGCGGGCTTCTGCGTCTGGCATGCAGAGTAGCAGGTATAGAGACGGACACAGCGCGCGTGTATGTGTGTGTCCAGAGGATGTGTCTCCTTCGCTCGAGGGGGCACTGGGAATCTTGTGTTTGAGTATCGCTGGAGAAATCCGGTGTTTGAGTGTCGGTTTGATCGCTTGAAAGCTGTGCTCCGAGGATTGAAAGTAAAGGAGTTCTTGACATTACGCGGAAATCGCGCCTGCCCATCGGAATCGAATAGGAATATTGTTTTGGTTAGATATTGTTCGGGTTGTTTTGATCGTTCTTAAAAAATGTCAAGAATGTTTCTTATTTTATTAATTCATCTCACTGACACTGTGACAAAGTTATTGTTGTTTTTTTCTTAATTCTCAACTCATTTACTTTTTTAAATGCAGATTCTTCTCGTCTTGAGGCTGCATTTTATTCTGCACAATTCTCAATGATGTTCGATTTTACCCCAAGATACAGGGTCTTTCAAACAAACACTTTACAGGGTTACTTTACGGCTCAAATAAACTACAGGTTGCCGAATACTTATTTTCCGCCCAAATGGAGCGATAGCGGGTTAGACAAGATGCCAAAGCTTCAGAGCCAACTGTTATCTAAGTCAAAAGTTATTATGATTTTATAGAAATTTCAAGGGGACAATGGCGGCCAACGGAGCTCTCGAATACATAAAAATGAATGACGCCAGTTACCAAACACGGACGAAAACGGGCCTCATTTTCCCATTGAAATTTTTCGAAAGTCATCTACAATTTTTAATTGAGATATAGGTTCTTTCTAAAACTTTAGTAATCTGGTTGGGACCGCTAGCTGACTTTGGGCCGATAACGAGCGTTCGGTGAAGCATAGTTTACAATATATATATATATATATATAGTTTACAGTTTGTGTTAAATGTTTAGCTGTGCAGCCACAATGCACAGCATTACTTATATTTGGCCCCTAGATCTACCTTTAAAACTCACTAATTTATTTATTTAAAGGTACGCCTTATTCTTTAGTCAGACTGTCATTCACACAGGAAATTAAGATACGGCGAGGGAGCACATGTCAACGGGGAACTGCATTGTTCCGTCATTGCTAAAGTATAATCAATTCGGTGATTGATATGAGGCAGGTCAATCTAAGGTGTTCCAAGTCGGATTGTACGTTCCTCCAGGACAGGATTTGCACATCGGATGACCGAGTCAAACACTTTCAACTCGCGAACTGATATTATGTCAGCTAAGTCCTGTTAGATGCTTTTGGTTCGTTCTTCTAAAAGCTAACGTCGGTCAAAAATTAGCCGGCCTTCCTATTACAAACTAGAGTGGGACACCTGTTGTCGGGCCAGGGTAAATGGAAACTCAGTGAAGCTACAACTAAGGTCGATGTCAACCCTACATTTAGGAGTGATTGCGCGACCGTTAGCCTGTAAAAAAAAAGGGGGGGGGGGGCGGGAGGGAAGTAGTATAGTGGAATCACTACACTCCTTTAATATGTATGTTTAATACCTGCTGCCAAGACCAAGGAATATTGTAAACCAGACTCCAAACTGGGGAGGGTCTAAATAAATACTGCAGTCATCGAGGCCAGCGCGTCGGCGATGAACGTATTGCGAGACGACGAAACCTAATATTGTACTTCATTTTGTTTTCAACAAATTCGTCTCTGTGGCTAAAGCTTGGGGTCGGGTGGGGAGGGGGGGGGGGGGCGGGGGAAGGGGGTGGTGGCCGGAACAGTTATTCCGAAGAATATGAAAGCACGCTTGAGTAGGAACAAACGATCGCCTAATCATAGGATACAGCGTGATCGGGCGTATGATATTCATCAACAAACCGCGAACGGCTAGGTATTACCAGCTTATATATGAAGGCATCACTCGGTGAAAACAAGGAATAAGAAACGAATTTCGGAGAAACACGCGTTGTCAAACCCGCACCCTTTTAGCTTCATCACTCAGAAGGTCAGAATTAGCCCAATATCTAGTGTGCCTTGCACGCGGTCAGTCAACTGCACCCATGCCAGCCAATCAAGTCGAAGCTCAAGCTACCAGTCTCCGATAATTCCCCAATCACCGGCTAATTCCGCCAGGCGTAGATTCGATGGCCCTGACAGCAATAACCGCCGAATTCAAGTGACTCAACATCGACATATCCCTCCGTCCGCACCACTACGCACCCACACAACACGTAAGAGCTGGAACCTTTTCGAGAAGACCTCTGTATATTGCACATCCTCCAGTACTCCCGGCCACCACACAACCCCCCTCCCCTCTTTTTTGTTCTGGATGAGCGGCACGCCACCTACAGCTGCCGCTGGCAACTGACGTCAAGGGACAACTTTTGCTGCCTCCCCGCCACCACCACGAGGATGTCCCCCGAAGCGTACACGACGGAACTCTTCCAAGTGTGCGCGAGGTGGGCCATGATTCGACATGACATGAATTCCTCTCCAGGGTCCCGTCCGTCCCCCTGCTTCGGTGTGGGGTTCGGACGCCGTCGCTTTCGGGGGTCGGTGGTGGCGGGTGTGGTGCTTCAGGGGGCCCCTGGGATCTGGAAAGGGGGGGGGGGGGGGGGGGGGGGGACTCCTGTCCGCCTCAGGCGACCTCTGCTCCTTTTCTTTTTCTGTTTTGTTTTTTGGTTGGGGGAGGCAGGAGGGGGTGGGGAGCAACGGAAGGGAGAAGGGGGGGGGGGGGGGGGTCGTGTTCGCGCGTCTGGGATCGCACACGTTGCAGAGTGTGGTTGATGGCAGCCGATCACAGGGTATTTTTGGAGAGGTCCCTCCGATTATGCGGTTGTTTGAATAGTGTGGCGTAACAAATCGGTCTAGCCGGGATTGCCTATGGGATGTAACTATGCGTGGGGTGCAGACCGGAGAATTAATTGTTGAGTTTCTTTAAAGGAGAACTTCGAATATTTAATTGCCTCACATTTTGTGCTGTCTAAACTAAAGTTTGTCAGTTTTATTTATTCGTTTAGAAGTTTGTCAACCAGCACCAAACATCTTCAAGCTCAAAAAAAAAAAAAAAGATGCATACATTTTTATATAATGTTAATTACACAAAAGCAACTCTCGACTGGCCATGATAAATGAATGGACGTCGATGAGGCCGCTCTCTGATGGCGGTCTTGAGGGCCTTCCGCTCTGAAAGTGGACTTTTTCACTAAGCTGGCGAAGCCTGTCCAGCAGCGAAGCTGACATTGCAGAATCGTAGTGTCCGCTTTGTGAGAATGGCTTCTCCGCAGTGCACCATTTCTTTGCGAGAAGCGCGCTCAACGCAGCTAATAAACCTGCCGCGACAGGGTCTTTGTCAGAGCAACGCGTCGAGTTCACCTCAAAACAAATATGGAATGGCGAAAGATTGGAAGTCACAATTTCTAGAATTTGGCATATTGGCACGGCCCTCTCACAAAATATATGTTTATGTTTGCACCGAGAGACACGCGAACATTCCAGCTGGTTGAAATACATTTGTTTGTTTGTGTTCTGTTTGTTTTTCTTCGAATATTGATAAATTAAGAAATACAACAGGTGCAGGCGTACGAATTGCCTACGGGAACAATGGTGAGCACTGGGCGAGATGGTGCAGGATTTCAGAATACATGGTAGCGCAAGAAGACAAAAGCAAGAAGAGAAGATTTGGACCCCGGGGGGGTGTTGTCTAGAAAAATCGGAAGCATTTAAATATCTAAAGAAGACAAAAAAATTCCAATGTGCCTGTCGGGACGCAGTTATCACGAGAATAATATTTAAAATTTTCCCGCTTGTGTTCCGCAGCTGAAGCGGATGTGATCAAAGCCATGCTACATCCACTGACTCTGACGAAGGCCGTGGCTTCTTACCTTCACGCTGCTCGCTTCATGTTTGGCTTTGAGCGTTCCTAATAGGAAATGTCGCAATCTCATTAACTGCGGAGCGACACTAAGACGCTCGGGACTTGCGTTTTTTTAAGTTGTCACTGAATCTACTGGCGCGTTTACTCTTGCAGATTCGCGGGTGGATCCGCGCAGGCGGAAAGTGGATCAATTGGAGGCGGCTGGCAAAATCGACTCGCCGCTGGTGGAAAATCTGCATATGGGTCCCGGACTGATCCAGATTTTCCGCCAGAAACGAGAGAATTTCGCCACCCGGCTTCAAATTCTACTTTCCACCTGCGCGGATCCGCCTGCGAATCCGCAAGTGTAAAGGCGCCATAAGCTCGAAGAAAATCTGTCTCTGTTAGAACGCATCATGTTAGGCGCTAAAACGGAGCGTTTCCACTACCCTGATCAAACGCGACGGCCGGACCGATGCCCTCGAACTCAGTGCGTCGCTCGCGAATTTCTTCTCTCTAACCCGCAAAGAGCACTATAAAAAATTCAACAAATCAACGCCTGTCGTCGTACCCGCCTTTTAAAAAAAAAGTAAAAAAGATATATATAAATCTATATAAAACAAAAATATTGCCGTCCCTTCTTCCTGGATGTTCCTCTTCTTCATCTTTCTGTCCACAGCTTCCTCTCTTCTATCTTGTCGCGCCCGACGTGTAGTTTGATGGGGTGGCCCCTGTTGGGCCGTTTCCGTTGACCAGGGAACGTTTACGATAAGCGAGGCTGGCCGGGGTCGCGACCGAAGCATCCCTTCCCTCTTTTCCTCCCCCCTCTCCCGCATCTTCCAGCACGGAATTGTAAAGCGAAAACGACGTGTGCCAATGCGGAGCGAAAGTTCCTCTTCTTCTTTTGCAGCGATTGTGGTGACGTCGGAACGCCGAGCGCTGATTGGCTCCGATTAGGAGTGACTACAGGGTTGGGCTGGGTGATACTAGGTTTCATTTCTTTCTTAAAGGAAAACTGAATCGGGTCTGCATTTGAAGAAGAACATTTAAATTGTCATTTGGCTTCCAGGATCACAAACATCGAAATTAGTTTTCATTTTGTTCACGGAGGCTGCAGAAGATGATTTTCAAGGTACCGCTGAAGCCCCTCCTTCCCGGAGCGTGGCGTGCAATCCACAGTTTTCGGAATCTCCGATCTCGCGCATCTTCAGCGTCTTTCAAGGCTATGCAGAGGCACTCTTGCTATTTTCAAAAATGGGAGAAAAAAAGGTCACGACTGGGTTCCATTCCGGGAGAATATGCACCTTTCCACTGTTTATAAAAATCACAGTCATGTCAGATATATTTATTTGTTCCTGCCACAATTTCTGACTGTCTGCGTTCTAAAGTATGGCTTAAAAAGCCTTTCACGGCAGTTGGTGGTGCAAGGTCCAAAAATTTGCAGTTGCACTAACGCTTTTGATAAAATAAACAAACAAATAAAAATGATGTTTCGCTGCCCTAAATTGTTTTCGAAAAATGTCTATGCTATGTTTATCGCTTAATTTTATACATATATGGTCTCACACCGCATAAAGCTTTAGGCCGTTTCGATTCGATTGTTAAGTTGCAATTAACATATGCGTTCAGATCGTTATGGTTCTCGGAGTCAAACTTTTACATATAATTGTTATGAGGAAAGTCAAACACCCGCCACCTGGCGTTGGGGGTAAAATAATTCTTCGCGGAAACCAACTCTTTACTTTGTTTAGTATAGTCAGTAATAGCTAAAAAAACACAGTGACTTATGATGTTCACACTTCCTTCCTTTGTTTTTAACTCTTCAGCGTTCTTATTGGCTGGTGCTTCAAACTCCCTGGCCGTAGATGCGATATTGCTAGAGATTCGCCATCCGTTGCTTTTCCTCAGCTGTCGGGGGTTATAAAGACTGGACTCAAGCTTTACTTTTGGTGTTAAGGACAACTTAAGATCTTCATGCTTTATTACTTCGCAATTTACTCTCTTAACCCGGTCGCGTAAAGCTGCTTATACATCATACAAAATACTAGTAGGAGTACGGATTCGAAGGCGAGTCACTGCGAGATGCGTGCTTCGAATGCCGCGTCTCAACGAGTCCAAGGAGAAAACTTGGCGCGCGGCATTCGAACCACGGTCCACGGTTTGCTCGAGATTTCTCCATCACTCGTGCTTGCAGAGTGCTTTGTATGATATGGGGGGGGGGGGGGGGGGGGGTATGGGCAGTGTGAACCCTTAATCTAGCATTCTTATCGCTTAATGCCCGAGTCTTATTGGCGTCGAAACGATGACAAGGTGCCCGGCATTCGTTAAGTTGGCAGGTAGTATAATATGATAGGTTGTCTTTACTTATGCAACCCTTGTTCTTTTAGACTATCTTTTTTTTTTATTTTGAAACAATTTAAGAAAGTTACGACGTCGGGCTACACGAAATAGTTTCTAGCTCCGCACAATTCTTTAAAACTGAAAAAAAAAAAAAAATTTACGAGACACGCAAATTCACACGGTAAAAATGTTTCACGTTGCCTGGATGAACCTTTATTTCATAGTTCAGTTCGTTTCGAGTCAACCTTTTACTTAAACTAAAATAAAAGAAGAAAACTATGACGTTTCTAGCTAGCTGCGCCGGGATCCAATTTAATTTCCGCGTCGCTTCCCCTCTTTCACCGGAAGTGAACTGTCAGATTTTTTCGCTGCAGTTCCGCTCTTCATGACGTCTCTCTCCACTTTATTCATTTTTTTTTTCATTCTTGCCTGTCGTTGCTATAGCGTTGATATAGATTAGTTGTATGGTTTTTATTTTTTTTTTATTCGCTCCAGCTCTCTTTTTTTCTTTCTTTCACAGTTTCAGAGGTTTTCTCTCCCTCTGTGCCTGAGACTCACTGTATTTTACAAGTCTGGTTCACAGTGCTCATACATCATACAAAAGACGGTCTGCAAACACAAGTCACCGCAGTATCCATGGTTTGAATGCCGCATGCCAAGTTTCCTCCTTGAACTCATTGCCATGCGGCACTCGAAGCACGCATCTCGCGGTGACTCGCGTACTAATCAGAAAGAAGACCGTCTCTTGTATGATGGACGAGCAGTGTGACCCCGGCGTTAGAGTGCATTTCAACGTGGCAACCGTCACACGAAAACGGTTCAAACATCAGGTCACTTCAAAGTCACGTGCTGTCGCGTGGTCAAAGCTTAACAACCTCGTGCTGTCAGGTTCAAAAGTCAGATGTCTAGGTGAGCCAATCACTGCAATCTACGGAAAAAGGGACGCTTTGGCGCGGATGTCATTTTGAAACGCGCTGCAGAACAAGGTTACCCCGCAAGAAGATATCGAAGTCGCGTTTCTGCGAAATGGTCCCCCAAAGCACAAACTGTTCCTGCATCAATTCTTTAAGACTAAATGACACATCAATGCCTTGTTAGTGCTCCCTCACCCACTGAATTACGACCTTGATGGCGCCACCGCCATGTAGAAACACTAACTTCCTGATATGTGCCCCATGTGGAACATTAACTTCATGATTTGTGTCGAGGCTTCACGAGAGTGGGGGACGACGGCGTTCTCCAAACGACTGGAGTGGCGCTGCCCAAGTTGTCCACAAAGGTTCGAGAACAAGTAAACAGGAAAATAACAGCATCAGAGATCGAGGAGGCCGTCAAGGAATTAGCTTCGCGCAAGTCGCCAGGAGTGAACGGGCTCGATAGCCAGTTTTACAAGACGTTCTCAGTCCATCTGTGTCCTATCCTGCGAGACATGTACGCCGACGTAATGAAGCGAGGACTCCTGCCGACATCCATGCGACAGGCGGTAACGGTGCTCATCCAGAAGAAAAACTCAGAGGGAACCCCGAAGGTCGACCATTTCCGGCCCACCAGTCTGCTAACAAGCGACTATAAAATCCTAGCCAAGATTGTGGCAAAGTGGCTGGAGTGGGGTCTACGGGACGTCGTCGGAGAGCACCAGGCCTACGGCATCAAGGGATGGACCATCGAGGCAGCGCAGGTGTTGAAGCGTCCAGTGGCAGTGCTTCAAATAGATCTGAGCAAAGCCTTCGACCGGGTTCGCCATTCGTTCCTCTTCCCGTTTATGAAAGATGTGATATCGGGGCGCGGCTGCTACGCTAGGTGCAGCTGTGCTGCCGTGACATCACGACGCGGCTCCTGGTCAACGGCAACAGGACGGTTCCCATCGCAGTTACCCGATCCGTGCGACAGGACTGTCCGATGTCGCCTATTCTGTTCGCATTGTACCTGGAACCGTTGTGCAGGGCCATTATCGGTGACGCGAACATTCGTGGGCTGTCCCTGACGTAGGGTACGCTTGAAGTGCTCGCCTACGCGGACGACGTCACGGTGTTGTGCTCATCAAAGACGCAAGTGCGCGCTGTAGCCCAACACATTGCAGACTTTTGCAGTGTCTTGGGTGTGGCGATGAACACAGACAAATATGTCGGCGCCTGGCCTGGAGACTTGGACATGAAACGGGAGCAGTTCCTCGGAGTCACCTGGACGACGAGCGTCTCGAACTATCTAGGGCTCAGCTTGACCGCAGAGCAACTGAGTGGCCGATGCGGTTTTTTGGACATTAATCGCCTCAGAAGTCATGCCTGTCATGCCAGGAAACTCTCTTTGTTCAATCGCGCATTCATTTACAACTGTTTTTTCCCGACCGTTTGGTACGCGGCACAAGTTTTGCCGTGCTCCCAAAGTGACGTAGTGAAGGTTTATCGATTTTTCACAACACTTATGTGGAACTCGTGTATTGAACGTATGAGGCGTCACAGCCTTGTTGTATGCTTGAAGAAAGGAGGCTTGGGTCTTGTAACCGTGGGACTTAAGCTACAGGTACAGCGTTTCCTCTTTTTCCGCGATCAAGGCAATCCACTCGTGATTTCTGCGTTTAAAGAGCTGGGAGGAAGCTTTTTGGGGCGGTGGCTCGAGGGAGGCACTGGGGACTTCCGGGCACGTTTTCTGAAGTTCTGCCTGGAAATAGCAGCAACGAAGGAATTTTTCCGAGCCTGATTTTCGGACGAGTACCTGCAGAAAGTTAGAAAGAAATCTCTTTACAGGGGCAGAGTTGATTTGCTCATACCGCCCCCACTCTATAGTAGCTTTTCGGGAAGTGCGGATAAATCGGATGTATTTCGTCGCTTACGTAGATACCCTGTCAGAACGGAAGTCAAGAATTTTTTTCTACGCTTCCATTTCGAAGTGCTGCCGGTCAAGACGTGACTGGTCAAAAAAGGCTTCTTTGAAGCGTGGTCAACAAGTTGTGCGTTGTGTCCGTTGCCCAAAACACTTGAACATGTGTTTTTGTACTGTACGAATGTGGAGCTTTTTTTGGACAAAACTTCGAGCAGTGCTGCAGGTAGATCTTTACGTAGAGTGGAAGAGCGCAAAGTTTCTGCTTTTCGGCGACAGTGCGCAGAGTAGGGCATGGGAGCTGCTGGCACTCCTCGGTCTATATGCGCTACGGTGGTCGAGGACGGTTCACTTGGAGGTCCGAGATGGTTCCAAGCCCGCCTGGCAGCACTTCTGCGACGGCTTTCGGTACGTGAGTAGCCTTCTTGAAGCGACGGAGCAACACGGGTTTAAATGTTGGTCGCTATTTGGAGCGCGTTTGCATAATCCCGCTCGGAAGGCTCAGTGGTAAATAAAAATTGCCGGGTTGGAGTGGTTGGGGTGCATGTGACGCTACAGAGAAATGATTGAACGAGATACATTTTGAATTTATGTGAATCTCGGTCCTCGCCTGTCAAACAGTGCTCACTGCCATGATAAGTGTGTGGCAACCAATGTGATCATTTTAAAACTTTGTAAATAGACATACTTTTAATAAAAATTTCGGGCAAAAAAAAATAAGGGGGTTGGTGGCCGAGTGTGCTAAAGCACACACCCAGCTCAACGCGCGTGGAGCGAAAGCTCGCGCTGCAGAACCCAGGGATCATGCATGGGTTCAATCCCTACCCCTGCCTGTTTCGATCTGGATGAGCATCGTACCGGCATGCGGTCGTGTATCTCTACTGCTTGAGCACCTTACTGCATTGGCAAAATTGCTCATCTACAGTGTAAACCAGTGTCGCTCGATCCTGGCAGACCGACCTTACGCTGTATAAACACTAAAAATGACCAATTTAAATTTCATTTCGAAAGCGTGGGTTCAGCAAGGAGGCACCGAAATGCCGATTTTTATGAACTGCGCCCTATACTTCGTTTCACCTTAAGTCCGAGCGCAGCCAATGTTATGAGCCGAAGGGCCAATCAAACAGCGTAAAAAGTGCAACGTCATGGCGTGCTCTCCGCGCTTCATAGGACTAGCCGTCGGAGGAGCACGCACAAAGAGGCGGTGAATATCGGCGATTCCTATCAACTGCAGAGAGCACACCATGACGTTGTGAATCTCGCTATTTCATTGGCCCTTCGGCTCATAACATCGGCAGCGCTCGGACCCAAGCTGAAACGAAGTGTAGAATACCGATGGTATCATGGTTAATACCCCATTCACACGACCGTAAAGGTACCTTTAGCTAAGGGACCTTTATTCTCTGCGGCCAATCAATTCACGATCTTCCGCTCGTGGCGTGTGCTCGCGATCCAAGAGCACGGGCTGATTCGCTGATAGCAACGTCGGGCCCAAATGCTGAGTTGACGACCCTCCGAGTGCAATGATGTTAAAGGTACCTTTATGTTGACCGTGTGAATGGGGTATAAGAATGGGTCTCTTCACGTGCATTGAGTCCTCGGTTCTTTCGCATTGAAATTGCGAGGACAAAGTGGGACTTTTTTTTTCAATTTTGCCTTCATAAAGCTCAATGACGTAATTGTGGGATCGAAACCACCCACCTGGCGACAGTAGAGCGCGACTCGTGGATTGGACGCGAGAACTGCGTGAGCACTCCACTTCGGCTCGTAACAACCAATGCCTCGGCGGGCAATCGGGTAGTGGCTCGTGTACAACCACTCTAACAATGCCTCAAGCTCAGCAGGCATTTTTTTTTTGCCAACCCAATTGCGTGGCTATGATTAACACTGGCGGCATTGGATATTCACCGGGCCATGTGACCGCTTGTTCTGGCCCCTAGTTGAGGAGATGAACGATGCTCATATTTCTCGAATATTTTTGGCGAATGTCATTGCCTAGGAAAAACAAAACGAAAGCAAACTGACTCAGGTTTTAAAGTTAGGTACTCATTTCAGGCAGCATTTTGTGAAAGTAGAAAAATCTTTTCATGGCTCCTTAATCTCGACAAGGCGCGATGCCCGAGAAAACGCCCGGCTCCTGATCGGGTTTGGCCATCTTTCAAGAGCGTCGTCCGCTTTACCCACAATACTCAGAATAATTAAAGCTCGTAACATTTCGACCAACTTTTTTTCTGTCTTTGAGTTCACAAGATCCACGGAAACCAGTTATTCAAAAAGAACTCTATCCTGTCGCCTGCGCATAAACAGGTGTGGGCGTGTAGCGTTACTAGCGCCACCACGCGGCAAAGGATCCATGGGCAACGGACAAGGAGCGTTTTCGAATGACGCTCTTTCTGCGTAAACGTTCGCGCAAGCTTTATATTCCTTATACAAGCAAACAAAAAGAATAACTTTCCACGGAGGCAATGTGCATCAAACTATGGTGCATAAAACGCGACAAACTTCGATTTTTTTTTTTTTTTTTTTTTTGCAGCGCTAAAAAACGTGGTCCCTCGATTTCCCCCTGATGACATCATCGAAGTGTCCAGTGTCATGCTGTCGCCGGTCGCGATCCTGGTGGTGTCCCAGCAGCTGTGGTGTATATATGTGGCAGACGTCTGTTGTGCTGCAGGGCGCTCCCCTCTGTGACAGTCAAAGAAATTGCAGCAGCCAGAAGTTGAGACGCCGTGACGACAGCGACACTCGCGTTCGGGCGTGCTTTTCGCCAACAGCTCTACGACCAACCGCCTGGGTCGCGACATGCAACAACATGACACTCCGGCTCCTGTGACGTCATTTGTTGCAACTTCGGTACAACTTTTGATCTAAGGTCTGGATAGGGATGTCAAACACACCAGTCGGAGACGCGCTCCAGGCACCATAATCCAACATTCCACCGGTTCTGTCGCATCTATCCATTTGAGCTGGGCTGATAAAACGGCCGATAGCGTAGCCAGCGCCACCGAGCGGACGCGCCATAAAAAGGCATTAGGCGTTTGTAGAAAGCTCATCGACTTACTTTTGATCTTGTAACGCTGGTTTCGACGTCCTCGCAGTGCGATCGAGCGCGGACACAGGTTGAACGCGAGTGCTGCATCAGAGTTCGGCTGGGCTTCGATCCTGTTCATTTGATGTGTCGAACGACGCTCAATGTCGGACCCAAATGCTGAGTTGACGACCTTCCGAGTGCAATGATGTTACGTGGAGCTAGAGGACGCTCTTCGCTGGCTTGGATTATTTTTATTTTATCCATCGTTTCACCTTAGGTCTGAGCAACCCTACAAGCTTATGGGGTGAATTAACTCAAGCAGAAACCGAAGTTCAGCGTCGCGGCTTTCGCCATCCTCCCGAGTGTGTGTACTACCATCAGCACAACCGATCAACTGTACCGTGATTGTACCGTGACTTCGCACTTTTAGTTTGTGTGTGTGCACATCTTTGTTGTCTAGTCTCGACTATACGCTCAAACGTATGGTGAGACATATATGTAGATGGTGTTGACTTTACCCGGTTACCGAACTTCACCAACTGTGGTCTTTTCGTGGATAATTTAATCCAACCTAACTTTTGTTTTTCATACCCGTAGACTCCAAAAGTACCTCAGCAAATAATAAAAAAAACAAATATCGGAATTTTCACCCGGCTTGGAAGCAAATAAATACGCCGCGAAATGCCTCCTTTTGCTATTATTCAGCGTCGCGGGACCCAATGCAAGGGGGTTGGAGGAGCCTAACGACCCAGAGGCCGAAAGAAGCACCGAATGGACTCCGCCGGCCATAAACGCCTTCTTTTTACGCTCGTAATAAGCGAAGCACCGGTCGCAAACAAGGCAGCATAAACCGCGCTGGAATCGGGCACGTGGGGGCCGTGCACGCGGTCCGAGCTCCTCACTGCGCGAGGAAGGGCTTCAGGGCCCTGAACACCGCAAGATGGCCGTAAAAGCGTCCGGCGGATCCCGAGCCCAACGGAGCACAAAGTGCACGAAGCCACCGAGGGTAACCCCCAGCCCGCCTACATGCCGTAAAGAGGCTTCTGCGCTTTACGACGCTGAAGAGACGAGCCTAGGCCCGTATACGCGTCTTGCCCCTGTGGCTTGGCTTCTGGCCGGGCTTCTTGTCCGGCTTCTGGCCTGACTTTTGGTCTGGCTCCTGACCGGGCGTTCAAACTGAAATATTGCTAGGACCACCGTTCCGTGAGGCTTCCAGTTAGACATTGCGCCCAGCATACTAAATATAAGGTTAACATTGTTAAACAATCTTTTTATGGTTCCAGTGCTCAGTAAATTAGCTTTGACGGTTCCTAAATTTTCTGAGAGAGCGACTGATATATATATATGTATATATATATATATATATATATATATATATATAAATATATATATATTATTTCAAGGATACTTACACTAACTTCTTTGACGTCTTGTCTTTGGTGAAAGGTCTTTTCTTGCAGAAGTCAGGCAACCGATTGGAGAAGGTCTTCGTCTTATGAGCATTTGAAGGCGTTGCGTCGGTGAGTTCTGTTTTGGAAATTTAGTCTTATGATTTTATTTTTAATTTTAGTAGATTCTTGTGGTCGTAAGTTAACAAAAAAATTCAAGTTACGAAACTGGAACGCTTACGGACGCACGCTCTGAGATTTGAAAGCGGCATTTACGACGAGTGTATGCTCAACTGAATCCTTGGGACAATGTGGTCTCCCGTCCAATGAAGGCCTCAGAAAAAATACCTGGAAACAATTTTACACACAAAGAGTTTTTACTTTTATTGTTTGAAAGAGTCACCAACCTTTTAAAAAGAAAAGAAAAAAAAAAGCTTGGCGGAAAGTTTGGCGAGTTTCGCAGCACCTGTGTCGCCTAGATCCTTCTGGTTTTTTCATGTGTAGATACATACTCAAAACTCCCGAAAAGATTTTACTTCACTATGGACTCTAAATATTAGGGTTTTCTCCTATGCAGGAATCAAACCCCTACTGGCATTCGCGAAAACACACAAACTGTGTCTTCGCACATGGCTGTGCCCACATATCTTGGTCTCATTGGCCGCTTAGCCATCAAACCACTTATCGTCCCAGACAACACTTGGACATCCCCAGGATGTCCTCCGGACAACCTTCTGAGGACATTATGATGTCCTGAGGATTTCCTCACATGATCCTGGAAACATCCTGAAGACGTCCTATTGTCCGGCCTCAGGACATCCTCAGAACGTCCCCACGAAGGCAGCCAAGGCTTTTTCTAGTACATTTATAGGACAATGCACTGCAGGTGCAGCTGTTTACTGAGCTGTTAGGAAGCTTTCATTTTTATTGTTTCTAGGTTTTCTCCAACTGGATTTTGAACCTGAAGATGCCTGCAAGAGCTACCTGCAGAAAAAAAAAAGCATTGTTGTGCACTATTTTAAAGTGTAATTCACACACTAATTCTAGATTATTAGTCAGTGAGAGGCTAAGAACGTAGGGCAAGAGAAAGGAGGAAGAAAGCTGGCGGAATGCTGAAGAGGAGAGAAGAAAACTGCTCCCCTCCAGCATCCTGTCGGCTTTCTCCTCTGCGTATTTTCTTGCGCTATCTTCTTAGCCTGTAACTATGAGCATGATCGTGCCATTCATTATTGGAAACAAAGGTAACTGTTCAAGAAATACTTTATTGGAGAGCAAATGTTATACATGACTTTTTTCAATGTCTGCACCAGACGTGCAGTCTGGCTTCGCATCTTGGCCAGCACTAGTCCAAATAGCCAGCGGGATCTACAAAAGAATAATCAATTCCATAAGTCTTAATAATAAAAACAGGTAATGTGAGAAACTTACCATCATTTCGAACACCTCCGGCATTTGACTGCAGCTTTTTCAGTTTCTCTCCAGCGTGGCGCAGCCATACTTTGATGATGGCCTCCACGTCAGCTTTGTTTGCACACTCAACATTTGATTTTACTGCTCCTAAAACATTGATTTGTGATGACAGTCACAGCAGAAAGCTAAGATGGTCTAAAAAAAATAAAAATTAATGTTCGTGCGAGGAAGATGCCCTTGCTACCGAGTCTACTTTCGCACAGTTGGAAAGCTCGAAGCATTCGTTTACGCGTCGGCCTCTTTCCCGCCGAAATTGCCGTTCATTGCTTTCCGACATTTCGAGGTAGTACTACATTCAAAAACACACTAACCTTTGTCGCCTTTGTCACTGCCTTGCATTGCTGCCATCATCAATTTGGATGGAGCAGCGTGGATATACAGACTCGCAGCGCTGACTAATAACTCAGTGATATATTTCTTCTTCCTCAAATCGTCATCATCTTCTCCATCGCCGTAAATGAGAACATTTTAAAATTTTAAACACAAGAAACCAAATAGCCAATAAACATTAATAAGTAAATAATAAATAAATAAATAAATGAAAGCTTAGAATAAATAAAACTAAAAAAAAGTAAAAAAAATATTTTTTGAAAAAAAATTACAATTAAAAATTAAACTTAATAATATTTTTTTCAGTGTTTTAAGTTTTATTTCTTTTTAGTTGTCATTTATTTATTTATTTATTAATGTTTATTGGCGAAGGAGGAGAAGACGACGATATGAGGAAGAAGAAATATATCACTGAGTTGTTAATAAGCGCTGCGAGTCTGTCTCTTTCTTGTGCGCCTCTGAGTGTGACTGTTCATCCGCGCTGTTCCATCCAAGCATGAATTACCAACCAGCCCAAGCATCCACATTATCAAGCCATCATCAACCTCGACGCTGTTTCTGTCCTGGCTAGGCTTAGCTTGCTTGAGTCTCTCGGATGGGTGGATAATTGCCTTGTAGTCGGCGGTAGCTTGCGCCACCTAGATTGAATGTTGCCAATGGAACAGAATTTCGATATACTGCGCAAACACAAAACTAATAATAATTGTAGTGCATCCTGGTTTTATTAAAAAATTGTTTGATCAAAACTATAGTTAAAAGATGTCCTAAACTTACGCAACTACATGTAATAATTTTTATGTGAAATTTAGTTGAGCAGTGAGCGTGAACTGTGTATACTACAGCCATTTCATTCATTTATTTTTTTAAAAACGGAATCAAATTGAGGACTTATACATTACCTCTAACTTTGTATCCTTCGTCCTCAATGAGTCCTCGGAAGGATGTTTCTAGGATGATCCAGCGACTGACATTCTCAGGATGTCCTGAGGACGTCTTGAAAACCGGGAGAACGTTTGTACCTTTCAAGGACGTCCTGAGGACGTCGGGTGTTGCCTGGGGTCACTGAGAGCTTGAGGAACGCAGGTCGCGGCCTTTTATATTTGCTTTATGATTCGTTGATAAGGGTAGATAACTGGGCGAGTTGGTGAGAGTTCATGCTGAAAAAACAGCGCGACTAAGACGAGGACACAAAGAGACGAAGAGAACACAAGACAAAGCGCTGACTATAAACTGGTTTGTATAGACCTTTCCAATGTTTACAAAATCACAGTCCAGCGTGCGATCTTCACAGCCCAGCTCGTGCGTGTTCGTTACTTTGGAAAGCGAGCAAAGCACGCGCCATACGCACCAACACTCAAAATGGCAAAGGCCACACGCTCCTTTTTTAGAAAGGTCCATTACACAATAAGGAAAAACGACAATGAAATGAAAAACATGGAGTCAAATGTTCGCGCGCTTGCTTGGCACCTCGTGGAATATGTCCCCTTCTTTTTTCTCCGATCCTAGACTGGTTTTCTTCTTTCTTTCCTCAGGAGCTTTTGTTACCCTGAATCCAAAAACTTCATCTCGCTGGGAGTCAGAGTCACCGATGGTTGGCTCACACACGAACTGTTGTTCTTCGTGATATTGTAGGCTTCTACCATCTCTCGACATGTTTGGTTGTGGTGTTAAAACAATATACTGGTGTTTAAGAAGCGTGGTTCGCAACCACAGTCTCTGCAATGCATCGCTAGATGTGAATTAGCGGTGCCCTTCAAGGAGCTATGGTGCTCTCTTAGTCGGATGTTTAAGCACCGGCCAGTCTGCCCGATATACCAGTGCCCACAAGAGAACGGAATGCGGTGAACCACGCCTTTTACGCACGACACGAACTGTATCCCATGCTTTAACTTCCATGTGTTATATTCTGATCTTGCTTTCCCCTCCTTGCGTGCACGTACAGCGGAACATAATCTACTTAGTTTGTTTTGAGCTGAAAAAACCACGTTCACCTCGTATCTGGACGCGACTTTTTTTAACTCCGTGTGAAATGTGGTGAAGATAAGGAATGACTGAAACTTTATTTTTTTCATGCAGGAAGAACCAGTTGAAAAAGAAAAAAAGAAAGTTTCAGTCATTCCTTATCTTCACCGCATTTCACACGTACTTAACGCGTCCGGATACGAGGTGAACGTTGTTTTTTCAGCTCAAAACAAACTAAGCAGATTATGTTCCGCTGTACGTGCACGCAAGGAGGGGAAAGCAAGATAAGAATATAACACATGTAAGGTAAAGCATGGGATACAGTTCGTGTCGTGCGTAAAAAGCGTGGTTTACCGCATTCCCTTCTCTTGTGGGCACTGGTATATCGGGCAGACTGGCCGGTGCTGAAACATCCCACTAAGAGAGCACCATAGCTCCTTGAAGGGCACCGCTACTCCACATCTAGCGATCCATTGAAGAGATTGCGGTTGCGAACCACGCTTCTAAAACACCAGTATATTGTTTCAACACCACGACCAAACATGTCAAGAGATGGTAGTAACCTACAACATCACGAAGAACAACAGTTCGTGTGTGAGCCAACCATCGGTGACTCTGACTCCCAGCGAGGTGAAGCTTTTTGATTTCAGGGTAACAAAAGCATCTGAGGAAAGAAAGAAGAAAACCAGTCTACGATCGGAGAAAAAAGAAGATAGGGACATATTCCACGAGGCGCCAAGCAAGCGCGCGAACATTTGACTCCATGTTTTTCATTTCATTGTCGTTCTTCCTTATTGTGTAATACAAACCAGTTGATAGTCAGCGCTTTGTCTTGTGTTCTCTTCGTCTCTTTGTGTCCTCGTCTTAGTCGCGCCGTTTTTTCAACATTATGATTCGTGTTTCGGCTGTCTAATCAACCAATAATACAATTTTTACGGCTATGGTCTATTACGATAAGGTGCTCGGGATCTTTCCACGGACTGCGTTTCTTGAGCAGTCAGTACCAAGTTTTAGTATAGCGCACGCGAAAGCTTTGAGTACGCAAAGAAACAGCGTCGTCACCAGCTGCGTATGCTCCACTCCCAAACCGCGTTTTGAATTGGCGCATGGCGACAACACTATGCGTTCGCAAACGCTTCATACGTGCGCTATTCCAAAACTCGCTAGTGACTTCAGCCGCTATGTCTTCTTTACCTTGGGTCCAGTGTCCTGTCATTCGCGTAGGTAACGCTGACGCGGGGATAGTCTGCAGAGTTATCAATAAATGATGTTTGCGGTTATTAGTCCCAATTATTGACAATAAATAACTATATTTGTCCAAAAAGGCACATGTCTTCAAATAGCAAGAAGCCATTCGTGCGCGCAAAGAGACCGCAAACGAGCCTCGAGGTCACTTCGGGTTCATCGGCGACTTACGCCGAGGGTCCTATTTCTCGCGAGTGTCGTGGCCAGGCGTCCTCCCCGCTCGCCCAGGGAAGGCCCGGGAAGCGGCAAGAGCGAGATTCAGCCCTCGTTGTTCCTGCCTTAATCCCGGCCCCAAAGAAGCCGCTAATCCCCGCTGATCCGCGGTGGTGGGTTTCCCCCCTCGGTGCTGCGAGGGACGGGCTCGAGCCCCGCAGCCTCGGCCACCGACCCGAGGTGCTTGCCCAGCCGTATCGCCCTCACCTTCCCCTCATTTCGGAGCATTGTGTACGTTTGCGTCGAAGCAACTGCACTGGCGTCGTTTATTTTAAGGCTGGTTCTCGCATTTGCGCTTGAGTAAGATCGACGGCGTTGAAACCGCGTATGACCATGACGAAGCGAGCAACGTTGTCATCTCGGCATCATCTATCAGGTATACCCTGAGGCTCATTAGGTCTACGTGTAACTATAGACTGGAGGATTCGCCGTATTTGCGATATCTGATATATGCGCTATCTACAAGAAACGCGTTCTTTTGGGAATTATTTTAGCACACGTTTGAATAACAATACGCAATGTATACTCAGATCGGACTTGTGTCAACGCTAATCCGATAGATGGTGCATTCTGTTCTTACAACGTAAGCAATCACATCGCTGTTGATTCTACTCAATTGCAAATTTGTTAACCAGCCTTTAGACTGCTAGGTTGAAATAAACGCATTGTGAACGATCTGTCTAATACGAAGTTCGAGACACATACTTCCTTTATAATTTATTTCTCGAAGGCTCGGGCAATGCTTTCCAACTGTTTTCATTATTAAGTTTTAGTAAAAAAAGTTGGTCGTATGATTACGAGGCGGGCATTTTCTAATATGCAACCTTTGGTGACGGCGTGGTATGGTGGGGTGTGTGCCTTCAGATGTCAGGGGCGGGATTAGCCTAAAGCTCCTCCATGCAGAAAAGTAGCGACATCCTTTGAAAAGCCCCGCTTGCTATCTTGGGACAATCAAGATGGCGGGCGAGTGCGGGCCAGCAAAATAATAGAAGAAAGAGAGTACGCACGGTGGGGAGGAGCAGGAGAAGGAATGACTGGAAAAAGGGATA
Organism: Ixodes scapularis; assembly: GCF_016920785.2. Taxonomy (NCBI): domain Eukaryota; kingdom Metazoa; phylum Arthropoda; class Arachnida; order Ixodida; family Ixodidae; genus Ixodes; species Ixodes scapularis. Next base: position 62,012,642 of record NW_024609846.1, on the reverse strand, counting down.
GTGTCTATGCCTTCAGAGCGCAGCGGAGGCAGCTCGTTACTAGAGGCTAATATCTGACGGCCCCATTCAATATACGCCAGCAACATAATGTCACGGCTCTCGGCATCCTTCTTTGGGTAACTCTCTAAAACCAAAAAAGTGCACCGTAACAATCCGCTTTTAGTCTGTGTATATGAGTTTGCGTGTCTTTTAGCTTTCGACTGCACTCTGCCTTACGATGACACCGAGTATAGAAATGCCGTCTACTATCTAAGAGAAATCCGATTAACGAACGAAATGAATGAAAGCAACAAAAAAAAATAATAAGCAGGAAAGGTCTGCGCGCCGGAGCAGACGGGAGATCTCGTTTTCTTTCGTATTTAGGGGCCTTTGGGTGTCCTAGTTGTGCTCCGAACTGCTCCCGCAATGCCCGACACTGTTATATAAAAATACAATCACCCCCTCCAAAAAAACAAACAAACAAACAAACAAGAACAATATTTACGACATGTCAAAACCTATTATACCGTCATACCTATAGTGATTTCACTTGGTGCTGTAATCTGAGCTTGCGAATAAACGAATCCGATTATGTATTGCAAGTTTTGTAACATCGTGTGTTCCATCGTTGTTTCAGATGAAATCGGGCACCGCAACTCCCTGTGGTCACCGAAGGGAGTCGAGCACCATTCATTTTATAGACCCCTTTCAAAATTCGCGTGCCGATTATTAGAAGGTCGGCATCCCCGCACGACGGGGGAACAACTGATGTCGTAGAACGTGCAAGTCATTCCATAAGATGGCGAACGTCGGAGCGGGACCAACGCTAGGAGCCGACGAGCCAATCAAACAGTGTCGAGAGTGCAACGTCGCTGTGTTCGTAACATTTTTCTGTAGGTGTGTTTTTGCCTTTTGTTTTTATTTTTTTATTTAAAAATACTATCAGTCCCTACATGGGACTATGAGAGGGAGGGCGTGAACAAAAAACTTGATAAACACTGAAGGAAAAAATAAAAAAACGAAAAGAACATTATAAACTTGCTCTTGAAAAAAAAACACAACAAGGAAACAAGAATAAACAACAAAAACTTGACAACTGCATTCGTTGCAAATATATATATTACAGAAGAATCATTCGGCACTGGGGAAAATTGTACAATCAATACAACAATGGAAGAATGACGCTGGCTGGAAGTCATGACGCGACAAAAATAGGGAATAGGAACTAAATAAACATGCCATTTCAAGTATTGCTGCCCACGACATCAAATGTAAGATAAAAACAAAAAGATTCCAGCGACTGACACGATACTGCTTGCTCTGGGAGAGAATTCCAATCGCTTATCGTTAGGGGAAAAAACTGCGGTGGCTTAGCTCGGCTATGCCAGGATGTACGTAGCGTGAACTTATGCGCACAAAATGGGAGGCGCTATCAAGCGGCTCCGGTGCAGCGTCAGACTTGGCAACTGCGCAACGGAGGCACATAGCTGGGCACGTGGCGGTGCCAGTCCGTCTGCCGCGGCTATGACGTCACTCCTCTGGAATGCACAGACCGGCGAGGCGGGCGCGGCGGTGGCGGAGCGCGCGGCGGCGGCGGCTCCGGCGCGCCAGCTGTGCGCCGTGTGACGTCACTGCTCCTCGCGCTTGCGCAGCACGGCTCTTTGACAGCCACGCCAAACTGCTCAACCTTGGCCAGTGTAGCTCACGCTAAAAAAAAAAAAAAAGAATACTTAAAACAGTCTTTGAAGCAGCAGGGCTGGTGAAGGGCACGACTATGTTTGTTACATGTAATTCTAGACGCTTCGGGAATTAAGTAAGCTCTCTTGTCTATCTGTAGATAATCATTAAGAACCATGTGAAGAAACTTTAACCTTTTCTCTTTACGCATAGCCTTTAGTAGCGAAAGTTTGGCTCTCAAGTACAAAGCCATTGGCGAATATAATCGACGATATTTAGTAAATATAAAGCGCAAAGCGAGCCTCTTGATGTATTGTAGTATCGGACCTTAAAGACAGCTGAACGAAAGATCAGCTGTTCCATCCTCGTCTTCATTCACTCTCCTCTTCTTCTTCTTCCACCTCCTTGCGAGCCCTTCTTTCCGACCGAAACCAGACACAACATAATCCCCCCTTTAAGAAAAGTTCCCTAAGGGGAAAATCTATCCGGCGGATTTCTGCTCCTGTTGGACCTTCGTAGAGTTAGGTGATGTGGTTGTTCAGCATCTAGAGCATCTCCCCCGGGCCCTGTGTTGTCCTCATGTGACTGCGATCCGACTGGAACATATGCTCGCGATAACCGCGACGAATTCCAACATCCTCCTCCAGATGTAACAAACGTATTTTGGCCGACTGCTTTTTGAATTCGTTCGGGTTGTCCGAACGCTGTTGTTCCCTTCGCTTGGTGTGTGGGAAGTTTCACGCGCACATAGTCTCCCACGCTTCCTTTAATTAAAGGGTCTTGCTCTGCGTCTCTCGTCAGTGTACTGCTTGCTCCGTCGCTGGTAATCGGCGATGTTTTGACGAAGCTGCTGCATCTCGATATGAGCCGGTTCCTCGAAATTTGGAAATCCAACGATGTCCATTTTCGTCCGCATTCGACGTCCATGAAGCAGTTCAGCCGGGGAGAGTTCCGTCGCCGCATGTGGTGTACTCCGGTAGACGCCCAAGAACTCAGTCAGGCTAATACGAATGTTGCTTTGTTCTTGTATCGTAGTCTGGACGTACCCTTTTAGAACTCTGTTGAATCTCTCCACCTGTCCGTTTGCCTGTGGGTGGTAGATGGCAGACCGACGGTGAGAAATTCCTCTTGTGTCCAGGAACTCTCGGAATGTGCTAGACCGGAACTGCAAACCATGATCCGAAACAATCACGTCCGGGTATCCTTTTCGGCTAAAAATCGTAGTTAGAAAGTTGCAAACAACTTCAGCCGTTACTCGAGTACAAAAAGCGACCTCTGGCCACTTGCTGTAGTAGTCTACCAAAGTAACTGCAAATCTAAATTCTGGAGGAAGTCGGTAAAACGGTCCCACAATGTCGATTTTTAGCTGTTTCCATGCGGCTGATGGGAGTGCCACTGGTTGAAGAGGTGGTACTGCTATAACCGCTGTCTTGTCATTTGTCTAACATGTGTTACAGTCTTTGATGCAAGCTTCTACTTCAATGTCCATCCTTGGCCACCAGAAGCGCTGACGTAGACGCTGCTTCGTTCTCACAACACCCGGATGTGACTCGTGTGCTAAGTTAATGAGTCTCCGTCGGATTGAAGTAGGTGGCACCAGCACTTCTCCCCGTAGTAGTACGCCGTCCACCCAGGAGAGCTCTTCTCGTAGTTTGTAGTATGGAGACAGTGCTGTGTCTCGTTGCCGTTCGAGATACCATCCCGTTCTGATACAGTGTATCACCCGAGGCAAATCAGGGTCTTGTTTCGTTTCACTTTTGACCTCTTTTATGTCTATCGAGTGTAGGTTGTGTACCAGGCAAGTGAATTCGTCGTCATCTTCGCATGTCTCGGAGTGGTCGGAACCATTCGGTGCAGGCGGACGAGAAAGTGCGTCTGCCACGACGTTTTCATTCCCCTTCTGATAGTGAATCTCGTAATCGTATTTTAGGAGTCTCATGGCCCATCTGGCTATTCTCATCTGTTGTCGACCGGTTCCCTGAGTAGAAAGCAGAGTTACCAGAGCCTGATGGTCCGCCTTGAGCGTGAAATGTCGGCCAAAAAGAAAAACATGCCACTTCTCGATGGCCCAAAGACATGCTAAAACTTCTTTCTCTCCCGTAGAGTAGTTGCACTCTGCGCTAGAAAGTGTTCGTGATAAGAATGAGACGGTGTGTATACCATCTGAATGTACTTGTTGCAATGCCGCACCCAACCCGTAGCTTGATGCGTCCGTTGTGACGACGGTAGGAAGTGTCACATCAAAAACGGCGAGTGGGACACAGCTCTGAATCAGGTGTTTGACCGAGGTGAATGCCTCCTCTTGTTCCTTTCCCCACTGGAATGAAACATTCTTCCGTAGGAGTGCATGTAGAGGCTCTACGATGGTTGCAAAGTTGGGAACGAACTTGAGGTAGTACGTTAGGAGACCGAGCAAAGATCGTAGTGACGTTACGTCTGTGGGAGCAGAGGCTTGCATGATCGCCCTGACGTTATCTTCACATGGCTTTATCCCCTGAGGAGTGATCTCATGTCCCAGGAATTGAAGCTGTGGCACTGAGAAAATGCATTTGTCTTTGTTTAGCTTCAGGCCCGCCTCTTGTAGGCGGGTAAGGACTTCTCTCACTCGGACGTCATGTTCCTTGTTTGTTGCTCCAAAGATGAGCACATCATCGAGGTAGACAATGGTACCCTGAGTGCCTCTAAGGATACATTCCATCAGCTTTTGGAAAGCAGGGGCGGCGGAAGCCAGCCCAAAACATACCCTGGTGAACCTAAATAGACCTTCATGCGTCACGAAGGCCAGTCAGGTCTCTATTTTCTTCTGTCAGGTCCAACTGGTGGTATGCTGACGAGAGATCTAACTTGCTGAATATCTTTGCAGAGCTCGTCGGGACACGGAAGAGAATGGGAGTCAACAATGACTGAAGTATTTGGCTTGCGTAAGTCTACGCAGAGCCAGATGTCTCCATTTTTCTTCCGCGCAACCACAACGGGAGATACCCACTCCGATGCATCGACGCGTTCAATGACACCGGCGTCCTCCAACCTCGCCAGCTCCTCAGAAACTTTTTTGCCTACTGCGAAAGGTAGTCTTCGCAGTTTTTGTTGTACTGGGCTGACCGCAGCCTTCGTCTTCACCCGGTGGACGAATCCTTTGGCGTGGGCCAGACCCTCCGAGAACAGTTGGTGGAAGTCCTTTACAAGCACCGGAAAATTTCTCGAAGAAACGGTGGCCACTACTTGACCCCCCTTCGGAGAACCAAAGTCAAGATGTATATCCAGAGCACGTAAGGTATCCAGCCCCATCACGGCCGTGCCTGTTCGCACGACGTGGAATGTGCACGTACCATTCCTTTCGGCGAACTGTACTGTTGAGTCGGATTTTCCCAGAATGGGAATATCCTTTCCAGAGTAATCGATGAGAGCTGTACTTGTTGGTTGTAGCTTGAAGGATTGAAAGTATCTTCGGTAGACGTTTTCTGGAAGAATCGACACCGATGATCCCGTATCGACCAGAAGTCTGATGGGTACGCGCGAAATCAGTATTTCGCAGGTAATGGACTGGTTGGTGAAGCTTGTAGTAAGGACTTGTACTTGTTCTACGTTTCGCACGTGGGATTTTGCCTTATTAACTGTCTGTTTGCAAACAGAGGAAAAATGTCCCTTCTTATGACATTTCCTGCATTCTTGATTCTTTGCAGGACATTTAGGGTGATCCGCCATGTGATGTGTTGAACCACATCGGTAGCAACTACCGGAAGATTTTCGGCTAGATAAAGAAACCGGAGGTTGAGGTTGATTTTGTGCTTTAATTTTCGCCACTTGGGCACTGGAAACCGCTTCTTCAGTAAAGAGTCTGGCCTCCTTCATCGCCTGCTCAACTTGAGATGCAATAGCTAGAGCTGCTTCCAGCGAAAGCTCAGCCTCTAGGAGTAGCCGGTTTCGTACTTCGGTATGGCTCGTTTATTTGACGAGTTGGTCGCAGATCATTTCATCCGTCATGACCCCGAATTGGCAATTTGTTGCAAGGCCTCGCAGGACCGTCACGGTACTCCTGTACTGTCTCATCGGGCATTTGCGCTCGTGAACGGAATACAAATCTTTCAGCCGTTTTGTTGATGGCGGGCTTAAAGAATTTTCGCAATTTCCCCACCGCGGTATCGTAGGCTGTGGTAACTGATGCTCTGGCGCCGCACGAAGCCGAGGCAGCCCCTGAGGTACTTGTAGCTGTATCAGGGATGGCTGTGGGAGTGGCTTGGAGCTCCGGAAGTTTGCGGTAGGTCCGTTGACCCTCAACTCCAAGTGAACTCAGTAGAATGGCAGTTCTTCTGCCGTTGTCCATCGCCGACCCGCCGGAAGCGATCATGTACGTCTCGAAAACTGCGTACCACTCGTCCCATGGACGAGTGGCTTGCCCGGCGACGGTAAGAAAGGCGGCGGTGGCTCCACCTTCATGCTGAAGTTGAGGCTTGTCGGCTGCGCCATTGTTGTATTTTAATATCGGAGATTAAATAATAATAATAATAATAATAATAATATTTATTTTGGTTCAGGACGGCTGGACGAAAAAGACAGCTGGACGAAAAATCAGCTGTTCCATCCTCGTCTTCATTCACTCTCCTCTTCTTCTTCTTCCACCTCCTTGCGAGCCCTTCTTTCCGACCGAAACCAGACACAACACCCCTGCACTCTTTCTAATTTAAGGGCATCTTGCTTACTGTAGGGGTCTCAGATTTCACATGCATATTCCATGACCGGCCTGACGAGCGTTTTATATGCCAAAAGTTTTGTGTTAACTGAACTCAGTTTTAAGGACCCTCTTAAGTACCATAATTTGGTGTTCGCTTTTTTTAACAACATTATCTATGTGCGTTCCCCAGCGTAGATTGTGAGAAATGGTCACGCCCAGATATTTGTATTTGCTAACCCTTTCAATCGGGTTTCCTTCTAGCTCATATACAAACACACTTGGTTTAGTAACTGTCATGCAAACGGTTTTTTTTTTTCAAAATTTAACGACAATTGCCATGTATTGCACCGTTCGCCAAAGCACGCAATACATGTATTTAGGTTAAGTTGGTCCATGGGCGTCTTAATTTCTGTATACAATATGCAGTTATCGGCGAATAATCTAGCCTGGACGGTAAGGTTTTTTAACTATGTCATTTATAAATATTAGGAAGAATAGCGGTCCGAGGACCGTGCCCTGAGAGACTCCCGATTCGACATCACTCATTTCGGAGTGCTTATCTTTAATTTCTACGAATTGCCTTCGTTCATATAAAAACATCTCGATCCATCTGGCTAATATGGGATTCTTCAAAATAGATTTTAATTTGATCAATAACTTCCTATGGTTAACCTTATCAAACGCCTTCTTAAAGTCTAAAAATATGACGTCCTTCTTATCGAACCCAACGCATAAAGTGTGCCGTGACATTGCGGTTTTAGTCCGCCATTGTGCAAGGATCCCACAGCTGCCAACAGAGGGCAGTATTTTGAAAGAAGTCTATATCACACTCGAACATTTGAAACGCGTCCGTAAAGTGCGGTTGCAGCAAACATCAAGATTTACAAAATATACACGAAAAAAATAAAAAATAAAAAAAAAGGGTAGGGACCAATTGTGGTGATTTTGTCTTTTTTATGTATTCAGATTTCTAGCAGCCCTATAATATACACTAAAGAAGTGCGAGGACGATCACATGATCCGATACGAATGGAGAGCGTCAGCTGGTGCGGCAGTGTTCGGTGATACTTCGTTGTGGTTCACTAGAAATTTCAGTGAGGTTGCGTCGCGCAGTGTCTCGCGTAAACCACCAGCCGATCACGCACACAACAGCTAGCACCAAACACGTTCTTACGGACGCGCCGCACAGATTGATTGGTCGCGCAAGCGTGGCCAATCTTCGCTCGGTGAAGTCTTCTTCTACGTACCCCTTCACGTACACGCACAGGATGAGCTGGACGTCGAATACGTTCCATCCTAACACCCAAGGAGGGAACCACACGTCGACGACGTTCTCTTTCAAGAGCGCGTTTACACCGTCGAGCGGCCGCTGTTTGCAGCGCCGTATGTTTCGGCCATGCATTCTTCCGCGCAAAGGCATAGCACACCGAGGGAACGAGCGACCACAGGCGAGAAAAGGTGGGCGGCGAGGAGCGCGATCACATGACCCCCAGAGGCATCCCGATTGGTTGAACGGGCTGCGCCTTAACCGTGTTGCTCAACCGCGACTATTATCGGCAAAAGGGCGAGTGTATTACTGCTGTACTCCCACTCTCCCGGCACCAAAGCCATTAGTGATAAACGCGCGCACGCTCCGTTTGTTTGCGACAGCGCTCAGTACAACAAGCCCCGGTAAAGGTTACCCTGTAAAATAAGTATAGGAAGAAAGTAAGTTACTGAAGGATGTAAAGGTGCCGTGTGCGCGATATTTAATGTAGACATGAATCACATGCGCCAAAACAGTCGCTCATTATATTTGTAGATGCTGGAATCTATTAGAATAAAGGGCGCCGCGCGCTTCGAAACAAATAATCATTGTACGAATAAAGGATCCTTCCTTTCAAAACAACAAACCTGTCAATCCGACAAAAAAAAAGCGTTGCATTTGTGTTTTGCCTTTGGGAAAGGTCAAGGGTGACGGTCCCGACAGCGCATCCCGAGAGCAGGTTGTTTGTCAGTGCGAACCGTTATTCAACTGACCCGCTCTCAGAAGATCAGTTTTCGCAAGAAACGGGGCCCTGTGAAAGACGGCACTTTGCCCTGGAACGCTAGGGTTGTAACCCGACGCTTGTGTTTCTCATCTGGCTCGACCCGACAGTGTTATTTATCAAACCAACCCGTGCTCAGGTCGGTTGAAGGCCTCTCCACACGTGCAGGGCAGCGTGACGCTGGTTTCCGCTGTGCCGTTCCTTTTTTCTGCTTTTCTTTTTGTCCCGGAATAACAAAATAGTACGTTGGGTTTTCTCTTGTGCTGTTCTATGTTCGAGATGCTCTTTGGTTGAAAGCACGCTGGGAAATACCCGCTATAGGCGAGTACAGATTAACTATGGAGCGTGTTGGTAAAGTTGTCTTGACAGAGAAAGAATAAAACAAACTCGCGACAAAGGACGACGAACATATCTCTCACGATATGTTCGTACTGTTTTGTCCCGAGTTTGTTTCATTCTTTTTGTGTAAAGTAGGTCAATTGATCGAAACTATATAGCACTACCCCCGCTCCTGGCGAGCAAAATGTTTTTAGATCCCAATTTGTCGTCTCCACGCTCGCTTGCGTCCACATAAATTCGTGGAACAAAGAAGAACAAAACAGCCCAAAGAAAATCATTACAACATTTCGATAGGACGGTGAAGATGCAAGTTGCATTGCTCTTTTGTTATTCGATAAATCGCTTTTTTTTAGATTGTGGTATTTTGCTAGAGCGCGTGCACAGGCGTGGACAGACGTTGGCACACGCGTTTGTAGGCGGCTGTAGATCCAGCGTGATCCGACGCTGGGGCGCATGCACGCTTGATGTCAGCATTACACGATCGTGTCTCGCGTACGTTACTGTAGGTTACACAGCCTCTTTTGTGGTCGAACCTCGTAGTGCGTCTAGATCTCAGAGTGTTGCCCATTGCTCGGCCGGGGTCAAATGGTTTATGTGCCGCGCTTGCAATATGAGCAGCGAGGAGATGACGAGAGCTTTGATCGCCTGCAAGCGTCTCCTCCTCTTAACCCACTTTCCTTATTTCCACGCAGTACTGTAATTAGAATTTTGCAACTCGCACAACTCGGTCGAAAACTATTCAATAAGGCGTTGTACGGGTAGACGGGGTGCTGCGCGTAGACTTTAAGCGCGCGCAATCTGACCATCCAGTCGTGATTTTCAATTTCCTACTTCAGAGCCGACTCCCCATAACACAAAAACTTGTTTTTTTTTTTTTCTAGAGGCTCCAAAAGGGAAAACCATCTCGACAGCATGAAAAAAGCGACGACGCTCTTGCAAATCTTAAGTGCGCTTTTCTTCATCGCAGCAGCAAACTGCGGCAAAGCCGCTAACTAGGAGGGAGTGGTCACACGCCAAAAAACAAACCCCAAAAGTGATGGCCAGCTTTCCTCCTCGCCGTCCGGCTGAACCTCTGGCAACAGAAAAAGAACGTATTTTCTTCGCCCCGTCCCAGAGTTAGAAAGAAAAGAAGAATAAAAAAAAATAAAGAAGAAAGCCACGACTGTAGCCCCAAGTCCAATGAAGACCTGACTTGAGATTCGTGGCCATTATTAATGCCTCTGGTTCCCCTTGGGTCTCTAGCCCTCCTCCGACATCACGAAGCCCGAGGCCTCTGAGCACGGCAGAAAAACGCCAGCGGCCGAGGAGCATGATGAGTGCTCCGGGATTTCAGCCGAGACGCTTGGATTTCCTCGGGCCCGGGTTCGCCGGCTTCCCCGCCACTCCCGCCGTCTAATCTGTGCGCGCAGCGTGGGCCGTTCTTCAACGCGCGGTCTGGGACTCTTCCGCGGAAACCCGAAATGCTGGCCGTAATAAAGAGACACCGCCGAAACAAAAAATGGCTCCCTCGAAAAATGGCAGGATCCTTCTCCACCAGAGAGGGAGAGAGACAACCGAGTCTTGCGCCGAAGGGTTTTGTGGGAGGAAAGCCGCGAAACGAAAGCCCACGGACGGTACGAGGATACGGCGCAGCCGAGGATGGAAGAAGGCTGCGATATGTCCACGCTGATGCGCTCGCGTTCGTCATGGGGAGAGGTGTTTTGTCATAAGGGATTTGGGGACCAGCTCCGGTCCGATGGCCATCTGCGGCGGGGGCCGGCGCTGTTTGTAATTGGGGAAAAGGGGACGGAGGCAGAAGTTTTCCTCCTCGCAATATTGGAAGGCTCGTGGACGCTCCCGCGCTAAAGGGAAAAGAGAAAGAACGAATGGACCTCGCCGGCCGTCCCTGCTCCGTTATTATTTTGTAACCGCGCATTTATTTGCCCGAGTTCCCGACTCGGAGGTTCGCAATTTCAAACTGGAGGACCGAGCGGTTTTTGGCGAGGAATTAAAATGTCATCTTCTTCGGGAGGGATTCTGGCGCACGACTCTCCGGGACTTTTTTTGTGGGGCCGTTGTGGCCGGTGGCTCAGTTTTCGGATGAAGATTGAAGATCTCTTTCCGGGGGGATTCATGGGGCGAGCGACATCCCTCGTCGCTTAAAGCACACGTAGTAAAACAAAAATAAATGCAGCCAGTTTATTTAATTTTTTGTTTGTTTCAGGTTTAACCCGGATGTAACTGGGATTTTTTCTACGCCATCTGGCATAACTTTTTCCCAACGTAACGGATGTCTAACGTTTGCTACATCATCTGAAGATTATATAATTTTTATATAACCATATTCTTATGAAAGCCAGCGGTAGATGAAGTGCGCAGCGATGTTTTTGTAATCCGAAAGAAAAGTCACGAGCTGTTATTATGCGATCGGGTGAAAGGTAAAAGGGAATGCATGCCCCAAAGACACTTCATGATTTTTTCTCTAGAACATATTGAAAGGTGCGCAACAACTGCCTCGTGCATCTCCTGGATGAACTTGATGACGCAGCAATAAGGTAAAGTACTTTGTAACACAGAATTTGGTATACGCCGGCTGCTAGCTATTTACGCAGGGGCTTGGAACGTTTTTTTTTTGTTTGTTTTTTGTAACGGACATTCCTGTGCCGACCAATCGGATAACGTACTTCTGTAACGCAGGAGCGTCACACGGAATCACCAAAGTGAAGAAGGAACTGTTCAGAAAGCGTAGGAGAGCTCGATCTTGTGTCCAACGCTAAATCGACTGCGCCAAAAAAGCATTTTAGACAAAAAGCGAGTTGGTAATGTCGCAAGGCACCGAACGCGCCCGCACGTATGATAAGATAGTATTCCGCAGGCAAGGGGAAGGAAACAGGCACGTGCTTTGGTGTGAAAAGGGGGAAACGTGACGTTGGAAGGTCGAAGCTAAGTTTTCAAACCGAAGCCCAAGGATGACAAGCCAGCTCCCTGCTTGAACCTTCAGTATGCACTGAAATTCGAGGAACAACAGCGACAAGAACATCGGTCAGATCTATCCCATGGGTTTGACAGTGTTTCACACCCGGAAATGGCTGGAGTATGTAGCACGAGCTTCTGTCGGCACGACGTCGTCACGTCGTACGATGGATGCCCCTGAAGTACGAAATCAGACAGGGAGAGCGAGAACATATCTTCACGGACACCTTAGATGTCCTTTCGACATTCCGGCAGGTCCAACGGTTCTTTCAAAACTAATAAAAAAAATCTTAAATGAAACAGTTTAAAAGAAACATCGACTCTGCTAGTACACGAGGGCGAAAAACTTTTACCGGTTAAGCTTTTTTATTCATTTATTTACTTTCTTTATGGCTCGTTTTGACGAAGCCGACCTTTATGGGCGACCCTTGAACACGCAACGTGTGACTAGCCTCACGCGACCGAGCCTTCCCCCTGGGACTTCTCCGCTTTTCCGAAGACGATAATTAACCCGGCAAGCCCGTCGCAGCACTCACGACCGCGCCTCCTAAATTTTTAATGGGGCTAATAAAGCACCCTTCTCACACACACACACACAAAAGCAAAACAAAAGAAGCACAGCAACAAGAAAAAAAAAAGCTTAGCCAACTCCTTTCCCAGCACTCCCTTCCTTCACTCTCGCTTTTATCGCCTCCTCTTTCATTATGATCGTCATTTCCTCCCCGTGATTAATTACGGCCCAATCCCCACGGAGCTGCCCTGCCGACAATTGAAACAGGGCGCGTGCCCATAGAGTGCGCCCGCGCCACTCCAGCGCCCCGTAGACGCGATGCCACGCCAGCGCGAAGCGTCGGGTCCTATAAGGGCAATTACGACGCCGGCAATTGGGTTACGCTGCTGCCCCAATCATGAGGCACGGGTCGGCCGGCAGGCAAGGGCCCGCTCCCTGGTGCCGATCTGTGCTGTGCGTGTGTGCGCGGGGGCCAAAGGCTGCCCGGTAACTCCGTCCGCGGGTTCCTTGATGAGGGCGGCGAAGGAGCACGTGCGGAGCCTTCGGACGGTGGTGCCGGGTAATTTGGGGAACGCCAGCGCTGGGGGCCAAAGGGGTGAAGGCGAAGGGGGGGACGTGCCTGCTCAGGTCGTGGCTTCAGTGCGGGTCGAACTCGTCCACTGGATGAATCCTGAATGGGATTGGCACTTAGTGTCGATCAACGGGGCTTGCCGTGCGGAGTGTATACGGGCCGTAAGTCTGGTGTTGGAAGAGTACTCGGGGAAAGAGGTTTACATTGGGCAGGTTAAGAGTAAAAATGTAAAATCTGGAGCCAGTATATAGAGCACGCTTAGAGTGTCGGCACTCTATTCGCCTGATTTTCTCGAGAAAGACTCCATTTCGGTGCTAAGTGCAGAACGGGCACGCTATTGCGCGATACAGTTGCCATTCGGAAATGCGACTTCCCTGAGCTTCATATATGTGGTGCCGGGAAACTGCTTTGTCGCGGACTGCTTTTACATTTCTGGGGGACGGAGAAAAAAAAATCGTTTCTTGCGATTCGAGAAGCCTCACATAACTGGCAGCAATGATTTCAGCCATCAAGATGGTTGAAGTGTCCTTAACCCTGAAACGTCGCTTATTTCGTGACTAATATAAGTCGCCTTTTAGTCCACGCCCTTTATTCGAATGATTTGGCTGCTGAAATGATGATTGACAATGCGATACAACTCGCCATTGGATCCAGTCACTCGAATTCGGTGTCAGGGCTCGGAGTGTGCGCCGGACACATGGGTAGCGCTTTCTGTTTAGGGATCGTCATCATCACACTGTTGACTTTTCCCACTTTGGTCACTTTTAAGTATTTCTTTTAGCATATATAGATCTTTAAGTACTTCTCAATTTTGCTGTTCTACAAAAAGACCCCCAAAATGTACAGTGTCTTTCTTTTTTTCTTTTTTAATTGTTAAAATAAGTTACACGTCGCATAAAAGCCATTCTCCGCCCAAATGTAACGCAAGTGGTCCGAATCTAATTCCAAAGTTTGAGAACCAACCGTCATCCAATTCAAAAGATATAAGTTACTTTTGTTTTTAATTTTCAGCGACAAAAATTGAAGCTGACGGAGCTCTTGAATACATGCAACTGAATGGCGCCAGTTATACGGGCGATTATGTGTCCCATTTTCCCATAGAAATTTTCAGAAAATCACATAATGGTGCGGTCCATTATGTGATTTTCTATACACATAATGGCGCTACATTTAGGCAAAGAAAAAGCGTTAGGCGACGCGTAGTTTATTAACTCAAATAAAAAAAAAGAAGCATTTTTCTTTTCTTTTTTTTTTGGGGGGGGGGGGGGGGAGGAGGGGACATTTTGAGCATTAAACGTTTTCAATCCTCTGTCTTTCTGGCGTATCTCGTTGATACACTGTTCGATATTGACAACTCACAGCCACTGTTTCAGCATTTACTTCGGCCCTCCATTCTATTTTGTCAATGCCCCTTCTGCACCTACCTGTTGGCAAGATAGAAGCGGTACAAAAACGGAGTGGTCGATATATTCTAAATAACAATCCTCCACCTCTGAGTGTTTTAAAAATTAAAGACGATCTCAACTGATCATCACTATAGCTACCCAACATAAAAACCTAACGCCGATTTTTTTTTTCCTACCCCGTTCCGCTACCAAGCACTTATTCTGACAAAAAAAAAAAAAAAAACTATCTGAAAAAAAAAACTAGCGCTTATTACTCAAATTTCTTAAAAAGTGTTTTAGCTTTCCCATAAATAAAGGAATGAGAAGAGTAGAATACTTACAACCTGACGAAAGGGAGAGAATTATAAATTATTTTAAGCTGCTTCACTAAATTTGTCTCCGCAGGACTGAACCTATCAGGGGCATAAATTCGCTTTCGTAATTATTTGTGTTTCCAAAAAACCGTTGTTATCACTAAACGCCTACAGGTCTGAACAACACCTTGACGTGATCTGCACTCTGTCAAGGCAACGAGAAGAACCGTTCCTTACATATGTGCGACTTTCTAGAGAAATTCTTGACGCAGGCGCAGCGAAACCAGTTATATCTGGCCTCAAGTTGTGTTTGACAATACATGGGTAAGAAAGCGAACCCTCGATGGTGTTAATCGGTAATCTCCTATATGAGACAATAAATAAATAAAGAATAATAATGAAACAAATAAGCGGCAGAAACTGAACGTCAGGTAATTAAAGCTCTCCGGTGCAACATCAATTAAAAGGGGCGTGAGGACAGATCAATTAAGCCATTGTGTTGCATCTGCTTCCTACTTTTTGTTGATTACGCTTGCATTCATTAAGGCGTTGTGCTAAAACAAAATACTGAGCGCAGAATACGATTACCGTGAACGGTTCCGCAACCGTCAAAGAAAGGAAGCAATTAAAATCAAATTACTCGTTACCCCGAAGCAATAATTGACCTCTAGTTGTTGTGTTGACTTTCTTTCGTTGACACTAGAACAGTCGATTGCCTCGTTGCAATTAACAATGCTTGGGGAATCGAAAGTGCACTTTAAACTTAATGATGCGTACAATTTTTTTTTTTTTGAACTCAAGCTTCCAGGTTAGTGCTCATTGAAATCTTAAGCATGCTACTACTCTTAAGAAAATGCAATGATAATTGAAGTCGCAGTTACTTCGATTGAGTTCCGGTGTGAACAGTGCAGGCGATTCTTACAGGCTTCGGCGGCATGTAATGAGAATTCCTGCAACACATAATTTGTGAGCTGGGAATTTACGTATTCTCGCCAGCTTCTTCTTATGTTCTTTTCAGTGTTTATGGTGGCTTTCAAGCTGTAATGGAGACGACGACATCTTTCCGAGAGAAGCAACACAGATCCCGTTGTTGTATGTATGCTCAAAGGTTTTGTCCATTGCTTGTCCACTAAAAATGCTTGCCTGCAGTTTTTTTTTTTTTTTTTTTCGCAAAAAGAGGAAAGAACCAATTACTTTAATCAACGGAAGACTGTGAGGTTTCTTCTGTTGCCTGTCTTAATGAAAACGGGCATCGTACTAGCATGAATTTGCGTAATTCCTAATGCAGGCTGTAGTTGAACACTGCACACTAGATGCCCTAAACGAATAATAATGAGAAAATAAAAATAAACATACTGTTTTTTGTGTGTGTGTGTGCTCTTGTGTTTTTATGTTCTTTTTGTCTTATGTTTTTGTGTTCTTGTATTCTTGTGTTCTAAATCAGAAAGTTAAAGTGAGACATTTGACTCTATATTGTCACAGGTGGTGACCAAACAAAAAAACAGGAAATAAACAGAAAGAAATAAACGTTTAATGTGGCGAACTTGTGCCAAAAACAATAAACGAGTACAAAAGATAATAACAGAGCGTCGCGGGCGTCGAAGTCGGCGTAGCAACAGAGTCGAACGCTGGTGCGAAACTGACTGCGGCTCGCCACGCGGAGCCCCTTATGTACATGCGTGGTCTTCGGGAATAATCGGCGTAGAAACTTCGACGCGTAGAACATTCGGGCCTGGAACAAGCAACATGATTCTCGAATTCTCCAGAACACTAAGTTGCAGGAATAAACAAAAGACACGTCGCTCCCAGGATTCGAACCCTAGCTTTTCGCGTGGGAGCCAGGCGCGATAACCATTATGCCATGCGCGCGCTGCCTACTTGGCCAGCGCGCGCGGCATTACTCCCCCTTTTAAAAAGTGCATCGCCCCGATGCAGCACAAAACAAAACAAAGCAAACAAAAAGAACGGTAAACTAAAGAGTCATTTGGAATACGTAAGGTCCACTGTCCTATCGAGCGTAGTACGGCTTCATGCGCACGACGTGGACGACTTCTGGTCGTGGAGGGCGGCGTGATGAAGTCCGTGTTCCATCGGGCTTCACCTCGTAGTTCACCTCGCCGAGGCGACGAAGTACCTTGTATGGTCCAAAGTACCGTTTCAGCAGTTTCTCACTGAGGCCGCGGTGACGGATGGGCGTCCACACCCACACCCTGTCTCCGGGCTGGAAGTGAACGTCCCTGCGACGAAGGTTGTAGCGGCCCGCGTCGACGCGTTGCTGGTCTTGAATCATGAGTCGGGCGAGCTGGCGGACTTCTTCGGCGCGTTGAGCAACCGCCTGGGCGTCGTCGCTCTCATTGTCAGATGGCTCATGCGGCAGCATTGCGTCCAGCATGGTCGTTACCTTCCGACCATGTACCAGCTGGAAAGGGGGGAATCCGGTGGTCTCCTGAACCGCCGTATTGTAGGCGAACGTGACGTAGGGCAACACCTCGTCCCACGTCTTGTGCTCTACGTCGACGTACATAGAGATCATATCGGCGATTGTCTTGTTGAGTCGCTCGGTCAGTCCGTTGGTCTGCGGGTGGTATGCAGTGGTTCGACGATGGCCGGTGCCACTGAGACGAAGGATCTCTTGCGTCAGCTGGGCCATGAACGAAGATCCGCGATCTGTAATCAGAACTTCGGGAGCGCCGTGCCGGAGGACGATGGACTCGATGAAAAACTTGGCGACTTCCACAGCAGTCCCTGAAGGAAGAGCTTTCGTTTCGCCGTACCGCGTGAGATAATCTGTAGCGACGATGATCCAGCAGTTCCCCGACGTCGAAGGCGGAAAAGGACCAAGTAGATCCATTCCGATCTGCTGGAAGGGTGTAGTTGGAGGAGAAATGGGCTGCAGAAGTCCGGCCGGCCTCGTCGGCGGTTTCTTGCGTCGCTGGCACTCGTGGCATGATCGTGTGTATAGGTGGACGGTCTTGGGGAGCTTCGGCCAGTAATACTTTTCACGAATACGGGCCAGTGTCCGGCTGTAACCAAGGTGTCCGGATGTCGGGTCGTCGTGGCAGGCTTGGAAGATCTCCTCTCGAAGGTCACTCGGGATTACCAGCAACCAAGGTGTGTTGTTGTTGCCGAAGTTCTCTTTGTAGAGTACACCTTGTCGGATGGCGAAGGTCGGCAGTACTCGTGAGAAGACACGTGGCACGGTACTCCTGCCCCCTTCCAGATGCTCGATTAATGCGCGCAGCTCAGGATCGTCCCGTTGACGTCGTGCCATATCGTCGGTGTTCACTGCTCCTAGAAAGCACTCGTCGTCATTGTCGTCGCTGCAGCCGGAAGGGGTTTCGACGGGGGCTCTGGACAGGCAGTCGGCGTCGCTGTGCTTGCGGCCTGACTTATAGACCACTGTCATGTTGAACTCTTGTAGTCGAAGACTCCATCGAGCGAGGCGTCCTGACGGGTCCTTCAGCTTCGCAAGCCAGCAGAGCGAGTGGTGGTCCGTGACTACACGGAACGGGCTGCCGTACAAGTACGGACGAAACTTCGCTATTGCCCAGACGACCGCAAGGCATTCTTTCTCAGTTGTGGAGTAATGTTTCTCCGCCTTGGACAATGTCCGACTTGCGTAGGCGATGACTCGCTCGATGCCTTTTTGCACTTGGACTAGTACTGCGCCCAGTCCCGCGTTACTTGCGTCCGTGTGAATTTCTGTTTCCGCATCCTGGTCGAAATGTCCAAGCACAGGAGGAGTCTGGAGTCGTCGTTTCAGTTCGTCGAATGCCTGCTGTTGCTCCTCGGCCCATTCGAACTTCTTGGCGTCCTTCGTGAGATTCGTAAGTGGTGCGGAAATCCTTGCGAAATCCCGAACGAAGCGTCGATAATAGGCACAAAGTCCAAGGAATCTTCGCACGGCCTTCTTATCTGTCGGCGCTGGAAATGCCGCGACGGCGCGAGTCTTGTCGGGGTCTGGGCGGACGCCTTCGTTACTAACCACGTGGCCAAGGAACTTCAGTTCGTCATAGGCGAACCGGCACTTTGACGGCTTGAGTGTGAGTCCGGCGGTCTGAATGGCTTGAAGAACAGCTCGGAGTCGTCTCAAGTGCTCGTCGAAGTCAGCTGAAAATACTACGACGTCGTCAAGGTAGACGAGACAACTCTGCCACTTCAGCCCTGCCAGTACGGTGTCCATGACACGCTGGAAAGTTGCTGGCGCCGTGCATAGTCCGAACGGCATCACCTTGAACTCGTACAGTCCATCCGGCGTGACGAAAACTGTCTTCTCTCGGTCCCGTTCGTCGACCTCGATTTGCCAGTAGCCGCTCTTCAGGTTCATCGATGAAAAGTATCGAGAGTGGCGCAGCCGGTCTAGAGTGTCGTCGATGCGGGGGAGTGGGTAGACGTCTTTCTTCGTAACCGTGTTGAGCTGCCGGTAGTCCACGCAGAACCGAAGAGTTCCGTCCTTCTTCTTAACCAGCACGACTGGAGAGGCCCATGGACTGCTTGAAGGTTGGATTATGTCGTCATTCAGCATCTCTTGAACTTGCTGATGGATCACCTCCCTTTCCTTAGCGGAGACTCTGTACGGCGATCGATGCACAGGGCGCGCGTCGTCCTCAGTAACGATGCGGTGCTTGGCAACCGCGGTCTGGCGCACCTTCGACGACGTCGCAAAGCAGTCGCGGTATTCGGCGAGGAGGTTAACCAGCTGACGCCGTTTAGGGTCCGGAAGCTTAGGGTCAATGTCGAGCTGCGCTGGCGACGTACTGTCTTGCTGGGGCGGCGAGGATTCGTCAGTGATCGCAGTGATTTCGGCGGGGTTTCGGAGTTTCTCGACGTGGCCCACGGCTGCACCTTTCGTGAGGTGTTGCGTTTCGTTTCGGAAGTTCGTCACGAGGGCCACAGTCCGCCCATCCTGAAGTTCAGCTACTCCCCTTGCGACGCCTATGCCTCTTCCCAGGAGCAATTGGAGGCTTCCCTCGAGAAGAACTTCGCCACAGAAAGCTTCATCGATCCCGACAAGTACGAAAACACTCGACCGCGGTGGTAGGTTTACGTGGTTTGCGAGGACTCGGACCGTGGGTGACGTCGCTTCGGGTTCCTCCGCTGGTGGAGCAGGTTTTCGTAGCGTCAGCCGGTTTGTTCCGAGGTCGATGACGGCGCCATACTCGTAGAGAAAGTCCATTCCGAGGATAACGTCCCTCGAACAGTCTTGCAGAACGACGAACTTGACAGGGCACGTTTCACCGTGGATCTCGACGCGAGCAGTGCATCTCCCGACTGGTGTGATGAGATGTCCTCCGGCGGTTCGTATTTGGGGTTCTTCCCACGGCGTCATGACTTTTCGAAGGCGGCGGGAGAGCCTCCCACTCAAGACTGAGTAGTCTGCTCCGGTGTCCACGAGTGCCGATGCGTCGTGACCGTCGATGACGACGTTTAGGTTGTTGGACACCGTTGCAGGAGCGTCGTAGCAATGCGTGGCGTCGGGAGAGTGGGAGCGCTCCGGCGTTCTTGGAGGCTTTTTACGTCGGTCGTCTTCGGCAACTCCACCTCCAGGGGTTGCCGCGCCTAGTTTCCCCGGCGAGTAGCGAGGGGCGACAGGCTTTCACGTCGGGGTCGGTGCATCGGCGAAGCTGGACGTCGTGGCGATGGCGACCGGAACTCTCGGCGGACGCAGGCTCGGGGGACTGGGGTCGTCGCAGGTACTCGTCGATCTCCCGAGGGCGTTCACCACACCGGGGGCGCGGGTCGTTTGGGTGGAATCCGCCCAGCCCGAGTCGTCGGTATGGGCATCGGCGGTACACATGGTCGGCTTCCCCGCAGTGGTAGCAGAGCGGGCGTCGGTCGGCCGTTCGCCACACGTCGGTCTTCCTCGACGAGGGTTGCTCCGGGCGAACGTCGTGGACTTGTCCTTCCTGGCGTCGAGGATACTGTGGCATCGGAGGGTCTCGTCGGGGTGGCGCCGTGGTCTGGCGGTTAGCTTGCGGCGATCTTCGGGCGATGGCGGCGTAGCTCAAAGTAGGCTCCTCTGGCGTCGTCGTTTTGATCGGAATCTCAGGTTGGAAGGCTCGGTGGACTTCCTCTCGGACGACCTCGGCGAGCGACAGGGAGGACGAGCGATCCGTAGCGGGGAGCATCTTGCGGACTTCTTCCCGGACGACTTCACGGATGATGTCACGGATGCCTGGGAGGTCGGTACCAAGGTCGTATCCGGATGTCGCCAGAGTAGTCACGCCAGGGTGCCGCTCGTAGTGTCTGGCGCGTGCTAGTAGCGCACGCTCCATATTCGTCGCCTCCGTGACGAACCCGTCGACAGTTGTCGGAGCATTGCGAATGAGACCTCCGAATATCTCGCTTTTGACACCCCTCATCAGGTGTCGCAGCTTCTTCTCCTCTGTAGCCTGAGGATCGGCGCGGGCGCTCAGGCGAAGAACATCCTCAACGAAGCTGGTGATGCTTTCATTCAGACCTTGGGTCCTTGTTCGAAGGATGTCTTCGGCCCTCTCGCGTCGGTGTTGGCTGGTAAACGTCTTCACTAGCTCTTGCTTGCACACCTCCCACGAGGTTAAAGAAGCCTCGTGGTTCTCCAGCCAGTACCTTGCAGTACCTTCCAGAAGTAAAGGTTCTGCAAGCAGTGCTCAGCTGACCACCCGTTATGTCGGGCAACACGTTCATAATGTTGCAGCCAGTCCTCGATGTCATCGTGGGCGTCTCCGTGGAAAGGCGTCGGAGTTTTGGGTGCGACGGGCAGGTATACGACGCTGGCGGTGGACGGGTTCTGGGACGACTGTCTGTCCATCGTTGGCCTCGTTGGCTGCTTAGTCTTGGGCGGTAGAGGTCCGAATTCCGGGTGTAGACCTTGGGTGCGACGACTGAACCGGATCTCGGAAGTGCTTTCGTCGGTTCTTCGTGGACTAGGCGTCGGACTTGCACTGTGGGCCCTCGGAGGGGTACGCGACAGGGGCATGCGGTACCCAGCACCTCCACAAAATGTCACAGGTGGTGACCAAACAAAAAAACAGGAAATAAACAGAAAGAAATAAACGTTTAATGTGGCGAACTTGTGCCAAAAACAATAAACGAGTACAAAAGATAATAACAGAGCGTCGCGGGCGTCGAAGTCGGCGTAGCAACAGAGTCGAACGCTGGTGCGAAACTGACTGCGGCTCGCCACGCGGAGCCCCTTATGTACTACCTTGATCACAGTTAGCGGGAACGCCGGAGCGCGTGGCAGCGGGTACTATCAGAGCAGCCTAACGGCCCGGCGCGCAAGTTCCAGCGCATGCGCATCGCGCCTGCCGAGGGAATATGCTCTCATCGCACGCATCGCGTCATCGGAGCGCTCGCGCGTCGTCTCCTACGGGCGTCGTCTTCCACGCGAAGCATGTCGCATAGAAGCGCAGGGGTTAAAATGCGTGTAGATGAACTTATCAGCCCACGGATATGCGACAAGCATGCGAATATTTTGATGCATGATACAGTATCATACCTTTTTTGTTTCTTATATTTTATTAAAAACATATTCGAGGCCCCCTCCCCCGCATGCGGTGTGCTTTATAAACTTAGGCGCCTTTGCATTGCTGCCAGAACGATTGCTGCACCTCGTCATGGCCAGAGTTCCAGAGGCGGACAGGTGATTGATCATCGAGCTCTCCCAGAAAGGGCACTCGCAGCGGGCCATCGGGGCCCTTGTAAAAAGGCCTCTAAAGACGGTTAATAGGATCGTTCAAGCTCTCCGTTATGTAGGCCGGATCCACGACGCACCTCGAGGGACTCCCCCAAGGGCGACGACCGAGGATGAGGACCGTTACATTATTGTCGCTGTCGTCGAGGACCCCTTTCTTTCGGCCAGGGAAATCCGAGAAGAGCTGGAATTGGACGTTTCGGACGTGACAATTCGTCGGAGGTTGGCAAGCGCCGGCCTGCATAGCGCCATGGCAGCGCAGAAGCCCCTGCTATCTCCTTCAAACAAGGAAGCGAGTCTCTGCTTTGCGATGGGACATGCGTCGTGGACGGCGGATGACTGGGGCCGGGCCGTCTTTTCAGACGAATCGACGTTCTCCACCAGGCAAGACGAATGCGTGCGTGTGTGGCGACCCCGCGGCGCACGGTAAGGCCTGCTTAGTATGCTAGCTGTTCTACGTAGATCTTGATAATTGTTTTCGTTGCTGAAATATTTCGTCGTTCGTTTACGTTCTCGCTACACACTCGTGATTTACTGCAATTCCGTTTGATAAAAGGCTGAGGTCCTTTAACAGTTGAATTTTCTGCTATGTTATTCGCAATGTATCCATTGTTAGTTAAAGCTAATGACGTTGTTTATTTGTTTTTTTTTATTATCGTTGGCTTATATGCGTAGTCGTGACAGTCTTTGTTCCTTTCTCCTCTTTACCTGCGTAATTTCTGTGTATACAGTTCGATAGCTTGGCTGAAAAATCACACCGCTCAACTAGGGTCGATGCGCTCCTGCAGGAACGATCTTGCCTACGTGCAG
This sequence comes from Ixodes scapularis, assembly GCF_016920785.2. Lineage (NCBI taxonomy): Eukaryota > Metazoa > Arthropoda > Arachnida > Ixodida > Ixodidae > Ixodes > Ixodes scapularis. Next base: position 61,989,730 of record NW_024609846.1, on the reverse strand, counting down.
CGCGTTGCTTCCAGCGGCAGGACGTCCGTGAACGTTTGGGGTGCCATCACAAAACATGGCCTCGGTCCTCTGCACCGCATAGTCGGGAGGCTGACATCGACCAGTTACTGCGACGTGGTGGACACCGTCCTTATACCCTTCGTTCGGTGTGGTCTCTTCCCCGACGGGAACTTCCTTTTTCATCAAGATCTCGCGCCCATCCACACTGCGCGGACCGTGAAGGACCACTTGCGGCAGTGCGGCATAGAGGAGTTGCCATGGGTTCCGAAGGGCGCGGACTTCAACATTATTGAGAACGTGTGGGGCCGAATGAAGGCGGCCATGGTGCGGACTCCTATTTATTCCGCTACAGGAGACCAGCTGGGGGACGCAGTCCAAGCAGAATGGGAACGTTTGAAAGGAGACGCGTCTTTCGTGTCAAGTCTTTACGACTCGCTGCCGCCAAGGATGGCGGCTGTATTCGAGCTAAACGGGGATATGTCCCGTTACTGAGCCTGTTTTAGTTGACTTGATTTTTCTTTGACTGCAGGTTGCAGCCATTCAGTTTTACTTCAGCAATAAAGTTTGCACTTTTCTTACCCGACACTACTGACACAATGTCGTCGTTACAGCAATTGGCTGCAGCAAACCTTTTGGGCAAAAATCTTAGACGTCTGCACCCTACAGTCACCAACACACATCTATCACAGGCCAAAAGGCAAGAATAATAAGGAAGACAAGAACCACAAGCTATAAATGCAGTTATCAAAGTCAGGACCACGTTAATTAATGATGCAGACGCGCTGGCCGACAATTAGTTTATGATCACCGCGCCCGAGATAGCTCTAGACTTCACAGGAAGCGGGGTCGGCGAATCTGGCGCAGACTGACGCGAGAAGAAAAAAAAGCCGCAAAGTTTATTTGCTTTAACAAATACTGAAACTAAACCAGGAAAGCAGATGAGCACATTGGAGGAGCTTTCATTTTAGGGTTCACCACCTTTCGGGTATGCCAAAGTTCTTGCTATCACCAGTAGCATGCGCATGGTAGACAACAGCCGTAGCAGACAACACACGTAGCAGGCGAGGCGCGTAGCAGACGACAGGCGTAGTTGACGACACACGTAGCAGACGACAAGCGTAGCAGAGGATACACGTAGCAGACGACGCGCGTAGCAGATGACAGACGAGCGCTCAATGACGTGATGCGCGCGACGAGAATATAATCTCGCCGCACGCGCGATGCGCATGCGCAGCAGTTGCGCGCCAGTCCGGTAGAGCGCTCTGATAGTGCCCGCTGCCACGCGCTCCGGCGTTCCCGCTAACTGTGATCAAGATAGTACATGCGTGGTCTTCGGGAATAATCGGCGTAGAAACTTCGACGCGTAGAACATTCGGGCCTGGAACAAGCAACATGATTCTCGAATTCTCCAGAACACTAAGTTACAGGAATAAACAAAAGACACGTCGCTCCCAGGATTCGAACCCTAGCTTTTCGCGTGGGAGGCAGGCGCGATAACCATTAGGCCACGCGCGCGCTGCCTACTTGGCCAGCGCGCGCGGCAATATCACTTGATAAAGGCAGTAGCGACGAAGGATCGCAATCGTTAGTATGTAAACGGACCTCCATTGTTTCCACAACCGTCACACAACTTTCAAAACTATGAACAATTTTTGTAAGTAAGGCTAATGGCCCAGTCATCAATTACTTATTTCTACAAAATAGGTAATGTAGTTCAAATAGACCTCAAAAGGGTAGCATAAACACAAAACTTCCAAAAACTGGAAAATCGTGTTGCTGCGTTGAAAAATCGTGTGCACTGTAGTTAGCAGTGTCGCTTTACAGTATGATTTACTTTAGGTTGATTGAATTAGGATTTCAGACCGAATGAATGTTAACTGTATCAAACAGTATATGTCCACGAATAGCTTCTCTCAGGATTGTAGTCTCTTTTTTTTTGGGGGGGGGGGGGGGGGGGGGGAATTACGTCTTTTGTTACAGCATAGGTCGGAGGCTCTGGAGATCTTACAAAAACACGGTGGACCCGGAAGAGGCTATCGAAGTTGTAATCACAGAGCGCTTCAAGTAGATCGCTATCACCAGCCAGTCTCATTACGCTGCCGCTGCCGCAATGCATCTAGGGAAGTTTGGTCTTTCTGCGAGTGGGACAACCTCGTTGAAGCACTGCGCGTGCAGAGCACGAGACGGCGCGAGGCGTCTCGAGAACCGCCTCCTGTCTCGTGAGAACTGAAGTTATGGCGGCGTCACGCATGCGCCCAACGCTCGGTCAGGTCGGTCTATACTCTATAGGGAGTATTCCCTGGACGCCATATTTGAGGGTGCTGTTTAAAGCGTTAGCTCAGAACGAGCTCAGGTTAGTAGGCAACTAATATAGGGAGTCTTGATGATGTGTGATGCACGTTGCAAAATAACTGTGGAAGCTCGCCGTCAGCAAGCGCTCAGCAGTCGTGCACACAACTATGGCCGCCCTTGAATACTCTCTACTGGGTGAAGCCCTCATCACATAACATTTCAGGCGCACGTATTTTAACGGTGTCAGCTATTTTACATTGCGCGGCGGAGGGGCGGATTTGTGGGTCAGGCTTGAAAGGAAGGAGAGGGGGGGGGGGGGGGGGAAGGGTTCTGCGCAGAGATAACATCACGGGCAAAAAATGAGCTAGGTCTAGGGTGACCACCCGTTCCGCGACTCGCGGGACTGTCCCGCATTGAGGGCTCGTGTCCCGCGTCTTGCAAGACATTTCAAAATCTTCGAAATGTCCCGCATTTCATACTGTCGTAAAATTCACTCTGCAACTCATGGTGCTGTCGAACAACGGGACGCGGGGAAGCGCGGAGGTCGCTGGTAATCGGGTGAACCACAATGGTATGCCATTTTCTATCCAAGCATTGCGGGATGCGACCGTCGTTCTTGCAGGAGTACCGGTGCGCATGCTCCGTTGTTCCTCACCACTTGGTGGCAAAATATTCTAAGAAAAACTGCTCGCAAAAAGTTTAAATATATAATATTGTAATTATATTCGAATCGCTGTGTCATTAAATTCAAGTCACTGTGTCAATGTGATAGCTAAGGTTGCTGTAATTTTTTTTTTTAGTGAAGACAGCGACACAAAAACAACAAGCCTGCCACTCACAGCGGTCGAAGAGAAAAACAATGTTAAAATGTGTGTAGGATTATGTTGATTAATGTAAGCGTTAACAGGAAACAATAACCCAAAAAAAAATTACTGTTTTTTTATTTCCATTTGGTGCATTGAGTTCTGCTACAATCAAATATGTTTTCAACTTTGAAACATGTAATAACACATTTGGCATAAAAATATATCACTTGGAGTAAAAATTATTTGAGCTTAATTGCTGCAATACAATTAGCAGGTGTATAAACAGCACAGGATATTAATGTTGTTAACAGGGCCACGGTATGTGGTGTGTGTGTTAATAAATTCCCTCTACCCCCCCCCCCCCCCCCCCTTGTCCCGCGTGTCCCGCATTTCGCTAGGAGGAAAGTAGTCACCCTAGCTAGGTCTACTTTATTGAGCCATGTCACCAAACACTAAATACTTCTTCCAACAAAAAGTTTGGTGTAAATTTTTTTTTGCATAAAAAAGAGTTGACCTGGGGAAGCTCAAGAAATAGATCGCCCCCCCCCCCCCCCCCCCCTCCCAGGCCGCCCCTCACTTCAATCCGCTCTTGGCGTGGTATGCTCCCCACGTATTTCAACTGCACATGCGTTCATTCTATCCCCTGACCCCTGCTTCCCGATGTCCCCTTTTTTGGAGCGCACTGTCCCCGCTCGACCAACATTTTCTTCACGTATATTTTTACGCGTATTTCGTCTTTCTTGGCGATCGCATTTTTTTAGCATCAGTTGTACGTATGATAGAAAGCAATGAAAACTTATACAAGGGCACGATGCCATTGTGTTCTGACGGTGGAGGAACGTCGGGCTGCCCTTTGATTGTAGTTAGCAGAGAAAGCAACAGACGGCGCTCGCTACTTTCTCGCGAACTTGGGAAAGCTGTCGCCGTACTTGGGGTAACTTTCGCCATGCCGTTACTTGTGCCCTCAGCGAGACTCGAGACTACCTCGAACTGCGACGAACATAAATCGGTCGAAAGGCACTAGAATGCCATGGGCCAATTTCAAATCAACGAATCCAAGGAGACTATGGCTGGTCCTCTTTTAAAGCGCGGGAGGCCAGCTGCAAGCTGGAGTTTTACGTCCGGCTGCGACACATTCAGGGAGAGTTCTGTGCGAAGAGAGTGTTTGTTCACATTCATCTAGGAAACGTACAGACGACATAAATACGGCGTTTGATTCGGCTTAAAAGAAAGTACGGTGCATTCTCTATGAGCGACGAGCCTCCAACCAAGAAAGAATGAGTCACCAAAGAGCGAGAACAGGTAAAGACCGTTGAGGCGGACAGCTGGAGGACAGAAATGCAAGAGCACACTACCCTACATTTGTACAGATCATTCGAGACCGTTATCGCCCCCCTCATCTTCTGCGGGAATACAATGGGCAGCCGTCGTCTCATTGAAGACAGTGGAAGTGCCTTGCGTACCCGCTTGTACAGACGCAAATACGACATCAACGTGACGGACACGCTCTGCAGCGGTGCATATGAAGATGTGGAGGAAACAATACCTCATTTGCTGTTTCTGTTTTCGGCACTATAGCTACACCAGGCGTCGGTTCCAGTATTGAACAAGCGCTTGGGCTTACGAAAGGAGTAAACTAGTTTATGTGCTCGAAACGTAGGTTTGAGGATTAAGAAAGAATTAAAAAAACTCGTTGTTTTTTGTTTTTTTTTGCTTGTTTATTCCATAGGTTCCCGATTTTAAGAGATTGCGCCGCACAAATATATGTATATATATACACGAACTCAACTCTCCCACGTCACGCCGCGGTGGTGGCGCGTCGAACGCACTTCCGGTCTGGGGCGGTGGGCAGAAGTCGCCGTGCGAGACATGCATTCTTGTGTTCTTTTTAGGGAAACCAGACAAAAAGCCTGCATTCTCGTCAGAATGCTGCGACGGGGGCTGTACTAAAAGAGTCTGGAAAGGTTTGAAGATCAGTTTTCATGTGTTTCTGCCCGCTCCGTTCGTCCGAGTACGTGGATAGTAGCCGTGAAAAGGGCAAACCAGACGCTGTCGAACTACGATTGTTTGTGCGGGCAACACTTTGTGGTCACCAGATGTATTTGTTTTGTTCCAACATGAACGAGAGAAAACCGCCAAGTTGTCCGGGCCACCCGCGGGTTCAGTGCGTCTTCAAATTCACACGGCCGACTGGTCGTTCGAACCTTCGTCTGCTCTTTCGAACTTGCCTGCTTTTTGTCGTCTGCTCGTTCAAACAAAAGCGGCACGTAGACCAAACTTTGACCCGGTGATAGCAATAAGAAGTAAATGCAGGCTTCAAAAGACTTAAGTAGGCTCGGTATAAACAGTAGATACAAGATGTTGATGATTGGTACCAGTGGCGATCACCGACTAGTTACGTTTGGTTTGTTCCCGCGTCCGAATTTCAGTATCGACGTCGATCATCGCCGCTACCTTCTACACTTTTGCAGCACGAGCGACGTCGCGACCGAAAATATCTAAATCTCATCATGGTTTTGGCGTCCATTTCTTCGGCGTTCACGCGAATGAATCGCCGCACGTAAAATTATTTACGCAAAGTTTAGCGGTGTAACGAGCATTGATAATTTCGCTCCGGCGATTAAAGTGGTAAGACATCGCTATGAGGACGTAGAATCGACAATTCCAACGCGAAAAAGAGTATGCAGACTCACACAGACGCCGACAACGTGACATTCGAATGGTTTGTTGACGCGGGACGCGGTGCTTCTTGCCCGCACTCTATTGCGAAAGCGTTCGAAATGTCGTCTGCTCTTTCCAACTTTTCTGCTTTTTGTCGTCCCCTCGTTCAAACGGCAGCGGCCCGTAGACCAAACGTTGACCCGGTAATTGCGATAAGAACTAAGTGCAGGCCTTAAAACACTTTTGAAGGTTGGTTGGGATAAGTAGGTTAAGTGTAAACAGTAGAGAGAAGAATTGAAGAATATGTTGATCATTGTTATCAGTGGCCATCACCGATTTATAATGCCCGATTCTACTTGCGGTTTTCAGTGACGACGTCCACCATCTCAGCTACGGTCCACGCTTTTGCAGCCCGAGCGACGTCGCGACTGAAAATAGCGAGCAGAATCTCATCGTGCGAGTCAGGCTTTAGAGCCCATTCTGCGGCGTCCACGTGAAATGAATCGCCGCAAGTCACATTATTCACGCAAAGTTTTGCCTCCTTAATTTTACTGAAGCCGCTCCAGTAGTCAGACATTGCTAGGAGGACGTAGAATCAACAATTCCAACGCGAAAAAGAGCACGCGAACTCCCACCGACGCCGAAAACAACGCAATTCAATGGTTTGTTTATAGCAGGGACTCAAACCGAAAAATATAACGTTTCGGTTACGGTTACGGTTACCGCTTCCTGTTGATAACGGTTTCGTTTCGGTTTTTTACGGTTTTAATTTTTACGGTTTCGGTTACCGGTTACACGTTCATAAAAACCGGTTTATTTCGGTTTTTCCAATAATTTGTCTAATTGAAATGCTAGACAGCCATTTTAGAAAAAACTGTTTAGTCTCAGATATCCAATAACGTGAAATACAAGGAACCTAGAAACGTCTTAATACTTCTAATTGGTCAGAAGTTGCACACGTTCCTAGCTCCAACTCTTGTTCACTACATCTACTTACATTATTTAGTTTGATGCCCGAGCATACATGTTACTTCTAGTACTCGGGGATCATCGCGTTCTATATAATAAAAATTAAAATAAACACCGCTACTCTGTTGTTTGGCACCATTTATAAACAATTACCCTAAGAAAGTTCCCACTTGATGCTGGAAGAACCATTCGCACTTTCTCGTCGCTACAGTTGATTTCAACCTCATACATGCAGGCGAGTCTTCGCTTCACTGAAGGAAGGAACAGAACTACAGCCATCCACTAGTAAAATACTGCTAAGTGGAATGAAGTAATAAAATTGAGAGCTGGGCTGGGCGGGCCGTGAGGCAAGAAGCCTTCGTGCAGCGAATGGAAAGTCCGCCGTAGTCGGGCGGCCCGTGAAAACTACTTGCCTCACTAAACACTGCCCAGTCGACTTCAGGTGCCTGCTGGGTCGAGTGGACTGGCGGTGTAGGTCCCGTCGCTTTTGACTTGTAGGCAGTGCTACCCAGGTCCGACTGAGAGTCTTCGACGACGCTTTGTTTGTCTGTAGTGTGTTCCTTTGTGTTGGTGTGGTTTTCCTCCTTGCCATCGTACGTGTCGAAGGAGCCGTCATCGGCGTGGGGCTCAATGACAGTGTCGGTCCTGCTGAGCCACTCCAGGATTCGCTCGGTGGCGGTGGTTGTCGAGTCGGGATCCATTGGGTCGTTTTCTTCGATCCAAGATCAAGCTCGGGCACGGTCGGCCGAGACGCCAGCCTCGCAAAGAGCATGGGCGAGAATGTCCTCGGCAGGAAAAACGCACAGGAGCGTCGAGGAGACGACTGTGCCGTCGATGACGGCACTGGTGGGTTTCGAAGACTCAGCGTAGCTGCCGGACTCACGATTAGGTGGCCTCTTCGACTTGGTGTCTGGGCGGTAGCTGGTGTGCGCGGGAGCACGAGGCGTGTGGCGTCCGCGTCGAGGCTGGTTGGGTAGCTGGTCGGGGAGCTCTCTGAAAACCTCAGACTCGAATCCTCGACGTCTGGGATAGGACTGCCGTCCTACAGTTCCCTCTCGCGACGACGTGGAAGAGTTCCAGTCTATCGAAAATGAGGTGCTGGTGTTCGGGGAGCATGTCATCCCAGTAGAACCGATGGCGGGGGAGATGCCTGATCTCATGGACATCTCTCGTGGGGAAACTTATGGTGTCCTGGGCGAGGTCGCTCAGAATGTCGTAGGCATGATGGACCCTCGCTCCGGCATGGGTGGTGGGGGCTCTATCAGAGGTAGTTGGATTGCGCTGGTGGCTCTGGTAGAAATGATTCTCGTAGAAGCCATACCTCCGGCGGTGGCAGGGGGAGGCCTCCGGCGATGCTGGAAGCGATCTCTCGGCGCGTTTGTGGATGTTCGACCTCACCGTGCCGACGTTCGAATAGCTCGCGTTTACAGTTTTGCGAGAGAGACTGTTGAGACTGCAGGGGGGCTATGTTGCGCTTTTTGCACTCCCAGGAGACTAGGGAGAGGGAAGTGACGTCAACGACACAGCAAACGCAGATTGGGTGTTGATTTCGTTTTCTTCTGTCAACATCCAATCTGCATTTGCTGTGTCGTTGACGTCACTTCCCTCTTCCAAGTCTCCTGGGAGTGCAAAAAGCGCAACATAGCACCCCTGGCCGTGTGGGGCGAGATTGGCCAGGCCATCGACGATTGGAAGCAGGGCAGCTCCCAAGGTTCAGGCGAAGGAGGCAGAAATTGCATCCCATGTCTGTTGGACGAGGGTGGCGCGGTGGCGCGTTTGACGAGGAGGCATCCTTCTCCTTGGCTTTTTCTTTTGTCGTGTTGAGAAGCTGAGAGGCGTGGCACTGCTGGCGACGGTAAAGCCCCTCTATCCTGGGAAAAGTGGCGCTTTCATTGTTGTTAAATGCTCGAGGCACGTGCGACGCGCTACTTCTGGGAAATTCATGCCGTCTGAAATAGCTAAGTGTTGCGCTGTGCCGCCATGATCTTCCCAAGGGCTGCACGTTGCACGTGCCTTGTGCATCGACGAACATTGCGCTACTTTTGAAACATGAAGGGGCTTTAGGCGGCGGGTGCCACTCGGTTTGAAGAAGGGTCTCGGCGCGGGAAGGAAAAGAAAAAAACTCGGACACCCTTCTGACGTTTCCTCGCTCCTTCCACCACTCTCAGCCCGAGCATATATATATATATATATATTGTATATATAATACAAAACGCCAATGTCAAACCCCTGACTTTTTTTTTCTTTCTGTGTTGTTTCAAAATCGTCACTCGCGGCAGGTTTCACACTAAATGAACAACATAAACATTATTAATGAACAGCAGGGCCCATTAAAGCCCCTTCATGTTTCAAAAGTAGCGCAAAGTGCGTCGATGCACGAGGCACGTGCAACGTGCATCCCTTGAGAAGGTCATGGCGGCACAGCGCAGCACTGAGCTAGATTTCAGACGCCATGTTCTTTCCAGAAGTGGCGCGCTGAACGTGTCTCGCGCGTTTCCACAACAATGAAGGCGCCACTTTTCCCAGGATACAGGGGCTTTAGGGCCCGTTTGCTCGAAGCGCTAACCGCGGCTAAAGTTAGCCGTAGTACCTAGGAGAGGGATTCTGATCATGTGAAAGGGATCGGTAGGGATGCGGGAAAACATGGCGGTGCCCCGCAAAGTGAGCGCCGCTCGCTTCGGAACTAATATGTCGTTGTAGCTGCAATATCGCGCGCGTTAGTCAGTAACTAATGGTGCAGGAGGCGTTCGCTTTGCCTTACCTCACTTAAATCGCAAAGCATGAGCAATGACCTCGCCGCATTTTTAGATAGTATTTCGATTCTGGCCATTCTTAAGCCTAAATGAACACGATAATTGTCGGCATGCATGGAAACGTCTTTGGAAAGTGGATTGCCTTGACTCAATCGGCCTTGTATTGATAGCACACAAATTTCCCAAGCACCGAGGTGCATGTTACGAGTGTAGTTGCAGGCATTGCGCGTGCTGGCGTATGCAGTAGTAATATACCCGTTGCTCTGGGCAGGGGGCGCGAGCGCGTCCGGAAGACTTACGCAAGACGCGACCAAGTTTTGCTGGCTGCATCATCCGTGTGGCGCTGTAACGTTCGATTTTGCACGTGCCACGTTCGAATACAAGCCGCTGTGAGCATCTGTAGATGTGCGGTAACAAAACGTCTAAAAAAGTTAAAAAAAAAAGAACAGAATTATGCTGCTTGCGGCCGCAGCGTTCCATTAAACATTCCTTTCATATTTGCTTTCTTTCACAGCTTCCGCGAGCACGTATATTTCACTTTACGTGATAGTGAAGCCGAAGCTACTCGGAAAAGCGCGTCATCCTGAACGATGCTCGCACTGCACGAGCGAGCGTGCTTGGCAGGGACGCGGAAAGCTCGCAGCTCGCTCTTGTAGCCTCCGCTACGCTGGAACTTAGAATGGAACTGAGTAGAAAAAACTCTAGTGGGGAAGCGTATTGATGCATGTTCGAAACGCGAGCCAAATATTCTATTTTGCTCGCCTGCAGCACTGCTCAAAACTTGTGAGCTACGGGCCTATCGTTCTAAAGGAAAAAGTCTAAAACAAATTTTGCCTTGCACGCGCGTTCGTCCAAGTTTTATAATGATTATTTACTTCGAATCTTTTATAAGAGGAAGGACAGCGAGCGCGGACCATAGAATTACACTTCCAGCGTTCTTCTCGATGCTTGGGTAATTTAGAAAAAAGTCTGTCGGGGCGGGACGCTGGTCTTCTTTTTTGTACTATTAATATCCGGTCGATCGAGTCAAGGCAATCCGCTTTCCAAAGACGTTGCCATGCCGACACTTATCGCGTTCATTTAGGCTTAGAAAGGCCAGAATCGAAAGACTATGCAACAAATGCCGCGAAGTCATTGCTCGTGCTTTGCGATTTAAGCGAGGTAAGGCAAAGCGAAAGCCTCCTGCACCATTCGTTGCTGACTAACGCGCCCGATAGTGCAGCTACAACGACATATTAGTTACAAAGCGAGCGGCGCTCACGCACCGGGGTGCCGCCATGCTTCCCGGCATCCCAGCCCCCAGTCACGTGATTTCAAACTCCCTCTCCTAGGTACTGCTGCTAACTTTAGCCGCGGTTAGCGCTTCGAGCAAACGGGCCCAGGTTTTCTTTTCCGCCAGCTCTGCATGATGGCCAATTTACCTCGTTTCTTTATACTGGCTACTGCATGTCAGGAACATCGGTGGTTTTGATAGAACCGAGTTGAATGGACATCTGAGAATTCGAACTTATTAGTTAATACACTGAAAGCGACACGTACTGAATACATGTAGCGATGTAGGAGTGTGGCAGATTTAGAAATATAGAATTTTTTAAATTATAAGCTCGACCACTAATTCAATCTGAGTATTCTTAATCCTAAAGTCAGATTGAATGGAAATATGACCAGATGCACCACTCGCTGACAGTAACTCTGTCAAATGGCCACAACAATTTAAGATCCCTCCTCCAGGTCATACTTCAGAAAAACTAATAGTTCATTTTTCGGTTAATATTGGTTAAAACCGGTTACCGGTGAATAATTTACGGTTCCGGTTCCGGTTACGGTTTTTATAAATATCAAATAACGGTTTCGTTCCGGTTACGGTTACAGAAAAAATTCCGTTCCTAAACGGTTTTCGGTTTCGGTTACGGTTACGGTTTGAGTCCCTGGTTTATAGGCGACGGCGGGCTTCTTGCCCACCATCCACCGCGCATGCGCGGCGCCGGTGGCGTCCGCTAGGGGCGCTCCGGTTTGTTTGTAAACATGAGTTGGTGTATACATGCATACATGTCCGTTGTGTGGTATTACGGTGGCTGGAACGCGTTTCCGACTGGTGTGTTTAGCGTCCTACTCCGCCAGCGCATTGAAAGTGGCCCCAAAGGGGCCAACAAATGACATCACAAAAAGCCAGAGTGCCATGCTGTCGGATATCGCGCTCCTATAGACCAGTGTCCGCGCCGATTCCAGGGCGCCGCCATGTTTATCTACGCTCGCGGCACCACGCGGAGAGAACTGGCAGGCAGGAGCGGGGGGGGCTGCGTTGGCGGCGTTGCTTTGGGGAGCTGGATGCGGCAGGCTGTCCGAATGCACCGGCACATCGTGAACGATGTCTTCACCAGAAGCCTCCGCGACCCGTTCTTCAACAGATAAGATGTCGTGAACATTCGAGAACCCATCTCGATCAAGAAAACAAGAGAAAACCTTTCTTGTCTTAAATGTTCTCGGTGTCTGCTGACCCTTGACATCGCGTTTCAGTCCGGGTTCATTGCGTAGTAAATATTTCGCTACCGCTTTCTTGTAGCTTTCAAATGCTTGATTGTTGGTTTCTTGTATACGACATTACATTCGTGGCACGTTTGAGACCGATTTTCGCGATCTGCTTGTCTTTCTGCGGCAGCGCGGCTCTGCCGAGCCGAAATAAGTGGGAGGCGTTCACTTGATCGAACGCCGTTTTAGCGAATGAAAACGAGACCACGACGTTTCATCGAATGACTAGCGAATGGGTCTAGTTACATAGACAGCTCGGATTAGTTTTCTTTTGTAATGTGGCGCCTTGTCTGCCGCTGCGAAGCGGAGTAAACGAGGGCTCCGAGTATGTTAGCACGCGTCCCCCCCCCCCCCCCCCCACACACACACACAAACACAAACACACACTGCGAGCGTCTGGGTTCGAAACTATTAATTGCCAGTTCTAAAGGATGGTACTTACTTGAAGTGGGAGCTGGAATTCTACGAGGTACCAGGAGACACTTACTATCGGGCAACGAAGCACGGTGCCTGTGGAGGCGGAGTCTAGGAACGCTACTGATTAATATTGTGACCGGCGATCAGTTATGATAGCAGACGAAACTTCGACTCGTTTGTTCAGAAGTTCGCGGTGATATTTTATTAGCCCTCGTTACAGCACACCAAGGATCTTAGGCAGTGAAATTCACATCACGCAGGCTCGTCCGTCGTAGTCAAATGAGCGCAGTCGACGATGAGGTGTAATGAGCTACTAAGCTTCACAAGGAAAATGCGCGTGAGAAAGAGTTTTGAGGAAGTCCAAAATACCGATCCAGCAGACGCACGTACGTACGTTTACTCCGGACTTCATGAACCCGACGGCGCAAGATCAAAGAGCACCGCCGCTATCGCCACCGGGTTTTCTCTGCACTTTGCGCGACGACGGCACGGCAACGGAGGGCACTCGCCTCGGCGTTAACAATCCGCGAAATAGATTAATTTCCCACTCTTGAAGCCATTCCAAATGATAACTGAAAATACCTCGGCGTTGTTGAACATCTGACGACACAACCAACACAACTGTGCCGCTGGCTGCGTGAGCCTGACCTGACACAACTGTGCCGAGCGCCTGCTCGGCACCGTTGTTGCTCGTGAAGGCCTGCTTATTTGTAGTTGAAACGATGATTCCAAATCTTTCGTGGTGCTTGCAATAACTTCGAAGGGCAGGGGAACCTTCTCACGAGGACGTTGAAGACACTCAACACCGGAGCCACCAAAGCAATCGCACAAACCGTCGCCATGTTTGCTTCTTCTTCGTCACTCGCGGCGCGGTCAACTCGTCGCAAGATGTTTTCTGGCTCGGCTAGATGGAAACCAACAGCGGCAAAGTGGTGTATGGACACACAGCTCTCACATTACGGGCACTATACTCACATACCGCGGTAAACAGGACCGATGCCGGCGAAATGGCAGTCGGCACATCAGCGAAGAAGCCCTCAACGGGAAGCGGCGGCGCAGGCCGACGCAGCCCCCCCCTCCCCTCGAGCGTCTGGGTTCGAGATTATTGTTCGCTTTTGCTCCTTGCGGTCGAGGCTAAAAAGAGCACTTCCGGACAAAGGTCTATAGTGGTGGGTCGTGGAACTTGCGGCAAAAAAACACGAGCAAACGTGGGTGTCGCTGTCGTTAGGGTGTCCCAACTCTCGGCTGCGGAAGCTTCTGTGCGCTGTGAAGCTGAAGCAGAACAATCGTTCGCCACATCCCCCACAGCTACTGTAACGCCGCCAGGATCGCGGCGGGCGACAGCGCGACACTGCTATGACGTCATCATGCGCGAATCGAGGTACCACTCTTTTTTGAACGCGATAAACACACCGGTCGGAGACACGTTCCAAGCACCATAGGGTTCGTTCAGACAAACGATTGTTCGTACCTTCGCTCGACAAACTTTTATTAAACGCCTGCTTGTAGGAGCTCTGCTGCCACCCCCCCTTTTTTTTTTTTTTCACACACAGATGCAGGCGTGCACTTTGTACGAAGGGGGCGGGGTAGGTGGTAGCAAATAACTCTCTGCAGCAATGCAGCCAAACCTCGAAAACGACCACGTTTTGTTTGAAGGTGCTCAATAAAAGGGAGAAACATTAATACGCTCCTTAATTATTATTTTTTATTGGTTGGGGGCAGGGGAGATATATTACTTACACTAAGATACCAACTTCAGAGACTTTTTTTTTTCTTTTTTTAGCCTTGTTCGTGTTTTGCCAAAGCAAAAGCAAAAAAAAAAAAAAAAAAGAGCGGTAGAATATTGAGGCACACTTTAACCCCACGCTTGAGGCTCGACGAACCCGCTGTCTTATTAAGAAGTGGCGGCACCTCCCGCTGAAACGAATTAAGATGGCGGAACTCGACGTGGCCGGCAACCCCTGGATGTCTTCCGAAAAAAAAAAAATTAAGACGAGGGGGGAAAAAATTATAACTGCGAGAAAACTTGAGGTGTCTTCCTCAGGCTTCCATGGCGACTCCCGCCTCCCCCGCCGCCCTCTGGGTCGTGGGACAGCGCAGGCGCCGTGACACCGATCTCAAGGGGGCTCCGCGCGCAATAAGAAGAAAAAAGAAAACAATAAAAAAATGACAGAAAAAAAAAATTAGTAAAGGAAAGGAGAGAAACGAGCTTGCGCTTCGCTGCGTTGTAATTAAGTCCGAGCCCTGTGGTGTATATATGACCACGCTGCGAGAGAGAGAGAGAGAGAGAGAGAGCGCTGGATTGAAGCGCTCTCCCTTATAGCGTGTGCATGCTCCAACGTTTCGTCAAGCATTTTTTATCTCTCCTTTAAGAGTTTTGATTTTTTTTTTCTCTCAGCTTTAGAGAGAACCGGTGATCGACCAATCATGATCAGGTTTTGTTTCTAACTTAGATAGTTTTTCAAGATCTTTTTTTTTTTTTTTTTTTAACTGCGTTCGTGCGTGAGTGCGTGCGCGAAAAAAAAAAAAAAGCCTGAGTGCGAGAGCGCATACTTGTAATTCAGAAAGAGGTTGCACTGGGTAAGCAGCAGTACGCCTGGTCAAAAAAAAAAAAAAAGAAAACTGTATTTCTTTATTAATGTTTTGTTTTGATGGAAGGAGAAAAAAAGAAGAGGGGGGGGGGGGGGAGAGGGGTCAAGATATGTGTCGCTTTCCAGTCTGTCACGTGGTACTTTTGTATTTTTGTAATTCCTTCCCATTTTTTTGCTTTCTTAGTACGCTCGTTGCGGTCTACGGGTGGCCCGCGGCTCACTTGGCTATATGGCAGTCGAGATGATTCCATTGCGTCATTTATGGTGGCTTTTGTAAGTGATGTCATCGCCCGGATTCCCCTCACTGCGACATCACGAGTTGTAATCCCGGCTACTTATCATCAAGTTCGAACGAAAAGTTCAACGGTGTGTGTAAAAGCCATAGTAGAAGCTTGGAGTCATCGCATTCTTCAACCAACCCCATCACCGTTGGCAGTCTGCCTTCCAATATCCGTCGAGGGGGATTCACCACTCGTCGGACAGTGGGCAAATTTCGCTACACAAACCTGCGTTTTGGGACTACTCCAGAGTATTGAATATTTTTCAGGTTCATTATGAAGATAAATTGAAGGTTATCCGGCCCTTGAATTTTCCTCTGAGAGCGCTGGCGATTTTTAGTAAAATCTAGACAATGACCATATTCACTGTCTTAAGCGCGTTTCGGGGCAACTTAGATAATAAAAGTGACACAACGAATGGTACTACGCACTAGAGTTGTCTCCTATCTTCATTTTAATACACTGACGGGAAGCCTAACAGTCTTGGTATTTGCCTATCTACGCAAATAAATTTGACGGCAATTTTCGCTAGATATATTTTCAATGGGCTCAACAAGATGGCGACACCAGCACCAAATGCCCCAAAGCAGAGAATTTGCTGATTTTGCTGCTTTCACGAGCTTGCAAGGACGGCGCCTCGCGGCACGAGTCCTTTGCTTGACATCGCCGATTTTGGTTTTGCAATTTTGCCGAAGAATGGTCTGTGTGACATTTTTGTCTGCTGCACCCACACAAAAATAGGACCATTGAGAGGGGGCGCATGTATGACCATAGCCTCCTTTATATACTGAAAATGCCTGCCCAATGGTTTTTTTGTCGTCGTCGTGCTTACTTCACAGATTTGCTAGTAGGGGCGCCAAAACCCCATACAGAAATGCAGGCGACGCTTGTCCGCTGCCTGCGGCTACAGTTCACTGTAGAAGCTACGTTATCCGTTAAGCTACGTGATAATGTAAGTTTCCTATGTTAAGTTACGCTTTAACGTGACCTTGCGTGATCAAATAGGTCACTTGATCACATAATTTTTTTTTGTGACACGAGTAACTGCTTTCGGTCGTCGTTCGGCCGGCAGATAGAGCGCTTAGCAATTGCCGGCATGGCTCAATAGCACGAGGCTGTCTGCGGTTCGTGGCACGCACACCGCGACGCCACACGTACACGCGCGGTCATTTCATTTCATTTATTAGCCCCGTGCGCGACCGAAAGCGTCGCTGTGGTTGGCTTTCCACGATTGGCCGAACACTGACTATGACGTAGGAAAGGGGATTTGTCATCGACGGAAATAAGAGGAATGAAAGAACTTTAATTTTGACGGTGTTGGCAGTGTTGCTTTGAGAACGCAATTATTTCAAGCTTCCACCATGCTATTTACAAACACCATCAAACTTGTTGTTCGCAAGGTAATGACGTCACAAAGGGGAACCATAGGAGGGCGCCACCAAAACATCTCGCCGCTAATTGATCGTGGGCACACCAGCACCTTGTACTTAGTCCTGACACCTTGTGCTGCATTCTAACTCGCATGATACCTTACTGTTGTGTGCCTATGTGCAACTCGGACTCGCGAGGTGCACTTCCTATTGGTCATTAAACAGGCTTCTATGGCTCCTTGTAATTCCCTCCTTGGGCACCAGGACAGGGGAGGGCTATACTATCCATCAGAGAAGCTAGTGAGGGTGTTGTGTGCGCTGGAAGAACTTCGTAGAGATTTTACAGAAAAAACGAAATATGCTGAAAAAGCCGTTGCATGCAGCTGGTGATACTGCGGTGGATACACTTAGACACCATGGCGCTCTAAAATACGCAAAGGTAGAGAAAGATGTCGACCATTACAAAGATTTCCTGCAACTAGGTATTAGGTATTTCAGGCCAATTTTTACAAGCTACTCGGCATCCCTGACTGACAAGCATGACCCCAACAAGATCTTCGCCAGCAAGCCACTATCTACGAAGTCGTTAAAACTCTAGAACTGCATGCGTGAAAAACAGTGCGAACCACAAGAGACTGGTCAAAAACATCAAGGGGCTGTGCGCTTAAAAAACAAATTGAAAATGTATAGCAAGATCCCCGGTCAGAGTACTGCCGACGGGTGCGCAGGTTTTCGGTCAGCGGGGACGCGTTCCCGGTCCTGAGAAAAACCACTTGACTGGCGCATGTAGTCCGCGGGCCGTGTGTTTTGCGGCTCTGCTCCAGTAGCAATAAAAAAGCTAAGTGGTCGCTGTATCAACGTTTTGGAAGTCCGCCAGCCTGTCTGTCTCCTTTTTAATTGGCATTGACTATTTCTGTTGTCGATATGACAAGCACCAGAGGTCTGGTAACATTTCAGCATAGAAACAAAACCAAGACGTGAAAGCTAAAAGAAAGGTATAAGACTTCTTTTATATATTAAATTTATACTGACGGTGCCCTGCGCCTGCTATGTAGCATAAGTTACGAATGTATTCAATTCACAAATGGCATCACAGTGGACTGGCAGCGGGAAGCGAAGAAGAGTCGTCTGCATTTTTGTATGGGGTTTTGGCGCCTCTAGTAACAAATATGTGAAGCAGGCGCAACGACGACGAAGCATGGGGAAGCCAACCACTGGGCAGGCATTATCAGTATAAAGGAGGCTATGGTATGACTGACTTAGAGATGCCATTGCTAAGTGTTGTGTCTCACCACCGCACGACGGCATTTCGCTTTCAGTTTAAAGCCTAGTTCACATGCAGCGGTTTTGGCCCTGGAGCGGCGCGATTTCTGCCGTCGCGGCGCTCTGGCCAGCACCAGCGGTTGAGCGGCACGAGCGCCGCGACGGCAGAAATCGCACCGCTCTAAAGGGCCGCCCACACTAGCGAGAAAACGCGCGTGGCACGCCGATCGCGGCAAGTAACAAAATGTCGCCGAAGCACAGTCAGCGCCACGAGCGCGTGCAGAGACACGCCCTTTATCTTCCCGCTTAACCGATTTATCGGCGCGCCGGGCGCGTTTTCTCGCTAGTGTGGGCGGCCCTTAAGGCCGAAATCGCTGCATGTGAAACACGCTTTAACCGCTCATTCACACTGGAAGCGGATCCGCGTTCGCAAAGCGGTTGCGATCGCGGTTGTATAAAGATCCAGTACAATTGCACGCGCACTCGATGACATCAAGTGCGGGTGCAATTGTACTGAATCTTTATACAACCGCGTTCGCAACCGCTTTGCGAACGCGGATCCGCTTCCAGTGTGAATGAGCGGTAAGCGTGCTTCACATGCAGCGATTCATGTATGAAAGAGGGCTCTGTCAGCCACCATTTTCTCATTGAAAATTTCAAGAAATCACTTATAACTTTTTAATAAAATAGCGGTTAGTTCTAAAACTTTAGGCATCTGGTTTGGACCGGTGCTAGTGCTAACTTTGGGGCGGAGAATGGGCGTTCGGCAGTGCGTAGCTTATGTTTGCGGTAAAAAAAGGAAAGAAAAATGAATAATCTTTGGAGGGACACTTTGAGCTATGAGCGACTTAAAATTAATTACATTATTAAAGGACACATGGAAAGGAAAAAAACTTTTTTTTTTTACAGGGTAGATGGAAAAAGGATATTATAAAACAAATTTACAACGAAGAACAAAAATTTAGAGCTATATTTAGGGCGAAAAACGAATTTGTAGTTGGCGCCCGCGGGAGCCGCCACTGGTCACGTGGTAGACCCGCACGCCGCCGCGCTGCGTCGCCGCCGCCGCAAAGAGACGCCGCCGCCGCACGCTGACCGTTGTGCGACGTTGCTTCAACGCGTTTCTCCACGCCGCCGTCGCCGCCGCCGCACAAGTTCGTCTGCTTCGGGGCGCCGCCGCCGTCATCTGACCGGCGCACAGGTCTATCACGTCTACTTGCGCTTTTTTAGGAGTTTCCTTTGGGCTCTAAAAGTTACTTATTAATATTTTTTTCTTGTTATACTTCAAACAAAGATGAATAAGTTACTTTTAGAGGCCATAGGAAGCTTACGAAAGAGCCCAAGCACCACGTGATGAATAAGGGCCAGTCACGTGATAAATAAGGGCCACTTTTCCGCGGCGCCCGCGTGCGCCGTAAATATAGCTCTAAAAATGTTGTTTCTTCGTTGTAAAATTGATTTATGACATCCTTTTGCCATCTAAGCAGTTTACAAAAATGTTTTTTTTCCTTTGCTTGTGTCCTTTAAAGAAAAAGGATATAGGCATTTATTTGATAACTGCGAGAACGTTCAGTGTGACGTGACGTGGCTACGGAGGTAGGAAGGTAAAGATGGGAGTAGGACGCTGCGAATTCTGGGCTCTGGCATTGGCGGTCTCGATAGAAAAAACGACCAGAGAGAGAGGGTGACACAAGATTAAAGAAAGAAAGCAGAAGAATGCCTCATTCACACTTGCGAACCTGCGGCCCGATCCGTGAGAGTTTTGACGCCTGGCGACGAAAGCAGGCAGAATTTCCGGCGGAGAGCAAGATCGCTCTGGGACCAATTTTTAACGCCGGAAAAAACGTTTTCTCTCGACGCAAGCCAATTAGAACGCACGGGGGAAGTGGCGCTTGTTGAAGTCAGATCCCCGCGCTGACGAGCTGGCGACGGTGGCGACGAGACGCGCGCGGGCAAGGAGAAGGTTAGGGAGCTCACGTCAGCTCTCGTCTGTTCGGGACAATTCGAAACGCTCTCGCCTCGCACTCCGCAGGCGGCATCAAATGTGAACGGGCCAATCGTTTTTCGGCGAGCGAATCCAGTCGGCGGCGAGTGCGTATTTCGCAAGTGTGAACGAGCCAGATAGGTGCGTGTTCGTTTTGCCGAGACGAGCTGAAGTGGCTCGAGCGCTTGTCACTTTATTTAGTTTCACACAATGCGCATTCACGCTGTTGTTTTGCAAAGTCTAGGCTAGAAAAAAAAAAAACCTCTAAAAATTCCAGACTTCATAAGTCGTGTTGCGATATGGGCTAATCGGAACCACCAACTCCAGAGATGGCAGTAATGACATTGCTGTAATGAAATTTCAGTAATAAAAACTTTTGTGGTAATGAGTTATGTAATTATTTACATTTGATGGCTGGTAATTTAGTAAAGTAATCAATTTTTTTCCCTGCAATAATTTCGAAAAAATTACTCATTACTTTCAAAATTACTTTTGTGCCATATAAAAAAATTCGTTTGCAAATGTAACATGCACACACACATATATACATATATATATATATATATATATATATATATATATATATATATATATATATATATATAACGAAAGTGGAGGAGATCCAGGAAAGGCCTTTCTTTACTGCACCGACGTTTCAAGCGGGGACCGCTTTTCTTCAGGGTGAATGGTTGTGAAATGTCCTCTTCTTCTTCTATATCTATATATATATATATCAGGGTGTCGAACCGGAACCGAACTGAACCGAACCGAAAACCGGAACCGAACCGGTATTTTTTCCGGAACTGAACCCGAACCCGAACCGTTATATTGTTATCGCGATGAACCCGAACCGGAACTGAACCGGAAAAAAAATAACGGTTACCGGCTCATGTCAAAACGGTTCGGCCACACGCTGTTGACAATGAATGTGCTATCAATGCCATTTGTTTATTTAAGTGCCGTCAACTGACACACACCTCGCTTACATATTTTTCTTCTCCACTCAGTCTTAGGAATACAAACGCTGCATCCATGAATCTTGACATAGGAACCAGTATTGCGCTGGTCCCGGCTTGCACGAAAAAAAAAATTGAAAGGCAGTGCAAAAAAAAAAAAAAATCGCGTCACGGGATTTTATTTTTTTACAATCTCGTAAGTCCTAAATACTGCTGTGTGCTAATTTCATAACACGTTTCTAGAACGCGCGAGCTCTTGAAGCTCGCTTCCATCGGAATGAGAAAAGAAAAGGCTGTGGAGTTTGATAATAATGCATCCGGTTTCGTATAGGCACTTAGAAGCTAACATATTTGTGAGACAGCGAACTCTTCTATTTTAATATTTAAAATATTACGTCCTTCTGGCGTTGCGTTCGGTGAAGTGTTTTTCATATTCCGTATCTTGTTCAATGAAAACTTCTTTAAGGGTCTAATTTGAGTTACCGAAGGCTAGTTCAAATAAAGAAAGCTGTATTTTCTCCCCACTGTTCCTTCAATTGCTTACACGCCGAGGTGGCGGGATAGTTAGCGAGTTCTACTTGTAAGTGGGTTCGTAAGGAGGTCGCGGATTTTACAGCTACTGCGTCGGACCCAATTAGATGAAGTCCGAATGCGTAAACGTCGGTGAGGTAACCTTTGAGTGCACATAAAGAAACCATTCCTGGTAGAAATCCCTGAGCCTTACACTACGATGTATCCCGTTTCGTATGTGCTGATTTCAGATGTTTTATTTGTAATTTATTTTGATGTTGCAATTTGTCATTTATGATTTCCGAACCGGTTCGCGAACCGGTTCAGCGCCCCGAACCGGTTCGCGAACCGGTTCGCGGATCGAATTAATCGAACCGGAATGAACCGGAACAAAATAAATTTACCTGAACCTGAACCGTAACCGAACCCGTATTTTTTTCGGTTCGACACACTGATATATATATATATATATATATCGTTTTTTTATTAAAGATTTGTTTAAAAAAGAGCCACGAAAGCCACACTTATGCGGTTTGTGCGAGTGAGTTATACGCCCAGGGGCACATTATGTGGGGGGCTAATCTTGCGATAGGTCGGCTAATTAATTAAATTTCCTAATTCACTTTTTATTTAGTGAAAATAAACATATAGCTTCAATTAGGAACTTGCTGAGCGTTATCGAAAACCCCTAAGTCAGTCATTTTCAGAAAGATTTTCAGCGCGTGAGATGCGTAGTAGTGCACTAAAGTTGCCACTAGTGGAAAAAGATTGGGTTGTGTTCGTGTTTATACAGCCTAGAACTTGGTCTGCCTCGACGGGCGACGAGTCTCCCAGCTGTAGATGAGCAATTTAGCCAGTGCAATACAACCGCTAGCCTGGGGTCTTTAACGCGCACCACGCAGTAGTGATACACGACCGCACGCCGGTACGATGCTCATCCAGATCGAAACGGGCAGGGGTGGGGATTGAACCCAGGATCCCTGAGTTCTGCAGCGCGAGCTTTCGCTCCACGTGCTCCGAGCTGGTGTGCGCTAGCCCACTCGGCTTTTTTTTTTTTTTTTCTACGCTAGCCTATTCGGCCACCGATTCCCCCCCCCCCCCCCCCCCCCCACTCGTGGAGCAGGTACAAGGCTAGCGGTTTTGGTAAGGCGCCCGCGCAATTTTTTCGTCTCTTATGAGAGCCCCAGCCTTGTGCCTGCTCCACGTGTGCTAAATTTAGCGCACTGCGCTTCTCAGACGTTTAAAGTCCTTCTAAAAATGACTGATTTAGTGGTTTTGAACGACGCTCAGCAAGTTTCTTATTTTAACCATATGTTTATTTTCACTAATTAAAAACGCTTGTTAGTGAATATTATTAATTAGCCGACTTATCGCAAAGATTAGCCACCCAGATAATGTTCCCCTGGGCGTATAACTCACTCGCACAAACCGCGTAAGTGTAGCTTTTATGTCTTTCTTTAAAAATTGGCTCCGCCAATTTTTGGCTTTCGGCGGGTTCCTGGAAACTTTGATTCATTGGATTAAGTACGGTTCATTCATCTGCACATATTCGTTCATATATATATATATATATATATATATATATATATATATATATATATATATATATATATATATATATATACATATGACATCTTGGGGCTAAGTAAGCTGTAGGTGTATTTTTATAAAAGTAGAAGCCACCTAGGGTCAAGCAAACTTGGAAGGTTTAATTCAACATGTATAAGTTATACAGAAACCGCGACGTTATATAGATATATATATATATATATATATATATATATATATATATATATATATATATATATATATATATATTCCTGACGAAGGCCGGACTCCGGCCGAAACGTCGAAGATTAAATCGTCCGTTGTTGCTGTTTTTCACTAAGGGTTTTTTTCTTCTCAGTTTTATATATATATATATATATATATATATATATATATATATATATATATATATATATATATATATATACTTCTCTATTCTTTTTTTGAATAGTAAATTGTTGTGAACGAGACATCAGAGCTAGCAAACGACGGACATCTGAGCGCGAAGCCTCGTACGAAGAACTCGACAGAGGCACAAGGGCGGGCCGGAAAGGCTAAAAAGAAAAGCTTACGTGTAAAGAAGACATTGCTGGAAGGCCACGGCTAACGAACTCAAGGCAAGACAGACTCACGGCGTCACGCCATCATGACTATACTATACTTTGTTGATCCCTAAGCTGACAGTTCGGTGGGATCAACGAGCTCACCAGAACCAATCAATCACCTTCTTTTGATCACCTGACCCGTCCCTTTCTCTCCGTGTGGAGGTGAACGAGAGCGTGGTGACGTGCCGAAAGATGGACGTGTGACTGTTCCAATGAACAGGTAGCTTATATGCTAAAAGGCGAAGGGCGCATCACCAGCGAGGTCAACACATTTTAAAATTCGAGAGCAAAGGACAAACAGGTCCCCAGCTTTCTTGCTTTTTCGTCAAGGAAGGTCACGCCGTAAGCTTCAACCATTGTGAAAAACAAGCAACCGGTATGAATAGTTACGAACAAAAGTAAAGTTGTTGTTTTTTTTTTTTGTTTTTTTTCGTAGTCGGAACAGAAGGCAATCGAACGAAGCAAGTGCCGGTCGCGGTATGTCTCGCTACTTTTCCTTTGAGAGTTTATTCGGGAATAAGCCTACGGGCATGTATCGTCACCCTTTTGTTGGGAAACTACATATTTTAGGAAGCTCGCGTCATCCTTCTTAATCGCCGACGCTTCTGCCTAGCAAATATCCAGCAACCTTGTGTGACAACGCGTAATAATTTGGGCTCTTCGGATGTTTGGGAACAATACATCTTGAGAGTAATGACCTGGAATACGTCAGCTACACTCTAAAATATCTGTGCGTCTACTTTCACGCACAATACTCGGAGAACCAATCAGCGCAACTTACGGAGGCAGCTCAGCGAATGACGAAGCCGAAACATCTGTTTAGACCAAAAAAACGCAGACTGAGTTGTGACATTAAGCAATGCAAGCGTGACGTGTTGGATTGTTTGATGTCACAAAACCCAGACTGCGTTTCTTGGTCTAAACATATGCTTCGGCTTCGTCATTCGCTGAGCTGCCTCCATAAGTGGCGCTGACTGGCTCTCCGAGTGTTGTGAGTGGAAGTAGACGCACAAACTTTTTTGTGTGTATACTTTGTTTCACCTTAGGTCTGGGCGTGGTGGACGTTATGACCCGAAGGGCCCATCTATCGGCGAGAAAAGCGCACCGCCATGGCGTGCTCTCCGCAGTTGATATAGGACCACCGGTGTTCGCCGTCTTCCTGTGCGTGCTTTTCCACCGGCTCGTCCTATCAAGAGGGAAAAACGCCATGACGTTGCGCTTTTTGCGCTGTTTGATTGGACCTTCAGCTCATAAGAACGGCGACGCTCGGACCTAAGCTGGAACCAAGTATAGTGCACGTGGGAAAATAGGATTAGATTGCGTCCGAGGCGCAAGGGAAACGTTTCACGTGACGACTCCTTTTAAGAACGACTTCTTATGGCCAGACTTTACATACTGACACGGACTATCAGTTATTCCAAATCAGGAAGACGGAAACATATCACCATTTAACTAAGGACCTTCACCGTTGAATGAACAGCGAAACCGGTGAGCCCCCTGTCATTGAGTCAGATATAAAGAAGAAGCTGTTTATCATGATTAATACTTATGTCGTCTTGCGCCAGTAAAAGGACTCTTCAGTATGGTTCACTTTGGGGAGCATAAGGCTGTTGCGGTTTAAACAGGAAGACCTGAGTTTTTGTAATATATACTGTAAATAAAATTAACAAGAATTACTGCCTCAAGGTATTGAAAAGTAATGTCAAAGTACGTTCATTATTTTGCAAAGTAATTGTAATGTAATGTCAGGACGAAAATAATTCATGGAGAAGAGGAGCAAGGGGAACAAAGGACAAACACAAATTTCTAACACAGCTAGGTGACTGGTGCGCGACCGAGAGAATTCGCTTGGTCCTGGTATCGAACCAGGGAATCATGTCATTGCTTTTGGTTTGCGGGAATTTGTAATGTAATTTAGTGACATTTTTGCAGTTTTCAAAAAGTAATTAGTAATGTAAATCAATCATTTTTTTTAAAGTAATTTTACCATCTTTGACCGACTAGGGCCACCGATGTCCGCGTCTATGTCCCACCGTTCCGAAGCGGTCCGAATGCATGGAATTTTTCTCTCTAGATGGTTATATTAATTACATGGACTAAGGTCCCTTGACGTATACTGTCGGTTAATCTCGGCGGTCGGCAACTGTTTTGAAATCCCGCAAACTTGGTACATTTTGCACTTTGTTGACGCCTTACTCCCATTGGCAGGCGTAAGTGATCATGTGGCCGTAGCGACAAACAGTGATGTTCTTATCCAAAGTCACTGTACGGGTCTAAGCAGATAAAGGATTCGCTCCCTCGCTACTAGACAGCTCTGCTCGCAACTTCGAGAGCCGAGGCCTGTGGGCGGGGGCTCTGGCCTAGGCCTTCCAGCGCGACCCTTTTTCAGGCTGTTCAAACTATATAACGCCCTATTCGTTTTATTAAATCCAAGTCCTCCCCCCCCCCCTTCCCCTCTCCATTTCGAGGCAGTGACAAACGGGCCCATGAGTTGCTACAAGCCTACACCTACGATGGCCTATATTTCTTTTTCAAACTACATAGCCTGCAGCAACTACACCACATGAAGGATTGCACCAAAATTTATCGACCCAGACACACGTGCAATGGTATTCCCCTTTATCTCCTTCTTTTACAAAACTCACGTTTGTCCGGATGTATATTCGCAACTCCAGCGCGTTATAGAGGGCGGGGCGGTGTCCCACTGTGTAAACCAATATGGCACAAGAGACGGGGGTAGACGTCTCGGACAACCCGTGCCCGCTCACTGACGCTGGTCAATATCCCCAAATTAATATATTTGGCTACAAAGACTAAGCGGTTAGGGCAGGAGCATATATGACTAGTGACGGAAATGTTAACGTGTGTTAAAAAATTAACATTTTGATTTTTGAAAGTTGCGAAGTGGAACACAAAAATTACTTCATTAACTCACTTGATTCTTCCATTAAAACTGCATGATGCCCGATCGCGCTAACCCAAACCGTGCGGTAACATCTGCGCCAAAGCCAACAGTCCCTGCCACACACTCCGCCACCGTCGCCCCACCTTTGGTTCTTCGTTCGTCCGGGAGAGGGCGAGCGGCAGGCTGGAGTTAAGAATACAATGTTTCGCTTTCAGTGTAAGCTGTAGCAGCTCGAATACAGAGATCCGAGATTTCAGCCTCCCTGCTCCTGCTCATTCGCGCTCGTGGAGTGCAAAGATCGTTCAGGGCAACATGATCATGCTTTGAAGCTTCGGCTTCGCTCCCACATAAAGCGAAACAGGTAATAGACTTCATCTCAATGTTCCATTAAGTTTCCAACAACGTCTGCAAGACCGCTTATTCCTTCTTGATTTCTTCCTTTCTCTCTCTCTCTCTCTCACTCTTCCTTTTTCTCTAATGACCCAAAATAACTTAACATAAACGGAGTCCAGTGTTGCCTTAAAACAGGAAGCAAACGGACAAAAAACCATGGGCTCGTTGTTGCCTCCACCAGAATACGTCCGGCACGTCCCTACACAAGTCGAACCCTGGAACAGAAGGCGAACCTGCCACTCAACCTGGCGATACCGCGAGCCCGCCACCGAAGCAGCGTGTCCGTGAATCACTGCCGGTCTAACTTTGTTTTCAGCCCAGTGGGCTCCAAACGTGGGGTCGCCGCGACGGGTGGGAACCCGTCCAAGTCCCTTCGCACGCGCGCACCGACCGAGCAGCCCCGGCTTCCTGGCGCACAAAACTTCCAGCTTACGATGGACCACAGCGAACGCTAAAAGCCGTTCTAGTTAATCCAGCGTTACGAGCGTATAGCGCAACTGCGCGTCCCTCACGTCGCTGCTCTCCCTCCTTAAAATCACGTGATGCTCACACGACACGGGATTGGCTTCAGCAGCTCGTAGCATCCTCTGCTGTCCATCGCAAGGAGATGCAGAGCCAGAATCAGTTCAGCCATAAGTTGCTAGTGCGGGGGGAGCTACGCGCTTACCGGACCACTCAACGGCCACCCTTTGCTCACCTGACCCTGCTATCTGCGCGGGGGTAGCGGCGGAAGCGTAATCACGCAGCGAAGGCTAGACGCACGACCTGGTCCAACGACCACGTAGCTTCCACCGCACTAGCAACTTAGGAGTGAGCGAAGTAGAGCACCCACACTGCCCGGTCAGTGTGCCTCCTCCACATCGGAGCGTGGCATGCATACGGGGCCCCCTCCCCCGCCTGCTTTTCTATCAGAATGCTAAGCGAACTCGGCTCGTGCCCGTGCACGGCTGCGCGGCGGCCTGGGCGCGCGGGTGGTGCTGTGTTTGGGCGGGAAACGGCAGGGGGTTCCGGTGGGCCGGGGCTCGGACAAGCCGGAGAACGATGATTTTGTATGCTGTTTGTCCGCGCGCTGGTCGATTTGGCGCGAAAACTGGTAGACCCGGCTTGTAACGAAGTCTTCGGCGGGTTCCCGTAGCTCTCCTCCTGCGATTGTCAGGGACGACGGGGGGTCTGGAAAGGCTGCGAGTAAGCGGGCGTGTGGCGGTACGGCGAACGTGTGCGCAATGGCTCTGCGTGCATGGGTGCGCTGGGGATAAAACCGTGCCTAACTATGTATCGTAGTTTGCTTATCTTTGTTTTAGCGGGCACTCGCTTGAAAGATGTGGAGATGAACGCGGAAGACTTACTCTCATTTGTCTGGTCTAAATATTCTTTGTTGGAGAATGTGTTTAGGGTTCGGAGGTTGATTGAATGAGTAACAACGTAGTACGCCTGAATTCGTAAAACGGTATTCGAACGAACGCGTTGTGTGGTTGGACTGTATTCTTTGTTTCTGTCCTGTTTTGTTCTCAGGGATAAATCTGTGACGATAATGTGGTGTCCTTTCCTGTTAAATGCGAGTGACACTGTCGTTAAAATGTTTTGTCTCGGCTTAAATCATGTTTGTAAACAAATGTGTGTTAGGAATGGAAGTAAGGCATGCCGAAGTACAGAGGCGAGCTAGGGATTGTTTGGACACTATTTACAACTCTTGGTGAGACACAATGCCACTGTGGTAATACCACTTGCTAATTTCAAACTCGGCGCATACGCGTGGTGTTCGTCATGGTGTTCGTCATGTTTGTATGTGTTCTATCATCGCTGAACCAATCATAAACAAAAAAGGCCTAATGATTTTAGCTTTTCCCGCTGCTTGATTGGTACCATTACTTCGTAGCGACGACTGCGCCTAAACCTAAGCTGGAACGAAGTATAGCCAAGTGTTTAATGCATGAAGTACACTCTGATGAATCTAAACCTTTGAAATGTGTCCTCCGTCTGTCTGTCCACGTTCCGTTGCTAAGTTAACGCGCACGTCAATAGCGTCACTGAGCACCATGTCACCAGTGTCACTGACCAATGGCGCACGTCAATGAGCTTTGGGGGTGTAACAACATCATTTGCGAGCTGATAATGCCGCATGCGCGGTACCGATTTCGCGTCATCGGTTGTTTGGAAGGCTTGGGACGAAAAAGGTAAATGCAAAAAAAGAGTTTCGCTACCGAAGCCGACGCACGGGTTGCGAAACGCAGCTTCGACCGAGAACTTTCCAGTCTACCGAATTAAGCCAAGGCTATAGGAAGTCGAGCGTAAGCGGACTCCCACTCTTTCGAAACCAAGACTACAATTTCGGAACACAAGCGCGTGTTTCGTCGGGTCAGCAAGCTACGGGGCAACGCATCTACTTCGGTGGCGCTGGTGGTACCGCGTCCGTAGGAGTGTGCCGCGGCCTTCTTCAAACCGAACGCATTCCACGCACTACCAAACTTTGTCTCGGCAGAACTGTACATTTTCTTGAAATTTTCATCCGGTGTGTTACTGGGTCCAACACCAAACGCCTATGCGGACACTGGGTGCGCGCTTGCACCTTTACCGTTCATTTGCGCGTCTCCGACGTCACACCTTAGCTGTTGCTGTGTTTCACCTTACAAATTGCGTAAGTGTTGACATTCTTTTTTTACAAGTTCCAGTCGTTTTGTTTTTGTATTATCGAAGTGACTTAATAAATTCAAATGTAATTCTGAACCGCCCCTAGAAGTTCCGGCCGGAAGCCACTACTGCCATCGAAGGTTGTCCAGGCAGATGTTTCTCAGGCGGTTCTACGGGAGCTCAGACGCTCCTCTTGTATTCTTTGCCCTGGTAGCCCCTTCCCCTGATTCAGTCGTAGCTGTCTTCAGTCGGCGACAGCTTAAGAACTGCGGGACGTGCTCCATTATGTTCACGCTCCTCGCTTCGTGAGTCGTTCTTCGGCGTTCTTATTGTCCAATGCCGCGGTCTAATAAACTTCTCATGCAATCGTGTGAGCAACAAGGACTAGGACAAAAGGGAAAACGGGACACAACAAGGCGCAACTCTCAACTGATTTTTATTGAATACGTGTTCCTTTATTTAGTGTGTGAACCATCGTTACAATGACAACAAACAAAAGGACAAAAACAAAGAAACAACCATACCAGAACATGATTAGTAAAAAGACTATCTCGTTCTGAGGAAAATGAGTCCATCCCCGATGACGCAATCGACGGCATAGCAACACACGTGTCTCTTAAATAATCATTGTGTTCGGCTATTACTTTGACTTGAATTTCCCAATTTTTACGCGTCCCTCCAACAGTGGGGTACAACTGACAGTCCTGCAATGTGAGTCAAGATAGCCACAGTTTTGTTTTCGAACGTTATTGTGCTCGCGAAGCCGATCATTTAGGCAGCGCCCTATCTGCCCGACGTAGTGCCTGCCACAGGACAACGGAATGCGATAAACGGACAACGGAATGCGATTCAATAGGCTTCGGAGCAATATTAATACGATCGGGACTCATCCCACCTGCGTTTCTCAAGCTAGCAGAGGCTTACAGCAGCCCCTTCTAATTATCTTTGGTCAAAATTACTTCTATTTGACGTCAATCGGGACCGTAATACGGCCTTGATAAACGCGAACTGAAGATGCTTAAACGCACCGCTTCTATTCACTAAAAAACTGGCAATGGAAGTTAAAAACGTAATACTTTTGTTAACAAATAAAAAAACGTGAGAATACTTTGAAATTTTTTCGGCCTTCAGTCACTGTATACGCAGTGAAAGAGTAAAGGCTGGTTCACACATTTGCGTCGACCGTGTTGTGTTGCGTTGGATCCTGCAGCGCAGCGCCTTTCCGTTGAATCGTCATAACGGTCGTCATAACAACAGCTCGACGCAAAGTCAAAGGCAGTCAAGCGCAACTGTGTGCAGCAGACTTAGGGATGAACACCGGTTTATGTAAGTGCTATTTATCGCATTTTTATGTACCTGGCAAAGGTACATAAAAATGTACTTTTGAGGTGCGCAAAAACAATATAATAGTCAAAATTGTCCCTTCCTAAATATTCAAACAAGCACAACAACTCAAACATTTACTAAGAAGGTGCGGTCCAAGAGCATTATTGAACGGATGTACACTTCTGGAGCTAAATAAATGCGTCAAGGCTGTTCCAATCTCTTTCGGCAGAAGGAGAAAAAAGTACCTGAAATTATTATTATTACATGAATATTCGAAATGTGTATTGCTGTGTTTGCGTCTTGCTCCTCTTGTGAAAGAAATGTTCACATGCTTGTCTATTTTGAAAGCGTCGATTAAAAGAAGAGACATTAACTTAAATTTGTCCTAATTTTGTGCGATCAGCAATGGTCAAAACATAATCTTTTCAGCAGCTCAGTGGGGGAATCAAGCAGTCCATATTTGTGGCAAACAAATCTTATTGCTCTCCTCTGAAAACCTTTAAGATATCGTGTGTGAAGCAACCAGGCTATGATCACATATTCTAGTACCGGGCGCACCAGTGTAGTATAAACGAACAATTTGGTCTTAGGACTCGAATATTTTAACGTTCTTAAAAAAAATACAAAATTATAAGAGCATTACATGTCACATATTTTATATGCGCGTTATCACGACACCTAGATGCTTATATTCAGTGACTCTACTCATGTTTATACCATTTAGATCGAAAAAAGAAATCTAGAACATCTTATTTTTACTCGGGCAGATACAAAGCCGTTGTTCGGCGTTTACAAGTATTTGCCAATCACTGCACTAGTCAGCCACCTTCCTCAGAGACCTGTTTAGTAAGATTTGGTCTTTTGGGCATAAAATACAACAATAAATAATGCAGTCAACCGCGAATAACTTTATGTTTGCGTCGATGCCATATGTAATGTCGTTTATGAACAGAAGAAATAAAAGCGTGCTAAAACAGAACTTTCTGGCACTCCGGACTCCACTGCAACTGGTCGCTAAACGTGCCTTTTATAACAAACTTAAGACAATTCCTTAGATACGCCTCAATCTATTTTATTACTGGTCCTTCCCCCATATAGTGTTTGAGCTTATGTATAAGTTCGACGTGTGAAGTACATCTAAGAAAAGTACATCTATTTTTTTATATCCATCGAGAAACTATAGACTGTCTCGATTAGGTGCGTAATAGTCCGCAAACCTCTTCTGAATCCGTGCGACGCGTACCTAAGATGTTATGTTTTTGAATAAATTCTGTGATAGTTTTTAAAATTATGTGTTACAGTAATTTGCAGCCTGTGCACGTTAAGATTATCGAAATAATTCGAGGTTTAAGAGCTGTCGCCAAATTTATGAATAGGAATACCTTTTTGCAATTTTTAATTCATTTGAAACTAAAGAAAAGCCCTGAGACTTGTTGAAATTTGGGGCTAAGTAATTGCTAACCAATTCAGTGTGCCTTTTTAGAAACATATTCGGGATTTCGTTGGGATCCCTACATTCTTTAGCGTCTAAATCAAGTAGAAGCGGAAGAACACTTAATTCTGCAATTTGCAAACTACCAAGGTCTTCGTCTGCATCATTCTTAGGTGGTAGAACGAAGTTATCTTCACCATTGTCAGCTAAAAAAACGGACTTAAAGAAACTGCAGAGGTCATATGCTATTATTTTCGCCTCTAAAGTGCTCATTTTGGATGTTTCAGACATTCTTAGAGTAACATAGTTCCAAAATTGTTTGGGTAATCCTTCATAAAACTGTAACGAGTTTTGTTGTGATACTTTTCTATTGCTTTTTTCAATTTTCAATTTGAGCAGTTTGGGTAGCTCCGGTAAATTTCCTTTTTGACTTGAGTTAGAGCCTTTTTGGATGACTTTCTTAGCAGTTTGGTTTTACGTTTCAGATGAATAATCTCATGGCTCATCCATGGATTGTGCTTCTTTGTCATTTTACGTTTTTTTATGAATAAACTGAGTGAAGCAGTGACTAACAATTTATTTGAACTTGTTCCATAGTATGTCAATGGTAGTGATAGTTTCATCTTAAAGTTCGTGAAAATCGATAGATTCATTGGGAAGATAAGGTTGTACGCAAGCATCATCAGCTTTGTTTAAGTAATCTCCGGAATATTGAAAGCGTCCGCCATGAAGATTCTTTCACCTTTAGTATTTGCTTGTACATAATCATATTACTTCTGGAGATACTGCAGACCTGAGTTGGAAGGACGATAGACAACGTCGACATCAATGTCACCCTACACTATAAGGATTCTGCCTCTTTTACATAAGGCATATGCCTATAAGCAATACTACGTTTTAAAAAAATTGCAACTCCACTGCCCCTTGTTGTCCTGTCCTTTTTTGAAATACTGTAGCTCGGTGGAACAATTTCGCTTTCAAATATTAACGGGTGTAGCCACGCCTCAGTAATTGTAAGTATGTGTGGTTTATATTCCAAAGGTACAGACTCTAGTGCATCTACCTCATTTAGACGACATACTGCGTTTACGTTAAGGACTAATATTGGTCGGGGGTACTCGGTTTGCTACTAAGCGCGATCGTCGCCATCATTTTTTTTTTACTGGAACTTTGTTATTTTTTTTACTTTATCCTTGCGTACAGTTGGCCGTTTACCCTGACCTAATCGTAAGTGAGATATACTTTTTTTTTTTACTTTTTATCTTGGTTGAATTTAGTGCATTCCCACAGTTTCTTTCGTATTTGTTGCACGGGGCTTGAAAACTCTTCGCTGATCAAATAATCCGTCCCCTTCAGTTTAGAGCGATTCTTTGGCCCTTTTTTCTTAACTCTGTTGTCCACTAGTTTCAAGATGACTATTCAAACTTTTTGGTCAATCTTTTTTCTAAGTCGTTGAACTATTTTAATACCTGATATTTGTACGTTCAGTAGCTTCCCGGTGATTTCATATGAAACCCTTCTTTCTAGCGTTTCACTATTTGCAGCGTCCTGAAGTGTTTTCCGCTCTTTGATTCTCTTTGTTTTCCTCATCCAAGCCTACGGATAATTTAGTCTCAATAAGCTGATATCTTATTTCTTCTGAAAATGTTTCTGCTTCTATTATGTTTATTCACTTAAACGAGGCAGGTTCTTCTACCCTTTATAAAGTTTTGTCTGTAAGGGGACGAATAGAGTTACCAAGAAAAGAATAGAAAACTACCTTTTTAGAGGGAATCGTTGTGAGAATGTTAGTCGAGAACATTTCTTAAAGTTACTGTAATATCTCGAAATATAGCCCACCTAAAAGCGAGTCAATCGGGTGAAAATATGGAATAAGCTAACTTTTGGTTTGTGACCAGAGAATTTTTTTTTTAAACGCTAGTTTTAAATTTCGTGACCTGCGAAACTTGTGATTGCAGATCTGAAAGACGTCTGTCCTTCCCAGTCAGCAATGTTTCCTTCTTTTCCGTCGTGACTAAGTAACACTATTTCTGCCGAGGTCACCATTGGCCAGGGCGCTGCAATTACTAAAAGTGAACTATCTTTGGGTATTTCTAAAAAAAACAAAAAAACATAACATCCTGCCAAAAATAGGGGGCGCGTTATCTTTCGGGGGTGGGGCATCTCTAGGTATATTATGGTGGTAATATACGCATTCACCTCTCATAATATTGTGAGACTGAAGTTGCAACACCACAATTCTCCTAGGAGTCCCTGAAGTTGGAACACAAACAAAATTAGTATATCACTCCGAAATGCTACTTTTACTCGAATTGAAGTTTAGGTTATTACGTACATTCTGACTCACATCAGGATCAAAAATGTAATTTTTAATTACTAAATTCCACGCCGTTCAACTTGCAATTCCAGGTTGATATATTCTACCATTTTTATATCTTCGTAATAGCAAAGCCTACTTAGAGATGATACACTTTTTACGATATTACGTAGCCGAAGTAGCGCAATACATGCGATATTTATTTGTTTAATATAAAATTATGTTTCTATTGATACATTATCAAATTAAACTCAAAATCTCATGGGTCATTTTTCAATAAACTCGTTCAAACCGTTAAACTTCAAAATAAAAGTTGTGCCTCTGAGCGTAAAACAAACGCGCACACAAAAAGCATTGTCGTTTACAAAGTGAATAGACCTCTCTGAGCTAAGCGAGGCGTTACACCTAATAATCGCACTCAAAATGACTTAAATACCGCAAGCCCACTCTGCTCGTTCGCCAGTTGAGATTCGGCTGCTTACCCTAAACGAAAACTCGACACTCAGCGCGGGAGGCCCGGTGCGAGCCCATCGGGCTATCGTCGCTTAAACACACGTCCCGCTGGGTGGGACGCCCGCACGCAGTCGTCCCTCGCTGCGAGGAACCGGACATGACGGAGAGGGGGAAAACAGAAAGGAAGTGAGGTTGAAAGCTAGAGGGAAGGAGCAGACCGGAAGTTCCAATTTGCAAGACGAAGAGTCCCGGAAGTGCACACGCGCTGCTCATCCCAGAGTCCCCGGTCCTAACCCTGTTTGGAGCCTCGGAAATTGCACCCTCCGTACACACGACGCATTGCGAGGAGACTGCGCGCCCCTCGTCGCTGAGTTTGGACCCACATTCGAGCACCTTTTCTCTCTCTTTCCTTTTTCTCACTCTGTGACGTTTTTGCTCTTTCTCTAGTTCTCTTACTCTCTCTCTCTCTCTCTCTGGTCATACATCTTTCTCCCACGTTCTCTCCTGCATCTGGTGCTGGCTCTTGGAGGTTTTTCCTCAGCAACTTACAACACCAGCACCGGTAGAAGAAAGCTGCGAATATTGTCAGGCAGAATTGTGAGGATCATCATATGCTCGCATGCTCACTGTTTATCATCTCTTTGTTTTTATTTTTATTTCAGTTTCTTTCTTATGTTATTTTGATCTTTGGACGCTACACACCTTTTTTTTTTCTTGCTTGTAGATATTAATGTTAGCACCGAGTACCAGATCCTGCAGAAAAAGAATGTTGGGAATCAAATTAACAGTATATTTCCACATTCATAAAGCTTTGGTAGCATTGAACCCTTGAGTGTAGAGTACAGTGCTTAAAGTCTCCCGTAAGTTGAGGGGGGTCCCTACAAGAAGGTGAAGGGAGGGGGGGGGGGGGGGGGGGGGGAGGGCGTTCTGACGAGATGTACTAGATGCACATAAAATAAACCCCACTGCTGACTCTACCCACGCTGTACCTGCGACCCTCAAATTGCTAAACCCCAAATGTCACACCCCTGAAAACAAGCTATTTTGTTGCAAAATATGATTTTGCTTTCACTAATGCTGGGACTCTAGAGAAGAGTCTCAGACCATCCTTTAAAATCAGTGGGGGTCCGAGACCCCCTGAGACCCCCCAGACTTTAAGCCCTGGTAGAGTAGCCTGAAGTATTAAGTAAGTCAATGTTCTACGATTTCTTACCAACTATTATATTTAGTCTTTCTGGTAAATTAGTTTGGCTAAAATTTATAATTAAAAAATACAAACGAATGTCAGTGAAACCTTTAGCATACGTAGCGTATACTTAATCCACTTACTCGTTGTTTTCCTTTTTACAGAGGCGCCCAAACTAACGTCTAAGCAATCCTTTAATTGCTCGCTCAATTGCCTCCTTTCATTCTCATTTCTCTCCATCTCTCTCCCTCCATCTCTTTTTCCTCTCATTAGAGGGTAGCGACAAAGCGATGAAGCATTCTTGGCCACAAAAGATCAAAAGGACTAGTTCCGATCACGGCTTCCCGCTGTGTTGTCCTTTCACAAGTTGCAAATTTTTATACTTTTTCTTAACCTCAAGCTACGATTCAAGCCCAAAACACTACCGAGAAGGTGACATTGCGCGTTGAGATTTTTGTTTGTTTGTTGGTTCGTTTTGGTTTGTTTGCGTGATTGTTTGTTTGTTTGTGAGGTATTTCTGTTAGGCAAAGATCAAAGAAGTCGTCGGAGCGGTTGGCACAGACAGCGCTACTAGAAATCAGGAACATAAAAGAACGGGCATGTAAACAAACGCTAATTTTTGTTTTGTGCTTTTCTCGGTACCAAGCGGCGTGCTCAAGTGTCTTTTCAAAGAGAGCCGAGTTCTGTTTGCGAAGATGAAATTACCATGGCGGGCTTACTCTTGTGAGCATTTGTGCCGCCACCTCTTTTCCACGCGCCTTGAAGACATGTTAATAACACTAACAAAAAACGTCATATGCGGCCATGAAGGCGAAAGTATGTCCAGTCAATCTCTAGAAACTTACTAATAGATAAAATAATAAATAAAAAAAAAACGCGACTTCCAAAAAAAAAAATTTAGCGTAAAAACACGGGGATAGAGTCCAGAGTTGCAGCTACGGATTTTACCAGCCGATGCTCGCCACGAATATACGGTTCAGTGAATGATAATGGCGATGACCTGAACCATGAAAACGCGTCTTCAGAGGAAGAACCAACACCGTCTAAAACTTCTTTATTTACTCAAAATAGCGCCCAACCAAGTCCAAGAAAACTCTTTGCGAATGAACGAACGTAGGATGAGAGACGGCCAAACGAAACTAAAATAAAATCGCGGACAAACGAAAACTTTGGGGGCTAGGATGAAATCCCAGCCCAAGTAGGATTGGTAAAAAGTCGCTTAAAATCCTTGCCGAATAATGTTTTTTTTTTTTTACAAGGGTATTTTTATTGGTATTTTAGATAATATATAAACCTTTTGCTTCACGACATTTTTAAAAAGGATGCATATTGTTTTCTATTGGAGTTCTTTTTCATAAACTCTCGGAAAATCGAAGCTTTTGGGATAAATCAACCGGTTCCCAAAGGAATAGTGGAGAAGCTGTCTTTTATTTACTTGTCGTCATTCAACTGTTTTTGTCACAGCTCGAAATAAGTTTGCCGGCTACGTACCATAAAAAGACGAGCGGCTATACCCATACAAATAGACGAAAAAGCAAGTTTAGTTTAGCCCGTACTAAAACCCCATTTTGGAGGTCCAACTTTTCCTTGACAAAAGAAAATACAAAATGAATGAAATTTTTGTCGCGGCTGGTGCAGCTTCCAATTCGATTCCAACGGGCTGTTGGCAACTCGTAAAAGTTCGCGCTCTTCTCTGCACTTTTTTTCTTCACGCTCGTTTTTTTTTTTTTTTCTTATTTTTACTTATTGTTAAGCTTATAGATCTAGATATGAAGCTGCCTTAAAAAGTTATTTATTTTCGTTAAGTGAACAACTGTCTTTCGTGTATCAACGCATATGCTCTTCCATGAGGCAGCTGGGCTCGTTTTGAGCATATCTTGCTTCTAAAAATATTTCTTTAAATTTTGAACTTTTTTTGTCTGTATTGCGTGAACCTAGACCAAAGTATAAATTGCCGTTTCTTTAGTTTCTGAGGCTGTCGTTTGAAAAAACCGCATGGTTCGCTTTGGTCCTTGTCGTAGCTGAGGAACATCGTTACTTTTAACATTTCCTCTTCTTTAATAGAATACCACTTACAAAATAAAAGAAGCTCCAGAGAAACCCTCATTGAGTTTGAGGTAAAAAAACCTTAGGGCGCTTTACAGCCGTTAACTTTGAACACTTTTTTTTTTTTTTTTAAGAGCAGATGTGTTCATATCCAAGATAAAAATGAATCGGGTGTTGAGCAAAAAAGATGGCGTATCCCGGAAACATTCTTGATGAAATAATAGGTTATTAACCTAACTATTTTAAGTTCCATAAACTATTCTAACTTTTTTTAGTGATTCCAAAGTTTTGAACGAAAAACTATTATCCAGTTAGGTCTAGCAAAGTTATCTCAGTGAATGATGACACCTTCGGTGGCTCCCCCTGCAAAGATTAAGAGCGCTTCTCCTCATCACGTGTTTTAGTTAGGGAAAGCACGCTTTACGGTGTACTTTCCGCCGGTACGATGTTTTTTAGTATGAAATCGCCTAAATATGGCGATGACTCACCTAGCGGGCTCTAAGCATTCTAGAAAACCATAAATCACAACAATGCGCAGTCGTTTGGAGCATTGTTGCGGCAGCAAGGACGTGTGACCGATAAAAACGACACATTTCGTTCAGATTACAAACGCTGTTATTACAAAACGTGTATGATTTTCTAGAGGATAAAAGCAAAAAGAGCAGTAAAAGAATTCTACTTTTTCTTCTCGGAAAGGGAACATAATACTGCAATCTTCGTCTCAAAAACAACGCACGACAATTTTTCTTTCTTCTTTTTTTGCGGGAGTGGTGTGTCCGGTTGTCAGCTCTCGAGCGCTCGCTCGCTGGGTTGAATCGTAGTTCGGGCTGTATGGGCGACGAGCCACGCGTATTCGAGATATCACTCCGCGATTCCAACGGTCGGAGGTGCGAGGATCCTTGGCTCGCTGTTGGCTGACAGTGGCCCTGGATCCGGAACAAGCTCCTCCCGTCGCTGGAAATGACCTCGGTGTGTGTTGCGTTCTTTAATTGCTTTTTTAATGGGGAAATGGGCCGCGTATCGTCGTGATTTGGAGATTTCTAGGATGCTTAGAGCCGGCAGAGTGAATTATCGCTATATTTAGGTGACCTCAGAAACCTCCTCGGGGCACCTTTAATTTCTGAAGCCGGGGTCACACACTGCTCACACATCATACAAAATGCAATCTGCAAACAAAAGTTAGCGGAATATCCGCAATTCCAATGCCGCCTGCCCAAGTTTCTCCTTGAATTCATGGCCCTGCAGCATTCGAAGCACATATCTCGTGAATACTCGCATTCGAATATCTATGCGGACTGTCTTTTGTATGATGTATGCACCATTTCAATATTTATTGGCTTAACGCGTGGAGCGAATGCTCGCGCAGCAGAACCCTGGGCTGGCATCCTGGGTCGAATGGTTTAATCCCCACCCCTGCCCGTTTTTATCTGGATGAGCATCATACGGTCATGTGTGGTCATGTATCCCTACTGCGTGATGCACGTTAAAGATTCCATCCTGGCGGTTGCACTGCACTGGCTAATTGTTTTTCGACAGCTCAGACACCAGGCGATTATTGAGGCTGACTAACTTCCGTCTGTATAAACACACACGCACACAAACAATATTATTATGAGGAGCACTGACAATGTATTTTTTTTAATTTATTGGTAAAGGTTACATAAAAGCACTTATTAACATTGAGGGACATTCTATTGCTCGTATACCATGTCTCAATGCATCGGAGGTCACTCACAAGCTGTGCGGAATCCGTTTCACCGGCACTTATATTACACGATAGCCCGCGAGAAAGTGTATCCTAGATTGTAGTCCAGTAAAAATATCAATAAAGAAACCAGTAAAAATATTATTATCCAGTAGAAATGTCCATATCCAGCAGAAATATTATGAATAAAAAATAAAGTACAATCAATAGGCTTGCGCAATGATACAGTGAAAATATAGAATAAATATTGAAACTTAAACATTGTGCTGCGGTAGCAGGCTCAAGACCTTACCATTTTTTCTTCTGGGAATGCTCAAAAAGAGGTTGTTGCCCTTGATAAATATTTCGCCTATATTACCTTTTTAAAAATGTAAAACTGTATCATTATAAGTGAAAATAAAAGTACGGTTGAAGGTGCTTTATTGCGGTCGTGAGTCAGACTTGGAAATAGTCCGTTACTTGTTCCCATTTTTTTCCTAGTAATTAATTCTGTAATTTTTTCACTTCTGTGTAATTTGTAACATATTTGTATTAATGTTTCATTAAAAATTACTGAACTTATTCGTTAGATTTCTTCCGTCCCGCTAAAGGAAGAGATTAAGCGGAAGAAGACCGATGCAATGGACATCGTGCTTTTAGGACGATGACACAATACGGGGATTCGCTAGCGAAAAGAATGCTGGCGAGGGAGAAAAACGAAGGTACGGAAAGCAAGACTACTTGGAGCCAGTTCCTTTACTAATTCGCGCGGTCTGCCAAGTGAGAGGATTCGACTGTCTATACGGAGGCAATAGACCTCGACTTCTTGGAAAACAAACGGAATGCTTGAAGCGTACGAAAGAGCAAATCTAATGGCCCATAAAACAGTCGCGCGGGGTTCGTGATGTAGAATACTGTGGTGCATATTTCCACCACACCTCCCCACACTTTCCTTCTTGCCACCCAACAACCAGGCTGTGTTTTTTTTTGTTTTTTTTTTCTTGTCACTGTCACATAAAAACCCGTCGTTTCGTGTTGGTGTTTCTGCCTGCCCACGGCACCCCCGTAAACAAAGTAAGGCCCCTCGACGAGACCTTGCCACTGGTCACCAGAGAGCGCTGTAAAAGCCAACTGCTTGCTGTGCCAACCAGCTATCTACCTCTTGAAATATGACTCGGCACTATCGGACGTGTGTAGGCAGAAACGTGAGGGGTAAGGTGGCGGCAGTTTATCGGGGAAAAAAGTTTAGCATCAACCCTGCTGTCAGTCCAAACGGAGATTTTAGAGAAATGGAAAAAAAACGAGTTTTTTTAGAACAGGCAGTGGCCGACGTGGGCACTGGACATAAGACAGTGTAAGGTGGCTGTAATCCCGCGAGGGGAATGGAAGCCTGCAGATCACTGGCAATGATACATTTTGATAATTTATAAATGACAAAATGAATTTAGATGAAAGTTCTCGCATTAACATTTTGTGTAAACTTTCAGTTCTAATGAGTTTGGTGATCAAGAAGAAAAAGGTTAAGTAGGCTCATTCGGTCGGGTAGCAAGCATCATCAACCGGGAGTCTTACAATATGTACCCAAACGCAAGTACAGCGCCTTGCTCTCACAGCCAGTCAGTTTTTAGTGTATAAAACAGCACTCATTTATTCCTTATGCAGCAACCATAAAGGAAAAAGAATTACTCACGGGAATCGTGTTTTTTTTCGGTTCAGCGATGCCAAACTTGAATTATTTGGAATGGTGTGCGTGCCTCCACCACCCAATTGCATTTGTTGCATGTTCATGCGATTTAATTCTGTCCCGGTTGCCAAGCACATGACTAGTTTATCTCGAACACTTGTTTAAATAGTTCAAAACTTTATATATTTGTCGTCCCAAAAATTATTAACCTAAAGTAAAGGGTAGATTGTATTGGGCGTATTTGATCCGTGTTTTCTTTTTAATGGAGCAAAAATATTCGCTCCTCAGGCACGCAATAGACATTGTATGTCACGTGTGCGTTTCTTTGGAGTAAGACAAAAGTAATCTAGTAAAATAACGAATTATATAATCAATTAGTTTTCTACAATGAGTAATTTGTAATGGTATCCGATTACTTTTTAAGCAAGGTGATTGTAATTGAAATGAATTCTTTCGAATAACGTGCTGATGTCTGACGTATGCCTAGTTTATTCGACTTATTAACTCCTTGAAAACAGAGTTACAGATACCTATGGCCCTAGAGGGCCATAGGTATAACGGCCGTAGCGTCTTTTGTACATATAAACATTGGTTAAGAAACCCACCTTTTTTAAATGTCAGCTGGATAAGCTTCTTCTTTTTTTCTATTTTCAAGTCACTTATATGGTCGTTTTTTTTTGTTTTTTTTTTTGTCCCATTGGTGAGAACTCGGACGCTCTTCCAAGCAATAAAACAAACAACAAACGGTATCTTCCTTACTGTTGCCTTTTCCCACGACACTGCCTACCCCTGCAACTTCCCTCTCCATAACCACTCGCTCCCTCCAAAAACCCTCAGGTAACCCAACACGACCCGAAAATACCCTCCCTAACCGGGCTCGAAGTCAAAGCAAAGCAGCGCTAACATCCGTTCTAGACAAACACACAGACACACACACACACTCACACGTCATAGCACGACGAAAGTTTCCCAGAGCAAGCGTCCATGGAGCCTTCTCCGGAACCAACAGCCCTCGCCGGCCAAACCTTATCAGGTTTCGCGTTCGGTTTTCGAGCCAAGCCGGGCGGCTTGGCGGGAAAGTGAGCATCCAGGGGGCTCACAATATCACCGTGATTGACGGGTCACGTGCGCGACGACAGGTCACGTGTCACGACAAGTTCACGTGACTCCTCCCGCTGAAGGGAGGGAAAGGGGCCCGCCGTAATCGGAGGACGCGCGCCGCCGAGCGCCCGGATATTGGGGCGACGGCCGCATCCAAGTTGATCCCTACCCCCGCTCTCGCATCGCGGACTCCGTGGTGGTCTTTGCGGGCACGCGCGACGCTTTTATGCGCCTATTGGAGGACCGTGAGTGCTGCAATCAGGTTCGGTCTGAGTTGCTGTCGCCGTCCACCGCCGCGACGACGGGTGGGAGGATAGGAACGGTTTGTTCCGGGGTGCGGTCGAACTTGGCCGGGCTTCGGTTTCGCTCGGCTATAGTCAGGCTCAGGTTACGATGGACAGCAGCGGACGGTACGGGCCGTATCCAAGCCAATCCAATGCTGTGGTCGTTTCACATGACTACGCTTCTCGTGCGTTGCTCCGTCC
Organism: Ixodes scapularis; assembly: GCF_016920785.2. Taxonomy (NCBI): domain Eukaryota; kingdom Metazoa; phylum Arthropoda; class Arachnida; order Ixodida; family Ixodidae; genus Ixodes; species Ixodes scapularis. The sequence goes on along the minus strand of NW_024609846.1, from coordinate 61,946,558 downwards.
CCCCCGAATGTCATGTGACCTTCGCGCGGCAATAGACCGGCTCAGATGGCACGCTGCGTCCGCTGCTGTCCATAGTACGGCGAAACGGAGTATACTTCCAAACCGTCCAGAACGCGGTGGATCCCATCGTACATGAGAAGAAAGACGAAGAATGCGATAAGAGCTTCGAATTGGAGGAACACGGGAAAAAATGTGAAGAGAAAAGGTTAGAACGAGGACGGCGACGTAAGAAAGCTCTTACTAGCGCGCTGCAATGGTCTCCTTTATAGCGTTAGTGTCTTTTTTTTCCTTTTCTTTTTTTCATGCTTTCAGTTTGGTAGAAATATACCGAGTAGGGCGCATATCCATCTTATTTTACAAGGATGTTTGATAGGTGAATCAAACGCAGTCAGTCGTGTTGACTGCACTTGAACTATAGTCGCGTGGGCAGAAACAGACAACTTCCTGGCGTTGCAGATCTTGCTTCTAGAAAAGGGGAGTGACTGCTCAGTTAATAGTTCAATATTCTAAAAAAAAAAGAAAAACCTGCGACTGCAGTAGCAATTGAGCAGCTAATGTTGCTGGTCTGTTTATGCTCGTTTTTATCGGGAGGATGATGGCGGGTTCAAAACCGAGTGACCGTCAAACTTATGTAAGATCCCTCTTTTAAGAAATTAAGAACAACTCTCTCCAAGCACGGACGAGTGACAATTTTGTTTTGAATGGAAAAACTACTGCGGCGCGCAAAGCGTCCCTGACTTAGAAGGGAGACTTCTGGTACGGGGGTAATTTTCCTATTAACGTCATTTTTTTCTTTCGTACCATCAATAGTATGTGCCTTCCAAAACTTACATAAAATGGCGCAACTTACACACAGTACTTTTTTTAAGGCGTCTAGCCTCAAATAATTCACTCATTTGTTAATTCACTCGTTTGGGCCTATGTATTCATTCGACCTCGTGCATCGAACATTGCGCATAAAACCGATCTGTTGTACAATTTCTAAATAGTTTCTTTTGGATGATGTTTCTAATTCCTGTGACGGTCGAGTGGTTACCATTATTCACATCTAGGGGAGGATATTAAATAATCTCTTCAATCTTTCACTGCTGTCCGCAGTCTTCCACACTTTTTTTTTTTCCTTTGACAACTCCTGGGTGTGGCAGGAAAAAGCCTCATGAACTCATTCAGAGATTAACGCTCGTTAATACCTCTTCTAAATCGTCCAAGCCGCGCCCTCAATACGCACACACACATAGTCGCGTGCGTACACACTAACTCAACGTCAAGAAAAAAACTTTATCCGTGGCCGGGTATTGCAGCAAAGAAAATTGTCACACGACAATAAAAAAGAAATATGAGATCGACGGGCAAGACGAGCGCGTGGCATTATTTATGCAACCAGTCTTTGTATAGGGTTAGTGCGGTAGCGCTGCGTGTTTTGTTTAATTCCTATTAAAAAACATGGAAGTTGAGGCAGCTCGGACGGAAGACAGACGAGGAATTAACATAGGGATTAGTGCGCACCTCCAGTTCATCCAACCTTCGACCCGTTTATAGTGTGTGTTTTTGTTCTCTACGAGATTTCGACGGAATTCTCGCTGGTAATTATGAAAGTTTCTTTTGTTCGATTTTGTATGCGATTCGATAGAGAGAAAGAAACAAAAAACAGGTTCGAGAAAGAAACCTTTAGCGAGAAGATATGCGATGAGAAACTAAGAGCGAAGATGAGAGCGCGCGGCGGATGTCCGAGCGCCGAGCTCAGGCTGGAAAGAGTAGTGGGAAGACGCCAAAGCAAGCTCCCTTTGTCTCCACTCATTGTTCAAAGACGTTCGAATGCCGAACGTTGGCGTCCGGCGTTTGAATGCGAGGCACTGCTGGACGTGCATACGACGTCCTTGTTCGCTCTGACTAGAGGGAGACAGCGGCTACAGTCAAAGGCATCTAGCCTTTGCTTCTACCCACTAACTCTAATCACAGCTCGGGGCTCATACCTTCCTCATCCTCACTTTCCCTCCGTTTACTCTTACAAAAAGTCTAGTAAAAAGCTAATCACTGTAGCGGTTACTAAATTGTTTTGTGTGACCATTACGATCGTTCACTAACTATTTACTACCTCAAACGCGTGACAGGTAGTAGCTGCAGATGTGATGCGGAGAAGCAAGAACATGGCTGCTGGCAACCGATGAGGACGCTGTTTTATAGACTGTCGCAAATAATTACTGTATGCACCGTTACTTCTTAGATAAGAGATACATTCCTTGGAATGTTTAGCAACAATATTGAAGAACAATATTTGTGCGAAAGCAGCGCCCTTTTTCTAACATCGTTCGCGGACGAGGTGGTCACTGACCAACCGACTTATTTCAAATGATCAGTGTAAAAGACACGTGGGTAGCCATTGGGGGCGGCGATTGGGTTAGCGTGTCGTCGCGTGTGTGATGTGCGTGTGTGTCATCTGTGCTCAAATTCCTTGCCTGTTTTATATGTATAATACGTGTGCAAATTCAAGCAGCGTACAAAAAAGTCTATCCCACCGATAATGATTTTTTAACCAGTTTTGAATTTGACGTCGACTAGCGCCACCTGGGTCTTGTGAGAGTTAGTGTCACGTACTATAGCTAAACGCAGTGAAAGTTATTAGATCGGTTAGTAACCGCTACTAGCTTCTTGTCCGTGTAACTGTTATTACCTACGGTTACTAGGTACCTTGTAACATATGTGACAAGCAGTTACTAGCTTTTACCTAGTAAATACCACTAGCTTTTTCTCTAACGAGTATACTGCCACTTTTCTCAGGGGAAAGAAAAAATAGCCACGTGTTAAATTCCCAGCAACGAGAAAAGCGTCACCGGCTGTTGCAAAGTAGACCAAAGAAAGTTATTAAAAATAGTACCTGAAAACAGTGTTTCTACATTCAACGTCTATGCATACAAATTTAAAAGCTTCACGCTGACTCCACTAAAAAAAAAGGAGGCCTTGTATGTTATCTTATTTCTGCAATCCTCTTCATGACAACTCGAATATCAAAAAACTTTCAACGGTCAACAATCTTTTTCCAGCTTTCATACCATGTACGAGTAATGTCCAGTGCATCCCTATGAAGACACGTTCACACACTTGCAACTGAATAGGACCGACTGAAAAAGACTGCTTTTTAAGCCTCTTGCGATGGTAGGATGCGCTGCTGCGGAGCTGGCCTTAAGTCGTCGCAAGAGGCTAATAACCGGTCTTGTTTCAGTCGGTCCTATTCAGATGCAAGTGTGTAAACGAGTCTTAAGGCACAGCAAAGACTTCAGGCTGTCTTACTAAGCTAGAAAACTTCAACCCTGCTTTGGTCATCACTAACAAATTACGAAAAGTTTGTACGTAAGTCCTCAAAATTTAGTCAATGACGTCACTTTTTCGTCGCTTTTTTTCCGTTTTTTTTTCCTTGCATAGTCGGGAAAGTAAATGTTTCTTTGTGTGTGTTAACAGAACAGATTTCAGAACCTAAAACCGCGCACTCAGACTGGGCATACATCGTACAAAAGACACGTTGTTATCGACACACATGATGACTTAATTACCTGCGGGCATGCCTCAAGCATTGATTGAATTATGTTTGCTTCGTGTATCCCTCGAACATGTATGCGTACAGTTTGTGTGTGGCCAATGTGACCGTACAGTCGTACAACAAAAAGAACCACGCATCAGACATTGTCTTCGGACTGTTTGTCTGACATAATAGCAGTTTGACCGAGGCTTAAAAAGTTGAGGAGCGTCGACGCCAACACACGTCCTTCCCCAAAAACTTCCGCCCAGATGCCCACCACAGCGCCTTTCTTTGTTCGTTGCACAAACTCGTGGCCCTCGCCTTCCTTCGCCGCTGCTGCGACCCAACGCTCGCTGCAACTGCAACAAACGCTGGCTCAGGCACGCCGCCCGAACTGAATGGAACGCGCTGTACGAGCGAGGGATTAGGGAGAGTGGGGAGAGCTTTCCCGTGTGCCACCCACTGCAACCTCGACCGCCGAGGTCCATCCACCATTCGCCGCTTACACTAGGTTTCGTCTCACAATGAACCGTGGAAGACGCGACGAGGCCTTTCAACCAATCCAGCGCAGCGAATGCATCACGTGATAATCTCGAGCCGCTGCGCTTCTGCAGAAGTTGACGTTACATTCACAGGGCATTGGATTGATTACAGTGGCTCGTCGCGTTCGCTGCGGTCTAGGGTAAGGTCTAGCGGAGCGTAGGAGGAAGGCGTCGGGCAGCGAATTCCGGAGCGCTGACGCGGACCCCGAGGCGTCCCCGCGCGCATGAACGCGTCCTCGACACGCGGTTTGTGCAGAGGAGGAAGGCCCCTGCGGTTGCGTCACGTGACCCCGTGACGTCATTTTTGACGGTGGAGGAAGACTCTTGGCGGCGATCTCACCGCTTCGAAGAATGCGGAACGCTGTGTGTGTGCCCGGAGGGGACGGGGGGGGGGGGGGGGGGGGGGGGAAGGGGCGGAATGCATCGCCCTCGCGCCGCTAGGCACCCTGGGGAAAGCTGGCTGTTTGCAGCGGAGGTGAGGGGCCGAGTTCGGGGAATAGGAGATCATAGGGATACCACACGCCAGGGGGAAGAGAAAAAATTTAAACACAAGGGAAGGCTTCAAGTTTGGCTATTTGGCAGATGTTTCAGAAATATATAAAAATATTTTAGTAAAAGGGACCGGACAATGAAACTTCAACGTAAGCTCCACAACCTAAAACAAGTATGCACACGACAATCAATATGCTAGTTGGTACCCTGTTTTCCGAGTCTATTCGTTCGAAACGTATCCTTCTAGAGTGTGGTGAATTTTAAACGTGCACGTCATATGGGCGGATGCAAATTCCCACTTTGTTTTACCAGCTGCGAGCCTGCCTGTTTCAAGCATCGCGCACTGGCTTGGGTATTGTTAAACGCTTCAATATGCGGAGGTGCTTGCATCCAGTAGGTTGTCACGGGAAATCCAACGATGGCCGTTAAAGCTGTTCAAAATATAGGCAGAATCGGCAGTGCAATTTCTCGTATAGCTTTATCACTGGTTGTGGTAGTGATAGTATTTATTGCACTTTGTAGCTTACAGCGCAGCTCGGTGTGCAGGTGAGTAGGGAAAGGCGTTGCGCCCGAACGCTTCAAGTGCCCCAGGCAACGAAAGTGCGAAGCTATGGAACTACATTTCGTCGTAAGACCAAGGCTACTAACGCCACGAACCAAGGGACCAGTCGAGCTTCTTGGAAAGCACCAAAAACTTAGGTCAAGGCATTTTATACGTGTGTTGTCGCCCAGTGATTCAACCAAGTGCGAAGAACGCGTCGTGACAACGCGTTTGAAGATTGTGCTTTTGTGTAAGCTGGCCGCGTTCTCCGGGGGCGTTCTAAACGTGCTCACTACTGGCTCCCCGACTCAGACCGAAACGAAGATATGCCTGCTAGAGTTCCTTCTTATTTTTTTTAATACCGGAGCTTAATGGCTGATTTCATGCAAAGTTTCGTCCGCCTATGGTTCGGGGGTCCATGGATGCCCACCCGTATAAGGGAAGAGGGATTACGGCGCTCTCCCCTCGCGGGCGTCCCCGCGTTGTCGCAATGGCGAAACCTACGCTGGCGCCATGGCGAGCATTCGAAACTACTGCCCCTACAAGATCAGGCCGTGGTTCTTTAATCATCTTTATGAGGAGATAAATATCTTAGAATACTAGGGCAGGGCAACTGATCGATTAACAGGCCTATTATTCGGTCAACAATTTTATCGCGGCTAATATTTTTTTAACGGTTAATCGGTGAATTTTTGACGAACCAAAAGAAAGTAAAAGTTTAGTGCTTTCACCACGCAGACACGGACGAGTGCATCTGTTTGAAGGGCAAGTTCTAGAAGAAATGTCAACCCAAATGAAACTGTAGAGGCGAGATTTGTGACTCCAGACAAGTGCAGAAGGATACACGTGACCCGGCCACTTGAACGCTGTGCGAGTGTCCGTTTAGCGCAGCAGAGTCAGAACAATCAAAGGAGGTCGCCCTTGCCGGAGAATATCAGCGAACCTCTTTACCTCGTGCAGCTGAACTAATAATCAGTGAGTGTGAGGCCCTTTGAACTGTTATCGACAACAAATTGAGGTTGATTCATAATCAAAATTGTATCATTGCGCCGTTCATTACATATTCAGCAAAGACAAAACATATTTTGGCTGTTTTTTATATATATATATTATGTATATAAATTAACGGCATCGATTAATCAATTAATCAGTGATTAAAGGGTTGCGATAAATCGAAGTAAAATTTCTATCCGACGTCCAGTCCCATAGATTACATAGGTTAATTTAATATCACATGTATTTTGCTACAGCGTTGAGAAAAATATAGAGCCCACGCGTGCATTGCAGACCGGAAATAAGTTAACACGTACCTGTCAAAATAAAAAAAAATGAAGTCATGGGAGCGGGATAAATCTTTTACGTGAAGTTGCTCGTAGGCTTTCCAACAAGAACAAGCTTGCTGCAGCCTCAGCACAACGTTTTCTCTAACAGTTGGAACTGGCGCAGCTGTTCCACATCCCTCACTAATTATTACCGAGGAATAAACGAGCTACAAACGACTTTTTGCAAAGAAGTGGAATCATTTTACACACGGCTTAGTGGGAGAACCACTCAATAGGCACCCCTGGGATATCATTAAGGCCAGTTCCCACATTTGAGTCAGACTGAGACGGAATATGTATAGTATATTTATGGTGATTTCTTGTAATCGCGTAACACACTGGCACGCTGGCGCTATCTCTCGAATAGACCTGGAACACTTCCGACTTGCGTATGAGTAGAAGGAATGTTTCGCAGCATTTGCGAGATCAAATATACTCACTAGTTATAAAAAAAGAGTCACTTTAATTATTGTCAGAGTTATAGAAATCCCCGCGGTGAACGAATGGTATATATATGTAACTAGCTAGTTTTAATTTTGCGTATTTAAGCGAATGCTACAACTGTACGTTTCCGTTGAGTGCCCCCCTCCCCCCCCCCCTCTCCCCCGCGCGTGCGCAGAGCCCAAACTGCGGTCTCGAGTTGGCGCATGGCGACGACAGGCATGCGCAGCGTGAATCACGCAACGTTAACTTACGCCACTCGTGTTTGCTGATTATTATGTTGCAGCCCTGGTCGCCGGCATAGCGACCGCGAAGAAGAGATGCGTACGCCGCGAGCTTCGAACCCAAAATCTGATCTTTATCGCGATGTGGATGCTCTATATACAAAATGACAATGTTGCCGACACAACATATTCCCTCCCTAAAAACAACAACCCAAGAAACTAAATACAAAGAAATAAAAAAGGAACAGTGTAACTGATAGCAAAAAAATAACAGTAACATAGTTAGTTCATTACAAAGTCTCTCTGCCAGGCAGGCTTTCTCCTCAGCAGAGGTGCTCTCGTTGTCCTTGTATTGACCTGGGCCGAAGCTGCCTCTGACTCCGAACAAGCCACCGAGGTCTCGGGTACCGCCGGCAGCGTTGAAGCCGAAACGGAATCCATCTCCGCGGTCTCGGTTGTCGCCGAAGAAGCCAGGGGACCAGTCTCTGGGATCTCGGCTACAGCTGCATCAGCCGACTCTAGCGTTGACGCCGCTTGCTGTGATGCTGTCGACAGGCGCTTCCCCGCTTCTCCACAACCGGAAAGCTTCGACGCATTCCATGTCCGGTTGTCGCTGAGGATGTAAGAACTTGGTCCATGTGTACCAGTAATAAGCATTGGACGCGTATAGTGCGATGTCCCTTTCTTCGGTATGTTTGGCTTGCGAACCCTGACGAAATCGCCCGGCTTGAAGGTGGGCGCCCTTGCTCCCCTCTTGGAGTCTGTGTAGCGCTTGCTGTAAGCCTGCCGCTGCTGTACTCGCGCTCTGAGGTCAGCTAATTCAGAGCTAGGGTTCACAAAGAACTTTGATGACGGGAACCCCACAATGTCCAGCCTCGACCGAGGAACTCGACCATGCAGGAGCAGAGCAGGCGGCACCCCCGTTGTGGCATGAGGTGTGCACCTGTAAACGCCCAGGTACTCCAGGACGGCCACTTCAAGAGGCCTGTGCTCCAGAGCTGCCGTCTGGATGAACCCCTTGAAGACCTTGTTAAACCGCTCCACCTGCCCGTTGCACTGTGGGTAATAAACCGAGGAGCAGCGGTGACAAATTCCTCGTTCTTTCAGGAAGTCTTCAAAGGCTGCCGACTTGAACTGCGACCCATGGTCCGTCAGAATTTCATCTGGGTAGCCTTCTCTGCTAAACGTAGCAGATAAAAATTTAATCACCGTCTGCGTTGTCACAACTGATGCGAAGCATACCTCTGGCCACTTTAAGTAAAAGTCTACCAAGGTAATGGCATACTCGTGTCCACTCCCAGTTCTGCTGAATGGCCCAACAATATCCACAGCCAGTTTCTGCCAGGCCCGTTCTGGAAGCGGAATTGGCTGAAGTGGTGCTGTGACGGGTTTGGCAGACTTGTCTGCAGACTGGCATTCACAGCAGTTCCTGATGACTTGCTCCACCTGTTGGTCGAGACCCGGCCACCAATATCGCTCGCGCAACCTTTGCTTGGTCCTGACAATGCCAGGATGGGTCTCGTGCGCCAGCCCAATCATGGTGGCCATCAGCGACGCTGGGATGACCAGTCGTTCTCCTCGCAGCAGCAAGTTGTCCACCACTGCCAACTCGTCTCTCACTCGGAAGAATGCGAGTAACTTGGAAGTCAAGCTTTTCTTGTCTGGCCACTTGGTTGAAATGTACTTCATGACAAGTTGTAATGTCTCATCCGTCTGTACAGCCTCTTGTAGTTCATGCTTTGTGATGCAAGATGACACGAATGATACAATTTCTTCCTCTTCTTCATCACCGGTAGGTAATGGCAACCTTGACAGAGCGTCTGCTACTTTGTTGTCGCTTCCTCGGTGATATGCAACTTCGAAGTTGTAATAAAGAAGGCGAGATGACCACCTTGAGATCCTCAGTGGCCTTCGGCCATTCCCTTGAGAGGATAGGAGAGTTACTAGCGCTTGATGATCCGTGCGTAGCTTGAACCGCCGTCCCCAGAGAAACACGTGCCAATGCTCGCACGCCCACACGCAGGCAAGGGCCTCCTTCTCTCCCACGGAGTACTTCCGTTCAGCCGGCGAGAGTGTTCGTGAGGCAAACGCCACTGTTCTCAAGTCATCGCCAACACCCTGCTGAAGCACAGCACCGAGCCCATGCATGGATGCATCTGCAGTGACAACTACCGGTAGTGCAGGATCAAACATCTTAATAGCACCGCATGTTGAGAGCGATGTCTTGACTTGCTCGAAACTCTGTTCTGCTTCTTTGTTCCATATAAATGGGACCTCTTGACGCAACAGCTTCCTTAGAGGCTCTACTACTTCTGCATAATTTGGCAAAAATCTTGCGTAGTATCCGACAAGTCCCAAGAACGACCGCAAAGCAGCTGCATCTTTTGGTACGGGAGCTTTTGCCACCGCTTCTACTTTGGAGTGAAGAGGGGTTAGTCCTCCTGCACTCACGGTGTGTCCCAGGAAGTCAAGTGCTTGCACGTTGAACTCGCATTTCTGGTTAAGCTGAAGTCCAGCAGCAGAAATGCGATGTAGAACTTCCTGCAAATTTCCCCTGTGCTCTGCTTCGGACTTGCCGAATATGATCACGTCGTCAATGTAACATAGCACCCCCTTACAGCCATCCAGGATCGAGGTCATCATTCTCTGAAACGCCGCCGGAGCTGACGCCAACCCAAAGCATACTCTTCGAAAACGAAAAAGTCCGTCATGAGTGACAAATGTCGTCAGCTCCCGGCTGTCTGCTGTCAGTTCAACTTGGTGATAGGCCGAGGCCAAATCTAGCTTCGAGAAGTGAGTCGACCCTGCAAGTTGGTGAAGAAGCTCCTCTGTATGTGGGAGTGGAAATCCATCCACTAAAATGGCCTTGTTCGGCTCGCGCAAATCTACGCACAGCCTGATAGTGCCGTCCTTTTTCTTTACGACCACAATTGGAGATATCCATTCAGAGGCTTCGACCCGTTCAATGATTCCAACTTGCTCCAATCGGCGCAGTTCCACGGACATGGCGTCCCGCAATGCTAAAGGCAGCCGCCGCAATTTTGCCGCCACGGGCTTAACTGTTTCCCGCCTCTTGACCTGGTGAGCGAAGCCCTTCACCAGACCCAGCTTGTCGGTGAATAAGTGTGAGAATTGTTTCTTCATGTCAGCAGGTAGCGGGTTCTCATCGGTTCGCGTGTGCAGACATTGCAAGGTTCCTCCTTCAATCTGAAGTTGTAAATTGCAGATTGCATCTAATCCGATGAGGGTCGTCCCCTTGGCCACCACGTAAAATAGTACGCAAGTCGAACGCTCCTTGTAGCGAACGTTGGCGAGGAATCGTCCCTTCACTTCGATCTTGCATCCCGAATAGTCCAACAGGTTGACAGACGGTGGTGCCAAAGCCAGTCGCTCGCGGAACCATTGCCGATAAATGTCATCGGTGATGATTGACACTGAAGAGCCTGTGTCTACCAGAAAGCGCAGACTCACTGTCTCTACTTCCAGATCGGCGTAGATGCCACGTTGTCCGCTGTCCGTTTTCACCTGAAGAAGCACGACGTCACAATTCGTAGTCTCGCTGATTTCTTTCACGTCCAGGTCCTGCGTCGTGGTGCTTTTACAAACCTTCTCGAAGTGCCCGGTCTTTTTGCATTTCCGGCACATAGCTCGTCGCGCTTTGCAGCTCACTGAACTTGCCACGTGACTTGCCGAGCCACAACGGTAACAACGACGCTCCGTCACCTCCTCTTCATATTTTTTATACTTGTCAGTAACGCGATGCACCGCCCCCTCAGCTGCAAATTCTTTCAGGTTGCGCTGGGTGTCCTCGTAATGCGTTGCCATTGATACGGCCTTTTCTAGTGTCAGTGGTGCTCCTTCAAACAGCAGACGTTCCCGAAGTCTGCCAGATGAAATGCCTGATACGAGCTGGTCCCGAATCATCACGTCGGTGGTGCTATCGTACTCGCATTTGGCGGCTATCTCGCGCAAGCTCGTGATGTATCCTTCCATCGGCTCGCCTGGCTGCTGTAATCTCTGCTTGAATCGATGTCGCTCAACAAGTACGTTAGTTGTGGCTGCAAAAATTCTCCTTACGAGCTTCAGCGTAGTAGTGAACTCGTCCGAGGTATCCCCACTGGCAGGCTTGCTTTCTTCCGTCGCACCAGCAGTAGCATGCTTGCCTTCCGCCTCTGTGGTCGGCTGCTGCTGAGGTGGTGTCGACGTGGCCACGACGTTGTACTGCCGTTGTCCCTCCACTCCTAGACAGTGGAGCAGGATGGCTGCACGCCGCGACGCCTTGAACTCGTCCGCGCCAGAAGCCTCAAGAAACCTGAGGAACGTTTGTTCCCATTGCGGCCATGGAACGGGAGGCTGGCCTGGCGTTTGTAGAAACGGCAGCGGCGGCGTGAGCCCGAAGTTCATGGTGGCTTTTTATGGTTTTCTCCTCGTCGCCAATATTATGTTGCAGCCCTGGTCGCCGGCATAGCGACCGCGAAGAAGAGATGCGTACGCCGCGAGCTTCGAACCCAAAATCTGATCTTTATCGCGATGTGGATGCTCTATATACAAAATGACAATGTTGCCGACACAACACTGATGTAGTGCGCAATTCTCTAAGCTCTCCAATATATACTCGGGTAAGACGTGTTCCAGAGATACGCGATAGATGGCGTCAGTCAGCCCGTGTGTTAAGCGGTTACGAGAGATTGAAATGCACTTCCTTGTTTACAGTCAAACGGAAATGTGTGCGATACAGCTTCAGTCGCGCTGCACTCACATCGCACCAGAGACGCTGTGTTCGCAGCACACATGACGACAACATTATCTGCGGCCACAATCCTCAGACATTGTTCGAAGAATATTTGCTTCATACGGGCTTCAAACGCCTCTGCAGACAATCTTTATACGACCAATGTGACGGGAGCACCGTGCAGGAACGAAACATGCCTCGGACGGGTGTCCACAAGCTCTCTTTTGTATGGGATGGACGAGCGCTCTGACGGCGGCTTTAAAGGACACACGCAAAGAAAAAAAAAACATTTCTTTTAAACAGCTTAGATGGAAAAAGGATGTCATAAAACGATTTTACAACGAAGAAAAAAAATTTTTAGAGCTATATTTACGGCGCTATACGAATTTGTAGTTGGCGCACGCCGGCGCCGCGGAAGAGTGGCCCTTATTTATCACGTGACTGGCCCTTATTTATCACGTGGTGCTTGCGTTCTTTCGGAAGCTTCGTATGGCGTCCAAAAGTAACTTGTTCATCTTTTTTTTGAAGTATAACAAAAAAACTAAGATTAAGAGGTAACTTTTAGAGCCCCAAAGAAACTTCTGAAAAAGCGAAAGCAGACATGATAGACCTGTGCGCCGTTCAGACGACAGCGGCGGCGCCCCGAAGCAGACGAACTTGTGCGGCGGCGGCGACGGCGGCGTGGAGAAACGCGTTGAAGCGGCGTTCGCACAACGCTCAGCGTGCGGCGGCAGCGCGACTTGGCGGTGGCGGTGACGCAGCGCGGCGGCGCGCGGGCCTACCACGTGACCAGCGGCGGCTCCCGCGGCGCCAACTACAAATTCATATAGCGCCGTAAATATAGCTCTAAAAATTTTTTTTCTTCGTTGTAAAATCGTTTTGACATCCTTTTTCCATCTAAGCTGTTTAAAAAAAATGTTTTTTTTTCCTTTGCATGTGTCCTTTAAAGGACACATGCAAAGGAAAAAAACATTTTTTTTAAACGGTATAGATGGAAAAAGGACGCCATAAAACGATTTTACAACGAAGAAAAAAAACTTTTAGAGCTATATTTACGGCGCAAAACGAATTTGTAGTTGGCGCCCGCGGGCATCGCGGAAAAGTGGTCTGTATTTATCACGTGGCTGGTCTTTATTTATCACGTGGTGCTTGCGCTCTTTCGGAAGCTTCCTACGGCCTCTAAAAGTAACTTATTCATCTTTGTTTGAAGTATAACAAAAAACCAAGACGAATAAGTAACTTTTAGAGCCCAAAGGAAACTCCTGAAAAAGCGCAAGCAGACGTGATAGACCTGTGCGCCGGTCAGACGACGGCGGCGGCGCCCCGAAGCAGACGAACTTGCGCGGCGGCGGCGACGGCGGCGTGGAGAAACGCGTTGAAGCGGCGTTCGCACAACGCTCAGCGTGCGGCGGCGACGCAGCGCGGCGGCGCGCGGGCCTACCACGTGACCAGCGGCGGCTCCCGCGACCGCCAACTACAAACTCGTATAGCGCCGTAAATATAGCTCTAAAAATTTTGTTTCTTCGTTGTAAAATCGTTTTATGACATCCTTTTTCCATCTAAGCTGTCTAAAAAAAATGTTTTTTTCCTTTGCATGTGTCCTTTAAGATATCTGTCGGCGCCACTGAATGTATAGTCGGGTCAACCATTTGCCCGTGGTTGCGACGTTCCAGCGAAAAGGCAGCTTTCGACACCCTTCAGAATCAGCCGAGTACGCCCAACAACGAAACCTCGGCGTGACCCTGCCGACTTCGCAGCGAGAGCCCCGGAGAACGACGCGACGCAGATCCCGAGGCTCCCTTATATATATAAAAAAAAAAATAATATTAATAAAGAAAAAAAGTTTATAATAGAAGGAGGACGAGGTCGAGTCCAAGGGGGCAGCCGAGCCCGCTGCTTGAAACTGAGCTCGGGCTCAGCCAACAAAACCAAGGAACCCCGGGATAAGACTCCCGCATACACACACACACACGCGAAAGAAAAGAGCGAAAAGGGACGAAGAAAAAAGAAGAGACGCGTCCAAAGCCAGACGCAGCGGAGGAAGAGTGGGGAATGAGGGTGGAATCCTAGTATCCTCGGGTAATTGGATTTTTCGCCCGTCCTGAAATTGAATCCTTCCGCGGCCGCTCCTGCCGACGCAGAAAGTGGAAAGGAGATAGCGGGGACGAAGGGGCGAGGAAGCAACTCGAAGGGGGGGAAGGAGTCGCGAGCAAGTTCCGCAGCTACTTCCGGATTATTCTTTTCTCCTCTCGTCATCCGCTGCTCCCATAATTTTTCATTTGGGGGCAAGAACGGTAGCACCGTGTATGCGCGCGTATATATGCGGGTGTGTGTCTAAGAGCATGTGGGTGTATATGCGTATGCGCGCGTGTGCCTTGGTATGTGTGTTTGTGTGCGAGCGTGCGTGGATGTGTAGGGTTGCCCGCGTATGCTAGTGTGTGTTTCTGCGCGTAGGTGGAAGGGGTGCTCATAGCGGGTCGAGTGTGTACCCCGAGGACCAAGCACGGGCCGGCACAGTCGCCCGCACGCACGCTCGCGCTGTGTTCGACAGGGAAGGGGCTGCCCCGCCTGCCCTGGTTTCCTTTCCCGCGGCTCTATATTCTCAGCGGAAAACAATGCATTCGAGAACGAACGGGCAGAGGGAACCTCGGGGCAAAGGAGGGCGCATGTGCTGGTTCTCGAAGCAGGAATAATACATTAGGGGAAAAAAAGAGGGGGGGGGGGGGGGGGGGCATGCTTATATACAAAAGATACAAAACAAAACAAAAAGCGCTAGACCGCCGCCCAACTATTCCCGGAGCGGATTCGTATTTTCATACAGGGTTAAAGAGAAAGAGAAAGAGGGGAAGAGGGAGAAAAATAAATAAGGGTTACAAGACTGCCGCCACAATGGGCATAGAGAAATATTATTTCTGAACGTATTTCGTACTGTTCATATAAGTTCTGTTTAACCTGCTCGTTTTTATTTTTTTTTTATTTTTTTTTTCCTGGCCGACATCTTTCATTTCTAAATATCATTTTTTACATGCGGTGTAGGGGAGGAAAAGAAGAAGGCCTAGAGCGCCAGAAGGCGATCTTGCTGCGTTTCTTTTTTTCTATTTATGTATCGAACTTTGGGTATTTGTGTCTTACTTGTACAATGATAAAGAAGCCTGGGGGCAAATCTCACGTCCAGTCGACCTTCACTATCATGCATACGGATATAGTGTGTTCAACTATATTTTTCATTAATCCTGTATTTATTTAAACATCTACGATTTTTTATCTTTTTATTGCGCAAATTCAAAGTATGATTTTTTGCATCCGTTCTGCTAACATATATGTATGTTCTAGCTCTGTGTAGGAACAAAATAAATTTCATTTATTCTACTTTATCTCTCGAAAATGAATTCTCTCGCTGTTTTATGGTATATATTATTTCCGTTGTAGCAAACAAAAACAAACGATACCTTAAAACTGAACAAACAAAAAACTGTACACACTTTAAGAACGCCTACGGCCAACAGACAAATATAAAGAGCATACCCTTCTTACATGATTCTCCGAAACCTATATAGTTCCATGCCATACGAGTATGAAATTCTCAATTAGATAGAGCGTTTGTGAAATCTGTTCGTTACGTCCTTTGCTAAATAGAGCTGGAGAAAGCGTGACACGGATCCCCAACAAAGCAAACAGTCAACATGATCAACAAAAAGAAAAAAAAAAAACCTTTCGCACCCACGTTAGAAATGCTAAATAATTAAAAAAAAAAAAAAAAAGCAAAGATCGTTCGCACACGGGACTCAAAAAAGTGACCGGCTTCCTTAAAAGTGCACTCGTATAGATTCCTCCGCCCACCAAAGTCGAGAGGTTGTCCCTACCGGACCGACCCTTCAAGAAACCCTCGGCCAGCTTCTAGCAAACAAACCGCGCGCCACTTCTCAAACGCCGCCCCCACCGCGTACGCCACCTTGAAGACCAGCTACTTCTTCGTCTTCAGTAAAGAAAAAAAAATAATAAGAAAAACACGGGCCTGAAAAACGCGCTCGACCGAATAATCCAGGCAGCAAACAAAAACGCCCCAAAAGACAAACTAAACGGACTCTCTGCTTTCAGCGTGTTTGCGGTCAGCCCGGGTCGTTACAATGGCGGGAGGTGAAGGGGAGGAGGAGGTGGTCAAAAGTTCCCAAAAGTAGCGAATGCAGCAAGCCACCCACACCGAGTCACCATTCTTTGCTGGACTCGCTGTTATGGTTGTTTCATTGAAATCGGGGGTGTTCTCCTCTTTTTGTGTATTTGTGTCTCCTCTTTATCCGCCATTGTTACCAGGGCCGCGCACTCGCAGCTGTGTCCGCGAGGCCCGAAAGACACGTTCAGCGGACGGCGCGACGGAAAAAGAATACGGCAGGCAGTCTGACAACCCTGCACTGTCCCCACCTGAAAGGCCCACGTTTAATCCAATTTTCCCGGGCT
The DNA here is from genome assembly GCF_016920785.2 of Ixodes scapularis. Taxonomy (NCBI): domain Eukaryota; kingdom Metazoa; phylum Arthropoda; class Arachnida; order Ixodida; family Ixodidae; genus Ixodes; species Ixodes scapularis. Next base: position 61,930,295 of record NW_024609846.1, on the reverse strand, counting down.
CTTATATACAAAGTGCGGCGGCGCGTTCACTGAAAATGACCAATCCTCCCCTCCTGGAAACTGTTTGTATTCTTAACCTTCCTCTCTTTTTCGCCTTTTTCTTTCTCTCTCTCTCTTTCTTATCGTTCGTTCCCTTCCTCTTACAAAACGCTCCATGCGGGTTCGCGTGTGTGATGTCGTCTACAATAGCAGATAAGGAGAGAGAGCGAGCCCGGGCCGTGGTTTTTCCGCCCGGAGAGGGTTCAAACTCCAGGGTTGCGAACACTCCCTCCCTTCCCTCTGTGTTCATGAGAGACCCCCGCCCCTGGAAGATTATCTCCACTAAGCCGCCAGCGTTTGTAGAGGGGCGGATTAACGATGCGGGGGGCTGCTTCTTTATGCCCGTGTGTCCGTGTATACGGACAACAGTTGACGTTGCCTCGTCAGAGGACCGCGCCGTCTTTATTGGGAGTGACGAGAATGGTTTGGGGAGTGAGGAACCGGCGTTTTGGAAGGAAGGACCACCCGAAAGGTGTTGTGTTGCCGACAGAAGGGGTTTCTCTTCTTTTACGGAGAGTTGGTCGGACTGTCGCCTTGCTTCGGAAAACCGAAGGCAGGGGATTCGGCGAAGTAAAGATCGAAGATTTTACGGTCGGTGGTTGCTTTGTTGGCTTTCCAGACGTGAACGCACCTGTGAGTGCGCTCAAAGGAAGAAAGCTTTGGGAGTGGAAGCACATGCGGATACCTACAGGAGTGAATCTATTGACAGTATATCTTGACGTACTCAGAACACATTCCCGACAGAACAAACAAAAATAGGTAACAGTATTTGTTTTACTGTTCATTATGTAGGAGCTTTATCGCACATTTACCGGGGTACTGAAACAAAATTTTAACGCAAATTGTATTGTCTAAATGTCAAGTACGTTCTGGCAACACAACAAAGACACCAATATAATGTTCCAAAAGTCGTCAGAACATTGTCTAAAACCAATAAACTGGTTACAAGATTGCATCTGGTGGATGTTATCATAACTAATTGAAATGTCGTTTCGTTAATTATCACGTAGAAGCAGCGCCGTTCAGCGGTAGTACGGAGTTAATCCACCTACGCGCGCTCCCTGTCGAACTTGGCCGAACCGGATCTTCCTTCTCTCCCATGCCTATTCAATTCAACTCCTGCGGAGAGAGGAGATGAGGCTGAGAAGGGGAAGAGGTCAGTAAAGTTTAAAGCGCCGGGAGGCAGGTGAGTCACCTTTTCACCTCTGCTCGCATTTCCCAACCAGAACTCGGGTATCTAGAACGGCTAGGAGTTGCAACGAGTTGACGCCACCAAGAGGCGAAGCTCATAACCACGGCAGCCTCCGCGTAGCTTTGCCCGAACTGGGAAAAGTGACGTCACAGTCTCCCGTGAAGCATCGCGCTCTCCGATGGCTGCTCTTCGAGCGCTCACTAAAATCGGCCGTTTGGAACGAAAAATATAGCCATCTGTTTAAAATACAAACGTACGATTGTCATTAGCAGATTTGTTGATTATGTGTAACATATTTCTGAACGTCAGAGGCATCTTTTCATTTCAGTGTCTCTTTAAGAAGATAACGAGTTTCTATTGGTGACTATGATATTATTTTATTTTTTTTGAGAGAGAGAAGCCACGAGTCCCAGAACAAGGCTCAGAGAGCTTGGAAGGTTATTCTTAAAATTATATTTATTCGTAACTTACTAGCATACTCTACCATGCTAACGTTTGAAGCGTCTTAGATTGGTTACTGAGCAATTATTAAATATTTACGCTGCCAAATCAAGTTGTAATTGTGTGTTTTTAAATTTGTACGGTCTATAATTTAATAATAGTAACCCTTCAGTTTCTAAGCGCTTGGATACTCTTATGACCAGATAAGTATCTATTTTCCTCTTACTTCCTTCTTGTTTTTTCCGAGGAATATTTTCCTTGCTGCCATTTCTAAAAATAAACTGTAAGACACAAATTTCCCCCTCGTTTTTTGCTCTCATATGCTGGATGTTAAATAAACTATTGATATTCTCATTAGAAAACCGATTAAATTAAAATTAGTCCGATGTTTTACTAAAGTTTAAGACGTCTCAAGGTACTTTACGCTGGACGGCAATCGTTGACAGGTTCCTACAGATGTAGTGCATAAAGGTCCTTTACTGGCTTTATAACAACGGAGAGGAGCGAATGAACCGATGTCACCAGCTAGTTTGGATGCGCCACCGCTGCCAGAATGCACCGAGGGAACTTTAGTCCTTCTGCACGTGCCACAGTCTCGCTGGAGCTCTGCGCGTGCGGAGCACGCGACGTCTCGGGAACTGTTGCCTGCAGCCTCCTCTGAACTAAAGTTATAACGGCTTCACGGATGCGCCGAACACTTGGTAAGATCGGTTTATTAATTTAACACTCTTAAAATAGGGTTTGGCCAAAGGACATTCTCTTCCTCGAACTTAGTTCTTTTGGGGATTTTCTATAAGAACCGCTTTATGACAAACGCCACCAGGTGGTGTCCTACTCACAGACGTCCCAGAGAGCTTCCGTTTCAAAAAAAAAAAAAAAAAAATGAACAAAGCCTATATTAGCGACGCTACTTGAATTGGCAATCAAACGTTTACCCACCAATTTTTCAGGTGATCGCCAAAAGAACGAAAAGCGCCAGATCTGCTCAAAATTTTCGAATATTCTTGCGAACCAACTTGTCTCCTCAAAGACGTTAAATTGTACAGCCGAAGGCCCTCGTTAAATCTTCAACTTTGTTGTCCGTGTAGCATTTATGCTTTCTAGCACTGCTGACGTAAGCAAGCTCGACAGGCTTGCAAAGACGGAGCCACCAGAAGTCGCTTGGGAGGCAAGCGGCCGTTCCTCTATGTAAACAGCAAAAAGGGTCGTATATAGAGTACATCGCAAAGCAGATTAATAATTTCAAGTGGCGTCTTAAGGTTCATCCACACGCCCCGTCTTCTTACCTTACGTTACTTTACGATAGTTTACGCCACTCGTCCCTGCGGGACATCTGCGCTTCATATTAAGCGTGGCTACCCGTTCAAGGAGATAGATCGGCATACTACAATTGCGACACGAAGATTTCGGCGACTTATACGTAACGTAAGAAAGCGGTGCTGTGTGAACCAGCGTTTATACTTGGAATGAAAACATAAGGCCCGTGAGTGCAATTAGGCTTAAATAGTTACCGTCATGTTTCGGCTTGGTCGTTCATGACTCACAAGCTTCGCCACAATCTCGGTTTTATTATTAAGAGGTGGAACATTGAAACTTCGATGCACATCCTTAATTTTAAGAGTGCCGTAATTGGTCCATCAATTCGAACTTGATTCGTGTAAGAAACCACTCTGACTGATGTTAAAGAAAAGCTGTGAAGTGTTTCTTAAAACCGTTGTTTATGGGGAATTCTGACGCGTCCAAGAAATATGCATATGGCAAGCAGGCGCAAAAAAAAAAAAAAAAACACAACAGAAGTAAATGAAGCAAAAAAGGTGACCTATGATGTCAGTCTCAAGACACAGAGTACGCCGCTGCTTGTAGAAGCCACATATACCTGACTATATAAAAAATCATGCTGAATGGAATCTCGTATGATTGGTAACAACAATAGATGCGCTGCTAATCGTTCTGCCCAATTAATGTTCGAGCTATTCACCCACAACCACAAAGGAGACAGAAAAAAACAATCTTTAGGAATCATTTTTACCGCACGAACAATCAAGCAGCTTCTTGACGAATAGCTGCTGCTGAGCTAAACAGAGAAGAAGCTCGGTCTAATATAAATAGAGAAATGGCGGCAGCTCACTGGTCTGGTTGGTACGTAATTTAATTGCAACTTTCAGGTTAGGTTCGAGCGTAGTATACAGTAAGAGAAAACGCCATCAACCACCGAACAGATAATTTTGTTTATTAGCCATATATATTAGCTGTTTATCCGAAAAAACAGCCATCGAGCACATTATAACTTTTTTAGTTTGGCAAACAACTTTAAAAGCGTTGGCAGTAGTCCATCAGCGCTAAAGAGTATACAGCAACATGGGATTTAAAACGTTTCAAGATACATTAATGAAAAAAATGACCAACGTTTCAGTTGTTATCGTCTTCAACACCGTTTTATTTAAACTTTTGTACTATTTACTTCTTACTCCCAATTACCATAAAAATACGGACAACAAAATCGATACATCCCCCACCGATTTCCGCAATTCAGCAAAGACTAGAATAGAAAAAAAAAAAGTTAAAGAAGGCAGCACGTACTTCACACGCGTGCGCGAAGCTGTTGCCATTCACAGCGCGCCGCGGTAGAAGCTCCCACGAAATCAAAACGTGACGACTTGCGCAAGAGCAAGAGCATCCTCCAACCTCGTTACTACGGGAATGGCCGAACCGCCGTTGTGGGGAAGCAGCGAGCAACCAAACCATCGTTGAGGAGCCGACTTGGCGTGGAAGAAGAAGCAGGAAAATAACGACGGCCCAACACGATGTAAGTCCCAACTTGATTCTCTGGAGAGTCTGCATCTCCTCCTACGCTCCCGCGCCAGGGCAAGAGGCACGTTCGCACCCCGATTCCCTCCCAAGTGTCAATACGCGCCCATGGGATCCGATAGGGAACAAGGGGAGGAAGAGAGGGAGGGGACGCAATCGGATAGCCTTGTGTCAACAACGGACCCCGTTGTTTACGTGACATCGGCCCCTTCCCCCTCTTCCCTCCGTCTGCCCCACTTCAGACGTCATTGATACGGTATGGCCACTCGTGTCGGGTCCCGGGTCTCTGGGCAAACAGCGGTGAGTTCCATTCAAAACGCGGGTGGAATGGAGAGAAGAGGCGTTCTTGGCAGGGAAGGAAGACGGGGGGATTTTCGAAACAATCGGCAGCTCTCCAAAGCGGTAAACATTGATGTACGCGGGGTAAAAAATAACGACGAAATATGGCATCGGCACGTGGAGACGTATATAAAAAAGGGTATCACGCAGTGTTGTACCGAACGGCGTTCCTGGAACGCGTTCCTTTCAGGAGGAACGAAAGAATTCCGCCTTTTCATTTTGCATCGATGAAACTGGAACCGGAACTCGTTACATTTTTACGGGAACGAAAAAGGAACGGCGTTCCTTTACCTTCGTCCAGTGGGGTCATTTTTATTTTATTTATAAAAGGGGAATTCTAAAACAAAAAGTATAAAAACAATACATTTACAGAAGAGGAGGATTTCGTTAAGTTTTTTGTTACTTAGGGTTTATTTTGTGGGTCCTCGCTTGGTAACAGTAGAGTGCAGGAGAGCTAGTGAGCATTGATTCTCTTTTCAGTGCCCGAGACTACAGTACAGAAATCAAAACATTTAGTGCAAGGAAAAGACAAAAAAGAGACGTCTCAAACTCAGCTACTTTCTTTGCTTCCACGAATCCTCATAAACCCAGAAATTTAAGGCCGACTACAGCCATCACTGAAGTTCTACAAAGAAACCAGTTACCCCAAAAGAACGGGTTACTAGACATCAAACGCACCCTTGTATCCCAAACATGGGCCAGATGTGCAGAAATTAACTTTGCTTCCCTCTCCTGTTCTTGCATTTTCAAACTGAACGAGTCCAATCTTCACGAGGAGGAACTGGCAGTTTTCAAGACTGACCTTCAAAAAGGCCTACCTCTTCCTCATTTGCTTATCTCGCTGACAGCAGATCTAGAAGCAACTGTTGTTAAGTTCGAACAAGCCACTTTGTTAGATTGAAACGTGTGAGGTTGCTGTAAAACGCTCGCGCCATGTGGGGTAACAGTACATTTGGCTCGTCTGCATAGCCTACCACCAACATCAATCAATCAATCAATCAATCTTTACTTTTGGCCTTTTAGCCAACGGTGCCCCATACAAAAAGCTGCCAAAGGCAGCTTGACGGGGTCTGGGGCCCGTTTGGAGATTGGCAGCAGGACTAACTTTCCACAAAAAAAATAAAACACGCTAAAATATTTTTATACAAAATACCAAAATCAAAATACCAATATTTACCAAAAATACTAAGGTCGCACACAAGCGCACAAACCAGAAAAATATACGCACAGCTTCTGTTCATAATATCTATAAAATATAACACTTTCTAAAAGAGAAATGCGGTTAGCAAGAAGCAATATATCAAGAACAAAAAAAGCGTACGCAGCCATTTTTCACATTACACAGAAAAAAACCTTTTTAACAAGAATAGATACACCACACAATGAAATTATTTCACATTTATTTAAACACAATGTCCGACAGGACTATAAGAAGTACATCAATAATAATTTCCTTCCCATGTTATATATATATCAATATTGTTGGTAAGTAAATGGTTAAGTAATGAAGGTAGACGATAAGTGATTGACTGATAAGTGTAATTAGTGCGAGCTCGAGGTATGATCCATCTTTCCGAGCGGCGCGTGTTGATGCGATGAGGATGTTCGGAGAGGTTCGCCATTTCACATAAAAACAAAATATGGTCAGAAGTTGAAAAGCGGAAACTATGCAGCAGTCTATAGTCGTACATCTTTCAAAGGTAATTACTTTATATTGGGCAAATAGGGGCTTTGTATGAGCCATGTAGTGTTCATTGGCAATGTATCGGAGCATTTTCTTTTGAAGTAACGTAAGCTTTTTAATATTTATTTGAGTAGTCTTCCCTCAAATAAGATTGTATATAGCAAAACGCTGAGATTCTTAAAAGTGAATATATCCACAAATGAATCCTTGCTGCCGCTTGCTTTCTTTTCCTGGTGTCTTTCCCTCACAACATTCAAATTCGTATGTTGCTAAGTTTGATTTAGTTAAATATGGTAATTAGCGAAATGCAAATGTAATGTATATGTAACGACACATTCCATTCTTTAAACTGTAACGGGAACGAGTTCCTTTCTCGCAGATGAAACTTGTAATGGGGATCGGTTCCAAACATCAAGAGGAACGAGAAACGAGCTGCCGTTCCTTTTTTTTTTTTTTTTTTTGAGGAACGTGTACAACACTGCATCATGAACAACGTGAATTTAGCTTGTAACGTCTCGACCGTTCAGTATATGAGAAATTGTCAAAGCGGGATTCCGAAATTGTAAAAGTGGGCGATAGAAAAGTAAAGCGGTGGTCGGTCCAGCTTAGTGTTGAGAATTTTGTATTGTGTACATTAGCCTTTCTATAGACCGACACACGGACTTTACGTCACGGAGCTGCGGTGGCGCTGCGATCGCGCCGGAGCCAGGTCGTGTGGGCAAAAGGACGCATGTTTCGCATGGGTGTCATAGCATTTCAGCATGCCGCGAGGCTGTGTTGCCGTTAATTGCACTGAAATGTACAAGAAGAATAGCAGAGTGAGTTTCCACAAGTTCCTGGCAGACTCTAAAAGGCATAGAAGGTGGATAATATCCGTGGGTCGAAAAGAATGTTCGCCTCGCTCGGACGACCGTTTGTGCCGCAAGCACTTCCATGAAGCAAGCGCGGCTTCCATTTCAATATCCGTCCCGAGGCTGGCCTATGTACAGGGAAACCGTTGTCTGATCGAGACCACCCGGATTTTGTTCCCACGGTGTTCGATCACAAAGCACCGGCCAAGCGCTCGTCGGAGGTTCGCTACGCCCATGCTACCAAGCAGAAGAGGATCGGCGGCAGAACGGCAGTGTTGTAGGCGTGAGCGAAAAAAAAGTAACGGAATACGTTACTCGTTACTTGCAAATAAAAGGTACGCGTTACTGAGCTACGTCACCTAAAAATAGAAGAAACGCGTTACCGCTACCGATAAAAAGTAACGCACGTTACTTCTGCGTTACTTTTTAAATTATGATTGAACACATTTTACGGTTTTGACGATACTGGCATGAATAAACTCACATATCAAGAAACAGCATGTTCATGCGGAAGCTGAACATAATTACTTTATCTCTTTTTACGGTTTTACCTAAATTCTCACGAGAAAAAACAGAAAGGAAAACATAGCTTGACGCCTAAAAGCACAGAAAATGTTGAAGTGTAATTTATTCAAAACTTGGGAAGCAGTAACGAGTAACGTAACTATGTTAATTGAAATAGTAACGTGTGTACGTTACCTGTTTTTGTGTCGAAAAAGTAGCGAGTAAATTACTACGTTACTGAAAAAAAGTAACGTGTTCCTGGTAACGCCGTTACTTGTAACGTGTTACCGCCAAGACTGCAAAACGGACAAAGCGTTACTGCTTGCCATGCCTTATGGTCATGAGGGTAGGAAAAATACAATACCTTGACTTCAATACGCTATACGCTGTGTGTATTTATTTCATTAAAAAATACACTTCCGTAGACCCAGTTTGCTGATCCCGCCGGCAGTGCGGACACCGACTCGAAGTAATCGTAGGCCTCGAGAAACTTGTACGCCTGCACTTTGTCGGCCGTGAACTGGCTTGGCGAAAGAACTAAATAAACGAGGACGTGAGCCGTCGACTTCGGTGGCAGCAACATCACGCCGGAAGTCCAGGAGGCCTTGATGACGGCGTACGCATCCTCATAGACAACGCCGTCCACGCACAGTTTGTTTCGATACCGCTGCCGTTCAGGCTCGGGCAGCGAGCTCAAATAGTCGGGCATAGCATACGACATACGTTGTCAGGAAATAAGACTCACAAATAAAGCTAGAAGTGTCTTTACAACGTAAATAACGAGCGCACGCCACACAACGCAATGACGAAAACACGGAGAGCCGGGCAGCTTTTGCCCACATAGCCACCGCGCATGCGTGGCCTTCCGGCCGTGTGGGTAAACAGAGCCGCTCCGCGCGCCGGTCTATTCGCGACTCCAGCGACCTATAGGGGGCGCCGCCACCAAACAAACATGGCGGCTGGGTCCAGGTCGCGTCGGCTCGGCCGGGCCGCCTGAATGGGTGGCGCATTCAATTTAACAGATTTTCTTTTGTTTAATGCCCAATTTTATGGGTATTTGAACTGAGACGGTCAAGTGTAGCCGGTGCGCATAAACTTGCCGAGCATAGTTTTGATTTCCCGGAGTTTTTGGTTCTTTTCATGTCAAACTTTCGTTTCGGCGACTTCGTTCAAACCCGAAACTATGGGCTCCGGAGAAACGGTAATAGACTCTAATTAGCTTTTATCATCTAAGGAAAGCGGCGATGGCTACAAAATTGTTTCACCGAGAGTAATTTTTAGCTAACTCGCATGCCTCGACCATGCGACTTATCTGTCCGCGATATTGAGTTTTTGTGCGTGTCCGCGTTTCAAGAAACAGCTCCAGTCGTGTGCTCGGTCAAGAACACAGGCTGCAGGAAAATTACGAAAATTAAGCAAGCGCTTCTTGAGCCAAGGAGCATGCTAACCCGCTGGCGCTTCACTAAGCAGCTGATAATCGTATTTCAATTCAGGTTTTAGTAGCAATCGAGAAGTCATTTTGACGAATATGCGGATTATGAATTATATTACGTACTATGTCCCACTAAAGCGATATTAGTATATTCTTCGGGTTGAAATATAAACTTAGTTGACTAACTATTACGTGAACTGCTGAATAAAAGCATATTTGACAAACAGAGAGATACTACTTAAACTTAGCCAAAAAGTTCTAGCCGGTAGAACGGAGACGAATGCGGACAAACTGAGGAGAGTCTCCATCGGAGATTCACTCAGACCTCTCTGCATTGAACTTGACTTCGAATCCTGAATGGATAAAATGAGTATTTTTTGTGTCCGGTCAACCTGAGCAATGTAGCCGTATATTGCTGCTGGCTTCGACAGGGGGTATAATATAAATATTGGAGGGCGCGATAGATCCCCATGACGTGACAGCTTATAACTTTGTGAGACGCGTCCCCCACCTTTTGAAAGCAGATAATTTCCCTCATTCATCATTTGTAGCGAGCAGGTTTTCTGAATCAAGTAATTGCGAAATTAGCCCAACTCCTTCAGTGTGGTCTTTTTCGGCGAAAAGCAGCCAAGAGGAATAGCCAACGCACCGGCCGGCGTTAGTGGCTTAAACTTGAAGCTAATCGAGCACAACCAAATTCAAGAAAAGCAGCTATCGAACCTTCCCATTCACTTGACTGCAACATTGGTGTTCCCTCCAGTGAAACACTTCGTCTGTCGACCTCAGTCCACTGTTCTACATCCTTATAAAGAGACCAGTTATCAGTTACCAAGCAGTCGTCACATTGGATGTAATTAGAGACAGACAAGAAATCAAAACGTTTTTCCGTGATTCCTCCCCATCCAAAAAATTGAAAGCACGCGACCGTGTGTTATGGAGTAAACGGGCTTTCAAACACGTGATGGAAAGAAAATCTACTGAGTCTTCACCACACTAATGAACACTCAGGCAAACTTAAGAAATTTTCGGACCTTCGTCAAATTACATTGCTTGCCCCCGCGCCGACAGCACGTGTCCGCGGAAGCCACCAGAGACGCGGCGGGGCGGGGAGCGACCTGGACCGGCTGGTTCCTGGTTTTCCCGCTTGGCGGCGTCCGTTTAGCTGGAGTCGCGAATAACCTCTTCGTGCAGGCGCAGTTTATATTTCTTAAGTGTGATTAGCATCGTTATCGAAATACTATATGCGCCCAAGGTTAACACGTCTCGTCCATTAATAAATACCAATTGTTTGCCCACATTTGTTTCTTTAATTTGAGTAAGATATCGAAGTTCTTCCTTTGAGGTGAACATTACGGCTAACATATTTCTAGGACTCTTTAAATGGGGTACAGAGAAACTAGCTTACAAGGACTATGCTACTCCAAGTTCGTCTGCTTTTGCGCAGGGGTTGCAATGATATCAGAACGCCGAACTTTTATTGGCTAATAAAAAAAATTGTTGGTAGACCTCAAGGCATCTGGCATTTAAGTCTACCCACTATCCACTCAATCAGAGCCCATCAGAGGTCGGCGTCGTCTTGACGTCACCACAGCTCCTGCGCAAGAAACAGACGACTTGCTGTCCGCATTGTCATTGACAGTTTAATAAACGCAGAGCGTGGCTTGAAGTTGATGGGGCCCAGAGGTAGCGCAGCGTGTATCGAAGTCCACGCGCCCCGCCGTTGGCGTTTCACTCGTACCCGACAATTCATACTAAGCGAATGGTATGAAACAATAAGTGCCATATGTGTTAGAAACCCAATGCACGTTACATCTTCGGTCAGCTGCCCGCAAGCCCGCTTCACAGTAGCCACTCTTGAATTGCGTAAACCAACACTTTTCAATCCCCCAGATTTTCATCCCCAAACGCCTCCCCGGAGCCCATTTCCACTCAAATCTAAACCTCTCGAACAACCATAGACATGCATGCACGGCGGGGACACCCCGCGACATCCAAGAGCGACAGCTGACTGAAGCATCGACAAGCAGCCTGTCAAGCGCGCGCATGTTGGGCATGTTGGAACGTCGGACACATGTCGTTCTCTGAAGCTCGCCGGGATTCAATGAAGGTCCCCGTATGCTCGGAGGGAACCCCCACTGCAAACATTGGCCCACAAAGCAAGGGGACGGTCGATCACGCCGCGGGCGAGCGGCGTCCAAATCCTCGCTACGGGGCCGACATCTGCAAAGCGCGCCCCCGAACACATGCTTCACCTATGCTTTGATGGATTTTGTTTTAATCCGTGTGTATTTACGTGAGTGGACGCAAGCGTATTGTTCTCCATGCGCGCAGCGCTGGCTTCGCAAACGGACCGGCCCGTTTTGTAGTCGCCTTGTTTGTGACGTACGCCGGCGATGTTCGCACGGTGTCTTAAGTGTTTCTTTTTCTATATAAGCAAAGTAGAGCGTGCTCAATCGAATCCTAGTGCACTTTAGCGTGAAGAGTTTAATGCGGCAGACGCTTGGCGCCGATCGGAGTGTGAATTGTCGGGTGGAATAGAATTTAGAACAGCTTCGAAAACCCGAGACCGAGGAACAAATAGAGGGACACACACAGAAGTGTGTGTTTTTCGTTGTTCCGTCTCAAGTTCTCCAGGTGTTTAATGTTCACCAGTTCGCATACATTGTTCTATGTTATCTAAAGCACAACTTGTCCGGTAGTAAAAACTAGCCATAACATATATACGGCGAGACGGCAATACGAATGCTGTAGTATATTATAATAAGAGACAGAGTGGACAAAACACAGGGACACAAAAAGGACGAACACATCCGACGTCATCTTTTTCGTGACTGTTTTCTTTTTTTGTGTGTGTGTGTGCCTTGTTTTATTATTATGAATTAGAACTAACTTGCCCAGTTCATAACACTTCTGTATTACTACGCCTGCAGCTCTTGACATATTGCATTAAAAGTAGGTTTCCTCTCTTTGGAAGCTAAGTAAAGAAGTTCTATAGGAAAATGTTCATCAGTTGATTCTGTGTTGCAGTCCCTTGATTTCAAGGTGTAAATTAAAACATCCCAGCTTCCGTTCCCAATTCTAGTAATCGCTTTATTTATGCATAAAATATTACGTTAGTTAATTTTTCGTTTATGTATAGTTTAATCGGGGATGCTTTTGCTAGTTGAAGCATACCGCGAAGGCAAATGTGTTAGTTCGATCAACGAAGGCTTTCTCAAAGTCCCCTTCAAACTAGCCGGATGCTTCTCCTAATAAAGGGTTTTTCGGCAGCCGAGCCAGCTTTACAGGGTGCCCAGGTCGCTTCGTTCGCGGTGGTTTGTTTTGCGCTCGAAGTTGAAATCGCCGTGTTCGGAAAAGTGCAGCGACGCTCAAGAATAGGTGATTAAAAAAATTTAAAAAAACGGAAAATTTTGAGTGCCTACCAGCCTGACACGTACAGTTTACTCCGGTTGTTAGACGTGATTGTAAAAAAAAAAAAAAAGAGTCATCATCAAAAGACGCTAGTCTTGCCTTGTAGTCCGATTTATAGTTTTATACCGACGGGTGGGTACCTTACAATGTGACAGACGCTTACCGCAATGACCGCTAATCAGCCCGAGGTGGTAATGTAGAAGAAAAAAATATTAAATGGGATACCTGAATGCGTACATGTTTGTCGATGCCACACAATGCTTATTTCAGTTTATTCTTCATGGTGGTGTAACACAGTAGCGCCTGGCAGGAGCTCTTCGCTTTTATCTGGAACTTCACTGCCTTCTTCTTTTTTTTTTTTTCAAGTGCAATCTTAGTTTTTTTCTTTCATCTCATGTTGATGTTGTTAGAAAAGTGGAGTAAACATATCATAAAGAAATAATATAAAATCAAATTTATTTGATTAGATTACATTGGTTTACATTAAATGGTGCTTATTTAATTTAAATTGTGTTTAGTTAATTTAACTTAGATTAATTTGATTTAACTCACTGCATCTGAACTCGATGACGGCTTTTCTTGGTAATGCAGTCAAAGGTAAGACGCACCGGCCCTCCAATTTTGAGCAGGCATTAAAACTGTGAGCGCACTCCTTTTCTCTCCTCGGAAGTATAAAGAAAAGTTGTCCTTATAATACAGTATAGACTGCTTTTTTTTCGTGGGGGCCGCCATGTTGAATTATGACGTAACTGAGTTAGGTCAAAACAGCAAATCGCTTTATCTGCCGATTGGAAGGCACTACAATTCAAGGGGTTCGTGCCAATTGTTCTACATTTCTCTTAGCTTTACTATATTATATTATGCTTAAACTATTTACTTTAGTTTTTTCGTCGCCCAACCAAACTACGTTATATTTCAGCGTGGAAATCGTCACACAAGAACGGTTTATAGAAAATAGCAACCCTTTATTACTAGATGTATTTCTAAATCATAGCGGCGAAGCAGGCGCGTTGGTTCATTCTTAAAAATGGATGAAACGGCACTAAAACAAAACAGGGACAGAGAAGGAAGGAGACAGGACAGGCGCTCAAAAGCGCTTGTCTTGTCTACTCCTTTCTCTCTCCTTGCTTTTCTCTCTCCTTGCTACCAATTTGTATTCTTGAACCTGGCTGCTCGATTGATCAATCAGTTCAATTACTGAAAAATATGCGGAAAAAGGAGGTAATTCGACCTAAAGTGCAGTGAACTTTCAGCAACCTTTAATTGATGTAAACCCAGACATACTAAAACATAAAACAGCTTGATTTATTACATAGTAAAAAAATGGTTTATTTTCTTTTTATTTCGCTTTCTAATTTTACTTTCAATAGGATGTTATGTAACTCTCGAATAAATTGAAGTAGGAAAAAAAAAACTCGGGGCTCCGATTTGCTAAATAAAATCCTTGATTTCTTATTGCTCGTCTTCAGTGCAATATAAATCACGCTTGCTTAATTATCCTTTGATTGAAATACAAAACGAATGCACATGGAAAGCATAATGATATAAAAACGGCGAATAAAAAATATTCTCCGGATGAGGTTTCCGGGAAAGTATTGATTGATATCACCATGGTAAAACTGATCTGACCTAAATCCCGATTTAAAAATATCTTACTTTTTAATCTCCATCCTGGTTGCGAGTATGCCCATAAGTCTGGTACCTTCGCTAGGTACCACTGGGGAATTTCGGTTCTTCAAGGACCCATCCAAAATAAATGTAAAAAGCGCCGAGGACAGCCAAGGACACGAAGACGGGGCTACCGTCATTCTTGTCTTCTTGATGTAATTGTCTGTCCTTCGTGCTGTGTGGTCTTATGCTTAACCGCCTAGCCCAAATTACTATTTTAGGACCACACAAAAACAAAACAAATTATCAAGTCTTCCTTTTACAAAACAAAACAAAAGAAACCTTGTGAAAAAAAAAACTTTAGATCTTCCTTGTAGGCCAAAACTACTAAAAGTTATTAGAATACATACCATTTTCCAGCCATGTGGCACCCTCCACGAAACTAACCTCTCCCTTTTTCAAGAAGCTCAGCTGTAGTTAGAAGCCGGTACTTCAGTATATAAAGAAGCTAACAGCTAAAAAAGAATTCACGAAATACAACTCCATCGTCTGCTTAACCGAGTTACCGGTGAAGAAGATTTAAGCGGCAATTTCAATCCTAAGATTGAAACTTCTCTCTTCTTCTCTGCCTTTGACATTACCGTCTACGCCCTCGAGAATTAAATTATAGGCACGAGAAAAAAAAAGTTACCTTTAAAAATAGCACATCTCTAAAACCTATTTTTTGTTCGTTTAGGCAGTGGCTCTTCTAAAATTTTCTTTCGTCTCTTTTCTCCTTATGCACGGTCCCATTGCTAGCCTTGCCAGCTCCCATTGTCTTTTCGGTCTGCCGTCGGCGTGTACCCAATCCGTAGGACCGGAAACTCGATCCCAACAGTCGGAACGACGAGAACCCAAGATAAATCTAAGAGTTCTCAATGTTATAAAATGTATTCCTCAGAAACATAAAAACCAACGAGCAAAAATATTACATTAAGAGCACTCCAGGCAATAGCTCGAGCACTTGCGATGACAAAGTCTTCTCTCAAACACACACACGCACACACACACGCATAAAAATATTTCGTAAGACAACGAGGACACGATGAAATATTTTTAACCTTTCTTCGTACGAACTAAAGTAAAATTATGAAGCTGAAACGTACTTTTTCATGAGATGCTTTGTTTTGTGTATGCGCGCTCAACTCTCATTCTTAGTTGGTACCGGTGGGTCGTGTGCTTCCAAATTAAAAAGAACGAAATAAATAGGTATGAATTAAAACAAAAATTATATATATATAAATCTTTCATGAGTATGAGAAACGTTTCTTGGGGGCATCTGCTCTCTTCGAAACAAAAGCAAAAGGCACTAGAGGGAGGAGGAAGGGGGAAAATAAATCTACTAAAAAAAAAAATGTGCGAGGGAGAAAAAAAAACTAAATCTAAACAAAAAAAAAACAGACTATCTATGATCCTCTTCTAAAACCCGTGCAGATGGGAGAAGCAAGTGGGGGAAAGGCCGGGAAAAGAAAATGAAGACAGTACGAAGTTTTGTCGTCTAACGGGCTTCTGTGTGAGGGCTTCTATCTTTTCTTTAATGCTGATCTTTTTTTTATTATTTTTGTAATCAAGTGTCAAGGAGCCTTTTTTTTTTCATTTTATATACATTTTATTATCACTTATACGCTGTCTTTTTTACGAAATTGGAGAAGTTTTTAGAAAGAAGAAATAAATTCGCGAGTCGGCGATAACGTTCCCGCTTCGCCCTCGCCTCGCCTCTCTTTTAGACTCGCCACTCTAACGAACAATTCGCACGGGGTTGGTCCTTGCGCGCATGCGCGAAATGCAGCAGCCACGCGTCGCCCGCAGTCCCCCCTTGTCTGATTGGCTATCAGCGTCAGGAATCAAATATGGCTGCCTCTTGCGTCGGTCCGATTATGGAAACGAGACGCAGAGATTCGCCGACCCGACCTCACGGTTTTACTTTGTGCTTCGTGTGTGCCATCTTTTTCTTTCTTTTTTTTAATGGTATAGGTATTTTTTTGTTTCTTTTTGCCTATTATGGTACGAGAATACTCTTTGTGCGATGTGCTATGAACATCACAATATGAAACGTAGAATCGGCGGTACAGTTTGGGTCTCTTTGCTAATGTAATTTGTTTCGAAAATTCACCCTGTCACTGTGCTATTCATTACCGATAGTTGCAGTAGAAAGTTGCAGTAGAAAGTTGCAGTAGAAAGTTGCAGTTTCTAGTTATGTCAATCTTGTAGAATTTGTTTTTTTTTACTTTTCATGTGATGCATGTAAAACTTACGACAGATTTACACGAGTAATGAATGGCAATGTTGCAACGAAAGACGGGCCTCTACGACCCTTTTCAGCGCGTATAAATATAGCATGCAATCCAGATCCGTAATAGGTGATTAGGCAATCCAGAGTTCCGTTCCCCGCTCCGCCGCATACTGTATTCCGGCAGCATATATATATATTTTTTAAACTTAATTAAATTGGAACGGTTCACCTGTGTCCGCATCCGGCTTTTTTTTTTTTTTTTTTTACTTTCATGCACCGGTAAAAAACGATTAAAATGCCTTTTAATATAAACAAATGATGTCAAAATATTTAACTGATTCCCCGGTGAGAAAATTCTTAAAGGGGCCTCTGACACGCCAAAAAAAAAAAATTGTTTTTCATGCTAGGCGTTGAAATGGCATGTCAGGATATTACAAAAAAAATGGTTTCACTATAGAGGTGCGTAGTTGTTGTTTTTTTTTAATAAAAATAGAAATACGAGGCCCAATTCACAGTTCCCGCCAGTGCACTGTGACGTAACAGAGTACCGCAAGCTGTCGGGGCGGTCAGAAGGGAGGCACCGGCAGAAGTCACGTGAGTTGTATCCCTCCTCGTGCATACCGCGAGCGCGTGTAATATTTTTTTTAATAGTTTTGTTGTTCTCCGCACCTCCACGAGCCATCCAAGCAGACAAGGTTTCCTTTATCTGCTTTTCATCGCTTAATGTTGCTGTAAAGGTAGAAGAAGAGGAGTCAGTGAATTGACGTGATCAACTACGATGCCTAGAAGGTGCTGTGTGAGGGACTTTCCCTGTATTTCAGCAACTGAAGAAGAGATCACACTGCATGCATTTCCGAGGGATGGCAGGCATCTTGAGCCTGGAGAGTATACGATGATTCGACGGCCTCGGTGTCCGAACCTTCAGCAATGCAATTGGGCGTGTCGTACGCAAGCAATCCTAATTTCCGCGAGCGTTCTAAAATTTTTTTTTCAAGACTTGATAGCTTCTTTCGCGCCCAGTATATTTCTGTATCATCGGACTGATCGCATGCATTCGTACACTGGCTTGTACTTGCAACGCTTTCATCATTGACCTTACTGACTCTTCGTCCTCAACTTTTACAGCACGAAAACTAATCAAGGGTGCAGCGATAAAGAGCTAGTGGAACTGAAACTTCATTTTCTACAATCGCTCGTACAAAGAGCTGAAAAGAAAAAGTCTTAGGCACGGTCGCGGAGAGCACGAGGGGTGACACTCACGTGACTTCTTGCGAGCCGACTTTTAGTGACGTAGGTCGATGCCTCCCTTCTGACCGCCCCGAAACCTTGCGGTACACTGTTACGTCACAGTGCACTGGCGGGAACTTTGAATTCGGCCTCCTATTTCTATCTTTATAAAAAAAGAACTGCGCAACTCTTTAGTGAAACAATCTTTTTGTAATGTCCTGACATGCCATTTCAACGCCTAGCATGAAAAAAAAAATGTTTTTTTTCTGGCGTGTCAGAGGTCTTTCAATGGTATGGGTCTGATAATTTTTAAGCCCAATCTATCGTATGTGGATTGGGGCCACTTCTGAAATTGTGAAACCATAATTTAATACAATTGTAATCTTGGAACCAGAATTTCTCAGACGCATCCAGAACATATCGGCATCTCTTCATTCGACTTTCAGCTTAATGGGTTTACGCCTGCTACGTGATTCAAATGCGTTTCTGGAGCGTGGAGTGCGATTGTTTGTGCGTAAACGTGTATGTGTCTTATGCGTGTATATGTACGTGTGCGTCCGTGTGCGTGTACGCGCGTGCGTGCCCGTGTGCGTGCGTGTTTGTATGTTTGTGCTTGCCCGCTTACGTGTAGGTCCGCGTGAGCGTGTGCGTGTGCATGTGTGTTGGGGTGTGCGTGTGTGTACGGGCGTGCGCGTGTGTACACGTATGCGTGCGCGCGTGCGTGTGCTTATGTGTGCACATGTATGTGGGTGGTCTCTTTGTGTGTATGTGCGTGCGTATCTACGCGTGTGTGCGCGCCTGTACGTGCGTGCGTCTTTGTGCGAGGTATGTGTGCGTATGTGTACGTGGTGTGCGTTGCAAGGAAGAAAGCGAGCACTAGTGAGTGGACCATAAATGGAGAACTTCGCATCATTATACTCTGTTGGAACATGCGATCAGTACCTTTTTGTGGGAACAGCGCTAAACAACGTAGGACCAGGACGAGGAAACACACAGACAGGTCGCTGGCATACAACTTACAACGTTTATTGCTCTGCAAAAACAGAAATAAACACGGGAAACAGGGGGGGGGGGGGGGGGGGGGGAGGAGGAAGAGAAAAGAAAAGGCAAACCGATAACATCCGACATCGGCCACGCCTGCATAGAGTCAGACGAACCTGCCACACCTTTTATTGAAATCTTCGTCCCCTACGAGGGCCACAGAAGGAGCGCTCACACACCAGTCCGCTCCATCCATAGGTGTCGACTTCGGGGGGGGGGGGGGGGGGGGGCATCGGGGCTGGTGCCCCCAAGGTGAAACCCGGGGAAGGGGGGGGGGGGGGCGCAGAGCCCCCCCCCCCCCCTTCCCCGGGCTTGGGCCATGATCCTTACCGAGACGCGGTTTACGTGACATGTAACGAGCTTCTAGTAGTGGCATGTAAACGAAATAACGCCCACGTTGCCTTTATTGACAAAGTATATGGGGAATGGAATCCCAGCGTGCTTTTGTGAGCTTCAATCTCCAGTTCTGGCGAAAAGGTAACGCGCAGCACCCACCCCCCCTTTTTGGAAAACGGAAAGTCTACGCCACTGGCTGCATCAGTCGACATAAAATATGCTTCGTCCATCTCTCTTGCAGACTTGCTTTTGTGTCGAGACAAAATCTTAATGTCATGTAATGACGGTGAGCAGCCACACCTACTAAAATGTACAGCTAGGATTCCCGAGGGTGATCGGAGAACCTCATCCTGGTCCACCGTCTTTTACCGCTGTTCCCATCAAACTAGTATGAACCACACCCTAGCCAAACTACATGCCTCGCTGAGATCAGAACATCGCCTCCACCAAACGTTAAAAAGTGCCTGGCATAAACACTAGCAGTTACTTCAAACACTTTATGTTGGCGTTATGGGTCATTTAAAAGTCATATCATCGTAACGAACACACATCTACAAAGGAAGGAAAGATATAGAGCATCGGGGAGTTTCAAAGCACTTCCACTTAAAATAGAACGAAGTCACCCTCCATTATCTTGCCCGGAAAAAGAATATAAATAAAACAAGATCAACTCTTGAAAAAAGTTTTGTGGTGCAGAAAAAAGGAAACTACGTTTAGAGCGCCAAAACGACACTCCAGTTTGGGAATTTGAGCGGAACGTCGCAAGGCCCAGCCTCCCGAAACGAACCGCGCCGGAACGCCCGCCTAATAGCCAACTAATAAATAAGACACAAAGCGTCGGTGGAGTGAATCAAGGCAGACATAAATTTAGGGAAGAAGACGATGTGGGGAGTGCCTTTTGTTTACGTCGTGGCCCCTCTCGGCGGGCGACCCATCAAGACCGAACGCCTACGCGGCTCTCCCCGAGACCAGCCTGTCCGACATCGTTTCTACGTGTTTTATTGCGACCGGCGGACCCCAATAAAAGCAGAAATTAAAGAACGGGGGGCCGGTCGTCTTCCCGGTTCCGAGCCGAGGGTCGGGGTTCCAGCACCCCGCGCGCGCTCGGGCAATTTTCCGCATGGCCGCGTTGGCGACGCTGCAGCCTTCCCTGCCTGCCTGCCCGGCGCTTCGAGGCAACACTGGTTACGCTCATTACGCCCGCCGCTACCGCTGTGGGCGCTGCCATCGCTTGAGGGGGAAGGGGGGCTCTAGCGTCGGTAGTGTTCGGAACGCCGGCACCGCCGCCGGCGAAAGCTGGAAGCATTGGATCGCGGCATTAGTGTCGCGCCTGCTTTGTGAGAGAGCTGTGGTCTTTCCGTTATCTGTGATGGCGAATGCTCAGCTTACTAATGATTTCTGCGCATATACATGCTTGTGGTGTTGGCCATTTTGACAAATTTCCTGGTACTGTCTATTCGGTATTTTAGTGTACAGCGGAAGTTTAAGAAAACGTGCATTTCAAACGCTGTCCCACCAATTCCGATGGCAGGTTTGCTAGTAAATGGAAAATGCTGGTAGTGGGCAAGAGGGGTTTGAGGTCACGTTGCCGGCTCCGTGGGAACATGAAACAAAAGGTACCAAGCGTTTCAGGCAAATAGCTGGCGCATGTCCATCCTCGTTTCATTTATTCGAGTCCAATTTTGCACGCCGACAGAGGGTGAACAGGCTTGAAATGTAAGTTAAATGAACCACATTCGTGTACTTTCGGAGCGGCATCTAAAGTTCTCTTCAGGAATGGTCGTGTTAAGCGAGAATTAAAGAAAACGTCAAGCAAGGCTTGCCTATGCTGAGGGGAATCGGCTGGAACACTAAGTATAATTTCACCGCTCGAGGCCGGGGTGACATCAAAATCTTTTTGGCGGCTATTTGAACCGCAGAAAGAGATACCCGCATACACCAGAAAACTGCCCCAAATGGAGTTCTTTAAGCACCACTCATGAAAGTAGGAGAAGGGATATGAAAAAAAGGGGATGGGGGAGCTAAATTCTGCTGGTATTCCATTCCCGCCTATTTGGTTCAGTCACGTCTACATTAAACGTGCAAATAAGCGTGGTTTTATCAGAATTCTTTCGCGTGCCATCCTGCACCTATAGTCACATCATTTCTTTACTCTGTAAATTTATTCAATTTTTATTTCTAATGTAAACTTCTTCCTTTATCATTTTATTGTGTTCTTTAGTGTGCTGAGGAGGTTGGCTAGTAGGCGCCCCTCCGTACTGGTTGTAGACCCTCTTCCTAGCCGTGCACGCGTCCTGCGTCCTTCCCGCCTCCCCCTTTCTATTTTTGTACAAATTATATGATATATATATGGATTGATTGATTGATTGATTGATTGACTGATTGAGCGTGATACGTAAGGCTGGAAAAGGACTGCGCTGCTTTCCTTGTTTGTATTTTTATGTTATTTTCAGCTTTTTAGTTTCACGACACATTAAGATTCTATGTCATGTCTATATGTCTACTACGTATTCATTACGTTTTGCACTATACATTATACTTGCTTGGTCTTTTATTTGTTTGTATGACCCTTCATCTCTTTGCTTACCGTAGGAATAGTAAATTTCAGGAAACAAAAGCGCGCTGGCGACTGTCTCTTTCTTCGACAACCTCAAATCGGTATGGCGCTTGAACAAAACCATTTCACTGCTTCTATCGCGTGATGTTTCTCAAAATTCAGTTGGATAGTTCTGGCACGTAGCCAGGATTTATTTTTTTAGGGGGGGAGGGCCGGGCTTTATGCCCCCCCCCCCCCCGCCCCCCCTTGGCTACATGCCTGGGGTAGTATAAATTATTCATTTTGTGAGCTGCTTGGTTGGAAATTACTTTGAATGTGAGAAGCACGAAAAAAAATGGGCGTATGTTTTAGCATTGTCTGGGCCCTTAAGCGCCGAAAAACTGAGGCAGAGGAGGAGACAAGAGCGGGCGAAGAGCGCCGAGCTCTGAGTGGAACGAATAGTGGGTAGATGTAAAGCTAGCTGCCTCCATCTACACCGCACTCGTCGAACGCGTTGAAATCCGAGAGCCAAACGCCAGACGCCGGCGTTCCGCCTTCTCACAAGTCCGACAAGTGCAGAGAAGGCAGAGGCAGCTAGCGTTAAGTCTACCCACTAATTATTTCAACCAGAGATCGGCGTTCTGACGTCTCCGTAGCTCTAGCTTCCTCCTCTCCCTCAGTGTCTCGGGGCTTTGAAACATCGGAGGCCGTCCCGTTGCTTAGAGTCAATGTTGCCAGTTGTCGTAGTTTTTTGGCGAATTGTCGAGCATTTCGCAGCGATGACCTCGCGCCTGCTGCTCGAGTGGTAACTTTAGCTCATTCCCCGCGCTCCAGACGTGCTTCGAGTCTTCCTAAAATTGACCGAATCAGAGGTTTTCACTGGTGTTCAGCAAGTTTGTAATTAAAACTGCATCTTCATTCTCACTAAAATAACTAAAATAAGTTAGTAATTTAGGTATATACTTTCCTAATTGGTACGTGTTTTTTCTTTAATTACCCGAAATCCGACATGGCTGTTAGTTTGTTTCCAAAAATAGTTTTTTTTAACACCCCATTTTTAGGGATGTTTGAAAGCCTTCGCACAAACACCGGCTATAATAACATACTCGATTGCGGTACATTCCAATAATGGTGAATAGACAAACTACTTCAGTTTTTTTTTTTTACTTTTGATGTCTCTCCTAAATAATTACTGCACGTACGGGAATTCACTTAAACCACGATTAAAACATGATTTTACATAGAATACCATCGAACGCATGAACGTAATTTCAGATGTTTTAGAAACTACCTTATATAGAGATGGGATTGGGGTATGAGCACGGAAACCCTTATTATCATTAACAGGGCGAGTTCTGAAACCTTTAACATAAAAATCGAGAACGTATCGCCTCCGATAGACCAAGTAAGAAAAGCGTTCGGGCAATCTCAATACATAAGCGCTGTCAACGAGACTTAATATTAACGTTCCTTAGTAGTATACCCTCAGACAAGGATCAGCCAAAAATTCAATACATTTTTTTCAACAAAAGTGAATCAATGGTAAAGTCAGGGCCGGAAAGGGGCGACTGGGAAAAGGACGGCGTGTGAGTGACGCTCTCGAACCTGACAGGCATATCTTCCCTCCGACCACCATCCCCCCCCTCCGCACAGGTTCCCCATCCGCCGCTTTCCCAACACCCGCCGCTTCTTTTTTTTTTTTATATTTCGTTTAGGAAGCCATCAATGATAGTATGGACGACGCAGCACCCCGCAGAAAATTCGGATACCAATGTAGTTTATTTAGAAAGCTATGAATACATGCCTAGTTAGCTTCCCGTGGGGTTTCTATATTCACCGAAAAACGCCAAGTTGACGGAAAGGAATACATATATATATATATATATATATATATATATAGAAAACGAGCCATAACCCAACCGAGTGTTCGCTCTTTATTGTTGTAATCGTGTTGTCATCCACTCATAATATACTCTAAGGTGGTATGAATGCGAACAGCGGGGCGTGTGGTAACGCAGCTATTCTTCGAATGTACGCATATGGGTCGAGCAACTATAGACGGAGTGGAGGATGTATAGCCATCTTTATGTTCTATGCAGCTGTACTTCTGCTCTCCTTTTGAGAACAGCCTTTTTGAATTAAAAAAATGATTTCGTTGTTCCTTTTTGTGGTGATGTCGTCTGTGATCATTATGTACCGATTAGCGCCGACTTTTGTTTGCGTAATATAGACGCCGAAAAATTGAACCGAATCATGTTCAAGATTCGGTTGAGTCGGTTTAAGTCGCGCTCACTCTCCTCTTCGTGGTCACTTGACGATTTCTTTGGTTTAGACACAGACACTGAATATAAGCGAAGTCGTTAGTCACCGAAGGCACACACTGAAGATTAAAAAAAACAACCTTTTTTTTTTTGTGGTTTCTAGAAAATTTGCAAATACGTTCAATGAAAAAAAAAAAAAATTGCGCAGAGAACAAGAAGCACTGTGTGCATTTTCTGTGTAATTCTCAACATGGCGTCTTATCGCGGGACTCGGGAGTCGCGGGCTGGACGGCTGAACAAAGCGGACTAACTGATGGCGGCGGAGGACGGACCTGGGATGTCTCCTTTAAAACTGTTGTTCGCGGTACCGGCGAAGCTGTCTAGCTTCGAAAGAGAAATTGTTTGCCGATCAAAACAATTAGTATTTATTTTGTACGACACGCCCAAACGGCAGACCAAGCTGATTCCCATTAAAACGTCGCCGAGTCATTGCCCCTTCTGGCTGAAGACATCGATCTTCTTACGAACACGAATAGGCAAGAGATGGAAAAACGCGCAAACGTCAAGCACTTCGCGTTTTTTGTGCGACGTGCGAGTTTTTCGTCTGCTTCGCAAGGCCGAAAAGCGAACGAAAAGAAGAAAACAAGAAAGAAAAAAAAAACGCGGTAGGGTGTAGCCACGTGACTTCCGAAAACTCTGTCCTCCTCTACGTGTCTTCTTCCTTTCCTGTCCAGTTTCGGTTTCGGCTTCGAGCAGTTGGTTTTATTTTACTTTATTTTAATATATGTGATGCTGAGTCAAAATATTGACTGGGTAGTCTTCTGACACCATTCTGAATCGCCTGGCAAAAAATAAAATAAAATATTTTTTGGGGGGCGTCAGTGTACCTTTAAACCAAAAAGTAGCACCCATCACCTAATATCGAGTCGATGGCCACTGAGAGATCGTATATTGTTCCCAAAGAGAACTTCCTTAATCATCATTAGGCCTGTCCATCGAATAACATTTAATTTCTACGGTTACATTTCATGAATCATTGATTAGTTCATCGGTCTAATGTAGAGGATGATAAAATTGCTGAATAATTGCGATATTATCAATATGAGATATACATTTATGAAACACAACTTCTTGAACTGGTAGCCTTATCGTTGTGTAAACGATACGTTTTAATTATTATATTACATTTCGATTATTAGTAGACTATGTTGTACATTTAACTCGCATGAACTTCTGTAATAAATAGAAGGCAGGACGGAGAAACATATACACCTTTCGACTATCATCAGGATGACAGCAACAAACAAAATTTTTAGATGTGTGTCATTGACCTCTAAAAATTTACCTCATTAAAATGAAAGACAGTGTATTTTAAAAAAAAAAAAAAAGAAAAAAAAAAAGCAGCGGTCTTGTGCACTTTGAAAGCATGGCGTCCTGGATAACCAAAAATGTCCCCCAATTTTAATTTCCTGGTGCTTGCTTGACAGCGGTAAAAGTATGTACCCGGTGGAAAAGTTCACTTTTGAGTGATTAATCGGCTAAAATAGTTGTCTGCGATTAATTTATTGGTTCATTTGTCGGTCGGCAAAATTTAGATACCTAAATATGATGAATCAAAATTTGCCGATAAAAATCTCCATCCGAAACTGCGGTGCGCACTTCGTGGATGTTCTGTGTGATTTCGAAGAAAAAAAAAAGGGGAACTTGATATGATATGAGAATGTGACTGCCTAGAAAACTTAGAAATATTTAGATAATATGACTTCCGCAAACACACACACACACACACGGATGCACGCACACACACACACACACGCGCGCACGCACATGCGCGCCCACACACACACACGCGCACGCACGCGCGCGCACACACACACACGCACACACACACACACATGCGCGCACAAACACACACACATGCGCGCACACATACACACACGCGCACTCACATGCGCGCACACACGCACACACACACACACACACATGCGCGCACAAACACACACACATGCGCGCACACATACACACACGCGCACGCACATGCGCGCGCACACACACACGCACGCGCGCGCACACACACACACACGCGCACGCACACGCGCGCACACACACACACACACACACACACATGCGCGCACAAACACACACACATGCGCGCACACATACACACACGCGCACGCACATGCGCGCACACACACACGCACATGCGCGCCCACACACACACACGCGCACGCACACGCGCGCACACACACACACGCACACACACACACACACATGCGCGCACAAACACACACATATGCGCGCACACATACACACACGCGCACGCACATGCGCGCACACACACACACGCACACACACACACACATGCGCGCACAAACACACACACATGCGCGCACACATACACACACGCGCACGCACATGCGCGCGCACACACACACGCACACGCGCGCACACACACACACGCGCGCGCGTGCGCGCACCCGCGCTACGGTTGTTGTTGTGTTATTGTTGAAATATGCTTGCATTTCTGAACTGCAAGTACGCACCAAAAAAATCATTGTTATTGCCCTACAGCTGTCACGTTTTTCTGTTATTTTTCACGCCATACAAAAAAATTAATAAATAGGGGGGTGGGCATTATGGAAATATGCATGTCGAACTTTGTATTTCTGAACACATATTCAGCGATTTGGCTGTGTTCACATTGACAGCAGGCTATGCAATCATGATTTTAGAACTCTTCATTTAGTACACACTCACGCTTGCAAATTTGAGAACAACGGTTGACTCAATTCTTCCAGCCGACGTGAACAACCAACTGAAGTGTGGAATTAAGAAGAAAATACAAAATAAAAGAGCTGCGATTTTAAATTAATTTCCGGGTGAATATCTGGGCAATGTACCTGCGTGCGGTCGTGTAGTAGTTACTACTGAGTAATGCACGTAAGAAAGAAAAAAAAACAATTCAGGGGCTGTGCAGCACTGGCCAAATAGCCAGTCTACAGCGGAGATGACGGACGCTATTCTAAAGCAGACTAATTTCACGCTGCCTAAATCCACAGAGAACAAATTTGCTCGTTGTAACTAGATAAAAGTTTTCTGAAAAAAAAAAATATTTCAAGAAGATGTGATTCCGAAATACGAATGTTTATCATATTTATTTTCATGCCACGATTGTTGTAGCAATAGCGTTATAGCGAGTGACTCTTCGCATATGTTTTTGTCTGGATAGAAACATGTGTCGGTCTTCCTAATATGAGCGGCAGCTTGTGCAATCAAAACAATCCAAGCAATATGTCAGCATATATACCGGGTATTTTATCAAAAATTTCCAAAACTAAAAGAAAAAGGTTTTGTACGGTAGGCGTTAGGAACTGCGAAAGAAAATGTATCAAATAACTAGATAATTATCTCAAATTTAGTCATCTACCTTTTAATATGTGAAAATAGACATATGGTTCTAGTTACAAAAATTATGTGCGTGACAGTAATGCCAATTCAGCGGATATTCCGCCAAAAATGTCGGGTTTATTTTTCTAACGGAGAAATAATCAGTTTAGCGGCTAACAGAATTTTGGTCGGGCCATTTATATACATGGCAGATTTCTGGCGAGAGTCTCACGCTGTGCGCCAACTCAAAATTGTCCCTCAAAGAATAATGTCCGTGTCCCCTAAAAGCACAGAAATTGAGACTGGCGCAACAAGCGCCCCTCGAAACAGGTGTATGAAGGATCGTAGACCAGTGGACCGGATCGAAGGCGCACTTCGAGATGAACAGGCGCTCTGCAATGTGTTATGCGGCAGAGAAGCTGAATGTACGAAAGACCAGACTAATCTGAGGTACTTCGAGAGAAGCGAGCGTTTATTAAACAACGAGGTCAACCGGCGTCTAGTGGCGGTTTGCTACATTACAAAATGAACGGAAATGAAAATCAGAAGATAGAAGGAAAAACGGCAACGAAAGAAAGATACAAATAAAGAGAGAGAGAGAGAACGAGCAAAAAAGATAACTGACAAAACAAAAACATTTTTGTAATAAAGAAAAAAAAAATACAGCCACTGGAGCATGTTACTTCCAATTTGAGCTCACCTGAGCATGCTACGAATTCTTTCCTAAACAAATACTTTTTTTTTTAGAAGAGCTTCCGTGGTTTTAAACCCATCCGCTGCAGATATCCAAGGACCAAACCAAATAGGAATGAATACCTCCCGTTCGTTGCTTAGACTCAGATGGGACTTCGCCAACTCCCTTTCGCAGTTGTATTCAGTGCATTTGCACAATTCGTGTTAAATCGTATCGGCGGCTCGGCACGTTAAACATTTGGAAGACTGAATCTTCCAGTCTTCCAAATGTTTAGGTGTAGGTTCCTCTTGGTGTAGGTTCCTCTTGGAAGTCCTCTTTGAACCCGAAATTAAGGCTTAGGATCGATGTCGTATGGATAGGCGTAGTGATAACTGTGATTTTCGCAAAAGGACGATGCTATTTCTTGGCTGATTTTTCTAATCAAGTCATTTGCATCATATCTAGAAATTGGGATTGATACAGTAATAGCAGGGCCGGATCAAGGTACGGGCGAAGGGGACTTCAGTCCAGGGCCCCATGCTGCGAGAGCGCCTCGTGCTAGCCTCCGGAAATATGTAGAAAAAAATGTTAGTCGGTTTTAGTTCAAAACAGCTCCAACCTAAAGGAGGAACAAAAGTAAGAGCAGCCTCTTGGCCCTGGCTTTCTGGTGTCCCCATTGTCCCCCTCCTCCTTCCCCTCCTTTTTTTTTATGGTGAAGTCTGTCATGTACGTTCCATGTTTGTGAGAGAGTGCCCATAGAATTTGTAAACTTGGGTAAATTGATTACTCGAAAGGCAGCGAGCTCTGACGCTGTTGAAGATGTAACTTAACCCAAGCTAGCCTTTATGCATGTGCCGATGGAAGGAATGTAGACTCTCAAGGTTGATGATGTTTAAAGTGTAGAACCGTCAGTGAAGACATGTCTGAATGAGTCGTAAGTTTGATGTATGTAATCAAGTACAGTCCGGCTAATCACAGGAACGGGCATTGCCTTTATTGAGGTGATTCCCGGAATGCATGATCTAATTTCCAACGGGGGGTTACTTCCACGGAGGATACCTTGCAATCGCCACCTTGTTAAAAGAAGTGAAAAGAAGTGGGAATAATGTGTTCTAAAAGTCGGACTACTTGCGCAAAACCGATCGAACTATGGTCTTTCTGTTGTTACATTTGTTAGATAGTGTTTATATACTCGCGTTTTGTGGCGAAGATGGGCTCGTAACGTTTCTTGCGTTCTTACGATGGCCGGCGATACCGCTCGTGCTTCAGCAAGAGTTTTCGAATTTTAGGTGCATTTCGGTAGCCCTAACTACGCGCGAAAAGTTTGTGCTTGCACCCTTTCTATTTCTTTCAAAAGTTATCGCGAGACATTATGTATAACAGGTAGGCTGTAACGCAGAAGTACGGCTAACAATGCATTATATAGAGTGAGTAGTGCAGAGACAGAGCATCCGCATTTAGTCTCACTAATCATCCTGATCACGTCAATAAATGAGGAAATCTTTTTCTTGGGGCGCCTTACATGGGGGCACCATTTCAGCTTCCGATCGAGAGTAACTCCCAGAAAGGCATATTCCGTAACATAAGGAATACGCTTTCTGTCTATCAAGATAATGTATTTTTCTGTGTGTGTGTTTTTTTTTTTTGGTAAATGCCATCACCGCTGACTTGTCCGGTGATATGTGCAGACCCCTATTGCGAAGGTAACGTACGGTAATGTTAATGGCTTTCTGAAATCTTGCTCGGTTAATGTACAGTGACCTACTGCACGCCCGGAAACATATATCATCAGTGTATAGAAATACGTGAACCGTTTTCAAAGTATTTTAAACAGGCATATGCGGCAACTGCTAAAAAGCACGGGACTGAGAACCCCTGCCTGCGGTACTCCCCTAGTGATATTATGAAGATCAGTGTCGCCGTCTTGTGTCCACATGTAGACTTGCCTTTCTTTCAGGTAGCTCTCAATCCATCGGTATACGCTTCCTCCGAAACCAATCTCCTTTGAATCATTAAGGATCGCCTTATGTTTCACAATATCGAATGTAAATTTTATGTGGACGATTACGGCTGCTGTTACCTTATTGAGCGGTCTCATTTGTTCGATGCTAGCCACTAAATCAGTGACGTTCGCGATGCTACTTTGCCAGGCCGGAATCCATTCATAGATGAAGGATGCAGATTCCAATTTTCTAGATCCCATTCCATACGGGCAAGTAGCATTTGTTCCATTGGTTTTCCCACGAACCTCGTTAATTAAATAGGCCGGTACGAGTTAATGTCTTTATCCGGGATGCTTGCTTTTGCTGAAACCCATCCTGAAAGATATCCAGAAAGTTAACGAGGCATTCGCGACGAAAGATGTGGATCAAACAAAGCTGCTGAAAGGTCTTGGGACTTTGCTTTCAAGCTTGGTTCAAAATATTGTAATTCTGACAGAGCAGATAGACGTTCTGACGTCCAGACTTGAGGATCACTTGGACCCCAAGCCATATCTGGGCTACCTGCTTGAGGAGTACGTTGACAACATGAAGACCGACATGTTCTTTCTCGCTCATGACGCCGCGATTTGAGAAAGGTGCATAAGATTTGTTAGCATGTCAGTAGATCAAATCAAACAGCGATTTAATGACAACGTTGAAGTTCTCCAGAAGACATCACTTCTACCGGTAGTGCGTCTTGAAAGAGTCATTAATTCCTCTGCTAGAATCGATGGCTGTGCTTTCTGAAGAATACAAAAAAAATTCAAAGCGATTGGAGCAGAATCACCGTCATTGCATGGGAGCAAATATCGTCAACGCAGTCGTTCTTGTGTGAAGTTCACTCCTATGAGGACGCCTGCCACGAAAACCTGTGAGCCTAGTTGGCCGGATTTACCATCTCGATGCTTGTGTTGCCCTACTCAAATGCTGAAATAGACACGACCTTTAGTCAGCGTAACATAGTAAAATCCAAACTAAGGAGCAAGCTGAAGCCTAAACCACAAACACCATCCTCGTCGTAACAGCGATGCTGAAGCAACACGAGGAAAGTTGTTTTCATTACGAACTTTTTATCGCGTTTATTAGTGCAATCAGGACATCTGCCACCAAGTCACTTTCCTGGTCCCTCAACAAGTACCAGCGGTCTTGTAGAGAAGGTGCCAGATGACGACAGCCGAGACAGAGACATTCTCGGTGTATCCTTCTGTGACCTGTAAGTTCTTTCTTTTTTTTTTTTTTTCATTAGTGTGAACAGTTGTAACTGTTGAAGGCGATTCGCACACTTGCAAGTTGAGTCGGACCGAGTGCGAGGATTGCTATGGCAAGAGCTGCGTCGGCTTAAACAAAACGGGGTGAAAACCGGTTTTGCGTGAGCCGACGCCAGCTGCTGCCATAAACCCTCGCACTCGATCGAACTCCTCAAGGCAACTGTGTGAATCGCCCTTTAGCCTTAACTGGGATGCGGTTGAGAACAACCACAGCATTGAAGCCTCTAGCATTGCAGTTGCCCTCTTTCGAAGACTCTTTCATATGTTATTTCAGCTCTCCCAGTTTTGAGGAGGTTTTAAAAATGTTAGAGGTTTATATCATATTAAATTTTGCCGTTGGGTTATTGTCTTCATTTTGTTTTATAAAATATATTTTAGTGGGAAATTTAACGGGTATGCTTCCGAATTTATGGGAATCCGGCAACTTTCCTATTGTCTTTTAGCGGATTCCTGACACCCTGCTATGGCAACACTGCGTGCACCATCGAAATCGCCTAAATCGATCAATTTTAGGAAAACTTGGATCACGCGTGAAGCGCGGGTGTGCGCTAAAGTTACTACTCGTGCAGGAGGCAAACACACAGCTGGCGATGCGTCAACGCTGATGATGAGAATATCACCCGCATTTCGACATCGCCAGCCTTTAGTGCCTGCAACACTAGTGTAAACTTTAACTCACCTTCACGCTTCGCCAGTTTTACATTATCCATTTGTTTAAATATGTAATGACTTCGTTTGATATAAAGAATGAAGTACAGTGCTAACGAGTGGTAAAATTGCACCTCGAGTACTTTAAACAATATTTTGTTTCTAGCAACGTGCGTTTTAAGCCACGGTCGCACTGATCATACGTCATGCAAAACGACAAACTGTTGGCTGCAGACTGAACTGAAGTCGTGTCCCCATCTGGGACAAGACTTCAGTATGTTCGAATCGTGTTTGCTTCGCATATACATAGAGAGGGCGATTGACCTAATAATGAAAAACAGCGCGACTGGAACGAGGACCAATAAGAGAGATACACTGGACAAGCGCTGGACTGCACTGGACAACCAACTCGCCCCAATGTCTGTTCTGAGTTATCTTATTTCAACCAGATGTTGTTGTTGTCGTTTTTAAAAAGGAGTAAAAGCGGACGAGTGACCTCTTCACCGTGTTTTTGACTGGCTCGGCGGACATTAGATGAAATAGTAATTGACATGGTAAGTTGACCAACTTTTTTTTATTGTGGGTCTTAAGGGTCACATTGCAATTGCAGTTTTGACGACAATTACTATCGGAGGACAAACCAATTTAAAAGTTTGAAAAAATAATGTAATGATTTTTCAGATATTTCTCAGTCAGTTTTCGCGTTATTTTTTTTTCGCCTTACATAAAAATGCGCGCAAAAAGCACGCCGCAAGACCTGCCCACAACCACGCTTAAAAGAGCGACGTTCTCGTTTCAGTCGCGACGGCACTTGTTGTCGGTGCATCCACCAAAGAGATAGTTACGACATAATTGAAACGACTACGTCACTCTTCTATGCGTCATTGAGGGCAGGGCTTGCGGCGCTCTTTTTCACTACCATATTTAAATCGAACGAAAAAAAAAAAAAGCTGCGAAAATGGCTCGATAAAAATCTCAAAAATCATTTCCTTTTTGCAATATCATTTTAATTGGTCTCGACTTTATTATCAATTGCCGTCAATACTGCAATTTTAGCTTGACTCCTAGAACAAATAGTTCGTAAATTAATTAACGTATTTTAGTTAATACGCCAAATTATTACGATGATGATTCACTGATCTAATGTCCGCCAAGCCGGATAAATACGTGTTGAAAACGGCACTAGCTTAACGTTCACCCCTTTTATTATATAGCTTTTCGAATTAAAAGAGATACACCTTATACGCGCCGAGACACCGAGGGAGAGGAGGAGACGAGAGGAGACGTCAGAACGCCGAGCTCTGATTGGAAGGATTAGTGGGTAGGCCTAAAGCTAGCTGCCTTCGTCTCCACTGCACTCGTCGAACGCTTTACAACGCGGAACGCCGGCGTCAGGCTCTCGGATTCGAACGAGTTCAACGAGTGCAGTGGATGCAAAGGCAACTAGCTTTATAAGATCTACCCACTAACCATTCGAACCAGAGCTCGGCGTTCCGACTTACCCGCGCCCTCTCGTCTAATGGACCTTTTCCGAGAAGCGTTCTGCGCACGCGCGAGCGCCCGATGCCAAGCGGCGGAAGTCGGAACGAAAAATCGAGGAAATTCGGAAGGAGGCTGTATATCAGCGAGTAGAACATGTAACTGCAGCATATATATAATTATGTTACTCAAAGAAAGAACGTCGACGGAAAGGAAAACACGACGTTTTAGTGGACGCCACGGAGGCTCCTCTTTAAAGTCGCGTTGGGCAGGCGCCGCTGCTCAGAGAGCGAAGAAACTGGTAACGTAGCTCCCAGTATCGATTGGTAGCGCAGATAGGTCGCTTCCTCGATTTTTAGTTCGTGCAGCCACCGCCTAGTGCCGTCGGTATTGTGAAAACGGTCCATTATTTCCGTCGGTATCTCGGCGCATGCTACGAACACATCTTCCGACAGTTTTTGTACGGTCAACGTGGAAAGATCGTTATACGAGGAAGGATTGCGCCCCAGACAGTGTCTACAGACTGTCTTTTGTACGATGGACTACTAGGGTGACTGCGGCTTTAGGTTTACGTACACCGCGAGGGATCATCGAGACTGATCATCGACCGCCCGAAATACAACGCATAAAAAATGGCCCGTCCTTTCGCTTGAGCCGCGCGGCCGTCGTTCTCGAAACCGTCAAAGCCTTTGCGGCGGCGAGTGCGGCGCGCCTTTCACTGTCAAAGACTCCCCAGCCCCGCCGCCGACCGCGTTGACCACCACCAACCAACCCGCTCGGCAACTACCGGATTCCACTCTCAAAACACCGACTCCTTTCACCTGTCCCCCCCCCCCCTCTTTTTTTCAACCCCTGAAAGGACAGAGCAACAACTTTAAGAAGACACAAACAAAACAACAACAAAAAAGAAAAGCCACCGCATCCCGAAGCCCAGTGGAAGGAAGGAGCGAACCGCGTCGCTGACCAAATATTCGGAGCCCGCAGCGCGGCCCTCTCCGTCGCACGTCATGCAGCGAAAGGCGGCCGCTCCGAGCACGGAGCTGCGCGAGACAAAGCCACACGTCGGCCGGGGAGTGACCGAGATGGGTTATCGATGGTTATTGATGACTCGGCTAACCCGTAATTACAGCGACGGTGGAAAAAGCCTCGGCCCGGCACCCCGACGACGCCCCTTCGGCGCTGGCAGGACCGCTGCCGGCCTGCCTGCCTGCCGTGACCCCGGCGCTGTGACCCCGTGAACCTGAGGCGCTCCGAGCAGCCGGGGATCCGTGGTTCCCTTTCGCTCGACCCCGCACGTCAGGGCCCCGGTCGTGGGGCTTCTGGGAGTTTGCGTTCCCTCGCTTGGCCGCTGCTTCTATTGTTTCACTTTCGCAATAAGTTTCTTCCGTCGGTCTGCTTGGTATTTTTTTTTTTTCACTTCGTAGTTGAGCGGTGTCTCGGTTAGCACGCGAAGCCTCTTGCAGAGACCGGGTTCTCAAGTTGTGTGGTCACACGGATGATTTCGGAATAACTATAAATTGTTGTCTTTTTTTTTATGGTCTTGTGCTTCTGGGCTTTCTGCGTTCAACGATGCATGGCACTGGCGTTGCGTTAGTGCTTTGAACTTGCGTACTCGCTGCAAGAGAACGCGCATGGACGCTCAGCGGGCAGCAGTGAGTGAGTAGCGGAGTACGAACTAAAGCAGCGAACGAAGGCAACTGATGTCGTCCTAGAACCTAGTTTGACCATAAGAAAGTTAAGCGAACACTACTGGCGCGGAGGTTCCGAAGTCATTGCGTAAGTTGGATGGATCACGCGGCTGGATCCTTTTAAATGGGTAGCGGCTTATGCCACCTAGTCGGTACTTTAATTGCAACATTTAACTAGCTAATGGAAAAACAATAAGGTTTATTAACTTGAGAATTAGCGTTTCCAACCTGAGAACAGAAGAACCTGCTTTTAAACTAGCAGTACCGCTAAAAATATTAAACGTGTTTCCCAACTGGACCGCATAGCCATCCTGACGTCTAAAAGCTGTTTTCTTATGTAGCAAACGATATATTTTTTTTTATTATTATTAGTATTCTTGCTGTTAAAACGTCAACAACTCGGGTGGTCACGCGAAGGGCTTGGCCAAGTTTCGTTCTTGAACGGAGGGGTGGTTTTGGAGGAGTGCCTGTGATCTGAATTAATGTCTACGGCGCTCTAAACAAAAACAAAACAGAACAAAGAAACGGTAAAACCCCATTTTTGTATGTATGTCCGCTTCGATATTGATGGTCATGTGAAAAGACGACAAGAACCTTCAATTTCTTGCGTCATAACAGAAACTACCACTTACGTCCACTTTTACAGTGAATTTTTGTGTCGTACAATTCCGTTTTTACTAGTTTGTCCGCGTAGCTTTCTGGGCTAACATCAAACCCGAACACTTTCTTTGTTCGTTTGTCTTTGCATCTTGTTGGCCAGGTGTGACCGTAAACTCCAGCAAACAGGTTTTCTTTCGGCAACATGTGCCACTCATTTAGGTTTTGTCAGCGTCGGTTGCTGTTGCTTGTCACTTTCATTCGACGAGGCATTATGAGTCAAAATGTGGGACAAATACTACCTCCTCGATACGACGTCAATAACTAGAATGGCAACTAGAAACAACCACTTACTTTTGTAGGTGACTGATATGTGACATGGGAGCACTATGCATTTTTACACACAACACAAAAAAAAAAGTTTTTTTCTTCTTTTTATTTACATAGCCAGCGGGACACCAAACAATAATGTAGCCAGTCTTGAAAAAAAAAAAACTAATGTGGTTGATTTTGTTCTTTTTAAATAAAGCGGCAGTACAATTGTGCCAATCGTATGCGCACCAATAATACCTCGCGAGTTCTCACAGATCAGAAACCAAGGTGTAACAATATAATCTGTCATAATTTTTCCAGAAAACTTCCTGTTTCAGAGAAGCGGCCTATACACGCAACTTAATGTGGCCTCCTCGCTAAATAAACATAAAGAAACCCCGTATTCGTAGCAATCTCGAACCACCAATCCAAGGCACCTTCTGAATGACTGGCTAAATAATTGAGAGATACTTGACAGGAAATGCGAAAGGCATGCGTAGTTACTGCGAAAGGGCATTCGCTTGATCTCGCCATGCTACCGCGGTCACACGCTGGGCGAAAAAGTCATGACGAGACTACACAGCCCGTTTGTTTAATTGCGGCGTAGCTTTCTACAGAGGATCGTGGGAATGTTACCAAACACCAAGCATTTTCGAGGTAGGCTAAAAAGTTACTTGGATAGAAAACAAATTTGTCAAGAGGTTCGGTAAAAGGCACTTTTAGAGAGCAAAGTGCGGTGACTCAATTTTGATGAGGCAGGCGTAAGCGCCGTTTTGTAGTTCAAGAATAACTGAAATTGTCACAGCATTGAGATAAAAACAACAGTAAAATTATGATATTAGGTCACAAAATTAAGCGGAGAACTTAATGAAATTCGCAAATAAAGCAAAGCATTTTTTAAAAGGTAAGAACTGACTAGAATCTTAGTGGATAGCTTAGTCGTCACATTATTCCTGTACCCTTCTTGTTGCGCATCACCCCTAAGGCGTCAGCTATTCATGGGCCCATAAAATAAACAAATGATGAATGAATCCTACGCCAAACTTCATTCTAGGACAGCTTTTCTCGCCTGCAGTATTATCGTCTTACGTATCTTGTTGTTGGAAGGACCGCAGATGTTTATACAGCTTTTCGTGTTCTCTTTTCTTTATATACCGTCTTGGTTTATTTAATTCTTAAAAACAAAAGAATCTAGCCGTACCAAATAAGAGGGCTTCCACCTGGAGCGTATGAAGGGCAGACTATCCCAGAACACTCACACTTCTCGGCACGTGCACAGATGACCCGGTGTCCCGATGCCTCACTCTTTCTTGTCTTGGAGAAATTCGAGCGGCATTGACCTCCGCGCGTTCCGTCGATTCCGGCTCTTCCAAACACCGACAAGACCAAACGGCACAAAACTTCACGCGCATAGCTACCGTCGCCGCCATCGTCCAAAAAAAAAAAAAAAGAAACATCCTGTCAAGACACACACAAAAAAAGCCGAAGGCAGCAACTAGCTACTTTGAAGAGCCCATTACTCCAACAAGGACCACGACAAACACACCACTTAGAGCTGAACAAGATCCCGAATGAAAGAAACAAAACGAAAGACGAGGAAGAAAGGTGTCCGTTATGGGACACTCTCACTCGACAGGGGTCCCCAGCCCTCCCCGTATCCCCATAAATAAATAACGCCGCAACAGCGCAGGTACACATGCTACCTGCTAGCAACAGTCAGCTTATCGGCAGTCCAAATCGTTGTATACAGAGAAAGCGAGCGGCGGCATGCGCGCACCGTTTTCCAGGCAAGCCGTTTGCTTTCTCTTTATTTTTTTTCCGTTCTGAGAAGCGAGGAGCCCGGTGTATGTATCGGCGGCTGTGGCAGAGACTTGGTCCGGGAAGGCGCAGGAGGCATGCGGGCAGGCAGCCCCACGCGGCGAGGCGGGTCGGAGAAGCGGCCGCCGGTGGGAACCTCGCACAGGCAGCCTCAAGACGCACGTCGTGACCTCGAGACCCCGCCGCGGGAGCTCCATCCCTCTGGTCCGTGACCGACGCGATCTCTTCGTTGCCCCGTGCTCCAGACTCCATGCCCGGACAGACAGCGGCAGGAGACCGAGGGTTCGAGTCGACGGTTGCCCCCTCGCTGCTGCTGCATGGACTTCAACTGGGCTTCCTTATATTTCTGGTTGTTCGTGAGTGCGAAGAGGCTGATGTATGTTTGCCTCGGTTCCTGGTGAACATGCTTTGCCGCGGGATTTTTTTTTTTTTTTTCTATTTTAGGTGTTGTTGTTGTTTTTGAGTGTTGGTGATCTTGTTTGCTGGTGGGGTTCTCATGTTCTGTTCACTGGGGCTTGCTGCTCCGCTCCCGGCATTTTTGTAGGCTTTCTTTCCGTTTGTAGCATGTATACGTGCGTGTCGACACGGTTATATGTTTACGTTTTTTGTTTGTTTTCTTTGCTTTATTGGTATTTTACTTTCCTGTGGTTTCGTTTTGCTGTTGATACATTTTTAAGTCCTGTAACCTGCGGGCATTGGGGTTTGATTCCCCCTAGGTCGGAATGCCCTTGGTTTGTGACTGCGGTGTTGTTGTGGCCTTAGACTTGTCTCACTCAGAACCGTTTTGTCATACATTTTGTTATTTGGGTGCAAGATGGCGGTTCTCAATGTTTATGTACGGGGTGTCACACAAAAATATACTTTTTTTGTTGTTTTTTTATCGCAAAAATAAACTAGGCATCGCCGAACGCTCATTTTCCACCCATAGGTAGCGCTAGAGGTCACAACCAGAGGCCAAAGTTTAAGCCCGATATGATACCTTATTCAAAAGTTATATGTGATTTTCTGAAAAGTTCAATGGGAAAATGTAGCCCATTCTTGCACGTTTTCGGTTTCTGGTGCCCATAGAGCCCCATGTATTCAAAAACTGCGTCGGCCGCCATTTTCTTATTGAAACTTACAGAAAATCACTTATAACTTTTCAATAAGATATCGGATCGGGCTGAAACTTTGGCATCTGGTTTTGACATTTAGCGCTACTTTTGGGCGGAAAATGAGCGTTCGGGGATGCCTAGCTTATTTTTGCGGTAAAAAAAAAATAAATAAAAAAAAAACGTGTAATTTTTTTTTTTTTTTTGTCAGCTTGTGCGTGTTTTTTATGTTTTTTTTTTTTTTTTTAGTTGGTGGTATTTCTTGTCGAATCACGGTTCTCTGCTGTTACGTTTCTGAACGATTCTTATGCTGGCAACTGACCCTATAAGTATACTATATTGTTTTATTCTCAAGATACTTTTTGACCCCTTCGTCGCGTGCTTGAGTGGTTGGTGGTGGTTCGTGTAAACGCCGAAAGAATAGCTTCTAGTAGGCAGCAGACAGGCGCAGGCTGCAATAGCTGGCAACCATAAGTCCACGAAGCAACCTAATCATTCTTTGTCTCTCTATTTCTTTCTCTTTCTCTATCTGTCTCTTTCTTCCTCTC
Organism: Ixodes scapularis; assembly: GCF_016920785.2. Classification (NCBI taxonomy): domain Eukaryota; kingdom Metazoa; phylum Arthropoda; class Arachnida; order Ixodida; family Ixodidae; genus Ixodes; species Ixodes scapularis. The sequence continues at coordinate 61,890,822 of NW_024609846.1, read as the reverse complement.
TCACTCTCGCTCGCTGCCGTCCACTATTTACATCTGACTATATACGTTTGTAATTTGCCCTCGTCTCTCTTGCGTTTGCTTTCTTTTTTTTTTTTTAATACTGTAGGCGAAGAAAACACTCGGAAGCAAATAGCACCACTAGATCTGCACTTTATGCTTCAGTGCGCGTGTGTTTGCGAGTGAGTAGGTGGAAACAACTTCACGAACGTTTAACCTTTTTAAGGCAGGAAGGGGAAGGTCATTAGGCTTCGCAGTGTTCCTGTTTTTGTGTTTCTGTCTCGTACCGGACACCTTGTTTTTTCAGTAAAACCTGTAGTGCTTGATGATTTGTTGGGGACAGTAGAGACTAATGAAAGAGTTGCCTTCTGCGTTTGAACATCAGACATGCGCGGCGCCTGAACATCAGACGCCACGCTTCAGCAGTGGCTTCAGCATATTTCGCTCGGGTGATAAGCTCTGGAGAGGTGAATACCGATGTATCGACTTCAGTGATTGGTTGAGAACGTACCGGTAGAGATCCGTAACCAAAGCGGAAGAAAAATAAACAGCGTTCATCTACTACGTCCAAACGGCAGTCGAATCAGCAATCCATCGGGCATTAAAGCAGGGGCGAATTTTTTTAACAGAAAAAAAATAGGGGGTGGGGAGCGCTTTTTTTCCCTGAGCTTTTCAAGCGTAACTTGTATGGAAATAATGACATACGTTAGCTATCTTTTGGGAAGCCATGTTCACTTTTTGTTCAAATGGTAAATATGTCAACAAAACAGATCTCGGCAACGCTTCGCTCGTATTGTTAAATCTCTCTACAAACTGCAAACCTCTCCCAGCCCCAAGAGACTGAGCCATAAACCCGCCCCTGCATAGCAGCCCCGTTACGCAAATGTCCTAGGGGCAAAGGCTAACCATCGCATCAAATTGCGTTATATCACTGTAAAAGGTCAATCGAAGCACTTCGTCCTTTTTCCTCGTTCGTGCCACCTGTGTATAAGTACTGCGGAAGTAAAAAAAGAAAGTAAAATAGATTGTGGCAAACAAAATTAAAAAAACGTTAGATTTGTTTATAACAAACTGTCTAGGCTATTTAATGCACACGGCGCGACGCTGTTAGCGCGAACGCAATATGCAGTTTTGCAGTTTATTTCTTAAACATTTTGATGACAGAATTATGATAAAAAAAAAATGAAAGCTGTCTATGACTTTTCTGCGCATACGGTATTTCGCACCAATTTTCACAACTTCTAAAGCTCTCTCGTAAATAAAAACAAAAATAACCTATATATGTTAATCGGGCAACGATACAGGTGTAACGGTGTACAGGACGTGGCCGGCTCGCGTCGTGGGTGGAGCAAATAAGCGCGGAAGTAATTCACGTTTATTGAAGAAACTAACGTTTTTGTTTCAACTAAATTCTAGGAAATAGAGTAGGTTGCACGATTCTGGCGGCATAGCTCAAATAGATTTTAATTCATTATTAACAAAAAATTATTAGGCGAACAACTATTGAAATGCAAAAAAAAAATATTCTTAAAAGTTACAACACTAATAACCACCGAAAAGAAATTGAATGAGCTGTAGCAGTGCGCAGAACATTCACGCCTTTATATTAATAATTCTGTCAACGTAGTACTATTCCGATAACAGTTGCTTCAGAAGTTAAAATTAATACCGTGTCCTAGGAAAGGGGTGCATATATCATTAATAACAAAAACACCTTCCAGTTTCATAAACCTAGTACCTGTCGAGAACCAATGACACACCAGTTACTTGAAACTCCTATTAATAAACGTGGCGAAAAGAAAAAGCAGACGTTTGAACTCTTTATGGGTTCTGACCAAGGGCATTGTCAGCACATTAAAGGTCGCACTAAGTATCCCAGAGAAGATTCCGCTCCAGGGCCATGATATTCTGACGACCTCGTCATTTGCTACAGTCTCCATCATTTCATCAATGTACTTGGTTTTCCGCGAGCCCTACGGACATGTAAATGTGCCAGATATATTTTTCTTAAAAGGGCACTGAAGTCGATTTTTGTGCTGACAACCCAAGCTAGGCGCTCTAAGCATCCCAACCAACCCGAAATTACAATCGTGCGTAACTTATTTCCTCGTTAAAAGCGTGTTCGAAGATCGCGACGCGCCCTTTTTGGGAAGAATTTTCTTCCGAGTGAAGTGGTCGACGAAGGGCGCTTGTCGACGAGTTGCAAGCGATGGCTTCGCCCGCGGTGAAAAGGAGCGGTCTTATCCGAATGTGTACCTATAAGACTATCTTCGAAACAATTCATAATAAAATCATTCCGAATCTGCGCGTATTGTAGGGCTTTATTGATCCACACAATGTTGTCAGCGAGAAAAAGAGTCCACGCGTTTTTCTCTGGCCTTGAGATGATTAAGCGGTTCTGTAATATAGAACTTGGTATATGCGGGAACTAACATCTTTTAAACAATATAAGATCAAAAATGACGTTTTTCAAAAATGACATTTTTCAAAAACGACTTCAGTGCCTCCTTAATGTTTTTTTTTTTTTTAACGTGTGTATTTATTACGTATTCACCATACTATACCAAGGCAGTCACACGAATTTTCTTTCGAGATTTATTTAACTGCGTGCTTGTGTATTTTTGTTATACATATGTACTGTATTTCTGTGTTTTGCAAAAGTGTACCCCCCCCCCCCCCTCTCCCCTTTGCAATAATGCCTCTGGCACTGCGGGGTGACCTAAAATTAATAAGTATATAAATAAATAAACGACATAATGCCAGCCTTGCCCCAGTTTCGTTCACATCCCTCGATCCCCCCCTGTTCCTTCTTCCGCAAGTGCGCATTCCGCAGTGGGCAACGGTTGATCTCGGATCCCGTGGCAATGGTCTTTCCTCCGCACGTTGGAAGCAGAAAGCAGCGACATCTGTTGCGCTTCGCACGCACCACAATTGTGCCTGAGCCTCTGGCCGGCACCGAAGGCGACGACGAGCCCCGTCCGATACGCTGGCGATCCTCGGCCGCCTCGTTCTCGGCTTCGTGACGAAAAGCAAACTTAGAAGAGGAAACAAAATACGGGAAAATAAACGACATAGATTGACGCGACGGCCCACGAGAGAACGATCGCGAAGCGGACAGATAAAAAGGAAAGGGTATGGAAGAAAGTTTACCGAACTCTCGTCAGACAAACACTTGGCGCTTTCAGTCTTCGTACACTTCTACGCTCTTCTTTTTCTCTGTCTGTATGTCCGTCTATTTTTATTTCATTTCATATATTTTTTTTTTTTTTTGTAGAGCGCAGTTGGGATGAAGTCGCGAGAAGCTGGCACTATGCGCTGAAGCACAAAAGAAAGATGCCCCAGGAGCTGCCGCGAAGATGGGGAAAAAATATGTTGATAATATACACACATATAGATGTACGTATACATAAAAAAAGAAAAGATGTGGAATGAAGAGCGGAGGAGCATCCCGTCGAGCCCCCGGAGACAGGGGATGAACCGCTTTCTCTCCTCCCTCTTTTCGCTCTAAATAATAATAAAAAAAGTGCAGAAGGTGGTCGAGGAGGATGAACACTGAGGAACGCGCTCAGCAGAATAATATATATATATACATAAAAAAAGAAGGAGACGGAGCAAGAGGCCCCTCCCTTCCGAGATAGGCTCTGCCGACGCCGCTGCCTGCCGTATAACCGGTCTCATCGATTTCTTCTCCAAGTTCGGCCCTGTCTCCTCAATTTCTGTTTTGAGTTTTTTTTCTTTTTTTCTTTTTTTCTTCTTCTAGAATTCTACGAGTCTTAGATTTTTTTTTAATCCCTCTCTTTCGTTTTTATATCTCGCTTCTTTCTATCTTGCCTCTCTCTCTCTTCTCTCTCTCTTTCTATCCCTCTCTCTCCCTCTCCCTATTTTATTCTTCCGCTTTTTAACGCGAACCCGCCTTCATCCCATGGCGGTGTATCTGCTGCCCAGTTCCCTCTGTGAACTGACTCCGTACGGAGCGCGGCTGTTAAGCAGCTATACGGTGCTGCGAAAGAGTAAACCAATTCATGCATGCTTCGCCTGTTCATCGACATCGTTTGCCACGCACCATTCTATAGACCTTTGCAGAAATCGCCTCCTGCGAGCTGCCATCTTTGTCTGCTGGGCTGTGGAACGCCTTCCAAGCATGCGCTGTTGATCTGCTGTGCGGTATATCGGACGCTGCGCATGCGTCCACAGCTCAGTGACTCAGCATTTTTTGCCCGCTCGCTTCGTTCGAGACTGCCGCTGGAAAGGTCTATACTCCGTTCACGGGAACGAAATGACGTGAGCGCGAGCTCTCCACCTTTCGCTTCAAAATCGTCGAGCGAGAAGCGGATAGATAATCGCACTCTTGACGTCAATAATTAACGCACTGTTAAAGTGAACTAGAGGAGGAATAGTGAGCTAAGCGAGCGCCCGCGGCTGCCGCACATCCTGTCGACGGCACGAGAAGGCGCCACTAAAGCATAGGCTTTAGTAGCGGATGTATCGCAGAGCATTTGCTGCGTTACTGGCGTTTTCGTCATCGTCGCCATCGCTGCCGTCGTAGTCGATTCGGCATTGCACTTCATTTCACATACGCGACAAAAAAACGCGGGGAAAAGGTCTGAACGGGAGCCAGTCTGCGCGGACAAACCGCCGAACCAACCGTCCTCGCCTAGGGCCCTCGGAATCATAGTTATTACAATAAACGTTAGAGGCTCAGCTGGCGCTAGTGTCTACGGGACTTCCGGTTGCAAATTGCAGCAGACAGCAACCAGTCTACTTTTCCATTCTTCCTGTGTATTCCTAAGAGGAAACGTACCTGGAATTTTTCTCTACGCGAGGGAATAATAGAAATGTGCGTAGTTTCTTTACTTGTAACGTGTACTATATAGCTTTATTCACAATATAAAAGTGTAATTTATTTACTTAATGAGTTTTTTTCTTATCACTGAGCGATGTTTAAGTTAGCAAAAATTAGGGCTCATGTCTATCTTGTACAACGCAACCTCAGAGTTGACCTCTATCAAAATAGATACAAAATGTTTTGCGAAAAGACGATGGCGTGTCCAATTTCACGTATGTTTGTAAGAAATTCGAATTTGGCTAGGCGTGCCAAATGAGCTGATATTTAGTTCTGGAACCTGTCACTAATGTGTCGCCAGGGCAACTTCGTGCACCACAGCTCGGAGCCCGCGTAAGGTCATGCTGCTGAATATAAAGAAAGAGTGGGGGGGAGCAGACTTATAGGGCGTGTTTCCAATTAGAGCTATTTGTCATTTATCATATCTGTCGTTGTTATTGTTTATTTTTGATTATCACTCCCTTCTCTAGCGCCTTCAAGCCTTGAAGGTATTGAAATATATAAACAAGCTAAATAAAAAGCCTCGATCATTCTCTGCCTTTTTTTATTTATTCCCAATGATCTCTTGTTCCGACATTTTCCTTCCTACCGGTCTAAGACTTGCCTCATCACTGGAGACACATTCTGCCCTTTTGTCTCTTCCCATTCAAACGCATCAAATGCATCATTGCAGGCCTAACTCAACTTCCAATACAAATACCTATTGCTTCGTAGCAATAGTCACAAAGAAAGTACTTTACGGTTAGAATCTTTACGGGAGACGTCTGTTTGAATGAATCTTAGAAACGATCGAATAAACCTTCGTGAAGCACTGGCCACGCGTTGACAATGCGAATATTTATTCACACACACACACACGCACACACACACACGCGCGCGTACGCACACATATACACACAAATATGCTTATTCGCGCACGCCCCCAAAACGAGTCCATACTGAGTATGCATATGCGTAGATAAATGTTCACTTTTGGCGTTTCACAATCCTTTAAGTCGATTCATCCTCTATAATTATAAGCGGCTTTAATGCTGCAGTTGCTACATGACCCACAAAACCAATCAAACAGGTAATTAATAAACTTTAGCTAATGATCTCAGCTTTATAGCGTGATGGTTATTCCATCATCGATGCCCACCGAGCCTAATAAATACATGGTGAACACGGCAACCGCCAAACTCTCATTCCCTTTTTCTTTACTTTTTTTTTTCTTGGGGGAGGGGGCAGTGACCGTCAGACAAGAAAGAAATACGCATCTGCAGACTGTCTTTTCCGTATATGTATGCGTTAGCATTACGACCACGGCTTTAAGCTTCCCGGGGCCAGTGCGTGAGTACCGAAAGAACTTTGTGTTCGCAATGAAAGCGTTCACATCGACGCAAAATTATAGACTGCAGGTTAGTGGCCGCGCTGCCCCGGATATACGTTGCTCTCCTACGACGTTCGACCCTTGTCGCCATTCATCGAGTGCAGGCGGACCTTCCCTTTGCAGTGAAAACATTCGCAACCTTTATTTCGGTTTGCACCCGGAACGAAACCTTCGAACTTGAAGGACGCTTCAGAGCGCCAGCCATTACGTAACACTTGTATAGTGCGCCCTAGAAGACAGACACAAGCGATCAAGTACGATGAGCGGGACACGACGTGAGCTAGGACCTTACGATCACTGACAGGAAGAGGGAACGGCGGGGGCGGTTCTTCGGTGGTCCCGCCTCCAGCGCGAGCTTACTGCAAATTCGTTAACACTTCAGTGTCTCGGGAACATCGAGCCTGCACCCGCAGCCAAAGCACGACGAAAGACCACTATAGTGCGTGCTGGATTCTGGGCACCCGAAAGAGAGGCACTGTCGATCTAATCCTGTCGGCGACTATGCGAAGTGCTTGTTTCTCCTCTTCTTTTTGCGCGTATGTTTACCCTTTGTGTTCGCCCACGTGCTTTTGCCCCCCCCCCCCCCCCCCCCCGTCCCCTTGATCTCAACTAATAACTAGGCTGTATACTTTCTGGTTTTAACCGAAAAACACCGATAAACATCCGCCGGTGTCCAGAATACAAAATCGGTTAAAATCAACAAAGATCGTGTTTTTTTTTTTTTTTATATTTTCGAGCAAGCGCTGGTTTTTTCAAGCGAAAAGTTCAGTTAAAACAAACGAAAAACACCGATAAACATCTGCCGGTGACGGAAAAAAAAATTGTTGCAAACAAAAGAAAACATGGTTCTAAATTTTTTTTTCCCAGCAATGTTTTTTTTTTCTTTTTTCACTGAAAAAGTCCTACCGAAACTTCCGTCAAACACAATGTCTTAACCAGAATCACACACTTTGCCTGTCTTTCTTTTGTGACCTACGTGTTCTTGGACTCCTGGAGGTCAGTAGCTTCGTTCCACTGTTGTCCAAGGTCAGCAGTCCTCCTAAGCCACCGACCTTGAAGATCCCCATCAGTGGCCCGAGAGGCCAGTCACCAGTGGTGTTAACTTAGCGAGAAAGTCGCTAAATTTAGAGTGTTTTCAGTCGCCCTAGTGACAATTTTGTGTTTTTGGAGTCTTAGCGACTTTTTTGGGGACTTTTTTTTTTTTCCAGCCATGTAAATTTTTGTTACTGAAGCTACGTAGTGGGGGAAAACACGCCAGTCGGATAGCTCTCCGGTGGCTTTTGGGGGACAGCTCTGGGTGTCACTCATTTTTATTCATCCTGTTGTGAGTGAGGTGATGTTGGTTCACGCCGGTTAACGCAAAAACGAATGCATTATCGGCATTATCCGACCCCGAACCCCTTGAAAACCACTCTATTTTTCAGAGATTATCAGGTGTTTAAAAAAATGCTTTGTGAACCACGCCAAAAAAAAAAAAAAAAAAATGCCCGTGTCGAGGCGAGAATTTTTTTTTTTTCGATAAGGATGAAGCAGAACAGTGTTCTGCTGTTTTGTTCATGGACCAGGATCTTCTCGCCAACGCCTTGAGTTACTCAAGGTGTTGGCGAGCCCCTTGGGAATGGAACGGCCGACTCTGACTGTTCACTTGGTTCGTCACCACGAGAAATGATTTAAAATAATGTTTAAAAAAACCTTCGTCAAAAAATAAAAAATAAAAAAACCGGAAAAGGTCATCATCATCATCACCACTCAGCGACTTTTCGCTAAAACAGGCGACTTCTAGGCCGCGTCCTGGCGACTTCGTCCAAAAAAAAGTTAACAGCACTGCCAGTCACGGCTGACCAGTATACTGTCCCAAGCCACGTTGGACGTTTTGGGGCTTCTCGTGTCCAGCGCAAATGTTGAGCAGGCATTCTCGAATCTGCGCGTCGTCAACAGGAAGGAGTAACAGGCACGAGCCTAATTATGTATCTATGCATATACTACAATAATCAAGTGTGAAAGAGATTGTGTAAAAGATTGTGCAAATAAAATCTGAACTGATTTTCGTCCACAGTGGTCGTTTACATTCGCAATTCTGTTTCCCCCGATAATCACTGTCTTTAGCATCTGCACGACAGAGTTCACCGAAAAGCCCACCAGTATTCTATAAATAAATAAACACCGATAAACATACGACAATTTTTGTCATAAATAAACACCGAAAGTATACACCCTACTAATAACGGCGCGCGCTTAGCTACCTCATCATCGCGTGCTTGTTTCCTGAGTGTTATTCATGTTACCCTTTGATTTTCCTTTCTCGCCTCGCTTTCTGATGCTCCCAAGACGCTTTTTAGAGCACTCGCTGTCCGAGAAGACCATTACGGAGTTCATTCCGCCTTCTCAGAGAGAAACTCCGAGCGGACGCAGTATGAAGTTCCGTGAAACAGGCACGCGTCTCAAGCTGCTCGAGCCGCGCTGCCAGACAGGGTCCGAGCATCAAAAACTGCCCTCTCCCTCGGTGGCCGTCGGACACAGCAGTGGCGGCGTCCAGGCAGCTATAGTAGGGCATGCAGAGCGGGGAAGCCTGGCCGTCGGGGAAGGCCCTACAAATGGCCCCCGCGGCCGCTCGGGCAATTAGCCGTCATCAATATGGCGCTGCCCGGGCCCCCATTCATCACCGGGCGCCCCTGTCCCGGGCATGCACGTGGCTCGGATCCCAGGCCGCCGTGCTGCGCTCCGATCACGTACGCGAGCCCTCAGCCGCGAGCTCAACTTCAAACCCACCCGCGCTCCGTCTCCGCGCGTGTCTTCCGCCCGCTGCCTGCCTGCGCGACGTGGTTCCGCTCACCCTTAAGCTGACAGCGCGGCGGAGGCTACGTGGTCGTTGAACCAGTGGCACGTCGGTCTTCCATCACGTGATCGCGAGTTCACCCATACCCAGCGCAGAGCGAGTGGGGTCAGTTGACAAAAAGCAAGCGGTTGATTGGTCCGGCAAGCGCGTATAGCTCTCGTCGCAGTCTCAGCTCAGGGGCGAATGGAGTATTGGCAACCTTGTCGTGCGTTGCACACGCGTATACACACGCTCTTTTTTACCGCTTCTGTGGGTGTGCGTGTTTTGGTCGCATTTGCGCGCCCCTGGTGTACGCGAAGCGAACGCGCGCGCATCGAAGTACAGATTCGCTCGTGCTGCCCGCAGTTACCTCGAGAGCGCTATAACGTGTGCCTCGGCTGCAACCTCCGCAGAATGCGAGCAATATCAAGCGCTGCGCTGCTTGCTTCGCTGGTGGGCGCGCGGTTGTCGGTCACGTTGGAGTCTTCCGGTACCTAGCGTGCCTATGGGGTTTATCTCCCTGTGTAACGGTGCAGACATCTTTTTTTTTAATGTGCGGACACACCTCATACAGTGTCATCAGACTTGTCTATGATGTATTGGCAGTGTTATTGCGGCTTTAGGCTTTGAAATGGCGTCCAGGCACTATTCCAAAGCTATACGCGTCCACGCAAAGAACGCCAGTCTTCGGCCACGCTGTATAAGCGACAGCAAGAAAAAAAAATTTACAGGGTGGTCAAATAAGCGAAATGTTATTATTTCACGCAAGAACGTGTGATGAGGTCTCTCAGCGGAAACCTGCCTCCTGGCAATGTTACTTTGGTAATGTTACTGTGGGAATGCATCGAATAATATTGTCAATAGCTTTAAGATATAGAAACTTGAATGTGTGGTGGTTCAGTCTACGATGTTTTCCTCTTCTTTTTCTTTTCTTTCCAGTTAGTTTTTTATTATCTTTTTCTATTATATACGGAGTTCGGAGAATTCTGGATTATCGGTTTTATCGATCACCACAACGAAAGAGAACATGGTCGTGACAGTTTGAAGATTTTCAATTAGTAGTCCGGCTTCACATAAGTAAGAACGATATTAAGACAGAATGTGTTCATGGACTGAATTTCACGTGAAAAGTGTGACCGTCGGGTGATCTGAAAAGCGTTACACTCGCAACAAAGCGGCATAATGGAGGCATCGTCCAAAGCAAGGTATTCATAATCATCCAAAGCATTTATAAGGCATACACCCGTCTATAATCATAATTATAGGTACCATTAACCTCAACGAGCGACACTCGCCAGAGACTCAGCGGGAATCAAACCTCGGACCATGAGATACGCAGCCCGACGTCTCCACTCGGCACCACAGGGGCGAGGTGGACGAAAGCCCAAGCAGCTTCACTGAGTACGACTTGCCGCCGACTGTCGCCTGCGCTAGCACACGACTGTTCGCGGCAAATTGCCCTTAGTCCAGCATGCTTAGTGCAGGCAGCCGTCGACGCGCGCAGCTGGTTCCCGAATGACGAAGCGTAGCTCCTCACGTGGACTCACGACATCACGGGGAGGATCATAACGTACCAAAATATAGTGCCGCGGCCATAAAGGGTCAGAACTTCTCACAGCACTCAGCAGATAGTCTAAAGGCCCGGCTACACTACAGCGTCGCGGAGGCTTGCCGCGCGCCGTCAGCTGCCGCGGGCTGCCGTCCAAAACCAGTTTTTGCCCTCAGCGGCTCAACGACCGGCGCCGTCCGAGCTACCGTCCCGCTCGCGGTTGAGGGCTCGCCGTTTCTTGCCGCAGAAGGAAAAAGCCAGTGGGAGGTGGCGCAGATAGTGACGTTACAATGTCTTGCCAACACGCAAGCCGCTTCGAAGTGCGCCTTTGACGTTGGAAAGGAGCCTAGCGTTATTTCATTTGCGATCCCTATTTCCCCCAATGCCTTTCCCAGTGGAGCGATGCTTCGAAACTGTGCGACGGTATGAATGGTGGACAACCAATTCTATCACTCATCTTTAAAAGTAGCCCTCATCTCTGGCGCGCAGCCGGGGCAGCAAAGCATTGGCCTGTCCCTCGGTGAATCTCGGCCGGACACAAAACCAGTGCCTCCTTCCCTTCAAAGCGTGGCGACGTCGCAAGATCGACGAGCAGGCTAGGATGATGCCGTTCACGCTTATCAACGGGTCATCCTGCACACCTGTCAAGTAGGCAGCGAATGTGGTTTTGACGCTGATTTATGCGGAATATGGGAGCCGAACGAAAGAACCTAACGAGGTGCAAACGACGAAAGCGCAAGAAATCCCGCAGAGGCGCGCGCGGGACGGGATCAGTGCTTTCACGTGACTATGACGCCGGCAAAACGGAGGCCAATGTAGCCCCCTCGCGTTAAATAGACACGCGCACCCACAATTTTTTTTTTTTTGCCAGGCGATTTATTTTGGTGTCGGAAGACTCCCCAATTACTATTTTGCTACAGCGTCACATATATTTTTAATAAAATCAAAACACGCAATTGCTCGAAACCGAAACTGGACCGGGGAGAAAGAAGAAATATAGAGGAGGAGAGAGTTGGCGGGAAATCTGGGTATCACATTTGGGAAAAGACAAGCGCCGAAAGACTAGGACAAGGTAAGAAAACGACGACACAATGCGCACTCGCAACTGTAGTTTTATTCATGAAAAAACATAGTCTTATATACAATTAAAAAAAAACACCCACGTCACTTTCCACGTGCCCACTCTTTATCCAAGAATAGGCGCTCTTTTTCTGACAGAGTTACTGAAGGCTCGCTTATGCACTTATCTACACCCTTCCTTATTGCGTACGCCTTGTGTCGTGAGGCGTATGCAATAAGGAAGGGTGTAGATAAGTGCATAAGCGAGCCTTCAGTGACTCTGTCAGAAAAAGAGCGTCTATTCTTGGATAAAGAGTGGGCACGTGGAAAGTGACGTGGGTGTTTTTTAAAAGTGTATATAAGACTATGTTTTTCCATAAATAAAACTACAGTTGCGAGTGCGCCTTGTGTCGTCGTCTTCTTAACTTGTCCTAGTCTTTCGGGCGCTTGTCTTTTCCCATTATGAACCAGCTGGCCCAACTCACCATTTTGTTGTATCACATTTATTTTCTATTTTTAATATTGTGTGTGTGTCTTCGATGGCCCACGACTTTGATTATATTTGGTGGTTCTGTCTAAACCAGAGAAAACGACACGTAATACCGGAGAAGAGAGTGAGCGCAACTCAAACCGGCCAGTTCTCGATCGGCGGTTTTCGGCCGGAAAGAAAAGAAATTTCGAGACGCGAATTGTTTTCTGGGTAGTTCCGCTCTCATATGTCACGTACAAATAAAAACCTTGGCGAGAGTAAATACCCCGTCAGTGTCCCCTTAAGGCGCCTTCACATTAAGCGAAAAAACGCGCGTTGCGGTCCACGTCAACGCCGCCGTCGAAAAAGACGAAGCAGTCACACAGAGCCACTCGACGTTGGCGTCTTCTCAAGAACCTCGCGTTTGTCGAGAGAACACGGAATTGCATATGCGCTCCCCCACCGCGCAGCATCATATGTGAGAGGCACGGATTCGAGCGTGCAGCTTAAGAGGGTGCTCTTTTGGCGAGCTTTCGAGCAAAAAAAGCTTAGCACGGTGCTACGCCCGCGCGTCCGCACCTTTGATAGCACTGCACACAGCTTGTGCGATAGTGTTTTCGAAGGAGAATTGTTGTATTCTGTAGGGGTGGCGTGCACACAAAGAATGCACGAAACACATCGGGAGTGATCGCTCCCGGACAGTCGGAGGTCGGAACACACTGCGAACTTCGGTCACGGTTTTCGCGCAAACGATAAAACGTAGTTTCACGACGTCGTACACCCACATAAAACACTGCTCAGAGTTTATAAGAAGCACTTCTTATGAGTTGTGATTACGAAAGCATGCACGCCATTCTTCCGCTCTTTTATTTCGTCTGCAGCGTACCGGGTGTTTGTGAGAAATCCGAACCCGGCTTTTCGCACTGCAAAAAGAAACTAGACAGCGCGGAGAGCTCAAAATCAGTAAGAACGTAGCCCCAGCCGTTCGAGCAAGATGCCAAAGTTTCAGCACCAACCGTTATCTTATTCAAAAGTTACAAGTGAATTTTTAAATTTTTCAATGGGAAAATGGGGCCCATTTTTGCCTGTTTTCGGTTTCTGGCGCCATACAGCTCCATGTATTCGAGAGTTCCGTCGGGCGCCATTTTTCCATTGAACTTTTTCAGAAAATCGCTTGTAACTTTTGAATGAGATAACGGTTGGTGCCGAAACTATGGCATCATGTTAGAACGGCTGTGGCTACGATATGACGGAGTTGTGGCTCCCCGCAATGTCTAGTTTACTTTTGCGGTGCGAAAAGCCGGGTTCGTATTTTTCACTTTCTCCGAGGAAACCTATTGCTGAGAAAAGTTAGTGATAATGGCCCGTTCTTCTGTTGAAACATACAGTAAAACACCCATGTCACGGGGTTATGGAAAGAAATCACAAAAAATGTACAATTTTTAATTAAAAATAAATTCCTGGAAATATTTAATTTGCTTGCTTCCATTATATTGAAACTACAGCAGCATTTTAAAACAAACAAAAAGAAACACGTGGAAATGTAGAACGTAAGCTCACAACCGCATTCCTTAACAAATTTAAGTACAGGAATTTCAAATATGGGCTTCACGTAACAATTCATTATTATATGATAGTTTTCGTGAAACGAGATTTCAAGCCAAGCCAAAAGAAAAGCGCGTTTGAATGTACAGAAAGTTGCACTTTAGAGGGTGCCGCCATGTCGAAAATAATTTATTAAAAAAAAAACTTTATTTACAGGAGCGAAGATCTCTGACAGCATTCATCAGGATAATTAAAAGCTGATAAAACTACGTGTTAAAAATGTGACTTAAAAAACAAGTCATCACTGCGGTGAAGGATATACGACCGCGTAACTAGGTTATTGCTGTGGTTCAGAACCGGTTTGAGATTTTTAACACGGACCGCACTGAAGACTTAAAAGCAAAGGTTATTTTGTTCCAGCCTTCGCCGAATGAGCACTCCTGGTGCAGAAGCACCAGTAAAGTTATTACTATATCCACTCGCGCTTACTGCATTTGCGGCACTCGATATAATGTGTGATGTGAAGGTTACCTTGTATACTTGCGCGCACCGGTGTTTGCACAGGGGCAGACCTGCAGTATGTGCGGTTGCCTTTAGGTCTTTGTTTGGAGATACTGAACTCGCCAAAAGAATGAGGCTGCCTCGTAAGCCATGAGTATATCGGAGAAGAAGCTGCGGTTAAATCGAAATCGAACGCGCAATATATTGCTCTTTATGATGTCCCAATTTTTCTATCACAAGTCACACGTTTTCAGAATGCAGGTTTCTGCAGGAATTATTGGTGTACGGGATCTTAAACGTTGTCGTTCGAACGAAAGAGAAGTCAATCGAGTAGCATAAAAGTTAAACGTAGACACTTAAGACTGCGTACACGCAGCGCATTCCTGCAAGCAGCGCGCCACGTCTTTCTTTTTCACACGGCGCTCCGGCGGCACCCCCGCCAGCTCACTGCGCAGGCGCGGCACCCCCGCCGGCTCCACGGCTTACGTGGCGATGCATCTGCGTTGCTGTGCTTAGGCTCCGTTTTATTTCTGAGGCGAGTCCGCTTTGACCTTGAGCGCCCCGCCGGCTTCCGTGGCGAAGCATATACGTTGTTGTCCTTTTGGCCAATGGGAATTTAGGTGGCGTTTCGCTCAGCTACTGGGAACTTAGTTTCCGCTTTTCGCTGCTACAAACAACGCCGGCTTCGTTCCATGGGACAGTTAATGCCCTCGCATTAAAAACTTTCGTAACACACTACCTCACACTTCTTGGGGGGGTAAGTTTAACGAATTCGATCTCATATGGGAACAGAAGTGTGCATCGGCAAGAGTTTTGCAAAAATCACGCTGAAGATGCATCTATCTTCGACGTATCTTATTGTGCCACCAATATTATTACCCCATACCTCCACGATTAGCTTGGTTCACGGGATTAATGAAATAGGAAGGCATGTGAGTAGCAAGTCTTTCTATTCCATCGATTCTACTATATAATGGTAAAACTTATCGTCTACAAAACGACGAGTAAGAAGTGCAAGTTAGCTCAAGACGATGATGAGCGACAGCTGTCTAGACACGGCAAAATTGTTACGCTCGAATCCCATTGGAGCGACACCATTGGAGCGACAAACAGATACAAACGACAGCGGCAATTTTCAAACCAGAGTTTTTCGCGATTGACGGGACTTGTGGAATAAAGGAGTTTATGCTTAAACACGAGCATCATGCACGTGAAGGTATCTTTGGCATGCTTGCAAATTTATCGCTCGTGCTTACTTCACGAGCACCGAACGGCTAAACGCTTGTCAAAAATACCATCGTGACCATGCTGCATGCGTTTGAGGCTTGTCACTGTCTTTTGTTTCTGTTTGTCGCTCTAGTGGGATTTGAGCGTTTAGCCGGTGTCACAGTGCTTATACATCATACAAAATACAGTCTGCCAACAGATTCGAACGCAAGTCATTGCGAGATCCGTGTTTCGAATGCCCTATAGCAAAGACTTCAAGGAGAAACGTGGTACGCGGCATTCGAACCACGGATATTGCGGTGACTTGTTTGCAGACGGTACAGGGTGTCACAATAAAAAATATACATTTTTTTTTTGTTTTGTTTTTTTGTTTTTTTACCGGAAAAGTAAGCTAGGCATCGCCGAACGCTCATTCTCCACCCAAAGGTAGCGCTAGAGGTCACAACCAGATGCCAAAGTTTCAGCCCGATCCGATACCTTATTCAAAAGTTATAAGTGATTTTCTGAAAAGTTCAATGGGAAAATGGCGGCCGACGGAGTTTTTGAATACATGGGGCTTTATGGGGGCACCAGAAACCGAAAACGGGCAAAAATGAGCTCAATTTTCCCATTGAAATTTTCAGAAAATCACTTATAACTTTTGAATAAGGTATCGGATTGGACTGAAACTTTGGCGTCTGGTTATGACCTCTAGCGCTACCTTTGAGCGGAGAATGAGCGTTCAGCGAGTTTATTTGTGTGGTAAAAAAAAAACCTGTAAATTTTCTTTTGTGATACCCTGTATTTATTGCATGAGCTGCAGTGTGACCTAGGCTTTCAGCTAAGGTCACACTGCTCATACATCACTAAAAAGAGAGTCAGCAAACACGAGAGTCAGCAAACACACTGCTCATACATCACTAAAAAGAGAGTCACCGCAATATCCGTGGTTCGAATGCCGCGTATCCACGTCTCTCCTTGAAGTCTTTCCCATGGGGCATTATAAGCACGGATCTCGCGCGTTTGAATTTGTTTGCAAAGTGGTTTTTGTATGAGGTAAAAGCAGTGTGACCCCGGTTTTAAGCTCACTGAGCTAGTCCATTATAAGAACATTCTCGTGCTAGGAACTCATCATTCATGGATCAGTCAATATGAATATCTAACTCCCTTAGATTTAAAGACTTCATGTTCATGCCAAGCCGCCGCCAACTGAACTACCCAATTACACGATCGTCTCCTGTTTCACTTAAGCCAAGCTCACACTGCTAATGCATCATAGAAAAGACAATCTCTATATAGACACTGTCCGAGGTCTTCCTTGGACAAAGGTGCTCTGCCATTGCTCATACAAAACCTATCTGCAGCCATGATGGAATCACAAATATGGATAAAAGCAACCATGCTCGGAACATGTCCGAGGCCTGTACGCAAATATATCTGTCATAAAAGCTGCATTGCACATTTGTCTTTTGCATAAAATATGTGCAGTGTGAATACGGCTAAAGTAACGATATCACATAAAATTTTAAAATGAGTATTCGACCTTATTAACTGGCCTCTTGGCCTCAAGCTCCCATCCCAGGAAGTAGCTCTCACCGCGCGGAAACGAGGAACAAAAAGAGGGATATCAATTTATGTATCTTATGACGGGTTAGTGTGTCCCAAGGCCCCCGACGCAGCGTACGCGCACGACCTCCCAAAGCGGATGGCCCCGAGCTCGCGCATGCGTGATGCGACGTAACCCGTCCGGCCTGCGCACATCCCGCCAAGAATTGATGGGGCGACTCGGCCACTTCTGCAGGCCACCATTAGAGGCGCGGCGGCGCCGGCTCCATAATTTGATTGCAGCCTAATTAACTTTGGGGACGCGGCATGCACTCGCGGTCGTTCAATATTCACACCCAAGCGGTCACCTGAGGCACAGAGCGAACGCGTGGACGACGCGCACCTTGATGACGCCACCGCGCCTTCCGATTGGCTGCCCGAGGCGGTCACCCGTTTAAACCGACCAATCGGCGCTCCAGAATCGAGAGCTTCCCGGAGGGGGAGAACGGCATTTCCGCGGGTGCTTCGGCGCGGTGGCACGGTCATTAAGTGACCTCTTACGTGAGCGGGATCCATGAAGTTCGGCGAGGTGTGCTGCGGAATGCCGCGTGCACGTCTTGCCATACACGGTATACACGACGGTTATGTCGCTCAGTGCGTCCCAGAGCCCCGGTATGATGTCCGGGCGCGGTGCGGTTACACGCATAGAGCGGTGGGCGCCAGCGAGGCGAAACTAAGGTGCGCGTGCGAGATGATTGCGGCACTGTAATGACCGCATCGGAGCGAGCGGACACGTAAGGGTCTGGAAGCGCGAAGGTGACGCCGGTGCTGGTGCTCATATACGTTGGAAGGTGTTCCCTGAATGCCGGGGTGATCGATGGGGTCGGTGGCCGAACAAAGCCGAAGTCCGAATGTTATGCAGGATCCGTTCACTAAGTTGCGAGTTACGGAGTCGTGTGACTGATGACGGGCGGTGTGAGGCATGGTGCGCGCGGGACGAAGACTGACGACATGTCGGGCGATGCTTAGCTCTCCTCGAGAATAGCGTGATACCGAGCGCTGTTTGCGAAGGCACGAGGGAGGCAAGCAAATCTGAAAGTGCTGGCACTTTGTGTATACGCCTGCCCACATTGCGTGGAATCGCTGAGAGCATTTCTCAAATTTATTCTCGCGAACACTTTGTTTGATTTTCTAGAATTACCGAAGCGCAGAAGATGAGACCTGAGATATAACGGAACGTGACCAGATTTCCCAGTTCCAAATTTTCGTCCCAGCAGACAGCCTCACCAACCCTCCCGCAATATTCAATCTGCGATTGCTACGTTGTGCTATTTGTGTCTTATTCTGCAGTAATGCTGCTTAGTTTATTTCCTAGCAAGTATGGTTCTAGGCTCCTAACCAAAGATTATAAGCTGTCTAAGAAAGAAAAAAAAAAAGAAAAAAGAAGAAGAGGAAGCCTCCGCTTGAACATAGTGGTGCTTGAAAACGAGCTGTACATACACGTAACAAAAAAAAAAAAGTCTGCTATATATGTGTATTCATTCATAGCTGCCTAAAATCTTTTTTTTTTTTTTTTATCTCTCAACCCAGAGTTACGAGGACACTTCAACATCACCTCCTGCAAGCCCTCACTTGATAGCTTCGTGCGCCGCCTTCGCGTGGATTGGTATTTTATTAAACTGTAAGTCATCACGAGGCTCCCACTGAACAACTTCCTATATTAGACACCTGAACCCGTATGCTCGTCAAAAGTCGCTGACACCTGAGTAGCAGGCGCAGTCTCGATAAAAGCATCAACGCGTGATGATCGCGTATACTAACCAGAAGCGAGGTTGTAAGCATCAAGATCGTCCACTCTTACTGCGAATAGAATGCTCGTAGAAGCACAATATAACCGTCATACGGAAGCACTGACCAAATGACGCCGTCCACTGCATGGTTCCATTGTGCAAGACAGGCTTCCATGCGATCAAGGTTATCGCAGCATACTAAAACTGTAGCTCACTAACAAGATGTGAACGTCGGGGTTGCCTCTTTCGAAGACGCAGCCTCTGATACGCGCTCGTCGCTTTCGGTCCTGCTCTGACTGCGCCTGCACGTCCGAAGCTCGCGATACGCTTCCATACCTGTTGTCGAAAACATGAAAGAACGCGATGTAAGCGGAACAACCGAAAACTTGTCTGCCGTTCTTAGTGTGATAGTGGGCATAATCTTAGCTAGTGAAATTTTATTCACAAAACGAGTCAATATATCAGGCCTGATAAGGCGGAGGTTTTTATGGAATTTTTTTTATAATTTTTAGCTAAGAGAACTATAGTATCAGCCTATCCTTTTTGACTGGAGACCAAGATTCGGAACGGTGAAACTCGTATCCACTCCGCCGGGTAACAGCGCTGCCATCGCTGCCCACGCAAACGCGAGACTGCAACACCGCTATAAATTCAAAGCCCCTGTTTCGCCTCGGGCAAAAAAAAAAAAAAAGGGAACGATTTTTTTCTTTGTTTCTTCTACGTCCGGACCCTCCCCTCGGAAAATCATTCGTTAGGCACGCTATCCGGGCTGCAACCAAGCGATAAATTTCCTCTCCCAATCCCACCATGCTGACGGGATTTTTTTTTCCCTGCAAAAACACGGGAACACTAGACTGCACCGCGACCCTATAGCGAAAGACAAAAAACCCGACTAACAAACAAGCAGAATTAGAAAGAAGATATATCTCAAAATCGTAGAAACAAAGGGTGTACCACCTAACCACACCGCTCGTTCCTCATACAGAACAACGCTTCTAAAAATTAAAAATAACAATAAAAAACGAAGAGAGAACCATGTTCCTCTACGAAAGTTAGAACGTGAGGAAGAAAGGCAGAGAAAGAAGAAAGTATGAAAGAGGGAGAGAGAAGGGGTGTGGAGGAGGAAAGTGAGAGAGGTGAATCCCTCCCATGCGGAACGTAAGCAGCGCGTGCGTCCCCACTTACCGCATGCGTGCGTTCAGCATTTGGGGCCTACGCTTTCGCTGAAGCGCGATGGAGCTCGTCTATAAAGCGTGCTCTGCCACGAGAACTGCGGAGGAGCGGAACGAGACGACAAAAAAAGGGAGACCCCGGGAAGGGCGCTGCTGGTACCCACCCACCCACCCTCCTGAGCATGGTCGTCGTAGTGGCGATGGCGGGGTGCAGAGCACATGCGGTACAAAAGCGGAAGCAAAGCGTGGCCCGGAATGACGCTCTCGAATTCGTCACTTCCGCTCCGATGCTTCCGCATGCGGCAGTCGGTCTCTTCTGCCTACGCGCAGCGAATAAGCGCGCCGCACTCCACACCGCAAATGGAAACCGTTTCGTTTTGGTTTTCTGCGCTCGCGCCTGTGTGCGTGTATGTTTGAGATGTATGGTGTGCGGGAGCGCGTCGTAAATTCGGAAGCACCTTCGCAACGGAGTTACGCATTGAACGCTCGGTGCGTACGCTTATTTCGAGATTTTTAAGATGCGCCCTCTTGACTTTGTTATCGAACGATTTTATGAACGATTTTTGGTGTTGTCGTTCTTCTTCTCACTCCTTGTTTTCGACGATCTAACGTTAAGGCAAGGTTTGGTAAACTAGTAAAGTGGGTGACGGCTGGGTAAGAGGTCGCACTTCGTTGTCTTGACGGGACGAAGCGCTGCGAGTTGCCGGATATGTAGATACCTTATTTTTCACAATACCGGAAGAAAACGTGTTGTCATAGATTCCTGAGTTTTCTAGTTTGCGTCTTAAAGCAGCTAAAAAAAACAATACTGTCGAGACCAGTTATAACGAAGCCAACGGGAATCGGAAATCACTTCGCTATATGTACTATTTCATTATAACCGACTTCGGTTATAACGAAGTGCAAAAGGAAATGGGAAATCGCAATCGCTTCGCTGTAGCCGCTATTTCGTTTTAACCGACTTCGTTATAAAAAGTCATAGAGAGCAAAAAAAAAAAAAAAAACCATATCATTGATCACCAATCCTTAGTACTTACGTACTCAGTAGCTCACGTTAAAGGTTTAAACGTCTTAGGAATGTCTCAGAAAATGTCTGGAAACTTAAGCCAATCCATTCCATTGCATAATATAGGTATCATAATTTAAAAAGCTAGACAACCTGTAAAAATTAATGGCGTTCGGTAAAGTGTAGTCATAGACCTCATAGAATTGTTGAAAATATATGCACCATAATTTTTGGTAAAAGAGAAAGTGGAAAGCGCGTTTGTTGGGGATCCTCGTAAGGTTTCCTCTTTTGCTGGAGTGGAAATCTGGAAAAACACTTTGCCAAGTTTAGCGTACACCACAATCTTAACGCATATTCATTATCTTTTTGCCATTCGGCCTCTTTGAACGTCACGGAACGCCGACAAGCATACCTATATACGTGAAGGTTTGCCTGTAGACTGGGCACTTTCATCGAAAATAACCCTATCCTATTCAACGTAAACGCAAACAAAAAAGGCTGTACGCGCGATACAACACTGAATAAAACAAATTCAGGGAACTGAGCTGTAATGTGGGTGCGCCTTACCCGCGAGAACATCGCCCATGCATCAGCGTCACGGTGCAGCTCGCTCCGCAGTGATCGTTTCTCCGACACTATAGCAGCCTCGCCCGACACTCGCTCGCCTTTCTTCGATGACACATACCTTCCCACATCTCCTTAAAAACCAAAGGCAGGAATCTGGGCAATAATTATGTCCCGCTGTCCCCAGCATCCCGTGCACGACAACCTGATACGGCACTCACTGGGGCAAGTGCATGCGTAGCGCTATCACGTGCGGCCCAGCCGCAAGTTCCACGCGTGCGTGCACACGGCTTCAGTGTCACGAGGCACGCAGCGGTTGACGCATGCGCAGAAGAGGGGAGTCGCGCCAGGAGTCGTTTCGTCCCTAATGTACGTAGCGCTATACCCAGTTCCCATTTATGCTGAGAGTGCAGTGGAAGCTCTTCGTGCTCGTCGAACCAATCGCACGTCCGTCTCTCACTACGTGTTCGCGCTCCCGTCCATACCGACGCGCAGAGAGCGTGATCACGTGATGAAAGGAAGGCTGTTGATTGGTCGGGCGTGCCCGTGGCTTCTACCACACTGTCAGCTTATGGGTCAGAGTGCGTGGGAGTCGGCGGCGGGCGACGCGTCGGCTGAAACCGCGGCGGCGGGCGGCTGCTCGTTCATCCGCACGGGTTCCCGACCGAGTGTGGCGCCTTGATAAGGAACCTTTCCCCACGTCGCCGACCGCAGACTTCGACTTCGGCAACCGACGGGGCCTCGCCGCTTCCCTCGAACGCCGCACGAATAAAATAGCCGAAGAAAATCGGCGGGAGAGTCAACCGCTGGTGTTACTTGCTGCGTGTGTGTACGGTGCGGCGCGGTTCTTTCGCAGTTGCTATGCGCTTGAGCGCTGCTGTGTTCACGATGGTCCTCTTTGTGCTTCACCTTGCTCTTTTTTTTCTGTGTTTTTGGTTGTGGTTGTTGCTGTGATGGTCGTTTTCCGCTGCAGCGAGCTTGTCCCGGCGTTGACGTGCTCTACTTTGCGGTGGTTGGTTCGGTGCCGAAGTTGGCTAGTTTTTGCTTCCGTTTTTGTTCATAATTTTTGTTGACGAGGCGTTGGCTTGTGAAGCTTTGACTGAGGGTTGGGATACGTGCGGTGACAGGGACAACCGTGTGGAGTAGGAACGACCGAAAACAGGTTTATTTGAGTCAGTAAGCGACAGTGTGGGACAACCGGAGCCTTTGAGACCGCAAAGTGTACGTGCCGCGGAGAATTTATGAAGTTTGGCTCATTAATTGTGTAAGAACTTAAGGTCTATGATGGAGACCAGAGGATGAATTGTATGATGAATTTTCCTTAACCAGATGTAGACGCATTTAATTGGTACGATGCTTCGAGTCCCCACACTTGACGCCGCCATGAGTTGGTCCAGTTTGGGCACTTTTTGCGCTATTTTTCGCTTACCGATCGAACCACAAGGCGAACTTTTGGCTCCCCGATCAAGCCCAGTCCAGCGAGGTCATTACAGCTGCCGCAATGACCAATTAAGCTTTGAGTAGCCAGCAATAGATTAATATTTGTGTAACCGAGTAGCTGCCTTAAATTTTAAAACTGTACAAAAAAAGAAGAGATTGAGTTGATTGAAATGTTAATGGAACAGATATTCACTTTGCCTCCTATTTTTACGAAAAAACAGCTCGACGCTTTTATAGCAAACAATAAGATTTCTGTTTTCTCCCTACACTACTATTGCACATCACAAAAAAAGCAAAGAAAAAAAAACTGACCAAACTAATCTTCTCTACTGTGCGTCTGTTTGAGGAGAGAAAAAAAGGTGCTCAGGGGAGGAAGTCAGCTGCTTAGAGTGCTCTTGGCGCTGGTCGATGAGAGTCAGAAGATGCAAGGGTGCATTTAACTACTACTTAGGTGTTTTTCACGCAGACTTCGATTGTTGCAACAGGTTAATTTCTTCTCTTACTCTTTCTCTTTTGTATGTTTGTTATTATGCTCTGTTAAAAATAATCGAATACTCGCGAAATTGTTTCATAAAAGTATGTTGACACGATTACAGGATTCACCTTCGCATAAGAGGCTCAAAGCTCGATGCTTTTCATCCCAAGGTGGGCTAACAAAGCTCTCCACTCCAAGCTCCTCTCTAGTTAAAGCTTGTTCTTCTTCATCATCCAGATCATCAACACACTTTTCTGACGCTTATTAGTCAGGCAAAGGATGCCAAGTCACTGGGCCGTGAGCGTGCGCGTGACGTCTCATATTCAGCAGACGAAAGCCACTGCACATTGTCTGAGCGCTTTTTACAACACTGTAGGCAATGATATCGGCGAGCAGAAGGCGATTATTAAAGTGGCCTGCACTTAGTCCAGTGTTCAGAGCGCCCAGTAAACGAGGTAACAACATAATGCTGAACAAATGAAACAAATAATTAGTTTGCCAAGTTTAGTTGCTACTACTAGGTGCCTCATTAATCTATTTCTTTGTCAATAGGTGTTATAGTGTGTCACTCTCAACCCTGTACAACGCGCATGCTCGTAACCTTGTCGACCCGGAAACATAATTAAACGAGAAGAAACCAAGAGCCCATATCGCGACAAGAACCGCTCTCCGCATTCCTTACCTGCATGACCGGGGACCGATTCGAAATGAACGACATTGAAGAGGAACCAACAAAACAGCAGCAAGCGCCACCAAGACTCGCAGCAAGCCAAGGCCAGCAGACAGCCGCGTAGACCCCACAACCTCACACAACAAAAACAACTAAACCACGCAACAACAGCAACAAACCATCCGAAGGCGACGATTTACGGATCTCGCCGCTCCCGCAACACGAGCCAGAAGAAAAAAGAAACCGATAAATAAATGGGGTACAAGATAAGCGCCTTCTCGAAACGGCTCGTCGTTGTCCCCGCCTTCCGCCCTCGGACGATGCCGCCTGGAAAGGAGGCTTCCCCCCAACAATGCCGCCGCCGCCGCCGCGAACCTTCCGGGTATGTCCAAAGCGTTGTCTCTGTCGACGATCGCCTTTCCACTCCTTTGTCTCAGCGCGAGCCGACCGCCACCGACTCCCCCACTCCCCTCGCGCACGCAGGCAGGCATGCCGATTGATCCTCGCGCGTTTTCGGAAAGAACGCCCGGGATGAAAAGTGTGCTGCTGCCGTTGTCTCTTTTGGAACGAGAGAGCAGCAGCAGCATCCATCCCAAAAGCTTCTAACATCTCACGAGCATCTGCGTCGTGTTTTTATTATGACGTATTTACGTATTTATTTATCTTCTCGCTGGCACAGGTCGGCAGGCCAGAAGGCACGCCGCCGCGGCGAACACCACGCTCAGGTATATGTACTCACGACGGACCACAGCGGGAGCACGAGCCAACTCAGGGTCGTGCGAGTGCCAGTCACGTGACCGTGCGAGAGTAACGGGAGGCGCTGGGTCAGGTGATACGCTCGCTGCGCTTGATTGGCTGGAATGGGTCTCGGCGCCCGCCGCAGTCCGTCGTAAGGTACGACAGGGTGTATGTCTATCCATCCCCACGCACAGACACACGCGTGCCGCCGCCGCCGCTGCGGTGTTGTCGGTCTCCGAGGAAGAGTTGGTCGTGCGCAGCATGCGGTCCGCCGTCGGACGAGACGTCCGAACCAGGCGGATGCCCCCTTCCTCCTTGCGGGGGCCGAGCGGTCGAGCGCGGGGCTGCGGCCGCTGGCATGAGAAATTGGCTTTTCCCGGAAGGCTTCTCGCGGCGCGGAGGCAGCCGCCGGTGTCTGGACGGCATCCAGCCTCGGGCTCCCTTCTCCCTGAGACGCTGCCGTTTTCTGCTGGATTCTTCTTCTTTTTTTTTTTCGGCGAGGAGAGTTTGCAAGGTATACTCCGTTGCTTTACCTTACGATGAACAGCAGTGGACTGTACGAGTCATCCCAGGAAATCCAGCGATGTGAATGTATCACGTGTTTACACAAACCGCGCGCCGCAGCGTTTCTTCCAAAAGTCACGTGACAGAAACGCGGCACCGGATTGGCTCCCATCGCTCGTTGGGGTCAGCTGCGGTCCACTATAAGGTGAAACGGAGTATAGACGAAGGTGGTCTGGCCGTGAGCAGCTCCTTCTTCCCGGGAAGCGAGCAGCGGGCCCGACGGCGGCGGCCGCGATGCCCGGCGCTGCCAAGCACGCGCTGCTGTCGAATAAATCCGCCGGCATTTCGAGAGGTGTACTCCCCTTCCTTCTTGCTTTCCTGCGGGACGCCTCGAGCTGGACCCGTGTCGTCTACGGCTTCGGCTCGTGTTTGGGCGCGCGGTGGCGGCCTCGCGAGCCGGCAGTGGGCCGTGATTACTCGTATAACACTTGGTTTTTTTTTTGTTTTTTTTTTTTTTTTTTTGTGGCCCGCGTGCTCTTCTGTCGTACTTGGCATGTGCTCCTTTCGTAGGGAAACGCATACACCATTCCGCCTCACATCCAGAGTTTTACAGTCCAGCACGTGCGCGCTGGTTACCTCGGAATGCGAGCGCGACATGCACGTTATATATGCACGAGTTCTCAACATAGCACCTGCCAGATCGAAGCCCTTCCGTGGAACGGTCTACACTTAGTTTCACTCTAAGCCAAGACACCGCGGATGCTACCAGTTGATGGGACCAATCAGACAGTTCAGAAGTGTGCCATCATGGTGTTCGGCATGTTTTGTACGTGTTCTATCGTCGCTGAACCAATCATCAACTGAAAAACCTATAGTGACATGCGCTTTCGAAGGTGCTTGACTGGTCCCATTCGCTGGTAGCGTCGGCTGCGTCTTGAATTAAGCTCGAACGAAGTATACATTATTCTCAAAATCTCCTTCTGCGCCTTGCCATGTTTGTTTACTGGGCTGTAGAATGCGCTGTGAGCATGCGCAGAAACTTTCTTCTCCGGAATATCAGATGCCCCGCTGTGTCCTCAGCCTAATGAGTCGACACTATGTTTCGCCCACCCGGGTGATAATCGCTGGAAAGCCGCAGTATATATATGGTGCCAGGATCGCGTCTTTGACTGGTGTGTTTACCGCGGCCAAAAACGTGGTCCCTCAATAGACCCTTTCAGAAATTCAGTGCCATCTGGTGGTTCGTAAAGCAGTTTAGGTTTTGCCCTATCAATGGCGGAAATGAACTCGTATCGGCACCGTCACTTTCGCAAGTCGACGGCACGCGAGGAATTGTTCAGTGTGAGTTCTTCCTTGATCACTTTCAGGTCGATGGTGACCAAGAACGTGCATTCAGAACAAAGCTCCAACCCACTGAGATGCCTCGAGAAAATTCTATACACCAAAGTGCTTTAAAGCCGATTGTGTGCCACGACAGATTGACTGAATCTGAGCAATTAGAAATAAACGCTTACGTAGCTCTTGTGTTCCAGCCCTACTTCGCTTCGTACTGACCCCCGAACGTACAGGCCTCGCAATATCCGCTTAGGAGCATCTTCAACGTCTTCCTTTATCAGTCACTAGAAGGCCGCCATTCGTATGGCACAGATTCCGTTCCACAGATGATGATAGTGATCAAAGTGGCCAGACTGAATTTCGGAAAGGGTCTATTTCCGCCTGATGACGTCATAGAAGTGTCATGCTGTCGCCGGTCGAGACCCTGGTGGTGTCCCAACAGTTATGGTGCATGTAGCAGATGCCTGTTCTGCTGCAGGTCGCTTTCCACTGTGACAGTTCACGGAAGCTAGTGTAGCCGTAAGTTGGGACGCCTAACGGGACGCCGTGACGACAGCGACACTCGCGTTCGCTCGTGCTTTTTGCCAGCATTTCTACGGCCAACCGCCAGGATCGCGACAGGCAACAGCATGACACTCGCGTCATTTGTTGCCACATCGGGACCACTTTTGATGTATGGGCGGGATAGGACGCTAAACACACCAGTCGAAGACGCGCTCCAGGCACCATAGTATATATAAAGTCCCTTGATACTTCCTTTACAAGTGACGACATCCAATACAAATGACAGAGCACATTCCTCTGGGACAAAATGGCGGCATTCAGTTCAAGCCTCTGCTGTGAGTCGCCGTTCGCTTCTTAAAACCTGCACCGTCACGCAGGCTGCGCTTCGAAGAATGTGGCTACTTGCAGGAAGCTCTTATCTAGGGACTTTACGTCTCTACACACCGACTCGCGTTTGAGGCACGCGCCAAGGCGGCAGCAGCTGTTGTAAAACGACGCACGCGAAAATGCTTCGCTCCTCAGAAGACGCATTCTCCCTGCGCATGCGTAAATCCCACAGCTATACCGTGGCCAGACGCTAGTGTTTACGAACGAGTCGATGTTGGGACCCACCGACAAGGAGACGGGAAAGGAGAGATAAATCTAGTCCGTCTTATCGTGCACTGAAACGATGAAGATAATCCCTGGAGAAGGGGAACAAGAGGGACAAAGGACAAACACAAATCTCCAAACACGGCTAGGTGACTGGTGAGCGACCAAAAAAATCCGCCTGGTCCGGGTATCGAACCCAGGGCCTCTCCATTACAGGTGGAGCGCTCTACCAAATGTGCTAACCGGGCACTATGTTTCGCCCGCCCGGGTCTAAACCCTGGTTAGCTCAGTTGGTAGAGCGCTCCACCTGTAATGGAGGGGCCCCGGGTTCGATACCCGGACCAGGCAGATTCTTTCGGTCGCTCACCAGTCACGTAGCTGTGTTCGGAGATTTGTGTTTCTCCTTTGTCCCTCTCGTTCCCCTTTTCCAGGGATTATTTTCGTCATTCTTGTCCAGCTCGCTCGCACCTGTGCATTTAATTGCATTTTAACCACTGAAATGATCTTCTCGATTGGTGTTTGCTCGGATAAACGGTAATGAAACGCTGTGCAGCCTCGAAACCGGAACAACGGCATCTAGGGAATTTACCGCAAATCAGCGCGAATTCGGCAAAACGTGTTTGTTTCCAGGAATTGGAATTTCAGTGCTCGTTGAAGTACGCTTATACCTAAGGGTGGGAGTAGTTTTTCGTTAAAAAAGAAAAAAAAAAACACGACGACGTGAGTGTTTGTATCAAGCATCGCATTTCGTGAACTGTCAAAACGTATAGATCATATTGTATACGTACAATTTTCCTCTTCTTAGGAGCACCTATTTCTATTTTCCAACTGTATTTTATGTACAATATCAAATCATAATGGCTATAGCACATTTTTTATACAGCGAATATCGGCTGGGAGAAGTATCGCACTGTTGTTTTAAGGCGTTTAGTGTTTTTTTTTTATAATGACAAAAATACATACATATATGTAAGACCTGCTTCAGGTTGAAACGTCGATTAAAATCCTCCGGGTTAATTTTACACCGTTACCCTGCATCTCTCTCTCTCTCTCTATATATATATATATATATATATATATATATATATATATATATTGTGAAACAAGTAAGCGTCATATAATAAGAATTGAAGTCATGTAAGTGTATGTGTTGAAAGCAACAACTTGTCTCCGCGTGCCGGCTGCGGGCAAGCGATTGACCGTTGTCGCAAGCCTTCGCCCCAAGTTTCTGTGCTTTGCAAGGAATCAGAACCGAAATTCTCCTCTCCCTCCGTCGTCAGGATTGAGGTCCTTCACTCGCCTTTCCATAGTTCTCAGAAACGGTCGAGACCAAGGCCTTCCCCTCGATATCCGTCCTTCACTTACGTGGGCTTCCAACAGATGGCGCTTGCTGTCGGACGGCTCTTCGACGTATCTCGTCGTCCATCGTATTCCAGCCTGTTTCCCCGAGAGAAGTGACAGGCGTCCCTAACTCGCGTTTCCGTCCTGTCTTACGTGAAAGGCATTCCACAACGGAACTTGCTGACGCCGGCGCTTTCGCTTTTTTTTTTTTCTATTTATGGCTTATGTTTATAATTTTTATTTTATGCCGGGGTATGACAAGCTAGATATTAGTTCATTGTCTGTGCCTCCTTCATAGATACACCACCTCTTTCGTGTGAACCCACACACACAGACACACGCGCGTGCATGCACACAGGTTCACGCGTACGTACACGAATGTATATCTTCTTTTTAAACGCATTCTGAGATCTGTATTTCCTGGGATCAGCATATTCTTTTGTGATTGTCTGCGTCCGTGTTCTGCAGGCAGGTGAACTCGCAGACTCATTTTAGAATGCAGATTAACACAACGCGAAAATGTTGATTAACACAACAAAACACACAGACAAAAATAACAAAATAAAAAAGCGAAACTATGACGGGCGTCCCACAAGTTTTCGACCTGACGCTGTAGGAGTAGGAGCACAGGCACGGAACATTATTACATGCACATGGTCTTCGCCAGATGGACTCCAAGATAGCTCTCGCGTCACAGAAAACGCACTCGCCACACCACATCCATGCCACTGGGACAATCTCGCGCGACACAGGTCAGATCCCGCGGGCTTCCGCGCCCGATTTGTGAGTATGAACGAAACCTAGGTCCACCACTTTCAATCCGACAACCAAGTCCAGTCCAAACAGTGGACTCCTCACCTCTCTCCACCGCCGAAGGAGAGGACTCTCCTCCTCTCCACAGCCGTAGAAGGGATCGGTCTCGTCCATCAGCAGGCAAGGTGATGGCCACAGTTTGTGGGATTCGGAAGGTGTGCTGCTCAGCAGGGATGGGCAAAATACATGCAAATATGTATCGAAATGCAAATACAAAATACTTCGTCAAAAATGTATTTAATTACAAATCTAATTACATTTCCAAAAAAGCACTTAAATACAAGATACAAATACAACCAAATGTATTTGGTCTCCTCCAAATACTTTTCCAAATACATACCTCAAAATTTGCGTCAGCGACTTCAGGGCACCTGCAACGGGTTTCTGGGTATCTCATTTTCATTTTGAATCGCACACTCGGGAGTTAGTGAGCGAGGCTCTAGTAACGTAACAGAAATATAATCGCAAAAAAATGTAATCAGCTTGGACGCAATAGGTGAAAAAAGTACAGAGCTTCAAGCAGCTTTTTTTGTCGATAACATTTTGATATGGGCCCACAAAGAACCGAGACGACCAAGACGCGCAGCACTAGCTAGAGAATTTTTTATTGTTGCAACTCGCGCCAGTTACGAAAATCTGGATGACCCGCGCATTTAGAATGTCCAAGGCAAAAGTATGGATGGAAATCCGGCTGGAAAGGATCACAAATTGTCACAGGCACTTAATAAGCCAGTCTGCCTGTGAACGTTGATTTCGTCACTATTCTTGCCCTGGACTAACACCGTAATCACAAAGTCACTAAAGGTTTGTGCTTGATTGAGAGACACTGCATTCGGTTCAGAACGTAGTTTTCTTCCTGCTCTGGACAGTGACAATAAATTTGAGGGATGTATTTTCGCCCACAAAATTGTATTTAATTACAATTGTATTTAAAATACCCACGTTTTAGTATTTAAATACACACGTCAAATACATTACCCAATTTGTAATTAAATACAAATGCAAAATACACAAAGTATTTGAAATACGTATTTCAAATACTTGTATTTGAAATACTGCCCATCCCTGCTGCTCGGTGATTACCTCTTCAAAGGGCACAGAGTCACCGGGAAATAATACACAAGCCTGACTCGTTGCATCTGGGATACCATCAAGGCCAAATGTCACGCTATGCTCCGCAAGAGTGTGCTGTTCCATCACAACAATGCTCCCCTACACCGCGCTGCTGTGGCGGTGGCTGCCATCTATACTCCAGGCGGCTTCTCTGTGGTCAACCATACACCTTACTTGCCAGATCTCGCCTCATCAGCCTTTCATCCCTTCCCACAGCTAGAAGAAGAAAATATTTCTAATGTTCGTCTTTTTTTTTTCTTTAATGATGATTACCCGCTTTTAAAAAACGAAGCTTCCCATTATATTTTACTAATTTTTTTTTATTTAAGGAGATCCAGGCATTTGGCATTCGTTAAACGAAGTGCGTGGACCTTAAAGGGATATCGAAAAGGAACAGAAGTTCATTCACGTTTGTTGCCTCCTCCTGGGTCAGGCCTAGAACTTTGAAGGACGCCACTCACGTTAAAGAGTTCGTCCCTCTATGGCTTATTTAGCGTCTCGAATTATTCGATGTACTTCATGTTCTATGAAGATGAGGGTGGATCGAGATCCATCAAAAGGGACTGATTGAATACCCGTGGATATACTGAAATTCCCGCTAATCACAAATATATTACTAAATTCCTACAGCTTACTGTTATTAAGTTAAACTCAAATTAATGTCTTATTGGGAACAAAGTGCAGTGAAATACCTGTGAAATACACCTTTGACGAAAAGTTTAGATGGCTACGTGCAGGCGTCGATTTTTACGGTCCATTTTAGATAGAGCCCGGTGAATTGAACCACCCTAGATATATATATATATATATATATATATATATATATATATATATATATATATATATATATATATATATATATATATATATATATATATATATATATATAACGGGCATGGTGGCGGGAGGCCGAAGGCGTGGGTATAAAACTGAGAAGGAAAAAACCCTTAGTGAAAAACAGCAACAACGGACGATTTAATCTTCGACGTTTCGGCCGGAGTCCGGCCTTCGTCAGTCTTCCTGACGAAGGCCGGACTCCGGCCGAAACGTCGAAGATTAAATCGTCCGTTGTTGCTGTTTTTCACTAAGGGTTTTTTTCTTCTCAGTTTTATATATATATATATATATATATATATATATATATATATATATATATATATATATATATATATATATATATATATATATATATATATATATATATATATAGACCGACACGCGGAGCGGCTCTGTTTACCAACACGGCCGGAAGGCCGCGCATGCGCGGTAGCTATGTGGGCAAGAGCAGCCCGGCTCTCCGTGTTTTCGCCATTGCGCACTATGGCGTGCGCTCGTTGTTGACGTTGTAAGGACGCTTGTATCTTTATTTGTGCGTCGTATTTTCTCATAACGTATGTCGTATGCTATGCCCGACTATTTGAGCTCGTTGCCCGAGCCTGAACGGTAGCGGTATCGGAACAAACTGTGCGTGGACGGCGTTGCCTACGAGGATCCGTGCGTCGTAAACAAGGCCTAGGTGCTGGACTTCCGACGTAAAGTTGCTGCCACGGAAGTCGACGGCTCAGGTCGTCGTTTATTTAGTTTTCGCCAAGTCAGTTCACGCCCGACACGGTGCAGGCCTACAAGTCTCTCGAGGCCTATAGGATTACATCAAGTCGGTTTCCGCACTGCCGGCGAGATCAGCAGACTGTGGGTCTGCGGAAGTGTGTGTATTCATTAATTGATTAAATACACAGAGCGTCTTCAAGTCAAGGTATGATATTTTTCATACCCTCGTGACCACAAGGCATTACAACCAGTAAAGGTTTGTCCGTTCTGCAGTCTTGGCGGTAACAGGTTACAAGTAACGGCGTTACCAGGAAGGCGTTACTTTTTTCAGTAACGTAGTAACCCACTCGTTACGTTTTCGACACAGTAACGGGTGACGTACTTATGTTACTATTTCAAGTAACGTAGTTACGTTAGTCGTTACTACTTCCCAAGTCTTAAAGAAATTACACTTCAATTGTTTCCGTGTTTTATTCGTCAAGCCATGTTTTTCTTTGCGTTTTTTCTCGTAAGTATTTAGGTGAAACCGTAAAAAAATGATAAAGTAGTTATGTTCCGTTTCTGCTTGATATATGACCTGTATCATCAAAACCGTAAAATCTGTTAAATCATAATTTAAAAAAAGGTAACGCAGAAGTAACGTGCCTTACTTTTTATCGGTAGCGGTAACGCGTTCCTTTTATTTTTAGATAACGTAGCTCAGTAACGCGTACCTTTTATTTGCAAGTAACGAGTAACGTATTTCGATACTTTTTTCGGTAACGCCTACAACACTGCCGTTCAGTCGCCGATCCCCTTCTGCTCGGTAGCACGGGCGTAGGGAGCCTCCGACGAGCGCTTGGCCGGTGCGTTGTGCGCGAACACCGTGGGAACAAAATCCGGGTGGTCTCGATCAGACAACGGTTTCCCTGCACATAAGCAAGCCTCGGGAGGGAGATTGAAATGTAAGCCGCACTTGCCTCCAAGAAAGTGTTTGCCGCACAAACGGTCGTTCGCGCGAGGCGACCATTCTTTTCGATCCACGGATATTATCCACCTTCTATGCCTTTTAGAGTCTGCCGGGTACTTGTGGAAACTCACTCCGCTGCTTTTCTTGTACATTTCGGTGCAATGAACGGCAACACAGCTTCGCGGCATGCTGAAATGCTATGACGCCCATGCGAAACGTGCGCGCTTTTGCCCACACCCCCCGGCTCCGGCGCGATCGCAGCGCCGCCGCAGCTCCGTGACGTCAAGCCCGCGTGTCGGTGTATATAGATATGTAGACATTTCGCGATCTGCGAACTATAGAAATCAAGTGGATACGCGTTTATCCGTCCGCAAAAATATATCTCAACCTTCCCTGTGACCTATTCACGAAGCATTAAACTTTAAATACATTGTCTAGCTCTCCCACCAAAATGGATAATAAATACTGTGCAGTATTTATATATTTTGCACAGGGTACAATTGTCACATTCGCGTCAGTGGGCATTCATTGCCGCATTCTCAACCGCCCACTGGTTCTAAACTCCACACAAAGTTGGGGCCGAATTTCACGGAGAGCACCTATTGGACTAGCCCGACGATGACTTCGCGCTACCGACGTTCAATCGTCGCGCTCTGCAAACTTTCGGCTCCAAGTTTGTGTTTGACGAGTTTAGTGCAAAAGGAAAATCTTACTATATAGAGCAGCCTTCTTCGCCGTTGCGAAAAAAAGTTGACCGCCAGTCGTTCCCATAGTAGACTCTCAAGTACACAGTTCGTCCTAACTTTTTTATCTCCATCACGTGATGCATTTGCCCCGGTTTTCAACCAAGCGGGAAAGGCGTTCCCCACTTCCCCATGCACGCTGGAAGTTCCCCCGTTATACAGCGCTGAAGGGGCATCGATTTCAAGAAGAACTGGAGCACAGCGGAGCAACAGCGCAGCACCATCCAACAACAACACCAAAACCAGACTAGCTGTATACACTTCATTTCACGTAACGCTGCGGAGGACGGCATATACGAGCCATCTCAGCCAATCCAGCGTTGCGAGAGCACCACGTGACCACGATCCTCGTCCGTCGCTGCGGCCCTCGCGAAGACCACGTGACACTCGCAAGGCATCCGATAGGTTTAGGGGGATCGTAGCCTCCTCCGGGGTCTATATATGTGCGGTGAAACGAAGGAGCAGCGATTGTAAGAAAGAAAAGAGAGAGATAGGGAGTTGTGGAAAAGCCGCGGTGGAGCGATCCCTCATTCCGGCGATCAGCCGCGAGTTTAATGCGTTCGAGGAGAAGGCGGTCGAGGCAGGCACGCAACAGCGCGGCCTCTTCATTTATTCTCCCGATTTCGGCCGAATCGGCAGCAAGAAGGGGACGCCGGCGGGGTTCCCGACGGAACTCTTTTTCGCTCCCCTGAGAGCGACTCAATTAAAGAGGGGGGACGCGGGGGAGTATACTGTGTAATAACAACGCGGGGCTCTTCATTTTTGCTCGCTCGTTGAAGTGCCGCCAACTCGTAGAGGCACATCCTGATCTCGGCGTACTTCTCCAGCACAGCTCACCGCGAGGCCGTGCGATAGAAGAGTGACTCCACGCGTTCTGTATTATACTTGCGCTCGAAGAAATAAGCAAAATATTTGTAGGGGCAAACGTCGACAGTCATGCAAATCTGCAAGAACACAAAGAAGAGTTTTCGTAGAAAAGAAACGCAAGAAGAAAACCAGCCCGAGCTGTGATGTTGAGTACTTGTGGAATCGTTAGCGTATGCCCGTGTGTCAGATATACGAACACCCGGAGCTCATCCAGACGGCACTTTGCCCTACGTAGTCACAGCGTTACTAGACACTCTGACGACACGTGCCACTGTGACGTGACGTGACATCGTGAATTCACGTGGCAGTAAAGTTATGTGACACCATGAATATCGTACTCGATTGTGACGTCACTTCGCTCCTCGTGTCACAGGGGCTTTGATTACAAACCAACACCCTCGCTCGATTGATGGCGCCGCCCCCATGGCCTTGTTGCGGTTCCTCCAGTCCAACACGAGCAAAGGAAGTCCGTGCAGGGTTTTCATATTGTGATACACATCAGAAAGAGGCGGATTTAAGGGGGGAACTGACCGCACTCTCCCTCCCCCTCGCCCCTAACCTATCAAAGGCGACTTTTTTTTATGAACAACACGACATACATTAGATTTTCTTTAGGAAGGGGTGATTAGTTGTTTTTTTGTTGTTGTTTTTTTTTTTTTGGGGGGGGGGGGATATGGCAATTATCAGGTAGACCAAATAGATCTGGGAAATGTTTCGTCCGTGACATCACATTGTCAGCTATTGCTTTAAAAAAGCAATTGTGTTCTCATGACCCAGCAAGCTTTCACAGCACCTAGCGGCCAATAATGAAACTGCAAAAGTGGGTTGGGAAACACGTTCCGCTGAATTTGCTAAAAGGGGGTGCCCTAACGTCAAAGGCGAATTTCTGGGTCAGGGTCGGGGGAGGGGGGGGGGGGGGGGGGGCGGGGTTAGATATAGACCAGGAAGGGAGGGTCTGCAGAGAGGTCTGACGTGACGGATGTATGTCACGTCCCGGGCATAGCATTGTCCAGATGTATTTGGGTGACCTAATATTTGGCATTTCATCAAAAACTAAACAACTCTTCATAAAAAAAAGCTGCTGTAGGCCATTTTGCTTATAAACAGTCGCCCTTTGGAAACTTAGGGGACGGGTAGCGGTCCCCCCCCCCCCTTTTTTTTCCCCCTTTCCCGCTTTACATCGCCTATGCCTGACGCGTATTAAAATGGTGAACATTTGAACGAACATCGTGAAACGGGGGTTTATGCTACAGAATATTGTTTAGTTCGGTGGACGTGAGAGATCATAAGCCAACACTTTGATATAAGGGAACGTAAGCAATGATCTTCATAAAATGAACCACTTACGAAGTTTAAAAAAACCCACCAACGAGCAAAGAATTTTTTTTTTTTTTGATTGCGCTTTTCTTTTTTTTTTGCGATGCAGTGAAATCTGGGATTACGGCTGGCGACCGGAAGGGCAATCGTGTTGCCTCTCTGGCGAGCCACAAAAGAGGAGAGCCACAGGAGAGCCACAAAAAAACAAACAACCCGATAACACACACACGCCGTCCCCCCCCCCCCCCCCCCCCCCCCTGCCGACACACACCAACAGAAACCTCCCCGACTTCCTAAACATTTCAAGCTCGTCACCCGCCAGGATTACCGACAGAACGCTCGCACACATGCCCGCGTCATAGGCTATCAATACTTAGAAGAAAAAAGAAAAAAAAAAGCCTGGTCAATTTCTTTTTGGCAGTTTTACTATTTCTGCGCTGTGCTGAAATCTCAATGTCATCAAACAGCTGAGAACATCTCTCACAATGGACCGCGAGATGGCCCGAGGAGTGCAAGGAAAGGGAGTGTTCCCTCGGCCCGGACATTGACGCGCCTCTCCGTCTGTCCAATGTACACTCTTCCAAAAGACAAAGGGATCAGGCACACTACCCCATATGCGTAGGCCACGTATACCACCGCTGCAGTGGTTGACCTCACATTCTGCTCCCGCGCGTCGGCCTCGATTAATAGTTGCACACCGTTGCGACAACTTGGATGATGCCGAAAAGACTACTGGTACGTCGTACCTACTGGCAACTTTCCTAATACAGTGGGACACCTTATACGGCAAGGTCTTGAAGTGAGTATTGCCATGGAACAAAAAGTCCCCCGTCGCCAAACGCTCAGACTTCGTCCAAACGTAGCGCTAGTTGTCCGGATAGTACGCCAAAGTTTCCGAAGTGGCCGTCCTCAATTGTTAAATAAGCTACGGGATTTTTTGGAACTTTCAATGAGAAAATGGGGTCCAAAAGTTAGCGTTATTCAGTTTCATGTATTCGATGGCTTCGTCGGCCACCATTTTGGCATTGGAAATTTTCGAAAATCGTTTATAACTTTTGAATGAGGTGACGGTTCGTTTTTAAACTTTGGCATCTGGCCCGAACCAATGATGCTATACATTTGGGCGATGCGTAGTTCATTTATACAATTAAAAATGGACTCTTTCTTTTCTTTTCCTTCTTTGTTTTCCGAGTACAACCTGTACAACACATTGTTCGCGAGCCCAATGTGCGCGCTTCAGCCATACGAGCATCGTGCAGCAAACTGCCGCGTCCTCCGCGCAAGGATGGCTCCTCTACCGCAGATGCGCGCAGAGACAAGCAGCAACACGCGATAGCCGCCTCCCCCCATCCCACTCGGAGCCATAACCCCCGACGCAAGCCCGGGTAGACGGTGGTCGTGGCGTGCGCGGGCCTTTGTTTCGCCGAGAAGAAGAGACGGCGCGGTGTGTCCCGCACGAGCGTAATGAAGAGCCCTGATGGATGGCTCGGGGAGGCCATAAATCCGCGCCGCTCCTTCTTCCCCCTTCTTGGGCCGCTCGTCAATGCCGCTCTGCCTGTAGACTGGAAGGGGGCTTCCGTGTGTGCAGTCCGGAGAACGCCCCCGCTCGTCGTCTAGAGGCGAGCGGCGCAGATGCGCGGCCCGCTCGCGCCCATCTCGGGACGCCGCCTATCTTACGCTAGGGTGCCTCAATAGAGAGTTTTAGAATAGGGGACCCAAAGCTTTGGGTCCCCCGATTCGGAGAGCAAGTCGGCTGCTTCTTGCGCGGCGGTTGCGGTAACGTCAGAACGACGTCGAGTTTTGATTGGCTTTGATTGCAAGGATAGTGGGTAGACCTCAATGCTAGATGCCTCGCGGTCTACCCACTATATTGTTTAATCAGCCAATAAGAGCTCGGGGTTCTGACATCATCGCAACCGCTGTGCAAGAGGCAGACGAACTTTCGCTCCGCATAGGCTTGTTACACTCGGCCAGGAAGCGCGAGCGCGTTTTCGCAAGACGCGACCATGTAAGCTTGGCTTTGCCGTCTGTAAAACGCGACCATAAAGGTGGCGTTGTAGCGTTCGGTTCCGCATGATTGACGTTCAAACGATAGCGTCTGTCAGCGTCTGTTCATGCGCGTAAAAAAAAAATGTACAGCTCCTGACTTTATCGTTTTATGGAAACGCCAAGAATGTACACCCTTTATTTACTTTATTCCTGTTTTCTTTTACAGTCCCTTCCGGCAACACGAGGGAGCGTATTATAGAACGCGTAATCGAGACGCGACCTAAAAATATTCGATTTCGCACGCTCAAAACTTGAGAGTTATACGGGCTTTTTCTAAAACTCTCTATTCTCCTGCTTGGGGCGACGACATTCCTCTGCATATCAATACCACCCAGAAACCAAAATCCGCGTCTCCTTCCACCAAACCCCCACCCCCCTCTCTTGCCCACCCCAAACGTCATTGCTTGTGGATACACGCAGCGCCACCTAACCTTGCGTCAGCACCGCCGCCAGAGCATCTCGCAGTGTCTCACAACCAGCGAGACGCTATAGACCCGTAGCTCTCAAGTTTTTAGAAGCGCCCCTGGCGAGCAAAGTCGGATATTTGTGAATCATGTTTCCGTCGTGCGTCGCGTGGCGTCTTTTCAAACGCTCTGTTGGTGCCTATGGGTAGATTGGCAGTAAATGGTCGCGTCTTGCGGACGCTAGCGGAGGTGCCTCTTTTTTAGGTCTCGTCTCGTGGACGCTACAGTCCCTGGCCGAGAGAAACATGCCTATAGCACGTGGTGTCGCCAAGACGTACGCTTCTGCCGCTTTGCCGGCGGTTCTCGTGGGTCTTCGGCGTGCTTGCCGCTAGGGGCGCGGATCGCAAATCCACTCACGATTATCTGATGCGCAAACCTTGCGTTCTTTGGCAGTATTTGTACAGTACCCAATGCTGACGGCAGGTTTTCACGGTGAAAGCAGAAATAACCGATATTAAAATGTTGAGCAGGTGCCAACACCTTGTGTCGGGAGACGCTGTGTTTCGCGAAAGCCAGAATGAGCAAAATGGTCAGGTGGTATCAGCACTCTAAGCAACGCAAAGAGCGTATGAAGATGAATACTCTATCTTGCATACGCGTCCAGAAACAAATAAATTGCAAGCTTAAAGGACCTAAGGTCGCTCTTTACTTGTATTTTTTCCCCTCAGGGTGTGTGTCCGTCGGCATCCGGTACTCCAAAGAATGGAAACATCATCCCAAACAGGTTCTATAGAACAGCCACCCGTAAAGCCATGATCCCTCTGCTCATACATAATACAAAAGACAGTGTGCAAACACGAGTCGCCGCAATATTCATGGTTCGAATGCCGCCTGCCAAGTTTCCTCCTTGAACTCATTGCCGTGCGGCATTCGAAGCACGGAGCTCGCGGTGACTCGCTTTCGAATCTGTATCCAGACTGTCGTTTGCGTGATGTATAATCAGTGTGAACCCGGCTTATACTCCTGCTAATGTGGTGAAGTCAGTATTGTTTGTTCCGAAAGGGAAGGAATAACGGCTTCAATGTGCTATAAAAGGTGCACCTTCTTCCTTCGTTGGCTCAACATCTCGAGCAAGGTTTATACTGTAGCAACCTAATGTTGTGTTTGCATATATATTAAACAAAATAGATATATTGTGCGACACATATTACATAATTTCAAGTCGCGCGCATTGTACTTTATAGAAAAGTAAATTCGCTTTAGCAATATTTACATCACGTGAATCGCAGATACGGGGCTTCGCTTCATCATCAGTGATAACTCGATCGGTGATGGGAGTTTACCTTGTGTTTTTAATCGGGCCATCGCGCAGTCGGGATTTCTTAAATCGCGTGAGTACGATATCAGTTGTAATCGACAGCGAGACTAATAATAATCCTTTTATATAGAGGAGTCTGCTAATTATAAAAAAAAAAAGCTTCACAGCCCAGCGCGATTGAAGCATATAATAGGACTGTTGCGAAAAAGCGATATCTCAGAACACACCCGTCATAACATTCTGAACAGAGAGTGTGCAGTTTCTTTATTTGTGCTAATGACCTAAGAATATCACACGTGTAACAGTTGCGGTCACGAACCTCAGCCATTCGTTGTCTCCGATTTTTTTTTTTTTTTTTGTATTTCTTTCTTCTTTTTTTTTTCAGAACAAATCCGGCAAGCCTGGACGTACAAATAATGACACAGGATCAACATCTTGTACCCCATTCGTCCACAGATTCATCTTAAGTAGCGAGACCTCGCTGGCTGCCCTTGACAAAACAACTGGATTACACAGAGCACTCCACGACAAAGCAACCCGACTGCGTACTCTGAGCTAGGGTCGAGAGCCATTTCATGGGCGTCGGATCAGAGGAAATCCGCTCGCCTAATCCGGCCCTCGATAATCCAAGTCGACTCTAAGCCGGAGAGAGAAACAAGCAAGGCTGTCCGCGCGTCCCCCTCTGCGAGTCAGCCTCTTTCGTAAACGATCGCATCGCGGCTGCTCGCAGTTGCAACTGTGAGCCGCAGTCACGTCGTTGTACTGCCCGAGTTGCCCGTTATCCGAAGCGCACTCATCAAGCCGGGAGTCGGTTTGCCGAAATCGCGGTTCAGGAATATATATGTTCTTTCTTTCTTTTTTGTTTTCCCCTCAACCCAACTCCTCTTATGATCCGGGATTAAGTGTTGTAGCCCCGTGTAGTAGAACTCTGATCCCCGGGGAATTACCAATTTGGAATACCCCGATTCACCTGATACGATGGAACCCAGCGGACGACACGAGCCATTCCGAGGAATCCCCCTACTGTGTGAGTGTACCACGTGACCAAGCGTCCCGCGCTCCGCTCAGAGCCTCCCGGGGGTCACGTGACACTCACGCGGCATTGCATAGGGTTCGGTAGATCGAAGCATCCGCTGAAGTCCAGGCAAGAACAAGGTACAGTATAAGGACGTCGCGACCGCCGATGCTCCAGGAGTAAGTGCATTATCGCTCGATCTGTAAGTGCCTCGTTCGCCCGTAATTCGGTCCATTTAAGCGTAAACTACTGTCGTATACGAGTGAGTCCGATAAACTATCATTGTCGTACAAATGAGGACGTAGATCATGAATTTGAAATTCGAAGTGGTGGCTCCTGGACAAGCGCGTGCTGGATGCAGTCTCCGACAATAGGCGAGTCGTACGTTTTGCGGCGCCGCGGTACGAACTTTGCGTCTCACGATGGTCATGCTCCAGGGTTGCCATGATGCTCGAGCCTGTAGTTTCGGTTTCGCCGTAAACCCCCGGAAAAAAAAAAATCAATATTTTAAATAATATATAAAAAAAAAATACACGAAACATTAAAAACAAAATTTACACCTCGTACTTTGGGGACACTTCCTGTACCAAAAACTGTCGTAACACCAGAACCCGGAAAATGTGCCGGAGCAGGGATGGGCAGTATTTCTAATACAAGTATTTAAAATACGTATTTGAAATACTTTGTGTATTTTGTATTTGTATTTAATTACAAATTGGGTAATGTATTTGACGTGTGTATTTAAATACTACAATGTGGGTATTTCAAATACAATTGTAATTAAATACAATTTTGTAAGTGAAAATACATCCCTCAAATTTATTGTCACTGCCCAGAGCAGAAAGAAAACTACGTTCTGCACCGAATGCAGCTTCTCTCAATCAAGTGCAAGCGTTTAGTGACCTTGTGATTACGGTGCTAGTCCAGGGCAAGAATAGTGACGAAATCGACATTCACAGACAGACTGGCTAAATAAGTGCTTGTGACAACTTGTGATGCTTCCCAGCCTGATTTCTATCCACATTTTTGCCTGGAACATTCTAAAATCGTGGGTCGTCCAGATTTTCGTAACTGGTGCGAGTTGCAACAATAAAAAATTCTCTCGCTAGTGCTGCGCGTCTTGGTCGTCTCGGTTCTTTGTTGGTCTATACTAAAATGTAATCGACAGAGAGAGAGAGAGAGAGATAAGTTCTTTATTATGGAGATGTTGGTATTCTTTAAATGACACCGGCTACTCCATAACGAGAAAGAGAGAGA
Source organism: Ixodes scapularis (assembly GCF_016920785.2). Lineage (NCBI taxonomy): Eukaryota > Metazoa > Arthropoda > Arachnida > Ixodida > Ixodidae > Ixodes > Ixodes scapularis. The sequence goes on along the minus strand of NW_024609846.1, from coordinate 61,848,401 downwards.
AAATATATAGGAATAAAAGGAAGAACATAAAAGGAAAAGAATAAAGATAAAACACATAAAGTATAACCGTAAAAAAAAAAAGAAAAACTTACAAACAAATATAATTATAATTGCGAATAAGACGACCGTTTGGGAGTCGTGCACCGATTTGCTAAATTACATACATAGTCATTTCCGTTGAAATTGACGCACGTTCGCACTTAATAATCATACATGATTCTAGTGTCCTTTAGAAAGTCATGAATGATATTCATTGCTCTGTCTTGTTTTTTACGCGTCGGCCAAGGCCCCAACAACTTGGTCAGAGACAGGGGTCTATCATCTAATATTTGAAGGCGAATCTCCATCCGGCGCCTTTCATGTTGAAAGCGTTCACAGTCAAGGAGGATATGTTGTACATCCTGATATGGTTCTCCACAGTCACATCTTGGCGAATCTCGGCGTTTAATTCAAAATAAAAAGCTGTTAGTAAAGGCCACTTCAAGTCTGAGTTGATGGATTAATGCGTCGTATTTTCTTTTCCTCCCGGTGTGCGGCGGAAGCTCAAAATCCGGGTCGATATATGGTAGGAGAGTCTCTGCTGAAGTGTCCTTTAGCCAGCACTGCCGACAACGTAGATAGCGTAAGTGACGAAGGATGAATTTTGCATCTCCAGAGGTAAAGGATGTCGCTTCCATTGCGTCATCATCGTGAGCTTAAGCTGCCAGGTGATCAGCCTCTTCATTTCCGGCGATTTGGCAGTGGCTCGGTATCCATTGTAGCCTGACGTTATGTCCGTGGAGTCGAGCTTGTGCTAACGTGAGTTGCACCCGATATAGAATGGTCGCCTGGGAAGTACGAAGGTGCATGCCCTGTAATAGCTCAAGGGATGATCTTGAGTCCGTTAGAATAACCCAGTTTGATGGTGTACCGAATGCTTCAATGAATGATGGTGCTGAAAGTATTGCATGTAACTCCGCTGACGTCGAGCATGTATGATGGGACAATCGCAAACATTTAAATGTGTCTAACATCGGGATGGAGTAAGGAGATCTTGACCCCTTGTTAGATGTTGACCCGTCTGTGTAAATATGAATGTCGTCTTTGTAGCGTGCCTCTAAATGAGAGAGGGACATTGTCTTCGCCACCAGGGGGGCCACCGCAGATTTTGATCCAAGACCAGGAATTTCGGTCTGTATTTCCAGTGGCGGAATTGTCCACGGAGGGTTGATAAGACTTTGAAGCCAATGCGCATGATGGGGTGCTGCGACGGGTAGTGCGACGAGAAGTCGGTGAAAGCTAGACTCCGTCTGTCGAAGTATCTTTCGGCACAAGGGTCGGGCATGTGAGTGCGAAGCCAGTCGAAGATAATGACGGCATGTTTCTTGTTCCCGGAGAACAGGTACTGGAGGTTCCTTGGCCTCAGCAATGACGAGGTCACTAGATGTTGCGCGGGGGAGTCCAAGGCATACGCGCAAACTTCGCGCAATCATGTATGTCAAGCGTTTCTCCAGTGTTGGTGAGAGGCCATGTAAAACAGGAATGGAGTATACGATAGTCTGGCGTACTAGAGCTGTATGCAATAGCAGTAGTCCATCAGTCGAGCCTCCCCATCTGGCACCTGCCACATATCTAAGAACGTTAATGACTCTGTTAATTTTTTCCTCAAGCATGTTAATATGTCTTGACCATGTGAGGGAGCAGTCCAGCGTAACTCCTAGAAAACGATGCCACTTCACCTTTTCAATATGTTGTCCTTGAAGTGTCAATTTAAAATTCTTAAGGTGCTTTCTAGTAAATGGAAGAAATGCAGATATTTGAAGTGAAATGTCCATGCCCCTTTCACGAAGATAACTGTATGTGTCATTAAGGCCATACTGCAATTGTTCTTCTAGTTTGGTCTCAGAAGATCCAGATACCCATATACAAATATCATCAGCGTAGATGGACACGTTCAGTGGTGAAGGAAGTTTAATTGGCAGTTCAGCCATGACTACATTGAATAAAGTTGGGCTTAACACGCTGCCTTGTGGCACACCATGGTGCAGTTCATGTTGTTTGCTATTTCCCTCACTCGTGCTTACAAATATCTTCCTGTGCATGAGAAAGTTGCGTATACAGCGGATCATACGGCCTCGCATCTTAAGCCGTAGAAGTCCACGGAGAACATGTTCGTGACTCACGGTGTCAAAAGCGCGATGCACGTCTAGAAATACAGCGATCGTCATATTTCCGGATGCCCGTTCATGTTCGATAGTTGTTACAAGATCTAAGACTGAGTCTATAGTGCATCGTCGAGGTCGAAATCCGGTTAATTGTTCCGGTAATACATCGGTTGTTTCCATCCACCATTGTAGACGTGATTGTATCATCTTTCCGAGGATTTTTCCTACACAGCTTGTCAGACTGACTGGGCGAAATGATCCCAGTTTTTTATGTGTTTTTCCCGACTTCAGTATGCGAATTATCTTCGCTAGTTTCCATGAAGCTGGGAAGGTTTCTCTGTTCCACACATCATTGTAAGTATCAAGTAGGCTGCGCAGTGTTCCCGGCCCGAGATTTCTAAGTGCTTCATAACGAATGTGATCATGCCCAGGGGCTGTATGCTTACGAATCGTTCGTAACGCCTCATTAAGTTCATGAATGGTGAAATTATAGTCGAGTTGCCAGTGTTGGGAATAAATTTCTTGAGCAACGTCTTTCAGTGCAGCTTCACGAGAGGCACAATATTCTGGCGATAACATTGCCACACCTGGTTGAGATAGAGAAACACAAAACTCATCAGCCACTATCACTTCGGATGTTCCTCGTGAAAGTGCCAGTGCCCGAAATGGACGTTGTTGCGTAACAGGGGACCTAAGCGAACGCAATATGTTCCATACCATCTTAACTTGGGTGAAAGGAGAAAATCTGGCACAAAGCTTTCTCCAATGACGCTTAGCCAGCTTTTGTAGCTGTCGGCACATTTGAGTATGGAGGTGTTGAGCCTCGCGATAGTCTTCAATTCTCCCAGATCTCCGATACCTTCTTTCAGCTTTGCGTCTTATAGCCCGCAGTCTTTCATATTCGCCATTTACACAACCAAGGTCTTTTGGAAAGGGCACCTTACGTGTAGCCTTTTCAAAATTTCTGCTAATTATGTTTCCGAAGTCTTCGAGAGACTGAATTTCTTCCACCTATTTGTTATTTAAAAAGCGGAACATTTTCCAGTTGGTAAAGTGTACCCGGTGCGGAACACGATTAGCAACAATCCGGGGATGGTGTATCAGTATGGGAAAATGATCACTGCCACGCGTGTCCAAGTCTGTGCGCCAGTCAAACTCATGTGAATGATAGGAGGAACACAAGGTCAGGTCTGGGCAACTTGAATAGTTTACACCTTTCAAGTATGTTTGAGAGCCGTCATTCAGAATGCACATATCATACTGGTCTACCAGGCTTTCGATAAGTTTCCTCGAGGATCGCAGTGGGATCCGACCCATAGAATATGATGGGCGTTAAAATCTCCGCAAACAACGTAGGGACGTTCAAGTCTTGTGAATAATGCCTCGAACTCTGTTCTTGTCACAGCCTTCTGCGGTTCTATATACACGCCTACTACAGTAAGTGAGGTCGTGCCATAACTGACTTTGCAGACGACATACTCCAATGCACTTCAATCTGAAGTAAATAACAGAATCGAGCCAAATTCTTTACGCACCCTGACTAAGCATGGACTTGGTCCTTTTGGCCTTTTTGATTGGTACGTAACATAGTTAGCAAGTCGAAATTGATTATTTACACGTGCCTCTGATATTACCAGAATGGGGAAAGAGTATTGTGCAACAAATTGTCGAAAGTCCCCCGATTTTCCTTGCAAGCTGTTAGCATTCCACTGGAGGATAGATGTGCGCTTATATACCTCAGCCATGGAGTTATCCACTCACCAATGGGCATGTTGACTTGATGGGTGGTTCCATGGCCAGTATTGCCCTAACTTCCGGAAGGTCGCTAGAACCGGGCAGCGTTCTGATTATCGCTCTAAACGCAGCAAAAAGCATGGGAACAAAAACTTGTCCAAGGTCGTTTTGTTGTTCCTGAGGTATTCTACCTGGAATTGCAGCAGCTGGTGGGTTGCGTTCATTGTTCTTTCCTCTACGAGGTGCTGCTACCGGCGGTCGTGTCGTAGGATCCAAGGTATTTCTTGACGGAGGAATATGTCTTGCTGTAACATTGCTTTTGATATGCTCCTGTCTTCTTTTGGTGCCCTTTGTACGACGTCAGAGTACGTTCTCTTCGTTGATTTCTTTGGATTTGCAGGTGTCGGTGGCCTTAAAAAACGTACAATGTCTGGGTTCGGGTTCGGTTTCTTTGCTCGGTAATCCCTCGTTCACGAGTTCCTTCTTGTGTATGTTTGTCGCGGACTTCTTGCATGGGCATCCAGCAAACGTTGAGGGATGTGGACCTTCACAGTTGGCACACTTTGGGTCTTGCAAAGATGTACACGCCTTGTGATTTTGCGGCCCAGCGCACACTTTACAACGTTGTGGACCACGGCAGAATTTTGAAATGTGCCCATATCTTTGACAGTGAAAGCATTGGATGGGTGGGCCGAAGTATTTCTCTACAGGGTGAGATGTGAAACCCATTAAAATGCGTTGTGGCCTTGGGTGATCCGGACGGAAACGAAGAATGACACTCTCAGTCTTGCATTCTTCGACTTTGCCGTCATCCTGTCGTCTGTAGGCAATCTGGCGCTGAACATAGAGGACGCCGAAATCTTTTAAATTTTCGAGTAGCTCACCGTCCGAGTATTCAAGAGGGACTCCTTTGATTTTCCCGAGGTTCCGTGAGTACGACTCGGGGACACTCGTGGTCACCTCGATGGTGCAAAGCGATGTAACAGCAAGAAGCCTGTTTGCCGCTAGGAGAGATTCCACGCTAACAGCAAGGCTGCCATCCTTCTTGGTGCGGTGCGGGAGTAGTTTCTCTTTGGCGATGCCAATCACTTCGTTGGCAGCAACATTGGGATTGATGCACCAGAAAGATTTTTCACTGTTGACTGTTTTGAAGACTACTGGTATTCCTGCAGGGCGGGTTTTCTTGTATCGGACTTCAGTGAAAGTTTTCTCGTAATCGTCCAGGTCGACGTCTTGCATGTGATCCTGACTGCCTCCCTCCAATGGGGCGACTGTGCCGTGAACGGTGTAGGTAGAGGTTCGGTCGTCGTCGGATAGTGGATCTTTATCAAAGTCCGGGCATCGTCGTTTGGTTGGGTTTTTATAAAGTACTGGTAGCCATGACAACTGGTGACATGGCTACGGCGTTCTGAGTTGGCTGGTGAGCACTTGCATGTGATGGTCCGGGTGTCCCGCCCTCGGAGATCCCTGGCGCCAGCGATGGAGCTTGTTCAGACATCCTTGAGGTCTTCGGCCCGGGGCTACTGGTGAAGTACCACCCTGGGCCGGGACCGGGAACTTGCTGCTTGGTGCCGGAAATTAAATTTCACGGCGTATCACCCGTAAAATAAAAACAAATGACGTTTTCGAGGGAGCAGATGCAAAAGGCTTCCAATCTCTCTAAACTTCGTCGTCGTTTTTCCATGTAATCGACAAAAAAAGCTGCTTGAAGCTCTGTACTTTGTTCACCTATTACGTCCAAGCTGAATACACTTTTTGTGATTATATTTCTATTACGTTACTATCGCACACTCACTCCGGAGTGTGCGATGCAAAATTAAAATGAGATACCCAAAAACCCGTTGCAGGTACCCTGAGGTCGCTGGTGCAAACTTTGAGGAATGTATTTGGAAAAGTATTTGGAGGAGATCAAATACATTTGGTTGTATGTGTATCTTGTACTTAAATGCTTTTTTGGAAATGTAATTAGATTTGTAATTAAATACATTTTTCACGAAGTATTTTGTATTTGTATTTTGATACATATTTCCATGTATTTTGCCCATCCCTGTGCCGGAGGTACCCTTTGACGTGAGAGAAAAATAGTGTTCCTTCGTCTTAGTGGGATATTGCACAAAAGACACGGTCTTGGCTGCAATCATGATAACAAATGTATATGTGGAGACGTCTCAAACTTCTTCCCATCATGTTTGCTTCGTATGTATGCTTCGGACATGTCTAAAAACAGATTTTTTTGTGCGTGACCAACGTAACAGCATCTTCATGTAAGGAGGAATCGCGCATTAAAAAGTGTCTTCAAGCTATCTTCGTCACGAAGTATTATCAGTGTGACCGCGTCTTTAGAACTGCAAGGCATCGTAGAATATCTGCGACGCCACAGACAGGCGTTATCATGCTTTTTTTCCTGTATCAATTACGAAGGTTACACTGGCGTGTGGAGACATTAATTGCTTCTCTCTTCCCCAGACACGCGAGCATTCGTCAGTGGACTACATACAAATTAAGATGCGAGCTGCATGTGGTATTCATGTTTCGTGCATTTCTGTCGCTCAAAGTGCGAAAGCAGTGCAGCTGCCCGTCGTACTCACCGTCAATTACAGCCTTCGTTCGCCGCGGGTGACGGCAATAAAGCAATCTCTCACCGACGGCGACCACATTCGTTTTAATTCTCGATTAACGTAAGCGACGAGAAACCGGGTTTGCCGGCCGCTATGCGAAGAAGCGAAGACACGGATGCTGAGAACCGGTGGAGGAGGTTGTTTTATCGACTGCCGCAAATAATTTCAAAGTTTTACCTTTGTTTTCTACTAAGAGATAGAGGCCTTGAATCGTTTGAAAACTTTCTTCAGGAAGAACATTGGCGCGAAAAAAAGGGGGGGGGGGGGGGGGCTTTTGGGCGCTTCTGGGCCGGCTTGCTATGCTGGAACAGCGTCTTCTGAGACTCGCTGAAAGAAAGCAATGGAAAGGCTGGGGCGCGCGAGCGTCTTGAGACGCGGCTTCAGTCCCGCTCACCTCCTGCGCTGGCATTAGACGTTCTTTTTTTCCCCCAGTCTCAGCTGAGACGCTGTTTCTAGCGAGTCAACCCTGCTCGTCCGAGGAACAGCACACCGCCTGAGGCAACCACACCGTCGGTGGCCGCAACCCAGTAGCAAAACGTGGCCCTCCACATGGCCGCGCCCAAGCGCACCCCACTGGGCAAGATGGCGGTGCCCTAAGACCGCACTTGCAAACGTCTATAGCGAGCGGAAGAACGACATTTATGCTTTTGCATTCCCAACTCATAAGTACTTAGGTGTACTCGGCACTTTTTTTTTACCCAACGTGTATTAAACAAAAAGAAAAAAAATCACGTAAGGAAAAAAGAGAACGTATTTTTGTTTTATTTTAAAGACATAAGTGTAATGTGGAAAATTCAAAAGTGCACTTAAAGCTGAACCCAAAATCACGACCTTACGTCAGGCATCTGAAGCTCTGTCATTATCTCGTTCAATCGAACAGCTTCATGACAACGAGTCTGAGACCGTGTTCGGTGAGAAAGAAAAATAATGAGTAAAAAAGCCAAGTATAAAAAATAAAATATATCATATTTATTTGATTTAGATCAGATTAATTTAGTTTAAATCAGTGTAGCTAGAAAGTATTATTTACTGCTACGTGGATTTTTCAACATGTCAAATGCATGAATTCGTCCACTTGTCTTTGTTAAGGCTTTCCGCTATCGATATCGATACCGCTATCGATAAACCTCGCATAATTTAAAAAGAGCAGCCGAAAGGTACGATGTGCTTGTGGTGTTTTCAGCTCCCAAAAGAATGGCGCAAATCTGTTCAATAATTCGTCCAATCACTCGTAACAATAAGAGAAAATATTACTGGAAATGTGAAGTACCAGTTTAATTAACAACATTTTATTGCTGTAATCTCGCCCATACTAGAAACAAAAAAAAAATCAACGTTTTCTTCTTTTTAGTTAAAATGTTTTATTTGACTTATCTTTCAAGTTCGGGTTTGTGTGCAATAGGACATTACTTTTCGAGTTTTTGTTTTCTTTCGCGGTTCTGAATTTGTGACAATAGGACGTCATGTAAGCTGACAAAAAAGTAAAAGGTAGAAATCAAGCTCAATGCTCCGATTTGTTTTGAAAAATAATTCTTTTTGTTCGTGTTTAGCGGTATGATATAACTTTCTTGCTTTGTGATTCTTAGATTTAAATACTAAACAAATGCTTAGAGAAAGTATCAAATGACAGAAAAATGGCAAAAAAAAATATCTTCGGAAAAATATTTTTCGAATTGTTTTGGCGGGAAAGGTTTGAATAACGATTTATGTGAAGATCTGAACCATATTGATTTTTATTCTCCACTATCTAATACAGACGCGAAGGATTATACAGGGTGTTATATTTTATTTCATATATCTTTTTTTACTTATAACATAAACACCTTATATAACATAAACACTTTTCTCACTGTTTCTTTTTTTTTTTTTTAATTGTTATTTTTGTCGAGTTTTGGAGCCAGGCGACAAACTCATCGACGAATATCTCAAGGCCCTTTGCAATTTCACAAAATCTCTAAATCCATTTAGCTGTAATTGTGAATTACGTCCATACTGCAATAACTGCATGACCAATCAGACCATTCAATAAAAGTGAATTAGCGTACAGATTGTAAAGATTGTCTTCTTATATCTACGGTATTGTCAGCTCAGCCCGATGTACAGTCAGTAAAACTGTATTCATGCACCGGTCATTCCTCTTGTCTTTTTTTTTTTTTTAATTATTATGTTTGACTTAAAATCAAACGTCTGTAGTGCCAAGTAACAAATTTGTAGAATGTCAGTGTATTAACAAAAAAAAAACACCCGAGCGTAAAGAGGCATTCAAATTCTCGAACGTACCGTATATAGAAAACGCATCGTGGGCGCTCCGGGAAACCAAATCAACAAAAGCATGCCATGCAACAGAAAGGTGAACGTCTTTGCTCTCTAGTATACTGTTATGTCGAGTGTTTGTTTAGACAGTGGGAAGAGGGTCAAGCGGTCCATGTCTGGCGTCTCCCTCCGCTGCCGTAGATGAGAAATTTAGTCAGGACAGTACCACAGCTAGCATGAGATCTCTAACATGGATTAGGTAGTAGTAATACACAACCGCAGTACGATGCTCGTTAGGATTAAAACGGACAGGGTAGGGATTGAAGCCAGGATCACTGGTTTCTGCAGCGTGAGCTTTCGCTCCACGTGCTCCGAGCTGCTGCGATGCGCTAACACATGTCGGCTCCCGATTTCCTTCGTGTATGTTCGTCCCAGGGATTACATACAATCGCACTCGAGTCACACGAGAATTTTCGCATCCGCAGTATGTTAACGTTGATGCGCAACTGGGGGAAGAGTATAAGCACACTAATCGCGACTTTCAGCATGGTGGTACTCAAAGTAAAGATGCATGCTATCACCTTCCTGATGTGCAAGTAAGAAGTAACGTTCTTATCTGGCTCGTATTTCAAGAAACTAGAATTACTCGCGCGTCGCAGACCCAACGTCGTACTGTATACATGCTGTTCTACGACGATCCTCCAGATGACAGAAATTTTGGTAGGCACCAGTGCGCCCCCTATAACTCGTGGAAGTTTCGAATATTCATGCCAGCCGAGAATTTTAAATGCCATCGGCCGAGGAATGTTAAAGGATCAGCTCCATCTTATAACATTTCGCGCACCCACTTCTCTTACTCAGCAAACCGCAAGGGCTTCGTCTCAATATCACTTACACCGCAAGCCTTTTTCCTTTTTTTTTTTTTTACACCGTATTTGCCGTGCAGATCCTCCAGAATGTGCATGTGGACAGAGGAAAGCCGCCTCCATGCTAGAGATTCGAAAAGTGCCGGAAAGGGGTCAATTTAGCGCTCACGGTTGGCCGACTGTCCCTTGACGCCAGAAAAGATGATGGGACATCGGCTAACTCCCGTTCTACAAAAGAAAACGCTGTCTGCCTTACGTGATTTTATCTGGGAAATATAGAATAATGGATAGTCATTCAGAGCAATCGATAGTGATAAAGAACAACACAGCCCGGTACAAAAGCACAAACATAATTCTGTAATAAATTGGCATTTCGTGTATTCTTTAGCTGTCAAAATGTTATGCGCCGAGAAATTGAGGTAACCGGGAGGAGACGAGAGCGGGCTGGGGGCGTCAGAACGCCGAGTTCTGGTCGGAGCGAATAGTGAGTAGACCTAAAGCTAGCTTCCTACGTCTCTACTGCACTTGTCGAACGAGCTCCAACGCGAGAGCCAAACGCTGGACGTTGGCGTTCCGCGTTCTAAAGCGTTCGAATCCGAAAGGCAAACGTCGGACGCCGGCGTTCCGCGTTCTATCGCGTTGGACAAGTGCAGTGGAGACAAAGGCAGCTAGGTTTAGGTTAACGATAATAATCTCCGGAGAAGGGGAACAAGGGGGACAAAGGACAAACACAAAACTTCCTAGCACAGCTAGGTTACTGGTGCGCGACTGACAAAACCCGCCTGGTCCTGGTATCGAACCAGGAACTTCTCTATTTCCAGTAAAATTCTCTATTAAATGAGCTAACCAGAAGTTAGGCGTCAATAAAAGAAACGGGTTTTAACAGCTTCCACCAGCCTAACATCAATAAGGGTGAACGGCCTTATTGATGATGATGATGATAATGCAGTTAGCGCATAAATACAAGCGAGCTGGACAAGAACAACGATAATAATCTGCGAAGAAGGGGAAGAAGGGGGACAAAGGACAAACACAAACTTCCAAACACAGCTAAATCTCCGAACACAGATTTTTTCGGTCGCACGTCCACCAGCCACCTTGCTGCGTTCGGAGATTTGTGTTTTGTCCTTTGTTCCTCTTCTTCCCCATCTCTAGGGATTTTTATCCATACTCTTGTCGAGCTCGCTTGCACCTCTGCATTAATTGCGTTATCATCATAGCTTTAAGCACCCCCCCCCCCCCCCCCCCCCCCCAGTAATCATATCAATCAGAGCTCACGGTCTAACGTCCCGCGCACTCTTGTCTTCTCCTCCCTCTTAGTTTCTCGGCGCATATCTTGGGTTTATAATATTCTGCTAAAATTAGTTTTTAACGTGATAGGTGTTTGTGTAATCTAACGTGAATTAAGGCCCCTTTAATGTATATTGCACAGTACCCAATGTGCTCGCGCTTGATTACATAAAGTATCGTAAGTGAATATCATAACAGATGATTTCACCTAATGTGCTTTTATATCTTTGGAGTGTATTGCAAGCTGTTCTGTGAAGTGCTTGGTTTAGTCGACAACTCGGTGAACTCCCGAGTGAATGAACACTAATTATCCTCGAGTCCAAACCAGCGCCGCTTTCGGCAGCCGAAGGCCAGACTGAAAAGACAGGCGAGCTGGTTAGGAAACACCATTACCTAAACTCCTGAGACAAAAAGAAATAAAATAACGGACAATACGTCACAAAATTGCTCGTCTTGTTCGTTATTTTATTTCTCCTTGTCTCCACGAAAGTTTCTTTTTTTTTTTGGCCTAAAAAAGGAGAATCGGTGAACTACAGCGCACGTCGAACAAAGCGGGCAGGACCGAAATCGCGAGCTGATTCGTCGCTCACTCAAAGGAAGTTCGGTTAAATGTCGTTCAAAATGTCCGCTTGACTAAAGTATACTTTAATGCGCGTCAGTGTAAGTTTTCACATGCGAGCTCGTGACGGCAACCGTGGCACAAATAAATCAACGGAGCTAAAGAAGCACGCGAGGGTTCTCTACATGAATGAATGTATTCACATTCACTCTGGCGCAATACGTTGTTGGGTGCCTCCACGAAACACAAATAGGCTAAATGCACAACCTCCCCCCCTCCTCCAAAAAAAAAAAAAAATTACAGTGTGTTTTTAATTGCAAAACTAAAGTATATATACCCATCGGCGAACGCTAATGCCGCCCCAATTATCCGAATCAGATGTCAAATTATCAGAACGAACCGTTCTCTTATTCAAGAGTTACCTATATGGCGATTCTCGGAGGTTCCTAATTGGAAAATGGTGGCCAACGAAGCCCTCGAATAATGCATGGGGATGAATGGCGTCAACCTACCGTGAACGTGACTGATTTTACCATTCAACGTTTCAGAAGAAATACCTATAACTTTTGAATAAGATACCGGTTTGCTCCGAAACTTTGGCATCTGGTCCGAAGCGTTAGAACCGCTTTTGGGCGAATACTGAGTGTGAATAAAACATATTTATTATTTTACAATAATAAAAAAAAAAAAAATTAAATTTTTTTTTTTTAGGACGACACGTTCCATAAATTGGAAGTGGACGTCAGATATTAACAGTACTATGTTTTAGTATACTGGAAATTTTGCTACAAGTAAGTACAATACTAGACATTACTTTTGGTATCTTGTTTTCGCCGAGGGTCTAAAGCTGTCTCAATATGAAACTAAGAAGTAAAGTATACTGCCAGGAATATTTGTGCCTTTGATGGACGAAGCATCACAGGCACAATTTATCGGGCAACTTCGCAGCTTCTTGCGCAGCTTTGCAGCCTTTGCCTTCTTCGCCAGATTTATGCTCTCATAGTGTAATACTCCAAAACAAAACGGACGAAAACGAAGGGAGAATTGAACAGGGCGCGGCGTAACTTTCAACTGAATGGTTTGTTTCGATGACATGCTCTTAAAAATATAAAATCAGTGTGCGACAGGGTTCCCAGGAGGGTGGGTAGGCCTGTCGTATTGCCTTACATTCACAAGATGTCCCAGAATCTGAAGGTGGCCCATCACTCTGACATACCGGTCGTTTTTTCTGCACGGAACAAATAGTACAGTATTTGAAAACGAACTGCTGTTTCTTTTTCTGCTGGCTTGAGTTTTTGTAAACTTTATTTCACATCCCCAAACTTGTTCTAACCCGTTGGGAACAAAAGTTGTAACTTAAAAGGATAAGCATATTGGGAGAGGAATCCTGGTGTGCCGCAAGAACCCTGCAAAAAACGAAATGTCACTAAGTTCCGCGAGTGCGCCACTAGCATCACGTACGAAATTCCCCTGTCACGTGGTAAGGTGTATACGTTGGCCAGACGGGGAGGTGTATCAATGATAGGGTCAGAGAACATGCCTTGGCTATCAGGCAGTCCCCCTCTGGCCACCCAGCGGTCTACTGTGCCTGTGGCGAACGCGGGCCCAACTCTGGGAAGTGCAGCCCCATCTTTGGTGAGACCCGTGTCATGGGGCCAGAGAATCACACGAAGCCTTCCTTATTAAGTCCCGCCACGGCAACTCTTGTGTAAGCGCTCCCTCTTTGTTCTTGTCCGATAAAGAATTCTGCTATCTGAAGGACCAATGACGCTGGTATTTGAGGGAGGGGGGGGTAATCGAGGGAGGTGGGGGGTTTAGACCATATCTTCGTGTTCCGCCAATGTGACTGGCGTTATATTTTTAAAATGATATTATCAAAATCTACCATTCACTTGAAAGTGATGCCACGTTCTGTCCAGTTCTCGCTTCGTTTTCATCCGTGTTGTTTAGGCGTATTACACCATGATGCAAAACAAACCAGCCCAATCAGCCATTTTTATGCTCTCATTTACTCAGCCTCAAATTAGGCAACAGGACACGATTGCTTTCATGTTTATTTTTGGGGTCAGGAGGCATTTTAAGATGGAAACAAATAATTTTTTTAGAGGGCGGAGGAGGTGAATCGCGTACTTGGAAACGATTACTTCAGGTACTTAACTCATATCCAATTACTTTGCTCTAAAAGTAGTTGATTTAGCTGATGCTCGAAAAAGTGGATCGCTGTAGTTTCACGGCATTTCTTGAGACACAACGATGCAAACCCCATTTCTCGTCCAGGTGTTGCTGACCGCTGCCCTTGCAACTACTTCGCCCAAAAATCTTCTGCACGGCCCTGAGTCACGGGATGACTAACGAATGGCCGCGGAGCCTGTCCCGACCGGCCCGCCGATGCCTTCGGCGACCACGCGGCCCTACCCGGACGCATTTTCGACTCCTGGCAACGCACAGCCTCGGGAACGTCACGTGACCCCTGCTCCGACGGATGGCTACATGAGTCCACCACGCGAGACGGCCAGTTGGGGCACAGCATCGCTCAAGACACAACCGTTTGAACCCTAGTTCTCGTCAAGGTTATAGTTCTGGTTCAAATGCCGCCTGCTATCGTAGCAATAATTTGCGTTTAATATACAATATCGTGCCCCTACGACCTGTCTCACTATCGTAAGCATGTGCTCGCGTTCCTTCCTAATTGTACATTGGGTGACATCGAGACGAACCCCGTCCCTACCGTGGCGGGGCAGTTGAGTGGCATTCTCGTGATCATTACTAGGATTAAAGATTCAGAGCGACGTGCTTGCCGAGCTTGGGCGGCTCACAGACGACAATGGGGGTAAACTGTCGGATTTAGTAACACCTCAAGAGGCCCAGTTTGCCGTTGTGAAGGCGCCTCTCGTCCCCGACGTCTTGACCGGGAGGTCCTCTGGCGATATTGTGTCGGAACTTCCCAAGGTAAATTCGCGTTGCCGCGACGCTGAGAACAGACTGCAGAGGTCAAACTTGTAGGGTTTTTTTTTTTTTTTTTTTTTTTTTTTTTTCTTTTTTGCATTCCGGACTTACACCCACTAAACTTGAACCCGGTCAGAGAAGAGGGTGATCCAGCTTTGTGCCCGAAGCCTGGGCGTTGAGATAAGCCCCGACAAACTTCAGCGCCCCCACCGGCTGGAAAAGATATCGGCGAACAAAAACCAACCTATCTTTGTGAGGTTCTTTTGCTTCAAGGGCAAGCAGAACCAGGCACGTAGCCAGGATTTTGGTTCGGGGGGAGGGGGGGGGGGGCGGGGGGGGAGGAGGAGGGGGGGTGCGCTCATGACAAAATGCTGTATGAGGGGGGGGGGGGAGAGAGGAGGTCCCGGCAAAATGGAAGATTTCGGGAGGAAGGGGGGGCCCGGGCCCCATGACCCCCCCCCCCCCCGCCCCCCCTGGCTACGTGCCTGAGCAGAACGTTTTGTGCCTTGGAAGTAAGCTGAAAGACACTCAGTAGGTGTGCTACGTGAGGACCTCTCGCTTTCAGTATAGGTCTGACCCGTACTAGGCCGTTCCAGCATGGTAAATCCTTAAACTTCTTGTTTGAAATACGCTCCGACGAACTGTATACGAAATTGAATAACGAGCGTTTCCAGTATGACTCGGCGACGAACTCCGTCGCAGAGATTCCTAGGTAACAGCAGGTGCCTCTCTCTGATCGGTCGCCCCCGAACGTCACTACGCGACATATAAAGACTTCCAACCACACAGTCACGTTTACTAGTATCCGTAGTTTCCTGCACAAGCGTGAGGAGCTGAGCGGCCTTATTCGAGATAATAGTGAGTTTTCGAAGGCGCTCTCCGCAACCCACTACGATACCCGGAACTCTCAGTCAAAGCCATTGGCGCGCAGGCGCAGTAGCGGCTTCTTCGTTGCGGAGCGCATAGCGGAGGGGGAAACGCTGTTTACGAAAACTGCCTTATAACTCGGACATTGTCGTTATTACTGAAACGTGGCTGAGACCTGAGATAAGTAACGGGGAAATTTTACCCCCTAACCTTATATTTACCTATGCGATAGGCACACATCGGGGAGGTGGTGTGCTTATAGCGGTAAAAAAAAAAGTTAGTTGTTTCATATTACTACCAGCCGCAATATTCAGAGAACCCTAGACAAAACGTCTTAGTCCTTGGCGACTTTAACTTCCCTAACGTAGACTGGTTAAGACTGACAGCTAGGCGTCCAATGAAGCCAGAGGTTATCTCGATCTATGCCACGGCCACTCGATTAGGACTCCCCTTGGGAGCGGCCTGCCGTATGCCTCACTCCGCCGATGAGAGCGATAGTTCTACTATACTCCGCAGCGCCAGCCGTGGCGCTCGTTATCGGTGAGAGATAGAGCTCCTTTCAGGGGAGCATATCGAGGAACTCTACACTTCGTTTCACGTTAGCATGTACTTGTTAGCAGCGCATGCTAAAAGCGCGAGATAGTTGCTTCGAAGGAAGCCTCGGCGGCTGCATGAGCGCTCGTGCAGCGAGTGCTCCAGTCAAGGCAGTAAAGGCCAACCGCTCGCGCTAGCACAGCGTTCGCGGTTAGTCCATGCTAAGGTAAGACGAAATATAGTGAGAGAGGAGCAGTACGCCCGGCCCGGCCCGGTGTGGCTATTTAAATTTTTTTTTCGTGAAGCCGCAAGTCTCAATTGAAACGAGTGCCAGATTGCATGAATGATGTGACAAATCTGTGCAGAATAAAAGCACATGATTCTTTCTGCGAAAAGCTCACTCAGCTGCAGGCTGCGCGTTAAAGCTGCATTCTGCTGGCAGTATGAGCGAATTGTCGTTTTCTTGTTCCCGTAACTGTTGCCCCGTTTCCATTACCACTGTAATATAGGAGTTATAGTTAGATATAGCTAGGCCGTATGATTTCTGGTTTCAACCGACGCTCGAGCACGCACGAGCTGTGTCATTTATTCATCTGTAAAGGACAATATAAAATCGGATTCCGCGTGCATAACTTCAGCAATATAAACTTCATTGTTCACAAAAAAACAGACCAAGGGAGTCATATAGTTCACAAGCGGAGTACCTTTCGGGAAAGAGGCTTCCGCGAAAGAATCAATATATTATCTAGTGGGCTGTTTAGGTCACCAGCCCAGTTTGCCAAAAAAGGTCTGAGGAGTTTTCTGAGAAAGAACTCGCAGAGCTCTTCGCTGTGTTAGGGATCTCGGCAGTTAACACACCACATCAGCGGGCAGTCCATAAGGTGTGGAAGCACAGCGCTCGAGAGAACCTTGCAAATCCTTCCACAACGACGAATCTCTGCCGACTGTAGAGCCCTCTCGACAAAGGTGCAGACGAGCTTGCACAGCCAGACAGCTTCAGGTCGTGGATAGCTGAGTCCTCCTTGGTCAAGGCTAAACATGGACTGATATGCTCCGTCATGTGATGCATTTCCCTTGAAGGGGCGGTGCAACGATATTCAATTGGAATGTTTTTCACTTTACACGAGCTTACTGGCACTAGTGGGAATCAAGGATACTCGCACGCAACGCCATTCACTAAGAAACTTCTTTGTTGTGCTGTAATTTCGAGGACAAAACCGAGTGTTTTCATTCAATCTCTCCTTCGCCAAACCTGATGACGTAGCTGGGCGGTAGCAGTACCGCCCAGTGACGATATTTGAATGCGGCTCATAGATTGGACCCGAGCATGGCGTGGACACTCAATTTGGGGTCGTGATAATCAATAGCTCGAGAAGCATTCGGGTAGTGTCCTGTGTCCAATCGCTGCAATGCCGACAACAGCCGAACCATAACAATGTCTGGAACTCAGCGCGTGTCCTGTGCCTTGCCAACCCCAGCGCATGGCTATGATCAACATTGGCGGCATGTAATCGGTTCCAGATCACGTGGCCGCTTGTTCTGGCTGCGAGTTGAGGGGGTGAACTCTGCTCGTTTTTCTTAATTTTTTTCTGCTACTTCGATTGCGTTTGGTGAAAAACCAACGGGTATTTACCAGTTCATTAAAGTCAGGGTCCGTTCTGAGCGGTATTTGCGCAAAATACAAAAATCGTTGCATCGCCCCTTTAAGTTGCGCTTCCATTCAGGACACGTCACCTGCAAAGTTTAGCGGGTTGTACACATTAGCCTTCCTTCCTTTCACTGAGAAATTCTTATTGCTTTGCTAGGTTGAATGTTTCAACTAATTGCTTTGAAATTACGACAATTTCTACAAATAAAAATGGTGACCTTTTGCTCGCAAACGAAGGCCAAGTGGCCAGCCATGTAAGTCAGCGGTGCGAACTCAACTTCGGTAGAGACTTCATTGTACTTCATCAAGTGCAGGATTTCCTGTTTCACGAGTGGAGTTGGCACAATTCATCGCCGCCTGGCGATCAGAACTAGAACGCGCATTTACATTTCCGGAAGCTTCCAAAATGCCAACACAAACCACACACGCGAGCGTAGAGTGGCACTACGATATTTTCTCCGAGCACAGCGGTGCATAGGTGGGGGTAGAAAGCGAGTTTTGCTGCCTTCTGCAACCGCGGCAGCACCTCGGTATCGACGAAGCCAATGACAGGCAGATATTTTATCTGGGTAGCGGAGCAAGAGCGCGTTGGGCGCCTTCTCTATACTCCGTTTCACCTTATGTTGTACCGCAGCGAAGGCTGGAAGCGCGAGCTCGTAGCGTTGACAGCTGCCCTTGCTGCACGAGAGCTTGTGCCGCCAAGATCTGCCCCAGAGCAAGGAGCTCGCGCTTACAGCCTTTCCTGCGGTACAACATAAGGTGAAACAGAGTACTTTCAGCTCACAAGACCGCTCAGCGATGTGCAGCGCCCCCACGGAAAATGGGAGAAGTTCTCCTCTCACGCGCGCTCTTTTGTTTTCGGAAAGACATCGGCAGGCCGCACCAACAGGGGGGATCGAGTGGCCGTGTCTTTGCTTAAATTATAATCGCACCCAAGTCGTTAACGAGTCTAGACGTGAAGAAAACTTCCTTGATCTTGTTCGTCCCCCGATATGCTGACAGCGATGTTTCTGCGTAGCTATCCTTCTATCACCAGCTTTTGCTCTAGGACCGTGGAACAAACTTGGTTACATTTTAAAAACAAGTTGAATAACCTCGTGGACCTATTTGCACACACTCTCCATATGCAAGGCGACGGTTGCAACCCATGGTACGACGGAGCATTAAAGTCTCTCAACAACAAAAAAAGCTATTGTTTAAAAGGACAATGCCTCTAAACAGCAATGCCACATGTCTGACACTACCAAAGGTGGACCCAGGGGGGGGGGGGGGGGGGCCGACGGGCCTTCCCCCCCAAACCAAGTCGACCCCCCCCCCCCTCCCCCCTTCTCGGAGGGCATTTTGAAATGGGTGGACTCCCCGGTGCACACGAAAGAATCGGTGAATAGCATCCTTACAAATTCTCCGCCCCCCTCCCCCCCCCCCCCCCCCAAAAAAAAAAAGAAAAAAAATGGAGTTCTACATTCGCCCCTGGACGCAACTACTTTTCACGTCTTAAAACCTACACTCGGAACATGCGCCTGGCTAAGCAAGTTCTTTTTCGAGGACTTTCCAAATAACTCCTGCGTAATAAAAAAGAAAAAGAAAATTCTGGAAGATATATATATATATATTTTTTTTTATATAACACTCCTCCTCTATCCAGCCAATGATGAAGATGGAACCCTATATCTTAAACAGGCTGTACAACAGTATTTTAATGACTATTTTTCGTCTGTGTCTACCGTAGAAGACGCCGACGTCCCTCTATTACCAGCATTGTTGTGGGAAAGGGGGGGGGGGGAGGAAGAGTCTCACGTATGAGAGATCTTACAGTCGAATGTGATGTCGCGGACGGAACGTTGCCCACAGTTCACCAAAAACTAAACATTTCTTCGTAAGAAAAGTGGCGTATTGTCGTTTTTCTTTTTCATACAAAGAAATTGCTTTGGGGCTTGAAAGGGGGAGGGGGACCCCCGCTCCCCCCCCCCCCCCCGCCTTTTTTTCGAGCCTCTTCCTTCCCTCTTCCCCTCAGCTTCCCTTGGCGGGGGGATGCCACCTCCTTCAAAAAAGTTGAAAAAGTTCTCGACGGGAAAAAAAAAGAAAAAGCGAGACAGAGGTTAACTTAAGCGTATTTTTCTTCCGTGAAATTGACTATCACAAACATTTGACCCGCACGTATCAAATAACGCGAAAAAAAAAATCGCTGGGTGTGACATTCTACCCAGACTTGTGAGGGAACGCGTGCAGCATTTTTGATTGCTCGGGCAGGCATGCGGAAGGCGCTGAAACGATGAGACCTCTGTATAATACCTCACACTTTTCTCCTCGCACCGAACGTGCCGGCAAGCAGGGGCTTCAGTGCTACTTTGGAAGTTCTCTTTTGGCTAGCTGGAGCATCAATCTGAAATATAATTTTTACATTCGTGATCCTGGAAACCAAATAAAAACAATTAAGTTTTTTTTTTTTTTTTTTAGTACAGAATTTTTTTTTGTTTCTTCCTTTGAACTTTATCGTTCCTCTATAGTGGCGAGGGGGAGGGGTGTAAAAGTAGACATTTGTCGCTTGACATGATCCTCCTCCCTTTGCGTCGACAGGAAACAAAGGGGTTCTTGGAATTCGTCCTCCCCGGAAGGTTTTGCAGACGTCACAGTGAGATCCCTGGGCTCCTGAAAGGGAATGACTAGTGCCACTAAATAAGCTAGGCTTCAGAGTAACGACACTTGCCCATATTGTGGCTTAAAATCATGGTTGCCAGTTACCTGAAGCTTTATCTGAAATCACAGAAAACGCTTTTCCGTCCTCCACAAACGTTTCAACATTTCGCGATAAAGCAAAGCAATATTACATGAGCTTCCTAACATAGAATCTAATGCCGAGGAAGCCGCACTTTTGAATCATGACGATCGGCAATTGTGTCTGCTCTGTACCAGCACCAGAATGGCGGCGCCCAGAATAATGTCGGGGAACAAAGTGCCGATACACTAAGCGCAGCTCCTTTAATGGCTCTAGGAACGACAATAGAAGGGAGGTTTTTTGTTGTTGTTTATTTGGTTTTTCGGACAAAGACCGAGCGTTACGACTCGTACAAGCCACACTTTCCAAAGCTTTCCGATGAGTTCAAAAGGAAATCTGGGGCTGATTTGGTGCCCTTGAACTAAAGAGAAGGCACGAAAACCTTCGTGGCGGACTATCGGAACCAGAGACGACGTTGTCATTCCCAATATGCCACCCAAAGTGAGTTCGGTACCTCCCGCGTCCTCCAGCGTCCGTCTACAAACAGGTGCCTACACCCCTTAGCGGCGCAAGCCATGTTAGCGCCCTTCTCCGCAATCCGTAAACAACAACAGCAACACACATTACACACAACTCTTCGAATCCACAGAAACAAAATAAAAAATAAAAAACACACACACAAAAAAAAACCACAACATTGTTTAAGAGAATCGCTCGCCGCACACGCGCGTATGCCCCGTTGCGCGATCGCACGACGACCGCCACCCACCGCCGACGCCGCTTCGTAAAAACGCGCGGCGCGGAATACACGCGAGAGACGCGGCGACGGCGACGCGTTCCGTCTCCATAACGACGTCTCCCCGGTTGGTCGACCGCCTTGGAAACTCCGCCCCCGGACGCCCTCCCCTCGCTCCGTCGGGTCCCTCCCCCTAAAATGTGGCGCTCGCGCGGCAGTCGCGATCAAGCGCGCTATCCGTTCGGTGTGCCGTTCACACCCGCCGTTCTCCTCGTCGTCGCAGCAAGCCGTCGAGCGCGAACTCACCGCGCGCTCTTCGAAAAAGCTCTCCGGGGACCCGACAACCTCCGCGAACCCGCCGCGCGCTCTTCGAAATCCCCTCTCCGGGGCCGGACCAGCTCCCGCGTGGACGGCGGCGTCTCCTCCGCGCACTCAACGGCCGGTGTTCTGGACCGCGGAGCTGTCGTCTCGAGTCGGCGTGCCGGACCGCGCGATGGAGCGGCGGCGCGGAGTCCTCGCTGTCGCCGCGGCGGCGAACGTCAGCGGTCGTCGTCGCTCGCCGGTCCGGCTGCAGTGAGGTGCGGCGGGGCGCCCCGCGGGCCGCCGTCCAACATGAAGATGGTGCAGTGCGCGGGCTGCGACCGTCCCATCCTGGACAGGTTCCTGCTGAACGTGCTGGACCGCTCGTGGCACGCCAAGTGCGTGCAGTGCTGCGACTGCCGCTGCAACCTCACCGAGAAGTGCTTCTCCAGGGACGGCAAGCTCTTCTGTCGGAATGACTTCTTCAAGTGAGTCTCCACGCTTACAAACACGCAGCGCAGACGCGCACGTTGGTCGTCTCGGCGAAAGAGCACGCGGCGGACGCGCAAATTCTGAGAGGAATGGTCAATAAATACCGCGACGCGAGGAGCGTTCCAAACGCCTGAGCGACGTCCCCGACGCTTGTTCCGCGGCGTTCGTTCGAGCAGACGCTGTATAAACCCCCGCACTTGAACAACGAGAGACGGATATGGCACAGCGATTTCACGAGTGTTTGCGACGTTCAGATATGCGGTGGATAGTGCGTCTCCGTTGATATCCAACGCATGTGCCTCGGAACGCGAAGTTATATTTGCTGGCAGCTCGCGTGATTCCTTCAGACACATACCCATACACCTTTTCTGTACACGTCGGTGAAGAGGTGGATGAAGCTCGTCACATGTGTCTGACACGCCGTAAGCTATAATATAGGTGGCGGGACCTCAGCCACGGACGTTTGTCATTTCGGATATATACTCTATCTGTGTACCGGCTCACCTTGCAGCCCTCAATTGAGCTGAGGTCGAAGCCAA
Source organism: Ixodes scapularis (assembly GCF_016920785.2). Lineage (NCBI taxonomy): Eukaryota > Metazoa > Arthropoda > Arachnida > Ixodida > Ixodidae > Ixodes > Ixodes scapularis. The sequence goes on along the minus strand of NW_024609846.1, from coordinate 61,826,159 downwards.
GTGTAAACATAAGAAGAACATTTTCCGAATTATAGACCGACATAGTTTATTTAATCGAGTGGTCGTTGCCTAGAGTGAGAAAGCAAAACCTGGGAAATATTTCAAATCGGAGAGCTCGTAATAAAAGTTTAGGAAGGCGAAAATGGTGGAGAATATAAACCAAAATGTAAGACAGAAAAGGAACGATAACAGAGAGCTAAAACTATAACCTATAGTGCATTCCATCGCGCTCAGGGCGCACGATATTGTTTTCTCAAGTCGTGGTGAGATGGGCCGTTTACGAGGCACATCTTGGATCTAGTGACGGTTCGTGCTGGGGAAGCTACGATAGTGCATTTCGGGAGGAGGTGTCTCTCTTTGGGGAAAAGGGGTTGAAGAAGGAAGACGATAAATTGCACCCAAGGAACGACTCCTATTTGGTGAGGCGGTATCCTCTCTCTAAAACCGAGACTCCAGATATAGGGTCTTTTAATCAAAAGAAGGCTACATGATTTGCATCGCACTTTATTTTCGGAACTAGTGGGGCTCGAGGAATAACTCAGTCATATGCAGGTGCGATTTTATCGAAACACAAAAAGATCTACACACAATCGCTCGAACGCCGTCCGCGTTCGAGCACGTTCAACCTTTACCCAAAATGACAGGCGAGGACTTTCCGTTGGTGGTCGCGTCAGTGGAGACTATTGCTGTTGTTTGCGAAGCTTCTCAGAGTCACACGCGGTTTAACGTCAGGCGGTTGTCATCGGAGGAGATAAACAGCCGTGCTTCCCGCGTGCATTTCCATCGCACATATACAGCCAGGCAACAGCTTCTCGTACACACACGGAAGGGAGCATTACGCGAGAGGTGTTTATGTTGGTACGCTGACGCTTCTAAGGCGATCCCCCTTTAACGCGGATCATTTATTGCGGCGACGAGCATCATCGCCTGGAAATCCGCGCAGCGGTGAGCCTCGCCTCCTGAGTTGAGTGAAGCTCCGACAGCTGCTGCTGCGCCGATTGCCGTAGAGCTTTGCGCCAGACGCGCGCGCGAGCGCCTGCATGCGTGCGTTGTCTTTTGACGGCTGCCGAAAGTTGGAACTCGGTGAGCGGGATGGCTTAGCTCACGCGCTAAACCGGGGCGACATGGTTCTAGTCGAGGTATATGGGCTACGCGAGTTGGCGGGGAATGGGGTAAAATTATATAGAAGAGAAAGACAAGGTCTCGCGCCGTGAGAAACTTGTAGCTGTGGCTGCCGCCTACGACTCGCTATTTCGGTGGGGTGACAGTGTCAGCGGGTGTGCCCCCTATGGATACGATGACGATGTGTTTCGGAGCGACGCGATGGGGCGCGCTGCGCGAACTGCTTTGCTTTTGCCGAGATAGACGGCGAACTGGGTGTGTGTGCGAGAGCCGTGGACCTTGGCCTCTGTATTTATACCACTCGGCGATAACGTCATGCTATTCCACCATCGCTTTGTTTTTATTCTTTATGGGTCTTTACGTATGTATTTCTGACAGCGCGCTGCTCGACAAGAGTGACACCACGGTTGTTGGTTGGTTCGGTACGTTGTGCGCCGAATGAAATGTGTTGTTATAATCGTAACCAAAAATTTTTCCAGACTCGCACGTGAACAATAAAAGCGCGTCAAGACCTCACTGTCCACTTTTCCATCCAATTATTTTAGGGGCGAAGCTCCTTAGGGTCTAGCCTTGTCCGTCCGGCCTGCCGGCGTCCGTGCTCACATAAAAAGAAAAATATGTTTGCGCAGTCGACAGGATTCGAACCTGTGCGCGGAGACCCCGACGGATTTCTAGCCTTAACCACTCGGCCACGACTGCGGGACGAGTAGGGGGCTCTGAGATGTGGTAGTAACTCAAGAGCTGGGGATGTCATGGATGAAACGTTGCATGTAGCCGCTCAACCTTTATACAGGAGAGGGCGCTCCGGTCAAATGCGTATATAATCGGGTTAAACTTTGCATGCATTGGCTCAACGTTTATAGACGAGAGGGCGCTGCGGTCGAATGCTTAACTGCGTATATAACCACGTTCCATACCACACATTCTCTTTCTGACATGGACCGTTGACTTAAGCGGTGGAGATGCTCTCCCACGGCTTCTAGCGGATCCAAGCTGATCGGCTAGAAGAACCACTGGCTCTGCATTTCACCGACCATAAGGCAGTAATAATGAAGTCGAAACGCAACCCGGAACTCAGCACTATCATGAGCAATAACAAAAAAATCAGCACCATCAGCACTACCTATGAAAAATAAAATCAGTATCATGAGCACCACCAGAGCTTCACCCCAATCAACATCATTCACCACGTGGAGATGCGGTCATTTTTTCCTTTCTTTTTCTTCTTTCGATGTCAAAGTTTTACATTGTTTAGTAAAGGCTTCTTCCTTGACGCCTGGGGAAGAACATTCGATACGCCTCCGCTCGCTTCGCCATTGTGAATGGGTGTACGGAGAAGAGAAGCGTTTTAAAAAGACAATCCGGAACGAAAGAAGCTCAACCAGAAAATAGACGACGTCAGCTGAAGTAACCGTAGAAAAACAATTCATAAACTCGGCTTTTCGTGTTGGTTGGGGGAACGGAAGAAAACGCAAGAAGCTGAATTTCTATGTCAATTCCCGTATCTACTTTTTTTTTTTTACTCGAATTTTAATCGATTAACTCCAGCGTGTTGCGGCGTTGCGGTATATAAAGAACAACAACTGGGGAGGAGTTATCAACACCTCGGTTTTATTTTGATTCCCCCCGGTACGCAGTATACGACACATTTCCTCTCCAAAAGTCTTCGTCAACACCTGTCCGCCATTGCTTGCTCACGTATTCTCAGCACGCATTGAACACGAGGGTTAGGTCAGCGCTCGGCGGGGACCCAATCGCGAGCTTCATGTCCAAGCAATGGCGACCGCCAATGTTGCTCGACGGACTTTTAAAAAAGGGCCCCAAATAGCAGTCAAGCTCGCGACATCCGCAAATTCTCGTCGTCGTTGTCCCCTCGGAAGAACAATTACTGCTCGTATCGGGAAACGTAGCTTTCCATTTTAACAGATCCGCATAGCCGATAAGCTTTTTGTACTCGTGCTTTTTTTCTTCTTTTTTGTATTGCCGACAGTAATTCTTTGCTTGCGTTAGTAGGGGCTAGAACCTACAACCTCTGAAGAGTAACTATACACTTCAGAAATAGTGGTGCTTAGAATCATGGTTGGCAGTTGTCGTAAGCTTTACCTAAAACTGCGGGAAACGTTCGCCTTTCTGTTTTGGGGAAATGTTACGACAGCCAGTGAGAGATAAAAAACGATACAGACTGAGATTTTGTAATGATGACTGCGGTCCATGGCGCCCTCACTGCACTAAGCATAAAACATGAGGGCTTGGCGTCGATTAAAATTTTGAATCCGATTATTCGCCACCCTTTCTTTGAATAATTAATCGATTAATTAATCGATTAACCGGTTTCGTTCATTTCTATGTATAATAGTTTTAAAAAGTCGAAATTACATATATTCTCCTCGCTTTTCCTGAGTATGTGATAAACGGTGCAATGTACAATTTTGGACTTTAAGTGAACCTCGAAGTGTAGTTGAAAAGAGGCAAAAGACACCCACACTTGCAAAAGATTATTTGAGCCGCAGAAGCAAAGAGGTTCGTTGATATTCTCCAGCAATAGCGAACGGCCTTCATCGTTCGGAACAGCCTCTGCTGTGCTAAACGGGCACTCACACGACGTTGAACTGGCTTAGAAGATATGTACAACCTCCTCAGCTTGTTTGGAGTTTCAAATCGCGCCCCTACAGTTTACTGTAGGTCAAAATTTCAACTAAAGTTTACCTTTATGTAGGTGTACTCGTCCACATGTGCGTAATGAAACCGTCGAATTTTTACTTGTTTTTATTTGCCAAAATTTATCCGATTAATTAGTTAAAAAAATTAATCGCGATTAAAACATTAATCGATTAATCGGTAGGTTAATCGATGAAGTGCCCAGTTCTTATCAAAATGTGGGCGGCCACAAGATAATTGCCGAGCAGACTGTCCATACTTTGAGCGTTGCTTATGAATACCCTATAGTTTGACCCTAATTACACGAATACCCTTAACAGCAGTTAAGTGTGACTGAAGTCAAAGTTAACTGCAGTTAAAAGGGCAAGTGTAACGAGGGTATCAGTGGATCTAGTAGGGACTTTTTGAAGGTCGTATAGGCTGAGGACTGAGGGTTTCGCGGGCGCGTGCTCGGTCCGCGCACAAACCGACGGCGCGAATTCCCGATAGCGATGCCAAGCTCTTGCGTATATACGATCTACGAAAATCCTCTAACGTAACGCGTAGAACTGTAACTGCGAGCTTCGGGGTATCCAGACAATGGGGCTTTGAAAATTCGCCGAATGGATTCTCCGATGACGTCGCCCGCTTTAGCCATGCGAAGAAGCTGTTACAGAATCCTCAAGGACGCATCTCAGAGCCTGTGCGCACGAAGGTCAAGAGTCGCTAACCGCGAACTTTTCTTCTTACCAGGTGGTGTCTCGGTTAACCCTGGTGATCCGCCGTTGCCGACTGCGAACAAAGAAAAAAAAAAAGGAAAGAAAAACAGCTAGGCGCTTGTCAAACGCAGCTGCTCCCTGAGCATTGTGAATCACGGCGGATACAATTTTGTGAATCTGTTTTTTGGCCCCACCTTAGGTCAGGAATGAATGTGAGGAAAGTACGCGACTTCGGGGAATCGAAAGTCGGAGAGGCGTGGCTCTTCCGTATACCACGTTCCTCTTAATTGTATCACTGGAGTCATTGAAACCGTCCCTTTCCTCTTCGAGATGAGGCTCATTAGAGTCCATCGAACGGTTGGACAAGGGGAACTAAGTTCGATGTATGCGATCGTCGTCGACACGTGAAAGTTGCAAGTGCTACATCGAAGTGACTCCTCTATACGCCCTGCACAAGACAAAATATTTTGGTAACGGGCAGTCAAACTGCACACCGAAGTATCGCGTTACGTGGAAGGGCGTCGGAACACCCCCCCCCCCCCCCATACCATATATTTTGTTACATTAAATGTAAACAATACAAGGAAGGGGACCAAAATCTTCTTCTGCTCCCCCCCCCCCCCCCCCCCCCCCCCTTCCACCACCAGCACTACCGTTGGCTCGCGACCCCCGAATAGTTCGGACTTTTCTGGTTACCTGCATTCTTTTGGAAGCCTGTGTCGCCGAAGTAAAAATAACGAAAGAATTAAGCAAAGGTAAATTCCGGAACGTAAAGTAAAAGAGAGAAATATAGATAGAGAAGGTCGTGTGAGGTGGTAACTGCATTCTCTCTCTCTCTCAGGTCTTTCTCTCTTTTTAACGGGTTGTCGTCGGTTTTGCTGGTGTCTACACCATAGCTTTTGGATGACTACACTGGCTTGGTTTCGCTGACCGGGCGGAAAGCGTAAAGTCGCGCAAGTATAACACATGTGCAACACATGAAGGCGCAATCATGAGCTTTTTCGGTAAGCTGCAAAATCGGAATGCTTTCAAAAGCGGCGACGTCCCCCGCCACGCCCAGGAATTACACCTGTTGAGCAGCTCGTATATAAGCAGTATTTGGTTTGTGCGGTTTGTCTGGGCTAATTGGCAGGGAGAGGATACAATCTACTTGGCAGTTTAGTGCACCTGTACACTTAAATCTGAAAATGCCGCTTATACCTTGAGAAGTATACCGCTCAGCTTTAGGTGTTCACAAGATGAAAAAGGTAATGGCGCGACGTCGTAAAGTCTGCCTTCTCGTGCTTTGCTTTCTTTCTTTTTTATATAAAGTAGTCAGGGCGACTAAATTATTTCGCCTCATATTGGTGGGCGCCTTGAGTTACGGGCGTGCCGTTGGCTGTGTAGAGATAAAATACCTACCACGTTCTTTGGGTGGTTCGACACTCCCGAAAAACGCCGGGGATCGAGAAATGCGCGAGCATGGCTCACGGTGCGGCAACCGCAATCCGTATGTACTTGCCCTTGTTCGTGACATCCTTTATTTAAATGACAGCTCAGAAGCGAACGAGTTTATGTTCGAATTTTTGAAGGGCAAGCTCTAACGCATGATGTTATGCGGAGAGTGTGCCAGGCAATAACTAACATTGCATGCATGGGAAATGCACTTTAAAGAGACGCACCGGAATGCCATACTTTAATCCAAAGGGGGCGCTCAAACCGCCTTATATATATATGTGACCTTACCTATTCGCCTATATATAGTGGGATGTTTTCAATAAGTTCGCTTTTGACGCGCTGCATTACATCGATACTAAGGTCAAGGTATTCGCCGATCTATAACGTGTTGACGAGACAAACTTCGTGGCGTCATGAACATTACTTTAGCTTAACTATGGATGACGGCTAAATATGATTATACTGAATTAACGGCTGATAAGGAGATTATTCTGGACAGCTGGTCCTTGATCATTTTTGCGAGCAGTATACAGCAACCATAAATTTTTCGGCGAAAAGTCGAAGTCCTCAAAGAATGCTCGTGATGCAGGAGAATGTTCACACGACCAGCATAAAGGCACCTTTCACTTAGGTCCCTTTGCAATCGGCGAATCAGCCCGCGCTGATGGATCGCGAGCACATGCCACGCGCGGAGGATCGCGAACTGATTCGCTGTTGGCCATAAAGGCCCCTTTGCTAAAGAGACCTTTATGATCGTGTGAATGGGGTATTAAAGAGAATTCCGAGAATGCTGTCGTGACCTTACCTCAGACAGAGTGAGTTATTAAAATCTATACGTAACTGCGCTATTCATTTTTGTGGATCATCAAGGTGCTCGACTGACACGGACGTATAAAGAAATATGTATACAGCTTGCAATTATTGTTTAGCTGAAGTCCGCAAAATTAGTCACTGAGAGTTCTATATTTTGCTATCTTACATACCTGCTGAAAACCGCGTAAATGTCCACCGATGCGGAGAATACCTAAAATAGTCTAGAAACTCTAAAACAAAAACTGATAAGTAAAAAAAGAAAAAAGCAAAGCAAATACACACCAAAAACATGTCACAGAGTGTATCGTCTTGTTGTCATTTTTGTTGTTTTCTCTCCCCTCCCCCCCCCCCCCCTTTTTTTTTTTATTCTCTCGAATATATGAAAACGCGCTTATTTCACTATTTACACACAAAAAAAAAATGTGTTTTATGGATAATTGGTCGCGTGTAATTTTGACATCCGGTCGCGCGTCACTGGATTCCGAATTCACAAGTTTTTTTTACGCGGGGTCTTCGCGCTCTGCATCGCAAGTGTCCCACAAGCCCTGCGCAAAACTGCCCGGAAGCTTGTCGTTACCTCATTTCCGCAACAACGGATTGTTCGTCTCGGACGTCTGCACAAAGCTCTGACAACCGTATGCGCTGCAGAATACGTGCGCTGAATACGCACGACGCAGCGCAGACAAAAGGACACTTCAACCTAAGGTTTCTCGTCGCATTCCGCGCCTGCCCGCATTGTGCTCCCTTCATCAATCACACTTTGCACAACGGAAAGGAAAAGACCGCGGCTCACGTGGGGCAACACTTGTTTTGACTGCCGAATTAGGTTAAACGAATTTTTAAGCGAATGCATTTTTTACTCGGGGATTAAAGGGCGTAATTAGGCATTTCCCACCTCGCGACGATAGCTTCGCTGCTACCGCGATTGAGCGCATTTTCTCCCTTGTCTGCTTCGTTGGCATCATCAGCGTCAACGTCAGCGACAACGGGGTGGCGTGCAGGAGGTACAGTGCGCGGCACAAGTAATGCGAACATGGCGCTTTTTTTTTCTTTTTACATGTTTCTTAGGTAAGGAATTGGCAAGCATGCCAAATGTCCACCTTCCACCGGCTAGCACCGGGAAATCCGTGAGCGAGATTGTTAGCACACCCATAGAGAGCCACACAGGGTTTGCTACTGTTCGGTCGGGGTTACGTGGTTTACGTGCCGTGTTGCAGTACGGGCTGCGAGGAGGTGGCAAAGACGTTGATCACCTGCAAGCGTCTCCGCAATTCCATCTGCTTTTGCCTCACAGACACACGACACCGCAGCCCATACACACTTGCACCGCAGGAAGCCTCCCCTATTAAGTTACAAACGCTCCAGACGTTTGGAGTTGAACCCTCTTTTCTATCTATAGACGCTTTACACATGCGCCAAATTACAGCCGCCATTACCAACCTTCTCCTGTCTTACCGAGATACCAGCCACTGAAGAGGGCTTTGGCGAGCCTCCACAAAGGCAAACGCTGGTGAGAAGGACACAGTCGAATCTGAAAGGGCAATAACCTGCCCTGCTGTGGTAGTAATGGAGTCAAGTGATAAAAATAACAGGAGACAAAAACTGAAGTACGGTTATGGCGACGCCCATGCACAGCTGCTATAAAGCATCCATAAGCCGGGGTCACACTGCTTATACATCATATAAAAGACATTCTGCAAACCGATTCGAATGCAAGTCACTCCGAGATCCGTGCTTCGAATGCCGCATGGCAAAGAGTTCAAGAAACTTGGCACGTGGCATTCGAGCCACGGCCATCGCGGTGACTTGTGTCTACAGACTGTCTTTTGTGTGATGCATAAGCAGTGTGACCCGTGCCATAGGCTCTCTAAGCACACCGCAGCTCCGAGTAGGGGGGGAGAAAAAGCTCGCGTTGCCGAACCAAGGGTTCCAGGGTTCACTTCGAACCCCACACCCCTGCCCGTTTCGATATGGATGACCATTGCGCCGGCGTGAATCACTATACTGGCTGACGCACAATGTTCCGTGGCATTCCAATCCGGTTTGTAGGTGATTTTGGACTCGTTTCTTTTCTTGCTCTCTTTTTAAACTTTACGCCGTCGCGTATACGCTTCCCCGCTCTCCCACAGTTTTTATAGGTCTTTAGGTGGCGTAATATCGTGCAATAAGGTCAAGTAATGTAGTTACACTGTTTTCCCACATGCTTCCCACCCTCGTCGAGAAAAGCTATTTCACAATTCCCAAGTCTGCCCCTTTGTCTTTGTAAAGAAAAAAAAAAAACAGTAAATAAAAAAAAAATTAAAAAAAAAAAAAAGATTTTTAAGTTCCCTCTTGACACAGCAGTTTTAGAATATCGGCCGCAGAATCCCGTGGTCCTGGGAATCATTGCCGCTATGGGGCACTCGAGATTTGTTTCTTCCTTCTCAATTATACTTTTTTTTTTTTCACTAATTTTCCCCATGTTATGCACATTTTCATAACGTTAACAATAACAACAAAAAATATTAATATTTGTATTTATTTACGTGGTATATTGTTGGACGTTCCTCGGATCATATGCTCAGAACTAGATTCCGCTTGTCATCTTCCAAGAACAGTGATCCTGACTGCGTGGAATAGACGTTCGCTGAACCTGCGCGTTCCTCCCAACCGAGATATTCGTTCTTGGCAGTTGATAAATGGGACAACGCAACTTGAGCACCGATCAACGGCGCACTCGCGATTTCCACTTCTTCTGAAACGCCCCTCAAAAAGTTGTCCCCGAACAGAGTTCTGAGCATCCTCTGCGAGACAACGTTCGACATTATGGCGACGCATGAATACCCGCTATACACAACGGGCAAGTCATAAAAGACCCCAACCAGGAACCCTAAGAAACTATCTCGGCGGCATGCTAGCTCTGAGGCAGGAGACCGACTCCGGGTCTCTCTCTCGGGCGCGCAACGCGACGCGCATGGAGCGAGTGCGTGCTCTCCGGGTCACGACCGGGGGCCTCCCCGCGGGCCCGGGCTGAGTTACGACCTCGCGTAACTCAGCGTCGCCGCCGCCGCCGCCACGGCCGCCGCACCTGTTGCTCCGACGCCCGGAGCAGTGAAAACAGCCCCACGCGAGACGTATACGCTGTGCTAGGAGGAGATCCCTTCTGTATATAACATAGTGTACGTAACAAAGTCGCGGTATCAGCGCTTCTGCATCGGGCAAGGCGTGCGCAGATGCTTTCATTTTGTAATCTGGTCACCGGAATGGAGAATTAGTGTCGTCGCGCTTTGTACGGACCATCCTGATCTTGTTTGCGCATGTATGCCCTACGGGCTACGACGCAAAGTACAGTATATTAGAGGGTTTTAGAATATGGGGCCGCAATGCTTTGCTGTCCCTCCATGAACTTGGGGAGTCACATTGAGCAGGCGCGAAAGTTCTGCTTGCGCATGCACGGTGAAACGCCCCGAGCTCCTCGGGGGACCCAAAGCGTTAGGGCCGCCATTCTAAAGCTCCCTATTATGCGTTCACGCGCCAATTCGTTGCTATGGAAATCTGGTGCGAAGTTCGCACCGGAGTCGCTAAACTCGTCAAACACAATGATTCTTTGCGTTATGGCATGGCGGGGAGGAGGAGCCGAAATATAACCGCCAGACTTGGGAAGTGATCCGTTATTTTATTTTTTTTTTCAAGTAATTTTGCAATTGACACGTTACTTTTTTGCGGCAGTAATTTGTAATGCAATTTCGTTACTAAATATTGGTAACGGATTACTTTAATCACTCAGTACTTAAAAAAATATGAGCATAACACAGAAGCTGGAGCAATATGAGCGGGTAATTAAAGGCACCATGAAATCAATTTCGGACTGCGATAAATGAACTTAGATTGGAATTTAAGGATCGCACACCGTATAGTGGGCTAAGAACTAAAACTAGAACACGAAAATAGAAAGCCCAACAGCTTGCTTTTTCGGTACAAAATTTTTAAATATAGTGGACTACTTCATACTTGCTTTCCTTGATAAGCTCTTGGCCTTTTGACTGTTGTGTATAGGCAACCTGCAATGCTGTTTGGTTTGGCGCCATCTAGTGACTGAAACAAGAAATATTGGGTACCCCTGGGAGTGGCGGCTGCATTATTCAAACGTGAGCTTTTACTCTGGTGGCGCCACTTAGTCTAGTGTCTGAAGCAAGAAATACTGGGTATCCCAGGAAGCCGTGATCGCGTAACGTGCCAGTAGAGCGGAGGCTACGGCCCTGGCGGGCCAATCGGAACGTGACTGCCTATCATCGGAGCGCGCCTCAAGTCCGGAGAAGAATCGGGCTTTTCGCTGCGTCACGCTCCAATATGTGTGCGTTGCGCTCGTGTACGTCGCGCATTTCGAAGCCTTTGGCACGCAATGTGGGGCTTATCGTTTATCCTTTGCCAAGTTACAACGACACAGGGTATAACCGTGCGCTCTCACGCTGCTGGCGCCGCTTGGCCGTTGCCGGTTGTGTATCCGCGGTGCCAGCACGTCAGCCGAAGTCAGCTCACGCATTGGAGACGCGAGCACGGCGTCACTCGGGCGTATTCGCTCGTCAAGAATCAATCAGTCGACAAATATTTGGATGCGCGTTCGAGGTCATTGAGTGCCGCGACGGAACTTATCGTCACTGGCGAATGGCAAGCGCCAAGGTGTGCTTAAAAATCGCGGTGGAAGCTTCTAGTCATCGCATCTGGTGCCCAAGCACGTCATGACCACGTGATTTCTAGTTTCGTTTGACTTGAGAAGGAAAGCTGAGGACGAAGAAGTTGAGAAATCATTTCATGGTCCCTCTAAGCAGCATAAAAAAAGCGAATTCTACAAAAAAAAAAAAAAAGGAAACCATCGTGAAAAGGAGAATAACCGAAACGGAAGCCCGATTTGTTCGTATGACCGGGCACTAGAACCACTCGAAGAACGTGCGAGGCACATTCAAATATGCGAAAACAAATATCAAAAAGACAACGCCGAGTAGGCTTTGCCTCTTTCCAACGCCTTCCATTGCGTTTTTCGTCTACTCCTGCGTATGAGAAATGGAAAGTAGTGTTGCGGAACATTTTGGAAAATATCAAAATTGTCTCGTTTCTTTCCTTGATAAGTGTACGGAAAAAGTAACGCGAAGGTAATTTGTAACGTACCGAGTAATGTAATCTGTGACTTTTCAGCGAAAGTAATTTGTAACGGTAATCCGATACATTTGAGGCTCGGTAATTTGTAAGTGTAATCCATTACATTTTTTTCGAGTAACCGGCACAAGTCTGATTGCCGCGAAGTTTTCTTTTCTCACAAACCGGCACATCCGTTTATCTTCGTAACGGTTTTCATTCATTGGTTTCTTTGCCCCACAGTCCAATCTAAAAACAAGGCTTCTGTTTGAAGTATAAATGTATATATATATATATATGCGGCGGTTTTTCAAACTATTAATGGAATGCGCTTCCAAACTTCCGCGAGTCGTCTTGTCTCGATAATGTCCATTGATTGTTGCGCCTTTGAAGATTGGAGAACACGAGTAGGTATTTTAATGTGCGGGAAAGACGAAAGTATCGAAAGATTAATGTTTCTCATCGCTCCGCTGAAAGAAAGCTGCGCGTTTCCACACACTGTCATCGGCGACAGATGGCTAAATACGCCATTTGTGCAATTTTGCACCTGTTGCGAGTTTCGCCGCGACGAGTGTATTCCACGCACAGCACAACTGCATACACCGTGACCCGAATTGCGGCGTTCGGAAAAACGTATACATAGAGCCACATTCGTTAGCCCGCGACCTTTGTTGTGTGCCCCATTGACCGATATCACAGTCTGTACAGGCCGCGGGTTGTAAAACAGCTGACGTATCTCGAGAACGTGTGCCTCGTCCCCGCACACACTGAGACACGGCCTCAGTTGCACACACGTACACGCACACACACTCGCACACGCATACTCACTCCCACATACACACAAACGCACGTGCACACACACACAAGCTGCGGAAACGGTGCCCCGCGCGCGCTGTCCCGCACCAGCTGCGAGCGCGAATGTTTGCCGCAATGCGGAGTATCGTTTCGGCGCTTGTAGAGTGAGGTACAGCGCGATGCCCAGCGTTCTGAAGCCACAGCTGCGAAGGGCATCCCTAAACGAGCAGAGTTGTCGGTTTCGCGACATTTCTGCCCGCCTGCAACTGTGCATCCCGTTGCTCTGGCTGGAGCGGGGATTTTGAGGGGTTCAAAAAAAGAGAGTGCGAGAGCTGAAATCGAGTTAGATGCTCTATTCCAGGTGGCGTGGAAACGACACATCTACTGATCAGACGTAGGCGACGAGAGGCTTCACGCGCCTCGAAATGACAGAGACGATCGGGAGGGTCACGACCCTCGATGACGAGGCATAGGTACTGGCTGTGGGTTCGAGCCTGTCAGCGATCATAACGCCGGGCATAACCAAAACATTTCCTCGCACCTTTATTTTTTTTTAATTTGAGTCTTAATTTGTTTTATTAAGCGAAAACGTGGGGCATATGGCCATAAAAATAGGATTCGCCGCTCAATCGTATACTCAAGGACGACTCTGCCCTTTGTGTCGTCCTTGAGGTCGCCCTAGAGACCTCTAGGACGACCTTAATTGTCCAGTTACGTGAAAAAAGCGGCGTCGGTGTGCCCGAAAGATGGCCATAAAAATACGTCATCAAGCACGTGCCGCTCACGCTTAAGTGCGGGAGCGTGATGTCAAACACCGCCGGAGTGCCGTGTGCAAAGGGCGCGCTTCGGACTTGATCCGTGCTCGTTGTGTGCTTCGTTCGATGGACTGTGAGACGACTGCGTCTACGTCTACGGCCTCGACATCGGCAGAAGCGTCTACATCTACGGCGACTTCCACAGGCAAACGTGGCCGCCTACGCAAATACGCCACAGCCTTCTTAAAGGGCAACTCTGGCCAAAACTCAAAATGAATTAAATTACTGGTATCGGTGTAGTGACACAAAATACGACCCAAAATAGTATGTCGGGGTACGCCGCATTCTCAACTAATGCCGATAAGAAATAAAAATGCGACCCGCCGCGAGGCGCTGCTCCTTAGCGGGCGGCCAGCGGGTTGCCGATCGCTAAAACAACATTGGGCAGTGACGTCAGTATCGTTCTCTTTTTTTCCTCCGGTCCGGGCGTTGCGCAGAGTGCGCCTTTTTGAGCCGCTATTACCGCTACTTCGGCTTGTGATTGGCGTCTTTAGCCGTTGCTTTTATCTGTAGCCCGTGTAGCTTCGGTATAGCCTTTTGTTTATTTGCTTGTGAGGACTCCAATACTCGTTTTAGCGAGCAACTTGGTGCGCCCAAAACTGCCCAGCTGTTTCTCGAAAGAGGCCGAGTGCAACTTGTAGCGCTGTGGGCTGCTCAAACAAGCCGCTGCGCAACCCGGAGGTGCTTTTTCACAAGTTTCCAACGGACTGGAAATTGGAGAGGGTGTGGGTGGACGCTGTTCGACGAGTGGACTTTAAAATTCTTCTTCTGCGCGCCCGAAAAAAAAAAGAACGAAAAAACAGATGTGTACAGCCAGCACACCTGTGTAAGGGCGCCGCGGCCTACGCCGGAGAGCCTCAAAGCTTCGTGTCTGGGACTGACCCGCAGCACAAAAGCGAGAAGGCCCCCAGTACTGTACGTCAGTGGCAGCGCGGCGTAGAGCAACGCCGCTCCATCCACGGAGCCCCGATGACAATTTAGGTCTAGCGACGAGTACGGAAGACCGCATTTACGGCGACAGCCGCCGAGTACGGCACCGAACGAGTTCACTCCTTTTCCAGTCACTAGCTTTTGGGTGTACAAGCGACGAGTACGGCATAGCGCACGCACGGCGGCGGCCGCCGAGTACGGCACCGAACGAATTCACGGGTTTTCCAGTCGCTAGCTTTTGGGTATAGGCACTAACTCTTGCTGCATATGCTGGAGAACTACCACGTATACAGAATTAAAACAAAATCAGCTTACCTCCTATCTCTAGACGGCTAGCGCAACAGAGCTAGGTGCCGCTCGGCCTGCGTACTCGTTGAACGAGAACGATCATGACGTCACGTTCACATAGCGCTTGATTTCCAGTGTTGCCGGGGCCTCAAGCGGCTAGTTTCGGTTTTGTTGGCCGCGCCCCAAACAAAACTTTCAGGCGTCGATATTTTTAAAACTACGCACAATAACGAGAAAAAAATTACACCATGCAATTCAGGGACGCTGACTGCACTAAAACAGTCATAATCCCAAAATCGAAAGTATGGACCGGTTCGCGCTTTCCACTGTTCCCTCGCTTCTTCCTCTCTCCCTTCTACCCTTTCCACCGTTGCCTGTTTCCTCCTCCCCCATGGTGAGGAGGATCTTCTGCCTTGCAGAATCTCGGGTCAGGTCGCCGGCCTTTAAAGGGCCCCTGAAAAGAAAAAGAATGCTTTTTAAACAGTCTGGTTGGGACACACAAATCAAAAAATTAATCTTACGCGAAAAAAAAAAAAATCGAAGCAATATTGACGGCGCGAGACGCGATTTAGTTGGTCTCTTCTCCACTTGTTTTCTCTCTCGGCATTTTGGGCGCGTGGAGCACATGTGGATCGGCTTTGACTTCACGTTGAGGTGGAAAGGGGGAATGACCATCTCATTGAGTTCGAAACAGCGAATGACCATTCCATGACATCATAGACTTTGCGCGCAGAATTTCAAATAAATCTTTTGCCGTCAATATTGCTCTCAAAAATATTTTTTCCCGTAAAATTAATTTTTTGACACTCGTGTCCCAACCAGACTGTTTAAAAATACTTTTTTTTTTCAGGGGCCTTTGGAGTGTCCTCCTCGAAGCGTCATTCTTGACGTCGTCCTAGATGCCGTCGGTCTCCAGGACGTCGTCCTTGATGTAGTCCTATACTTTAATACGTGTAGAAACATTACTTGAAAACATTTCTCCCGCGGGACTATAACGCTTTCCTTTCCCAACACGTAAGTAGTCTTGAATGTCCTTCTGTATTTTTTTTTTTTTAATGTTTTGCGTGTTAACCCAGCAAAGAGCTTCAGATTCGTCCCAACGAGGGACAGAAAATAAATATTTAGACCACTTATTACTTACAGACTGCTGTGAGAGTGAGAGCCCAAGGTTATTATACCCTTCCTCGGTGTAACTTGGCAAAGGGTGAACGATAAGCCCCCCGTTGCGTGCCGACGGCTTCGATATTCGCTACGTATACGAGCGGAACGCACACGAATTGGAGAATGACGCAGCGAAAAGCCTGATACTTCTTCGCAGTAAAAGCGCACTCCGGTGATATGTAGGCACGTTCCGATTGGCCCGCCAGGCCGCAGCTTTCGCCGTACTTGTATGTTATGCGATCACGGCTTCCTGGCCTGCCCAGTATTTCTTGCTTCGGCCACTAGGCTATAGCGGCGCCACCAGAGTAATAGCTCACGTTTGAACAATGCAGTTGCCACTCCTATGCGCACGTTTTCGCACGTAACCCCCCCCCCCCCTTCCCCCCCCCCCTTCCCCCCCCCCCCCCCCCCAAAAAAAAAAGAAAGCAGAAACGCAACACATTTGTCGCTGGTATTATGATGATTTTCACTTTGGAAGTGTCAGCGCGTAGGTTTATTCACACGGTGCATTTTTTTCGATGCGCAACAGATTTGCGAAAACTTAATTTCGAAAAATCGGCTAATTCACACGTGGAGTTTGACGCGCGAGAACTGTGACGTATTATATTCTACGGGAATTACGCCAAAACTTGCACGAGACAGTTTGCTTTATTAATATCGCTGGATACGCTTCGTCACCATGTTGAAAGTAATAAATAAAAAAAAAAATTAGGAGACGGCCGATTCTTTCTTACTAACAAATCTGAGTTTTTTTTTGTATTTTTTTTTTTTGTATTTTGAAGTCAGCGGCGTAGTGCTTTTGAAATCCTCCTGAAAAAGGTGTATGTGATGAACGCCTTTATGAATGGCCAGAGAGAGCCAGCTTGCGGTACCTCCAAATCCCGAAACAATGCCTTCGCCCACTACGACGTCGCACAAAAGAAGCTAGAATGAACTCGGAATGGGTGAGAAGAACGCGCATATTTAACAAAATCCTTAACACGCTAATTTATTTAATCAAATTACTCTAGCGATTACGCGATTCTCAAGTGTTTGAAACGATAAAGCCGGGTTCAAACTGCTCATACCCCCCCCCCCCCCCTCATACAATAAACAGTCTGCGAACACTAGTCTCTGCAATATACGTGACTCGAATGCTGTGTGCCCAAGTGTCCAAGTTTCTCCCAAGCACCCATCTCGCGGTGCGTTCGAATCTGTATGCTGACTGTCTTTTGTGATCCCAGCTTTAGGCGATTGGGGGCGCCTCGATGCGCGTGGAGTGAAAGCTCGTGCTGCGGAACCCAGGGCTTCTGGGTTTACTTCCTCACCCCTGCCTGCTTCAGTCTGGATCAGCGTATGGTATACATAGCTCGCAAACGTCGCCATTGCTGGGTACTGACGGTTATCTCTATATAAGATAGCTTCTTCCAACTACAACGTGTGCGGTGTGAAACTAACACGGCGAAGCGAACGCTCGCGGCGCATCAAAATAGTGGCATGGCTGCGAATGACATGAGAGCTATAGTATACCGAGGTGCGGTCGTGCATCATCACTACTGCGTGATGCACGTTAAAGACCCCGGGCTGACGGCATTACTCCGCTGACCGAATGACTCGTTTACAGCGCAGACGTGAAAAGACCCCTTGGGGCAGACTAACACACCTAAACATATACTGCGAGACTATTATTATACGAGAGATTTGGTAGATCGTACGCTGGCGGGCCCAGCGGGCGCGAGCTCAATCCATGCTTTTCGAAGGGACAACACAAGCTCCCGGTAGTGAAGCGTAGCTCTGGAATACGAGCTACTCAAACTATAATAATAATAATAATAATATTGCTTTATTTCCATCCTTTATGATGGTGGGGCCCAAGAAAAAAAGCTGCAGTAAGCAGCTTGACGAGTCCCTGGGCCCCTACAATGGACAGCAGGAAGCATGCGGGAAAACAAGCAAAAAGCAACATAATAGCGTGCTAGAGGCAATGATGTTAGAAATCAGTACACAAAACTAAAAGCACTTTTTGCAAATTTTAAGAGTGAAAAAGAACATGTACAAGCATATAATAAGCTCAAGTCTGTAAAATTTAGATTTTCTAGATCAATGTTATTGCTGTTAAGGTTGTTTAACAAATGCGGGAGTGTGGAGCTTAAAATTTGAGAGCCATTGTTAAACCGAATCTCGCGACTAGTCCTTGCAATGGTCACCATGCCGCATATACCAAACACGAACGGCGAAGTAGGCAGAGGAAATACGGGGGGAGGGGAGGCTGTCGTGCTGCAGAGAAGTAGAATATTTGGTGCAGGTGCGCAGCATAACTGCTGCTCTGCACCCCCACCCACACATTACCACCCGCACAACAAAGAAACAATAATCACCAGTGCTCTTTCTTTCTTTATTGCTACCGGAACGCTTTCTTTTTTTTTCTTCTTTTTTGCCATATAGGCAAACATAAAGGGAACTCGTTAAAAAGCAGTTCATCATTTTCCGACTGCTGGAACGCTGATGAGACTGGACGCCGAGAGAAAGGCGAGGGTGTGGATTGCCCTCTTTTGTTCGGGAAGTGCGCCGAGCGCCGAAGCAGAAAAGAAAAATTGATTATACGAGCGCTTATTTGGCGAGACAAAGAGCGTGCGAACCAAACACGATCGTTTCGACTCCGCACATATTACACGAACGAGTGTTATTCGCAACAGAAGCGGTCGCTGCTTGCGTAAACAGAATATGTGTACACGCACAGGCGTGCTTCGATCGGTCCGTACACAAACATGTGTTTCTTTCCTCGTTCTGTATGCACACGGTATGGACACGCTCGTGGACGGCGAGCAATAAATCGGGCGTCCCTCAGCGGCCGCGCACGGCCAACAATCGCCTTCAGCCGAAACCATAAACAACGGCCCGCTTGCCGCCGGCCTGAACATGCGATGCGAGGTGCCCCGTGTAGACCACGTCGAACAATGAAAGCGCCCGTGGCAGTTACGGCATGTGTTCCGAGTGTTCCCGGCACTAACCGCATATCGCGCGTGTATATGTCTTAAAGCCGATTGATGATTGTCCTCTATTTGTTTGAGGATAGGAGTAAACATCGCCGTGCAAGCTGTAGTAATTAGCCCCCTTAATTTTCGTTCTTTTGTTTCGGAGTGCTCTTGCTGAACACTCGGGTGTGAGTATTTACAATAGTGGCAGTATTGCCTATAGGGGCGATGATTGCCCGTCTTCTTTTCACGCATATTTTATCAATCACGGTGCGATCGAACAACCAAATATAGATGCACTATGCCTCTGGAAGCACGGCAACTATCGGATTCATTTTGAAAGTGCCTATATAATAAACAGAGACATAAAAAACGTCCATCTAGGAATAATCACCGCATACCATTGATACTCACCACTTTGTACTGCCACGGCAGATGTTGAGGATGCATTCTATCTCCCTCGGCACAAAACGAATAACTCGAGCGCTCTCCCATGCTAAACACCATGCGCTCATAATGCAATATTCCGTCTTATTCACACGCCGTGTTAACAAGATCCCATCACTGACAATAAAAACCATAATGTTTCTTTTCTATCGGGCGTGTTCAAGTCGTGATTGTCTTCCTCTCTCCCGACCTGAAAATTAGTTTCCTTCTTTTTTTACTTTTTCATTACCCCCCTCCCCTCCTATTTCTCTTTCTGTAGGTTTTCATTATTGTTGCGCAAACGGGCCCCCACTCCGTCTCCTTGAATGAAATCGTATCTTTAAAAAGAAAAGAAAAAACGCCATGTCAGTGGCACGGAAGGCCCAGAAGAAGCCGGCATAGCTTTGCGAGAGGTCTAACATTTAACTCGAAAGTTCAAGCACCCGGCTACTACCGAAGCTTACGCAAGCCTTCCACGCACGCACTTACGTTTTACAAAGGTCTTTTACGAGTACCGCCTCAAACACGTGGGAACGTGAAAAAAAAAATCAAATGTTTCTGTTTTGTAATGACGAGACCAGCAACAAAACATGCGGCAAGCGGAAACGCGTCGAATAAAAAATAATAATTCCAACGCGCGGTCGGCATAAGTTCGACATTTCGGCCACGTACATCGGTTACAGACAGCCCAGTTGAGAACGGTGACGGCTACGTGAAAAGTTTCTGTTCACATTTCAGTGTCTGGCGGTCTGAATCTTTGTGACGTCTGCTGCATTTGAGTATACCACCGCTCCAATCGCCGCTCATATGCGCAACAGTAGCACGCACATGCCATGTCTGTCACTGTAACTCGTTGACATGGGTGAGAACAGCAAAGCGTCCCTTTCCGACCGCCGGCATCCAAGACGCACTCGTCGCCATTTTGTCGTGGTTTGACCATAGAGTTATTCCAATGCACGATACAGGTTTAACCGGCGCTAGTGTGCAAATCGACGCAGACAGCAGCCAGTCGAAAGTTGACTTCCGGTAATGCATTTCTATGGGAAAAAGTGGGCGCATTTTCTCCCTGCGCTTGATTATACGATCAAATATGATTAATAATTAGATAACTATAAGATATTTCTCAGTCAAGCACTTGAAAATTTTGGACAGTTACGGCGTTTTTCGTTCGAATTCATGTCATTAAACACGGAGCTAAAATAGCTTCGTACATGCATTTATGTGCACTGTCGGCACTGTTAGCGCGAACACGGCGTTGGCGCTTTTCAGCATGGGTGATTTACGTGGCAAACGAACGAAAGGCATCTGGAAAACCGAGAGAGGCTGCAAGAACTGCGCAGTAACACTGGATCAGTAACTCCTTGTGCATGTAAGCGATCTAAATAAAATTAAGGCCAATTAATAAAGTTTGGTTTGCAATAAAGAAGTACCGTTATTTTTTCTGCTCGTGAATAGGTGCGAAGATGCTTGTTCTACGCTCAAAACTTGACCCGCAACACACTCTAAATCTGAAAATCTGGAGAATCCAGAAAACAGGTGCCCTATAAAATTTGCCCGACATAGGAAATAATAGAAAGGAACACATTTCATGGCCTAAATAGTTTTTTTTTTACGTTTTAAATGTTTATAATTGCTCGTAAAGATGCACGTGGGACGGGTTTATTTTCATATCGTTACAGGACCTTCATATTAGCAATATATAGGCTGGTCCAAGTCACCAGGTTCGATCTAAAATGGACCGTAAAAATCGACGCCTGCACGTACCAATCTAAACTTTTCGTCAAAGGTGTATTTCACAGGTCGGCTTTTTCTTGTAAAATTACAACGCGTAGTTTTCTTTCTATAAAAAATAAGGCCAAGAAACTTGCCAGGGTCTACGGCGGGCAGCGACGCAGACGACAGGCGTTCAGTAGCGGGGTGTGTTTGGCGTTCCTATTGATAGATCGCGCTACCTCCTTATCGCAACGGCTCGTGACCACCGTGGTTTATTAAAATGAACATAATCTTTTTGAAATGTACCTTTGGTTAAAAAATAAATGCGGACAATAAAAGCAAAACTTAGAGGGAAAAAAAACGCGTCTGCATAAGGGCGGCGCTTTTGCTGCCAACGGATTTTGTCTCCGTGTCGTCTGCTTTCTTTTGCTGGTCGGCTGCACCTTCGGACGCTGCTCCCGACGCCATCTATCAATTACCTCGTGTGGTACAGGTTGGAGAGAACTTTATTTTTCAATTTTGTTTTGACTCTTCCCTTAGAATTCGGCCATCTATCAATACGAACGCCAAACACACCCCGCTACTGAAACCCTGTCGTCTGCGTCGCTGCCCGCCGTAGACCCCGGCAAGTTTCTTGGTCTTATTTTTTACAAAAAGAGAACTACGCGTTGTAATTTTAGAAGAAAAAACCGACCTGTGAGATTTACCTTTCACGAAAAGTTTAGGTTGCTACGTGCAAGCGTCGATTTTTACGGTCCATTTTAGATGGAGCCTGTTGACTTGGACCACCCTATATTGACGTCACAAGAATGCTGGCGAACTTTAAAGGGACGGTGCAACAATATTCAATTAAAATGTTTTTTCACTTTACACGAGTTTACTGGCCCTAGTGGGACCCAAGTATACTTGCACACAATGCCATTAACCAAAAACCTCTTTGTTGCAGTGCAGTTTAAAGCGTAAAAGCGAGTGTTTTCTTTCATTCTCTCCTTCGTAAAACTGGGCGATGTAGCGGAAATGTCGCAGCGTCGGCGCAGTCCCCCAGTAACGATATTTGAATGCGGCTCATAGATTGGAGCCGAGCATTGCTTGGCCACTCGATTCGGGCTCGTGATAATCGATAGCTCGAGAGGCATTCGGGTAGTAGCTCGTGTCCAATCGCTGCAATGACGACAATAGCCGAACCGTAACAATGTCTGGAACGCAGCGCGTGTCCTGTGCCTTGTCAAGCCCATGGCGCGTGGCTATGATCGACATTGGCGGTATATAATCAGCTCCAGATCGCATGGCCGTTCTGGCGGCGAGTAGGGAAATAAACACTGATCTTTTTTTTTTTTTTTTTTCGTTTTTTTTGCGACGTTTTTTGCTTGGGGAGAATAAAACGAACGCATGTTTCATTGGTCATAAACGTCAAGGATTCGTTCTAAGCGGTATTCGCGCAAAGTACAAAAATTATTGCACCGCCCCTTCAAACCATTCCTTTCGAATGTTATTTTGCTTAGAATCTTTGCTCGTTTTTATACACGTGCTAAGCAACAGAGGTATGAACCTTTAATAAAGTGAAGTTTGACATCGTTCACTGGTGAATAAAAATACTGTCTCTAAAGAAATTACACGTTTAATATGATAATAAAGGTGCATACTATTCGGTACGACCAAAATAACAAAAGTGATCTACGTTATTTCTTGGCAAGAAGACAGAATGCACGCGCACTTTCTCATAGGAATGCACGGGTGCACCGCAAAAGTAGACATGGTTGTTCGTCTGTTTCAATTTGCATCCTGGAAGTCGCATATAGACTATGGGCCAGTTGAACCTCTGGCGTGCATTATAATAACTCCATGGGTTTACATGCGCGTGCAGGCTCGACGCTCACGAGACGTCGAAGTCTTCCTGTCAGTTCTCATCCTAACAGTGGCACTGGCTGTAGCGACTCCACACTCCAGTCAATCTTTAGTGGTAGGATCAGGTGTGAGCGATACGGGTATATGTATAGAGCATTCCGGTAGTAAGAATTGTGTACCAATCCTGACAGGTGGCCGGAGTGGTACACAATTCCTACTACTCATTCCAATCATCGGCTGCCACATTTGCCTACAGGATTTTCGGGACGCGTGATAAGCACCCATTGTTTCTTTCCTTAGTCAAATATCCGAAGTCACGCATGCGTCCAAACTCCATAGCCCGGAGACTGGGCACTTTTTTTCTTCCGGGTGATCAGCTCCGGAACGTAATCGGGTGTGCGAATACTGCTTCGAATCGAACGGCGCATTGTCATCTCTAAAACCTCGACGCTGCAAAAAATAACCGGTATGTCGTAGCCTCCCCTAGCGCTGCGAAGGCGATGAATGACGCAGCGCCATTCGATTCGAACCACTGCTCGCACACCCTATACTGAAAAGGTGTTATAGAAAACGCCGTGGTCTTGTGCAGCGGACCCGTGTGTCTATATAGACTCAGCCGAACGACTATACGTCCACAGTAGCACGCGCGCTGTATAGACGCGTCCCGAAAGCTCCACGTGCGTCCGGATCCGTGAGTCCATGTCAACAGCTCGCTCCTTATTTCGAACCCGCCATGGAATGGAATTCGCGTCCGGGGTTCGAGGAGAGGGAAGCGATTCGACACTCCGCTCCGCTTGATTAGGCAACTTCTCCCCGCACTTCGCCGCCTCTCGGGATAAAGGAACGGTGGTGTTCCAAAACTCCACGTCTCTCCACTTGTATTTTTTATATGTAGATATTTGCACGGGTTCTCATCGGGAAAGGGAAGGCGTCCCAATCGATTTCCTATCAGGGTTTTACTCCGTTTCACTTTAGGATGGACCACAGCGGACGTTACGGACCGTCGAAGCCAATCCAACGGGGCCGGAATGTCACGTGACCTTGGGGAGTGACGCAGCGAGGCACGGGGATCGTTACGTGTTTCGTTCACAGCGCTGGATATGGTTGGGATGGCTCGTGGCGTCTGCGGCGGTGCGTCGCAGGGGGAAACCGATATCAGCTCCGGTTCAATTCGGTTCGAAGGGGCAAGGGGAGGAGACCGAGAGCACACAGAGAAAGAGGGAGGGAGGTTGGAGGGTGGCGCTGTGTCGCCCTCGCTTTGTAAATACGCGCCGCCGAGGACGTATTGTCGGCGTCGTCGAGTTCGGGAGGATGGGGCATCTGAGTTGGAAGGATGTATGGATGCTGCTCCGGTGGTAAGCGCGGTATCCAGTGCGATTCAGCGACAGGGGTGCGAAGATGAATAAGAAAAACGGTAGTTGAATTACGTGTTTCAAAAACCGAGTTATGGTGCACGTTGTGTTACTGGTAGCTGAATTGGTAACGTAAGCGAGATATTCTTAAAAAAGGAAAAAGAAGGGGAGAGATAAGGAACGGTGAATTTTGGAGGATCATTCGGAGGAATTTGACTCTGTCACTTGTGAATCCAGAACGGTTTCTCTCTGCGCCGATACAATGCACCAAAATAAAATAAATTAGGGGAAAAAAAAGAATCATATTTTAAGCGAAAGACACCGGAAAGTGGGAAGCTTTAAGGAAAGGGAGAGAGTCTGAAATTAGGTGCTTCTAGTTCTTTCGCAAGTTCTATTTTTAAGACTATTTTTAACACGCGGTGGAAGTATATATCAAGATGTACCTTTCGGGCATGGGAACGTGAATGCAAGCTGAGTGTGTGTGTGCGTGTGGGGGAGGGGGGTAATCATAAATAAGGGGCTCGCGATCACCGGGCAGCATGAAGAACGTACGCCGTGCGCCCGTTAACGAGGTTTCTGAGCAATCACGCCTGTCGGTTGAAACAGAAGACACAAATTACTTGTCAGCCCATTTTACGAGTAAACTGGAGGCATAAAGTGCACGACTCTAGTCTCTACTCTATTTCACCCTATGATGTACCACAGGAACGGCTACAAGCACGAGCTCCTTGCTCTAGGGCACATCTCGGCTGCACAAGCTCTCGTGCATTAAGGGCAGCTGCCAGCGCTATGAGCTCGCGCTTCTAACCTTCGCTGCGGTACAGCATAAGGTGAAACAGAGTATAGTAGACGCATTTGCACGCCGTATTCGGAAAAGTTCAATCGACCTTAATTGTGACATAATTATAATGCAATTAAATGCAAAGGGGCAAGCGAGCTGGACAATAATGATGAAAATAAACCCTGGAGAAGGGGAACAAGAAGGACAAGGGACAAACATAAATCTCCAAACACAGCTATAGGTGACTGGTGAGCGACCGAAAAAATCCGCCTGGTCCGGGTATCGAACCCAGGACCTCTCTATTACAAGTGGAGCGTCTGTTCTCTAGCAAGGCATTTTAGAGAGCCAATCGCTGCAATCTACAGACGGAGCTCGGCCAATGACGCGTCTCATCACATGTTTGAATGTATAAAAAAATACTGTACGCTGTGGCACTGAACATAAGGTTTCAGCGTCCTCAGTGCCTCAGCGCAGAACGTTTTTTGGGGAGCAAACATATTATCAGACCCGTCCTTCACCGAGCGCCCTCTTGAGATTGCGGCGGTTGGCCCTCCCAACTGCTTTGTGCGGACACCCCAGATTTCTTAGAGAGTATGTTTCATGAAAGAAACTTTCAGTATCTATTATTAGCCAATAAAAGGAAGCTTTGTGACCAAGCACATAAACGGTGGCTCTCCTCTTATAGAAACTCTGTAATCAAGTCCGCATCTCCCCGCCCCGAAAAGAGCTCTCCCCGTATAATTATGACTGACGTCGAGTCGCTCTTTAAACCGTTCGCGCGCGTCGTCAACAATGCGCTAAGCGACGCCCCCCTCCCCCTTCCACCATCTTTTAAGCAAATCTCGGAGAGTCGTTAAGTAACGAGAAAGCAGACAAGAAACAAAACAAAAAATAACAAAGTGCGAGGAACAAGGTCAACACGAAGGCCGCCTCGAATTGTTTGCCCTGTAAACAACCGCAACAACGGCGGCGGCGTCGGGCAAGCCGGCAGTATACACTGGGCGTCAAAGCACGGTCGCTAGAAGAAGGGAAAGGGGGGTTGCAACGGATGCGGCGCAGGGAATTATTTATCGGTGCGGAATAATTATGCAAGAGCCGCGTTCATCCCGCGTAAAACGCTCGCTCCCAGAGGGTTCCTGCAACGGCGGCGCGGAGCCATGGCGCCTCGGCCATCCGCTCAAGTGCGCGTCGTGACAAATTGCCGGTCGCTTAAAAGGGATACGCCGCCCCGGGGAAGAGTGTGGGGCCGCTGCCTCGGGCTAATGTTGCAGCACATCGCTGTGTGTATGTGTGTGCATATGTGAGCGCTGTGTCCGCTGCGGTGGAAGGTGTGTGTTTGTGTGTGTGTGTTTGCGCGCGCTGCAGTGGGAAGAGAGAGGGACGCGATCGTCGGTGCTGTTCTTGCGCATTTTTGTGCAAGTGGGTGAAGGAGAAGTGCCCAAGGATGTCTTCTTGCACCGACGCTGAGGCAGGCAGCATGAATTTCCGTACCCGATCGCCGTGATCAATGGCGTTTGAGCTGAGGATTGAGCCGTGCCATTGCGGGAATAAGGAAAATTTATGGCGGGTATCGCCATGTTACTAGAGCTGGCACCGCCTTCGTCAAGTTTGTTTCGGTATTCACAAAGTGTGTTAACAGTAATCGCTCACGTGAGCGAGTGTGTATGTGTGTTTTGTGTGTGCGTGTGTGTGTGTATGGGGGAGTGGTTATGCGTGTGTCTATCTGGGTGTGCGTGTTTCTTTTTTTTTTTTTTGTGAAGCACCTGTATTTCAAGGCTCATCGTGGGTTGACGTTCGTCTTTAAACAGTCACCTTCCACCTGCGTTTAGCTCGGAGTTTGCTCCGCAAAAAACGCGAAGTCTGCCACGCTGTGACAGATTTTATGGGATCCCTGACACAAGTACTTTCAACACGTCTCTCTAACATTTACAGGTTTATTTTCCTTACTGTTTTTTTTTTCTTCTTATTTTATTCGCTAGCAACAACACTACGCTTCAAAGCCAGTCGTGAAACGTATTCTGTTGTGTTTCGTCGAATGCATGCTGATGATGGTTCGCCCAGTGCCGCCGGCGACGATAAATGTCACCGCACATTCTTCGTATACAGAGCGGTCTCCGTTCTATACGACTGCCGAAACATCGAGGCTGCCACTTGACGCCGTGCCCGCGCAAGCCGAGCCCGCACGAATGATATACCGAAACTAGAAGTCGGCTCAATGTTAGGGCGAGCGCGGTCATTAGACACGGAGCAATACCGTGCAGCGGCAACAATTCATTCTAAAGCCCCCCCCCCCCCCCCTTTTTTTTTTCCCCTCTATAAGCGTCTCGAAATTTTCCGCTGAGCTTGGTAGTATCCTTCGAACGCCGGGCATCCATCCTCATGGCGTTCATTGAAATCCCCCCTGGT
Source organism: Ixodes scapularis (assembly GCF_016920785.2). NCBI lineage: Eukaryota > Metazoa > Arthropoda > Arachnida > Ixodida > Ixodidae > Ixodes > Ixodes scapularis. The sequence continues at coordinate 61,798,853 of NW_024609846.1, read as the reverse complement.
GACCGCGCAAACACTTAACCACGCGGGGGCGTCGCTATACGTAAAGCGTCGGCCGGTAGCAGCGAGCGGCTCCATCGGCGCGCTCGGAGACGCAGGGTTCCCACGGTCAGAGTGTCGTTGCACCCCTTATTCAGCCCTGAGCGAACGAAGAAGAAAAGAAGAAGAAAAAATTAAGAAGTACTTGACACTTCGGAAGCGTCGCGGCCTTCTTCACAGTCAAAGGGCTCTTTTCATCGCAGTTATTGCTTGGCCGTTCGAGGTCGCAAAAGAATTCCAGCTGCCCTGCCTCCTTGCCTAATAAAAAAAAAAAAAGATGCTGTGAGCGGGAATTTTTTCAATGGACCACCGCAGTTGAAATGGACTCTTTCCTCAAGCGCGCGCCGTCCAGTAGCTGCTGCAACAATTATTTTCGAGGTATATTTTGGATGATGGGTTCTCTGAGCAGGTGTTAGATCCGAGTATTTCGTCAGCGTTGCCTGTGGGCTCGGGTTCAATGAAACGCCTCGCGCAGCAGGCGATCTGTCGATGGCCATAATGAGACGATCCCCAGTGTTGCTCGGACTTCCCAATCAAAAACAGAAACGAGATTGAGACAGAACGTGTCCCTCGTGCTCAACTTTTTTCATTTGAAATGTTTTTTTTTTTTCCAAGCCATTACTTTGTTACCTGACACATAGGTAGCCTTCCAGCGGCTTTCCTGGATATTAGTCTTCTTTTTCCTTAATGGCTAAGATATTAGCGTAGTAAAAAAGATGTGGTGCCGCCATCTTAGGAGCGGTATCGTTTTCTTTTGGTGCCTTCTTTTGCGTCAGCCGGGGACAGTCCGTGTTAGAAGGAGGCGGCCCGTCATGTCAATCCATGCGTCCGTTACCTATTTTTTTTCCATCAATATTCGGTATACAAAAGAGAGCTTTCATGTATTCCGTAAATCCTTAGCTGACAGCAGTGTCGAGCTACGAGCTAGCTAACCATATCGACCAACTGTCTGCCTTTATTATATGATCCCACTCTCTGAGCGAGTATGGGCAGGAGCGGTATCGCGTGGCGAAATATCGGCGTATGACGGGTCCAATAATCACGTATAGTTTCCACCGTCCTGTCATCGCAGGGATCAACGAAGTATAGTGCACCTTTCGAAGGAGTCGACTCAACGCAGGAATCTCAAGAAGCTCCGGCGTCGCTCTTGGGGTCGTAGATGCGTAAACAATCATTCGATCTTACACTTTAACTAATCGCATGAACCGGTCCATCCTTGAAACTATTCTACGTTTCGTTAGATTCGTCAAGTAAGGGCACCCGTGACAGTTCTATGAGAGGGTTTATGGATCGAAGCCACCCGCCCATGACGGCGTTTGCAGTCCGGCCACGTAACCACCGTAGCGGGTAGACATTGGGCGTAGCAGGTTCCGGACCGCTCCAGTCATTTGGCAGCCAAACGGTAGTCCGGGGAAGCCGGCCAGCGACGGCGGGGCCGCCCATTTATCACCTCGCATCGCGGCTCGCGCGGGCTTCCTCGTCGCACTTCCTGTTTATTGCCGGAGGGAGCGGGTCCGTCTGTCCCCCGAACTATGCTAGTGCCTAGAACGTGTCTCCCACCAGGACATGGTCCCACCGGTGCGCTTACTGCGTCCTAAAAAGTGGTCCCTTGATTTCCGCCCGATGACGTCATCTAAATGTCACGCTGTCGCCAGCAGCGATCCTGGTGGTGGCCCAGAAGCGGTGGCGGACGTGGCAGATGTCTGTTCTGCTGCAGGTCGCTCTTTAGCTTGACAGTCCTCGGAAGCTTCGGCAGTCAGGAGTTGGGACGCCGCGACGACAGCGGCACTATACGTTTGCTCGCGCTTTTTACCGGGACTTCTAGCGCCAACCGCCAGGATCGCCACATCCGCCAGCTTGACAGGACGTCTTCTGTTACGTCATTTGTTGTCACTTCGGGGGACCCCTTTTCATGCACGGGTGCTTTGGGTGAGATAAGACGCCTAAACATACCAGTCGAGGACGCGTTCCAGGCCAGTGTGCGAACAACCTTTAAAAGCGTCAAGCCTCTTGAGTGACACAAAAGTTCTAGATAACTCCAGCCGTGTCATTTTTGTAAAAAAACTAAAATCAAAACATCGGAACAGCGTCTCATTTTGTAAACATATATTTGCCTTTTCTAAAGTTTGGACTCTTGAAGATAAAAATAAGGGACATAAGGTACACCCCTAAAAAGAACACAAAATCAAACTTGCCAGCGAAAAAAAAAAAAAAAACAGTTTTGTGACGTGTGCGCATAGTTATAGTTCTTTGTGCCCACGAAGTCTGCCGCGCAAATTACAAGGAGTGATGTTTGTGAAAAATATTATCCACCGATTTTTACTCGACAAATGGAATTGATCGAGCCGCATGATCATTCTGCTGCATAATAAATTACAGCCTCGAAGACTGGAACAAAGTTCCGGAAATAAGAACGAACAAAAAGGAGGCTGCAAATCGCAGCGTACGATGAACGTCGCACAAAAGGTGTGGAGGGTTGTTGGGGCCGCCATAGCTGTACGAGTTTCTGTTGAGCGTGTTCTCGAAGCGAGCCAACACCAGCTTCATTTCACGACGTCAAATTTGTGTATTTTGGCAGACGGTAAACGTTCATTTAACCACGGGCCGTGCTGATAGTCGCATGTGAATGCCTCCTAACTCTACCGCTAATCGAAGAACCAAAGCATAATATCAATTTCCGCGAAATAAATTACGTCATACGGTTCGCTTTGTTCAACAGTATAGCGGGCTACAATTTTCGCGCGTCCCGATTCTACTCTAATTTGTTTGTTCCGTCTTATTCTAATACGCGCTTCGGCACACTTAAAACGTCATGCGATCCCCATCTCCCGCCCTTCCCCTTTCTATCTGAGTGGGCATCGTCTAACGGCGCGACGCCATGCATGTATCACTGGTGGCTGATGCACGTGAAAGACCCCAAGCACTGGCTAAATTTCTTATCTACATCGGAGACAGCAGACGACGGTTGGGTCTGAATAACTTTCCGGTCTAAACGTACACACCAAGCAATTACATAACACAACGTGCCCGATCTTGTCGGAAGGGTTGTCTGAGTAAACATTCGTGTACGCACGAACTCCAAGTGATCGACCCTGCGGGACGCCTACCCGCGTCGAATCCCTTTCCCCATCTCGGGAAGGGGAGTTTGGGCGAGAGCAGGAAGCAGCAGCGGGCGCCGAGGGCGTCCCAGTGGGCGAGTCATTGTAATGGCAGCCATTAGTGGTCTGCATGCCGATGCCTATCGACCTGTCGCTCGGTGCGAGCGGGCCTGCTCTCGTCCCCTCCTCGACCCGTGACCAATCTCCCTACCCCCGTGTGCTCCGGGTACACCGCGCCAGCGGTGGGATAGTCAGGGGGACTGAAAACATTCGATGCTCTGTCGACTCACCAAATGCTGTGTATATCTGTAGTCACCTAAAAACTTTGGAGGAACGGAGCGTGATCAGAAAGTCCAGCCGTCTTGTTATTGCTGGAAATCGAAGGTAACAGAAGCTGGTGCGTGCACTGTACCCGTACTTAACAGGAAAGACAGGGCGTCACTGTAAACACGGTGAGAGAGTTATCTTCGGAAACGTCTCACGCGTGTTCGAAGCACGCCTGCCTTTCGTATGATGTAGCAGAAGTGTTACCGCGACTTAATGGCTACTCTATACCATATACTGCGAACCACTTATGTTTCGCGAGCTCAATATTTCGCGATTTACGGCAAAGCTGAAGTTTTTGAATAATTCGCTGGTTTTAATGTTCGCGACGCGGTGGGATCTCAATATAGATTCGAATGTGTTGACATTCCACCGGAATTGTTCGCGGGACCTATTTTTCGCGAATTTTAGGCGATTCGAGAAATTCGCGAAAATCAGGTCCTCGCGAAAATTAAGTCGTTTACAGTATGTCGTGTCTGAAAAGATGTTTGGCGTTTGGAGAGATGCATAGCGCCACCTACCCGACATAATATATATATATATATATATATATATATTTTTTTATACAGCCACGTTTTTTTGGCTAATATAGTGTGACAATTAAAGATAAGAGATTAACGTAGATCATATTAGTAGACCCGACGGAATTATAATTGCCAAAATTTGCGATGCGTCACTGGCGCATGCAACATAAGGGACGAGCGAGATCCAGGTAATCGTTTAAATTCGCCAAAATTTTAGTGATATTGTTGCCAGACGAAACGTATCTCGGGTGTGACATTCTCTGAAATTTATCTTTTTAAGCATCGGCACGCGCGCGGCTTCGTATTATATATATATATATATTTCTTTTTTTTTCATTCCGTGTGTAGAGTTGTAACTGCGCACCGCGGTTCGCGCGTGTGTGTGTCTTTTTTTTTTTTTTAATCTCTTTGTTACTCTGTTTTTTTTTGTCTTTTTTCTTTTTGGAAAGCTACACGAGTCCCTCCGTACGGCGTAGTCGTAACTGCCGTAATTTATCGTCGCCCTCGCCATGCCTCACGCGCTATTAAGAGCGGTGCTTGACCTTTATTTGATTTCGCAACCGGAAAGTGGTCGTCATTTATCGTTAATGCCAATTTGCAACAAGCATCCTCCGAGTGCTTCCTGTCGTCTATTATATCGACAACTAGGACTTTATAATAAAAGTTAAAGAATCTCAAGAAAAAATGACCGAGTCAACCGCTTCCACGTGACGTTATAGCACCATGCCGGTGGTTAATCCCGTTTGTGCTTGCCGAAACAAAACGTAACTCGGCGGTGCAGAATGACCTCACCAAACTTAAATAGAACACGCAAGCTATGTCTTTTCTCGTGGAAGCGCTCTCCTGGTGGCAGCAGAGCAACGGTTTTGTGACGTATCATTCAACGAAGCATACTTAAGTGCTGCGTCAAGAAGCCGAGCTTCCGCCAGGATAGCGCTGCCACGAGAAAACACGAAATTCACGTGTTACGTATAAGTTTGCTAGCACTGTACGCTGTGAAAGTATACATGCTTAGCAGCAAGTTCATCATAATGACAGCTCAGTTCAAACCATGTATTAGGAGTATTATAATTTCTTCGAGTAAGAACGTTGTTATACGATGACTTACATAACTTAACACTTTGTGCGCACAGTGTTTATTCGAACGCTTCGACTTTTCTTTTTTCCTGAGTTGCGATCAGCAGTCAAATGTCTCGAGCACTATTTTCACCATTGTAGTGAGGCTGATTACATGACAACAACTCGATTTCTATTTATTTATTTATTTATTTATTTTACCCTCAAGGCCAGGGACATTACAGAGGGGAATGGTAGAAATAAACAAAAGAAACAACATGGAACAGCAGAACAAAGCTTAGATAATGGGGAAAACATGGTTACTAACACTTGTACGAAACAAAGCACAATCAACAATTGATGCAAGTGATGAAGGTAACTGATTCCATTCTTTTGTGGCTCTCGGAATAAATGAGTTAAAATATTTATTGTAGCGGCAAGGATGGAACGCCTACTTTGTGCTGGAGATCTAGACGAGCTGAAAGGAATGATGGTGGAGTGAATAGCTGATTTCTGAGAACCGAATTGTGGTGGAATATTTTGTGACAAAGACAAATGCTAGCAATTCTGCGGCGATGTGCGAGGCTGGGTAGAAGTAAAATGTCCTTCATTGATGTTACGCTTTCGGACCGGTTATAATTAGCCAAAATAAAACGTGCGGATTTATTCTGAACGGATTCAATTGAGTCAGTAAGAGTCAGTAAGGCAGGTAGTACCGGGATCCCAGATGGAGGCTGCATATTCAAGCTTAGAGCGAACTAATGTCTTATAAAGAAATAGTTTTAACGAAGAAGGGGCCAGGAAAAAGTTACGTTTAAGATAACCAAGCATGTGGTTAGCGTTATTAATGACGTAAGTTACATGCAGGTTCCAGGAAAGATCGGAGCTAAGTATCACACCCAGACATTTGTAAGAGTGTACAAGTTCTAATGGTGTGTTATGAAGATTAGAAGTACCAGTAAATGTAGCTTTACGGGTTATGCGCATTAGCTTACATTTTTTAATGTTGAGTTTCATTGACCAAAGTTCGCACCATAGAAAGATAGAATTCAAATCATGCTCCAATTGTTGGGAATCGGAGTCGGTAGATATTATTCGGTAGACAGCGCAGTCGTCGGCAAATAATCTTATGGAGGAAGATGCAACGCTGGGCAGATCGTTAATGTAAATGACAAAAGGTAACGGACCTAGGACTGGCCCTTGTGGTACTCCAGAAGAGACAGTTGTGAGGGCAGAGTTAACACCATTGCAGTTTACAAATTGCGAACGATCCGTTAAGAATGCTACCAGCCAATGAAATACATCAGGGTCGATGTTAAGTTTGCTTAATTTTCGGAGTAGAAGCTTATGTGATACCTTATCGAAAGCTTTCGAAAAATCGAGAAAAATGCAGTCCGCCTGGGATCCCTGCTCGAGAGCAACATGAAAATTATTACTAATGCAGAGTAGCTGTGTTTCACAAGAAAACATTTTTCTAAACCCATGTTGAACTGAGGAAAAGAATGAGTTGGATTCAAGAGAATGAACGCGTTGCGTATATATGATGTGCTCGAAGACTTTACATGGAATGCTAGTTAGTGAGATAGGCCTGTAATTGGAGGGGGAGTGCTTGCCACCAGCCTTGTGCAGAGGAATAACTTTTCCAGTTTTCCAGTCATGAGGTAAACATCCGGTGTCGAATGACTGTTGAAATATCTTCGCAAGTATAAGAGAGGAGTACTGATTAGTTGCTTTGAGGAATTTAGAGTTGATTGCATCTGTGCCTGCAGCTGAAGATAAGTTAAGGTCATTTATAATCATTAATTGTACCTAAAATTGCGAGCAAAAAGTTAGCTTAATTAGGTTGGTTCACTTAAACGGCAATCGTTTCACTGCTGTCTCTGTTTACACGTCGTAACTCCTGTAAAATTAATTACAAAAAAAAAAAGATTGAGCGATTAGGACGTGGTGTGGAATAGAACAATTAGTTACTTTCTTTTTATCTAGCCACTTCTAGTTGATTTTTTTTCCCTTGGTGTGTGTCACAGTCATTTGTTAATTAAAATATGTGGCTAGGAAGACCGGTTCAAAAAATAAATTATTACTGCTTCAGAAGAAAGCGACATTCAAGGACCCAAGCACCACATGGTGTACGCATAACGGAAAGGAAAGAGCGTTTTCTGGTTAGCACGTAATATAAGTGTTTTATGGGCATTCAACCGTGAGGTGACGATTCGACCCTTTTCTAACTTTGCTCTCTGAAGTGGCTACTGCGCAGACATGTACGTAACGCGTTACTAGTAACATGTTACTTCTCCCTTATTATTTTTTTTGGTAACGAGTAACCCATTTAGTTACTTTTCTAGAAGAGGAACGAGTAACAAGGCCAAGTAACCAGTAACGCCATCCCGCTACTTTTGAGGAGTAACGTGCATAACACCATTTAAACAACCTCGTTTTAATTCTAACCTGAGCATGCGTCTATTGCGACGAAAAGGTGGACGGTAAAATCGAAAAACAACTGAATAGTTTGACGGTGTAGCAAGGTTTATCGCTGAACACGCCAGTCGAACTCTACAGCTGGGAACGTCCTCACCCAGCGAACACAATAAGGTTCGTTGCTTGTACCTTCTAGAATCGTGTAAAGACTGAATCTTAAACCGAAAGTTGCCAACGCGGGAAGGTACATATAACCGATTGTCAACTTGGAACTTTAGGAGCAGAGGGAACAAAAGGGGAAGTGGCATCCCAGATTCACCAGCTCTTCCCTGGAGCGCAACACTGGCGTTCCTTCTGACACGTCAGTAGAACGACTCTTCAGCGTCGCCGGAGATGTATTCCCAATATTCTCGAGGAAGCGGGGAAACATGACTGATGGAAGCTTCGAGAGGCGGCTACTGCTGAAACGCCACGACTACTAAGAAAAAAAAAAACACGATAAACCACGAAACAAAAGCAGTTGTGTATTAGGTCGTCAAAGTCACGAGAAAAGTAACACAATACTTTTGAAGTAAAGTTCCTTTTGGGAATTAGTAACGAGTAACGGTATTTAGTTACGTTTTTGGGGATAATGTGTACGTTTCTGCTGCTGCCTCGATTATCCGAAGCCGCCATAATGCGACATGCCACAGCGGCGCGGTTTGGCGGGCTCGTTGCACATCAACAAAAGAACGCCGAATCCTCGTTTCACATTAGACGCGTTTACAATACACGCACCTCCTCCATATATTCGCAGAAACCGGTGTCCGGACTTGTGCACGCAGGTCCCTCCGCGCCAACCGCGTCACTAACGTGGAGAGCGAGCGCTGCGTGTCTCGTCGTGACACGAGCGCTGTCAGAGTCGTGTTCGGCCCATAGAGCGTAATTACGGAGCGCCGCCACCACGCAGTGTCCGTCCGCCCGGCGAGACGCACGAACTGCTCGCGTATACCCCGATCTGTTCGCCGTGCGCACGCACACGGATACGCGCACACATACACGCGCGAGCGCGGAAGTTGGTCGAACCCGGTCTAGTGCACTAATTACGCAGTCGCGGACGGAGTGTGCGGAGCACCAGCGCGCCGTGCTCCAGAGGAAGTCCATATCGTAAAAAAGGAAGGAGAAAAAAAAAAAAAAAAACAGGTCCGCAGGGCAGTCGTTTTTTAGTTTTTTTGCGACGAATCATACTCGCCTTCTATCGGATTGGGACTGTTTACTGTCTCCGCGATCCCGGCAACTCAAACAGCATCACGTTTGATGGGCGAAGTTGTAGAGACAAGGCCCATTCACACAGGCGCGTTCGCTTACGTTTTCTTATGTTAAGTTATGGATCACCGGGACATCCGTGCTTCGAATGTCGCGTGCATAGTCGCTCCTTAAACTGGTTGCCATGCTTCGTACGATGTGCAAATGTCCCGGTGACTCCCGTTGGAAGCAAACGACGTAAGGTCACGTAATACCGTGTTCACACTACAGAACAATCCGCCGATCTTTCATAATACACGCAAACCTAGGTGTTATACAAACGGAATGAGTGCGTTCAGACCACGATTGCTCGTAATCTGACCGAAATCATTGCGCTTGTTGCGCTTAAGTTTGCGTGTGTTATAAAAGGTCGGCGCTTTCCGTTCGTAGAGTGAACATGCTATAACGAATCCGTAACGTAAGAGAACAGGGCTTTGTGAACCAGCCTTTAACTAGCTCTTGTGGCCAGGGACACCATGGAGCGGAAAATTTGAGGAATTTCGCAAGGGGGGGGGGGGGGGGGGGGTTCTGCGGCTCTGCGCGAGGCGTTATACAGTGGCTTTTGCGCTGCGGGCAGAGTTAATGTGCCTTTGCGCGATGTTCCTCGTTATTCGTCGTATGTACGCATTATAAACTTTAGGGTAGGGGGGACTAAAGACAGGAGCAGAACGCGGCGAATCCTGGGTGCTGACATCAGCGGTCCCGAGAGAAAGAACGGGAGAGAGAGAGCGACAGAAGAAGGGAGAAGGAATGCAGGCGGAAGGTTAGGCGTGTTCGTTTTGCCGCGACGAGTTGAAGTTGCTCACTGCCTTCAACTTTATTCAGTTTCATACAATGCGCGATTCCGGTGTTTTCCTGCAAAGTAAGCTCGAAAAGAACAATGAACACTTTTTAGAGCTGATGTTGTGCCACTTCTTTTTTGCCTATTAAGGCGCCTCCAGTGATATGGGCTCATCAGGACCGCCGATTTCGGCGTCTATAATATGCCCTGCCATTTCGAAGCGGCCCCAATCCCTCTAGATTATATAAATATATATAGATATATATATATGATTCAGGGCCGTCTTATTAGAATCAGCGTATCAGCTAAGATGGTGTGATGGAAAGCACCGCCAAAGCTATCCGGAGGCCAAGTTCGTCTGCTTCTTTTGCAGGGTTTCTGGCAGAGCTGGCAGTAATGCAATTACTGTAATGAAATTACAGTAATTTAATTACTTGTTCCAGTAATTAGTAATGTAATTCATTACTTTTTGTAGCAGGTAATTTAGTAATGTAATGAATTACTCCAGCGACGGTAATTGTAATTAAATTACCTAATTACTTTTTCGCACAAGGCATATTTTTTGTGTCCACAATACACAAGAGCGCTTTTCTTTTTGTTTTACTTTTTCTTTTTCGTCTACACCTTTCCAAAAAACTCTCTTTGGCCGCCGCTATCTTGCTGATGCTAATGCGGCTGGTGCGACTCTCGCGCCCTCTATTAGCTAGACATTTTCTGCCACTCTCTTGAACTGTGAAAACCCCCTCAGCGCGATTCTCTACCTATGTTTTGCGGTTTTGCATTCGAGGTTTTCTGGCCCCTCTTGAAGGTTTCCGCTTACTTTTTCTGATGCATACTGCGTACCCTCTCTGTGTTATCTACCACTGTGAGAAATAGGGCTGGTAAGTGCCATCCATTCGAGCTTTTCTGCTCGACATTATCGGGAAACGAAGGAGGGGAAGTAGGTCGAACTAAGGCCCCTGGTGGAACGGCCCTCGACGCAATTTTGCGAACAATGACAATTGTTCTCCCCCCTACGAGAGATAATCCGCGCAGGGTCCTCAGTCATCTCCAAAAATAGTTGTCCGGGTTGGGGTGGGAAACGGATCAGTCGCGTGCGTTCCTCTGTCCATCGGTAAACATGCAACAGAGAGTTCTAGCTGTGTGCCATGAACTGTGTAAATAATGTAAATAAAGTTATCTGTGAAAGAAAGTTATCAATAGCTCCTTTATATTTAAAAGTATACAAAAGTAATTCGAAAGTAATGTCATTACTATTAAAAGTAATTTGTAATGGTAATTAATTACTTTCTGCCTGTGGTAATTTGTAATGTAATTTAATTACATTTCAGCAATTTTCAGAAAAGTAATTAGTAATGTAATTTAATTACAAAATATGAGTAATTTGGCCAGCTCTGGTTTCTGGTGACGTGAGAACGCCGAACTCTCATTGGCTCCGATCTGAAGGATAGTGCGTAGACCTCAAAACAGCTTACTTTGAGGTCTACCCACTATCCCTCAATCAGAACGCACGTTTCTAAATATTTTTTTTTTCAATAAATTGGCGTTTTTAGGTTTATTTGTGGTTCAACGAGCCTTTTCCTGCCATTGAAGCGTCTCTTTCAGCCCGCGTCTTGAGCGTGGTGGACTCCGCGCTTCCGTAAACATCGCGGAATCCCCCGCGGCACTCCGACATCATGACCCGCGAAAGGCGAAACGACTCCTCGCGTTGTCCCCGCTCCGAGGAACGCGCGCGCGTGATTTATCCCAACTTCTTTCCGTAATAGCTGCGAGAAATCGCGCTGCCGCTCGAGATAGCCTGGTTGCCCTTTCAAAGGAGCTCTCGGGAGCCGCGCCGACGCGGCAGCAGCATCGAGGCAGGCGCCAGTCGCTGCCGTGGCGAAGATTTACGCTAGCGCCCGAACGACAGGGCCTTGGCTTGAACGAGCAACCTGGCATGCGGCTTCCATCAACGTCGGGGCCGGTAAATCTACGACGGGACATCGAGGAACGAGCTCCGTGGAAGACGAGGCACGGTCGCACGCAGGAGGGCGCGGAGCTGGAGTTCCGTTCACCCTGAAGCCGACAGTGAGGTGGAAGTCATACGCGCTGGCCGGGCCAATCCACCGCCTTCCTTTCATCAGCTGAACCCGCTTTCTCTGCGCGTGGGTATGGGCTGGAGCGTGATCACGCGGCGAAGGGTAGAAGCAGTAGTGGTCACGTGAGCGTGCAGCTTCCACCGCGCTATCAGCTCAGGGGTGAACGTAACGTAAAAGAGTGACACGCGGCCACGTGCGCCCACTCGTGTCGCGGCGAAGGCCGCAGCTGTCGCGGTGTCCTCGCCGCGCACGCCGCGGGTGTCATCCAGCGTAATTTGCGGGACTTCTCAGCCGGGCACCGAACATCGGGCCGCCAATGAAAAGGGAGGCAGACACCGGGGAACCGGAATCGAAACCCGAGTGCTGACGTTGACGTCGGTATATACGAGCCGTTTATGTTGCCGAGATTCGACGCGTCAGCTGACACTAATGAGGATCTCGATGATGGTGCGAACGACAGTGGTGTATCGAGGCCATTCGTCAGAATGGGTCACGCATCGCTTCGTCGGTCCCATCGGGCAACAATGACGACCAACTTGGCATCGCTTGCATGCGCGAAGGGTGTGACTGGATTCACTCGATTTGAGTCCACTTGGAACGCCAACAAAGCACTCGTGCCCAAGAGATCCTCGGAGTCTCAGAGTGTACCCTAGAATAGGGGAACCGCGGATGATTGGTGCAGCAACTATTAGATGGCACGCGCCGTTCCAAGTTTTTTTGTTTTTTTTTCGAAGAGTACGAATAGACCGATCTCACCAAGCGTTCAGCGCATGCGTGAAGCCACCATAACTTTAGTTCACAAGAGGCAGGCAGCAGTGACCGAGACGGCTCGTGCCGTTTCGTGCTCCCCCCTCGCAGGGTTCCAGCGAAGTTCGGGCACGTGCAGAAAGACTAAAGTTCCCCTGATGCATTGCGGCAGCGGTGGCGTAGACAAACTGGCTGGTGAGATCGGTCTATTCGGCGATGTGAAATGTACGCTGCAGATAGTAGGCGCTCTGCAGCAAGACTGTAAATATACCCGCTGCATGGTGTGGCGTCAGTGCAAGCAATCAGTGACCAACCATTTTTTTTTATTTATTTTCATTTAGTTATTTAACGGCTTGTACTTGGAGATCTACGTCAGACCCGCAATCATAAATGCAAGTTTTCGGATAAGGCGCGCGCATTAGACACGAGAATTTGGTGTGACCTAAGACCAAACGCTCTAAACTACTTCAAGGCCCTTCTCCACTGTCCGAGTCACGTGTTTAAATGCAAATTGATTGTTACGCGAATCTGTTTCAATTAGGATGACGTCAAAGATCGCGTTATTCTGACTTCGGTAACTTGCCAGTCGCTCCATCCTACAGGTTCGCCACCCTTTCCTCAGGTTCTCTGCATTGCACAAACATATATTGCTAGTTAACGCGGCTGTTGGCATACATCCTTAACATAAACTCTCGCCTGCCTAGACTGTCGATAGTTTAATGTGAGTCAACCAAACTGTACAACCTACACAAACGTAAGACTAATATGCCACGCCACGAACGGCACAATCAGTATGTCTTACCGTACACTTTCGAATCACTATTGTTGGTTGATGGTGGCGTGTTGCGTTGGTGGTTGAAAGGCAAAGGGTTCATTCTGGATGATTCTTCGCAAAAGCTACTGGAATTAGTAGTTTGCAGTACTAAGAACACATTTTCTGTTTTACTCTGAACGGACTGAAGGCCTATAAGGACAGAGGTATGGAATCTCGAATATGACGTGAGTTTTCTTTGCCGTCTAAGTAGTCGTAATACGGTAACGTAGCAGATACGTCCCCCTGAATCACATCAATGACATATCTAACGAACGAAAAAAAAATGTTTTGTTCTTTGCATCGCTCGTGGCCAACATTCGCTCGAAGGTTAACGCAAAATGACCCGAACAAAAGAAAGCAACCCATGGGAAAGATATTCTGGTAGAGCAAAAAGTACATATAAGGTTTACTGTTCCAATTGACTATTTGCTATATTACCCAAGCATCAAGGAGAATGCAGGGATTGATGTTCCACGCGCCGCACGCGCACGCCTTCCCCGTATAAAAGATTCGAGGTAAATAACCAAAATAGTGTTGATGAACGCGCCTGCAAGGTGTCATTTGTTTTAGGTATTTGCTTTAGAAAATTTCCTACTGCTGAGGCCAGCACGCGCGGCGCGTGGAACACCAATCCCTGCATTTTCCTTGATGCTTGGGTAATTTAGCAAAAGGTCTATTACGCGTACTAAACTTTCACATGTATAGAACAATTACCACAATAACAAAAGAATACCATGTGCAGCATTGTGTGCCATCTGTAAAGATAAGAACGTGAGTCTGAAAAGGACCTCTTCTCGCGACAGCTGTCAATACTCCAAAACAGTGCCTCCTATATAAGTTACACTGTGCCTGTCAGCTTCTCTCCAAGAGGTGTCCCGGCCCGATGCTTCACCTCACAACACGCACGTACGGGTAGGTAGCGCCGCCTGGCGGACGTTCGGTTTTTTTCTATTTTTCTAGCATGTTGTATTTACATTATTATTGAAGATATATCATATATGTGTTTTTTAACAACATGTGGAACACTGTTCTGGATGTGACCGCCCTGATTCAAACGAGTTTCGCTGAGACAAAATACGAAACTACGAAACAGGCACGGCCAGGCTTCTCTCTTGCAGCGCGAACGTGGAGAACGCTTGGCCGCTTGACCGTCTGCTTTGGCGGCAGTTTGGGGCTTTGGCGGTCACCCTGAATCGCGCGCATAGAAATAGTTGGCGCCGGGTCGTGTGCGGGTGAAAAGGTAGGAAAATAAGAAGTAATATTCCGCTGGAAAACGGCGAACTGGTCCCGTGCTGTCAGTCAAAAACTTTTAGATTTCTTGCTGTCGGTGTTGCTGGAGCGACATCATTGAACTTCCTACGGAAAAGATGGTTGACTTCACTACACGGCAGGTTTGTACGCCTAGGTGGCTCCACCGCTCGGCAACCACACGTACTATTTGCCCTCTCCCTTCCGCTTGCCAGTGCTCGAAGCTGACAGGCATAGTGTAACTTATATAGGAGGCACTGTCCGAAATCAGCCATTGCGCCTTCTCACTGACAACGCTTACTAGAGGTTAAAAAAAAATATAAATAAAACAAGAAGAGGGGAAGAAGGAGGGACAACAGGGGCGCCGATCGACCGACACGCATCAAAACGCGTCAATGACGTCTCATACGAGGCATTAGCTGGGACTGCGATGAAACGTAAACTGCAGCGCCACCAAATCACACGCTTCCACCTGGATTTTAAACAACAAAGTCGAGAAAAGAAAAACACCAAAAAACAAAGCCGAAAAGGCCTTCAGCAGGGTGACGATGTCGCGCGTGTGTGTACGTTGCGCCGACGACACTCGCCGGGCGTGGGTGCGCGCGTGAGCGCGTGAGCGCGGAGTCGTGCGAGCTGGATCGCGATCAGCCGCGTCGATAACGGGGCGACGCGGGAGATGCTCGGAGCCGATAGCAGCGCCAGCATAAGCGCCCGTCCGGTCGCTGTCCACAGAATGGGGTAGGACGTTGGCTGGGTTCCCCCGGGCCTCTCGTGGGGATGCCAAGTTGGCGCACCGCAGTCCTGTTCGTGTTTATTTGAATCGTTGTTTTTATATTCATTATTTCTTTTTAAGTACCATGTGTCTGATACCAACTAAAAAACCAAATATTAAAAAAAGTAAGAAAACAATTGAGTTATGCAATTTGATTTATTTCTGTTATTTATATTTTAGCACGTTCCACACTACGCTTCTTTCCACCATCAGTCAAAGTGCAGTAGTATCTTTCGACTGCCTGGAATGCCTTTCTTTCTAAAACGTTCTCCGGTTGAACTCTTAAAAAAATTACTTAGCTATAACATCACACGCGTTTCTCGCTGACTAAAAAGATGATGACATCCCTATCGATCTGGTCAAGCTCGCCTGCGTGCAATATGATGAAGCAGAGTGAGTTTGCGTCACGATGATGTTATCGCGCGTCCCGCACAAATATATTTTATAGGAACTGTCCGTAGACTGTAATCAGTCGATGGTACAGTGCCCTCCTGATTGTGGGCACGTTCTTAGCGTTCCGGAAAATGTCAAGAACGGGCACGCGCAGGAGGGCTGTTGACGTTCTGCCGAAAAAACATATAGAGGCTTTACACACGCGCCAGAATAGAGCCGCCATTGCTGACCTTCTCTTGTCTTACGGAGATACCGAGCCACTGGAACGGGTGTTGACGAGCCTCCAGAAAGGCCAATGCTGGGAAGAAGGACACAATGGAATCTAAGATGGCAAAAACCTGGACTGCTATGGTAATGACGAACTGAAGAAAATGGAATAAGCGGAAACAAAAATTAAAGGTCAGTTATGGTGGCGCCCATGCACAACTGCTGTAAAGCGTCTATATGCACAGACAAACAACGTAAGTTAACGGTGCGTTCAGTGTGCTCGATTGGTTTCGCCGGCACACACGAAGAAATGACAAACGCCGTGACGTTGCAATTTTGCCCCGCTTTATTCGCCGGTCTCGTAACGTACGGCTGCGCTCTGACTAATGCGGAAACAGAGTATAGTTAGGCATATCGCTGTTCGCGCTTGGATATCCACATATCCAAAGCCGCCTTCAATCATGTACGACGGCATGCAGAGAGTAGTGCGCCGGTAGCGAACTATAATACGCTTAGCACTTTCACGTCGAAGCAGCACTGTAGATATATTTAAGTCTGCCCGTACTACGTCAAAGAGGATCATATATAATGTCGAGCGATCCCACTGTAATACGTGCTTTCAGACGTTTGTAGCGTTCGCTCAGTCTAAATAGTAACGCGGGATTTTGTCACCTCGGGCACATACATGTGCGGACAAAGTGTCATTGAAGTCAGGAGCCCGCGCGGGAATTCATTCGCTCAAAGCAGCTTTCATTTTTTTTTTTTTTTTTGCTTTAGTTTTGCAAGTCGCATTCTCCTATGTGCGCGTTTTGATTTTTGAGCCACAGAGTGATCGAGTTATTCTTGCCTATATAGATCTGACAGTTCCGTGCTTTGAAAGACATGTGTTTGAGCATTGGAATTGATATACCAGCTTTCTTTGGCCGGTTCAATTTGCGGTTAGTTAAATTAAGGCCCATTTTCATTGAGTCTGCAAGTTAGACACTGGGCTACGCTTGCAGACTTAGTAAAAAAAAAAAGTTACACGTTTTTTTTAAGATTTTGTTGTATGATATTTGCTTTTGCTTCCAGAATTATGTGTTTTAATTACTCTAATTTTAGATTCAGCTCTCACGCGGCGATTATGTGAGCGGTGCACTATACACACCACCAAATTAGTGTTCACGTTCATCACAAATCATTCCAAGAAATGCACGCTTTCTTGAATTCTGAGAACTTGAGAGTAGATTCCCCGAACGACCGATAAATTAGAAGTAAAACTTGAACTGGAACCTCCCTTGGTTAACACTCAGATATTCAAAGCACAAACGTTACTATTGTTACGCTCTTCTTGTAGGCCGCCGCGTCATGCAAATCCAGAGTTAAAACTTCCGACACCCCTGCACCTATTTACAAACAACCATAAAAACCTCCACGCACAGTCGAGTTACCCTCCATGACGGGGCATTTCTAACGACTTGACGAGAACGCGCCGAATAAACGATGGGTGGCGGCGGTCCTAGCTTCGCCCCCATTATAAACTCCCCACCGATCGACCAGTTCGCCTAAAACACACACAGACACGCACACACCAAAAGACAAACCAACACACACATCCGCACAACAGATTTACGCAGTGCCGGCCGGTCCGCGAACGACGTCGGCGATCGACCGCAACAAGAACACGAAGAGCACGGAGCGGGACGGCCCGAAGCCCCGCCGCCGATAAGCCGCCTGCTCAGATGAGGTCGCCCCGGCCCCAGAAACACTGTAATTTGGACGGCTCTAATAACGGTGATTAGGTCCATTATACTTTTATGGCCTCAGCACGCTCTCTCGTTACCTCCCCCCACCAGCGCGGTCTTGGGCCGGCGTCTTCTTTATCGGCTGCGAGCCAGCCCGGCTGGTGCGAGGGGGCGCGCGAGGCGCTATTGTCTTATTGATTCCGCGTTGGGGAATCGCGGCGGAGGCGAGACGGAGGCCACACCGAGCGTGTCGACCGGGGCGACGACGACGACGACGAATCCATAGATGCCAGTGTGCGATTTGGAACCCCCCCTTTCCTCGACCAGTGATTTCGGAGTCCAAACCCGCCGTGTCAGATTGCTATAATTTTTTCGTGTTTTCTCGCCATTTTTTAGGGGAGGGGTGTTCTTTATGTATACGTTTGACGCGCTATTCCGTTTGAGAGCAGTCTGAAGTGTGGGCACGAGTGCAGTTTTCCGAACGAGGGACCTCGACCTATCTTGAGGTTCTCTTTAGTTTCTTTCCTCCTTCATTGCGTTTTTTTTTTCTAATGTCTGTTGATATTTGAGAAAACGCAACCAAAATTTAGAGTATGAGCTTCTTTTTTTCTTTTTTTCTACGTGCGTACGTCAGATTCCCAACTTTGATATTCAATTTTCTGCTCGACTCCTCGAATGGATTCTCGACTATTTTCTGGCGTGCCACTTTCCCATGAGGACTGGAACCTATATTACGGGTCCCTAAGGGTCGACGGGGCCAGACAAGGAATCAGTTGCTACTTCTGTGAATATTTAAGAATCATACAAGCCCCCGCCCCCCCCCCCCCCTCCCCCCAGAAAAAAAAGCGAGGGGTATGTATCAGGGATGGGCAAAATACATGCAAATATGTATCTAAATACAAATACAAAATACTTCGTCAAAAATGTATTTAATTACAAATCTAATTACATTTAAAAAAAGCATTTAAATACAAGATACAAATACAGCCAAATGTATTTGGTCTCCTCCAAATACTTTTCCAAATACACTCCTCAAAATTTGCGTCAGCAACTTCAGGGCACCTGCAACGGGTTTCTGGGTATCTTATTTTAATTTTGCATCGCACACTCCGGAGTGAGTGTGCGAGGCTCTAGTAACGTAATAGAATAATAATCACAAAAAATGTAATCCCCTTGAACGTAATAGGTGAAAAAGTGCAGAGCTTCAAGCAGCTTTTTTTGTCGATTACATTTTGGTATAGACCAACAAAAAACCGGGACCCCCCCCCCCCCCCCCAAGACGCGCAGCACTAGCTAGGTATTTTTTTTATTGTTGCAACTCGCACCAATTACGAAAATCTGCACGACCCGCGCATTTAGAATGTTCCAGGAAAAAATATGGATGGAACATATGGATCAGTCTGGAAAGCATCACAAGTTGTCACAGGCACTTAATAAGCCAGTCTGCCTGTGAACGTCGATTTCGTCACTATTCTTGCCCTGGACTAGCACCGTAATCACAAAGTCGGTAAACGCTTGTGCTTGAATGAGAGACACTGCATTCGGTGCAGAACGTAGTTTTCTTCCTGCTCTGGACAGTGACAATAAATTTGAGGGACGTATTTTCGCCCACAAAATTGTATTTAATTGCAATTGTATTTGAAATACCCACGTTTTCGTACTTAAATACACACGTCAAATACATTACCCAATTTGTAATTAAATACAAATGCAAAATACACAAAGTATTTGAAATACGTATTTCGAATATTTGTAGTGAAATACTGCCCATCCCCGGTATATATTGATGAAGCCTAAAGGCAACAGTGACCACACGCTCTACGTCCACGAAAATGTCAGGAATACGGTCCTCCCGCTCAAAAAAAGTCACCGCAACGAGGACAAGCCCGGAGGGACGCTGTCTTCCGCGTCCCGTATCGTGCGCCGCCTATCAGAGCACCCTTACGCGCCGGGCTATGTACCGGCCGCCTTCTACAAACAGCGGTATACATACGTGCGTGATTTATGCGCCCCGAGCTTTGATTAATGGCGACCATCCGCATCACGCGTACGTCGTTGCTTCCCGCCGTTCATCATCGTCATCGTTTTTGTGCGCACGCGGACGCAGTGGCCGCTCCCCCGTCGCTGGATTCCCTCCCCCGACCGCGGGGTGCCACCGACTGTATGCTCCGTTTCACCTCGCGATGGACCGCAGCAGGCGCAAAGAGCTTCGCTGGGCGCCTCTCGAAAGGCACGTGGCGTGGCATTGCATCGGCTTCGACGGTCTCGCAGCGCCTTTTGCGGTACGGGATCGGGCGGTGCGGTGGCGAGCCCTCGACGACGACACCCGTCGCCGTCGCCATGGGCAGCGAGCGGGACGTGCCGAGGATTGGCGCGTCTGACGACGACACTGAAAGGGCGAGGCTGTTTGGTAACCTGCCGCCGACGCGGAAGTTACGGAACGGGCCACCCGCGTGCGGTTACGCGCAGTTACGCCGGAACGTGCACACTGCCGCGGCCGCCCCGACGCGCGGCGCGTGAGGAAAAGGTGCGCCGAGTCGGTTACGTGATGTTCTAGCTCGAATTGCGCCAAGTTTTGTTGGCTATAGGGTGAGGCCCTCGAGTTTTGCTTTCTCAATTTTTGGGTCGTTGTGTTTTTTGTTTTTTTTCAGCAACAGCTGTTTGTGGCCTGTTCGCCGCTTTTTCGACAGTGTGAGCGTAAACGCCTTCAGTTTGCCCGCTAAATTTAGCGGGAAAATTCACGTCACGTGACTTATGCATCAATTCAGTATCCCCGCTAAATTTGGCGGGAAAATTAATGTCACGTGACCTGACGTCACGGGACCTACACACGAATACAGGTTCCTCGCTATATTTAGCGGAAAAATTAATGTAACGTGAAAAAATGTGCCGATTTCGCTTCCCCGCTAAATTTAGCTGGAAAACACCTTCACGACCCTAAAATAATTTACTCATCAAGACCTTGCCGACGTTAAACGAACGCAACGTAATTTCAATATCAGATCACAGTATAAACCACGATCTGCGCAATGACAATCGATTCTCATCGTCATATCATCGAATAAGCAGCACACTTGCCGCTGTGAGAACGCATCACGTCGTGTAATCGTCATTTTTTTTCTTTCTTTTTTTGGTACGCGTGAAGTCTGCGCGTTGCCTATTGCAGGATGCGCGGCTGGTGTGCCATCTAACATGTCGGGGCATAAATAAAATTCATTCATTAGCATGCGTCTCCATGTGTTTCACATAGCCTAGAGGCACTCTCAGCAATCTCGCACTGTATGACCATGGTGTGCCAGGGCTTTGTGCGGCCTTCAATACATCGAAATCCAAACGATTCGCTCGATGGGTCGTAGCCGTAAATTTCGTCTCGCATTAAAAAATATTACATAAAAAAGTTTGTGTTTGTCCGTCCTTTCTCGCTTTCTTCCTCAAGTTAAAAAAAAAAAAAAAGAAGTCACCACTGAAACACCTTATCGGATGATTAAATGTTTGAAATCTCGAGACCTCACCATACTTATAAAAATAGCCAAGGAGCCCAAAAACAGCCAATTTTCCGACCTAAGTAGCGAGCCAATCGGTGTGTCGAAACGGGGCACACGATAACTTCTGCCCTCGGTCCAATAAATTAGTGTCACGTGAATCGCTGCAACACCCCCGTTGGCTCACTGGGGCCGTCAGGTTACGCTAGTAGACACGTCGAATAGCATTTATAGCACAGCTCGATGTAGGCGTGACGCTATAGCTAGAGATGATCAACACCTGCGAGGCAGGAGCGATGTCACCTCTGACACATTCATGCCGCGCCTTAAAATAAAGTGATGTCACTCATTAGGTTGGGTAGTCACACCGCATTTGGCTCTTCCGGGCTGCGTATTTCGAGAAAATTCAACGACTTCCGTTTCGCATCTTTCAAGCGTGTCGCCGCGGTCTCAGTAATGGCCGGCCCCTTTGCGCGCTCATTGTCCACAACCGTCGCGCATTTTGTTTTGTTTCTTGAACCTATATAGGCCGGCAAATCGGCTTCCGGTTTTGCGGTCGATACGAGTTACTCCTTGCCGATTAATAGTCGAGAACGTTTTCCAACCGTGACGTTGTCGACCGCAGGGACGACCGTACTCTCGCGCGCGCTTCGACGGTTGCTTCCGGGGTAACATGGCAAAACGGGAGCCTCATTAAGGAGGCCTGGACGGTAAACTCCGCAGGAAATGGTGCAGTTAGAGAAATGTTGGCAACGGCACAGGCACAGAGTGACGAAAGATAAATTCAGTCTCCAATGTGGTAATTGAGACGTACGAAATGTTCCCACCATTCTCTAACTTTTTAACTGTTTTTGACGTTGCACATGGTGCCTGATATCACGTTTGAATACATTCTGTTCTAATCGAAAAGGTTCGACAAGCGAAAGCCGCATAACCCCTACTCCGCCGACACTGTTTTGGCAAACAAGCCGTCCTCGAGTTTCTTTGTTTTTCTATAAATAATAATGTTATGTTTATGTTTGTACAGCTGGAAGTTAGTCTGCTTCAATAGGCGCCCGGTGTCCCAGCTGTAGACGAGAAATCTAGCCAGTGGGGTACAACGGCTAACCTAGGGTCTTTAACGTGCACCACGCAGTAGTGATACACAACCGCACGCCGGTACGATTCTCATTATTTTTTTCTTACTATTGAAGAACATTAATCAAAATGTACTACAGTGGTAAAAAGTGCTCATACAAGAGTAACCTTTCCGAGTAAAATTTGAAATATCGCCGATATCGTGTTTCGAACTAACAGTGGCAAGCAGTGTACATACATTAAGAAGTTGGAAGAAAACAGATATGACGTGGCTTGTTTGTTACTCACTCTTCCTTAATTTCATTCGCCTCAGTTTGATATAAAACGCACAATAAACAACCCAGACAATGTTTCTTTCTTTTTCTTCGCTCGTTTGGAAGCGTTGCAGTCACTCTATATAAGCGCGCATGGCGACAGCTGCCATGCTGGCAGCAGCTTGAACTAAGTCACAAGAAGAGGAGTTGACAATAAAATCTAAATCCCAGCGTTCGAGTGCGAGCCACAAGTGTTACAACTAGACTTCAAAAGTGCTCTTAAATTAGAGCACATACGCCGGAGTACAGCAGTGAGCGTAACCGGCTATATGACATCCTGGATGAACTCACTCCATCGTTATGGCGATAACCGTTCGAAAGAAGTTGCAATTAATACGGCGGCGCTCTTCGCGGCTCGGGATCATTAGCCCCGGCTCCAGGCGTTGCGTCGTCTGTATCCGAGTAAATTAGCGCACGTTAACGGATGTGATGGATTACGAGGTCAACTTGATCGAGCGGACGGAAAGGAGTGCTCGCGATGAGGCTGCCGTAATAAAGGAGGGCGGAGGCACGCTTGTGGCCCCGAGGATGGGAACGCTGACGTCATAGTATACGGATGATGCAATGCGCGCATCGCGAGCATCGCACGTGAAACGTAATCCCACCGCAACGCTCAAACGGTGTAAATCGAATAACCTTTCATTCGGAGTTTCAAAAACGCTCGCACACACACGCACACACATTATATATATATGTTTCTTCTTTCTGGTGATTCGTTTCGTGAGAGCGTCTCTTTCGTCGCACCCCACACCGCAAATCTCCAGAGACGCGCTGCAGCAAATCGTCTCAGCTCAGCGGTGGCGCTGCGGCTCTTGTTTCCCCCGGAGCCGGCGTTCGCTGGCGGGGAGCCGTCCAGTCGAGCGGACGGCAAAAAGGATCAGGGACCGATCCCGCCGCCGAGATCTCGGCTAAATCAGCTGGGGGCGGGTGGGCGGATCAGCGGACCCCAAATCGCGTCAACGCGCTCGAGAACCTTGTTACCGCAGCGGCGAAAAACACAGGCTCGCGCCGGTCACTGGAAGGAGGGGAGGAGGTGCGAACGGGACCCCGATCCGATTGACCCCGTGGGATCCCTCTCCTTCCTCGTCTTCCTCTGTGTGACACCGCACGCACGCTCCGCGGAGGAAACGCGCCGCGGTGCCCGGACGGGGACGAGAGTTCGGCTCCGCCGCGTGACAGCAGAGCACGGAGGCTAAACACACTTTCCGGGTTTGCTCTGGGACTTCCACGATAGACTACTTCCATAAATCCCTGCATGCATTGTGGGCACCCTGGCGGCTCCCAAGCCAAGTTGCCCGACTGCGAGGCTCAAGCCGAACTTTTCCCGCGTGGCGGCGACGTCACGCCAGCCACGCGCACATCGGATGCGCCGCCTTGATAAGGCAGATCAGAGGCGGCGCACGGGGAGTCGCTGCCTGGACTCCGGCAGCGCCGGTAGCAATGTTAATCGTCTTGTCCACGTCCCATTAAATGTAGTTTCTTGTTGTTGAAACCGTTGGCTCCGTGTTATTCCTCCGGGTCGGGTATGCAGCAAGGCAAACCGACCACAGCATCACGGCGCGCATTGCACTCTGGGAACTAGTTGGCCAGAGAGGAGAGTGGTATGGTTTCGGTTTCGATGGACACGTCGGCAAAAGGTTATACACAGAGCGTGGACTATAAACGACCGTGATCTCATGTTTTCTGGTCCCGAGAGAA
This sequence comes from Ixodes scapularis, assembly GCF_016920785.2. Lineage (NCBI taxonomy): Eukaryota > Metazoa > Arthropoda > Arachnida > Ixodida > Ixodidae > Ixodes > Ixodes scapularis. The sequence continues at coordinate 61,774,778 of NW_024609846.1, read as the reverse complement.
TCATTTGTGGTCTCTAAACTGACTTAAATGGCCAGACCTCGAATCTTTAGCACAAGCCCGAGACGTATAGCTTGTCTTAACGCATACTTGTTGTATTTGTGTACTTGAGTCTTTCTGTTAGCGTTTCAAGGTATGTGGACTAGCCAGTGCTGGGAATCTGGATGCTGCGAAGCTCGGGGATCTTGCTTGTGTACGAATCAACGCGCTCTAGCAAGCAATAAGTATGCATACATCGAGCTCGCGCCTTTAGGTAAGTGTGTTTGATCAGGAAGTTTGTTTGTCTCGTGCGCCCAAAGAAGAAATATAACTTTTTCCAATTACTGTTTTTCTTAATACGCCTGAGTACGCTAGGTAAAACTCGAAGTCGCCATTGAAAAGCTCCATTTGAACACACTTCTCATCTCTTATCTGAACCGCACCTCAGCGCTGCACAAAGTGAAGTCTCCATCCGCTTGCATTCCACTAATATTCAACATCGCGTATGCACATAAAGTTATCCTTCAATCATATAGGCATATTCGCACATACAAACCGTTTTAAGAAAGCAAAAGTTGAGCATTTGTGTGAAGAATGTCGCACCGTTCCCCGGAAGTACGACAGACGGGCATGAACTTCTAAATGGTGCGCCAAACAAACGAAATTATTCAAAGCGCATTTGACGGTTGCTAATGGCCATAATATTTATGTGTTTGATTTCTTCCCGACTAAGTATGCCTAGATAATTTCAGACACACAGTTCAGGCACAGATCTTGGGCATCAATAAAAGCTCGTTCAAAAAAGCTTAGCGAGGAGTAGGGGACGCTTGTTAGGGCCTCCGTTGTTGCTAGCCGATCTCAGCGTTTGCTAAAACCTAATCTTCCATCAGCATAAAATTTGAGTGTGAGGTATGTGATGACACGACGAAGACATCATATTGACTTTTGTGCTGTAGTGAGGTCGTATTTATTGCGTTTTTTTAAATGCTCATGCGTCAACGCTGGGCTCAACTTCGATACTCCTGTGAGGATGTGGCTTGCATTTCGCCCAATGAAGGAACAAAAAGCAGACGTTTGGCAAACAAAATACGTGTCAGGCCCAAGCTGACCAAATTTCAGTTGTAGTTCACTGGTACCAGACGGGATTACTGACATTGAGCTCAAAGATGCACTCGTGGGGTGAGGTGACTAAGCCGCGTGTTACTACGTTTGTATACGCACTCACAATATCCGGTATTTCGGCAACCAAGGAAAGTGCCCTGGTCTTCGTTTTGTATCGCTCGAGAATGAGCGTGTTGTACATTCGTAAAAAGTCAGATAATCGAAAACGCAAGCAGCACGTTTGGTCGCGGCGTGATGACATGAGATGAAGCTGCTCAGTCGAAACCGAAATTGAGTGGCCAACTAGTTCCCAGAGTGCACTGCGTGGTACTTCGCCGCGATGAGGCGCGTCGGTTTTGGAAGAAGTCAATTGTCTGTTTCGTCCTGCGAGTTTGTTTTCAATGTCCATTTGAGTGTGAATTTCTTTTCTTTTTGTTTTGCAATTTTGATATCGCATATTCTTAGTTTTTTTTTTTCATGCTTGATTTGTTGCTCAAATATTATCAACATTAAGATTAAAAAAGAAAAAAAATATATCTGGGATTGTTTAGCATTCCAGCGACGAACTTATCCAGTTTAATCAATATAGCGCTTCAGTTTCTTACTGATCAAAAACAGGCGTGAAGGACCGCCGTGCAGTCGATAGATAAGGGCAACAACTCTAGGAGAACGAAAATATAGTGCATACGTGAGCCACAGGATGTTGCTGATGCCATCGACATTGGCCGCGCCCCAGGACTAACCAAAATTATGACGTAACTTCGGTAACAGCGGTGGGGATTTGAGATTCCGTACTCAATGAACGTGCCAAATCACTGAAGTGAAAGAAATAATGGAAATCGTTCTAGTCTTAGTGGAGGATCACAGCTCTCGTTAACTTGGACTAACTCAAAGATTCATTTATAAATGAATCTTTGAGGGAAGTTAAGCGAGGAGATATATCTGCTCGCTTAACTTCACTCGTGGCAAATCAAAGAGACGCCACGTTTCATTAGCCTTGGGCCTTGGCCATTTCATTCTCCTTCTCAATCTTCGGTATATTTTGAGGTTCATGCTGCAGTAGGGAGGGAGCCTCGCTGGACGCCATATTTGAGTGCACTGTTCACTCCGCGCGCTCAAAATGAGCTCACATTCATGGCTGCCAAGACCGGCAATCTTGATGGTTTGGAAAACACTTTGAAAAAGCACCGTCGAAGCTCGCAGTCAGCCCGCGCTCGGCTACCGTGGACGCAGCTATGACCGCCAGTGAGTATCCTTTATATTGTTGACTGCCACGTGTCGAAGAAAAATATTACCTGCCTTGAGTCCAACTTTCACTCTCGCTTTACACTGCGACGACAACTTGCCAGGGTTGCCAGGTGTTTGAACTCCAAACCGCCAAACGTCTACGAGATATAGCCCAAAAATAGCCAAATGTTGATCCAGAAAAATAGCCAAAAAATAGCCCAAAAAAACTTATCACTTGAAACATTTATTTTGAGCAGAAAAGACACATAATACATTTTTATCCATCAAATGCTCAAGAAATGGCGTCCCTTACACGTTCGGCAAACTTCCTGAAGCGCTCGCAAGCGCATAACAACATACTTTCCAGTTTATTGGGACGCTTACTATCGGGGCACGGTGACCAGAGTGACGTTACGGGAGAACTATGCAGAATTGAACTCAAAGTATAAGAGGTATTCACGGGGTGCCATATTTGTGGGTGTTGTCTAGAGCGCATGCTCAGAACGAGCCGTAGAGATCATACAGACGAACGAGCCCACAATAATAGGCTGCTACAACCGGCAACTTTGAGGGGGCGGAATGCACGTTACAAAAGAACTGTGGAAGCTCGCCATCAGCACGCGCTCAGCAGTCGTGCACACAGCTATGGCCGCCAGTGAATACTTCCTATAGGTGCACGCCAATGAACAGACAACCTAAAGAATGCGCAGAACAGGTGCTGTTAAGGCCGCAAGGAATCGCGCCATCACTTGTTGAGATGGAGGAATAACAGCACATGCTTGCATTCGGACATAATTCGGAGGTAAACAATTGCACAAGGCGCGCAAAAAGAAGACGAATTTGTTTGCTGTCGCAAACTTATCAGGATTAAGGGACTGAAGCGCCAAACGTTCACGTAACTTACCCTATAAAATACATTCAAACCTATAAACCCAAGTGCTTTCAGGCATTTTGGTTCCAGCACAGGTCAGAAATTGCCCAATGCACAGGTCAGAAATAGCCCAGTGCACAGGTCAGAAATAGCCCAATACTAGCCAAATAGCCAACTACAATTTTTTCCCGCCAACTGCAAATAAAACTAGCCCAATTTGGCTATTTATAGCCCAACCTGGCAACGCTGCAACTTGCCGGTTTCCTCGCTTCCTCCGCTGCTGCCCGCCCAATCTGAAAGAAGAAGTATTAACTGAAAAAGTAACACACAAGGACAAAGTCCAGACATCCGAAGAAAAGAACAACAAAGCAAGACTCGAAGAGGGAAGGCGAAGGCAAGATAAAGAAAGGAGGGTGAGAGCTGTCCTGTCCAGGACAGTTCGCAAGAGCGCACACGTCGATAGCCGGGGATTGGAGGGGTGGGTATCCTCGGGCTCGGCCCATCTCCCCGGGATGTAATCCCGGGGATTTGGCCCACCTCCCCTCTTCAAAACGCTGGCGCCGGTGTTAGGGGATTTCGGATCCGATTTCGGACACTCTTTTCCCTCCTCTTCCTCATCCTCTTCCCCAACCCCGACAACACTCTGACAAACTCTGAACCAACTGCTGCTGTTGTTGCAGCCTTACCCGCGGCCATCCGACGCGAAGTGTTTTCCTTTGTCGTAGCTGCGGGGGTTTGTTTCTCAACACTGTGTGCAACGGCCTTTTTCGTTTCCTTTTTCTTTTTTCGCTTTATTTGTCAGTGTTTTTGTCTTTCTACCAACGAAATGTGTGAAACGAGAAAAGAAAAAAACAAGCGAAACATTTTGGGGAAGTTTTCAGACGGCTCTGGGCGCCCGCTGGATTTTCGCCGGAATCTGCGGAATAAAAGTTCGTGTTTTTTTTTTTTTTTTTTTTTTATAGAAAATTGGAATCGGGCTCAAAATTTTTTGTGAGCAGCATGTGGGCATGGAAGTGGTTTCGGGTGCAAGTGAAAGGGATAGAAACGCAATGGGAGAAACCTGAAGCTTCTGTTCGCAGTCTGCTGCTTTTAGATCGAAATCAACGAAGCGATTAAATAAAAAGTAGAAGACAGAAAAATAAAGCCACGTCGCGTGCTTTCTTTTTTCTAAAACTGCGACTAAAATGCCAGCTTGTGTTCCAGATGTAACCTGTTGCAGAATCACGATGCATTTTCGTCGGTGAAAATTGGTGAGCGAATAGAATTAGAAAATCCGAGAAGCTGCGGGCTATTGCAGTGCGAAATGGTCGAGATATAACATCATGATTAAGAAAGCTTAGTGGCTGCTATATTTTCAACGGTGACGTTTCATTTTAGGTATTTGCATATTGTAAGGTTCGGCGCGATCATCTTTTGTTGTCAGGGATGCCCCCGGAAAGCCTTGGAAAACGCCAGCACCAGATGCATTCAGGTCTATCACGTTCCTCTTCTAGGCGTGCCGTCGTAATCCAGCGCCGTACAAGTGTTGTCTCGTATATGTTTGCACGCGGTACCATTGCACATTCGTGTGGCAAGAAAGCGGTCCTTGAGACCTGACGTCAGAGTCAACGAATGGGAAGGTCAAAGACGAAGCGATGACAGATTTAACGAATAGCGTCAGGGTAAACTTATGTCAACTCAAACCGTTGCTTTCTATGCAATTCGTTTTCTAACGAGAGAGAAAGCTGCTCGAACGCCTGGCTATTTAGGAATTGTGTTACCCTGCAGCGGCAGCGTTCTTGAGTGGAGCTAGTTGGACATGGCCTCACCTCGAGTAGCTGCGAAGAAGGTCCGCGCGGAACGCTCGGAAACTTCCCTTTTTTTGCTCGCCAAACTTTCTGTACATTCCCGTAACCTGCGCATAAATATATTTATTCCCCGTCAACAACCGACTGGCCCTCATCATCAGCAGTCATCGGGAGTCCGCAGCACCTCAAGAGGAAAGGACCCCAACCATCAATATTTACTCGTACATATCCAGCTTGCCTTATCTTTTACTTTGCATTACATGTTCCTTTCATCCGCAGATGGGCCGATCATACCTTATACAAAAGACACGAGTGCACGAGACTTCTAAAAAAATGTCTTCAGACAGTTTTTGTGTGACCAACGTTTCAGAACTGTCGCACAGGGATAAAGCTCGCCTCAAACAGTAGTGTGTTTTTGGGAACCGTTTTTGCCCATCCGGTACGAAGTGCAACCGTGCGAGTCTTCTGCGGTGGCGCACGCGCAGTGCGTACCTGGGGACCCAGCCCACCGTATCGACTGTGCAAAAACGGTTCCATAAAACTTCCTATAGCGTACAGACTGTCTTTTGTATGATGCACTAACAATGTGCCGCGACTTTAAAAAAGAAAAATCGAATGTGAGGGAAGGGACTTTTCTTGAGGTAAAGTGTCTCCATCTATGGGCGACGCCGTAGACCGGTCCGGTGTTTTCTAGTGGTCATCTGGAGACCAATATTTCGTAGCCCAACAACGAGGCCATGTGCGCTAACGAGAGACCTTTTCTTTTTTCTTTTTTTTTTTTTTGCACGTATTTACGCATTACTCAGCTGAGACGGAGGTTATTCTTCAGGTCGTGCAGTTTCTTCTAAACGGGTACTCCCTGGACCGACCATAAGAACTTGCAATTCCCCTCGCGTTTTTTTTTTTTCTTTTTTTTTTTTTTTTTTTTTTTTGCAGCGCGTTTTTTGGGTTGAGATCTTTTCTCTCGGCTCCTAGTTGCGATCGCGAAGGGCCGATAAGACAGAGTCGGACGTCGTTGCGAAAAATCTCACTGCACGGACAGCTCTGCTCTCCTTCCAGTCTTTCGAGGACAGTGTTGCACCACTTTGGGTACGGCCCGCACGCGTAACGAGCGCGCGCTTATGGCAAGGCGTTGCTGCCAGCCTTGTGACCGCACGCGGATCGAAGGAAAACCGATTCGTAGCTGGCAGGAAAAGTGCTCATATAAGCATGATAGATTTTTCGGGCTACGGACCGTGCACTCAGTGGACTGGGGCGCGCCGCAATCTCTCGGAAAGGATTGCTGCCATACTTCTCCAACTCTCTCTCTCTCTCTATATATATATATATATATATATGTGTGTGTGTGTGTGTGTGTGTTGCAAACTCGAAAAAATCGAGGCTGATTTGCCATGGGGCTATAGAGATTAAACAATACAAAAAGCAACTAAAAAGTAAAAAAAAAAAAAATCTTTCTTTCAGAAAGGAAAAAACGAAGATTCAGTTTATTTTTAAAACAATGTAAACAGGGCTTTTAGTTGAAAGAAGCGGGCTAGGTTAATTTAAGCAACCCTTGGGTTAAGAACTACGCCTGCCCCTCACGTGCCGATATCTTCATTTTTCCGGTACCTTTAAGTTTGCATTCGTAGAAAAAAAAGTTTATATAGTCCTCTTTAAAGGTAGCAAAGCACTTGTAACCTATGTTCCTTCAGAAAGAGAGAATTTTTTTGTCCCTGAAAGCACGGGAGCAAAGTTTCTCTGTCGTCTTCATCTCATTGTGGCGGCCCTGAATCGAGCAAATAGAGCCCAATAAGGCTTAACAAGGACGCTCGGACGCTACGTCTAGTGTACGGTGCGAGAGGAGCAGCAAATAAAAGCCTAACACGAGCTTTCCGCGAAATATGTTTATTTCCGAAGCGAGGTTTCCCCGCAGGTAAAGAAACTTGCGTTCTGAAAGCAGTCACTCGGTCTCCTCCTCGTCAACACTGCGATGTTAAACGGACACATACGATACCCAGTTACTTAGCGCACTTTTACGTCGAGCCTTTGCCATGCCTCGAGCCAGAACTCCTTCCTCAGCACCGCACATTACGGAGCAGTGGTAAACTATTCGCGAAACCAAAGGCCGCTCTAAAAAGAGCGAATTCGAGACAGCCTGCTTGGTTATTGTTGCACGGTAACAGGCACGTAGCCAGGGGGGCGGCCCATGGGGCCGCCCTGCCCCCCCCTCCCCCCCCCCCCCCCCCCGAAATCTTCCATTTTGCTGGGACCTCCTCTCCCCCCTCCCCTCCATACAGCGTTTTGTCATGCCCCCCCCCCCCCCCCCCCCCCGAAACAAAATCCTGGCCACGTGCCTGCACGGTAACCAGAAAACACAGCGAAGCGTGAAAAAAGGTTAAATCGCTCGCCACCAGATGGCAAGGTCAAACTGAGTAATTACAAGTGGCTAGGCTTGGTAGCGCTAGGTTCCGCTCAATTCGTGGGTCACCAAATATATTTTATTTGCTTACGCCAATATTGCGCTTTCGGCTTCTTTCTTATACATACATATACGAGCATTACGCGTACACGAACATCAGCCGAACATATACAACGAGCACATTTGCATACACAGCACATACAAACATCAAAACAAGAGTGCACTACCCCAATTACTAATTCCGAGCTCTGGAAGCCTTTTATTCTCGTCGTTTAGAAGGTATGGTTTTTCTCGATGACCACCCAAGCGATGAATAATATTCCTAGCATGTAGAGTCTTTCTCAGTAATGTCATTCCTCCGAAAGTATTTTGAACAGCTCAGGGGATGAATTCCTTAATAAAAATTAAACGCTCATGCCGTAATTATTTGAAAGCCGATAAAACAAACCGCTTCAATGCGATTCCAAGTCATGTGTTTGCTTCCCCGCACAGCACAGCGTAGAATGGCGCCAAGGAAGCCAGTTTTCTATCGTAATATATGTTTTTTTCTATTTGTGCTGTTCGCGCACGGCTGCAATTGTCGTCTTGAATTAATCTCCGTGGAGGGGGTATTCACTCAGCTGGAAGCGATACTTCATGGGCAGAGAAATCGCTTTTCGACCAATATGAATGCAGTCCAAGCCGCGAATCGCGGCAGGTGTTAAGTGTACGGAGCTGCGCCATGGTGACCTCGAAAACTTCCAGCGCTCATCATAGCGCGCCTTAGAGGGAAGTTTCTGTAGGAACCTAAGTATATTTAAACAGTAAAATAAAATACAGCTTTTTACGTACTTTCCGTCATATCTCAAGACTGTTTAGTCCTTCCCCCAGAGCGCAGTCGCTCTCGTAAAGACGACAACAGGAAATCGCAGACGACAGTCACATTGGCCAGTGTACGATAGGAGCTATACGGTTCAGGCTAGCGTTCCAACATGACTAGCCGCAGGTCGACCGATTGCCCCGTAATCCCTCAAGCGGTCTTAAAACTCTTTAATGTAAAGCGGAATGCCAACCTGCGACACTCCGCCCCCTTCGATCAAGGCCCGACGAACGGCATCAATGCCCGACACATTACGTGATCTCATCTTGCTGTATACATCACTGATACGCGAACGCCTGGCCACTCGGTAACGCGTTCACATTGGCGACAATTCCAGCCTTCGTTCACAACGCACAGCGCTGCCATCGCTATGTTGTTGCTATGTTGCTGAAACGCGGGAATACAAAACCAGGTTGATGGTCGGTTGGCACCTGGCATCAGGAAATAAAGCCGAACGCGGTACAGAAGCCACTCAGCCACCCGGCAGCAAATCCTGCCTGTCTTGGACGCAGTTTCCGCGATTTCCGTAACGTCGTCGAGGTCGACACCGTGGGGTCGACACGTCGTTCCGCGGGGTTCCGCAATCCGGAGTCCGTCATCTTAGCCCAGTGTGTGTATACGTAGCGCTACTGGCACTGCTCCGGAAATCGCTGTTTCTAAAGCCTGTTCGCTCGTTTGATAAAATTAGCGGTAAAAACGTCAATGCAACCGAGATGTTCTGCACGTTTAGACTGGGAGACGGAATCACAGGCGGCCATCGCTGCTGCTGTAGCTCAAATCAACTCAACAAAGTTTATTAAACACCGCGCGTGACGAGCTCGAAAGAATTAAACCGAAAGAAGATGAGGCGAGAGGGCGAAATGTTTCTCCCGCCTGCCTGAAGAAGGAGAAGAACGTCTCGTTCCTCCCTTCTTCTCGTGTCCGCTTGGTGGCGCGTCAGTAGTAGAGAGGAAATAGGAGGAAAACGCGCCGTTGCTATCTTTTTTTTTTTTTTTTCTTAGAATGTGGTTACACGCGCACGTTACATGCCTTAGTGCAGGAGACCAAAAATCCTCGCCTTGGGGTTTACTTAGATCTCTGCGCCAATCCCAATCTTCTCGAGGTCAATTAGGTAAGTCATGAAGTACTTACGAGAGCTTTAGTGGACACTGAAGTAAACATTCAGAACAAGGAACGTATGAACAAATATGGCTCCTGAAAAGCGCTCGAAATTCTATTAAAAATATTATACAAGCTTGATTATGCTGACAAAGACTGGCAAGCAAAGCACAGAATGTGTGATCGGCCTTCCAGAAGAGAAGAGAAGGGCACCTGAACGGCAGCGCCTAGCGAAGATTCGCAGTCGCTTCTGACATACGCCGTGAGATGGCGCAGCATTGCACAGCGAATGCTGTGCAATGCGTCGCGCGAATGACTTAGTTGTTGCATGCTCCGACTCCCGACATGTCGTTTTATCTTTGAACGCTTCTCTTTACAATACTTATCCTGTATGTCATGAAAAAGGCTGACGGGAGATCCCGTAGAAGGGTTGATGCTGACACTTAGAGTAACGAAAAAATAGTCAGAGTGCAGGCGAGCTGGTGTAAGTTGAACATGATTGTAAACCTGAGACTGGGGCAGAAAAGAGAACACAACAGAAGGTAGTAAAAGAGGAGGCAACGTCTCAAATAATAATAACAAGAAAAGGCAACGTCTCTGAGACGTTGCCTCCTCTTGTACTACCTTCTGTTGTGCTCTCTTTTCCGCCCCAGTCTCAGGTTTACAATCATGTTCAACTTAGAGTAAGTTACAGCTCAAAATGGTGGGGCGCCTGCGAGGGAAAGGAAGGCTGCGGGAGGAGGAAGCAGACGGAACGCTGGAGAGGAGAGAGTGAAACCTCTTCCTCTCTCCAGCGTTCCGTCTGCTTCCTCCTCCCCGTCCTTCCTTTCTCTAGTCCTACTTTCTTGTGTTGCAACTATAGAAGATACAATTCGAAGCAGCTAATTTTTTTTTTTTTACTGCAGAGTGAAACGTTGTCTGTCAAAACTTTTCTAGAAGCTAGAGGGTTTCCGGTGTTCTGGACTGTAAACTGTATTTTATTTAAAAGGCCGGAAAGCATCGAACACGTCTTCTTGAATGGCTGGGCGCCTTCCTTTCTTGGGACGTGCTTCAGCGGATCTTTAAAAAAGAGCTCCTTTGGTCTCCTTTTTGCATTCGGTATTTTTCGGTAGACAGCGAACCGGCGCCACACGACATAATGATGCTCCTGGGGCTATTTGGAAAAGCAGAATGGCTGTGCGACATGCAGATGTCAGTGTCGGAAGCATCCGGGAATACTTCATTGAGAGCAGTGCTGTACTTGTTCCTGAAAAAGAGGAACGAAAGCTCGTTCCTCGTTCCTTCTGATTTTTGGAACACGTTCCCGTTACAAGTTCCATCTGTGAGAAAGGAACTCGTTCACGTTACAGCTTAAGAAATGGAACCCATCGTTACGTATACGTTACGTTGGTATTTTGATAATTACCACATATATTTAGATGAAACAAAGTTTTGTGTATCCCATCAAATGGCAACGTGACGGAAGGACATCTAAAGAAGAAAACAAGCGGAAGCAAGGTCCCACTAATGGATAAATTCTTTTTTTTTTCTTTCTTAAATCTCAGAGTTTTACCATATCCATGAATGTGCGATGGAGACGGCACTCGTTGTGGCAGTTACAAAGGAAGACAAGAGAGGTTCGATGATGCCCTCCCAACAACGCGCGTCCTCGCCACGCCTATCGGGCACGAGTTCCGTCGGAGATCTTGCAGCAATGACTAAACGACCCGCTTATCAGTCTAGCACAAACTGACGCGCACATTCCAACATGTCTTATTCCCACCTTCTTACGCTGGAGAGGAAATGGAGAAAAGAGTAGGGCTCTTGGAAGGTTAGTCTTGAAAATTGCCAGTCCTGCTTCGTGAAGGTCGGATTCGTTGTTCAGTTTGAAGGTGGGGTAGAAGGGGAAAGGAAATAAAGGTTAACTTTTTTGTGTGTTTTATGTGATCAATGCTCGGGATCAGGCACGTAGCCAGGGGGGAGGCCCATGGGGCCCGGGCCCCTCCCGAAATCTTCTATTTTGCTGGGACCTCCTCTCCCCCCTCCACCTCATACAGCATTTTGTCATGGGCGGGCCGCCTCCGAGAAAAATTTCTGGCTACGTGCCTGCTCGGGATACAAGTGCGCGCTCGACGTCTGGTAACCTGTTATTTTGTTCTAACTGTAGGACTGTTTGCGGAAGTTCAGTGATGGCAGTAGTCGGCCTTAGATTTCTGGGTGTATGAGGATTCGTGGAAGTAAAGAAAGTAACTGAGTTTGAAACGTCCCCTTCTCTGTATCGTTTTCTTCGACGAAAATTTTTGTTTTTTGTTCCGTACTCTCGGGCACTGAAAACAGGATCAATGACCACCAGCTCGCTGGCATCTGACTGTTACCAAGCGAGAATCGCACAAAATAAACCATAAAATAAGTAGCAGAAAAATTATCTAGATAGTACTTTTTGGAACGATATTTTCTTTATTATTTTTAGAAACTAGGTAAAAATTACACCTTTGGAGGTGAAAAAAAGGAACGCCGTTCCCTTCTCCGTTTCCGTCAAAACGTAACGAGTTCCCGTTTCAGTTCCAAGGCAGAATGGAACAGCAATGTTTCCCCGTTCCGCCTAAAAAAAAATAACGCGTTTTAGTAACGCCGTTTTGTACAACATTGATGGAGAGTATGAAATGCCTTGGGGGATGCTATACGGCACTAGCAGGCACCAGTAGTCTTTTATCCTCATTGCTGTTCGTTGGTTGGTTTGCCAGTGTGTGTGTCTCTATAGCTGATTTCTTTTGCTTGTTCCCAAAATTGCGCTGTCTGTATTGATTGTTTAACGTCAAACCAATAATATATAAGAATAATAAAAAAAACGGGATAGCTTATTTGACAAAGCACTTGGCTTACAATTTACAGCTGGTGAGTTCAAATCCTGCCGGGGGTTTGAAGTTTTGTTATATGGTTTTCTTTGCAGCCGGCCGTTACAGCCAAAGGTTACAGAACTAAATAGAAGTCGGCTGATAAAACACACTCTACGTTAAAACCAGTTTAAAGAAAGAGGGTACTACTGTTAATCTTCGAAAAGGCGACAAGCACGCACTCTCCCGTTTTTCGCGTCAGGCTTTCAAGCCTCTGAAGGTCGCCTTTCCGGTACGCACACCAGCATTTGCTCTCCGGACCAAGTGATAAGATGGCGCTATCATGCTGCGACTTCGGCGCGCTCGGCTGTGGTTTTTCGTAGCCTCGTATACATTTCTATACAGTACAAAGAACACGCGAGGCGGTACTCCTGAGAGACCAAGAAACAAAGCGAAAACGCAGCCCTCCGCGCGCGCATAAACCTCACGCTGTCAGCCGCAGGCGCTGAGTCTCTTGACATGGGCCCTTGGCAGAGACGCTGTGCCGGCGCCGTTGCGTGTCGAGGTGTGTGCATGCGGCGGCGAGCGGGAGCCCCCGAGGGCTCAGCGGCCCATCCCACCGTCGACGGTTGTCCTTGGCGTGCTTGCAGGGGGCCCCGTTGCCTCCGAGGCGGTCCCCGTCAGCCGCATAATCCGGGGCGGCTTATGCGGGCACACCTCCGCGGCTGGCAGGAACCACCGTCGCCTCCTGCGTCGCAGAACAGACTGCCCGGTGCATTTGTTGCTTTGCTTCGTGTTCCCTGTCTGCTTCGGAAGATGCCTCGTGTCTCGAGGGGCTTCGTCGAAGAAGGACCGCGGTGGGACTTCGCGGAAACGGCCAGGAGTCGGCTCGGAGCTCGCCCGCTGCTGACATAGGAGGATGAAGCGAAGAGGGGATGTTCGCGCACGGATTACGCGCGAAGAGGCGTTGCGGGGAAGAAACAGCGCCTGGACGGCTTTTTTCCAACTTCTTCGAGCCTTCGTTTCGGTGGAGTTGAGACCGGAGAGAAAGCTGGTCTTCGACGGTCTGTCCGCCGCCCCGCATGTTCGCAGAAGGGCAGAATGTAGTCTTGTCTTGTTCGCGGGTTTAGCGATGATTGAGCAGAGTTCAAGACGCTGGCTGTCAAAAACTAGGCTTTTGTGTCGTTCTTCATTTGTAGGACGTGTTCTTCCAGTACCGTTGTACCACCAGTACGAAGAAGGCTATGAATGGGTTCATTTTTATCCTTCTGTTTGATTTGAACGTTGTCTTTCGCCAGTAGTGGAAGTTTATTGTTTTTGTGGTTAAGATGACAACTGGACCTACCCATCCGAGTGTCGTCCGATCTAACACTACAAGTTTTCAAGCTTTGCTTGCTGAATGCCACATCGCGAGGCCGTGACTTTCAGAGGTAACTGTTCTAATTCGTCTTTTGGCAAATAAGGTGTCAGCAGTGCGCTCGCCCGTGTGCCCTTGCTGTCTGGGCACAGGGGCAAAGCTTGCGAACTACAGTATTATTTGTATTGCGAGATCCTAATGGGAGCTTTCTTTTCGGACACACTAAATTTCGATAAAGTGATCGCATAGACGGAGTAAATCTTTTTTGCGAACCCTTTTTTTTTTTTTTGTTTCAACTGTTTCAACAAAAAATATTTAACAACTTCAACATTGCCCTATCGTTTTAAAATGGTTTTATGGTATTCTAAGCAACAACATAAACTAATGTCATGATACTTTAATTCACTACATGCAGCTCCCTGTTTGGAAGGCCAAAAAGGTTCTGCTGCAGGTGCTTGCAACGCCTAGCATAATCGTAATTGTACGAAAAAAAGTAAGAACACTATATCCTAACCTCCATCTCTCTCAATAAATCTCTCTCCCTTTCTTTTTTTTCCTTTTTCTCTTCTTCTATACTTCTCTCGACAGTGAAAAATATGGCGCTCCTTCTTAACGTAATAATTCCTCCGAACCTCGCGAGCCTCGACATCAGAGCAGATACCGGAGCCCTCCGAATATTTTTTTCTCGAACCAAGCTCCAGACATAATTAAGGGCAACATCCTGCGTTCATGGGCCCGCCACGCATACCAGGAGGAGTCGTGTGCGGCGCTCTGTGCCCCCGGTGGCATCGCTCGGTTGTGTTCCCCGTCTGACACAATGTTCCGGTTGTTTACATGGATCACCGGTGAGCTCGCCGCTGACACGAAGCAACGCACCGCTCCCCCCACAGCACGCCGAAACGAAGAAAAAAAATCCGCGAAAAAAAGGAAGACCTTCTGGTGGAAGAACAGCGGAGTCTTCGAGGAGGAGCGCGGACGACTCTTGAGAGATGAGCGCAGCACGGGCACTCGGTGCTGGTGGGGACGCACAGGCGCGTTGCCGCGCGCGCGGGGAGTGGTCCCCGATCGCGCAGCGGGGAGGCACGGCCGGGTGGGAGCGGCCGAGCTCGCGAACCGACCAGCGTCAGGCGTGGCCGCCGCATCAGAGCAGTGCCTCCCCAAGGGCCCGCGAAGACGCCGAGTGGCGCGCGTGGAAGCGCGGAGGACGCTATGCGAAGGCATGCGCGGAAGGCTTGTGCACACGAGGCCGGAGCTAGGCCTAGGAAGGCTTAGCTAGGCCTAGGCGGATGCTGTTTGCCAGACTGTAGACTCGATCGACGACCTATCTGGCGGAGTATAGCTACAAACTCATGCGTCCCCAAAATAAACGTTTCCGTTTTTATTTCGGTTAGGCCAGAGCTTGAGACTGAATCACTTTGGAGTGATCGCCTGCTCTTCTCAGAGGTGTGAGGCGCTATTTTGAAAGGCCATACTGCGTCGTAGACAAGCACACTCCATTTTCATTTGGTGCCATGTATTATTATAAAGCGTCCTTTGAGTATCGTTTCTCGTATTCTTCGAAGCCGACCTACGTCTCCCGGACGAAACAACACTGTGCTGCACATAATTCCAGCTTGTTCAGGTTCTTTACCAGTGCATGGTTGGTTGAGGCCTACACTCTTAGTCTGGTAGCGGCTAATGACAAGCCTACATAATATTTAGGCACGCTATATTTTGACATGACAAGAGCGTAAACCAGAAAGTAGCCGTGAAATTCCAGAACTCTAGCAGGAGTCGTCACAAGAGCAACTATGGCTGCGCTTGCGCCTTATCCTCGGGGTGTTCATCCAGGAAGCCGCCGAGGCTATGAGCTTCCACACGGAAGTGATCCCATATATATATACGTCGCATTCAAGGGGGCGCGCAGTTGGTGCGTCACTCCCACTGCTCCCAGAGGCGACTCGAGAGTGGAGAAGCGGAGCAGAAAGTGCACTGTCGTCAAGTTTCTCGCGGCCTCTCTCTGTGGACTGGACGACTGCCTCTGCCGCGATGACAGGCGTCTGCAAGAAGCGACTAGTTCTTGCGCAGCTTGGGTTCTCCTGAATGAATCCGTTGTTTCTTTCACAATGCCCTTGGGTTAAGAAACCGAAGCTGAAGACCTGACCATGTCGTTCTCAGGCAAGGCCCCAGATTTTTCTATGCCTCCCTTGTATAATTTAATTGCTGTTTCTGAAATCTCTTTGGGAGAGAGAGAGGGGGGGCGTTCGCAATCCCCCTGTTGCGACGCCACTGCAAGAGCTTGCTATGAGTGCGCCTTCACGCCGGCATTGAGAAAACGTACAGCCCGGGACTAATTTCCAAATCATAAACGCTCGTAAGTTGACTAGCGACTAAGCCCTACTCAAAAACAAAGGGAAAAAAAAAAAAGAAGATCTCTGCAATCTATTTACGGAATTTACGAGTATGGTTTCTGAAATTAACTCAAATTAAGTCGTGCTTTCTGCAAATTAAATCATGCATCCCACTCACGCCAATCGATGTATTTTTTTTCCTCGTTTTTTGTTCTCCCTTCAGCCACGATCTTTATGCTCCCAGCATCCTATCACAATCTATTTGACAGGAGTGCTCAACACCCACTTCCATCTTCCTCGCACTCACCCTCTCTCCGTAAACGTTTTGTTTCTCCGCTCAGAATACAGTCTTCCATACTGGCTTTTTGCTCGATGTCTGCATTTCTGCTTAATCTAATCTAACCGACTGCCCGAACCAACCACCGAAATGATACCCTTCGTTCATCACCTGTTGCCTCAATTCGGCCGCGCCTTTCATTGCATGCCCTCACTTACCTCGAATGTTTACCCCCTTGCTCTACCACTTGGTATATGGAGCGCATTCCCAAAATCAGCCTTAAAGAAGAAATCACCTAAATGTCTGCGAACTGCGTCTACGCGTATTTATCACGCGATGGAATTAAGACAACACCGACTTTCATTGCTTGTCTCGCTGAACTGAGCAAAAACGAAAAGCATAGCAATCAAGAGACCTGTACACACTATAGAATGGGATTCGAAGTGCCACCCCTTTTTTTCCGTTAGCAGCGCCAAAACGAAGGACTCCATCTTTTGGTCTTGCCAAGGCCAGCCTGAGCGGGTAGAGCGCACGCTGCCTTGATCGAGGTTAGGGTTGGAGTCGCCGGTTCTGCCGCTGCCAACACTCCCCGATAGATACACCCGTTCAGGGCCTGGGAATACGCAATGAGTTTGGTGGTGCCGCTAAAGTAAAAAGCCGCGCGTTACTCCGATGATATGTCGTCAGAAATCGACCTCCGATTGCCGTGGATATGTAGCCGCTCTGTAGTCAACAACTTAAAGCAGCGCAGTAAATTACGTTTCGATAACGTTGCCTCGCCTGACATATCGGAGAACGTACTGGGGGCGTTCAGCGAGCGATAATGCTGCTCGAGAAATGCCCTTCGAACGAGCATCACGGAGAAACGTGCACGGAACTCATTGTGAGACGCGAATGCTGGCGAACTCCTCGTTCTTCCGAGGAATTCGTCTGATTTATCGTCGGATCCAGTAAATTTTATATGGGTCAATAATGTTACCGACAGGAAAAAGGCGTAGTTGGCATGCATGCATTGAAGAGTGTTCGTTGAAAAGAACTCCTTAAACGTCGTATTTCTATTGTTGTTGTTTTTTTTTCAGATTTTTAAGACGAATTAACACGTGTTAAAATAAAATTATACAAACTATTTGCCATCCCAGTTTATGCTTTTTTGATTGGATGATATTTACACTTTATAATTTATATACCTACAAAAACTTGAAAAAAAAACTTCCTGTTTTTTTTTTTTTTTTTGCATCTCCCCAATACGGGTGCACACTTACTCCACAACAACGTAACAGCCTCAACCACCAATGCTCCGAAACAGACACGAGGCGAAACCGTAATCGTTATTCAGAACTTTCTCACCAACCGTCGACTCACGTGGGTAAACAAAGAGCGCAGTTTTCTCTATTTCCCCACGCAACAAAGGCGTTCGGAACGAAAAACCCAATTTCGCGGCATTATCTTTTGTTTTCAATTCCGCTTCCACCGTACCGCGAACCGCGTATGCTTCTGCGGCCGCCCATTTAACGGCCACCACGTGCAGGAAAACAAAACGGCAACCGTTCCTCATATTCGCCTCCTCAATTCCGCGCGAAAAGGGTCCCCTCCCTCCCGCGCGCGCAAAACGGCATCAAATGCAAGACTCGGCCGCACTCTGCCGCGAGGCAAAGCAGCAGCAGCAGCAGCAACAACAAGGCCTCCTTTTCGCGAGCGATGCAAGCACGTTATTTGCGCGTCGTGGATTAAGACCTCCCACTTTTGTTGCTTTTGCCATCCTCTCGCGAACGCATAATCCGCGGCGCGGGGCGAGCGCGCGCCTGTGCGCCTTGATACAGGGAACCCCCCCACGAAGAGGAAAACGGAGAGACCGAAGCCAACAAAAAGGAACGAAGCATTTTTCGCCGCCCCGAACGAGAAACAATGAACAGCCGTTTGCCCCGAATCTTATTTGTCTAACCGCCGAGAAAATAGCTCGATTAGGCGACGCGGAATTCCAGCCGCTCGCTGTATCAGCCATACCGTCTATATCCGCTCGTGAGAAGAGCGCGAATTGAGACGCATTTTCTAGGCTCTTTTTCTTCTTTTGACTGTCGTATTTATTATTTTTAAATTGGTCTTTATTTGTTTGTTTGTTTTTATTTTTTAATATGAATCACGAGTGAGTAAACATAGTGGGAAGAACATGGACGTCAAGCTGCGCAAACGTCCGCGATAATCCGAGTTCCGCGGTATGAAACTGGAAATCGTGAACGATGAACGATGTATCAGAGCGCGCGGCAACAAAGAACTCTTATGTTGCTCGAGGGTTTTCCTGTCATCTAAAGAGCCCTGTGCAGCGTTAACATCAGTTGCACGAGCCTTAGCACTATAGAGTGAATACTCGTTGCGCCCGAAGAAAGTTTTTTTGCAGAACGATTGGCTTTGCCTTTTGTATACACCGTCGCTGCACAAGAGCCGTAAGATGGTATGTGGTGTAGCGAAGCCTACCTTAAAAAACCTTAAAAAAAGACGTTATTAATTAAAAATACAATGCTGAAACCTTCTGTACTTGCCGGCCGGTGCCGGTTGTCGAGGGAGCTCCATTTTCTTCCGTGGGAAAAGGCTATTGGCCGTGGCGTCTGCCCAGCGGCATCGCATCTCGCAGCCCATGCTGCGTCCAAAGAAGCAGCCGCAGCCAGGGCGCCTACTTAGGGGGCAGCCAATCGCGCGTGGGGCCCCGGCATGCAAGTTCCAAAGGGCAGGCTGCAGCCTGGCCGGGCTCATTTTTATACGCCAAAGATAAAGCTGCCCCAGGAACGAGGCGTGGTTCGTTACTGCGAAGCCGAGGAGCCGCCGCCGTACAAGGGAGCGGCTCCCGATACGCGACCGAGCCTTGGGCCAAGCCGCCTTCTGGGCTGCGCGGGACACAAGCGTAAATCACTCTGGACAACCCGCGGCGGGTGTGCGTGCAGCGCCCGGCTACGCCTGTAGCGCTTGCGTACTCCTGGAGACAGTGGGGAAGGCAGGTCATGTGTAGCCGTCTCGCGGCTGCTGACGTTCGAACACAGTGTACAACAGCACATTGCGTGACATCCGTGCAAGATTATTTCGGTGTAATAATTAGAAATATCGAAATATTAAAAAAATATAATTTGACGAATAGGCATCTAGGCAGCTGGAAGCTCTTTATTGAAGTGGCCTCCTCGATGTCTGTACTGTAAATAATTTAGCCAGAGCAGTATATAGGGCTGGGCCCTGGGGTCTTTAACGTCTAGCACGCAGTAATGGTATACGTGCAAAAAGTAGGAACTCAGAGATAGGCACCACTTCTACAGCCATTAACAAAATAAAAACAGCGAGGCACCTCTTTCTCATGCAATGCCTCCAAGACGTGCTCGTTGCCTTCAACCGTGCTCCGGCTACGCCTGCACGCCGCAGGCTCAAGATACGCCGAAGCATCATCGAAAGTGGAAAGCTCGTGGTGGAAGCAAGACAGCCGAAGGACCTCTCTGCCGTTCTAGTCCCGTCAGCGACTATAGTATTCGACGCGCAGCGGTTGTCCGAGCAAATGACACCAATCGATTGGTCACGAGCGCTGCCTCGCGGTTCGGAAGGTCGCAGGACGATCTACAGCACTTGCGGGGAGTTTGAGTCTTATGTGTGAACTTTTGCGAAGAGTTTGAGTCTTATGTGTGAACACTTGCGGAGAGTTTGAGTCTTATATGTGAGCAGATAGCGATTGCGGAGGTATACAGCTCGAGGCTCGTGCCTCCAAGCTTGCATCAAAGACGTGCATACCTCTGTCGTGATGGGACTCAAATGGTCGAGACCGTCATTGGGATTGGCGGTCCCGCATTTAATATCGCGCTAAAAAGAGCGCGGATTGGAGCTAGAATGCGCTCTATTCATTCGTCAGGTTTGTCAGGGTCGCCGACCGACGGGCAAACAAAAACCAACGGGCGCGAGGACTAATTGAATGTATCTCTACTATTCAAAGAGGCCTAACGAAGTTCTGCGGGCACTGAGGACGTTCACGTTTATTTAGTTTGCATTATCTCGTCTAAATGTCGCCACTTTGTTTTTGTTTTTGTTTTTTCTTTTTCGTTTTTTTTTTTTTACATGAACGGTGTGTTTTCCCTCAGCACGTGATCCGCTCCCATGCAGTCGATCAAAAAATAGTAGACCAAAACAACAAACAAGAAGTCAGTCAGTGACTCACGAAACTGTGACACACCTTTCGACACTTCTTTCGAATAACAAGGCGGGCACACTTAGATACCCCTGTCTTGAGCGTTATCGCGAAAACGAGCACCGACAAGTGATCGAGTGGCGTTCATCCCACGAAAACAAAGTGCACAGTATATGATAGACCCCTTTCGAAAGTGTGCCCTCTGTTGAAAGCTGCGGAGTTCCTGCACAATGACGGACACATGTGCGAGCTTCTTAGGCTTAGACGCGTCCCGCTGCTCACCAGCCCTCGTATAGCAGGAGCGCAGTCCAAACAAGTCGCTCCGCGGTGTGTGGTTGTACTACCATTGTGCAGCAGACCGAATTACTTACCAATCGGCACGTGACTTTTGAAACGGCTCTATTTTTCCTGGTGTTTTGTAATCTTTCGTAGTCGTCACAAATATATACAGGGTGTCACAAAAAAAAAGTTTTTTTATTGCCAAGAAAAAAATCTAGGCATTGCCGAACGATCATTCTCCGCCCAAAGGTAGCGCTAGAGGTCACAACCAGATGCCGAAATTTCAGCCCGATCCGATAACTTATTCAAAAGTTATAAGTGATTTTCTAAACATTTCAATAGGAGAATGGCGGCCGACGGAGTTTTCGAATGCATGGGGCTCTATGGCACCAGAAACCGGAAACGGGCAAAAATGGGCTCCATTTTCGCATTAAAATTTTCAGAAAATCACTTATAACTTTTGAATAAGGTATTGGATCGGGCTGAAACTTTGGCATCTGGTTGTGACCTCTAGCGCTACCTTTGGGCGGAGAATGAGCGTTCGGCGATGCCTAGGTTATTTTTGCAGTAAAAACCCTGTAATTTTTTTTTGTGAAACCCTGTATATAAATGTGAGGTTAATAGATCTTGTCACCACTCTTTATCGATGAATGTTTGCCTAATGCCGCGAAGTGGCCTTATCCTGCAAAACAAGTAATTGTCTCGATTAAAGTAACTGGGTCCTGGGAAAGTAGCACCAAGTTCCCCGAAGGGTCTCAATTTAGTTCATGGTATAAATAATTTCTCCTTCACCTCTTCATTCTTCATAAGCTGATCTATAGTTTCGCTACTGACGGCTATCCCCGCACCAGCGAAGCAAGCGTTCATCTTCGTGCTTGGATGCAGTGAAAAATTATTTACCTTTCTCAAAATACGCGAGAAGAGAAATATCAGTGTACGTTACCTGGGGAGATAAGCATGGTTGATAAGTTGATTACATACACAGTACCACAGACGCTCGTACTGACGAAGAAAGCTTTCAGTACGATGAAGCTTCATAGCAATCCTGGCGCGACTAGTTCAGAATGACCATTTCGAAGCTTAGAAAAGTTGAATGGCAACTGAGACAGATCAGCCAATCACCTTACCAGGTTTGGCCGTCTCTATGTTGATATTTGTTTGTGGGCAGGGAAGGCAATGCTACTATACTTTGCCAGGGTCCAGTGACTTTAGTAATAATAAATCTTCGTTTTGTCTTTGTTTTTTTCTGCCATTCAAGATACATTGGACCAATTTTAAACTTAGGTGCGTCTCTTCGGAGAGACGCGCGTGAGCGAGTATGACACTTTTTGTGCGAGCGCAGCACCTGAGCAACGGCAGCCAGTGGAGCGTGGAAGGCAGCTGCTCTGTGTCGCAAATCACGCGGCGCCGGTAGCCACAGCTCGCACGAAAAAAAATCAACGGTAATATAGGAAAAGTAATAAAAAAAAAACCGGGTGATTTAAAGGCGGAAGAAATTTCCGAGGAACGCCGCCGCCCCTTGACGTGTGCTCCTGAACATGCAAACGCCCGCACGCGCTCTCACGTTCACAAAAGGAGACTTCAGTCAACGACGGGCACGGACGCATTTCGATGATAGACGGTTTCTCGTAGTTCGAGAAACGCTCACGCTGTCATCTCCCTCGAAGAAATACGTGCCCGTAAAAAAAGAACAGCAGCTTATTGCTGCGAGATCATTGGCGCCTGAATAGATTCGCATGAAAGGTTCTTTCTATTTGAACATTTAATCATCCGTTCGGAGTCAAGCATATCAACGCAACTGCGTGAGGTACTCCCACTATAGTAGAGGTAATTAGGGCTTTAAACTCGCTACGAAGTGGTTGACAGTGAGCCCATACAAACTCACACAATGCTAACCTATAGTAAGCAACTGCTAACTCTCCGCTCCGCTTTCCCACATTGACATCTCTCCATCACCGAGAAGAGCAGAACCGGCCTGCCGCCTGACTGAGCCAACTTCAGTTCTCAATATTCACCTGCAGTTATTTCCCATGTCTACCTTACTGTTTCTCAACAGTGAAAGAGAACAACCAAGTGCGGTTAAGACTTTTCTCTCCCCGTGTTGGTTGGCCATAGGGGCATGTCCGAAGTGACCACTGGCCCGTGCTACTCGACCCAGCGTAAACAGGGGCCACCGCGAGATGCGGGCGCTCTGCCTGAGCCTTACACCCTGTATTACGTGTAATGAACCGCAGAAGACGCTGCGAGCCATCCCAGCCAAAGCGGCGTTGTGTCTGTATCACGTGACCAGGTGCCCCGCGCGTCGTTCCGCCCGTCCCGATGGTCACGTGGCCCTTACACGGCATTAAATTGGCTTTGGTGGCTGGTGGCGTCCTCTGCGGTCCGTTGTGTGCTATAGTCATCCAGCGGCCAACGGGAGTGAGACGAGTGCTATTTGCGCTGGACACCGGGCCCTCACGCGCGAGCCGGAGGCTCCGATTGAAAAGCGGTACGTAATTAGTACGGACTTTCGCTCGAGCGCTATCCCTCTCCTCTTTGTGTGGAGCAGACAGAAGTTCCGCCGTGGTTCGCTGCCCTCGTGCGGTCGAAGTTGGAGTGTCTGTCCAGGGTAGGAGGCTGCTTTGGTTTGAAGATGGCGCTTATGCAGGCAGGCAGCTAACACTGGGCCAAGACAAGTATACGCACTTCCGACGTTGGGCTTAACTTTGACGCGACAACTGAGTTTTGCTCAGCTGTCGAAGGCGTCTTTGGGCGTTTTGCCGACGTAGAATTCTGCTCCTTGAAGTGAACAATGATTTGAAATCTGAACCTATTTCCTCCTTCTTGTCGCGTATGATTAGTTTGAAGGATAAGTTTTACAGCTCAAAACGACTGTATTCCTACTGATGTTACGTGCTTCCGCCACACTGTTGCATTTTTTTTTCTTTTTTGCCCGCGACCTTGGATTGTATACCTGGCGCAACTTTTCTCGCATATACCTGTGCCATATCTCCGATAACGTAACCCCTAGCCAACTGCGTAGTCATTAAACAAGGATGTCTTCAGTTCTCCGAGCCTTGTTCAGCTACATGATCTATGCTAGGTGTGTGCATTCGTTTATATAATTATTATTGGGCGCCACCCCAGAGAACTCAATGCACACTCGCTGTGGCAGTCAATTCGGACACGAACCACGAACAAATATATCAGCGCGGCACGGATACAGCGACATTTAAATAATACCCCATGTCTCACGGACACCTAGAAGTCCTTCAACAAGAACTTTTTGAAGAATCCGCAAATCAGCTCGTGATCTCGACTCTTGAAAGGAGTTTCTTCTAAAGGCCTTCTATGTGCCCGTAAAAGGGGAGTTCACAGCGAAGGTTATAAATACAAGCTTGCTTTTGAACGAGCCTCGACTGAACGTACACAAGTGCATCAGACTAGTGATCAAGACAATTCGTTCACGCTTATAAACTTTCCGGTATATAGCTCATCAGAAGTGTTCTGGCCCTGGGTGATCTCATGCTGAATGTGTGTTTTCTCCGCCGCAGGCGCTTCGGCACCAAGTGCGCGGGCTGCGCGATGGGGATCTCCCCGACGGACCTGGTGCGACGCGCGCGCAGCAAGGTGTTCCACCTCAAGTGCTTCACCTGCCTGGTGTGTCGCAAGCAACTGTCCACCGGCGAGGAGCTGTACGTGCTGGACGAGCACCGCTTCGTCTGCAAGGACGACTACCTCGCCAGGCAGCAGCCGCCCCCGCCACCAGGTGCGAGCTTACACTCTTTCCTGCGGGTATATGCTTCTTGCATATGCGGAACAACTCTCGTCTAAGCTCGAAACTCAGCGAGGGCTAGAAGAGCGGGCGTGTGTCATTGAAAGGTGTTCCGTCCGCGTGACCGTTCATGCAGAGAAGGCCTCGCGTGGCCCTCGCTGCACTGAACCATAGCCTCCTCTATACTGACAAAGCCTGGCAGATCGCCACAAGAAGCGGCCGCCGAAATTGAAAAGGTAGAGCGGAAGACAACAGATGAGAGGAGAGCCTCGTGACGGGCGCCCCGCTGCGGCGAGACGCCGAAACACACTTCTCGCGGGCGATGGAATGCCCGCTCGTGCTCCTCGTGTTCCTCGCGCTAGCGCTTCTTTTCTCGTCGGGTTTAAAAACCATGTTTTGGGTTCTCGCCGCTGCAAAAGGCTTGCGCGGAATAGCGCAAGACTTTTGCACTGGTTCCCCGAGAAATGATTTGTGCTACCAGATCCTCGAGCTCCAAATCTGCGACCGGGCACTCATGGCTCCGCCGTCGAAGTGCCAGGCGTTGTGAGTATAGAGGAACCTGTGACTGAACATATAGTGAAGTTCTTCAACGAAAGCATAATACGGCATGCCAGTCCTCTTTTTATCCCCGTGGCATGGCAGGGAGTGAACTGTGCGATCGTGCACTGCACTGAAGCAAAATTACCGAAAAAGTCTATATTCCGGAATCCGTGGAAGATAAAATAAAATTGCTTATAAGTCAGTTTGCCACTAGGTATGCAGATGCGTGCCTTTGTTGTTGAGAAAAAATGTAGCTACGCGGAGAGCGAGGGTTTTAAAAAGCGTATTTGGCGCATCAGAACGGAAGGAGGGTCACGTCAATCAGAGGGCAACGTAGAGAAGGCACAGGGAGCGCTCGATGACGAGGCAGCCAAGCGCGCGCCGTCATTGGTTGAGATCGACGGGGAAACAAAATGGACGCTGGCGCATCTGGGGGCTCAGCAAACGCGCGACCTGCTGCAGATGTGCAGGCACTCTTGCACGCCGTATACCTCTGTTACGTCACGCCGCGGTGGTGGCGCGTCGGACGCACTTCCGGTCCGGGGCTGTGGGCGGAAGTGCCCATGTGAGACGTGTATTCCTGCGCTGTTTTGAAAGGAACCAAAAAAAACCTGCCTTTTCGTCAAAATGCTGCGACTGGGGCTGTACCAAAAGTGTCGAGAAAGATTTAAAGGTCAGTTTTCATGCGCTCGGTTCGTCCGAGAACGCGGATATGTGCCGTGAAAAGGGAAAACCAGACGCCCTCGGACCACGATTGCTTGGGCGGGAAGCATTTTGGGTTGAATTCACGGATACTTCTGGTCATCAAATTTATTTGTTTTGTTCCAAAATGAGCGCCGGAAAATCGTCAAGTTGTACAGACCACCTGCGGACTACGTTCGATGCGTCTTCAAGTTCAAACGGCCGCCTGATCGTTCGAACTGTCGTCTGCTCTTTCAAACGTTTCTGCTTGTCGTCTGCTCTTTTAGAGGACACCGGCCCATAGACCAAACGTGGGCCTGGTACTTGCGATAAGAAGTACGTGCAGGCCTCAAAAGACTTAAGTTTAAAGGTTGGTAAGCAGGCTGGAAGTAAACAGTACATACAAGGAGATGTTGGTCATTGTTACCAGTGGCCATCACCGACTTGTTATGCCTGATTCACTTGGTTAGATTCCGCTTGCGATTTTCAGTATCGACGTCGACATCTCAGCTACGGTTCACGCTTTTGCAGTCCGAGCGACGTCGCTACTGAAAATTGCGAGCGAAATCTCATCATGTGAATCAGGCTTTAGCGTACATTCTGCGGCGTCCACGCGGAATTAATCGCCGCATGTCAGATGATTTACGCGACGTTTTGTGGTGTAACGAGCCTCGGTAATTTCGCTGACGCCGCTCAAGTAGTCAGACATCGTTAGGAGGACGTAGAATCAACAATTTCAGCGCCAAAAAGAACGCGGGGACTCACACCGACGCCGACAACATCGCATTTCAATGGTTTGTTTATGGGCGACGGCGAGCTTCTTGCCCACACGCCCATCACGCATGCGCGGCGCCGGTGGCGTCCGCTAGGGGCGCTTCGGGCGCTCCGGTTTGTTTGTAAACATGAGTTGGTGTGTACCTTGACAGCTTGCGAAAAGGTGGCTCCTTCACTCTTCTCGCTTCGCGATCGCTTCTTCGGTGCTGTGGAATGCCGCACTCTCAATGGCTGCCAAGGGATAATGAATCCTCGGAAGTTGCCCCCCCCCCCCCCCCTCCCCCTTCTCGTTTCCTAAATTCTTAGTGACCATGGTCTTAAAAGATTAGTATACTACCCAGAAGTCCTTGACGTGCTCAAGGCAGCAGCGATTCAACATGGCTCGCGCCGCCGATAAAGCACTCGTCCGTACATCTGTAAAACGGCAGTAAAGTGAAAACCGAAGACACAACTTCCAGCAAGGCGTTTGCCCGGTGCGCTGCTGGCGAGTTGCCTCGTGTGAAAATACTCGGCTACCAAAGCCCCTGGGGCTCGTAGTCGTCACAGATTTGGCAGTTTCGCATTAGACTCGTGCCAATATACCGTTGCGAGTAAAAGGAATTCTGGCAGCTGCTATTCCCAAACGTGGGCGCCTTCCGCACTTGCTTCCCCCTCCGGTCGAATTGGCAAAAAAGCTTTGTTACACTGTTACTTTTTTTTTCTTTTTTTTTTTTAAGGACGGTATATAGTTTTTGTAAAAACTTTCAGTACGGGTACAAACTGAGGGAGAGGAGAAGACGAGAGCGCGCGGTGACGTCACAACACCGCATTCCAGTTGGAATGATTAGCGGGTAGGCGCGAAGCTAGCTGTCTTTGTCTCTACTCACTGTTCGAACGCGAACGCCGAATGCCTGACACCGGTGTTCGCTGTTCGAACGTTTTCAAAGAGTGTGTTGAGACAAAAGGCAGCCAGATTTGCGACTAAGTCACTAATCGTTCTAAGAAGAACTCGGTGTTCTGACGTCACCGCGCGCTCTTGCCTCCTCCTCTCCCTCAGTTGCTACCCGTATAATCGGCTCCTGCGTGCTGCCATCTTCGTCCACTGGACTGTGCAACGCGTTCCGAGCATGCGCAGTTACTCTCCTCCGGGGAACCTGAGACGCCGCGCGTGCATTCACACAGCAGCGACTGTACATTTTTTTCCGCTTGAGGGTTAAATGTTTTTAAAGGCGTATCATTCTCGATCGAACGACGCTTATGGTCGGCGAACCCCCTGTATGAACGCGAGTTTCGCGTTCTTCCGCACTGACGAACGGACGAAACCGGCCTGTGGGATAACCGACGAGCGCAATCCAGGAGACGTCCGTCGGTATACGCGGCGATCGGACGGTAAGCGTCGCCGCTGCCCACACGGCGTCCGAGGCGTGCTAACTACGCGCGCGGGCGTCGCTCTGCCCACGGAGACACGCAGCAGCGCCAGCGAAAGGTCGACGCGAGACAAAGGCTTCCCCCCTCCCGTCCGTTGCGTGTCTGGCCGCTCGAAATGATGACGGACGAGCTGTCGCGCGTACAAAGCCGGGCCCGGGCGTCAGCCGCGCCTGCGCCGGCGCGCTCGCCTTCCGAGCACGGCCGGAGCGGCGAACAAAAGGCCCCGGCAAAGCGCGGGACCTGGCGCCGGGGGCTCGCGGCGGCAGCGCCTTGGGACGTGCGTGCACCTAAGTCAGCAGCGGAACGGAGTCAACAGCGACCACTCGACGTGACTGACGGCTGTGACGCGGCCCGCGCAGCAGACGTCCCGACGAACGCCGCTGGCAACGCGCGCCGATGCCGGGCTAGGCTCGGCTGCCACGGCGGACTCGTCGGCGGGCGAAGCGCGGATGTGAAATGGCGTGCAAAATGACTGCCTCGTTGAGACGACCTGCGTTGGAGATTCCAAGCAAACCTCAATAGTGTTTTCTTTTTTTTTAACGTGTTTGTGGTGTTTATTATTTATTTATTTATTATCATTATTTCTTTGAGTCGTCCTCCATTTCTTGTAAAGCCGATTTAGTTTTGCTCACTTTGGAGAAACGAACACCCATCATCTGCCAGAGGAAAAAAGGGGGCTACGTCGTAGTTCCCATGTCGAGATGTACGAGAACCAAATTCATCACATAAGGAAAAAAAAAAAAGCATTGATACTCTACTTAGCTGGTATCTGACCGGATATAATCGTGAGTGTTTCTGCAATTTACTTAACTAATATTGCGTGTAATTTTGTCTTCATTCGAGTAAGCACTATGCCCCTTTCAAATTTTAAGGGGAATCCTCTTGGTGTATTTGGACGGACCCCAAATGCGCTCAAAGTTCTCGCCTTTAGTGCGGTAGATACAAGCGCGCTCTTTAGCGTCCAAGAAGATATACCAACAAAAACCGCTCCTAATTCACCAAGGGTTACTCCCCATTATTAGCCTATCGCTCTCGAGACTGAGCGCTTGGTGAATTAGAAAAGATGAGACTACCAGAGCGACACGCCGAGTGTCGATGTCGCCTCTCTGCGAGTCGCATTAAGGGGTGTCCAAACAGGACGTGTCCAAACAGGACACTGCAAAACGCACGACTCCGACAAATCATGAAAATTGAAACGGGCGCGTCCGCTTCACGCCCGCTTTAATTTTCACGATTTGTCGGAGTCGTGCGTTTTGTAGTGTCCTGTTTGGACACCCCTTTAGGCGACCCTTCTACTGAATGACGGGACGACGCGTATTCGTAAATTTCATCGATGATGGTACCGCGGTGTGAGAATCGCGCTCCCTAGCTCCTGGATTATCGGCTTCAAAATGAAGGTGCTTGCCTACACCTTCCTCACGTGAAAAAGTAAAGTAAGGTTCTAACACTACTCGTATATAGCAAAACTATAATTACTTGCGCGTCGCAGACCCAGCCTCGTACTGCTGTTCTACGACGATCATCCAGATGACAGCCATTTGGTAGGCCCCAGTGCGCCCCCTATAGGGAGTGAAAGTTGTGGTGCCTGATTCTTCAAACTTCGCACCGTCGCCTTTATTTGACCCGGTCGCAAACTCAAGTGCCTATGCACTTCGACGTAGCTCTTCCTGTTATAGCCCTTTATGTATACGGGTTTTCTACGAAGCCGCTGTCATCTTGATTGCGTATCAGGGATAGGCAACATACTTGCAAAGATGCAGTCGTGTGCGTATTCCATTAAAAGTAACAAAATTACTTTAATCCCTTACATTTATCGATAATTTTGTAAGTGATCAATTACATATCTTAGAAGATCATTGTAAAGTAATTGCCTTACTTTTTTATTTTTAACAGAGGAATTATTGTCATTCGTTATATTTTATATCACTCACGGAGAAAAAAGGCGGGAATTTTAAATATTAACGAACGTAAAACCGTTTTTTTTTTCTTTTTTGTTTGTTTGTAGAAGTAAGTTTTAACGGAATCAAGCTATCACCTTCATTTACCAAACGCCAGGCCTGCCATTCTTCAGATGTTCCGAGCCTTTCTTCACGTCACCTAAAACCTCGACTCGAATATTTTTTTTTCTACTTCTTCTCGTTCAACACACTAATACAAAGAATCCGGACCCTCCCTGAAGCCCTCAAAATCAAGATTTTCCCTTCCAAAAAAAAAAAAAAAAATAGAAGCACGACCAAAGTACACGTGAGCTGGTGCAGCGGACCTGTGCGCGACTTTTCTTTCTGTCCCTTCACCATTTCTTTGCTTCCTTCTGACCGAGAGAGAGACAGAGAAGATGACTTCCCTGTATCAACTTCAGGGACGAAGATAATCCACACTGGAGACAAAAACGAAGTTTGGAAGCGCTGCATGTTACGAATCCCGGACAAAAGCTCACCGGACAAAAGCTCACCGGACAGAAGCTCACCGGACAAAAGCTCACCCATTTTTTAACAGACCCGGACAAAAGCTCACCAAGAGAAGATTTCTTGTTTGTCTTACAGAGAAACCAAGTTTAGAAAAAAAAGGCGATGAGCCACCTTTTAGCGAATTCGGCCACCGCGAAGCGGCGTGTATGGATAAGTCAGGTGAGTTAACATTTTTGTAATGAGCCGCCGCAGACTGCCGCCGCGAAGCGGTGGGAGCACAGCAGGGGCTTGGGTTAACTCGCGCACCAGTGATACGCGCGTGAAGTAGACAGGCCTTTTTTAAATAGCGTCCCCTTTTCGATAAACGGCATATCTCTAAACTGAGGCTCTGCTTTCTCTAAACCGGGTTTCAATAAAACGTGCCCGTTCTCTAAAAAATGTTTCGATGAAATGGCATTCGATCAACCGTAGTAAACCCTTGCGTGGGATGAGGCAAAAATGGTGCAATGTCCATCGCGTCCGCATTTTATTTCAGCCCGTGTTTCGCCCGGGTAGCGAAAAAAATCAGGTGAGCTTTTGTCCGGGTCTGTGAAAAAACAGGTGAGCTTTTGTCCGGTGAGCTTTTGTCCGGTGAGCTTTTGTCCGGTTACCGCATGTTACGGCGTCTCAATGGGCCAACAGGGTCTTGCTGACGTTTTGGGTGTCGAACAAGTGGAAGAGGGCTTGTGATCCGCTGCGATCGCGTTGTTTTCTACCCACTCATTCAAGAACCCAGTCGCATGTCCAGGTGGCAGCACCTATTTGAAAAAAAAGGTGGATTGAAAAGGTGCTCAGTGCGGCTGGTGACATCTTCTCGTAGAAACAAGGCAAGATGTCCGAATCCCGATCAGACTTTTGAAAGTCAGGTGTTGCTAAAGGTCACAAAAGTGTGAGTGGCAACAACAATACACACTTTCATACACTTGCGTTTTGTTTATTATTCGAGGACAGTAAGGTTGAAAGTAACGTCGCGAAAGTAACGGATTACTTTTTGAAGTAGCTGCCACCTACTTTTATGAAACTGTATTTGCAACTGTAATTAGTTTGAATTTAGCCATGGGTAATTGTAAATATAATTACTTATTTTAGTAACGTGTCCAAGTTTGCAAAGGTGTATCGAAATACAAATACAAAATACGTGGACAAAAACGTTTTTAATTACATATCCAATTAAACCTTTCAAAAAGTTATTGAAATACAACATCCAAATAAAACGAGGAGTATATTTAATCATCTTCAGATAGTTCTAAGACTGCATTTTGTTTCCATAGTTTGACATATTAGGCTTAAATATAGCCGGATAAAAAAAAAAGTATTTTAAATACTTGAATTTCAAATAGTGCCAAAGTACAATGTTGTGCACTGTTCTCCGCAATCAAATGCGATTTTGGGCACCCCTCTTTGCCGAGGGAGTGTTAGCAAAAACAATAAAACTTGCTTCGCTTAGCGGACTATAAACATCGAAGAAAATATCGTCCTCAGTTCATATACCAAGAATGAAGTGCTTAAAGGGAAAGTAAAAATAAAAGTTGTTTGGCGTTTGATGGGTGGGTGCAACATCAGGAAAAACAAATTCAGTACAAGTTTATTCTCAAATGTTTCATCGAAGTAACGGAAGCTTTTTAAACATCATGTTATCAATTCAACGTCGCCAAAAAAATTAAAGCAACCAACCAAAAACTTTATAATTCTACCTATCTCGAATTCATTCCTTGTTGCCTTCTTCCTTCTTTTTCTTCGACGTTTATGGTCCGCTAAGCGTAGCAATTTTTTTGGTTTTAGCTAATCGCATTTGACTGTTTTGAACAGTGCAAAACATTGTACTTTGGCAGTATTTGAAATTCAAGTATTTAAAATATTAGTTTCCTAGTTTCTATGGCATTTAAATACAATCGATAAATTCATACTCTACTATTTAATTAAATAGGAATTACAAAATACTCAAATTATCTTGTATACGAATTTCAAATACTGCCAGTTCTTGCTGCATATACAATCTAGGCTGTGCAGCCTTGATGTTTGAAAGCTGCGAGATATTTGTTGTTGCGCTATGCTCGAATATATACAAAAACTGATTTCGCCGCATCCGCAACCGATGAGGCATCAATGCCTCCTGCGTCAGACATAATAAATATTTCTTCGTTTTTGAGTAAAAAAAAATTAATAAACTTTTTAGAATAATTTTTATAACCATGTTTTATACTAGCAACACACTTACTGTTGGATGCGTAGAATTTTATTTCATGGCTCTACTTTTTTTCTTTTTTTCATTTAATTTTTCGTGAAAGCATGCTCCAAACAGAGGATGAGTCCACAACGACTACGGCGAGGACATGCACCACGCCGTAGTCGTTGTGGACTGGTCCACGCTTGTACGGGACGCAGATTTTTTTGCGCGACTTTATCGGACGAGAAACGATTTAAGGCAAGCACAGCCAGCGGACTAATAAATCTTGCCGGTGAAAGCGAAAGTAAAAGAAGGTGACTTAAAGAGTCACAAATAGAACACAACACAAGAACATCCTGAAAGCTCGTACGCTAATCTTGGTGTCAGCTCTCCTCGAATCCTGTCGAAGTCGAAAACAAACAGGCAAAACAAGCTTTTTGCGTTGAGCAGCGTACGCCCATGTGTCGGCGTTAAGTTTTAGCTTTGTTGTTACGACGTGGTTTGCATTAGTCTTGAATCGTTTATCGTCTGATAACGCCGCGGGGAGAAAAGTATACTTACTCCGTCTACGTCCTTGCGTTTATTAATCCACGAAGTCTACGGCGAGGAAAAAGTTCGCAGTGTTCGCAGTGTCCGCGACTAGCTGCGGCACGACGGAGGCAACCAAAACTCAGCCCTTCGTTGGGAGTCGTTTTACAGAATGCGCTTGAAGATTAGATCAGGCATTTGTGACTGTTTTTAAGAGGAAAATCTTTAAACCAGTTTTTAAGCCTCTTATGGCTGCCTTGTAGCGGCTGCCTGGTAGTAGGCAGTCCCAAGAGGCTTAAACCTATTTTCGGCGTTCAAGTGTGTGAACGGGCCTTAAGATAGCCCGGTAGTAAGCAGTCCCAAGCGTGTGAACCATGCCTTCAGTCGCTAAAGAGCGCTCCGGTTTCGCACATTGCCCAATGGCTTCGGTACTCGAGGGCAAAGCCGATACATTCGACTATTTGTTTTACTGAACGAGTCACATATACATCTGCTACAGTGTAAAAGAGTCGCCACAAACATTCTCTTGCTTTCGTGCTATTTTTTGCGCTGTTCTTTTTTTTTTTGTAAGCTTTAAGTGACACCCAGAATCAGTAACGTCGTTCATGTGATACGACGCTTCATTTCTTGGCAGTTCGCGAACATGGCACACGCTCTGTTGTCGCGAGGAGAGCTGGGCCGTTACGACAGGTTCGAAGGAAGAGGGGGTGGGGAAGAGAATGGCAGGACGGGGAGGGCTGAGCGCGAAGCTGACAGACGGGCTGCTTTCCGTGCGGAAATCGGCGGCACCTTTAAATATTCACGAGCTTCGTGGCGTGGGCCGCCAGAGGTGGCATTTGTTGCGCCGGCGGCGCCTTTGTCGGCCCATCGACGGCCAGCACGCGATTCGCTCGTACGTCCACGGCAAGGCCTCCGCACGGCGCTGCAGCCAAATGCTGGCGCGCCGCGAGTCGCTGCATGAATCTGCTGGCGCGTTTAAGCGCCTCCAATTCCTTCTCGCGTTCTCATCGTATAGATTCAGAATAGGGTGATGGATGGACCAGGACCACAAAAACTTTACTCTTATTGTGTGGACGACGTGCCTCCGATAGCAGAGAGCACACTGTGGTTCGCAATGTGAAGCGTACCTAACCTCTGGCAGACATAGCTGAGAACGTGCTAACTGCGACCTTACAGAACGCTTCCGCAACTAAGAA
The DNA here is from genome assembly GCF_016920785.2 of Ixodes scapularis. Classification (NCBI taxonomy): domain Eukaryota; kingdom Metazoa; phylum Arthropoda; class Arachnida; order Ixodida; family Ixodidae; genus Ixodes; species Ixodes scapularis. Next base: position 61,740,758 of record NW_024609846.1, on the reverse strand, counting down.
CTGCACACCATTATTGGCCTCGAGATCGACCTAGAGGTGGCGCTACGGTCGCGCTATCATCATCATCAAAGCGGGGATAGTAGAACTGCCGCCCCATAGACTCTCCACGGTCGCGCGCGAGACGGAGTAGATCCTTGCGTTTATTTTGTCGCATACTATCCGTGGGAAAACAATTCTAGCGGAAAAGGATGCAGTACTGTTCGGTGCTTCAGTGAAGATCGAATCGTGTTGCCAGCGTGCGGCCCAAATTAATATCATCGCTTCTGTGTGTGCGTCGTCTGTTCTAGGCAGACGTTGGAAAGCATGGATCACCACGACTGATGCCTGTATCCGGCTGAACTGGAATATTTATGTTAAATATTTGTTTCTTTTAAAATTAATGTATCGGTTTATCAAAGAGGGACTTAAAAAAAAATTCCAACCCAGATAACATAATACTGGTACTGTGAAATCGCAGTTTTTCTGCTTTTTTTTAACGTCTAGTTTTGGCAGAAATATAAATATTTAGAATGAAGATAAGTTAGCGCTGTATTGGAAATTACCATGCTATTGAGTTCCTCTGCACTTCTGTTGTGCCATAGAGTGGGTAACTTTTTGGAGTCTGAACAAATCTACTGCGTTGCGATGAGGAGATTGTGTCTCTTCTAGTTAAGATCTGCAAACTGCACGGTTGGCAGGACAACTGAAACAGGTGAAACAAACTGTTCTAATATATCTGCCGTGACTGTAATAAACGAGTATAACCGAGTAACGCAGCAATGTTCCTGTCATTAAATGCTTTTCTCGGTAGTGTGGGTTCACCCGCTTTAATTTTCTTGGTGAGGGCCGCGGATGTCAAGAGGGTAATACTATAAATTTCTGGCTAAATAATCTTGTATTCAAACACGGTAGACTTTGCAACCCAAACAAACGACGCGCACTACGACACAGGCAGCATCGGCCGCAGTGATACTTTTTTACTGATTAGGGCTAGCGACCTTCACGAGACTTTCCGATCACCCTCCGCCCTCACCTAACGTATATCGGGACTGGGCAGTTCATCGATTAACTTTCAGATTATTCAAGTAATGCTTTAATTGCAATTTTTTTTTGCCGGTTAATTGGAGTCTTGTGCTGGAGAAAGTCAACAAGGAGTAAAATATGCCTGCTTTAATATTTTTGGCGTCTTTACTTCTTTTGTGACACAGGCTTGCACGGTAAACCACTTCAGCGTGGTTTGCCGTTTATCATTTCACCGAGGGTGATTATACTGTAACTTAGAAAAATACTTCATTTTAAAAGGCTTCCCGTGTTCATATTTATGTAGGACTCACAACGTGAAGTTTATAATGGGAATGCAATATGCCATTTATGACATAGTAAAATGCAATATGACCGGGGAAAAATCAACATACGTATTTATTGATTGATTAGTCTATTGAAGGATAGCGATCAGTCGGGTTAATGTTCTAATCAAACCACGGACCCACTCAACATTCAATGCTTTATGAAAGCCGCGGTTTGTGCGATATAACAAAAACACGTGGGGCCAGCGATCGTATAAAAAACAACACACTAAGATTATGGAAGCTTCCGACTTAATAATAATCGTTTTGCTGAATTTCTACGCACGGCAAACAATACAACACAACATTTAGTAAAAAAAAACGGCCGTAAGACATAAAACATTTAATAAGGAATGTCAAGCTCAGCCTGAAACGGGCTTGCGTCGTCGAGATCCATGCTTCTGAGCGTGCGCCCGTAGCAGACGACGCACGGCGGTATCCCCGCTTTCGCGCGTTTCCAATTCCGGCCGCACGGTGGCGGCACGGTTCGATCTCGAGGCGAATAAGACAGGCGTTCCCTGTAGAAGCTAGCTATGAGCATGCGCGGAGAAGAACGAGCTCAGGTAGTAATCATTCCGCCCTTTACAACCAGTAGACCGATCTCTTCGAACGTTCGACGCAACGTTAATAAAACACTCAATTGGGACCCTCATCCATGAAACCCGGACCGCTCGCGTCCACCGAGACAAAACTAAATACGATAACAGCGCCACCCTTTAGCGACGAGTCAAAACATGAAAGTTATATTGGTACTGCGGAATGGCACTGCAAGATGGCGCCACCGGGCCTTGCGCGATTCGACCTGAACCGATACGTGCAGACCTGGAGTTCCGGGAGTGGCCGTTACGGGAGAAATGGCGGCGTTGCGATTGTCTTTAGTTCGGTTCTCGAATACGGATCGAAGCCACTTTTTCAAAGCAGGCTCTATGCCAGCTTCCCAGCTGTTTTGTTTTAGTAACGTTGGCTTGGACGGCTCCATAACTCTGTTACCGCTCATTCACACTGGAAGCGGATCCGCGTTCGCAAAGCGGTTGCGAACGCGGTTGTATAAAGATTCAGTACAATTTCACGCGCACTCGATGACATCAAGTGCGCGTGCAATTGTACTGGATCTTTATACAACGGCGTTCGCAACCGCTTTGCGAACGCGGATCCGCTTCCAGTGTGAATGAGCGGTTAGAGTCCCAAAAAAGGTTTGCAAGGCACCCCCTTACGGCGAACCAGGGGGACGTCACGCCGAGGACAGAATGTTTCCCCGAGTTGCCCTGCTCGCCTTGTGGAGGCTGTGACGACGTTAGCTGTCGGCGCGCCCGTTTCTATTTACTTTTTTTGTGCGCATTTTTCGTAGGAAGTGAGAATTTTCATATGTGGTTTTATTGAGGTACGGCCTGTAGCTGCAGGCGAAACTTCAACCAATATTTCAAGCATGGTTGACAGGGTAGACAGCGCATAAATCACAACTGGTATATGAAAATGAAGAAATGTTGCCTCACTTGCAGGAGCATCATGATAGATTTACATCTCACAGTCAATGCTGCTGACGTTCTGAGTGAGTTGACAAGTCATGCAAACTATTTCGTGCTTTTTTTCCCCCCTTTATTTGTATCTCTGCTTTCAAACAAAAACGCCGAAGCAGAAAAGCGGCGTGCTGCTCGAGCAACGTGCTAAATATATGGTCTGGGCCATGGAGAGAAAATTACTAGTGAGACAGCCGAAGTACAAGGGCAAAATAAAGAAAGAAGGAACACAGGCATAGAGTGCCAGGTATTGATTTATATCTGTTTATATTGCTCGCATTTGACCTTTGCTGAATTGGAAATTATTTGAATGTACTCCACTGATGGTATCTGTGGACTCGTTTATAATATTCCTCAAGTCATGTACAACAAACGTAAGTGAAAGTGTCTAGCCCGTTTTTAGGCCGTTCTCGGCAATTTACGTTTTACAGGCTCTAAAATTAAGATATGAGTTAAATCAAATTGTCCTAAAGCTAAAATACCAGAAGCTTTTTTCACGCAAACTGTCAACCTCCACAGGTTTCACAGTTTGTGCTACTAGTGCAGCATCTTCCAGTGGACAGTCGTTCGAATGCTTGCTGTTCCTCTTGTCTTCCTCTATTGGCAGAGAGTCTAGCTCTAGGAGTTTGGAGGTCGAGGAAGCTTTTTGGGGAGTCGCAGCACTGCCTCTTTACCTGGAAATGACAATTCAAACGGTGTCTTTTCCGAACACACAAGGCTGGAATAAAGAAGAATGGCAGGAAAAACTATAAACACTCCAATTTATGACACTATATTCCTGCGCATATTTTGGGCAGTTCGATACAACATCTCATATGGGGGCAACTGGGGGCAATTCGACCGTTTTTTCCCGCTATCATACAAACATATTTCCAGCAATTCTGCGTGTTCTAAAAAACGAAAACATGACTGCATACGTGTACAACTATATAAATAATTCAAGAAGAAGCTACATTTATGTAAACCCTGTTCCACAAGCATTTCAAAGGCCTTCAGACCCAGGGTCTCTAAAGCGTATAAAAACCAGCGCATCCAGAGTGGCACGCGTAGAGTCGGGGTCGCGAGCTAATTTGCCGACCGCTCAAAAGCCTTTGATATAAATGCCATTTGAAATGTCCACAAAGCGGGGTGTAATACTCTCCTAACTCAAGAACATGCAAAGAACAGAAGTTCAGCGTCTGAAACACTTACAACGCCGCTTCACCGATTCCTCGCATGCTCGCCTTGTGCCATGCGGACGGACGGGAAGGTTCATCGGCGGAATTGCCTCCGCCGATAGCTTTCGGTGCTTGTAACCTATTTAAGAAGGTAAAGGTGACAAACACGCTTAGACAAGGTACGGAAGCACGTCGGTATCGGTCTTATTCAGCGTCTTGTGCTCGGGTAAACGAAGTCCCGCTCCTCGAAGTGCTTGCGGCACACAACGACCGACGTTCACGGTGCACTTCCCTAGTTAGATTGTTTATGGTTTCTTTAACCTCAACGTCTGCGGGTGGTGAAAGCTGATACCGGCATTGTTTCGGGATTTTGCACTGCGGCACTGAACAGTAGGTCAGCATGAACGCAAACCAGGAAACGGGGGCAGGGAAGCGAGCCGCATGCGAGATCGCGAAGCGAAGTCTTTCCCCTGACGCCACGGTACACATCACCCAATCAGGGCGCGGCGACTGCAGCGACGCTTGTGTTCGCTCTCGGGGTTAATTTTTAGTTTCAAGTCCAGACGCAGCCGCCCCCCCCCCCCCCCCGCCCCCCTTCCCCGGCGTAAAAGGAGGGGGGGGGGGGGGGGGGGCTACGCCACGGTTATAATTACAAACTTGCGGAGCATCATCGAAAACCGCTTTGTAAGTCAATTCTAGAAGGATGTGGTAAGCATGGGGGTAGGCTAAAGTTTCCACTCTTGCGACAGGCGCAAGGTGGGGTTCGAAAACACGGATAATAATCTTTTCGTCCACGTTTCTAGACAGCCAGCGCTGCGCCTGTTGGACGAGTGGAAACTTTAGCGGCCTCTCGCTCTTACCACGTGCTTCAAATGTTTCTAAAATTAACTGGATTAGAGGCGTTCAGTGACGCTCTGCAACCTTCTAATTTGAACGATATGCTTCTTTTCAAAAGCAAAGGCGGTACTTAACAAATTTTAGATAATAATTTGACTTAATATGAGAATTAGCCCCCTATATTATGTCCCCCTGGCCGTATAACTCACGTGCAGAAAACGGATTAGTTTACCTATTAGGTTTTATTTTTATTTTATTTAAATAAATCTGTCAGAATGGAAGTTAAACATTCTGTATATATCTACATAAAATGAAAAAAAAAAAAGCCAATAATACTACACGCAAATCAGCCATAAATAGGATTCTTTGTTCACGTTTGTTAGCGCGTGACCATGAACTTGACTCAAGGTCAACGTGCACAGTGCGAAATGAAAGGAGTCGCGCGGCCGGTAGAGTTCAACATCAAACATCAGAATCGGCTAATTTTGTTTGGCACTGCGAAAGGTATGGCATCAAAGCTGAAATCACTCCTATAGTCCGACTCCGCTGCCGTTACCTCCAGAAATCCGCAGACCCCTTCCAGCAGCTCCTCATCGCAAGTCCCTATAGTGCTGACATTTCGTCGTCATCTGCAAGAGGGGGACCAACGCAAGGCGTTGATTGGGCACGAGTGCTGCGTCACCGTTCGGCCCGGACTCGTGTCCAATTAGAACACGAACGCCAGTCGAACAGGGACGCAGCCCTCGCGTTCACAATCCAGCGCTATACGGCCTTCAGCCTATATATATATACCCGGCGTTGCCGCTTGCGGGCTTTCCCCCACCCGTGCATACGCACGACGAAGCCGCCGCTGTTTTCCCCCGGAGACAACCACGGGGCAACGTTGCAACAGCGACGTTTCAAGTGCCGGCGTTGCCTCTTTTAACCCGTACGGCGCAAACGAAGCAATCACAGCCAGAAGAACCGCTCACGACGCGCTCCCTTCGTACAGCGATGGCGGGCACGCTCGCGTTCCCCGCGGCGTCCCTCTTCTCCTTTTCCACCTTCCGTGAAAAGCAAGAGAGGCGAGCAGCCTCCCTCCTTCAGACAGTATCAGAGTGTGCGCATTCCGAGATCGATTCATTCTCAAGCGCCGACTCGCGCGGGGCTGGTGCAGCCGCGGTGGTGGCGAGCGGAGGGGGGGGGATTGAGAATATATCGGCCTGCCTGCCCCCGCGAGTAGCGGCACCCAGTCTACCCGCAACGAAGATAAATCAAGCAGCCTGTCCCCGCGGCGATGGCGTCTTTCTGTGCAGCAGGAGGGATAGAACAACCCCGTGTGAGCAACCGACAACGGGGCAAGAAGATACTTCATTTCATGTTACGATGGACCGCAATGGACGCCACGAGTCATCCTAGCTAATCCAGCGCCGTGAACGTCTCACGTAGGTCTGTATCACGTAAACAAAGGTCACGTGACACCCACGTGGCATTGAATTGGCTTCGATGACTCGAGGCGTCCTCTGCGGTCCATGGTAAGGTGGAAGGAAGTATAGACACTGGAAAAGAGGGAAGGGGGAGGAGACTGTCGGCCATCTTTGTTACGCACCCCGCTGATGCGCGTGTCGATGGGCAGGCCCGGTATCGCGGAGGGGCATCTACAGCTCCGCAACGATGGGGGGTGGAGGGTTCGTTTTCCATGAATTGTCCCCCCCCCCCCCCCCCCCCCCCCCCCACCAACGATTGTGACGACGCATGCCGCGCTGCCGAAAAGTCAGTCGCCCGGTGTCGAGGATTGAGACGGCCGTGCGTCGGTAGAGTTCGGACCCTAGTAGCTCACGCAAACGGGCTCGCCGGGCTCCGTGTTCGAAACTGGGATCTGATAAGAGGGTATACGGAGGGTGGTTGTCACAAAAGGGTCGGTCCCGACTCGGCTCCGACCGCCGGCAGCCGTCGACGCGGGGCCCCCGGCTGATGCCGGCACCGGACCTAGATGGACAGATAGAGTTCGGGGAGAGCCGGCCGCTTCCCGGATGGACGCTGGAACTGCCAGATTGATCGTGTGTCGCTGCGCGACAAGAACACAAAGCAAAGATCGTGAAATCCGCGCAGTGGACAAGGGCGACGAATGAACACGTCATTGCGGTGTGGCTTGGACCAGGGTGATCGAGGATGATTTCACCTGCGCTAACAGTTTCTGGCTTGGATAGGTGAAGCATGTCTCTGTATTCGGCGCAGGCTGTGCCATATATAGTATGCTATGGCTATTCTCGTGTGTGAACCTGGGTGATGACAGTGAAGTGCATAAATTGACGCGGTAGTACAACATCATTTTTTCTTCTTCTTCTCAGCTGGTCATACTATAAAAAAAAAGTACAATATCGTACACTCATCCTATACGTCTCGAGACCCTCGGCTCGCCAACTTCGAAAGGCCTCCGAGTTGTTCATACATTGTAGCACAGCCTACGGGAGCACGCTGGCCTTGCATCAATTTTCCGCTATATAACGAAATCAGTGCATATATTCATCAAGGATACACATGAAGCCATAAAGTCGGGGACCTAAAATACGTGCTTGTAGTTATAGAAATAAGTGAACATAGAAAGCATTCGAAGAGCGTGTTAGTTAATCATCTTGGTATGCAAACGCAAAAAAAAAAGACAAAGGACACACAAAAAACATTTAAGACACGGACAGCGTCAGACGCGGACGCTGTCCGTGCCTGATGTATTTTTGTGTGTCCCTTGTCTTCATTTCCGTTTGCCTACCAAGAGGAGAAAGAAGTGCTCATTCACGATTTAATGTCGAATCGAGTTTTGGGGTAAAGCAAGATGCGTAACGAGAAGGGACATTTTTCCGCTCATGCAAACAGACAGAATTTTGTACAGCGTGTACTTCTGGAGACTACTGTGAACTGTGCCCCAGGTACGTATTTGCGTGCTCAGTGGTTTCCTGTTTATTTTTGATTCAAAAAGTGAAAGAAAGACGGTCTCAAAATTCTGGGAAAAGAATTGTCAGCAAGGAAGTCGCAACACTCGTCACTCAATCATTGCACTGGGCCATCCAGGTCAGTGAACGGTCTTTATCCAAGACGTTGTGTGAAGGGTTCGTACTGGACTTGCAGCACGTGATCATGTTTTAGATCAACGACTTTTCCTTTACCGGGACCATTGTGCCTCGGGCGAAACTATCGGTACAGGAAGACCCCAATATGGCGGAAATTTGATAATTGATCACGAATACACTATAGATTGTGCTTTTCTGTTTGCATGTTGTTTCCAACATGGAAATTGCATATCCGCAATTTCCCAACACCCGTACTCTTTTGTCTCACCAGTACAACGCCGACTCAACAAGCGAAAGCGGCATCGACGCAAAAAAAAAAAAACGCTTCAATTCAAACTACCGAAAAAAAAAATCCATCGTGATCGCGTGCACCCAAAACAGCCACCACGCGGGACTCGCGCGTTCCCTTAATAGGTGCTCGTCCGTTTCACCAAGCACACGAGGCAAAACGAATCCAGACAACACACGCGATTAAACCCACACGCACGCACGCACGCACACACACAAGCACGCTCGAACGAAAGCCAGAACAATCGAAAGCAGCGTGGCAGAAACGCGGGCGAGGGAGGGAAGAAGGCAGCCCGGGGAAGAGAGAGAGAGGGAGCCTTTGACAGGAGAGCGCGTGAGGTCCATTTTTAATGCGCTACCGAGCCAGGAATGTTTCCCGATGATCGATACCTTCGGCGGCAACGTGTACTATACGTCCGACAGGGCTCTGCTGCTGCATTGGCGTGCTGTGGCGCTCGGCTCGAGCGAGGAGCGGTCAGCTTCCCGCGCTCCCCTGGGTACTCTATTCAGCGCGTGCTGGTTGCTGTTCTCGCCTCAGCAACGGGTTTCTCGCGGTGCCCTTGGCCACCACCCGAAGCTGCGTGCGTGCACGAGACGCCTGCTGCTGTTGCCACCGCTGCATTTGAGAGAACAGGGTCCTATGCCCCGTTCACCCCTAAGCTGACACTGCGGTGGAAGCTGTTGCGTGCTCGTTGAACCAGTCATGCGGATACCTTTCGCCACGTGATCGCGCATCCATCCGTAGCGCCCGAAAAGAACGAGGTCAGGTGATGAAAGGGAAGCGGTTGATTGGCCCTGCGGGTGCATAGCTCCCACGGCACTGTCAGGTTAGGGGTGAGCGGAGTAGCACAGGCGAGCGGGAACTGCGCCAAAGCCAGATGGATAATCCGCCTCGCGCGTCGGTTATCTGTCTGCGCCGTCGAGCGGGACATGCATTTCGTATAGATCGTCGCCCATTTCCGATCGTTTCTATTACTCCGGTTCGCGCTGGGAGCTTGTTTCGGCACGGTCAACGGGGTCTGACGAAGTCTCGTCCGAGCAGCCGTAATATGTGTATATGTGTCGTTTGTTTCTAGCTTCACGAAGGTCACCCGGTCGAGTCTGGCCATGTATCAAACGCAATTGGTCCAATACAATCTGACTCCGTTCTGCCAAGGGGGGGGGGGGGGGGGGGGGGCTACAATTGTCTTCTTGGGTCCCTAACTAATATGGATTATATTAATTACAGATGACTTAGAATATTTCAACGGATTCTAGTGAAACAAGAAATATATACCCGTTGCTTATTATGATGTGTTTGGGTACAGTTAATGGCGAATTCATAAGTGCACGAGGTTTTACACCTCGAAAGGGACAAATTTCAACATAAATTCCCAGCGAAGACAGAAATATTTTTGTTCACGTGCGAGCCACCCCTACAAAGCGATATTTTGCGAGCATAACAGTTAGAAAAGCGTACGAGATTGGAAAATTTGACCGGAAGGGCTTCCAAATTATCGAAATGCCTCATGTACTTTACAGCAATTCAAAAATGCCAAATATGCTCAATGTGCTTTGATTTTCTCTTCTGAAACTGTAGGCACCCAAGAAGCGGCGCCTTTACTCATAAGCGTCGTTATTGACTTTCTTAAAAATAAACTATTTGCTAAAATCGTCTATGAATCGACCTTTTCTTAGAGGGAACATTATCTAGCGGCTCAAATATGTGTCTAACTCTTGCCATAAAAATTGCGTAATGACTCTAGCGTATTATTTTATTAATCACTTTCACGTCCGTACGTCACCGGTAAAAGACATTTTCATTCTTTGCCGGTCACTTCTCGCTCGTCTAGTTTCAGCCCTGATGACCAGAGCGATTGGTCTATACGAGGCGAACTTTGACCCGATATATCGTTCGCAACCACTTCGTTCATCGCATTGGGCCGATCATCTCGAACGCCCAAAGCATTGCGTCATCCACTCATCTTCATCTCATCAAGGCAGCCACTAGTGTATATATGGCACAGACGGAAACGACGATAGTCACCTATTTCGGTAACATTTCCATCCATAGCCACCGCCGGATTGGGAAACGCAGCCAGTAACACCTCCTAAGTGCATTGCGAGGCAATAGTGCTGATTTTGTTTACGCCACCTATATATGACCGGAGGCCAGCGCGGGCTAAGATTGGTACATGAGTGATGCGTCAGCTTTCGGTAGCAACTATAGTCGGTGACAGGTCAAGAACGAAGTAGAAGCTCCTTCCACCTCTTTCCCCTTTGTCAAAGTGAGCGCTTGACACGAGGCGATCTCCTCCCCACCATTCGCTCTGCTGTAGTTGAAATGGGTGGGTGGAGCTTCCACTTCGTTCTTGACCTGTCACCGACTATAGTGTCCAATCAGAAAGGATACGAGTCCCGCCCGAACTCTCACACAAGTCCCGGCAGGTCACGTAAAACATTCAGCACTACGGCCTTTGCGGTCTTCAGCCCCGTAGTCACCCTTTTTGCAGGGTGCCGCCGTAAGGACGAACACATTTGGCACGCCTTGCAAACTTCAAATTTCAGACATGCATGCCCGAAATTGGGCACGCGAATGTAGTTTTGCAAGAAACTTTACGTCTATATTTTTTTTAAGGCTCAACTCGGAGAAAGTGGAATTTGCAAAAAATCAAGCAAAAGCCCCCCCCTTTCTTGCGCACTAGTTTATGAACCCGCTCCCAGGTGGCTTGTTTAACGCAAAAACGCTAAAAAACCAGTGGCGTAGCCGGGGAAATGGGGCCGTGTGAGCTGGATAATCGCGATAATTAATATTTTTACCGAATTATATGAACAATGACAACCTGGTAACGAGCTCACAAACCAGTGTGCAGACCATGAAGATGGACTTAGGGCATACAAAATGCACGGCCGGCGTTACTGTTCTATCTTCAGTATTTTACAACCTCTGACTTTTGTGATCTGAAAAAATATTACAAACATAAAACTTCTCGCAAAACTACGTTTGTGTCCTCAGTTTCAGGTATGCGCGTTTGGAATCGAAATTTTGCGAGGCGTGACCCAATGTGTTTGTCGTTATACCGCATGTCCCACCCTCTACATTATAGACCCTTCCAACAATCACTCTCTGCGTGCTGCCATCTTTGTCTACTGGGTTGTGTGCTACGCGTTCTGATGTCCATACCTGGACGATAAGCAGTGAAACCTGTATACGAAAGACACGTTGTTCACTGATGACATGATGACTGAATTACCTGCGGACGCGCCTCAAACGCGTTTTTAGCATGTTTGCTTTGTAGATATCCATAGTTCGAACATGACTGCCGAGATTATATATGACCATTCTGACAGGACTCGTCGTTCAATGAAGTAACGCGTCTGCTCAAAAATTGTCTCCAGGCCGTTTTTTTTTTTATTTTTTATGGTGTATTTGCAGTAAGGCCGCGACTAAAAAGGTGTTGCTCGAAGAGATCTTGGGACCCAGTTTCGTGTCCAAAGCACCCTCGTGACTTTAACCCCCGGTGCGCTAAACTCAGGGTTTCCAGACTCTCGGGGCTCACGCGGCGGCCCGTTCCTTCAACCCACGCGGAGGCGTCCGCGACAATGACGACGCTGCGAACGGGCGGAGCGGAGATTAGCGTTAATCCGCGCGCGGGTGCGCGCTCATCTCGAACGCGATCGTCGTCGCCACCGGTGCATACACAGCTACGGCGCACCGCGTACGGGCCAAGCGGGTACGGATTAAGCGTTACCCCTTCCAAATTAAGCGGGTCAAATCCGCCGAGTCCCAATCCTCGGCTCCGGAGAAAACCTCTTTCAGCGTCATGCAGAATTCTTTCGGACGAAAGCTCACTCCTCCCGGCAAGTCTCGGAGAAGAGGCCTCTGCAGTCGGAATCCTTCTCACACTTCCTCGGACGCAGCTGACAGTAAGGTGAGAGCTGTACGAGAACGCCGCACCAACGAACCGCCTTCCTTTCATCACCTAATCCGGTCCGTCTGCGCGTGGGTATGGGTGGGAGGAAATCACCAGACGAAATATAGACGTTATGACTGGTCCAGTGAGTACGTAGTTTCCACCGCACTGGCAGCGAAGGAGTGAGTGGAGATGGCACTGTGCATAGCGTCTGTAGGCAGGGAGTCCTCTGTTGACTCGCGGATAACCTGCCTAAGTCTCTCGATGGGACGATTGCCATATTGCTTGGCTTACGGTGGCCGCCTTCGCCGCCCCCTCGCGAAGATTTAGATTGAGATTCGTCTTGCCGATTGTCTGCGTCTAGACTGAAAGGGACTGGAATCTTAGTAAGCTCGAGGAGCTTACCCGCTTGTCTTCATTCATACTGAATTTAACGCATTGTGTAAACGTGACCCTGCGCGCTGTGACGATGGTGTGCGGGCTGGAATTACGGAATTGTCAAATTGAAATCGTCTCTTACACTCCCCCGGTTTTGACTTGCAAAATCGGAAACGTCGCTCTCGCTGCATTCGACATCTTCTGATGATGTCAAAGTTACCATTAAATCGTCGTTTTTCTCTCTCTCAAAGCTACAGCTGCATCCCGGAGCTACTGTTTAGCCGCGGAGAAGTCTATGCGTCGATAAACCGAGGGAGATTATAGAGACAAGAGCGTTCCTGGACGTCAGAACGCCGAGCTCTGGTTGCTATGATCAGTGAATAGACCAAAGGCTAGCTGCTTTTGTCTCCACTGCGCTTGCCGAACGCGTTTGAATACGAAAGTCAAACACCAGACGCTGGCGTTCCGCGTTCTAACGCGTTCGACGAGTGCAGCGAAGATGAAGGCAGCTAGCTTTAGGTCTACCTACTAATCATACAAACCAGAACTCGGCGTTTGGACGACCCCATGTGGCATTTTGACGGCTTCTCCTCTCCCTCAATTTCTCGGCGCATAGGAAACCGCACAAGTGCTGCACTGGGCGAAATTGTTAGCGCGAACACGATATCGGCGCTTCATGCTGCGTAGAAATCTGGCTGGCACCAGATTTCTACGCAGCATGAAGCGCAATGAAAGGCGAACCTAATTTGTTAGGCCAGTGTAAGTCACGGTTTTACATGCGCTCCGGTCGCTGCTGCAGTTTTCGTCCCTGTGGACGCAACCGACGCAACTTTTTTCGTTTTACTTCAATGGTCATCGCGGTAACCGCCGACAACACGCAATCACAGAAACCGCAAGAGACGAGCAGAAATCGCGAAATGACATGTTTCGGCCAGTTCAGTGTTTTCCCGCTAGGTGTAGTCCGTTTTTCTGGATTCTCGAATACCGGCGATCGCTTCGCGTGTCAAGTGTGGCGCAGTGTATGTATACACAGCGCTCATCAAACATAACGCCACCACTCGGTTATTCAAATATTGACGTATTGCCAGCTACTAGAAGCTAAATAGACCGATTTCACCAGCCAGTTTAGTTAAGGGGCGGTTCCGCAATTCATCGAGGGAACTTTAGTCTTTCTGCACGTTGGACAACACCGCCGTAGCTTTGCGAGTGTAGAGTACGAGACGACACGAGCCGTCTCGTGCATTGCCGCCTGCCTCCTGATACAGTGTTCTCCTGCGAACTAAAGTTATGGCGGCATCACGCGTGCCTGAAACGCTCAGGGAGATCGGTCTATTGTTCACTGCTGAGGCCAGAATGTCTTCCCCGAGCAGGGTTGTGATCGGGAAGTCAAAACTTCGTCACGCATAGTTTGACCGGTAGCAGAAGGAATATAACAAAAAGTGCCAGCAAATTAACCATTTCGTGACGGCGTCATGTTCGGGTAGCACTGTACATTCGCGTAAACAATGCCCGCTTATGTGCGCGCTCACCGGGCGACAAAAACATCTCTCTTTCTTCGGTAACTGAGAGATCCCCCCATCGACGCCGCACCGCACGCACAGGTTTGTGGTCGCTCTCCCGAACAAACAATCTCCAGAACACTTCCTGCCTCGCACGGGCGCGGCGTCCCCGCGCTATGCCGCGCACACGATTTTCGCCGCGTGTGAAAGCGTGACGCTCGAGTCAGAGACGCATGTCCACAACCGCGTGGTTGCCTTCTAGTCGAAGAAGACGCTCGTCCGTATGCCGCAACGGGCCGCATACCCTCTCGTTCATACGTCGCGCGGGTCGACCTCTGCAACCCCCGCGAGGGTCCGCCACGCGGAGTACCCCCCTCGTCCGTGCGAGCTGCGCGCGCCGGTCGTGGCGTGTGCCTGACTGCGGTGGGGCCCCCCGCGGCGACGGGGGACCGCTTGACGGGCCCGCTGACACGCCGCGACCCGGGGGACCTCGGAGCGAGGGGACCCGCGGGGGGCAGCAGAATGGTCGGCCCTCATTCAAAGCGCAGTCATTCATGCGCCGCCGCAGCGTCCGCCGCCGAGGACCGGTGGCCCGCCATGGGCGCAGAGGGCGGGCACTCGTCGTCGGCTCCCTCGACCGCGTGCGTTGAACGTCAATATGGATGGGCGCGGTGATCCCTACGGGTAATGCTGCGGCAATAATTGTAGCTAACTCAGGGTTCCTTGTTGTCGCCTAAAATGTTTAACACGATACCACTTTGCAACCGACCCTGCTCGTCTCCTATTGCTTTGCGCTGAGCGGAGAAAGTTACCGACGTGCGGAGTTTACGTAGCGTTTTTTTTTTTTTTCTGCATCTTTACTGGGCATTGTTATTTACTTTCGTGCAGCCTTCGTGTGAATGCAGGCTGTTACATTGTCTGCTGTGTTATCCGTTGTGAATAATTTAATTTAATATTCGTAGAGCTACAATATATTTTCCGAGTCAAATGTCCCAGGTTCTCGTCAGGGGCATATCTCGTATTAAAATACACCTCTGACGAGTGTCTGTCAGACGCCATTGATGTGGCGTGACCCACACGCAAGGAATATAAATATATATTCTCTCCGTTCCCGCCACTGGACTCTTTTGACTAAGAGACCCCCTTCGAAAGTCATGTGCCGATTAGAGGGTCGGAACCACTGCACAATGGCGGAACAACTGACATCGTGGAACGCCCAAGTCATTCCATAAGATAGCGAACGTCGGATCACGGCCGACGCTAGGAGCCGATGAGTCAATCAAACACCGACGTAAGTGCGACGACACTGCGCTCATCACCTTTTTTTTGTGACTGTATTTTTGCCTTTTAATCCAACCAAACTCATAAAGTGTGCCGCGATGTTGCGGTTCCAGTCCGCCATTGAGCATGGATTCCACGGCTGCCAACAGAGGGCAATCATTTCTAAAGGGGTAAGGCAGTGCGAGCGCGGAAGACACAAAGCTATAGGCATATGGCGGACGTAACTGAAGTCAAAAGTCACAGATTTTCAGCCTCTAGATAACAACAAATGCGACGGGCGTTTCGCTACTCCTCCCAGCGTGCAGTGGACTCATTAACGAGCGACGCCAGATTTCTTTTTTTTTTTTTGTACTTTTTGTTATTCCTCTCGGTCTCAGGCGCACAATAGCCACATGCCCGTCTCTGCTGGTTCTTTCTTTTGTCCAAGCAGAAGGCCACGCAGACGTGTGTGCATGCACACTGTCGCCGCCGCCATACATTCCGAGCGCCGCTACATGCGTCCGTTGCGAGCGCGTGCGGCAGCAGCCACCCCGCGGGCCAGATTCCATTCAGCGTCGTTACCTTCCCCTCAATGCACCCCCGAGAGTACAGCGAGGGGGGGTACACAGCGGAAAATTTGGACGGGCAGCGGCTTCAAAGAATCCGCGGATGAAATTTAAATTACCTTTCTCGCCTCCGTGTCTTGTGTGTGCTGGTGGGGCGCGTGTGCATGTGTGTGTTAGTGTGAGTGAACGTATTCTCGTGCGCATGTACCGAGAGCCGCGTTCGGAAGCTCTTGGCTGCCATTGTAGCACGGGGACACAATGTCGCCGCTCGACCGACGATTCAAAAGGCGACAGAAACACGCGCTCTCTCCAGGTGACGCTCTCTCGCTCTCTTTCTTTCGAGTTATGTATGTACTTATTTTTAAGTATAGTATACGTACGGAGCTCTGCTTTGATCTCGTAAAGTGAAGCTTATGCAATGTCGCGGTTGAAGGATAATGGAGCAGGTTTTTGGCAATCTGATAATCTACACTTCCGCTCTTGCCTTCTGACTTGGGTACTGACGTTTGTGTGATGAACCATAGATCAGTTGCGCGTGATAGCATGTTTTGCAATGCCTCACTTCATTTTATGTTTGTTTACTTTTTTCAAGTGACAAAAACAAATTTCGAAGCGAATGCGTCTTTTTTTCCCCTCCTATTCTTTTCCTACGTTTTATGTGAGTTGCCTTTAGGAAAAGAAACGCTACTCCTATTTATATCTGGCAAAAGTTACAGACACGCAGGACCTATGAACAAAAATAGGAAACGACCGAAATTTAATATTTGTTTAAGGTGTACCGAAGCCGAGTCTTCCAAGTTTTAAAAGAGTACTGCGCTACGCGTTCAAGTTTGTACACTATTCCGTGACGTAACACACAGAAACCATCAAGGCTGGCTCGCTAAAGAGCGTCACCGCCGGGACTGGGGGAAAAGAAAGACCTGCCAAAGCCAGCGCACGAGCGGAGCGGGACTCAAACCTCGTCTCAAGACGCTCGACCCGGGCCTTTGCACTGCTTTCTTTCACACAGCCCCAGCTGAGACGCTGCTCTATCAAGCTGTCCCAGAACTGCGTTACACCTCCGCCGGGCTCGGGTCAGTTTTATACACGTTACTAAAACGTATTCGCTTACAATGACAATTACTCTCGCTTAAAAAAAATATTTAATTACTCGATTACTCGAGACAAAAAGTACTTGGCCGTGAGTTTGAAAAAAAGTAACAGTTCTCCGAATCAGATTTTGAAAACGACAGAGTTCCCTGCCGCGGTTTGATAAAGGTACTTTTGTACTTTCCACTGTTGCATTCGGGATCCCCGAATTACGAAATGGTTACCTTTTTAAGTAACTAATCTTGGTAAACCATTCTTCTGTCGGAGATTAGGTTCGAGGATTCCTTGGTAAGTAAACCTCTACGAGCAAAGGGCGCCACTAGAAATGAGAGGGGGAAAAAGTAACGCCTGCGAGTAATCTTAGTACTTCCAGAAGTAATCAAATTATTGTTGCGAGTACTTCCTAATAAATATAATCAAATTATTACGCAATTTCTTTTATAAGTAATCGATCCCACGAGTAAATCGATTACTTCTAATGACTACCTTACAAGACTGCAGCATGGTCGGGACACCCGGGAAGCACAAACTAGTTCTTTTAATTTTTCTTCTTTTAGCTTTTTTTTAAATATTATGTAGCTCTTTTGATGCAGGCACTATCGGGTTATTCGATCATTTGCCATAGGCTCATAAAGAAGGGCATTAAAATTACCTGAAGCCCACTGTCACGCTGCAAGGACATGACGACAAAATGATCTTATCTGTGGACAGGCATATTTTAAACGTGTTTGTTTCATACATATATGTATCCTTCAAACATGCTTTCTGCAGCCAGTTTCCATATGACCAATGTGAAAGGACCGTCATACAAGAAAGAAACCCGCCTCGGATAGGTGTCTGAACGACTGTCTTTTGTATTATGCAGTAGCTGTGCGACCACCAGATATTAAGGTATACCTCTTCTTACGTCAGGACTGAAAATATCTCACCTTTTGATTCCTCCGTGTGCTATTCGTCCGAAGATAGAGCCGTACGCCTTAAGCTTACTGTATCGTAATGTTTGCTTTGTCTCGTGTCAAACCCTATATGCACTCTTTTTTTTTTTCTCTTCCTTTTGCGACGCATTTACGAGGAAGTTTTAGTGGACGGCATTGGGCTGAAAAAAAGAAATCTGCTAAGACTCCTATGTGATAAATTTCTACTTTTTTTTTATTATTCTTCTGCGAGTTGTTTTCTACGTACCGTAAGCGGATGACCGGTCCCTGTCGGTCAGAGCTCGTCTTGCAATTTTAATATATATATATATATATATATATATATATATATTGTGAACGAAGAGGTGAGAAAATGATTATTGAATTTATTGCATTAAAGTTAGGGAAAGGGATGGCCTAATCAATTAAGGAGTCGCCGCGGACAGGCGAAGGTTGCGGGTTCAATCCCCGCTCCTAGCCCAATTTTTCGCCAGCTCTCTTTCCCTTTACCTAACTTTAATGCAATAAATTCAATAATCACCTTCTCTCCTCTTCATTCACAATATTACTACGGCTGCACTTGTCAATCTTCACTCATTCACTCACTCCACTCATATATATATATATATATATATATATATATATATATATATATATATATATATATATATATATATATATATATATATATATATATATATATATATATATATATGAGACCACGTTTGTCTGAGTAAAAGACAAACACGTGAGGAGAACTTATGTAACGAACACCTACCACTTCGTGCGGAAAAGCGACCTTTCCGGTTCCTATTTATAGACCGCGCATGCTCAAAATAGACGTCGCGTAAGAATCGGATCCATTATTAGAAGACCGAACAAAACAAAAATCAATACCCTCCGCTCTTGAGGTGGAGACAATTTGAATAAAGATCGCGATATAATTTGTTGTGGCTATTACCAAACAAACTTGTTGCTTTGTTGTCGCTGCGAATAAGGAAACGTACGGTCGGTGGCCCCCGCGGATTTTTATTTATTGCGTTTTTTTTGTTTGCAACTTCGTCTGTCGGCTCATCTGACAAAGAGGAAATTGAAGAACACGGAGGTTACAGCCCGCCTCAACCTTCTAGCCAGGACAGCTTGCTTGGTGCTTTGTGTCATTGGTTCGCTTTTAATCCTTTTAACTGTTGAGGGTATTGACGTGTTACATCAGATAAAGTTGTTGGCCGTCTTGAGTCGTTCATTTTTCGGGTGTGCTCATTGCCACAAACGACAAAATACCAACAACGAGCCAACGTTATACAACAAATTCGTTGTATAAAGGTTTAGACAATGGGAGGTTCTTCGATACGAGTTCACTTTTACCTACCGAGATAAGAACACTGAAATAAAACGAAAAGGATAAGAAAACACAGACACTCCTTATCAGTTGTCTTCGTTGTTTCGTGGTGCTTCGTCGCTTCCAGGATACGTTATTGTACTAAGGAAAGGAAAGGCTCGGTGAAGTTTGTCAGGTATATAGGTGATGGCTGGTGCTACTGTGGAACCACCCCAGTGTCAATATTATTATTTGTTTTAGTTAGGCTAGGTTAGCTCCGGTTAGGTGCAGCTAGTGTTCATTGTTTCGTCCTTCCGGTTTGCATCACGCAGCACCCATGGACCTTTGGCATTTTTTATTACATTCGTAGATTTCGACAACGTAATACTACCAGTGTAGTGTTTTTTTTTTTGTTTTTTTTTTTTTTTGTATTTATGTTTATAATGTTTTTTATATTAGTTCCAGAGGAGTTAGAAAATACACTACTAAGGAGGCGTCAAGATCGTGGATACTGAAATAATTGAATGAATGAAGGAATGAATTAATATTGGGCTCAGTTAGGTTGCGTAAGGTTAGGTTAGGTTAGGTTAGGTTTGGTTAAGTTTGGTGACATTGTCCTCATTGTCCCTGCCTCTTCGTTCCTTACGGCGAAAAATATCTCGTCTACGCCTTTTCTACAAAATTTATCACTTCAACGCTTGACTAAAAGATAGCTTATTCCTTAACCCCGCATATATCTCTTCACGCATTGATCATCGTTTCAAGGTCGGCATTCCTCACTGTGAGACATCAGCATACAACGACTCCTTCCTACCAAGAACGTCTTTCGAGTGGAACCACCTTCAAGCATCTTTAGCAGCTATCCCATCACTTGATTTATTTAAAGGGGCGATGCAACAATTTTTGTACATTGCGCAAATACCGCTTAGAACGGATCCCTGACGTTAATGACCTATGAAACACGCGTTCGTTTTTCACCCCACGCAATAGAAGTCCCAGAATAAAATTAAAGAAAAACGAGCAGCGTTCACCCCCTCAACTCGCAGCCAAAACAAGTGGCCACGTGATCTGGAGCTGATTAAATGCCGCCAATGTTGATCATAGCCACGGGCCGGGGTTGGCAAAGCACAGGACACGCGCTGAGTTCCAGACATTGTTATGGCTCGGCTATTGTCGTCGTTGCAGCGATTGGACACGGGTCACTACCCGAATGCTTCTCGAGCTAGCAATTATCACGAGCCCAAGTCGAGTGCCCACGCAATGCTCGGGTCCAATCTATGAACCTCATTCAAATATCGTCACTTGGGTGTACTGCGATCCCCACGTTACGTCATCAAATTTTGCAAAGGAGAGATTGAATGAAAATGATCGCTTTTGTCCTTGAAATTACACCGCAACAAAGGAGTTTCTTGGCCAGTGGCGTTGCGCGTGAGTATCCTTGAGTCCCAGGTGTGCCAGTAAGCTCGTGTCAAGTGAAAAACATTCCAATTGAATATCGTTGCACCGCTCCTTTAAAGAAGCGCTTACTAATCACTTTTGTTAATATTTTGTCGAATTGATTGTGTTTTAATCACCCTCTTTTACGTTTGTATTTTCTTTTGAGTAAATTCTTATATGCCCCACCCCCTCTGTAATGCCCTTTGGGCCCTGAGGGTATTGAAATAAATAAAGAAATAAATTAGGTTAGGTTAGGTTAGCTTAGCTTAGGTTAGGCTAGGCTAGATTCGCTTAGGCTTGGTAAGGTTAGGTTGGGCGCAGTCGTTTCAGGTTCGGTCAGCTCAAGTTCCCTCAGGCGCACGGTGCTTGCTTTCTGTGGAAGCAGCACCTCCTCGTGCTTACTACCAGCAAGAGCGCGACGTGTCGAGCTGAAGACGTCGCCGTACCTCTACGGCCACGGGGCATGCGAGCCTTCCTCGAACACTGTGTCGACCCGCGACGTCGTAGGCCCGTCGAGCCTCGGAGGGGGGTTCAGCCTCGCGCGCCCACGCAAGAT
The DNA here is from genome assembly GCF_016920785.2 of Ixodes scapularis. Lineage (NCBI taxonomy): Eukaryota > Metazoa > Arthropoda > Arachnida > Ixodida > Ixodidae > Ixodes > Ixodes scapularis. The sequence goes on along the minus strand of NW_024609846.1, from coordinate 61,719,677 downwards.
GGATCTGCGGATTAGGGTTCCTCTGGCATCGCGTGCGCGCGGTCCGTGAAGCCGGCGCGGCGACTCGGGCCCTGCGCGACTTCTCTTCTGCTCCGTCGCTATCGGGCCCTGCCTGCCTGCACGCAGCCAGTCGAGGCTCAGAGCCCGCCGGTGGCTGCAGGGATAGTCCCTAAAGCCAGCTTCTCTGCACGGATTGGCTTCGCCGAGCCCCGCGCGTAATTTGCAGGCTGCCGGCAGAAGAGCTTCGGAGCAGCCGCCCGCTCGCTGCGCCAGCCGACCGAGAGGAGATTGCGTATTCAAAACGCTTGCCTGAACTTCCTTCCGCGCATTTCTTTTTTTTTTTTTTTTTGTCTTGGACTTTGTATATTTTGCTTTCGTAATGTATTTGTGTGTCTGTTCTTTTGTTATGTTCTTATATGATATTTTATCGTCTTTTTTTAAGGAGGAAGGATGAAAAGGAAAAAGAGTAGCGCACAAACGATCCTGAAGTGAGGTGGTTTTTTTTTCTTCTTTACTATCGTTACTTTTCCCACATTTTCCCGTGAGCGCATTTTTTTTTCTATGTTAATTGTGTGCTTGATCATTTGATGCAACTTATTGTGCTCTATAGCGTATAAACTGCTATCTTTTTTTTCAACTAGGCGTTTAATATGTGCATCGAGGAAGTACAGAAAAGCTGCTCAGTTACGTGTCACTGAGTTTTTTTTGTTTTTCTTTGTTTTTTTTTGTTTTTATTAGGCGTACGGGATTTGGTATTAAGCCACTATCGTAGTTCAAAGAGAGCTTGGTTAAGTTGTCCAGAAAAGGGTTCATCCAGATCTTTCTGACGATCGGCAATAACCATGCCTCGTTTTTATTCCTAGTACTTCCGTTTCTTCCTTTTCTTATAGGCGATCTCAATCTGCTTTCAATTATAAGTAATAACGTTTTTTTCACGGAGCGTTAGTCGTAGGTGAGAGAGCATTCACTTTACTCTACTCAAAAGAATACGAAAAATGTAATATTCTAAACTTCCTTTTTGTTTTTAACACCTAAAGCGGGTGGGCGCCAGACAATATTGTCACGAAGAAATTTGGAATCTTTCTCAAGTTGATGAAAATACTGTTATTAACCAACAACTGTTCATTTAATAAACATAGACAAATTACTCCTCTACATCACTTTGCACATTACATCTAATTTGAGATTAAGCTTTTGGGGCTACTACTCCTAACTTCTGGCGACTTCCCCGCCGTCCTCCTCGACCACACCTCGAGCGGGCGACCCGGCCACAGCCAAACTCGACAAACAAGAATCCACACAAAGATGGGCGAGCCGAACTCCCCCAGAGCCGTAAGGAGATCGAACGCTAGCAAATTAGCGGGCGGAAGACTCCACAGCCGAAGGGGATCGAACGTGCAGGTTGGCCTCCCGAGACAGGGTGATGTTCAAGGCTTTTGCTATCCAGGAGCCAAATCTTCTGCGGGAATTCGGCGGCTGCTTATATTGAGTTTAGCGGCATTTTGGTGCCATTTTGGCAACCAATCCCAAAAGGTTTTCTTAGAGTCAGTCCAAAGGCTCGGAGCCCAGAACAAATATGAACATCCCAAAAACTAGCGCATAGACAACGCACGGAACACATTCCGAACGAAGCTTACAGGAGCAGCTATAAACAATACAAAGCACATTAATAGACAGAGAAGTTATACACGGTGCAAAAAACACCTTCGAAGTGTAGATTCCAAAAGCAGACATGCACAAGACAAAAACATCTTCGACGCGGGGTTCCATAAACTAGGTGTAGAGTTAGAGCGGTCACGTTCGCCCCGACTTGGAACCTCCCCCCCCCCCCCCCCCCCCCCCCCGACTCCGGTAGAAGCCACGAACCGTGCGTGGAGGCGAAAGAACCCTCGGAGAAGGTAAAAAGCTAAAGTAAAGCTAAACTAAACACTCGCGGGAGCACAACTTCGCGACAATATTGTGTGGTGGCAAGCGCAGCGGATCATGCGTGGCAATTAAGAGAGTCAACAAGTTGCTCTTCTTGCGTCGAGGAGCCATGCTCCTGTCAGAACGCTTAGCTGGGGTGTTTTGCCCCGTCCCACGCGCGATTTAGTTCCGCAAGAAAGGATTTAAATCACCAGTTGTCACAAATACGAGGAGCTACGCATATTAGAATGGACACGCAATCTGAGCCAAAAGTCCAGAAGTAGGATTGAAAATCTCGAATATTTTATTCTGCTTGAGGGAGTATGATTACGTTGGTTTTGAGCTTTCATTACTACAGAACTTGCAACTTTGTAATTAGTCTGTGGCGTGGATATATGTACAGACATCTAAAGAGGGCGACATGTTTCCCACCACCTAGTGGCGCTACACAGATCAGCACAAACATGAAGGTTTTTTTTTTTCTTCCTTCTTTTTATAGTTGCCCTTTTCTTTCATTACTATAACGCATTGTATTATCTTTTAGCTTAAGGTATCACAATTGCGATATAAAGCAAAAAAATAGCATAAAACTTAGCTGTGCTATGTTTCTCAGCTACTTTACGGACGACGCAACTGAGAACAGAGTTAAGAATTATTCTGTTCTTCGTGGCTATACGTTGCCGTGGGTCAGACATGTACAAGTTACTCAAAAAAAGTAATTAAGTTAAGTTACTGAGTATTGGTCTCAAAAGTAATTTGAGTGGAGTAGAAATTACTCAAATGGAAAGTAATTGAGTAAATTACTAACTACCGTAAAAAAGTAGCGAATTACTTTAAAGTTACTTTTGAAGTTACTTTTATATGTTTTTACGGTAAAAAGAAGGTACACAGATTTTGATCCGTTAGCGAAATTGTGCTTGCCAAATATAAATTGTCTTGTTTTTTCACAGAAATGCTTAAATAGCTGGTTCTGCTTCTGCGTGCCTAATTGTTTTGTACTTCCTTGTTTGTTTGGTCAATTATGTGCTGTAAATGTGTCATTTCTACATTGATCTTTAGTACTGCCTGAGATTGACTTTTTAGACAGTGTATGCTTGTGTAGAGTGTTGCGTAAAGTACATCTTAAAAGTATTTGAAGGGAAGTACAAAGTAAATGAGACGTTATGTTCCTCAAGTAAAGTAGTAAGTACACCGGGTGCAATGTACTTGAAGTAACATACTATAAATACAATATATTTGAAGGTAAAGTACAAGTACTTTTAACACAATCTTTCATGATGACCTTTCATTCCCTATACAGTGTCTTTTAACTGGTATGCATTGCTCCGGGGGTAATCGGAGCTGCATCGGTTTTGACGGAAATGGCAGCAAATATTGTATAAAGTCAAGTCACCATAGAGGAGTAGTACTCTCGCTGACGAGCTATTCACACAATCAACTTATAAGGCACTTATTTGTATCGGTTTTATAGCTGCCATTATTTAATTCAGAGAAATGAGCAGATGACATCCTGAAAGAGCGCGTTTTCACACGGCTATACGCCATTTTTTTTTTTTTTTTTTTTTTCAAATTCGGGGAATGAACACTGAAGTCGGGAGTTTTACTTTCCTTGGAAGGTACAAGTACATGCTCAGAGAATGTACTTCAAGTAAAGTACAAGTTTTCTAAACAGTGGTACTTTAAGTACCATGTACTTAGAGTACTTCCCAACACTGCTTGTTTATTATTTTTGATATGAAAATGGTGGAGAATTAATAAGTTTTTTCGAACGATCTTCGAATCTTCGAAGATCGGCATATTCTAAGGTTTGGGGAGGAAAGGCAACGCAAAAAGGTCCTCTCTGCGTTGCCCTTTGACACGCCATTCTTCGAGTACAGCACAAGCTACGGGAGCACCAGATCAGCTTCAGAGCACGAGCTGCATTCTGTCGTCTCCTTTGAGTGAGGATGCGGAGTGTGCACTTTCTGTAGTGAGCGAGAGTTTCTACACTGAGGAAAAGCGGAGACCTGCTCTTTGTTCAAATGGGTCTCAAAGAAACGCCAGTCTTCGGGACTCAAAGAAACGCCAGTCTTTGGCGCTAATCCCGTAGTTACTCGACCCCTCTTGTGTCGTGTCTGTTCGCTCCCCGCGCCTCATAGCAGTGTTGTTGCAGGGGGAGGGGGCTCGGCTCGTGAAAATGTTTCGGAGGTTTCGGAATCCCCACACCATATCCTTCCCCCCCCCCTTCCTACGCCAGATGCTTCTCCCTCTTTGCAAATATCACCTGATCTTCCAACATCTTACCTCTTCTGTGCAGGAATGTTTGTTGATAGGAAAAACACCTACTAAAATTCCAAAGTAATTTGTAATTTGAGTAGAAGTTACTCAGAAAAAGTAATTAAAGTAAACTACTAATTACCGAAATAAAAATGTAATTGGAAGTTACTAAAATACTCAGAAAAGTAGTTTAACTACAGTAACTTGAGTAGGGTAGTTGAACTACGTACAAGTCTGCCGTGGGTACGGGCGACGTACCCATGTCCACGTGTGTACGTGGCCCGTTTTGCCCCCCCCCCCCCCCCCCCCACACACACACACAAAAAAAAAAATGTGTTGCTTGTATGTTTAGACAGTCTCGAATCGAGTACGCCTCCACGGGTGACTTGCCTCTTAGCTGTAGATGAGAATTTAGCCAGTGCAGTACCACCGCCAACCTGGGGTCTTTAACGTGCACCACGCAGTAGTGATTACATGAACGCGGGCCGATATACGAAACTCATCCAGAGCGAAGCGGGGAGGGGTTGGAGATCGAATCCAGGAAGTTCCGCAGCGCAAGCTTTCGCTCCACGCTCCGAGCTGAGACGCGTTTGCGCTTTGTGTAACTTTGTATACGCTGAATTCCGCCTCTTTTCGTCGGCACTGAAGCGGTGCTACAAAAGCGAAGGTAATGCGAGAGAAAACGGGACTCATCGAAGCGTTGGCCTTGGGGACTTTCACCGCCGTTTGACCTCAGTTCGCAAAGGGCTGCGCGAGCCAAGCGTGTCCCCCCGACTTTCTCGGACAGGACTGCATTCTTCGCGGCTGCGCATTTCGTACGCGGGGCCCGACTGGCTAAGCAGGCGCCGTTTCAAGGGGAACCGGCGCGCTCTCGCCTCGCCGGTGTAGCTTACCGCATTCTTCCGAGTTTTGATCGATCTCCCGGGTGTTGACACCTTGTCGACGGCTTGCCGTACGACACACAAACTCGACGTAGCGCGGGAAAAAAAAACGTAAACCTCAAGGATTGCTCGAATGAAGTGAACTTGACACCTATTTTCCCCTGCCTCGATCACCAAAATTATACGTCGTGGCTTTGCGATGGTTATGGCAAAGTCAAATCACGGTCGATATGCCCACAATCTGACAAAAACTCACTTCGGCACGCGCCGCGTATAAGATGAGGTGTCAATGAAAGACTAAAACCTCCAGATGTTAAAAGACTAGATATAAATTCTCCACTCGAGTGCGATATCTTTTGCTAGTTTGACGAAGAAACATCCAAACTTTTTTTTAATGCAATTATTCATCGCACCTCTTTCTTCTTTTTCTTTTTATTTAAGAAGAAATGTTATGAAACCAATGACATTTTACCTATAAATATTTGAAAGTTTGAAAGTTAAAGGGATAACTTTCGATCCGTACCGTGCTACTGTAAAGCTGTCTTTTCGAATATCGGACGGGTTGTCTTTATTGTCAACTAGCACGCGAGACTCTTCTGCTTTACGACGCCGGAAGTGCAAATGATTCCTGGGAAGTCAGACAACCTGGTAGGGGAACATCTAGTCTGTCATTCCATTTTTGCCTTATGAACGTAAGTGGCAATATTGGAATCTATCAAAAGGAGTGGAACTGGTGACGATGGAAGGATGGAAAGAAAAGGATTTCAGCGACAAAGAGGCGATTAGAAGATTGGTGGAAATTATCTAGAGGAAATTGAATGATGCACAACTAACTACACAGCTGGGGACAGGAGGGACAGAAGAAAATTGCTACTCCCTGACGCGTGGCTCCGGCTCAAAGTCTCAACCCTGTCTGCCAGTGGGTCCAGTCCTGGGGTACCGCCAACAAGGTTTGACCAGTGGAAAATTGGCGACTCCATCGTCGGGGGGAAGAGGAAGGGTAGGGTGCGTGATGTTTTTAGTTGTTTCTCTTTTCTTTGCTCGATCTCCTAAAGGTCTCCCTGGCGATACCCCACACTGCCTGGTGATAATTATGGTGAGAAGATGGGCTTAAAAGGGTGGGAGGAATCATATGCTTGTTTTTTAGACTTAGTGTAGGTGGCGCAAGCTACCGCCCATCACAAAGGGTACAGCCATTAACATCCATCGATCCATCCATCCATCCTTTTGAAAACGAAGACCTGCAAAACCACCTGTAACTAAGGCTTTTTTTTTTTTCTTTGGATGGGCATTTTTGGTCTGTTGAAATCTTTAAATATGAAAAAATTGGTACCCACTGATTTGCCTCATAATTAGTTAAACGCATTAATGGACACATCTGAGACCGCTAGTGCTCTACTGGCATAAAATATGACCACAGCCGTAATATTACGTCAAAGTGAAGCCGCGTACTCCGCTAAAACAGATTTTAAAGGTGCGACCAGCTGCCCTTTAGCGGGTGACAAGGGGACTAGCTTTGAGTCAAGCAATACTGAGCGACGGGCACCGCAACACCCTCCGTGATGTCACGTCGCGGTGGCGCTGCGGTTGATTCCGCACTTTGTACAGCGTCTTGCAGCACCACTGTGACGTCACGTCATGGCCGTACAGCTGATACCAGTGTTGCCTTTCCCCTCTAGATAGTTCCGGTTTTGCCGGAGACGCCTGAAACCAAACTGTGATATATAGGTATATAAAACTACACAGAATATCTAAAAAAAAGAGAAAGATTTTATCTTGTAATTTAAAGACACTGACTGAGCTAAAAACAGTCGTAGTCTGAAATTCGAAAATACTGACCGGAGTTGCCCTTTAAAGTTGTTTTTTTATTTAAATTTGGTGTGAGTAACTGAGAGGTTTACTGGTGACTGAAAACGTGACGATATATGTTGTAATATGGGGGAAGTGCAGCTTGTGTCTGACGGGTTACAAGAACTTTGATAGTGTGAAAGAAATGCTGTCAAGCTCACGCCGGCTAAACTTAAAAGAAAACGCGCAAAATACTGTATTTTTGGACTGTCTGCTCGACCGGCAAGTTGCAATTTATACAATATGTGACGTCACATTTCATTTCATTTCATTTCATTTCATTTATTATACCCTCAGGGCCCGAAGGCATTACAGAGGGGGAGAGCAACAAGAAGGTTAATGCAAATAACATAATACATATTTAGACACACTCAGTAATAAAGTAATTAGTTATTGTACTTTTAAAGAGCTCAGAGTCCGTGATAATGGCGATCGACCGGGGAAGGTGGTTCCACTCCTGGGATGTACGGGGAACGAAAGATGAATAAAACGTGGTTGTGATAGAGTTAGGAATGCCCACCTTATGTTGATGATCAAGACGGGAGGAAACATAGACAGGCCGAGCAATTAATTTGTCGCGCAGGAAAAAATTATGGTGATACATTTTATGGAATAGGGAAAGACGAGAAATTTTACGACGTAGGGATAAAGGTGGTAATGAGAGAGTTGTTTTCATAGAGGTGACGCTAGCGGTGCGGTGATAGTTTGTGAGGATGAAACGAGCGGATCTGTTCTGAACGGCTTCCAATGTAGATACGAGAGTGACTAGTCCGGGATCCCAGACAGAAGCTGCATATTCTAACTTGGGACGAATTAAAACTTTGTAAAGAGTTAATTTCAGTGAGACAGGGGCTAATGAAAAATTTCGCTTGATGTAACCTAACATGCGGTTAGCGTTAGCTGAAATATGCTGAATATGTGTTTTCCATGAAAGGTTAGAAGCTATATGTACGCCTAAATATTTGTACGAAGATACCGGTTCTAGATGAACATTATTAAGGAAATAGTTAGGAGAGTCCTGAGACTGGCGAGACACACGCATGACCTTGCATTTGTTAGTGTTAAGCTTCATAGACCACGAGTCAGACCAACGGTAAATAGCATTAATGTCTGATTGGAGTATACAGGTGTCATTATGATTGAGAATCTCACGGTAAAGTACACAGTCGTCAGCGAACAGAGACACGGACGAAGAGACACTAGTGGGTAGGTCGTTAATATAAATTAAGAATAGCAACGGTCCAAAGACTGTCCCTTGCGGAACCCCTGACGCAACTTTGACAAAAGAGGAGTTATTGTTATTCACAGTGACAAATTGAGACCGTTGAGTTAAAAAAGACTGTATCCATGCGAGAACGTTATTGTCTATGTTAAGTTTGGAAAGTTTTAGAAGCAGAAGATTGTGAGAAACTTTGTCAAATGCTTTGGCGAAATCCAGGAAAATGCAGTCCGCCTGGGATCCTCGGTCCAGAATGTGATGTAGGTCATTCGTGAAAGATAGCAGTTGGGTCTCACATGAAAATGTTTTTCGAAAACCGTGTTGGGCATTGTTGAAGAAGTTGTTAGATTCTAAGAAGTTGACGAGGTGAGAAAAAATTATATGTTCAAGAAGTTTGCAAGGAATGCTGGTTATTGAGATCGGACGATAATTAAGAGGGGAATGTTTATCTCCAGCCTTGTGAATGGGTACCACCTTCCCTACCTTCCAGTCTGATGGGAGAACAGCGTCTTGTATAGATTGTTCAAATAATTTTGTTAAAATAATTGAGGAGTATTGTTTAGTGTTTTGTAAAAACTTGGAATTAATGCCGTCCACTCCTGCTGAAGATGACAGTTTGAGTTTATCTATGATACGACCGACGCCAACGTAATCAAGAAAAAGAGGATCCATGGGCAAGTAATCGGCACTCTCTAGCGAAGGGAAATCGTGCATGTTATCAGTAGAGAATGAATTTGCAAAAGTACTATTTAATAAATTTAAACACTCATCGCTGGCTATACAATCACCATTTGCGGTTTTTAGTGTGATAGATGACTGCGTCTTTTTGTTTATTGTGTTCCAGAATTGTCTAGGATTGTTGATCAACATTGCGGGTAGGCTATGAGTCATGAATTCTAGTTTGGCGTTTTCAATTGCTTTTTTGTACACTTCAGCAGCAGTACGATAACGCAACCAACGGTGCTCGCACGTGGATAATTTTGCGGCGCGAAATAGACGCTTTTTTTTGTTTGACAAGCATTTTAAGGCTCTGGTGAACCAGGGTGACTGAGAGTTTTCGATAACTCTCGTTAAGGGAATGTACTGATTTGTTAGTTTATTAACTTCGGTTTTGAAAAAGTTCCAGTTTTCTTCTACTGAGCGACTTGAGAAGAGTGATAAATATTCATCGAGGAAAGTTGCAAGGTCAAGATTAATTTTATCAAAGTTAGCTTTGGCGTAATCTCGAATTTGCTTTACATTAGTTGATGGTTTCGGTACTGCTGCTTTTACATTAAAATGCAATATGGAATGATCACTAAGCCCTGGAAGATAGGAGATGGGTGAAACGAGTTCAGGATGAGTAGCGAGAACAAGGTCTAATACGTTCGCCGTCAATGGGGTCACTCTGGTTGGTTGGGTAACTAGTTGCGTGAAACAAAAATCTAAACAGAGGCTAACAAAATTATTGCATTCAGATGAGGCAGATGAGGGTGTGCCTGTTGGTGGGTTATTACCTGTCCACACAATATCAGGATAATTAAAATCTCCCAACAGAAAAATTGGCCGGAGAGAGCGGCATAACCGGAGAGAGCGGCAAGATTTTAATGGTGGTTTGGCATAAGTCTGATTTGTCATTTTATCAATTATTTCGAATTTAGAGATAATAAATAGCATGCCGGGAAGAGTTAAGCATGGGCACCCAGAAAATTTGTTTAAATCGGGTAGCTAAAAAACGTTTATGTGTGAGTCCTAAATTTTGCTTAAAATTTAAAAACCACACAATTGACCTTTTTCTATTTTTTTTTATTTTTTTTTATGGGGGGGGGGGGGGGAGGGGGCAAGATTGAATGCCAGCCCTCGATCTTGCTCGTGATAACTTCGTCAAGATGTTGCGCCTTAGAAGGGCACCCTCAAGACCCGTTCACACACTTGCGTTTGACTAAGAACAACTGAGACAAGTCCGGTTTTTAAGCCTCCTGTGATGGCTTATGACCGGAGCCGCTGCAGCGCACCCAGTCGAGGTCATAGTCAAAACACAAGCGTGTGAACGTGTCTCCAAAACGACTTGCAGTCTCCTGCAATGACAAGAAACCAGGCCTCGACTTTCAAATCATCCGATCCACCCTTTGAAAACCCCGCCACTCCTGATAAATTCCTCGATATAACTCACTCGTCACAAGCACAAGCATAAAAACTAAACCTGCGGAAAAAGAAAAAGTACAAGGCCAAGGCAAAATGTGACTCCGCTTCCTTAATTGGACCGCTTCGCGCCTCAATCGTGCAAACAGCAAGAGGCGTCGTGCCTTCCTTAAAATCGCGACTCCGCAAACATACGCCTTCACCTGTCGGCCCTCAACACCGGGCAGGCAGAAGCCACGCGCGGGTGCCCGTGAGCCCGTCCCGCCGCGCGCGAAAGACAATAAACAGGGCGTCCTCCCCCCGCGTACGCGTCGACCGTAAACGCTCCCCGGCGAAAAATAAGAGAGGACGGGGTGACAGAAGCGGGCCGAGCGAAGAACAGTGCCGACGACGACGACAAGTGGCGCTGTCGGCCACCGCCTCTTCCTTCCCCCGGACAGACGTTATCGGCAGTCACCCCCTTGCCTTTGTCTCGGGGTGTCGATGTCCGCGACACTCTGTTCACCCCTAAGCTGACAGTGCGGGCGGGAGCTTGGCGCGCTCGCCGGACCCATCCACCGCCTCCTTTTCCTCGCCCGAGCCCCGCTTTCTCTGCGCACGGGTACGGGCGAGATCGGTGTCACGTGGCCAAAGATAGACCTACAACTGGTCCAACGAGCATGATGACCTTCACCCCGTTGTCAGCTTGGAGCAAGGTAACCCCCGAGGAGTGTTGGATGCCCGGTGTGCACGGTCGATGGATGCCGGTGCCCAGGCTGGACGTTCTTAGCTCGTCGCCAGCGTACTCCAATACTCAGTGTCACTTTACGGTGAAGCGCAGAGGACGCTACAATTCATCCTAGCCAATCCATTGCCGCGTGGGTGTCCCGTGGCCTTTTGGAGCGTCGCAGCGACGGAAGGGAGGTGCAGCCAACGTGACACGTTGACAGCGCAGGATTGGCTGAGATGGCCCGTATACCGTCTGCTGCGGTTCATGTGAGGTGCAACGGAGGATAATAGGTCGCGAAGGCAGGCTGCTCGCTTGAGCTGCGCTCCCTCGTCGTTATCGGCCGTCGATCGTGGTGTCCGAGAATTAGCGACCGCTGTTGGTCTTGTTGTTCTCTGCCGGACCTTCGGGGACCGGGTTCCCGAGCTCGCCGTGCAAAGATCATCGATCTCGACGCTGGGGCTGTCGGGATTTACGAGGTTCTCTTTCGCCGGGTCCAAGTCCCCGAACTGCGGAGGGGATCACGACTCCGAGATTGAAGTCTAAGGCGCCCGAGGTACTGCCCTGCGGGGGAACCTTGTCCTGGAGTATATCTCCCTTGAGATTTTATAGTTTTTTAGCTGTAAGCCGCTGGCATCCCGAGAAACAAAGGTTAGAAACATAAGCCTGCACTATAGAATAAAAAAACGCCAAAACAGATTTAAAAAAAAAAAAAAAAATTCGTCCCTTTTTCGTATGAGCGTGGTAGAGGCGGTGGTAATACAGGATGTGATGTGTTAATGTGGAGAAACTCTGTACACATGCGGAGATTGGATGGCACGAAGCAGCCCTGTGTCGTGCAAGTATAGCGCATGAGCGCTCCGTGGATGTCTTAAGTTACTTGTGGGTGACATCTTCTGCGGTTGCAGTGTATACATGCGACTTTCTCAGAGCCTGTTGGAGTGTGAGATTCAATAGACGGAGCGTGCGGAAGAGAGAACAATCGGAACGCGGCAGCGCCGAGCCATAGCCACCTGGCCGAGCAGAGCCCTGTCAACAGCTCGCGGCAAAAAATAACCGGACACTCGGAATTACCTCAATCCATTGCGCCAAGGGAAGGGGATTTGCGGGAAGGTAAATGAAGGGAAGGCTTCCGCCGCTCCTGGAGGAGTTGTCGTGTTCCACTTGGGGTCCTGAGGCGGAGCGACTCCGTTCGGAACGCATGCTCCATCTGGGATATGGTGTGCTGATTCCGGCGCGCTCCAAAACGACCAGTGGAATTCGCCACGTGTTAAAAAATGACCTGCTCTCATTGGTCAGATCCTAACAACTTCAGAGTCAAGGGACGAACTCCCGTCCACCACGCCAACATGCTCGTCCTTGAGTCGTAGCCTGCCCAGTAATTGATTTAAATAAATTGTGTCATAATCACCGCGAATTCTCAAGCAACACACACGTCTAAGCGCTTCCTAAACAAATTCTCACATTGTATTAAAGAAAAAAACTGGCTTATTAGAAATACGAAGATGTTAACCAAGCTGAATAATGCTGCCTTGCTACTTCGTGCTGGGAAAAGGAGAAGAAGAGAGGATACAAATAAAAATAAGTAAACTATACCATTTGTTTTCCAATATTTTTTTTAATCGTTTCCGCAGCGTGGTAGGTTTAAAATCACACTTGATAAGCGAATTTGATTAAATGCAAAAGCCTATGCCTTCGTCTTTCCCAGGAGCCATTAGTGTTCCGCTGTTTCCTGGGTGTTCGTTCTGTTGTGAGCAAGCAAGACTCGCCGTCCCAAAGTGAACACCTCCTCCATAAGCTGTCCGCGGGTCGGACAGCCGATTGTCGATGAAGAAGCATAGGCCTTACGGAATAAACGTCGCGCCCCGCGTATCGATCACGACAGCTGCTCCTAGCTCCGAAAAACTGAGTGGGTAGAACTTTGTACATGGCGCGTAAAAGCCGTATGCATATGTCTGCAGCGAGCTCTTCAAGTCACGTACGATCGTAACCGCATTCATAACTCCAGCAGCTACATTCTGTCACCTAAGGAAAGAAAAATGAAACATGTTTTTTTTTTTTTTTAAGCAGACTCTTTTTTTTAGGAAGGTCTTTTATAACGTGTACATTTTGCAGTCGATGTATAAGATAGTTGAACAACGTGAAGAACTTGGTATCTTGAATCATCAAGAATTGCTCCGACGAACGTACCCGGGTAGTGTGGAAGCATGTTTCAAGGTCACGTGTTTGTAAACTAGTATTTCACTTCTCTCGTACGAGCATAAAGTCTATACAGAGCCCGTATAGAATAATACTGCTTGAAAAAACGCTAAATTGTTATCATGCGGACACAGCAAGGAGATAATGCCGAAACGCACTAGAATCCCTGGCTAGGAGACCAACACGAAATTCACGCAGAAACTTGATGAGCCTAGGTGTTCGATGTAGTGCTATCGATGCAGTCGGGCGTACACCAAGGCTCCAAACTTAAACCGTTTCGACACAGCACGGACACTCGCCCGCACATGCTCCGCGCACGCGGAGAAGTCCAACTCCAAGTCCCGCGCGCGCGTACACACACATCGCAGCGACCTGGTTCGTGCAGTTACTATAGGTACCCACCACGACCACGTAGTACACGTCCCTCGCGTCCCGCCCCTTCCGTCGGGGAAGCCTCGTCTCGTTGTGGGTTACTAAGCTCGGCGTCCGCTCGCCCAAAAACAAAGGGAACAACGCAAGCGCCCCCGACGGACGGCGAGCGAGCATGCAGGACATCGTGCGCTCCAGCACCCCTGCTCTTCGCGCTCGCTCGCGTTCATCCCCGCTGCCCCCTCGACGGGGCGTCCTCATTCAGGATTCAGCGGGACAACGCTGAGGCGGCCGGGGTGGCACCCCCTCCCTTCCTCGGTCCCCTGGGCGGTTATTCATCGGGACGCGGGGGCCATCTGGTGGAGAGCCCCGATGCTGCTGCTGCGTCGCCGCCGTCGGACGTTGCTGGTACAACGCGGAGCATCCATCCGAGGCTCTCCACTTACAAAACGCAGCCTACGCGCACTTCATCTGCGCAGCGGGGGCGCATCCCGCAAATCACTGCCCCCCCCCCCCCCCCCCGTCGGTTTACAACAACGCCCTCTGTTAGGAATCACCCGCCCCCTCCTCCTTTCTTTTTTTATGGCAGGCGCGGTTACTCACTGAGTCTGTGTCTACCTTGATCCTGAAGGGTATGGAGATGTTCCTTCCGCTCCGGAGTCCGATGGGGTGGACTTCAGCGTCGCTGAAACGAAGTCGGTTGGAAGCTGTGTGGAGTAGACTTGAACGCATCACGCGCGCATTCTCCGCTGAGAGAATATTTGTTAATTTATTGCGCGTAGCGGAAAACTTTTCGACGTAGTTTGTTCAGGCTATCGCCGTTTCTGAAGTGGTGATGTGAACCTGGGGTGGCTATAGACGCCGCAATCACGATGCGAACAGAAACAAGAAGTCGCAAGTGGTGATTCCGTCTGTTAAATCTTTAGTCGCCCATAGTCTCCTCTATACTCACAAAGCCTGGCAGTTTCACGACGGAGCCGTGGAGTGCCCGTTTGCAGATTTGGAGCGTGAGGATCTGGTAGCACAGAGCATTAAAGAGCCATATGTCGGAGAACCTGGACGTCAGCGCACAAGTTTTGCAGCGGCGAGGACGCGAAACACTCTTGTTCGCACGGGAGAAGTGTGTTTCGCCGTCTCGCCGCAGCGGGGCGCCAGACACGTGGCTTTCCTTTCATCCGTTGTCTGCCGCTCCACCTTTTTCATTTCGGCGGCCGCTTCTCGTGGCACTGGACGCCTTTTTTGAGGGCGATGTTTAGAGCGCATGCTGAGGACGAGCTCACATTAATAGCCTGCTAAGACCGGCAACTTTGATGGTGCTAAATGCACGTTCCAAAAGGACTGCGGAAGCTCACCGTCAGCACGCGCTCAGCAGCAGCGCACACGGATGTGGCCGCCAGTGAATACTCCGTAAAGGAATCTATGAGTCGGCGCTCAGGGTGCGCGAGCGCACGCGCTCTCGTACCCTTGATTGCATTGCAAATTAACACACCGTCCAGATGACACGAGGCACGTCCAGCCCTACTCATTCTCATAATAAACTGTAAGCGCAAGTGTCATTTTATCTAGAACCATTATCTAGAACCTGACTGAATGCTGTGGGCGAACCATTTTTGTAGAATACGACGAACTTTTTGCCGATCTGCGGGGGACTACCATCATCCACAAAGTATCAAAATGGAGCTTCATTTTTACGCCTATGCAAATCGTCATAATAAACGAGGCCTTTTTTTTTTAATTATTTGCGTTGTATAAATTATATGTCATGACTTCATTACGCTCGAGCACAAGCGCGCACCTTTCGGGGCTACCCACCTCTCCGACCTGGGCAGCGTGCAGTTCTTCGGCCTGCCCAGAGACGGACTCGAGCACCGAATACGCGGGGGGCATCGCGGTGCGTTGGCGGAGCGCAGCCAGTCACCTTGAACCGGCGGACCTTGATTTATGGAGGCATAGCAGTGAGTTCGGGCGGAGGCATGCGTGGCAGCGGCTCTGAGTCTACGCGGCTCGCCCGCGCAGGCCACGCGGTGGGCCGGACTGACACTTACATGCAGGGTGCGGTCTTCGAAGGTTCGCAGCATCCACGTGATGGATACGTCGGGGAGGAACAATCGGCCGCCTTATGCGCACTGAAGAGAAACGCTGAAGCTGTACGCTATGTGTTTTAGCGTGACCACCGTTTATCTTAACTGGCACCGGTAGAATTAAAGATACGTGAATCGCCAAAAGAAGTAAGGGAGAAAGGGCGCACACACACCGATATGTTTACGAGGAGGACGGGTAGCGTCAGGGCTGGAGCCCCACGCGTGCCAACAGGCGCCCTTACCGATCACTTTGCAATGGACCCATTTCGAAATGCAGCATCGTCTGGTGGCTCAAATAACAGTTACACACAGAAAAAAAACACACACACACGCACATTCTTGACTGCTGTTGAATAGCGAAAGTGATGGTGTCCTGCAAGATACTACAGTATCTTGCCGGGCACCATCAGTAACAAATGAACGCTTACGCAGCTCTTGTATTCAATTCCTTCGTCGGATCGTACGGGCCCCACCGCGTGATCCGCTTCCGAGCATCTTTTTTTCATCATCAGTTACCAGAAGGTCTCCATTAGTACGACACATATACCATTCTTTAGATGATGATAGTGATCAAAATGGCCAGGCTGAATTTCGGAAAGGGTCTATTGAAAAGCTACAGGGGATGAACACCAAGTTAGGGCGCAAGCGAATTGACGAAGATTAGACATAAGACAACCCCGAGATGGCAGGTAAGCAAAGTACGACACGCACAGATAAGAAATAGGCCGAAATCGCTGCTCTCGCTACGCCAGTTTTCTCTCCCGAGCGTCGGCTCTTGCGGATGCATCCACCACAAAAGAGAGAAAAAAAAAAGAGAGAGATAGAACGACGTTGGTGGAAAAGGGGAAAAAAGGCAATAGTGTGTGTGAGCTCATTAGCTCTGCCTCTGTGCAGCCACCACAGCTTTTAGAGGAGTGCGCGTCAACAGCGGCGCGTCATTGAAGGCGCGCGAGTAGACGCTTTTTCTCTTAAGGCGCGTTCACACTCTTGCAACCGAGTACGACCGAGAAAGGCTTCTTGGGACCGGATGCACTGAGCGGAGCTGGTCCTAAGAGATCGCAAGAGGCTTAAAAACCGGTTTGGTCTCTCTCGGTCGCACTCGGTTGCAAGAGTGTGAACGGGCCTTTACGCAAGAGGAAAGGTGGACGTAACGGGCGAACGATCGGAGCAAAAAAGAGCAGGGCGGAAACCGCGGCATCACGAAACTAGTCCACGGTCCAGTCCAGTTCAAACCAAACCAAATTACGGCTGCGTGCACCGGGCAAATAAATGCTGCCACATTTAAAAATTTCAACTATGAGAGTCTGGAACTTTTTGTTTGTGCGTGTCGTCCTTTGCGTACTGCTGCCGCGGGCTGTGCTATGTCTATTGGGGGGGGGGGGGGGGTGTATTTACATGACGTACATGCGCCGTTTTATAGATCGATGTCATCGTTATGAGTTCTCCGCACTGCGTATCTGTGGGTGCCATGTGATTCCTCGAATTGACTGCCTTCGGCACGTGCCAGGCGATTTATAACACCATTTGGTATATCAAAATGTGCCCCTATTCCACGTGATAAGTATTCACTCTCCCGCTGCTCAGTGCTCACTGAGCTGGTTAGGTCTGGGCTGCCGTGCATATGGTCTACCTGCCACAAGAGTTGCCTTTGCCGTGGTAATGTTACATCGGCCAACGAGTGTTTCAGAGCAAGTGAAGTATAGGAATAACCACCGGTGCAGCAGAAGTACATCAAGTGTCATGTATGACTTCTGAACTATCAATGACAGCTATAATGCGCCCATAAAACAGGCGTATAAAGGTCATTCACCAAATAATATCGTACTTTAGTTGGTAAGTCCAGGGAGCTGTATTTTTAAGCTGGGGTAATCATGCATCAATTTCACACAACTGCTGGAGTTATGTCCTACACCTCAGTTGAGTGTCTTAATATCGCTTGCCGACTGCACGCCAGCCTAGTAATACTCCGGCACCCTACATCTTACTCAAAAGATTTTTTTTAATAAACTGGGAACACTATCTAAACACTTTAAGACCCCACACAAAAAGTATTTTTGGCATTAGTAACAATTGTAATAGTATCAACACCCCAAAAGAAGCAGGTGCCTACGAGGCTATATTGATCGCTCCGAGTACAAGTTCGAGCAAACAGAAACGCAGGGCACGCAAGAATACTCCGTGCTCTAATACATCACCGCTGCCTAGGTCAAATAAAAGGGGCAAAGCAAAAGAGAGTGAACGAGCAACACGAATGCAGCTAAAACATCGACCAAACGAGAAGGGAAAGGCGGTTTGATTGATTCGAGACGGAATAAAGCCGCCGGCACGCACAACCGCAATGTGCAAGTGCTCGCTTCCACACGGCACGCGTGCGAGTTCGGCGCACGTCCAGTTTATGTGAGTTCCAGAACCGTGTGCACGAGACAATCACAAAACGATAAAATGTGTATACTCCATTTCACCGTATGCGATGCACCACACTGAACGCTACGAGTGATCCCATCAAAATGTGAGCGGTTTCAACCCATCACGTGATAACGCTCCCGGCGCACCGCTGCGCCCTATACCAAAAGACACGTGACGTGGCATTCAATTTGGTATGATGACTTCTAGCGTTCTCTGCGATCCATGGTACTGTTAAAGGGAGTATAGTGACCGTAAGACCGACTGCACTGCCGCGAGCGGCCACACTTACGCATGGCAAAGCACCCGTCGTAAAACTTTATCTAAAAGGTAACACACCTGATTCATTTGTACCGGGTGCGGGCGTGCATGTCTGACTCGAGACGTCGGAGCAGCATTGCCGGTCATCTTTCAACGTCCTTCATCTAGTACTTTCGTTTTGAGTCGTGTCCACACCGCGGACACCCATGGATGCTTATTCTAAACGAAGAACTCTTATACGTGTCTTCACCTTGTTGTCAGGTGAAACAAACAAAGGACAGTCTCGCAGATGTACAGGGGGGTGAGGTGAGGGGGGGGGGGGGGGGGGGTGAAGAGAGTTTGCGCTGAAAAGTTCACGGCCAGCAAACAAGAAAAGAGCACGTGGGAACAAAACGAACCACCACTCTTCTTCACGCGGCGGCATTTTAACTTTGACCCCATTCCTGGGCCGAGATTCCACACTGTTCAGCAGATCCAACCCCTTAAACATACAGACGCATACTTTTGCACCGAATAAATAAAATGAGCTTTCTTAATTCACGTATGCTGTCTGCAGATTTCTTCTTTTTTATGCCGTGGCACTTTTTACACCCCACTGAGCGATATTGCATTCAAGGCTATTCCACTGTGTCACCCTATCGCACACCTCCTGTTGGTCATGTCGTCAAACTGGGTATTTACAATTGACGTTCCGGTCTGCTGTTAACAGTCCACAACAAGAAGGAACGAACAAACACTTCACTCAGGCGTGACTCGACGCGTGCATCTCTCTCTCTCTCTGTTTCTGCCTTTCGTTTAGACTCACTTCCCCTCGTCCACATGCATGAGCGCCGCCGGGCACTCGATAGGAACCAAAGCACACTTCGCGCAGCCGGCCGTGGCCGATTGTGAGCGATGGCCGAGACAGAAGTGTTTCAACGGTTGCTGATCTAGAGAGCGAAATTTTAAGAAGGGTTTGCCACGGAACGGTAGAACGCACATTGCGAGCGCATGACACGCCAACAGTTAAGGGCGAAATACATGCACGAGATACCATTCGACGAGTCGTACGTCGCGTCGGGCGTTACTCCAAAGCGTTGATCGCCAGACAATTTCGAAGTGCTGTGGTGGGAGTGGGACAGACTGCAGTTCTCTGAAAACGTCCTCACCGGAGAAAATTTTTTGTCTCCCGAAAAGTCGTCATAAATCGCGGTTTCACATCATGACCCACTCCCCCGCCTCTCCACTACCTCTCCAAGGAAGAAAAAAAATCTCGTAATCTGGCAAGTTTCGCTTTTCCCCGGAGAATAAACAAAACAGAAGGTGTGAAAAGCACCGCTGTCATCGTCCCCACCAATCTCTGCTCTAAAAAATCACCCCTAAACATAGAAAATAAAATAAAGAAACTATCTTCTCCCCCCTTCTCCCCCCTTCACGAAACCCTTCCGGCTTTCCCATACCTGCTCCGTCTTCCGCTCGGCTCCGCAGCAAAATCCAGAAGCTCCTCGCGTACGAAACTATCGGCGCGGCCACCACAATGAGACCACGCACTGAGCGCAGGCCGGTGGTTGTTCGCAAATTGCAGGTTAGCGTAGACCGTCGACTTTCGTCGATGGCTGCCGCCGCCATCCCTCCCCGTCCTCCCGGGCGGTGTCGGCGGCGGGCCATACCCCGAAATTAGAGAAGGCCGGGCCGCGGCCGTCGTGCCTGCATCTGCCGACCGGCCCGCGTAATCTAGTGGGTGCACAATTTACGTGGTGGCGTTACTCGGCCTCCGATGTGCCCCGTGCTGCCTCCCCACGGCCCGCAACGTCATCATCATCGTTGTTGGCAAAGTCCCCCGCCCACTCCACGCCCGCGATCGTGTTCTCAATCGCTTGATATCAAAAGCGGTGCGCTTGCCCCGACTCGCGAGTTAAATACCTGCAAGCGGTTGCCTCGTTTCGTCGAGGATTATACTCTCGTTTCGTTGTTGTGTTTCTTCTTTTTCGTTTTTGACTACGTGTTTGTGAAGAAGGGAGGGCGGGCGGGCGTGAGATAAAACGAATTTGAGGGTTCCTTTTAATGGCCCCGTGCACCCGATGATATCAACGGTTTCTCAATTGTTTTATGGGCTGTTAGCCCCTTTTCTCCGGTGCCCGCCTTAAATCCGTGACACTAGGAGTGAAGTGAATTTTCCGCGTGCAGTTTCCGCTCGTGCATACCAGATTCCTCTTTGGACGGAAACTCCAGTGCCGGAAACACAGATAAATCCTAAAGATATGTTTACATGAATTAGGCCAGAAGCTTCTCTCTGCACCGTTTACCTGTCCCATGTAACGGTGATTTTTTTTTTTTGCCCGATAAGTAATAAACCAAAATGTAATTCGAGCGAATTATTACGAAATTATTGATTTTTTTGCTGATTGGGAAAGAGGAAAATAAAACGCCTACTTCTTGGGCAGGTTTTAAGTTGCGCCTATCGTCTCCGAACGAGATTTTGGGTCATTTTATTTTAACCAAGCCGGTACAGCTACTTTCCGTAAATTTGGCCGCTCTAAAATCTTCTAGATCGTGCAATAACGCAGCGTCCATCATCCTTGTGCATATCTTCAATGGGGGGAAAAAATGCGTAGAACACCTTAGGCATTCTACTGGCTGGCGCCACTTGCGCGACAAACGCCAATTTCTGTCCAACGTCTAAACTAAGTACGCGTTGCATCCTCGCCGTTGTCACAACATCTCACGGTCGTCTCGTTCTCTGCCTATCTTCATCTTTTAGCCTTCCTAATCGTCATTTTATATATCTCTTGTGATCGGGATGGCTCGGAATAATTGACGGAATGCTTCACTTGTGGCATGCTCGTGAGCACTCCTTCGAAATGAAAGAATAGGCCGTCATGATCCAGACCACTCACCAGGCGTTTGAAGTCTATTCGCCTAGGAGCCAATATAAAATGTTCTTCGACTAAACGTTACATAATGACTACCTATATAGCTACGAAGAAACGAAACATTGTTACATATTCCAATAAAAATGAGAAGCGCGAACACGGTATGGCCTTTCATTCATGGTATGGCCTTTCATTTCTCTTTGTCACTTTCCTGTAGATGATACCATATCCCACATGAATCGCATAAATTTATGTTGCTGTGCTAGACGCATCGCACGCTTTCTGATTTCAGCCCCTTCCCTGTATGTACCGCGCACTTTTGTGTGAAGCGCGCGCTCGGTAGTATAATATTTGAAGAATAATTCTCTGCACACTGTTTATCTCTTAAAAAATGAACCGCCCTGCTAGTTTTCATAGCTATATGTGTGTGCAGATAATGCAAACTCAGAGAATACGAGGTCTTCAAACGTTGGGGTTAAGAAAAAGTACTACGTAGACTCTAACCAATTTCTTCAATGTGCCCGACGTTTCGAAGCCAGCTCGGCTCCTTGTTCACGGGTGACTGGTAAATCGGGCGCAAGGCCTGATTTACCAAATTCCTCGTGCCGAATGCGACGCCTTTTATGTGGGGGAAACGAAGAACTTTCCCGAACGTCTGCGTAGACATAAGTATGACGTAAAGAAGAATGACATCCAAGGCAGCGCGCTGGCGGAATATGCTCAGAAGACCGGCCACGTCATTGGCTTTGACAACAGCTCCATCCTGGACACAGAAAGAAACTGGAGAAAGCGGCTCTTAATAGAATCTTGGCACATACAAAATACAAGCAACAATCTGAACCGATCCACCGGAACGCTTCCAAGCAGCTATATACACGGGCTAAAGTGCGCCAGACAAAGAAACAGAAGAAGAAAACAAAGCTAAGAGAGAAGAGAAGAAAACGACGACAGGTTGCTACCTTTGGGCCCATATACAGTCACCCGTGAACAAGGAGCCAAGCTGGCTTCGAAACGTCGGGCACATTGAAGAAATTGGTTAGAGTCTACGTAATACTTTTTCTTATTACTTACCTAACCAGGCGGAGTTCCGCCGAAATGTTTACATTTAACGTTGGGGTTATTTTAATAATCTTTTTTCTTGGGAGACATCGATTTGTAGCTGCTTGAGTTAGTGAGAAATTCATCCCACTTGAGAAACAGATTGTGTGTCACGCCGTGCAGGACTTCTTGTTTTCATAAAAATGTTTTCCTCCTTTCATAACGCAAGAGCTCACAAACGGGAAAAACGGACCTTTTTCTAGTAAGCTTCTGCGCATGCGTGTACCCCTCTCCTGACTTCGCTTCTCGCAGTTGCCATTTTCGGAGGGCAAAGTTCCGGTCGACCAAAACCTTCAGCACATATCTTGGCACGTGTTTCGTCTTTTTTTGGGCGATTCTTGTTTGAGTATACTCTAGGATGGGGCATAAAAGGCAACGAAGGTAAATACAACGGCACAATGCCAGTACACTCTGACGGGCGAAGGCAAGTTGGACTGCTGCCCTTTATTTGTAGTTCGAAGAGAAGTCCGCAGACGGTGCTCGTTTCACGGTTGAGGCAGTGACAGACGGGCCTATGAGCCCACACCCACGATTGCCTCCGATTCCTTTTCTACATCGCTAGCACACACACAAACACACCGCGGTTCACTTGGGACTAGCCACAAGTTTATGACGTACGGGCTGTATTCAGATGGCGGAATTCCTGAAAAGAGACAAAATCCAGTGGCCCCCATCCCATCAACGCTACATCTCCCAGGGCGCGATCGCTGTCCACACGCACCCGGCCGCGCGGCGCGCACAACCCCGTCGTCGTCGAGCCAACTCGCCACGAGACAGAGGCCCCATCGCCGCGCCAAAAAAGAAAAGGCCTCCAAGAAGGGAGAGTGTCCGTATCAGCGAAAGGCATCTCCAGAGCCAGACACGCGTACTACTACAACAACAACAACTACGACGGCCAACGCCGCGAAGCCAAACCGACCGATCCGGAGGAAAGGAGGGTTGGGGGGTCCGTCCGGCTGGCGAGCGTGCAGGCGAAGGAGAGCATGCAGGGGGCGAGCGCAGCCGCACCGGCCAACGCCGCCGGGAAACCGGCCCATCTCTCCTCCGGGCCGTCCCCGGCGGTGCAGCGGAGGCACAGGAGGCGCTTCATAAATCTCCCGCGTGACCCGAGGAGCAGCCGGAGAGGAAGGGAACGGCGATTTCCCCCGGGGGCACCGGAAGAGGAGGGAGGGGGGTTTCGGCCGGCCCTGGTGCCCGGGAGGAACACGGCTATGTGGGACGACGACGATGCTCAGCAAGAAACCAAAGAAGAAAAGTGCCGGGCAAAAACAAAAAAGGAGGTGGTTGTGTTTGAGCGCGTTCGGAGGAGAGCCAGGTGACTCTCTCGGCGAGCAGGCAGAGAACGGAGCGGCTCCGCCTCGTTCTGACGTTTGGAGAGGCAGGCTTGCTCGATCGCTTGGACCGTGCGTGACGTCGCTAGAAAAGCGTAATAGGGTGCGAGGTATTTCATCGCGTGGGGAGCTATTTACCGACGCGAATGGCTACCGGCAGAAATTGAGATCACACGCTTCGGCTAATCACGTACAAAATGTTTGACGTATTCTCATTTTTTTCGAACTCCAAGGAAGTTACGCGGAAAAGGAAAAATTTTGAAAGGAAATGAACTCAGCGCGAAGTTTACCTCATCCTTTTACCCCACCGCAAAACTTTTTTTGCGGTGGAGTTAAAAATAGAGTAAACTTTTTTTTTTTTTTTTTTACAACGATGCAAGGGCGGCGAATACGCAGTATTCTGAATTTTATTGCTCTCCTGGATGCTGTTTGGTTTTTAAAACTCAAGTGCGGAGATATAAAACATTGTCATGTCTACTTGGTGTCAGTTTATATCCACGATCATCCGACCGACTGATACTCTGAAATGTAACACGCATGTAACTGAATTAGACCATTCGCATGAGAGCAGCACATAATCCGGCCTATGTACGGGCGAATAAACACGCGGATGAGAGGTAATGCGTGAAATGTGCCGACACACGGAAGTAATGATGCAGTATAGCAAACCAGGAAACGAGAAAAATTTTGGAGGCGAGCCATAAATTGCAGGGAGCGAGGAGTGCGCCTCCATCAGTTCACCAACAATTGCGTTGTATGAAAGCCGAGATATCATACTTAAGTCGGTGTGAAGTGACTGGCTCGTTTACGTCCCTGATGTAGTACATAGTAGTCGCCAACAGCCCAAGGAACGCAGGGCTTGGCTCATCAGGTCCACGCTCCTTGCTTTCTGATTCGAGGAGCTCTTATCGCCCAATGCCGCAATCTGATTGGTTGCGCAGCGATAATTTGACGCTCGGGGGGTGGCTCTCCATGCCCTGAGAGGGACGACGACGAAGTGCTCTAACCAAAGACGTCCAATCTTCCATTCCTGGTAATTTTTCGTATTTTTTACCTTCTATTGCGAAAATCTCGATCAAATATTAACGGGCAGTTTTTCTAAACTCAGTGTGCCTGACAAAGAAATCAAGCAGACCGCCGAGATCTCTTTTAGAGAAAACTGCAGCCTTTTCCGCTGCTATCGTTCCATGTGAACGAACATGGAAGCTGCCCAAGCGGGCGTCCCTGACGCTGCTAATACAGCACTAAGCATAACTCCTGAGCAGCATCAAAGGAACGAAGCACGCGTAACGTCGCAACCAGATGATGGGCACTCTATTTGCTCCGATGGTTCCGTTGCATCGTCGACTACAGACATCAACTGTATGGAACAAGACGACGATACCGGAGGTCCGTATCAAGAAGTTAGATCAAGAAAGAGAACTCGGCGCAACAACTCCAACTCCAGCTCGGAGACAATAATCCAATCAAAAGCCACCGAAGAAGGGCTCACTGTTGTGTTCGCCCCTGCGGATACTGAGACGTTAAAAACATCCCTCAGTAGTGTGAAGCTCTCAAGAGCTCTAGAAAACTCCTGTCCTGAGGGCATTCACGAGGTTCGCTTTAACAGCAGATTGAATGTCATCGCAGTTGACACCAGAAATGGTGAAGCTACAAGAACTTTGCTCAACTTGAAGGCTCTCTGTGGAATTCCGGTGATGTCATACTCTCCACTGGCTGGAGCAACGGTGAACGGAATGATTCAGGACGTCGACAAAGAGCTTTCTAATGAGGAGATCACCTCGCATCTCAGGTCCAATATTAACGTTGGTGCCGTCCGACGCTTAGGGAAGTCTAGCACAGTCAAAGTCACCTTCCGGGGCAAGATTCTGCCAACCCATGTTCTTCTTTTGGGGCATGTACGCCATCCCGTCCATCCTTTTCAAGAAAGGCCCATCCAGTGCCTTAACTGCTTTGGATTCGGACACAAGCGAGTGACCTGCAAACGCCCCAAAAAGTGTGAACATTGTGGAAAACCACATGAATCAACAGACATCACATGTCAATCAATGCCTGCCAAATGTGTCAACTGCGGCCAAGAACACGAAGCTACAGCACGCTTCTGCTCGAAGCGAAAGAAACTAGGGGAGATCCAGGCGTACTCAAAATCCAACTTGGTGGGATTTCATGTCGCAAAATCCGCCTTGGAGTACGATGAGCTCTTCCCGGAGATGAAATCTACTCAAGCAGGCAGCAATGCCACGAAAGAACCGACTGTCACTGAACTTAAGAATTCAGGAGAGCGAGACATGGAAGAAACTTTAAAAGATGTTACTACATCATCGCTATTCACTACGGTCGTCAAACAAACAAAACCTAAAAGTCAAGCAACTAAAAAAGATTGCCAGGGTTCAAGTCCACACGAAAAACAAAAAAGCAATATGCCGGCTGCATCAACACCTCAGGAATCCCAGACCTTTTCTGCACCCACCACTCAGCCGCAACCCTGCCATTCGAAGGACACAAATGCGCAACCAAAAACTTCCTTTGGAGACAGTTCACCTGAATGGATGTCTTTTGTCAAGGCCGCAGTCAAAATCGCTCTCAGCCTACTTAAAAGCATCGAATCAACCTGGGCAAAGACACTTACTACCATAATCCAAGCAGTGCTCCCTCTTCTTGAGGGATGCTAGGGTCATCTTCTACTCAAATTAAGGGTTTTACCACCAGTACTTCAGTGGTGTCCGCAGGAGCTACCATACCCGACACGCCCAGTCGGGTAGACACCCTCAGTAGAAATGGCAGAGCCCGCTTATGGCAGAGCAACGCCGAGCGGCCATAACTAGAGTCTGGCAATGGAACTGCCGGGGGTACCGCAACAAACGTGGGGCCCTAGCGCAGTACATTGCCGGACTCGACAAACCCCCCGACATAATAGCACTCCAGGAAACTGGAACCGAGACACCCTCACTTTCGGGCTACAAGGTGCTTGTCCCTCGCATATGCCAGCGCGTGGCAGTCCTAGCAGCAAACCACGTAAATGCTCGCATGCACGAACTCAGCGACGAGAGCATAGACCACGTGCTTATAGAAATTATTCCCGAGAAACGCCACTGGCCCTCGTTCTTTATTCTCAACGTATACAGTCCGCCACGCAACAGGCACGAGAATTTTAGCAAACTGTTTGCGCGCGCGCTTAAACTTGCACGGAACCAGCTCCTCATAGTAGGCGACTTTAACGCGCCGCACTCGGCCTGGGGGTACACTCGCTCTATGGCCAAGGGCACCCGACTTTACCACTTAATCTGCCAACAACGCCTCTCTATCCTGACCGACCCGGAGCAGCCCACGAGGACGGGCAACAGTGTTACCCGCGACACGTGCCCGGACCTCGCGCTGACGAGATGCGAACGGTGGTCGGAATGGTCAAACCTCGAGGTGAACCTGGGAAGCGACCACGCCATAGCCCAAGTGGACATCGCCGTCTCGCCAGGAAAAAAGTTCCTCCGGAAACAAGCCCTGACAGACTGGGACAGGTTTCGTGCAGCACGCACGGCCACACACAGCGAGCGAGAGCACGAGGATGCTTCCCTTGCCAGCTGGACCGAGCGCCTAGTGTGCGACAAGAACACCTATACGGAAACTCTCAACCTGACAACAGACACTCCCGAGGTGGACAGGCACCTGCTCCACTTGTGGGAGGCAAGGCACGGTCTGATCAAGCGCTGGAAGCGCCAGAAGCTAAACCGCAAGCTCAAGAAACGGATCGCGGCAATCACGACGGAAGCGCTCGAGTACGCAACCCAACTGGCGCTTTCCAACTGGAACAAAAAGTGCACCGATCTCCAGGGAAAACTGGGGACCAAGGACGCGTGGCAGTTCTTGCGACACCTCCTGGACCCTAGCAAAAGTAAACGCAATACCAGCCAGAACCTCCAGAAAATTGTGCGCGACTTCCCCGGCACCAACCAGGACCTCCTCGAACAGCTCAAACTACGGTACATCGGCTCGTCCCCGGACGAGGTGTATCATGACTACGAAGGCAAGCCAAACCCAGAACTCGACGTCCCCTTCAGCTTCGAAGAGGTATGGAGCGCGCTTCAAGACCTGGGCCGTAATACGGCACCTGGCGAGGACCGCGTCCAAAACACGCTGCTTCGTAACCTAGACGCGGGATCGGTTCAGACCCTCTTAAAACATATCAACCAGGTATGGGAGAACGGCGAGCTCCCCAATGAGTGGAAACACTCGGAAATTATCCTAATCCCCAAACCTGGGAAGGAGCTCTGCCTCGACAACCTGCGACCAATCGCCCTCACGTCCTGCGTGGGAAAGCTGATGGAACGGGTCGTCCTCAAACGGCTGCAGCCACAGATGGAGGAAACGGGCGTGTTCTCGCACACCATGTTTGGTTTTAGAGAGCACTTGTCAACCCAGGACGTCATGCTACAGCTAAAAGAGGACATCCTCGACCCCATCTCCAGGACGACGACCCAAGCGGTGCTCGCCCTGGACGTCAAGGGAGCTTTTGATAATGTGGGCCACCAGCTAATCCTCCGAAACCTGACAGTCACCAATTGCGGTTCCAGAATGTACAACTACCTGCGGGACTTTCTACGGAACAGGACAGCCACCATTGGTGCAGGTGACCTCCGCACGGACGTCATCAACACCCCCAACAGGGGCACGCCGCAGGGGGCGGTGCTCTCGCCAACCTTGTTCAACCTGGCAATGAGCGGGCTGCCCCCGATTCTGGAACGCATCCCGCACATCAAACACTCTCTGTACGCGGACGATCTCACAATTTGGACCGTGTCCGGGTCTGACGGACAGAAGCAGGACGCACTTCAGGCGGCAGTCGACAAAGTTCAACGGTACTTACGCCAGGGTCACCTGCATATCTCGGCAGCCAAATCGGAATTGATCCTAGTCTGCAAGACGCCAAGGTCCCGCCGCAACTCGGAGCCCAGAGACGAGATACAAGTCTTCCTGGTCGACGGCTCTCAAATCCCCGTGGTTCCGCGTGCCAGAATCCTGGGTCTCCACCTCCAGGAGGACGGAAAGGCGACCCATACCCTCACACTCCTCCAAAACCAAGTCACCCAGATTCTACGCATCATGCACCGGGTCGCCAGCCGGCGGCACGGCCTCAGGGAAGACGACACGATCAAACTGGTTAACGCCCTGGTGGTGTCGCGCATCATCTACGCCACACCCTATCTCAATCTCACCAAGGGAGACGAGGACAAGCTAGATGTCCTCATACGCAAAGCGTATAAGACGGCCCTCGGACTCCCCCCGTACACCTCCACAGAGAAGCTACTCAAGCTCGGCGTCCACAACACTTTTAGGGAGCTGGTGGACAGCCACCTTGCCACTCAGCGAGACCGACTCGCCCAAACCCCTGCGGGCAGAAAGGTTCTAGAGTCACTCAAGATTCCCTTCCAATGGGACAGAGAAGAAACCACGGCACCCCTCCCGAGACACATCTGGAGCCAAATCAAGGTGCACGCGATCCCCCGCAACATGGACCCGACGCTCCACGCGGAACGCCGCAAGGCTCGGGCAAGATTCTACCAAAAGGCGTATGGCAAACGGGCTGATATCCTGTACACAGACGCGGCCACATATGCCTATCAACGGAATGCAGCGGCAATATGCGTCGTGGATGGAACTGGGAGAACCCGAATCACGGCGTCGCTGCGCACGTCTAATACGACCATTGCAGAGGAATTCGCCATCGCCATGGCCATTGGGCTCGGAAAAGATCACGTCACCATCATGAGCGACTCACAAGCAGCACTGCGTCGCTTCCTAGCAGGCCGTGTCTCGCCGAAGGCACTCAAGGTCCTCACCCAGAGAGACCTACAGGGCTTCCCCACAGTGGAACTTATATGGATCCCAGGACATGACGAGGTGAAAGGCAATCGGTGTGCTGACACCGAGGCCCGAGCATGCACCCTCCGGGCCGCTCCTCCCGCCGCGTCACGACTAGGGCTAGGTGCATACTTTATTCCGGTGCCAAACAGGTACTCCGAAATCAGGGCCTACCATCGTGGCCAGAGGCGTGAATACCCGCCGCCACACAAAAATCTCAGCAGAGAGGACGCGGTCGCTTGGCGCCAGCTCCAGACAGGAGCGTTCCGCAACCTAGCTCTCTTGCACAAATTCTATCCTACAAGCTACAAAGCCGAATGTCCGCACTGCGGGCAATATGCTTCCTTACTACACACCGCGTGGTTTTGCACCGCTCACCCTAACATCGCCCCCTCCCACCCTGATCCCACTCCTGAAAACTGGGAAGCCGCACTGCTCAGCTCGTCTGCTGCTGACCAACTAAAGTTGATCGAGCGGGCGAGGCTGACAGCCGACAGCGTTGGAGCCCTGGACTAAGGGAACCACCCAGAGACCAATATACAGGCATAATAAAGTTTATTCCTCCTCCTCCTCCTCCTCCATGCCCTCCGCTTCCAAAGTTGGCAGTGACTAACACATTTGTAGTTTCGTAGGCTTTTTTTTTTTTTTTTATCGTAAGTCGACGTTTGGTGTGTCTGCATACGTTTCTTCGAGTTGTCCCTCGTCATCTCGCCTCAGTTGTTTTCTTTCGGTTATAATCGAGAATCGTCTTCGCAACTCGCGAGAGCCTTCGTATGATACCTGTCACGTAAACGTTCGTCACACTTTTTTTTTTTTTAGCTGCCTTTTTTTTTAAATTGAACTGCACTTTAACCTACCTTCGTCTATGAACGATGCGAGGCCGTATCTGAGTAGTGTAGATGACTTATTTTTCGCGGGCTCAATATTTCCCGATTTAGGTCAAAGGTGAGGTTTTCTGATAATTCGCGGGTTCTAACTTTCGTGACGCGGTGGGATCTCAATATGGATTCCAATGTATTTACATTATACCGAAATCGTTGGCGGGACCTATCTACGATTCGCGAAATTCGTAAAAATGAGGTTGTTTACAGTATTACATATTTTATTACTTAATGTTTCCGAACCACTTTAACCCTTTTTCTTCTTTTCTTTTTATTGATGAATCGCTTACATTTATATAAGAGAGGAACGCATAACATCAACCATGAACGCTTGTTTTCGAATGAATCACTCGTTTCATTTCGGAACCTCCGGGAGTGTCCCGGAGGAGTTCTACATTCTCTGTTTACCTTTAAAACCCGACCGCAGCTGGCGCTATACAATTCAATCAAGACAATCGAGCTGCGCAAAAAAAGAAAAATGCATCGTTATGGTGATTATTGCCTTTGCATACGTTTCCTATCACAAACTACAGCCATCACGCACAGTAAATGCGCTGCTATCTGCACTTTTTTTTTCTCTGGGGGTGGAAAGGGAGGGGGCGCAATTGGCTCATCGAGGGATAATAGGAAGTTTTAGGGAACTGTTTTCGCACATCCCATACGGATACGATGTACCCTCCGGTAGGGGCTGCGCGTGCGCGAGTCTTCTGCTGTAGCGCATGCGCAGATCGTACCGGAGAGCCCATCGTCAAAAACGTCCAACAATCGTTGCCGGCGACCGCCAACTGGTATTCCGAGTCTCACCTCTCACTCGCTGTTTTTCTTTTTTTTTTTTGTTTCTCCCCCGCAGGTTACGTGGGTTATTGCGGTGGCGTGGGAGCTGGCCCGGACAAGGCTCTCAAGCCTCAGTTCCCGGCCTGGGGTCCACCGCTCAGGCCATGCCACATCCCGCCACCGTACGCAAGTAAGCCCGCCTCTTTTTTCTACTAATCCCCGTCACTGATCTCCCTAACCCCTTCATTTCTTTTTCTGACTTCGACCGAAATGTTCCTAAAATGGTACCGATTTGAGTACAGAAAGAGGTGAGTCGAGTCGGGGCAGATCGGAACGGCAAAAAAGGGCGGGAAACGGCAAAAAAAGGGCGGGAAACATTAAAATAATATCATGTGGCGTTTTTTTTTTTCGTTTGCGAATCTGTTTTAAGCAGTTAAAACCTTAAAAAACGCAAGCCGTTTTTTTTTTTTTTTTTTACTTCGGCGTTTTTATAGTCAATGCCGAAATCTGTTTGAAGCGATAAACAGATGCGCGGTGCTGACCACACCCTAAGTTTCTTAGAATATCGATAACTACATGCGGTGTTCATGGAGTTTGTTCTGATTGTACAAACTTCTGGAGCGTCTCCCTCATGAAACTAAAAACAAGCA
The DNA here is from genome assembly GCF_016920785.2 of Ixodes scapularis. Classification (NCBI taxonomy): domain Eukaryota; kingdom Metazoa; phylum Arthropoda; class Arachnida; order Ixodida; family Ixodidae; genus Ixodes; species Ixodes scapularis. The sequence continues at coordinate 61,687,986 of NW_024609846.1, read as the reverse complement.
AGGGCCTCTCGCTGACTATGTGCATACCCCATCACTACGGTTATGCACGCATCCATCGATGTACCAATATGTGATACGATCAATCAATCACCCCATCGATCCATTCGCCTTTGCCGTCCATAGGGCCGTTTCAAACGCTGAATTGACACCTTCTGATCATTAGTCATCCCTCGGATTGGTGCGAAAAAGATCGGTTTTAAAGCCTCTTGTGAAGGCATAGGACCGGCTGAATTGCTGCGCAGCCGGTCCTAAGCTGTCGCGGAAGGCTTAAAAGCCGGTCTTTCTCAGTAGGTCGTAGTTAAACGCAAGTGTGTAAACGGGCCCTTATACTATTTCTGGATACGTGCTGAGAACGGGTGTCCGTCGTATTCATTCCACGATACCAGTGGCTTAGCCAGAAGTTATGTATATATATATATATATATGCGCAAAGCTCCCAGTGGCGGAACGCGATGATAATATAATCATCCGCGTTCAGCAACAGCTAGCCTTGTACCTGCTCCACGAGCGGTAACTTTAGTGCACTATACTACGCTTCTCACGCGCTCAAAGTCTCTCGGAACATTTACTGATTGAGTGATTTTCAATGCCGCTCAGTAAGTTGCTAATTGGAACCATATGTCTATTTTCACTGATGAAGAAGTGTATTCACGAGTTTGAATTAATTAGCGAATAATCGCAAAGATTAGCCACCCACCTAATGTCCCCCTGGCCGTATAACTCACCTGCACAAACCGCATAAGTGTAACTTTCACGGTTTCTTTTAAACAAATGTGTGAAGATATATATATATATATATATATATATATGTATATATGTAGAACTGCAAAGAAAAGAAAACCCTTGGTGAAAACAGCAACAACGGACGGTTTATTCTTCGACGTTTCGTCCGGAGTCCGACGTAAACGTCAAAGAATAAACCGTCCGTTCTTGCTGTTTTTACCAAGTGTTTTATTTTCTTCTCAGTTGTATACCCACGCCTTCGGTCCCCCGCCACCATGCCCGTTGTATATAAGGGCTCGCCAAGGCGACATGTACGATCTTGAACATTGCAAAAAGCAACACAAGTAGAATGTGTGCATTTGCTCATAGTGTTCAGTGTGGCTTTAGGCACGTAGTCGAACTTAAATCGAGTGGTTTAAGCCCCAAGTACACGCACACAACTTTACTATATCGTAAAAAGTTTTTTTTTTTTTTTTTTTAGTTTTTGCTTTATAGTTACATCTACGTTGCTTTGCTTTATTTCTTCCTACGACAAAGCGCAGTCGAAGGCTCGAAAACACATACCAATACATGGAATCATCTTAAAAACGCAAGTTACGGGACATGTACTGTATCTTAGAACACGTATAGAAAGATGAACGTATGACGTGGCTCCCCAAAGCTTTGTAGCTTTCGGAATCAAGCGCTACCCTAACGTTCCCTCAGATTTGCACCTTTTTCATCCACTATTTGCAATGGCGCGTTGTTCGTGCAACGTCTCACAGATGTTCCGCACTGGTAGTCCTCCCTACAATCTTCATTTGAAGATAATTCTTATTGCAGACACAGAGGTATCTAGATTAGGGTCTCAAAAATAAAGGGATAAAATGGACGTGGCTGCATTGGTTAAAATAACCACCGAGAAACAAACGAGGCTACAACAGTTCGGCAGAGAATTAGAACATCGTAGGTTTTCGAGTCGTACGTTTGTTTCTCATTCATTGGTACCGTCTATGAGGTTCATAGCAAGGCGAATTTGTGTCCAATTGTTTTTCTTTCAACGCTTTGCTCGCCCTAGCCCTCTACCTGACCAGGCCCCAAACTAGACCTCAAGTAACATTGTCTCTTTAAAACTTTCGCACGTTTGTTTCTCATTCGTAGTGTGTCAGGTTCACTGTAAGGTGTGTCCGACTGTTCCCTTCGCCTTCGTCCTGGCTGACCAGACCCCTGTGTTCTCCCTCCCCCCGCAGTGCTGGGACCCACGGGCTCCCCGGGCGACGCGACGCTCGACCTCGACGACCCCGCGGACGGGAGCGCCCCGGACCCAGACCTCCTGCGCGACCAAGACAGGGACTCGAGCGTCGAGCGCGAACTGCCCCCGGCCGTCATCTCGCCGTCGTCGGCGTGCGGCGGCGGGGGCCCGACCAAGGGCGGCAGCGCGGGGGGCGGCGGGCCCCGGCCGGACTCCGGCGGCGGCGGGTCGGGCCCCGAGGGCGCGGGGGGCCCGGGCGCCGGCGACGAGGCCCAGGGTGGCACCAAGCGCCGGGGCCCTCGTACCACCATCAAGGCCAAGCAGCTGGAGACGCTCAAGGCGGCCTTCGCCGCCACGCCCAAGCCTACCAGGCACATCAGGGAGCAGCTGGCGCAGGAGACGGGACTCAACATGCGAGTCATCCAGGTGCGTGAGACTGAGTGTATACTTGGCAGGCTGCCCCTCATTGTCTGGCTGGCAGCCCGCCCGCAGGGAACGACACGGGGTTGCTGTCTCGGGTGTATGCGCCCGGGATCTCGGTGGCCATGCTCCTGCACTAAAGTTTCATTATAAAAGCTCCGCCGCGTGGCAGCTAAATAGCAACCGCTCCGAAATTGCAAAAACATGTCGTGAGATAACCCTATGCTGGCGTGGAACGAACGAAGGTGTGGCCTGGTGCTTTCATGACACTGGGGTTATCACGTCCCAAGGAATGCTTTGCGGAATCGTGGGAAATGTTCTATAAGGATGACTCCATGATACAATAGGAAACTTTTTTGAACGCACGTAAAATAAGAGATCAATTTTTTTTTAAGTATATCCCATATTGGGTACATGTGCTCAAACTAAGTTTAGCGTTGTGCCTTGGAGCTACTTTTTACTCGCACCATGTCGAATTTCCCCCGATACGGACACACAGATGGCCAAGGGTGCAAAAACGTGCACCAAGAGACGGCGCTGTCGTGCAGAGAGGGGCGGCTCCACCTGGTTACGTGCTAGTCGCCCATAGACCATTTTATTACTCGTCCTCCGCGAGCCGCCATGTTTGGGTCGAACAACGCGGTCTGCACGTGCGCAGAAATTGCGCTGTTCTGCGCAACATTGGGCGCCGCGCATGCGTCCACAACTCAACGACTCGACATTTCTTTTCTTTTTTTTCTACTTTTTTCGTCCGCGGGGGACGTGTATTGGAGAGGATGCATACCCCGCGACTTCGACTCGTATCGTGCTTTAATCCCCGTTACTCCGTTGTACATTTTCGCCGGCAGGGCCGCGGACGTCTTCGCTGCATATTTCGACGGGCGCGCGAGCACCCCCGTTTCCAAAAGTCGCGTCTTTTTTCCATGGGATGGCGTCGCGACTCATCTGAAGTTGCCAACACGCACTCGCCGCGGACAAGCTATGCTTTTTCTGGCGACACCTATAGAATAGTCAAAACCCGCGAACATCCACCTAAAAGAGAAAAGGCCTGCGAATGACGTCATCGATAGGGGATCTCCAGCCCGCCCCCAAGCGGCAAAACCTGCCAAAGCTCGACGAGAGTACGCCGCAAAGAGGCAGACCCGCGCGTCTTGCGTCGGCGTGTTCCAGGGCCCACTTCTGAGACTCTGCAATCCGCGGAGCGCAAGTTCGTCTGCTTTTCTTGCAGCGACTGTGCTGATGTCAGAACGCCGAGCTCTGATTGGCTGTGATTGAAGAATAGTGGCTAGACCTCAAAGCAAGCTGTCTTGAGGTCTACCCACCATCCTTTGATCAGAGCCAATCAAAGCTCGGCGTTCTGACATCAGCACAGTCGCTGCAAAAGAAGCAGACAAACTTGCGCTCCGCATACGCACAGGCGGCAACGCTGAGTCGAGCTAGGCGCCGCTGCGGGAATCCACAAGTATCGACGATCTGATGGGGGGCCAAGGCGCAGGCCAATTGTCTTCTAGGCGGTACTGTCCAAACCCGACGCCGAGCGCGTCCCTCGAAGCATTGACTGGACTCGAGGGCCAGTCGAACGCGCACGCAGCACCCATAACCCACGGTGTAAGTTAGTGCCCACAACCCAATCTGTGTCTGCGCTCCATCTAGCCGCAGGATCGCATCAAAGTGCTATACTGTACACCGGCTTTTGTTTTATTATTAATATTATTATTCTGGGTGGTGTTGTTGGCCTTGCGGGGATGCTGCTGAATTATTTATTCACCGGCTCTCCGGTCACGGAGAACGGATCCGACACGGTTCGTTCAAGCGAGACGCGATTTGCTATAGACACGACGACGGAGCCAAATGTATTCCAACCCGCTGAAAAGAAGCGAAGAAATCCATACTCTTCGCCTCAACGTGTGCGATGGACTCCCACCAAATGCTACTGGCAGCCAGCTCCAAGTTTATGGGAACGGCGCACTGATACGCTCGTCGTGGCCATGTATCGCGTGATTTCTAACTGGTTCGTTATAAGGTCTAGTGACCTACAGATTGCGCCATAGTTCTTTGTAGGGCGAGACAACGTATATACTACTTTCACCCTCAACTTAAAGGAGCTGTGCAACGATATTCAACTGGAATGTTTTTCTCTCTACACGAGCTGACTGGCACACCTGGGACTCAAGGACACTCACACGCAACGCCATTGGCCAAGAAAGTCCTTTGTTGCGGCGTAATTTCAAGGACAAAAGCGATCATTTTCATTCAATCTCTCCTTTGCAAAATTTGATGACGTAACTCGGGGATCGCAGTACACCCAAGTGACGATATTTGAATGCGGTTCATAGATTGGACCCCACCATTGCGTGGGCACTCGACTTGGGCTCGTGACAATTGCTAGCTCGAGAAGCATTCGGATTGTGACCCGTGTCCAATCGCTGCAACGACGACAATAGCCGAGCCATAACAATGTCTGGAACTTGGCGCGTGTCCTGCGCTTTGCCAACCCCAGCGCGTGGCTATGATCGACACTGGCGGCATATAATCGGCTCCAGATCACGTGGCCGCTTGTTCTGGCTGCGAGTTGAGGGGGTGAACGCTGCTCGTTTTTCTTACATTTTTCTCTGGGACTTCTATTGCGTGGGGTGAAAAACGAATGCGTGTTTCATAGGTCATTAACGTTAGGGATCCGTTTTAAGCGGTATTTGTGCACAGTACAAAAATTGTTGCATCGCTCCTTTAAGGTGATACTGCACTCAATGGCACGCGAGAGCTCGAGGTCCCTGCTACGAAGCGTTCTTCCGCAGAACGAGCGCTCGCGCTAGAAATGGATGTCTCAAAGCCAGGAGCGCGGGCTACCTCGCCCTTGTAGCTTTGACTACGCTCATCAAATTATCCAACTTATCAGCCGCTTTTTTTTTTTTTTTTTTGCTTGTTTGAATTTTGTTTAAGCTTAGAAGGTCTACTGGATGAATATGAATTGTTCAATAGGACATTATAATATTTCTGTCATTCAGTGATCCGGGTTAGATACTTTTGGAAATGAAACATATGCGCATGTCGGATGACACTTAATGGTCGAGGCTTGAGCTTTCTACATCAAAGCAGTTGCCGACAGTATGACTTTAATTGTCTGAATTTACATTGCATTACTTGGTTGTTGTTGTTTTTTTTCTCCGTTCGCGGGATTCAGCCTTAATAAGCGGGTGCTGTCTCGCGGTAAGCCACACCGTTTGAGTATCGCAATTTATATAAACGACCGTAATTCCTGTTGTCTGATGAGTAAAGTGTATGCCCAAGCTTGTCGTGATATAAAGTGACACGCTTTTGGGAGGTAACTGTAAGCGGGCCCGCAGTCGGATAATGAACACTCGTTTATTGTATCGACTAGTATAGAATAGTGAACACGTGAAAGAACATATGTCACATGTACAGAATTGGTTGGCCGACGTGACGTCGACATAACACTGCTCTTGCCCTCTTTGTGTTCCTGAAATAAGAATCTCAATGGTGACAACAATAACCACGCACATCGAATATCCAAGCTATTCAACCGTCCACACGTTTAAAACAAAGCGCTAGTTTGTGCAAAAAGCACGTGTGCTATGTCATAAATGCATTTGTCTTTTTTTACATAATTCACTTTTCAAAATGTAGGGTAAGGTGGGGTAAAATGAAATTCGGGGCAAAACGCGACAATCTCGCTTCTGTGACGCGCATGTCAATGACGCACGAGTCTCCTGATTGCTCCTGAGCCATATTTTTTTTTCTCCCGGTGTCTAGGAGGGTTCAAACGCATAAAAGAAAAACAACGAGGGCTTGATATACGCGAGAGTGACACGAAGAAAGCTCTTGAAAATGTCAAGCAACAGCGTCACTCCCTTCCCACTGCTGCCACCCTTTTTGGCGTACCAAATGATGCGCTTCAAAGGCATTGTTTCATTTGGCCCCACAGGGTGGGAGAAAACGATACATTGTGTGACTTTGAGATATTGTAGCTTTGTTTAGTATTTCTTTGGCTCTAGTTAAGTAATATTTACTTAGCATAGAGTCTATAGTCATCTAAAAATATCCCCATGCTGTGACTTTTTTTTTTTTTGTTAATATCCGAGCAAATAGAAAAAATACCATTGAAATAAAAAAAATTGTCTCATTTTGCCCCACTTAAGCCTTTTATTGAACCATTAAAAGCTCCTGGGAGAGCTTCGCTCGAGAAGGCCCTCGTTTAGAGAATTATGCAGCCACAGCATTACGCGCTCCCACTAAATCATTTTAGTCCCTTAGCTGCTACATGAAGAAGTGTTTACACTTAGTGCTGACCTGAACTTAAGGCTTCTAATCATCTCTTTTGTTTGTGTGAAGCGCCAATATTCATCGCCTTCATCGCTTGTTCCTCGCCTCGCGGCGTCACCGCTTCCGCAACACATTCCCTCATCAAAGGCTACGGCCATCTTTCCCGTGCTTCATCATCCTTCTCCGCGTATAGGTAGGCTTTGAGTGCCGACAGGCGTATTTTGCAGCAAAACCAACTTCAAATTTCGCAATTTTTTTTTTTTTTTTTACTTTTGTGCGAGCAACTTTTACGGGGTAAACCGTTTTGAGTATGCATTTCAGGAGTTTTGGCAGCATCAGCTTAAGAACATGCTTCATGATCGCGACCGAAGGGTCGTTCCAATCGAGTACTATAGGCGCTTTGCAGCAGCTGTGCATGGACGCCGCCATAACTGACCTTCAGTTTTTGTTTCCTCTTATTTCGTTTATTTCACTTCATCTTTAGTATAGCAGGTCAGGTTATTGCCACATTAGATTCAACTGTGTCCTTTTCTAAAGCATCGGCCTTTGTAGAGGATCGTCAACTACCGTTTCAGTTGCTCGGCATCTCGGTAAGACAAGAGAAGGTCAGCAATGGCGGTTGTAATTTGGCATGTGTGTAAAGCGTCTATATAAGATCACAAGGAAGGCTTTCGTGCAGACCGCAATTGGCCGACTATGGCGTTGTACTCCATCGGCGTGGTATTAAATTTTCGAAACACGGTCATTTCACACAAACTTCAAGAATACGTTCATAACACTTGTTTGTTTTGTTTCGTGTGTTCGAAGTGACTTTAAAAACGCGCAGGCAGAGGAACAAGAAAAGAAAAAAGCTCTGACAAGCAAAATGTCTATGGAGTAGCATGGAGAGAAAAACAAACAGTTTGCGCGATACGCTTCCGTAATTTGCGTGATACGCTTCCGATTTAAAAACAATTGAATTTAGAGGCAGTCAAAAACAAACGTCGTCATTGTGAGACATATTTATGTGTCGTAGCGTGATCAGAAAAAAAATAAAAGGATGGTTGAATTTTAAGTTTGTGCGTCCGGTCCGTACTTCACAGTCTCTTGTGCTTCGTATACACAATCTCCGTTCAAAAAGAAAACAAAGAAACACTAAACTCTTCAAAAACTTTACGCTGCATTTTTTAGCTCATTTTTATATTTATCTTTATTAAAACGAAACGTAACT